>NC_089487.1:7500000-10000000 GCF_036810445.1 Kwoniella europaea PYCC6329
TGGAAGGTCGATAAGAACATCCTTCCGCTTGAAAATATCGTTCCAGGCTATGATAGCCTTTCAGATCGGTAGTATATGTCCAACAAGTCTTGGATCTAGGTATGGTACAGGACAACATTCGATAGTCAACGTCATCCATTTGGTTTGAAGTACCCGGACACGAAATACTGGATTTACAGTAAAAGAGAACCGAAGAAAGAAACTTACTTGTCATCTGTAAATTTCGAGCAACACACCTCAGGACAGAAAAAAATACTAGTAAGACCAATTCCAGTATCTGTCCTGTCCTGATGATCTACCAATGCTAAACAGGGGATACCATCGACCGTGACATTGCATATGATCCCTCCTCCGTCATTCGTATCGACAGATTCTACAAACGTGATCTTATCCGATAATTGTTGGTTCCGTTCGAAGTTGAATTCGAATTCGGATCTCTTGACTCTTGCTTCTTCTGCTTTGACATCACTGGCGGTACTTGTGACTTCGTTCGTAGCGGTATATCGGGATTGTTCGGACATCTTGAGATTACTGTAGGATCTCTGTGAATAGGTAGATCTGTTGGGTAGTCGTATGGGCAAAAGACTCTGTTGTAATACGTATGGAAAGTGTTGGGCTAGATTGGGGGTGGCATGGATTGGGCTGGAAAAATAAACACAGGATACCGATCGTTAAAGCTATATTTATACCTTCATTATTTTGAGCCGCTATGTCATTCGCCCGCATGGGCAGACTTTCCCTTGGAATCCTTTGATCGAACTTATTGTAGTCTAAAACACGACTTGAGAAAAGTTTATAAAGGTTGACTGCATCTGAAGGGAGTTCCAGATCACTCGAACGTGCTCCATCAGAAAGAAGTGTTTCTACCTTCCTTGTGATATCCCACTGCGTCATTACGACAGAGACCAAAGTGATACAACAGAAAGTCGAGAAGGTGTCATGTACTGTGGTCATATCGTATCATACCGACTTCATAATAGATTATATGCTACATCATAATTTTCACATCTCCGTCATCTCTTCAACAAAATCGAAGGTACCTCTGACAGATAATGATTTATCCGATCCATTGACCATTATTCTGTCAGAGATATTAGAATGTCAGAATGCAACTTTGAACTATTATGTTAAGGGGAAAGCACTTACAAGGTGCATCATTTGACCAGTCATAGCGTTGGATTCAGGAGAAGCAAGGAACACTGGAAAGTATCATGTCAGTTTAGCGGTTCGTTCGTGACTTGAGAATCAAGGATATGTAAAGCTTACCATACGCAGGTCCCATCTCTGCGGGCTGAGAAGCCCTACCGTGAAGGGGCAATGTACCAAGTTGCCATTCTTCCATTTGTTCAGCTGGTCTAGAAGCAGGTTGAAGTGGTGTGTAAACCGGACCTGCGGACCAAAGCAGCTCAGGTCAGTCTGATGGATCACGATATTTCTTCTGGGGGTTTGACTTACCGGGACAGACGGCATTGACTCTGATTCCCTTAGGAGCCAATTGCATAGCCAAGGATCTGGTGAAAGTGACAATAGCACCTTTGGTAGATGAGTAGTCCATCATGGCTGGAGAACCCTTGAAGGCAGTGACGGAAGATGAGTTGATGATTGATGCGCCTCGTTTGAGGTGAGGGAGAGCGAATCTGAGATAATGGAGGCACGTGAGTTTGCGATACGATTCAGATCAAGGACCATAAGTGAACTTACTTGGTGAGTGCGAACATTCCTAAGATGTTGGAACGGAAAGTACTCTCGACATTCTCAAGCTCAATGTCGGCCAAATCCTTCACCATGATCTGTTTACTAGCATTATTAACCAATATATCAAGTTTACCATATTCCTTGATATGTTCCTCAACGATCTTCTTGGCGTTGGCTTCATCCATCAAATCAAGTGCGAGTGTAAGACATTTTTGACCATCTTGCTCAATCGCCTTCTTGGTTCGTTGTGCGCTGTGATACAAAGCGAAATATACTAAGTTAGACGTGTCGAGCAATAAGAGAGGGTGTTGGATTCTGTACTCACTCTTCCTCCTCTTGTGGTAAGTATACGATAGTAACGTCCGCACCTTCCCTAGCAAATTGTTGAGCAGCTGCTCGTCCTATACCTGAATCTCCTCCGGTGATAATTGCCTTCTTCCCCTTGAGTTTTCCGTTCCCTCGGTACTACATACAAAACTTTATCGTTAAAACATGATCACGATGCAGGCGTAGAAAGGTTTGATTGATATACTGGTTAAATTTACCTCTTGCAAGTATGGTTCACCATCATCATTCCACCATTCCAACTTTGTAAATTCCGCCAAAGGGTCCATAGCGGTATCTTTACCAGGTAAGTTTTGCTCTTGTTTTTTGATTTCTGTCATTTCCTAATATCACCATGCACAGTATATTATATCATCAGCCCCCAGGATATACTGATCATTGAGCATGGAATCGGATGACAGAAGGATCTACTCACCTTGTAGGCTGTAATGACCTTTGGTTTTTCATCTTCTTGACCCATTTTGATCGATGTTGTTGTGAAGTTTCGTTTGACAGATGTAGATAGTATTGGTGTCCTGATTAGGATAGGTGTACTTTTCAGTATACTTTGTTTGAGTAATGGATGAAAAGATGAGAGCGACATCTGGTTGTAGTTAAGTAGTAGTTCGATTCTGCTGGGAATAGCTGGCGGTGAGCGTGAGTGAGTGACGTTTGAAATATCCTGCTCAAAGGAATGTTTTACAATTGAAATCGAGTGACGTCAAGGTGGAGTAACCGTTTAACCATCAAATTCTCCGATATCATACTTTACGCACGGGCCCAGATCCAGATTCCAGAGATACGGTTACATCACATCCTGTTCACATCCTGTTTGTCTACTTTGTCATCCATCGTCACACTAAAAGTCCAGTACATGGTACTGCCAATCCTAACCATAACCGAGCATACTGTAAAATAGGTAGAGTATATATACATCGTCATCTATTCATGACATGTCATTTTATCTCGCACTGAAACCCAGAATGTAAAATGAGATTATGATTACAGGACATCCATATATATGTCATTTCCCAACGCAGTCCAATACATCTTTTTTGATATATCTTCCCAAATCACCTCGACGTCCTCCCACCGAACGCATACCCTATATCACCCCCTCGCCTAAACTCGTTCATATCAGGGGACAGATTGTGAGCATTCGCATGCGCATGAGCCACAACACCTTCCACTCTTTGGTTCCTCTTTCGAGTTTCTGATATCTGTCTTTCAAGGTCCCTAAAAGAACAAAAACAGTACAACATGATTAACGAAACGAACATTCACCTCTCTGGTAATTCATTGTTATTCACTCACCTAACTTGAGCTTCCAATTGCATCGCCCTCTCCTTCCCACCCTGTTTCTCCGTTTTGATCTTTTCCCCTGCTACCCTCAACCTATTCTCGTACTCTTTCACTCTTGCTTCCCATTTATTCTCCGCTTGTCCAGCTTTCTGCTGTGCTTCTGCCAATCTAGCTTCGATGATGGCCAGTTGGTTGGCCGAGTTCATAGCTCGTCTTTCGGCGGATTCAGCTCGAGATTGTAGTGATTTAATTTCGGATGATGAGGAGGTGGTCATTCCCGTCCGCTGGGATGAGAGTTGAGAGGTCATTTCGTGGTTGCGTGACTATACAGATCACATCACTTGTAATTAGCATATATTGCAAAACCAAGTAATGCCAGAAATGAGATGTAAAGAGATGAAGATCAACGACTCACCCTGGCAGCCTCCAATTCACCTTCCTTCACTGCATATTTACTCTTCCACTGCATCTTGGCCAATTCCAACTTCTTGACTGCAGCTTCAAAGTTGTCCAATGATCGCCATTTCTGCTCGAGCTGTTTCTTCAATGCGCTGTATAAGAAGTATAGGGTCAGCTCATTCCATGAGAGGAAAATGAAAGGATAATTAAGTGTGCAAGCAAAGTGAGAGTTTGGTGGACCTACCCTATACGTTGATCAACAGACGATTCAGTTTCTTTGATCTTCTTCTCGAAGTCCATTCTGATTTGGATCATGGATTTCAACCTCTGAACAAGAGTATCTCGGAAAACGGTAAAGTTGGAAGGTGTAAGGGCATCCTAATAAGATTATAGAAAATCAGTGTCATATTACACCCTGTGTGACGATATGGATACTCACATCCTTGCCTAAGAACCTGTTTACATCCCTGTAAACTCTCAAGAGCAATTCACTTCTCTCCTGACGCTGCGATTCAGATTGTTTCTGCAATGCGAATCTCTCATGTTGAGTTTCAGTCAAGAGAGGTTCGAGCTCTTCGATCTTTTCTCGTAGATGTATCGCCTCTTTCTCATGCTGCTTAGCGATCTATATATGAGGTGCACATCAATCAGTTCCCGCTGAAGCAAAAGAGGGTAGATGCAAGATAAGTTATGCTGGTATTCACCTTATTAGTCTGATCCAGCTTATCAGACATATGTAATCTACCCTGTCTCTCCGATGCCAATCTATTCTCTAGATCGCGCTGTTTGTCGAGCTACGATTCAGGTTACAAACATCAGTATGAAGTTTTTTCCCGCTCCTAAGAGCAGAAAGGTAAGGGGACCAACCATTCTAGCCAAATCCAAATCCCTATCTCTCAATCCCGCATCCCTCTCATCCAGCTCCCTCCTCAAAACTTCCAAATCCTCTTCAGCCCTATTCAAATCCCTCTTGAATCGCTCCAACTCCAACTCCAGACCGAACCTATCGGATGTATGCTCATCACCCAATTTCTTCCTTTCATCTTCCAATGATCTAAGGGCGTTCTCGACATTGGATAGATCTCGTTCGCGTTGAGATAATCGGTCTCTTGTAGAATTGAGTTCGGCAGTGAGACGGGATAACGACTATACCATCAACAGGATGAATGTATCAGTATAATGGTCATGGTTATAGCCTTTTATCGTGATCATATTGGTAAGAAGGGAGAAAAGTCCAATACCTCACCTGATCTTTCTCTTGTAACCGCCGCTTCCATCCTCCTTCCTCACTCTTTCGTTCCCTCTCTATCCTATCCAACTCCTCGATCCTCATCTCCTCGACCTTCTCAACCTGAGACAAAGCTTCATCTCTTTCCTCTTGCAACTTCCTTCGAGCTTCTTTCAAGGCACTGACCAAATTCTCATAATGCGATTTAGCATTTTCGAAAGCTTCATCGGCAGATTTCAGATCGGCGTTCAAATCTGATTCTTTGATTCGGTAATCTTCCAGCGCTTCTTCGAGTTCGTATACTCTTTGACCGAGCTACAATTGGCAATGAGGAAGCTAAATCAGTCCTGGCCCGCAAGAGAAATAACCTCTCACGCACCTCTTCAACCTCCCTATTCGCAGCCAGCAGCTCCCCATCTTTCTCCCTATTATCATTCTCGATATTCCTCAGCGTCTCCTCCAGTCGGTCATGGGTTTCAGCCTGTATAGCCTGAAGATCTTCAATCTTATTCAACGCAGCAGATAATTCTTCTTCTCGATCGCGTAATGCTTCATGCACTTCTTTTGTATCTTGTTCACGAGAGTCCAGAGCCTATATCGAATGATATGGTGTCATCAAGATTAGTTCCCTTCCAGTACTCACCCCGAACTGCCACCTCTGAATCGTGGAGTCGGCCTCGTCATGAAAAACACACTCACATCCTTCAATTCATCCACTTGAGCTCTAGCTTCTAATACCTCATCTCTCCATTCCTCTTCGACCTGCTGTAATTCCTTCTCATGATCTCTCAGATGCTTATCAAGTTCGTTGTTGAGCTCTTCAATTTCTCGATCACGAGATTCCAAATCGAGTTGAGCGGCTGCAAGTTGGTCTTGCAGTTCGTTCAGTTTCTGATAAACCATCATTTAGTTATCTTCACCACTGTTGACTACGCGTTATCAGAGAGTCTTGAACAGAAGCAAGAAAATCACGCACCTCTTCCAACAGTTCAGCATCAGCTTCTGATAATGCACCTTTCTTAGCCAACGATAAATCAGCTTGCAGAGATGCGTTTTCCTGGTTACTTTGGTTAGCTAGCTCAATTCCTTCCTAGAGATCAAACATGACGTACCTGTTCCAACTCCTGCACTTTATTAGCCAATCTACTCTCTTTACTCCTACCCAACCCCTCCACATTCTGCTCTCTCATCCTCTCCAACTCTTCTTTGAGATTATCAACTTCATCATTCGCTCTATCAGCTACCTCCTGAACTCTTTGATACTGTTCGTTGGTATCTTCCAACTGTATCTTGACTTGTTCCAACTCATCTTCCAGTTCTTCCGATCTCTTCCTCCATATCTTTTCAGATTCTTCTGTATCTTCCAACCTCTCTCTTAACCCTTCATCTCCATTTCCTTGGGACTTTAATGCTTCTTCAGCTAATTTCCGTCTTTCTTTCTCTTCTTTCCACATTCTCTCCAATTCTCTCAACTCTAATCCACTCCCTCCGGCTGAGTGCGAGGCAGCAGCCAAATCTCGATCTTGCTGTAAAACCAATTTCTTCAATTTCTTTAATTCTTTAGATAAATTCAGTATCTCCAACTTCAATTTGACATTTTCCTTTAGGGCCGCCTCGATATGCTCCGGAGCCATGTTGGATAGTCGTTCTTTGAGGAAATGATTCTCGAGTTGAAGGTTGAATACTTCTTTTTTGGATTCCTCGAGTTGCTACAGACAGCAACCAGCCATATGACTGGCATCAGCCTTTCTTTCCCTTCCTCAGAATGTCAACGTGATAGTATGGCTGCAACTCACCTTCTCTTGATCACGTAAAGTCATCGGACCATTATTCGAAATATCACCCGCCGCAACGCTATGTCTCCCACCCCTCCTACTCACTCCCCCATGATATGGAGCCTTCTTCTGAGCATATGATGTCTTCTGAGGTGATGCCACGAGACTCAACGAAGAGAGGAGAACCCCGTCATCTGTATTATCGCCATCTCCATATCGCGCTCTCAATGGTCCATCTACATCCAGATCTGATCCGGAAGCTGATGATTGCGACGATACGCTTGTTTGACGTTTTAGGACTCTCGGACGCCGTGGGGCGTTGGACTGAGGTAAGCCAGAGTGAGAAGAGGATTTGCGGACTGTCGGGGGAGGTGAGAGTGACTGGAGGGCGGAAGAAGGGATTCGTTTGGGTGAAGAAGGTGGAGAAGGTGATTGATCATATCGTTGAGCTATGAAAGATCCACAGGGTTAGATCCTGAGCATATGAAAATATCTGACATTGATGTGAGACCACGACGTACCTCTGCTAGGTCGGCCAAGTGCACTAATGCCAGCATTGCCTGCTCTCGCCGCTCGTTCGGCCTGTTCCCTCTCCTCGTCTTCAGATCTGAAACTTGATCCCAACGATCCCAGCGATATATCAGGTAAAGTCTGACCGTGAGCTAAGACCGTCGCATCTCCGCCTGAAGGTGCCGGGGAGGCCATGAGAGCCGCCAACGAGGATGCAGGGGCCATATTGAGTGGCTATGATGATCTGATGGTGGCTTCCTGTATAGGTATTGATAGGTGCTGCTTATATTGTGCTTGACATCCTTGTGTGTGTAGGGTGGGTCGATTATACGGTTGCGGTTACTCTTGCGGGGGTTGGTTATTGATGATGATGTTCCGAATGTCGATTGTCGCAGGTCGGTTGCCAGTGACTTGCTCTATGATAGAGTTCCTTCACTACTTGAATTGATATGGCAGTAGTAGTAGGAGAAAAGGTCGAGCTGAGGGGATGTTAGCTAGTTGAATGAACACCCTATGATGATTTTGTTGTTGTTGTCGATGACATTTTGCTTTTGCGTGTTTACACTTTACGCGTGGTCGAGAATGAAATCATGCCACTCGTAATTACCCAGATAGGAAATAATCCCATCATTGATTTTTGGGCTCTTCGAAGAATCCGAAATATTGACGACTGCCGGATAGACAGAGATGATCACTTGTACTGTACTTTGACACTCGTAAATCGTAACCACCAGACAAGGTCACTCAACTCGTTAGACTGTAGACACATAGTCATCTCACTATCATCGCCAAGCATGTCCTCTTCCTCTTCCTCTTCAAGCGCAAAAGCAACCACATCGCCAAACGCACTCTTTCTCCCCTTCGATCCCAACTCTCCTTTACTGGTAGCCAAGGGTGTATTAACGACAGGTGAGCTAATCAATCTTCACAGCACTGAGATCATATGTCAATTTAGCTCATAATCCTTACTCGATTCATCTTTGATTATCTAGGTACACTCGGAGCTATCACTGGAGCGTCTATAGGTGTAATCCAATCCAAAAACCCTTTCGCGTTATCTATCAATATGACCATTAACCTATCTATAGCAGGTCTAACTTTCTTTAGTATGTTCTATGTTCTCACTCTTACCTGATATATCTTATCGAACTGGAGAACTATTCTGACATTGTATATTGGGGGTTTGTAGGTATCAGAGAATATCTTGTATCTCCTTTACTACTATCCATCGAACTCACCCCTTCTCATTCCAGACGACTAAGCCAATTACGACACGGGGAAGGAGGGTTATCAGAAGTTCAACGTGGTAAACTACCTAGTCTATCTGAAGTGAGGTGGGATAGAGTATCAGATAGTGCTATTGCAGGTGGCCTGACTGGTGGTGTACTAAGTGCTGCTTTCCGTAAGTCAATTCAACGCAAAGCACATCCGGTTTTTACTCATGTTATTGTTGTTATTATTATATAGGTGGAAGAGCGACATTCATCAAGGCAGGCATAACATCTTCCCTCATCGCTTCAATACTTCAATTATCAATCAATCAAGCTAGAGTGATACGTTTGAAAACTTTAGCTAAACAGCAATCTACCTCGTCAATAACATTACCACCTTCCCCGCAAAACACTTTGGAAGGTTCAGTTAATGATCAGAACCAGTCACAATCTCAAATAACACAATCATTCGAACAACCTCTTAAAAACCCCATACCAAATACAGATATCAATCTAGAATCGCAGAAGCATGAGGGTAACGTGACATTCCCCGAGAGGATGATGAATAGCTTGACCAAGTTTTTGCCAGTCCGCAAATTGACGAACGAAGAGTATATCCAGACGTTGGAGAAGAAAAGGATGGAAGTGAATAAGAGGTTGAGGGAGATTGATGAAGAAGAGAAGAGGATGTATGATTGGGCGCAGAGTCAGAACGGGACCCGATCGTGAGGTAAAAAAATTAGTGCTCATTGTTGAAGTATAATCTTGGTGACATATAACATGATACTCTTGACGATGCATGATCTACTAGATTGAACATGTACAACTGACATTCACAACTTATCGTCTCTCTGCTACGAAACATGCACCATCGCCGACAGATTCCCCCATTCTCCCTCTCAATCGACGCTTTTTATGTAATTTTTTTGCTTGATGTTTCTTTCTATCCATACAATCTACAACCAACTATGAATCCTCATACAACCAGTCCTTGCATCTTATGATTTAAAATCTTGAGATATCGGCCTCAGTGGGGAACCCAGAATCCTGAGAACCCAAAGCTCTTCTACCTCTTGATCTACTTCTTGCCCCGGCCGATAATCCTTGTTTGGCAGCTATGAAATCGTCAAATCTAGCTTGATCTGCAAGTGCAACGTCATGTCAGATCGAATCTCCACTTTCCCTGTTGTATAGTTGTAAGAGATGTGTTGAATCACTCACAATTAGGATGCCATCTAGATAAAGCAGGTCTATTTTGAAGGATATCATCCAAGTTCCATTGAATTCTAGCTTTGTCAAGGGCCTATCATTGTACAAAGTAAGATATGATCAGCTGATGGATATATCCTGATCATGGGGTAACTCACATTATTCGTCTCGTTATCTGGACAAATCACATAGAAATCACCTTCCTCAAATACTTTATCGACCATATAATCGACAGTCTGTTCGGGTGTCCATGCTCCGGAGGGTTTGGGTGCACCGGTTCTAGCTCCTGTTAATCCTGTGTGAACCCATCCAGGACTAAACATACGACCGCAAATAGAATTTATTAGCACGATCTATTGAACAAGTGCTTGAATTCGGAAAGAACGACTTACACGAAGAGATGGGCTGAACATCTACTATCGGGTACATTCCGAAGTTCGTGTGCGACTGTTGATCCAGTCGGCTTGATGAGCTACAATTCGAGCTTTAGTCACTTGTGATAAATTGACTCACGCTGCTCTGTAAATGTCTTGACACCAGCTTTAGAGACGTTATAGCCTGCATTACCGCTATACACAACATCCGAAAATCAGCCTTGAACATCACAGATCAACGATTGGAACATAGACATTTCGGATGATTCCTCTTGGTCATGCTCTATACATCTTATATAGCTTGTTTACAGGTCAACTCACGGTGGACATGTGATTCCCTGTTTACTGCCCGTGACAATAACAGCACTAGCATTCTCCTGTCTAGCCATGATGGGGGCAAATGCCTGACAGACATTCAACACTCCGAAGAAATTCGTATCTAACACTTGATGCCAATTCGATTGAAGTTCAGATAAAGGTGTTGAGAGGGAGAATGCTGGAGTGGGTTTGGATATTCCGGCATTGGCCATGAGGATGTGGATCTGAAGTCAAAACACATATAACATGTCAGCGAAGACCAGACCAAGGAACCACGAAATAAGGCAATACCATACATATTCGTATATGTATAAGTACTTGACGAAGGTGTGGATTAGTTAGTTTATTCACTCACTTCACCAAATTCTTCCAACACTTTATCTCTCAGTTCCGCTACATCTTCAACTTTACTAACGTCCGTCCTTGATGCAAACACCTCTCCTACCCCATCAATAGCTTTTACTTTACCGATAGCAGATTGTAAAGATGATTCATCAATATCGGCGAGGTACAAGGACATTCCATATTTAGCGTATTTCAATGCTGCCGCTAGACCAATACCGGATCTGTCACATCACCGCATCACAACATGATTAGCTATCATTGACTAGAATGAATGAGTGTACATATGCACGTATCCTCTATTGGAAAATGCTTGCAAGTAGGTGGATGGGGATATAACACGACCAGATCTGATTGTATTCAAGTAGAATGTAACGGACACGACCACCACTCACCCAGCTCCTGTGATCACTGCGACAGCTTTAGGATGTAATATCTCTGAATTGGCCATTTCGAATGTTTGTTAGACTTGTACTTGATACATGGGTCGTGTGATGTGCTTTGTAGACACTGTAGTTGGACAGATAAGAGGACCATCTGTTGCGTTGCATTCCATTCGATCCACCTGGAGATGGGCCAAATGGCGGTATTGCCGGTCCGACACATAGATACATAGATACAGGTTCTGACGTCATCCAGCTTACAACACTACCCACCGCGCACTGCAAGCGACGGGTAACAGGCAAATGCAGGTGAGAAGAGCACAATTTGGCAAAAGTCATAGCTTCAGATCGTTACATGTACGAACCAAGTATGATATACATAACAGCTGAGTAGAGTCACCAGCGTGGAGATCACCTTAACCAGTAACCCTCCCATTCACCAGCCCTAACCGCTCTGGACGTAGCATCCTTCAATCTTCCATCATCCCATTCAATCCATACTCGCACTACGTCCAATCCCAACTTCTTCACTGTCCCATCAGACAACTTCGTCCATGGACCAGGTATTGAACCCTTCAAAGGATGTTGAAGGTGGAAGAAAGGTGCTAATTTCGATGACATCGACGTAAATGACTAGCAACAAGCAAAATGATTAGTTCTTCTGCCCTTCTTGTCGGTATTGAAGTCATTGTACTTACGTCAGCACTGAGTATACTATACTTATTATCCAAAGCTTCTTTCCCCCTTAGTCCCAGCCTCAACAAAAACTCCAATATCTGCTTGGTAGCACCTTCATCCTTGGTACCCAATTCCCAAAGTACTTTAGGTAAACTCTCGAACCATGTTTGAAATTTACCTCTCAATTCTGCGTTGCTGAATGGTATGTAAAATGGATATTTCGGATGCCGTTGTTCATGTATCTCTGTTAAAGAGACTACGAACCCATCTCCAACGGTGCGTATGGAAGAGGTCGAGCTTGTTCTCAAAAGGTGAGAAAGGAAGGCATCACCAACTGTCGAGGGTATATTCTCCTCGTCGATGGACCTGGAGGGGGGCTGGATGAGAAGAGAAAATATAATTGGGAGTATGGCAGTGTACGCTGCGGGTGTGAGTTGGGGAGATAAGATATCTTTCTTTGGTGCCTGACATATAATCAAAGATCAGCATTCTTCATTCTTTCCATTTTGGAAGACATTTACTCACGAGTACGTCAACAACCCATGAAGCGACTTCCACCAATGCCCATTCATCTGCACTTTCCTTACCTTTCCCTTTTACGTTCTGCTTCTTCCTCATCTCTTCCCAAGTATTTCCAATAGCCCTTACACGCTCTTTCCAACCTAATTCCTTGGTGTTCCTGGTATCTTTAGGCCAGATCAGCTCGACGGGTCTGGGAGCAAGTAATACTGCCAAATTAGAGTATACTAAAGACAATTCGAATCCCGCTGTCAATCCACTCGGCGTGGGGACGTTTAATCGATTAGAGGAGAAAGGGAACCATGCTGCCATCCGTTTTAGGAAATCCGATATATTACCTCTGACTTCTTTCAGTTCTGTCGAAATATTGGTAGACGTTCGAGTGAGGATAGCACGGGCGAGTAATTCAGTCAGGGATACGGTAGTGGTGCAAAGTGCCAGAGGGATATCTTCGGTAGATGGAGTTAATGATGTGGATGACGGTGAAAATGCAGTGGGAGCGTTCTCGAGGAATGTAGAGAGAAGTAAGGGATGTAAGGAAATGTATAATTGCTGAGAAAGAAACATGTCAAATGAGTACTCCGTATGTCTTGGCAATTACCGACTCACTGATAGAACAGACAGAAATCCATCCACATCCTCTTTCCCCTGAGCAGTCAGCCTCCCAACTTCCCATGAAATTTCCACTTCTTTCTGCAAATCCCATCCTGAACCTACGACCCAACCCTCTTGAGCCAAGTCTTCAAACGTAGGTTCATTCTTCACCTTTATTTCAACACCCTTGCCTTTGTCCTTCTTTTCTACCCAGCCTTCTAACCACTCTTGGTTACTCTGCTCTTCGCCCTGACCTAGACCTTTCTTGACAAACTCCATCATCGCTCGTAGGGTGACAAGCTTCGCTCCGCCAGTCAACCTCCCAATCTGACTATTCACCCCTTTCTCTCCTCCTAGACCAATAGCCAATCTCAGACCTTCGAGGATATTCGAAGGTTCCCTCGGCCAATTGCCCACTACGTGTGAGGGCACGTGGGTGAGAAGGAAATGAACGAGTTTACAGGCGTCTAATCGGATTTCAGGGAAAATGTGCGAGAGTGATGAGGATGTCTGGAGGATCAGTAGAGGAAGATGAGGTGAGAGTGTGGACTAGAAAGGTAGATATTGTTAGTATTTGTCATCTAGTGAACATAGGGACAAGGAGTGGGTATAACGTACGACTGGAAATTGAGGGAGGTACCATGCTAGAAGACCTATCAAAGCTTTTCGTACCGATGCGTCCTAGTGATATATTCTCATCAGCTTCTACTCTATGAAGGAATTCCATACCGCACTTGCAAATGATCTAATTCTGACATAAAATGTAGAACTCACATCATCAGAAACTAGTCCTCCTAAAGCTCTAAGAACTTTCCCAATGTCCCTTCCCACATCAATCGACAAGATTTCCTTGACTCCTCCCAAAGATTCCCTCCTGACACCAGCATTAGGATGTCTGAATCGAATAAACAGATCTTCCAACGTAAGACCATTGGCGGTGGTAGGTTCGCTTGGACCTAGTCCATCGGAATTAAGGATAGCTCGGGAGATAGCTTGTTGTCCAGGTAAAGCAATGGCTAAGGTACAATGCATAAAACCATCATCCGTCATCAATCATCAATCATCCACAGGCCTCTTGAGCTCCACAAAGACAGAGAGAATATCGCTCACATCTAGCCTTGAACGAAGTGTCGGTAGCATTACTAGCTTGTTTCTTCCCTTTACCAAGCTTCAATTTCGCTTTCTATCAAGAGCAAATCAAGAATATCAGCTGTTTTACAGGGGTTACGGCGACGGCCCAGAAGAATCAGCTCACAGTGAAATCAGCTTGTTTTTCCTTCTTCTTCCTTGTGGCTTTTGGCATTTTGATCGATTAAGATACTATGCAAGTGACTTGATAGAGTATGTATCAAGCTGTAAATTGACAACTTTCTGTTGACATTTTCAGGTGGAGGATTTTTAAGATCTACCCTGTGAATTCGATGTCACGTGATTCAACCTGGGTCCTCCATAGGAGACAGAGTTGAGATTTGAGATATGAGGGTGTGGACAAACGGGGACAGAGTCTGGGAACAGAAGGTGCAAGAGTCAGAGGATTGGGAAGGAGAGAACAGAGCGATGAGTGCGGAGACAGGACTATCTGAGGGAAGGGAGAACCACTACTGACCGTCGTCTTCACGTGGATTTTTGGCAGGGAACATGTAATCTCGCGATTTTCTGAGAAGCTGTCGCAGGATATCTTCCCTCCTTTCATGATTATCGAGTCGAACATCACGACAGACAAGCAGATCGACTCATATTGAATGGATGAAGGAGATAGTTGGCTATCTAAAGACGTCCAGGGGTTGTTTTGCCACTTGATCCTCTTTACTGCTTCACAACTAATTCATCTTTCGCTCATATACTGAGTTATCATCTGAAATAAATAATCTGAGCCATGTCATCGTCTGCTATCACATCGACTTCTAAGCTAGTACCTTCCTATCTCCGCAGCTCGAGACAAGTTTCTTCTTTGCCATCGGATTTCTCTACCTTTTCAACCTTTTCGTCGCTTACTGATCCTTCTAATCCATCTAAAGACTCCCATGGATCTTCCCAAGCCGGTGAATACCAAGGCGACAGACTGCTTCGAGATACGCCCACAGGCTCACCGGCCAAGGACGCACGTCTTCGCAGTCAAAGGCAGCAGCTTCAAAAGTGGTACAACGACGCTTCCGACTCACCATCCAGTGCGAGAACTAGCAATGCCACCGAACCCCATACCTCTAGACGAAGCTCAAAAAGAGATACTACAAATTACGGCCGATCTGCTCGATCCAAATTCTCAAGGTCGAGAATGGGCCCTAAAGCCAAAGTAAGAGAGTTCCGCTCTCTCCTTCGAGACTTCACAACCAAAACTACCCTCGCCTCTCCGAGCCTATCAGCCAAAGATCATTTCCTATCTTCCATCGATACCAGCAAATACGACCAAAAGTATATCGATAACCTATGGGGGGCGGCATCAGATTGGGCTGAAGATTTACATACCAAAGGTAGGAAATTCAGAATTAATAAAGGTGAATGGATTTCAACTGTCGGGATGAACTTGGATGCATTCAAAGCTTCCATTGCCACTCAATTGCTCAGGAGAGATGATGACAAGGCGAGGGACTCGCAGAGGAGGGCTGAGAGACGAGTGGAAGAGAGTGATGGCATGGTAAGATTCAGAGATAAAGGAAATGCTTGGCACTTGAATAGACGCTGTAAGCTGAACGGAGCTTCTTAAGTTGTATTATACAGTAGTCTCTCTCCGTTCATGCATTTTGTCCATGATATGTATTGCCCAGCTTGCCGTTGCGGTTAAATTTGTGGCAAGAGAGGTAAGAGGAGGTAGGGGTAACCCCAATCAAAGGATCCGAAATGATACGAAGCCCTTCAACATCCACCCATTGGCCAAGTATCGACACGCATTATGCGTAAGGAGAGTATGGCGTCATTCGCAGAGTGCAACTGGAAGCCCCGTCGATTTCATGACTTGAAGGATACTCACCAAGGATGCTTTCTCAAGTTAGTTCATTAGGGTATGCCATCCTTCGCGAAATCGCAAGTTAGTCTCAACTGCTGAATACAAGTACAGTACTGTTTGAGCTTTTAACACCGCATTTTCTCGTAAGAACAAACTACAGTACATTCTGTTACACATCATGGAGTCAGGGCAGCTTTCAGAGAAACCCCGCACTAGCGACGAGACCACCTCGGGACAGACTACCCCTCGCGCTAAGCCAGTAGATCACGGTAGTCTATGTGCATTTACCCAGAATATAGATTTATCCAAATCCAATTTTGAAGAACAATCTGAAAATGAAACGGTATTGAGTGTCTGTGGAGAACTAGTCACTGAGTTTACGAAGCGCATTGAGGACGCACATTCAATATCTATGGAAGTAGACTGGATCGGGGCGTTACACCATACCGGTAACGCTAGATCATGCGCAAGTCCCTCGATAACATTTGAGGAATGTAGAGAGATTTGGGATTCTGCTGGAAAGACTATCAAGGAGTTATTTGAATAAGATCGAACCGATAAAGATAACGACACTATTGTACTCGGACAAAATGGATCAGATCCAGATATCGATATGACTCACTCAAATGATGAAGCTTGTCAAGCTACTTTAGCCCATTTGAGGATGTTCGAATGGACTGAGAGGCGAACGTCTGTCTTATCGGAAGACAACGTGATGGCAGAGAAGGGGATACCATAGATTAGTCAAGTCAAGTTGTACGAGGAAAGAAGCCAACGAATACCGATCATGATAGTCCCCACAGCAGTAATGTACATACTATTCAGCTGAATGCATACATGTGTCTTGAAGTGAGACAGAAAGGCATGAATGCCTACGTGCAGTATAAGGGATTGTTAATTCAACTCTATGCTTCGTACATAGCCCCAGGTATGACTTAGATACCCTAGCAGCAGTCGAATCTCCTGTTGAGATCCTGCTTCTCATTCTGTCTCATCTCATGTGCTCATGACCTTCGAACAAAGTATCATACATCCTCACAGAATATAACCTTGGTAAGGAGCCGCACATGCCTCACTTCTATACCACTCGAAGGGTTTTGCCAGGTTACTGGACAACACGCGGTCGTCCAGACCTCGAATCAATCTCTTCCCTTGATGGTAAGTCCTGTATGGAAATGTACAGAGTAGTACAGTACACTAGTCATCCTTGGCTTCGTGCTCAATTGGTGTATTGCAACTTACCGCTATATCTCGGGACGTCTCATACTGTAGTTGATCCTCAACTCCTTTCCAAAGACGACCCAGACGTGGGACTATTCTTGAACTATGGGTGGGCCTCTATCCGAGTGGGTACATGATCGCCATCTCATGCTTATTCATATGCTCATCATACTGTCGGAGTCATTTATGTACAGTATATTGCGGGGAGGGATCGATCCAGTACTGTACTGTAGGCTGACATGGGAAACTTGTTATATTTTCATTTGCAAGCTCGACATCTTCCGTTGGTCATGGTGTTTGTGTTGCTCAGGTCACAGACGGAAGAAGACACGCATAGTATTGGAAGGTTCTCAACCTCGAGCGGCAGTCATACCTGCCATGAATGTACAAACCACGACGATAGCGTGATATATCTGAACCCCCCAGTACTCTATATGCAAATTGCAAGCAAATCGGTTTTTGTATGGCATATATCTGGTTTTCATACCGATCTGCTACACTTCTATGCACTATTTATTGTAATTCTTAGATGATCTACGAGCTATTTACCCTAGCTAACTCATCCTTCACTGCACCCACTACCAGATCATACACCCTCCCTATCGTACCCTCTACGACAATCCCATTATCACCTATCTTCTTCACCAACACCACACTTCCAGATTTCACTTTCTCCTCCGGAGGAGTGAGTAATCCAGGTCCACAAAGTAGAGTTCCCTCACCTGCGAATTCAGATGGAATCGAAGGTTTTAAGTTGGTAAGGTTCGATTTGAGAGAGGTCAGTCGTAATGTACCAATGTACAACGATGTTGGGACCGAGGATTTTGCAATATGATATGGTACAGGTACTTTCTTCTTCGTTGTGACCACCTCATTGACATCTGTATCTTTTGCTTCTTCCGGTTCAGCTTTGACTTGCACCTGGTCATCTTGGGCTGTCTCTTCGGTAGCTTCTTTCGCTGGTTCGCTAGTCATCTCCACATCTCCATCTTGGATAGTTTCGACTTTCTTTTCCGCCTGTTCTTCCTCGATCGGCAGGGGTTTGACCAGTTCCGAACTTTCTAATACCGGAACGGTAGATCCAGGTGCGAAAGCGATCTTTCCGTCTATCATAGCTACTTCGTAACCTTCGAACTTGGACCATTTCTTAGTCAAACCAGCTGATATGGTGTCACTAAGAGTGATAGAATACGATTGAACGTGTTCACCTATCTTCACCTGTTCTTCCGTAACAGGAACGAATATATCTCGAGTGACGCCAGAGACAGAATTGAGGTATCTCACCAGAGACGACGTGATCTCTTGTTCGGATCGGACAAGTATCTAAGTATGACCCATGTGCAAGGTTAGGTATACGAGTTCACCGAAGACGAGAGAAATTGATTGGACCCACCAATTTACGAGGTTGTAAATCCGATATGATAGTTTTGATGGATTGACCATCATGCAGACCTTCCATATCCACAAAGAATATGGATGCTCGCAAGTCGAGATTGAGCTGTTGTGAGATATACTTTGATGGTGGTTCGGGTTGCACTTTCTGTAAATACGGAAGTAGCAGTAGAGGTGTCAGCAAGTGCTCTAATTCGTTATCGATCGAAGTTATAGAAACACCACGGAAGGATATATCACCCACCTGTTTCTCTTCCTCCTCCTCCTTTTGTCTCTTCTTCTCCCTAACCTCCTCCGTTTCACCCTCTTCCTCAATTTCCCTCCCTTTCCTAACCCACTGACCTATATCCAGTCCCTCTCCATACGCATCAATCTTTCTTCCCTTCCTCTCCAAGAACGGGAACATCCTAAATCTGGTCATTTCGCCAGGTCTATTGTACACTCTCGTCTGTTGTCCTTTCACGTATATATCAAATGACATTGTCCTATTGACATCCTCTCCGTCGCCCGCAAATGCATTAGCATCTTGCCGTCTCTTCGTGATAACAGGAGCCATGATCCCATCATCTTCATTGATATCCGATTCACCCGATTCCGACTCCGAGTCAGATTCAAGATCATCAGCTTCTAACATCCTTTTCGATCGGTCCAATGCTGCTTGATGAGCCGCTTCTCTTTCTTTAGCTAACCGCTCGCTCTCAAGGTACGCTTCTAACTCTGCACCAGTTAGAGGAACTTTCGAATCCATCTCTATCTGTAATTGGCCTTTCAATCCTCCTAACTTCCCGATCTTCCCTTTACCCCACTTTGACGCTTCTTCTTGTTCCTGCTCCCATCGCTGGTACAGATCTCGAGCTAAAGTGGTATCCTCTCCACGAGAGGTGAGAAGGATAACATTCCCTTCTGTGCTCGCCATAGTGGTGAAGAGGAAGCGTGACGGACCGTGAGACATGGATGGAGGGATGGCCAAGACAAGTTTGGGTCTCATGAGTGGGTACGCCTGAAGGAGATCGGAAGGCGTCAAGAAGAATTGCACATGTCTAATCAACCATTCGCTCATGAGCTTCATCCTTGATAATCGAAGAAAGCAGTAAAAGATCGTGCATACCTGAAATCCAAAGCCCCGTATTCCGATCCCAGAGCTGCACCAGCATTTCTCCTCTTCTTTCTACCTTTCTGACCACCTGCTAGATCACCTACAACCACTTCTTCGCCACCAGATTCCTTGACCACACCTCCCATCCATTCTATCAAACTCCTAGCAAACGAAACCATATCTTGTCCTGTCCTGCTGACAAGGCATAAGGGGTAAGGCCACGGGTCGCTGGAAGCTTGCCGCCGCTTATTGGTAGGATTCAGCTTGAACGTCCAATGTTGGTCAAGCAGTATCAACAGTTCCAGTAGACGTGGTGAGGGGTCACAAGGTAGAAGAACGGAGTGATTCGATTCGAGAGTGGAAGTTACAACATCTATGTATAACAATTGAGCTTCGGTATGGCATGAGCTGAAAATATGGGTGCTCACCTAGCAATGCTGTTTCTCTTTCCCTTCTCTTGGGGTTGACCACCTCACTTCGACCTCCCTCCACGATCAACAGATCAGGTCGTAACACACCTTCAGCATATCCTGTTGGACCATTGTGACCTATGACATTCACATAAGCATGCTATCATATCTCATATCCCACAATGTGAAGCTTGACTCACCTCCGACCATACCGTCCAGATGCCTCTCACTTGTATGATTGATCCCCACGGCATATAGAATCGTACCCGACGTGGGTGAACGAATCTTGAACAAAGTTCCTCCTAAGGTATGACCGGAAGGGAAAGGCGTCAATAGCAGATGTGAGAGATCGCCTACATCATGACCGTTAGCGGATACGTAATTCGATATTGCGCATGGACCTACCACCAAGATGTAGAGGTTGGTTATATCTGATAGCCTTTATCCAGTCAAAGGCTTCGTGGACCTCTTCTACGGTAGGCACAAATGGCCCTCTCAGTGGTTTCTTCCCCTTATCCAATTTGCTACTCTCGGTTCCATTTGCACCAGGTGAACTCCCTTCATCCACAGGACATTCCGCTCTCCATGATTCTACTTCTGCTAGACAGACCACTCGTCCCATCTCCACCGTCGGCTGAGTAGCGTATACAGGACAAGTCAATCCCCATCTCGCTCTGGCGAAAGGATACAGGGAGAGGTAAGTTGCAGGAGAGTGTGATAACAATACCAACGAGAGTGTGGGTGCGAGTCTGCAAATCAAGCGCAAGGATAAGTAAAGTCGTTGTTTCCGATGCCCCGGGTAGAGGCATGTTTGATTGACTCACTCTCTGACTTTTTCCTCGTACTCCCAATTATCCTGCTGTGAGCTCGCCCGATAATCCCTCTGTCCCAAATCAAGCAGTATCCTCGCCTCATCCAGCTCTAAGAGGTAACATATCGGTTCTGATGAGGAGGAAGCTGCTGCAGAGGAGGACAAGGGGGTGAGGGTGATCATGCCATCAACGAGGGTCCTTTACACCACTTCTGAGACCGAGAAAGCGATGCGAGGATCTGGATAAACCGAGGTGATGATAGTCTTGATGTATTGGCCGGTATATGACTTGTCTCTGCGATAGTGGGTGATTGGGCGATAGTTATGTAATTTTATGAGAGTGGGTAGAGACAAGGGGAGATGAAAGAGGAAGAATGTGGAAAAGGTAACTCAAAAGGGGTGTTGTCAGGATTAAATCGGTTCCTGAGCTTTGAAAGTGTAACACACAGGATCATCCCATCCCATCCCATCCCATCCCATACAACGTTACAACATGACCTATAAAGCATTGACAATAGAATAGCACAGACAGACATCGTAGAACAAAAGACCTGACCCCCCTTCTCAACAACCTCCCCAACTTCAACTGTATTTCGGTATATGACTATGCGTTGAACACCCTCACCACGCTGGAAATCCCCTCACGACCACCCATTCCACCCTACCGTAATTTTTCAATCATCTCCATCACCCCAGTATGGGCTCACCCACCAAGCAGCATTTCTATGCCTCGCGGCCGTCCTCTCGTGCAGATTCCCGACCTACCTCTCCACCTACGCCTGCCGAGGTACGCTCACAGGCAGTCGCAAAGCTGAAAAGAGCAGCTTCGTTACCTCGACGACCGGATGGACGGAGACCATCCCTCGCTCAAGCTATCAACGCTGAGCACAATACCGTTACGAATCACCACACCGCACTGACCTCCAACACCCAGAATGAGTATACCAACACGTTGAGTGATCAGCAACAGCAACAGCAACATGCTGGACCATCCACACTTGACGTTTCTCCCAACCCATCTGAACCTCAAGAAGTACTATCACCTTCACCTGTAGCGACAACTTTCGATCACAGTAATATGTACCCTTCACCTACTCCTGGACCAGCAATGCAAATGCAACGATCAGTATCGGCAAACTCAACTTACCATATGGCATCTCCTATGGGACTCCATACACCTCCAGCAGCAGATTGGGCAGCTATGCAACTGGCCCAATCTTACCTTCCTTCCTTGACGCCAACAGGTCTATCACCTAATCCATACCCACACTCTGTCCCAATAGGCGTAGGACGTAATACACCCAGTCCGCTGCCAACATTAGGCGAACTGGCTACGCTTCAAAGGTCCAATTCCAATGCAGCTAGAGCCCATGCTATGTCAAAGCTTACTGGCGGGAAAGAAGCTCCACAACCTGAAGATGAATTTACGTTATCTACCCCTTCACGCGTCAACCTCACCAGAGCAGGTACGTTAGGTGGACCAAGGATGTTAGGTTTAGCTATCAACAAATCCCATGCTGCCAAAGCTCCCATGGAGGACACTTCGCCTGTTTTGACTTTGGCAGAAGCTAGACCCAGGTTACAAAGGAGTTTCACCGTTTCCTCCTCGAATATGGGTGAAGAGAGGAGAAGTGCGGTAGGAAGGAGGATGGTAGAGAGATTAGCGGAAAGAAGAGCTGCGAGACAGAAGGAAGAAGAGGAAGTGAGGAAATTATGGGAGGAAAGGAGAGCTCAAGCGGAAGTTGTGGAAGCGGAACAGCATGGTCACCAAGATGAAGACCAGGTTATTCATGGCGAGGAAGATGATGATGACGATGATGATGATTATTATTACAACGGGAACGAAGAGCAAGAACACCAAGATCAACATTATCATGAAGATGTCGATGTCAGTCATTATGAGGGTGAAGCGGAGAATGGAATGCCTTTAATCATTGGACAATCACCTCAGGAATCTCCTCAACCTGAACTCACTCCTGCTCATGGAGGAGACTTACTTGCCGCTGGCGCAGGGTCAGGGGACAGACCTATATCAAGGGGAACCATGATCTCGTCTCAAGAGCCATTTGAATATGAAGATCATCTCCGAAGAAGTCTGTCTAGTCGGACTGCCAGAGGTGTCGTCGGTACTGCAGATCCATTACCTTCCATTTTAACCCCCGAACATGATGATCAACAATATACTGAGAATCTCGCTCATACCAACGTGCAAGTATCTGACGAACCTCTTCTGCCCCCTAAACCCTCATTTGCTACACCCACTCGACCCGGTCATGCCCCACATAGCTCAACCTCGACGGAAAGTACCATTCATGGATCTCAGTCTCCTGGCGGATCAACACTAAGAGGTTTAGATTCAATGATGTTCGTCATGGGAGGTTCTTCACTTCCGGGATCAGCGGGTTTAAGACCTCACGGAAATGGCCAGCACTGGCCTCAAGAGGTCCACGAGGGTAGTGAATGGGGAACACCGGCGAAAGACCTTTATCGTGAGTGTTCGCTCGGACTCGTCAAAGTAAAATGACGTAGGAACGCTTTGGCTGATGTACTTTATTCCCTAATGCAGAAGCCACTTTCACCGACTCTCCTATACTCCACAGTCCAGCTGAATTCTACCAACCTCAAGTCCCTTCCACTGAGGTCCCTGTCGATGACGAAGGCGATCTCACACCTCCTTCTCGTACCACCACCCGCACAGATAGTATGATGTCTTGGGAAGAAGTTGGTGGTAAAGAAGATCAGGAAATCCGGGTGCCTACCGATAAGACGTACCATCAAAAAACCGGTAGTTTCTCTGCTAAACTCAAGGGCAGCGTCAGATCTGCTATGAAGAAGAGAAGTCAAAGTAGAACATCTATCACTAGCTTCACTCAGAGTCCTCCAGCTAGTCCGATGAACCTTCAGCCCGCCACTTTCAGTCGACGAGGTTCCGAATCTTCCACCTCGCCCTCTTACTCAAAGGAGTATAGCCCGAGACACCAACCATCTGTCAGCTCTCTGTCGCCATCTATCGCTCCTGATCCTCAAGCTGCCTTGCTGCTTCAACATCAGTTATCAAATGATCCATCCCAAGTTTCGTTCTTACCCCGAGCAAATCTCAATGATCCCCGAATCATGAGCGCCAAACTGTCTCCTTTTCCCGGTATAGCACAGCTGGAACGAAAGAATACCGATGGAACCTTGACGCCGGGCGAACCTCCTAAGCTTATACATCAAGTTTCCGATTCCGCCGTACCGAGTCAACAACGCGCTACACCACCAGTAGTCCAAGAGTCTATCTATGCCTTGCCACTTCCTGCTACTCATCCAGATGACAGACGCGCTTCAGCCGATAGCGCCACGAAAAGAAATTGGTTATCTAAAGCATTTGGTCATTCTACTTCCCCAAGATCCTCAGGTAGTGTATCTCGGAAGAGCTCTTCACCTGATGTCGCAGGAGAAGCTAGAACGTTGGGACAAGGAGCTCAAATCATCTCTTCGGATGTCGATCCCTTCGCACCTCCTCCACCTCACCAGCAGACTTTAGCTGTGAAACCTGCCAGGCATAGATCGGCTTCGCCAAATGTGTCTGTCGTCCCTGAGGTCAGCGAAGAAGGATCAAGATTTACTAGATTCATTTCGATGCGCGGTGAAAACAATGCACCGGCTGTACCCGAACAGATGGAAGAGGATTTAGATCAAAGATCGAAAGATGTTCTCACTCGGATGGATGCGGTGTTGGCCCTGGGTCCGGATGATCCTGCTAGACCGGAGATATTGGACGATCCGCCTAGAAAACTGTTATTGTCTTCTCAAATACTGCAAGTAGTCAATACACATGTTAGTGACACTCCTCTCGTCCTTCCTTGCTGTCTGTGATTGCTGATATATTGATTTCGTGTAGACCGTCAAAGACCGTTATCTCTTCCTCTTCAACGATATCCTGGTGATTGCAAAACCCATCATTTCGTACGGCATCCACGCTACACTCGATATGAGATACATTGTCAAATCGATAGTCTCCCTTGACAAATTGGCGATATCAGGATTCAACGAAGAGCCCACCGCTGAACCACCTCGACATCCAGTAGTGACCAACTTCATCGAACGTTTCGCTCAAGATCCCGTTTCAGCTTGTGCCTATTTGGTCGAAAGGAGTAATCCAAAAGTCGATACCGCTACATTAGCTTCGTTGATATTCAAAACACCGGAATTGGATAAAGGTCAAGTAGGATATCTGTTGGCAAATAATGATAAGCTGATGAGGCATTTCATCGATCGATTCAATTTCTCGAATATCCGGATTGACGAGGCTCTTAGAATGTTCTTACTATCTGTGAGATTACCTACCGAACGTACATCCTGCGAGAACCTTTTGAGAGGATTTGGATATAGATATTTCGAAGTGAACCAGTCTCAAATATCTTACGATCGAGATCTAGCTGCTGAATTGGTATTGGCCATTATCCAATTTAACGATTCCTTATACGGTACTTTCGGGTTCTCTTTGCCCAACCATGCGATCAACAAAGAAACATTCGTATCGGCATTCCAATCGAAAGATCCTCGAGGATTGGTACCGGTGGAATTGTTGAGTGATATTTTCACTTCAGTCAAACAGACTGAATTGGTACAATCACTCGATCCGTCCGAAGAAGTTGGTCGGTCAAAGAAGATCGCTATCAATCCTAGAATACCTTCAAAATTGTCATATAATACTTGGTCAGACAAGATTACTATCTCCATACCGACTCCAGATTCATCTCTCAAGATCAAGCTGTTAGGAGAAGGGCTGGTGTTTGAGCCTCCCTTGTTGGACTTTGCCAATTCGTCAGAACAGTCTTTCAGATTGAAGGGGACTAGTCTGGGTGTTAGACATCTATTGTTCAACAGAATAGGAAGCAATGCGTGAGTCTACTTACATCTCAGTATAAAAATCTCAGTTCGTTGGCTGATATATTCGCTAATTGCTTGTTTGAACCTAGCGCTCTGTATGGTGATCTTGGTAATACCCGATTATTCACCATCGAACGAGCATTCATGAATTATACATTCCACGTATCGTTCACTTCTCATCTTGGATTAAAGAGGAAATACTGTTTCAGTCTGAATGATCTGGAAAGTAAGAGAAGATGGGGTAAATTATTATCTAAACAAATCAATCTTACCAAACAAACTAAATCGTCGGCTATCACAACGGTTCAAGAGCAGATTAGACAAACGGCTGAAAATGTTTCGATCCAAGTTTTAAGAGACGCTTTGATTCCTTCGGAATGGAAATCACAACAACAATCAATAGAAACTTCCGCCATAAAGTCGAGTGGCGGCGGTGGCAGCATAGATAATTATAATAATAGAGGTAGATCAAGTGCAAGTAAAGAAAAGACAACTAGATCAGGTAGTGTTTCCATTTCATATACCAAACCTTCAAAGGAGGAATATGACTTGGGTCCATTGGTACCTACAAAATCTACCCATCCGCCTCTTGGATTGAATGGCCAAGAGAGACAATCGGGTATAATGGATATCCAAACTGGGAAAGAACTTGTCTTGTTATGTAGACAGAATAGTCTCTTACCTGGATTATTAGGATTGTTACATTCTGCTAAAGAAGGTGCGGAAGATGTAAGATCGCTAAAAAATGGGAATGAGATGATAGAGAGGAATGATTCGTTTAGGAACAAAGGTTTGAGAGTTTAGAGGAGCTACAGTCAGGTGGTGGTTTAACGAGTTTTCATGAAGATCTTATTTTTATTTTCGTTTGACCATGATAACTCAGATTCTTCTCTGTACATTCATTTTGTAAATATTCGGCATTACCATCGACTGTTCTATATTGTACATTGTAAGAATATTGTACATTAGAAAATGCATTTCAATCAACCATCGTTCTCTGTGCCACACCAAGACAAGTGAAGGATTGCAACATATAAAATGCATAAGGTAATATACTGCAGCAATACTGTACCAATATCAAGATAAAGTCCGTATATATAAATTACATGTTAATGTAGAGAACAGGAGATATAAAACGATATCACAATACACGATTCACCCCTAAGAAGCCAAAAGAATTGATTATAAGATATGATAGTATTTTACTTTGGGTTACACTTTCTTAGATTTCGATTGAAAGAACCTCGTGAAAGAGGAAGTTCGGTCCCCCAATTTAGGTCTTGCCGAACGGGGTGAAGGAGGTTCTATAATTGTTATGGATCTATTTTTCGGTAGGATAAAAGAGTTCTGGGTCTGAATTGCAAGTTGACCTTTGTTCTTGCCCTTATTGACCATTCCATCAGATTGGGGGAATTGATAGGAACCATCTTTACCATCCCTCTTTGCTGACGATGCTGAGACTGAGGAAGTAGTGGTGGCAGTGACGGTGGCATTGGCAGTGTGAGAAGGGAATGTATAACCTTGTTTCACCGAGTCATTGGAAATAGGGAACGAAAGTCCTCTAAAAAAGCTTGGTCTTTGACTCTGTACCGATCCTGATCCTGATCCAGATCCAAATCCAGGTGTAGATTGTATATAGGTAGGGTATCTTTTCATTCCAGGTTTGTTACCACTAACAATCACCTCCTTCTGATTGGCATTCGAAGTCAAAGGGCCGTCATCCAAGACCAAGTGCATATCTTCTATAGACAGTACCTTTCTTGCACTTGATCGATCACCGAGTTTGACTACTATCTCCTCCTTAGGTTCAAAAGTATCTTTGAAAGGTAGTACTTTTGCCGCGTCGTATTCAGGCGATGGAATTGGTCTGCCTCGATCTATTATCATAGTGACCCCTCTTGGTGTCTTGGGTGATCCAGAACTTTCAGAGGAGAAAAAGCTTCTCGATGTCGTAGGTGTGATCATCGGATCATAAGGATTAGAGCTTGGAGTAGTGGAGGTGGGTGATAGTGATGTAGGTGGAGTACACGAGTTCAGTGAAGGGAAGGTATACGATGGAAGGGCGATTGAAGAAGGTGCATTGGGGCGTAGTTTATGTACAGGTACTGGTATTTCTTCTGACTGTACTGGGATAGTCGATGTTGATGGTGAAGGTGCCGCTTTGGGACCATCAATGACGATTTGAGGAGCTAGATAACCATATTCACCTATACTGACTATCGAAGAGTTCCGTGATTCCCTTGGTACAGTGCTCGAACCAGTACCAGTACTGGTTGAAGGTCTACTTGAATTTCTCCTCGTGTCAGCCTCAGAAGATTTCCTAGTCGATGATCTTCTCGTGTCGGTTGAACCTGACATTCTCCTAAATGCACTATCTTTGACTAATGACATCCTTCTCTCGGCTAACGAAGCTCTCCTGGAAGCGTCGTTGATATCCGAACCATTGAATGATCCACTCCTCGTAGTTCTCCTAGATCCTATGTTCAAACCAGGGACTAAAGAGCTCCTTCTTCTTTCACCCAGAGAACTTCGTCTTGACGATTCACCGCAGTCAGATATTATCGATTGACGTCTCAGACTTTCTCTTAAAGGAGATACACCAAGAGGTGTAGTTCTGGCTAGAGGGAATGATCCTGCCGCTCGTATCTCCAAAGCATTGATAGCCTCCTTCGAAGATGATGACGAGGTGACATGAGGATTGGAGACCGATTTAGCTAGACCTGGTCGTGGTGGGGCAGCACCAGGCGGTACACCCACTGTGCGCGGTGCGACATAATTGGTAATCGCTCGGTTGAGTGTAGGTCTACTTCGATCTCGTAAGATTGCGTTGGGTTGAGCTGATGGAGGGGGAGTACCGATCCTCTCAAGGGTAATATCGTCTTGGGTAAATCTGGGGGCTTGTAATAATGATGATGGGCTGACAGACGATAGGTCCAGTCCATTATCATCCGGGGCTACAGAGGTAGGAGCAACTGCAACCGACTCCAGAGGGTAGTTTGAGAATAAGGAAGGAAGGAACGCGCCGTTTCTTGAATCCGGGGAAGGGACATACGATTCGGTACGAATTTCAGAATCGTCGTCGTATTCCGTATCGTAATCTTCGGTACATGATGACCAAGCTTGATAATCCCATGCGCCATCTAGATCATCCTCCTCATCACTATATCCATGAGTTACTTCCACCACCTCTGAAAACCTCCTTCGTAGCAAATCTAAACTGGCTATATTCCTCAGGCGGGCTTCTTCCATTGCATCGATAATAGATGAATTTCTACGAGATCTGAACATTGCCGATGACAGCGCACTAGACCTCCTTCGACTCAAAGAATGTTGACTTTTCGCACTTGATCTTCTCCTCTGTTCGGCCAGGTCGAAACCTAACAAGCTAGGATTTGATTTTCGACGAGCTTCGAAAGGCAATTTGGGTGCTTTAGTCAATGACATAGAAATTGATGATCCTCTTCGACTATCTAGACTTCCAGAGAAACTTCCCCCGGCCCTCGAGCTAAAACTTCCTCTGGGAGACATGGATATGACCGATCCACCAGTTGATAAAGCCCATGACGGCCTTCGACCCATACCCCACCTGGGTACTTCCTCATCCTCTTCTTCTTGTTCCCTCACCACATCGTACTCTTCCGCTTGGATCTCCTCGTGGCTGTTATCATACTCGAATGAATGATCTAAGGGGAAAGTGGGAGATTGAAAATCTGGGGACGTCTCAGAATATGATGAGTCGGGTGAATGGACTGCTGAAGGTACAGTGGAATCCAGTGGGTCAATCAATTCTTGCGAGTAGATGGTTGATATTGGAGCTCTTGTCCATGGCGCAGGTGCGAAACTATGGAGATAATCACAGGCGTTAACGATATTTCGAAAATGCAAGAGATCAGATAGGTTACTCACGTTGGAGCAGACATGTCGATTGGCAAGTAAGCCAAATTGGGCTGGTAGTCGATGAAAGGTTTGTAAATTCGTGCTGCTGTCTCACAAGTCGATAGATGGAAGATGGTGAAGTCTGATATGACAAGCGTTGTTTATGTTGTTTGTTTGATGATGTATATAAGCAGTGAAGAATCTCGATGGTTATGTGGAAGCGAAAATGAAAAATTGATGCTTTTCGATGATGGTGATCGGAAAGAAGCGTGGGATTTGTGGGATAGATGATGACGAGCGAAAGGTTTTAGCTGACAAGACTTGTATAACTTGATTTGGATAATATACTTTCATTTAAACATCTAATCAGGAACAACGTTCAATGTCCCAACGTCTATCGTAGAATCTTTTGCAAGTCTACAAGGAGTATTCTGCATGGTTGCCAGACGATAAGTGATAGTATAACAGGATAATTGATATAGGCCGATCGATGTGTCTTAATGACAGGACAGAAAAAGCCCAAAAACAGCCAGGAATGTCTCACCGATAGGGAAGTTGGTAACTTATCGTTATTCGGGTAAAGTCAAGTCCCTCAACCGCAACCACGTAGCTTTTCTTTGATTTAGGTAATTCGTCCGAGACAAGACTCTGGTAACAATCTTCGAATGATCTGATGACGTGGTGTAATAGGAGACAAATGGCTGATACCTTTTGTGGTATATCGTAAATTATTGCCGCCATAGCGTTTGTAGCGTACTTCGCCAAAAAACATACACATATCTTCGATGATCTGCTCGGTGATTGAAGGGGTATGGAAGGTGGGAGCGTGGTCATAGATCCCCGAACAACAGCAACAGCAATTACTTCTTCGCTTCTTTCTCGGACAGCAACAAAGTAAATACTTTCCTTTTCGGGTTTGCACAAGATCGACAGATTACGAGAGTGATCGACGTAAACTTCATTCTTCGAGATCTGAACAAAGAACATTCCTCAAAAACTGGCAAGTTGCCTATTGCAGAATGACAGCTCATTCCCAGGATAGTCGGGGTGGGTCGGTGCACAGGATGAGAATACTTGTTATATGGGCGCCTAGTACCTAGTATGAAAGCAATCAATCCGCAGGAACAAGATCAGACTGTGAGCACTGAATTTCTGTTTCTTACCGAAATCAGCCTTTTTCGTTTTTCGTCTTGTCTGTCTCAGGGTTTATTGAAATGATCGACAGGTACGAGTTTCTCCGTACCTTATCAGGTACTGTACACTTTGTTTACGCGTGGCAAAGTGTGAGGCGTTCTCAAAGCGAATAGGCAGTCAGTCAGAAGAGTGCGTGGTACTCACCGTACATCCCTAGGGGCTTTTCAGACAGGTTACAGACCAGGTAGTCATCGCGCGTGCGATCTGCTTCAAGGGGATCAAGACGCTCAAGCTGGCGTATGAGGTTGTCACTGGGTTGGGACCCATGTCAGCCTTCAGGATCTACATCAGACCATGACGGATTCGTCGATCCATCAGCCGGAGGAGGAGTGAAAGTGTGAGGGATCTGATCTCGATGTTCCTTGGCTGATTATAGTTGCCAAGATCTACATGGCAGTCTGAAAACCGAAAATGTTGAGCTGAAAGACCCAAAATATGATCCGCACGGCCTGCGCTGAAATCGGTTCAGGATCTGGACATATATCAGATTGGCCCAGAAGCAATAACCTTGAGCGGGTATCCTGCTCTTCACTTTGCAGACACGCCTCAGCAATCGAACAGTATGAACGTGAGGAGAAGAGGCCAAAAGAGAGATAGGCGCGCATAGGACTACGCAAGCCTATATCGTTTGCCCACTTCAGGTGCCTATCTTTCCCTTCGCTACGTCATGTGATGGGCCCCATGCGAGCTGGAGACGTGTTTGATCAGATGAGGATGATGAAGATGATGAAGATGAACAAATTCGAATGTCAGCTGAAGGTACACACAGAATCCGACTGATCTCGCTCATCCAAAGTCGTACCTGACCACTATCTGTAGCATCTATAGACTGGCCTATAAAGCTTGTGCCGCTAAGCTCAGCCTTTCGGCCAGGAAACCCCAAGATGTGGTGGCCGTTCCAGTGGTTGGTCATATACGTTCTTGGAGGTGTAACTTTTATACCGTTGGTAGTAGTTCTTGCCGTCGGTGAGTATAGCAACTTGTAACAATCTCCGTATCGAATCACTGATGATCTTCGCTACCATAGTGTACGTATACAAGTACGGTTCGGTGCCTATAGGAGATGCGGATCCGTTCAAAGTCGAAAAAGCAGAATTGCAAGGACAAGAAGAGAAAGATGAACAACTTGAAAAGAGCAAGACGTTGACCTCGATGGGTGACAAGCCAGTCTCGGGATGGCTGACTGTGAGACGTCAATTCAAACCTCTCAGTGCTGGTGCTGGATCAAAGAATGCTATAGCGACCGGTACAAGTGCTGAGTCAGCCGATGAAGCTGAACACGGAGAGCTAGAAATGGAGGGAGAAAAAGGAGATACAGAATCAATTATCACAAGTGGATCGACAACATCCACTGCAACCAGTAACAACAATCCTTCGACATACTCAGCTCGTATAGCTCAAACGTATCGATCGATGGTAGAATCTCGTGCATCAAGGAAAGAACCGGTTCCCAAAGAGTTCTTCTTCTGTGTGCTCAAGGGATCTGTACTGTTCTTATATGAAGACGAATCTCAGAGTAATTGTGTGGCTGCTCTCGGTGTAGATCAATATACTGTTAGGATCGAAAGGGAAGATGGGAAGAGGTTTAAGGGCAAAGATGCTGAGATGTTTTCCAAGCGGAATGCGGTGGTCTTGCGAGTTGCGAAGGGGGTGGAGAAAAAGGGCATACCCTTAGTTAGTAAAGATACACAAGTGGGGAGTGAGGAAGGAAAAGGGAGAGAACTGGAGAATAAACCGATCTTCTTGTTCACCAAGTCGAATATAAAGTAAGTGGTGCCCAGTCTCCCTTCTGATGTTATGGATTGGATACACCTAGTTGCTGAAACGACAAGCTGACTGATCATAGAATGGAGGATTGGTACCTCGCCCTTCTCGAGGCTTCATCACAAGCCGCTCAAGCCAAAACATCCGAAGTGTTCGAATCGAGGGATATGCAAGCTTTGGTGGACACCATCGATACTGAACCAGATCCCATACCGATGAGATGGTTCAACGCAATGCTTGGAAGGATATTCTTCTCCTTATACAGAACGGAAGCCCTCGAACAGGTGAGCCAGAGGTTTATTTAATTTTTGGTATATGCCTGGAAAGCTGATTCTCGCGGAACGCAGTTTATAATCACCAAAATGATGAAGAAACTCACTCGGGTGAATCGGCCTTCATTCTTGGGTCCTATAGTAGTGAGAGAGGTGAACGTTGGCACGTCACCACCATTGTGAGTCAAATTTACATTGTTTCTTGACTTGCTAGACTGACCCAACCTGTCAGTTTTTCCAAACCTATGTTGAAGGATCTTACCGCAGAGGGTACAGCGGCTTTCGAAGCGCACATGCAATATCGATCACATCCTAGTCGTCCCAACTCTCACGTCCGCATCACTATCGCTACGACCGCAACTATCCCCACAGGGTTCAAGCCTTACGTGGTCGATCTAGTACTAGCTGTAGTTGTAAAATCCTTAGAAGGTAATTTGGTCATGCAGATTAAGAAACCTCCAAGCAACAGAATTTGGTATGGGTTCACTTCGATGCCGAAAATGGACATTCAGATCATTCCGGTGGTCAGTGAGCGAAAGATCCAGATCGGAATGGTACTGAAGACGATTGAGAAACAGTTGAGGGATGTTGTGAGTGCTTCTGTCGCTATATTCACTCGTCCTATTGCTTAACAGTCCCTATAGATCGCAGAATCTGTGGTTCTACCAAATATGGACGATCTTGCGTTCTTCGACACTACCAAGATGAGTGTGCGCGGTGGTATCTTCAATGAATCCAGCAAGATTAAACGAGGTGAAGAAACGGAACAGCCGGAGACCGCTGTACCTTTGCCAGAATCAGAAATTCAGACGTCGAACGAAGACCCAGCTTCGGCTGTTCCCAGTACTTCAAGTCTACGGAAAAGGAACCCTCAAAAGTCCAAAACCGTCGATATCAACGGGCTGGGACAAGCTGAAGAGGTACCTCAACTTGGTCTACCTCGCACAGATACCGCTCCACCTACACTGAGCAACGGCACTACAAACAGAACGGCTGCTACCGTCCAAGCCACCAAGAAATGGTTTGCGCAAAATGGATCAGCTCGCCCTCCTTCACTTACCACACAGACTGTCACCGGGGGCTTCAAGCACTCTTCAGACGACAACCTGATGTGGCAAAGGTTAAACAGCTCCGAAGTTCAAGGCACAGCTCTGTCAGATCCCACTCTAGTCGATGCTAATTTCACGAACAGTCCAGCGATCGCAGCTGTCCAAGTGTCATCTAGCACTGCACCTCTGTCAGAAGAAGAGAAAAGATCCCTTGAAGCTGTTCAACCCTCTGACAGCACACCCACTTCCACTCCTCGAGGCGATATTAATATTCATGCGTTACATGGGGAGCCCCGAGTTTCGGATGCATCTATCGTATCTACCTCGAGCACAAGCACCGGAACTATACCGTCAGCCGCTCCACACAGCTCAACCGCTTCGCTCATCAGCAGTCTTCGAGCTCGTGACAAACAGGCAATCCAAGCTCAGGTGGGAACAGCTAGAGAAAGTCTGAAGAAATGGGGTGTTGGACTGGCGGCTAAGCGTAAAGCTATGAAGGAAGGTGTTCAGCATGGAGAGGAACACCGTCCGCCGGCATTATACCGGCCTCCAGAGGAGGACTTTCGAGAGGATGAACGATCATCAGCCTCAACCTCGCCCAACCGATCTTTGCAGGATAGGTTGAACGCTGCTGCTCATGCCGGTGCTACCTCCGTGCCTATGACTATACCGACGACAAGAGGCAGATCTGCTTCTTCAAGCTCAAGACCCAGCTTGTTCGCTTCACCCAAATCGGCTGTCTCACCCGCTTCTGCTTCTCCACCGAAATGGTCTCCACCTTCATCAAAGCCGACGACCGGAGTAGTGAGAGATGACATCTCGCAGCACTCCAATCCGTCTTCATCTGTTCCGTCACATACTAGAAGAACGTCCAATACGGCGCCGGTATTTGTACAACCTACTTCTGGAAGATCTATGGTCGTACCTAGAGTACCGAAAAGACCTGGTCAAGTAACAGGGATAGGTCATAATGCTGCTGAGCCTATGATTAGGAAGGTGTCAACGGAGGATGGACTTAGAGAGGAACGAGTCGAGGATGTCCATGTCGAGGAATCAAGAGCGCCTCCAGCGCTTCCACCCAGGAAATCGAAAGAGTCCTCTCGACCCGCTCAAAATAGTGCTGTCGGAGATAGCAATCCACCGGATATCCCTTCACCGGCTAAGCCTTCAACACCTGCACCTTCAGACGTACCACCTCCTTTACCTCCTCGAAAGTCATCATTCGCAGCTTCGAGTACCAACGTGAACACAGAAAGCGGGTCGCCGCCGCGACCTGACCATGCATCAAAGAGAAACGATGCTGCTCCGCAAGCCTCTCGACCAGAACTTGCTGAAAGATCAAATTCGATTGCAGCGTTACCGTCAATCGATACCACCGATCCTCAATTTAATGAAGTTCCCAATATCGATATCACCTCTCCAAGAACTGTCGAGATAGAATCGACTTTATCGAAAAGTCTCGGAACGTCTTCGACAGCCGAGAACGCTCTGAGGAGTCTGGTAGCCAAGAATGAGGAAGCGATGAAAGCAAAAGCGATAAAGAGCGTACCACCTTCTCCTAATCCGGATATCTCCACTACCAATACGATAGCGAATGATCATGCTAGTGGTGTTGCAGGAGATGATGGTGTTACTACTGCGCGACATGATGAAACACAAGCTGTCTCATCGAAAGACTGAAGGATGCATGATCACGAGTAAGGAAGAATTATATATGTTGTACCATGTCCATGAAGATTTGATGCATGTTAAGGTTTCTTTGGATTAGGTCCAACAGCCGGGTGACGAGGATGATGGAGAATGTTCAGGTTCTTATGCACACTATACAAGGCTACTTGTAGAACGGTAAACAATGACCGATCCCCGTCGTTTATCCCGTCCGCAAAGATCCGAAAGATCCCAGCTACAGTAGCCATGGGAACACACATCTCAAAATAGTATCGTACGACTTGACGATACAGTATCACCACGCATACCTGAATACCTGAACTCCTGATCATCACAAGCAACTAGAGTATCGTAACAGCCTTGACTACTTGAGATTCAGATAAGCTTATACTCCAGATTACCCTACTCTACCATGGGTCAACATCCAGCGGACAAAGCGAGTTCCTCACCGGTAACAGATCCTACCAATCCCCCAAATTACTCTGGACCATCAAATCCAGGACCTCCTGCAGCTCAAACTTCGGCGCCGTCAAGCGAAGGAAATAGTAGACCCGTGACGAACCAACCTGATGGTCGACCTAGGAGGAGTAAGTCCCGCGCCATCATCACCACCCTTCTTTGGTCGATGGAGTGGCGAATGACAGTTAAAGTTGGTATATAGCATTCACCAACGCTCCTATCGTTGTTGATAATACCAATCTACCTAACGAAGGGGCATTGTACTGTTCGTTATGCTGGGGTTGTTGTATGATTAATGTGAGCATGATTGTGTGACCATATCGTCTTTCTTTCCTAGATACCAGCTGGCGAATCGGGCATATGTTGTTGATTGATTTGATTCCAGATACCTCGTTAACATATTTGACAGTAAGGACGGACCTAAGTGAGGGACGGAGGGTATGAATATGGCATGCCAGATCGAGGTGAATGGGTAAGAACGAGGAGAGAATGTAGATAATGGAAGATATCCCAGTGGCGATCATTTGGTAGAAAAGATGGGAGGTGAGAAGTAAGCCGTCACCAAATGCATATTCGTCATATGTCACGCTTGAATTGATCAACGGAAGATTTCCTTTGATGGGCTTCTGTTGGTACTCCGAAACCCGCTCAGCTACACGCGATGATCGATGTCTCGGTCAATCATTCCAAAAGTAGACCATCCATCAATCCGAAATGTGATTCTCAGAGGAAGTTTGCCAGAATTAACACCTCGAAGCCCTCTCTTGTACAATCATATACCATCGTATCTGATATGTCTGACCCTTTTGGAAATATCAGCCAGCACACAGGTAGCAACAAGGATGTTCTTGAGCTTAGCCGAATTACCAGCGATATTATCACCCTCTTAGATCAAGATCAATATGGAGGTTCGGATACATACAAAAATCAGATCATAGTGGACGTGGAGCGTAACATTGGCGATGAATATTACAGTGATCTTCTTGCTGACATCCATAGCGAAGGAGACAATGCCGGTGATGCGGAAAGTGGGGTGGCGCATATGTGGGTCAGGGTGAATGATATTTGGGATGTCTCCATGGTGAGTCAATACCGTACCTTCAACTAAGACCTTGACAATCGAAGAAGCAGAGAGGGGTTCACTTCTGTGCTGAGTTGTGTATTCACTCCGATATGGGAATTAGCAAGCCCCTCAATACAGGTATAGAGGTTCGAACGAAACGGCCTATCAACTTCAAGCAGCGACTAATAACCTGAGAGCCACAATTAGCAAGATGAGATCATATGCCTTGAGCCGACAATATGACCAGCAAACGATCTCTAGTCTTTCAAATGACCATCTGAGGGCTTTACAACATGGCAGCGACCTATGAAAAAGACTGCTGAAAGATACACTGAATTCTCAGGCGTCAACGATAGCTACAGAATAGGATCTTACGGTGCCTTTCATGGTAACGTCACATGGTGATGATAGATTCACAACACATTGACGAAGTGGTCTTGACAAGCTTACGAAAGATCTGAATACACTCACGTATTCTTCCATACAAAATGTGTTGTATTCGTCCCTCATATCTCAGAAGGAATGGAATGACCAAGCGCAAGCTGCGGCTCAATTGCGGGAAATTGGCAAACACGCCTTCAAACTTCTAGGAAGTGAAATCGAAAGCAACCAAGATGGCGAAGGATCATGGAAGTCCCAGATGATGTGTTATGGCTCTAGAAGAGAGTGGGCAGAGTCTGTTGAAAGATGGTTGTCCACTGCACGCGAGGCAGAAACCAATCAGGATTGTGCTTTCTAGAATCGATATCACAGACTTCGAGGACAGTAGTGGTTGAAATCGAGTCTCACGATGACTGCCATTGAAGATTGCTGTAGTATTTCATGCATATGAGGGATCTTCCTAATTTACATGCTTCTACTATGATAGCGATTATAAACATGGCTCCTGCGAAGAGTCCAGAACTTCCAGCACTGTTAAATATTTCAATCTCGGTACTGATTCTCTTCAAGTCTAGATCATTCCATGACGCCTTCGGTGTCTTCCCTGGATGATTCGTTCTTCCAAGAAGTCCACAGTGACGTCAACTTATGTCTTCAAACCCCCATGGCTAGTCTATTTCTAGATATAAAAGTGCTGGGAAGTATGAGCGATACGCCTCTTTCTGTACATACAAACGAATCTGCATTACAATAGCTATCATAGGGACTGGCCTCATCAGCTTACAGCTATAGCCCATATAGCTCTACAGCACAAATGTCCAACGAATCTGAGAGGCTGATGACTGCAGCCCAAAGTGGCTCATCAGCCAGTGGCGAGAGTTGGCCGATCGAACTGACTGGTAGTTCAAGACCGCGAAGAAGCGATGGTCGAGACCCGCATTCTTTCCCATCCTTCGAGAGCGCTATGTCCGCAACAGCCGAGCTGGAATTAAGCAAGGCTATCGACCACGTCAGAGGGCTCATCCGTAAAAGGAAACACAGTGGTCTTCTCCATGGAAAAATTCTAGACGCTATTGAAGATGAGCTCGAACAGTGGACGCAGGCTGGAGACAAGTTCAGGGAAACTCTAAATTCTGCCCAAGCTCGTACACCCCAACAACAAGCATTGATCACCGAGTGGAACTCATTATCGCCGGAGTCAACGGCGGCTGAGGAGTATCCGATCGACGATTATGATTTCTCCGAACAGTACAGACAGTTGCAACAGTTTGATGCTGAAAGAACAAAACGTTTGGCCAGTGCCGCCAATAAAGACGATGGTGATAAAGGAGTTTAATACCAGTAGTGATTTATAGGTCAGTTTAAAGCTGCACGGTTGTAAAGTTGTTGAGGTATCTGGGGCTCGTGCGGACTTGTGCATGAATCAGTTGTGCCACTATTGACAGCGGCCGTACTCACGGAAAAGGTTCAGGGTCTAGAACAGTCTTGATTACGAATCACCTCCGCTATCATGAGGATAGCATAGCATTATGCAGGATCTACTTCCTCTGTTTCTGTCTGTGCATGAAAATCAAGTCGCACGAAGGCTCTGTCCCATGCACCTAGTGCAAGCTCTGCCAAGCATCACAGAGTCAAACAAGGAGGTCATGTGATGTGAAAAGATTGAAGGTCTGGGAGTGTTGTTCGTCGATAATCTACGAATTGACCCTGAAGAATAAATCTCCTTGATTTTTCTTCTCCCTCGCGAATAGATCCGTTTCCACAGCCAAGATCCCTTTGGAGGTCCTGGTCAAGCTCGAGAGACAAGTCAGACCAAACAACGTCGACCAACCAACCCTATTGCGTCGAAAAGGGAAGGCACAATATGCCAAAGTGAATGATGCGATTGGTTCCGATAACGGCCGCGAAAGCCAGCGGCAACCTGCTGCTGACAAAGGGAAAGTCGAAGGTGGGGAAGATGAATCTAGCGTTTCCTAGTGGGCTCCAAAGTTACCCCCTTTCCTCTTGTGGGATAGGCTGTAGAAATCTATAGGAGACGAGGGCTGTGTTATATTTCTACATATATACTCGTATGTCCGTTCATACTACTTTTTCTCTCTTTCTCAAGACAAAACACAACAACAACAACAACAACAACGAATTATAACCTGATCATTGCATTCAAGAACTTACGATAATCTCAGTCTAAGATACTTTAACATGCTTGTCAAATACCCCGTTCACGTAAGTACACCTTATCCAATAACGTAATTTCACCTACATCGCGATCGTTTTCGAATAGACTTGACAATATGCATCGTTGTCCGAGAGGTCAGAACGATATATTAAGCTGATGTGGATACAAAAATCTTTTAGTTCATCGCTGCTACCAGAGACCAGAACAAGACCGAACCAGAGTTCGAGGTCACCATTGATGTTGATTCTGATCAGAAGCTCGAGAAGGCTTTCGAGACTGTAGTTAAGAAGTTACACCCTGAGGATTCGGAGAAACACAAGTACACGTAAGTAAATTTCGTTTATTCCTCCTCTTCCTTTATGGAGCCAAGAGATGTAGGTCGAATGTCAAGAGGAGAATGGGAAGCTTCGAATTGCCATGGTGTGGTGTAGCTGACACATGTGGTTGATCTTGGTAGTTTCCTCCTTCAATCTCCTAACTTCCCTCCTATCGTCATTAACGGTGCATCCGTGAGTTGCTTGTCCACCTTCCCTACACCTAATCTACTTTCAGATGATCATACTTAGGTGCTGACTATTTGAACGATATACTTAGAAACCTTCCGACTTTCCTAACTTCTCTAGAGACTGGAAGGTTATCGTCATTTCAGCCAAAGCCAAAGCAGCCCAATAAGTCGACGGTCAGAAGGGAATTGCAGTAGACGACGTATGATAGGGGAATGAACCTGTTTTATAATATATATATATGCAAGAGATGGTAATGTCAACATTCAAGAGAAATCTGTCATGACCGCTTATCGAAGAATTCGTTCTACTCCTTGCGTTTGTCGCTCACGCTAAACTTCTCCACTCATTTTACAGCCCATACATCACATTCTCATGCTCATTCGCATTCTCATTGTCCGGGCTACAGGATCAACTGGGCATAGCACCACTCTTTACTGTCATGAGAAAGAAGTCGTACTACTACTACACACATGATCCCCGCCATCACACACAGCTCAATCATGTATGAGACATCCTTTACATCTACACTGCCTCATCTGTATTCACGCACACAGATCTGTCTTTGATCTGGACTACTCAGTATCAACATCTACTTCTCACCGAGTGTCCGTGATTTGAAAGGATATCATGTGTTGTATGACTGTCCGTGATGACCGCTTGAGGTAGCATGCTTCGCCCTGCATGCATCATCCCAAAGGTATATAAGAACAAGTATCTTCGTTGATCGTATTGTCATCTTCATACCATCTCACCGTATTCATTAACTTCTCACAAGTAATTACTCTTTCCGATTAAGCGTGTTGAAATTGACCATGTCAGGCTGTATTGATGGACCCACTTTTGTCGAACAAGTCCGACTCATCGTAAATTTACAAACCCTCTCAGCTGAAGCATCCCTCCATCGATCTTTGTTAGCTGATCATGTGACATTTAGTTTATCGACAAGACCCGAAACCCTACTCACGTCGTATGGGAAGGATGTATCTCAGCGTTCGGACCGCTGAATGGGATCTTCGAAAGATGGGTGGAAGAGAATTACCCAGGAAGTCCCGTAGGACAATATTCGTAAGTCCATCACAATCCCGCGTTGGAACAAAGGAATCCACTGATGAATCTGCAAATCGTAAACAGATTCATCCTTGATAGTTTGCAAGGTCAACCTTTGACTGGTGACGAAGTGAGTCAACCTGTCAAAAAGTCGTATGATGATTCACACTGATCGCTTGCTGTGAACAATTGTAGACTTGCAAGGAACTTGACGTTCATTCCGGTAGGAAGATCTATGCGATCGTCTGGCTTGGTTAATTCTCTGAGAGTAGAAGGGTTCTCATGATTAACAGGGAAGAGATGAGGGCATCATATCGTTTGTATGTAGTGGGCTATGTATGTTTTACTTTAGGGGAATTTTGAGCACGATTCCTCCAATCTAGCCCCCCAATCGATGATTACACGAGTTGCACCGCATAAAAGAACGACAGATTGGCTGATTGAGGATGTCCCAAAGATCTGCATAAGCTATGCATACAAGACCTGTGCCTTTGATACACTGACCAGCTCAATATCCTCTATCCTCGAAGTTAAGGACAGAAGACTTCCCTCGATATAGTACATGTCGATCTCACCGGATTACCGGATGATCAAATGATCAACAACTTGCTGACACCTGTATATTGTGCAGCGAAGAATCTATATATGTATGCATACCAAGACTCATAACACCTTTATGTTTCCTTGATCTCCCTTATTATCAAGTCTCCACAGTGCCGCTACTTTGAAGCTCTTCTAGTCCTATATATTCCAATATGTCCGGCTGTGTCAGGGGTCATACTTTGGTTGAGCAAGTCCACTTATACGTAAGTGATCCCTCTGCCATCCCTGCTCTTCCCATATCTCCGGCCGACCTTGCCTCTGTCGAACCTATTCATCCTTGGATTTCGCCTGAATTTTCGCTTCTTTACCTAGTTCATAGAATACCGCAACAACGGAAGTTACACTTACCGCCACTCATGGGACGGCTGCATCTCTGCTTTATCACCTTTACGATTCATCTTTGAAAGAGGGGCCGCTGAAGAACATTGTGGTGAATCTATTGAGAATTTCCAGCAAGTCGGACATTATATTTATCCTTTCCACTCCAACGTCGGGTCCATCGGTCATCTTGACTACTCATCAAGGCAGGCTAGATGCTTATAATCGGGTGTGTTCGATGTACCGTAGCTTCAGACTTAAGAATCCTACTGTCGGGCGTACCTTGACAGGAGATGAATCAAGTAGAGACCTTGAGATCCATTCGGGCACTAGGATCTATATTGCCAGAGTCGCCGGAGAGGCAGAATAAGAGTGATCGATTTACCTCTTGTACTACGCAAAGATGGTGCATTCGATTCGAAGGTTTGGTTTGGCGGTGAAAGGGTGAATTGATGAGATGTATTATACTGTACATACGTATGAGACATGAATCAAAGATGAGGTCTGATCCACAGAAGTTGTATGTTTGATTTCAAAAGATCACTCAATGCCAAGCCCATATTACATTAATACTGGATGTACCGATAAAACATCGCTCAACATATCTGTCGTAGCACGTACGTACTGTATTGTGGCATTGACTGCAGTACAATTAGTGAAACCTGTGTTGTTATCCTTCAGATTCTCTGTTCAAGATCTGATCTGATTTTGTACTATGTACAATGACCGCCTTACCGAATGGCTATACATCAAGAGGATATGGTCTAGCGGTATTGCATGAAGCGGAAAAGGTATATAAGCGTGTCCATCACCTAGATCAGGACACTTTAGTCACTCATCGAATTCGACACCTCATCCAATACACTGCACCACCACTCAATCCATACTCAATTATTATCAGTCGAGAAATGTCAGGCTGCGCTAATGGACCTACTCTGATTGAAGAAGTCAGAATTCGAGTAAGTCCATCCATCACGGTATACTGAAATACCTTCTTTAAGTGGCATAACTCACGGATCTTTGGCAGATCATCGATCTCGATGCTCAGATCCCTATTAAGAAATGTTGGCAAGGGTGTATATCCGCTGTATCACTTTTGAGAGAGATCTTCCAAAGATGGATTGATGAGGTGCATTCAGGAAGTGATTATATCTGGTATTAGTAGGTGACTGACTTATCTTGAGGATGAGCAAATATTGATATCTGATATTTGATGGTGATATAATATGGTAGTTTTACACTTACTTCGCCTAATGGACATACCCTTTCGGGAGAAGAGGTGAGTACTATCCGATCAGAGATTCCGTAAGTCGACCATATGCAGAGGAACATGGTGCTGAATTGTTTACACATTTTAGTCTTGTAGAGATCTTGATTTACACACCCTTACTACCATCTACGCTAAAAGATTGATCAAATGATCTTCGATCTTGTAGCTTGATCATCAGTATTTTCTGACTTACTGAAGGTAATTGTCAGTTGACGCTGGAAGTTATCGATAGTGGTCTATTGGATCTGCTTGTCGTGCATGTACTGTAATTGTGATTATGTGTTGCTTCATGAGAGTGTGCGTAAAATAGCCAGATATACAGATACTCACGCCGAGTCACCGAGATCTGTCACATTGATGGACTGATCGATTGAATGATTGATGAGAAGATCGGTAAACATTCACCTGACTGCATTCCCATCATAATACTGGATGTATGATATAGTCCTTCCAGATCATCAGATACATTCTATTATATATTCTCCGAACTCTACTTTGCCTATTCCAATCCTCTTCTCTTCGCATCAACAGAGCATACGGTACTTTTTTCGATCCACATCCACATATCGTATACTGTATACCGCAATATGTCAAATTGTCATCCCGAATCCTTCGTTGAGGAAGTCAAATTTATCGTTAGTCTCCATCCAAATCAACTAAACTATCTTCTCACTATCACTGTACACTGTATATCGTTGACTGAAACTTTGCCCATGTGGCGAATGCTGTACCATAGATAATCGACCGTTCTTTCACTCAAGCTCACTGTAAACCCCCTCAAAGGAGTTGGCAAGACTGCATCTCCGCCTTTGGCCAATTAAGGGGATTGTTTCAGAATTGGGTGGATGATGTTTATCCAGGGGACGATGTCGATCAATTCCAGTGAGTCCTGTCTTTGATGAGCTCCCACTGATCTTATTATGTCTGACGGTGAATTGGGGTGCAGATTCAGACTTGGATCTGATGGTCAAGTCCTGACTGGGGACGACGTGGGTACGATATGTGACACAAATTTGGTGCTCTGACTCATTGGCAATATTGTATAGAGACCTCATGATCTCGGACTACATACGCCTACGAAGATCACCGCCACCCGTCTCTTCAGATGATGGCAAGGGGAGAACCAATAAGCCCAGGCAGAGTGGGAGTGAGAACGATTTGGATCGATTAGCATTATGATATTTCGATATTTTCGATGTCTGGAGACGTGCTAGGACTATGTGAAGACGAAAGACAAACGAGATGATATTGTTCATACACATATATTCTGAATCTATCCAATGACCAAGAGTTTCCTACACTTCCTGATAATCTATGCGGTTACTGCAAATTTGAAAGAAGCTTCGTCGAAAAGTTTGGATTTTTCTGCCAAGTCGACTGCGAAAGGATGTTGAGGAGCGTTGGTAGCGAGTTTCCTATATACATCAGACATACAGTGGATCAGTTTTTCCAGTCAGAAACGTAAATGACGATAGCGAAGAAAGCTAACTACACTCACTCGGCATATCCTTCGATACCCAAACTAGTCCCCACAGCCAATACATCCCCTTGCTTATCCCCATTCTCCTTCTGCGAAGCCTCAAGTATATCCGCTTTAGCTTCATCGACATGACCCAGCAGTAGATGAGCGGCGGCGTGAGAAGCTAATACTGGTGGTGTACGACCTGAAGGAAGTTGGTAGAGCTCTTCGTAGAAGTAGTAGGACTGGTGGAGAGGTCGAGCGCCCTAATAATGAGAATACAAATCGGTGTCAAACAATTAGTGTTGGTTCTTTCAATTAATTTAGGTCACTCACAGTCTTCAATCCGATCCAAGCTTCTATAGCCTGTACCAGCGTCGAGTCATTACCGATCCTCTTGGCTGTATTGTAAGTACTTTGAGCGAGGTCTCGTCTATCGAGCGATAAGAGAAGTTGAACGAGAAGGGCGAGGCTGTGTATGAGTAGAGCGAAACAAGTGATTTAGCAATTCTCAATACGACAATGATCCCAATCCCAACTCCGGATAGTCAAACTCACCATTCCAAATCCTCTTTCCCTCTACCTTCATTCAAGGTAGCAACCGCCTCCTCAACCTCCCCGAGGAGAATGAACACCGTAGAGCTGATGACCCTCACAGTAGACTCTTCCACTTCATCCTCTGATCCTTCCACTTCCAAGACGAAATCCCTAATTTCATCTACCTTGTCCTCTCCAGCGAGGTGCGAGGCGAATGCATCGACTGTTCGAGCTGCTATGGAGGGCTCGGACGAGGATAGGAAAGGGGATAAGATCGATTTGGCAGATTGGATATCTGGCGGATTGGACGATAAGTGAGATCTGGCGATGTACAGTGCTCTATGGAGTGAGGAGGGGTCGTCGGAAGGTGTGTGCGGTTGGAGAAGAGCTTCTTCTATTGCGGCTGGACGGGCTGTCAGCAGTAGAACATAGAATGGCGAGAAGAGAAGTGAGATTAGGTACCTTTGTATGAAGCTGTACAATATATGCGAGTTAGATTGTCAGCTACGGTGACTTGAATCAAATGGTCGAGCTAGCTGTTAAGTCGACTCTACTCACCCTGGTAAAACAACTGCTTGACGTGATACAAGGGATCCAACTCCATTTTGGTGTTCTTGCTGACTGGTTTATGCTGATACTTGAGTGAATATGATAAAACGAACGAAGAAGATCGTGATGAACGCGACGACAGCTCTGCGGTGGAGTGACGTGGTGGTGAACGCAACAACAACAGCAATTACGCGGGTCAGAGTGGCACTTTTATCAACTACCAAGAGTGAGATATATGATGCAACGATCCATGCGATGTAGTATATAAAAGACGAACCATGGGAGTAAGGATACAGAAGAGCCAGAATCGATCACTAATACTGTCTATTCTATATGATATATGAGAAATCTATGTACAACGTCATCCGCTTCGATCTTGTTCAAACGTATATATATTACAATCTACACCTTTTTCTCATTCTCACTCCCCTTCGCTCAACATTCAGCATACGGCATTTCAAATGTCCATGATGATATACCAGCTAGAAGAATATAGGCGCAGGACAGACTTTATCGCCCTTCTTCAATCCCCTTAATCTACTATCCACCAGATCCTTCTCAGGTTCAGTCAAAGGTCCACATACACCTGGATGACAAGGGTGATACACCCCGTCTACTCTCGTATAAGCAGTTTCGTATAGTTCCTGCAGTTTCTCAGCGAGAGGTGGATGGGCAGGTGCGCAAACTAAAGGAAAACACAAAGACATCAGCTAAATGTCACGCAGTGGAAATGAAACTCCACTTACCATCCGTCACTTGTTTGGCCCAGATGAAATAAGCTTGGATACGCTTTATACCCCATCCTACAGGTGGACAACGTCGTATGGATTCGAGGTTGTGGATTTTGCTATTACAATGCCCAATGCAAAACACAGAGATTAGCCAACATAACCTCTCTGTTGTTACGGATTAGTCAATACTTACTCTGCTAATTTGACTTGCTGTGCTTCACGAGATTTGTACGGAGCCGATCTGAGTTGTGCCGTCTTTCTTTCCAATCCAGAGAGGGAGGTATCATCGGTGCATTCCTATATTCAAGCAAATGATAAGCATCAGTTGGCTGCCATCGAAGCTTTTTAGGAGAATCGAGAGCAAGTGTCAACTCACCTCTACGATTCGAGCTACATCCGTTCCGAACAACTGGGCGATTTCCTCTGTAATGAATTCCCAAAATTAGCAAATCGATCTCGGAAGGTGATGACTACAATCTCGCATCGGATGAGAGTTGATAAGGGTCCTTTCGATTTTGTGATATATTATCAACTCAACTCACCAATGGTAGTATGTGTATCCTCGACCGTATCATGCAATACAGCAGCTTGCAACACTTTCACATCCGTTATTCCAGTCGACGAGAGGTAGTTCGCTACAGCCTATCAAGTCGGCATAGCCAGATCAGCACTATTCCCACAGAGAGAGGTAATATTCGTGAATGACATACGATGGGATGGTTTATACTATTCAGATAAAACGATTATCAGCAAATTCCATCGGTGATCTTCCTACCTGGTTGAGATTGAGGCCTGACGAATGACTTACTATGGAGTTTGATCTACGTCTTTTCGTCTCTGACAAGAATGTTTCTACATAGTAATGAAGTCAGCAACGAAAGATCGTCTTCTCATTGTGTCATCGTAGACATAAAAGTAAGTCAAATCTCTAACATCCTTCCATCCTTAACTTTCATCCAACATAAAGTTAAATTCAGGTGAGACTCACTCTAGCAGCGAAATCCACAGTCCTCATCAACCTACTCAACTCACTCTCATCCCTATACTTCTTACTTATCCTCACTCCGTTCACTCCGTCGGGTCGTTGGGGAGCAACGTTCACATGCATAGTTATATCTGTGAAACTATCAGATCTGGATATAGGTGGTGGAGGACTGGGAGCGAACGTTCGAGGTGGTGGTGTACGTGAAAGATCCATTGGATCCAACTCTGATGGTGTTTTATGTATATCCAAGGATTTACGATTGTTGGAGTTCGATGTGGTAGGTGAATTGAGTGTTTGAGTGTTTCCATTATTTGGTAAAGGTGTATTATCAAATAATAATGATCTACCATCACCATTCCCATTGGGTTTACTGTCGCTGTGAGCGTGGATATGACCATTGAGATCTGAAGAAGGTGAAGGTGAGGTGGTTATGATTTTACTGGGAGGTTGAGGGATATTCAATTGTAATGAAGATGAGGCGGTTTGAGGTGACATGATGGGTGTGATAGTTTGGAATAGTAGTGTATGTGAATGTATATGTTGATAACGTCGTCGAATTGAACACCTGTTCTTTGTTATTCAGTGAAGAGATGTTGAAGATCGTTTGTTAGACACGTTGTTTCTTTCTTTCCTTGCTGACAAATAGTTATCTTGACTTTCCTTTTATCCACCGAAGATGAAAGAAGAGGAGAAAATATCCATAAGCCCGATACCCCAATGCAGATCTAAGATCACTTCTTATTATCCCCTTCTTCCCCTTCTGAATTCCTTCGTAGTACTGCTTGGGTCGATGATTTGTGCAATTAATTCGCGGAATCGGTCAATGCGGTCTCGGTATTGAACACCTTGAATGACCCATGTGAATATTGACACGGCTATCTCTTCACCATTCAGGTTAGATACTTGAGAATAGGTTCGGGAACGTGATATCGATGGTGATAGTACAAATTCTCTTTCGTTATGTGCAGTGTTTTCAATATGGTTAAAGAAGAAGAATGGAGTACGGATGATATATGTTGATTGTTGGTCGACCTTGCTTACTCAACACGATGTGAACGCAAATAATGACGTTTTTCTGACAATTGACAACACCTCGGCCAATTACAACATTACGATTGGTGTAATGGATCATTACAAATTATCGTAATCAGCTAAGGTGGCAACATTACGCCTTCATCAAAAGCACACTTAGAAGCATATATGAACAAATTAAGTTACATGACATGGCTTCGACTTTCACTTCTTCATTAATTCTTTTACTTGAAATTCGTGTATAAGCTACATAGGTCGTATGAAATATCACAAAATGTGGAGGGGTTTGGGTGGGTGGAAGAGAGAAACGTAACCTGGAAGAAAAGTTTAAAGAGAGAAAACGGGTTTAGATCCAACGAGTCAAATGAGGTGAAGGAAGAAGAGTAGGAAGACTACATGCTCGATGGAAATCGATCACACATCAAAAGCATCACTTCTCCATCCTTCCGATTTCTCTTCCCTCCTCTTTTGTTCCTTTGCTCTAGCCGTCAGATCTTCACCTTCGGCTTTAGCTTGATCAGTGGCTTGTTTGCCTTTACCTCGGAATTGATCGGCTGCCCCTACAGCTCGGTTTGTAGAGGACGAAGCGGCTGCCTTGAGTTTCTGTCGTTGGGTATTGGAAACGTATGAAGGTGGTTTATTGGGGAACAACTATCCGCAAATACATCAGCACCCTGTTGACTTACTCTTGGACCGGGTATCAATCGAGCCACTTACATCCTCATCAACACCAATGTGAAGTACGTATTCACCCCTTCTACCATACTTGACAACACCCTTAGAACCGACACTGACGGGACCAGAGGTAGATGGGTGAGGGAAGATGGAATCGCTGAACACAGCGTTGATAAAGTTGGCAGCGGTTGGTCGAGCATTGGTAGCTGCGATAGCTCGTTGTTGAATACCGTATAATCGGAAATCGGCTTGTCGGAGGTATTCAGCGATTTGAGCTTCGAGAGCGTGGGTGAGGTTCCGCTGGAAAGTAAATGATATTAGCTTATACCACGAGGTGCAAATACGGCAAACGTCTATAGATATCTCACTCACCTTGACGAAAGCCTTGATAACAGGTCTAGCGAACCAAGCAGCCAACCATTTATTGTTCTTCCTAATTTCAAAGTCGAACCCAGAGATCCAAACTTGAACATCTTTAACCACGAAGAAAGTCTCTTGATCATCTTCATCGGCGTTTTCCAAGGTGACATCAAAAGAGATACCTTGAGGTCCAAATTTGATATCTAATAAACCGGAATCTTCAAATGGCATGAACCCAGATTTGAGGTTGACCCAGAATGCGATGTTTGAAGCTGAGAAGTGGAGCCCTTGGACTTTAAGTCTGACCGAGGCATCGTACTCTGATGCGTCTGCGAAGGTGATTAATCGATCAGCGCGTTCACGTATGGGAAGAACCCTTTCGCTGAATCGAAGAGAAGTAGTGTTCATACTCACATGTAGCATATCCTTGAGTAAATCGAAGATCGTTATGTTGAACGAACCTGATCGAATCAGGGATGAACGATACGGATTCAAGTCTGATATCATCGATAACGAGGTCGACGTCTAAGCTCAGGTATTGGCATCAGCGTAAGGAATGACACAAGGATACATTTTGAGATCAGGCTGGATTGAGGCGATATTACTCACCTTCAGATTTGTATTCAACCCTCGGAACAGGAATCTCCTTAACCAACCCGATCAATCTCGGTACAATCACATCCATGAAATCCCTGTACAGCCCTTGACCTTCTGCTCTCAATGCTCCCACACCGACTTTCCCAGCGTGGGAGAGGGAAGAACCTAATTTCTCGATCGATTCAACGAGTTTGTTGGTAGCTTCATCATTGGTTATTCCATTGACTATCGATTCCAATTGATCTTGCAGGTCTCTAGCATCCGCTTTCCATTTAGGGTTTTCAGCGATCAGGGATTGTCCATCATCATATAATGAGGTTGCCTTTCGATAAGCTCTTTGAGAAGTGACATAACCGGGTTCGTATAATAATCGATCAAAGTAATTACCAAGTTCTTCGAAATATGCTGAGAGCTTGTCATCGCTTCGGACGTCATCAGCGGCCTATAACATATGCAAATAATCAAAATATCAGTATAAAATCCCGTTGACTGATTATTATTTTACTTCGACCTCGACTTACCTTTTGCGAAGCACTGATAACATCATCCAAACTCTTATTCGAAACTTTCTCCACGAAGGCTTTCAAATCCCTACCAGCCTGTTGTACCTTCTCATCCTCATCATCCACATTAGACTTCTTCTGAGTCTCATCCAAAGCCTGTTCAGCCTTGTTGGCATACTTCTTAAACAAGTTGACAATAGTCGTGAGGGATCTTCTGTATTGGGGGTTCGATTGAGCCTGAGTGATAACTTTTTGTAAATTACCAATCAATTCATCTTTCTTCTGTTGACCTTCTGGTAATTTCTCATCGAAATATTGTTTAACATTTTCAACCTCGTCCCATATACTTTCTCTAACTTCACCTTGAAGTTTACCCGTTCTGGCACCTTTCAACCCTTTCTTACCCTTATTTTGAAGATTTTGGAAATCGACACCTTGTTCTCTTTCTTTTTGAGATGGTCGGGTTTTCTCGGCTGCCTCTTTGGCATTGTCTGCTGCGACTGATGCGGCATCGGCGAAAATATCTCGAGTGAGGAGAATAAGATCGGATCCGAGTTGTCGGAAAGTATCGTTGGTGACGATTAGAGAAGCGATAGTTCTGAATGACTCGATAGCTCGTTGACCGTCTTTAGAAAGTTCCTTTTGAGAGGGTCGAGATGCTGATGCACTGGATACATCCACATCAACATCGGCAGTAGCGGCGTTGTACTGAGACAAAGTAATGAGAATCTCGTCAGCTCTTACCTCTGTAGTAGTGAGGCATGGTGCGCAGTCGACACCCACGAAGAAGTTTTGCAATAGATCATCATCGTTCTTCTCCTCTCCCCATTTCTTGGCTGCTCTCAATACACCTTTGAGATCTTCCAACACTCTCGTACCTTCGGCGCCTAATCTTGCGGTTCGCGAATTAGGTCCACCGGTAGCTTTAAGCGTATCGGATTCGAGGATCGTTTGGATCAATTTGGATAATTGCGATTGAGAGCTGTGCATTCCACCGAATAGGTCATCAGTACATGAGAAGAACAAACGTTTATCATTTCATCTACAGTGGCGAATATTACACCCCTTGGCTTGTAGTTACACACAACATAAGGCAGAAGCAGGTCGAATACTCACGGTAATTTACCTGCACCCAGAGCTCCACTCACTTCGGCCACCTTGATTCTCTGCCCTTTAGCTGGGATGGCATTCTGCACATCCCTACCTGATGGTAATTGTGCTGAACTCAAGAGAGGTTGTCTCTCTGATGCTGTTGTGGACATGGTAGGTACGATTGCCTGTGAGTTGTTACGGGTTAATGGGATATGTGATTGGACGGTCTCTAATACTGAGTTCAAGAAGAAGCTCATGTGTGTATATATATATATCCTAGTCAGTGGATGGACAAAGGGAAAGAGATGAAGGGTGAGAAATGGGTTGGAACAGGTGTATATGACGTATAACCCGTATGAGTGAGTATCACACGATCAGCTCATCAGCCCAATCCAACGACGAGTAAGCTCAAGGATTGACTGCAGATGGTTACGATGACCTCACTTGCAAGGGAGTGGGAGTACCTGACCGGACTATTACCCTGAGTCATGATCATACATATCACACAAGAGCACGTTTGTTGGAATTGCGGAATGTGGGGTCTCCTGATCGTACCTGATATTGATACATAGAAATACACAAGATGACAACAATGAAAGATAGAGTAGACCATTATGAATCATTGACATGGAAGCAGGTAATGATGATGGAAACAGGAGACCACATGTCATCCTCTAATCACTCCTCCTTATCTACTCCCACACCCATCTTCCTCAACCTCTCACTCAACTCCACTTCCTCCAACCCATCTTCCCTCCTCATCCTCCTCTGTCCCGTAGGACTCCAAATCAACGGTGGTCCACTTCCATTTAGATGAGGTGAGATGGGTCTCGGGGAAGTGGGAGTGGAAGGTCTTGATTTGTGTATTGTCGAAGTAGTAGAGCGAATAGGTAAAGGCGATAATATAGGTAACGGAGAAAGTGCCGATTTAGGTACATCTGTTGAGATAGATGAGGGTGATGGTGAAGTTGCAGAAATCAATGAAGGTTTTCTGGTTATCCTTGGCTTTTCCACTACCAGGCCCATATCAGAATCCCGTTTAGAGCTCGTACTATCCCCTCTATCCACTGTGTTATCTACCTCAGATCGATCCATTTCCATATCCCGCCTAGCAAACCATTTCATCCTCACCATCTCCCATTCCTCACTCGTCTTGCCCAACGATCCAGGTGAGAATGCCAAACTACTTCTTCTCTTCTTCTTGACTGAACTTGTGGGAGTAGTGGGGGGTTCAACAATTTCATCCGTCCTTTCTATATCCATCATCTCCCTTGAATCCGGAGGGGTAGACACAAACACCACTTTCATGCTTTTCGAAACGTAATATGATTTTCCTTCGTGAGCATGAGATGGTGTAGAAGGTAATGAAGTTGATTGTCTTGTTCGATTGACACGAGATGACGAGGAAGGTATACAGACGAATTGAAGCTGAATAGCATATTTCAATACTCCTTTCCCTCCATTCTCACCCATACCATCTCTGGTTTTACAGTACGTCTTTTCCCTTACTAGTAACCTTCCACCTATGGGTACTTTCCTAAGATCGTATGGGAGAAGGAAAACTTTGATAGGTGAATTTGAAGATTTGATGAGGATTTGTAATTGACCAACTGGCGAGACCTGATATCCAGGGAATGAAGGTGGTTCATTCTTCCGTGTAAGTGTATCTAATACATGAGAATGCGGATGGTGATGTGGGTTTGGGTGTGGGTATGAGAAAGAATCATAATAATATTTCTCCAAATCCACTCCGCCCGTCCAAGGACTCTGACATTGGCTTTGCGTAGATTTAGTAGGCATCATACCGATAGCTTCGGGGTCTTCCAAGTCATAATACACAGCTGAGAATGGTATCTCCATTGCAGTTGGATACCTCAGATGAGCCGCACATGATTTCCCTTTTCCTATCGATACTAAGCTGATCGAAAATTCATTGGTAAGTTGATGAGGCTGATGGGCGGAGGACATACGTGAGTGAAGGAGGGAGAGATGGTATGAGCCTAGCAGAGGTTGAGAGCGGGATAATCGACGTGAAAGAGAGGGTGAATGTGAAGGGGATTGATTGTTTGAATGGGCAACATCATGAGTCGGAGTGTGAAAGGAAGAATTAGGTGATATTCCGCCGTTCATATATCTAGGTGAAGGTGATACGAGAGATGTTAACGGTGATAACGATCCCCTCGAAGTAGGTTGGGAGGCACGTCGACTAGGTGTGGGTATAGGCTTTGCTCCATTACCAGTGTTAAGGGTAGGTGAGGGGGTTTGTGATATGGCTGAGATGGGTGGTTGAGATAAGGGAGAATGGCGAATAGGTGAGTACGAGGTAGATGGGGATGCGCCAGGGGAAGAAGAGGAAGAGGCGGGGGTGGACCTAATAGACTGTATGTATGTCATATCGTCGAGCTATAGTGTGTTGGTGGGGGATATATGAGTGAGATATACATGATGTACGAGCGAGGAAGTGAGTAAGAAGCTAAAGATGTGATGTGATTGTGATGAATCGAGTCGTTCTTATGTTTCGGTTATCGTCATTAATCATTACCCTGAAATCCCCTTTTCCGCCTTGGCTTAGATCCTCTTTGCAGAAGCTCAATCCGTTATCGGGATTACACTTTATCATACCTGTAGACTGCCAAGGTCAGCATTGACGATCACCCGTACATACTGAGCCAGCGTTCTGAGAGCGGAATGGGAATCAGATCGATTGATCTGGTTGGAGAGGGATGGGCTCGTGCAGATATGCACAATATGAGAATGAATTTTCTGCCTAATTGTCTGGAAGACTACCTCTACTGTCGAACGGGATGTTAACAACAGGGCGTATGAATGGGTCAAAAATCCTTTTCTACCACTTTCTATAGTTGAGGAACACAAAATCCTTAGGTCCGTGGGTGTAGACTTGAACAATAGATGACAGAGCGTTGTCACACTCTACTGCTCATTACTAACCTAATTCAATGACAACCTTAATTGCTGGAGCTCACATAGCCTCAAACATGTACATTTCGATTCATCAACTTGCTTCGATATGTGTCATATCATATCATGTAAACCATACAAGATGTCTCAGACCATACACCTCACAATTGGCAAAGATCTCCTCCAGCGAACACATCTTCTCAACCCCAAGTATCACGAGTGGGAAGCGGGCATAGAACTTCATCGTACTCCCGAAGTCTTCATCAGACCTCCGAAACAGCCAAGATCAAGCGAGGATCAAAGCGATGTGTTACCTACCGGTATCATCCCTTCCATAGAGAGTGTTCTCGAAAGAGCTAGTAAGTGAAATGGCTGTCCTCTAGCTTATCCATAGTCACCACAGCTATCTTTCGCCACAAGGGCTAACTCAATGTGAGGTTCGTAGCTCTCTGGCAGACTCCGTCTCACGCTCTACAGAATCATCCTCATCAAAGACGAGGATCGGAAACGTATTGATGGAGAATATAAAAATGTAGATTGGTCTTTTGTCTGCTAATTACATCTACTTGATCTCGATAAGTGATTATTCGAGCAGATTTTGCGAGTCAACTGTAATTGCGATATTAGCGATATGTATGTATCCATGTTTTCATGTATGAGTGCAGAGAGATCACATGAAAACTTTCAATCAGATAAACGCATAGATCTTTGTACCCATTGATCAGTCAGTCAATATATGGTGCATGAGGAAAACGTAACATCCCTTGAGACGACTATAAGCATATTCTAATTCTGCTATAGATCGTCTTCGTCTTCTCCCAATTACCCCTACTCCAAGTGCAAGTCCGATCCAAAACCCTGAAAACAAACCATACGTATATACTAATGACGATGAGCTTATTTGTGGGTGGACTTGATCTTGAAACCTCTCGACTATTGAGTGACGAAAGATATGTCAGCGATGTCTCACAAGTACGACTTCATGCGTATGGGATGGTAGGATAAGACAGAGACTCACCTTTCTTCTACCTCGAGCTTGTTCGAATTTCCTACCCTTTGAGGCGATGTAAGGTTTACCACCCTTGAGGGGACCACCGAAGTGTTTGACGGCCTCTCTGACGTTTCTCTTTCCTCTGAGTAAAACGGTGTTGGATCCGGTAGGAGCTCGGAGGGCAAGTTGGTCGAGGGTGATGGCCTCACCACCAGCAGCTACGATTCTTTCCTTGGCGGCGGTAGAGAATTTCAAAGCGGCGATGGAGAGTTTAGGGAGTTCGGGTAATCGTTCGTCATCAAGGATGGTACCGACAGTGACGATGGTCTTTGAGTTGTCGGGGTTGGAGTTTTTGGTTTCCTTGACAATTCGGGAGAGGGAGATAGGGGGTCGGTTGATCTACGAAAACACAAAAAACACACACAAAAGTCAACAACGAATTCCGAATCCCATCTTCTCTTCTACTACGATATTCCTGAAATCTGCAAAGCAATCCAACCCACCTTGCTCATAAACAATCTCTTGAGGATGACTCGGTTGAATTTAGAGTCGGTTCTTCTAGCCAAGAATCGGTAGAGCTTGACAAGCAAGAGAAGGTAAGGATCCTCCGACTTGGGAGCAGATCGGTTTCCCTTTTTGACGTGGTGGTAACGGAGATCGATACCCATCTAATGTAGTTGATTATGAAGCAGAGTACAGATGAAGTGGGCAGACGAGGGAAAGGTTGAATGAGCAAGGAAGAGAAAATTTCGTCAGCATTCAATACCTCCATATTGACATTCTCATCTCATTCTTCGCCCTCCAATTCATCCTATCCAAAGATACCTGTTCTTCACCGCGTATGTTTGAGCTCCTGGTACCACATCCACCTATGCTATATGTCCTCATTTGATCTATGTGCTTAGATGTCGCGTATGTTCTCCAAAATTTGCTGTAGCTATTCCTCCAACGATAATCTTCCTGTTCCATTTCCTTTCTACCCTTCCCCTCCATGTGTACGACGATAGAAGTATCACTCACTTTGTTAGCTGATTTATATGAACCTACCGAGGATGAAGTAGAAGGTGAATGATAAACCTCTAAATAATTGAACAAAGTATCGACAGTGACAGGACAGGAGCCAGCATCCACCCAAACCACCTGGTACTGTACAGTCAAGCTCTTTACCACCAAAACTAAGCAAATCTGACACATGACGGAGAATCGCGAAACACCGTTGGTGCTTATAGAAGACAACGCTGTGTGGCGCGGTCTTCCATTTTCGGCTCTAAGTTCATGCTCTTTTATCACCGATGTGAGCGATTGGCTTTATGCCGTTGTTTGGTTCCTTCTTTGTGCCTGAAGAGGAATCGGGCGTCTCCGGTTACTTCGGGTTGAACGATAAACAAGGATACAAGGATACATCATTGATATGTTCAAGCTTTCTTCTCGTTCTGCAGTGAACACCCATACATTCATCACATCAGATCAATCAGAATGGCAGATGACAAGAGATGTCTACATCAAGCTACCCTCAAGAAGCCAGGAGAAATAATTATGAGGGATATGACGCTACTCAGATATATCGGTTTCATTCTCGGCTGATAGTAAATCGCCACCCAACTGAACTTGCCTTTCCATCAATTCGATAACATTGTCAGGTTGAGTGATGTTCTACTTTTCCATGTCTGTACTCTTGGGCCAGACTTTTGACTGTACGATGACATGACAGGTGATGTGGTCATACATCATCTCGAGATATTCCCCCCTTCTTGTTGGATCTCACAATCATTGATATCAAAGTTAACTCACACCTCGACTCAAATTGATACTTGACCAATTATAAGCCACCTGTCTTCTCACAACTCGACTTCCCAAATCATTAGCGTCACATTGAATCTCATTACATTGACAAGAACATACTCAAAATGGGCGAGGGGGAAAGACGAAGGGCATATCAGCATATATCAAGAATGGATCATATCATTCAACATGGTCGAAAAATTGCTCTTCTCGTCTTACTATCGACTGCTCAAGCTGCTAAAACCGTAGAGGGGAGCAAAGTCACACCCCGGTGAGTAATATCTCACTTGACCATAAGGAATCATAACCTTTGCTAAGTTTCATCACTCAGATGGGGTCATGCGGCAGCTTACATTCCTTCCCCACTCACCCTCATCATTCAGGGTGGTAAAACCGACCCATCATCTTCTTACACCTATTCATCCTCACCCAATACCGGCGAGACACTCATACTCCCTCTCACATCTTCATTCTCGACTTCATCTGCACCTTTCACATCCCTCGATTTACCATCCGCTCCCAATTCAGCGTGGCATACACTCACACCTTTATCTTCCGAAGAAGAAGGGAGTTGGAAGTTACTATCATTCGGTGGTGATGGAGGTACCGCCGAAGCTGTTCAGACAGGTTCAAATTCAGCTTGGATAATGGATGTCAAGACCGATGGACTGAATGTGGATTACACAAGACAAGAAAGCGGGAATGGTCAACCTATGAGAAGGATCTATCATTCCGCTTCTTCCATTTCGGAAGATGGGAAAGTGTATATTACAGGAGGACTGAAAGACGATGGTTCAGGAGTAACCTTCTCGGATGTTTATTCGTTCGACTCGTCAACATCCTCTTTCTCGCCATTACCTAGTCTACCTATAGGGCTATATCATCACTCCTCAATACTTCTTCCAAATGGGACTTTGCTTGCTCTAGGTGGAGCCTACACTTCACCTTCCACTGGCGGAGCAGCACTTCAGCCTTATTCTACGGTCTACTCCCTGGACACCACTTCCTCGTCAGCTAGCTGGACGGAGCGACAGATATCTGGAACGGTACCTGAGGGGAGAAGAGGTGCGAGCCTGGTGACGATTGAGGATGGAACGAAAGCTTTCTTGTTTGGTGGAGCGAATGCTGGATTAGGGGAGGTGTACGGTGATGGTTGGGAATTTGACTTGGCGGACGGAACATGGAAAGAAGTCACCCCAACTGGACAAGGTGAGTCATCTCCCTATGTGACATCTGTCTCTCCCTTGCCATCAGGAATGAAGCTTATCGTAATACATCAGGCCCTACAGCACGGTATGATCATACTGCCGTGGCTATAGGTGGGAATCAAATTGCTGTCTTTGGAGGTGAGTCCAACTTCAAGCTGAAGTAGTATCATTTAGCTGATCTGGTGTTCCGTCAGGTTACGGTGATGGAGGACCTGCTGATTTGACTCTGCATATTTGGGATACCTCGACGAGCTCCTGGATCAACGATTTCACACCTATTCCTACGTCTTCGACATCGACCACCTCAACAACCTCAAGTGGTAAGTCCGTAGATCCAAGCGGTATCTCCACTTCCCACATAATTGGAACAAAGACAAAGTCTGCATCGGGGTTAGAACATACACCCTCAGATGCGACTATCGACTCCTGTGCGTGGTGTCCACCGATGATATACCTCTGACACTCCGGGCTTGTGCTGATCTCTGCGGTTTTCCACAGCTTCCGCTTCCCCTTCTTCTTCAAGTACATCTGCACCGACCGATGCTGGCGCTCATAGTCATCCCCTCACGCTTCCAATCAAAATCGGTTTAATCCTTGGTATATTCGCCGTGATCGGATTGTTGGTGGGGTTATGCCTGTGGAGATGCCTTCGACGCCGAAAAGCCAAACAAGCCGCGATACTAGCTTCCCCTTGGCCTGCCAGTGGATCCAGAGGCAGAACACCTTCAAGGCCATATGGATCAAGGAAGAAAGGTGGAGAAGGATTGATGGAACAGCTCAGTCCTGAAAACCCTCTTGAAGGTGGTTACGAAGCTTGGGGCTTAAGGGAGAAGGGTGCGTCGATCGGTTTAGGAATGGGAGCTATTGGAGCTACTCTGCATAGTATCTCCAGTAAATTCAGTGGAAAGAAGGAAGACCCCTATGCGGAGCTTCATGATGATCCTTCCGAAGAAGTAGGTGGACCCCTCAGAAAATCGTCGAGAAGGATTGGAGATGGTATTAGATTACTTGGACCTAGACCACAACGGGAAAAATCACTCTACTATTCACCTGAGAAACCAGCTAGGAAAGCTAGTATCATACGAAACTCGAGAATTGACATGCTCGGAGGAGAGGATATGCCCAATTACGCTGCTGGAACTAGCTCAAGGAACGTGGAAGGTGAAGACGAAGATGGAGATTGGGTGATCGATTCAGATGAAAGCGGCAGAAATTGGAAATCTGGTAAATCGTTGCTGAATAATCGACAATCCGACGATGAAGACCAAGATCCATTCCATGATAGAGAAAGTTCTTTCGACGATGATGCTCCGATTTTACCTCCCTTGAGAGTCCGAGGTGGACCAGTCCCCACGCCTCATGACTCACGGAGTGATCTGGGTACTTTCGACGAAATTGCAAGTACGTCCAACCCTTATTCTGAACTTTCAAGAAATCCACATTCCGAATTATCCAGAAACCCTCATTCGGACGTATCAAGAAATCGATTATCTCACAATTCATCGTTGGAATATCATCTACCGAGCTTATCACCTTCCGACCCACTTGATCTTACTGGTTTACTAGTTCCTCCATGTGATAATAGGTATTCGCAAACTTCCATACCTACTTCTGCTCGTTCAGGTAGATCAGGTAGATCAGGTCAATCGAATGCTCTTTCGGATGCTGAAGAAGGTATGATATCCGAGGCAAGATATCTTCACTCTCAATCGCCTACTTTGGTCTCACCCGTTGAGACAGCGTATGTACCGATCAAAAGAAGTGAATCGTTTTTCCGCAGAATGGCAGCTGGAGGAATCACTTCATTGTTGTCATCTACCAAATCGAATTCTTCTTCTTCTCAGAAGAAAGAATTGGATATACGTGATCCGGCACCTCAACCTACGCTCTGGCCCGTGATGTCAAGTGAAAATGTCAATATACCTGCAAGACCTTCCCAAATTTCACCTGGAAGTTCCAGTCACCCTCCAACAAGTTGGAGAGGCGATACGCTCGACTTGCCATTAACTTCGAACGAACATGGTAAAGGACCGAGTTTATCATCGTTAAATTCAGCTAAATCAATGAGAGATATGGTGTTAGTGCAAAGGGAAACGACAACTTCCTCAGTGGAAAGTGAAGCTACCATAGAGACAGAAACAGCCTCTTCTCCTGCCGATCAAACTCAAACACAAGTACACAGAAAAGATGAATCGGATGGGACATTAGTTAGAGCCGAAGAAAGTGATTCACTCTCCCCGTTGCCTTCTGGACCCTCTACTTCGGTAAATCCTCTTCGACCGGATGGAGCGGGACATTACAGATCTGGTAATGGTCAAACCACTTTCGATGACGGTGATTCAGGATTAGAAGCTCCAGGTGAAATAGTATTTAACGGTGCGGATTTCGCTTCGCCACCTATGTTGCCGATAAATGATTTTGCTTCAATACCATCTGTTTCAAGACAGAAAGCGGTAGACCTGGACACGGAGCACGATAAAACACCTAAACAATCCTCTTTACGACCAACCCCTTCTCCAACCACACCTAAACGAGCGATCTCCAGAACGCTCAATACCACAGTGATTGATGAAGCATCTTTACCTCCTTCTGGATCACCTGTACCATCCCCTTTGGTCCAACATCGTCGACCGGTCAGAGACGTTGTCAATTCCATCAACAGAAGAGGAAATTCTACCCCTTTCAGCTTACTTAGTCCCATGTCGAATTATTCGCCTGCTATTGATCGAAAATCATCTTTGTCTTCGAATATCACTGGATCGTCAGTTGTTATGCCGACAAAGCCAAGATCGACGTCTAGTGGACAAGGGGAAGGGCAAGATCGAGATCCTTTCGGTACTCCTAGACCTAGACCTAGCTCATCAAAGATACAAAGACCAGTCACGGTACATGGATTACCCGATGCAGTATCGAGTTCGACTATGAGCAAGAGGGTATCATCATCGTCGGCTGATAAGAGACCTACAACCATGTGGGAAGTGATCAAGAAAGAACAGCTCAGAGTGGCCAATCCGGATCAAAATCAGCAGAAGAAGTTTAGTGGGATCGATAAATGAGAAAAGAATGAGGAGGATGGCATGCGTGTCTTCTATTATTTGGAAAATGGTTGTGGTTTACCGTTTCTGATTTTATCTAGCCGCTTCGCGTATACTTAACGAATTTGACGAGTCCTTGGGTAACTTATCTTCCTGTTGTTGATCCAGATACTGTAGTTCCGTAGATCATAGTCGAATCACTGTATTTACATTTCATGTATAGAGACATTTTTTATTTAAACAGTTGAAAGGATACAGACAGTACGAGTAACTATATTTACACATGATATCGCTCTGAAGGAAATGGCTCTACCTGTTGGTGACTTACACGTACTATACAATCCTAATTACTTAGATTATCTATACATGTATCATTGAATTCTGGGCAAAGCGATAATTCTCTTAAATGATTCTATCCTTGCTTTTTCACCTCTCAGAAACATCTTAGCCTGTATTTCTGCCTCTTCACCCGGCTCGTAATTATCGCTGGCGAGAACCAAAACATCGAAAAAATTACAGATTCTAACCTTGCGAGATTTCTTATCGTAAAAAATGTTTAAAGCTACTAATTCGGTATTATGGATAATCTGGTGAGAATGCAAGAGATCGTATGATTCATACACTTTTCGCCTGTATAGATTGATTTGAAATATCAGCAAACAGCAAACCAAGCACAGTTCGAAAACAATCTTGGAGTAGTTTGATTTGGTTCAATGATCGTGTGTTCAACTGAACAGTACTCACCAGATATCATCACTTATACTATCATCATGTATACTCTGCCAACCATTCCCCAATACCTCCCCAGGATCATCTAATATCATCGCATATAGATCTATCATAATCCAACTGCCTTCTCTACATGGATATCTAGCGTGAAAGGTTCCATTGTAATTTGGGACGGTGTCTTTGAATTCGTTAAGTGATGGAGCATATTTCTGATAGAACCATGCTTCTCGCTGTACACCTTTCTTAGCCTGCGTGAAGGAGAATCGTTCGATTGTATCACAATAGGCTGGTCGGATTCTTGGACATTCTTTAGGGAAATGCTGAGCGACGGACAACTGGAGGATGACGTGTCGTTGATCAGATGAATTACTGACCTTTGCTCGGTATACATCCCAAAGATGATTTCGACCGATATATTGAGTGGCAGTCACTTGTGTAGGTTTGCCCGGTTCGTCAGCAACCTCAGGTATGTTTGTGACGTCTGCCGAGGGAGTGTTTGCAGTTCGTGCGAAAGAAGTTGTCGTGGTCGATTCAGGAGGCTTGAAGGAGGATAAGACAGTCCCTGTGAATGTATCATATCCGTATTAGCTGATTGGCAATTAGTATTGGGAAAGCTTTTGGGCTAGGCTTACTCGTGATATGTGTGTTTAGACTCTCTACACGACCGCCCATGAGCGAGAATTCCTCCCCTTTCGGGTCATGAGACTTTGCTTCCGCCAGGTCTGGATCGATGGCCGACTGGGGGTCTGCAAGATGGAAGGTCCTCCGCAGGGCAATACCATCGGGCTGCCATAGTAGACAGGGATGGACAATTCGCTCTTGTTGCCGCGGTTGCTGAATCACGGCATCATGGTCAAGTTTGAGCCACACGATGTCGGGGAGAAACGTCGCCATGATGTGAGCAGTAAGCAGAGGTCAACGATCATCTTGTCATTCCAGAGCTTCGACGCAAGAGTGCAGAGTGCAACTTTTCAGTCCATGGCGACTCAGCTAGGTGCTAGGTGAACAGATCAGAGTGAGGCTTGCTGGCATGAGCATGCCAATTTAGGCACACGGGTTACAAGGCAATGCGGAAGTGGAAGTCCCCGTGCCCCCCGTGCCTATCTCATCTATCGTAAACAAGCCAACTCATCGATATATATACATGTATACACCCTTGAACTGGTGTTTTGATCATTGACTTCAAGCAGGTTGTAATTGTCAAAGCTTATGCGACCAGCATGTTGCGACACAGACTATCTGCGGGTCTTTTGAGACCAAGTGACGCGCTTCGGTCAGCCTCTCCTCGAGCGATTGTGACGAGACCCAGATCTCGGTCACTGGCTTCAGCAGTCTTATTGTCCAGTCAGAGGAACTGGAAGAATGAGACGGTGGTCACGCTGAAAACAGAGTTGAAGAAGAGGGGTCTTTCACAACAGGGCAACAAGTGAGCTTTCCTATATCTATATCTCTATCATAGCCACACACATATACTGATGCAGATCTTCATCACATCGCAGAGCAACATTGATTTCCCGACTCGAATCCGCCGAACAATCCTCGCTTCTCGGCCCTCTCCCTCCTTTCCCTAACGGTGCAAGGGGTCTGTCTACCACAGCTTCCATCAATCAACCACCCAAATCTGTGGAAGGTTCAACATCCGGTTCTGGTCCAGTCACCTCCGAAGTTCCCAGTGTCACTTCTACAGGACCACAAATTTCATCTCAGAGGACAGAAGCTAGGAAAGTCGATCCGATTGAACCTGATAAGATCACGGTCGCACCTGGTTTACCTAAATCCGATGTGGCCGCTACCAAAGATGTCAGTGAGAAGTTGGATGTGAGGTTCCCTGGTAGTCAGGCGGAGAAAGATATCGAGCAGGTTATTGTGAGTATTCTATATTCATCCCCTTCTTTCGTAGTCGACTCGCATATGGTGCTATCAGCATTTTCCTTAATTCCGAATATGATACTAACTTTGATCTTCGTACTCCAATACAGCCCCTCACACCCGATAACTTCTCATCAGGCACCACTACCGACTCCGCTCCTTCCCTCTCTGCACCAAAGGTCCTTACCGTAGCATCGGCTTCTACGCATTTGGAAGGCGGACCAGTTCATGGTGTGCACGAATCGCACGACGCTCATTCATTGGAAACTGAATCTTCTGAACCTTCCCTCAAAGACATTCCATCTTTCACTGCCGCTTTTAGCTCATTGATCACTGCTCCTGGTAAAGCATGGTCTAACGCTGGAATCAAATTACCCGAAATCAATTTGCCTAAATCTACCGAGGGTCAGAAGGAGTACAGATCTGAGAAAAGGAGTTTAAACGATGATGAGAAAAGAGGACTGTACGTACTTGCTGGTGTCATCGGTTTAGGATTAACTTTAGGTGGAGGAAAGAAAGCTAAGAAAGATAAAAAGGGGTTGGAAGATAAGGTGGGAGGTGCCGTAGCTGGTAGTGGTATATCAGGAGCGAAGACCGTGAAAGGTGATGCTAAGTGGGAGAATGCTAGCGGAGCGGGTGTGGTAGGATATGGATCGAGAAAAGATTAGGGGCGAGAGAATTAATAGCGGTGTCCATAGCAGTTGATGTCAAAGCTTATTCAGTATGTCTGGTTTGCTACCTATGTAACCTATCCGTGTGTGGTGTGTGTTTATCTTTCCTTCGTTCAATCAAGACCAGCATCGGACATTATCTCCTTACACCCATGAGTCGAGATTGAGTGGGACTTGTTTTCAGTTCAATGATATTCTACATGTCAATCCTCCGTATCCTCCCGCACGGTCTTCCGTCCAAACAATGCAAGCACAACATACAAAGGCTGTTGAGTATACCTTACAGTCATTGCTCTTCAAAACTCCAATCTATCGCATAATCCTGCTATCTAACTCACATTATCTTAACATTAACTAATCATTGCTCCTTTACACCTACTGCGCCTTTCCCATCGATCAACATGTCCACTCTAGGCGGATTTCTCGACTCCAACCAGCTCAAAATCCAAAGAGACCAAGCTGAGTATACTCCATCTACTCGATCCATGACCGCTACGGGCTTCGTCCGTCTCATGGGTTTTGCCGATGTTGGCCAGGGGCCACGTGAAGCACCCGAGGAGCATGCCTTAGGTTTCTGGGTCAAGACGAACGATAATTCATTATCCTCTTATAATTTAAACTTACCTTTGAATGAGAAGGATGTGGAGGATAAGGTTTTAGAAGCGGTATCGGAGCTGGTAGAACCATGGAGAGTGGATGTGGTATCTGAAGCAGAGCATATGAGCCAGGCTAAGCTCATCTTGTCTGAATGCTTGCTGATGAAGAGGATTTTCAGTCCTGCGCTGATGAAGCGGCATTTCAATAGCGTTCCGAATGAATCCCTTGCGACTCTGAATGCGATCGAACTTCTCCCTATGCCCCAGAGTACCCAGCTGGATCCATCAGATGGTCTGTCAATCCTCAAAGCAGCTGAGCAGAAACAATTGGAGCTTCTGACAAAAAGAGGAATGTTGGATGTTGATTTCGTCAATAGGAACAGATTGGTGAGTTTGATCCGGGCCTTGACTCCTTCGGCATTGCAATCCAAGTCCGGAACACCCGATCAGGTGTTTCTGACTTCAGGAAAGGATGGGAGAAAGGCGGCCCTGCTGCTAGTTGAGGTGAAGAACGGTGGACCGAATTTGCTGTCGCAGCTGTGCAAGGCCAGAAGGGATGCAGGAAAGACAAGGATATGCTTAATGGAGTCAGAGGCTCTCCTGGACAATCCCTCTGCCAACGTACCTCGAAGACAGAGGTCGGACGCTCCACCACCTTCTGGACTCAGCTCAGCATCAATCTCTGAAGAGGAGGCAGGAAATTTGGATGTTGAGAGTTTCTCGAAGAGCTTCTCAATCTCTATCAAAAGTGAGTTACGTTCATTCGATCAGCGAATCTCTTGTCAGGTCGTAGAAGCTATGCTGGCCTACGGGCAGCAGAGGCTTGTGCTTACCACGATATACGAGAGTGTTCTTTGCGAGCTTGATGTAGCGTCTTCGACCCTTTCCTACTCTCAAGCAGTCCAGCACTATGTCATGCAAGGTGCTCCTAAGCCACGAAGATCGTCTCTCATCGGAACTCTGACACACAAGATGTCACATTCGACTCTGCGAGACAGGTTACGTCCTCGTCGGCTTCCCACCCCGACTCGACTAGACTACGGCAAACCTGTCACGATGAGAAGGTTTTTGGCGACATTGCTGTATAATTTGTCTCTTTGAGCGTCACTCCATCAGTTCTGTGTCAGTCCCTCACAGATCTTTCTGGATTCATGACACTTCTTATCTCTCCTGAAACACTGTTCCTCTTGTCGCTTCGTCCGATAATTCTTCGCTACGCTTCATATTACCTTTTCAACCTTTCGCTCTTGTGATAAGCATCACTCTTTTGTAATATGCGCTCTTTTGCTGCTCGATCTTCTATGGTGATACCCTTTCCCAACATCAATCTACATTATCCTTCAGACGCCCCATTGGTCAAAATGATGATCTACTGTTGGAAAATGCAATCTGGAATTGCAACCGACGAGCAGCGCAATCTTTTCGAAGAGACAGCTAAAGCGGCAGTACCGATCTGATTGACCTCTATATGTATATACCACAAGATGTATAGGCCTCGCAATGCATCGCATTCTATTCCAGTCTTTGTACAACTGCGACTGAAGTACATGCATGTTCGCAGATTGTCGTGTAAGTGTCAATTATATTGCATCTGCGCCACAAACGGTAAGATTATTCGAAAATTAGAACACGAGTGATTTTAGTTTTGGATACCACGCCAGATCCAAATATCCTGAACGTTATGTTTGTCAAGATTCCATGACTTTTTGGGATACGTCGATCTGCTCAACAAACGATCCAACTCGGTAGGGATGAACGCAAATACTCATACAATCGAGGCCTCCAATCTCTCCCTACTGAGTCGCATCATACATCTCTCATTTTCAGTGGCTACTACCGTACTCCTCTACCTCATCTCCCTCGGACCCATCCCACAACATGTCGGATTCGTCATGGACGGGAATAGACGGTATGCGAGGGGACTAGGGAAAGAGGTATCAGAGGGACACGGTGAAGGGTTTGCAGCTCTCAAGAGGGTGAGTGAATATAGTTTATAGTTCGATCAAGTAAAATTGAGGTGAGACTCAGAAGCTGATATCCCTTTGTCCTCAACGTAGACCCTAGAAATATGCCTTCGACTTCGGATACGAGTGGTATCAGTCTATGCATTTGCAATCGATAATTTCAGCAGATCCGAGAATGAAATCTCAGCTCTGATGAGGTTGGCGAAAGATCGTTTAGCAGAATTATGTCAACATGGGTGAGTTGACTCGAATATACACATGACATGTACCAGATACGATACAACACACTACTATTCACTAAGGTGATTGACTGAGTATTTGGTACTTGTGTAGAGCGCTACTAGAGGAATACGGAGTACAGATCAAATTCATCGGACAGATATCTCTATTCCCACCTGACGTGCAACAGGCTATCAAAGAGATGGAAGAGATGACTGCGGGACATAAGAAGTGAGTATGGCCTATCCGTCTTGTCATGGTGATTACCCAAACCTCTCTATCAATATCTTTGGTATGTCATCGTTGCTGACATACGTTACTTTCTAGCGGCGTATTGAATGTTTGCTCACCATACGCTTCCCGAGATGAAATTACCACTTCGATTCAGAACACTATCAGATCTGTCTACAATGGCGACTTAGAAATAGATCAAATCACTTCTACCACCGTGTTCAACAACCTTGGCACTTCCCAAGCTATCTCAAAGGTCAACTCGAGACTTTTCAAAAGACCAGAAGAAAGCGGGAAATTAGATATACTAGTCAGGACGTCGAACGTCAAGAGATTGAGTGATTTCATGATGTGGCAAGTGAGTTATCGCAATCCATTCTGGTCAGAAGTCATTTAATACAAAGGTAATGTTGTCTGACTGGTGAAACATCCGTTAGGCATCGGAAGATACCCAGTTGCACTTCGTCAATACTTTTTGGCCGGAATTTGGCTTGTCCGATATGATACCTATCTTATTAGGTTGGCAGCAGAAACAGTGGATAAAACAATTGGGTTGGGACTGAGGACTGTCAGTCCATGGATCAGTAGATATAGAGTAGATCTTGGATTGAATAAGAGGGTGTTGTAAACTGTGATATACGGAGTGATGCATGGTATTATCTTACAATATGAGTTGTGTTTATGTTATATATGCAATTTGAACCCATCTAACCTCTAACCTCTACCCTTAATCCCAAGACCACCTAATCGCAACTCCCATCTTCCGGACCATCTTTCCACCTCCTATCCAGATTCTTGATACTACATTCAAACAGTGGTTTATTCAATTTCTTATTCACCGTGTTATGTCTCTCACATAACCACCTCATGAAATCTTCTCTATTCTTCACTTCTGGCGGATTCTGGCGGATGTCTTTTTGGAAATCTTTAGCACACCATGAACAAGGGTAGAAGATCGACAATGATTCTAGGAGATTGGTTATTTTAGATTGATGTATTTCGGTAGGGTTGGAAGGGTAATATGAAGCTGTGGTGTGAAGGAAAGTCCATGTGGATCGACCTAATGATGCGGTATCAGGTGGACAATTGCTCCTGTCCACTTCTACAGGAGCAAGAGTAGGATTATTCGATGATGATGCTTGAGAGTTGTTGAGGAGATTTGCGAATCCGGCCATACTCATACCTTTCAAAGCTGTTTTACCCTGACTGGAAGTTCCATCTGACGACTGCGTCTGCTGCTTCTTGTTGATTTTTGCGAAATCCTGCCATGTATTACAGACTTTACAGACTTTTCCGTTCTCATCTAAGATCAGACCTGGGGGCAGGTGAGGATGGGTTTCTTTTGTAGTTCGACGAGGTTCGGAAGATACCTGAGGATCAGACGTCGATATGGGTGGTACAGTCATGTTTATTTTAGCTGATATCGTTGCCTGTCTTCTCGAAGATGAAGCTGAGATCTGTGCTGTGTTGATGATCGGGGATGGAAGTCCTGTAAGCATGTGTATATGGAGGTGTTAAAGTCGATTAGTCATTGTTTGTCTCGTCTCCTCCACCAGCCAGGGACAGGGATGCGATTGCGATGTGAAATGAACATTACGAGTACTTGCGCGACGCAACTGATATTGATTTCTTGGTCTCCGTCGTTGTTTTTGTCTTTGTTTCTTATATGCACACTTGGACAGGATACACTATACAAGTAAAGACCCTTGCGGAACCATCACAACGAATTGACCTTCTCCTACCTATGACACTCGATCGTGAATATCTGGGAAAATAAAAAGGATGGAATTGAAATGACAAACCGTCCCCCTTCTCCTTTCCACAACCTCCGACATCCTAAATCTACCAACATCAAACATCCTCTACCTCCTCCTCCGATCACTGGTGGATACTCACAGCCCTTCAATGGCAATCACTGTCAGGTAATCAGTTTACAAGAACGAGAGTGTACAGACAATCCTTCAGACAATGTCATCTCTCAAAAGAGGAATAGTACAGGTGTAACAATATCACGAGAGAAGGAGGACAACAATGTATCTGTATCTGTATCTGTCTCCAATCCAGCAAGACCAGTACCATCAACTAGCAAGCGTAGCGGAGCTAGAAAGATGACCGAGAATGGAGAGAAGGTGCCTCGACCGGATGCAGCCTCTAAAGGGTCTGGAATGAGGTCAAATACGAAGAAGTCATCGGATTCAATGCCTGGTCCTGCTACTACCTCTACCCGGAAACTCACATCGCTCGATCTCTTGCCAAGTACTAGTGCTTCCATTCCTGCCAATTGTAGAATGGGTGATGCCTCTCCTTGTGAAACAGCGTCCGATCACCCGAATGTCGAGAAACAACCCATCTCGAAATCCCAGAACCCTCGCCCGTCGAGAACTATTTCCGGTTCACAACCCTCTCATAGCTCCGATGGTCAACACCAAAATGTCCCATCTTCTTCTCTTCCTGCTCAATCTTCTGCTCTTCCCGCTCAATTGGCTTCCCGCCCAAAACAAGTCAATGTTCCCCCTCGATCGGCAGGATTAGAACCTGCGAAGATAATCCTCAAGATCACACCCACTGTATTTTCTTCTTCTCAGCAAGAATCACTCGCTCGACCGCCGCAGATTCAGACCACTCCCAACGCTCGAAAGCGAAAGCTGGATATTCCCAATACAGTTCCGGGTACATCGTCTCGACGCCCCATTTCTACTCATTCCGGTTCCAACCCCAAACTCCTAATATCTTCTCGATCCGCGAACTTCGAACCTTCAACGGCAGCCCCTCCGACCGCGCCGACTTCATTACTTACTGGGAAAGCTGTCGCTAAATCGCCGCAGACTAAGGAGATTGACACCTCACGACAAAGAAGATTGGATACCGGCAATTCGTCTCAGGATAAATCGTCAAAACACTCTATTTCTGCTAAACCCGCCTCCCACCTCAAACAAGTGGTGGCTCCTCCTCAGTCGGCCGGGACCTCAACAACACCCTTACCAGTCCCATCGATCTTGCCCCCTGTTGGGAAAATATTCATCGAATCGCCTCCATCTCAGGCTAGTACCAACATACGAAAAAGAAAGTTGGATATCAGTAAATCATGTCAGGATGGATCGTCAAAACGTCCCAAACTTGGACTTGGACTGGCCGAACACACTAGGCCTCGAATGACAGCGGACGTCATCGATTTGACCAATATCGATGATGACGATGATGGAGATGGGGATGTAGATATGCAATATATCGATCATCGCTCGCCGTCAACAAAGGTGAAACCCGAACGCGTATCACCTCGCACTCATTCTCGAAGATCAAAGCCTCAGCAACGATCGAATATCCAAACTTCTCTTGATGATCCTATGGTGGATGCGATTGGTGTAAACCCTCAAGATGATGTACGACGTCAATCACCTCCCCATATTTCCATACAGCAGATCGATCTTACTAAGCCTCTTGATTCAGATGAAATTTGGAAGATCGCCTGTAATACCCATGACAGATTCTGGACATTGTGTTCAAAGAAGCTGGTGGTTTCCGGTGAAGAGTTCGGGGGTTCTTCCGAATGGAAGCGAAGATTGAAGAATATAAAGCAAAGTCAGGTCAGAGAGAATGATCGGAAGAAGATGCCAGTGAGTCCGTCATACATCTAACAAACATCCGGGTGCATACTGAATATATAAACAAATCATAGACGAGAAGCATCAAGCAGAGTCTTCCATTCTTACCTCGCAATCTGAGGGCTGGTATTACTCACTTATCAAGACTCGGATTCCCATATCTCAAAAATAAAGATACTGCGAAAATCATTGCACCGAAGTGCTTTCAACGGTTCTGGGACGAATGGGACAATAGGGAGGGCAACGTGCAAATATGGTAAGTCTACCGCCTACCCTTATGGCTTATCTATCGGAATACTGATCTTATGCGATGATTGTCAGCCGAGAAACACGAATACTGGTGGTGAAACTTGGCCGATTTGAATTTGACAATGCATACATACCCGCTGTGAGCGGACCCAAACCTGATTCTGTGACGATCTCATTCCTTCGGGGTGGTGTAAGTGGATCATTCCTCTTTTTGTGATTACTTTCCCTTTTTATTTCCTGTTAAATCATTACATTGTCGAGGTCACATATCAATGGGAAGAGTATCGAGGAATGCTGATCGACATGGGTGCGTACGGTGCGATAACAGATTACAGAACCATTGTTCAGAAAGAATTTCCGATTGAAAGATTTCGAGTTCCACCCAACCGGAATGAACATCTATGCCCCATTTCCAATAGAATACTCGCGTTTGTACGGAGACCGTTCCCCTCTTTCTATGCGCGCGACTTTCCGTTCGGGCAATCAACTCTGGAAACATGTTTTCCTTTCGGAGAGGATTGGCCATATAGAACCGAATGGAAATTTCGTTACGAGATGTGAACCTATCACTTTACGCACTACCACCATATCTGATCAATCGATCTTGCGGTTGCTGCCGCCTCCCATATGGGCTGTCGATCCAGCACCTCCTCTTCGGCCGTTACCCAGGAAAATAATCGATAAACCTTCATCTTGCGATCATACCCAAGTGAGGTTTACAGATAGTGCGGGTGGATCGCATCAACGTATTTGTGGTTTAGATGATAAATTAATAGAGAAGCTTGATAGTGAGGAGGAAGTGGCGACATATCTTGCTGTGATTCATGGAGGTAATTTTCAGGTTAGAAGCAAACGGGAAGAGGTGAGTTCATCTCTCGTTTTCTCCTACTTTTACTGTTCAGAAATACTGAACCTGAACTTGCTTCCTTTCCTTCAGGCCGATGGTCGTAAAGTTGCTCATGTCGAATTATTGCAAATTGGTCTTGCAACTGAGGAACAACCCATTGAGGATGATGTACGCAGACAAAATGTCACTGGTGAATATCTTGATGGAATTTTATCCACCGCGGACCTCGTGAGAGAACCCTTGACGGAAATCGGGAACTTCACCGCGGGCTCACCCTTGCTCAACCCCGCACCATCTCGGAATGTCTCGAAAGTTTCCGAGTACGATGTCCCCACGGATGATCTACCGTCGGAGCAGCAGTCCTTGCCCAATGTCCCTCCTATCCCCCGAATCGAAATTAACAACGCATTGTTGGTTCCTGGACCTCGTACTGAGCAAGTGAAGGAGAAAAGCTCCACACCTGTAATTACGGTACCAGCCCTTGGACCGTTGTCTATTACTATCACAGATGCTGGGAGCGCTACGAAGGGCAATGATACCATTGATACCATCAAGGATGTGCCTCAAATTGATACGATTGTCGTTGAATCCCTCAAAGATACCCTCTCGACGATTTCCGATATAGAGAAAGATGCTCAGACAATGAAACCTACTTCGAATGGATTAGCTGGACCGTACATGTCTGATCGGAATAACGAATATACGAACTGGTCAACTCGGATTGATCCAGGTACGTTGGCTGACCTGTTTCCTGCGCTGGACGAAGTTTGGGATGGAGGGAAGATCAGACATCTGATAAGGGATCATGAGGAGGTAAGGGTGATTCTGGTTCTCCTCTTGCGAGAAGTACCGTGGGAGATGAAACTGATAGTTGGGGACTTTGCGACAGGCGGTGATATGGACGCGGTATCATGTGAGTGACTGAATTGACACGGAACAGTGATCGGATAGCTGATAAATGGGTTGTTCGGTGTGATAATGCAGCTTACGGAAGGTCAACGGTTCTTGGCTTGTTGTTGGAATCGATGGGTATATGAGAAGGGGTGAGTTCATCGTTGTGAATCTTGCTTTTAATCCATGAAATATCATTAAACTGATGGGTATGGTAATGACTAGACCGATACCCGTTTCAAGTAGATTGAAATACTATCTATCATTCATCGAAGCCTATGGGCAGGTTATGATTAGAGCGGGAATAACCAGAGAGATAGGTGATCTTTTACAGGTAAGTTTGAGCTCCTACTACCTGCGTCCTGCTCCCATGGCATCAAACAATATCAATTGAGTTGGTATTGAATTGACCTTCATGTTGATGGATTGAATTTTTTGTTATCTTTACAGATTCATTGGAGAGATAAATATATATCTTTGAAGGAGATGGGAGAAGTATTGAAAGTTTGGAATGAGATTTCAGGATTTCATGCAAAATTGAAAGAGGCAAGGGAGGATAAACAGAAAGAGAAAGGAACGAGGCCAATCACACGGAATTAATGTATAACGGTAATGATTATAATGTTGATTTGATATGACTTAATCAAGAAGGAAGGAAGACGAAGATGACGGAGTTGAAAAAATATTGTTTGTATCGCATTGTATTGTATCTTTTACTCTATGCTGCAAGTTGAACATCGCGTCAAAATAGACAAGCTAATTTATAGATTAGATCTACATGTTGTCATCTGGTACAGTTGCAATTGATTCTAACAATAACGAAAGATGGGATGGGAGTAGATGATTTGGTGACATGCACAATGTATAATGTGCAATGTGCAATGGAAAATGTACAATGTGCGATTTATCATTTTGAATGATCGCAATGTAGATTATCTGACATGTTTAAGCGGTACTAGATTGCATAAGAGCGACAAGCTATTATGGTAATACAACATAAACAATTAAGACGAAATACTCGTATGTGATTACATGACTTTCTGTTGTTTATTCTCCCCATTACCATTACTCAGATCATCTTCTGCTCCTCTCTTCATACCCATATTTGGACCTCTGGGAGGTACCCTGCCCGTCAAAGCAGGAGCGAACGGTACACCTCTTCCTCTCCCACCACCTCCCCTAAATCCACCTCGTCCTCTGTTCATCCCGAATGGTTGATGATGTTGTTGTTGTTGATGATGTTGTTGGTGGAAAGGCAGTTGATTACCCATTCCCATGTTCATCCCCATGTTATCCATCATACCCATACCCATGTTCATACCCATATTCATCCCCATGTTCATGTTCATTTGGTCCATCATCATCATGTTCATTCCCATATCGTTAAACTGATTTTGCTGTCCGAATCCACCATTTCCTATTTGACCTAATGGTACGTTCGGTGCGCCACCATTCCCACCGTTATTCAGATTCATCATTTGTAATTTCAATAATTGAGTTTGGAGTAATGCGATTTGCTGGTTTAAGATGTTTCGAGCTGGAGGTAGAAGCGAGGGGTTTAATAACATTTTCTTGGCCTACATGATAGATACGAATGATATATATTTTTAGTTAGTAAGTCTACAAGATCTGAGTTTACATGATAAAATCTTTGACTCACCCCCATAAGATAAGTATTTATCACTTGCGGAGTCAGATTATCTAGATCAACCGCTTGCCCGTTTGCTGCTATCATTTGATTTTTAGGTTGTTGGTCGATATCAGATCCATTCAGATTAGGTCGAGGGTTCTTTTCTGCCTTGGTAGGCGATATAGCACCTTCTTCGATCTATTCCGTTTCGTTCAAGCAACATTTAGCTCATTTTATACACAGCGCACATCTTCTACTCACCTCTTCATCACCTTTATCACCATCTTCTTGATTTTCCTCTATTTTGTCACCATCATTTTCGCCGTTTTCCTGTGCTTCTGCTTTTTCCTGTTCATCACTCTCCTTCTTCTCCTTGGTGGACCTCTCAACCTCACCTTCCACATACTTATTCACCTTGTCTCTCAATTCCTGATTTACTATCAACTTATCTAAGCTCTGCACCTTTGATTCGCACGTATAGCATTCGAATTCGTTCTCTAACAGATGATTCGTTATGCATTCTTCACAGAAACTGGTCTTGCAGCATGGCGTGGTGGTAGCTTCCCATATGAGTTTCTTGCATATTGGGCATATCAACGATGCGTCCAATGGTTGGGAATCACGGACGTCGGATCCAGTAAGTGCTCGTGGTTTCACAGCAGCTTGTTTCTGCCATTGACGTCTGAGGTCGAAAGATAAGTGGTCAGTATAGGTTCCTTGCATGGGTTTAGAATGATAGAATTGTGAGACGTGTACACAAGGAAAACACTCACTGATCAGGTACAGCACGTACAAAACCTCCATCAGCAGTCAACATTGCACCACCGCTTGAACCCTCTACTCCACCAGGAGTTTCAACAGTCTTCAAAAAACTCCTTGGAATACCTGTGACTCGGACGAATCGCTTTCGATCATTCGCACCTGGATCTTCATTATCCGGACAATTCTCGATCCAATGGCCTAGGCGATCACAGTATCAGCTGAGTCTGCACCTCTTTGTAATCAAGAATGAAGTTGAACACTCACCTTTTTTACCACATCGATAGCAGATATAACCAGCGGGAGGCTCTTTATCATGCTGTAAGCCGAAGTCGTATTTTTGGGTTGCAGCAGCTACGGCCGATCCGGAGGGTTTATTGGACCGTGCTGCTCGAACTGCTGGTGCTCGATAGCCTCTGTATAGTAAGGTCAGCGTAAGTCAACACCTAGTACGTCGTGACACGAAAGCGAAGTACTCACGCTGACATATCCTCTTGCATCTGTTCCCAAGTTTCCGCACCTTGTGCCAAAACAGCTGCTATCTTAGCATCTTCCTCTGCGTTCCCCGTTGAGATCGGTACGCTGAGTTCTGCAGGCTGATAAGGGGAAACAATCATCAGGATTTCACATTGATATGTTCACAAGGGTTTGTTCTGTGAATTTCCTCGAAATAGAATGCTAACTCACCTTGGCATCGTCCCTCCCATCGAATCTTTTGGACATACTTCCAAACGTACCCGCCGAGCCCCTTACTCCACCTATCCTGTTCTGCTTATCCTGCATTGCCTGTCTAGCATGAGACTCAATCCTATGATCACCCGTCAAGGCATCTGCAGCTGAAGTTCCCACTATATAATTTTGAGCATTACCTCTTCCTTTCGCTGATGAAGGTAATCTCCTGGCGATGAGGGATGAAGATCGAGGAATTTGATGATTATCATCTTTGAATTCTGCGAGTATGGACATAAGTCATCAGCATTTGCTCATTTTACTCAACTTCCGATTGTGTAGATACGAAGATATGTTAGGTTCTTGTAAAGCAGTGATTGGAGGAAAGGCAAGATGAAACATACCTTCTCCAGTAACATTATCATATACACCGATATCGAAATCTTTCCCATTACCCATTTTATTACCCAGTATAATCTCCCTCTTCAGATCGAATACTGAGATATGAGTTCCATCGAACGTCACTCGCTGCTCATTTCGACTGGCGCCCCAACGATAGAATACTGTTGACATGATGAATAAGAATTGCTGGACGAGTAATTTGTGAAAATCGACAATTGGTGGGTTGCCTTCCGTACACTACTAATTGAGACTTTTGGATGTTGGAGTAACCTTCTATTTACTTGTAGTAGCTCGAGCTTCCTACTACAGCTGCGAGAGTTGGATTGATAGGAGCGATCTGGTGGTAATTCGTTTGTCAAAGAAACTGTAAAGCGTCAAGGCGGAAAGAGTTGTCCCTCGTGGTGATTTGGATCTTTCGTCCTGGAGCAGCCGATGCCGTACTTCTCGGGATCCCCTCGGTCGCTGGTGGTGAAACTATTGGATTGTTGTGAAGGGGAGAGTTCCAGAAGAAGGAGGAGAGGCAAATTCAACCAGGCGAGATATACATATCCCTCCCAGTGCGAGGGAATTGGGCTCAAGTGTGTCGGATGAGCATTACGTAAGCGAATCTTCACTTAGCCGATAAGATGACACGTCAAGCTACTCAAGATGTGAACAGCTATTTACCTTTTCGTGAATATTTCTCTTTCCATCAACTAGCGAACTATCAACATGGTCAGGTCAACAACGATATTCAGAGTGCACGATGGACTGCCACTGGCTGCCAGTGTGGATGATGAGAGTGTTAGTATATCCATTAACCCAGGGATCGGTGTCAGAATAGTCCAAGGTCACAAAGCTAATCTATTATCTCATGGATATAGACGGAGAAAGCATTGACGGAGTACAAACAACAATCGAAATTGATCTTTAGAAGGTTAAATGCAAATAGTGAACCTGCATGTTCGATCGAATCTGGTCAATATACCTTACAGTAAGCGTTATATCATTCCACCAAGAAGATATTCGACTGATGTATGTTTGGTATAGTTACCTGATAGTGGACAAAGTCATTTACATGTGTATATGTGATTCCTCCTATCCCCGTAAATTAGCTTTCAGCTACTTGGACGAGTTGTCCAAAGAGTTTCAAAGGTCTTATGAAGGGAAGATAGAGGGTGTTACTAGACCATATGCATTTATGGGATTCGGTGAGTCAGAGTTTTTCCCAACACCGTCTCAGGGATCTACTAACATCGATGCATTATGATGAAAATGTGTAGACACATTCATATCAAAGACTACACGATTATATCGAGATTCTCGTTCTCTGACTCAGGGTGCTGGTCCAGCCGCTTCTGCCTCTTCCTCAAACCAACCTCCAAATCAACTTGATCAATTGAATGAGAATTTGAAGGATGTAACGAGGATAATGACCAAGAATATGGAAGATCTATTATGGAGAGGTGATTCTTTAGATCGTAAGTCGATAAGATAGATCATCCTTACTTCCAATTCAAACCAAAATAATGAAAATTCTTACCCAGGAGTGGTACCACACTTCAATGTCAAGGAGGTGTACAATTTGCTTACTTCTTGATACGTGATATGTACGTAGGAATGTCACATTTATCGACTTCTTTGAGATCTGAGTCTGCAAAATACAGAAAAGCAGCCAGGAATATAAACCTTCAAGCTCTGATTCGAAAATGGGCTCCAGTAGGAGGGATAGGATTCGTCGTCATTTTGTTTATCTGGTATAGGTTTTTCTAAGATGGATCACCACCTGAAGAATGGATTAAGTCAGACAGTGTGACGGTGGAAACCATGTTAAGCAGGTAAACTGGATTGAGTGTATTCCAGTTTTATAACCAGATTCTTAAATTGGAGGAAGAATCCATATGAATGATTACAACAAATCATGATATCAATTTTATGTATCTTACATTGTATCTTACTCTATGGAACTAGCAGTCGACTACCATTTACAGATCATACAACTGAGATCAACTTCCTCTGCGCTTATCAGATCATATATGTCCCTGAGTGAGATATCTCTGGAACTTAGCCTGTAACAATCCCAGAGTCCATCTCGCTCTTCTCCAACCACCTCCCAAAACAACTATACAAACCACCATAAGCGTCAGACCAACACTTAGATCTACCATCGCTCTCCTCAATGCTGAAAGCAGATACAGTATGATTCTAATTGTAAGTTTCGGTTTTCTAACTTTAGTTCTAGTCACTGTAATCTGATTCGTACCTCTACTACCCGATGTTGGGTTTCTTAAATGCTGAGAAGCCGAAGCCGAAGCAGAGTTTTGTAATTCTTCTTCTTCCAATTGATCCAATTCATCTTCCCCTTCACTATTTCCATTCCATCCAAACCATCCATTCCTCTTTCGATCGGCATTAGCCTGTTTCCTTATGATTATACTTTGATTCCTTTCCAGGATCGATAATCTCTCATGTAAGGCAGAAAGAGAAGTTTGAATATTACGTAGATTGACTGATAGATTCAATGGAGCAGCGTTGAACGTCGACGCAGATCCTGGACCTGCTATTCTGGTTGGATAGTTCGTTATGGGTGTATGACCCGTAGGTGGAATTGGATTTTGAATATTTAAATAAGGTGAGTTTGATATATCTGGTGTATGTATTTGAATGAAATCTTTCACTGCTGGTAAATTCGGCGAATGAGAATATTGAGGCATTTGCACGTTGGGATTAGAGATCGGATTTCTTAGATAATTCGATTCATTAGGTGCCGGTACTGGTTGCCGTTGTCGAAAGGAATGTATAGATCCCTGTCCACCTGCCAGACTATGTGTTCTAGATCCAACATGAGCAGGCGGTATACTATCCTGATAGCTCCTCTGAGGTTGTGATTGCGTGCCGGATGGAGATTGTCCAGCTTGAGAGAGACTGAGTAAAGAACGGTGCGAGGATGTCAAAGCTGATGGAGGGACGATATCTTCCGCTACGTCCGGAGGAGGCAGTAGAGGATCGGGAGGTAGCATGTTATATTTGGGTGGAGAAGGTTGAGCGATAGGTGATGCTTGAGAAGAATGATAAGATGATGAGGACGATGCAGGAGATACTGGTCTAGGTGGTTGATCTTGATTAATACTCGTATCGAATGATTCTAGTTCTAAGATATGATTCTGGGTTCCTTCTGACTCGCCGTGATTTCGAAGAATCTACGTTTGATTGACATATATTTAGCATAATCGTGAAGAAGGGACGTTGGTCTTGATTGAGCATTGGGTGGGAAGGGCTACTCACCTTCAACAACGCATTCACATATAATCGCTTAGCCTCTTGCTTATCTATCCCTTTCTGCTTGTTCCAAGCGTCCCTGAAATACACCCATATCAGATTCCTCGACTACTGGTTTATTCTGGAGGAGAAGGCTTCACGTACCATTTCGCTTTTCCCAAAATGTCCAACATACCAGGTCGAGGTATAGAGATATCTCCTTCGGTAGCTGAGAACAGATGCGTGTCACAATCAGCATGATTGACCGTTCGTCCTATGCGATTATCTGATGTTATTACCTACCTTGCTTATATAACGAATAAAGCCATAATTTCTCCTCGTAAGACGTCTGTACTGGACCACCTTTCGGTAGACTATACAAATACGACGTTTCGACTCAGATGATCAGCCATTTTTAGATGTCCAATGATAATTTTCGGTATTGATACTAACCTCTGTACGATATCTACCGCACGATGGAATTGTCTGTTCACCATCGCATCAGCTTCGTGAGTTGATTGTTGCGCATGATACTGATCAACTCACCCATCTATGTCTGCAAACAAACCCATCGTTCACGGCTGAGACACCTTATTATCCTCTGTCGCGTGAACCGGATATCAGATTGAATTGATGGTATAGATTCGCCTTGCGGATGGTGATGATGGGAATCAACTCAGGTGGTGGGATCGTCGAGATATAGATCAAGTGACTATGATGAGGTGTATCAATACTGTTCTCTCGTACATCTAGAATGGAGATAATTCATGATCCATCATGCAAATGTCACCTATGTTATCTATGTTATCCTCTTTCAGCTCTCTGTTTTTCATCGCCGGCTCAGACATCAGATACATCCGATCACAGAATGATAATTACGTAATACTCCAGTTTTTTCATTTTCAGAATTTCAGGTTGAATCCATCAAAGTTTCCAGTCGCACAAATAAATCCTTCTCCATATCCATATCCATATCCATATCCATATATACCCAACTAACAAATCAAAAACACCTCATCAACAGGCGACGAGTACCTTCCCTCGACTACCCAATAGCTCGTCGCCCATCCTCACATCCACCCCTGACACTCTGTTCGAATACCTTGAAGCAATCTCATCAGGATGGATATCGCTCATTCAATTCACTCCGAGGTCACCTCCCTCTCATTCTCCTTCCTCTCCACCGACGATGTCAAGGCCATGTCAGTGAAGAGGTTGGATAATCCTATCTTACTGGATAATCTGAATCTACCCACGAAAGGAGGTTTGTATGATCCCAAGTTGGGACCTATGACTGCTAGGGATGTGTGAGTGTCCTCGTCAGCCTGTTATCTCTCTACACATCAGATTACTGATTAATGCTCATTTATAATCAGCTGTGAAACATGTCATCTATCTTACTTTGCTTGTCCCGGTCACTTTGGTCATATCGAACTTCCCACTCCAGTCTTCCATCCTCTCTTCATGAACCAATGTTATGGTCTTCTTCGAACCGTCTGTCTGTTCTGTCATCACTTCAAGATGCCCGAGCTTATCGTGAGTAATCATCCACATGCATCGTACTTGGTTTAATGCTGATCAATTGACATGCGGTTGTAGCTCGCCTCTTATGTCGCTCGAATACGACTCCTTGATGCTGGTCTCTTGACCGAATCCCATGAAGTAGCCCAGATATTCGCCAAAGCAATGGGTACACCAGCCAGTTCAAAGGACGACGAACCCGATGCGGAAGATGTGGAAGGCGGACACAAGACCATATCAAGAGAGAACGCAGCGGAGCTGATAGTGAGAGTGGACGCGTACGTCAGTGCTACTCTCGAAGCTGCCAAGAAAGTTTCGAATGGAAGTACGAGAGACGCCTATAAGGATGGTTTGGTATTTGAAGAGAGAAAGAGGCTGCTGAGCGAATTTGCGAAGAAGAACTGGGCGAAGTGTAGTAGATGTTCTGCGTGAGTCAGCCCCTCGCTCAATCGATAAGCAAAAGCTGATATATAACGCATGTTTAGTTATGCCTACACTTTCCGAAAGGAGAAAGCCATCAAGATTATCGAATACGACCTCTCAGTCAAACACAAGCAATCCAACAAGATGGCTCATATCAAGCGAAAAGACGTGCTCGCCATCAACTCCAAATTCTCCAAACATCGACGTTCGGCTGATCCCCAAGATATCGATGAGGGTATCGAAATGGACAGCGACAAAAGTAGTAGTAGTGCCGAGGAAGACAACGCTATGGACGTCGATGAGGAGGAACCCGTGGAGGAAAATGACGACAACGAAGAAGACGATCAAGAAGAGATTGCTAGAACTGTAGCTAAATCGGCAAGTGGACAAGTGAAAGGTGCAAGAGGGAGAAATGAAAGAGTCATGTCTGCTGCGGAAGTCAGAGCTCATCTCAGATTGCTTTTCGCCAAAGAACCTGAGATTTGCAAGCTCCTCTATGGAAGACATGGTGGAAACTCCAACCAGACAACCTCAGGTCCAATGGCAGATATGTTCTTCATGGATGTCGTACCAGTCACACCAACACGGTTCAGACCACCAGCCAAGATGGGTGAAGAATTATTCGAAAATTCACAGAATTCCCTTCTCTCAACTGTCATTACCACTTCGCATAGAATCCAGGAATTGAATGGTAGATTGATAGAGCAAGCTAAAGCTGAAAAAGGTGAAGCTGTATTGGATGTTATAGCAAAAGCAGATGGTGCAAGGGCATTCGAATTGTTGTTGGAAGCTTTGATCAAATTACAGCACGATGTCAATAGTTTCATGGACAGTACCAAGAACCCTACGGTGATGAGACAAGGTCAATTGCCCCCTCAGGGTGTGAAACAATTATTGGAAAAGAAGGAAGGTCTGTTCAGAAAACATATGATGGTGAGCTGGTTGGAACGATATTTCGATCTCAAGCTGACATTCTTTATAGGGTAAACGAGTCAACTACGCTGCTCGATCGGTCATTTCCCCCGATATCAACATCGAGACCAATGAGATTGGTATTCCTCCTGTATTTGCTAAGAAATTGACATATCCTGAACCTGTGACTGAGCAGAATGTTCACTGGTTGAGACAATTGGTGATAAATGGTCCCAAAAATCATCCTGGTGCTGCTTTGGTGCAGAACGAGGACGGAACGCAGATATCTCTTGTGAGTGTCCGTTAGTCGGTGGATGGAATAAAGGCTAACTTGATTTTCAAAACTAGGACCGAACTACCCCAGAACAACGAGTCGCCATCGCCAATCAACTGTTAACACCTCAAGGTGACGATCATGGTATAGGAAGTAGCACCGGACCACCTAAGAGAAACAAAAAGGTCTACCGTCATATCCAAGATGGTGATGTCGTTATACTCAATCGACAACCCACCTTGCACAAGCCCAGTATGATGGTACACAAAGTCAAAGTCTTGCTGGGAGAGAAGACTATCCGAATGCACTACGCCAACTGTAACTCCTACAACGCCGATTTCGATGGTGACGAAATGAACATACATTTCCCCCAAAACGAAGTTGCCCGTGCGGAGGCCAAGTTCATCGCCAATACCGACAACCAGTATCTCGTACCCACGTCTGGTAATCCACTTCGAGGTTTGATTCAAGATCACGTAGTCGCTGGTGTGTGGATGTGCAACAAATCTTCCTTCTTCACTCGAGAACAATATTTCCAACTTATCTACGGTGCCCTTCGAACGGAAGATAACTATACTGGACGAGATAAGATCATCACACTTCCACCTGCAATCTTCAAGCCCCGACCACTCTGGACCGGTAAACAAATCATGTCTACCATCCTGACAAATCTCACTCCTCGAAATGCTAAGGGCTTGAATTTGACATCGAAGAACAAGGTCCAGAATAAACTCTGGCGCAGGGATGACTCATCTGATCCAGCAATGTCAGAAGAGAATGTCATCTTCCTCGATGGTCACTTGATCTGCGGTGTACTCGATAAATCTCAATATGGTGCTTCGGCGTACGGTCTCGTTCATTCAGTCCACGAGTTGTATGGCCCATACATCGCAAATCGACTTCTCGGTGTGTTGAGTCGACTTTTGACGAAATATCTTCAACATAATGCCTTTTCCTGTCGAATGGATGATTTAATTCTCACTGCTGAAGGAGAGAAGATGAGAAAGGATATCTTGGATAAAGCTTCAGGAGATGGTGCTACAGCTGCTATGAAGTACGTTGGTCTCCCTGAAGGCTCAAAGATCGAGGATCCCGATACAGCAAAGAACCTTGCTATCCGACTTGAAGAGATCCTACGTGATGATCACCTCATGGCTGGTCTCGATGCAGTCATGCAGTCCGCCTTCAACAAAACTACCTCTAAAATCAATAACGATGTTCTTCCTGATCACTTGGTCCGACCTTTCCCTGACAACAATATGCAAATGATGACTATCTCCGGTGCGAAGGGATCTAAAGTTAATGCTTCTCAGATATCCACTTTACTCGGTCAACAAGCTTTAGAAGGTCGACGAGTACCAACCATGGTATCAGGTAAAACCCTTCCAGCGTTTAAACCCTTCGATACTAGTGCCAGAGCAGGTGGATACGTAGCGAACCGATTCTTGACTGGTATCCGACCTCAGGAATATTATTTCCATTGTATGGCTGGTCGAGAAGGTCTGATCGATACCGCCGTCAAGACCAGTAGATCAGGTTATCTACAGCGATGTCTCATCAAACATCTTGAAGGTGTCAGAGTACACTATGATCACACTGTTAGGGATAGTGACTCGTCGATCTTACAATTCATGTATGGAGAAGATTCTTTGGATGTCACCAAACAGAAACATTTGGAACATTTTGATTTCGCCGCTCGAAACCATACATCCTTAATCAACAAGATTCGACCTGGAGATATACAAGGTAAAGTCAATGATGATGCTTTATCCCACATGAAAAAAGCTTTAAAGAAACCCCACAAGTACGAACCTGTTCTGGCGATCTATTCGCCTTCCAGGTTTATCGGATCAATGTCTGAAGAATATGCTAGGAAACTAGACAAGTATATTGATGATAACAAATTCGGATATATATCGAAAAAGGGAGTGAACAAATCTAGTCCGTACGCGAGCGAGAGGATACCTGATAAGGATTTCTTGAGACTTGCTAGAGCTAGGTATATGAGGAGTCTGGTAGAGCCTGGAGAAGCGGTTGGATTATTGGCGAGTCAGGGTGTTGGTGAACCTTCTACTCAGATGACTTTGAATACTTTCCATTTGGCTGGTGAGTGGCTGTTTTTTCTGCTAGCAATGAGACGGACTGGAGGCTAATCTATATGTCAATCTTCAGGTCACGGTGCTGCCAACGTCACACTTGGTATCCCTCGATTGAGAGAAATCGTCATGACAGCTTCTTCCAAACCTACCACACCCACTATGAAATTACCCTTGAGAGAAACTGTATCTGATAAACACACCGAATCATTCATCAAGCAAGTTTCACGATTGACTTTGTCTCAAGTGGTTGAGAGGGTAAAGGTGACTGAACGATTATCGTCTAAAGCGTCCGAATCTAGCGGTACGAGACAACGTAAATACACCGTCTTACTCGAATTCTACCCTCAAGAGGAATATGGACCAGAGTACGAGATCACCACTGAACAATTACATGAATCTCTTGCATTTTCATTTGCACCTCGATTGAAGAAGGAAATCTTAGGTGAAATGCGTACAGTGGCTAAATCGGCTCAACAAGATCTACAAGTTGGTAAAGGCCTGAAAGTGAAAGCTGGTGCAGACGATCTGGCAGAAGATGAAGATCATGATGTTGATCATGAAGGGAATGCTAAGAGGAGGGGAAAAGATGATGAACTGGATAATGAGAACGACGATGAAGATGCCTACAACGAAAAGAGGATCAAGCAATCTAAACAACATGAATATGAAGAAGATTCAAATGCCGATTCTGGTATAGCCGATTTAGAAGATTTCGTTGAAAAAGAACTTGATGAAGCGGATGATGATGAGGATGAAGAAGCGGATGCGATTGAAAAGGCAAGAAGGGATCAGAAATCTGATGATCTGGCGGAACTGTTCAAGCTCGCTTCGAAATATGCTACGACGTTTAGCTTCGATGGTCATAAGGGCAAATCGGCTCAATTTGATTTAGAGGTGAGTACGAAGACGTCTACATTCAGTAGGAATTCATGGGTGGGAAAAGTATTGGTGCTGATGTATTGTTTGACAGTTCCCTGCCAATGCACCTAAGTTGTTATTGGTCGATTTGATCGAACGAACTTGTCGTGCTGCTGTGGTGCATGAGATCTCGAATATCGGTAGATGTATGAAGATTTTCAGTGATAAAGGAGATTTCACAGTGAGTAGGACATTTTTACAGCAAAAGCGGATGATCAGATTTTACGATGCTGATTGTTAATCATGTTCTTAGCGAACACTCATCACTGAAGGATCCAACTTGCGAGGCATGTGGGCCTTAGCCGATGAATTAGTCGACCTCGATCATCTCGCTTCTAACGATATCTACGCGATATTGACGACATACGGTGTAGAAGCTGCCAGAAGAGCTATCATAGATGAGATTAGTAGTGTGTTCGGTGCTTATGGTATTGCTGTTGATTATAGACATTTGACAATCATTGCGGATTACATGGTAAGTGATATATGTATCTGCTTTCGATAAATGACTACATTCAATCATGACGCTGATAAATTGTCTATGATGTACTATAGACCCACGCAGGTGGATATAGGCCATTCAACCGAACGGGTATAGCTGCCAAATCCTCACCATTACTCAAAGCATCTTTCGAAACTACCGTTGCTTTCTTATCTGAAGCTACCCTACACGGCGATTTCGATGATCTCACCTCACCTGCTGCTAAGATCGTAATGGGTAAACCAAGCTCGAGTGGTACGGGTTCGTTCGATATCAGAGCACCTACTAGGATCGCTTAGGTCGTACTCCTCTTTGACTTTTTGATATCTTTTCTTCTGCATTCCTTCGTATTCTCATATTTTTGGTACAATAATCGCGTTATGGAAATTTGCATACTCATATAAAAGTTGGAAAATTAGTATCTATGCATGAAATTACTTCTACAATTATGTTTCTGCTGTCTATTCCTCATAGCCTCGCCCATATATGTAACGTACTTGCAGTTATATCCACATACAGAATATCGAGATACCATACCTTATATCAAGAACTAGTTTAATATACTATAACGTGTATTCTACATGATTGTACAACCGTCTTCGCCACTCAAAGATCCCAATGCACCTAGATCCTGTGAGTGGGCAGAAATATCAGCTAAGTCTTGACTAGATCCGCATCCGCGTATCTGAGGAGAAAAGAGAAGAAAGATATTATTTCAAACTCACGAATCCCTCTGGTAAATCACCCATAATCTCCTTCGGTGGCCCCCCTAAATCCTGCATTTCACTAACCAACCCTGCAATCTCTTTACCATCCTTCTCGTCTGAATAATTGGGTTTTTTGAATGTCCCTACGATCTTTTGTACAATCTCATTTTGTTTGCGGTATTTGATTAGATCTTCTTGGGTCGTTCCTTCAGGAGGGGATGAGAGGTATGTGGGGTACTGTTGGATGATACATGATCAGTCCCAAAGGAAGTAATGAAAATGCAGATGGACGTTTGATTGTGACGATATGATAAAGTTAAACATGAAGGACTCAATGACCCACCTTCGAAGCCAACTCGTTCATGGGTTCTTCCAATACTTCCTTAGTCATCAACTGCCTCATCATACCTTCCAATACATCCGCCAAATCTCCATCTCCATCTCCATCTCCTCCTTCATCCAAATTCAAGTTTAAGTCTTTTAGTAAATCGGGGTCTCCACCCAGACTAGCTAACAAAGCTGATAAATCCGGTTGTTGACCATTCGTACTGTTGCTTCCATTGGGCTTTGACCCAGCTTTATTTAACGACTCGAGAGTTTTAGCTAAAGTCTCTTCATAGCTTGTTTTTGGCTGTGGCTGTGGCTGTGGCTGTGGCTGTGGCTGTGGCTGCGAAGAAGACTCTCCGTGACTCTTTTGCTTCTGGTTATCATCCAATCCCATAGCTTTTAGTCCTTCTCCCGATAAGACCATCTCCAAAGCTTTCTGCCAAGCCTCCTCTTCAGCTTCTTTACTCAACCCTCCTCCATTGGCAGCCGGACTGGATGATTGAGCTTTGGACTGCGCAGATGATGATGACGAATGAGGAGGTATATCTAACATTGGTCCAGGTGGATGTGTGCCTGCTAATTGCTTTAGGAGTTCGTCCATACCTTCCATCAGGGACGCTTCGAAATCGTCGTTATCGTCATTGTCGTTAGTCTCCTGATTCTGGGTCTGAGGGGGCGAAGTGGTTGTGATTGGGGGTGTAGGTAGTATGTTGTTCTTTTGCTGAGAAGTAGAGTTGAAAGATGCCAGTACGTCTGTATCGTCATACTGGATATCAGCAAACAATCACATGAAGAGTGGAAGGGGGATAAGAAGACTGACCATCTAAATCGTCCAGATCATCGTCATCATCGTCCTCCACAGTCGGATTCCTATACAGTTTCGACGACTCTGCTTGTTCTGGGGGAGGCATCTTGGCTATGAGATATGGGTGATGGAAGCAAGATAGCTTGGACAGGACTTGAAATATGAGCAAAGATGACACTTGGTAGCACTTGAATTCTTGTCAGTTCTACTCGACGGTTAGCTAGAGATGCGAATTAACCGGAGATTATCAGATCATTCGATATCAATGCCACGTCGGTTATTCGGGGATGTGAGATAGGTCGATGTCCGCAATTCGCTGCCGGGCGGATGACCCATTGTGTGATCTACAACAACTCAACTTACGAAGCCTAGCTCGACGCCATAGGCACTATAAACATCATTGCCGTACGGTGTCGTACTGCACCCAGATAGCGGAGACGCTTACTCGGTCCTAGTGCACAGCTTCTAAGTTATGATCCCCGCGCATCATGTGTAGGGGGTATGTCCGTGAGAACGTACAGTACAATTCGATGTCACGAGCCGATATGGGTAGTGGTATCTTGAGAAAGGTATATATACACCATGAGACTCACTGGATAAGCCCATCTCGTCTCTTCTCCACAAACAACCAAATAAGCTTATCCATCTTGTCTTGACACTTACCCATAACTCCCAATCCCAATCATCACATACATCAATAAATACAGTTACACCTACAACTTAACGATGGAAGCTGTTTTCCTAGGAGCATCAAAAGGTATAGGTTACTTCACCGTCCTAAACCTCTTACAGAACAACCAAAATTGGAAAGCTACTTTATTACTTCGTAAACCTGATGTGTTCAATAACAATCACCTGATCAAACCGTTCATCGAGAATGGTCGATTGAGGATCGTTCAAGGTGATGCGACTAATGAAGATGATTTGGAAAAGTTGTTTGAAGGTAGGAAAGTGGATTTGGTAATGAGTAGTATAGGTATGTCATATATTCCCATTTCATATTCAAAGTGTATTATTCATATTCAACATTCTATAACTGATGTTTGGTCTCATGTTATTGTTGGTATAGGCGCTGCTCCTCAATTCGGTTTATCAGGAATCAAGATTGACCAACCTGACCTATGTACACGAGGATCTATCGCCCTCTTACACGTGCTGGGAAATCTCCCTCAGGATGTTCCTCCAAGGGTGATCGTATGCAGTTCGATGGGTATAGGTGAAGCTCATAAGGATATGCCTCTGGCAATGAGGGTGAGTAGCCAGTAATCAAATCATCGTGTTTGTTGGTGTTTTGGTAATCCTGTATAAGAGTATAACAGTATGTTAACTTTGAAACTACTGTTTTTCCATACATAGTTACTTTATTCATGGTTACTTGATAAACCTCATCAAGATAAGAAATCACTTGAATACCTATTCCATCGATCAGCCACCGACCTCCCTGAGATGACCTCCCCACACGATATCCCACCTGAAAGTCTATTATCTAAACAGGCTATCGAGAGTACAAAGGCCAATTTCCTTCCCGAGGTGATCATCGTCAGACCAGCATTCATGCCTACGGAAGAAGCCTTCGACGCCGTTCCAGGACCGAAAGATAAAGTAGGAGTGGAAGAAGGTCTGAGTTGTTATACGATTAAGAGGAGTGACGTGGGTCGATTCATAGTTGAGGACTGTTTGCCTGGGGAGGGGAAAGATGATAAGTGGGTGAATAAATGTCCAGTAGTGGGATATATATAATGATCAGTAAGGCTATAACGTATCATGATAATTCAATTTGGTTTTGTGGATTTGCTTTTGTGTTTGTACTTTTCTCGCTGCGAAGTCAAATCATAATATCCTTGTATATAATTTATCGATATGAATTTTAATGAACAGGGCAGATAGAATATACGCGCATCGCACCACAGATCGAGTGCAGGACCACAGTAGAGAGATTACGCCATGAGCATAACTTACTCATCAATGCATTTTTAGTATCTACGGATACAGATATGATCATACAGCATATCTCAAGAAAATCCTGTCCCATATCCCAAACTGATCGAGTAACTATAACGTGAAGAATCCTTTCCTTCCAAAGCATGCAGATATCATATCAGAGACTATATGTATTGCGCCAGGAGCAGTATCGCCCAGACCAATCGATCACATCACCTCGTTAAGCTCGGCGGCGGAGTCGATACCACTGGTGTAGGCGGTTCGACCTCCAACCTCGGCGTGGTAGTCAACGTCAAAGTATTCGTCCTGGCAGTGGCTGTAGGAGTAGGAGCGGAAGTCAAAGGTGTACGAGGAGCAGTCAACAATGTGTTGGGTGATGCACTATCCTCTATCTCATCATGATTGTCGTCGGGTTGACCCACGTTGATAGGTGTTGGGATAGGTTTCTGTCTAGATATCTGCCCGTTTCCTGTTTCGTTATCTCGTGATGTAGTTGTTTGAGGATCGTTAGGTAAGTCGATTTCGTAATTATCATTTATCATTCCATTCGGTTCATGTTCATTCTCATTCTGGTTCTTGGTCGTGCCAAGCCCTCGCTGATCATTCTCAGTCCCTCTCTCAGCTTGATCAGCTCTCTCGAGTGGGTCTAACCGTTCGTCCTCAATTTCACCAGGAGGCGGTCTGTTCAAATTCCTCCTCTCGTAAGCCTCCTGATTCCTCCTAGTATTCTCACTCATCTCCCAACTAGGCAGTTGTCCTCCTTCCCCCTCTCCCTCATCCAATCGTACATCAGACGAAGTTGATGATCCTCTCCTCCTTCCTCCCACTCCTTCATCAAGACTCAAACCCTCTCCTCCCGTCCTACTTCTTCTCCTCCTCTTATACTCCGGTACGTCTTCTATCTTCTTCCCCACTACGCTGATAGCCTCTTTCGAAGCTAAGAACTTCATCTGATCTTCCGACAATCCCGCTCGAGGTAATGTCGTCGAATCGAAGGATGCTCTCATAGCGGTATTGGGTAATGGGCTGGAAATCAATAATGAATTGGTAGATTCCCATGGAGTGCTGGTAGTCGATGGTGATCTGGATCTACCAAATGCGAAGGATGATGAAGCTCGTGAAGTGGTAGGTTGTAACAAGAGTGAGGTGGACGATTCCCTATTCCTAGTCCTGTTACGATCATAACGGATCTCCATCATTTGAGCTGAAGAGGGGTTTGGTTGTTGAGTGAATCCCGCTCTGGATAGTAAACCTCTAAAAGTTGATGATGTCCTCGTACGTAAATTACGAGGTGGCGGTACATCCTCATTGACAGAAGCGGCACTAGGATAGACCAAAGGAGCGGACATAGCTTCTAGATAAGTCGGTGTCAAACCCCATGATCTTCTAGCTAGTGATTCTCGTCTGATGAGCGATTCACTCCGTTGAGGTGTCTCGGGCGAGGGGGTATCAGGTAGTGGCTGATGTTGATCCGAAGGTGAGAGTGAGGGTGTGTGACTATCCAGTCCGGTATCTTCATGTGTCTCTCCGACAGGTGATGGTCCGTTATCCCGAGTGTCGCTTTCTTCATGGTCTCTAACCGTACGATTGGATCGCATGGTAGTTGACCGACGATGTGAAGGTAATAAACCTCTTTCTAGATCGCCTTCTGGACCTTCCTCCGGATGAAGTTCTTCGTCAGAGTATGAGCCTGATGAGAATGACGATTGGGATCGCTGTCTATATATGCAGAGGAAATTAGGAGAATCAGTACGCATATCATCAGAATTCACCATCCTACATTCCCCTCTCAGATCATGTCACTTGTTTGCCACATGATTACTCCAAGCAATTCCACCTCTAACACTCACCTCACCAGAACCAACTCCTCATCACCAGCCTCCTTACTATAAACCGGAAGAGTCTTCACACTCCGTCCAGATTCAGTCCTTCTTACATTCCTTTCCCTTTCTCTGGCTCTCCTAGCTCTTCTCTCCGCTGCTGTAGTGTTAGTAGTGGGTGTAGAGCCATTATTAATGGACGATGCGTTACCGCCGGTCAGCGGCGTAGTGGTACCGGACAACTGATCAGCAGTGACGGTCCGAGGTAGACTATCTCGAGTAGATATAGGCTGGAGGGCAGCGGTGGAGTTGGAAGGAAGGGAGAATGAAAGGGATTTGAATAATTTAGGAAGCCTCGAGCGAAAATGGACCTGAACAAGTGTGATGGTCAGGATCAGCGCGACAAGGGTGAACAGATTGGTGTTGAGGATTGTAACGAGAGAAGTGGGATGTAGGAACTCACCAATACTACACATATGATGGCTACTACCAATATCACTATGATTGGAATGATAATCTCCAGTGCTATCCCTCCACCACCACCACTGTTACTACCACTAGTCGGTTGGTTGTTCTCCGAAGTTGAATTATCTGAAGAAGGTGGGAATAAACCTTGTCTCTTGACTGGGCGAAGGGGTGTTGCGGATGTTAGGGAAGAAATCGTGAGTGAGAAGACAAGGAAGGCAGTCGATACCATGTTCTATAGGGTCCTGGAAGATAGTTGTCAAATAGACTATCGTGATTGTATATATAGGTAGATTGTTCTTCACTGCCTCTAGTCTCGGTGTATGATATCTGATATCTTGATATCTTACAAATCACGACTAGACCAGGTTGAACATCCAATGATCTGATGAATCCCCGTCAGAGATATCGGTGATGCGATGTATAAAAACCTAGTTGGCAATGATATCGATGGTTGTATATGATCAGTGATGATGGTGGATGTTGGTATGCAGTACAACGTGGTCGATACGTTTTTCTACCCTTCTTTTCCTGATAACTGATAATGTACGAGTCGATCAATCCTACTAGATGATTATCTCCTTTATGGGTTCGACTCTCCTTCCTTTCGGGCTATGATATCCTGATAACCACAGCGACAGTATAAAACGGTCTACTCGGTCAAAACTTGATTCTCCGTACGAGTAGGAATATCTAACAAAAGCGATGACTCATAACCTTTTTTTCCTGTTGGTGGTTGATGGTTGTGAGATCATCAAAGGCACTAACTACTAGACTAGTAGGTCCGTGTATGGTGTGGTGAGGGAGATGAATTCATCTTTATCCATCTTTTGTATTCTGTTATATGGTTATATGAGTATCGTTCATGATATGCCATTAGGCCATGTGAACTTCGCAGTCCCACCTTGATATCTCTTCTGAAAATACCATCGTAGTCGTACGCAAGTCTAGAATTATCAACGACAAAAAAGCGGTGTATCTTGTTGACATGGGTCATGGATCGATCAGGTGGAAAATAAGCTATGAGCTATGAGTTAAGGGCTATGTATGCTGTTCATGTTTCGGTTATAGCTCATACTCGGATGAAACGGTGCCTGAAGTATCGATGTAGACATCTGACAAATCTCGTCTTGATTTCATTAACATACGAGAAGATGATACTTACATATACGATGCTGCTCTATATATACTCACCCACTCATCGTATCATACTCGTATACAGAGATGCATCATCATATAACGCATTTCATATACTGACCTGAACTGATGATCGAATTATCGAAAGAACCAAAAGATAATAGTAAAAAATATAAAACAATAGAAAGTCCCCTCCCATCCAACGAACTTATATATACAATAAAAATGGATAAACTTCTTGAGCGAATATGAATATTGATCTGTACTCGATTGAACATCGAATATCACCTATTATTAAGTCTTACTTTGTAGAGTCATAAAATGATCGTTAATTTCGTTTCACTAATCGAAGGAATTTACCAAACTGAATTGAACGATCAGCAATTAGCATTTCTCCGTCCATCAAATGAGAAGAGGTTTCACTCACCATAAGTAGCAGGTACCACCCCTTCCCTACCCGTCAGCGGATCCCTAACGAACCACCACTCCGTCGACTGTTCATCATCTACTATAATCACCCTCTGTCCAGCTTTCATCGGTAATTCACCTTCCTGTAAATCAGGTCCATCAAAATCATATCTCATCGTTGTCTCCCTTCCATCCTCTTCTAATTCTTCATCCTCATCTTGAGGGTATTCTTCCGCATCTGATCCTATAGGATACGCCCCGGAGTTATAACTTGATGGATCCGATACTCTATTGTGTTTATTGGTCGCAGCCGCAGTACTAGCACCAGCTAGACCACCGCCTATCAAAGAAGCTTCAAGGGCAGCTTGAACGTTGTTAAATACATTTTGATGTGTTGAATCCACGTCCCCATCCGAGCCGACTTCTTTCTGGTCATTATAGATATTCTGTTCTTTCCTCTCTCTTCTTCTAAAGCAGAATGTTAACAACAAAACAATCAGAACCAATAGCAAGATCAATCCAGTGGCAATGGCAATAGCAACCAACACCACTAGACCTCTCGCGAGGTAATGTCGAACTCTGAAGGAGAAATCAGATTCTGACCAGAATAAAGAAGATCCACTGCCAAGATCACCACTGGAGGAAGTTCCAACGAGATAAGGATAGAAAGTCGATCCATCGTATAAGGCCGAAGTGACGTTCCCTGAATTTTCCAAATACAAATCACCGGAAACCATCAACATCCTATCTGATTCGATTGATCCTTGAGGTTCATGTTCCGATTTCATAGGTACGAAGGCAAGTTGAGAGACCAAGGATCCCGGTGCGAGTGATTCTGATTGAGCAGTCCAAGTGGCTCCATTCCATTGTTGAAGATAAGACGAACCGTCAGAAGTGGAATAGCCGGCTGCAAAGATATTACTCGAATTTTTATCGTCCACTGCTATGGCTAGAGCTGGACCGGGTAAAGTACCGAGAGGAGTCCATGACGAGTTGGTAAAGCTGTATGAAGCGACGTAGGCTACATCGCCAGGGGAAAGAGCGAATGATCCAGCGGCGACAAGGGTATCGGAAGAATCCTATATACAACCAGTGTTAGCATATGTCTTATATGGCATGGATGTGACCGCACTCACGCCAGCAAAATCAACAGCTCTGACTTCACCTCCACTCAACCCTGACCCAGGTGTAGACCACTGAGCGTCTTTAGAATCCCAAAGACATACGGCCGCACACCCAAGTGAACCCGCAGTGCCGAAATTACCAGCAACGACTACGGTGTTTGTATTACCTCTTGTTCGAATGGCGTTGACCGTGACGTTATCGGAACCAGATGGAGCTACATCTTCTGGTCAGCTTCAATATAAGGACTTGGTGGTAATGTAACCTACGATTCAAGGAAGCCATTCCTCCCGTTACCCAATTCCCAGCTTTCAGATCATATACCATCAGACCACTTCCTACATTCTGTACATTTAATGCTTCTCCTCCGATATAAACGTTGTTACCGATGACATTGAGAGTCTTGACTACACCTTCGAGCGCAGTGGAAGGTCCAGTCAGTCCACCGTCCTTCTCATTGTAGAAAGCTAAACCCTGAACGTCGCTGGAGGACGAAGTGAAGTTACCTCCTAAGATCGTGATGGTCGGTTTACCGGAAGCGGAAGAGTTGGTCCAGAATGCTCCGGCCAATACAGCTGGAGCTTGGGAAGTTTGAGAGGGGATAGTAGGTGGTGTAACTCGACTCGACAAGACCGTGTGGGCCCTTTCGACAATCGCATCGGTATATCTAGCTAACCATGATCGAGTATACGAGTGACTCGCTCTAGCAACGATGGATGTTCGTCTTCTTGAGGAAGGTGATGACGAAGACACAGGTGCTGAACCGGATGTACCGAAGTTGACACCGTTGAGAGATGATATCACTGCATCTCCATCGTCGTTGGTTGAAAGAGTCGCGACTCCCCCTACTGAATTTCCAGCTGTTCCATACACTTTTCCAGCAAAGAAGGATTCGGAGGAAACGCCTGATGAGGACGATGGGACGGCACCTGCAGAGACATTTCCGAAGACAATACCAGTATTGATCCATTCTGAAGTCGATACATCGTATACTGCATACCCTCCTGTTCCAGTTGAAGTGCCGTTGGAAGAGACGATATGAGAGAAGTTACCCATAACGATGAGCTCGTTGGTCGATACTGTCGAAGCTAAGAGATCCGTGACATATCCATCTACGCCTCCACCGAGTGCTGCCCAAGCTTTCGAGCTGGGGTCGTACCTTGCGATGTAGTTGAGAGCGACTCCGCCGGATGAAGCAGTAGAAGTGAAATCCCCGCCGAAGAAAACGTATCCTCCAACCACGGCAGCAGTGTTGACAACCCCACTTAGACCCTGAGAGGCTAGTGCGGAGGCTTGACCTGAGGATGTATCGATCGAGATAACGTTGGTGTAGTTGTTTGATGCCGAGAAGTCACCACCGACGAAGACAGTGTCATTGGCTGCTACGATCGTGTTGACTACCCATGATGATGCAGCTGAGCCCGAGGCATTGAGAGCTGCGTCGAGACCGAAACCCAATCGAGTCAGAGCAGTCTCTGTGTCATTGGTCAAAGATGACGTAGCGGCGTTGAGAGAAGAGTTGGATGGTCGAGCGTATTCGAACACGCCATAAGCTACATTATAAGTTGAGTTGGAAGTGGTGTTGGTGATGGGATTCCCTACTGTGGAGGTACCATTTGATGAAGAGGAGCTGGTAGAAACGATTGATCCTGTCGAATCGGTGATTCCAGTGAGAACAAGTTGGATTCGATCAGCTACAACGACGTAATTGTTTCCTCTGGCTGGTGCGGCAGGATTGGCAGCAAGAGCCAAGCTGAGGGTAGGTGTGAAAGCGTCAGTAGTCGCGTCGACTGGACCCGAATACACCAGAGTATTGGTATCGTAATCGACTTGTTCTGAGATCGTACTAGTCCATCCTAATCCACCTTGCAAAGGGAAAACTTCGATATCCACTGAAGTCCTTCCATCGCAATCTCCTATGTTTTTACAGCCAGGAATGAAAACGTAGATATCGTATTGACCTGCTGAGCCAACATATGGGTAGAAAGTGACCTGAGCGTCGGTTGGATCACGGGTGGAAACGGATGAAGATAGGTATGATTCGGTTGCAGAGTCGGTCGCGGCTGTCTTAGTTGACCAATCTCCAACAGATTGAACGGTACTATTTTTGCCTGATGAACAAGTGCTTGAAGCGCCCGCACCAGTTGCAGAAGAGTAGGCACCTGAAAAGTAAAGGGTTATTTAGCCGAAATGTCTTCGTTGAGGGAAAAAAGAAACTCAAAACATACCATCAGTCAAAAGCGAGACACTGCTCAAAGCAGCACCGTCCCCAGTCCATTGTTTAAGTTGAATTTCGAATCCCGTCAAGTTATGTGTACCTTGGGTAAATATGAAGTCTTGAGCTGCGATGGAAGAATCGGTAGATAACGGACAATGGTCGGTGCAAGTCTCATTTTTACCTGTCTTTGGATCGGTATAAGTCATATTAAGTTCTTGATAATCAGGTAAAGAGGTGAAACAGAAATATGTCGTCGATCTTCCATCTTCATGTCCGTTCACCATCCTTACTCCAGTAGCTGGTAGATACTCATCTCCCACCAAGTTTACATTGGATATAGTATTCTCCTGAGCTAACCATGTTGATGTACCTGGACATAACAATCCGTTTGTATCTCCGTAATTCTGTCCATCCTGATTCAGACTTGAACTTGGTCCAGCTTGTATCTGGTATTGCGCTGAATCACTAGCACTAGCAGAGATAGTCAACGGCGTCAAGTATCCCGATTGTCCTACTGTCGTCGTATTGACCGGTGCATTGGGTTGAGAAGTGATATTTGTTCGAGAAGTTGAATTGAGTGATGAGGTTGATAGATAGGTCGTAGTGAAATCACCACCGAAATATAAACTTTTCTTGTCCGATGAAGGTGTTATACTCTGTACGACGCCGTTCAAACCACCAAAAGAAGGTTCTGTCCATGCGGATGAGGATGTTGACCATAAAGCTAGGTTCCCACCTTGACCTGTTGGAGCGTTGAATTCACCTCCAAACCATATCTCGGAATGATCATCATCGCAATATAACGTATTGACATTTCCTGATAATCCCGATGACAACGCTGAAAATGTATTTGTCGATAATGAGAATGTTCCTACGTTATTCGCTGATACGCCTGATAACGAAGTGAATGTTCCTCCTATGAATAACGTTCCGTTCCCATTGGAAGAGTCGGGTGACGATGACCAACATAACGAGTTGATTATGCCACCGTCATTTGTATTTCCCAATGCCCTAAATATCCCATCTTCCGTCCGATAAAACAGCGTATCTCCCTTTGATGAGAATGACTGAGTGGATGAGGACGACGAGGAAGAGGAAGATGCGAAAGGTGAATCAGACGAATACCAATCTAAACCTGAGAACGATCCTCCCAAACCCACTGTACCCATCTTCCCAAAATCCACCTGAGGAATGGAGGATGGTGCGGTTGAGCCCCCCGCCATGACGGTAGGTACGAAAGCGAGGATGGTGGAGACGATGAAGGAAGGGATGGTGGGGAATGGTGTCGATGTCGAAGATGACATTGTCATTGTCAAGAGGGGTATAAGGAATGTCGAAGTGATGAATGAGAAAGGGGTGAAGTTTGCGTTGAGAGGGTCAACACCCCCTTATCGCGTCTTTGTAGTGAAGTATCGAGGTCTAAGCGTTCTTTTTATATATTTATTGTTCAGATTGAAGGAAAGGAATGTCCCAGTGAACAAAGCTTGATTGGATCGAAATAAGAGGTAATGAGCGTGATGGTCGATGTTGTTGATGTCGACGTTGAAAGGTGAAAAGAGTGTCTATGGTGAGTGTAACATAGTAAGGTGTCGTTGTCGATTGTGAGAATAGTAAAGAGAGAGAGAGAGAGAGATGTATGAATGAAAGGTATAAGGTATAAGGCGTATAGGTTGATTGACTGTTGATGGGATGTAAAAGTGTCAGAGTAAGGGATGATGGCTAGTTTGGATTTTGGCTGAAACGAAACGTGGTATTTGGTGTATCCTTTGTCCTTGTCGTGTTCCCTAATGTGTATAGATGTATATGTGTGTTTATGTTCTGGGCTCTAGTCTCTATGAGTGGTCGATGGGGATGAGTTGGATGCTATGCTATGATGCTATGGTGTTGATGTTGATGTTGGTGGTCCGAGTGTTGTGTGTGTCGTGTTTAGTAGCTCTAGCGTTGTCTTGATTTTTCCATGTTTACTGTTTTACCCTGAATTCCGTCCACGTTGGTGAGGTAAAGCGCCACAAACACTCTTGCGCGTGAATGCTTTTACTTTCTCATCTGGCGGTGATGTCCGCCGCGTTCACTCGTAATGTTCGTCTCACTACAGTAAGCTAGAATGCAAGTCGAGTGTCTTTTCTTTCTCTCCTCATTATCTCTCTCACACATCACCTTGTATATTCAGACATCGTATCTCTGTATATCACCCCGTTCAATCGATTCTGTGTGATAGCTTGTGGCATCTTGTATATCATTTACTCCTCGCCGTCCGTTTCTGACGTCTTGTATCTAAACCCTAGCTTTCTCTTGTACAATGTTTGACCACGATACTTACCCTTCTTCTCCCACTCTGCCCTCTTCCAACAATCCTGACATACTGACAATTAATCATAATCCTACTCATACCACTCGACCGTATCTCCCTCTCGATATCTTCTTACTTGTCCGATCTGTACTAATCACAAACTCACAAAAAGCAACTGCCGGGAGGTTGATTCAATGTTCGAAATCATTCTACGATATCTTTTTACCGGTCTTACAATACGGCCAGCTCGAATTAAGAGGTGATACCAGAAGAGGGAGTGGGGTATTCGAAGGACTAATGATGTCTGATAGTCAGTTATCAAGCTATCATCCAGGACTATACTATATATCATCCGAACTGACTGGATTGTTTCATTCGCTCCTCAGCCGATGATGAAGATGGTCAACTCAAACAATCACAATTCAGTACCTACCCATTTCCTACTTTATCAACACACCGACGGAAGCTGTCCTTACTCCAACAATGTAAACACATAACTATATATGACTTACCATCTGCTCTTTCAATCATCGACGCCCAACGATCTATAGGCAAAGAAAATCCAATTTTCCCAAATGTCATAAAAGTCATTCTGGGAAGTAATCTCATCTTATCATTAGCCATGGAGCTAGACAAACAAGGCTGCGAAGATATACAAAGCTTATCAGAATTCATCAACCCCCAAGAAATATGTATATGGTATCCCTCGCCTATTGCCTTCCCTGCCAAACACTCCGGTATATCACCTTCATACTCGGTATATCAGAATTTGGACTACGTTCAACTGGATGAAAATCGATTTTACGAAATTATTCATCAAACCTCATCGTCCGGTGTCCCTCCAGCATCTTCCACAGCATTATGCTGCCATGAGATCTACGATAAATCCATTTCGTTAAGATACTTCATATCATCTTTCAAACCGTCATCTCTCACTTTACACAATGTCAATATGCAAAGTATAATCTATATCCCTGCGGTCAGAGAACTCAAAGTTTTTTACGCTACTTCACCTCAAGCAGGATCGCCCAATCGATGTTCAATACTCAAAGATCTTTGGCTGGAATCGATGAGCCTCAAAAGAGCTGTTAGGATCACACAGGGCTTACCGTGGAATATTTGGAAAGAGGATGCGATAGAGAAGAGATTCATATTTGTTGATGCTGAATTATCGGATCATCACGCTGATGAAGAAGACATCAGTATGGAGATGGACCTACATTCAGAGGTAGAAGAAAGTGAGATCCCAATGGACGAAGAAGAAGAATGCGGAAGGGTGGAGAAGTTAGTTAAAGGTTTGTTGAGATCTTCTTCGACTTGGAATGAACAATCTCAAGCGGGGATAAGTTTTGTTCACAGGGGTGAAGTAGATGGGTGTGATTGTTGTGGAAGCAAATAGGTGATGAAGTTCGTGGTGATACTCGATATCTAGTAATCTTGTAATGCATCTTGTAAGATACCTCAACCTCAAACCACTCTTATGTAGGTGTCCTATAATTTGCTTCTGAAGAGAGACATTCATTTAAATCACGTTCACATGTGCAAATAGCAATAAAATGACATTGACATGAACATAGACATGATACATGATACATAGACATAGGTGATCTCAACCTCTTTGTGTAAAAAGAAAGTTTCGACATGATAAATACATACTGTATCAAATGATAAAATGCTATATTGTGAGAATATAATACCATGGATGTGAAATATTGCTAAATTGGATCGGGAAATGGTATGAAATGATGAGATGGGTATACAACATGAATGCTAGGTTATAATAATGTTGGATCGTAGGATCGTAGGATCGTAGGATCGTAATTGTGAAGAGCGAAACGGGAAACCGATCGTTCGATGTGCGTTGTTGTATGTTGTGAAGTGAGAACAAAGCCGAATGAATTTATTATAATTATGAAATGGATAAACCCAAAATTGTTGAGAATCTGGATGGTATGATGAGATACAGCTGAATGATTGAATGATTGAACGAATAAAATCCAAAGGAGAAAAAAACAAGTTGAACGAGATCAATCCCATATCCTTCCTTCCAACCTTTCCTTTCTTTGATAGTTTCGTATGAACGTTTCGAGTCCGCTTCAATCCAATCTAATGAGCATCAACTTCCATCCCATCCCCACTACTCTGGCTTTGATGATGATGTTGGTTAAACGAATTGGAAATATCTTCTACCCATTGATCATGGCTCTTTGCCTTATTCCACTGCCCAAAGTAATCGCCCGTCTGTATTTGTGTCTGTGTCTGTGTCTGTGTTTGTGTTTGTGGTTGTGGGGGATGACCATTAACAGGTGAAGAGGGAGGAGGTGGTGGTAAATTTTTACATAACGGTACGAAGAACGCATGAAATCCTTTTGCTTTTTCCACTTTTAACTCCAACGACATTTGGACATTCTTCTGTTTTTGGTTTGTGGAGCCCGATGATTTCTTCAATGGTTTGGATGGTCTTCCGACAAATGATGACGACGATGAGGGGATGGGTCTCTGGGATTGCGAGTGGGAGAATGTTGGTCTTTGAGAGGGAGAAGGGGTGGGAGGAACGGAAAATGATTGTTGATGGTGATGTTGAGGTAATGATGGGATAGGAGTAGGTTGACCACTTCCACTTGTTGGTGGAGTAGGATAAGATGGGTATATCCTCGATGAAGATTGACCAGGAGAAGGGGTAGGATAAAATGATTGATGATGTATATGAGGAGAATGAGTGGGTGTAGCTCGAAGGAATGGTGATTGGGGACGTGAAGCTGGATCGCAAAGCATCGTTATTATTCTGCTGAAGGCAAGTCAGTTTGTGGTCACTCGTATCACGGTTTTGAAAAATGTCTGGTATACTCACTTGACTGTTTGGTTGACTATGGAGTTGCGCACTGATGCTAAGGTCGATGCTAGTACGGCTGCACGATGATGTTGATGGTGTTGGTGACGGTGACGGTTGGATGCAAAAACGTTGAAAGGTATTCCTTTTAAATCTATCCGTGAAGTCGCCGTTCTGACCGTTTCCTGCTGTGATGGTGGTGTTTCAGGGAAGATGCAGAACGAGTGAGTCTGTGCTTTTGACGTAGAAGTGAGAGAAAAACGATGGGTGTTAACGATCTTCTGCAGTAAACCGACTCGAGACACGTCTGCAGTATGTTAAAAAGACCTTTCAAGCTTGTTCCCGGCGGTACAGGTCGTACACTCCAGTAGTTTGGTCTAAGATTAATTTGGTGAAACTTTTTTGCTGCTCTTGCAGTTTAATTCAGGGTAGTCTCACTGATATATATTTGGAATCAGAATCAATCAACACGCGAAAGTGGAATGGAATGGGAATTTCAGGGTAAAAGAGTATGGTTAGTTGTGTTAGTATGAGAAATTAGGGGATCCGTACGTGAGTGGCGCTTGTCCAGTCGATAAATTGGGAATGGCACTCGAGCGATTGGGGAGATCTCTCTTGGTCTCTTGGATGATTGGGTCAACTAGTTTATCCAAGCAAGGTGTGGCGAAGCGAGTTGCTTTAGAGGTTGCTCGTGGATAGATCAGGATGGCAATTCTGTGCAAGCATGAAGTTCAGAAAGAGGTAAAAGGTAAAAGTAAGATAGTGATTGAAATGAACAAGTACAAGTAAATTCAGTTGTAGTCTTTTTATACGTCCTATATAATACTGACTGACCGTGAAATATTCAACCGGAGATTCATCTTTTCTGAGTCAGTCACAATGAAAGTGGGGGATATGACAAAAGAGGATAGGATAATTGCGTGAGCGTGAGCGTAAATGAAAGTCCGATAGGAAGGTGGTTGAGTGTGAAAGGATCGTCGAGGGTGGCATGACATCGAGTGTCATTGGTCGCTGTGGTGCGAGTCTATGAGATTGATTATGGATTTGATAATATCTTATTGGACTTCAGACGAGCCTCACTCGACTGTGAATGTACATCTTCTCCGCCTCCCAAGCAGAGGCATGTAGGGAGATTATTTTGTATTCACTGGGCTCCTTGTTCATGCCTGTGATACGAATTGCGTTCAATACACCTGACCATTTACCTCCTTTCATATCGAGTCTCATTCTCAAAACCTCTTCTTCAGCTCCTTCCAATCGCTCTTGTAAGGCAGTAGAAAAGGAAAGAATCGGTTCATGTCTTACAAGTTGGTATTACCGATAAATTCGGGAATGCCTTTATCCACTTCTCCTTGATATTTTGCTGCATGGGAAATTGACCTTACCTCCCCTGTCGGAACGACTCATACTTCACGGGGCTTCTGAGATTGGTCCAGCCGAGCAGATCAGTTACGTCAACCCGTTTGTCGGGATGTACAAGCGCTCCGACATTCGAACGGACTTTGAATCTTCGGTCGGATCTTGCCTATGAATCTCTTCAGATCATGTATCTGGCTTTGATGAAGGAAGACAAGACCCCACCCGTAAGCTCGGCCTTGCCCCGATCTTTTGTTTATTCACTATGACACTGGATCTTGAATATCATCGGGATGGACGTCTTCTAATTGAACAACGCGTGACTGATCTTTCTCTTCTCTACGGACGATTCGACCTTCTTCGCGGTGTTCCATCCAGCTCCACTAGAGGTAGTTTTTGCTTGACAAAATAAGTACGCATACATATGTACCAAGCAGGGGAATCTGCATCAATCTGAAGAAGACCACCAGATGCATTTGTCAAGAGCGCTTTACACCCTTCCAGCCATTCTCCTAGATTTACCTGGTCTACCTCCTCCACCCCTTCCACCCCTACCACCTTTCCCACCTCGTCCTGGTTTACCACCTCCGAATGAGAAATCATTCGTACTATCTCGGGTATTTTGCTTGTCCCTTCTTGAAGAACCACCAAGAGAGTATTTGTTATCTCGGACGTGTCGGGGCATCTACAAAGGTATGAAGGTCAGCAAATGACACACAAATCCGACACCTGGCGTGAGTAACGGAGTATCATGATGCGATGAGATTCAAAGAATACGCAACATGTTTGAAGTGATGTGCAGATTATAGGGTGAAGACGTGAAATTAGATTTTAGCTCACCTTCGCCTTTCCACCTCTGCCTCTACCACCACTACTACCTCGTTCTGGTTTACCTTCGATGGCATCTTCCACCGAAATACCGAATTGGTCATCATCTCCATCTTCCCCAAGTTCCATACCCTCCTTTCGTTCTGGACGGGCGAGATAAAAGTAAAAATTATCAGTCGGACATCCTTTCTCTCACTGTCCTAAACGATCATATGGAGTTGATACTATGATCGTGGAGCCAGAACAACACTCACTCCTCTTGAGACCTTGCACTCTATCCTGGAACGACTTCTTATCCATCTCCCTCTGTTTGAGTTTCTCATGTTGGATCTGTTTACCGAATTTCTTGAGATCTCGTTGTTTCTTGGCAGCTTCGGATTTCTTGATTCCTTGGCTATATACGTAAAAACAGAATGATTAGTATTGGTTCAAGAACATCATTCGTATCATTCGATATTACATGAAGGAATGAGCAACATGTACAAGGATCACGGTCTAGATGAGTTTGATTGTGAGAGATCGAATACTCACGCTTCCTCCACAAGTTTGGTCCTTACTCTCTCCATGTGTTCATCAGACTTGACCATCTCAGCATAATAATCGGTCGGTCGAGTAAATGGTATATCGTGTTTGGCAGCGAGCTTCTTAGCTTGAGGTACGCATTCCAAAGCGATCTTATAGCTGTCATAGATACGACGTGTCAGCTTGAGAGCTGCATGGTTCCATCGACAATATGATAGCTAAACTCACAAAGCCATTTCTCTTTGCAAGTCTACAAGAACACCGTTTTTATCAGCCTGCTACATCTCTGCCATATGATGAACACATGAGTAACACTTACCATCACTTGGATCGACTTCGACAATCTCTTTGCTGTTCAACACGAGATGCTCCGGCCAAGGCATACTGGTAACTTTGATGGCTTCGGTTATTGTCCTCATAGCAGGCTATCCAACGAGTCAGCTTTCATGATGCCCATACTAAAAATGATTGCTTAGCTCACCTTATTGTTGATTGTGACCTTTCGCATGGGTACGGCATCTTCATCCACTGATACATCCGACTGCAATCCATCGAGCGAGATGGCGTCGTCTTCTGGCTTCTCGTTGACTATGGTATTATCGAGCTGAGAAGAACATGAGGAACCAGGATCAGTGGGGTTCTATGAAGTTTATATAAATGTGTGAACTCACATCCTCCTCGTCCTCTTCTTCGTCATCGTCTTCGTCGCTATCCTCATCTGACAATGCTTCTTCCCCGGAGATCAGCTCCTCATCCTCGTCCTCGTCCTCGTCCTCGTCCTCGTCCTCGACGTCCTCTTCTTCACCCTCTTCCTCTTCCTCCTCCTCGTCGTCCCCGCCCAGTAAAGCTTTTTCAAACTCATCTAGGTCTTCTGGGTCTACCAATTCCATCAACCTCTTGATTCCCTCTTCACTGACTCCATAATCATCTTCATCTTCACTACTATCATCGTCCTCGTCTTCTAATACCTCTTCCACTATCTTCTTAGATGGTTTGGGCTTCGAGACTTCCTCTTTGGCTTTTCCTTTACCCACTTTAGCCTTCCTGACGTCTTTCTTACTCAGTGTGACCATATCGATACGTGTTTAATGGACTGCTATGTATATGTTGGATAATACGAAATGAACAGCTAACTGAAGTTTGAATCCATAAAATCAAAATAATTTTTGGAGGTAGGTGGAGGCTCATTGACTGTTTCGCACCGCCACAGCATCGGAGATACGGGATTACCGGCCAATCACTACAGCTGGCGGCGAGACTTACTCACTTGCTCACCTCATCTCACTCAAAGCACCCATCTACATCTGCTACATCTCACTCATCCTCATCTGTATTTACAAAACACGCCAGACAACAGCAGAGTAAGACCGCCAGTATCCCAGCGCTCACGATCTATCCATTCGTACAGCAACTGCCTCTTTTGTCTCTAGCTCGTCGCGTGAAAACGAAAACATACGACCTCCTCTTTCTTCATTCTTTTGCTCTTTCGCTCTCTCGGTTCTGGTCCTGGCTCTGTTAAGGTTATTTCGGATTGTACAAGTAGTATATCAATAAAAGTAGGAAATAGTGAATGGATGCAGGTGAATATCTTTCTTCTTCGTTCTGTCATCATGACGAAGATCTGTGCTACAACATGTCTTTCGTTCGAAAGCAGATTATTCCACCATGTCACAATCTCAAGAACCAAATATGATGGATGATGGGTTCTCTTATGATCCGAATTACGATTACACCCAGGCATCCGGATCACAACCCTTAACGCAAGACTACAAGGATGATGTGAAGTTCGGTATGGACGGTATAGAGGAGGAAGAGGAGGAAGAAGAACCAATTAGTCAAGAAGATTATTGGACGGTGATCAATGCTTTCTTCGATGAGAAAGGTTTAGTGAGACAACAGTTGGAATCTTTCAATGAATTTATCGAAAATACAATGCAGGAGATCGTAGATGATAATTCAAAGATGACGATGGATCAGTTCTCTCAGTATACAGGTGTATCAGGTGATGAAACTGTACGTATCCCCATGCTCCTCTTCAAGTGTTCTAGACATGGCTGATAGAGTTGGATCGGATGAATCAATAGAAACGTTATGAGATCTCATTTGGACAGATTTATCTTGCTAGAGTCAATCATACGGAGATGGACGGTAGAACCAATATGCTTTTCCCTCAAGAAGCGCGTCTTAGAAATTTGACTTACTCAGCGCCGTTATACGTCGATATCAAAAAGAGAGTACTTCAAGCTTCTGGTGTAGATGATCCGATCGAAGCTGATTGGAGACCTGCTGTTGGATCTGATGGTTTACCTGAAGGAGTGGAGGAGGATAAGGCTTCTATAGGAAAGGTAAGTGTACCTAATTCATCTTTCAGAATCGCTTTTTTAGAATGGGATCGAAGAAAGCTAAGCACATATGATACTTAACAGGTCCCTGTCATGGTCAGATCTAATTTCTGTCTCCTTCACAACCTTCCAGATGACCAATGTCACGATATTGGAGAATGTCATTACGATCAGGGAGGGTACTTCATTATTTCGGGTTCAGAGAAGGTATTAATCGCTCAAGAGAGGATGGCCACAAACCATGTCTTCGTCTTCTTAAAAGCTGCTCCTTCAAGATGGACCTATTTCGCAGAAATTAACAGTCAAAAGGAGAAAGGTGGAAAGGTGGCTGCTCATACGGAAGTCAGATTGTATCAGAAGGTCCAAGGCCAAGTGAGTTGAAGGCCCTCTCAGCTTAAATTGTTTGTTGCGCTAATAGCCATCATCAGTCCGGTGGTGTCATTCGTGTTTCTCTCCCCTACACCAAAGTCGACATCCCACTCGTTATTGTCTTCCGAGCCCTTGGTATCGTGCCCGATAGAGACGTCCTCAATCATATCTGTTTTGGTCCCAACGACGAAGCTTTGTTAGAATACCTCCAACCATCCATAGAAGAATCTTTCGCAGTTCAGGACAGAGAGACCGCTTTAGATTTCATAGGTAGAAGAGGTCAACATGAGAAAGCACCTAGGGCTCAGCGTCAACGAGCAGCGTTCGATATTCTTCACAAGGAGTTCTTACCTCACGTCTCGACTGCAGAAGGTTTCGAATCGAAGAAAGCATACTTCCTCGGTTATATCGTACATAGGTTGATATCAGCTGCGATGGGTAGAAAGGAGCTAGATGATCGAGATCATTTCGGTAACAAACGATTGGATTTGGCTGGACCATTGATGGCCGAGATGTTCGGTCATATGTTCTCCAAGCTCAGGGAAGATATGTTAAGGTATTTGAAGAAGGTGAGTCGACTCGTCAGTGAAAGCATGATTTAAGCTGACTCTGTTTTTAGTGTGTTGAGACCAACAAAACTTTCCAGCTGAACACTGCTATTCGCCCGAACAGTATCACAGATGGTCTTAAGTACGCCCTCGCCACTGGTAATTGGGGTAAACGAGGGAATACACGGGCGGGTGTATCCCAAGTGCTCAATAGATATACTTTCGCTTCCACACTCTCTCACTTGCGACGTACGAACACTCCTATCGGTCGTGATTCTAAAGCCGCGAAACCGCGTCAATTGCACAATACCCACTGGGGTATGGTTTGTCCTGCTGAGACCCCTGAAGGAGCTGCGTGTGGTCTGGTCAAGAATCTCGCACTCATGTCGTATATTTCGGTCGGTTCTTACTCTGCTCCCGTGATGGAGTTTTTGGAAGAATGGGGTTTAGAAGAGTTGAACGAGTATCAGCATGCACCTCAGGCGACGAAGATCTTCGTCAACGGTGTTTGGATGGGTATTCACCGAGATGCTCCGACATTACATTCCAACTTATTACAGATGCGACGGGGTGGTCAACTCAAGCATGAAGTGTCGATAGTTAGAGATATCAGAGAAAGGGAGCTGAGACTGTATACAGATGCTGGTAGAGTGTGTCGACCATTATTCATCGTCGATCACCCCACGCAGTCACTTCGACTCAAGAGGGAACATATCGATCGATTGGAAGAAGCTGGAGAACAAGGTGCATTAGCAGGTGCATGGGATCAGTTGTTATCAGAAGGTATCATCGAATATGTTGATGCTGCTGAAGAGGAGACCATCCTCATTGCAATGACTTCGGAAGATCTAGAAAACGCAAGGAGGAAGAACAGTAAAGAGGAACTGGTGAAAGATAGAGCAGCACATGATTTCGAATCTTTCGATCCCACTGCTAGAATCAAGAGTACTGTGTTTAGTAAACAGTATACCCATATGGAGATCCACCCTAGTATGATTTTGGGTGTTTGTGCTAGTATCGTACCTTTCCCCGACCACAATCAATCTCCTCGTAACACCTATCAATCTGCGATGGGTAAACAAGCTATGGGAGTTTTCCTTACCAATTACCAACTTCGTATGGACACTATGGCCAATATCCTCTACTACCCTCAGAAACCACTCGCTACCACTCGATCTATGGAATACCTAAAATTCTCTGAACTTCCCGCTGGTCAAAATGCCATTGTCGCCATTATGTGTTACTCTGGTTACAACCAGGAAGATTCCGTCATCATGAATCAATCGTCAATCGACAGAGGTCTTTTCCGTTCGCTATATTATCGATCTTATACCGATACTGAGAAGATGAAGGGTATGATTAAAGCTGAAACTATCGAAAAGCCGGATAGGAATGAGACCTTGAGAATGAAGCATGGATCAAGTGATAGATATGCTAAATTAGATGTGGACGGCTTGGTCAGTCCAGCAACCAACATCAACGGAGATGATATCTTGATTGGTAAAACTGCGCCATTACCTGAAGAAAGTGAAGAGCTTGGTCAGAGGACGCAAATGCATCAAAAGAGGGATATCTCTACGCCGCTCAAGAGTACCGAACAAGGTGTTGTCGATCAGGTCATGCTTACTACGAACGGAGAAGGACATAAATTCGTAAAGATTAGAGTCAGATCAACACGAGTACCTCAAATCGGTGACAAGTTCGCTTCTCGACATGGGCAAAAGGGTACCATTGGTATCACATATCGACAAGAGGATATGCCATTCAGTGCGGAAGGTTTAGTTCCAGATATCATTATCAACCCTCATGCCATTCCATCCCGAATGACAATTGGACATTTGGTCGAAGCGTTATTATCAAAAGTATCAACTTTGACTGGATCCGAAGGTGATGCTACACCCTTCACTGAATTGACCGTCGAAGCGGTATCGAAAGTTTTACGATCGAAGGGATATCATTCCAGAGGATTTGAAGTGTTGTACCATGGACATACGGGTAAAAAACTACAGGCCCAAGTTTATTTCGGTCCAACATACTATCAACGATTGAAACATATGGTAGATGATAAGATTCATGCTAGAGCTCGAGGACCCCTTCAGATCCTCACGAGACAACCTGTTGAAGGTAGAAGTAGAGATGGTGGATTGAGATTCGGTGAGATGGAAAGGGATTGTATGATTTCACATGGTATTGCTGGGTTCTTGAAGGAGAGGATGTATGGTGAGTATACACAGTCGAGGTTCAGTCTCCCTGACCGAGCTTGAGGAGAAGGGATATTCAAGCTGACAATCTAAATGGATACGTGTAGACTCATCTGACGCCTTCCGTATACACGTCTGTGATATCTGTGGTCTAATGGCAGTAGCCAACTTGAAGAAACAAGAATTCCACTGTTCAGTCTGCAGGAATTCAACGCAAATCTCTCAAGTCTACATACCTTACGCGGCGAAATTGTTGTTCCAGGAACTTCAAGCTATGAATATAGCGTGAGTCATTCTTCCCTAGTTAACCAATTAACTTTATTTTCATCATCTTTTGTCTTTTATTGTCTTTTTGTCTTGTTACCCTCGTCCCCTGTCTTTCTTTGTTCCACAAAATTAAGGAACAGAGGTCCGAGGGTACAATTATAAGATGGACCCAGCTGACATGTGATCGTATCGACCTGATTAGGTGCCGAATGTACGGTGAGAGTGATTAAGCGCGTAATGTGACGTACCGTTTCATGTCATCGTGAGAAGAGACGAGAGAAGGACGTGAGAGAAAGTGTCCCGTTGTGTTGTTGTGCATATGAAGCAGATGAAATCACAAATACAAACACAAATACATATCTATCTAGTGCTGTCATGTCCTTAGGTATCATGCATATATATAAAATGTAGAAGAAACAATACTCTTCATCTCTCGAGGAAACAAAAGTACTGAGAGTTATGTCCGAACCGAATAACTGATCGAATGGCAGAGCAAGGGTATCCCAGGTTAATGGCGGACTTTTCACAGTTCATTTCCGAGGAATGTCTAAGGCACTACTTGCATGACATGTAGGGCAAATTCCCAATTGAATGTATGAACTTTATTCATGACCTTCCTACTACTTCATGAAAGAATTGTTATTATTCGTCATGGTATTACGCCAATACCCTGAGGTGATGACGAAATATACTCGAGTACAATATTTTTTGCTTGTTCTCATTTTATGTTTGTTCATTTAATTGGATGGACGTTCCTGACTCGACTTGAGGAATGTGAGATGGAGTGGGGAGGGGTGGCAGTGCCAGACAGGGAAGAGAAATTTCACGGGAGGGTTCCGGACTAGACGCTATACTGACTATGTACTGATGATATGTGCGAAAACATACATACATAGAGAACGTGATGAAAGGAGAGGAAGGGCAGAAGAAGGAGGACATAAGATGGGATGCGATGTGATGATCTACATATTTTCGGAAATATCCTCTCCGTCAGATCAATTAATCGTGCTTTTGGGGAGTCGTAGATCCGAACTCGAGTAGGCTGAATACATGAAGAAATCTCTATGGTCTATGTAGGACTTGTAGTCATCATCCCTTTCTCTGAACGTTGGAGTAGCTGAATAGAATCCTTCACATGATATCATCATACACAAGGCTCGTGCTCTTGCTACCCAGATACATACTCCTTTTTCATCCTTTACCTGATCATATGATTTGACTATTCATGTACAGATACATGTAGTACGTACTCATCTACATTTTCACCTATGTTAGACCAGTACAGTATTTGCCGACAATTACGACCAATAAACCAACGACGAAAGGTATCATAAGGAACTGTTCTGAAGAGTGGGGGACAAGATCAGTTAGTTATATATCGACAGATCTCGATCTCGATTCGGCAATCTGTTTTCTTTCTTCACCTCGTTCTCTTCTTCTTGACCTGTCCATAACTTGTTTTCACCATCATTGTCACATGCAAATAAAGAGGCATCAGCCTTCTTTCCCACCTTCACTTCCAAACTCCCAAAATCTGTTTGCAAAACCTTTTCAGCACGCAACTCTTGACTATACTACAACCAAAAGCGATTTTCAGTCGTCCCTCGGCCGATGATCTCTTCGAACATCCCATCTAATCGCATGATTCCAACAATCTACGACCGACGCCTCCAGTCCTATAAAACCACCATGCAAATCAGTACCTGCCTTCATTCACCTGCCTCGACATCATGGTCCGTCCCACCAAATTACCTTCACTCAACCCCCTCGCGAGGCTCCCTGCACGTTCAGATTGATTGCGGTACCGATAACACAACAATATAGATGTACTGGTGAATTTTATAACGGATACCTATGGCAACCGGTCGAAGTTTGTAGATGTGCACTTCGAGGAGATAATTAAAGTTAGGATTTGAGCTGGGCACAGATGGGATAGACAAGGTAAGTCACGTCTTCTAATCAATTCCTTGATATGCTCCTCTTTCTCATTACCTCTCCTATCCACATTCGTCTCCACAAATCACGAAATCATATCTTGTATGCAAGTTTTATGCTATTACATGCAGACAATCTCTTTGCCACTGTTATTACCTTCCAAAATGTCTCGGATGATTCGAAAGATACGTTCGGTTCGTCTGGTTGAGACACTTATCCTGTCCATCTCCTGGTCAGTCAGATTGTTACTGGCGTACCATAGAGATATATTTTCCACTTCGGCTTGTGTAGACTTCCTTCTTTGTAAGATTTTTGATATGGGACCTCCTTGACTTTTCTTCGATCTGGTCAAGAATGCATCATCCGGTCTAAGACATGCTCTTCGCGTTGAGATTTCGTTTTCAGGCGACTCAATACCATACCATATTGCATTAACAGAATTATCCTCTACTTCACCTCTCAATCCACAGGTTAGAAATTTCACGTATTCATCGTCTTGTGGACTCTTTCCCTTCCCTCCTTCTTTCAGTATGAATGAGATAGGCAGATCAGTCGACAGCCAAATCTTGTTGCTCTCTCATTGACTGCCGTATCACTTCTTCCCTCATGCGAATGGAGCAACAGAGCTATGGGGTATGGTCATATATACATACATCTGATAGACAAGGAGCCTTTTCTTCATTCGCATCATTAACGACCTTGACCCGTCATCAGAAAATCGACGGACATCTCTGTCCCATGATGGCATCCTCGGAGCGCAGTCCTTGCACATGAGTCATACATTCATAATTTATCTGTTTCCTCAAGCTACAGCATTGCTATCATCAGAAGAGCAAGGCTCCCAATGCTAGCTGTTTAGTTTCGTTGTGAAATGTCGTGGATACAGGTCTTGTCCTATGCTTACCTTGTGCACTGTAATCCAACGTTCTTTCTTCAAATCCTCATACTGCAGGTCCAACCTATTTATATATTCCTGCTCTCGTCCAGAACAGCACATGATCAAGCGAAAACTTCGTAAGATCCTCCCCCTCTTCATCATCATCATCTAATAGCTAGATGCCGAAAAGTTTATGATGAGTCATCAAGTAGTATCTAATCTTCAAAGTGTTACTCCTATTTCCGAGACCTGTAGTTTCCATCTCGGCATCGATCTCGACAAAGGTTACAGTACCAGATTCCCGTAAGGTGCCCTACCTCGATGCTATCAATAGATATGATGCGTCCTATAGACAGCAACCATCGGCTTATCACATGGGCTTCATCGCTTAAGTGAATGAGAAGTCTAAACCTAATGCTCAAGCTCAAGCAGCAGACAGGCATACGACCTGACCTGCGCTGTCCTGCCCAATCGGGTCTTCTACCCACTCAACGATCATTGTCATTCCCATTCATCACAAGAAATAGTACGTACGTATCGATACTCCCAACAAGGACAGAGGATTCCAGAAAACACCAAGTAGGTACCAAGCCAACATCTCACCAATTTGATCTAAGTTTGGTATTTTCTTTGGTCGATGCTGCGGACTATACCTGTGTTTCTGATGTTATGAAGATCTAATTATACATACCTTTTGGGACCATTACTACTTTCTCACTCCTCTGATTCGATCTGCAACCCATCCATCTTTCATTATCCATTTTTGTTATTCGATCTTTTGGATTGTAGATTTTCTTGCTATTCTTTTTCACTTTTCCACTCGTAATCAATTTTAGTCATATAAGCTCTAATTCTTCTTATGGCATCCAGGGTCAGAACGACCATTTAAGAGGTAACGGTAACGTAATTGGACATTGGATCTCAAGGAATGTGGGGATACTGGTACAGTAACACTACATACATATACTGGATAGTGAGTATTTGTGACACTTCCCAAAAAGTGGTGATGATGAACTTATTCTTGTGATACACAAACGCTTAGACCTCTTTTTTTGTACTTTATACGACTATCATCTCTTCTCTCCCCCTGCTTTCCTTCGATCACTTTGACAGCACTTGACGTGTTGATCACGTCCCTCTTCGTCTCGACATCAACCAGACCCTACGCCTCGACATCCTCATCCATCCTCAAGACACTCCGACAGAAAGGCTTGAAGGCCTTTTATCGACCATAGGGACCTTCAAGCTTTATCCCCTTCCTTTTTCTCAGTCTTTGTGTCCTTGACCTACTTATAAGAAGGTCGCAGGAATTGCCAAGCCCCATATCAACCATCCACCGTACATTCGAATGGGCCAACTTGTCAACTGGATCAAATCACCATTCAATCGAAATATTCCTCTCTTATGGACGAACTCATGACAAGAATTCTGATTTTGACAGACGGATTTGAGAATTCAACGGATTATAAGATACTATCACTGGGAATACAACTTGAGCTCTTTAGCTTCTCACCCAGCATCGCCCCCTTTCGTCTATATATCATATCGGACACGACCGTATTCCAGTGGCAGAGTCGTATCATATTCAACAACATACCTAGCGTTCAAGGATTCCACCAACACCTTTCAATCCGACATTGTACTACCTTAAGAAATTAAAAAATGGACGATAACATACCGCTGAAAAAGCGGAAGAGCAAATACGAGAGGGTGGAATCAAAGGAGAAGACACTGGTATGGGTGAGTCTAAATTGACCTGACAGGGCTCTTTATATATACAGAGAGTCATTCATCTTCTTCGTTGTACAGATATAACGAACTGATTGTAGGAACTGTATTGCCTTGCATCACTCTCTGTTCATCTGCTGGATCACATTGCTGACGTCGTTTTACTGTGTTTTTTAGATACGAGAAATCAATAGTTTCAACGCAGAAGGTCAAGCAGCCCTATCACCTCCCCAAGGCCCATATATGTTAGAACTTCATTTACCTCTTTCGTTGCTGTTCAATGCCTGGGAGAACGAACGAAAGAAGGATGTACCGTTTTCTTCTTGGTTGTAAGTTCAAAGTTATCTCGGTGGTCATGTTAGCCATTGACTGAGAGCAAACTAATGTCGCGTATTCATTCTCTAGCTATGCTCGATATCCATATAACCATCCTACACCATCTCAGAAACCCCCAGAAGTACAGAACGAGCCTCAGCAACTTAGTGGAGAACATGTTAGTGACATCCTACTCTCCGACACCGTTCTGAGAACCTTAGCAGCATGGTTCATCTTCCCTTGCAAGGGGTTGATATCTCTTGAATATATTCGTGTTTGTCATACTGACTGCCAAGACTTATCTTTTTCGCAGACCCCATATACTGTCAATCTCCAGAACGGAACCACTATATTCGCCAGGAATTTGGTCATCTTACCTAGACCTATAATAGAGCCGCAGTCGCCTATCGGATCTCGTCGATGCTCCACCCCGCTGCCTTATATCTCTCAGACGGGAACTGTGTTCAAACCTCTGTCGCCTACTGCATCGGTTTCTATCCCCAGGAGAGAGAGGGAGAGGGATCAATACGATCATCGATCATCGGGACAGGTATAGGATGAAGATGGATGGGGATGATCATAGAGATGGAGAACCAGATGAACATTCGAGATGATACCCTCACAAAAGAGGGGAAAAACGGACGTGATCGGAAAGACGGGAGAAAAGAGCATTACGAGTGAGGGTCTGATATAGTAGGAGGGTTAAGGTGTGAAGACAAACGGATAAGGATCATTGCATAAATGTAGTTTTAAGGAGAATAACGGTTCATCATGGTCTTTGAAAATAAATATTTTGGTAATTTCCATTACATCATATAAGACTACATTCATAGTACAGTAAACATGGGTTCTTTTTATTTCCTTTGGGTAATTTGGTTTATTCACCTGTGGGATTAATTTTCATAATCAAACAAAATCGTAACATGTGTATGCATTTATTTTCTCTGTACATGTTATATGTCATCCTTCCCCGTCTGACCATCTCAACTCGTGACGATCATTCAAAGCCTAAAGGGAGAATCCTAGGGAAAGGGATATTGTGTACTCGACACCAGGGGTATCGCTTCCACGCGTCTGAGTGCAGTACATGGATTGGTACATAGGAATCAGATAGACTATTATTCACCTTGTCTCTGATTTGCAGAACGGCGGTGGATTGTAGGCGAAGCTGAGTCAGTGGGAGCACAAGCTCCATACCTTTCGATCTATCTCCGAGTATCATTGGCCTGTAAGCGCTCCCGCGTGTCAATGTGAAAATTCAATCATGTGGTATGCAGAACCGACACGAGAGTGGCGGAAGGAAATCGAGTGTCAATCATTCAAGGTTCACATCTTTCCGCCTCATATACAGGATCCAGGTAAGAGACATCGGAAGATGCAGTGTAAAGGGTTCACGATGAGAGTAGAATCACCCTTATTGAGACATTCGTCGTACTCTTCTTTCTCGTCCTCGTATTGTGCTGTTGCTGTGCTGAAGGAGAGACTGCCTTCGGTCAGTCGGTCGGTCCATGATGCCATACACGCTTTACACGTCCTTTGGAACGATGACCGTGCGTCTGAGGATATTGATGGTGATGGTGATGGTGGTGATTCTGATTGCTTTCCAGTACACAGTATACACAGTACACGGTCATACGGTTATCTGCCTGGTCAGATCATGCAGAACGTTGATGAGATTAGTCCAGATGACGTGTACGTGTCGAGTCGATCACTATAATCACATGTTGATACCATGACCATTTCAGTCTATTATGCATATAAAGGAACGTACCATTCTCCTTCTATCCGTTCTATCCTTTTTATCTTTCTTTCTTCATCCGTCTTATTCCACCTGTCACACATACCTCCAATACACTTTATAGAATCAAATATCACTTAGAATAGATCATAATGGGTGAAATTCATCTCGAAGTCCAAATTGAAGTGAGCTCTCACCGTGCATTCACTGTACCATCTTCGTCGATTGTTTGCCACCCGTTGACTTGACTTGATTGATACTTTAGATCCACGAGCATCCCAAAGAGCTCCATATCCTTGGAGGGGATCACAACAAGCCTTCCACCTATTCTACCGTCATGGCGTGGGATCAAGAGTTCGGTGTCATCTTCAAGAGATGGCATGATGAAAATGACAAGAAGGAACCTCCCGAATGTTACGAGTGAGTTCGACTATCCTTTTGAGCTTCAGTTTCTTTCTTTCATCTTTCCCTAGTGTGGTATTGAGCTGACGCTGAGACTGCTTAAAATAAAAAGGTTCATCTTCTATCCTCTCGGTAGCCCCCACCCTATTCCCGATGGCTTCGGTCCTGGTCCGGTCAATAACCCAGTCATCGTCAAGCCTGAGGACGTAAGTGATGTCTAATATCCCTTCATCGCACTTCTCCTCTTGATATTGATTCGCGCTCTAGCTGACACTTTCTCCTCCCCTAGTCCCCCAAATCCCTTGGGCTCTCCAACACCATTCCACTCTGGGTTAAGAATAAGCACCACCATCACCACCACGACGAGGAGATTTCCAAAACTGATACCTAGGTCGACCTTTCCATCGGTTTACCTCGACTAGACTCGTGGAGGCTCTGTGGGCGATGAAAGTTTCTGAATCATCTGGTAGACTGAGTATGAAGATTGCGTAGTTGTATATAGCGATTTATGAAGATATATCGTTGAAGTAATGCTCTGAACGTCCAACAGCTTATCAAAAGACGAAATATATAGGAGCATCAAGGATATGACAGAGCTTACCTCTCATCTCCGTACTCTGTCTTCCTTCCCACATCCCGCTCGTCATCTGAGTCGTCGTTGTCCAGTGTACCTCTGCCTCATGGGTGCTTCAATGTAGTGTGAATGAGCAAGTTAGGAGAAGGAAGTCGTGACAATGTCATCAAGATATACCAACCAAGACCGGCCAATAAAGAAAAAGATCGATCTTGGTAAGGAACGCTCTGGATCGTCCTTAAAATGAGCAGACTTGCATGCGATCTCACCCCTTTTCATCTCCCAGTATACATACATACGAGAGCCCACATCTACAAGTCTGTGAGATTGCCAATACGGGACTTTGCTATTTCCACCAATCACAAATCATCACGAGAAATACTTCCACCTTATGCCGACTATACTACGATCTCACTTCTTTGACATCAGCATGATGACTTTTCCTTCGTCCATTTTTGTCTTCGTTCCTTCTCGTTCCCATTTCCCTTATTTGAAAAGATCGCCTCGATTGATTAGTCATCATTCGTGCGTAACCACATTCCTCGTACAGTACGTACAGCATACACGTAAACATTCCTCAGAACTCTGAAGAGCCTAGGACATGTGATATGTAACACCTGTAAGAGGTCTTTCGGATATTTATTTGATTGGTGAACCTTATTTTTGAGCTGACGTGATGGAAGAGTGGCACTTCTGCTGGTCTCTGTATGCATCGTCAAGACATCCCTCATTTCATCATGAGAAATGATACTTTTATATATGTTCATATAATATCAAAGTCATCTTCTGCGACTCATAACTTATCACTCTCCCTAATGTTTTCAGACTGACGAAGAGAATCAAGAGCCCCGATAAAGTATATGACCATGTCGGAATCGGATCATATGGAAATTACGGTAACATGATTCAACCCGAAACGAGATTGCACCTGAAACGAGAATTGCTACCATACGGACTGTAAGCCACGTGTGGAAGAATTAGCCTACGGCGGGAATTCTCGTTACAGGTGAAATCTCGTTTCGGGTTGAATCATGTTAAGTCCAACATTCCTTCTCCTATACTACCGACTTCTGCTCAACATATATGAGAAGTTTAGGCTTCTGATGAAGCGGTGTAATCACAAGGCATTCTGCTCTTCGCTGGATACGCAGCACCTGATACGATACTATTCGGTCTTGTTTCGGAAGCCGATGATATCTGTATGTCGGAACACCTAATCCAGTCAACTGACATTGAACACGTCATGAAGGACATCAAAGACACTTCTTAAAGGTCTGTGCGCTGGCTATATCACTGCAAAATCAATATCTCCTTGAACGAATGATGGATGATGTTTCAGGGTTCAAAGGCAGAATCTGGTACCAGTACATGGGATGATCAACAGGCACCGACTACCTACAGTGAGACTGGGGTTTCTCGAAATATCATATAACACCCGTAAATCAAAGTTTAACAAAATAGCCAAACGAGCTAACCCTCCTTTATCGCTTCTCTTGTCTTTTCTGACTTTCTCTCCTCTTTCCCCTTCCTTACCGTTATTCCGACTCTATTGACCCTCCTTTGCAGAAGTAAAACGTTCAAAATCAGCTGACAACTCGGTATAAAGGGATCTAAAGTGAATGATCAGCATTGTTTTCATGATGGATATGACGTTTAGGGTGTCAAAGACGAGAGTACCTCGAGAAATTTGGTCACCGTCTTGGTCCTCTTCAAGTCCATGATTGACCGAGACCGAAGTATGTGAAAGATATATAAATCCCCTCATCTCAACTTTCGAATTCACTTTTTCTTCTTTCTCTTTTCTTTCTTCACCAACAAAAATAATAAATACAAAACACTCCAAACTTCTCCAATCAAAACCGAACCCCAACTCAACGAACTTTACAAGATGTCTTCCAACCGAGAAATCAACGTCACTGTGAGTATAATATATCTCTTACTCAACATTCCTCATCCCACACTTCAACCCATATCGAAAATCACTTCACCTTCACAAATATCTTATGATGTGTGACTATATATACTCTTCTATCATTTATGATAGAAGATATAAAATACAACCTTCCTTCCCTTCACTCCTATCTACTGTACATGCATACAGTATGCTGACCATACCTCACTCATGTTAGCTCTACGAGATCAAACGAGTCGAGAACGGTCGACCTGTTTGCGACAACAGACCTTTCAAGTCTTCCATCCGAATGAACGAGAAACTCGAAACCCTCTTCCAAAAATGGCAAAAAGACAGAGAACCCGAGACTCCTCTTAAAGAGTTCGAGTAAGTTAATTCCTATTCTCATGATTATCATGATTCCACTTCCTTACATTCATCATTGGTCGAGATCATAGCTGATATAAACTCTCTTTCTCCTACTCAGATTCCTCCTCTACCGACGACGAGACGATGAACCCGGACACGGCGGTATGACCTCTGGTGGTCCAGACTCTGGTAAAGGAGTCATCAGACTCAGAGGTGATCAAGTAAGTCTTCCTCAACTTGGATCATATCATAGAGCAAGACAAAGCTGACATGAATCCACTTCGTCAGACTCCCGAACAAGTCCACATGCAAGACAACGCTCGAATCTACGTCAAGAGAGAGAACCTCCAATGCGACGTCGAGGAGGAACCTCAAATGGTTTAGGTCATCCCTGACTCAGGACGGTAGGATTAATTTCCATAGTCCATAGTCAACTTTGGTAGGAGAGTGATGATTGTATGAGTAGTTTAGTCTTATGAGTTAACGATGAGAGATGAATTTATGATGACGATGAACAATCACTTGGTCACATGATGCAAGTTGCTATACAGTTTTATACTGACATTGGAGTCACAATTGAGATTCTTACCAATTATAGCTCCTGAAGTTCTGATGAATAGGACTTCGATTCAAAACTTATGACAGTCATAACTTATACGGTATTTTGTCCTCGGCAATCATGCCTTCTGGTCATGTACAATGTGAACCAACACATGCTTTGCAAATCATCATCAACGATACATGGCAACATAAGAGTAACAAACATATTTCATACTACATAAAGGGTATCATAACATAATGCAAGGTATTTTTCGCCCATTTTCCCACGACACGATTATTGACTATCGCTTCACCACCTGTCAGGTACAATCCCATGATTCCTCAATATCTCTTCTTGTTTTACATGTGATCTCACTTGTCTTTCCATCTCTGCATTTATCGCCCAGACCCATCGATCCCTCTCGAGCTGTACGTTATGCCATAACATCAGTATCAGATACGTTCAGTTGATCGATAGGTAGAGATATCTCACCTTGGATCTCGCCCGGAAGATCAACAATTGACTTGGTCTCTTTGATAAATCGGGAGGTAAGAAGTTCTGATTTTTGACCAAATCTTGATTTTCCCAAGGTTGAGTGACCTTCTTCCCCCAGCCTTTCTCCTTTTTGGACGATGAAGGGCTAGTCAACCTGACGCAGAATGTAGTATCTTCCGCCCCGTCCGATGACTGAAGACCATCTTGATACACTCTGGATTCCGAGGTGAATGCGTCCGATGATGAAGTAGAGGGTATTTCATCAAGCGCTAGCATACCTGAGTAAACCTGTGCATGTCGGATTCAGTAGTTATTCTCAGTGCAAGTACAAAAGTCGACTTACGTATGCTCCGAACAAGGGATACCTCTTTTTTCTCGTATGGAACGCATTCTTCTTCTTGATTTTGAAAGATATTAGAGTACCGCCGGAGAGGACGATATACTTGGATCTACATTGAAAGTCAATAATCAGCAATCAGTATTCATCGGTGTGTCATTTCTCTAACCAACACATACACATCTCGCCAGTATGAAAGAAAAGAAAGGTGTGTTAGAGTTCTTGAAAAAGACTCACCTGAATTTATCCCATTTATCTTTCCTCATGAACAATCTCCCAGATGCAGTTATACTCCTACATCCCTTGATCACACACCAATCCCATACCTCAGAGAGGAAATCATCCGATTCATTGGATAACTCCGTACCTGTGAATGGGTTCTCGCGAGAATGAAGGGCAATAACGTCCATGCGTTGTCTGGCACTATGATCATGAAGTACAGACAATAACACAGTCAGTCAATGAGTAGGAGTGGTCATGATAAGTGTAGTGGAACTCACTCAACACGATGTCTTCTCCCAATACTTCTTCAACCCCCTCAAGTTATCTACCCATTCCTTGGCTATTTCGGGAGACTGAGCCTCAAGTCTGACATTCCCACCGGTGTTCACTTCAACTTCGAATGTCCTACCGTATGGCTCCTGTTGCACTTGAGAACCAGTCGTAGTCGCAGTTGCATCTGTGTCTATCCGATTATATCCACCTTGTGAACCAGTGGATCCGGATCTTGAACTCGAAGGTTGGGGTTGGGATTGGTGTTTGGATTTATCAGGTAAGATCTTGACAGATACTATATCTCTTAAGTCGATACATCCCGAACAACGTTCAAGGAAACTAGCCATTCTACGATGTTCTTCATCGATGAAAGTCTTGTATAGTTCTGGAAAAAGTTCAGAAGGAGTTGAACTTTCTTTGGAAGGTGGGAGAGGTGGTCGAGCTTCTTTCATATTTCCTACGAAGATGTTACCTATTGTATTCAATCACTCAAATTAGCTCATGCACGGTAGATTCTGACATAATGTCTCGTACTTCACATGACGGTTAGCAGGCCACTGCAGGACGGTTGAGGATGTGGGATAGAAGATGTATATTGGATGCAGCACACTCACCATCATGAGATGATATATACACTTGTTCCTTTGTCGAACCATCTTTGTGTCTCGTAAGATACCCTTCTATACCTGGCGGTTCTTCAAGTGAAGTTCCATCTTCCAACTTGATCAAGCTAGGTCGATGTCTTGCAGATCTCAATTGTAAATCACGACAAGTAGTTTCACCCTATTCCAATATCAGACAAATCAGCAAGGTTTACTGCAGAAGGATATCGTCCATCTGTGTTGAGATAGCAGAATAATGGATTATGTTGTCACTCACCTGGGCCCTTGCTAAACCAGATAACAGATTCCAACCTCTTTTCTTACCCTGCACCGTATCACCATAAGCTATCCAATCTAGATTCCCATTCTTTTGAGTCTTCCATACCAATTGTAGATCCAATTGCCCTTTGGATGCCGAAGCAGATTCACTTTGTCTCTTTAGGTCTTCGACATTCAGGTCAGAGTCGAGTAACATTTTCCAACATGTTTCAATCACTTTGGTCTTCTCGAATTTCTCTAGTTGACTGGTACTTCCAAGTGGATCATACTCATCATCTCCAGTGGGTTTCGTAAACAATCTAATAGAAGTTGATAAAGATGGAATTTGAATATCGAATCTATCAGGTAAACCTTCTTCACCATTTGTATTCAATTCTTTCCATATTTCCCAATACCAATCTAGAGATCTTGATCTTTCACCCAACTTCATTATAAATACCTGGCTACCTTTATTATGACCTTTGAGCCATTGAACCTGCTTCGATTGTTTGATTCTATTTCGCATATCCCCTAACCGACTCGAATTGCTCCTCATCAAGTACGACACATCATCTTGAAACTTATACACCGACGTCGTCAAGCATAAAGTGACGTCCTCAGGGTTGAATATGGATAAGTTGGTTCGATGAGGTAAGAGTGGAATGACGAATGCCAGATGTTTATGGCCTACGATCTTCTCTTGGAAGGGGTAGGTGTAATTGGAATATAACTCGATTTGATTCTTGCGGTAAATCACTATGTACTCTTCGAGAGAGTCAAGTCGAGCACAAGGGTTTCGGCGCTGGATGAAGGAAGGTGTGAGGTCAGATAATCACTTTCATATTATCTGCTTGAGAGCCGATCGGTGACATCTGAAAGTGGAGAGGGAAGCTCACCTGAGCAGCTTCGTCAAACCCTGGTAACTTATCTTCCCTATGATATCCAACTCTGACAATCATCCGATCTGCGTTCACATATTCCACCATTCAGCTACTTCTCTTCACATCACAGCCTTCCCATTGGGGATGTATGAATTATAGCGAAGGTCTTTCCACCCAAAGAATAGTATGCATTACTCACCTCTCAATATCACCTCTCCAGGCCTTTTCACCTCTTCCCAATCTTCTTCTTCCTCCTCCAAAGCAATCTCAACAGCTTGATGACTCGTTCCTTCCGCTTCTTCACCAGTTCGTTCAAGTACTTCCATCGGATGTACCGGATCCCTATCGCCTTGTACACTCTCATTCCCTTCTTGAACTTTTCCTAACCTTTTTGAACTCGAAGTAGGTTGAGTGGGATCTATAGGGAATTGCACACTCTTTGATTTACCTTGTTTACCTACAGCAAATACGGTTGAAGAAGATGAGTTGTTTGCTTGAGCAGATTTGGTTGAGGTGATATCTAACTTGACCATAGATGGTTTTCGCAATGCCGATTTGAGTTTGGTTGATATTCCTTCATTAGATTTTATTTTCCTATGAGATGGTTTGATCGTACTTGTATCTCGGGTGGACGGTTCTTCCATACCATTATCCGTTGATGTTACTGTTATGGCATTTTCAGATATGAGAGGTTGAATAGAAGATGATTGCGAATTCCTGATCTTGCTTCTATCTCCTTCTTCCTGATCTATATCGGGATTATCACCTGGAGAAGGTTGAGGAGTCACCTGATATCCTATATCCACATCTCCATTTCCTTCGTCTAAGGCTAAGGTCGATTTCGAAATATTACCTTCGGAGGTAGATAAAGACGTGAATTCCGTTCGAGCAGTAACGAATGAATCCTGAGTTGTACGTGTTGATATTGTAGGTCTAATAGGTTCTTTCTCTTTCCCCTTTTCTTGTGGTATTGATTTAGGCGGTGGTGGTTCTTCTTCTTCTTCTTGATCATCTACTATTGTACCCAAGAATTCCCTTCCTATATCAAAACTCTCACCTGACCACATATCTTTTCCTTTCCCTTTACTTCCAGTCTTTCCCTTCGATCCATCCTCGAGTGGAGTCTCTAGATCCAGTTCCAAATGTTGTTCAAACTCTTCACCATTCCTATCTCTCTTTCTAATCTTAATGCGCTTAGCAGCCTCTCTTATCAAATGTCTCTCATCCCCTTGCCCATGGGAATTAGACCCTATAAAACTCGTCCCATCTCTATTGCTACCGTTGGCTTCACCGAATAAGGGTAAATGGGAAATGGCATTCCTCTTCAGTTCACTTAACCTCCTTCTCTTCTCAACTACTTCATTAGAATTGAGTGTTTTCTGAGGGATCGGACCGATGAATCGTCGAGGTATATGATGCTCCCTGTGCGATTGAGAGGAGACAATTTTGGGGGATGGTTCCGGGATGGGAGCATTACTGGGTCGATGGGATGATAGGTCTTGAGGAGCACGGTTTGGATCTGGGGGTTGGAAGTGCTTGGCTCGGGATGATGAAGTTGGTTGGGGTATTGCTGGCATCGTTTGTTGAGGAGCTTAGCAGCCTGACAGGTTGGTAGCCTTATGGCTGATGCCCTTGAGTCATCAAGGATTGACGACAAAGGGCTGTGAGTACTGGATGAGTATGAGTCACTTTTTCGCACTGCACAAACAAAGACGAGTAAATCCAGGGATGAAATGGGATATGGTGATGACGTACAAGGGTGTGGCGATCACTCCGACGGAACAACTCATAGCATTGAACAACCGTAAGTTCTAATCTTACAAGATATCGAATATGGAATTTGACGTTGTTGCTCGAGATTTTTTCATGGTCATGATTTCTATGTACTATATACGTCAAATTGAAGTCTAAGTCTACAAGTGGAAAAATTCCTTTGCTTTTCCTTTTCCTTCCCTACTTCATCTGCATTTTATCTTTCTCATCTCCTTGATTAACTTCGATACTATGTCGGAAAAACAAATGCAAGATCAGTCGTCCATCCTTCGTCCCATACTGATGACAATGTCAACTTTCGTACTCACACTGCCGTTGATCGTAACATATTCATGCGAAAAATCGCATGTCCAGACTTTTGCTTCCTCGTTACCATCTCCAAGATCGATTTCAATTTCTAGATCTTCCTCTTTGAGTATCTCGCTAGCCCGAGCTTCGTCGATGTTAGGTTCTGGCTCGCCATTGGTGAGTAGTCGCAAGGGAGTGGTGTTTGAGGATGTAGCGGGAGGAAGGAATGATACGGATACGGATGTTGGAGAGATTGGGTTGGGTGAAAGAGGGGTGTAGCCGCTGTATCGGGATGAAAAGAATATCAGCTCATGATTTACTTGAAGGAAGGTTTGTGTCGATAAGGCATAATCTTCATTATTGATATCAGAGCGACTTACACCGCACAAAGAATTCTACCCCAGTTAGCATCTATCAGGTACAAAGTCAGCTTGGCAGCATTGGATTTAATCTGGTATAACCCACCTTCACCATACATCGCAGTCTTGAACAGACTTGAATTGGCTACGGATTTAGCTACAGCATTTGCAATTTCGTATGTTGGGGCGCCCTGTAAAACAAAAACGACCAGGGCGGTCAGCCGAAATCTCCAATTGGGGTAGTGTAACATATATGACAACCCACTGTAACTCGGATAGTAACAAACTTGGTCGCACCCTCACCATCCCTAACTACCAACTGAGCCAACTCTTCTGCAAACTCTCTCAGCTGCTCTTTGAATATCCCAAACTCCTCCGGGTTTTCTTGCTCCGTCAATTCTTTCATTTTCTCTTTCGTTTCTCTACCTCCATGTTCCGCTGACCCAGCAGCACCATTCGCAAGACATAAGATCGTATCGTTCGTCGACATATCGCCATCTACAGTGATATTATTGAACGATCTATCAACAGCGTAGTTCAAAGCATTTTGAAGATCTTCGGGGTTGATAGCTGCGTCTGTAGCAATTACACCTAAAAGCGTCGCATGAGGTGGTTGAGGTGGCCCCATATTAGGTGCAATCATACCTGCACCTTTATCTATACCTGCCATTCTAATCAATCTATCACCAATTTTGAATGTTTTAGCACGAAGTTTCGGGAACGTATCGGTAGTCATAAATGCTTTTGAAAGATCTAACCATGATTTAGGTGAATCATCAAGAGTTCTAATTAATTCTGGTATTTTATCTAATATCGATGAAATGGGTAAATGTTGTCCAATCACTCCTGTTGACATCACCAATGTACCCTCTTTATCACTTTGCGTACCAGAAGGGGGAAGTTGAGAAGTGGTGGTATTGGACATTGACCAAGCATCTTCTAAACCTTTTTTACCCGTTACTGCATTTGCACAACCTGAATTAATTATAAACCCTTTGGCTCTTCCATTACTATTTCGGAGTAGTTCAGAAGTGACTGTGACGGGAGCGGCCTTGAAGACGTTTCGAGTCATACATGCCGCTGCTGAACAAGGTGTATTGGAAGTTGAGACTAATATACCTAAATCTAAAGCACCGGCTTTCTTCTTTATACCAGCGTGAGTCGACGATACGGTGTAACCTAGAGGGAATGCCTCTGGAGAGTAGGTGTGGACATGATGATCTTTAGATGGAGGGGGTTTGTTGGGTGTGATGGCTGTTTCGGCAGAGGTGGTGCTTGCGGCACGGGCAAGGAGGGGGAGGGCGATCGCTGCTCGACCCACGGAAGAGGGAGAAGGAATGGAAGGAGGCATCTTGTAAGTGCTCCGAATGGTCTGCCGAGTGACCAGATTATTGAAAGACCTTTGAAGTATAAGTAGATTGGAGTTATGATATCAACTTGGGCTCTTTCTTATCTTTTGACGAGTAGGAAAGTTGTTTTCGACTCATGATGTGGGATCACGTGCATGAATGCGGATCTTCCGTCGGAACTAGCTTTGGTGGTGGTTGATCGAAGAATCAGGAAATGACGAAACTGATGAGGATGATGATGATGATGGTGATGAGCAAAGGGAAACAGGATTTAGATGGATTCAGTTGCATTGATGAATTCCCATCGTATGGGGTACCATGACGAGATAGATCATGGTCGACAAGGCAACACACGATGACATTGATACCGAACTCGAATTGATCTCATCATCACTCTTACCGGCTGAACGACTCACCTCCTCAGATTCAGGATCATGGCCTAGAGTGATTGATATAACCAGCGAGGACAGTAGACTGTCACTGCATATCATTGTTGATGAGGGGTACAGAGTCAAAGATGCCGTGCAGATAGAGGTCAAGAGCAAGTCTATGGGCAGAGAGGAAGCTTCGGGATGGAAAGAGCGGGTGGGAGAGAACATGGAAGATTGGAATGAGGAAGAAGAGTGAGTAAATACATACCATCGTTCCAAGCATATAATACACATGCATATAACTGAGTGTACATCGTAGCTATCCGCTATATCAGATACTCACTATCCATTTCCTTCCTTTACTGGCACCTTCCACATCTACTCCACCCATAACAATATCACCTGCCCAAGATCCAGTCCCTATCAACGACACTTCACTTAAACCTCATCACTGTCTACTAATTTCCCATCATCTCCTCTCCAACACAAAACGCAAGGACCTCTTATCCTTATCTTCCGAATTATCGCTAGTGGGATTTTCCAAAACCGGTCATCCAGGTATAATGTATGCGATAGGATTGTTATCCGATCTGGAAGAGTGGGTAAGGGAAGTCAAAAGTTGGAATTGGCTTGCTCTGAGAGTACGTGTTGCCCCTGAGCCTATACCCGAGGAGGAAGGGGTGTTTGAGAAGGAAGGGAAGGGCAAAGAGAATGGTGCAAGGGGAGGGAAAGGAAGAGGTGAATGGATAGAGTTGGAGAAGATTAATGAGGCGCTGGATTGGTTGAGAATGAGAGGGAAGGGGAGAGAGAGGATTCTGGTTGATTGTGGGGTGGGTGGGTGAGGGTGATGAGATAGAGGGCAAGTGAGCATGCCTGGTTGCGATCATGATCATATCCATACGTCGGCATGTCCATGAATGTATCGAGTGAAGGATGACGTGTGATGTGACGCTCTTCACCTGACGCACAGACCTCCCCATTCAAAGGTTCCCTCTCATTCCTTGAATCTCATACACTCGACAATTGTTCTCCTTCTTTCATTCTTCGTTCCCTCAATTGTCACTCACATCTCTTCTATCATCCTCTCTCAGCCTCCCTCGCCCCTCGACGCACCTCAAGATGCAGGCTGCGATGGAATATCTCAGACAGCAAAGAGGTCTGGGAGAAGACCACGTTATCGTGACCGAGCATCACACTACAAAAGTGAACTGTCTCCTTCCTTGTTTCCTGCTATGTCATTGACTCATCATCACGAATCACAGATCTTCCAGCAGCTCAGCACACTCGATATCACGGAGGAAGACCACGATGATACTACTTCCAAACCTATATCGAAGTTGCTCGGACTTACCAATGATAATCCATTTCAAGATTTCGAGAGACCACTTAACATCCCTCGTAAAGTCCAGGAATTCTGTAATTACGTTCAAGAAAACCACATGAGAGGGTTGAAGGAATTCTCCATAGAGAAGTTGAAGGAAGAACCTATTGGTAATTTACTCAATCTCTCATATTGAGGATACGAGTATAAGTATGAAGATTGATATAATTTGCTTTTTTACCCAACAGACAACCCGTTCCCACTCTATCTCCGACCCAAGGAGTATATGCTCACTGCGAAAGCTATCAAGCGAACGCATGATTGCTCAGAAGGGAAGAAAGTGCTTCCTTCCGTCTACACACAACTGGGTGGGAAAGGAAAGTTCAGTACTCTAGATCGAGTTGATGATGAGATTGAAGAAGAGAGGAAGGTGGATGAAGATGAAGCTTTGTAAGTGATTCTCACGAAATCAACATAGTACAAAAGGGGATTAGGCTGATGGACTCTTCGTTTGACATAGGGATTTGAAAATATCTCTCTCTCACAAGCAAGAACGAGAGCTACGAGCATGGCTCCGAGATCGTACCGAGAAGATCACTCCCTATCTGAATCGTTGGAAAGGCAATATCGAAGGTCATCCCATCTTACGAGAATGGCAAGAAGCTGCAGAAGGCCTCCAAGTGAGATGATCCTCTACTATCTCTTGACTATGATAGACTGATATCGCATGTCATCAGGATTTGGCGCAAGTAATCCCTGAACCGATGTTCCCTCTCTCAAGCTACCAGATGTACAACGATGTGCCAATCACACCTGACCGAGGGGGTGACATGACAGTCGGGGATCATGGTCAAGATGAGCTTAGGGATGTGTCGGGATGGGCAGACGATGATATCGGAGATGAAGCTTACAGAGTTGAAAATCTCGAGGAATTCAGTCAATTCGTCGTTCTGATTATGAGCTATAATTCCCTGCTTATACTTGTTCCTTTTCAGATGGAAAAATACAGCCAACAACGACACATACTAGTGCGAAACCTCTTCGCTTGGGCAACACTGGCCGGAGAAGCTACGAAGATGATACGCTACATTGGCCTAGATATGAGTATCAATTTGAGGCGGGCTCGCCAAGAGATGACATCTCGATGATGGGTGAGTGCTCTTCAAATGATGGTATGTGGTCTATATTCACTGGCTTTCAAATCAGAAGCACCAACGTATGCTCCTCACAACGAACTAGAACATTTTGATGTGGAAGATACACGTCATGCATTCGGACCAACGCCCATCTCGTCACCTACCAGCGGCCACATTCGAACTTCTTGGTCACCAAATCATAATGATGCCTACGTGAATCATGATCTTTTGGACGATCCAATCCCAACCCAGGAAGATCGACCAAAGTGGAACGAATCTACCGAGACTATCTTCAAAGAGTGGCTCGATCCTGCAGCTTTTCAAACACCTTCACCGAATTTGGACATGCAAATGAACAATGCAAATCAGTCATATCAAACGATAAGTCACGCCCAAGATCAGAATATCGCGCAGAATCAGTGGGATGAAGGAATGAGCACGCGTGAATGTCATAGCCCTGATTCCGCAAGCAACAGCTGCTGACTGATCACCTACGTACTGCAACCCCTCCAATAGGACGACAACCTACATGGGATCCCGCTGCTACAATGCCCGTAAAAGTTTCCGGCTCAGTCGATCGACACTCGCATTCCCACTATCCAGCCTCTGATCACTTCACCCATATTGATGAAATGGAAGGTATGTTGGCAAATCAGGTGAGTACTGGTTAGACTCAACCGGGCTGATAGCTAATATTGCGTGCGATGGAAATAGCGTGACTGGGAGTAAGTCGAGTATCTACTTCGAAGGACAAAAACTGATTGCCCAAGCTGTAGGGCGACACGTGAAGTTCCGACGGCCTACAACGACCACCAGCCCCGACTCGCTACTCCTTACTGGGAGACTTCATCCCTAGCACCCCACACCGTTGCCCCTGGACTGATCAATCCCTCTCAGCCTATCGTTAGATCAGATACATCTCTCGAGAATGATGGACATGCAGCTTCTCCTATAACACCATCCAGACCTCGATGGGCCACTCAACCACCGTCTCGAGTGGATGATCACCGGGGATTGGATCAGACAGAATCATCGCAGCTTTTCACGAACGTCAGGAGTGCGAACACCAATACACCCGATCAGTCTTCTCAGCCCGCTCTAGCCCCGGTCATCTCGCATAAACGAGCCTTTCCATCTTCGACCTCAGCAGACCAACAGCGAGCAACTAAAAAGTTGGCCGCGACTAACAACCTCTCTCTCAAAGACATTGTACTAGCTCATAAAGCATCGAGCGACAATAGAGACAACAAGGGCAAGAAGAAGGCTTCAAAAAGTGATTCATTCAAGAGACCTTGTGGCCCGAATATGTTCTCTCTGGATGGGTACCTCGCTCTTCACCAACGCAACGATCTCATCAGCAAGTCGGGGAAGAAGTATCACGAGAGCAAGAAAGATGAGATTGATAAAAGACTTGAGGAAGAAGAAAGGACCCAATGGATGTCTGATCCATGTATCAAGAATCCCAAATGGTATAACAACGCTATAGAAAATCCAACTAATACACCATCAGAGGGCCCTTTCCCGATTCTAGTGGCAATGTCAATCTTCCAGAATCTCCCCTTGGTCCGAGCACTTCGATCGGAAGGGTTTTTGTTGGTTGAGAGGGAAAATAAGATGCACTCTGTTGACATAGTTCTCTCACCTACCACCGCTGTACTCGTCCAAGATCTAGCTAAATTGTCATATGGCTACGAACAATTACTCAAAGATGTAAAAGATTCATGTACGAAGTTCAAGAAGGTCATAGTCGTCTTCGAGACTATTTCATTCGCTAAGTCGGAAAAAGACTCAGAATTCAAGAAGAAAATCAACCCGCTCACAACAGATGCTCCACAGGGGCTTGCTACTTTCAGAAGACTCCTTCCGATCGCTTTGAATAGTGTCAAGGAGACTATAGGAACTGTCGAGATGGTTTTCGCATATGATGGAGCGAGCCAAGTGGCGAAGAACTTGATGTGGCTGATGGACGATGAAGGAAAGAAAACTTTGAAGAAGGATAAGAAAGGATATCAGGATGTTTATGGGGATAGAAAATGGTTGCAAGATGAGCCGGATGTGAGTAAATGGGAGCTCATGAAGGGTTTTACTGTTCCAGTCCGTATGCAGGCGGGAGGAAGAGTGAAGCTGATGTCCTGAGATATGCAATAGGAACAAGAGCTAGAATTGCTCATGACTCATTTCGGACTCAATATCTTCTGTGCATGGTATGCTACCAGTCGATATGGTACGGCTGAACGTGTGATTACGGGGATGGACGATGTAGAAAGGAAGAAAGCTTTCGAGCTTGTATTTGGGGAGACTGCGGTAGTGAGCTGGCGATTGCTGATCTAAGAGATGGGAATTGAGCTGACATGGGTGTGTGGCAGGAACGATTCAATGAGGAGATTGCGAAGAAAGATAAGGTATCCCGAAGTGGCAAATAAAACTTCTGTGATGAGGAGCAGACAACAACGGATTAAGAGAGGAATGAAGCAGAATCGTTAAATATGATGTTTGTGCTGGATCAATCGAGGCATGACTAACGGTGAGGATTGTATTATATATTAGTGTACTCGTGATGAATTGCGATACATACATGTATGTACTAAGATCAGATGGTAAACAAAGACGATACAACCCCAAGCTCAAGTCACCAGGACGTAAGACACGACAGCAAATTACGAAGTTCACCTATCATCATCTACTTTTCAAAAATTCGGTTGACCATTCTTTTTAGGGTTCATCGGATTTCCAATTCTCAAAGCCATCGTATCCATTATATCCCTTTCACCTGAACTCTGTATCTTCCCATTCCCATTGTCCTTACCCGCTTCCAAGTCTTTGCCAGTGCCACTCCTATTGCGTTCGACCCATGACTTTAGGTATGTATGGATGATGAACCATCCGAAAACCAATGCCACTATCGAAGAGAAGCTAATGACGAAGTATGCAGCGGGATTCCAATGGAACTGATATACGTCCTTCAGCGATGCCAGCTGGGATAGACTGTATTGTGTAGGAAGAGCTGCCAAAGCGGCTGCTGCTGATGAAGAGGCTGCGTCCGCTTGAGCAGATTCAGGTGATGTGGCGAGAGTGGCGTTGGAAGAGGAAAGAGAGGTTATTTGAGCGGCTAGTGCTGGTGTATTGCTTAATGATGCATTGATAGTCTGGCTTTGCGTTGCATTTACAGATGGGACGGGAGATGAATCCTCGGATGATGATAGAATCGTTGTGGATGTTGGAGTCGAAAGTGAACTTGCTTTGCTGAATGATGATCAAAAGAAGATCAGCAAATGTCGTTAGTTTTCTGGTACAGTAGGGACAACCAGTTTGCAAAATTGTATAAGTCACTCACTCGAAAGTCTTCTCACTCTGTATGATAGCATAATCGAAACTCATCCTCTTTCCTTCTCCTTCAACATTCACTAATCTCAATGTATGATCTGTATCTGCCATATTATGCTGTTCGAATAGCAGATGATGATAATCCAGCTCCTCTTGTTCTTGAGGGAACGTCCCTAAGGTTTGATCATCTAATATAAATTCGATTGAACTGTATGAAGGACCTATCATACCGTATGTCCAAATATCGCTACCTACATAACCCAATCACACTAGTCAGTCTCGATACCTACCCCTAACCCACCCAACTCTGATCTGTAGATGCTCACCTGTGAAACTCAATTCTACCCAACTAGCTTTCTCCTCCGTCCACGATATCGAGCTAATCCAAAATTGGTCTAATATCGGAGCCATCTGATCGACCTGTTCAGGATTTATATACTGATTCGAACCATTCACACGTAACATGTTCCATCCTTCCGATAGAGAAAGAGATGGGGTGGACCATTGTGAGTCGTCTATTGTATAATTCTGGGACCTACAATCGTGGATTATATGGGATCAAATGATGAAGTGTTCGTGTTCAGCAGGAAGGGGACTTACATCTTTATAAGGCCAATGAAACCTGTCCAATGACCGTGGGACAGAAATGCTCTGAGATTGATTGAGGAATGTCTTTCTGACTTGAGGCTCCCAAGGACAATTGATAGAGTTTGGTATCGGGCTATCAAGTTGGATCTCTTCTAGCCTTAGTACTCAACTGGCGAGTAGGTGAATTCAGAGCGTAAAGCGGCGAATTGAATGAATTTAGTTCACTGAGGATTGATTAAGGCGTAATTGTCAGACATCTGAGCGCAAGGTGTAGGAAGTACAGGGAGATTGTGTCAGTCGTTCATTTTCATTCATGACCTGTCAAAGATCTGATAAATCATTTTTGTGTTCTAGTTTCGCTCCATCACTTATTACCAACGCAGATCGCAGTGTCTTCAAAGCCATTGCTCATGCCATTCTGCTTTGAGCAAAGCAATATGAAAGGAACATCTACCAGATTACAGTGACCTACCTTTAAGGGGTTGTTAATCTTCCCCTTGATAAAGGATGTCCTTCATAGTACATGAAGACATACTACCACCGTCCACCAATGAAGATGCTTTCGATCGCTGATTAAAGTATAGATTGCTACATCATGTACCATGATGGTCATCGGTCCTGCGCCACAAGGTACTGACAGTCGCACAAACATAAAATCCGAGTTTGCATACAGTCATTAAATATCCAATCAAAGCATTAGTCAAGTAGAATACAGTCAATCCCATCCCATCTACAGTATCAGATTATGCAAATATGTATATAAAGTAAGAACCTCACAGGTATTGCCTACCTAACTTCCCTCTCAACAGCTCTATATCCTCTACCCCTCTTCTTAAATCTCCACCGTTTGATAGCGACCAGCAATCTACTAATAGGTTTCTCACCGAACCTCTCAAATCCAAACGCAGCTGCAATGTTGATAGCTGCTATGAGTAACAGTTCGAATTTGAATTCCAAGGGAAGTTTGATGATATCCAATATCAGTGCAATTGGCTGAGCAGGCGATAGGAGAACATAAGTTGAGAATGCCCCAAGACCCAGTAGACAGATGACAAGTGATGCTATAAAGTATTTCCAAGATCAGCTTGGCTTTCATGTTGATGGAGTTAGAGGCAACTGATCAGAAAGTGGACTCACGGTTCGTGTACAGAGGTTTCCTGTATGGAGGTCCAACACTGAATACTCCAGCAACTAAGATATATTGGAAACAAGATACCAAGAACAACGCCGAGTTCTCATAATTGAATGTCTCGAGTTTGTCGACATTCGTATCAGGGGGAGTGTACCAAGATTGTTTCCTAACCCATACAAATACGAATATCTGTACTGCGGAGTTGAGCACGATCTGACCGATGATGCTGATAAGAACTTTTCGTGAGACAAGGCTGGCCGTGGGACGTTTTGGGTGGATCTTGGGGTATGGGAGGGTTCGTCCCACTAGGAGCAAAAGTCAGCTGGAGTGTCCCTACGCTTAAAACAGCTACACGTACTGGCTACGGCAATAGGGATAATGACGAATAGGTCAATGTATAAGAATCTATAGATAAAATAGAGATGAGCTATCACGACTTATTTGGGGAGTAACAATCAAGCTGAACATACTGGAAATCCCCCAAACTCGACGCAAACGAATAAAGTAATGTGACCGTTGTGAACTGGATCATCGAGTAGAGAGCCCTATATGACAGTAAAACAAATCAGCTACGTCATGTACAATCAAGCTGATATCACTCACATATACTTGAAACAACTGAAACTAGTGACCAATGCCGCTCTACCTTCTTTGATGATCTCGACCATACATCCAATATCAGGTATCCTCGAGGTGAACGGAGCAGCTACACTGGCTTCGGCCTCACTTAATGATACTCCGACATCTGCAGCTTTAAGAGCACCACAATCGTTCGCACCGTCTCCACAGAATGCTACGGTATATCCTAATGCCTGTAATCGTTCGACGAGTTCTGCCTTTTCGTCAGGCGACATTCGAGCGAAGATGACTCCTTTGACGAGCATCTACCGAATAACGCAGTGATCAGCTCGAGAAGCCGTATAGAAAAGCACAGTGAACAAGTTGGTAGATGGGACTCACCCTCTCCATAGTTTCCAGTTCGGCATACTCCAACATCCACTTGAACACATCACCCGTCAAAGCCAATTGATAATCGTGACTTTCTGGATCTTGACCATCCAACGTGACTCCCATCTGAGTGACCATGGGTTTCAAAGTATATTCATCCAATTTATGACGTTCATCATCGACAGATGACCAGTCTAATTGAGCGCCCTCGCAGGTACCGGTACCAGGTATGAAAGTCGGTATGTACACGCTGGCCGAGTGAGATACCATACCACATTCTCTCGCGACTGAAATTGCCGTTCGGACATTATCTCCTGTCACCATTCGACATGCCAGATGAGCTGCACGCAATGTGTGGATGTTCGGCGCTGTATTGGGTTTGAGCTTGTTCTCGAATACGATGAATCCAAGGAACTGAAGATCGGATTCGGCCACCTCACTAAGAAAATGACTTAATTAGCTGACGAATAGCAACATGCATTGAAAAAGCTCACCGTCTCATCCTTTGGGCTTTGAGCCAAGTCAAACCCTCGATGGATTTACCGGCGATAGCAATTACTCGGAAACCATTTCGAGTATAGTAAGAAAGCATATCATCGTAATCAAGCGGGACTGGTATGGTTTGTCAGCTCTGTGTCATCAGGATATTCGCCATACGAGTTCGCTCACATGTGGAAGGATCACAGATATCAGGCATGACTTCCGGTGCGCCCTTCACATAGACTTCCATACTATTTGATTTTAGCCTCTTGACGATGACACTCATCCTTCGTAAGGCCGAAACGAAATCATAAGTCCGAATGACACCGAGTTCGAGGAAGTGGGCGTGCTAAAACGTGATTTCAAGTTGATCGTCAATTTCGTTGCGTGTGTAAGTGGGAGACGAACACAACGTAACGGAGGTTATGCACTCACCTTGCTACCAGATTTCAAAGCATCTTCCATCTTCCATCTATCCGTCCCGGGTGGTCTCACAACAGTCTGAATGAGACTTTGAGGTTTTGTTCCCGATCCTGATCCGCTCGCCGAGGTGGAAGTAGCCTTGTTAGGTATAGGTCTTGATTGACCCTCGTCCAATGTCCAGCCGGTATATTCGAACATCTTGATATCCAGTGGATCACCAATGACTTCACCATCGATCAATTTGAGCGCATGACATGTGGCCAAAGCATATAACAAAGGCGTTTTACCGTTGATTCCACCTTCGATCGGTACATCTTGAATCTCGGAATGTAATTCGGAAAACCTTTGATCTTGTCTATCAATCGTACGGACTCCCAATACGTCTAATCCGTCTTCTGTCAAGGTACCAGTCTTGTCGAAACATACCACGTTGATCTTACCGCCAATATTGACTCGGTTGGGTGATATACAGAAGATACCGCTTTTCCTCAATCGTTCGATAGCGAACGTGGTACCGATGGTGAGTGTTGCGGGTAATGCAGGTGGGACGACAATGGTAATCAGGTCTAGAGCTCGAAGGGCGATAGTATGCCAATGAATCTAAGGATTGGGTGTTGTCAGCTTCGTATCGAACGCAGATGAAAAGTCTGCTAACTTACTCCGATTCGGATGAATTGAACAGCGGAGACAGCAAATCCCAATCCAGCAATGATAGTCAAAACACCAATGAAATTCATAGAATCACGACTTAAATGCTTATTAGCTATCTTTACGATTCCGGAATGTTAATCGAACAGCTACTCACTAGAACTTGAAACCCATCGGTTTAGGGAACAACATCGATCTTACTAAAGCACCTTTAGTAGTGTTGAACCCAGTTCTAGTCACCATAGCCAATGCCACTGGTTCTTCCGACTTTGGTGCCCAGGGTGGTCTAGCTCCAGCTCTAACTCTTATGATCTTGGTTCCAGAGAACAAGTAATGTTTGGCCAGATCCCCATCGATCTCCGAAGATCCTTGTTTCGTTTCCTTTGACATCGATCGTAGGTTTTCATCTTTCACAGGTATCTTACTGACCGGTACTGATTCTCCAGTCAACATCGATTCGTTGACGATCGCATCGCCAGAGAGTAATACAGCATCACAAGGGAAGACAGGCAAGTTGGCATCGGAAGCGTCGAATATATCTCCAGGGACGAGCTTGGCACAATCCATAACCACCCATTCACCATCCACCAATATCTGTAGTAGTAGTCGAATAGAACGATGGAAGCGATTTGGATAGAACGGGTGGAGGACCTGATGCGAGACTCCTTATGGAATCGATGGTTCGTTTTGTTTCGACCAAAGTTCGATCGGGTAGCAGGAGATCGTTTTGTTTCGACCAAAGCAGAATGACCGTTGGACGTGTGATTGGGATTGGGTGAGCCATTGTGACCTCGAAGAGACGGCGCTGTAGATGATCCGGCGGTAGGTGGGGCAGTTGCAGCGTGGTAGACAGTCGATAGTGGGTATGGATAAGGAATGATCTGCAAGGGTATCGTCTAGATCGCCATATGGAGTCTAAATTAGATAATGACAGATCAGCGTCGACATGGGAACGCGCGTCAGCTGATCGATTTACTCACCTCGACAACAAGCCAAGTTCCTTCTTTCGCATCAAAAGCCGTTTCTTTACCCAAAACTTGACCCATATACTAGGGATCCATCGACCCAATAATCCTAGAGCACCAAAAGTGACAATACATCCAAACCACCAAATAGCATTCCTGAACGGATCTGTTCTGTAACATGTGAATCTTATTGATAGATCTTCGTCGGGTAGGACAACAGTTTGCCTGGATGGCACAGCAACACTGACGAAATCTTTAGGTTCGGCCATGTCGTATGGTCTTGCATTCGGTTCACCGAAAATACCGTCTGTTGCTGAGGGCACTCCTCCCACTCCACCACCAGCAGAATGACCGTTGGACGTGTGATTGGGATTGGGTGAGCCATTGTGACCTCGAAGAGACGGCGCTGTAGATGATCCGGCGGTAGGTGGGGCAGTTGCAGCGTGGTGAGGGAAGACAGTCGATAGTGGGTATGGATAAGGAATGATCTGCAAGGGTATCACATGTAGATCGCCATATGGAGTCTAAATTAGGGATAATGACAGATCAGCGTCGACATGGGAACGCGCGTCAGCTGATCGATTTACTCACCTCGACAACAAGCCAAGTTCCTTCTTTCGCTTCATCAAAAGCCGTTTCTTTACCCAAAAACTTGACCCATATACTAGGGATCCATCGACCCAATAATCCTAGAGCACCAAAAGTGACAATACATCCAAACCACCAAATAGCATTCCTGAACGGATCTGTTCTGTAACATGTGAATCTTATTGATAGATCTTCGTCGGGTAGGACAACAGTTTGCCTGGATGGCACAGCAACACTGACGAAATCTTTAGGTTCGGCCATGTCGTATGGTCTTGCATTCGGTTCACCGAAAATACCGTCTGTTGCTGAGGGCACTAAAGGCATATTGGGTGAGGTAGGTCTTGATTGGGGCGGTAAGGAAGTATCATCCGCCAGAGACGATGTGTATCCTTCTTCGGGATCTCTTTCGGACATATATGAGTCCGCGTCATCTTCATCGCCATACCAGTCATCTTCTTCACTTGTCGAAGGTGATCTAGATCTTGTCCTGTGTCTTCGACTGGAAATTTCCGATCCAGACCCTCGTCGGGATCTGGAATGAGAATATGATCTTCTATGTCCATCCTGTAATGCTGCTTCCTCATCTTCTACCTCGTTCCTTGAGAATCCAATGTACGATGCGATTCTACCCAAGGTGGTGGAAGGTCGTGCGGGACTCATCATTGGACTGGCCGGTGATGGCTCATAATCGTCGTCCATAGCGGCTGGAGACTGCGCTTGAACATGATCATCAGGTCTATAAGAGAAATATCCACTTGAGGGAGCGGCAACTTGATTTGATTGAGCTCTACTATGTCGCCGCGTTGATCGTTTACTATATGACCTTCCCATCCTTTGACCTGCCCCGTGATCCTCGTCTTCCGAATCGATGGCGAAGACTCCAGAGCTCGGAGACTGAAGTAAGTCCACTTGTGAGCCAGTCTGCCGGCGAAATTGACCAGAGGGTCGATCTTGCGTGAACGATTGTCTAGATGCTATGGAAGCACGTCTTGACCCTGGTCTCATGTGCGTACGGGTAATCGAAGAAGGTGTGATACCGCCATCTACATTCAATGATCGTCAGTACATGCGCATTTTTGAATTGCATAAGACGACACTGACCATTCTCACCACCAGCCCAACTCGTCCAACTTCCAACCATCATCTCCTGCGGACCTTCCTTCCTCTCCCGTTCTCTTTCGATCGCTACAGCCTGTACCACCGCATCAGGTGCGTTCTCCGTATAATCATATGTAGATGGACCTGCATCTTTCTGATGCTGTAGCGGGGCAGGTATACCCCCTACGACATTCTTCTGGTCTTTCGGTACAGGTACAGGGTGAAAAGTGTCTGGAGCCGTGGGACGTGATTGGGAGATTGCAGACGGCAACGCAGTGTTAGATACCCCTGGCGATGGTGGGTCTGCCATTTTGATGAGGTGTGACTGATGGTGAGGCCTTCACTTTGATCGATCGGGTATTGTTGTTTTGGATACCTGTTGGTTCACCTTGTATAGGATGTGATCATCATGGCCTCCTTCATCATCATTCATCTCCTACTGGCCAGGATTGATCCATGACCTAACCTATTTTAAAAAAGTTACGTAACAAAGAGACGCCCAAAAAACCTCGTGGATATCACATGGTTTTGATTCCGACCTGAGAATGATTCTGGTATTTGCCACCCAGTTCTGTAAATTTCTGAGATGATCGACACGATTCATCCCATGAAAGAGATAGATGATAGATTGATATTATACATTTGGTAGTACTTGATTACATCCTACAGACGACATCGCACCCTTCACTTAACAAACACACAGAGTACAACCCAAAACCCAAAATGCCAGACTTGAACGAACTCCTTCGATGGTCAATCGCCAATTCCACTCTCCCTTCCTCGCAAGATGGCCAACAGACAGCGGCAGAAGGAACCCAGCAGGTATCTTCCTCCGAGGGAGGTCTGACAATCCGATACAACCCTCCTTCCTCAGCCACCCACAGCGGTACATCAGCTCTTCATCCTTCAGATCTAGCTCCTGCAGATTTATCACCCGCTTCGACACCTGGTCCAGGAACTCCTACGGGGGAAATACCATCTCAGACGTTCCCTTTGCCCAGCACTACACCTAAGAGGAATGATCTTACGACGGAGATGCTAGATTTAATATTGGGTAAGAGCGACTCGATAACGATGAAGGAGAAAATGGCTTTTGCAGTTGATGAGAAGAACCCCCTGGAGGAGAGGGTAGAAGCACTGGATGATTTTGAAATGGTAAGTTCGTAGTTACATCGCACGTTCTTCTCGTTATATAGAATTAACAATAGATCTTAATGCTGATTTCGTTTTCTTATGATTTATAAGTTGATCGAACTGATAGATAATGCCAATAACATGCCAATCCTCAAACTCTGGCAACCACTCTTAAATCTACTATCATCCCCCGAAGATGAGATTGTGTCAAACGCATTATGGATAATAGGTACAGCCGTACAGAACAATATCAAAGCTCAAGCTGCTGTGAGTCTGCGTCTGAAATATTAGCTCGTCTTTACTCTTACTGATAATTCTATTTCTTTTAGCTATATATACATTCTGCTTTCCCATTAATACTCCAGTCATACCTCACCTCCTCTTCACCCGCCGTCAGGTCAAAAGCAATCTACGCCCTATCCGCATCGTTGAAACACTGGCCATTAGCTTCCCAAGCTCTATCTCAGAAGCACGAAAATGTCACGGTAACGGGGTATGAAGTACTGTTAAAAGGGTTAAAAGATTCCGATAAAAATGTTAGAAAGAAGGTATCATTCTTGGTATCTACGTTGGTACTCCAAGCAAATGATAAATATGATCAAAAAGAATTACCCAATGAGGTACGAAATGTCATCGAGGAACTCACCAAGAGTAACACAGTGAAAGAAGAAGGTTTGATAGATGGCCTCAGCAGATCTGGCATATTTAAGGAGTCGCTTGATCAGCTCAAGGATGTCAATGAGGATAATCTAGAATTTGAAGAGAACAGTTTAAAGAGTCTGATAAATGCTCTGAAGACTAGTGGATTGAATGACGACGAAAGAGGACAGTTTAAAGGTATCTGGAATGGATTGAATGCTCAACAGAGAGAAGATAGAGGTTTGGATAAAGATGGGATAGACTCGGTGAATAAGATGATAGCATAAGGTTCTAAGTGTATATCTGATCAACATCATAGACCGTATGTAGATCATACAAGTACAATCCGCATGTATATAGATAATCGCATTCGCTACCAATCCATTATAAATCTTATATACAAAAAGATTGTCCAAAAATATCGAAATTGTACAGCCAAATGAACACCCGTCATTACCGCCGTTCTCTGAGTATGTACACGACAACGAATACCAAACTTATTGCGAAACCAGCTATGAAAGCGAACAGGACCAATACGTCTCTGTAGATGGCCAAGAGAAGAGAATCAATCAGCCTGAACTAAACTGTTAAAATACCATGTGTAAATATAGATAACTCACCTATAATAATTATTCATACCAAACCCGAATAGGGTTTGCATAATTATCGTAGCTCCAATTTCGACTCTTACCCCATTGAGTGAATCCTAAAGTACATTCCATTGTCAAAATTAGCGAATAATCCTTGTCCTTATTAACAATCTTCGATATGGGTAATGTCGTCAGATAGGGAGAAGATCGAACAGATTTATACTTACAACTATCTGCAACCCACTTCCTACCTCATTCACACTCAAAGCCTCTAAAGTATATCCCAAAGTTGAGAAGTACCTTAACCATCTCAACACAGGTGGGATCTGCGATATATTTACGAAGAATCTGTAGATCACAAGTAAATACACCAGTCAGCTTGTTCATCCAGGAAAACGATAGTAGTACTCGATTCGGAAGCTGATGTTGACTCACCCCGCATAAGTCATTAAGAACAAATTGCATAGCGAACTTAAGAGGATAGCTACTCCTCCATTCCTGAATAGACAGGCAAGAAGGAAGTTCTGATGAAAGATACGACGATTAGCTATCAAATCTGATAGGGCTATGTAACATGAGTCGCATTCCAGTGGACTTACGAATAGTGTCATTCCCATTGAAAACTCTACGATGATCAGGAGGAATTTGAAGAATCGAGCTGCGTCGTGAGATAGTCCGACCACTGAAAGGCTTGCAGTCAGCATACCGCAGGGCAATTTCACTAGAATTACTCACTGAAGTAGACGATTATGCTATCGATCAATGTTAGGAAGTCAGCCGAATTTGGAGAATTTTTTATGTTTTTACTATTGACCTACCTAACTAGAATCGTAGGAATCAACCTCAAGGGTATCACGTCAAATAGGACTCTGGTCAATAACCATGCTTGAGGTCTAGATATTCATCTCCCATCAGCTGATCCAAGCATTTCATTGGCAGGGTAAGCTGGGACGTACGAATAGAACTCCCCTGCTCTTTCTCTCAAAAATAGTCCTCTAACCTCTATGAGATTGTATAGAGCACTGTCATCCACATTCAAATTTCATCAGTTCGAAACCTTGTCAAATGGTAGAGCCCACTCACCTCAGACTGGAGAAGGCAATCAACGATCCAAGGAAGAACAAACTTCCTATCCTATTTTGAAATCCTGCGATGGTGATTCCTACTTTGTAGTACAACCCTCCAGCGAAGATACCAACAAGGCACGAGAAGAAGATATGAGCGATCAGAAGCGTTTTGTCTCTACGGTATCATTCATATGAGGTATCAGCATTTCAAGTGGTCGTTGAGACAATTGGATCGATTTTTCACTCACCTTTTTAGATTTCGCCATTCTCTTCCACTTAGAATCTCCACCTGAGTCAAGAACGTAGTCGCGCAATGTGATTTGGGCCATCTCCACCAACTCTGTTTGATCGTACTTTGACTTTCCAAAGTCGCTGTAGCATTATCATCCCTTGAAGACAGCATGACGTTTGATCGAGGGCTCGGTGGGTATGTGATTGTTTTCTCGTTCAGGGGGGATTCACTGGCCTGATCTTGATTCGCAATACCATCCTGCTCGATGCTTGTGTAGGAAGTTTCGCCACTGGAATCTCTTTCAATCTCACCATTATGTTGAGGAGGAATGTTATTTTCAGAACTTGCAATTTCCAATAGATAATCAGCGATATTATACCCTTCAGGACATCTATATCCTTTTTTCTCAAAGTACTCCTTCGCGGAGATACCACCTCTACCAGAATACAGTTGATTTCCTCTACTCAATAGTATAACTTGATCGAAAGCTTGATATAATGCTGAACTAGGTTGATGTATGGATGCGATGATGGTCGTACCACTTTGCGCCAAAGTCTTTAACAGTCTAACTAATCTTGATGCAGATACAGAATCTAAGCCCGAGGTAGGTTCGTCAAGTACCAATATATCAGGTGAAGACACTAACTCAATTCCTATCGAGACTCTTCTGGCTTCTCCTCCTGATATACCTCGATATTCAGATGAGCCGATTCGAGTATTGGCTATATGATCCAGATGTAATTGAGAAAGAACCGTCTGAGCTCGCTCGATCTTGCTTGACGATGGGATAGATTCAGGTAATCGAAGTTGAGCGGCGAAGACGAGTGTTTCTAGGACGGTAGAAGTAGGCGAGAGGATGTCCGCCTGGACACAAAAAAAAAAGACCATCAGCTGCGATAACACTCATTGAAGTACGTAGTTGTTTATCAGCTTCAACTCACCTGATCAACATATCCAACTCTCACTCGGCCTCCTCTTCCATCCTCTTGCGTGAAACCTACACTTCCCTTGGCTATCCCCTCTTTCCTCTTCCCAGCTAATATATCTACCAACGTAGATTTACCAGCCCCACTAGGTCCCAAGATGCAAGCGAATCCTCCAGGAGGTATACTACCTGACGATCCAACTAATACACTCTTTCCTTGATCATCGTCTGTATGGCGGGAAGAAGTAGCCTTTTCAACTTCGGTGTTACTATTTGATCTTTTACCTGAACCTTTTAAGAAGCTGTACAGGTTCTCAAACCATCTCGAAGTGTACGAGGGATTCTTGATCGTATATCCAACATTCTTCCACTCTATTCCTACTCCACCTGATTTCCTTATACTTCCATTAGCATTCATATCCCTCCTTGCTTTTCTTCGCATGATGAATCCCCAGATGATGATTCCTATAATTGCTAGGAGGATCGCTCCGACCACCGCCAACCCAGCTATCACTCCTCCGCTCAGACCATCACCTGATGCTGCAGTTGAGGTAACACCTAGCGCTTGGTCAATGACGTATTGTTGGACACATTCACCAAACGAGCATGAAGAAAGCTCGAGTCCGTTGGTACCGAATAAAGCGACGAGGAAGGATTGTTTAAAGTTGCATGTGTTCGAGGCGAAACAGTCTATCGTCAATGGTCCGGCGAGGGTATTAATGGCCCCAGTGAGGTTCTGAGAGGGTGACTGTGAGATATGTCAGCATGTTTATCTTATGGTGATCGGGTATGGAGGTGATAATCAGATGCAGAGTGAAAAACGACGTGAATAAGAGATATCACTCACTGTCCCACCACCGCAGAACAGGGTATTCTCTCTACATTTACATTCCATCTCTGGACAAGTCCATGTCGACCCATTCCCACTCCCTGATTGACCTTGAACTACATTCTGAGTACAACCTGTGGCTTGACAATAGAATTGCTCAACGCCTTCATACCATAATTGCATCTGAACCTGTCCATTATCATGCAACAACCCAGCTTGAGTCAACGTATCTTGCCCTCCAGGTGAGAGTGACGAATTGAGAGATCGGGTGATAGTCGCAGTTGATGAGCCAGGGAATAACGCTTGGAGGGTAGATTGGATCACTGAGCAGGATAATTGGGACGCGGAATAGACAACGGGGATGGTCGAGCATGTCAGTGTATTGCTGAGTGCTGAAGTGGAAGATGAGAGCGAGTTGGATGAATTGAGGTATCTTGTGAGTGAAGAAGTACATGATGACGAGGATGTGCATACTAATTCCAAGATGCAGGTCAGATCAGTCAGCAACTTTACAATTTGATATACGCTAGATTCGACTAACCAGAACATCCTGGTCCTGTCCATCCATCCTCGCACCCACATCCGCCCGCAGAGACATTTCCAAAACCCCCTGTACCGCCCGGAGCAGCGTTAACAGGGTTATACAAGTTGCCTCCGCAGACCGGAAGATCACATTGAGACGAAGGGACGTTGAAGCCTGGTGGACAGAGACAACTCGAGTCGAGGGAGCTACCGAAGTTTGAACATTGTTGTGCTTGAGCTGAAGCGATGAGCAGTAAGTGGGAAAGTAGCATTGAGACAATCATGATCCACGGTGTATCCACTTGATGGTTAGGTACTTGTATGATCAAGTCCAGTATATGATCTTGAGCTTAATGAACCGGAATGTAATGTTGGCCGGTCTGTTTGGTCACTCTTCCCTTGACTTGCTTCTTCTCTTTTCGGTTCTCACAAACACATCCTTCGGAAATGACAGAAACGATCTAGAAACCCTCTACAGATCTATCGATCTAACAGTCTATGGTGATCTCACGAGTGAATAAGAGATATGTAGGTCGAATAAGGTGGGACCACTTTTGCGGTGAGATTGTTTACGATATCCATCTCACTTCGCACGTCTTAAAACATGACCATGAAATCCAGGTTAGTAGGTGATCGACGCTTTATAGTATTCCCTGAATCATTCTAATCAGATCTACTGTGATTTCTAATCGACCTGCCAAACAGGTTTGTAATCGACACTAATCTTTATGACTAATGCCAATAAGCAGTGATAAGGAACGAGGTGATATGCATGTATATCGCAGCAGAATTCCTATATGTACAGCTTTACCATCCCAATACATGTATATAACACAGTGATACTCCCCTTCCAAACTTTCATCTTTACCATGTATTGTATACCAAGTCCAATCCTATCGTGTGTGCGAATCTACTATCTACAATCTACCAATGCTTCAACTCTTAGTCCTGCATGTACCTTTTGGCATGTTTTTGTCTAATGAGCGTGGAAACAAGTCGAGCAAGTACCTTTGCTCTTGAATACATTTTGGGTGAAATCCTCACACCCACAAATCCCACATTGTCCTGCGCTGACCTCACCATGTGAAGCTTGCGGAGAGATGTGCATTGAGGATAACCCATTTGAGACCGAAGTGTTATGGTCGTGATCATGATCATGAAGATCCTCGTCGTCCTCTGATCCAGCAAAGGGTGAAGATATCTTTGTACTTGCAGAAGTGGCTGTACCAGATCTCTGTCTACCGAATATCGGTGGAGGTGGTGTCAAATGAGCTGAGGGGGAAGTAGCACCGATACTCAGTAGATTATTCGAAGACGCTGATCTTCTAGATTGTGGCGGTGGCGGGGGAGGTCCCTTTTTGCCAATCGTATTTGATCTTTCCCTCGCTACGGCAACTGGATGAGCCTCAGCAGCCAAAGAAGCAGTTTGATTATGTTCAGCATCTGAAAATCCATATGCATCGGATTCCAATTCCGATTCACTCTCTGTAAAACCCATCACTGGCGAAGGCGGCAAGTTGTTTCGTTTGTTGGAAATAGTAGATGAAGCGGGGGGAGGAGGTATGCTTCTCTGACCTGAAGAGCTGTCAGGCGGTAGCATTCGTCTGGTCGGCATTGGGGGAGGTACGGCAGTTTGAGGTGAAGGTGTATAATCTTCGGTGTATGATTTAGGGAATAACCCTGATCTACCATCACATTCGCCAATCCACCAATCATCCGATACCTTGGTCTTCACTTCTATCACCTGTCCAATCGTCAAATCCAGTTCATCCGACGCATTACCATGATAGTCATATAGCGCTTTGACATATTGAGCGTTGGGATCGGTATATTTCGGCGGAGAAGTCAACGCTCGTCTCATTGCGGGTGGTTGAGGAGTATTGTAGAAGGAGCTGGAAGTGGAAAGTTGAGATATCGATCTTGTTGGTGGTTCTTCCTCATAATCTTCGTCTTCTTCAGAATTCAACGCAGCTCTAGAATCATTGAATTTGTCTTTACTGTACGATGATTTCTTCTTGTGCGAGGATGACGCAACGGCTGAAAGACCTGATTTCCGACCGAATGAACCGAATGAGGGCAACATCGATTTCTTCTCCTTGGATTTACCGTTCGAAGAAGCATTACTATGCGATCTGGATCTGTTCGTTGTGACGGCTCCTTCGTCATCGGATGATTGCGGTAACCCATGTCGAGAGGTATGTGATCGGGTGACTGCTGTTCGTCCGAGCGATCGAGAGGAGGTAGCCGTATTGGACCTGGCACGAGTGGTTATTGATCGACTACCACTATATATGTAGCGTCTGATGAGCTTGCTTCGCCATTGTGACTGGAGATATAAATGAAAGCTTACTTTCCGCCCCAATTGTTGTAAAGATCTTTCAATATATCATGGCATTTACTATGATATTCCAATTCAGCTTCTAAAAGATCTTTAAGACCAATAATCTGCTGTTCTTCAGTCTCTTGTATGCCAATCATTCTTTGTTGAGTCTCTTCTTCTATCTCTTCGCTACGTACGTGTGCTCCCTCAGTCAGCTACTTTGCCCTTGGAGTGGTGAGGTGAAAAACCCACAATCTAGCCTTAGCAATGTTAACATCTTCCTCTAGTGCCGCTGAATCTTTCTTGCTATTTTGCGCTTTGGATATCGCCGCGTCTAAAGCGAGCCTGTTGAGGATAATCAGATCAGCTCTGTACCAGTAAAAGGAAAATCTCGAGCTCGCCTTCTAGAGTCCAACTTTTTCCTTAGAGCTTTATACTCGTTCACCGCTGCCAATGCAGTTTCTAAAATAATTCATCAGCTTTAAAAAGTCTGAGCCCATATTAGCTAAAAACGTACCCATTCCAGCGATATAACCATCACCCAGCCTAGCACTGAAATCCTCTTGAGCCTATACATCAGACCGATGGTCATAAGCCATCTTTCTTTTGAGATAATATGCAGTCACAAGCTTACAGCAGCGAGTCTACACCTAGCTCTACCGTATTTCGATAATCCATCACCTATCATCCAAAGTAAGCTACATTCCTGCCACTTCCATAGTCACACAATGGCTCACCGTATTCTTCACCTATCTCATCTCCATAATCAATCATGACCAGACCCAGAGCTTCGGTATAAGTTATCTTGTCTTTGCCTGACCCGGGCGGTGGGTAGGGATCAGCAGTGGGTTTGACTTTTGTTAATTGGTTGTAGAATGGTTGTGATGTTGCGTGTAAGCTGCGAATCATAACACGGCAGCATCAGCTCTGATCATTTCATGAAATCAAAATCATAACTGAGATTGTGTCGCTCAATTAAGACTGACCGCTCAATCCCTATTCTCCTGACATCAATCTCCTTCTCGAACTCTGTAAATTCAGAAGAGAGGTTGGTCTTCTCTCCTGAGAACACCTGTGGACATCAAGATGTAGGTCAGTCCTACTCCATCCCAATTGGAAATGATGGAGACACAAGACTGTTACATACCTTCTCATTGGTCCATTGCGTTACCTTGCCCAACTACGGAATGAGACTCGAGTCAGCGGCATGCTGACCAGAGGTAAGGTGGACATACCTGTTTGAGCGCTTTTCGTTGCATTTTTGTCGATATGTGTGGACACCTAGCGATAGATCTACTATCACAGCTATCGCACTCTGTAAGTGGTCGGAACAGTATACTGTCCGTGAACGAATGAGGTGAGAGGTGTCGATGGATGTTGTCAAAGGAGAACAAAGGTGGTGTCATGATTTCATCGTTGCATGACAGCTCAAGCTCACAGTACGTAACGGGTAACGGGGACCGTTCCTTGACGACCGACTACGACTGTTCCTAATCAACATTACAAAGCATCCCTAATGCAATGCATTCCTGTTCCTTATCCCATTACAACGCGTCGAAGGGGATAATAAGCTATATATCTTGGCTCGTCATGACGAATCAATGATGGATGTATTGCGATTTTCCTCATTGACACATTCCAGTCATTGCATAGACACCTTCCATACCGCTCAACATGACTCGTACGATATAGCGACGTACTGAACGACCCTAGACAAGAAGAGGGGAGGAAGCTACCACGCATCAGGCCGCAACATGTCTTCTTCCCTTCAGATCGACACCTCCAGCCTGGTCGTACCATCCGCTTCATCCAGTACCAAACCATCCCCTTCAGTCGGACTCACTACTTTCCCAAATCCGTTCGAAGATGAACCCGAACAAGGGATCTTACCCACCTTGCTATCCAAAGTCAAGCAGACTTTTACTTCATCCTCGTCCTCGACTAATCCAACGCCTGGAGGAGGAGGTAGTAGCGCCGGTGCGAATAGTAGTAAAGACAGAGGATCACCCGTGGAAAATTCAAGCAAACCAGAAACCGAATTCAGACCTAAACCCTATCAGACTGAGGCTCAAGCTATAGCAGAAGCAGTCAGAAAAGGTGCCCAACAAGCTGCTCTGGCAGCTACTGCTAGAATACAAGATCAGAATCAGAGTAGTGTTCCCGTTCAAAGTACGAATGATAGAAGACAGTCATCTGGCCCTTGTACTTCAATTCAACCTCTGTCCAGTGCTACCACTGTGACTCCATCAGTGGAGATCTCTCGTCCAGTCAACATTCAAGCTACTTCTCCAAGGAAAGTACCTAGCAAATCCCTTCGACCACCACTCAGCACGGTGAATTCGGTAGGAAGTGCTACCTCTTCAGTCCAATCTCCGTCTATACTATCTTCATCGCACTCTCAAGCACCTACAAATCGAAGAATACAAGCTCCCAATGAAAGACAATGGAAACCTTCTCTAGCTGCTCCTGCTCAGGTAACAATCTCACCCGTCACCAGTGTGACGACAACCGTACAAGCTTCAGCTTCTGCCTCTGGGTCTGGGCCCAGTAGCAAAAGACCACAGACACCTGAAGTGACTACGCCGTTTCCTGCTGGTCCGGGATACAATATTAATCGACATCGTTCATCTCATCATCATAATCCCTCTCATGGTGGCGTGCCCTCCTCAAGATCAGTGACGCCACTACATCATCATGTTCATGTTAACTCCTTGTCCAACCCCGTCCAAAGGGTCCGCAGAAGCTCTATAGCTACTCTCCCCGACTCACCAAGTTCACTATCAATATCAACTATGTTAGCTGCCAATGCGGAATTATCAACGAATTTCAATTACGTTCCTGGATTTCCGCTGAATCAGGATGATACGAGATCCATCAGGAGTTTAGGTGGTTTTGTAAAGAAGCAGAATTCCGTTTCGAAAATCATAAGGAGGATAAGAGGTGAAGGGTTGAGTAAACATTATTGGATGAGTGATGATGCCTGTAAAGAATGTTACGATTGTAAATCGGTAAGTACTATATCATCCAGCTTTATAAAGATATTTGCTAATCAGCGAGTGAGATTACTAGGTATTCACAGCATGGCGAAGAAAACACCATTGTCGTATATGCGGTCAGATATTCTGCTCTCGATGCGCATCCAATATCATCGGAGCCAGAAGGTTCGGCCAAGAAGGTGCAGTTAGAGTGTGCAACCTCTGTCTGAAGATCATGGAAGAATATAGAGACGATGATGAAGACGATAGAAGATCAATCAATTCCGTATCAACATCTGTCCATCGATTTCCAAGTATATCCGATCGAGCATTCTTGGACGCAGCGATATCACCTGAAGTACCTTATGCCAAATCACCTTTCGCCGCCAGTCAACTATTCACGAGTCATCCTAACGAATCTCTCACTGCAATTGATGAAAGTTCGGTCCCGACTAGATGGGGAGGGGAGAATGATCTGGATAGACCATATACCCCTCTTGAGATGGGCGGAGGATCTCAACTTTCCGATTCGGAAGATGCGCATATATGGACAAGTAGTCGACCTCAAACAGCAGCTCCGTTCAGAAGACCGATGGAGGATGAACAGAAAAGCGATCATATCCCAGAAGATGGAGTACATAACGAACAAGATGCCTCTCAACCGCAGTCGAGTCCTAGTAGCCCAGAAGCACTGGCAAGTGGAACTCAGAGTAGAGCGGAACCCGTTAATAAGAAAGGTAATATGGGTCCACCGGCTTTACCTCTGCCTCCCAGAGTGGAATTTCCCCGAACCGATACTATGTCGACTGATGGTGGATTAGAAACGAGAGTGCCTCTTACTAGAGTAGACTCCAACTTGCCTTTGATAGGTCTACGGACTAGACTGAACTCTAGAGCAAGTCAAGGTGGGTTGACAGCTCTGCTTGATTCTGAAAAGTCAGAAGGTTTATGGAGAGCTAGATCTCATTCATTTGCGTAAGTCAGCTGTGTATTTCGAGTATATGACTCCTACCTATGAAGCTGACACATCCGTTTATCAGACAAAGGCCAGAGCTCCTTTCGGGAGCCAGCTTAAGCCATTTCCACCTCATGCTTCAGCAAGCTATCGCTCGGGCAGACTTACCCCATCCTCAACAATGGCATCGAACGCTTAGCAATTTATTGCTAAAAGTGTCCACCAATCTTCAACCAAATGTCAAAGCAGGTGATGATATCGATGTCCGAGCTTATGTCAAAATCAAGAAAGTCCCCGGAGGAAAGATTAGCGATTCTGAATATGTGGATGGGATAGTGATCAGCAAGAATGTAGCTCATAAAGCCATGCCTCGTCGATTGGTCAATCCCCGAATCATGGTTGTTACCTTTCCCCTGGACTATCACAGAGTGGAAAACCAGTTCATGTCATTAGATCCGATTCTTGCTCAAGAGAAGGATTATCTTCGATTATTGACAAAGCGTATTATAGATGTCCGACCACATATTGTCCTCGTCCAGCCATCAGCTTCGCGTATTGCCTTAGAGTATCTGCTTGAAGCCAATATAGCTGTTGCTAGAAGCGTCAAAGTGTCGGCTATTCACCAGGTAGCAAGATGCACCCAAGCTGATGTGGTGGCTTCCATGGATCGACTGGCGCTGGAACCTAGATTAGGAAGATGTGCGGAATTTAGCATTCAGTCGTTCGAACATGAACTCATACCGGGAAGAAGGAAGACCTTGATGCGGTTTGAAGGCGGGCATAGGGAATATGGATGTACTATCATACTACGAGGAGGGGATCTGGAGACTCTAAGAAAGGTCAAAGTGGTCACCGATTTCATGGCTTTAGTGGTCTACCACCTCAAGAACGAGATCATCCTTTACAACGATGAACACAATATATTCCCTCCTCATCCGCCATTACCAATAGAATACCAGGAACTGCTAGACGTGCTCAAGGAGGAAGAAACAGTCTCCCATGAAAAGTCGGAATCTAATGCCACTATCATACAAATAACTGATGTGGACGAGGATGGTGAACCGATAACACCGAAACCCGCTCATGACGACGATGATGAAGACGATAAACAGGTAGAACGTCGTGAAGCGTTACAGACCACCAAACAAATCGCTCAATCCCTTCAGCCCTATCTGACGACCGTCCTTTCAGCTTCTGCTGCTATACGATTTCCCCCTCCAGCCACGCTCGCGAAAATGGCAGAGCTCGATCGCGCGCTAGCGAACTTACGACAAAGTATTGATGATGAAGAGGCTGCTCAGATATTGCAGGAGGAAACAAAGATCGTAGAACCGACAAAATCAGCTGGTCCTATCGCTGAATCAGATTCATCGTCAACCTCCCTTTCCACAACAGTGGATGCTAATGCCGAATCGACCACAACTGAAGTTTCAAGTAGTACAGCTATGAGTGCGATACCCGTCCCAACTGCTCCGATCAAAGAGGCCACTCGCGATCCTTATCGAGTGTTACGAAAACCTGAAGAAGTCGCTCGTGAGAGCGCATTGGCTCAAATCGAACATAACCACTTCGAACAGCTCAAGTTGTGGCAGTGGTATACCCGTAGATTTACCGATCCACTTCGAGCTGAAGATTATCAGGGAATCGTATATCTCTATTCACTAGGTTGTGAAGGTACGGATAAACCCTGTGTCGAACCTGCTCTACAGACTATCAATTTCTATCAAGCGGGGGATCATACACTCGGACAATTCCTTGAAGGATTGGCTCTCAATGCTGCCCAGAGATGCACCAGCAAAACATGCGAGAGATTATTGCTATTCCATTTCCATCTGTTAGTCCATGGTGAAAGGCGATTACAAATTGCTATGGACCAATTCCCTTGTCCATCGCCAGGACATGAAGATCAAATAATCACGTGGTCGTACTGCCGACTATGCGCTACGCCATCACCCACAACGATACTAAGAGAAGAAACATGGAAAATGTCCTGGGGAGCGTACCTAGAACATTGTTTTTACCCTCCAGAGACCCGAGCTGGATTCGCTTGTCCCCACGATGCTTTCAGAGATCAAATTCGATATTTCGCCCATAGGAATCTAGCGATAAGAATCCATAACGAACCTGTAGATATATATGAACCGTTAAGACCATCGATAAGCCTACAGGTCAAAGCTGAAACTAAAGTCATATTGAAAAATCAAGAATATGAAAGTGCCTTGCATAAGAATGCAGCTTTCTTCGATTCGGTTTTGTTTAGATTGAGAAGCTTTGATACGGATATTTGTCCACCTGAAAAAGTATGTCTACCATCCCTTCCTTCCTAGCCATGACGTATCAGGCGAGGCTGATATGGTATTTCGGACCCAGATCGGATCACTCAAAACAGCTTTGGAAAATATGCTATCTCGAGCTGTGGCGGATAGAGAAGAAATGGTTAATCTCCTTAACAGGACTTACAAGTTGACCCCGATGACGGATGTCTTGGCTTTGAACACTGTCTTGAGAACGCTACAAGACAAGGTCGTACAATGGGAGTGAGTGATATCCAAGTCATGTCCGGTCAAAGTATTCTCTAACATTGGGAAATAGTTCCGACTTCGCCGAAATCGAGAAATCATTCATGCCATCCGAAAAAGACTTGAGACGAAGTGAGTATCCTGTTTAAATATCATTTTGAGCTTGACTGACGATGCGTGCCGTAGTGACCGCAACTCATCTGAAGCGTTTGTTCGCCAACCAAGACGTCTTCAACTCACTCGATCGGAATGTGGCGAGTTTGACCGTATCTGAAGCGGATGAAAAGGAAGTCAAAGAGGATATCTCTTCTGAATCGACACCGGCACCCAGTGAGCCGGTCACACCAGGCTTGGAATCGACCGATACCGACAATGCCAGTCTATCGGCCGCGCCATCTGTCCTCGATCTCAATAGTGATACGAACACGCCCGTCGGCGGAGTCATTCGTGAGGAACCTAATCCCCTATCTCATCCGCCTCCAAGTAGGGAGAGGGATTATGATAGTGATTCTACTATATCTGCCATCAGGCGTGATTCGCCTGAAAGAAGTCCACTGAGGGTGGCCGAATCAAGTGGTCTAGATAGTGATACGCATCAATTCATATCGCGCCTCCCTCGTCGATCTAGACCTGCTCCAAGGTAAGTTACTTGTTTCTCTCGCCCCTTTCCTGAATGATTTCAACTGATAACACTCTTCGTAGCATCGCCGACCTTGTCCAACGGTTCAACGATGTCACCAAGCTGCAACCCTACGAAGCGGTCGAAGAGCCTGAACGTCCTGGTTCCTCAGCATCGGTCCGTCGTAAAGCTCGTAGAAGCCCTCATCCTGAGGCCTCGGATAGCGATCATAGTCCTAGGACACGACCACGCTTACGAAGAGGAAGAACCGAGCAGCCTCCTGTCCGATACAGAGAAGTGAATAAACCCAGCGGTCTGCTTTCGGATGGCGATCGAAGTTATGCCACCAATGCCTCTCGTATCCCTTCGACCTACAGTCGAAACAAATCGCTTGCCGGACCATCATCTGAACACCTTCGACCTGGCCTACGATCAAGAACGCCATCGTACACTGGTAGGCTATCGCCTCGATCACCTCGATCTGCTCGCGTCTCACCTGAAAGACCTCAAAGATCAAGTACCGAACCTCTTTCATCAGGTCAGCCACAGGGTGCGCCGCCTTTAGACACCAAACCTCGTATGACAGGTAAAGGCAAATCCCCTCGACCGCCTGAGCCATCTTCAGGTCGTACATCCCCGAGTCTCATTCGTACCGCTGCTCGACGTACACTTGCCAGTTCTTCTCGTGTCACCTCCATCGCCAGACATTTCGATCGATTATCCCGTGAAGCTGAACGCGAGCGTCAGAAGCGTATTTCGATGGTTCGAGGTAAACGAGCCAGACCAGTAGGAGTGACCAAAGCAAAAGTACAAGTCTTCGATAATTTACGAGATGCTTTCAGAGACGAGTTCGATACGGACTCTTCTGAAGCGGATAATGAAGAAGATGAAATGGGTAGTGATGATAGTGCTGAATCAGCAGGGGAACTAGATGAAGATGGCCAACCTAAACAACGTAGACGGTCTTCTCCAACTAAATCCAGATCAAGGAAGAATTCACCTGTGAAAGCTACAAAACCACTGGAACCTATCCCTGTCCAACCTTTAGCTTCACCGTCTACAGAGTCTATCCCCGAACAAGCAGAGACGAAAACTGATGAAATATCTATATCGGCATCGGGAGTTTCATTAGCCACTCAGTCGATCTTGAGTGATGCGAGATCTGAAATGTCTTTTACAGATAGATTACAAATTGAGTTACCAAGTTTCGAAACTAGTGCTCCCTTACCTAGCCATCCGGTAACCCCACAATTATCGATTGATACCGCGGACGAATTGCCCAAAGGACCTCAACATCCCACGATGTCGCAGATGTCTCAGATGTCGGAAAGTGAATTAAGTTCAGGTGGTGTCGAAAGATCAAGTATACTCAAAACCTTGACTGGACTATGGGCATTTAGGGCCGGTGATTTCACCCCTCTCGAATATCCTCTATCTGCATCTGAACATTTATTCGCTGATTCAAGAGTCATCATACGAGAGAATGAACCTACGAGTATCATCGCTTTTACCCTCAGCTCGAAGACTTACAGGGATAAGATGAGAGAAGCCAACCAATCTAAGAATGGAGGTGGGAATGGTAAAACGGAAGCTTTCATGCCTGATGATCATCATCATGGGAATGATAGAGCGTCTACGTGGGATATCGTCTCGATGGATGAGGCTATGGATAATGAAAATGATCTAAGGAGAGAAGGTGGAACACACTTGAAATATGGCAAGTCCGCTTTGATGATCTCTGGAGTGAAAAAGGTGCTGATATACTATTTATTCACATTAGACTTTGAGTCCGGTGCTTCGACGATCTTCTGCAGGATCTTCTTCGCTGAGCAATTCGCTGCACTGCGTTCTGCCTGTCAATGTGAGGATAGTTTTGTGGAGTCACTTGCTAGATGTGTTCAGTTTGACGCATCGGGTGGTAAATCCGGATCAGCCTTCTTGAAAACTAAAGGTAAGCTAATGAATCGCGTTGCTCCTTCATGATGCAGAAGTTTAGCTGATATAATGCTATCGTATTAGACGACCGATTCATTGCCAAGGAGATATCTCGATTAGAAATGGATGCCTTAACTAAATTCGCTCCTGCATATTTCGAATATACTCGGAAAGCCTTCCAGGGTCAGAGACCAACGGTGTTAGCCAAGATATACGGTTTCTTCAAGATTGGTTATCGAAATGCGATCACAGGTCGATATATGCGGATGAACGTTTTGGTCATGGAAAATCTATTCTATGAACGAAGGTTTTCCAAGATATACGATCTGAAAGGAAGTACGAGAAATAGGTTGATTCAACCTACCGGACGGATCAATGAGGTTCTTTTGGATGAAAACCTGATGGAGATCGTATATAAACATCCTTTATATCTCCGTGATCACTCGAAAAGAATACTCAGAACGGCATTATTCAACGATACGCTCTTCCTATCCAATTTGAACGTTATGGATTATTCACTCGTAGTTGGAGTTGATTCGGAGAATCATGAACTGGTAGTTGGTATCGTAGATTATATAAGGACCTTTACATGGTAAGTTCAGCTGTCATTGCAGATAACCGTAGACCGTAGTAATCTGAAGCTAATTCATCTTGTTTGATGTTGTAGGGATAAGAAATTGGAATCTTGGGTTAAAGATTCAGCTTTTCTAGGTGGAGCAGGTAAAGGTGAACCGACAATCGTCACCCCCAAGCAATGTAAGTGTTTTGAGCTTTATCTTCGCAGCAATATGCAAATGTTGAGAGTCGGAAAAAGCTGATGTGTGATGGGTAAACAGATAAACTTCGTTTCAGAACTGCAATGGAAAGGTTCTATTTCCCTTCTGTTCCTGATAGATGGACGAAGGTGGGATTGGATGAAGTCCCAATTGAAGAGGATGGGCAATCAATCACAAACAACAACAGTTGATCAAGATACGTTTTCGAAATTCTTTGCCACAAAGTACAGGTCATTCAAACATTAAATGCAAGTAATGCTTTGTGAGATTAACTCATATCTATATAGAATTATTTGTACATATATGTATATACATAGAAAATACCCCTGTTGTGCTAAAAATGATGAATAATGATAATGTCCTTTCACATTTTATCTGATGTACAATTTCTCGCATCGATCCTGTCATTATATGTCATGTGTCATCGTACAATCATCTATGTCTCTTCTTTATCAACTGCTTCTCGCATCATATCTGATCAAATGAGGGTCAGCTCAAGGGAGATGTACGACGAGTGGTAAGTAGAGAGCTCACCTCCCCATACGGACGTTGCCATCGAATCAAAGAAATCATCTGCAATGACTTCTTCCGTAGGCGATTCCCTGGTAACGTATCCGATATCAGCATCATTCCCCTTCATTATAGAGATTTTTCATGACACACCTTCTATAATGCGCATCCTCGGAGGATAACATACTTCCATTCGAAGTTTGTCTTCCCAAGGACGGTCTAGATTGATGAGTCGGTCTATCTCCACTGGTGCTACTAACAGACAACGCAGGTGAATGTCGACTCATCGACGCGTTATTGTTGAATGATACGTCAGGAGAAAGGGGATGGGAGTGAGTACCTGTACTAAGTACTTCGGGGGATGGATTTGGACTAGACATGCGAGATTGGGGAGGTGAAGGTGTTGTTTCTCTGAGTTCGCCGGGGAGGTTATGGAATGGATTACGATCGATCTCGTCCAATGGGGGAGTCGCTGGCATGGGCTCAAGCACGATTGCAGGTATACCTATGATAATCACAAGATCAGCTGCTGTGAAGATAAGGGCGACATGGCTTCGTCAGCTCTCACCTTCAGCTTCAGCATTGAGTGTCCTCCTCCTCTCGTCTCTGGAAGCTAAGAATCTTCTTCTCCAATATATAGTCCTCAGAAGACCTCTAACTCTATCGAGATTTACTAGATCTGTCACTCGCTCCGTCTTGGCTCGTCTTACAAGAAGATCATCCAGTCTATTTAGGGTTAAGCGGACAATTAGCTGAGTCTCATGACAATAACTACAGCTAACACTCACTGTAAAGCCTTCTCATCGTCGATCAACTTATAATGCGCCAACATCATTAACATCGAGGTGAAACTAATCCCCCTCCCGTTCTCTTCAGATATCTTGGCTTCGCTATATAATCGAGAGAACAGCAATCGTCTTTCTCTGACTTGTCGATAATCGATGTGGGCAATTTGATCTTCCAACCTCCGTATATCGACTGCTCGTCTGACACCGTTAGCTACGAAGAGCTTGCCCGAGGCATTATCGATAGGGTCGGGGAGAGCGTTTCGGATCATATTGGGTATACTGTATTCGATAGGGTAGGTACGGACTTCGAAGACCCCGGTAAGTCGCTGAAAGGCGATTCGTCAGCTCATGTCTTCACAAGAGATTTGCTATGTCTAAGGGGGTCGACTTACCGAAAAGAATCGAACAAAGTCCTTCCGCTTGATATAGCCCGTCCGTTGTGTGTCGAATTCTGCCCAGAGTTGTTTGAAAGCCCCTACAATAGCTATCAGCATAACTAACCGCTATTTTCAAGGAGCGTTAAAATACATACGCATCTCCTCTCGATTCAACGAAGATCCACCAGGCATTTGATAAACATAAGCAAAAGATTCGACCACCACACCAGTAAACATGTTCAAGAAGATATACCTATTTCAGGTTTGTCAGTGGTGCTATATTTCCCGCTCACAAAAAGCTCAACTCACATCGAGACAATGTTCCAACTGATGAAGAGTGCATAGGCCCCTGGAGCACTACCGCAATCTGATTCCAAGAAATTACTATTCTCGGTACATCGAGGTGGAGATATGGTACTGACAATAATTCATCAGCTTCTTGCTCGATGCAGTGGGATACATCTGGATTTACTAGTCGTGCATATATCCATTCCATCCCTCACTTTTGTAACCCACCAGACGTCAGCGATACTCGAATATGATCTATGAGAGTCAATGACTTACCCCGTAGACATGAATGCCAACATGATCAAAGCATTACCAAATGAATAATAGTTTTGGAATCTCGTCCCAGCATTATTACCCATCTTAGTCAAACCGAAAACTTCAAGGTACATGATAGCGAACCAGATGAAGAGTGTCGCCCAGAGAAGGAATAAATTGCCAATAGCAGGTAAACTCGCGCTGAATACATAGATCAATCAGCTATCTTCGTCCGACCAGCAAATGTCAGCTGAATGTTCTGCTTACACCGAGGTTTTGAACAACTGATTCAAAGAGCTTATCCTTTGTACCAATTTGAGTGAGATAGACACCAAAAACAATTTCTGTAATTGGATATTAACCTGATTTCCAGGCAGTCCAGCACTGGCAGCCTGTAGAGCGGGGATAGTAGTAGCGAAACTTCCAGTGATAACAACGACATCGAACAAATTCCATCCGTTCGCTCTGAAGGATCTGAGACCCAATCCGTAGAATCGTATAAGTAGGTCGATGGCGTATAAGACCGTAAGACAAAGGAAGATGATATCGAGTTGAACCTCATTGAGGATGTTTTCGGAGAAATCTTGCATCCTGCGGTAGAATAGGGTCGTAATGTTAACGGACACCGAGACTGCATTGGACAGTTTAACTTACATCAATAACAGGATATGAAGATAGTATATCCAGGTAAAGCTGACCGCCCAGAACCCATCTTTGGTCGTAGCTCTATCGTAACACCATGCTCTGAACGGTAATGTCGGGCGACCTTTGGGTAGTTGAGAGGGTGTTTGAGCTTTGATAAACTTTGATAGATCGACCCATTGTCTCTGTTCGGTTGTAAGAAGCGCATTACCAGACCGCGTGCTGAAGTTTTGAATGATGATACTGCGTGTGGAAGAGAGTATCAGTAAGATTGCTCCTTGTCATCTATTGAAGACAGAAAGATGCGTGACTTACCTGACGAAGAGCGTCAAGATGATAACCCCTCCGAACAGATTGAAGATTAACATAAAGATCGCATTCCATTGGGAAGCCATATTCTGAGGTTGCTCATCCCTCCCTACGATATTCATGAGCGAAGCCATGACATCGATCCAACCTTCCAGGGAAACACTTTCGAACAAGATCAAGATGGATTCTCTGAACGAATCGAATGACCATTTTGATGCGTCCAATGCAGGGTTCGCCCATACTCTCGGTACCAAGTATGTGATAGAATCGTCGATCGACGAGGACGCGTATTCGTTTATACATGTTGATTTACCGGACACTGAATCATCGTTGCAGTAATACAACAATCCGGAGAAGATGTTAAGACTACGTGATACCAAAGATCAGCTTCTTCTAATGTAACAGGAGGTAGAAAGTGGACTTACCCCCACACGGCAAAAGGTATCAAATACAGAACCATCAAAATCGACGCATCAAGAATCTTCAAAGCCCCAGCAAATAGAACAGCATGTAACGTATCTCTCAACCTCGAAAAGAGGGTTATCAACCTCAAAGCTCTGAAACTTTTCAAAGCTCTAGTCATCCTACTTAGACCACCTATGAATATGAGAGACGTCGTAGTATTGATTAAGAGGGTAATGAGGATGATGAAATCCAGAACGTTCCATAACGAAAGTAGATATGCGTTGGGCGCAAACATGAAACCATCCGCAATGATCTTTATTCCCGCTTCAGCGATGAAAACCGTTCCGAGGGCTACTTCAGTAAGATCGAACCATGTCCCTCTGATGTAACCATGTTGGCCATAATATTTCCTTCGGTATGCTGGTGACGCCACTGCAGCTACTACGATACTTGCCACCACGGCACTGAAGACTATAGCTTTTACTACTAGTTGAAGTATTGGATGTGCTGGTCTGCCGAATATACGATCTCCGTAAGCGGGTTGCACACATGCTTGACAGAATCGTCGAATTGGGTTATTCTGGCGAAATATCCAGAGAGATTGGTCGAAACTCGGATGAGCCGCGATAAAGTCTGCCTGCTGATTACGTCGTTCTCGAAGGGCATCCATATGTTCGTCGCTCGAAGGTCCAGCGTTCAGGGGAGGGAGGAGATCGGTTCTGCGAGGAGATTAGCTCATGCGTCAAACATGCATGCTTGTTGACTCACAACCCTCGGTCATCGTCCAGATCATCGTCAAGATCCTCAAATTTGGGTGTAGTATGCCTCCGTAGGTTCCTCAGTGGTATAGGTGATTCTTCTTTATCTCTACCCAAGAGTCTTCGCATCGCACCTTTGGCACCGGCTGTGTTGCCCCAAGCCCCCTACAAGGCGGCAGTCAGCTATGCGTCCGTGTCTGAACAGACAGCAGCTTACATCAGAATTGGGCACACTGCCCACATCAGCTCCGATATTCTGCCTGAGCGGCAATACTAAGTTGGGTGGTAGTGTACCGACTTTAACGGCATTATGTCGAGCGGACATCAGTCTGTATGGGTTCAGTCGATCAATCCAACTTATATGAGCAGATTGAGGCTCGGCTCTTCTGATGAATGCTTCGACTTGTTGTTTACGCTTTTGCTCTTCGGCAACAGCGAAATTCTGTAGAGAATGAGTGACAAACATCAGCGGGCGCTTGACGCCATAATCGAAGTCAGCTTACCTCGTTGATGACAGCAATGAACAATTGGACGAGGATGACTAGGGAGAAAGGCATGTGAGCTATCTTCACTCTAGGTCGGTGAAGCGAAAAACCTACAGAATGAGAACAACATCCATCCGCAGAGGAAGATCGCCGAGAGCCAATTCTGAGCAAATTGACCTTCAGATCCCATCTATAGATACGACAGTCAGGTGAACAGACTCCCCATACACCATAAGATAGTCTACGATGGAACTCACCACATTGTACAAAACATCTGTCCAATTTTCCGATGAAGATATTTGATACATTCCTAGAAAAGCGTTGAAGGTTTGTGAGAAATCGATCGGATCACCTTCTATGTCACCTCGGAATAGTTGTAAGGCCTGATGGCATCAATACGATCAACACGAAGTTCTCTTCATATGACGGAGGTCGAGGCTTGTACGTACCATCAAAGCGCTGAGGAAGATCATTAGGAATAGAAAAACCACCATGTTGAGTAAACCCGCAAAACTACCGAAGAACGTGTTCTGTAAGGTATCAAGATATTAGATCAATTGAAGATCCTTTCCGTCATATGTGTGCAGAAGCCGTTAACTTACTAGAAGCGGTTTCATCCTTGGGAACGCCAGAATGACTCTATACCATCTCAACAACTGAAAAACCGTTAACCATTGGTATATACCTCCATTTGCGATAACGGGAATCTGGATGATGGAACATGCGACAGCCAAGAAGAGATCAAAGCAGTTCCGTCCGCTTAGGAAGAACGACCGCCAATCTGGAAAATGCCCTGTTATTCGGATAATCATTTCCACGTCGAAAGCTAATGTAAACGCAATCTCGAGGTTTTCTATTTTTAGTGACCGCGATTATTAGCGGATGCCCAACCTGTCATTGTGATTGGACATGATCAAGTCCCAGAATTTTCAAAAGGAAAAAACAACTAACTCAAAAGATCCAACATCGACGCAGAAGACGAAGCGGTTTTCGTCCCCTGAGTGACCATATCTGTAAGAATCAACAATACCCAAAATATCTCCGTCCTCTGATAGATGGTCAACACCTTGTTGTGCATCTTGCGCTGTTTATTCTCAGCCGCCCACTGAGTGTCTGTTCCGAGTAAGCTTCTGTTTATCACCAACCCAAAATTAGCTCAACGTTCACACAACATCAGGACTGAATATATATATACGATCGAAGGCAGAGACTTACTCGTCACCTCCGAAAGCACTTCGTTTCGTCTCAGCCCTAATATCCGAGAACGTATTGACGACGACAGCGACCAACAGATTCAACAACCAGAAGTTGAGCACGATGACCCCAGCGAGAAAGTAGAATGCCGAACTGAAGAAATCAGAGTCCATCGCACTGTACATGACGGGTGCCCATGTATTTACTGGGACCAATAATCAGCCTTTATCGAATAAACAAGTGCTATCCTTTGGTGTTTCACTCACTTGAACAGATGATGACGACCTGGACGAGAGACTGGAAGATATTATCAAAGCTATTCACGCCGTTATTCGGATTATCATCGGTTGTCTGTCCGCTCATCAATACGTGGCCTTTATGAAAGATGAAAAATCGTAGTGACTCACCTTACAAACCTGTCCTAGAGGGCATATGTACCCTTTCGGACTGATACTGCTCGGTGACCCATCCAAATTCAGGTACGCAACATGTTGAAGTGTGATTGGGTCGAGCGATCCCCCACATTGGTTCTCCAGTATAATCTCATTCGTCGAATTGTCCGGATCCGTCAACACGCAGAAACGTCTGAAGGATCCTTTGAACGATTGAACACCGATAATAGAAAAGATACCAGCTGCGAATATCAGGAAATAGGCCACGGTAATTAACATTGGTCCAGCTCTTTTCAGAGAATGTAGGATTGTTGTTGTACCACTGGTGATAACTAACAGCCTTCCCGCTCTAAGTACCGATAGTGCCCTGAAGATGTATATATGCCGATTGGCAGTCGCCTCATATCCCGATATAGCTAGGAAGAAGGTGATCCAATATGCTATGACAGCGATCATATCGATACGATGCCATGAATGTCTCAAGTATGGTCGACCTTGTAAAGCGAGGTTTTTCTGCTTGGCGACAGCACTTTGGAATGGCGCTTCAGGCAGTATCGGTATAACCCTTTTGGGTTCCTCCTTGATCTTCGATATCGATATCGAAGGTCCGCCATTCTGGCGATGGGTCCTAGATGAGCCATTCGTGGGATCGTTATGAAACCTCCATGCTGCTCGATGAGATGTTTTGGATTTGGACAGGTTACGCTGTAAGTTGGTTTGAGCTCGTCCGACTCGCCGCTGAACGGTTGGTATAATGCCAGAAGGAGAGAAAAGAAAGTCTCGGAGCGATCGATCGGGATCGAGCAGAAGGCCGCTGACGACTATACGAGCGAACATTTCGAGGCTGTGGGTTGATGTGTCAGAACTGTGGGTACGATCTATTGAGGCTAAAAATGTGAGTTGAACTTACGTGAAAATGCAGAATAACACAAGAAGCACGTAATCTTCCCAAGATTGAAAATATCCATCATCTACCCTTGGTTCATTCTGCGCAGGGGCGGATTGGATGGCAAGTACGACAACGTTGGTGATGATCAGGATGAGGATAGCGGGTTCGGTGTAGCTGCAGCATGTCACAAGAACGAGCAAGTCAGATAAATTGCCCATGAAGAAGACTTGAGTCAGAAACCAAGACTTTCAGTACACTCACGGATACTTTAGCAAACCATTCATTGCCTTCCTTACTCTCGAACTCTTGCTGAAAACACCTAACGTCCTACCTCTCAGCCCAATTTCCGGTGGTCTTGGATCGGGTCTCTGCGGCGTCGTAGCCCCGACATCTGGTATCCTAATTCCTAAACCTATATTCTCCCTTCCCTTCCGTTTAGTATCTTCCTCATCATCGTCACTACCTAATCTTTCCACTCCATCATTCTCCTTTCGATCTACACCCATGATATTGACAACTCGTACACTAGCAGATCTAATCGTTTTGCTGACTTTTCGCAACGTACTCGATCGAGCTAAGCCTTTCTCATCGTAGGGTCTTTTCTTCTTCCCAGGTGATGATCCGTTACTCAATGGACTTCTTTTCTTCTGACCTGGTGAAGAGTGTGAAGGATGGTCATATGTCTGTCCGGGGGTCAACCTCTCTCTATCTTCATTGAACGATTCTATATCAGATCCCGAGATAGATCCAAGGGATGTTTCACTCTCGTATTGCTTTGATCCAAAATTCCTATTTCTAGGTGGGGACAATGGTATATCTTCTATTGGCGTACTCAGATCTTCAGTAGATTGTAATGGATGTGTTCCTCCCCATATATCGTTTCCCGATGTAGCGTACACAATATCCCTCTCTTCTGTTCTGGGATCCAGCAGGTGTGTACGTGATGGAGTTGCCAGTCCAGATGTAACAGGTGGCTGCGGGAGGAACAGATTGGTATCTTCTCTTGATCTGTTCCACGATAGTCTTCTAGATAATCCATCCGAATTTGGAGTGGGCGACGAAGGAGAGGCGACGGGTGAAGGTGAGCTGGATCGGATTGCTGAAGAAGTAGATATGGCTATGCTATGATTTGTATTTCGAGAGTTATGTCGTGAATGTCCAGCAGAAGAAGCCATAGCTTATCACCTCACCTCTTCTCGAGAGAAGGGGGAAGGTGAAGAAGATGCAAGGGGAGCGTTCGAGTCGAGAAGAAGTGAAACTGAGAGGTAGTCTGTGAGTAGGGTTGGGTTTCGGATTCAATTTAGCTCCTGGTAAAGTATACGCTTATGATTCTATGTGACGATTGGATCCGCCATTGTTCACTGTGATCCTAATCTGTAGTTGATGTCTATGGGTATGGGTAGTTTATGTTTAATGCACAATATATAATATAAAACATAATCAAGAAATGAAAGGAATGGCAGATATACAACGTCTCACAGCAACAACTACGGTTATATGATATTGCACGACTGCACGTGCCTGACGCGATCGAGTGAGCTGCCAAAGGTCATTGACGCGATTGCCTTCACCACAGAGTATCTGGTACCTGTCATGTAAAGAAAGACGCTTGCATTGGATGGAATAATGAATGAGAGTTCGAATATCTGTCAACATGGTCAGTATATGCAAGAACGAAGAATACGAATGACCATATAGCAACAAATCATATAATAAAGCAACAAGAAGTACAGTACACAGAATGAATGTCAAAAAATTGTTCAGTAAAAGTCCATGCAACTTCCTAACTAGCAAATTGTCTACTAGCTCTTTTCCTCTTATCATTCCCTCCTCCTCGGGGTCCACTAGGCCCCGATGAGGCAGCAGGCGGAGGTGGTGAAAGAACTACGCTCTTCCTCCATTCCTGTGCTTGTTTTATACCTTCCTCTCTACCTTTTCCCTTTCCACCTTGCTGTTCGACCCCAGATTCTCGATAGAATCTCTCCCTTTCTTTCCTTTTCATCTCTTCCTTCTCCAATTTCTTCTGTTTCTCCCATCTCTGTCTAGCTTCTTCAATCTCAATCTCCTCTTTCATCTTGGATGTCACCGGATCTTGTAATCTAGATAATCTCTTACGATGTCTTTCAGCCAATTCATCATATGTCATAGCTCGTTGTCCACCTGATGACATATGTTGGGAATTTCTATTACCCCTATGATCCGCTGCCGATCCAGCGATGATTGTTGTACCTAGCTTGTTGCCATTACCTGCGCCACCAACATTCAAGTAATCATGATACGTCGAGGGTCTATCCAACCCCTCGCTCCTCGTTCTGTGCATTCTGTCTGTAGGGAAAGTGCCGTTATTTCTTGTACTTTCAGATAGTCCAAAATCAGATACTCTAGGTTCCAACATACTGGTGGTCCTTTCCCTTCTATCGTCCATTCCCATGTTCAGATGTACCGAGGAATATGCTGAAGATCGATTAAGGTAGTTTCTCTGTTGTTGTTGCTGTTGATGGGATTCTGAAGAAGTGGGACTAAGCACTTTACGTTCTGATAAATATTTCTCCCATTCCGATTGAGGTGGCGGAGGGGTTGATTGGGCATTTTCAGACGTGGTTGCTTTCATATCAGGGAAATCAAGAATCCTGCTGCTCGTCGTCGACAGATGTCTCTCTCGATTACCTGCAGCCGAAGTGGATCTGAATTCAGACGAAAAATCCAAAAGTCTACTACTAGTAGTTGAAGTGTGTCTTTCTCTCTTGTCGCTATTCGTGCCAAGTGTCGGAGTGGGCGTGGTCCTTCCAAGTATATCATTACCGATTATCGATCCTGTAGGCGTAGATGATTTCAACCTATCTAGAGAGCCCCTAATATCTTCTCTGGCTTTCTTCACTTCGGCAAGCAATCGCATTTGCTGTTCTAATTCTGGATTTGAGCCAGTGGGAGAGTTTGGTTCAGGCTCAGGACTACCAGATTTGAGCTCTTGGAGTCCAACAAACATACTTTGGGGTGTATCGAGACCAGTCGGGGATTTGACTGCGACAGGCTCGTAATTTCCCTTAGGCTCGGTATCTCTCAATAAGCTGAGCGTACTCGATGGTCGATTGTCGCGATCGGACTCGAAGCCGAGCTGAGGCAGAAGTATAGACTCCCTTGTGGCTCTCATCGCTTCGCCATTGAGAGAGCCGTATGGGTCGGTAGGTCCACTCGATCCAGGTCCAGAAGTAGGACTGGCATTACCGTGTTTCTCTTCCCACTCGTTGAGTTCCGCTCCGACGTTCTTGAACCTTTCGGCGGCACGTTCGATCTCTTCAGCTTCGATCTTGGCTTCTTCCTCCTCTCGCATCTTGCGGTATCGCTTGGTGAGGATGTTGAGCACACGGAATTGGATGGCTGCGCCGATCTGTCCAGGAATATATTGTCAATACCAATCGCAGCTGTCCACAGTACGTGAGTATACGCACAACCACCATAGCAGCCAAGATACCCAATTCAATCATCATAGTCTGAGTAAGGGGATATTTGAATCCATAGAGTTTTGGGAACAGGTCGTGGAAACCGAGATTGTACACGTAGAACTAAGCGTCCAGCGATACAGATTAGCGTAAATATGAAGACAGCTGAGGCAGGTCATATGATCCCGAAACACTCACCTCCTTCAGCCCCGCTCTAGTATAACAGTCTACCCCCAACGTAAACGCCGTCGCCCCAATCCAAGCCGTCGAGATAAGCATCATCCACTCATTAGTCTGCTTAGGTAACGAAGCGACCAATCCTCCGACAGACAAACCACCGAGCAGACCCCATCGTCCCAGGACAGAGGTAATCAGTCCGCCCTGTCGAGTAGCGAGGAGGAACCATCCGAAGGTGAATCCACCAATGGCCGAGACCCAGTATTTTGCAAACGAGTATAGGAATATACCTGCTGCGCCCCCGAAGAAGGACGCGATGATACAAGCTAAGAGGTACAGACCTCTCAAAGTGGTTGACGGAGGGTTAGGGGATGGAGGTTGGATGTTTGGCTCAACACTGGTATCATGGAAGAAACATGTCAGCTATTTATCGAAGAATGGTAATTAAGCGTAGGACAGGATAGACGCGGTATATCGATCATCGATTTATCCGGCTTGGCCATGCCTATGGTGTGATGTATGGTTTCTCAAAACAAATTGGTTGTATGATGGAGTGGATGCAGGATGAAAAGGAAAGATCCACTTGTTCACTCACCCAAATCGCAATACCATGACCAAAGTAAACAACATCAAAGCGTAACCCGATGAAATCGCATTTGATGACCTATCTCATCACGTAGTCAATCGATCAGCTGATCATTCCTCCGAGGCCAATCGTATAAATGTTCTTCCGAATCGTGAGAGGGAAAGTCAAACTCAACCTACCATCGATTCTTCCCACCAAGCACAGCCACAGGTATCCCACTAACGATCAACAACCCACCCAACACTCCGAAAGCAGGATCGATCTTGATATTGAACGGTATGAACCCATCTCCCTCTTGCCACGGTTTAGTCTTCTCATTCCCATCCCACGGGATAGTCCCATTCGTGTAATTCCCTTTCCAGATGGACTCGTTCACCGAGGTATAATCACTGGCATTGAGGGTGAATGTCAGAGCGAGAGTCGTAGCTGGTTCGAAGGATGCCGAGAGTGTCGCGGTTGTTGGATAGGTGGTGAGAGTTGTAGTGAATGTTGTAATGTTCAAAGTGGGAGTAGGGGAAGATGAAGATGAAGAGTTGGAAGATCGGGTCGCTGAAGAGCTATTGGATCCTGAGGTTGAGGCGGAAGTAGATCTAGAGGAAGAGGAAGTGGGATCTTGAGCGTATACTAGGGGTAGTACAGCGATGAATAGGTTGAAGAACCTCATTTTGAGTCAAGCCCACGATCGTGGGGAAGATGTGGTGGTTATGTTAAGTGAACGATATTGATATATGTTGTTGTAGGCTCGATACAGTATCTGGATTTCCTAAAATGTAATTATGATATAGCAAGAAGAAAGTGAGAATAGCGAGTGCTAGCAGTGAAGTTGCAGGTGTTGTCACAATCGGAATAGGTGATACAGGATGTATAAAGGAGTGAAATTATTGACGAATTCGGTCGAGTAACAAGTAGATTAGGAAGTGATCAAAGGAATGAAGTGTGAAAAGGAATGATATAGTCTATCTCCTCGGTTTGTGGTCTTAGCTGTTGATAGTGGAAGTGAGGTAGCTGTAAGAACGATGAAAAGGTTGATGGATAAACAACTCGACTTGCAGCCAGGATGTCCAACACTGGTATGAGGGTAGAGTGAGTGAGCGAGGTACCATCAAGGGTCGTGAGGGAATGAGATAGATGGTATAAGATCGCAGTGGTGTGGTAGCATGTCAATATGATAGTGCTGATGGATGCAAGGTCCTTTGGAATAGGAAGGGACCGATTCACTCTACTCCACTCCACTCACTCTGTTTTTATCGTTGATTGTCAATCCCAATCCCAAAATCAACATCATGAAAATGTTCTAGAACCTCATATCTTGGATGATTACTTTGTGTGTGTGAATGATATGATTCGAATCAGATCGATCAATCAACCTTCTACACAATGACCGAAAACTCAACCCAACGCAACTCAACCCTGACGTAGAACATTGACCGAAAGAAACGGCCGGAAAGTAAAGTATCATCCTGTATGAGTGTGAGACATGATTGAGATTATGTCCATTCTCCAAGCACAAGCACAAGCACAAGCATGCAAGCTTCTAGTAGGCAAATGAGATGAGGCTATGCCAAAGTTATGGGAAATCTCATGGGATTCGGCGAATAAACATTCAATCGAGGCTGGATGAGACATGAAACGCACTTAAAACTCAAATGGACTACCTCCACCTTCCCTTAAGTTACTCGTAGACTAGACACGTGAATTAAGCATCAATGCGGGTGATAGGGAGGGAACACGTTAAAATGGCATAAGTCATGAAAGTAACAATAGTGTACAAAGAAATGATGAAGTGATGATAATATACAATGAAAACAGGAGTTACGCCGGGTCATAATGATGGATAGTCTACAAAGCTGGATGATAAATTGTTGATCTAGATCTACAGCACCTGGGAGAGGAGTGAAAATCGGGACTAGGATAGATGAGACGATCTATGTTCTAGGTGATTTCTTTTTCCATTTCTGGTGTTTTATCAATCATGACAGAAGAACGTATCAGCGGTGTTCTTGAGAATATGCCAAGTAATTGTCACTCACAGAATGATCCAATGTCGTAAAGTCTTCACTTGTAGTGGCAATCTTGACGAGCTGTTTTAACCAAATACATAGCCACGATCAGCAGCTTGCCGATTGATCGCAAGATATCGGAACAAGAGGTTGATCACCATATCTCACTCACATATTTCCCCAACTTGGTCAGTTCCCTATCAGCCATACCCTCAGGTTGTCCAGCTTTGTTAAACGCTCGAATCTGTAATTTGAGGACACGTCAGCTTGTTGAACTGAAGCTCTCCCCCAAGGGAACAGCTGAGCGTGACAAACTCACTTTGAGTCCTTCACCAGGATTCAGAGCGAAGTTTCTAGAAAGATCATCTATGTGTATTGTCTAAAATTACCATCATGGTGAGCTCCTGCTTGGTTACTTGACTATACTTGCCAGCTCACTCACATTTTTAGCAGACCAATGAGGGAAATGAGCCCAGAAATACGCTAGCGGCTTGACCCTATGTCAACACTATCAGCTCTCGGCACTCTTTAGTCTATTTAGATCCTGCAGAGCTGACTACGTACTCATGCTCGAAAGGTTTGCCATTCCTTTGCGTAAACACCTAATTCCATAAATTCATCAGCTGATCCATTGAGGGAGGCTGTCTACGGGTCAGCTAATTTGAGTGGCTGATGGACTTGCTGGAAACATTGTCGTCCTATCAGAGACAAAAGCAATCTTATAACCCCTTTCCCCACCTATCATATCCAATTCTACCAGTTTCGATTCCAACCATCTCCAATGGGTCTGTGACCAGATGACTATATCATAATGCGGGTAGACCAGCTCGAGGAACTCGTGTAGTCCAGGTCGAGCACATTCTGCAGAGGGTAGAGCACCACTGATGAGTGGTTTCGTATCGACGATTGCTATATTATACATCATTAATCAGCTTCACCAACATTTCGGTTGGCACAAGTTTGGAAGCTCACTATAGTCGAGGTCTAGGACCAGTAATTTCTTGCCTTCTCTGGGTTCGTTCATGACCTGGCAATACGAATTAGTTTGAAAATTTTGAGTGGATACGTAAAAAAAAGTGACTCACAGTGATAGGTACTTTATCAACGATATTTTGAATCATCCTCTTATTCCTCGGGTCATCAGCAGGAGCAATCCCCTTGACCTGATTAGAGTACGTCACGTCAAAGTCGTCGGTGTTCTACAGGTCAACATTAAATCAACAACTGATCGCTCAACATTATCTGTATCTTTATTTGTGAGGTGAGGAGAAAGGCATGATGCGTAGACCTACCTGTACACCCACGCCCAACTTATCCTTAAACCTATCTTCCTCCCTCGTTCCTACCATGACGAACTTCTGACCCTTCTTCACGCCCAATGTCCCGAATCTCTTCGCATCGTGTTCGGTAGATAATTTACCTTTTGATCCAGGAAGGAGGTTGATCAATTTCTGTCCATCTGGTGGGACACCTGTAAGAGTCGAAATGAGATGTCTGAAGTCGTATACCCTAAGAGCATCAGAGCAGCAAGAGATCAGCATGTAATCGCAGTCAAGGCGCTACCGCCCACAAGTTGTGAGAGTGGTTGTATATTGAGAAAGAGATGGAGCATCGAGTCAAGGGGATTGTCATCTTCGGATGAATAGATGAACTATAGATCATGTACCATATGACAGTTGATGGCACCAATTCACTCACATATCGTTCCCTCCCACTCTCAAATCAAATACCTTGCCTGACCAGGTCATCTTCAACTCCCACCATTCTTCGAATTTCTCCAGTTCCTCTACTAACGGTACAGCCTGTACCGTATTGTTATCCGAAGGATCTTCCTCCTCTGGCTCTTCAGCTTCATCCGAAGAAGCAGAAGCGGTATTTCGACTGTCATCAACAATGGATGTGGAAGGAGCACTCTCATCTGAGGTTGATGTAGACACCAGACCCTGCTGATCTTTATCCATCTCTTCGTCCCCAGCCACCTCAGCCCCCTCTCCCGCTCCAGCTGGTCCTGGGACTTCAACATGATACAATTTCGCTTTCTTGTTCTCCGAAGGGGTCGATTCGATATCCGGCTTGGCAACTATGACTGAACCTTGATCAGGTGTATGACCATCTTCCATCACGTTCTCTTCATTGGTATTATTGGCGTCACCATCACTTCCGCTTGGAGGAAGGTCTGAGGAAGTCATGATGTATGTTTGTATTGGTATTTGTAGTAGTATTAGTATGGACGATAAGAGTTGATGAACTCGTAAGTGAACTATTCAAGTGGATAACCCAAGTGGAGGTTGCCAGATTCGATATCTGAATTGTGTTTATATGATCGAATCGTTCTTTACGACTGGGTGACCAAAAGAAGTTCAATCCTCCAATATGAATGAACCATCATATCATCATACTCCTATCCACTCAAGTTGACATCATCTCATCATCCTTAAACCCTTGTCATATACCTTCCTTTGATCACTGACTCACATATACACAGCGACAGACACAAAAACAAAACAAAACAAAACACGTCAAAGCGGGTCAGTTTCTCGGACTTGCTTTCAATCTCCGCTCATGATACCAATATGCTCATCGAAAAGCTCATTATATACATGACAAGAAGAAAGACAAGTTGACTGACAAAGGACAGAGAGGGGTAGAATAGAAATGAATGCTAGGGAATCAAGAGAACCATGTTTTTTTTTCAGCGAAGTAAAAGTCTGAAAGAGACCAAAGTCCGTGTTCGTCTGAAGTTTGGAGTTGTAAACATCGCATAATACTTTGATTGGTAGTGATAAGAAACAGGTATATATGAACAAGAACAAGAACGAGAGAAAAAGAAAGAAGATAAATTTGTTGCGTATATGTATATGTATATGATTGGTTATGCACAGGACAAAAAAGAAAATATCATTGTTGATTCAGATTACTCGGTGGTTACTGATTTAGCCAAGTTTCTAGGGAAATCAACGTCGACACCGTTCATTACGGCCAAGTCTGTAAATCCCAATATAAATCAGTCCAATAGTTCCGTCCCGACACGATGGACGAACTGATTCAACTCACGGTAAGATAATAGTTGAAGTGGTATGACGTTGATTAGACCTTGTAAGCAATCAACGGTTTGAGGTACTCTGATACATTTAGCTGCATCGGAGACTGTCTCGTCATCTTCGTTACAGATGATGACTAATTACAGTGTTTGAATCAGTGACATACGTTCTAGTTTAAAATGGATTCAATAAGAAGTACTCACTGGGTCGGCCCTTTCTGGCAGTCACTTGAGCTAAAGCAGATTGGACTTTAGGGTAGAGAGAGTCTCGAGTCATGATGAAAATTACACTACAAACCTTTTGATCAGCTGACTATACCTCTGCAACGAATAACTGACAGACCACTCACGGAAGATGTTCATCGACCAAAGCAAGAGGACCATGTTTCAATTCTCCCGCCAAGATCTACATAACAACACCGAATCAACTTCATATCTCGGTAGCAGCAAAAGATATCACTTACACCTTCAGAGTGCATATACGAGACCTCCTTGATCTTCAAAGCACCTTCCAAACAAGTCGCGTCTGTTCAAGCAAAGAAGTCAGTTGTATAGCTTACGAGCATTGTTGTGTATCCGACTCACATTGATATCCTCTACCCATGATCAACAGACTCTTCTCCTTGGCCAACATGCTCTTAGCCATCTCTTGGAGAGCCTTATCCATAGCTAGGACTTTCCTGATTTGAGCGGGGATATCATGGAGACCATCAATGATCTGTTGTCTTCTGGCGGTCTTGAGGATCGAATCGTCAGATAGTTGGACCGCCATCATGACCAAAGCAACATATTGAGAGGTATAAGCTTTGGTTGAAGCTACACCAATCTCGGGTCCGGCGTTGATATGGATACCAGCGTGAGTCTCTCTAGACAAGGTCGACCCGACCGTGTTCACTACACCTAAGCACAAGGCACCTCGCTCGAGACAGTATCGCATGGCGAGGATCGTATCGGCAGTTTCACCAGACTGAGAAACGAAGATAGCCACGTCATCTCTGAACACTGGTGTTCGTCGATCAAGGAAATCAGATGCTAATTCGACAGCAACTGGTATATCGGTGAGTTCCTCGAAGACACCTCGAACGGCGATACAAGAGTGATAAGAAGTACCACAGGCGACGAATAGCAATCGTCGACCTCGTCGGATTACTGGAAGATAGGCTTTGAGACCACCCAACAGTACTTGTCGAGTGTCGAAATTGACTCTTCCTCGCATGGTGTTGACGACGGATTCTGGTTGTTCGTAGATTTCTTTTTGCATAAAGTGGTCGTATTGTCCCTTCATGATCTCGGCAAGTTCGATTTCCAGGTGTTCGATGGCTCGAACAGAAGATACGGTGTCGTCTCTTCGAAGTCGGTGGATGTGGAGCTCTGCCGAGTGTTGTCAGCACGCAGTCATCAATGCTACACTCAGGAAAGTATGAGTATGACTCACCTCCCTCAGCAATGTGGGCAATGTCATCGTCTTCGAGGTACAATACTCTCTTGGTGTGTTCAATGACGGCACTAGCATCGGAAGCAACGAAGAATTCGATAGGTTGAGGCATGCCATCTTCAGAAAGGAAAGCTCTCGATTGGGATCTTCTGAGTTTGGGTCCAGCGGCACCATGTCCATCAGCCACGGAGCTGGGCACAGCAAGGAGACCACCGGCATCAACACCGTCAACTAAGTGAGTGATAGGTCAGCTGGAATTCTATATAATTTGTTGAGAGACCCACCTCGCTCCTCGTTTGTAGGCAATTCTACATCTACAAAATCAACCTTCAACTTCCTATCTGTCTTGACACCGATGAGCAAGGGGGAACCTCGTCGAGCAGCGACGATCTCATCAGGGAAATGAGTGGATTTGAAGACGAAGGCGAAGGATCCTTCCTGTAACATCAGAAACATGATACCGTAAGCGACGATCATTTCGGTGAGGGTATGTGAGATTTTGCAAAAATAAAAATACTTACGAGCTCCTTGATAACGGTCTTGATGAGTTCGGTAAAGTTCAATCTCTTGTGAGGTTGACTATCCCAGACGTATTTACAGAGCACAGCGACGGCTTCGGTGTCGGTGTCAGTGTGGAAGGTGTAGCCTCGTTTCAAGAGGACGAGTTTGAGTTCTTTGTCTATAGGAGATCATTAGCACTGGGATCATCGGTGTTACTATCCGAGACAGCTTACAGTTGGTGATGATACCGTCTAGAGGAAGTCATCCGGTCAGCTATCTGCTATTTAGCCATTGGATGGACGGTAAACTCACTGTGAACCAAGCTGAATTCGGTTAGAGCGTTAGAGACGTGAGGGTGACAATTCGTGTTGGAAGGTACACCGTGGGTCGCCCATCTAGTATGAGCCATGGAAGTTTGAGACAAGAATACCTTTTTCATATCTACTTTTTGGGGTTCGGCGGTATTTTCTTCAGCGGGTGAAGGGGTAGCAGTAGCCTCTGCAATATCTTTCCTGAGAGAAGCGACTTTTCCAACGGTCTTGAACATGATCAACGGTGAGGTTGGGGTATCTCCATCAATTCCGATACCTAGAGAAAAATCGGTATCAGCAACAATATTTTTCATACTCGTATGAGAAGAGAACACGGATGATTCGGATCGAGTCATACTCACCAGCACTATCGTATCCTCTATATTCAAGACGAGCTAAACCGTTACACAGCACATCACAAACGTATTTCCTATCCTTTTCAACAAGGAATGAACAGTATCCGAAGATTCCTACGTTCCCACGACTACATCAGCATTATCCTTCGCTGCGTGAACCATGATGAGCACTTACCACACATGATGAGCTAGCTTGTTGTTATGGTAAAAAAGGAGGGTATGAGAATGAATGAAAGAAATGGATTGATGCTGTTCAGTTGAGTGTTATACAGGTAGTAGGTGAGATGGTAGGCATAATCAATTGATCAAAGGAAGTTTTAGCGAAGATGGAATGAATGTTGCCGTTTGCGTTCACGAACGAGCCACATTTGCAGGGTGTGTGTTTGGATATGGTTCGATAATTACGAGGTGTTGTGTGTGAATAGGATTGGGGAGAGATGGCCAAGATAGAGATGCGAGACGAGGACAAAGGGATTGTTGAGTCGTCCAAGAAGCGAAGTTTGTGTGTGTCGTTGAATGGAGACAGAGAGATTATAGAACGGAAAGGAAGCAAGATATCAGCTGTGCCCTCAAATTGTTCTTGAACTATCATACAATGCTAAATCCGAAGATATCCTTGATACTATCAAGAGCGTGAAAGACAACGATAAAATAGAGAGTTCAGATGAACGTGGAAGTGAGGAGGGGCTGTGCGAATTTGGAATTCCAATGAGCATCAACTCACCTAAGAAATGGAATAAACAGTATCTTCTGAATTTGGGATTCCTCTTGATGGAAAGTGGGGGGTTATGCGATGATATGTGTGTATGTATGTATGCTTGGTGAATGGTATGATATTGATGAAGACAGAAGGATTGGGAATGAGGAGTATGTGAGATGTGTTGGTGTTCTATTCAGATACTACGTCAGGGGGAGGGAGGGTTTAGGAGAGAAGAAAAGCAAAGGTAGGCTCGTGAACGCGTTTCAGAACAAAAGAGGGAGGGAAAAGGTTCCTCGTGTCGATATAGTAGATTCGAGTTGGGTCGGGTATCAGCTGATGGATGATTATATTTCCACAAAGGAATACGAAGCAGAAGGAGAAGGGATGGGTTTGCTGAGGATGAGGTAGATAGATGTATAAATTGGGATGGGATGGACTGAAAATAAATGTTGGCTTGAAGCCCGGTTTCATTCCCCTGGTGGTGGGTTAGTAGGATGCCAGAGCAGCTGCCACCTTTACCCGCTTGGTCACTGGTTACTGACTACTCGTGTGTACGTTGTTGATAGGGAATCCCGCGTGGGACACTCAGGGGAATGATAGGGCGATGCATCAAAATGACGAGGAGGGCGTATACTCAAGATAGGTCCCTTGATAAGCGATTCTATGTCTATAATAAGAAAAAGAAAACCACGTCATTGGAATGCTGTTTACACGTGGTGGAGGTCTGTGAGCGGTTGACTGGATTATTTTTGTTTTTTCAACACCGGTTGACGCGACTTGTTTCCACCCTGATGCTCCGACGATCGATGATGATGTTTTGATCTTCAACCTTTTCTCTTTTACTCTTTTGCCGTTTATTCGTCTCTTCTCTTTCATCTACAGCTCATTCAATCCTGCAACTCCTTCTTGATAGTCCTTCTAGTTCCGTCTTGATACTTGACCGGTGATCACACATCCGAGGCTGGCTCACTCGACATGTTAAGAAGACCATTATCAAACAAGAACGGCGATCCACCCGTGACTTCCGCCACCGGAGGAGGGTTCGGCCTAGTCACCTTCAAAGCATTCAAACCACCTTCAGCACTCGCACCCAAACGTGACTTGGCCTTACCAGCGCGTAAAAGGAAAGCGGTCAACTACAAGGGTCAAGGTGGTGGCAATGACAGCGATTCAGACGAAGATGGCAAACCTAGTAAAAAAGGTAAATTCGCAATGGGAAACAAAGAGTATGGCGAAGATGGTGTGTTGGGTGATATGGCAAAATGGTGCAATAGGAAGTTCCCGGTATTCGCACCCAAGGAGAAGACTGTGGTATTCACGAAGAGGTGAGCTAGACTTGCTGCTATCGATGCAATGGATGCAAGCTGACACAGCTATAAATGCAGCTTTTCCATCCCAGTGATGCTCAACCCTAGATCCTCTGAACCAATTATTCACGCTCTTTCCCACGCTTCTCTTGGTGCTCGGCGTCATCCTACTCTCACTCCTCGACCATTACATGACCCCATGGCAGATACAGCAATAGTGCTGTTCGACCCCACAATAGATGATAGACCACCTCCGGAAGAGATCGATGCGGCGAAAGAAGAGGAGGAGAGAAGAAAGAAAGAAGAAGAGGCTAGAGGACCACATAAATCACTCAAAGCCATCTTAGGTATAGTGGATGTGAAGAAGGATAAGAAGGAAGTCAAAGTGCCAGTAGTCATCGATCCTAGATTATCAAAGGTTTTGAGACCACATCAAATCGAAGGTGTAAAGGTGAGTTACACGGCCCACCACCGTCTTCAGCAAGCTTACGCTAAAACTCTCTTCCTAGTTCTTATATCGGTGTACGACTGGACTACTCGCTGCTAACGCTTGGGGATGCATCATGGCAGATGAAATGGGTTTAGGTAAGTTTTGAATTATCTGTCCGACAAACGAAGCTGACCAATTCTTGTAGGTAAAACACTTCAATGTATTGCTCTTCTCTGGACGTTACTGAAGCAATCCCCTATTGCTGGTAAACCAACTTGTGAAAAGGTCATCATCGCCTGTCCTACTTCTCTGGTCGGCAATTGGGCCAACGAATTGGTGAAATGGCTTGGGCCCGGAGCTGTCAACCCAATGGTAGTCGATGGAAAAGGAGGAAAAGCTGAATTGATACCCGCTGTCAGGAGATGGGTCCAGGCTCATGGACGAAACATTACCTTGCCAGGTAAGCCAGCTACTTTTTTTGCACGTCCCTCGAGCATTCCTAGCTGACCTAGTGATATACGTAGTCATGATCGTTTCTTACGAAACCCTTCGAACGCTTCAAGAGGAACTAGCCAATTGCGAAATCGGTCTTTTGTTAGCTGATGAAGGCCATCGATTGAAGAACGCCGATACATTGACCTTCCAAGCTCTCACTTCTCTCAAAGTACAACGGCGGGTAATTTTGACTGGTACTCCCATCCAAAATGATTTATCGGAATATTTCGCCTTGCTCAACTTTGCCAACCCCGAGTACTTGGGATCCAAAGGTGATTTCAAGAAGAATTTCGAGTTGAAGATTCTCAGAGGTAGAGATGCAGATGCGTCTGATAAGGACAAGGCGGAAAGTGATGCCAAGTTGAAAGAATTAGGTGGACTGGTTAGCAAATTCATTATTCGGCGGACTAACGATCTATTATCCAAATATCGTGAGTTGTCCAATAGGCTCCGAAGTAACATCAAGTCGTGTACAACTTGCTGATACACATACAACTGCAGTACCCGTCAAATACGAGCATGTAGTATTCTGTCGACCTTCACCTCTCCAACAGAAATTATACAACCTTTTCGTCACGTCCAAGGATGTTCAGCGACTTCTACGTGGAAAAGACTCTCAGCCCCTCAAAGCTATTGGCCTATTGAGGAAACTCGTCAATCATCCTGATTTGCTCAATTTACCTGAGGATTTACCTGGAAGTGAGAATGTTTTGCCAGACAACTATCATGGCAAGGGTAGAGATAGGACAGTGGATTGTAGCTATTCGGGTAAATTCGTGGTGCTTGAGAGGTGAGTATCAGGTCTGGAAACATGAGATACCGATAGCTAAGTCGATTTGCAGGATGCTGGCGCATATCCGAAATCACACCAACGACAAGATCGTACTCATCAGTAATGCCACGCAGACATTGGATTTGATGGAGAAGATGTGTAGAAATAACAGGTAAGCTGCCATTAACGCGATGACTACTGCACGGGTAGCTAACTCTATTTTGATCAGATACGGGTACCTTCGTCTTGACGGATCGATGTCCGTACCTAAGCGATCGAAAATTGTTTCCCGGTTTAACGATCCCGAGGGAAAAGAATTTGTCTTCTTGCTATCGTCTAAAGCTGGTGGATGTGGTATCAACTTGATCGGCGCTAATAGATTGGTTCTATTTGATCCTGTAAGCTATCTCATTAGGGAATTTGAAATACAGCTGACAGTATTTAATGATAGGACTGGAATCCTGCTAGTGACCAACAGGCCTTAGCGCGAGTCTGGAGAGATGGTCAAAAGAAGGAATGTTTCGTCTATCGATTCCAGACTACCGGTACCATAGAAGAAAAAATCTTCCAGAGACAGTACGTTTCCTTCGCTGCTAGCCCTTTGCACATGATCCGAAGCTAATCATGTATTTGTGATAGATGTCAGAAGCAGAATTTGTCTGCGTGTGTGGTGGACGAAGCTGAAGATACCGCTCGACACTTCACTCAAGACGATTTACGACAGCTATTCAAGTACAATGCCGAGACGGCGTGTGATACCCACGATACATATAAATGTAAGAGGTGTAGGAATGGTAAGCAATTTGTGAAAGCTCCTGCATTGTTATATGGAGATGCAAGCACGTAAGTCAAGTCGACCTTGTACTCATACCCTCAAAGCTGACAGTGAATGGTGTCTTCTTTTAGCTGGAATCATTTCCCCAATTGCGAACTGGGTAAAATGCACGATGATCTCCTAAGAGCTGAATTGGGTTTACCAGAAGTTTCATTTGTTTTCCAATATATCTCCCATTAACCATTTCTGTATTTTTTCCATCTTTATTCATTTTCGCTTTCGCTTCTTCCCATTTTTGTTCTTGTTTTCAGGTGATACCTCGTTGTGATATAGTATCTTCTCTTGTGTTTCTTTTTGGTGTTGGTGTCAATATGGTCTTGTTGTTATTAGTAGACCCGATCATGTTATATCGAATGTATGTATACATGTCTAGATTGATCAGTTCCCATCTTTCTACCAAGTCACGAAAGCCCCGATCGCAGAGGGAGGAGGGAGTGTTATGTCCGGCTAACGGGGCACCGGTTAGGCGATGTCCGATGAGGTGGTTTGTGTGGGTGGTTGGTGATCGAAACAGATAGCGTCATTGACGATCAACATGACAACGGGTGGATACAGTTATCTACCATTGTATCTCACTTGAACATCATCTGGAGGATTACACACCATAGATAGAACTGTGTTAAAATCAGATAAACAAACCTATATCGACAATTTGGATGTCACAGTACGAGCGATAATCTGCACTCCAATCTTACACTCGACATTCACTTGGGATCTGAACGCGTCGATCGTATTGAATAAGAAAGGAGACGAGACACACGTGTATGATGATATAGCCATAGCTCAGGAGTAGGAACTGAATTGTGAGTATCTCAATTTGTAGGAGGATGTTTTGTATGATGTGTACCGCATACACCCTCTCATGGAATCGATGAAAGGAGGAATATGATTGACAGTACTAATCGATGATCAGACTATTTGTCTTTGCAGATAGTATCTTTGCAGATAGTATCTCAACAGTATCGCGTATCAATCGACATCTATCATTCATAACTCGCTTCCTAATTGTCATCCTATCACCTAATCATCATGACCAAATTATCATCTACCATCTCATACAGACTCCTTCGTAGATGGGATCATTTCCTACGACAGCTCTCCCCCGTTGCGAGGTACGAAATATGGTCCGACGCCTCTGGTAAAGGTTACGGCGGACATCTTGGCCCCCAATCGAAACCTTTAGACGTATGGCAGGATAAACATCAACTCCTATCTGGAGGTAAAGGTTCGACGGAGTATATTGAAGCTCGGGCTTTACTTTTGAGTTTGGAAAAATGGGGTAGTGGGTTGAAAGGGAAGAAGGTTTGGTGTTATATTGATAATTATCAGGTATATCAGATACTTAGAAGGAAATATGATCCCGTAGATTTATTACGACCAGGATTAGGATTGGGATTGGGATGGAAGAGATTTTATTTTACTTCGAACAATACCGGTAATTCCATGTGGTTATCTTCGACATTTATTGGTGATTTAACATCCACCAATTATGAACAATCCTCCTCATCATCATCATCATCATCGACTTACCAAAATAGAAATAGAGGAGCATCAACGACTAAAGCTCGATGTCGCAAAGTGACGCAGACATTCGAAGAGATCGATGAATTGATAAACAAATATGAAATCACAATTAAAGCTAGATGGGTATGGGGTAAAGATAATTTCCTGGCTGATAAATTATCTAGATTGGTCGATGTTAATGGCAATTCGCATGGTAGAGGAAAGAGAAGTCTGACACCTCACGTGTTGAGTCTGTTAGAGGCTGCCACAACCCCGTCGAGGAATCTTACGACAGAAGGAGAAGGAGAAGGAGAGATGGAAATGATCGGTGAGAGGAATAGGGATGAGACTGGATTGATCTAGATAGAGTGGTTTGTAAGTTACAGGAGCGTGGTACATGATGAGGTCATCTGGTGCGGCGGGAATGGTAACATGCCTCAATCATTGGTTGTTGTTGTTTATAAGGTTGTTACCTGACATTTGTTGTGTAGTACGTATAATTGACTTGTATATCATCTTCCGTACATGATTTTCGTTATATCCAATCGCGTGTATGTAACATGCTTATGAGCTTAGCCTAGCTGTAAAATTAAGTCTTTTGGTCCAGCTTCTGCTGCTTCTGTTCAGCCTCGGGGATGGCGATGGTGAACAACCGGATGATTGTCGTGATCGGAGTGGCATTTCACGCATCCTTCAAAAGGTTGCTCAACAAGAAACAGATAGGGGAATAATCTACTCTTCCTTGTTGAACTGTGCTGTCTTTCTCCCTGAAGGAACATCGCTTCATCATGTCCTACGCCTCCAGCTACGCCAATTCGGGACGATCGCTCCCATCGTGCTTTGGATGGTGCAATATCGTGTTGTATTAAATGGGTGTACATTCATCTACGATTAGATCTCGTACACGACTGTAGAAATGAGGGGCGATACAACTGTCTAAAAGCAAGAATAGATCTACAAGGTATCTCCATCTCTTCAAAATCATAATCTATCAAGATCAACCCTCTTACTTGCCTTCCCCATCTGTCAAGATCCCTTCTTTGCTTCGCACGCTCAAGGACCCCATAACCCTCTTCCACCTGGCCTTCCTCGCATCAACACAGGAGAACCCCTGAACCCTCTTCCTCGACCTGATGTAGGCGTCTTATATATCATGGGACTAGGGTTGAACAACAAATCTTCGATCGTTGCTGATTTCCCTTTGGCTTGCAGCATATCGTGGGCTCTATCAACGCACTACTCGAAATGACAAATATCAGCTGTTACGAACCTATAGCAGATTCAGCTGACTTACGGTGAAGAATCGATCTAATCCAGCTTTCGACATCATCCCAGCGCAGTTCTGCCAGAATGATCAATCATTGATCAGCTCCTGAAGATCAACCTTACGAGGCAGCTGAATCGACTGCACTCACTTTCTGCCATAAAAACGGATCTTGAACTACTAATCTCCGTTCAGACCAATTCCTAGGCTGTATGCCTCTATCACCTTTACCCATTTTCTCTTCACCTTTTATCCTGCTCTCTCGCATCATCTCCATCACACTATCAATCTGTCCTGGTGTAAATCCCTGTTGAGCAAGTTGGTTCCTCTGTAATTGATCTTCAACTCTTCCTCCACCTACACTCGTCACCCTACTAGCTACACCACCTTGTAAGATCGATATGATCTCCTTGGTATGATCAAATCTAGCTTTATCTTGTGCACTAGCAGAGAATAAAGGTGAAGTATGACTGAAATATGTAAAGAACCCTCTAACGGCATCTGAGACCGTCAAATCAGGTTCAGCAGATTTCCAATCTTCCGGTGGTGTTAATGCGAAAGCCACATGAGCAGGAACACCTTGTTGCTTTGACCATGATACCCATATCACGTCTGGATCAGAGGTATCGCTTGCAGAGGTAACAGGTGGAACGTTGATATCTCTTTGTAAGTTGGGCAGACAACCTCGGTTTTGGAGATAGGCGATGATCATCAGGGTAAGACAGTAGGAGGACATTGTAGCTGGACCCTTTGCCCCAGAAGCATCATTTAGGTCTTGAGCCGACAGCCATCGTTTGAGGATATAGATCATGGGTCGAAGGAGATAAGGAGAAATGAGGCAATAATGAAGAATAAGGGAAGAGTTATACCTATCCCAGATGTCAGCTATCTTCTTAGGTCGTCATACTTGTCTACGAAGCCTACCATCCTCCCAGATCGTTCACATTGATATCGCATTCCATCTTCCCTGTAGGATCTTTGAACTTGACTATGGGCGTACTAGCTCCAGGTATAGGTTGGACTTCTCTCATACCTGCATCGCGAAGGCAATTGGCTAGATCATAAGTGTAGTAGCATCGAGGCAGTTCCCGTATGGCTGGCGGCACCGATCGTCTTCCAGATGAGGCTGCTCGGTTTGATGATATGTCATCAGAAGACTGACGCCATAGAGAGGGCTCATCTGCAGGAACTCAGATCAAATCAAATCAGCTTACTTCGCGACGGTAAGACGGGGATGTCGATTCAAGCCGATCACTCACATCCTCGTAATTGAGCTCGATCCTGTATTCATCCAAGTCAGCTTCTCTTACTTAGTAGTCCAATGTCAGGGAAATAAAACTCACCAAAATGACTAGATCCAAGTCCCCACTCTTTCCCGTCTCCCCACCCCAGCTCACACTTCCAAATACATCTACCAGGAACCGCTGATTATCCTTGGTCCCGAACCTCATATTTATGGTACTTGTCAACGTAGACAAAAGATTCTTTACGAAGACTTTCGATTCCTGAGTGGGTTCAGTAGATATCCACGCTTGCATGATCTCCGTTTGGAATACATCTAGCTGCTTTGGGTGGATAAGGTGGGATGGGACGGTATGTCGCGGTGAAGCTTCGGACAAAAGAAGATTGTAGGGTGAGACGTTATGTACTCTTGGGTTGGATGAGGAAGATGAAGATGCGTCGAGGGTTGACGAAGGAGTGAAATTAGGCGATAAGGCATCTAAAGTTGTTATATCGCCATTGGGGACTTGGTAAGTCGATGATCCATTTGGACCGCCATACTGTGAATTGTGGTTCATGCTCCCCTCAATTAATTCGTCAATATCAATCAGTTCGTCCGTATCTAGACCAAATTTATAATCGATAGTTGAATATGGTGTATATGTTTCTTCTTCTTGTTCGTATTCGCTGTTCTCAAATTCAACTTCTTCGAGCAGATTCGTTTCTGGTGCACTTGGACTTAAACCCAATAGATCAATCAAAGCACAATCTTCCTGTTCTTCTGTAAACTTGTGTAAAGGATTAGAACTATCTTGGCGATCTTCCAGTTGAATCAACTCTTCCTGAACTTTCGCAGCTGCGGAAGACTTCAGACCACCTTCTCCAGGTTCAACTGGTGCAAGTACCTCTTGAGGGAAAGGATAGGCGGTACCGCTATAAGCGAACAGTCCAACCAATTCAGATGGATCAGAAAACAAGATGGGTTGATCTGAAGTGGAGCTCGCTGAAGTGGGTCGGTTTGGTAGATGGAAGGAGCTTGCTGTAGACCCTGATGTAAGATCAGGTGTGCCTAAGATGGGCGAAGGTGGATATGAATCTGGGTGATCTAACTCAACCAGAGGTTGTCCCTTCTGAGCCCTTTTAGTACCTTTCCTGCGAGGAGATACTGTAGGAGAGATCGACTTGACTGAAGAGACAACACTTGACCGTTGTATTCTTCTCCTTCTATCGGTCCGATCGCGAGGTAATGGTGTCGAAGATGATGAATACCTCCTTTGTTTCGCTTTGGTGGCTGTAGCTGTAGGCGTCGGAGCAGGTGACGGTGATGGTGATGATGGTGGCGAGGAGGAAGGTGAAGGTGAATTAGTGTACAGCGAGAACAACCTATCAAGCTCCTCTTGTTTGCCTTGAGATGAAAGCAGGATGGATTGAGGTGTCGATGGGTAGAACGTTCGAGCCTCCGGGTTGAGTGATTCAAGGTTGGTGTCTTTTGGGTTGCCTCCACCGACGTACAGAGTTTCCGTCGGAGTGATAGTGATCGTAGGTGAGGAAGGAATGTTCACTGAAGGTGGTGGAGGTGGGTCATACACGTCTAAATCCAATAGAGAAGGTTGATGATTGTACTCATCGAATGTGATGAGCTGTGGGGAGGGAATGAGGGAGGGGGAGAGGGTAGGGTGAATAAAAAGTGAAGGCGGCATGGTGTGTAGTGTGGTTCAATATGGACAGGACACCAGGAGGCTCAACGAAATGAGGTTTAGGCGTGAATGGGTATACCCACATACAAGATACAATAAAGACACAGTTGTGTATATACACAATGGAATGGGGCAGTCTAGGGACTACAGGAGGAACGAGGATGCCGAGGAAGAAGATGACATGGGTAGGGTCACGAGAATCCAAGATACAAAATATGGATCGCAGTTATTTCATGGATACTTCTTTACGAAAAATGCAAAGGAGAAGAGATAAAGAAATAAAGAAATGAGGAAAGACGAGGGAGCTCTGAACCCACATGCATTCCAATGCTACTGTTCAATTGCATGTTGAGTTCGTAGCAGTGGTCGAAAGGTCTGTCCAAGACAACGTGTGATGGAAGTAACGCCTTGTATGGTCCGTGCGACTGAATTGAATTCGTTCTCACAATTCGTCAAATGTGACAGATAGTCAGCCGCGACGATCCCAGCAACGGTGTCAGAGGGACTAACAGTGAATTGATTGGTATAGCGGGTAAGCTTTGTCAGTCAGATATGATGAGTGTGCATTCTATACCCGTCAAAACCTTTCTTTTGTAAGCTTTCATGGTTCAGTGTCTTGTGTGGTCATGCCGGGCGAAGGACCTACTCTTACAATCACTCGAGTTCGAATTCAAGTAATACGCAATGCATATATGAGTGGGTTATTGTGATGTCAAATGCTATATATAAGCCCTTTCGCCTTCCTTTGGATCTTCGATATCCCCAACTCTCTTATGCCTATCACTATCAGCATCTTCACCTTCCTCCTGCTGTTTTTGACGTCTTGCATCATCTTCAAATTGTCTCGCCAATTTCTGTTCCCTCTCCTCTCTCGACTTCCTCTTACGTCTCTGATGAATCTCATATAATTTCTCCTGTTTTCTCACATCCTTCGATACTTTCTCGTCTAACCTTCGTAATCTCTCTATAACATTATCACCGTACTTCTTGTAAATGTCATTCTGGATTTGTGGCACTGTGGTTAATGAAGCCAGATTCGAGAATCCTCCATTATCTTTTGTTTCTTCTTCTCCCAACAACAACGATGTGGAAGGAGCAGAAGCAGAAGCAGAAGAAGATAACAAATCTTTTGAAATCTCTTCAACGATTTTAGATATTAATCTAGCAGTGATTTGATCCCAATTAACACCCATGATTTCCATTTCCCTTATACCCAATTCAACACCTTTCAAATCCCTAAAACTCTCCCATCGAGTCAGGAGCACCTCATTATATACCTCGGTCAAACATCCACTGAGATAACTTTCCAACGATATATTCTGAGCGTAGTTGAACAACGATAAAACCAGATGAGGGGAATTATAATTTACTCTTAATGTTCTCAAAAGATGGGCGAGGATTTTAGGATATGTAGGTGAATATGTGATTACTGGTAAACCAGTTGTTCCCGTCTTAGCATTAGGGTCGTTATCGATGTTGGCTAAAGGTTTGAAGACTCTGTTTTTTGACCATTCTATCAATTCAACATCAGACGAAATCACTTCCATCTCCTCTTTGAGCATTTCAAATTCTTCTAAAAGTTCCAAATCTTTATCATCTTTATCATCTTCCTTTTCCAAATCGATAAAATGGGATCTCAGATTTCTAGCTCGATTCTTGATCGTACCACTATTAGATTTATTTAAACCAAACTTATATCCAAATCCCCCAAGACCGGATTTAGTAGCTGAATAAGGATCGTTGAGACCTATACCCCTCTGTGTACCATATCCTTCATCTAATCCGAAATTCGACGAATTCAACCTTGATGATCCGGGAGAAGAGGAAGAGGCAGAACCATAATTGAGATCAGCGAATATACCAGCTAAGATCTCGTTGAATGTCTCTGCTTCCTTTGGGGTCGACCCGGCTGATCGTCTGAAACGAGAATGTACACCCCGATGTCGAGGGGAAGGGGTAGAATACCCATCGAAGGTTAGTCGGGAAGCGATGGATTCGGGTTTGGGTGGGTGATTGACTTTGGTAGATTTGGGTTTGGTGTTGGAGTTAGATTTCGGCCATCTAAAAGAGTCGACATATGTCAGCAATGATTTGGAACATATAGACGCAATGTGCGAGGGCTTTGAGGCTGACAGGAGATCAAGATGGCAAAGGGATCAAGGAAGACCGAAAGACATATCGAAATTATAACTCACTGCTCATTCAATGTAGCGAATATCTCTGCATATTGTCTATCTTCTTCCAAAGTATTTTGACTAGAAAAATCATTCAGCGGGTCAATTACATTGCACCTGATATGCTATTACCTAGACGACTTACGATTGTTCCGATGAACTTGCAGCCCGCGAAGATTCAGCCGTGGAGTTCATGTCTCTACTAATTTCTCCTGAGCTGAACGAGCCTCTGTGCTCCCCATCAAGGCCTGACCTTGATCTATCTGAATTTTCATCACTGACAGCTGACGAAGTGGTGAATTGACGGGTAGATGTCGGTTGAAGAGCGAGCGCACGGCGAGTCAACAATCGAAGCGCATGGGCTATGGGCCTTGAATGAGTTTCTGCGACAGTCATCACCACCATCTTACTCTGGCTGTCTTTCGTCACTATTAGAAGACTACGTTTGATGTATGGGTTGATATCCTTGGGATCTTCGTTTCTCCGTTGCTTCACTCGGACAGAAAAGTTGGAATAACAAGATCCGAATTCTCGTGCGGAGGTTCCCTCAACTCCGACGCCACCACGTGGCTGTGACAGCTTTGTGCCACTCTGGTTCCCGCAGCTTTCGCCGACTCGGCATTTTCATTTTTCACCACGAAAAATCCCCCTCACTCGGTCTCCACCAGACCATACCCACCATATACATCTAGTTATTCATCAATCTCACCTCTCTTTCTCTTTCTTCTTCAAGCTTTTCTCGAGGATCCATAGTTGGCTAGACAAAGGCTCATCAAGATGCAAATCTTCGTCAAAACGTGAGTCTAGTCTCCCTTCAACTTCCCAACTCTAGATTCGGTTGCTGACATATACATATACAGCCTTACGGGTAAAACCATCACCCTCGAGGTTGAGTCATCCGACACCATCGACAATGTCAAATCCAAGATCCAAGACAAGGAAGGTATCCCTCCCGACCAACAACGATTGATCTTCGCTGGTAAACAATTGGAAGATGGACGAACCCTTTCGGACTACAACATCCAAAAGGAGTCCACCCTCCACTTGGTCCTTAGATTGAGAGGTGGTATGGCTAAGAAGAGAAAGAAGAAGAACTACGTGAGTTTGCGTTGCCACCGTACCTAGCGGCTGGACCCTTTCACCCGTCCTTTAACACAATCACTTGACTTGCATTTGCCACCGTAATCAAAGTCTTTCCTTGTGGACCGCTTACTAATACTTTTTTGTCACTCATAGACCACCCCCAAGAAGATCAAGCACAAGAGAAAGAAGGTCAAGATGGCCATTCTCAAGTACTACAAGGTCGGATCTGACGGTAAGATCCAACGACTCAGACGAGAATGTAAGTTGCTCATCCCACGTTGGATTTGCACATCAACATACTTTTGATTTCTTTATACTGATTGTTTCACGTACCATCGTTTAGGTCCTGCCCCCACCTGCGGTGCCGGTGTCTTCATGGCTTGGCACAAGGACAGACAATCTTGTGGTAAATGTGGTCTTACCTACACTTTCGAGCCCGGAACCAAGCCTACCGCTGCTTAAGCGATCTTCCGTTCTAGGGAATAACGAGGTGTATTGGATCAGTTGAAAAACTTTCAGTCTAGTATTGTAGTTTGATACGACGTTCATGCATTACTGCTCGATTGCCGTGCATTGTATGTTCTCTGTGCCTGCATCTCGCATGCTCAATGGACAGCAGCAGATATGAATTGTTTCTTCGCGACCACTCCATCTGCCTACTGACATCACTCAAACCAAGGATCAAGATTGCTTCGGCGTTTGAAGGTCGCTGTATGCATCAGGACAAGAACTACAACTGCATCTGAGTTATCCCTTCCATGACACAACCTTGCTTTGAGTACGAACCCATGTTCGCAGATATCTATAAATTCTCTAAAACCTTTTCCATTGCCCACTCAACACTTTCAGGACTGAACAGCGGTATCTGATCATGTTTGTAACCATGTACGTCGAAGGGAACCTGGATGATCTTGGTACCCAATTTCTATAAACATTTACATGTTAGCATCTAACACGATTGCTTGTTAGTCGAACTTATGGACTTGAGAGGAAGCCATTACCATTCCTGGAAACGAGCTGAACTCACCTCTATCACATTCATATCGATTCCCACTTTCCCACCTTCCAGATAAATCACATGCGATATCAGATCCGACGGCGATACATTCCAACTTGAGTCCGATGAGGTTGGTACTCCCTGTATGGGTTTATTTCGTTTCGGTTTATCATAATGTCTCAACATGTCTAATATCGTAGATAGATATTCAGATGCTGTATATTCGGGAGTTTCTCTATCGTTCGATGAATTCACTAATAACAATGCAAACCAATAGATCAATATAACAGTTAAAGTGACTGCAAATCAGATCATCCCAGTAATCTATTTGACCCAGTCTAGTGAATGATGAGCAAACTTACAAAGAAGCACTTTCGCTTTTAGGCTCTTGGATCCGGCTATAACGCTCGCCAAACCCTTTAGAGCGAGACAAGGTATGATCGATGTCCATAGTGAGCCGCAGGAGTATACCAGGATATCACGTTGGTTTAGGGAGTCGAGGAAATCCAAATTGGGTTCCGGGTATATTTCCTATAACGGTACAATCAGTTCATGAACTGATCAGATAAGACGAGGAATGAGTGATATCTACCTGACCATATAGGTTGATGTAAAATACCCTTTCTATCCTAGCTTCCAAAGGAGCTTCTTCTTCACCTTTCCTATATCCCAAATTACCTCCCACCGCTTTCTGATCTGACCATCCTACTTCGCCTTCTTTGATCTGCCCTTGTATCTGGTGCTGAGGGAAATCGAAACTTGTCCTTCTAGAGGTCGGTAGGGACGTATCAGGCGTATCGAACGTCCTTGAATCCCGTCTGAAGTGATGGCGTAATGGACCTGATATGATTGGTTTTGTGGATGATGATGAAGTAGGAGTGGGAGTGATGGCTCCTGGAGATGATGTGGATACCGGTGTGATTGGACTGGTAGGATGAGAAATGTTACATTGTCCTACTAGGACTGTCGAGTTTGCCTAGAGACACAGGAATATGAGCCGATGAGTCACGATGGTACATGAGATCAGCTTACTAGCTGTGCAGCTATGGTGACGGTTTCTATCGGTAAAGACATGATCGAAATGTCAGCCTGGATCGTCACTCAAACGAATTGGGATACTCACGATTCGTATTGATGACAGGGATGACTTGTACACCATGCTATACAAGGTTCCAACTATCAGTCGCATATCAATCGCGGGGAGAAATGGATCGTGCACTTACATTCACACCAGCTATGCTCTTGAACAAGAAAATAGCACTTGGTAAACTCCCGAACAGATCTCTTGCACCAGTCAAAAATCCATTCCCCAATGAGAAATTCCGGAATGAGAATCGTTTATGTGCTCGTTTCAAACAAAGCGTCTGGAAGTGGACCAGGAAAGCTACACACAAGACAGTAGATTCAGTTTACGAAGGTCAGACTCTATTTCGTTCTCACTCACCACGAATACATTCTTTCTTATCTTCGCCTATCCCATCCCACAATTCACTCCGTCCTTCTACAATCTCATGCCACAATTCCCTCACGTCTTTCTCAGGAGCGTCAGATGGGAATCGGTAGGCTAGAAGATTGTATATCGCCAACTGTTCAATATCGTCCTTGGTAGATGGGTTGGATGTGAGGGGAATCAACCGGATGAGCCTTGAGCCTGGACATACACACATTTGTTGTTAATAGAAGTCAATCGGAAGTTACGAAAAATGGATGATGGAGAGTTACCTACGTATATCACCAATACTAGGACCTCCGAAACATCTCAAGATCTCTGAACTCGATCCTCCATCATCCGATACAGGCAATACGAACGATGGTGAATGTCCAAAAGCACTTGCGATAGAGTTTGCACCCGTACCACCCGATATGATCAAATAGCTCAGATCCGTCGCTTTGCCTTTACCCTTCCCTTCTTCCATAGATACTGGTACGGGTAGATGATTGCTGTAATGATGTTCTAACGATTCGATTGTTGGAGATTCGACGAACACTGAGCCAAATGAGTGTTTCCTTCCTTGCAAAGGAGACATGGCTGAGCCTAAGGTATAGAGAATTTAGAAGTGGTAAGGATAAAGAGATTGATCGTGAAATCGTTATATACATGTATCGTTCGCCTCTGGTCTATTTTTTCTCTGTCTCGTTGGTCTTCCACTAGACTTTCAACCGAAAGATCTGAAAGGTGTTTATGCCAAGATCGGAAATGATACGCGATACCGTAGAATCTCGTCGTCTATAAAGGAAGACCTGAGACGAATTCCGAATTAACAGGTCTGGCCAGGAGTCGGATGGAAGACTGAATGACGGAAGCTTTGAATTTGTTCTCAAGATCCGACAGACTGATTGACAGGAGGGTAATCCGGGATCCGGGGGTTATATACAGAACGAAGGTGATATGTTGTAAGCAATCAAGATGGAGACGATGATGTGGATTCAAGAGCGCCATATCTGTATATCGCAGATCAGACGCAGTCTCATTCTCATTCTCAATTCTCGATCAAGTAGAGTGGAGCCCCATCTGATTTTGAGCCGTATCACGTGACTTGACCATGGCACATTCCACTCGATCTCAACAGTTGATTCAAGAAAGAATTCACAATCCCATACGTCTCACAGAAGATAAGAGCCCGACTAAAACAAGGCATTCATCGCCTTCTGGCTGACCACCCAACATCTCATGAACACCACTCTCACCTGAGAAATCACTGCAGACACCCGAGCATCATGTCCGACCGACCCCTCTCCTTACCTATCATCCCGTCCTCTCCCTCCCTTCAATCTCACCTCACAGCGCTCGACCACCTCTCCCTCCAGCTCCGACATCTCACCAGCTCCACGACCCACCCAGTGAGGTTACCCCTCGGCTCCAAAGCCTCAATGGTCGGTGATATAGTACATACGAATGATATCAAAGTGAATATAGGTTGTGGGTATTGGGTAGATATGACCGCCCAGGAAGCTTCGGAATATGTGAAAAGGAGGAATGATCAGTTATTGGAGGAACACGCTAGGTTGTTAGAGGGTCATACGAGACTTGCTGCTGTGGAAAAGCTGGAGGATGAGGTATCAGGGATCAAAAATAAACGGAAAGAAGGAAAGAGGAGACTGGTCGAAACGAAAGTCGGATTTCATCCGATATTCCACCAGATGCCTGAAACAGCTGCTGCTGGACCATCGAATTCGTCTGTTGAAGATGAGGGAGTGGAAAATACTGAGAGAGAAGAAGCTAGTCAATATAAAATGACTGAAGGAGAACAGTCGAGCTCTGTATCATCGAAAACGGATCAGACAAATACATTTACTCGGAACGTTCATCCAATACCGACCGATACCGCCATTCAGTCAGTGAGACCCAAAGATCCTGAACAGTCCGTTAGTGCATCTCTAGTAGAGCTACTAGATGATCAAGATGGCTCTGATGGGGAGGTCGAAGTGTCAGGAAACTCACTAGGGGACAATACGGTGAGCCTGAATTGTTGGTTTACATATCCGATCATACTGATAAAGTCATCTTAGACAACCAATGAAGAAGGTCTACCAATCCATGAGATCCGCGAAACCCTCTCTGGCGAGACGATTGGTCCACCTCCACCACCTTCCACCTCAACTACTGCTCCTGAACAACCAATCGAAGAGGAAGAAGATGATTATTTCTCTCCTGAGGCTGTCGCCCGTCGAGCCGCCTTGCGACGAAGACTGTTCAACGAAGATACCTCAAGTGATGAGGATGAACGTCCAGTCCAAGCAGCCATCAAAGCTAAGGGTGGTATTATACGTTCATCCAATACCGTGACAGAGAAACCTTCCAGTAGCGCACAAGCTGCTCCACCTTCACCCTCCTCACCTCCAGTGCGAGAACGTAGACCCTCATCCAGCCAACCACTTCCATCCAAATCCATCCTCAAGCCTTCCAATCCACCTACACTAAAAAAATCAGTAACTTTTGATCCTTCCTTACCTTCTCCACCTACTTCTCCTGCACCCGATGAATCACTCTCTCAGATGAGTAAGAGGTTCGGATTTCCCCTACCTCTAGCAGTATCTGACGAGTCTACCTCCAACTCAGGCGAATTCAGTGTCAAGCCAGTTCCTGTTATACCCCCTCCTCAACCGAGGAAAAGGGATGATACTAGTGGTTTTGCAGGGTTCAAGAGAGGTTTCTTAGATGGAGATTCACGTATGACGACTAAACCTTTTCAGTCAGAACACAACGAAGCTAAGATGAGGGATTTATTACACATGATGGAGAATGAAGCACGAGATCCAACAACACCAGCAGTTGTAGAAAAGGCTACATCTTCTTCTTCTTCGATTTCGGCTTCGCCTTCGACGAAGGCGAAGGGTGATAAAGCATTCAACGACCCACCACCTAAATCCAAGGTAAAGAAACAAAGTCTATTTTCACAAAGGTTGAGTCAACCTGAAATAGATGCCTCTGCACCTAATATCCAAACAACCTCAACAGCCCGAATACCTAATTTGCCTAAAGTTTCTGAAAGTAAAAGTACCAATACGATAAAATCTGGTGTGATTGAGAAGGCGCCTGTGGTACAGCAAGGGGTTAAAGAGAGATTGGATAATTTGAAAATTGTTGAAAGACCAATTTCGAATGGGATTAAAGCTCCGAAGAAAAGTGAGATTGATGTTAGTGTAGGGAGAACCAATTATACTACTAATGGGGAGAACAAAACTAGCAACCAAAATGAAGTGACTACAAAGGATAACGAAGAAGAAGAAGACGAAGATGATGATGACGATGAGTTTAGTGAATATTCCACAGGGGAGGAAGATGAATACGATCTAGATCAAGCGTTATTAGCAAGGGAAGTAGCATTAGAATACCATAAGAGACAAACTTACAAACCTCTCAATCGCGATTTAGATGATCCCCATTTTGACGACTTGCAAGAAGGAGAAGGGGAAGGAGGAGAGAGAGGGGGAGGGGTAATGTTGGGATTACCTAGAATATCCGAATTTGGTGAACCGATGATAATCAATCCTAAACCCGAGGACTTAAGGAGGTTCATCAGAGTGGGTAAATTGGAGAATGGCAATTTGGTTTTGGCACCCGGTGAAGAATCGCTCGAAACCGATGATGAAGATCAAGATGAAGAAAATAGAGAAGACGGTGAGGGAAGGAAGGAGAGAAGAGAAAACAGAGAGAATATCAAAAAGAAGTTAATGGGATTGGAAATTCCCACTTCCCAATTGATTGAACAAGAACGACAAGACAGGGAAAGGAAGAATGTAGAGAAAGGCAAGAAGAAACAATATGAAGATTGGGAAAAATCATTACCACCTATTTTATCGAACGATAATCCTAAAAAGGGAGAGGTAGTTTTAGATGACAAAGATAAGTCGAAGTCTAAACCACCTATAATTCCTTTGGTTCCTGAATCACCAATTATCTCACCTGATCGATCTGTATCAACACCGACGACGGCACCTGCAACACAAACAGCGAGTGAAGATGTTAAACCAAAGAAAGTATCGAGGTTCAAAGCTTCTCGAATGGGTAATACCTGATTGATTTTGATTTGCAAGTTGTATCTTTGTATCTTTGTATCTTTGTACCTTTGTGCTAGTCAAATCGTGAATGATATATATAGTCTATATGCATCCAAAGTATGCTAAACGAAGTTAAGATTACATCTATCTCAACGTACGTTCATATCCTCCTGAAAGTTGAACTTTCTAAGCCACTTGACCTTCCGTGGCGAACAATTTGTCCAAACCTTCTTCCACTGCTGAGATCTTAGATAAAAGGATCTTGATAGCTTCTGGAACAATTTCTTCAGGGTTGTATTGACCTGTTGATTCCACGTTGACTGTGTAGGGACGAGAACATTGATCAGTTTTACTTAATAAGACAGATAGGAACGCATATTCCTCTTTTCAACAAATAACAAGTGAATCGCCTGGTGACACTTGATCTCGTTCCTTTCCCTTTCTCCCCACTTGATATTCCCTCTTCGTCTGACACCTTTCGAGAAATTTCAAGGAGTACAATTGTTTCAAATCGGAAAGTCCACTCACAGATGAAATGATCCCTTATCCTGTTCAACGACACCTTATCGGCGAACTCAGGATGTCTCAACACTTCTCTACTGACCGTATCTTTTCGTGGATTCTTCACTACCACTTGATCATTCTCGATCTCAATGACACCTTCGGGGAAACATTTCTGGAATTTCTGTTGATGTTCTATAGGGATTGGTTCACGGAGGATTATATGTGGGAGTAATCGGTAAGAGGCGGTCGCTACGTTCAAGTAAAGTGTAAAGTGTAATCAGTATTTCAGTTTTCTTAACTGTAAGAACTTTGCGAAGTTCCTCCTTTAATTTGATATCCCACTTTTCCACATCACACTTCTACTCATATCATATTCACATGCAAGATGATAAGACGGGATGTACTCACCAACAGGACTAAACTTCGCATGATCCATCCCCACTCCCTTCCTCGCGAAGCAGTGCAAATCAATCTGTTGACCGGGTCTCAATTTACACAAGAGTATATCCCTATCTACAGGTTTAGGTTCCTTCCCTTTATATTTCCTTGATTGATCTCCTGATGGTGACCATTTCATCATTCCTGTATAGACGTTGGAATCGTAATATAGTTTTTTGGGGTCTTTCTCTGATTTGTCTACTCCCGGACCACGGTCGCATCGTACGGAAAGGTCGAAGACTATCGTATCCGTTTCGTGAGGGGCAGAGTGAGGTGATGCTATAACATACAAGCACGATGAGACCAGCCTCAGCACCGAAACGACTTATGAGGATAACAACGTGGTATATAAGATGAATGGATGCTTACGCCTGTACTTCAACGACCTAGGATCAATTTTTAATGGTACCAGCCCAACTCTATGACATAATACTTCATCTTGCATGATAGATGTGTTGTTCCATACGTATATCTCTTCGATGGCAATGGTAGGGACCTATAGATCGGCACGGTTTAATCAGCTCCGTACGGTATCCGCTTTCAAGATGGCTGACGCGCTCACCTCAGCAATCATCACTCTCCTCAAAGCATTCGCTATAGATGCATCTACTCCGACTAAGTCAAATTCGATTGTTGAAGGTGTTAAGCGTTGCACAGATGTGATGAGATTCTACAATCATGGATGATCAGTACTCTTGCAAGCTGATCCTCGACTGGTGTTCAAGCAGCTTACCTCTTTAAATTTCTGTAAATTCCATGAATGATCTTCTCCTGGATAATGTCCTGGAAATTCTGAGCCTGCGACCTATACGATCGGGAGAAGGAATTAGCAGAGTTTTCATGCGGCGCTGATTCAAACGATTTTGTCGGGTCGATGAGATACATCCCAGGATAACATGAATCATCCCACTATGATAGCTCGATCTCGGCTATCTGTACGTTGAGCAGAAGGATAAGGAGGAATGATCACTTACAGCACCGATCCTTTCAGGGAGGACCTGCACATGCCGTCGAGTATCATCTAGGGAGCGAGGCATGTTGTCTGATAGTAAGTGAACGGGGTATTGCTTGATTGAATTGTCAGAAATACCTAATGTTGAAGATAGGAGTAGCAATTTTGTTATGGTAATCCATCCAGTCAAGCACAAGTCAAAAGTCGAAAACATGATGAATCCCAACTTTTGCTTAGATGGAGGTACCATATACATTTCATGTGGCTTCTTGTTTCCTCAGGCACATTTCCCAGCCACGTGACTTGGTGTTGCATCGTTGTGTTTCAGCTGTTGATTTCTTTGGGGATGTGAGTGGGGGCCCACATTGATTTACCATGAATAACTGGGATGATCCGGTTACTTTGGATGTTGATACAACGTCCGATTTCATCCTCTTGCTCGAAACAACTATCCAAGTATGATGAAAGTCATCGAATGAGAGGTCATGACCTGTATCCTCAGTAATCAACGGTCGACTGTTTCAATCCAACGACACGTAGACCAGTAGACCTACCATCATGTCATCACCTCCCAACCTCCTGTCCAGCCTCGACCTCATACCAGGTCTAAACTCTCCAGCCAATATCGTCTCACCTCAACCATCCCTACCATCCTCACCACCTTTACCAACCCATCATCAACGGTCCAAAACCGCTCCACCACCCAACTTCTCACCTGCCTCACATCATAAAGCTCTACCTTCATCCTCACCCTCATACTCGAAAATAGACGAATCCCCAATCATCGATACAAATTCACCTCATCATAGTCCACCTTTGGCATCCTCATCAACCGAAACCAGCCCCAATCACGCCTCGTGTTTACGCAGGACACCCTCGTCGTTATCCACTGGATCATCCAATGGACACGGGAGGGAGAAGAAGAGGTTGAGATTCACTTCATTGTCCCATACGCATGCTGGTCCTAGTAAATCTGCCTCGACATCCACTGCTGGAGATGTCATATTCCCTGGACGAGCGATGGAGGAAGGCCAATATACCCCCAAGTCGACTAAAGGTATACCGAGAGATCAAGTGGATTACCTGATGAGTGATCCTGGTACACCCAATTTGTCAGAAACGTAAGTCAGCTATCAGGGTCATGCGTAATCATAGCTGAATAAACGTGTTCAATACACAGTGCCGATCAGATTCGAAGGACACTCTCACTGGCTTCCCTAGACTCGCTATTACTTCTCTCAACGAACCCTTCAGGTGAAAGGGATAAGTTGATAGCGGAAGTATCAAAAGCAGGTAAAGATCTGGTGTGGAGGAGTCAAAATGAGAAGAAATTGTTACCTCGCGATCCTGAGAGAGCAGGTATTCTAGCTTTGAAGAGGGGTCTGCGTAAGTCCTGCTCCACCTCATCTTCCCATTATCCCATCCATAAACACTGTAATCATCGGCCACAAGTGAATGGTGTCAGCTAAAGGTATTCTTCATTTATAGGATCATTCCTGTTAGCATTCTCCGTTCGAGCAGGTATAAACGTCCTCCTGGCCCTATTCCGAAATCTTCGTAATGAGAAATTACGTCTTGCATTATTCCGACATGCCATATTCGGTCAAGAGCCATTCAGGTTCGGCGCAATGCTGGGAACATTCACTTTCCTCAATACTCTTACCTTACACATGTTGAGATTAGCTCCTCCGATAGGATATTACAGGAGGAGGTTGAAAAACGGATTATTCAATAAACCGACTTTTGGTCCGCCTGAAAGAGAGGGAGATGAAGGTGAGAGAAGATGGCAGGCGGCTGTTGCTGGTGCGGTGGGTAGCTTGGGGTTGTTATGGGAAAGTCAAAGTAGGAGAACAGGCGTGGCTCAACAGTGAGTTGACTCTTTTCCAAATATCAAAGAGAAGGGGGTTAACTCAAGGGATACTTTAGAATGTTCGTAAGAGGACTTCAAGCTTCTTATAATCAGTATACACCCCGGTTAGGGATACATATACCTCATGGCGATTTATTGGTATTTGGAGCTTGTTGTGGTCAGATCATGTTTGCGTGGTTATGTAGTCCAGAGACTATACCGAGGGAATATAGTGCATGGTGAGCTGAACGATTCCTTCGTAAACAAGTGTGAGCTGACACGATCTTGCGTAGGATCTTACAAGCCTCGAGAGTACCAGGATTCGCTGTCAATGCCAATCGGACATTGGTAAGACAGAAGATCATCGAGCCGGTACAGGTCAAGAAGGCTTTAGAGCACAAGGTGAGCTCTTTACAACGGTTCACACCGTCTAGCGTGTGTAACAAAAGCTCACTAGGTACCCTTGTCAGGCCATCACACCGACGAATCGAAAAACCCTTGAACAGATGCTGGTCAAGCTGAAAGAAGGTTGGAAACCGTCTGTCGTACCCTGGTGAGCTTGGCACTGGCTTCGTATTCTGTTTCAATGAACGTCGGAATAGCTGACGATGTCTTTCAGTGAAATGGTACACCCCTGGGTGGACAGTTGTCCCGAAACCAATCTGCGACGATTCTTCGCTGTCTTCGTTAGTTCTTTTTTCCATGCTCATATCAATGACAACTCAACTCACGAGGTGCTTTTGCATCACTTAGCGATTCATGCTTCCGGTTTACTCTGCCTTGCATCTTATCCCAATGCTAGTCCTGCGTCGCCATCATGTCCAAAGAGATCCCTTGAAGATGTTAGCAAGGGTCATATGGGGTATAACGAGGAGTTGTTCGTTCTTGGGTGTATTCGTGTTCATCTATCAAAGTGAGTAGCAAACGTGCTCCCATTGACATACAAAGCCAACATGCATTACATTGTTACTGATCAGCTATCTGGTTTCATACAGCTTTGTTCTGTTTACGTATACAATCGGTCGAACAAGGTTGGGGGACCAACTTTTTACGAAATGCCTTGAAGAGAAAGGAGACTTTCTGGTTGATGGGATTTAGTACTTGTCTGTCATTACTTGTGGAGGAGAAGGTGAGTTGTTATAATTGTACAAAGTATTCCATTATTACGATGTCTTAGAATGTTTACTAATCTTGTCTGGATTGATTGGCACATGTAGAAACGTCGTGCAGAGTTAGGTGAGCTATGATCATCTGGCTGATTATTCCGAACACCAATGAAAGCTGACTTGAATTATTGGTCCCATACAGCGATGTATGTCCTACCTCGTGCACTCGAATCAGCTTGGTCCAGTGCCAGAAAAAGAGCTTGGGTACCTATCGTACCATTTGGCGAAACGATCTTGGGTGCAGTGGCAATGGGTATGGTAATGGATGCTTATAAGGTTAGCTCGTTATTCTTCAACAGATAGAGTATGAAGCTGACGTTGGATGTGATGTAGCATCAACCTGATGCTATGAGTGGGATAGTCAGGAGGTTATTATTCCAGCTTGTTGGCCCTGTGTAGGCTATGAAAGGTTAAATCGAATGAATAAAAAACATTCACCGACGATAGATCTTTTGTATAACCGTCAAGATTCCAGGATCGTAAAAATTCTTGCGAAATATCTGACCGATAAGTAACAGCATGTTTGAACAACACGGTCGATCGATGGAAACACGAAGGATATATGAAAGTCAAGTACAGTGACAGAGTACTTGACAGTATGGAGATTCTGCCTTTCAGATCATTGGAGCATTGTATCATCTTCTACTGTACGATAAACATGTAAATGTATCTATTGCCCGCAATGCCACCTCAACCAGTCTCACCCAGTTAATCAGTCCTACAAAATGCATGACCTGAAAGAATAGAATGTAATATAACATAACATACATGCAATATGAGATCTACCATGCTGAGTTCAAAATCAGATATAACATCTATCCGTGTTCCCCCAATATCGAAGGAACCAAAATATCCAATTATCCAATGATTCATTCCTATGCTTAACGTTCTCAGTGCTCATTGTTGGTGGTTTGCATAACCTAAGTAAATCCCCTTATACCCAATACCCTCCTTACGTCATTAACGAATCTCAAACTGTCCAAGACCGGTATAGATTGAAGGAGAGCTTCGTCGTTTGGGTCGGAAGTCCATCCTTCGATGGGTAGAGCGTTGGCTATAAGAGATCCACAAGAACAACTTAGCATGTGTTCGTATATGGGTAGATCGATTCCATTTCATTCAACTTGACTCGATGTGGGTTCTAGTTCCCTTACGTCTCCCAAACTGACACTCGAACCCAGACCCAAACTCAGACATAAACTCACCTTTATTCCAATTATAGCTTACCGGGCTATTATCCATAAAACACACTCTGCTCAAATCTTTCTCTACCAGCGACAGATCCTTGATGTAACTCCCATTAGGTTGAAGATGACATGATTCCCTATATAATCTCTTGGCGAACAAGTTCCGACCTGCATCTAACCATTCGATGACGGGGTCGGCATACTCTGGCATGGAGGCTGTAAAGATGACGAGGGTGTACCATGATGCGACCTATAAATAGCAAAAAGAGATCAGTTATAAGTCAACAAGTCAACAACTTTAGGATAAGTTTGAACTGAACAGAGGATGATCGCTTTTGATAAGAGCTTGAGGGTGTTAAGGTATAATAGTGGATAAACAGAGATGTTGAATGTGAAAAGAGAATGAACTTCAAAAAACTCACCTTTTTCAAAAAATGATCCACATAAGGTCTTTTATAAACATGATACATTGTTGATCTCCCATTCAACACAACTTCCACGGAATGTCCTTCCCTACTTCCAACTCCTTTAGATCTATTCTTGCTATTCGTACTCATCAATCCACTCAAGCTCAAACCCAATATTCCTCCTCCACCTGACGAACCGGCATTGATCGACAGTGGACGTGAGGTAGAATGAATAAGTGTTTCGTCAAGATCTAGGATAAGTGTTTTCTGTAGGTGGAAAGGTGTAGTGATATGCCGAGGTATCTTCATACCATTCCCATGTGTATTGGTCGACAACAACGACGAAGTTGAAGAAGTGGAATTGGGAGTGGTGGTCTTGGTGCGAAAGATGATTGAATCATTCTTACTTATTGGTGCGGGTACGCTTGGATCGAGGATCGAAGTCGATATTGGATTAGCCAGTATACCTGATTTTCTCACTTTCTCTGATTTCGGTTTCACCTGCACCTGTCCTTCCTGTTCTTTCCCTTGGTCTTTTCTAGTGATGATCTTGGGTGTAGGATTCGAAAGTATAGAGGTAGGAGGTGATATCAGAGGTTTTTGTAAATTCGTTATACTCTGTCTATGATGCGGTGGTAACGGTCGAATCAGATCATTTTCACCATCTATTGACGGATCGTTGAGAGTGGTCGTGATAGTGTTAGTGTTCGGAGCAGACTTCAAACGGAATGTGAAATTTTTCGGATTCCTATTCTCATTTTCTTTCTCTTCAAGATGATTATGATCGTTGATCGTTGTAGTTGCAAAATCATCTTCTGATGGAGGTAGTTTATCCAAAGAAGGTTGATCGGATGGTGCTCTAGTGACCAATGGATCTATCCAATCTTCTTCTCCTTCTTCTTGTTCCGTCTCATTCTCATTGGTTTCTAATAAATCACGTTCAATCTCACTACTTGATCCTTCCTGTTCGACTTCACCTTCGAGTTTACCAACTTGGTTATCTGGCAGAGGGACACTCGGACTAGATATTCCAGCAGAGACCATCAGACTCTCCCCTAATTCCCTCAAACCATCCGCCGTCGTCTTGTTCCTCTTAGACCTAGACCGACTCCTACTCCTCCCCGATCTCGTCTCACCCACCAAACTCCTCCAAAAAGCCAACAATATCGACCATAGTACCAGAGCGATGCGGAGGATTAATGGAGTAGTTGGAGGAGGGACCTTGATAGATGAATAGGTAGTAACTACCTTTTTACGTCTTCCGCCCACCGATCCGACTCCATTCCTGGTGGGATTACCATTGGAGGAGGCCTTGTACCGCCTCTTGGATCGAGGAGTTGGAGGGAGATTGGACAACCTAGGTGTGGATAGGGGACCAGCACCGATATTTGAGCTGGAACTGCCAGGTGGAGTGACGGTTCTACTTAGTGTTGGTTTCGAAGACGATGAAGATGAAGAGGATGAAGGGATGGAGATGAATGATGAGAGATAGTAGTCTAGTCGACTGAGGGTGTTCATCTGTATTGTTGTTATAGACATTGTATGATGTCAGCAAAATGGCGACGTAGATGGCATAGAGACGAAGTCAAGGGTGTGAACAAGAATTGTGAAGGAGATAGAGCAAAGCGCAAGAAGGATGAAAAGCTTCTCACCTTGTTTCTCTCCTATATATGCTATATCATGATCTAGTACGAGCGAATGTGGTAACCTTCGAGCCAAGGTAAAGTAGTAGGTGAGGGCTGAACTATATTCGAAAGATATGGTGTTCGAGATCAAAGTTGGATCGGGGATTCGTACTCTTCAGCCTTTGATGGCCGATGTTGGTAGGAGTAGGCGTAGGTGAGGTGACCGTGTTGTCCAAGTAAGTGTTTATAGTGATGTCTCAGTATGTTGTTATGTTATAGTCTTACTCATGATCAGTCGTCTTCTTGATTCTTTGATTTCCCGGAACAACGCGATGCCTGATACCTGCACAACGATACACACAACTGCATATAACCGGAACTTTATCCTGAATCCTGAACTGTGCTAATCGCCCCACTCTGCATAACCGTGGGGACAAACCCCCCATACAAATGCCAATTGCTAGTCTACAACTGGAACATGCAACCTCAGTACGGTGCCAATGCTTAAATGCAACCGCATCACATCATATCATATACATCCCACAAGCATATACAGATAAGTTAAGATGTTATATTCATTCATTTATGTTTATACGATTTCTTCTTGTATAATCTGACCAAAAATTAGATATAAAAGGTATGATTTTCACTCTGACAGATCGTTACTTCTTCATGTCATCTCTCCAAGATAGATTCCAATTGAAAGATCATGAAAAGAGATAGAGATGAGCAAGCTAGATGCATCAACAGTGGAATCACCTTTCACCTTTGAGGTGAAAAAGAGGCGAGAGGCGGACGAGTTGTGAATGAACAGATATGATCTGGGGTTTTAGGGTGTTTTTATTGTTGGAAGAAAGACGGACGACAGGAAATTATTGAGACGGGCGAAATGACAAAGAGAAATATTTGATTTTTTAAACAGGTCGAAACTAGAGGGGTAGCTGACGATATGAGGAATGCCCTTAAGCAGCCTCGGCACCATCTTGGTTTTGATTAACTCCTATTGAATTGTGCGACATCTCGTCAGCACGACGTTACCATGAATCATAAAGTGCGGGAAGTCTGATACTCACGTCGCTCTTTCTCAGACTCGAGTTGAGAGTAGAGGAGCATCAAGGCTCTCTCGGTAGATTCGGGAGTACCTTGGATGGTGAACATTCTCTCGCCGGTCTCATCGTGGGGGACTTTAGCGATGGAGATTCTCGAACCGGAAAGTCGTCTGATCTCAGTGATCTTAGCACCACCTCGACCGCTGCACATGGGTGAGAGATGAGATCAGCATGAATACTTCAGATTCAGTTAGCCACGTAGCCACGTATGACTTACATGATACAACCGACCATATCACTAGGGATAGAGATGTTTTGAGTTCTGAGGTTGGGATCATTGAGGTTGATTGGAGGGTTCTCGGATTGTCTTCTGTCGGCTAACGCAGCTCCAGCTCCAGCTGCACCAGAGATGGAAGCTCGGGGAACGGCCGAACCTCTTCTCTCACCAGTAGGGAAGGGGTTACCGAAACCGGCAGCAACCGAGGTCCTTCTAATTCCTCCAGTGGGGCCAGTAACAGCTTGAGCACCTAAGCCACCAGCTAATACACCGGCATCACCAGCCGCACCAGGGTGGTAGAGGACGGTACCGGCTCCTCTATCGAAATCTTCTTGAAGGCATTTAGCGATTTCAGCTACAGCAGTTTTGATAGCATCTACTGATCCTTGAACTTCTACTACTCTTTCGGTAGATTGAGGTAACATCTCTTTAGAAGCTACCATCCTTGCTCCGGATAAGTCTTGGATCTGTTTGATCTTGAGACCTGATCGTCCAATGACGGTACCCATCAAATTGTGAGAGATGAGTAATCGAATAGAAGTGAATGATCCAACGGGTGGAGGAGGTAGGGAAGAGTCCGAAAGGGGAGTTTCAAGAAGGAGTCTAGCTACTTCTGCATAAGCTGAAGAGACAGATTCGAGATCACCCGAAACGGAGAATACACGATCTTGTACACCTGGTACAACTTTTGATACTCCAGCTTTGACACCGGTCAAATTTCTAATATGAGCGATGGTAGCTCCGGCTTTACCAATGATGATACCTGCCTCTTTGGTAGAGACCAACGATCGAAGTGAGAGGGGGTGTTCACCATTCTCGTTGGTACCGTTGGCGTGGGCGCCGGTAGTAGGGGATGCGGCAGAGGGGACGGTAGCCTCTTGAGAGGTCTTAGGGGAGACTTGATCTTTGATAGGTGTAAGGAAAGGATGATGGGTTCGTCGTCAATATAGTTCGGGAGAGAACGAGAAAGCACGGGATTGAATCAGCACAGGCATGTTACAGGATCTTAAAGTTGGAGTATACAGTAAAAGAAGATGATGAGGAAGTGAAGACTGGGGGAAGAGTGGAGATGGAGATGGAAGTCAGACGGTGAGTCGAGATGAGATGATGAGAGAATGTTCCAGCTAGTACTTACCAGGAGCGATTTCAGCCATTATGAATCGAAGGTAATAAGGTTAAAAGAGACTGAGTCGAGTCGAGGAGAGGTTGGGTGGTAGGATGGAAGAAAAGAGGTCGAGGAGCGGAGTCGAGTTGGGGGAAGGTGAGGTGAGGTTGAGCGTGTAGGTGAAGGTGAGTGAGTAGGTGGCGAAGAGAAGGTAGATGATGAGGTGAAGAAAGGAAAGGAGGGAGAGGGGGGTGAGAAGGATCAAAAGGTGAATGGTAGGATGGATGGTGTGTACACAGTAGTGAGACAGTGCGGTGTGTGCTTAGGTGGGTGTGTGCTTGACAATTTGGAATGGAGTGGAGTAAAGTGGCAATGTCCGCGAGTGGCAAATCTCTAATCACCTCACCTGTACCATTCACCGGAGCTTATGTCTCACTTTCACAATTTACCTGAGAGGCATGACTCCGAGACCGACAAGGAGCCAGTGCATCTTCACCTGGAATTCTGACATGTTTCCGCCATATGTATGTACTCAGTACCAGGTGCAGAGCAAATGATCGACACGAACGTCACTTGCCTGATTCGGAAATAAACCCTCGATGCATTGATCCAGTATCAACAGGATCAAAAGGGATACTGAGGTTGATTTTACGACCCCGAACCGAGATGAAGCTGAACATAAATCTTTGACCATGCCTGAAGCAACAATAGAATGACGACGGGAGCTGGAAGCACCCTGCTGTTGTACTTATTGGCAGGCGATGCTGGTTCGAACCAGGGACCACGACTATAGTACGATAAGGCCGATGAGTGACATGATAGTACGTCAAGGGGAAAGGTGCAATTTCGTATTTGTCCAAATGAGACTACCCATGGCCATCATCTTTATCTACAGGGCGGTTGAGAATACTGCCGAGTCACTCGACCACCGGTGTGAAGGCTAGGTAAGTGGGTTATTAACTTAGGTCGATGTGTGCGTGCGCGTAGAGTAGTTTAACCGAATACAGCCGGTTAATCCGGTTCCGCGCTACTCAAGATGATTGCTGACGCGAGAATGAAAGAATCATCGTGCCCCTTTTTCACTTCAGTTGACTTGGCTCATTCCCAAGTAAGTCAAGATGCAATATGGTCGTAGATGTAATGCGAAGACATCTAATGAATATGCAGTCTACCCGTACAAAGGATCTATGGTTAGGATAGAAGCAGGAATAAGGACAACAATATGAATTTTGAGGGACGAGCCAAAGTTCGATACAAAAGGATGGAAATTGATACAAGGACAGATATGAGTTAAGCTGATGGTAAGGGTGATGGACGACCATTCTAAACCGAAGTAGTCAATCCCGATCCTATATCTACTCCTACTTGACCAGGCGATACACTATCGTCTCCACCATTATCACCTATCTTACTCTCTTCTTCCTTTTTCATCTGCTCAATCTCTTCCGCAGTCAAGAACCGACCGCCTTTACCCCTTGGTCGCGAACAGGCATGGCGATGTCTCGATTCGTGCAAGTATGGCTGAGACGCGCATCAGTCATGTCAGCTTTGCCCGATCTCAATGATAATGATCATGACAATGTTGTTGAGGATCAACTCACTTTTCTAGATCTGACCAACCTATTCAACTCTTCCAACCTTGCTCTCGCCAATCGTCTTTTCAATATTCGATGGTATTGCTTCGCATTGACATATAACGGTTCTTCATTATCCACCTCCCCATCAACTTCTAATGGTTCTTCACCATCGTAATTCCCATGAGTGAGGTCATCTTGATTTTCATGTTCATTTTCATTTTCGATCTTAACCAATTCATCATCATCGTTATTGTGTATACCTTCGTCATCATCGTCATCATGTAGATAATCTTCGCCAAATGAGGCGGAATGAGCTGGGCCCCCATGTGCATTCCCATGTGAATGCGCATGATGATGGTTATGATAAGTGGATGGACCAGGTTGACTTATATCCAAATCCAAAAAGGACGAAGTAGGATCATCGCCATCGGGAGTACCTCCCGGGAATGGAGAAGAGTTGGTAAAGTTGGGTGGGATAAGTTGATGAGGGTAGTGATGTCGTGAAGAGAAGGATGATGTGGATGGTGTATTGGATGTTTGAGGTGGTGTAGGGAAATTATAATTTCCTAGACCTATACGAAATCAGGATATGATTAGCCTGAGATCTAACACATCAGACAATTTGAGATCGAGAGGTATAACAGTGATCATGAAGTGTGGTCGATGTAGATATACACAGCAAAAGTTTTGTTGTGAACATTGTAGACTCACCACCATTCTTCAGATCGAACCCTCCATCATAACCCGTCGCGAAGCTCGGATCAGAGAAAGTCGGACTAGGTGGATACGATCCGCCACCATTGGGTAATAAGGAGAACAAAGGTAATGTGGTGCTCATCGTGTATACGTTATATGTATTCTTCGGGTGACCGATGTATGAGGCAGATATTGATGCTGATGTAAAACCGGAAAGGTCGGAAATATCTGTGATGAGGGTTTATTTGTTTTGGTATCACTGAGAAAGAGGTATCGATAAGATAAAATCGATGGAGGTGGCCAAATTATCGAGTATCGATGTGAATGGTATATCTACAGTGGCAAGCTGATGATGATTGGGTATTGATATGATGATTATGATATATGATTATGGTTATATGAATGTGATTGCTCCTCCTTTCCTTTTCATAAGCGAGCCAACACACTAGTACTACCAGTGATGGTTGATGATGCTCTTGCTCTTCGTCCGAAAAAACAGATTGAAGAGATGAAAACAAAAAACCTCGGAGGGAACCGGCCGGCCACGTGTGAGACAATCTCCCCGCCCCGGAACTATAATTGCCACATGAAGATATACCGTCGGTGTTATACCTCTCTCATTCTATGTGCTAAGGGAGCTGGCCGTTCCGTGAGATGGTGATACTCACTCACTCACTCACACTCACTCAGCAGAGACAAGTAGACAACGTCAAAGACCATATACGTATCATCGTCGCTTAGCCCCCTATCCTCCTTCACTCCCCACTCATTCCTACCATCCCAACAACAGCAAAAATGGCTTCCGCAATGAGGTCTGTCCTCTCAAGAGGTTACGCAACCGCTTCAGCTGTCAAGGTGGGTATCCTCATATTGGCCCAAATCTTTCGGCCGTGGAGACTGTCATGATGTTCACCATATCGACAATATCAATATCATCAATTGACGATTATAGCTGTAAGATGCGAGGTGCTAATTGGACCTTTTGATCGTTGCAATAGGCTCCTATCCAACTCAACTCCCTCACTGGTACTTATGCCACCTCGACCTACCTCGCTGCTTTGAAGAAGTCTCCTAAGGATTTGGAAAGTTTAGCAAAGGACATTGAGGCTTTCGACAAGAAGATCAAGGAGGATGCCAAGGTATCTGCTTTCATCCGTGAGTATCACTCCTTTACATTATACCTCCTTCTACTCTATCAGAATGTAATCGAAGAGGAACACTTGATAAGTTTGCTACAAATCGACAACACCTATATAAACTATGTCCGTATTAAACTGAATAAGATACTAATCTCTTCTTGTCTTTTTTCCAATAAAACAGAAAACCCTACTCTCTCAGCATCTGAACGAACGAAAGCTCTCTCCTCAGTTGTTCCTTCCGGCTCTTCACCCATCCTCCTCAACCTCCTTACCGTTTTATCCGAGAACGGTCGACTCTCATCAGCACCCAAGGTATTCGCAGATTTCGGTTCTCTCATCTCTGCTTACCGTGGTGAACTTGAGGTTGTCGTCACCTCTGCTGAACCATTAGATAACAAGGCGCTCAACAGGATTGATAAGGCTTTGCAAGGTACGGAGATCGCCAAGGGAAAGACTTTGAAGGTTGTTAACCGGGTGAGTATATGATTCAAGGTGGTTTTGACATTGAGAGATGAGAGATGGATTGAAGAAAGATAGTCTATACTTTGACCGGATAAAAGATCATATGGGGAAGAGCACTTTTTAGTGTTGTCATTCGGGATGTGGAGACTGGCACGCATATCTTGTTATTCCCGATATACATACTGACGTTCACATAACCCACAGGTCAACCCATCGGTCCTTGGTGGTCTCCTCGTTGACTTCGGAGACAAATCAATCGATCTCTCAGCTTCTTCCAAAGTCAACAGATTCAACGCTGCTCTCACCCGTGAGTAACACTATATATCTTTCTCAACGATTGTACTGATATAATTGTTGTTTCTCGTGTTTACAGAAGGTGTATAAGTCAAATATCTTGAATAGAGATTGATAGTAGTAGTTGATGGATGGAGGATACACAAACAAAAGAATGACAATGAAATGAATTGCATTTGCTCGGCTTGTCACGACATCGTCGTCATACCTGGTGGCATGTGAAGTGAGCTGAACCGGAAGAAGCAGAAGAAATGAGTCAGTAGCACTAAATGGGGTGGCCAGATGTTGTACACTGTCTTGTGCTTCTGGTGTGAGGCTGAGAGCGTAATCTGTTGCAACTAATCTGCCGATCGGATCGGTATATGTCTATAAAGAGGGGTAGTGACGCATTTATCAATCACTGTTTCCCTTCTTTTGTTCTGGTTCAAAGGGAGGGAAGGTTGTGTTTGTCTTGTTCTTTCAACAAACTATATAGCATCGATATCACACGCATCTATCTCTTCCTCTCCATATTGGTCATACATCCTTCTATAAGATCGTCTCATTTTCAACAACTTCTAACAGACAGTCGAAGCATAAATTCAAGGGGATACTTTGGTGCGGGATCTATTTTACCCCGTCAACAGTGCTGGTTAATTTTGGATCAGAAACACCAATTCAGTTTGTCACCTCAGCTTGAGCTGTCCTATCCATTCATCGACAGCATTCACATTTCCTTTCTCATTCACACGCCCTCTTACTCACGAGTCTACTCTCCTTTTGGTCCATCAACCATATTCTCCTCTTCTTCTTTTGTCCCTCATCCTTGCTGTACGAAAAGGACTATCTCCCGACAATCGCAGTTTCGGCTCAATTACGTTAGGATTCAACCATTTAGTTGATTCGTTGATTCAGTCAATCGTTTACCGATTTGATTGGGAAGGCTTGTTTACTCTTGCATATCCTACCATCTCCTTCTTTCACACTCTCCATAGATTTACCAACTTCTTGCATTTGCCACCCACATCTGCCCCCCTCCGCTCTCCATCTACGATGCCTTCTGCAAACTCCCGTCCCCGACCGAAGTTACACGGTCGATCTTATTCCAACCTTCACGACGACCCTCCATCAGACGCCACCAAGGCAGACGACGATGCAGTCGAGGACGTCTATCGCGAGGTCAATTCCACCGGATCGTTACAGGCAGCAGCTAAGAAGTTGGAACAATACGCTAGGTTCGCCAACGATCCTGAAGAGTCGGGATTCCTCGAACAACATGATATCCAAGAAGATGTAATCATGACTGATGAAGATACAGATGACGAATTGTCGCCTATATCCCCTGGTCAGCAGAATAGTAAAGGGGAGGTGGTCCATTTACAGGAGGTTGTAGATGGTTTGTGGATTGGTGATTTGGTGGCTGCTATGGATACTGAGGGATTACAGCAAAGGGGTATAGTAAGTTGTTCAACGACTTATAAGCTTGGTTTCCTTTGTCTCTCAATCAGCTAATCATTCTTCGCTGTCACTGTGCTAGACCAACATTCTATCCCTGCTCAGACCTGCATTAGAGTTCTCCCCTGAATTCTCTGTATACCCATTGGAAATTGACGATTCGGCAGATACGGATATCCTCACCCACTTACCATCGTGTGTGGCTTGGATCCAGTCGATCCTCCAGCTAAGAGAGAAATATGAAGCTTCGAATGGAAATGAAGAAGTTCAGATAGAGAGAGATCCGATAATATCTAGATTGGCTGGTGAGCCCAAGAATGGCGGTGTGTTGGTACATTGTCAAGCTGGGATGAGTAGGAGTGCGACTGTAGTGGCTGCCTTTTTGATGAGGGAATATGATTTGGATCCCGTTCAGGCTGTGGTGGCATTGAGGGAGAAGCGACCTGTGGTAGAGTGAGTAATGACTCCGATAATCATCTCTTCGTCGTACTAATTCTTTACATATATCTTTCATAGCCCATCTGAAACCTTCTGGCATCAACTTGGGTTATTCTATAATGCTGATGGCAGAGTCTCACTCAAGGACAAATCTACAAGAAGATTCTATATGGACAGGACAGCATCCCAATTTATGAGTAGGTGACATCCATCTGATCGTCAATGAAACAACCTGTCAAGCTGACTTATCGTTCGCAGATGGGGATGGAGGTGCACCTGCAATCGACCAAATGGCCAAATACCCCTTGACACCCTCACCTTCCAATCCACCTACACCTATGGGAGGCCACGGTCGACGCAAAATCCGATGCAAGATGTGTCGAAGACAGTTGGCAGTAAGAGAACATATGATGGACCACATATTGGATCAACAACCCGTCTCCAGACCTAGAACCCCATCCAATGTCACTCTACCTTCACCTAAACTATCTACAAGCTCCAACTTCGCCCCTGCCAGTGGATCATCAGCTAAAGAAAGAGAACGAAGAGCCAGTGTAGTTAGTGATGTTATAAATCCCTTGACTGGTCTACCAGGTAGGAGAGCAAGTCATACTTCCATTTCAAGTTTATCGGCATTACAAACCACCGCATTAGACAACTCTTCGAAAGACAGTCAATCCCAACAACCTTCTCCAGGAGGTGGTATACCCCTACCGAGAAAACCTTCCACACCCGGATTGACATTGACAGCTTCATCGCCTGAAACCGGTAATCATTCGAAACTTTCTGGTGAGAAGGAACATATGCCAAGCATATTAGGTAAATTGGAGAATAATAACTCTTCACCGAAATTACTATCTTCTTCGCCTAAACCAATTTCAAATGCACCATCCCCTTGTCTTGACAACCAGCCTCCCCCTAGTGGTGGAAGGGTATTTCAATCTGCTGAACAGTTGAATTCAAGATTACCTCCTCAGTTATTGGCCTTGAGAATGGCGGGAAGTACACCGACGAGTCAATTATCTTCACCTATCGGAAGTTCACCTACTTCTTCACCTGAGAAAGAAAATCATACTCCATCGCAACAGAGTTACCCTCCGTCTCAGTCTCAAAATGTTACGAACGCAGCTAGAAGGATGAGCATGTTGGCTATGACTCCCAATACACCTGATACACTTGAGAGAAGAGGTAGTATCTCTGATATCCAGGGTGGGAGTGGGAGTGGAGGATATCCTATATTGGTTAATAATAAATGTTCGGGTTATTTCGTCGAACCTGTAAGTGATGCTCGTGAACATGCATGGTGCCATCGCACGTTTACAATATCGCTGACAGATCGGTGTTTTATCATCGTGTTTCGCTAGCTCACATGGATGGAACCCGTCTTGCAGAATGGAGATATAGCAGGAAAGTTGATTTGCCCAAACGAAAAATGCGGTGTGAAAATCGGTAATTTCGATTGGGCGGGTGTTCAATGTGGTTGTAAAGAATGGGTGACACCTGTGAGTTATCGAAAGTTCTTTCTGATAGATGATGATAACTAGTATCTGACGCACCTGTTGGATGGAATATAGGGGTTCTGTATTCATCGAAGTAAGGTTGATGAAGTTTGGTAGATCATCGTCACCGTGGAGTTCTTGTGAAGATCTTATTGTCCATTTTTAATTCATTCTTCCTATTTTCTTCTTTTGTTCTTGCGTATACATAAACACAAATTACATCATTTGCATATATTTCCAGTTTCACTAGCATCATCTTCAGATTATATACACGTAGCATCATACGAAATCACAAATGTGACGCCATGACATTTTCCTTACTCCTCAATTCGAGATCTTTCGGATGATCTGTACATAATCATGTTGATATTGCTAAATATCGATCATATTCACATGCATTCTTTCATCGTCTCTGCAATCCTGCAATAGGCTACATTACATCCAAGCGAACGATTGCACCTATTCTCGAGGGTGATGTGGCGAAGTGGCAGACCAGTGTGGCTTGTCATTGTGGGATGAAACTCGGTTTTTGGGAATGTCTACCATATTTTGATCATTTGGCCCTGCGTTTCTTCCCAAATGACGCAGATATGAGGACTCACAGCCTTCCTTGGAGTTTAAGAAGATGAAGACTCATACCAACATCCCCATGATAGTACAGTAAGAGCTAATGTGAAAGGGTACGACTTTGAGCATCAATCTCCAAAGTACTGTAGACAAATTAAGTTCTTATTGATCCTTGGCTATACTTCTGTAACCACTAACACCACGGGAATTGAAAAAGTCAGTGCCCTACGGACCATCCGTTGCCCTTTTCTCTGAACACGAGAAAGAAAGAAAGAAGCCAAAGATCAAAGATAACGAAAGGGGCCGCTTCATTTTGCTCGCCTACGAAAAATGCGACTACCTCTGCAAACGTTATTTACCATCCTCCTATTCCTCACTCTTCAATCTCCCATATCAGCGTTCCTAAACCTATCTTTCCTATCCCCTTCTTCACCGACGATATCTTCATCACTCAAAGGTAAGAACCTCATACCTCTTAAACAATACCTATCTTCTTCCAAGAGGACAACTCAGCCCAGGAGATTTGGTTATTTCTCATTTTCGAGACATCCTAGATCTCTACCCGATTGGGATCCTCTGGAGGGCGTAGAAGGGGTATTGGTACATCGTGGTATAATACCCAATCAGGAAGTGACAAGCCTAAAAGCTGAATCTGTGGCTATCGACCAACTTCCCAACGATGATCCGGTTGAAATGAGAGAGGAAGACATGGAGGGACAGTTAGAAGAAAGGGATGATGATGAGGATGAGGAGGAGGAGGAGGAGGAGGAGTTTATATTGGAAGATTGTGAAAAACGACAAGACAATGTTAATCTGGGTAATAGTCAATCGTTAATAGCGGAATTAGGTTCCATCCCGCAGGAAGAAGTCAGCCTAGCGCAAACCCAGTCCCAGGAAGATATAGGTGCGAGTGACCAGTTGGACATTGATCCCTCATCGTCCGTGTCGATGTCAACGGACGGAGGCGCAGGCGATACGAGGAAGCATAATGATAAGATCCTATGGTCAGGTTTAGAGTCTTTGTTACCGCTCGAAAAAGGGATAATGAAGAAGAGACATAGTGATAAATCTGGTGGGGGACGGAAGTACCATTCAAGTGATGGGGGTGGTAAGGATGACGAGGGAGATTATAGTCCGGGAAGGGGAAGAAAAGGGAGTCATGGAGATGATTATGGTTCGGGAAGGAAAGGATATGGTAAACATGATAACGGTTATGACAGTGGAAGTAGGCATTCTGGACAAGGGCAAGGAGGATGGAATGATGCTAATAAATCTCATCGTGGGGGAAATAAGAACGGTGAAGGTCGACCTGGTGCTGATGGATGGCATAAAGGTGGTTCAGGCGATGGCGGGAATGAGAATGGACGATATCAAGAAGACTGGGAAAGACCTTCCTCATCCTCATCGAACAATCATCATGGTCACGGCTCAGGGAGCAACGACGATGATGGAGACGAAGGGTGGTATCACGGTGATGGTTCAGATTCAAGTCCAAAAGGAGACGGAAATAGGAATGGGAAATGGGACGAGGGACCATACCGTCCTTGGAAATCCAACTCGAATACCAATTCAATTTGGGATCATCATCCTTCTTCGTCGGACTGGGACAACCATCCATGGCATCCCTCATCAAATACCAACACTAATTCTGACACCGACCATGGTTTTTCCAGTCAATCCTCATCGAACAACCATCGTACGGACTGTACGAACCTTTCCAGCTTCTACAAATCAGCCCAACAGAATGGAGGAGAATGGCTCAGACATAATGGATGGTCTTCCTCTGGCACCAACGGAGATGACACACCCGATTGCTGTACATGGTTTGGAGTGACTTGCGATCCGATTTCCAGGAGAGTCACTGCGCTGAATCTGAGAAATAACGGGCTGGAAGTTGATCTGTTTAGGAGTTTGTTCAACTTGGATGCACTGATGAGACTGTGAGTGTGTCCAAGCTCAAGTGGTTCAACGAACAAAGCATATAATGAACATCGCCTTGACACTAATCTTTTCTGCATACTCGTCTAGCGATTTGTCCCAAAATACACTCTCCTCTTTACCAGACACATTTGATTCCCTACCCCGACTTATCCATTTAAATATCTCATCCTCTTCTCTATCATCCTTCATCCCTAGCTCCATATCAACTTCGACCTCATTGATCAACCTTGATCTATCGAATAACCTTTTGGTCGGGAACGTTCATCTGTCCGCATCAACGTTGAAATCGGTCGATCTGTCAAATAACAAATTGAGCAGTTTCTCAATTAGCCCAAGTGGGATGAACAGTCTGAGTAAATTTGTATTGAAGAATAATAACTTCGAGGGTGAATTACCTGATTTGAGTGGGTTGAGGAGTTTGCAGAGTTTGGATGTTTCTTATAACAAGTGAGTTGGCTTGTGTCGAATCGTAATGCTTCCGAAATAGGGTAAAGGCTGATTACAATGCCATGAACTTGTGAATTCCCAGCTTGTAAGTACAGTGCTCTCTTGTATGACATTCACCAGGAGTTGTGATCGCATTACAAGCTCCGTGAGGTTTTTTTCAGCCACTAATGTGTTTATTCTTCCCCTCGTCTAGTACTGGAGCATTATTCGATACATCAAATCTCACCAATCTTACAAGATTAGACGTTCGTTCGAATCAATTGACAGGTAAGTCACATACCCTCGATACCATTTTTTCAAACCAATAATACCCTTCTCCGATCGATACTGACCTCCCCTCATTATCTGTATCAGGATCCTTCCCCATCCTCCCATCATCAATCCAATCACTATATTTATCCTCCAACCAATTCACCGGTCCTATACTCTCTCTCCCTGCTCCAAAGGATTTGACAAGCTGTTATATCCTACCTAATAATTTCTCACCATGTCCATCGAAAGAAGACCTAAGTGACCCAAATACGTTGGCTTCGAAATGTCATCTCAAAACATGTGGTCAACAACAACCAACCATCACAGTCGGTTCGTCAAGCACTAGTGGAGGTGGGACGGGAGCGACAATTGATGCATCTCAAGTATCTGTCACTACTCTACCCAACTCGCAAAAGGGAATTCCAGTAAATCCTTTACCTGGTGAAAACCTGAATAACTCCCAGAATGGAGGACAACCTGTAGTAGGAGTGCCTTCCAATGAGTGGCAGGGATTGAGATCGAAAAATCAACAAAATCAACTTCCACAAGCCCAATCCCAGAGGTTAGGCTCAAATAAGTTGAGTAGTGAGGGGTCAAATACGATACATATCCATGGGCGATATACCATAGTAGTCGGTTTATTCGTTTCATACGTTTTATTCTCTTTTGGTTCATTGTGACGAATATAACGATAGCTACGACTTTCGGTTGATGACATAACGATAATGTATAATGCAAGCTTTCCTCCTTACCTTCAATTATATCCCGGACAGACAACAAATGATGCTCTATTGCTATGCAAGATTAAGATGAGCTGACTGTGTCAGCTCTGATCATACGGTATCATATAGGTCAGAATCAATACATCATATAAATAAAATTAGTCTTTCACATGTTTCCAAGAAAGAGGTAAAAATAAACATCAAAATGGCGATTGTCTCGCTTCACGCCACTCCACTACAGCTGCGAGTACAGAATACGTTACTGTCAGAACCGTCTGACAGGTTTGAGGTCTCTTTGTTTGTTATTTTAGCTAAACTACTCTTTCTGTTCTACTATCAGGTTACATCAATACCACGTCACATTCCAGGTTAGACACATTTCCAGGTTCAGTCGTCCTTGAAATAGGTCTAAGCAGTTGTAGGAGCTTGTTGGCCCATTGAGGCGTAATAGCTATGAAAATAGGGTTAGGCGAGTTTCTCATAGTCGTGAGTGTCAGCAACTTACGCAGCGTAAGGATCAGCACCACCTGCTGGAGCTCCTTGACCATAAGCATTATCCTGTCCTCCGTATCCACCACCGTATCCGTAGCCTGCACCGCCTTGACCGTATCCCTGTTGTTGATATCCTTGATTGGGTGGTCCACCGTATCCACCACCACCAGGGGGACCACGAGAACCGCCTGGACCGTCTGTGTTAACACAAGGCATCAGTAAAACTTACAATGGAATTCTATTTTAGAGGGTCACTTACGACTGATCCAGTTCTCGGGGACTCGCCAAGGAGGCACTCTATCTTGCGCAGGTGGTGCAGCACCGATAGCGCCAGCTGGTCTACCGGAAGCAGCACCTCCACTTCCACCTTCACCGAGTTCGGCCATAAGAGCGGTATATTCAGAGTCGAAAGCGGTCTGTTTGTTCTGGGCCAGGTTGGGGTCCCCTCGTCCTCTACAATCCCTCGCCATGTGTCCTGCACCACCACATAACCTACAGATGACATTGGCACTGTACACTCGTTGTTGAGGACATTCCCATCTTCGATGACCTTTCTCACCACAATTCTGACAAAGCTGGTTCTCATCGTCTCGAAGAGTACCGTTAAGCGAAGCAAGTTCTCGGAGCTGGTTTCGTTTGTGGTCGTTCTGACCTTCGGGTGTAGAAGCGGCCTACGTTCACCAAAAATCATCAGTAAATGAAGGGATAATCTAACATAAAGAGGAGAACTTACAGTTTCAATAACCCTGTTAATCAATGCCACACATCCCTTTACCTTGTCTTCGGTATCCGCAGTGATAAGACAATGCAGTTCATCTTGTTCATCTTCTGGGAAATCACCTGGTCTACCTTTACCTTCTTTCACACTTCCTTTACCTCTAATACTGATCTTGGCACCACTTTCTCTTTCCATTCTCTTAAGGGAATTACCACGAGGACCAACGAGTAAACCAAAGAAGTTGATTTCTGGGAATTCTTTCACTGGTATATATACTTTATCACTTGGTTTACCACCACCTCGTCTATTTTGCATCTCCGCTGGCGGCCTGAAGTTGGGATCGGATTTCATAGCTCTATCTACCAATCTGGCTTTTTCATCTTCCAACTTCTTTCGGTATCGGATCTCACGAGTGTTGGTCCTTCGACCATAAGCGTCATATGATGGTGGTGGTGAAGGTGATCGTTGTCCTTCAGGAGGCACTACATCGCCAGTACGTAATTTTCGGTTGATCTCCTCCAGTCGAACGTGGATAGCATAGTTGTCCAATTCGGCTTGAGAGACCTTACCGGTGATGGCTACTGGAAGACCGGGTACGTCGACTTTGGCATCTCCCCATCTTGATCGTCTCTTTCTGGGTCCCTCTGCAACGTAAAACTAGGTAAGCAGGCATCATAGACGGTAGAGTCAGGACAAGCAAACTCACCTTCTCCAGCAGCATCCCTTTCTCGTCCCCTTTCAGGTTCGTCATATCGACCTCTCCCGTCATCACCTCCATATCTATCTCTGTCTCCTCCACCACTACCGCCATATCTATCCCTGTCATCACGTCTGTGATCATCCCTCCTTCTATCATAATCGTCCCTTCGTCCGTAATCATCTCGGTCGGAACGTTCTCGGTCTTGACGACCGTTGAAGAATTGTATATCGGAGGCGGGAGGTCGTGGGGCGTGTGACGGAGGGTTGGAAGGGGGAGGAGCTTCTTCGGGTAAGCCAAATCGTCTTTTGTTACCTATAGGTACCTGAGAAATGGAAACAATGTCAGTGAAAGCATTTACAGATGAAAGAAAAATGGCATGACTAATACTAAGACTCACATCGTTAGTTCCCGTCGTCCGGGCTGCTGGTCTCCACATGTTGCACTGGTCTTCTTGCTGTCTCCTGTGACTGTTCAAGCACTTTTGATGGTATTCTTATTGGTGATGATAAGAGATGAATGATTCACAGCTGAAGTAATCGGAGTGAATGAGATGTAATCTAGACGAGATGAGGGGAAAAGAACAGCCCAGTAAGGTGGCAACCAATATCCGCAATATCAGTTTATTCTTTTTTATCCCAACCAGTCCTCTACACGTGGTATCCAGTTCGCCACCATGTACCATCCTACGTCTCTTGCGCTATCGTTTTCTTGCTGTTGTAGTGTCCATTTCTCTCTGACTGTATTCATCTATCAGCATCCCGGCTGAATCAGCTTTCACCTTGTAAACAGCACCACTTCTACGTTGCAGTGCAGCCAGTAATTCAGAGCCATCGCCAAAATGCTCAACACCAGTGGTAGGTATCTGCATCCTGACTTGCCTGTACCCTTCATGTCTCCTTGTTATACATGCTGACCTCCACTTATTTCAGCTGCCCTCCAAGGGGGTAAGATGTCCCGAGAAGAGTTCCGACGACAAAAAGATCTCGACGCAGCTCGTAAAGCCGGTACAGCCCCAGCTGCAGTCGACGAAGAAGGAAATGCTATCAACCCCCATATCCCAGAATATATCACCAAAGCACCTTGGTATGCCGATACTGGCAAACCATCATTGGCACATCAACGTATCGGTAAAAGCGATGGACCTGCTCTAAAGCTAGATGAATGGTATGAAAGAGGTCAGACGGCAGGACCGGCAGCAAAGAAATATCGTAAAGGTGCATGTGAGAATTGTGGAGCGATGACACATAAGAAGAAAGATTGTTTAGAAAGACCTCGTAAGAAAGGAGCTAAATTTACCAATAAGGATATAGCTCCTGATGAGGTGATTCAGAATTTCCAAAGTGATTACGATTCGAAGAGAGATAGGTGGAATGGATATGATCCATCATCATATAAGAACATAGTAGATGAATATGAAGCTACTGAAGCTGCCAGAAAGAAATACCGAGAAGAAGAAATTGATAATCAAACTTCAACTGCGGACATGTCAACAGCTAAGAAATTAGCTAAAAAGGAGAAGAAGGAGAATGGAGGTGACGGAGACGATGATGATTTCGGTTCTAGTGATGAGGATGAAGATGATGAAGATAAATATGCAGAGGCTGCTGATCAGATTGGTCAAAAGTTGGATACGAAAACTAGAATTACTGTTAGAAACTTGCGTATCAGGGAAGATACGGCGAAGTATCTACATAATCTAGATGCGGAATCGGCATACTACGATCCAAAGACTAGATCGATGAGAGATGCTCCTATACAAGGTATGGCTCCGGAGGATGTGAGTGTCTTTCATTACAGGTAATAACTTCGTAATATATGCTGATGGTCTATACAGATGAAATTCGCAGGAGACAATTTCCAGCGATACTCAGGAGATGCAACCAACATACAGAAACTACAGATGTTTGCCTGGCAGTCATCTCAACGTGGACACAACGTTCATATGCTTGCTAATCCGACGGCTGGTGAACTGTTACACAAAGAATTCCAGGAGAAGAAAGAGGTGCTCAAGGATACGAACAAAAATTCGATCTTAGCTAGATATGGTGGGGAAGAGCATCTGGAAAGATTGCCCAGAGAGTTGTTGAATGGTCAGACGGAGGATTGTGAGTTTCCCCTCCTCAGCTCGAAAGTAAAACTCACTAATTGGGATCACCCAATGTAGATGTCGAATACTCTCGATCCGGTCAAGTCGTGAAAGGTAGAGAAAGAGCTATACCGAGATCCAAGTATGATGAAGATGGTGAGTTGATTCTTGGCTTCCATTGTTTCATTGGCCATCAACTGATATACATTGGATGTGAATAGTGTATATCAACAATCACACGGCCGTCTGGGGATCATACTACGATCTCTCAAGTGGACAGTGGGGATATGGATGCTGTCATTCCCTCATATCTGGTTCTTATTGTACTGGCGAAGCAGGTAAGACAGCCAACAGTTCATCAAGTGTATCAGCCCTATTGGAATCTTCAGCAAGGGTAAAAGAGATTGAAGAAAAGGCCGAGAAAGAGAGGAAATCATTGGCAGAACAACATCTTGAAGATCTAGCTTCGGGCAAGAAAGATAAAGGCAAAGAAAGAGAAGCGCCAAAATATGGTAGTAGACCTGATGATTTGTTGGATGACGATAAAGTAGATTTGGATAAAGAGAAATTGAGAAAAGCTCTGGAGCAGGAAAAGAAGAGGAAAGGTTTGAATGAAGATGATGCTTGGGAACAAAATAAGAAATCGAAAACTGATGTTACTCAGGAAGAAATGGGTAAGTTAAGTCAAATACCCATCTTCTGGTTGTTTTGTCAATCGAATCGAATTGAATCGTGTACTGATTTGAACTTGATTGTGTGATTTTGCAGAGGCATACAGGTTATCAAGACAGGGATACGAAGATCCAATGGCGAATTACAAAGATACGGGCGGTTATGATCTGGTTTAAGTTTTTTTATGTATTCTGTCAAGAGAGTTATATGTACTATTTTATCAATGCAATGCATCCGAGATCTGAGATCGTATTCAATGATGATTGATGAGATATACTGGTAAGTGAATTACGAAAATGCTATATAATACTTAGGTACCTCTTAAGAAGCTCAGCGTACCTAAACTATATCCAATCAACCCTCTCAGTCTCCTACTTTCCCTCTCCTGTTCAATTTTCAATTCTTTCAATTTCTCTCCCAATCCCTCTTCTCCATCTTGCGAGCTACCATTCGAGATCAATAAATCTGAATGTACCGACAAGAAAATCGATAAGATCGATTGTACAGCTTCGTAATCCCTCTTAGACTTCAAGCGACCTATCAAACTTGCCAAAAACATGTTCAAGTGATCCAGAGAGTTGAGTGATCGGATTTCGAGGTCTAGGGTGGATGGTGGGAGGGATTTCATATATTCGAAGAATGAATTATCTACCATAGTGACAACATAATATCAGCAAAAAGTGATATATAGATGACTGACAGATGTTTGAAGAGAAGTGACAGTTTTGTAGATTCAATACTCACAATCACCATTTTCGTCTTCCCGAGATAACCTTTTTGTGAATTCACTTTCCAACCATCCACTAGCCAGATCCAATCTATTTCCATTCTGTCCATTGGAAGCAGTATCTTTCTCTTGAGCTGCAGACAAGTCAAATCGAGTTTCCAGACCTGATACAGTAGGTAAGAAGAAAGGTGCCGCTTCAGGTGCTTTTGGCGCTTCTTTAGGTTTATTACGTTGCTATGTCCATACAGCCGTTAGTATCAAGATGGTTTAAATATTTGACAATATGTATGCTCACCTTGATGGTTTCAAGGTTGAGTAACGTCTGCCATCTTGATCTAGGCAATAACGACATCGTTATCAGTCCTTCGGCCAGTTGATCAGGCGTAGTGTATATATCGGTAAATTCAGGTGCTCCAATATCTTCGATACCTTCGATAGCTACATTTTGTGTCCAAATCATCAGTCAACCCAATCTCGTATACGACGAAGATAAGTAGGATTTGTATCACTCACCAGCATCTTCCTCTAAACCTTGAACAGAAGGTAATCCGACTTCCGGCACGTCTTCTTCTTCAGGTATATGTCGTAAAGCCACTTCAGAGAACTGAGCTTTGTTTGCCCTATCAGAATTACACCATACTGTCAATCATTTCATCTTTATTACGTACAGAAAAGGAACAACTCACCAAAGATGTATACCGACACTATCTACATGAGCAGTAGCCAAGAAATCACCGGTAGGAGAGAAAGTGACACTGGTAGCGATTGAAGCAGTTTTGAAAGCGTCAACCAATCTTCCGGTGGGTATATCGAAAGTTCGGATGGTTGAGTCGAGGGATGTAGAAATCAACCACCTTGAATCGGGTGAGAACACCTATAGATAATGCGACGTGACATCAGCCCTACTGTACCTTGATTAGATGGTGATTATGATCTATCGTATCACTCACCGTATCGAGGATCCGCCCTTTGAAACCTCTTAACTCTCTCACGACCCTTCTCGTCTCGATGTCAACAAGTCGGACAGTCAGATCATCACATATCAATGACAACAGACCAGAGTCCCTGTGCAGCGACATGGAAGTGATCGAGGTGGATAATTGAGCAGTATGGATAAGTTGAGTGGTATGGAAGTCGAAAAACTATTCGGAAACCTGTCAGTCTCGATCTGAACTGGATGTCTAGCCATATGTGTTTACTCACGTATAATTTCCCTTCCAGGGTACTAGCCACGACAACCCTATTCAGTGCGTCACTGACTATGCCTGTGATAGCTTCTAAGGTCTTTGATGCAGTACCGTTCACACTTTGTTTAACAGCTTTGGACTTGGCAGTTTGACTCTGAGCGATGATTTTCGGTTTACTATCACCCGGCGCAGGACCAGATAGAGAGAACGATCGTCGTTCCTTTCCGGATTGCATGTTATACATCCGTATATCACCTGTCGAAGAACCGACAAGAGCGAAATTACCGCATGCTGTGACAGTCACCGCCTGGAGAGTGGAAGATGGGCTCAGTCTCGTTACCGAATAGAATTGGATCTGTATTATGGGTCAACTTACCTGAGCTACACCACTTTCCATCTCGAATGTCCATGCTCCCAATCTCTTCTCCTGCACTCTCCATGTCCTGGCAACAGCGTCATCTGCGTGTGCAGTGACGACATCCTCCCAATCTTTTGACCTGATGGACGAACTTGCAATAGCCGTAATTTGAGGGTATTTCAGATGGTCGACAGTTACTCCTAAACCAATTGCTTTCTTGATCAAAGAACCTGAGATCAAAGTAATGTTAGCTTCAGCGCCGGTTTAATGGCATAACGGCGATCCAGCCAAACTGACCTTGAGAAAGTTCGAAACTCCTTGAATCTCTCACTACGCTGGTATACCTTAGTGAGCGATCTCTACCAGCAGTCAAGATCTGTTTGCCATCTTCTCCGTAGTATCGTATACATGTTGGTGGAGCATGATGACCTCCTCTGAATTTCAGTAATCGGGGCACAACAGTCGGAGAGTCACACAACCATTGCTACATCAATTTGTAAGCCTGACATCCTACTGTCCTCGTCAGCGGGCTGGCACTCACTTTCACACTGTTGTCCGCACTTGACGAGACTAATAACGGCTGACCGGCTGCCCATTGAAGACCAGTGATACTCTGGTCATGTGCACCTCGCAATACGTGTAAGATTCTTCCACCTTTACTTAGATCCCAAGTTGCCAAAGATCCAGTTGAAGAAGCCGTCGCTAAGATTGGTGGTCCGTCTATGCGTATATAAAAGTCAGCAGAGTGAGAGCTGGTTAGAGGTAGTCGGACACAAAGCTTACCCATCCTGAAGGACAATCCAGAAACTGCACCATCCTCAACTTTCATCTGCATTACCAGATCACCTTGACGAATATCCAGGATCCTCACACTACCGTCCAGATATCCTATACCCACTACGTCTATAGCTGGAGATTGGACGATAGCTGTTATAGGTGATGCAGAAGCAGGTGTGGGATGGGAGAAAGTATGAATCAAGGTACTGTAAATCATGATCAGTTGACATATCGGGTATTATACTCTCCTGAGGACTGCTCACCATGTCCTGACATTCCATAACTGCAATTCTCCCTGTTGACTTCCTATTAACACTTTGTTGAGGTATGTTGAGGGATGCATGATATGAGTGGCGGTGAATGAAGTGTGGAAAGTAATTTGATTCTTGATCTCTGTGTAATAGAAGTTGGTAAGCATCAACATTCCCGCCTTCGATGTTCGACGATTACAGCAGCTCACCTTTACTGTTAAGATCATAGATCACCATACCCGTACCATCCTCTTTGAGAACCAAAAGCTCATCGCCGAAAATCAGCATTTTGCCGAGGGTAGATTGATCAGGAGATAGGTAGTATCCGGTCTGTCCAAAGACCAACAATCAATCAGCCTCTATATCGTTTTCGATGGCATAGGAATTTGACTGACCTCTTTGCCTCGATGGTACTTGGTTACTCTCGCTCCAGCACTCGCATAAATGTCCGTACCTGTCATAGCCAGAGAGTTGATCTGAGCACCAGCATCAGGTCCTACAACCCATGATCAACCAATTGTCAGCCTTCTAGCCTTTTCATCTCCCTCATTAGCGATTGGGAGTTTGACTTACCGGCAAAAACCAAAGTCATCCTAGCAGCATCCCACATCAACCAACTCCTTCCTACCGATGTGGTGATATTCACTGTGGGAGTCGCCAAAGCACCTTGAGGTGTATGTACGAACATCGCGTACGGGACATGATCGGTTACATGACCCAACGCTCTGAACGGTGCGAATAGTCGAGGAGTAGGTTTGGAAGGTCCCGCTGCGGGCTGTTCGATGGCGCTGCCATTCTTCTGACGCTTGTTCTGATGGGACATCTTGAGATAGTCGTCTGAATTGCCTGCGAGACTGGGAAGGGGTTGGCAAGTTGTTGTCAGGACTAACGATGGATCAAGAGTTAACCCACAACCTTCACCATCACCTCTGTTGCTGAATTTATGATTTTCTCAAAATCTCAAAAAGCGAGCATTTGTGGTCTGCCACGTGCAAGCTCTCTGGTTTACGTAACCCAAAATGATCCAGAGTGAGATCTTGCTACAGTAGCTTGGATATGACTGACGTTGTATGCATCCGTATACGTAGGGATTGATCATAAGGATTCTAGTCGAGGAAAGGGGTGAGCGGAGGGGTATGCTCGATTTTGGATTTCAAACATGTCATAATGGAAGATCAATGACGAACGGGATATATAACTTACTCGGCAAGGGAGATCAATTTGAATTTGAGAAGTCCTGTCATAACTAAGAAGAAGATTCCAGATCATATCATCTATCTTTCATTCTCGTAGCAACGCATCTCTCTCGATCATATGTAAATAAGCACATTACATGCTTTCGTCGTCTTGACTTGCCCTAACGTGATGTGATGATCAAAGCCCAAATATACATACAGCCACGATCATACACCAAATTCCTTATCTTGTTATCTCAGGCACAACCCCACTTCAACTCAACCGTCCAAACTCAAATCCATCTTCGCCAATCTCTCCTTCCCTTCAATCTTGGAAGATGATCACTTGTATAAACTGACCCAAGTATGCAAGAAGCCTATCAAGAAGATGAGACAAGACGTATAGTGACTCTTGGTAGGTCATTTCCCCACACTTACCGTCCGAGCGAGCTGATCATCCCTTCGGCAACAGAACAATTCATCGTCGACACATTCACTAGGATAGGTGAGGATGGGATCGAAAGGGCTGTTGAACAGCCTGATCAGGTGAGCGTTCACCACCACTCAATACTGCTCCCAGTCGTTCTCTGACTGATATGCAATGAGCTCAGATAGGCGGAGGAGGTACTTATGGTATGTGCTATACCAGATATGATACATCCTTTGGTAGTCGAAATTCAGGATGTTAATCCATTTGGGACGAACAGCCATCATAGGTTCAAGGATGTTCGTACCTCCCTCTCAGCTAGGTATGATAATCGATTATACTCCAGATACTTTACCTCAAACTATGCGTCATGTGCTTTGCGAGTACGGTAAAGAGATGTGGTCATTCAGGAAGAGGCAGGATGGACATCCGACTGCTAGGGCTGTTAACAGGTACAATGGACAGACAAGGGGGTGAGTATTTCCATGAATTTTCAGACTGACTCACAGTGAATGAGATTATCATAAGAGGCAATGAACGTTTTGTAAACGGTGTCTGATCCCGATCTCATTATAGCTTCGAATACCTGACTGAACCTATACTTCTCACCCCATTTTCCCTTCTTGATACTCCCTTTGGAGAACCACTACCTTCCACAATTCACCTCATATCATACCCTGCTCCAAGGATCGAAGGTGTACTTGACGAGGTGAAAGCGCTAAAGCAACAGGAAGGATGGGATCCGATTATAATTTGGGAATCTGAAGAAGAGAGTTTGGAAGTGATACGGAAAGTAGCCAAAGGTATAGACATCATAGGGTAAGCATAAAGCTTTCATCTTATCGAGAGGCGGTCACTTTTAGCTGACCATGTGAGATAGACCAAACCATCATGAAGTACTTCGATTGTTTCCACGCACCATACCATCCTCTCCAACCGAAGCAGATCTAAAAGCCGTATACAGCCAAGCATGTAAGAACCTTGTAATTCTCCGCCCCAAAATAGGCGTCGTAGTTCGCTGTGGTCATTTGGGATGTTGTTATTCCATCAGTCCTCGTCCAGGACTCGATCCAGAAGTGAGATGGATACCAGCTTACTGGAATCCTCAGAGGAAGGGGTGGAACGAGAGTAGAGTTGTTGATCCGACTGGAGCTGGAAATGCATTTATGGGTGGTCTGGCAGCTGCGTTAGACTCGGGAAAGTCTCTTGATGAAGGTCAGTCTATGTTTCTCTGCGGTGTGTGGAACGACGGGTATGAATGAGCTGATGGGGAGTGGCCTGAGTAGGAGTGATATGGGGTAGTGTAGCTGCTTCATTCACGATCGAGCAGGATGGACTGCCTACGTTGAGTAAGCTGAATGGGAAGGAATTATGGAATGGGGAGGATCCCTGGGAGAGGGTGAGGATCATGAAGGAGGACTTGAGCATGATATGATACAATTATAAAACGAGCCATCAAGCAAGAGAATATGGACATCGTAGTACCTTTGCTTGGTACACCTTGATTCATGGACATGATTTGACATAGACATAAAGGTCATGCATGCATTGCTATACTCTTACGATAAAACCTCAGAGTATGTGAAGAATATTTATACAACAATTGAATCGAACTCTCATAACTTATATCCTCAGACCCATTCCTCTCATTGACCAGCCTCGAACCTAGCTTGACTAGAAGCAAAGAGCCTTTCCTGCAATGCCAAAAGTTCTTCCTGTGACATTCCGTTCGTATCGGGCTGTGCTCTCGTGCGTTCCTGTAAAGTATCATTCGATTCAGATTAACATGAAAACTCCTTATCGCCGTCTCTCTATATCGTTGGACATATCCAGATAAGAGGGGTGATGGTGATTGGACTCACCTTCTGAGATTGCTTGAAATCTTTGTTACTCTCTTCTACTTCAGGTATGAAATCTTCAAAACCAAGTTGCTAAATACCCATTCGTCCGTCAGCTGAAGAACTCGCTGACTTCCCAAGTTCGAAATGAAGAGACAGCCGATAGAAGATGAAGATCAAGAGCTAGGGTGCCGACATACCTTCAAAGCTTCTATAACATGTTCGGGTGATATTGTCTTCTTTGACGACTCGTCACATACTGTGTTAGATTGTGTCGAGATGAGTTTGACCCATTCTGCGGACGTGGAAAGCAGCAGATTAGTGAAATGTTCACTCTGATAACGAAATCATGAGAGCGACGTCCATCATCGTATCAAAAGAGTCGCGAGGAAAGACTGTTGATATTTATACTCACCAACACAACATTCGACTATTATATCTTTAGCTTCCTTGGCACAAGCTATATCTTCTGGAAGCATTTCTACGAATATCATCCAGAACGTCAGCATCCCTTGATTACCTCCAGACAATGCATAATAGGCAACGGGCAAGCATCGCGGTATAGCTTGATTAAGGTATCTGATTGAACCCACCTTGGATAAGTTTGAAGACAGTCGCTTTAGGAAGTCCGATATCATCGTCTCCTGCTGGTCCACCGCTATCTGACATTGTGTCTCAAATCTTCTCCTTCAATCACGTTCGGTTCGGTAGGGAATTGAGAACCCGAGAGGGATCTAGCGATAGTATCTGACAAGGATGTATGCAGAAGAAGAAGAAAGTGGATGCAACTATCAGCATTATGTATCTTTAGCTTTTACTGTTCGCGTTATGTTTTGGTTGTTAACCGGGAACAAAACTCGAAAACATTAAATCACTCGCATGATATACTCGTAGCGATTCATACTATTTTCCTCTTCTTCCCCCTTGCAACTCACATCATATCATATCCTTCAGTATCACGACGCACTAAACTACCAAGACAAATAACAAGAATAGTCAAGCAAAATGGCCAACTCAACTTTGAGAGGTGCGAAATCTATCCACGGTGGTAATCCACAGGTAGGTGATTTGCTCCTTCTTTCCTTCCTTCCTCTTGCCTCGAGTCTATCCTGGCACATCACTTCTTACAGGTTGGGTTGGCTACTGACTGACTCGATGTACATATACAGTACCTCATAGAAAAAGTAATTCGAGCTAGGATATACGATTCCCTCTACTGGAAAGAACAGTGTTTCGCTTTAACCGGTGGGTTCTCTCTATCCTTCTATCCTATCCGAGTCATGGGTGATGAAAGCTAATATCGATCTTATTTTGTAATGGTGATCAGCCGAATCGATAATAGATAAAGCAATAGCATTGAAATCCATAGGAGGAGTCACAGATCGTAATACCCCTACACCATTCATCTCACTCACCTTGAAATTGTTGCAACTTCAACCTGAGAAAGAAATACTGATAGAATATCTACTGGCAGAGGAGTTCAAGTGAGCCACTAGCTTCATCGCCTTGCCTTGGCCTGATGGTTGATGCTCTCATCATGACCTTGATGCCCGAGTCTATGCTTGCGCGTATGATACTGATATGTCATGCTATAGATATCTACGAGCACTAGCTGCATTCTACATACGTCTAACATTCCGTTCGATGGACATTTACGAAATACTAGAACCGTTAATGAAAGATTATAGGAAATTGAGAGTAGCTCATTCAGGTGGATACTCATTGACGTACTTCGACGAATTCATAGATGATCTCCTGACGAAGGAGAGAGTATGTGATATCATCTTACCTCGTCTGACACAGCGGAGTGTATTGGAAGAGACGGAGGGGTTGGAACCTAGGAAAAGTTTATTGGTGAGTTACTACCCCCATTGTCACTACTGTTTCAATCAGGAGATTATTGATTCGGTATCGCTGCAGGAGGAAGAAGAGGAAGAGAAGGAGGCCCGTTCAGACGTATCATCGCAGCGATATATCTCTCGTTCACCCTCGCCTGACTTACGCCGTGCAAGATCAAGATCACGATCAGGATCAATTTCTTCAAATGGATCAGATAGGAATAGGTATATATCCAGATCACCTTCTCGATCCAGATCAAGATCAAGTTCGATCGATAGTGGTGAAGAGGGTGATACGAGGGATAGGTACATCAGTAGGAGTCCGTCAGTATCACCTGATAGAATGTTGGTGGATCAGGAAGAAGATGATGAGAGATTAGAAGGGGATGTGTAGGAAGTTCTATAATAGCGATTATTGTAATATTCAGACTGATGCGTGATTTTACATGTATGCATTTGACATCTGTCATTACCTGTACATATATCGTGACCATCTATAAAATGACTTATTTGACAATCACTATTCGCTATATCAATCAATCATGCAGTATCGTACTCGCCATAACGCATCTCTCCCTTTTAGATATCCCATAATCATCGCCTAGCCAAACCCCATCCTCTCCTATCCCCCAAGTTATTCCCACTAGCTCCCATCCTACTCTCCAATTCCTCGACCTTATGCTCCAATCTTCCAGCATTCGAATCTATACTATTCAACGCTCTCAAGTGCGCACCCAAGATCGCAGATAACTGGTTAATCGGATCATCAGGTAATTGACTCGTGGAATCCACGACAGTCGCAGAAGGAGTTCCATTAACGTCCAGACCGAATGAATTTGAAGTTCCAGAAGATGATGTCGATAACTTGTTGACTTCTTCGATCATCTGTCCGAGGTTCCGAGAGAGATCGTCGAGCTGCTTGTTCAAATCTTCCGCTAGACTATACCTAGACAAGGAAATCACTCATTAGCTTATAAGTTGTAGTGTTGACCATACGCTGGTGTACGATCGATAACTTACGACTTCTCCCTCTCCCTATCAGCAGGCAGCTTAGCAGCCAAAGGTCTCGTACTATCATTACTCAATTTACTAATCTCCTTTTCGTATACACTCATTATACTCTCGAGTTGTTTCTGCTGAGCTTCAATATAATCCAGAGCTTGATCCACGGCAGATTGATTTTGCTGAGCTTCAAGCACTTGTCGGTGTAGTGCAGTGATCTATCAAGTGAGATAACACGGTGAATCAGCTTAATCTCGCCCATTACGGAGGACAGAATGAAGAAAGCTGATTTACCTGATTGCCGTTCCTCACCAATACTTTATCCCATTCCCTGACTTCTCCAGCTTGTTTCTCGAACTCTTTGAGCTGCGCATCCAGATCCTTATTCCATCCATCAACAATATCCTCCAGGGTCTTTCCTCTCAAAAGGTTGGGTGCAGGTTCGCTCGAAGTAGCGGGAGCAGATGTAGCAGTAGTTCCAGCGGCAGCAGGGGTGGAAGTGGAGGCGGCGGGTGTACCAGCAGGTTTAGCACCGAACAAACTGCCTGAAGCAGGAGCAGCAGCGGCGGGAGCAGTTTCAGCAGGTTTCGGCGCACCTCCAAATAGACTCGAACCGGTCGTAGCGGCTGGAGCAGGAGCAGCTGTGCTTGACTCAGCAGGTTTGGCTCCTCCAAGATTACCAAAGCTGAAACCACCCGATTTAGGTGGCTCGGCAGGTTTCTCGGTCGATGTAGTTGGTGCAGTTGCAGGGGCAGGTGCAGGCGTGGTGGATGAAGTACCGCCGAAACTGAAACCTCCAGTTTTAGGAGATTCCTTAGCTGCCTCTTTGCCTTTATCTGCTGTGGACGTGGTCGTTCCGCCAAGATTGCCAAAAGAGAAACCGCCAGTCTTGGGCGCTTCAGGAGCTGCTGGAGTGATTGAAGAGGGAGCAGCTGCTGGGGCAGGAGAATCGGTTTTCGCTCCTCCTAAGTTACCAAAAGAAAATCCTCCTGTAGCTGGTTTAGGCGCTTCAGCAGGTTTAGCAGCTCCGCCTAAACCACCAAACAGGCTTCCGGACACGGGTGCAGCAGCAGGAGCAGGAGCAGGTGAATCGGTCTTAGGTGGTTCAGCAGGCTTCGCACCGAATAAACTACCTCCAGCACCGCCACCGAACAAGCTTCCACCAGCTGGAGCAGCAGGTTTGTTTGCGTCTGATGGGGTGGTTGAGGTTGAAGGTGCAGGTGCAGGTGCAGAGCCGAAGAGAGAGGTTGTTGGAGCGTTAGCAGGTTTTGAGCCGAAGGAGAAACCTCCTGCTGGTGGAGCAGCGGCGGGGGTGGTACTTTCAGCTGGCTTCGCGCCGAATAAACCTCCCGAAGCTGGTGTACCGGGGATAGTAGAGTCCGCAGGTTTAGCACCAAAGAGACCACCAGTCGGAGCCGCAGGAGCATTTGTGGGTGTTGTCGATCCGCTTGTTGCACCACCGCCGAACAGACTTCCACCTGGAGCAGCGGGTTTGGAACCGAATAATCCTCCTGAAGTACTCGATGCAGGTGGCGCAGCAGCGGGGGTAGTCGATCCGAACCCACCAAAAGCAGGTTTAGCAGCTGGCGTGGTCGATCCTGAGGTATTGTTTGCGCTGCTACCGAATCCGCTGAATAGGCTTCCTCCAGCAGCGGGAGCAGGAGCGGCTGCAGGGGTAGAAGTCGATGTTTGGGTGTTGGTGGTTCCGCCGAAAGAGAATGATGGTGTTGAAGTTCCAGGTGTACCTGTTCCTCCTAATGGCTTAGAACCAAACAATGATCCACCAGAGGCTGGAGCAGGAGCAGCAGCCGATCCTCCACCGAATAAACTTCCTCCTGCTGGTGCAGCTGGGGTTGTCGATCCTCCGCCAAATAAGCTCCCTCCCGATGCGGGTTGAGTGGTTGATGCGGAATTACCGAATGAGAATGCGCCTGAGGAAGGTTGAGCGGCAGGAGTAGAAGATGAACCACCACCACCGAAGAGGGAAGTGGAAGGTTGAGAGGAAGAAGCGGGCTGTTGGCCGAATAGTGATCCGCCGGCAGGAGGGTTGGCTCCAGCAGCTAAGGGAGAAGATCCAAAATCAGCTAAAGCTCCAGAGCATTGGAAGACGATCAGCTGGAGGTGTCCTCACGTTTAGCACCAAAGCTGAATGCACCCGATGATCCACCGCCTATGCAACAATCGATTAGCTTTTGACTGGTGCAGTTGACAGGACGGTTCTAACTCACTGTTATTGTTGTTCTGTCCGAATCCTGCAAAACCAGCTGAATCTGGCGAGTCAGCTTGAGTTTCCCATGGATCATTTTATCATCACTCACACATTTTGGCTGGTGATCTGAGGTCTGGATTTATGCTGGTGGGATGCAGTCAAGGTGAACGATGTTGATGTTTTCGAGCAGGAAAGTGGAAGAGTCCATCAACCTCAACTTTGACTTCGACACGGTATGTGATGTTAGGCACATGAGATAATTGTTGACACGCCTAACCTCTCCGATTGTATTCCTTCGACTCTCTTCGTTGTGCTCTTTTCGGTTGTCAAAAACGTTATCATCCATCCATGCATCTCACTTTCTATACCTATCCTGACTGCAATCTATAATCGTCCATCATGTCAGGTATAGCCGTGAGTCCTAACTCTTACACAGTCGGCTGATTTACCTTCCCTTTTCAAGTGACAGCTAAGCTGATGGTGGATTGCTGTTTATAGCCCGTTAACCCAAAACCTTTCTTACAAGATTTGACAGGTAAAACAGTCTATGTGAGGTTGAAGTGGGGTTTGGAATATAGAGGGTATTTGGTATCAACAGATGGATACATGAATCTGCAGGTGAGTACTGGTTTTCGCTCTCCTTATCACGTCGCACGTCGCTAGTTTTTCGCTCTTGAAGAAATGCATTTTACATGTTTCGCTAATTGTACCCATCTGAGCAGCTCGCGAATACCGAGGAAATCGAGAATGGCAAGTCGAATGGAGCTTTAGGAGAGGTATTCATCAGGTGTAACAACGTACTGTATATAAGGTAAGTCAGATGAATTACTACGCTCGTCAATGTCTCGTAGGAGCTGATGAATCTGTTCTTGACCTTTCTTTTCCATCTAATTGCATATCATCGTTCTACTTGCTATTTACCATACTCACTTCACGGCTCGACTCTTTATATAGGGAAGCGAAAGATAAAGTACGAGATGATTAATTAGAACATCCGGAGGGCAGGGATAGATGAACGTGTGGATCATCATATATCGAGGTGTCCAATCAGGAGGGAATGATCATGTTAGACCAGGTCATGATATTCGTCTTATTGCGATGAGACGTTCAAAACGAAAGCATCTATATGCACCAAATACCCATGTGCGATCAATAAGCCTCGTGCCGATTGATATCTTGCTCACATCTATCATACACTGTGGAGCCAGAGAGAAGGAGGATATCAAAGTGAAGGACTTGGTTATTCACTGACGACTTCACGCCGTAAAAGAATTCATGTCCCTCTCAGTCAGGTTGACTCTGTCGAAAGGCAGAATAGATTTCACCTTCGCACGTGTCGGAAGGTGCACTTTTGCTGTTACACATTGTCATCGCCAGTGATCACGCCGGTTCAGCATATCAAGGAAGTGGATTTAATCAATTGATCGCATGCTCAGAAAACGTTTAGATTATATGCACTATGGTTCAAACTATGTACAATTCTACATTCCCACCAAACCGCTAGCACCGATGAGACTCGCCTAAAATAACCTGCTGCTCCCTTGGAGATGCTTCGCTCACTAATGTAGTGGGTCAAGCTTATTTAGCTTCAATATGCGCTCCGGCAAGCATATCGGCGAGGCTACATCGGTTTGAGAATATCAGCTCATTCGCACTTTCGCATAAGACCAGCTAATATGATAGTACAATCATTACTCACTCGTCAGTCTGCTTATCAGTGACAGGAGGTAATTTCGCAGTTCCATCAACTTCTTCTTTAGCTAACTCCTCTTTGTCCTCTTCATCCTCGGACTCTACTTCTTCTTCGGATCCTTCTTCCTCTTCACCTGATTCAGGTTCCTCCATATCATCGACTAAACACGCATCCAAAGTGCAACGTACAAAGTGAACAATTAGCGTCCAGCCAAACATGAATTATATCAGTCACACGATATGAGATATAAAATACTACTCACGTTCATCCAAAGCATCTTCATTACCCCGAACTTCCAAAGCCTTCTTCAGCTCTTCCACACAATCATCATCTTCCGCAAACCTATTCCCATTCAATTCCAATTCCTTCAACCCTTTCAGATGTTGGGTTATGGCCACAGACAAGATTTCAATTGAAGTTTTATCCAATTCGTTGTATTGTAATTTCAACACTTCCAATTCCGTATTCGAACCATCTCTTAAACTACTCATCAGAGCTATTCCGCCTGATTTACCTAACAAACAATCAGACAAATTCAAAACTTTGAGTTTTTTCCATGTTGGTAGATGTTTCACAATAGCTCGTGTACCAATTTTAGTCGAAGTGTTATCTTGTAAATCCAAAACCTCCAATCCTTCACAATGACTTAAACCCTCAGAAAGGTTCTTGATACCTTCCATTCTAATTCCATTCTGAGGCATCTTGACTTCCTTCAACCCACGGTGTTTGGCAAACGCCTCTTTCCAATCTTTTGATGAACCATTTTCTAATCTATTTCGTCCGCATACTAATACCCTCAAATTAGATTCTTTACCTTCCTTTTCGCACTTCTCTCCATTTGCTATAAGAGCTTTGGCAATGATTGATCCTCCGATTGGACCCAAACCGTTATTGTTCAATTTGAATATACTGAAATGAGTGTTGTTTTCCAGAAAGGGGACCATGGCATCTGCGCATCGACCACCGAAAGCGTTATCGGACAAGTCTAATTCGACCAACGAGGTGGATGAGGATAGGGCATCACAGAGGGCAGAAAGGGCTTGGGGGATCTCGGAGATCAGTCGACCGGTGAAGATGTCGGCGAGGTCTACCACCTATGTGGAATGAAGACTTGGGCATTAACTTTCTAAATTTGTACAACTGACAACGGATAAAAGGATAAAATCCAATTTAAATTATGCGATGGAGGATAAATCATAGGTCTTCGTGTCCCAGGACTGGAATAGAATGCGGTACAATGGTGACCATAACACTCACCTTCAAGTTCTTCTTCCCCTTGAGCACCTCAGCAATAGCCTGACAAGCCTCTACACCCAAGGAATTCGCACCGAAATGAACTTCTTCTACATCCTCCATCTGTTCCAACTCTGAGAGGTAAGGTTGGAGATCAGCAGCCGTATTGGCTTTGAGGCCTTTACCTAAGATGGAGAATGACTTGGACATGTTGGGAGAATGAGGCGGGTGGGATCACGCTCAGGCAGTTACAAGAAGTACTGGAATAAAAGTTGATAAGAGATGAAGTGATCTGCATGATTTTGCCAAATTTCTTTTGGATTGTTCAACATAAAACGCGCTTTGATACCATGGATTGGTGCCTAGTTTATTTGGCGGGGGAGTGGCAACGATCAAACGTCCTTTTGTTGAGTGTTATACATGGCATGAAATGCATAGAAGACGAGACTCAAGCTATTGTACAATTACAAGTGATGATCATATATATGTATATGTACATATCATCTTCAATCCCGAATACCGTATTCAATCTTACGATCGGGATCAAAACTCTCTATCATCCTCGATGAGCATACTGGTTCTACCACAGCGAAACAAACTCCATCAGCTTATCTAAGATTTCTAACAAAACAAGTAGCCGACTCACCCATGGAACATCTCCCGCGGTATATCTTTTAGCAGGTCTGACGTACGGCGCGACCTTGTCTGCTTGAGCTTTCGCCTTGTCTCGATCTATAATCATAATGACCATCACAGATTCAGTCTCGTCTGAGAGTTGCCGGGTGATAAATCAACGAATGAATACGTACCAAGTGGGAATACGATTCCGATCTCGTAATTCTTGATATTCAACGTAGGAGGGTCCTTCTTGAATTCGACATTACCCTAAATGGCCCCAAACTCTTACTCAGCTTTTCATTCACCAACTGGGAGGCAAGCATTGAACAGCTGTTCATCATCAAGAAGAACCGTAGAACATACCCAAGCTGAAGGAGAGAAGTTATGACTTCCTACATATATCCAACCTCCAACCTCATCTTTCAATTCATCCACTTTCCTTTTGGTTAATTTAGTTGGAGTTGCTGACTTATCAAGACCCAATTTGTTCTCTTCAGGTTCGAACGTAGCGATGAGCATCTACATAAACCAACCCAAAAGCATGAAACAGGTCAATCAACGATTAATGAACTGTTTTACCAGATGGGAATTTCAATCAGCTCACCTTAGTATGCATCAAGACCCCTCCTCTCTTACTCCTACTATCCCTGAACAAACCCCTCGTGACGTTATTAAAAGCCTTTCCGCAAAACATAGTTCCTCCCCCTTCTTTACCAAGTTGTGTCGCTTCCACATTAGCCAAAGTAGGGAACAAGATTCTGATCTCAGGCCATGCGTTAGGTTTGGATCTATTCGATATCTGTTGAGCGGTTTTACCAGAGATGAAAGAGTGGAATTTCGAGAACCATTCTAGGCTGTATGTTCCTAAGGAAGATCCCTAAAAAAAAGAACAGCTCGGTCAATCAGCTATTGAGAATCATTGAACAGAAATTTCAAGACTAGCGAAAAAGCTCACTTGAAATTCCACATCCAACTGTTCACCCGACTTAGGTGCCCACCTTTCCTCATTCAAGACTTTACCCAATCTACTTATCCCAAATTTATTGATCTGTTCGTAGCCGGTATAAGTCCCTGGTATGCTAAGGACCAGCCTGACTTTCACTTTACTCCAATCGTACTTCGCCAGATCACCAAAATTTTCCTCCGGTGTAAAAGGGATCTGTGAGCCATTAGGATGGGCACGTATCAAACTTCGCAAAGCAGTATGTATACGTGTGTGAGTGAAGAGATGAGCGAATTGTAGAGGGAAATCGTGGGTTCTGAGGTCGCTTCGGAGTGGACTTCGTTTCGGTAAAGGTAAGAAATCTTGGACGAATATTGTCTATCATTGTTTTGGTATGATGAGCTAGTTCATTTCACGTATTGGATAGCACGAGGAGGGCAGGCTCACGTTCTCGATCACTTCCCAGTCGTAATCTACCATGTTCGCTGTTGAGATTACTACTCTCAACCTACCCGTCTTATAAAAGATCTGGCAAAGTGTATCATCGACTCTTTAGTATATATGCTATCGTTGAGATTTAGCAGATACGATGGCTCACCCAAAAGTACTTCATATGCGCACTCCTGTTCAATCAACAATTCATCAAATAATTGATTTCACCCGCTCACTCATCTTTATTCCATCTGGTTAAGGTATCACTCACCCAAAGCCCGTCGTCATCTTTGGATAAACCCACATTTCACCGTTAGGATGCAATTGGATTTTACCGTTGTAGTCCGGTTTATCCTTCGGGTGAGGACGTACTACAATAGTGGGAACTTGTTCGGGTGGAGGTAAGATGTTCTTGCCCATTACCCATTGATCGTCAATCACGAAGGATGACATGATAATTAGAGATATTTGAGAGTGCTACTCTCCAGGGATCAGCTACTCTTTATCTCTGCCGAAGAAGAATATCAGCTCACTTACATTACCAACTATTTGTGCAGGGGAGAATGTCCTTTCCGTAGTAGGATTACCAATCTTCAAAGCTACATGCCTCAATTCACCATTCGGATAATATTCTCCCGCAGCATCGCTGGGGAAAGGGCCGGAAGACTGAAGAGGATGAATTGAAGAGCTTTGACTAGCTCGAGGTGTCGATGGACCGGCACTAGATACCGAAGAGGTAATTGATGACATGCCTGCTATTCTCGACGGACCTGCGGTAGATGTATGGGCAGGGGTGGGAGTGGGTGTAGCAGTGGTTGGAGTCGAAGTACCTGACAAAGCAGCTTGACGTGCTGCTTGTCTTTCTCGTCTTTCTCTTTCTAACTGAGCTCGATCAATCACCTGACCACCTATCTTGAGTACTGGCGCCTTGGCGGTTTCTATAGAAGGGGCAGCAACGAGTGTGGAAGTAGTTGATGTAGAAGTTGGTGTGGATTCGATAGTCGAGGTTTGGGATTGTTGGGTTGAGTCATTTGAAGGACCAGGTTCGGATTCTGCAAGTGAAGCTGCCATGGCTCTACTGACAATATTAGCTCGAGTATAACAAGCCTGGAAAGATACACGACAGCCGTTGAGTACTCTCAGACGTTTGGATGAGATTGTCCTTCTAATGAACATGTTCATCGTCTGGATATGCTTTGGAATTGGTTTTCGCTTAGTGACAAAAGGAGGATGAACGGTGACAATAACAGAGAGCCAGAGCATATACTCGAAGTTCATAGCGGCTCAGATTGAGTAGCATTCAATGGGATTATATAGGATGAAGAGGAGATAAGACAAATATGTGTCATGGGAAATGAACACGTACTCTGCAAGCATACGCCTCTCCTCTTCCGGCGTCTCTTCCCTCTTTCTCCTCTTTGGTGCTCTCGCATCTTCTTCTGACATCGCTATAGCTCTTTTCAGTTCCTCATCTTCGTCGTCATCATCTACCACAACGGAGGGTTGACGAGAATTCGTTCGGGAGAAATGCTCTTGAGCGGAAAGTGCCAATACGCTAAGTATTTCTCAGCTGAGCTCCAGCTAGAAAGGATGAACACTGAGAGTTAAGACTCACCGAGCTAGCTCATTGTCCTCTTCTTCTACTCTATTGCTACTGCTCCCCCCTAAAGCAGCAGGAGGTCTGGTTCGCCAAGTCGCCCAAGCAGCTCTATAGCGCCAGATGGATCAAAACATATTAGCTAATTGTCCTCAGAATATATTAGTGCAGCTCACCTTCGTAATTCCTGGAAATCCACTTCGGCAGCATCATACTCCGCTGTAGTCCCGTCAAAGTATGTGTCGAACTCTCTATTCTCCCCTCGTCTGGGTACGCCAGGTCGAAGAGATGGGTTATTGGTGCTCGTCCTAGAAATGATGAAATCACAAATGAGCTGAATCGACAGGATTATCCTTCAGACAGCTCACTCTCCCAAGATGGAAGCTACTTCATCTTCGTCCATTGTGAAGGTAGACCTGTCGCCGAATCTGCCAGATGTGTCGAATGATATATTCTGATAGACAAGACAAGAGGTGAATCCAACATTCTTCATCCACTCAAACGGACTGAATCTATCTGATCGAACAATGAAATGTGGAGGCCCAGAATTGCAGTGAGTTACGTAATGTAACCAGTTGACGCGATCTGGGTAGATGAACATGAGGATGAGTGGACTAAGATTAATCGTACTGAAATGCTTCCCCATCCGACGCGTTTGATCATCAACTGAAACTCAACATTACTTCCCTCCTTCTTCCTTGTCACTCACTCGTCTCCTCCGTCAACATCTCCGATATCTCACTACCCCCTATCCAGGTGGAGCTGTAGCTTCTCAAGATGGTGAGCGGCCAAATTCACGACCAACAACAGTAGGTAGCTGACCGTGTATATCTGACAGTACATCAAAACCATAACGATTCAGGGTATGTTCCTTCCTTGCTTCTTTCTTCATCCGTCATAGGCGAACTTACCAGTCCACTTGTAGGCTTCAAGTCCTATCGAGATCAAGTGGCTGTCGATCCATTCTCGTGAGCTGATTTCCGCCCCGACCATTGACAAGGCATACATAGCTGATTTCCACAACTTGCAGACCAGCACACAATGTAGTAGTAGGACGAAATGGAAGTGGAAAGTCAAACTTCTTCTCAGGTAGGTCCCTTCTGCTGATTTTGCATGATTTTCGCACATTCATGGATAAGCAGATAGGCTAACCCTTCCTGTAGCCATTCGATTCGTTCTTTCCGATCAATATACCAAGATGAACAGGGAGGAAAGACAACGTCTACTGCATGAAGGAACATCTACCACTACTACCCTCTCAGCTTATGTTGAGATTGTGTTTGATAGTCAGTTGATTTTCCTCTGTTCCTACGAGAGAAATGGCCTCAACTGACTTTCCGATTCTATAGACTCTGATGGACGTTTCCCCACTGGTCGATCAGAATTAGTACTTCGACGAACGATCGGTCTGAAGAAGGATGAATATTCCTTGGACCGAAAGAGTGCAAGTAGGTCTGAAGTGGACCAATTACTGGAAGCTGCAGGTTTCTCAAAGTCGAATCCCTACTATATCGTACCTCAAGGTAGAGTAAGTTCTCCTTCCTTCCTATACTTTTCAATCAATCTTGGCTTATTCCATTTGTGTGCCTTCGGTAGATCACTCATCTAACCAATATGACGGATAAAGAGCGATTGAGGCTATTGAAGGATGTAGCGGGAACCGAAGTGTACGAGCAGAAGAGAGCAGAATCGACGAGATTGATGGAAGAGACAGATACGAAAAGAGATAAGATCGCGGAGATTTTGGTGACGATCGAAGATAGGTTGAATGAGTTGGATGAGGAAAAGCAAGATCTGAAAGATTATCAGGAGAAAGATAGGGAGAGAAGATGTTTGGAATATGCTTTGCATCAGAGAGATTTGGAGGATGTTACGGTTGCCCTTGATAAGGTGAGCTGCCCTTGTCTTGGCGATGATCTTAGCTGACTTGGCTTGAATAGGTCGAAGAGGAAAGAAGAGAAGATATCCATAATTCCAATACTAAGAGGAAAGAATTCAACGAGAAGGAGGAACAAGTCCAAGTAAGCTACCCAATTGTAACTCCTCCTTAGGTGAATCTGTGCTTGTAGCTGACAAATGGACTCTTGCAGAAATACGAAGAATCCCTCACAACTGCTAAACATGCCTTATCTACCACTCAACTTGCTCTCAGGCAGTACGAAGCGGAAATGGCCGATCTCGTTCGGGCTCGAACGGAGATCGAGTGTGTCATTGCTGATTTCACTACAGCTGGAGAAGCGGGAGAGCAAAGAAGAGCTGAAGTCGCAGAAGAATTGCGATCTTTGGAAGAAAGAATCGAAGAAGCGAGCGAAAGATTGGATGGACTCATTGCAGATGCTGAGAGAAGGATAGCCGAGGAAAGACAAGCGAGGGAAACGTAAGTCATCGTCTTCGTACCTACTTTACTTACTCGCACGAAGCTGATGAATGGTGTAGTCTTGAAACTACCCAATCTAAACTAGCAGTTCTTTTCGCCAAACAAGGTCGAGCTCAACAATTCAACACTAAAGCAGCTAGAGACCGATATTTGCAAGGTGAAATTCAGTCGCTCAGAGATTATGAGACCGACCAGCAAAGACGAGTAGATTCCTTGAGAACCGATGTGGAAAACGCGAAAGATCAACTCACAGAGGTCATGGCTCGATCTCGAGAACGAACAAGACAAGAAGATGAAAGAAGAGACAATCTGAGGAGAATGGCTGAAGAAGTCACCACGCTGAGAGGTAATTTGGACGGCATGCAGGAAAGACGAAAGTATGTATACACTTCATGCTAATTTTGCAGATGACCAAGCTGATACGCTGTTGGTAGGGAGTTATGGCGAGAAGACGGCAAGCTTGGTCAAACTGTATCTAACGCTAAGAGTGAGATGGATTCGGCTGAAAGGTCCATTTTGGGGATGATGGATAAGGTTAGTGCGATGCATCGAATGACCGCATGAAGCTGATGTCGTTGAAATAGGACACAAGCAACGGGCTTCGAGCTGTCCGAACGATTGCCAAGCGATTGAATCTTGATGGTGTTTATGGACCTTTGTATGAACTTTTTGAGGTTTCAGATAAATACAAGACGGCGGTTGAAGTAACAGCGGGAAACAGGTAAGATTCGGTATCGCTATCAGGAACCATTACATCGATTGCTGACTGTTCGTCTCACAGTTTGTTCCATGTCGTCGTCGATAACGACGATACCGTAACCAAACTGCTTGAAGTGATGAATCGCGAGAAAAGTGGACGAGTCACCTTCATGCCGCTCAACCGATTGAAAAGCCAACAGGTGATCTATCCCAAGGCGAACGACGCTTTACCGATGATCCAGAAAATTCAATTCGATAGACAGTATATCATGGCATTTGAGCAGGTGCGTCCAACGAGCTGGCACGATATGCAGATATCAGCTGACTCTTGCAGAAAAAACAGGTATTCGGTCGAACTATCATCTGCGAGGATCTCCAAACAGCTGCTCAATACACCCGAAGTCACAATCTCAACGCGGTGACTATCGAAGGTGATCGAGTCGATCGAAAAGGTGCTTTGACCGGTGGTTATCACGATGTCAGAAGATCACGTCTAGATGCAGTCAAAGCAGCCAAGAAATGGCGAACTACCTACGAAACTGATTCCGAACGACATCGAGAAGTGAAAGAAGGTATTGCCAAGCTTGAGCAGGACATCTCACGTGCAATGGGTCAAATCCAGGTGTTAGAAGCTAAACGAAAACAAAGTGTCGACGGTAGGAATGTCCTGGCTACTCAGCGAGATTTGACGGCTCGTGATGAGGAGGGTGCGAAGGAAAGAGTAAACAAATTGGAACAGGCTTTGGAAGATGCCGAGGGAGAATTGAGAGACGCGAGATCCAAAAGAGCATCGTATGAGGAAGAGTTGAAGGCACCCATGAGACAGAGATTGACAGATGAGGAAGTGGCGCAATTAGAGGAATTGACACAGGATGCTGAGGAGCAGAAGAAAGCTTTATTGGAAGCTACTCAGGCTAGGACTAAGGTGAGCTGAATCGTCACAGGGCACCAATCGAAGTAGCTTATCGTTTCTGGATAGGTCACCGGTGAACGAAATAGACTCGAGATCGAGTTGACCGAGAGCTTACGAAGGAGACGAGAGGAACTCAGAGCGAGACTGGACCAGATGGAAGGTGATGCTGGGAGTGGTGTGCTGCAGGCCGGTGAAGTGGAATTGAGAAATACGGAATTGAGGAATCTCATAAGATCAATCGAAGATTTAAGTGAACAAGTGACAGGTGGGTCAGCTCTGTTTCCGGGCCGCGGTCAGTCTTTGAGCTAACTTTTCGCCACTGTGGTATGGTACAGAGAGCGAGAATCGAATCGAAGAACTTACTTCCGAGATCGCAAAATTGACAGAGAACCTCGATAGAGTTCAGTCGGAGCAACTTGAAAATACTCGAGCTATCATGAGGGTCCAGAAGAACGCGGAGAGATACTTGACCAAGAGACAGACCTTGATTAACAGAAGGGAGGAATGTAATAACAAGATCAGAGATCTGGGTGTATTGCCAGAAGAGGCATTCACTAAGTACATGGATCAAAGTCCTAACAAGGTGAATGAGTCCATCCCCATCAATCAGTATGCGAGAGCTCAGCTGACTCCTGCGACTTCATCCTGGAACAGATCGTCAAACGATTACACAAAGTTACCGAAGGGTTGAAGAAATACGCCCACGTGAACAAGAAGGCATTTGAGCAATATAACAATTTCACCAAACAGCGAGACGAACTCTTAGCTCGTAGGGAAGAATTGGACGAATCTGCCGAAAAGATCGAGGAGCTCATTGTTACCCTTGATCAACGTAAAGATGAAGCGATCGAGCGGACCTTCAAGCAGGTTTCAAGGTATTTCGAAGAAGTGTTTGAGAAGTTGGTTCCCGCTGGTAGAGGGGAATTGGTCATGCAGAAGAGGATTGAAGGGTATATCGTAAGTTGGAGTTCACCTGTCAACGTCTCGGGTCATTAGCTTATCGATGTGTACTATACATGTGTAGGATGAGGAATCAGAGGAGTCCGGACCTGTAGGCCGAGAGAAGTCTGAGATTGATAATTATACTGGTGTATCTATCAGAGTGAGTTGAATCATCGAAATGCGTCATGGTCACAACTCACCAAATGTAATCATGTTCGATCAATTATTTAGGTCTCGTTCAACTCCAAAGCAGATGAAGGACAACGTATCCAGCAACTATCAGGTGGACAGAAATCGCTCGTCGCCCTCGCTTTGGTATTTTCCATCCAGAAATGTGATCCTGCGCCGTTCTATCTTTTCGATGAGATTGATGCGAATCTAGATGCTCAATATAGGACTGCTGTAGCTAGTGAGTTGGGTTGCTACCATCGACTGGGTCTACAGCTAACGATTAACGATATCAGGTATGATACATGATTTATCCTCCAAAGCTCAGTTCATCACGACCACCTTCAAATCTGAGATGTTGGCTCAAGCGGATAAGTTTTACGGTGTGATATTCGATTCGCAGAAAGTCAGTAATATAGTGGTGATTGATAAGACGAGTGCGAGTGATTTCGTAGAGACTTCGGCTCAAGTTGGGCAAATATAGATGAGAAACATATCATCTTTCGAATCGGTTTGGCATGTTTATTATATTATACATTTCTGGGTATACCTTTTTCCTATAGGGTTGTATGTATATGCAAGGTATAAATTAAGTTCTCTCTGCAATTGTCACAATCGCCTCTATCGTCTACGCAAAGTTATGTACAAAGTCACAAAGTCACAACATCCTCTTAATCAACTCCTCACAGACACCTAGGCCATATCCCCTCACCTACCAAACCCTTGATCCCCGCAGACACCAATACCTCTCTCAACCATATTCTAGTCTGTTCGATCTCTACTGAAGCAATCCTAATCACACCTGCATTATACTTCTGATCAGTCTCGCTATAAGACCATATGAGTTCTTGTGGGGATTTCAACTGATATTGTCTAGTGGTGTTCGATTTGGATTTAAGGTATGCTGTAAGCTTTTCGAATTTTGGTCCTATAAAGAGTATAGTCGAATATACATGATATGGTGCGAGACTTTGCGCTATCCGAAGTTCTGAGTTTCCTGTTGTGGTCATTGAATGTTGGTTATCTAATACCATCCTTTCTCTCATGAGCAATTCATTGCCCATATAAACCTCGTTTGTCGAATCGTAATAATCCATTGACCAAATCTCGGTTTCTCTCTGTTGATCTTGCAAACCTCTACCGGAATTTACCCAATCTAAAATCAGGGCTGATCCGGTACAATCGGATGGCAAGACGAATCGTTGATGTTGAGTATATTTCGATTTGGAAAAAGGACTTATCGAATCTGGCAACAACAACAACAAGCCCTCGGGTTGGATGGTGATATGTAAACGTTGTTTTGTCATTTCCCCTTGTGTCGTTTTAATGGTATTTGACGATTTAGGTCTTATACCTGGACGTCTCTTGTAGACTTTCGTACTTCCCTGCGTCAACATCACCAACCCACATCCCTTTCCTACTTCACCCCGTAGAGATTAGATCACCTGATACTAATCCACCTCCATAGGCTAGTGTGTATAGTATACCTAGACTGGAAGGTTGAGAAGGCAGTGCGGAGGGAGTGAGAAGTTTGAGGGGGTATGCAGCGGATAGTGTGGAGAATCGAGGTTTGGTAGATGAAGTGACATTCTGAGTGGATGAGGAGGTAGATGGTAAAGAGATGGCAAACGATCCTGATCCGGATGATATCTTGCCGGTTTTATTGGGTCGATGTGGGGTCACTGCTGCGGAATCATGTTGGTTGGACATCTCATCGTTGACTCGCGGTCGTCTTGAGGTGGTATTATGGACTTGGGGTGGTGATGAGTAGAAAAGATGCTCGAGTCGGGCGGGAACCAGCTCGTAGCTTATCTGTGTTCTTGGACAATACAGTACAGAAAAGTGATGATATCATGATTTAATCTTAATCTCGCAATGATCACTGAGATCTGCTATGATCATCTCCGGCTTTAGGATGTGGACGGTGACCGAGATGAGATGACCATTTAAGTTAGTCGTAAGGAGATATATTATCATCCAACATATAACACCTGCCCTTCCTTAGTCCCCCTGCCATCGCCATCGTATCTCCTCACAGAAGGTATCATCCAACATGGCAGCTATATCAAGACATCAGGACTTGCCTGTGATATTGCACAACGACAAGAGGGGATTATTGACCGTTGAAGAGGGTAGATTGGATGTACTTCAATTATCAAGAGATGGTAGACGTAAGTTGACCCACCGTCCAACCTAGAAATCCTCATCTTCAGCTTGGGTGACACTGATAATTCACAAATGGAAATTCAGCCCCGAAGAGACTGCTGTCAACGCCTATACGAAACTTCCTCCTGGCCAAACTATCCAACAACAAAGGGAAAGGATTAGATCAAAACCGTAGATTGGATTTACATACTCTAGGAAATCCAAGTGGAAATTCGACATCCTTGAAATTGACGAAATTGCATGTACTCGTCGAGCCTATCAATGTACCCGAGGCTGAGGAGTGGTGTGAGAATACCATGGGATTGGCTTATAAAGGTGAGTAAGTTGTTTCTTAATGGTTTGATTGACACAGAAAGAGCGAGGGATCTGTGCATTTGTCTGTGGAGATGGACTTGGCTTAGTGATTCACATGAAAGTTGTATAAGAACTTATAGGATGATTCCAAAGCTAATGATTCACTATGTCCAATGCAGGCATAAAACGAAATAAGAAAGTCTTACTACTCGTCAACCCAGTGGGAGGTAAAGGGAAAGCGAAAAGTATAGTACATGATACTGTATTACCAATTCTACAAGCTGCAGAATGTCAGACAGATCTGAGGGGTAAGTCGAATCACATCCAATTGGAAATGATGTATAGCTGATGGATGGAAATGCTGAAGAAACGACACATAGGTTACATGCTGAAGAAATCACTAATTCGATTGAACTAGATTATGAGTAAGTGTCCAAGGGATAGTCTACCTACTTGTTTATGGTATATGTGAGAGAACTGAAATTTATTGATCAAACTCTCAGTGTCATCGCAACTGCATCGGGTGATGGACTAGTATACGAAGTCTTGAATGGTCTAGCATCAAGATCAGATGCTAAGAAAGCGTTAAAAATCCCTATCGCACCTATACCGACGGGTATGTATCCCTTTACATTACTGGCAGCTTCTCTACCTACACAATCTCCATTTCGAGCTGACATGTGTAATCTACTGTATGATCTCGATAGGTTCCGCCAATGCTGTCTGTACGAATTTGTTCGGTGTGAAGGATACTTTCAACATACCCCTAGCAACGCTAAACATCCTCAAAGGTCAGTACCAGTACCTGAAACAATAGAGTCATCTATCATACTAGAGTCGCCGATCCTTTCCGTTACTGACTTGTCTTTCTATCGACTCACAGGCCAAACCCTTCCTATCGACCTATGTTCGGTCCTCCTCCTCCCCTCTTTACAACGGAGATTCTGCTTCCTGTCCACAGCCCTCGGACTGATGGTAGATCTCGATATCGGCACCGAGCACTTAAGGTGGATGGGCGATAATAGATTCTTATATGGGTTCCTAAGGGGTATAGCGAATAACAAGAACTGTAAAACGAAGATACATTTGAAAGTCGTTGAGGACGATAAAATTTCGATGGCTAGGAAAGCTAGGGATAGAGTGAAGCAGAGGACAATCAAAGATGATAAAGTGTGGGGTGGGGGTACGAATCCTTTAGTGAATGGGATGAACGGGTTGAATATCAGTGGCAGTATCGGAACTAAGAAGAGTGAGGGGGATGGAGCGAAAACTCCTTTACCAGAAGATGGACATGCGAATGGAAATGGGAATGGAAGTACAGATACAAACGACATGATCACCGGGGCAAGTAGGGTAGAAGGAGCAGAGAAAGAATACGTACCTGATCATGGACCTATACCGGATGCTAAACCCCTGCAACCTGATTCGACATGGATAACGATCGATAGTTCTGGTGCTTTACCCAAATCAACCCTCAAAAGATCATCGAAAGGTTCTCTAAGGGGTAACAGGAGTTCAACTGTCAACGGTGGGAACAGTATCAACACACAGAATGCAGTGAAGAAGGGAGACTGGATAGATGGGGAAGGTGTATTGTACTTCTAGTGAGTGAATTGATTTTTTGAATCATCACCGCTTTGCTTTACCCTCTTTCCTCCCAGGTACATGTACGCAGACGAACCTTTACTGACCTTGCTTGCTCTTTTTACAGCGCCGGTATGATGCCCTGGGTCGCCCGAGATCTAATGCAATGGCCCGTCTCCATCTCAGGGGACGGTCTAATCGACGTGGTAGTCCAATCGATTGTCCCGAGGATGATGATGGCGAATGCTATAACGGGTGCAGAGAAAGGTGAAGCGTATTGGTTGGAATGTCAACATTACTACAAGGGTAAGTTTTCAACCTGAACTACATACCTATCTATCTTGTTTATCCTATGACACATACTGATATGATATGATACGATGATGTATAGTATCAGCATTCATAGTTGAGAATCTAGATAAAGCGAAACAATCAATCTTCACAATAGGTATGTAATTCTTCTTTTAATCTTTCCTATATCGATTGTCGGTAGAACTGACTAAGTTTATCGTTCTGATTTCCGACAACAGACGGCGAATCTTTCCCATGGGATACATTCCACGTCGAAGTTCATCCTAGAATAGCTAATTTGTTAAGTCTTAATGGCGATTTCTACGTTTCTGATTTTTTACGAAAACATGATGAGAAGTAAACGTAGAGAAACCAGATGAAAATTAAGGTACAAGCATTGTTTATATGATAGTTCTAGCTATACATTTAAGGTTTTATAAGAATAAATCGGATACAGATTATATCAAGATATATACAAGAAGAATTGCTCAGATCCTTAGATCCTCAGATGGATTGGATATTCGTGGGATGATAGTGGATGAGAAGTAGTTTTTCGCATTGTATATATAGTTTGTAGCTGAAAGTAATCTCGTTTAATGGATGTCAAACGTCATGATGTGGTTTAATGTTTTTTTTTTTAACGATCAACGTTCAATTTAGCATGATTCGGATCGCTTTGTCTGTTGATACGAAAAGAAGCAGTCAGAAACTCATTCGGCGATTTTGTAATTTTTATCACAATGTATTGAGCAGTGGTCATTCATGAGTCTCTATTTATAGTAAGATCTATCAACGTCATACGAATCTAATGTTCTTCTATATTACCTTCATTATACATGTTCTTCTTTGAGGCCGTTTGTATAGTTATTACAGTGGAGTATATCTATATCTATATCCGTTATAATGTGTGACTTATCTTTCGATACCCGTCATTATGTACAGTATAGTAAATACAGTGTATATTACCTAATTCACTCATCAACCCAATCATTCCTTTTCCTATCCATCAACCACCCAAATCCATCTTTAGAAGAAACAGGTTTCATAATTTGTAATTTCTCTTTTCTGTAATTTGGATTTTGATTTTTGGCATTTTGAACAAATGATCGGAATCCTTCTGGTCCACCTTTTTTCTTCTGATCTTGATTGAGATTGAGGTCAAGTTGTTTATGAGATTTGAGCTTGGTAGATAAGGAAGAAAAGTTCGATCTGATCCTTGCTAAGCTTAAATCCATGCTTTGACTAGACTTGGGTTCTCCGGGAGAAGCAGTCGAAGTTGGAATTGGGTATTGGACTGATCGGGAGATGATTGAAGAGAGTTCGTCAGAGCGAGTACGTGAGATTGGAGAAGGACATCGTGAGCTGAGATGGGTAGTAAGTGAAGAATCAGTTCATCCTCCATTCAACATGTATATCTATATATAATTATATGTATATTGTGATGTTATACTAGTCGTATAGGAAAAAGGATGACCTGAACAAGGTGACACTCACGTAGGGGCAGAAGAATATCTTGACGAGTAACCTGTTGATGTGGTGGTGGTCGTCCTTGATCTGGTAGGTCGGATAAATGAAGTGTCTGAAATCCAGTATAAAAGTTAGTGATAAGTAGTGTCAGACATAAACAATAGGATAGCAAAGAAGTCGACCGGGTGGCAAGACTGACTGATTATTTACTCACCTTTGAAAGAAGATGATCCCCTTCTGATAGAATCGAATACACCCATATTTACGTTTGACTTGTGATGAGCTGGATACGCTCTTGAGTAAGTATTATTTTCAGTATTGGTGTTTTGATGTTGACTGATCTCTCATCGAAGAGGAATTGAATCTGACCATCCCTTCGAGATAGGTTATCTATATATACCGTTGTTGTCCTCTTAATCGACCTCCGAGTTTTCCCTAGTCGTTCGTAGTCGTAAACGTTTGTTATCTTGTGGGTATAAGCCTTATCAAACGTTTTGATGGTGGGTGGGTATTTGATGGGTCTGGATCTGCGTTAGTCTGTCAGTCCAAAGGATGGTATAAAAGTCAAGTATGGCGAGTTGCTTCAACGTGCTGTTGTTACGCTGATGCCGGCGGGATTCGTATCCTGTTATTTTTGGTGCGCTATGTCTGTGCGTGGGGTGATAGGTGTTTCAAGTTGAATAAGCACGAGTATCAGTGAACATTGGACATGAAGATTTGCAAAAGATCTGTCATTCCTCTTGCCTGCTTGCCTTAGTCACGGATTGTCTGGAACAGTACTCAAAAACGTTCGTCAGACATCAGCTCTGTTGTGAGGATGACCTATTGATGGGTGTCATCGGTCCATCCTACACAGTTTATGATTTGTAATTGTCGTATAACGTCGTATAATGAGTTGATTCCGATCTTGCCAATATCCGCAATGATCAATTAATGCTAGAGACGAATACACACAATATTACATACAGTATGTTACATGGTCTAAGCGGTACTTCCCCCGGTATCCTACTATATTTCCATTCACGCTCACTCCCATGCCTTCTTGGCTCTCTGTCTCTTTGCCTGTGAAGTGAATGAACGTATAATCAGCATTCTGCAACGCCACGTGAAGTAGAAGAGACCATTCCGAAGATCAAAGGGATCACTTCTAGATCAACGGGATGTAGTCATTTATCAATCCTCCAGACTTGAAAAGAGAGCTTTTTATGGTCCACAGAATTGATGTCTACTATTTTTGAATGCCGGTTTTGTACGAAAGACCAGACTCACCTTCTTCTCCTCTCTCTCTTTCACTTTATTGCCTAATTTCTCACTCAGCTCTATCGCCCTTTCTTTTCCCTTTTCATTCCTTGCTTTCTGCTTCTTCGATACCTGTTTATTCTTCGAATTCTTCTTCTGAGATTTCTGAATCTGTCCACTAGAAGGGTTGACCATCGTTGCTGGCAATCTGGAGTTCTTGGCTATTTTAGATGGTTGGACAGGTATACCACTGTCGTTCCCTCCTGAGGGAAAAGAGGGGACGGAGGTTGATGGGCCTGCTTCGGTCGATCCTGCGTGTCAACATTACGATATCAGCTATAGGCGACTCAGCACACCTGGTGGTTTAGACTACATACCTGACATTGTGGGTGGGTGGTTGCTGGCTTATGTGCTGTATGTACAGTGAACTTGGAGAGATGATGATGATTGATGAATAGTCCAGAGTACTTAGCTCTCATCGTACTGTACTCGTATCTCAAGTTTTGATGGAAAAATTTGGTTCCGCTGGGTGTAAAGATTAGACATAATTGTTCCTGAATCATTCATTCATTGGATTGTTATTATCCTGAATCCCTCATTCCTACTTTAGATGAATCCTCACGCGTCTATAGGAAAGAAATCATATGGGAAAGTCGATAACAACAGACTCTTCTAGCTTTATTTCAGATCATCTGAACATCCTATGAAGAGGATCGGATCGATGAAGATATAACTCCTCCTCAAGATGCTCATCTCGTCCCTTTCCCTACCGCTATTCCTCCTACCACTCCTCTCTTCAGCTCAGGATGTCCAGCGACCTCAAACCACCAAGACATGTATACCGTCAGGTAACGAGGTGCCGATCAACGCTGCATTCTCGAGAGGTGAGCCGATTGATCTCCTTGAGTATCGATTTGGAGCTTGCTGAATACCGTCCGCATATACAGGAGGCGCAGGAACGACCGTCACATTATGTTCTGGATCAGTCCATCGACTCAATTCTTCTATCCTTTTCACCGCGGAGAAGCAGACGCTAACAACCGAGAATGACGAGAAGGGGTTGAATAGGGCGATGTTGATCGTGGAAGGTCCAGATCAATCTGCAGCTATCAGGTGGGTATCATCTCATGTAGAGGGGAATGTATCGGAGATCGCAGGCTGATAGTTGGTTTGATTTCGCAGGGCCGACTGTCAACAGTGTTCTTACGCTACTATCAAATCACTCATAGTAGATGGGAATAGACCTCAACTACTGAGGATACCAAAAGGTGACGCTTTGATCGAAGTTGGAAATGCCGAGAGACAGGTTGTGAGGGATTGTAAATTGTATGAACCGAGGTGAGTCCAATCCAGTCCGGTATTACGCTTTGAGCGTCTTGCTGATGATTGATTGACAGAGGGTGGAGTGCTTTACATTTCCGAGAAGGTGATAGGAAACAATGCAGGTATGGTAAAGTTATAAATAACGAAATTGTAAGTTACGACCTCACCATTCATCACTGTCCTAGAGAGAAGTGTAGCTGAACGAGTCCCGTTTGATGATAGGGACCATGTGGTGAAGAATGGGATGACGACTATGATGGACAGAATGAATTGGAACCTCCTTTTGGTAATCCCAGATCGGACGGTATAAGTTTGGCTTGTAAAGATTCGTTGGTGGAAAAGAATGTGAGTGTATGGTGTCATGTCGAAATCACCGTCTAACCTTGTATGACAGATCGTATATGATACGACAGATGGTGCGATCGTGCTCTTCGGTTCGGCAGGAAGTGAAGTGAGGAATAATCATGTCTACTCTAGGACCAGGGTAGTTCTAGGAGGTGTGTTGTCTTCTTCAGCCGAAATCTCTATCTTCCTCCATACTCCATCAAGAAGTCCTCCTAACACACCACTCTATTCGCAGGAATAAATTTGGTCGACTATGACCCATGGCAAGGCGACTACATGCTCGTAAACGTCCACCACAACCACCTTCACGCATTCGGTCGATTCTTCACAGTCGGCATAGTCATCGGTCCATCATCATGGTCTGACGATACGGAATCCACCGTTCACTCGGGATCAGTCACGGACAATTACCTGGAAGGTGATCATTTCGGTTATGGGATCGTCGTATCGTCCGCAACGAGTTTCACTGTCTTACGAAATACCGTTCATGAGGATGCGAAATTTAGAGGTGTCAATGGAGCTAGATGTCCCAAGGCTCCTGAGAATGGTAAACCCACTGCGTTCTTGATTAATAGAGGTAGTGCAAAGGGTACTTTCCAAAATGATTTTGTGAATGGCGAAGTACAGCATAGTGAGTCTGGTCATGTCCCCAAACGGGACGATGGACGAAACACGGAGATTGATGGTTTTGTTCTTGCTCTCGCTTAGTCATCTGTGTGAACATGCCTGATGAGAATGGGAAACCATACAAACCGTGGAGATTCCGTGATTCATCTCAAGCTATAGCTGCTAGGGCTGCTTCTGGAGATTCGTCAGATCCCGTAGTGCAAGCTGCTTTTGTGAGTGTTAGATTTGCAGAGGATCTATCGTGATTCTTCACGATATGATACTTTGATCCTTCAAAATATTGAGCTGACCTTTGCATGGTGGTAGGACGCAAGGATTGCCGAAGCATTAGTATCATACCAATTCGCCCTCACTTCAGCCATGGACATAATCAATGACAAGATTGAAAAAATTACCAACCCAATTAACGAGGAAGACTTTGCAGTACCAGTGTATAAGCATGAACATGAGATCACCGCGGAGAACAAGCAGAAAAAGAAACTAACAAGCTCAGGAAATAGGGATATAGATGAATTATCCAACAAGCTGGAGGTTTTAGAGCAGAATAGTAGGAAAGTGAAAAAGAACTTTGATGGCTTGAAATTGGATTTCGAAGGGTTGAGCGGGAGGTTGAAGAAAGGTGCTGTGAGTGGATTTATTTCACGACATACGACATACACTGTCTTGTATCCTTGTGGTTTCTGATTGACAAGATTTGTTATTTGTGTTTTCCACCATGTCGTAATCTCCTCAATCAGATTGATGAACTGATCACTCGAGCTAATATTTATTTTTCGGTATCAACGTAATAGGACGATAATAAACCTATCATCGAATCTATATTTATCAAAGTCCAAACCATCCTATCAGGAACTACACCGTTAATCAGTCGTGGGAGTAGTGGTAGTTCCAAGCACTTTGTACAGAATGGCAATTCGACTATTAGATCAAGTGGAACATTCGATTCTATACCTTTTGGTATATTCGGTGCCGTCGTTGGATCATCAGCGATCTTGTTAGCGGCTAGTAATCTATTTAAGAAGTTTAGGAAAAGAAGAGGTAAGAGTAGTAAAGCGATATAGAAGGAAAAGGTGTTTTGGTATACGTAGTAAGTTAAAGGAAATATTCGGGATGTTACATTGTTATAGACAGATACAAAGAAGGCATCTGGAGTTGATCAGACAACAGTACTGGTCAAAAAGTGTTCAGTTGGCAATCACATTATACTACCAGTTGTGCTGCTCATGACTGCGCATCGACTGATCTTGTCTTGCTCTGCTCCTGAGCACTGATTTCGGTGATCGAAGAGCAATGCAAAATTCCTCCTTTGACTTGAGTGCAGCCGCAAAACACTATTCCTCGTTAGTCAGGGTGAATAAGATGATGATGAAGCTCAGGACTGGCTCCGTCAACCAGTACTGATATCTATGATATGATTGATATATGCAATAATTTGCAGTGTACATGAAATGACATGTCGCATAATTCAAACTCGAGGAATCGTCTTCTTATTGATCATATTTAATGCAACTCTGAATTGGACCCTTCCTTCTTCTCCTATCCACCTCCATTCCCACCACCCCCGCCACCCCCTCCTCCGCAGCCCCCACCACCTCCATCTCCGCCCGAAGACCCTCCCCCTCCTCCACCGCAATTCCCAGATCGGGATCGAGAAGATCGGCCTCGGGAGGTATCTTGAACTTGATTACCCCATCTGCATATAATATACCGAGAAGTTAAACATCAGCACGAGCAGAACGAACAGTGTAAGGTAGATGGTGGGAGGAAGAATAGTCACATACTCGATCTACAGACAATTAGGTGATTGGTGTTCAGCAATTCCGAAATCGATCCGTGACATGAAGCAAAGATACAGTACGCTACTCACTCCTCTGGTTGAGCAGCATCCACCTCTTACTCTCAAAGCCAACCTTGACGAGTTGACATAATCTCCAGCAGTCCTGGTTCCCGTTCTGGCTCTGGTTCCGGTGTCGACATCGGTTTGAGCTATCATGTCCCAGCGACCATCAGAATCAAGAGATAGATCATGTGAATCCTGATATAGATCTGATTGCGACTTATGGTGAATAAGGTTTGATGGATCAACTTACTGGCTGTATCAGTAACGCTGATGTTTGTGGTTTTGCTGAAGAGTTTGTATTTCATTCTGAATGCTGTTCAAGGTTGAGGTGAGTAAAGTACAGTTTGTTGAGTTGAGAAGGGTATCGATAGATGGATGATCGGTTGGTCTGCATACGATGTGGAAGTTGACTCGTGTTTGTTGTTTACATGTGTGAAAAATTAAAACAGAATGATCGTCGTTGAGCAGAAACCTTTATTGTATTTGAGTATGATGATATCCACGGTTTACCCCTTGACCTGGATCACGATGATGATGGTGATGGTCTCGCTATACATGGCAAATAATTGATTGATGTGACTTTGCTCGTTCCCCTCTGTACCGTCAACAGTACAGTAGTGTATGTATGATACAGTGCATTGCGCTGATATACAAAACCTAAGCTTGACTCTTACCATTACTTCAGCTGTCGAAATACATCACATCCCTCCCATCCCACCTCCCATCCCTCCAGCAGAAGATGAACTGAATCCTCCTCCTCCACCAAAAGCAGAAGAAGACGAATGATCATGATGACTATGAGGAGTGGTACCGTGATCGTGAGTCGGTACCGCAAGATGAGCTTGAGTGTGAGATCCACCTAGTCCATGATCGTGTGTGCCGCCATGGGAGTGATGAGTATGAATGTGATTGTGCTCACGAGGGGGAGGAGCGGGATCAGCACCATCGTCACCACCATTTTCACCACTTCCCTCGCCTCTATCACCCGTTCTGCCTGCTGATTCTGTACCTCCTTCTGCTCGGAGTGGAATTCCATCCGACGGAGATGATTTGCTACGTCATGTCAAGTCGTCAGCAAAGAAATGGAGTGATGGAAAGGTCGATTATTCTGACTTACTTGGTCTATGGGTATCAATGTAAGTTTGATCAGTGATATTCAGTACGTTCAATGGGTAACGTAGTCCACTCACACCTCTTGCCGAACAACATCCGCCTCTTAATCTCATGATCCTCTCTTCATTTCGAGCTTGTTGAGCGTATTGTCTAGCCGTTTGAGCTTCTTGAGAATGGCGGTGAAGGAATAACATCAGCTCCGGTTCTCCACTGCGATAAACTGGTGGGATATGACTTACCTGAAGGCTTTTTGAGTTTGGTGAATAAGTTTGATAATGGCATCATGAACATTAGTTAACTAAGAAATGATGATGGTGAGATAGGAAGAGATAGCTAGTGAGCTATCAGGATGGAGAAGTTGAAGTACGCTTCGTCATTATGAGTGGATTGGGGAGGCGAAGAAGCTTATAGTATATACACAGTGATGTAAAAATAGTAATACCAGTATGATATATTCACCATCAAAACGTGCTTTCTATTGTGTGTGCTGTGTATCGCGCACACACGCCTCTGATTGATCGGTAAATTTGCGCTGTGACATGATGCATACTGAAGGATTGATCGATGATGCCTCATCTGACAGAGTCCATCAGTCGAACATTCGTGATGTTAGTAGAAGCTCGAGGAAGGTATATTCTTGGATAAACTCAGTGCCTCATGAAGCAGTCACATCAGACTATTGATCTTGCGGTTCCTCGACCTCCTTATTAGCTAAATTGATGTTGCGGTGATCATCAGACGTTAAGAAGCGACATCGTAATCTCTCGCTCCCTTCTGTTCTAGGTGAAAGAGGGAGGTATATAGTCAATTCTATCAGGCTTATCAATGTGACAACCTGCGAGGTCATCTGCCACTTTCCCTTGTTGCCAAACATCCTTCGTTCTCCCCTAGATATAGGATAGGACCGCGTCAACTGAATCATGCGTCCTTAGCCGGTCGATGGTGAGACATCAGGAAACGTTTCGTCCAACACCACGAGATGTATTTACAGCATATGTGGATGTCCCATATTAATATCCGGTTCCGTTGAGAGTGCCCAACAGATTCGGATGGACTGACTGGTCATATTGTATACCTCTTTGCAAAACAACCGCCGTCATTGGCAGCAGGTCTACCACCGTTCACTGCCAATAGGTCCTTCTGGCGTATTCCAGCATGCATAATACAAGTAAACCTCTTTTTGATACTCGTGCCCGGGCAGCGAAAAAGCTTTTTCGTAAAGGATAGGATAACTTCGCACCAAGGAGAAACATACCGTAAAGATGTAAAGGCGAAGATCTCCGATAGCTCGAATCTTCGGTTAATAATGTCCGATTGCGGACAGCTTACTCCTTGTCCATCCATCACGGACATGTTCGATAGGGGACTTTTACGTACGAAGCTGAATTATTCTGATGTGTAAGAGTAAGAGGAGAAGAAGAAGAATGCACAGATGATAATGGCGTTCATTGCATCTGACCAGTACGATGAGCCGAATTGCTACAGCAGAACATCTCAGAAGACTCAATTTTTCGAAGTACGTGCTACCAACAGACGCGGGCCTCATAAAATTTTATCTGGAATCAGCCCTGTTCCTTTTTTTCTTTGGGGAGGAGCAGACATCTAGAGGAGCGAAGACGCATACATACTCGCAGATACACCCCAAACCTCGGCCGGAACATGCCATAAAAGACATACCCACTCCTTTCTTTTCGTCATCAAGCGAAGATTAAAAGTTCTGTTTCTCCTTTTGCTTCCTCTCTGTATGGACCTCATCAGAACATGTGCTACACAGCCTTGACCCAACGGAAGGCAAGGGGAGATAAGACCTCGCGTTCAAGACAGCAATGACCATAAGGACAAGGCCCGCTCGGACACCTCGTACTCGGACAATTTAATTTTGAGCAGTCCACTGGTCAGCAACAGCTGAACAGCAAGTGACGGAATAAGGGGTGATCAGGGCAGAGGTCGAACCCAACTATCTCTAAGAATGCTCCGAGAACAAGTGAAAACGTGGATCGTGCGAGGCAAAATAATGCGAGCAGGTCCGATCCTACCGTAACGCTTGTCCTAGAGTACCGCTAGTACACCCTGAGGAAACTACCAAGCAGTGTACGGTGCCTGAGTAAGCCCAGAGGTATAACTCGTACACAGAGCGTACGGATGGAATGACTAATCTCTGTACGAGGACCGCCTGTATTCGCACTTTGCCTTTCACCGTATCTCTATCTGGTCATCAGCAATCTTATCCTTCCCCATCATCCACCATCTCTTCCACTCCATTCCATCCCATCCCATCCCGTATCCGTGCACTCACCCTTCTAGCTACTTCCACCTCGTTCCAGTACCGTCTGTACCGTCCTTTCTGTCCATATTCACCCGCGGATCAAACCAAATCAAATCAAATCAATCATCTGTTCAAGGCCAAGGTCGCAATCAAACAATCAAACAGCTGTAGAGTATTAGCCGAAGTCCGAATTACATCGTACCCCTCGTACCCTCTCGAGACGTTGCACAGACTGTTTCCACAATTCGGCATAAACGGATATACGAAGCGGACAGGGCAGCAAGCAGCTGTCATACCTCGAAAGCGCAGGAAGGGAAAGGGATTGCCTGTAACCGGACGCCGGCTGTACGACATACCAAACCCAATCATTCTTCAAGGTGTCAATGATAGATCCTTCTTCTTCATCTTCTTGTTCCTTTACAACACAGCAATCAGATAGGGTCTTGGAAAGATCATTTGTCATCCCATTACCTCGTATATAACAATACTTGTCATTTGTATTACCCAATATCAACAATCGATCGGAATTGGCAAACCAAAGGCATCCGACATTCCAAGTTGCAAAGTACCAAAAATATTCGATCGCTTCTTTTGTGTTCTGTAGCCATTAGTCGTGACCCAACCAAATAATTATATATGTCTGGTGAGTATCCATTTACCCATCTCCTTTGTCCTCTTGAACTATACCCATAACATAATAACGATACCGAACATCAAACTTTGGTCGACAACAACCTACACCAGTACAACGATAACAACGCAATCATATATCCCTTCAAAGGATATCTATCACCATTGCTCACTTTGACTTTCGCTGACTAATCATTAATATCATACTACACCTTCAACTCTCCCAACATCACATTGCATCACATCATACCATTCGCAGTATCGCTACATTCGCATCTCAAGCATACATCATCATCCCGCATAATTAGCATATCAGCACACTTGACAAAATCGCAAGACGATAACATAATCGAAATTGAGTTTTTGACAGGTCAAAACGTAACGTGAGTGATAGCTCCTTTAACAACTCAATCTGGTTTTTTGTTCTATCCTTTCCCATTTCTTTCGCATCGGAGTCCGAGGCCAGTAGTAGAGATACCTTTTGCTCTCAAGCACCGCAAAAAATAACTCGCTACTAGCCATATCCGGCCATCTCCGTTTGACCCCCTTCAGACTGTTGGATACTTATGGGGAGGATTCGAGATAGACCTAAATGGTTGTGAGATGATAAAGGAGAGATATTGACACCTCTGACCCGGGTTGGTCGCCGTCTTGGAAATTGGGGGATCAGGAGATTTTGCTTTGGACGGTAGCATGTGGGCCATTTAGGGTACCAGGGGTACAGGTTCTCAGCGATCTGCTGGATGAGAATAATGGAAAGTTTTTGCTTAGTCTAGATATCTAGTGACATCTCCTTCCTTATATCTATCATCGCCTCCAACAAATTCATATCTCCTTCTGAAGATGTCGTTTATTATAATACTGTATAGCTTGTGCTGACCTAAACTAATCACTCTTATGTCGAATTCGCTTCTATAATACTGTCTCGCGATCAAAATGTCACAATACAACAACAACACAATCAATCCCTCTTTCCTCGTTCCTCCCTCTCCCACCCGGAAACAGGTTCCCTCTCAAAACCCTCGGCTCGATACCACTAATTTAGATACCAACCTTATCAACAGTGATCGACCTCATACAGCTGTTAGTCGACCCGCACCACCACCATTGCACTTACACAGACGTGCCATCAGCTCTATCTCCAGTCTTCCCGTGATTCCAAGCGCTTCACTCGAGCCTAGCTCCATGTCATACCAATGGCCCCCACAATCAGGAGTAAGCAATATCTCAATTGTCTGCCTAGTCTGCCTAATAGCTGATATATCCCTTGCTTAGTACGATTCCCAGAATTATAACAACGCAGTCCAACATTCATCACAGACCTCCGATGAGAAGGAGCCGCTCAATCTCGCTTTAGGTCCAGGTCAGGGTGTGCTGGATCTGATGGGTATGCACCAGTCGGGTCTCTCCAACTCTGCACCTTCAACCGCTACCACAAGCAATACGAGCAACAGCTCCGGATATAGCAGTTATCATAATGGCGCATCGTATTCCTATCGTCCTTCCCTCAATGTCGATACCAGCAACTCATCCTTTATAACTCCACGAACCCCAGTGCAGTTCCCTCCTAATTCAGCTTATTCGTCTAATCCACCTTCCGGATTCCCCACCGACAGTACTTCCGATGGTGAGATCATCACTCCCGGATTGCCTAACCAATTCCCCAATGGCTATAACAACTTTCCTTCCAATACCAACATGACGGATTTTTACCCTACAAACGGCAAATCAGCGGTGTCATTCCAAGATCTCCAATATTTCCCTTCGCAGCCTACCTACCAATCTGCTCAACAGATATACCAGCCTCAGTCGCAAGGGACTATATCGCCTTCTCAGCTTGGAAATACCCAAAACTTGAAGCCAACAAAGAGTTTCAGTGATCTTTTGATGGGCAGCCGTGCATCATCTTCATCTTCTAGCTCAGCTGAAGGCCAATACGATTGGAGTGGGAATGTGCTAGACGAATGGACAAGACCTCTCGGTAAAGCTTTGAATCACGATCCTCAATCTTCTTCTGCCATCGATTATTCGGACCTTGCTGGACCGTCACGAAATCCTCTCTCTTCCCTTCCATCAGTTCAGGTATCTCCTGCTCCGCCACCAGGTGCCCTCGACGATGCTATGCGCCAATATGTCCATGCACCCAATCGACTGGCTTTTGGTGAGCGGAAATTGATCGTCATGAGTCCAAAGGTCGGCCAGAAAAGTTACGGTACCGAGAAGAGGTTCCTTTGTCCTCACCCACAGGCTACTCTGATCGGCGGTTCATGGTGGAACAAAGCTCAAGATGGTTGTCCGGTATCTCCATTGGTAGCACCCAGAATCAATATCAGTCTCACGGGTGAACAGCCAGTAAAAGACGCTGCAGTCAGCTGGACAGCTGTCAATGGGAATAACCTCGACGAGAAGATCAACACTCAAGCATTAAATACGGAGGATCAACCCTTTGTTGGAAACGTCGCTGGGAAAAACCTACATATATCGGATAACGATGGTAAAAGACGTGAAGTCAAGGCTTTGGTAACGATCAAAGCTCCGTTGAAAGTTTTCGCCGGACCGAACGGTTGGGGAATATCCAAGAATACACTGAAGGATATCAGTGATGAGAGAACGTTAGGTATATTTGAGAGCAAGGAGATTAAGGTGATCAGTAAACCTTCGAAGAAGAAATCAAGTGCGAAAGCCGGAGAAAGTGAGTTCAAACATCTTGGGAACGTTGCTAACCCCTTACAGTGATTATCAGTCATGGATCGACAATCGCTCTGTTCAACCGAGTCAAATCGCAAACCACTTCCACGAGATACCTTTCAGTCGTACCGGATTTCACTCGTATAACGGGATCCGATGGACTACCGGTCACTGGCGCTCAACCACCTGTGTATCCCAGTCAAAGATCTACGTTCAGTGGATTCACAGCGGATGCCAATAATTGGGAATCTTTCATCATTTGGCTCGTAGATCCTAATCGACCCGGTGGACCAAGTTTAGCGCCTCCCCCGCATCCCGATTGGCCCTCCCCACCAGCAAACATCATCGCTCCCAGTATGCTTGTTCCTCCAATCCGATACAATTCGACTGTAGTTCTTCAATCACTCCAAACGGGTGTGATCTCTCCTGTTTTGATAGTCCGAAGGATCGAATCAGATGCCGATGCTGTCGGGATGGATGGCCAAAACGCGGATATCCCCTCGGCCTTGCCTCTGGGAGAGTACGCCGGTGACCTAGTGTCTCAGCTCCAGAAAGTAGCCTTCGAACTCTATCGGACTGATACTATGGAGAGATTGGCCAACAATCCCAGATATGGGGGATTCTGGCTAGCCTGTGTACAAGAAGCTGTATCTGATCAATTGGTCGCGCAAGAAAGGAAATGGAGTAACGTGCAGATATCTCACCGTGGTGCTTCTCGACCAAACTCCGTGCCCAACACACCTCAACAGAGATTCGGTGTCTTACCCATGACGCCGCATAACGCATCGATGAACTTGCCTTCCACGCCTTCGAGTCCGGTCAGCTCCAACTCTTCGACGACGTTTGATTATTTTGGTACGCACAGCAGGAAATCATCTACGCACTCTTTGATGTCGCCTAACATACCTGAAGTTCCTTTACCTCCTTCTTCGACGGATGGAGGACCAGTCCGAAGACATCGTACGGGTTCGATGGGCAAGAACGCTAATGGACCGTTTGTGAGACCCCTTCACAAGAAGAGAGGTTCGTCTTCAGGATCACTCGAATACCTACCTAGTCCCGCTATGACTTCCTCGCCGGAGAATCATAGGATGCAATGGACGATGGACGTCGGTGATAGTTGTATATGGTGAGTCAGCCCCTTCTTATCTTGCTTTGATAAGAGTGATTTACTGACCGTGAGACGTGATGTGGTATTATAGGAGTATCGTCAGCACCGAACAAACGACATATACGTTCTACGTTCCACCCTACGCTCAAGAACCTGTCGAACCCTACGCGCCATTCCCAATTGCCAATCGGATGTTACCTTCGAACCTCAGTGCGGACAATGGCCCCGCCAGGTACAATCAGCAATACACCTCGCACACGGACGCACCTTTGATGACATTGTGAGCGATCTTTTGTTTTCTACACCGTTAGATATGTGTGGCTAATGGTTAGATGATCTTTCCCCTTTTTGTTGTTCGTTGTGCGTTATTGTATGATTGTAGGTATGGCAAGAATTTTGTCAGAGCACCAGATGGACATGCGCATCACATAGTGTACTTTGGGTCGACACCGGCACACTATAATGAAGTCAGATGGTGAGTCGGATGTCTTTTCTTCACACTATCTCGGGCTGACTTTGCACTCATGCGATATAGTCACGAAGTCATGGCTGCTGCCGAACCGAATCTACCACCTGGCACTCGAGCACCTATATTTATAGTACGAGAAGATGGAGGCGTGATCATTCCTACCAATTTGACTTATCCTCCTACATAATAATCTTCTTGTAACTTGACGATACAGAAGGAAGGGGAGCGAGTCAACTATCCCCAAGCACACCCACATTCATACCCACATTCATATACAGATTGTATCGTTCCAACATAATCGGCATTTCATCTTTCAGTCTTTTTCTTCCAATATAGAGTATATCATCCTTTTTTTCTTTTCTTTTCTGATTCGGTCTGGTACGGTTTTCTGGTTTTTCCTTGATAAGAAGGATCAATATATTCTCATTTACTAATTATTGGTAATTGGTCTTTTTCTTTTATATATTGTTTAATGTAATCTTGGTTACGTGGTTTATCAGGTTGAATGGGATAAAATGTATATACAATATATGACATATAAGCTATATGTAATTAATATCGAAATAGAAATAACATCATTGATACAGTGGACAACACGAGATACATCACAAGATCACAAGAGGTTTCACTTGGATTGGTCAGATGGATTCTGATTCTGTTAAATCAGATCAAAGAAGAGTGAAGAGGGACGCTTGATAAGCGTTCTCGATTCAGGCCTTCTTTATCTCTCAATGATCATTGAGATAAACTACTTCTACGGTAGCGAAAGTGGGGTTCCGGCTTTTGATAAGTGTGTATGTCACACAGACGAAAGAGTGATCGAGACCATCAAAAGAGGAATGCAAACTAGGTGCACAGCAGAGGAGCGATGATGCTCAATTACGAATCTCCCGTGAGATATCTAAGGGAGTCATTGAGAACCCAATGGTGTGTTAGACTATCTCATCTATCTCAATCATTATTGACTCACAAAGCTATTTTTGAGTGATCATGTTCCTCCACTACGTCGATGCATGTATATAAAGACTGCCTTACTCGTTTCTGGGACTCTGGAATTGTCAGCCGAGGCAATACCGTCAAGCTAGAACTGGTTACACTTTGATAGTACCAAGTACGACCGACGCATAGCCAATTCACAACTCGATCCTTCAGTATTTACTCCAATATCATGCCAAACCAACGTGAGTCTATATCATCCAGCCCCCAGCCCTGCCTACTTATCCCGCCGATACAATCTAACCCATCGACATCCTCGTGTAGAGATCGAGAAGAAAGAGAAACACCGAGTGAAGAAATTCGTTAAGAAATGGAATGACGAAACGATGATTGTCCTAACTGCTGCTGGAATTGGAGTTGCACCGCAAGTTTGGGTATATCGACTTTGTCATTGGGAGTAGCTGTTTTAGCTTTATTATGATACTGGAAGCGTAATCGTGAATACAACAAATACAGTGAGTAAATTATGTCTTCTTTGTGATGGAGCTTTACGGATAGGTTATGCTGTATTTCGTGATTGGCTAAGGGACTTTGTTAGGATCGTAGATGTGATTGAATATACCACCATTATTCACCACTCCTAGATTGGTAAATATGATGCATCGGGTGGTCAGTAGCTATTGTCGGATAGGACAAAGTCAAGATGTTTGTGAAGTACTGCAAGTGTATACTGTGTTTGTGTACAGAATATGTGAATATGTAAAGAACCATTTGGCATCTGTGAATACACCCCTTGATTATACATTGTGTGATAAGTAGACTTGACTGAAACAGCTTGAGCGAATCAACCCTCAACGACTTTGTGGATCGATGTTGACAATAAGAAGTGCCTCATTCACCTTATTCTGTCCCGAACGAACGGTTGTTGATGAGTTATCAGTTGTCAGGAATTTCAAAACATTCACCGAAATGTCAGAACCAGCAGAAATCAGAAGATATTCCCTTGGACCTTCGCCCACAGGGTGAAACTTCGTACTGTCCAAACCGGAATCCTTTCTTTTGCAAGTTTGTATGAGGCATAATCATCGCATCACCACTACAAACATCCTTATCCAACCTAAACCCAAACCTAACCTTCGGTTTAAGCTCGGCCTGAACCAGGGACGAATCGGGTCTTTCTCTCTCTTGGGGCGTTGGCAGAGACGTTGACGACGTTGACGTTGAGATCGTCGAAACCTAATGATTTGAGGAGGTCTTTGGTCTCGTTGTCTACTTCGAGAGGTGATTCGGCGTTGGCGGCAAGGGCAGAGACGTCGGGTACGTATCTAACAAAGAGAGCGAGTCAGTATCCAGATATACAAGAACAGTCACATGAGACCCAAAGCAGACCAAACTTACTGATCCTTTCGCTCTCTCTCCTCCTCTTGCAACTTGAATGAAATACCTCTTACAGGACCCTTTTGGATTCTCTTCATCAAGTGGGTGGTGACTGCGAATTGAGAATAAAAAACAATCAGTTGGCTATTCTATATTAACCATTTCAACATTGTGAGGAGATGGGTAAGAGGAATATTGTCGATCCCTCAACCTTGTGACAGAACGACAATAACCCTCTTGACTCCTCTCTTCCCCGTATAAAACCTCACTCACATCCAGCAACCTTGTTTCGGAGTCGTTTAGAAGGGACGGAAGCTACCTCATCGAGGAGTCTTTTGTTGGTGCTGCAGGAATCAAATATGATCAGTCACTATTCCTAAAAGAATGTCATTTACACAACGAGCATCGCTCGTCCTGCCTCCCTGTTATATCCCATCCACTATGTTTTCCTCTCAAGCATGTTACTAATCCCATATCCCTCCTTTCATATTTTTTAACCAATCCTCCTATTCCACTCCATTGCTTTCCTATCCAGTATCCACTATTCGACATACTAAATCCTCCCAATCCACACTTCGATGATAACATGACCATCAAAACCGAAACCCATACTCACTGGAAATCGAGAGTGAGTCTAGGGTAGTACTTCTCGATGAGAACTCTAGAAGCTCGCTTGACAGTCTTAGTTCTAACTCGACCCTGTTATACCAATATCCACATCCACATCCATGACCACATAATCCAGCAAGCAACAGACACAGGCCGTCCCATTGATAGTATAGTTGGTAGTAGATTCATCCATTATTATCCATCGTTTCGAATGAAAATTTGTGATTGTAGATAAGTCGAAGGTGATTGGAAATAGCGATAGTACCAAGAGAGAGATAACAATATCACTAGGTCAGCATGCTCCTTTCCGCTTCACGACGACGGCGATGCCGGTGAGAATGGGTACACACCATTTTGAATAGTTGGCTGCTGTAAAAGGTTAGCTAAGAGGAAGGATAAATCTACCTAGATGTATTTTGATGAATCTTTGACACAAACCTGGTCGAGCAGCAGCCAGTGAGCAAACGGTACACTCAGTGCTCAGGGAGCCAAGCTGCATAGAGTGACGGAAGCTGAATACGGGGAAATGGTGGATATGCCACACTGCATTAGGCAGGTTGAGCGATGTGGCACATGCCTCATTGCCTGGATAGCCCATCGGTGATAAGCTATATCCGATGAGAGCGTTACTGAGAGATAGCTGTCCTCATCTCCTCGGTTTCCGCCGAGATGAGCATGTGCCTCCACCTGTCATCTCCCTGAATCGCTGTTGTTCGTTGCTATCGGTGCGATGATGACCTGAGTTCCAAGTCAAGATGCATTCATCCTTCACAAAGGAGTCTACGTCCATTGACTAACATTGTAGAAAGCAACTTGACCACTTATCCCATTCTCTTTGTTCTCTACAATCGTGTCAATCACCTCATATGTCTAGTATCAACAAATGCACAATGAAAATCCCACCTTCCCCTCCTAAAGACGCAGTCAAGTATGTCCTCATCTCTGCGTTTCCCCATCTACAAGATATCATCGCTAATCTCAGCTATCAGATTCTGTGAATTCGTCACATCGTCTCCTACGCCGTTTCATGCAGTATCCAACTTATCCTCTAAACTCCTCGCAAGTGGGTTCAAACCTATTTCAGAGAGATCACCGGATTTAGACCAATTCCAACCTGGTTCGAAGCTATTCTACACCCGAAACCAATCTTCCATTGTTGCGTTCACACTTCCTTCTCATCCCAGTAAAGAAACTTCAATCTCGTTCGCAGTAGGACACTTGGATTCACCATGTTTGAAGGTTCGACCTGTATCGAAAAGGCAGAAAAGCGGTTATTTGCAAGTCGGAGTGGAATTGTACGGAGGAGGTATCTGGCCAAGTTGGTTCGATAGGGATTTATCTCTTGCTGGAAGAGTCATCATCTCCAACAAATCTGCCAACGGACCTAGCTATGTCTCCAAGCTGGCCAAGATTGATAGACCGTTATTACGAATTCCAACTTTAGCTATTCACTTGGATAGATCTATCAACGACGCGTTCAAGTTTAATAAGGAAACTGAATTCTTACCTATCTTAGGTCTTGTGGCGGATCAACTCAATGGTACTGGTACTGGTCAAGGGCCATCAAGGACAGGTACACCTCAACCATTTAGTGGGAATAGCACACCGAAAGAGAATGAGGAGGATGTAGCGAAGATGGAAAGTAAGCATCATCCCTTGCTTTTGGCTGTACTAGCCGATGAGCTGGGATGCGAGGTTGGAGATATACAGGACTTCGAATTGTAAGTGGTATAGTCAGCTTTATTTTCGTGACAATGGGCATGAAAGCTGATAGGCTCAACGTTCTAACAGATCTCTGTACGATACTCAACCTTCGACTGTTGGTGGTCTATCAAACGAGTTTGTATTTAGTCCAAGATGTGATAATCTGATGACATCGTGAGTACCTCTGTCTACTTTAAGCACATCCCTTAACCTTCAGTATATTTGATATCTCCTTGTTCTGAATGCTGATACGACTTTTACTCAGATTCTGTTCGATCGAAGGTCTTTGTGAAGCAGCCGAACCTTCAAGCGATAACACCATTAGATGTGTCATCCTATTCGACAACGAAGAAGTGAGTAACGTACCATCATATTATCAGCTCTTACCTCAGGCTTGTACCAAGGCAATAACTGATACACTTCACTTGTCTACAGGTCGGCAGTGTATCTCACCACGGAGCAGAGTCCAACCTCCTGCCTTCATTCGTAGAACGTATCGTCTCTTTACCTGCCTACGAGAAAATAGGATATCATAATCTACTCGCGAACAGTTTCCTCATATCAGCAGATATGGGACATGCCGTGAGCTTTCCTTCACTCTGCTTTCTAGAAGATGATCAGCTGATGTTCTTGATCTCGGGCTCAGGTCAATCCAAATTACGAGAATAAATATGAGACCAATCATTCACCCAAGATTAACGGCGGTATAGTCATCAAGACCAACGCAAATCAGCGATATACCTCGAATGCCCAGACTACATTCCTTTTGAGGAGAGTAGCCAAGAAGGCCGGTGTACCCACTCAAGAATTTGAAATTAGGAATGACTCTGTTAGTGCGATTCGGTCGTACCAACCATGTAATACATACTGACGAATTATCTCTTATTTTGGTTGATCTTAGACATGCGGTTCAACGGTCGGACCTCACTTATCAACTCACGTTCGAACCGTCGATATTGGTTTAGCACAACTTTCGATGCATTCCATAAGAGAGACGGCGGGTTCTCACGACGTTAGGTATTATATCGATTTCTTCAAGACGTATTTCGATGTTGTAAGGGAATACGATCTGGATTTGAAAGTGGACTGATAGAATAGGACATGATCGAAGGCCCAAATGGAGGGTAAATGCGTCAATCGGTGAAGAAGAGTATGAGAATCATCCAGTTGATGTTATCGATATGAAGATGTTGTACGAAGTAGTAATTGATTTTTGAATGCACTGCACAAGATACAAGACTTGAAAATAATGATGAATCCCGGATAATTTCAAGGATGCTTCGCAGTTTAACTTGAATCTGCAGGACAATGCAAGAATACATACAGGAATGAACCCTAAAATGAAATACGAGGGAAAATACGAATAAACCAACGCCAAAAACTAAGCAGAAGCTTTCTTCTCCTTCTTCTCCTTCTTGGCTGCTTTTCTAGCTGCACGCTCTTCGGCGGTCTCCTCTCGCTCTATACCATCTTCAGTCTTTACCTTCTTCTTTTTCTACGCCAGGTCAAAAATCAGGTATCAGTAAATCGCGTCGTACAGAATCCAGTTGTTCGAGCGACATGCAAACAAACTCACCTTTTCCTTCTCTCCATCACCCTTTGAAGGAGTAGCAGCAACTTCACTCTCAGTATCCCTCTTTCTCTTCTTCTCGGTATCCTTCTCATCGACTTCTATAGGTGTTATCGTCGCAGCCGCTGGTGGTTGAGTAGGTACCAAACCTCCTTCCTCCGTTTGAGCGGCATTGTAATCTACATACTCCTTATTCCAATCTTGAGGTGTAACACCTTCAATTGATTTACCGTATTTATCCAATTTACCAGTCTTGATCATCTTTTTCTTTTCTTGAGCTTTTGGTCCCAAACCCCATCTTCGAGGATACAAATCTCTGTTCATTATACATCTCTTCACCTTGGCTACCACACCGTGATCGCATGAAGCCAAATCGACAGTAGACATCATAGCTATTCCAATAGCTATGGCTTCTCCTTTGGTAGTCATGAGTACGACCTCCTCGTTGACTTCTATATCAGATTCGTATCGTAGTAAACCGGGAATCATCAATTTGGCACCGTAACAAACAGCATTGACTGCTGAGTCCTTGACGACAATTCGCTTGAAGTTGGTTAAGAGCGATTCGAGAGGTCGGATGACTCTTCGGAGGTATGATTCTGAAACCAAACGAGAAATTAGTATACACTGAATGTCGGTTGAAGAAAATGTTACGTGAGAGAGGACCAAGCTCACCATCTCTGGTATTATCGTATAACCACTGAGCATCCAACACATCATGCATCGAAACGATATCATCATTTTCACCCGTGATACCCGATCTTACTCTTCTAAGTTCTTGCATGTGTGCTCCAACTCCCAACAATAAACCCAAATGAACACACAAAGTTCTAATATAGGTACCAGCTTCGCAAGATACCCAGAAAACACCCATATTCCTCTTATCGTCATATTCTACCAATTTCGATTCGTAGATCGTCCTTACTCTAAGTTGTCTTTTGACGGCTGAAATCAAAGGTGGACGTTGGAACAAAGCTCCCGTAAGAGTTTCCAAAGCTCTCGCAACGGCCTTTTCACCCTCTGGAACTTTATCGTGGAATCGAACTACACAGACATACTCTTTTCCTGCACCTTGTTGAGATTTGACTAAACGAGTGGCTCGATCGATACAAACGATCAAACATCCTGTGACTTTTGGATCCAGTGTACCGGAATGACCGGTTTTCTCAACTCGGAGGATACGTTTGAGCCAAGCGACGACTTCGTGAGAGGATGGGTTGGAGGGTTTGTCAAGGTTGATGACTCCTGATTTGACGTAGGTTTGAAGATCTCGCTTGAGAGGGGAAACACCCTATACAAGATGAAGGAGACGTATAAGTATGATATACGAATTGGAAGGCCAGTGGAGGGATGATGTTGTTAGGGATGGTGGACTTACAGTAGGGATGGGGGTGAAATGGGAAGATCTAACTAATAATTTATCGTATCTCTATCTAGGATTTGTTGACCTAGCTGAGGGTTCTTTGGAAGTTGATTGGTATTGGCTTTGTATGCTTGGATGCAGGACAAGAAGAGATCAACCATCTCTGAAAGATCGAAAAAAAAGGATTTGCATTTGGAGGAAACTGCTTAGGAGGGTGGAGTTCAGAGATATCTCCGAGTTCAGAATGGTGGACTTTGCGATATCACCGCAGGGGGAAATGTGTGGCGGTTCTGAAGTTCAGTTCGATTCAGTGCAATTCGAGGGATGGAGTAGCCCGGTGAAACCATAAGTGATTGCGATGCAATGCATGCTTAAGGTATGTAGGTATGCAGCTCGAGCTACTATATGCATGTGGGGGGAGGGGGTTCCATGATCACAAGATCTGTTAGTAAATTCTTTCCATCCTATTTTACCATCTTGTTAGACAATGAACAGATAAACTCCATCAGAGGCAGATTTCCGTCTCATGGGCTTGCGGGCTATGGTCGTTACACTCTGTGGCTTATCTGTATCACTGTTGGTCGCTCTCTGAGAGGCAAAAGGAGAACGGGAGGAGAAGAGCTCCTGAAATCTGGACGATTCATTCGGAACGGAGGGCGAGGAGCTGTCCAGCATCTTACGAGCATACAGGTAGAGTAGAGCTAAATACAGATTCCAGTAATACCCCAGAAATCATCATGACGCGAGGATTCTCATGATTTTTCCTGAAGATTTCATTTAAACTCCACCCTCAACTCGTCTTCACGTAACTCGACAATTCATTATTAGTTGAGCTCGTCAACACGAAACCATGTGAAGGTGCATCTGGAAATAGAATCAATTTTACTGGCACAGTACCCTCATTTTTATCTTCCTATCGTAAAATCAGGATCTGATATGGTACAAATACAAAATAATACATGTTATGATATCATCCGAAACATCACACAACCACATGCATTGCTCTTTTAGTTCAGGAAGATAACGTTACGTCGTTAGTGTTTGTACTTCGGAGATCGATATTCCTTAGATCTCATAAGACGTTTTTAGACTACCGTCTGTATATGGCTGGCTGCATAGCATCGCTAGTGTCGACTACAGCACACAAAACAGAACATAGCATCCAGATCCGACGGGTCAATTCACTTTTCATACATCCAGCGCTATCAATCACCGTTTTGCCCGATCAGCCGTGCTTACCGTTCTTTGTACGCTAAATGTAACATAACATAACATCCTTTCATAGTTGGACTAACCTAACTTATCGCCGCTCGATCCTCTACCAATTTTTAAAACTTCTTTTCAACACTTATACCCATCATCACTAATTGATTGACCATTGGTGAATCCTTTCATTCCGTTCATCATATCTCACCACTCCAACTTGTCAACAAATCTCTGATCAAGATACCGATTTCCTGTTCATCACCCAAATATCTCATCAACGCATACTACAGCATTTCAAGTCAACAACTCAACACAATCAAGCGAAAATGTCATTCCAACCTTCGTCGCCCGGCTCATCATCCACCTCATCTCGGGATCGATACACATTCAACACTGATGAGAAGCAAAAGAGACGGGAAAACGTATCGAAACATCCTTATATGACTGAGTATCGTGAGAGACAGGGATCAGCGTCTGGTGAGTAGCATTCTCCTCTCTCTGTTGTTTTCATTATCTCACCGTCCATAGCTTGGTACCCCACCTCCTTCTATCTTCATGATCTCCGTATCGATGATCGAACGAAACAAATACTAATCACACATATAATCACACTTCTAGACGAAAGTACAGGTCCATACGATCATCTCGCCCATCGACCACGTAAGAGTTTCCTCAAGAGACTAACATCATGTGTGAGTAACCGCTCTCTTCGCGTCACACTCATATTCCTCATTCCAGCCTCTGCTTCATCGTATGTACACAACACATGCTAATGACCGGTGTGGATTGGATAGTTCGAATTTGACGATTCCGATCCCGTCGCACGCTATCGACCACGACACGAAGCGATCTTCGGTAAAGACCCCGTCTATAGGAATCATCAGATCCAACCTCAGAATGACACTCAGGCCAAGATGATTCCCAGTGAGACGCAGGCGCCAAATAGCTTTGCGGGTGGGATGACAGGTGGGAGTGGAACAGGTGGTGGAGCTTGTTAATAGTAACTCTCAATGATCCATCTCATTGATGACGATAGATCAGATCTGTATAGTAGTATTCCCATAGATCATATCTCTCCTAGATTTACTTGGTGCATTGTATCATAATCTTCTATGCTATGTCGACTTACATCAAAAGCTATGGGTTATTTGCCAAGTCGTGGGTCATATTTGCTTGGCGAGTATCTTGCAATTGCGCAGTCTCGGAATCAACGGTATCTTATCTCTGACATGAACAAACTGACCATCATCTGACCTACGCGACTGCCCTCAGACAGACAGACTTACTTTTAGATATGATATATTATCCTTCTTCATTGTTCATTACAATATCAACATGGCGAGAGGTCCTTTTGCACTGCAATAAGATTAGTCCAAATATAGAACTAAGCATGGATAGATCTTGTTTTAAGGGAATTCTAAAACGCCATGATCGTCTGTTTGTTCCTGAACTTTTTTGTCGATTTATCGCCTTGTCCCCGAAGCACAAGCAACCAAATGCATGACATGTTAGCCCGCACGATGAATCGTTCTTAATCACTGTTCGTCTTCATATCTTGGCAAAAGCCGTCTCTGAATCGATTGACCTTATACTGTTTGATAGGCGGCATCAATCACCTTGCAGAAAGACGAAGGACCCATTAGTCATGTCCGGCTACCCGATAGACGCTCAACCCGCCCAGCAGAGCACAATGAGTGAGTCAACTCTCTGTCCCATCCTGACTTATCGCATCGATGGACTAAATTGAGTGGGATTTTTTGTTAGGTCGAAAGGAGGGTAGGAAGGTAAGAAGAGAGGAAGCAGACGATATATCGATATACAGTTTTTCGGATGAACATTCAGGAGGATGGATGTGTTGTTTCGGTGGAAGTGTGAGTATATATATATATATATGCAACCTCTTCAGATACATTATGGCGATTGCTAAACTCTCAATATAGTCAAACTCGAAGAAAAAGAGCGAAAGGACAAATAACCAATTGAATCAAAATCAATCCATCTATGAAAAATCACTACCTACTCCCCAGACTTCCCCTACGATATCGGATCAAGGATATGAGAATAATGCCTTTCAGCCTTACGATACCACTTTGCAGCAAGACTGTAGGGAGACGAGGGGTTGATGAACAACTCAGAAAGATTGGATCATCTGTGTAATTATGTGTATAATGAAGATGAGATGTATGTTACATGTTGCTTGTTTCGTTTTCTATACAGTGATACCGTATGGTCGTCACTGAAGATATGAAAGGCTTGATATCGAAGTATGGCGACATGGCAACATGCTGTGACGACGAAAGGGGGGGCTGATGGTGCACGGACATTTGTACACCTGATGCTGTACCCTCCTCACCATCAATCAATCTCTTAGATACACAGCTCACACTCAGTTATACTTCGCAGGTGATCTCTTTGACTTGACACTATCGCCTCTCACCATACTGCATACTTCCAGAGCCTCACCATTCATATGATCAACCCAGATATGTCGAACTCGACCGAGAACGCTAATGCCAACGCCGATTCTGATGATGATAAGTGTAGGGGGAAGAAACGGGATAAGGAAGGGGAGAAACAGGTGAACGTGGGTAAGTAACACCTGTTTTCCTTTGGGTGTTCCTATGATGACTTTCCGATGGATGGATTGGGAATAGGTACACTTCGTGATAGACAGAATATATATCAATATGTTGGAAGGTTACTAAGAACTACCAAGAAGGTATGTGCCGTAACATCTGTACCGTATCACTTGTCTTTCCTATTCGCCAGCTTGTCATTTCTAAAAAGACTCTGATCTTCGTGAAGGAAGCGTGGAAGGTAAAGCTGACGGATAAACAAATGGATTTATCACCTAGTACGTTAGACTCCCTCTTCGCTAACAATTTAGGCATCCCATGAGCGATCAATGACCTCACTATGATAGACGTCCCGACACCAGTACCCACAAACGCCTGGATACATCCTCCCGGATTGACCCAACTCCCCTCTCAGGTCCACTCGCCTCATCATCCTCCATCCCACCTCCTGATCCTCACCTCGCTCACCCCCCTCGTCTAATCCAGGTACCACCCAGCCCACCAAAGCGAGACCACGTCTCAGCGGGAGAATATGCTAGTCGTCAAAGAGAATTATTCAGACTCAAACAAGCTATACAGGATAACCCCAATACTTGTATCCCTCTGCCATCTTCAACACCCACACCTGCAAAATTGGACTCGAACGGAGAGATCATATGGTGCGATCAACCTACCAGACATCCGCCTTCATGCTGTTGTCTTATAACCCAAGATAAGAAGGACGAAGATAGAAGAGATGGGGTGATACAATGGGATCAGGTGGATCTGGGAGCGTTCTATAATCTAATGGAAGCTTCCACATCGGATGGGAATGGGGGATACTGTGATTGCCATGGACATCCAGTAAACCTCTGCTCTTCTTCAGGAGGAGGAGGGATGGACGCTAGTGGCTGCTCGGGAGGTGGTAATTCAGGTTGTGGATCTTCTGGGTGCGGAGGTGGAGGGGGCTGTGGTGGTGGTGGATAAGGAAGGACAGTTCTCATATGAGACCTCGCCAAGAGGAAGGGGTGTCATACCTTGGAGTAGAGAAGATGGATATCTGAAGCATATCCATTGTGTAGCTATATAGATAGACCTCTGTATGATGGCTTGTACGAGTGATGAATTTCAATTGGTACCATTTCTTTCCGACATCTTTGAAGGCTCTGCTGGTCTGAAAATTATCGAGCAAAGTTGGAAGTACATCTTCACACACGTCATCGCTTCTCCTCGGAAATACATGACATCCACCGGGCCTCTTCCATGGTACATTCGTCTCATTCGTGAAAAAGACAAGGCCAAAGAGATGCCCAAGATGATGGATGGTTCGACTGCGGCCGTGTACCACAATAGGTTTCAACATCTCGCTCCATCGCCGATAGGAACCGGATATCAACTCATCCCGGAAGAGTTTGTTCGGATAAGAATGTACAGCACTCGAGTACGAGTACATGTATCGACATTCATATAGGTAGTATCCGACGATATCGGAATGCACGTTCGTAGGATGTTACAGATCCAGTATGCTTTTCGTGTATAAACAATGAAATGATCGGTGCGCCGCAGATCATCTATGACGTATACGAGCGGTAGTGACGGGGTTGCTCCGTGATAACCGACAAGGCACAGACAGATGGAAGATAAACCACTGCACACGAGCACGTTTGATCGACCGGTACTCTGTGTTTCATCGCCTCTGATATCACCGCTTGAAGAGATCATGAATCATGAATCATGAATGGTCACTGAAGTGTCCAGAACTCGTTGAGATTCCATTCAACGGACAGTATGCTGTTATTCGCCACCATCCCCATCCCCCATCTACTGTACCATAAGTATACCTTCTCTTTCCCTAAGTCAACCTTCCAATCCTATAATCAAGACCACACTCTGAAACTTCACTTCATTTGACTCATCGCAATAGACACATAAAGACGATGATCCACGCCGGCACTACCACTCGTAAGGTAGTTCCCTTCCATCTTCTCCGGTAGCTGATCTTATTATATACCTAACAGAGATGCGAATGAAAGAAGAAGGTACACTTCGACTTCGAGGAGGAGGGTTCTGCGGTCTGTTCAGAGTGAGTACACATGAAGGTTTCGTTCCCTCTCATCAGAGCACTCATCAGATCGCTCATCTCCTCGAACCTCACAGGAAGGACATTGTGCTAATTTGTTGATCATCTACAGCGTCGGTACGTCCATCCTATACCACTCCAACAGTAGCATCTGGTATCTTCCTGATCGCATACTCATTTTAATCAATACACTTGTACCGAATGGTAATGATATATTGGAAAATCGCAGAAACAAGCCCACTCCTACTCCTGTTCCCTCAGTGGAAACCGAGACACCATATAAACCACTTAATTCTCCCATCCCCATCCCAAACCCGACCCCGACCCCGACCCTAATCCCAAACCCTCAACCAAAGTTCATAGTACGACCTACACTACAGGATACAAACCTTCTACCAATTCGAACCGAAATGACGGAAATGTTTACACCGCTGGAGCATACGCTGCTAATCCCGGTTTACCGATTATCGTCGCTCCTCCTCCTGACGTAGGAACTGGCGGACACGGACACGGACATCCTGGTGATACTGGTGGCGTTGGAGGGGGTTCAGCTTGTGGTGGTGGTGGTGGTGGTGGATCCTCAGGAGGAGGAGGAGGCGGAGGAGGAGGCGGAGGAGGAGGCGGAGGAGGAGGAGGCGGCGGTGGTGGTGGTGGGGCTTGTGGAGCTGGTAGTGGATAGAGACTTAGGGGAGAACATCAAGAATAATGTTCAGGTAAAGTACAGTATTCGGGTACATGACAACATTCAATTTACGTGATGATAAGATATCGTATGAGCGCGTGTACGGCTAATAACCATGTATGTCAATGATGAATTGGAATGTGGTTGAATTCAGTGACGGCAATACCGAGCTAGTTGAGGTAGTACATAGCTCGAAGAAAGCCAGAGAGATGACAAACAAAGTGAGCATTGTGAAAGGTCAAACCCGGCCGTATGTTAGAGAAGGCCGATTTAGATAGGAACCGGATATCATATCATCCCGAAAGGAGATAAGGATGAATCGTCAATCTTAGTACTCGTATCCGACCAAATCGGAATGCACGTTTGTGGATCCTCTCACTAGTACGAATAGGAGTCAAATGCATAGCATGTTGGCAGTACGTTGTTGCAGCATTGCTTGGTAATTTGAATAGATGAGAGCACGGGAGATCATCTATGACGTATCCAAATAGTATATCGGTGTTACTCCGTGCCGACCGACCTTTGGTTTCATCCAAGCTTTAGCTTCAGCTCCAGGCACAGACAGATAGACGTTGATGAAACAACATTACGAGTGATATTTCGTACCATCGCACACGAGCACGTTTTATCTTGATCCAATCAGCATTCGTACCTGTTATTCATCGCCTCTGATAACACCGCTTGAACAGAGGATGGATTATAACCGGAGTGTCCACCTCGGAAAAGGTATATAAACCCTACTGATTCGAATCGAGATACAATATGATGTTGTTAACCATCCCTACTCCCAACTACCACCAGCGAACCGTCACTCATACGCCCTCCCTACTCGCAACTCATCAGCTGTATAATCGATATAATCGATCGACCTTTCTCAATCTTCTTCGATCGACATAACAAGTCAGACAGACATATAGGATGACCCACACCAACATCACTACCAGTAAGCCCATTCCCTCACGTGCCCTGGCATAGTACGATCACTGATCAGTATGTGCGTGTATCAGAAATGCAACAACAAGGTACACTCCGACTTCGAGGTGGTGGTTTCTTCGACTTGTTCAGAGTGAGTAGTATACCTAACCCTTCAACCGGATCCTACTACTCATCACGTAAAAAATCCTGTTCGAATGACTTCGTACGTACTGAAGGTGAGATACTGACTTGTTAATCATTCATAGCGTCGGTACGTTATTTCTATACTATGAGTGCTCCAAAGGACTCATTGAAAATCCCTTTGATCACATCCACATCCGCATTTAATACGATTTGCTAATGTATTTATCGATCGCAGAAACAAACAAACTCCTATCACTACACCCATCTCCTCCTCAGAGACCCCATCCGAACTCGAGAAACCATATAAATCACTCACTCCACCCAAGCCCGAGTCCAAACCCAAACCAGCCAAAACTACACCTTCTACCGTTTCCAACCGAAATGATGGAACCGGATATGGAAGTGGATATGGCTATAACGCTGGAACCTACGCTATAGGTTATGGTACACCTTATGCACCCAGTTGTCCTCCTACAGACTTGGGTAATGGTGGCTTCGGTCATGGACATGGCCATGGAAATGGTAATGGCTGTGATTCAGGTGGTGGAGGTGGTCATCATGGTCATTCTGGTGATTCCGGTGGTGCTAGAGGAGGTTCATCTTGCGGTGGTGGATCTTCAGGTGGTGGTGGTGATTCAGGTGGTGGATCTTCATGTGGGGGAGGTGGGTCGTCATGTGGTGGTGGAAGTTCTTAAAGGCTAAATAAAGGAAGAATAGTAAGAAGTGGAAGAAGAACAAGGATACTAGTAGACTGAAATTGAATATGAGACCTCAAGACAAGTAATGAATTGAATGGAAGAAAGATTTGTACAACCTATGTAATAGTCGAGTATCAACTGAAAAAGTATGCATGTATCGTGTAAGCTACCAGCAATTGCTTTCCGAGTTTGAAAAGAGTCGAACGATTCGAGCATCGAGTCAACTTGACCGAGATAGCATAGAACAACCGGACGACCGGGATTTATCATGTAAATGACGTGATCATGATCTCCTCTCCATCAGGCACAGATACGATAGATGGATGGTGATGAGCTAAGCATGTCTTCTCCCGCCGATGTTCATCGCCTCTCTGATGGATGCATAGCAATGTGAGGTATCGGAGAGGTAAGGGCAAGGTAAGGTAGCTTATACGGGACTGTATGGGATCACGCAGAATGAATACCTCAGTGCTGCTTCGTAACATCAGTACGAATTAGATACTGTATCACGCTTTCACTTTGATCAACACCCTTCCAGTCATAATATCAGATGGAATGGTTCGACAGTCAGACAACAACGACAGTGGAGAAACCAGCGGTTTATTCCGTCTGAGAGGTGGTGGTAGCTTCTGTGGATTGTTTAGGGTAAGCTTACATCTCTCACTGCAATTCTCAAAACACAGTATGTTACTAACGACTCTCGTAGTGGGGGTGAGTCCAAGCATCTGATACTGTACATTAGTCCAATCGTTCGATCCAATACTCTGTATACAGTCTTCTCATGCGACGTAGCAATTCCCAACGGTAGGCTCAAAGCAATAGCTGATGACTTCACTATATCTCACAGAAGGAAGCCACCACCTCAAATATCACATCCAATTTTCTACGATTATGAGAAGCCATTACCCAGACCCGTTCCCATTTCCACTACAGATGAAAATCTGACCTACCATAAATCCGGGACAGCTCATAGACATGGTGGATACATTGACATAGCTCAACCTCCTACCGGTCAAGGGGGTGGTTCGAGTTTACCACCGATCATGCCTCAGCCGCCCTTGGGTGTGAGCGGGGATGCCTTTGGACATGATGGGATGTATGGACATGGAAGTCACAATGTCCTTGGACATGGCGCTGAAACGACCGGCGAGTCATCTGGCTCGGGTACTGGCACAGGCACAGGCGTAGAAGCTGGTGTAGGCGCCGAAGGAGGGGGAGGGGTTGGAGGAGAGGGAGGGGAAGGTGGTGCAGGGGGAGAAGGTGGATGTGGATAGCACTATACTGTAAATTAGATAAACATGTTGGCGAGGGAATCTATTTTGAAATGCATGATATATGTGATGAAGGTAGATATCAGAATGATATATATTGTAAAAAGAAGGTAGGTGGCATACACTATATCCCAGATTATCCCTGTTTACGAGGCTCAGGTTCTTTGTAGCTCATCAAATCCCTATCTACAGAATGTAATCTCTGTAATTCAAGTAATAATCGATATGTCTAACAGAACATCCGAGGTACAATCTGTTAGCTCCAATCGATCATGTATTGTATAAGACCACTCACATAAGCTTGCATATTAACCCATGACCAGTGTTCCAATGCGAATTTCTGACCGGCTTCACCAATTTTCTGAGCCAAATACTATATGAAGACATCAATTATCAATATCCAATCAGTCTGAAAATCTCTTACTGCAGACAAACTAGGAGAACGACGGATAAACTTACATCATGACCTTTTGTAGTATCTATATTACCAGCTTCGTCGACTGGACCAACGAAAAATGCCATTATATCGTATAAATCTGAGTAATCCGGTTTGAGAGGGATGTAATGATACCATGGAGCTGAAAGGAAAGACCCCAAAATCAGCATTCGCAAACTACAATCTTTGGGGGACGAATAAATCTTTGCACTCACTCAACCACTCCATATGCCATTCAGGGAACATGGTGAATTTGATGACGGGACTACCGGAACTCAACAATCTATGAAATCTAGATGACCATCCATTTCCATCTACATCCAGGTTATACTTGAATGCTGCCGCTTGGTCGGGCCATACTCTCGCCGAACTCGATGGTGTCAGCTACTTGTTGACAGACATCCGCGTTGGGGCACTGAGGGAGGGAGGAGAGCAGTAAACATAGTTGCAACGATGAAAGAAGCGGTCATCGGGGATTGTCAATTGAAGTTTTAAACGAAGAGGAGTTCACGGTGGCAGGTGGTTCAGTCAGTCAACTTTTTTTTTTCGAACCGACGATAAGCAATTGGTGACAGACACTCACCTGTACGGGTTTTCCGGACAATTTCACATCCGCATAAGCCTTACTTAATACTCTTTCCCATCTTCTCACAACCTTGTAACCCCCTTCACCATCCGGAACCATTATCTCCCTTAACTGCTGATTCCACCACGTGTCCCCACCCTTCGGTCCGTTGATCATCAAGTGTAATCTCATCCTGTGTGATTCCTTCCAATCTCTTTGCCCACCATATCCACCAGTAGTCGATCCTCTCCAAAACAGCCTGTTATCCGTCTTATCCTCCCAGGTGCCCAGATAAGGAACGTCAGACTCGGTGATATTAATGTACGCTTCCATCGGAGTGGTCTGAAAGCTTGCATCTCCAGGGAATTTAGATAATACCAAGATGGGTTTTAAGATTGATGGTGATCGATGAGCGTAATCTAAGGACATCGCACCATGTAATCGCTTGAGTTCGGGATATTCGCAGAAATCCATGGTGGGGAGATGATCGAATATGAATGATTTGGCTAAAACATGCTCACAAGTCAGAACCACAAAAGGAAGTTCAAGGAAGATGGACTCACGCAGTACAGCATCTGTAGCATTCTCTGCTCCTGGCCGGATATTTGCAGGGGAATCAAGAGGACAAGCTTTCTGTAAGATGGGATAAGACGTTTAGCACCCATATTGCAGTGTAACAGGTACCGGACCGATTACTTACAAACCAACCCCATGCTGGTGTTCTATTGGGATCTTCCAAGGCTTTCAATTCCGTCTCATCGAAATCTGGCCATTTATCGTCAGCAATCACTACCAATACTCGTAAGAGAGTTTACTCACGTTTACCTTCCCTCACCAGTGACATTGCTCTCTCTCTTTGGTCTTTACCCAGAACCACACTACCCGTATCATGATCACTCCCCGTCACTCTCAGATAGAAACCTTCTGGTAGATCATCCACGAATCCTCCTATCAAACCTTGAAGATGTTTCGGTCTCGCTGCATTAGACCTTTCTCCCGTCAATGCTACACCCTGTTTACTTATATCCAGCGTATACGTGAACCCAGTCCCTTCTAATGCTTTCGATCTAGCTATGAACGTTTGAGCAGGAAGTGCATGATGGGGTAATAGATCCCTCATCAGTTGATCATATTCATCTACTATCTTTATATCGTTCTTCTGACAGAATGCGAACCATTCATCAAACCCTGCAGGTGGTGACATCCTATATCGTCTCTTATATTCATTTACAGCTTGTTGTAATGTTTTCGATTGAGAGTTTAACAAGTTGGTCCAACGAGTTTCGGCTTTTTCCATCAATTCGTATATTGGATGTTCAGGTTTCAACCCTTGTATAGGAGGTAATAACGTTGCTGTTCCTTTATTTCCCCAAAACAATGATGATCTCCTACCCCTCCTTCCTCCTGGAACGGAAAATCCTAATGGAGGAGGCGGTATACGTTCTATACCTAGTCCATGCCTTATTCCGAACCAATAAAGTAAGAAGAAGATCACCATGAGATAGAGGATTTTCTTAGGTCGCCGTATTGGTCGAGGTACACTGTGGGGGATCATACCCACCGATGAGAGGGGGAAGGAAGATGAATGAGATGAAGGATGATTGGATGTAGGGAGAGATTTGGACCATTTCTGCTTGGGCGATACACCGTAGGCTGGTGATCGTGAGGTTCTTGGCGGCATTTTCAACCGATATGATCTGAGAGGAAGCAGGTATAGGTGATGGGTATACTGTCTGGAGATTATATCGTGTGATTAGGTATCTGGAGAGCAATCATTGGCATGTACTTGTACGATTTGTGAGTTCTGTTGATTCACCTGTAACATAGGAATATAGGTTACATCCAGGTAGGAAGATTTCGCTTTTGATACTCATTCTCGTACTTGTTATCTCATGTCGAACTCTAATCTATTTAACGCGACGATCCATGTGATTACCACGCGTGAGTCTGGACAAAGTCCCCTGTCAGCCTGATATACTCACATAACCTCACGAGGAGGATACCCGCTCTAGCTTCGACCGCAGTATCAGGCTGATCGAAGCGTCACTTGGACCCCAAGGGGCTAGACGGAGCAGCGGGCCGGATTTCCATGGTTGGATCCTTTCAAATTCAGGGTACAACAAGGATAATTGAGTGGAATGAGCGAAATGACAGTGAAATACGCAGTTCGGTAAGAGCGGCAAAGAGGGGTATTTTAGGCTGTTTGATTCTATATGACGTTTTTCAGTTTTTCTCGAATCACAGCCAGAGCCAGATTGCTCTTTCTATTCGCGAGACGCTACTCTGCTCGAAAAAAAACCTGAATACTGCTACACTGCAGAACACCCATTAGCATATACCTGATGTGTAATACTCTCTTTTGTGTCTCTCTTTCTCTTTGACAATTCAACAAACATCTTTTCAGTCAAAGGAAGTCATTCGAAGTCGCCAAGAATCTTTTTCTTTTCAGCCAACAGAAAGAGATCTTATCGGGAATTTTCACCTACTCACTTATCCGTTATCGCTGTCAGTCGACCGGTCAAAGGATCCACCGGGCCGCTCGAACTCCGTCTCATCCATTTTAGAGTGGTACCCATCTCACCTCACCTCATCTCTCTCGTATTCTACTCTGCAAGAGCCGGATTAGTTTCACATCTGACCTCGTGACCAAGGCCAAGCAAGCGGATACCTTTACAGAAATTTCGGAACAAGTCATCCATAACAAAGGAATAGACATAGAAATAGAATAACAAAGGAATCTCCTCTTTTTCCAACATGTCAAGACAACCTAATGTAGATTTACAGATGTCTTCTATGAAGAATCCATCGCCTTTGGGGGGAGGTTTCGGCTCGAGTGGTGGACCAGGTAGTTTCACGCCGGTATTCGAGACTTCACCTCAAGTTTCTCCAGCCAACTCCCGAAGACCCTCTATCTCAGCTGCAGCAGGAAGTATTCAAACACCAGTCCCAAGGAGATTATCAGAAGTAGCTTCAGGTAGACCATCTTTCTCCCAACAGGCACCTCCACAGATGAGCCATCAGGTATCGTACTTCTCCGGCGGTGGTGGTCCCCCTCCAACTACTGGTGGAAGCGTCGTACAAGGTGGTGGTGGTGGATACTCTGGCGGAGCATCATTATCTAGAAGAGCATCAACTGCCTCCCACATGTCATCTGGACCTCGACCAATCCAAAGAGCCGATTATTCTGGTCCCAATACGCCTTCCCTCCTTTCTCGAGCGGGTTCACCAACTCTTCCGCTGGGTAACGAACATACCACCGCTCCTCGAGCTTACTTCGAAGGTGCAGGTGGTTTTAGTGGATTGGACGGTAATAGAGAGTTGAGACAAGGTCAATTTATAGGTTCTTTAGATTGCGGTACAACGTTAGTAACTTTATACTCAATCAAATACCAATCCCGATGACAGTCGCTGACTGTCTGTTGTTTCAATCAATAGTTCAACTCGATTCATCATCTTTGACAAAAGAGCCAAGATCATTGCAGAACATCAAACTGAATTTGAACAGATCTTGCCTCATGCGGGATGGCACGAACATGATCCCGAAGCCCTCGTTGATGCTATGACGGAATGCATCAACAAAGCCGTTGAGAAGTTGGAATGGATGGGTTGGTCAAGAAAGAGTATAAAGGGTATTGGTGGGTATCTGACATTTTCTTCTCCACCTCTATCCATCATTCTGTATCTAACCTATTCCATCTTCGTCGCTATTAGGTATCACCAATCAAAGAGAAACAACCGTCTGTTGGTCCCGAACTACCGGTAAACCATTATGTAACGCTATTGTGTGGGATGACTCTCGAACCCTAGGTGTGGTCAGAGAGTACGAAAAGAAATTGGAAGAAGAGGGATTAGATATAGATGACGAGGAAGAGGATCTCAAAGGCGTACCTGAAGATGTAGAGATCGGTACGGGAGGTGAAGAAGCTGCCTTTGGCGAGAAAGGCGATGTGGTTGTGGAAAATGAAGATGGACAAGTCGAGAGTGATGGTGATGGTTTAGCTGAGAAAGTCGGTGCGAAACTAGAGAATCTAGGCTTAGCTCAGAAGGACAAAGAAGCGAAGAAAGGTCAAGCTAATGGTAATGCCGATGTTCACGTACATAAGAAAAGAAAGGGTAAAGAAGGTATCGTCGATGTGTGAGTTTGTGATCCCTATATCAGCGATGAGCGTGAACTGATGGATTTTCAGTACCGGTATCCCTCTCTCTACCTATTTCTCAGCTATCAAACTTAGATGGATGTTAGATCACCAGAAACAAGTTCACGAAGCCCATGAGAACGATGATCTGATGTTTGGTACTGTTGACACTTGGCTCGTATATGTAAGTACACAGGTACCCTTCCACTGGCATCAGATATCGCATGAGACTCTTGCCAACTAACATCTCTTTTCTATGTTATAGGCCCTTACAGGTAGAGAACAAGGTGGTCTTCACATCATGGACGTTACCAACGCCTCCCGAACCTTGTTGATCTCCTTGAAGACTTTACAATGGCATCCACCATTATTACGATTCTTCGGTATTCGACCATCCGTCTTACCCAAGATCGTATCTTCTTCAGAGATCTACGGTACAATATCTGAATCGATCGGTACCCCACTCTCAACAGTGCCTATAGCAGGTATAGTAGGAGATCAACAGGCTGCATTGGTAGGAAACAAATGTCTGAGGAAAGGTGAAGCGAAATGTACTTATGGTACTGGTGCTTTCGTCTTATTCAACACTGGTGAAGAATGCGTTAGATCAAATTACGGATTGATCTCTACGGTCGCTTTCCAAGCTGGACCAGATGCTAAACCGGTTTATGCTTTGGAAGGTTCAATTGCAGTGGCGGGATCTGCTATCAAGTGGTAAGTCGGAGTCTATTCTCACACCACCCTATCATGACCTTTCATCCTATTCTCGCTATGACCCGCTAACACTGAATATTTCCGACTGCAGGCTCAGAGATCAGATGAACTTGATTGAAGAATCGTCCGATATGGATATCCTCGCTGGATCAGTGGCTGACACAGGTGGTGTCTACTTTGTGACTGCTTTCAGTGGTTTGCTTGCACCGTAAGTCTCGTTTCCTTGATCTCCAGTCACCCATCGTAAAAGGAAATCTCACTGATAGAGATGTTGCTTTGCGCAATGTGTAGATATTGGGATAGAGAAGCTTCGGGAACAATCATCGGTTTGACCTCGTACACCACTTCAGCCCATATCGCCAGAGCGACCTTGGAAGCTGTATGCTTCCAAACCAGAGCTGTGTTGGACGTGATCGAAAAAGAAAGTCAAACTACTTTGGAAACCCTGAAAGTTGATGGTGGTGTTACCAATTCGGATTTGGCAATGCAACTACAAGCCAACGTGAGTGTTCACTCTGTATTCACTCCTTAAGTATACTAATTTACGTGCAATGCTTGATTCTGATATAGATCGGTGGCTTCAACGTCGCTCGACCAGCTATGAGGGAATCTACCGCCTTGGGATCAGCATTATTAGCAGCCAACGCTCTGAAATTGTTCGGATGGGACTTGACCCGACCTGAGACACTCGCGGATGTCAATACTGCAGGCGTGCATGTGTTCGAACCTGAGTTGGAAGAGAAAGATCGAAAGAAAGCTATCAAGGGATGGGAGAGGGCTGTGAGCCGAGCGAGCAAGTGGCACGAGGAAGGTGATGAGGAAGAGGAAGAGGAGAGGTATGAAGAGCAAAGAGGATTGAGTAGATTACCTTCCAGACAACATTAGAATGTATGGGTGTGTTGAACATGAGCAAAAGGGATTCGGAATAGATGAGAATATAGAGGGGTTTTCAAGCCTGGCAGGCAGATGACTGCTGAGAAGGCAAATGAGTTTGTTACAACGAGGTGTGGGAGGAACTTGGTGAATAGATTGATAAACAGAAGATAGAGGTACAGCTCGATGATGGTACAGAGACGGTTCGTCGAAAGATGTCGTTGGTCAGAAGGATCGCGATGCCTGACACGTTTATATCGTATATCGTATAAAGAATGCATAGAAGTTACATATTCTATTCTGCGGCTTTTTCAAAAATTGCCAAACTTTTTGAAAGTATCTGACAAAAACGACATCAAGTCAATCACCCAAGTACATTAATTGATGCATTCGACGGAACTTTTCAACATAATATACAGTGCATGATGATATATTTATCACTACATACAGCTGAGAATTATCTGCTACCAATCTTGATCGATCAATACGCATATATATCTCACCTCGTTCATCTTTTCTCTTGTTGGTTCCCTTTATTCATATCATCTTCCTTCGGGAGCAGTAGTTGTTGAATCGCAAAGTCTTATTTTGCAGCCTCCATACTTCCTATCACAGGTTCGCTGACCCCATCCCCACCCCAAGAATTACCATTCCCACCTCCACAACCGCTCAACCCCAACGCCCCTCCTTCTCCCACTTGTTCAGGTGGCACCTGTGCTTGATCTCGGTTTTGTTTTCCCTCTCGACCAAGATCAAATCGTCTTCTTCTAATCGGCTCATACGAACCAGTCCCGCCCAGTCCCAATCCTGCGGTAGGACCGGTGGTATAAGGGGATACCACTGGATCACTTTCGTTCTTGGCAATGGTCTGGGTGGACCCGTCTTTCTTGTTTTTGATCTTGAATTTCTTACCTTTATCTTTGATTTTTACATCACCTTCCTTACTTTTCGTTTTGGTCTTGTCTTGAGATTTATCTTTCGATTTCGTCTTGGACTTGGTTTTTTGGTCCTCGAAGGATGTTGGGTCATTGTCATTTAATTGAGGGAGCATCGGAGTATGACCTGTACCTGTGAGATCTGACGGGGTCGATTTATGTCTGTTCTCATCCCATGTGTCAGTCTCGGGTCAACGTTCCTAGGGGCTTAATAATAGGATATCTCCTTGGAAGGTGTTGGAGGTGACGCAAAATCGAAGGATGTCCAGTGATACTTACCTGAACTACAACCAGACGGTAAATTCAGAATCAGCCGATGTAACGTACAAGTCGCACTTGATATAGATTAAGCTGGACATGATAAGACGATTGTATCGTAAAGTGGTCCCAAACTTACCTGATCAAACCAATCGAAACATCCACCACCTCTTAATCGAAGAACCGAATCTCCTGCAGCTTGTTGTTCGTCATGGTAACGTAAGAAGAACATCTTGTGAAATGTACGTTCTTCTGAGATTGATCTTCAGCAGTTATGCTTTTCTACAATCTTTAGACTTGTATATTGATAGATCTGGTATAGCTTCAAGTATATATATTACCAGATGAACCGTTAGTAATGGAAGGACATGAGATCCTCGACTGCTTGGCGAACAAGGTTGAGTATCCGTTCGTGAGATTGATGTACATCATCTTGTCTACGTTGACGGTCATACGTATATACAATAATCGGTCGAACCTTGTTTCAAGAGCGTACGCATCCGGAGTAGCCCAAAACTCAACAGCAATCATTCACTGCCACATTCATGGTTGCTGCGATGGCAGACCCGTATACAGTATTATGGTACACTGCTGTACCTCTGTGTATGTTAAGGAAATTACCGTTCTATGAGGAGATGTGCCTATTCGATGAGCAGACAGGATTGATACATTGGCGGAAAGGCATGCAATACACAAAGTGAGATGTTGATAGTTGTCTCTGGCGTTGTGCAAGCACATTGAAATCGTTCGCAGAACGAGAGAAAACGTGTTGAAATAAGGCTTTGTGTACCTAATGTGCCACCTTCCACGCAAAAGGATTAATGGGGATCCGGCGACAGGAGTCCGCTTTATATACCAGTACTCGAAACTAACTCCTGAGGACGTTCATTCTCATAATCAAAGTCACTGTACGTTTTCGTCCAACACACCTATATATTTAGTTGTATACACGTTATCCTATTCCAGTACCAATCGAAACTCCCAGCTCTTGTAACATATCTATGATCTTCAATCTGGTCTTGCATTTTCTCTCCCTTTTCTCTTTCTCCGTTCTGAGCAAGAAGGATCATTAGCTCTTGGTCCATATCCAGCGAGTGATGACTTGGGACTCACCTGGAATGCTTATTAGCTCGATCGTACCAAATCACCACTACAAATAGCGTGATAGATCTTCTTAAATTACCTGCCATGGGGATACACCTGAATACCTAGATGATCAACAAACCTGTGAAAAAGCCCATTACTCACTGTCCCAGCTTTCAATTACCGATGAGATTTCACCGTAAACTATGCCCAACATAAATTATGCTGCGACGTTGAAGAGATACTAAGGAAAACCAGTTGAATGCTGCACGATCTGTGCTGCAGCCGATCTGTGCGTAAATGTACTTTGAGTTTCACGTGGTCCTTTGGCTGTGCTTTCAAGGCTGTCTGAGCACAGATCGTCATACCATTGACCATCACTGCTTTTCTATTGAAAATCATCCCATACATACTCATCTCGGCTGTGCCAACGATGCTCTCAACGATTCAAGGTATCTCATTGTTCTAACAACCCCCACCGCCCCCTCCTCCTCCACCACAACCAGACCCACCTCCCGAGGAGCTATGACCACCTCCCCCTCCTCCTCCTGAAGATCCTCCTCCACAGGCAGATGCACCTGCACTATGTCCTCCTCCTCCAGATGGATCACTTGAAGTTGAAAGTAATTGTCCGAGACCTGCTCCAGCATCTACCAGATGAAATCCTCCTTCCATCAATAAACCATTTCTCTCGGCTTCCTTCTGTTTTCGGCGTTTTCGAGCTTCTTGGAGTGTTCTGTAGGACAGATAGTGGTTAGATATGAGAGATAAAGATCAGGAATCCGTATGCAAGGGGGATGAGAAGGAAGAGGGAAGGAGGTATGCGATCCCAGACAATGGTTGAATCTGACGAACTTACTCATGCATTTGGTCCTGCAAACATCACGTATATCGTCAGCTTCAGCTGCTTTTGAGATCTAGTAGAGAGAGAAAGAGAGAGAGAAAAGGGAAAATATGAACACCATTTCACTACTGAGCACGTACATTCTGACGAGCTTGGAACCTATTCTCCCAGCTGCTGAACATTCCATTCTTCTTCGGTGGTAAGCTCGTCGGGTGAGTCTTGGAAGCTGAAAGAACAGTGTAAGGGTACATACAAATATATATGAAATTGGGAAAGAAGGAAGACTCACGCTTGGTTGATGTATTACCCATCTTGGTGTATCTTGATTACTGGAATGTGAGTGGCAAAGATTCTGTTGGACGAGAGGTAAAGAGTTTTCAATCAAATCGATTTCCATTTCTATTTATAGTGTATAATCCATACGGGATGGTAATCATGACCAAGACGAGCTGTGTGATGGCTGAGAGATCTCAATGGTTGAAGTGATAGTCCCAAAGGACCTCCTTTGGCTCGGTTAGATCCATGAAGCGATGATGGAATGACGGAATGACAATCAAGAGGCTATACCTTACCGTATCACCATCAGCTACAGCCACCAGAGTGAACAGGTTTGATGGATATGATCATGTATCGGGGTGAATAGGCTCGGACGGAGTTCATGGAATTTCGCTTACAGTATATTGCTCAATTTCAGTAAATATATATGATACATCACTTCAGTTAATGCGATACATACAAGAAGATACATACTGTAAAATGTAGCAGAGAAACTGCCACTAAAAACTCGATTTTTACCATGGTACTTTGCGATGATTCTACGATGATCCACCACCCCCTCCTCCTCCACATCCAGCCGAACCGCCCCCACCTCCATCTCCCGATGAACCACCTGAACCACTATCCCCTATAGAAGCTAATGCACCTCCTACTTCACCCATTGCACCGATAATTTCGCCCTTTTCTCGTTTCTTTCTCTCTTTGTATGTTCTGCGCATCAACAGGAGCTATCGTCAGCTTGTCGCTCTGTATTATTGAGCTTGGGCATAAGGTTACCGAGAGATGATGGACTCACTCGTATTTCGTATTCTACAAATCCGAAAAAAAAGTTCAATAAGCAATTGTCAGTGGAGAAAACGAGCTATACACGACCAACTGCATTTGGATACAGAAGACCGTGGCAGGTCGCATTCACGCTGCCACAACTCCGTCATGGTCACGTTCGATCTCTGATCATCTCCATCTTCGAAAAAGCTGATATCTATACCACATACCCAACAGTCCCTTTTGTGAGGTCTAATCTGCAGTATCAGTATTGTCCGTCCGCGGATCCATAGTGTTAAATTCAGCAGATCTGGACCAAATCCCAAATCTAAAACTTGCATGCTAAGTACAAACCTTTGCTTTCCCCTCGCCATACCAAGCATTAGCTATACTCTGCCCACAGCTTAGTAACAACACCACCCCTCCGAATCCAGCTACCAGTCCAGCAGGTAACTTATTCCACGAATACCATTTACCGCTTGTCAATGCGTAATATGCAGATGCAGGGAAGATGAATGCTAGTGCTGAAGCTGATAGACCACCGGCTAGTTCGAGGACTATACCTAGGTCGCAGGTTGTTAAGGCGACTAGAGTTGGAAACGAGAATATTAGCATAATTAACGGATGGTGATAGATACAGAGAAGCGTAGGGGATACTCACTTCCCATAGTTGTGAACACCACTAAACTCGTAATTATCACATGTCTTTTCTGACTGAACGGTCTACCTTTGAAGAAGTACTCTTCTACCACTTCACGACAAACATACACTTCAAGTGGAACTAAACGAGCGTTGTCAGCTAGATGTACACTATTGGGCGGTCTGGATAAATTAGCTCACTTGTGGTAGACATGTTGGCTCCGAAGCAGAATCGGGCAATATTGATAACCCAGTCGTCCGAAGCAAAGTTATTGAGAATATTCCCCTATGATATACCTCTTTAGCCGTACTCTTCAGAAGCGAAGGATCACGGGTTAGCTCACCTGTGTCTTATCTGTGAATACCACGTATCCAGAGACAGCTACCAACAAGCATGCTACTAGACTTATACCAGTTGATATATGTGTGACCACATAGAATCTGTAGCGCGAGACCGATAATCAGCTAAGTATGCTCCACAGGCGATGTATTTGACGACTGACCTATCAAGAGTCGGGACATGTATACTCTTGTAGATATAGTTCGAATTATGATGACACGCATATGCGAATGATATTACACCGATAGCTTGGAACACACCTGGCTTGATCAATGTAAATGTATCCAATGAAGATCCTCGCAAGGACGAGTCGACAGCTACTGATCGGAATAGAACGGAGAGGACGATGATGGTCATTGAGACAAGAGCTAACAGAGGTTTATGAAAGTCAGCCAACTGAAGCTGATGAAGTCCGAGGTAAATCAGAAGATCACCAAATGATATTGATAAAATACAATTCTATCAGAAATAGACCAGACTCACCAAAGGAAGAACTCTTTGACAATTTCACTATATCCCTATGCAGACTCAGTGGAAATGAGACTGCCAAAGTACACAATAGTATCACTACTCTCCTATCCACCAATAAACGCAGGACTGCATGCTGGGACAACGATGGGAAGATGAACGATATCACTCGAGGTATCGTATCGCCTCTACAAGGAGCGTAAGCTGGGTTTTCATATACGCTTATGGGGATGAAAAGCTTACATGATGACGTGAAAAGCAGCTGTACTGTAAGAGCAAAAGTTCAGCTACCTGCAGCCTTGAGAGTAGCTTGGGTGCTGACTCACCCTCCGAAGGCAAATGCAAATTGAAAGAACGAAACAGCAGCTGCGCCAGCAGGTCCAAAACAATGATACATTGTCTGTCCCCCGATATCACCTTTTCTTATCAGCTGCAATTCTAGTCACTCGTAAGGTCGGATGTGACATATGCTAGCTTACCTCGGTGTAAGAATCCCTCCCACTCAATTTACTTGTCAATATGACCAGTCGTATCGTCCAATCTGACACCGCCGCTAAGGATACCAAGAGGAATATACCAGTGAAGAAACCCGCTTGAGAGACTGCGTATGGTAATCTGCGAGCCGAGTGTTCAGTTTGGTTTAGCATCTAAATAGGAGGAGTTGAAGCTGACATACCCTATTATGCCTGCACCTATAATTGAGTTCGCCATCTACCGATCATATTGCGCTGTAAGCTTCGAGTATGAATGCAATTATCGATCAAAAGAAAGCTTACATTCGTTATAGCATCCATCAGCGTACCTCGAGCCCCACTATTCGGCCCCTCAGCTATAAACAGCTCATGTTCCTCTTCGGTCAATTGCTCTCGCCGCGAAATCGTTGAGGACAGTAATGGTGCAGCTGCACTATGTTCGTCATGTTCATGTTCATGATCGTCGTCAGGTGCTTTGAATACTACATTGCGAGTTCCGCAGCTCATCAGTCTACCATCACCAATTTTCCAATGGATGATGCATTGTAGCTGATCTTTAGCAAAGCTTGACTTACATACATCACCTCTCTCAGCCAGCCCAGCCTCGTCCACTACCTCACCAGCCTCATGATCCTTTGATCCCCGCCTTGGTCCTTTCCTCGAACTTGGTCTGGAAGTATTGTTGGGTGGGTACAAGTTGACGGAAGAGGTTGATCTGCTTGGTCCAGCACTATTGCTCGCGCTGCCATTGGCTCTATACACAAACAGGTCTTCAGATGATGGGTTGGCCATCATATCGCGTGGTCCTCCTCGTTCTTGCTGGCTGGTGAGAATTGCGAGGTGGATTTGAGCATCTAATGAATAGATAGTCAAGAGAGAATGAGAGACGGTACTCTTAACGATGCACAGTCTTTTCACAGCGTAGAGTTATCTGTCTCGTGTTTTGATTGCGGTTGCTGAGTGGTGCCCCACCTTGCGTACACGTGGGAGGAGTCGATCAGTGCGCGTAAGTTGCAACAACAAATGTATCAATCCAATCTATCGTTGTCGCTGTCACTGTCACTATCCCGTGTAGCCCGATTATTATACCATCGAACCCTTATAAATATACCCGCTATAGAGAGGACAAGTTCTCAGAAACCAACTGGCTCGAACAGACATTTCCTCCAAATATCAGCTCTCCGATTCCGAGAATTGGTGACCAACCTCGACCTCGACCTCGACCTCGAAGATGTCCGTCACATCCCACACCTCTTTCCCTCCTCCAACCCCTTCAGCCCGATCGAACTTCACCACCCAATCGACAGAACGAGACTTCGAGTCTGATCTGACGCATGATTTGGGACCTGACTCGGCATTTGACCTGGATGGAACGGGGATAGCGGGGAACGAAGAAGAAGCAGTTCATTTTTGCTTGCTGGCGGAATTCGATATTGATGCGGGTGCTACGTTGGCACACCAGTATCCTTATCCCACAGGAACTGATGAGCAGTGAGTGGACTTCACCTTTAGTCGTGACAGAGTCTTATATCGAAGCCTCATCCTATGAGTCTCCTGTGAGACCAAAGATTAAAGGGAATGGCTGACGACGTGTCTGTCATGCACAAATAGTCGCCTAGCAGAACTGATGCTACCAGACGGAGCGCACCTCCGAGCAGAAGACTGGACGATATTCGGGGATAGCGGGGAACGAAGAAGAAGCAGTTCATTTTTGCTTGCTGGCGGAATTCGATATTGATGCGGGTGCTACGTTGGCACACCAGTATCCTTATCCCACAGGAACTGATGAGCAGTGAGTGGACTTCACCTTTAGTCGTGACAGAGTCTTATATCGAAGCCTCATCCTATGAGTCTCCTGTGAGACCAAAGACTAAAAAGGGAATGAAGCTGACGACGTGTCTGTCATGCACAAATAGTCGCCTAGCAGAACTGATGCTACCAGACGGAGCGCACCTCCGAGCAGAAGACTGGACGATATTCTATCTTGGACAAACACCTTCATCAGCCATAGCTCCGATGTTATCCCACGAATCATCCATGAGACTATCAACCGAATCTTCCTCTTCGAAAACCTCGAACGACGACAATAGACGGATGAGCGTGATGCCCCTTGATAGAGCTACGAGGGGTGTCGCTGGATCGGGTGGTGGACTGTTATATGTTCTGAATTGCGTCAGGATGAAAGAGGACAAGAAGATGAGAAGGGGTGCAATGGTTAAGGCCATGGCTATTTGTACACCGAACCCTTATATCGGGATATACAAGGTGAGTTGACAGTTCGTGACAAATCACTCCAATCCCACAAGTTGTCTCCATACCGTCAGCCGTCTTGTGCTCATTCACGAGCAATATACAAAACAGCTGACGTCGGGGTAATCATAGCCGCTTCTCCTCTTAGCCCTTGAAGAATACTTCCTCTCCCCCTCTCCCGAGATCCTCGCTCGTCTGTTCGACTCAGCCAACGCAATTTCCACAGCAGGCATGCCCCGCTTAACGCGATATGAGCGTATCCTCCTACGCTGTTCCGAAAGGAAAGACCTGTTCGAAGAGAAATTCGGTATAACCGAACCGCTAAGCGGCACGAAAGAGGTATTCGAAGATCTAAATTCTGAGCCTGGACATGGTACTGGATCAATGTCAGAAAATGGTCATGGAAATGAAGGTTTACCTAGAACAGGCTCAGGCTCGGGGTCAGGGTCGGCATCAACATCCACGTCTACATCAAATCATCGAAAGACACTATCCTCCTCGTCAGGCGTACGAATGGTCAGGAAAGGTTCTTCCAGCTCACAACAAATCCACCTAGCTACCCCACCGTCAAGGGAGGGTAGATTGACCCCTGATGTTGGTTATGGCGGTGCTGCGACTGAGAATCAGGGGAAGAGAAAAGGTGTACCGAGAGATACGCACTTCTTCGAGACTGAAGCTAGATTCAAGAAGATCACTGTACCGATCAGAATCCCAATGACTGTTTTCGATGAGGATGTCGGCGATGTGAGTCTCAGCTACTCGTCATCCTTCAGGTGGTCTAAGCTGATATATATGATTCGCGTATTCAGTACTCACTCATTGAGCTCGTTCAGACTTTCTCTCACAACATCACGCCCTTCCCACCACCTTACCATCCACATCTACATACCAACGGATCCATGACTCATCCCATAATCCTCATTCTCAATGCGATGTTAGCCCACAAGCGAGTAATGTTCTTAGGACACGGTCTACCAGCCAACCAAGTAGCTCGGATGGTTTTAGCTGCCTGTGCGTTAGATCAGGTTGTGGACAAGTCTTAGACTTTCTCTCACAACATCACGCCCTTCCCACCACCTTACCATCCATCTACATACCGGATCCATGACTCATCCCATAATCCTCATTCTCAATGCGATGTTAGCCCACAAGCGAGTAATGTTCTTAGGACACGGTCTACCAGCCAACCAAGTAGCTCGGATGGTTTTAGCTGCCTGTGCGTTAGGATCAGGTTGTGGACAAGTCTTAAGAGGTATAACCTCCTGTGCATTCCCATATGCAAACTTGGCCTCTTTAGACATCTTAGAAGAATTTTCAGGATTTGTAGCGGGAGTGACTAATCCTCGATTCGAAGAGTTACCAACGACATGGGATGTGTTGTGTAATCTGGAAACTGGTAAAATAACCGTATCGAAAAATTTACAATCGTCTAGCAATAGTATAACCAATACGGGCTCGGGCGGGATGACTGGAAGTAACAATGCGAGTAGTGTGAATGCTGCGAATGTAGGATCGATGAGATCTGGTAGATCGTCTGAAACGAGTCTAGGAAGTTCAAGTATGATCAAAGTTGAAGATGATCCTAGTACTACCTCTGGTACTCCTCAGGCTAAGATGAATAGCATTGCGAAAAGTGATTGTTTAGATAATCAGTTTATGGATGAGGTGGGTTTTTATTCCGCTTGAAATGGGTAAAGTGGCAGATGCAACTGGTTTTGAGCTGATTGGTTTTACAGATCTCATCAGCTATGACCTCTCATTATGGCGAATCCAATATCCGCTTGAGATTCGTCGATTATCTCAATCGTTTTGTCAGAATTGCCTCTCATCAGGAATACACCCAGACTGGATCGACCAAGATTGGTTTCCCATCTGTGCCCTACCGTGATGGTGTGCTGGGAAGTGGAGCAGTATTTGCGGATGATCAGAGTAAACAGAGGGAGTTGTGGACCAACACTCATAGAGTCGAGGCGTGGAGGAAGACGAGGAGTTATAAGTTGTTTGCCAAGGTGAGTATTGAGGAAAAGTCTATGTCAAACACATAAGAAAGTATCCTGAGCGGAATATGTAATGATGACCCTCCGAACTTGAACACTTTAGGACTGGCAATCGCGGTTGAAAAAGAGATCAGTCGGCTTTGACGTTCAACATCAAATTGCGAGATTACGATTGGCGAAAAATATGTCTGATGCTGAAGCTGAAGCTATATTCGGTGCGCTGAATAATGGTATAAGGAACTATGATCAGGTGGTCGAGGTGGGTTTCCCAATCTCTATTAAACGAAACCGCCCACTGATGATGCTATATGTTGAATGTAGCTTTTAACTCATTTACCAGCACATTGGGGTGGACTAATGCCAATTGCTAATGGCCTGTTCCATCGGTGGGTAGGAGTAAGGGAGAATGCACTGGAATTGTTAATCACCTTACAACAATATCCTGTAAGTCTATCTTCGCACTGATGTCAAATGTTTCGCTAATCCCACTTAAAGGTCGGTCGTCAGGCTGTCTCATCAATGAATTACTTTCACCGCAAAGCATTCATCTCCCTCCTAGAACGTAGAGAAGCGAATATGAAAAGACAGAGGGAATTGACAAGACAACAGGAAGAAGCGTACACTTCTACCACTACGGCGCATGCCAATGGCTGGTTGGCAGGAGACAGTTCACCGAATGGGACGGTCCAAGGAGGAAGTACGAATGTTACACCTCAAGGTGTCGGTAGAGCATAATAGATCCGGTATGGAGTCATCACCTCTTCTTGACGTTAAGGTACTCCTGGGTTGATATAACATGTGAAACGATCTGCAACTTGTACTGATGGGGATTTAGATCTTGTAATATACTTGTGAGACCTGTTGTATGCATCTATGAGTCAGTCAAAGGTGGCTCTCCTTCGCCAACAGATTGCAAAGAAGTCCTAAATTGATCATACCCAACCTGCCCAGAATCCACTGCCAAAGATCAGACGGAGGCCGAGTCAGTCTCGAGAATGCAACAGAGATTGAATGTTATAGATGAATGGATGAGAGAAACCAAATGCATTTCCCAAATCTACAAAATCCCCATATCCATTCTCAATCACCTTGTCAAACCGTTTAAGCGACGAGGGTAGAAGCGGTAGCAGCCTCGTATTTGAAGGTAGCAGGGAGTTGTTGGGTCTTGATGTAGTATCGAGCGAGTCTGTGGATTCTGGATTCGATAAGAATCATTCGGCTGATTGACGATTTGGAATTATTAGTGTGATGTTCTACTTGATTACCTGAGGTGACACTGTACTCACAATTTACCATCTTTGTCGGCTCTGTTTCTCTCGAGGTGCTTTCGGACAGAAACGGCTTTCTTGATGAGGTGGTACATGTCCTCAGGGATGGAAGGGGCGAGACCTAAATCATCAGAAAACAACATCAGTTTATTGTCAGACGACTCATCAAAAAAAGATGATGATTTCGATTGAAGCTGTTGGTTTGGATGATGAAAGAAGAAACTCAGACTCACCGTTGGTCTTGAGGATTCTCAAAATCTTGTTACCAGTTACATTCTTAACTTGGGGGATACCGTGAGAATCTCTAAGGACGACACCGATTTGAGATGGGGACAAACCTCTTCTGGCCAATTTGAAGATTTGGTCGGAGACTTCCTCGGGGGTAGCCTTTGACCAAGATGGTTGAGATCTTCGGTAAGGTAAGGCAGAGGCTGACATACCCTTTCCTGAGGAGTGCATTCTATTTGGAAAAACCCCCATAAAAAGCAAAAGTCAGCAATCTGTATAGCCGTAACCATATAGATGCTCTAGCCCCATCCTATCCCATCTATCTTCTGACATCTACCACCAGCCAAAGTCATCGGCGATGCTTCCTCTTTTCCATCTACATCCACATCTACAACCGCCGTAGTTGATAGTTGGAATTCCTAAACTTACCGACCCATTTTGAAGGACTTTTCTTTATGTTACTGCTGAATTACCGACGAGGGAAGATAGGGGAGCCGCACTGTGAAATACAGAAGAGTACGTCAGATGGTCCAAGAGGGAGGATGGTGACGATGGTGATGATGCTAGACTCACGCAGTTCTTGATGGATGAAGAGACCAAATGTATCAATGGTATGCAGATGAACCAAGATGGATGTGCCAGGGAATCGACGACGGAGGGTACAGGTTGGTGAGCTTGACCTTCATGTTGAAATTTACAAGTGACAATTTACACCGAAATGCCACTTTGAGATGTGTGGTAATATCGCCGAAATGTACTGTAAACCCATCAGGTATAATGCCGAGGGAGTCATCCAAACTCCGATACCAAAATGCCGCGGGTGGCATAAACAGGAGAAATTGAGTCTCGTGCAAAATTGTGGGACTGCTGTCGGTTTGCGTTTGCAGTTGCAGCCAGTCTCTCTCTGTCTGTTGGATATCATCAGATACATCTTCATCGTTACTCGTCACTCTTCTCCTCTTATCCATCAAGTCATCCAAAATGAAGGTCAACTTCTCCAACCCTGCCACTGGTGCTCAAAAGCTTATTGACTTCGAGGATGAGAGAAAGACGTGAGTTTGCTGTTGCTGATTTTTCCAATAGAAGGACAGAATATGGATTGTCGAATTAGATGGAAAAAGGTGTAATGGATTAGAGTAGTAGAAGGACAGATGATAGGATGGCAGGAGTGGAGATGACATGTTGGAGGAGTAAGGAATGTCCAGCTGACGTTGTCATTGCTATTTATCACCATAGTCGAGTCTTCTTAGAAAAGAGAATGGGTCAAGAGGTCCCCATCGATTCCCTTGGAGAGGAATTCGCCGGTTACGTCGTTAGAGTTACTGGTGGTAACGACAAGCAAGGTTTCCCCATGAAACAAGGTGGGTCATTCATTCATCTGCATCTTACATAGGAGGAAAGGAGATCGGAGGATTGACATTTCCATTTTTGACTTTCATAGGTGTCCTCCTCCAAAACAGAACCCGACTCCTCCTTGCTGATGGACACTCTTGTTACCGAGCTCGACGAGACGGTGAGAGAAAGAGAAAGGTGGGTCAGCCTATTTTCATGGGAAACAAATTTTGAAACTGATGGTCCTTTTGCTATATAGTCTGTTCGAGGATGTATCGTCGGAAACGACATTGGTGTTCTCGCCGTTGCCATCGTCAAGCAAGGTGAAAAAGATATCCCAGGTCTTACCGACACCGTTCTCCCCAAACGATTAGGTCCCAAGAGAGCCACCAAGATCAGAAAGTTCTTCAACTTGTCCAAGGAAGATGATGTTAGAAAATTCGTTGTTCGAAGGGAAGTTACCAAGAAGAACGGAAAGACCACCACCAAGGCTCCTAAGATCCAAGTGAGTGTTGTGTACACATATACCCATACCTGTCATCTCAGTTTCACACCACCTGAACTTTCCACATCTTGCACATACGCATTACATAGTGAGGGGACTTTTACTGATCGTTATCACTCATTTAGCGACTCGTCACTCCTCTCCGACTCCAAAGAAAGAGACACCTCCGATCTCTCAAGAAGAGAAGAACCGAAGCTCAAAAGGAGACCGTTGCCGACTACAAGGCCGCTCTCGCCAAACACGCCGAGGAGAAGAAGACCCACAACGCCGCTGTCAAAGCTGCCAAGAAAGCCAAACGATCCGCTTAAGTGGTTTAGTTGCAAGATCATACTGGAAATCCTTGGTTTTGGTAGTTTTGTAGCTTTGGGATGTATCCTCTTTTCTGATTAAAACGTCACAACATACGAGGACAATGGAAAACGAAATTTGGATCACATCGACGATTGCTGATGTATATCATGGATGATTGGATCAACACTGATTGCAATTAATGGAGTGCTGAGCAATGAAAGCATAGGTTGGAATTGCTTGTTCTGTGATAGACTTCTCGCATAAGGTTGAACACAATCGTAAATCGAGTCAGCTCGTCAACGATTCAGCTTATATCCAGATAGACATATAACGTACAAATACATACAGACTAATATAAATGCGGGGTATATACATATCCATCAACCAGCAGTCTCCCTTCTCCCCAAGCTGGACCTTCTTAGCAAACCAGTTTCGACGAGAATATCAAATAAGCCTGAATGGACTTAAGTAGCATACTTGCTAGTATACTCAGCGGCCTTCTTTTCAAACCCCTTTCGATCCGTGGTATATTGTTCTGCCTACATACGTCGAACGTCCTCGTCAGCAAGTGATCCTGTTTCAGATCAGGAAGGACAAGTAACTTACAATGGACGAGACGAGCGGATCGTCTGGATTGGGAGTTTCGATCAAATCGTATATAGCTTGAAGGACTGAGATGTCATAATTTTGCATTAACATATAAATATAACTGATTGGATTGAATGGTGATTCTGGTGAAAGGAAAAGGATCGGATAATTGTATGTGAATGAGCAGGACTAACCTCCTGACATCTTAGTAGCAGGTTTCCAATTTTCAGTCTTGAGTAAACCTATACATAAGCTATCGAGCAATGGAAAAATCAGCTATCAATTCGAATCAATCATAAGGAGGAATAGGTGAATGGACACGGTCGTACTCACTTGCCATCGCTATCCACATTAGGATGATACATCTTAGTTTTGAAAAGAAGCTGTCAAGGCAAAATGGAGGATTTAGCTGATGATGAGCACCAATGAGTTGAATTGGTAAGGGTCGAATAATTGAGTTGAGAGAGATTCCAATCTTCAATACTAGACTCACCACTGGAGGTTTGAATGGATAATCTTTAGTGAAATCGGCAGTCAACTTGAATTTACCTTTATGATAAGGTGTGTTTGGCTAAAAGTCACCAACCCCACCGACAGATCAGTCAGTAAATCATCACTTCATGAGCAAAGAATGGTTTGCCACTGTTTGATGTATCAAGGAAGGAAAGAGAATTTTGATCAAGGCCTCGCCTCGCAACCTTTCTCCTCCCCTGCTTCCTTCCTTCCTTCCTTCGGCGGTCGGAACTCCATCATCGCAGATGTAGCGGAGGTATATATTGTGAATCTGTAGTAGGCCAAAGACGACTCACAGGTCCAGTTATGGTGATAGTCCAAATTTGAAAATTATCTTCATCTGGTACTACCTGAATTCCCTTGGGAGGTGAATTCATCAAATCTCCAAGTTCCTATTTTATGTCAAGAATGGAGATCAGTCTGAGATGTTCGGCGCTACTATGAATGAAATGCAGGATCATAGAGGAGTTGTTGGATTTGAAATTGTAGAATTCGGTATCTAGGGTTGGTTCATCTAGTCTTGAAACTGATGGAAGCACAGTCGACTGACGCAAGAACTGAATTCGAACCAAGGAGAAGGTAAGAAAGGGAAGGAAGGGAAGAATATCTCTCACTCACTTTTTGAATTCGTCTGGTTGATGTCGATGCCATCTCCACTATCACTTTCTTGTATTTGTACCTCCAGATATCTATCTCGAGTTGACACTGTTACGCTGCGATATGGAGCAAAGGATATATCGAATATATATGGAAGACATATGAAGATATCCGAGTACTCAAGAGGTCAACCTGCAACTTCGAGACTAGTCAACCTCCACTTTCTGATCATCACACATGCAGATACGTATAATCATATGACATATGTGGCAAATCTTCTTTTCCGTATACAGTATATTCCTGGATCAACATCACGATGCATTCTTTCCAACCTGAAGGTGCACGAGTGATACAACACTACGAACGTCCGAGAGATGAATGCGAAGAAGGGAAATGCCAATAAGTTGCAGGAATATTTCATTCGTAAACATCTCGTTAAACCAGAACCCAACAAATAAACTACTACAGTCGTTGTAGATCAGATTAAAATGAAGTAAAATATCAATACGTGAAAAGAAAAGAAATCGGGCATCATCTAAGCAGGGTACTGTACGTATATGAGATATGAATTATGCACAGGATATACAGTTGAACTAACAAGGCGAGATAATCAGGGAGGTAAGCGATGGGAATTATGGTGTCCATATCTATGATCAAACTCAAAATATCAGCTCATTTTCAATGCTATATATCAAACCGGTTTTACCCACTTTGACAGTCTGATCCACACTACCCGTAGCCAAGACATTAATCCTCCTCGGTCCACTCCCTTCCTCTTCCTTCTTCTTCCCACCTGGTAGCGAATCGCCATTGACGACAGGTTCGCTATTTGTCGAATTACCACCTATCAAAGCTCTTCCCCACGACATCGAAGTGACAAAATGACCATGAGCATCGATCGTCTTGGTACATCGTCCATTGGCTAGATCCCATATTTTTATGGTCTTATCGTCTGATGCAGACAACAAGTATTTCCCGGAAGGGTGGAATACCAAGGCTCGTATCCAATTATCGTGGCCGACCTGGAAAAGCGAGTGAATTAGTAATGTTCGCCTCGAAGAAGTAGGACAAAGAAGGATTTCATTGCATTATTGATTGAGTCGACCTAATGCTGGATCCTATGGAGTTAAAGGGAAATGAAGGTGAATCACTCACAAACGTCCGTAGACATTGACCCGAGATAGCGTCCCACAACTTTATACTCTTATCTCTCGATCCAGTAGCTACAAATGCACCAGGGGACTTCGCCCGACTATCTCCAGCTGGTGGGTTCTAAATTCATCCATCAATCATCGAATGAGCTACTATACCCTGGTGTATGTCCGGCGAAAACGAAACAAGGGAAGGAAGAATAGCTCACCGCCAAACCTGCTAATTCCCTTATAGCAGGATAACAATTGACAGGAGCGAATATCGCACATTCCAATACATGTTCATGTCCTCTCAGTTCCATTTTGGTTTCTCCATTTGAGAAATCCCATATTCGTGATGACTATCACAAAGTTTTCATCAACTTCATCTCTTTTCTCTCTCGAAAGGTTCAAAGACAAGACGCTAGCTGATTTCGAAAGCGATGTACTCACCTGATCATTTGAACAGCTCACTAACCATTTCCCATCATCTGACGGCACGACTCCTCTGACCCACTCCGAATGGCCTGTGAAGGTCTTTACGCAGTACCTAAGCGTATAAGATACGGTCAGCTAAAATCCAGACGGAGTGTAGAAGCTCTGTTCCTTTGATCTCGGTAATCTCTGCTCTGAGGAAAGAAACTGATGGTTCCTCCTCCAATCATGTTCACGTATTTTCTGCCCCTTTTCTATGAATTGATTTTGCTTTTTCCCTGATATCTTGTTCCACTCACCCACTAGCAACCTCCCAGACTTTTATAGTCTTATCCCTACTTGCCGATACCAACTTCTCCCCATCAGGTGTGAACCGTACGCTCGATACGGAATGGTCGTGTCCATGTAATGTTTTTACGTTTGTGTACTCGTTTGAGGTGTCCCATAATTTTATCGTCAGGTCGGAAGAGCATGTCACTATTTTGATATACAGGCAATCAGCACAAATCCTTTCTCATGATGTCTTCCTTTTACTCGACAACATTTCAACCTTTTCGACTTCTCTCAATCTGATCACCCCTACTTCTTTCCACTCCAATACAACTCCCTAGCCCAAGTCAATTCAGCGTGATCTAACTTACCCATCAACCCGCCCTTCGGATCGAAATCCACATCCCCCACACTCTTCGTATGCCCTTTCAAAGTCCTTTCCATCTCCCCTGACTCCCAATCCCAAATTTTCACTGTCGAATCTTCACTCGCACTAGCCAACACGGTCCATGTGGGGTGAAAGGCTACTTTGGTTATTGGTGCTCGATGCGATGTGAGGGTATGTCTGGCTGGTACGCGGGGTATGAAGGGTGTTGAGGTAGATGAGGATGAGGAGGATGCTCGATGGGGTGAAGCGAGTTCTGCTAGGAGTGAGGCGTTGCGTGATTCCAGGTCCATTATCTGTGGAACATGAGCATGTTAGCTATGAGTACGATATAGAGGGACAGTGGAACAATGTGATGGAAAGGTAGCCATTATTATGATTTCGACAAAATCCTATTTACTTTCTTCCATAGTTTCTATCCAAGTAACAGAAGTACATGGACCATGAACGGAAGACATATTACTCACCTTCTTCTGTAACCTTATCACACTAGTCCATTTCTTCTCCAACAATCCCACCCATCTAGCCTTCGGATCATCCACTTGGAACTCTTCATTGTCCGTCTCTCTCTTTAGAGCTTCGTAGGAATCGTGTAGTCCTGCTGAATGGAGGTAAGATAACATGGATTTGTGTCTATACCATTGAATCATTCGTATGGTGTGATCATAGGAATAGAATTCGTCAAATCGTGCATTGAACCATGGGATGATGTCATTATCGTTATACAAGAAGAAAGCAGAAGGACACAAGAAAATGTCAGCAACTCGACTCAACTCACGTTGTGAGAGATAATTCAACATACAGTTCATCTTTCTGTCGTTCAGAGAGGAGGCTCGACATTTTCAATGCACAGTCAAGCCCCAGTAAGGTTGATTATTTGTATATCTCGAATATCGAGTGGAGTGACCTTTTTGGCTCGATGGTCGTATTGACGTGTGGATATCAACGTCGAGTTGAAGGTAAGGAAGGAAGGATGATCAGTGTTGACGAGTGATGAACCGTCGAACCGTCTCTGTTCTGTGGATCGCTTCTGTCAGGTCTTAGGGAGCGTGATGGTCTATGTGCTCAGGTCGAGAGTGAAGATATCAAGGATGATGAAAGACAATGAAAGGTTATCTCTCTATCTTGCGATGGATGCAATAAGAGGCACGTCCACTTTCAGCACTCGGCTCGAATTCACGTCGTATACACATTTCCCAAGTTTACCCCGCGTTTCCTCATTACACAACAACACTCACTGGTATATAACACACATCGACATCTCTTTCATGCATAGCTTTTCATTCAATTCTCACTCTCATGCATAACGCTCATCAACCACTACTCTACTGCTACTGCTGAGACACAAGTCAACATGGATATACAGAGATTCAATGGGAAATATCACAGAGCAAGTGAAGTATCTCAAGGGATAGTGTTGCTTGAATTCAACAGGTATATCCAACCTCCTTCTGTCTGGTAAAGGATAATCATACTGATATATGTAATGATACTGATTGGTATAGACCTCCAGTGAATGCGTTCAATGATGAGTAAGGATTCATGTCTTGCTCCAGATTACCTCGATAATTGATGTTAGTTGACTAAATCGATGACAGTATGTGGAAGGAATTGCGAACGATCGTCGATACAATCTCAGATACGCCTGAGATCCGAGTAGTGGTTCTTTCCTCAGCTTTAGACAAGGTTTTTACAGCTGGGCTGGATTGTAAGTGATCAACAGATTAACTTAATCGTTGAATTACCCTCTGGACCGCTCTTTGTTGACCTGTCGGAAAACAATATATAGTAAATTCCCAAACCGAGCTGAACTCACCTGCTTTGGATCCAGCAAGGAAAGCTATTCAACTTCGTGATCATGTTTTGGTAATTCCGATCCCATCTCACAGTCATGATTGTCATGTTATGATTAAGTGCTGATGAGTTTTTACACGATACTATAGGATTTCCAAGATGCCATTACCTCCCTTGAACGATGTCGTCAACCGATAATATGCGCAATGTTCGGTACCTCCGTTGGACTAGCTATAGACTTAGCATCAGCTTGTGATGTTAGGATAGCAAGTAGCGATACGACATTCGGTATATTCGTGAGTCGAGTCTATACATGCACCCATCAAGTTTAGGGCATTAAGCTGATTGACACTTGTGAGGAGTAGGAAGTGAACGTAGGTCTAGCAGCGGATATAGGTACACTCCAACGTCTACCTAAGATCACAGGCAATGAGAGCAAGTTGAAGGAACTCGCAATAACTGGAAGGAAATTTGGAGCTTCTGAAGCTAAGGCATTGGGATTTATAAGTGATATAGTTGGGAATGGAAGGAAAGAAGTTATCGGTAAGTTGAAGCCACGACATCATATCTAATAATACAATGAAAGTCTCATGGAGCTGATTCGGATGATTGTATTTTCGAATAGCCGCTGCCGTGGAAATGGCCAAAGTGATAGCTTCTAAAAGTCCTATAGCAGTCATAGGTACGAAACATCTGATCAACCGTAAGTATCGAATCAGACCTTGATTCCAGAGGGTTGACGCTAATGCTTCTGATCACGCCCCTATCCTATAGACGCAAGGGATCATACGTGAGTGTCGTCAAGGCTGTAAGCCGTGATACTCTATTTACAAATATACTTATATCAGTGTCGAAGAAGGTCTGAGATACACAGCTGTATGGAACGCGTGAGTAATGGATCGCAGCACAGGATGTCTCGAGTAAATGTATGTGATCGAGGCTGATCATAGTTCTGCTGGCTCAGTTCAATGCTACAATCAGTAGTCAGTAGTGTATAATCTCAAACCGATGTCTTGTGTTTACTGATTGATGGTCTTATAGGACACGACGGAAGCTATGAAAGCTGTCATGGCAAAACGTATCCCTAAATTCGCACCTTTTGGTAATCCGTCTTCTCCCTTGAAACCTAAAGCCAAGTTGTAAAGAGCAGCTATTCTTCTGCCATCCATTCTGCCATATTAGTGTATCCGTTTTCGTTTGGAATCTAATATGAATCAACTGTTTGTACACACCTTCGTGAAGTCATATCTGACGTGAAAGTTTGTAATAATGCATGGAAATGTATGATCTACGATCTCTTACCCAAAACGGCCTGTAGGAACTCCAAATCACTTTCTTCCTGAGGCCTAGTATCCTCCGCTTCCACCGGTGTACTGGCATTTTCAATCTGAGGTATACTACTTAGCAGTTCACTCTGTTGTGCTCCTTGAGAGGTTTCTAGTGGTTTAGGTAATTTCCAATTTTCCATATAATTCCTTCCTCCTGTGAATTCATTACTGCCACTGCCAGAAGCGAAAGAAGGGATGGTGTTGGACCATTGCCATCTTGGTTGTTTACGGTATTTGATTTTGGTTGAATCTGATGATCTTGTGGAAGAAGGTGGGGTAAGGGATGATAAAGATTTGTTTTCAAGGTTGAATTGACGTTCCTATAACGAAGTGATCAGTATGTGGTCCAGCAAGGCTAGCGAGATCACTGCCGATGAATGACTCACAAAAGCATCAGGTTTGAATTCCGCACCGTACTGCCTAGCTTCAATCTCAGCAGCTATAGTAGCTTGTTCATGTCTAGCTCTAAGAGTGATGAATTCCCGAGTAGCAATTGCGTAGGCTTCGGAGATTGGGATCTGACGTGTTTGTTGAACGTTGAGGACAAAGGCAATCGTACTGTTTATTCAGAAGATATCAGCTTATCTAAAGGTACAGATCACACACCTTGAAAAGATGACGTAGATTTGTAGGTATATATGTATGGTTTGACAACTCACTCTTCAACAGTAGGATATTCTCCTCTCTGTTCCAACTTGACCCAGCTCTCACCATCTACTTTCCTACTCTCATCGATCGCCTGACCCTCTACTAGCGAGATAGGTCTCAAAGCTTCAAATGGGAAATCCTTGAAGAACTGTCTTCGGATCTTATCCTCTAGATAAACGATTCTTTCAGGTTTCTGCTTCCTACTCTTATATTTCCTCAATCTATCCCTTCGTTCGAGTTCTCCTGGAGGTATATACGACAAATCTTCATTCGATCGCTCAGAGGATGAAGCGGGTCGTTTGCGCTGTACGACTTGTCTTGGGGGAAGTTGCGGAGGTGGATTGGATAGGACGGGGATGTACCATGTTGGCGGTTGGGAGATTACGTTGCCTTGGAGTAGACGAGAGACTGCCTGAGGTACTTGAGAGGGGATTCGTCGCATTTTGCTTTTGTAATTATATCCGTTGATCTGCTTGGCAATACCAGAGATTATTGATGTATGTTTCGTTGATTTCTTTTGAGATGGGAAGGAAGTGTTCGATTGACATTTCATACCTTACACTTTGGGATAAATTATCAGAAATTCATCGCCCCATCTGTTCACCACGTGGCGGTCCTCCTGCTCATCAGTGACGATGTTTCAAGCTGGATGGTGCACTTACGCTGTCGCGTCGAGATATCGATGACTTTCAATCATCCAACTGAACATAGCACATAGCAGACCACACCTTCCTCACTCCCATATAACCAAGCACCATGTCATTGAACCAGAGGAAACAGGAGAGGGACTTCACCGCCGAGGTGAAAGCCTTGCAGCCAGAGGTAGAACAACTCGCCAAGGTGAGCTCGATCCTTCGCAATCCTTTGCAGATCATAATGAACTGACACTTTGGTGACGTTCTTCAGAATGGTAAATTACAGGAAGCAGTAGATCGAATATCATTATTAGAGAAACAGACTCGAAATGTGAGCTAGCCACCTCTCTCTTCTCAATAGCTTAGGAAACGGAGAACATAGCTCACATATCAGTTGATGTCGATGTAGGCCGCAGATATGACATCTACCGCTAGCTTGCTTACCCTCCTCACTCGATTATGTTGGGAACAATCCGATCTCGACCTGTTGAATGCTCAGTTAACGATATTATCGAAGAAACATGGTCAGCTGAAGGAAGCCGTTGTAAGGATGGTAGATGAAGCTATGACTTGGTTACCTACCCTCAAGTCGCAGAAGGATCAAGGGAAGTTTAACGGTGGGAAAGATAGATGGTTGGAATTGGTAAAGACTCTGAGGGATATCACTGAAGGAAAGGTCAGTAAATCGTTGATATTCGCTTTCAGCTTTGTTACATCTGTTTTGACGCCCAAACATTGGACTAAGCTGACGAATACACTCAATGGTTAGATCTACCTCGAATTACCCAGAGCAAGATTAACAGTCATGTTAGCTTCATACCATGAACAGTTATCTGAGACTGCACCCAAAGAATCATCATGTGAGTTGAAACGTCTTGCTCTAACTCAACAAGTAACCTGACATCTTTGTGTCTCAATAGCATCAACCACTCCCGCTCCTTCCACTTCAACTACCACTGACAAAGACAAGCCCAAAGCTGAACCTGTGACAGCCAAAGATCATCTCGACGTAGCAGCAGACTTAATGTCAGATATCCAGGTCGAAACTTATAGTTCTATGGATAAGAGGGAAAAGACCGAATTGTACGTTAGCTGTATCCTAGCTCTCGGTTCATACTCTTACGAGACGATCATAGCTGATCTCTAACTTTGTGTTTAGCATTCTCGAACAGATGCGATTGGAGTCGTTGAGAGGTAATTGGGTGAGAGTCAGAGTGGGTTCAAGGAAGATCAACAGAGTGTATTTGAAGGAGAAAGATTGTCAAGTGAGTTGTCCGCTGCCGATCGGAAGACGATCATCCAACTCATGTAAAATTTGGTAAATTAGGATATCAAACTTCGATATTACGACTTAATGGTTCAGCTGGCTTTACAAGATGACGAATACCTAGAAGCATGTTCGGCATATCAGGAAGTATGGGATACAGAGGAAGTTAAAGCTGATCCAGCAAAGGAATTGAACGTGAGTTAAATCTCTGGTCTTCCGATATACGAAAAGGTTGTACCTCTTCAGCTGACCATTTTGTTGATGATTGACGTAGGTTTTGGAAAATATCATGATTTACGTTGTTCTTGCTCCTTATAACAACGAACAATCCGATATGTTACATAAATTGTACGCCGATCCGGCTTTACAAAAAGCCCCACAACACTTGTAAGTGATTGTACAGCTTTTCAACTTCACCTGCCTCTTTCAGCAAAGCCCTCAGTAGAGTTTCCGGGTATAATCATTACTCTGCATCTTTTCTTCTGCCATCCTATCCAACTGCTGCATCACTTAATTTATGACCTGTCGCTGATATTCGTTCATTTGTCTCGCAGCGACCTGGTCAAGTGCTTCGTCACGAAAGAACTCATGCGATGGTCAGGTATCGAACAGCTCTATGGTCCGACATTACGTCAATCTCCCATATTCGCATCGGGAAGTACTTTGGGTAAGAAGACGGGTATCAAAGCGGAAGGTAAAAAATCAGAGGAGATTGATAATCCTGGGCAAGTAAGGTGGGAAGAGTTGCACAAGAGGGTCACAGAGCATGTGAGTGTGCGACGGATTCATTTATCGTCCATCGTACAAAACACAGTGCTATATGAGATGATTCAACTTACATTCTCATTTGAAAAAATTCAAATGCTAACCATCCTATATATTTTGGCATTAATAGAATATAAGAGTAATCTCAACTTATTACTCACGTATAACCCTCCAAAGACTCCAAGAACTCCTCGATCTCCCTTCCACCCAGACAGAAAAGACTTTATGTAAATTGGTGACGGACAAGACGATCTACGCAAGAATCGATAGACCAAACGGTATAGTCAATTTCAAAAATAAGAACTCGACAAACGAAATTTTGAACGGTTGGTCAAGTGATATTTCAAAGATGTTGGGTTTGGTAGAGAAGACTAGTCATTTGATTTCAAAGGTGAGTCCAAATCTCCAAATGTATTGTTGTCGATATCCCCATACTCCTATATCCAAATTCGATGAGAAGTATACAGTGGTTGACTCTTCGTCTCTTTTTAAATATAATATAGGAATATGCAATGCATGAAGCTAGTAGAGGCAAGAAGGTGACTGCGTAGAGAGTAAAGCAAGTACAGTAGATGATGGATGTTGGTGTTGGATATGCATAATAGTGTAAAAGACGAACCATGTGAAATGAGATATTCAAAAACAGATTTACGATGCAATCATCATCAGAACCGAGATCGTTCTTGAATTTGTCAACATTATACTATACTGTATATCATTCATATTTCCGATTATACTTGATGTCTTTCGTTTCGTTTCCTCTTTCCAAAATTCATATATTTATTGAACACGCTACAAATAGACATAAACATTAATTGATTTCGAAATCAACACACCTGTCCGTACAGTCGAAAGATACAACATGAACATCAGGTCGATATGATAGATATAATAAGGATAAGCAAAAGATAACTTGAGATGAACGATACAGATTAGATCAATGAAATGAAACGGAGAAAGATCATTCATCGAATGAAATAAAATCAGAGATCATCACCCTACACCCAAATGTGCTAAAACCGCACTGGACTAGATAAGATCCATCACTTCCTACCCAATCTCTTCAAACCCCATTTCTTTTTACCTCCTTCGGAACCACTGCCGGTACTCGAAGCCAAACCCAACTCGTCCGCTCTGACTACATGTCCACCTCTCCAATCATTTTCTATGACCGTATATTCACGAGTGTTATCATTCTCATCATCTGAATCATCATCGTTAAGCGGGACTTTCGGTTGATAGCGATTAGAGAAGATCGATACGTATGGTGATATTCCCATGGGGTTGGGATTTGTACTGCTACTATTACCTGAGATGGGTTTGGAAGTAGTATTTAGATAAGACGAAGTTGAAGATCCAACTGGAGCTGTGTTATATTTACTGACGCCGCCAATTCCAACAGTAGATGAAGAAGGAGGGTTGATACCTTGATACCGTGTAGATAAGATATCCGCAATTGGCGCAGGAGTACTTGTCGAAGCGGATGTAGATCTATGTCGATGTGAAGAAGGTGAAATATGACCCATCGACCTTGCTCCTCCTCCAGAGGACTTTCTAGGTCTCTGTCCCGTTACTGGATTAGTAACTACCGAAAGAGGATTCGATATGTGTGGGTATTTGATCCTCTCTTCTCCTTCTTCTTGAGTAGGAATTTCGTTCGCCGTAGTATAACTCATGATGGAACCAGGACGAGACGGACGGCTAGCGTTCAACCAGCTTTCCTGAGCTGATACTGCTCTTTGTCTAGCTCTAGTCTGAGCATGTCGAGTGGAAGAGGAGGAAGATAACAGCGGTTGAACGGAAGTTAACGTCGCCATGTGTTTCCTGTACGCGTCGGCTCGCTTATCGTATATGCTGTTGATGGATGGTAGAGACGATCGAGGAGCATCAACATTGACTAGGGGAACAAGAGGATTGGGATTGGATATTGCTCGGGCTAAAACATTTTCTTGAAAGTCAGCTTACTTCCCTCGATCAGAGCGTCACTTGTAGATAAAGCGGCTTACGCTGAAGACCCGTAACGCTTCCAGAAGGACCCCTCCTCCTCTCCCTCTCAGAGCTCTTACTAGATCCCCAACTTCTGTTCGAGCTCTCCGCACTGAAGAAGCTCTCACCATCCTCACTCCGTCCAGTAGGTGTAAGCCCAGTATTCGACCTTCTCTCAATCTCAGCAAACTGCCGTTCGATCGCATAATTCTCGCCGTACGCAGCCAGCTGTTCAGCCAAACTTCTACTAGAATCCAAGGATGGTGGGAGTTGAGCTAATTGCAGAATGTCATTTTCGTTCTGCTTGACGACTTCTTTAGCTTCTGCATGAGAGGATATTGTCCGTTGAGTCAAAGTCCTTCGATGTGTAGGTGGAACATGGGCAACTTCATTTTCTGGTACAGGTGGAAAACCAGAAACCAAAGCCAGTGACAGTGCAGAAGGCGTAGTGAGGGAAGTCGGAGGTGTAGACGTAGATTGCGCATATGAATATCCCATTCCTGATGCCGCTGATGAGATAGACGAAACTGATTTTCCACGCGGTCGACCGTCAATAGTCGTCGGTTGTCCATAAGACGAGAGCCTTCGATTAGCGGATTCTTCGGAATCATCGTTGATCGACGACATTCGGAATTGCGCAGAAGAAGGCGCAGGTGGAGTGGATAGACGAGACGAATCGGTAGTCATTGAACCGACGCTCTCACCACGTAGTCTTCCTTGCTGTTCATCCTCAGTCGGAGTCGCATCATCCAGAATCACACCAGATTGAGGTGTAGGGGTACTATCGTTGTCTTCTTGGTCATTGGATTTGGTATCTGCAGGTTCACACGCTGGTGAAAGCGCATCATGGTATTCTTCATCCTCGGCATCCATCTCGCTATCAACTTCCGCCTGTCTCCTTTGACTCTCTCTCCTAATCAATTCAGACGCAGCTACTTTTCTCAAATCCACATCTCCTTCCCAGCCTAAACCAGTCACTTTCGGCGGGTTGAGTCCTTTATTGATAGTTGACAAGATAGGAGATGGTAGTCCCCCAGAATGAGTAGCTGAACGTCGGATTTTGATTGTATCACCCGGTCTGTTTCAACTCAACAACGAGCACCAGCACCATCTTTACCGGTTTGATTGATCCCAGCATCCTGTACGGCATTCATATTTCAGCATCGGGATAATCGAGACCTGACCATGCCGATCCAATTCGAGACTTGCCCTCTTCAACCTCTCTATCCCCTCTTCTAACTCCTCACCAGCTATAGGTTTAGCATTATCAGATTTCATGGGTGGACTAGGACTTCTTGAAGGTGGTGAATGACCTCGTCTGAACAAGCCTTTGAAACCATGTTTATGTGAATGACCATGAGACTGTTTCTTTATATCTGAATCATGCGATTTCTTCCTAACCCGGAAGAATCCTCCACTAGAAGAATTATGAGATGAATTATCGTGTTCGTGAGCTACTTGATCTTCTGAAGATGCGTCGGGAGAGAATTGAACAGTATGATCCTTTTGATCTTTATCGTGAGTATGATGGCGCATAGCAGCTCGAAAAGCCTGACCTGGATGAACGGCCTTCTCCAATATCGAAGGTAAAGTAGGTCGATGTGAGGATGTCGAGTTCAACCGACCCCGTTGTGGCGGAGTGATACCTGCAGAATTCGGTGGTGAACCTAGTACTATCGATGTGCTATTACTATTCGACGATTGACCACTTAGCACCCTTGTCAAGGACCTTGGACTACTTTGACCTGAGGTTCCGATATCTATCTGCCCCAGAGGGATGTTATCCCCTTTCTGAGGTGAAGGCGATCCTGGAATATCGATGTCGACAGGTGATTGGAGTTGATCTGAGTTTATTGACGACATATCACTGACCGTCGATATTCTAGGTATCGTATTCCCCATCATTGAGCCCGATGCTTCTGATCTCGGTGAATCGTTCGCATTGGCACTCCTATAGTCCAACATCGACGATATCCCACCAGCAGAATACCTCGATCCCCTCCTCAACAAGCCTTCCAAGCTTTTCTTGACCTTTACTGCACTTTCAGATTTCGTGCTTGTCAAGCTGAAGGCCCTTTCTTTCCCTTTTCTAGACCCGATGCCCCATGCGTGTCTGGTATTGACGCTGGAATCATCGTCGTCTGGTAGGTGGGATGTCGAGCCGGATGGAGAAGAGGGTTCAGCCTTATCTGAATTTGCAGGATCGTTCAGAGCATCTTGATGACGGAGGTGATGATAGACATGTAAGACCCGAACTACATCTTCATGTCCGTTGATAGCAGCGAGGTCCTCCGGGGTATTACCGTTCTTATCGGGTTTGGTGGGATCTGCACCGGACGCGAGGAGCATCTGAACGATGGGAGCGTGACCATTGGCAGCTGCGAAATGTAGTGGTGTCGATCCTTTGAAAAGCACACAATCAGACCTCGCTTGGGAGAAATACGACGAGTGCACTCACCTGCTGTACCGACACTAGGAGCCGTCCCTTTCTTCCCATCACTATACCTCCTAGGTAATCTAGGGGCATTGACATCCGCGCCATTCTCAATCAACATTCGGACTACGCTGACCGATCCCCCGGAGCACGCAGCATGGAGGGGCAGTACACCATGCAAGACCGAATTGACAGGTTGACCATGTGTGAGAGCATAGTGCACTAGTCCGACGTTGCCACTTGCAGCTGCAGAATGAAGTTCCAAATTTGGGACTGGTGGTGGGAAGTACAATGGTGAATTGGAGGAGATGACGGAATCGAATGATATGTATCGTCGTAGTCGATCGGTACGAGATACGAAATGCGATTTGGGTGAGGCAGGTGGTGGGGTCAGTGGTGGATTGTGGATTGATGGGATGAGGATCATAACGGTTTGTCAGTGAGGGTTTAAGGGTGAGAGGGTAGACAGCAAGATGAAGAAGAGAGGATACCAGGGTGAGAGGTAGTTGCGAGATTATATAGATGAAAACAGAGAAGAGAGGGGATGAGGCGAGTATGAGAGTGAGAGTGAGAGTAAGACGATGGGGCTGTAAGCGAGGAAGGTGTGAAGATGAGAAGCGAGGAAAGAGATGAGATGTGTGTATGATGATGATATTCATGATGATCAGAGGGTATTGAAATGCCGGTGAAACGTGTTTAGATCGTGTCAAAGGATGTTCATGTTCATGTTCATGTCCATGTTCACTTTCAATTGATCGACACATACACACAACAACCAATAGACACAACTCCGACGAAAGTGGGGGAATGAGGCCGAGTGATACTTGAGTGAATGATCATAACGGAAGATAAGACTCACAATCAAGTACCACATCATATTTAGCCTCGAGATCTTCCCTCTTATTTGGTGATTTCATGTTTGTCAAGGTCTCTTAACCCAGCGAATCATCTAGACCATGTGTGACTTGACTCTGCTGTGATTGTGGTTGATGTTGGGTATGTTGTTCCTGCGCTTTGACACTTTGATTATGTTGTATTTCCTTTCCCCTTTCCTTTCCACCAAAGCTAACTCTAAAACACTTTACGATCTTCAAGGCAGGTTATCTGGGGTGGTGAGGTTATCATCGATCCAACCTGTGAGTGTCCAAACTCTGGTATATTATGGATGATGTCTTGTCGATCGATCGATAGATAGATAGATAATGCGTATCAATCAATGCGGATATCTTGCACTTTGAAGAATTTACTTGAATCCTTGGATCGCCTAAGTATTCGTACGATGCCCTACAGTTGCAGGATGCTCGTTGATGTTGCTGGTTGTTATGTATACACAAATAGAGATTGGATCGATACAGTACAGGATGTGAGAATTACAGAGATAGACAACCCCATCAGCAAGTAAGTTACAATTCCATGGGTGGTTTGGTCGGGTATGGTATGGTATGGTATGGGATGTTTTCCGATCGATATGACTACAGTGTACGAGCATCATGCCATCACGATTCAATACGAGTACGAGTACATTACCAGTTGGCGAGGTGAAGGAACGTGAGAAGTTTAAAACCCTGAGCCAGGTAGCTACAGTTACATACGGGGTGATGACGTTGTCCCTCTCACCACTAGGACATGTCTTTTAAGGGTAACTTTATAATTTCCTATCGTTTCGGACATCTGTCCTCCATCGATCTGGAGTAGCTTACAAGTAGTACCAAAGTAATGGAGTTGCTGTTGCAGCTTAGCGCAGCATAAACGATGCATGATGTATGATGCATGATGCAATTCTCGTTGACTGATGACCTGAAAACGAACTGTCATCATATGGCAGATTCACCGAGGTGTATGTGCTGTATGTGTGAATGAACCGTACGGACATATTGGAAGGGACGATACTCATAGTGGGTATGGCTTACATGGTCAACCGATGCTATGCAAGAGAGTTTTATTGATCTAAGATGAAGGCAGGACTTGCATTTAAATTTAACATTGTCCATCTCCAAACACATTGTTCCGATTTTTATCTAAAGCAAACTTTTATATCTATCTATATACACATTTGTTGCTTTGATTTTGGTGACTTCTTTACTTTTTCTATATTCTCTATTTCTACGCCCTGTCTACTCCACAAATATAAGCAGTAACTTTTTTGTCCTTGTTCTTCTTGTTTGTGTGTGTTTTCCATAATATCGCAGTCTTCTGACAATACTAGAAACGCCCCTGGTGTAGATCACAGAACAAGGGGGCATACTGTGGACTTCTCTAGAAAGAGAATATACCTGCACCTCTTCTTTTACCTCCTCCGAAAGGATGAGTTACAGCAGCAGAAACGAACAGACCGACACTGTGTCAACACGCAGATTAGCTATGTTCACATTCCTCTCATCTTGATTCGATTGCTTTCAACGAAAAGAGGAACCAACTCACGTTAATCCAATAGCAACACTAACCAACTGTTGAGCCACACTGAATCCAGAGCTATAAGCAGTCGACGATCCATCCGAAGATTCAGCTGCGAAATTGAAGATACCTCCATTGGATAGACCAGAGGGAAGTTGGAATAAGATTCCAGTGACTGTCACTGGGAAACTCGACCCGTTTGATATTCTACCGTAAAGATTTCCTAGAGTCCCAACGACGAAGGATCCGATGGCAGAGGTCATATCGGATCGACCCGGGAAAGCCAACGATGAGAAATGATTACTTGACCATCCTGCTACGGCGACTAAGACCATGATTGGCTGTGACAAGTCAGTCAGCAAGACAGCTCAATGGATAAAAGGGTAGGGCGGATGACATAGGGACGTACCAGTTCTTTGGCCCAAAGTGGTTGTTGATTCCTCAACGAAAGGAAAAACGAGTACGCGGGACAACATAAGATATCTATTGAACCCAACCGATCAGTCTACTGCCTCGGGGTTGAGTATTACTCCAACAGTACTTACACCATAGGGCTGAGGGAGTGACTTGATACCAAGGCGCACTACCGTGCGTGTTAGAGCAGGTATAATCACTTGCATTGAGTACCTATCCCACGACAATCGAACATGAATATACTCGATCAAAATCAACATCTCTCATTGACCACTTACATCATTACCGGTAATCTTCTCATAAAGGACCGCTCCGATCGAAATACCGAAACCCAAGAATAGGGAGTAGATAACACCTGTTTTCGCAGAAATTGATCAGTACATCAGGTGTTCTGGGATATGTACAGGTAGGGGCAAACTCACTATAACCGATTCTGACCGCACCAGCAGTGATATTCCTCGAAGCCAGTTCCAAAGCACCACAGAGTACGATATAACCCTAATTATCATAGCAGAACTCACATCAGTCCAACTTGTTCACGATCGATTGACCAAATAGCCAAGAAAGTCACTTACAGGTAAAATCAACACTACACCACCGGAGACCAGCGCGGTATAGCAAAACACCCCAGTGGATCCGAGAGCAGCAGACACGAAAGAGATGACAGTCGCGATCGCAATTTCGAATACGTTTGAGAACATGTCATTTCGGGCAGCCAGCATCTGAACACCGACCAGTAAAGCTCCGAGGGGCATAGCCATGAGTGCATCCACGAATGATCTGCAGTGTTACGACAAGATATCAGTCAAATTATCATCGCTTGTAGGATAGCCATGAGAAGCGATACACTTACCCATAGAAACCAATGACAGTGATAAAAGCCGAACACATCGCACCGATGATGAGAGTCTGCCACCAGTTATAATAAACCGGTGTAGTCATAAGTACATCTAAATCCTTTGAAGCCTGTTCCACAGACATCTTATCATGTACGACATTCCAATAAAGGTGATGAGTCGCAAGTAATTTACCGAGATCTAAACCGGTAGCTTGCTTTAAGAACTTAGTCTCGGACGTATGGGTCGCATCGTCACCGAATGAAATTAACATTGTTCCAGGCATGTAGACTACCTGAGCGTTGATCTCGAGTACTTTGGCAGTAGCTTGGATTTGAGTTTCGAGTCGGTGAGAAGGGGATCCGAACCTATCACCAACAAATATCAGCGGATTCAAATCAATCTTGACGTGACTAAGATATCTCTACTCACATCATCAATGCTCTAGCAAGTTTCATCAAGAATTGTTGTCTCGCCAAAATAGCAGCGACATGTTGGATGATCTATTTCTCACATCACATCAGCGCATAATCACTTCGATATATACGTATTCATCTGATCACTCACGAAGATTTCCTGTTTCTTCCTGGCTTCTCTAGCCTTCTTTCTTCTCTTCTTCTCCGCTTCCCATTCCTTCCTTCTCCTCTCATCTTCCGTGAGGGGTCTAGAGAAATAATCGGGACCACCCTTTTCAGGTGGAGTGCCGAGAGGAGTCTTAGCAGCATTCAATAACCATTTCTCGGCCGATTTGATCTGTTTACCACCTTCCTTAAATGCATTAACAGGTAAAGCAGCTAATGAGTCTAACTTCAATGGTGCCTTAGGTTTCTTCTTCCCACTTTGGGGTTGTCCGGGTTGTTGATATTTCGAACTCAAAGTCAACGAAGAATCATCATTTTCTGATCTTCTCATGGAAACTAAATCATCACTTGATACAGCTTTTTTCTTAAATGACAGATCATCTTGCGAAGGGGATTCACCATCTCTCGATACCGCCGTTGAAGAATGGACGGAGGTAGGTCTAGATCCAGCTCTGGAAGAAGGACGCGAAGGCGGTCTCCAATTTTGAACTTTTTCTTCTGGGTTCAAGTTCGGTGCGGAATAACGATTGAGCTGATATCCCGGTCGTTTGGCTGCGGGCGCAAGGGCAGAAGCAGCTGGCGTTGCTGCTCCAGAGAGGTTCGCAGTATTTTGGATGAGTGCACCGAACACCCCTGCGCCAGACTTGGCTGCATCCGGTCGATGGTATTGGATTTGCTCTTTGGCACGTTGGAAAAATCCTGTAAGGCCAGGTGAAGGAGGTGGTCGTTCACCATTGGAATATCGAGAAGGTTGAGGAGCCAATGGTTCACCTGCGGTCTCAGCTGTGATAGACGCTCGGTGGGGTTTATCGTGGATGACCACATCTCCAGCAGGAGTACCATTGGAATTGGAGCTTGAAGTTGATTTCTTTCGTCCCAGACCGATCAGACCTTTCACGCCTTTATGAGAACCTTCTCCAGAACGTCTTTTTCTAGCTGCCTCATCTTCAGACGAATCTTCGTCATCGGAGTTGGGTCTTGAAGATGCCGCGGAAGTGGTACCGGAGTGCATACCATCTTGTTGACCGTACAAAGCAAGAAGGGAAGATAAAATCGATGCGCCTCCTGGCATACCTGGACCACCACCACCTCCACCACCATGAGCTAAAGCAGCAATAGATGGTCGACGAGGTTCGGAATATCTTGCTGCGAAAGCATCTTGAGAAGCTCTTTCATTGTCCTGGGGTTTCTCTGGATCCTGTGTAGCAGTGGTGATACCGTGCGATCGACCACTTCCAAAAGTCCTATTGACATTACCGGATGTTTTGACCCTTCTTCTAAGCACACCCCATTTACCCGTATGAGCTCGGACGAGATCTTTAGCAGCATCTCGTTGGTTCTCATCTTGATCTGGCATCTGGGGGATATTGGGTAAACCATCTCTCTCTCCAGGATCGATATAGGTAGGTACATGTTCCCTCATACCGTTATCTATAATCTCCTCAGGGTTGGAACCTTGACTTGTAACTCGATCTAAAGGAGGATCGACATCCAATCGATAATCGTAATCTTCATCTTCAGTTCCCTGTCTGGTTTCACTCCCATCTAGACTACTTTGCCTACTAAGTGAACTTGGTGGTCTATGCCTTCTGATCGAGCCGGTACGATGTGCTTCCAGGGCGTCTCGGAATTGTTCGATATTTCCTTCATCCAACTGATGGGGCGACGACGGGACAGGTTGCAAGGGATGAAGCTGGACAATGTGTGAGTCCGAGGTCCATTGTACACGACGTTTCGGTGTCTTTGTACCCATTTCAGGAGGGGCAAGACCGCCCGTTGTGGCCTGAGGGGGTCCTGCGGAAGGAGAGACGGTGGCCGATTGAGGGGAAGAATCTAGCTGACCGGGGGAACTGGTGTGAGAATAGGGAGAAGCGAGGCCATTGGGGTTGCTCGTGGGCGAATGAGAGGTATCATCAGTCTCGATGTGCAGCACTGGTGCTTGGGGGGTCGTGGGAGCTTGGAAAGGATTGTCGGGTATCGACATGGTGGAGAAGTATTGGATTTTGCAACGAGAGAGAGTGTATGTATATTGTGTGACGAGACAAGAGAGTGACGATGGGATTTGTTTTCGTTGAGACTGGAACTATATGTGTGGGAGACTTCGTGATGAGATTATATGTAACAGGTCGTGGAAAGATCGTCGATGGTGTATCGTAGGTAAGGTCGTTTTTGAGATAAGAAAAGTGAAAGGTAAATAAGTTATCGATACAATTTTGGTTGATCTTTTTAGTCTGAAACAAGTGGGCGCTACAAATTTTCAAATGGGACTGATGGGAATAGATGTTTTGATGGTGTTTAATTGATGGATCAAAGAGTGAAAGCTTTGATCAGCAACAAGAACAACGAGCAACGAAATGATCCTTGGGTCCGAGGTATGGACAAAGTCTCGACTTTTCTACTGGATTTCTCCACAGACTGACAATGGGGGATGAAAAGTCTAATCGCAGCCACCGTATAAAACTCACAGACCGCGTATGATGTGATGATGTGATGGTGACGATCTTGAGCAGTACGAACGACGTGGTTGTCCAGTCTCTGGAGTACAGTCTAAATCCAAAATAAGGGTTCTTGGTGATTTTTACCCTATCAGAATCAAATATGTTTCGGTAAAGGCGAAAATTGAAAGAACCGTTCGCTGAGTTCTGGCACAGCTTGAAGGGATATATATGTATGTACTGTTGTCCTTGTCCAAATAAATGTGGGGATGCTGGATTGGTGATGCCAAGTGAGAGATGATAGGGTGGTCAAGTGTAAATTGGGGTATCAAGTATGGTGAAATTCCTTGAGAGCTAAGATGATAAGTCACTTTCGATTTGTTGTTTCTCGTTGGGTTTGGTGCGGAAGTATAAACAACTCAAAGGATGCTGCAGGAACGACTCAGCAAGGCAGCAGAGCCAAGGAAAACGCTGATGTGGTACGTGTCGTAATGAAAAACCAAAAGAATTATTCCGCCGCCGGTAAATTATTCAAGTGAAAGGATACTCAGGGTTAAATGCAGGTGCGAAGCAAATTGTGACAATCTTTGAGTGGGAGTGGTAGTTGCGTGGGAAGCAAAGCTGTTGCTGCTGCTGTGTGCTATCGCCGCTGCTGCTGAGTCAAGAGGAGGACTTCTTTTTGTATGAACGTTTACCCAAGCATCATCATCGATGGGTTGACGATAAAAACCTTGCACCCATAAAGTTATGATTAACCGGATCCGACCGGTTTTCCGAGTCAAGCGCGAAAGAAGGGGGGAAGGGGGGTGAACGTTCATACTCTGTCATCTGATCAATGTCAACGGCCGACTTTCTTGTCGCGACCCAGATGGTCAGACACGGTACCAGTTCAAACCGAGCTTATGGTATTCTTGCTCTCCTTCTTTGGGTAAGGTAGTCACAACAGAAGCACATGACGTCAGTTAAACCCGGGCACCACAACATCCTGAAAGACGGCGTAGACTAGTAGGCGCGTGCGACCATAGATACTCCTTCTTTCGAGCCTATCCAGCAACAAGAACACGTGGCAACCGCCCAAAGGACAGGTTTGTTGTCGTGTCTTGTTGCTCGATATCATTCGGACGAGTAGTTAGTGTTTATTCTGGGAACAAAAAGAGCTTCATATACAATTCGCATTGTTTGCTACAACATCATCAACAAGGCATAAGAACTGTCAACAAGTGGAGCATCATGTGGTTGAGCGATGGTCAAAGTGCGCGTGACTCCTACTTTAGACCTCCAGACTATCAGGAGGACGACCAAATTGAGGCGTGACTGACCTGTCTGTCTCGCAGAAATCGGGATTGCCCTCGTGGCATTTGGTATATTCTTCCAGTTGCTGGGTGAGTCAAACAAGCGGGAGTCAGCTGAGGTGTGCGCGTCGAAGAGGATGTATCGAAGCTGATCTGATGTGATGACCATAGGAATAATGTTATTCTTCGATGGACCTTTATTGGCATTAGGAAATGTCAGTTCTTGATCGATTTCATTCACGGTCTCACACAAAAACAGCAACTACGACTACATATGTCGACTACAACGAGCGTGCCATGCTGACTGTGTTGTCTTTCCAGATCCTATTCCTATCCGGACTACCATTGATTATAGGTCCGACCAAGACATTCTACTTCTTCTCCAGGAAAGAGAAATGGAGAGGTACATTATGTTTCTTCGGGGGGATGTGAGTATATACTCTATATTCCGCTCACTCATTCACTATTCCAATGATATATCTGCAATACTTTTGAATTTGACATGAGTGTTGTTGCGTACAGATTATTGGTATTTTTCAAAAGACCTATAATTGGTATATTGATTGAATTCGTTGGGTTCATCGGTTTATTCGGGTAAGTCTTGTTCCTCTCTCTCCCCCTCTCTCTCCCCCTCTCTGTCCATTCATCTCCGCGAGTCTCAACCTGCGCTTTCTACACAACGCTGACCTTGATATTCATACACCCACGCAGCTCATTCTTCCCCGTCATCCTCCAAGCACTCCGTCAAACTCCCTTCATAGGTACTTTCCTATCTCTACCTTATATACGAGGGGTGAGTCGTAATCGTAATTTTGACATAGCCTTGGACTACTATATTAAGAAACTCTGTGACTGACTGACTTTCTTTATCTTGTCGTGTGGTTCTAGGCCGCAGATAAATTAGCGGGTGTCAGACAGAGTGCTGTATAATCCCATAAACGAAGGGAGCAGAGGGTTAAGTGGGTTGGTTTGGTTTGATCGAATGATATATAAGTATATCAATGATTTTGAGATTCACATGAGAAGAATGCATTCTATCACCAAGATTCAAGAGAAAGAAAAGCGAGATATACAAACCGATGAGACTGTTCGGTCTGCATCAGTATGTGTTATCTTGTAGATGAGGTTGTAAGATGCTTGAGAACTGTATTTTTACTGTAGTACTGGACATTTTCATAGACATACATTTATCGCAACAAGTACAAATATACCAAAGTGTAGAGTATAATCGATATATATCAATTGTGGACACAGTACGAGAGAAATCTATAGACAAGTGACGTTGAGAGTAAGTGTGGCCGGTAAGGCGGAGAGAACACATCTAGTGAGAAGTGATGATAGTGGTATGATGCGAGTGATAAGTGTGTTGAGAGGTAACATATAAGAGGATGAGGGAGATGACAGTTCCCAAAAGAAACGATTCGGCCGAATTGAATTGATATGATCGGTTTGATAATGGTGGTTTTGCGACGATGATGATCGTGTCTAGTTGGATGTGATATACCTCTATAGCTTCAAGTTGTACTCGTGTATCTGCACTGTATATATATATTCTCTTCCAGTTGCTCCAAAATTACTTCTCGTCCCAACTTCCCTTACGAGTTATATATCATTCAAGACTGACCACTAAGTGCCTTTCTGTTTGAAACCACTCCACTGATCTTGCGATTTCCCATCCCAAATCGGTCTAAAGGCATCTTCCGTGAATCCATTCGTCTCCTTCGGATCAGCTTTAACAGGTAAAACCGAAGCGTGATAGGGTCTCTCCTCGTTCACGTTCTCATTCGCTTGTTGCGATTGATGAGACGTTTCATCTCTTTCTGGTATAGTTGTAGGGAAAAATCCGGATTCCCTTTTGACATTCGGATTACTGGAGGAAGAGGACGGTGGGAATCCCTTAGTGAATGATTTGGGTTGAGGGGAAGAAGAGAATAGGAAAGATGTATTGGGTGGTGGAGTGTTCCATGACGATGCAGGTGCAGGAGGTGGTAATGGTCCTGCTCCTGTACCTGTAGAGGAGGTTGATGGGGCAGGCGGTGGGATAGGTCGATGATGTTGGTATGGAATTGGATTATTTAGTGTTTGAGCGAGTTTAGCCTGTGACAGGTGTGAACAACCCATCGAAATCAGTAAGACCATCCATGTAAAGTGTTAGAGCAAGAGAATGAAGGTATGAATGAAATAAGACGCAAACTCACATGTAAATCACGGAGATCATTGCCTTGAGGACCAGCGCGAAGATCATGATTGAACGTAGCTAACAGATCATCCATCGACGCCATCTTGCGTGTGCGTGTTGCGTAACTCGTTTTACACTCTTATGAGTTGAGAAGTCGTAACTTGTTTATGAGCTGAGAAGGCCAAGTAGGTATTGACGATGTCCTGGGTTTTGCTTTTTTGTCTAAAGACCGTTTCGTATCTTTCCCAAAAAAGGACCAAAACTTCTGAGGATGTTGGGAATTGATGTAGGAAAATCAAGTATTTATATATAGAGATTTACAGGAATCGGCGTTCTCGCTCTAGCTCTAGCCTGTCCGTTGATCAGCAGACCCAACTTGGTATTTGAAAGGTTGAGACAGATCAAAATCCCTTTGTTCTCGGAGGTTGAAAGGGGTGTGGTATTTCTATCTTTGATCGGAATGATTGAGTACCGAAATATCAAGGTGGATATCTATCTTTGATTTCCTATAGTTATCTTGATGTTATAGTGTAGGTGAATAGGAGAAGTGAGATGGGATGGCGATGAATGATTGGTATAGCGATCGAGGTCGAGTCGAGAATGTATGGCGTATGGCGTATAGTGAACAATGGATATTTATAGATAAAGGATATGAACGTTTCTTTGTGATGGGTTGGGTTGGTTATCTGGTGCTTGGCTTGAGGTTGTCGTAGTAGCCTATTCTAATGGGTGATAGGTGAGATAAGAAGGCGTGATGATGCGGTGTGAGTCTGTATATTGTATCAAAGTCTCAGATATTGCTGTATATAAGATAAGGAGTGATACCAGGTAAAACAAAAGTAGGTTTGACTGTGTGACTTTGGGTTCTCTCGGTCCAAGTCGGATAAGAGTGCAAGTGATCCTTTGTTCTCGGAGGTTGAAAGGGGTGTGGTATTTCTATCTTTGATCGGAATGATTGAGTACCGAAATATCAAGGTGGATATCTATCTTTGATTTCCTATAGTTATCTTGATGTTATAGTGTAGGTGAATAGGAGAAGTGAGATGGGATGGCGATGAATGATTGGTATAGCGATCGAGGTCGAGTCGAGAATGTATGGCGTATGGCGTATAGTGAACAATGGATATTTATAGATAAAGGATATGAACGTTTCTTTTGTGATGGGTTGGGTTGGGTTGGTTATCTGGTGTGCTTGGCTTGAGGTTGTCGTAGTAGCCTATTCTAATGGGTGATAGGTGAGATAAGAAGGCGTGATGATGCGGTGTGAGTCTGTATATTGTATCAAAGTCTCAGATATTGCTGTATATAAGATAAGGAGTGATACCAGGTAAAACAAAAGTAGGTTTGACTGTGTGACTTTGGGTTCTCTCGGTCCAAGTCGGATAAGAGTGCAAGTGCTAAGTGCAGGGTAGGGTAGGGTGGCAAATTCCCAGTATACGGGTGGTTATATGGTGTATGGTGTATGGTGTATGGTGCGATGGCAACTTTAGTCCGCGCCGGGGAAATCATCCAGATCAATTGCCGATCCGGGGACTAGGGTGCTTGCTCAGACCAGAACTCACCGAAACGTCTCTCTCCTACAAAAACAGTAGGACAGTAATCGTTTTTCAAACCGTTCATTCCTCTCAAGTAATCTCACTCGACACATGCGACCCTTTTTCGGTCTCAGTTGATACATTCCAGCCATGCACGAGTAGGTGAAGTGCACGCGAAATAACCAACAGCTGATTCTCTCCCTACCTCCCGCGAGGGGTAAAAAATCTCCCCGGGGCGAGTCGAACGCCCGACTTTCAGATTTGCAACTTATCTTAAAGTTAATTACAGTCTGACGCTCTAAACCACGCTAAACTACGGAGAGCGGAATGTCTGATGACAAAATTTTAGCAAAGACTAGATAACCTTGCGCTACCGAAAGGGAATTACAGTATCGCAATGTGGAAAGGCAAATGCTATTGAGATATTGTATATACATGCATAGAACTACAACAAAGTCATCTCTAAATAATACAGATCGACCATAGGTTGGTATGGCACCAATCATCGTGTAGAAAACCGATGAACAATTAAGAATTACTGTTTATGTTCGAACCCATCTACCGCCGCTCCTCCCCATCCTCTAAACACATGCTGCGGTCCATGGTTTGGTGTGTGTGTATATTGAGGGAGGCTTTGATCGTGGCGACATTGGTGATACACCTGAGTTGACGGTGGATGATAATAATGTAATACCGGACCAACATATTGTTGACCACCTCGACTTATACTTCTTCCTAATGATTCTAGTCGATCGCCCATATGACTTCCCCACATCTCGAAACCATGTCCGGAATATTGTTTGTAGTGTTTACTCGTTGGGTCGCTATTTCACATGTTATCACAATCGGTTAGTATGGCTTTCCTTTCTCGTTGAGTATATGGATTTTCATAAGACTTACTCAAGCTACAAAGAAGATGAACGTCAGCAAGTCAAGGGATTACTGTAGTCAATTTGGGGGAGATGAATACTCACACTGGCCGTTGATATACATCCTCCGCGTATCCTTAGTGGTTTCTCCTTCTCTTGCTTTTGATTCTTCTGATTGGACACTATATCCCCATCAGATTTAGTCATGAAGTACTCGAGGTAATACAACGTACCTTTCTCTTTACGTCTTAAAGTCCGCATCAATTTTCGTAAAGCCATGATGATCGTACTTTGGGAGTTATGACAGATGTACGCTATATGATATTGAATCGCTGGGTAGAATTGTTTCTGAGATATGAGGGATCAACATTCTCGTTCTTAATCAGATCTGCTCAACACAGATATATATATATACACGCATCCTTCATGCTGAATACACATTTGAAGAGAAAGAAAAAAACAAAAATAGTTTTGAAAATCCAATTGCCCCGCGGACGTCAACGGTCGATCATCTGAGAAATAAGCTTAATTCCCTCAAACCCCTCTATTTCGGTGAGATCACCGTTTATTTCCAGGCCATCTTATTTGCATCGGTTATATGCGATTCGGTACACCATACATATACACGTTCATAAGCTTATACTTTCACTTGCATCAATAACTAGCAAGCTCCTCCGCCCCCTCCTCCTCCACCCCCACCACCTCCTCCTCCAGCTGCTCCCCCCGCAATAGCTCCATTCCGACCTCCTGACCTGTGTAGATGATTATGTACTTTCCCATCGCTTTCGGTCTCATCCCTATTTCGAATTTTCTTACCGTATTCTCCATATTTGCGATCTTGGTCTCTGAACAACGTGGTCAAATACGATGATTCCAAAATACCTGTACTATTCACTCACAGTTCGAACTGTCGAATTGCATTCGAGAAGAAAAAGAAATCAGTGACTGAACATGGAGAGACATAATATGAGAGATGAGAATGATACGGCACATACAGCTGAGTCGGTACAACATCCACCTCTTAATCTAAGTACCTTACGTTCTGCTTTACCATGATCATGATAATAATCCGGTCCATCGTTTTCTAAATATCAGACTGCTTTAGCTTGTATTTGCAAGAGATAGGTGTTAACCTACCTTTACTCAATATGCGAGTAAACCACATGTTGACATTGGGAAGGGTTGTTTTCCAGTCAAGCCAATGACCTGGTATGTCATAGTATCACATAAATATCGAGAAAACAGTACAATGAGTGGTTCGATGTTTCGAGCTACTATTTGATCTATATGCATGTGTACTGTGTATAAATAAATGTATACGTTTCTCTCGCCTCTCAGAAGACAATGGATGATGACCGGCCGAAAGTGGAGCGTTGAATCAAGAGACACACTAACGACTAGATTGATCAGCTGACGATCATTCGGACACCGCACAGCTTCCTGAAAGGAAAGAGGGCAGAGAAACCTCAACTGTTCATCCAAATCTTCTTCAATCGCCGTATCTCGATTGTGCATAAATACACGAACTAGTACGACTGAACGACGACCTGCGTTTCAGCGAGCTCACACTCTCGGCGAATCATACATGGTACATGTTGAGAACTCATCAATACAAATGGTTCGTATAACAGGTGCGAATGTATATCATTACATACAGTAATGTCAAAGTTCTAAGTGGTTTGATATACAGTACACGAAATCATCTTAACATCCACCACCACCACCTCCGCATGACGATCCATTCCCAGAATAAGCAAAGACATAATTGTTCTTGCGTTTTCGTCTCTTAGGCATATCGCTATCACACATGTGAAGATCAGTATGCCTCCTACACAATGAATAATACTGGAGAATTTAATTGGCAGTCGGTAGGTCAAGATTCGATGACTCACTCGTCGTACTGGATAGGACAAGTCATGTAAACTCATCAGCAATAGTCACTACAACCACGAGATGCCAAAAGTGATCAGATTTAGCACTCACATATCTAGCATTTCCACCACAACAGCAACATCCTCCTCCTCTCAGTCTCAACGCTCTTTTATCATTCTCATTTGATGAGGATAATGGATACGAGTTAGCGGGCGGTTCTGATCGGACTATAAGATGAGAAGTATCAGTAAACCGAATGCTGATGCTGTAGGTTAATTTCAAATAAGAGGGTTGATCATATTTACCTTTACTACGGTTAGAATCCCCTCGCTTGAAATTGAAGTTGAACGTTAATCCCATGATGTACTGTACGATGAATTAATGTAATATGTATGTCAGAGATTCTATAAGTCAATGACAGTACGAATGCATATCGAGCACCCGTGATAAGGCAGATAGGTATCTTATATACCAGATAGGAAGATCTTTTCAGCACAGCAGCGCAAAAACGATGAATATCGTTTTACAGTAATTTAGTTACTTTATCTAATCTCAACATTCTACACTGCTTTATGTCATGGTCCCGTACCTGTCCTACACCCTACACTGCAATCTCGTCTATTTCTGGATATTTTGGGCATGAGCTATCATCGTGCTGTACCCATCATAAGTGATTCGATGCAAGGTCTTTCTTCAGACAGTGTGTGTAGGATGGTTATACATGTACTTTGCAGTATTGTGTCTCTGATTCATTTCGATGGAAATCACTTGAATTCTGTGTACTTGGTTGTACCATAATCCAACCCCTTCCTAATTCATCTCCAGCATTCTTCAAAATCCGAGCTCGAGAAATCAACATCCACCACCACCGCATCCCATCCATGATCCACTACTCAACCCTTTCCCACCTTTCTTCCTTCTCTTCTTCTTGCTTTTCTTGGTACCGTCAACATCACTATGATATATCACACATGAGCTTCAATTCCGATATACCTCATGGGAAGGGATGACTCACTCGATCTACCGTGAATGTGTATGACCATTTCATAAGTCAGCAAGCTGCAAGTCCAAGATACAGAGTATAGAATGATAATCCTAAAGTATGCCTTCAACTCACATTACTTGCTGATGCACATCCACCTCTGAGTCTCAGTATTTGTGTTGGCGTTCCACCAGAATCACCAAGTGGGTATGTACGTGTATGTTCTGTAACTCATTCCAAGTCAACATCGAACTAGAACCCCTTATCGGCTCATCTCTTATGGTTTATACACACTCACTGGGTTTCACTCTGATCATGGATATGAGTGACAACAAAGGCATGGTGGATGGTACTATGTGATAGACCAGTTCATCTAGGTGGCGAGTTCAAGCGATATAATTGTACGACCTTCACCTAATTATGTGGATGATCAATTATACTTATTGACTATTGATTGTATTTGTGGATCGGTGAACCCGAGGGTCCGATCCGCGAAGAACGGACAAACCGGTGACGAAAGTAAGACATCACGCTCTACGAGTAAACTGGACAGACGCCCTGCCAAGACTTAGAAAGAATCAACGCTCTGAACGGACGGAGAAAGGCGATGCAGATCGTCGAGTATGAAATCGGATCGCTTATGTGACACGAGGCCTTCCGCATAAATAGTAAACATTCATGTAACATTCAAAATGGTTTTTTTTAAATCTTCATTTATATCTAGGTCTATATATAATATCAATAGAATAAAAACAGAAAGAAGAGAAAGAAAAAGAATGTAATATGTGTTGAAAAAAGGTTGTAGGTGTTGAACCATTATGTCAACGACTCGACCTCCCTAATCCCCTTGTCCCATTTACTTGGATTCAGTCATGTCGACACCTGAATCAGAGATATTTCCATTCTCATCCACAGCGACTCTTTGAGCTACACCCCTAGCGTTTCTGTAGAAGACGATATCTTGATTATCTTCAACATAGACACAATCCCTGTAAGACTTGTAGCATGAGACAAACATGTTCTCATCCGATCGGTAGTAGTGAGGACCAAGGAATTTTCGTAGAGCTTCAGTAGCTTCCCATGCGTTGTAGTGAGGGATCTTGGATGAGATATGGTGAGCGACGTGAGTCTCACAGATACCGTGTAAGACATAGGCTCCGATGGGTCCCATGAAAGTTCGGTCGATCGTCGCAAGGGCTCCTCGAGGGAAAGTCCAGGTGTTAGAGGAGTAGTGAGCTTCAAAAGCGAAAGAACAACATAAATCAGTTACTAATTGACATGGCTGTGACTTGACAACTTACGAAGGGCGGGATCAGTGTGTTGAAGGTAAGTGATGAACACGAGCCAGTTGTTGACGAAGAGATAAGGTAAGAAGTAGATGACGAACATCTCGGAGAAGCTCCTCTTGTAAGTCCAGTAAGCGAGAGCAGATAGGGTAAGGACGACACCGATGTCGGACCAGACGATTTGCCAGAAGTGAGAAGCCTTGAAGATGATAGACGAAGGGGTGAAGTGGTTAGTCCATTTAGGGTAGTGTTTCTGACCGGAAGCGTTGACAGCGAGGTAAGCTGGCCAGCCCACTAATTGTCGGACGAAGAGGTTGAACAAGACGGCCAAAGGTGCATCTTCGAGGATTTCAGCGAGTTCACTTTGTCTTTCGGACGAAACGCTATCAGACAGTAGCTAGTGAGTAAACTCGCAAGGATATGGCGTATATAAGCAAGAGCAGCTCACTTCAATCCTCGGATCTCAGCTTCCTCCTTCATTTCAGGTGCACCTCGATCCTTTCTCGTGACAGGTACGAAGACCTCATCTCTGGTCAAATGACCGGTAGCGGCGTGGTGTCGACCGTGCTGATAAGATTCAGATGATCAGCTTACCGTCTCTGCAAGAGCTGGATACGTTAATCGAATCAAGGCAACTTACAGAGATTCTCCAGGAGTGGTAGGGTACCAACAAAGCAGAGTGCAGGAACCAACCGACAGTGTTGTTGATAGTCTTGGATGAGGAGTAACCTTGGTGACCGCATTCGTGACTATCGATGAACACAGACACAATGATCAGCTTCTATGATCACATGATTTATATCATAATCGTTGTGCAAATCAGTACTCACGCGATAACCCATACACCGGTACCGAACAAACCAGCAGCAAAGACGTAAAGGGAGTAAAGGGCGATCCTGACAGCGTGGTAAGCGGCAGGTGCGAGGTTGCTATAGTACGTATGATAATGATCAGATTAGCAACGTGTCAACCTGAAAACAGGGGGTAAGGTCGACTCACTATTTAGCAAGGAATGGATCGATATGGAAGGCTCCGTAAGCCAAGAGACCAAGAGCGATGAAGTCTTGGACTACATAGAGAGATGAGTGGAGTGCGGATCGGTGGAAACAGTGAGCACTGCGGATGATCACATATGTCAGCTAAGCCCGTCGCGTCAGAGTTCCACGATGGGGATAGATAGCTCACGGGATAGCATCGAGTAACTGCTTAACGGTGAAGTTGGGTACGATGAACCTACAAACAATGATCGATTATCAGTACATAGCTCCACCGAGAGTTTTGAGCGGCAAAAAGGGCGAAGAGAGTGGAGCCAATGACTCACTTTTGACCTTCAGTCAATTCAGCTTCTTCGGCTTCACGAAGGAGTTGATCCTTATCTACCTGTCCCGCAGGAGGAGAAGGTACTCTTTGTCTTAGTCCTGCTGAGGTAGACATCTTGGGAAAAGTCGATTTGATTGGTGGGTGAAAGAGATTGTACGTGAGAAGAGAGTGATTTGAGTAAATCTATCTAAAGATTCTTTTCGATAAGAAAACGGTATACGGTGACACTCAATTCAGCAAAGGAAGGAGTGAACGAGATGGAGTGGGTAAAAGAGGAAGATGGAAGATGGAAGGATTTGCGGTTGAATAACTGGTCGAGTGAGTGAGTGAATGGAAGGTGCAAGGTAAGTCGATCAATCGGATTGGTTTATTGGTGTTCATCCCTCCATCTCCATTTTTCACAAGGCTCAGCTCCAGCTAAAATGAAATTTACCCTGAATCTTGACCTTGGTTGGATTCATCCGATCTTCCTTTGCTCTTCCTTTGCCAATTCCCCATTTCCCATTTCCCATTTCCCATTCACACTTTTGCAATTTGCATAATACACGCCCAGACCTCCCCTCCCATTCACTACGCTTATGCTATGCTACGCTTGGCTTTGGCTCAGTTCTTTGTGCATCTTGCATTTCTATCGTTTCAAATTAAGTCGGACCCATGAAGAGAGTGTTAAGTGACGGGATCTCCCTTTGAACCATCTCCGACCACTTCCGAAACATACTTCACACTATCACTACGCGTCTGACATGTGGCAATTCCTCATGTGTATCTGGGTAACGGCATGGATAGCACACGCTTGCATAGTAGTCATGAAAGAGTGCATAGATCGTGATCACCAGCTCTACTTCAATTTCCATATCCGTGATAGTGCTAAGTGAGCTACGAGATCGGTTGTCAAGCGATCAAAGAGTATTGTCACATTGCTTTGGGATTTACAGAGATATCCTTTCGCTTCATCCTAGTAGATGAGCTACAGTAACGCGTCCTTCTGTGAAAGCGAGTTTCGGACTAGCCATCTAGTTCATGACAGTCAGATGCAGCAGAGCTAGCTCTAGTGGTAGTACTATATCCATTGTAGTATTCATCACTCCTTCTTCATTTCCACCTTATGTTTCCCACCCATCACCCCCTCCCAAGCTTCCTCCAACCTCTCCGCAAGACGTATATCCTTACCAGTCACTCCGGGTCTCATCTTCTGTGCGAGGTTCTTGGCAGGAAGAGGATAAGGAGGCAAGGGTGTATGCGTATGTGAAGATATCTCTATTATATATCCGTTGTTCTCTTTGCCTGTATGTTGCAGAGAGGTGGATGAGGGTATGTAGTCTGATGAAGGGGTGATGAGAATGGTGGGATGATGCTATATCAAGTGCAGACACCAGTCAGTTCTGTTCCTCGATATATCGATCCTGTAATAACAGCTTAACAGAGTTTGTATGTATGTCGATGTGATGACGATAATGGCAAAGACCTAAACTTACGTCCTCTTCCTCGATGATCTCTCCTGCCCGCTGAGCAAAACTGATAGCATCCTTCCACCCCACTTTCCCTTCTCCCATCATGAACGCTCTGACCAACCTCCTATCCTGCAAATCCCCACCTTCCACATCAAGCGCTTCGTCCACGGCCGAAAGTGGATTAATGAGTCTTTCCTGCTGAGCGATACTGTCCAGCCTCCATCCTGAGATATGCAGAGGTGCGAATTGGGACAAGAACGTGTGAGGTTGGAGTAAGCGATAAGGGGAAGGTCTCTTGGGTGGGTTGGGGGTAGAAGGTTGGTCTGTTACAACATTATTTTGCTGGGTCGAGGAGAAGTAACGAAACGAGTCGGGCTGAGTGAAAGGGTTTCTTGGCTTTTGATAGATGAAGATGGGCGATGAAGCGGAGACTGTACGAGTGATGTTGTAGTCTAATGCAAACGCTCGTGCACACCTTCTACATGACCGTCTGCTTACCGTCTGAAGCATTCTCGCTGTGAAACTCAGTGCCATCATATGTAAATTGATCAGACTGACCGAAGAATAAGTTATTGAGACTGGACGGGTCAGGAGAAGAAGAACCTGTCTCACCTTTCTTTCTTCTCTGATTCCGACGGAACTTTGCTGGCTCCGAAGAGTTCTAAGATCTTATCAACTGAAAGTCCGAGTTCTCATCTCGTTTCAAGGGTAAGATACACTGGGTTGCCTGGTATCAATGCTTGCTGACTGACGATTGAGCTATGGGTCTCACGCTCGAAGCCACTACCCCGTTTCATAGTGAGAATTGGTCGAGCAGCAGAAAAATGAACCCATCACCTTATCAAGCATTCTTACATTCTTATTAAGCATTCTTACATTTTTACTAAGCAATCTTGCATTTTTACTATCCAAAGCCTATATATTGCCTTTAAATGCTTCGTTCTACGCGAAATCATTCAGACGTTATCGCCCAACACATATCAGCATAACACGGACCGATGTCTTACACTTCCTATGGTGGCATGGAAAGCACCATCGGTCCTGTGAAGTGGGAAGGGGATGTGATTGAAGATGGATTGAAAGATCAAGATTTCGTTCTTCGTTTGACGGATAGTCGATCAATCACCAAATTGACCTGGAAGGGCTTCTCGTCATCTTCAGATCAATTTGATCCATGTCCTAGCAATAGAAAATGGAAATATCATTTTCAGCATTTACGTTATCATGACGAGTGGATGGGTGATCAAGATATTGTGGAGAGTATGTCGAATCACATCAACGGTGGATGGGATGGATATAGTTATGATCGTGATTATGGTCAAGGATCAGATTGGATTTCAACTTCGACCGATCTTCAATGGACGATATGGGAGATTACCAGAAGATTAACGAAATTACATAGAAGTAAAGTAGATTTACACCTTATTAGGAAAGGTTTGTGGATATCGCGTAATTATAGAGGATGTGAACCGATTTGGGTGAATCCCACATCTTATCTTAGAAAACAAGCGAGATTAGAATATTACTATGAGAACCCTTATAGGAAAGCATACAATTTCGCAAAAGCATCGGGCGAGATGTTGTGCTATGGGAGAATATTCGATAAGGACATATTGGAGAGTACCAAATGGACCAATTCGGTGAGTGTTCTCAATCATTCTTCATCAATTTTTTTAAATAACAAGATGCTAACTTACTGTTTGTTCCCAAATTAGGACCCTGGATTCGTCCTTCCCGATTACTTCTACAAGTCTCGTAAATATTGGGATTACTATGATTCATGGATCGATCGATTGGTATGGAATCCTTGGGAAGACGACTCGACCGAAGCGAAGAGAAAGATGAAAAACAGACGAATCAAACTACAAAAGTCCAGACGATAGATTTGTAAAGAAAGGACGATAGGAGGTGGAATAGATGGTATGTATGCGAATAATTACTTGTATATATGATCTGTTGACTCACTTACCACTCATTATTGGCCTTCAACTATAGTAGTGTGTATACTTGGTTCCGAACTCATACCCGCAAATGCATTAAAATTCTCCCAAAGTCCTGCAACATTACCAGTACGATACAGTGTCAGAACATGCATAATAAGCTTAGATTGGGAGATGCAATTAATTCCGAGAGTAAAATACGGTAGAATTCATAGAATGAATGTACTTCTAGGCTGTATGCTGATGACACACAAACTAGCTAGAAGCCAGCTTCATGACGTCTTCGTCTGATGTAGAAGATAGCGTACTGCATCGCCTTGTAAGCGACATGCAGAATAAGTTCCTTTATGACGGTTAGGATTGAAGCGGGCTATCTTGTAGATGCGATATAATTATAAAGATCGTCTGGTCGCTAGTTCGCTGCTGGATTTTACACTTCCACCATTCTCATCTTCCGTATTGTCCTAGCAGCACGGAAACAGCAATCAATACAATGAAAATGTTTCGATCTATGTTAGCGAAATTTCAAACCAGTAAGTATCGTGCTTACATCGTATGTGGTAGTGAGAAGGTCTGATGTATCTTCGTAGAACAAACTCATCCCTTGGATCAACATGCTTAGATGACTCAAGGTGACCTTATGAGACCTCGGGGAGGTTGTATGTCTTCCAAGAATGGGAATTCACTTTCCTTGACTTCCACAATGCCATAGATGTCTTGTACTGATAAACATTATTCTATCATCATCCAGATCAGGTGAGCCTGTCGTCCCAGTCTGCATATAATGCCATCCATTTGTATCCGTAGGACTGACACCAGCGTCATTCATAGTAGCGGTACCAAGAAGAGAAGGAGAAGACATCATGGGGGAGGAGGAGGTTGCGGAGGAGGAGGAGGTTAGTCTGTCTACCTTCTGTTCAATACCATGGGATTGACTTGCAAAGTATGTTTTAAATATTCCTTTCCCATACCAAGTCTAATCTAAAGGATGATTAAGAATGTAAAGCTGTCCGTCGTCCATGAAAAGTCATTTGGTGATGTCACTATTGATCAATCCACACCCAAGTTATCATAGAGGCCATTATCGAACACATAAGAACGCAGCCAGAAAGAAGCGACATGACAAGATATACACAAGCATGACGTCTTGATGTACAGTTTGGTATCCCCTCGTGCCAGAGATATTGACTAGATCAACACAGCCTTCGACACTATCTTCACCTACCTCACCCTACATACACCTTGACTCAATCTCTCTTCGCCCTTCCCTATGTTTACTTCCACTCCGCATTTTCATATGTTCACGTCGATCATGAGAAGCAGTATCAGTATGTTCTCATCTTTAAAGAATCTCACTGAGAGCAAGATCAGTAAGTCTAGTCCATCACATTGGATAAGCGAGCTGCACCGATTACTAATGTTCTCTAGATGGAGGCACTTATCCACTAAGAAGAACCAACCGGTTTAAGGTGGAAGGAAGAGGTCCTATGAGACTTCGAGGTGGATGTGCTTCTTCCAAAGGAGTGAGTACAGTACCAATTATACCACAGCATCTGGCATAGGAGCCTGTATTTACGGTTGATGGCACTTGTCATGCGACAGAGCGAGTAAGTGAAAGTAAGTGTCTGCGTATGGGATCGCATGATAGGTGGAGAAGCGAGCTGAACCTTCCTTGCCCACACGAAATCCGTGGCTCTACCAAGGAAAAGAAGGAGAACAAGAAATCTAAAGATACAGGAGGCTCAAGTGGGTGTGGATGTGGTGGGTGTGGGGGCTGTGGTGGATAGAAGACATATCCACAGTCTCACACGGGTGTTAGCTGTCGTTAGTTAGATTGTACTTAGACACTCATCACTCGTTAGTGTACACGATCATGCCTTCGAACGTCACCTACATGTATGTTATTCAGTCGAGGAAGAGAGAAGACAGGTTTAATTTCTCGCCCAAGCTGAATCCGAACGAGATTGACTGGATCTGAAATATCGATCAAAAGCAAGGTGAGAGAAAGAAAAAAGAAACCACGCGAGAATATACAAACACGACAGACATGATTATCTTATCTTACCTTGTCAAATTGCGTAATCAGCCAATATTCCAAGGGAAAATACCCCATTTGCCACTAACCAAGTACACTCAAAAGTACTCCAACTGCACTCACACTCGTTCCCTTTGTTCATCCTTTCTCTTCTCATTCATACTATACGCACATTCACGCATTATGCATTCTTGAGTGGCATGACGATGGCCACGAAAGTGCAGGTGCGAGATCATGCTGTCCCAACTTCTCTTGGGTCCACATCTATGAATATGTTAATTCGCCTATTGTTATCAATTCCCAATGCATACCCATACAGTTGCCCCCAGCCAATAGACCCGCAATCCTTCGAAGAAAAGCACGATCTTTCTATTGACCTTGTCTTTTCTAGAGATATGTCAGAACTGCATCGCCTTGAGTGGGACTGGGGGAGTACAGCTTGAGGTGAGTTGTATGTCAGATACGCACACCAGAAACCAATAAGATAATACCAAGAGATTATGTAGTATGTAGTATAAGTATATGGATACAACCACAATCGATCGGATGATATCAAGCATTCCATTTACACGGTCTTCGTCGCTCACATCACAACATCGTGACCTTAACACTCCAGTGTCGATTAGATCAGAATTCAGGTCACCGAAGGCTGTTCGAAACCTACAGTCCGTCTTCTACCCCCCCCCTAAAAGGTACGTAGTCAAGCGATCGAGCACATTGGAAGATGAATCCAGGACTCTCAACGGGGCAGATACACCAGAAAGGCTAGTCGAAAGATCATATTCATCCCTTCAGAATGAAGCTCTAGCAATCGACTATGTCAGTATCCATACTACATTCCTTGTTCCAAAGGTCATCACCACTAGTGCCACACCAAGGCTAGATGTGCATTAGAGACATGTACAACAGACTATAAGCAGGTCAAGATCGTGTTTGAATGGAGGATAGAGTGGAACCGACGTCCTGGTTCTGTGATTGGTCATAGCGAGTATGATGGGAAAAGGGTATGAGATCGAAGTATCCAAGTGACTTCCTCAAAAGGAGTTGCGAATCTCAGTCAAGTGGTAATCCCAAGATGTCATGAAAGAAGCCATCACTTACGTCTAGGTATTGAGTTATAACAATCTCCTAACCAGCCAAACCAATCCTACTAATCCCAAAACCGTAGTTTGACCCAAAAACCTCATCTGTTGGAACCCAGCGCAATTCAGTTCCGGCACTTGGCGATGTTGACGCAGAAGAAGAAGCAGAAGGGGACGCAGCAGCAGAAGATTGTCCGATAGAAATCGTAGCAGAGGTAGTAGAGCTGAGTGATTTGGATGTAGTAACGACTACAGAAGAGTGAACACAACCTTTGTTTCCAGCACTGGCACCGCAAGTAACATTTCTTGGTGGACTACTCCAAAGAGCTTCAGCTTTTTCAGCTACAACGTAACATCCGAAAATGTGGGGTGAGCTAGCTTCGGTAGTGAGGGCTAGTGAAGAGCCGAGTTTCCCACATACGTAGCTGGCGCATGCTCGATCGTTGAAGCAGCAGTAATCGAGGGAAGGGTCGGGAGGGGAACATCCATCTGGGGAAGAACAGGACCAGTTGACTGACATGGTGTGTGATGGATCGAAAGCGCCTGGGTATGAGATCACTTGAGTGGATTATAGGATGTGTCAGAGGAGGGAACCGAATAGAAGATATTTGCTTCGAGTGGAAAATATCTCTTGTATGCTGAATGACCGGTAGGCTTTTATATCCATTTGGATAGAGACGGATAACAGAGCTGGTAAACTTGCGATGTTCTGTTGGTTGATCTTGTTGCCTCACCAAAATTTCGAGAAAAGTCAGATTTAGATTATTGATTAGCGCTTGGATGACCTCTTGGCATTGTTCCTGTCGCTTGCTTGAGATGGACTCCGACAGATACATCCGCTAGGTGACTTCACACCACTTTTGACATGATCTTTTTGAGCAGTGTGTCCGTCACTCGATCGCTTGCGCAAGCTGGGTGACGGCGGATTCAGGGTACTGTTTCAGACCTCGGCAAATCATTCTGATGTGCATGGTTTTGCTGAAAGTCCGCTTCATCATCAGCATCCGCACAAATAAGCTCACTAACTTCCTTTGGTAGCTCGACGGCGATTGAGGTGACAAACTATTTTGTGACCAGTGCCGGCCGTTCTTGGTGAAACGGGGCAAAGCAGGGGTTAGACGGGCAGTTCGTTCTCTTCCCTGCAGTAAGTCGGTGATCCGAGGTGTGACCGGTGTATTCTATGAAGTCAAAAATGGTACGTCTCCATTCATTATATGCATTATGAATATTATCATGATCTAAGCGTAACAAATCGTGAACATTGTTCGTTACCTTACAATAATTATACAAACCGAACTTGATCTATCCCCATAGCTCTCCTGGCAGTGATGATTGCCACTAGCTCTTTGATGAACTCCTCTAAAATCACACAATTGTCCAATATCACATTCAAGCTAATTTTCTTCGGTCCCTCCTGCGTCTTTGCTTGTGAATCTTCCTCTACATCATCTGATATCTCCCGATGTAGCGTATCTTGTGCGAAAGACGCATCTTCACTTTCTAAAGCTGTTAAAGAATTAGCATTCGACCAAAGTCCACTATTTATCGTCGGCTCTGAGTTTGAGGTCTCCAATTGTAGATCCACATCCGTCTGCTCATAGTGCGCCCTGAAAGGAGAAGGATTCATCATATCCAGCTCATCGACTCTAATGGGCTTGGCGAGTCTTCCACTTCCTTCTACAGGTCCGGGCGACTTGTTAGGCGTTCGAAGTAGACTACCTAATGTCGGTGTCAATCCGGATGACGAAGATCGATTAGGCGTACTTGCTGGAGTTTTCTTTTTAGGAGTCAAGAAAGACTTGATGCCACCTACTAAACCAGCTGCTGAGGGTCTTTTCTTTTTCTCGGGTTTAGGAGTCTCGGGAAGACCGAAAGAAGAAGGTTCCACCTCCAACATAAGGTTCATAGCTTCATCAAGATGATCAGCGAATAGAAGACCTTGTCTCCTCTCTGCTAAAAGTCTGTCGAACGATTCGATGCTAGATCGGTAGGACGAGATGGTCTTGATAATCTCTCGCAAGATCTGATAAATTGCTGGAAGAGGTACCGAAGATCTGATATTGAAAGGATCCGAATCACCACCATATCGAGATCGTTCGATGCCGAGGTCCGATTCGTCATCTGAATCTGTACCGAAATCGGATAAAGAATCTTGAGGCTGTTTAGATCTACTTTTCCATGGATCTGTTTCTGGATTTACGTCGTATAGTAACCAGCCAGCTAATGATCTATGAGGACAAAGAGCTATGGCACTGATCACACCGGTCATAGCCACGTTTTCATCTGGAGTATTGGCGAGAAAATTGCTGAATGTCCTTAAAATGTTCTTGATGAGAGGGTCCGAGGGGTTCAATCGATGTTGTATTGGTTCTTCTGTCATATCTAAATGTAGAATGGTCTTTTCCATTTCACCTAAGAAAGTTGTGGGTATCTGGACAGATCGGAAGCATGGATCCGCTTCTATAATGGCAGTCATATCTGTTAGATAGACGGCATATCCAGCAGCCATCTCAGCGGAAGACAATGATGGATCCAAGCGAGTGACTAAAGAGCTATACAACTCCACTTCCTGCAGGTGAACGTCTGTAGAATTGACAGGATGTGGTAAAAAGCTGTGGAGAGTGTCGAGTTCGAATGGAATTGGTCGTTTGGCCAGTGCAGTCGCAGTCGGATCCCGAATCACGGAAAGCAGACCTTTGACTGCCTGCCGACAATGATCACCTAGCAATGTATGGAGCAGACGTAAGGCAGCAGTTGAAGAAGTAGGTTCCGACGAGTGAAGATTATCGAGAATGAGATCCTTGAGGGTAAATCGACCTTCGTCCGCGAAATAGTCTGCGGTATATACAGGCTGATCAATGAATCCCATAGCACCGGTCTTTCGTTTATTCTTCTTCCTATCTTGAGCAGAGTGACCCGGTTCCAATGATCCAGTGTCCATGAGGAAAGAGATCAATCGATTTAACAAGGGTCCTTCATCAAGATTCGAAAACAAGACATCAAGGTATGTGAGGACAGCCACCGAACTTCCATCGTGGTTCGAACACTCTAATACCGTAGGGTACAACACATTATCCAGGAAAGACGACTGGATAGCGTCAAGCGTGGCTTCTGATATAGCACTTCCTAGCATGTGAGTGGTCGATATCTCATGTGAATCCTGATCGCTATGAGGTTGCCGTATGATGGAAGTACACCGATATATGATATCTTGCAAGAAACCGAACAACTTGAGAATGAGATCCAGCTGATCCTGGACTTCCTGATCTGTTGAAGAAGGTATCTCCCTATCAGGCACATCGACCCCAGCACCAAGATACATCCCACCCGTACCCGAAGCTGAACCGCCTGATTCCCTCTCTTGTTCCGCCAATTCCGCTAAAGATGGTACATGTAATTTCGAGGGTAGCAGCGAATATATAGCTCCTAAGCCAGCAGCCATGACTTCCGCAAAATCACCATCCAGTATAAATTCACCTAAAGCATCTCTAGCATCTTGTAAAGGGTCGGAACCGTCCTTGTCCGACGGGTTTGGACTTCCACTGACTATTTCGCTAGGTGGGAGAAAAGCTATGTCGAATAGGAATAATAGACCGGCACGAGCTGGATCACCGATCTGACCTTCTCGATGGACGAAACGAAGTAAGTACGAAAACAAGAGGAATTCGAAATGATGAGTGGCAGCTGTTTTGCTGGATGGCCCGGATATACCTGTGTGAGCGGAGGGTGCAGGGGACAAGGCTCTTTCGAGAGGTGTCGGGACGCGAGAGAGATGAGGCTGCAGCCAGCCTTTATCGTGGAAGTAGATGAGGAGTAAGGGAGGGCTGAAATTATATCATCCTGACAAGTAAGATTATAACAGCATCACAACAGTTGTCCCAGAGCGTTGGACTCACTAAGCTACCATCCTAGAAGCCAGAGTACACATCAACCCTACCAAATCCTCTTCTATATCATCATTACTGCCCCTTCTCTCCATTTCAGGACTCATCCCAGCGGCGCCAAGAATTCTAGCTCCTCCATCTACCTTCTCTTCGGGTTCTTCATCTACACATGATCTCAGTAATCGTCTGAGAGGGCGATGGACAGCGTTGTGTACCAAGAATCGTTCCGACAGGGATACGATTAGATTGTTTATTGCTCGAAGTACCTCAGCTATACAAATGTTCCACTTCAGCTCCAGCTAATGGGGAAGTGGGATTGAATGTTGATAAAGTGATTTACCTTTGATTCCATGAGGTCTGTCGGGGTCACAGAGTCGTTCAAGTTGAGCTAAGAGGTCGTTTTTGAGGAAGTATTCTAGACATGCTCCTGTTGTACTATATCATGGACATTCTGGTGTCAGCTATACATCGAGATTAAGGTATAGAGAGCAGCTCACTCTTCGTCCGTCCTGTTGCTCTCATAGACTAAAGCATCTACTATATGTCTAAGCTGATTGGGCACTTGAGTTGATGATATTCCTCTGTGACATCAGACGTCTGTCAGTATGATCATGTCAAAGGAATGATTAATTCATAGGTACTATACATACCGTACTATCTGCCTCTCATCTGGATATTCTAGCGTTTCCTATTCCAGTCTAGCCATGAGCGTCTACATCCCATCTGTGTGATGCAAAGTACCCACCTTGATACCTTGCCAGGCTATATCAAACTCGCCAAAATCATCCGGCTGTTTGACCGCTTTAGCCTCTTTGGGGGGCTGTAATAGTCGAGTGAAGAAATTTGATACTTCCATTCTGGCCTTCAAGGCCGAAGTAGAAGAGTGTAGCTATACGCTTTGTCGTCTATTGTGTATAATCAAAGTATAAATCTATAGACGATGTGATGATGGGATGTGGGTGCACAAGCCAAAAGTCAACGACAATGACAATGACAATAGCCGAAACGAAGGACATCATCAACGCGTTTTGTTTTCTTGGTTCATGATCTATCCCTCTAATTATTACTATGATACAACCATGATGGACACCCCAAATGCCCTAGTATGCTCTCAGCAGCGACGACAAGAGGATTACATGACTGACCAGGAAGATCGATACCCATATACATCACCACTGGAAACTGTCACATCCCTCTTCTCTTCCTCCTCTTCGGCATCCTCCTCGTCAAACACCAAATCCTCCATCAACGATTGGATACCTAAAGATCCCATTGTAGTAGGCATAGTCTCAGCGGCAGGAGCGACATGCCTTACACTAGGCTCGATAGCGGGATATAGGAGGTATTGGAGGAGGATACGGAATGCGAATAGTGTGACTACGGGGATGTTGGATCGGAGGACTTGGATAAGAGGTATCGTGACTAGGTGAGCTACATGGGTGTCAAAGAACGTTAGAATCTAGCTAACTGGTAGCTTGTCTGAAAATAGTGTAGGCGATGGTGGTGAGCTGTCTTACTCTTGTATTGCTCTCAGCATATGATTCGAAAAGGTAGCTCATATAACGTTGATATAATTGCAGATAATTTACGATTATATCATACACCCGGACCTTTCTTCAGATATCCTTTCAAGATCCGCTCTATTCCCAGTACCACTAAAGGTGAGCGTATTCATCTATCGCCTCCGCCTGATCTTGATAATGTGCTGAAACGACTGTGTATTGCAGAACTGAAAGACGAAACGATCCATATTCGAATAGCAGGGGTGGACGCACCCGAGAACGCCCATTTCGGACAACCCGCTCAGCCTCATGCTAAAGAATCGCTGGAGTGGTTGAGAGGCACCATACTGGGCAAGAGGATGAGGTGTCAGCTACTAGCCAAGGACCAGTATAATAGGATCGTAGGTCTTAGTCTCGACAGATCTCCTTAATCATCGTTAGAGAGTCAGAAGAATTTTCTCAAAGATCCACTTGTCACATAGGTCGCCGTCCCATATATAAATCGCCTCTTATGGTTCGATAAACCCCTACCCCTCCTGATGCTAAAAGAAGGTATGGCAGTAGTGTATGAAGCTGGTGGAGCAGAGTATGGACCGTGGGGAATAGATAAAATGAAATCGATCGAAGCGAAGGCAAGGTAAGTTCTGTCCTATCATTTCTATACTGTGATTCAAGCTATCTTAGAAGCAGGCTAATACATTGTATATTGTATATACAAAATCTCACTAGATCATCGAAAAAGGGTCTATGGTCATTGAAGAAATTCGAACATCCTAGCGACTTCAAAGCTCGTATGAAGAGACCTGACGAAGTCAGAGTACCATCGACGAGTAACGCAAAATCGAGGAGTCTATTGGGGAGGATATGGGGATGGATTAGCGGTTGATGGGTGCCAAATGAGACTACTCCCGCATTTTCTTCTATCAGGTCAAGCTCGACCTGAAGAATACTCAATCCATCAAACGCTATTCATCATCATCTAGTGTATTGGCATCTAAACTTGATATCTCTCTGCCGATTCTTGACATGATCATATGAAATGTATTTCATACAAAGTATTATCTCACAAGGAAATCAATCCCACCTTCTTTCTGTCTTGCGTTCTTCTTCTGAGTATTCTCATAACCTATGTACAAGCCACAATGAAACCTATGAACATATACAAAACCATTAAGACATCAAATACGTACGACGGAAACGGAGAAATAGAATTCAGAAACATAAATCAAAGGCAGAGTCAGTCAAAAGAAATCTTAGAAATCTCTATGTATGGTTTTACCCATCACGAATCCATAATTCATCGTCTAGGCCAAGCCGAGCCTTGGTATTATCAATTTCCCAGCCCAGCATAAGGGTTGACCTGACTATATTGAGCGAACCCAAATCCTGCTCCTGCGCCTGCTCCCGCTCCTCCTCCATGTTGAGAAGCTATTCCTGCTCCCAATACAGATGATTTACCAGACATGGATCCATTATTCGATGATCCATTCTGCCAACTATCATACATGTATTGCGGATGATGAGCGGGATATACACTCGAATGAGGCATCATCCCTCCTTGTCCTGGTGCTTGATGGAAGCCTGTCGGAGCAGGTACTTGGCTGTAGCTGTCAGAGCCCAGTCTGAGATATGGTCTGTAGGCCTAACCGAGTTGCGGTGGCGGTGCGAAAGGGTTAATCAATCCTTGTACTTGACTATGCGAAATCGGAACGTATTCGTTTCTGGGCGGTTGATAGTCTTCTCATTGGTTGGTACAGCATGAGCGCGGATTTGTGAGGTTGATTTTGGGATTTTCGCCCCTCCCATATCTTGAGATTCTGCGAATACAGGGGTATGATCGTGATCAACTTCCTCTTTCTCCAACTTCTCAGCTTCCTCAACCAATTTTCCAAGATCAGGTTTGAAAAGAGGTACAGCAGGAGTTTCTAAGAGCGATACAGTAGTTCTGTAAGGAGATTGAAAAGCATCGATCGATTGGTTGACTTGTTAACCTGCAATTGCATGGTACGAGAACGACAATCCCGAAGCGACTTCCATTACAGTCGCGGCAGTTGATCCATCTTCGTCTTCTTCCTCGCCCGAAATGCTGGATGATGGTGATGTTGAAGAAGAAGTGTCTAAAGCCACTCCCACACTTTCAGCAATATAATTGAGCATATCTGCAAATTCGTTGAGTCGATTTTCGGTGTTCTCTACTTTTTTGTTGGTAGTGGAGTCTTCCACAGGTTTGTAGAGAGCTAGCTCTCCATCGGTATGCAGTGCTTTGGCGAGATCGAGGAGCTTGAGGCCAACTGAAGTTGCTGGACTGACCGATTCAGCTTGCATGATTCGTAATAATCGAGTTGAGGAGGTCGTATTGCCAGACGAAGAGATAAGGTCTTCCAGATAACCTCGAGAAGTGATTGTTTCGATAGGAAGGTCGGAAGAGTGTTGGATACCGCTTGGTCTGAGTCAACAAGATCAGCAACAGGTGGAAGAGCTGGGAAATCCTTGGCAGGGGCCGGCGGGAGGTCCTTCCCATTAGGCAAAGCTGGAATGAGTGGATGGGTCGACCGGCGTCTCAGATCGAGATTCGAGTGTTTTCTTCGAGCTTGAATCCAAATCTACCGGTGGAATTCTCGATTAAATCGTGGTGTTGATTGGAGCCAGCAGTCTTGACGTCTTCTCGTTGAATAAGACCATGTTCGGCCAAGAGATCGTCCTTGACTCCAGCTGATGACAACTTGAATACATGCTCGTCTTTCTGTTCCAATCTCGAAGACGGTTAGTCGAAGAGATCACATACATACTTAGACACTGAGCCCCAAGTGGGTGACGGGTCATTGTCCTTAGGAAGCGGAGGCACCGTTTCAGCTTTAACGGATTCGCGGGATGACCAAACCTGGATTTGAATGCGGTTCGAAAGCAGACCTTTTCTATAACATTCCCATCCTCCGTGACCATCCCACAAGGCAGTAATGAATATCTCATATAATAAGTCTGTATGGATCTTGTCGTTCAGAACCAATCATCGATTCTTCTGAGCAGAATCTCCTCCTATATAACTACCCAACATGGTTCGAGGTATATCAATAGTAAACAGCTCGGAGAATACCCACATTGTACTTGATTCTAATTTGATTCGGTACCGCCATCGAAACAGGTCCATAGTCCCTCATATGCGGATCAAGCACAATATCCATGATCCCCCACTTCTTGAAGACTTGTATCCCTCTCACAACGCCTTCATCAATCATCACGCTGTCCACATCGTTGAGCGGAGAGAGGGATGACCGTGAGAATGCATTTGGACCAGTCATTGAAAGGAGTTTGGCCACTATTCGGACGGACTTGGAGCAGAAGAAGATCCTTCGAGCAACTCGGATCGCAGCTTGAAGGGCTTGAGCCTCGTTTTGATCCTCCAAGAAGTCGGTCAATTGTCCTCTTCGGTCTCTGATGGGAAATCTTTTTTGCGGAAGGTAAGGAGAAGGACCAGGTGTCTGAGGTCTTGAAGGTTGAGACATGTTGGAGAGAGTACTGTGGATTAGAGGATGAGATTTATGCGGATGATATGAGAAGAGCGATTTGCGTCTGATCAGATCTCTGAACGGACGAGCATGAGAATGTGATTAGGCAGAAGGTAAGATCAGAAAATGAAATTCAAGTTGATTGAATAATGCAGATATCTCGTTTGGTCGGTGGCGGTTGACGTTGATGCTCATCACGTGACCTCTATTCTACCCTGATCTCCGTTCCTGGACCGAGATTGAGTTGAGGCTGAGACTGACACCCCTCCCTATCATACCACTTCCGTCATCTCATCATCGCTCATCTCATCACCTTCATACATCTTCCTTTCATACATCTATGCCCCTCTCATACATACGTATAATCAACTTACAAACATCATGCGAATCACCTCCCTCGCTCTACTCCCTCTCCTCGCTACAGCTGCCTCGGCAAACTTGGCGGCCGATGCTCTCGGCTGGGCAGGTGAACTCGTATCAGGAGGTGGCAAAGTATTCACCACCGTCAAGGCTGGGGACGTAAGGACTATGGATAGTTGGAGTTATGTTGATTGTGGTGGGTCAGGCTCATCTGACGCTCACCCAGATGATTTGTGTGACGAGAACTAACTGATGTATCTTCTTCCTTGTCTGCTGTATCTGCCTTCCTTATCATGTTGCCCGATACCTTATCGCACGTGATCTACCTCCTCGCATCACTGGTTGATCGAATGGACAGGCCTCGCAACTGATGCAGTGTAAGCTCAATCGAACTCATGCTCTCCTGGCATTGCAAGCTTACTCTGCCGCTCTCATAGCCAACTCAAATCTATCCACGTTACTCCCGATCCACCTGTACCAGGAAAGAATCTCACTGTGGAAGTTGAAGCAGATGTGATCGAACCAATCAAGGTGAGATACGACTTATCTAAACTTTACAGTCACTTTCCTAGGATAATGACCCATACTGTCTTTATAGGAAGGTGCATATGCCGATGTTACTGTTAAGCTCGGTTTGATCAAGTTGTTGCAAAAGCAATTTGACGTTTGTGAGGAAGCGTGAGTTGTCTGTCTCTTTTCCTTTCATTTCGGATGACAACCATTCGACAACTATCTTCAACTTGTCATACAAGCAATCAATCACCAATGATCTACATCCACAGAGATCAGACAAGCTAATCGAATGATACTCATTACAGTCGAAATGCCAACGCAACTGTTCAATGCCCAGTCTCACCAGGTCCATACAAGGTTAAACAAACCGTTGAATTACCCAAAGAGATTCCAAAGGGTACGTATCCTATATTTGACATGACACTATATAATCTTAGGTTCCATTCAGCTAGCTTAGCTCCAGTATGAATTTAGACAAAATGAGCTGACTGTGCACTCATTTCTTTTAGCTAAATTCTCAGTCCAAGTTAGAGGTTATACCGATGAAGATGAAGATATGGTCTGTCTCGATCTTTTCGTTGATTTCGTAAGTCCTTAGCTTTCACCTGCACTTTCTTGTCAAAGCTGATGTCAACTTTCACTACAACTAGATGAAAAGACCGGGTGGTGGGAACTAAATCATCTGGAATCGATACGGTCCCGGTCTGATTCCCAATCAATCATCGATGATAGAGAGCTAGAAAGTCAGTCAGAGAGGAAGTACGAGAAGTAGTAGTCATAGTTTGAGTGCATCCCAGTCTATATGTAATATGCCTTTCCTTAAAGATTGTCAGTATTGTTCGGTCTCGATATGAAATGTAATTAAATTCAAATATATAAGTTCAGCCAAGCATGCAACAGTGGATAATGACTCATGAATAGACAGACATGAGTCAAGCTTTTGAAATGGATTGATTGTACAAGTTCATGAAATTCATCAAGCCATTAAAATATAGAATAATATATCAGAGTCATAATCATATCTTTCATCTCAACTTCATTTCCAAAGCGTATCATATCATATCATAACCTACCATATCGTATCGTATCGTGAAATTCCATCGTGTATGACCTCCCTTCTTCTTAAATCATATCCTGATGTTTTATAATCATATCCAGCCAACACTGACTGAAACAAAATCTGACCCAACCAACCTCACCTCTTTCAGATCACGTTGGTCCATCTATTGCTTTTTTCTAATAGAAGCAACCCCAATTCCAGTGGAGCTATCAACGTCGAACCTCATCTCTTGTAGTTTTGATCGGTCCATCTTCAATCTGATCAAAGAAGGAAGAAGCAATTCCAGACTACCGATACTTTGACGTCCAGTCAAAATGTTAAAATACAAGAAGGAGGGAGGAGATCGATCCATACACCTTTCAATGGTTTGAAAAAGGCGAAGAAGGTAAACCAGTACTACCGATCTGACTTAGAGGGAATAGGTCCAATCATCTTGTCCAGAGATGAAGAAAGTCTTTTCGAAAGACTACCTATTCCATTGGTATGAAATTCGAGTTCGAGTTGAGTTGATCGATTAGGTTGATTGTTGGACGGTGTTGTTGACGGTGATGACTCGGCAAGCGAGAGATATACTGTGTATCCACATATGACGGGGAAGGTGGTATGGGTGTGTGAGAGAGAGGCAAACAATACAAAGACAACAAGCAGAGGAGAGATCGGAAGAAACTACTTCAAGAATAAGAGAAATCAAGCCAGAAAGAAGAAAATGCGAGAATATAACGAGAAGAGGAAACGAGACAACGAGTACAGAATGGTCAAAAAAGAATGTATACATATAGGCAATGAATGAGAAAGAGGTAAGGTATCGCTCGAGAGGATGATTAGAGGTCCATTTACCTTTCGTTTCTGATGGGCGAGAAACGGTAAAAGCAACCATCAAGGCTACCGTCTAAGTATCATCTCTCTGATATCAGAGGAAACCACAAAGATCCATCTTCCTTTTCCCTCAGGGAAGGGTAAGAAGGGAGAAGCAACTCATTCTATTCCAGTAGAATCAAGCTATCTTCGTTTTGGGAATGTATAACAGGTAGGTTGTAAAGAAGGTTGAATGTGGAGAAAGAACGAGAATCAAAAGAGGGTGACGATGTTTACAAGTAACGTAAAACTAGTTGAGGAAGTGTTTATACGTTTTTAACAATGACAAGACGAGCTGGCTAGAAATAACTACATGCCAGAGAAACAAGTATCACACAATCGGGACGAGATCAAGCAGACAGAAGGAAGAAAGCAGAATAATCGATCAGAGCAAGAGAACAGAAAAGAGAACCAGTCAGAAAAGAGAGAAGAGATTAGAGCCAATCAATCAAGAAAGGGAAAAAAAGAAATTCGAGAATCGTGTGTTATCGTGGCAAGGGGCCGAGCGCGGACTACGCGAGAGATCGTTCGATTCGTATTACAAGTCGTTCGATTCGTTACACTCGTTACAAGACACATAAAATAGGTCTATATGCAGGGCATATGTATCGTTATGTTCGTTTCGTAAGTGGCACGTGAAGAAACCAATCCAAGCATGTCAAGTCGGGTTATTATTCTAGGAGTATATATACATCGTTGTGATGAGAGTGATGTCGAGCGAGAGATGGAACAGCAGAACAAGGCAGATTCGAGAGCGATCGATGCGTGTTATATACATGTTGAAAGTTCTATTGACATTCGTGGAAATTGGCAGAATAGCATCAGTTGACCGATATATTGGAATACATTTTTCTCTATCAGCACCTGATTGCCACTTTGTAAAAGCACTGACGAGCTTACCTTAGGTATTGACATGGGAGGATCGCTCGCAAGAGTATCTCAAAATTGAATGGGGAGGGTATGTTGATTTATTGGGGTCTGTTGCCTTGAGAACCGGACCCAGGGCTGTTGGAAGCAGTTCGTTGTCTCAAGACAATATCATTGTGAAGGATTCTACCGTCGTTTGTCAGTATTATTTCAACCTGTTGACATTTGAGGGTGAATACTCACTCTCGAAGCTTGGTACATTCTCTATTGGCATCTTCGAGTTGACCGAGCAAATATCGGTTGGCAGCTTCGATCGATTGAATGTGCGCGACGGCTACAATGCATAGTCGAAAAAATTAGTAATGTGCAACAGTGATCCCGCAGGTAAGATTCGAGTCGTACTCACATCGATCAAGTAAGCTGACTTTGGACGCTCTTTGGTTAGAAGGTGGCAAAGCTTCTTTGAGTCTTTTGAAACCTTCACGAAGTTCATCACGTCGACGCTAAGCAGATGTATCAGCTATTGTTGCAGAATTAATGATGGCCCTCAACGGCACTCAGCAAGAAGCTTCGCGCACCGCCGACGAGCTCACCTGCTCGCTTTCGATACGGGCTTTTCGAACATCCTCCCGCTTGGATGAGACTGGTACTCTGTCCTCGTTGTTACTGGTGATACATACGGTTAAGTCAGCTTCATGATTCTCGAAACATGCAATGATGTCCATGACGGGGTAGCGAAGACCCTCGAGAGTGGTCAGTGACCACTGGTGGTATGTGTGAAAAGGGATGATGATGTGATATCGATGATGTTGATGGTGGAACTCACTTAGAACCAGCCGAAAGCCCTAGACCACCACCACCTCCAGTATTACCTTCATCTTCTATATCGCTTATCTCATCTTCTTCCTGTTTGATGATTTTCTTAGTATTCGTTCGAGCCTGTCTAGGACGGGTGATGGGTCTACCTTTCGCTGGAGGACTGGTCTGTTGGGGATGAAGTTGAGTAGGTACAGGGAAGCCAGCTACCATCGATAATCCCGGACCGGATGGTGAGACATTGGCAAGATTTGATACACTAGTCAAGGGTGTGCCGTATGTCAAAGGGAGTTGATACATGTATGGATGACTTGGTGAGTTATCCGATAGTTGAGATCCTACGATACTATGTGGGCTGACCAATGATGGACTGACGGAAGTCGGTGCTCCGAAAGAGAGTCGATGGGAGACTGACGAGCCATGAGGTGACGAGGAGAGAGCTGGCGAGCGTGGAGGAGAACGAGGATTCCTGGCGAAGTCTCCAGTAGCTATCAGATTGGTATAGCGTCAGCTCATTCTACATAACTGAGGGATTCGCTTACCACTTGATCTATATGGGTGGAAGAAGGTAGGATGATGGGCGATATTGGTGGAACCGTGGCTTGTGCTTGGTGCTGATATCGATTCGTAGGTCATGGCGTATGGTGGATAAGGATATGAGCCCGAGGTGATCTCGGTGCTGGCCTGTGGTTGAGAGAAGATGGCATGAGGATCGGTCATTGTCAAAGGTGATAATGAGAAGTGATGATTTTCGATTTGATGGTTATTTACTGTGGAACGAGAACAGACAAATCAGCCTGAATCAAAGTGCAGACAAAACATAGTGTATGACGGTTGGGACTCACTATCGTTACCTCCCATATTCTCCTCACGACCCTGAGGATGATCCTCATGGTTGATATGTTGTTGTTCGGTAGTGGGAGGTTCAGGGGACCTTCGACCATCCGGACTGGCAATATAGTATTCCATATTGCTCGAATCTGGGTTCATAACTGTGTAGAGTGTCGTAGTTAGCCATGCGGTATGTAGAAAGAGAGAGAGGTCTCACCACTCACATGAGAAAGAAGAGTCAAAGAGGTCGTCGGATAGAGTAGTGTCGAAAGAGTTATCTTGGAACTCGATAGTACGGTCTTGAGCGGTAGAACTGAATGGAGTACTGTTGCTCATTACACAAGTTGACATGGATGTGGTATTCCTATTCAACTCGAAGATGAGTAAATCAGTATAGTAATAGATAGTTTATAAAAATATAAGAGAGTACGATAATAAAATGGGAAAACGGACGAGTGTAAAAGAATGAATGGAATTCGGGCGTGTATCATATCCTTCAATTGTCATTTGGATGAGTAAGAATTGATCATTTTCTGATTTCATTCTCATTTTCTTTGGGGAAAGATTTTGTTGATATCAAACGTGACGTATGGTCGGTGATGATCAGGCACAATAAGATAAGGATGAGACATGAGAAGAGGGGGCAGTGGACTTACAATGGGATGATCGACGTGAATGATTTGCGAATGATACGATTGACGATTGAAAATCAATTTTTGACGAGGTGGTGAAAGGTTATAGATCCCTTTATCCCGTTTGTGAGTTGGTTGATTGGCAGGTGAAGTGAAAAATTTTATCCCGACGATGATCGTGTGGAATCCGAATGAGTCTTCTGGTTATTATTGTTGTTACAAGCTAGAGATATTTCCAACAAAGAACAATTACAATAAGGAAATTGAAAGAGAAAAATGGAAATAGAATTGCGGAGACGATAAGAAAAGTGAGAAAGAGCAATAAATACCAGAGTTGAAACTGACTGATTGATTGAGCGGAAGCGGAACGGAAAGAAAGAGATCCTAGCGATTTAGATACCGATACCAAGAGGAAGAATAGAATAGCAATTGAAGTCAGTCAATGATATGAGAACGAACAATGAGAGAAATCGGAACTGGAACAGTGGCAAAACAATGAGACAAGCTTTGTTATTGGGTTTTGTGATGATGATAATGATGAAGAGAAAGAGAAAGAGGAAGGGAAAAGGGAAGAAATCGGAAAACTCAATTATATTAGCTTGATGTTCAGATGAGACGAAACAATTGACAAGGAACTGAGTCATCTTTTGCTCAAGTGGGGAATAAGCTAGCTTATGCCGTAGCTTATTGATCATTGATCAAGTTAAATCAGAGATAGTACCCTTAAAGTCGTGTCTTGATGGGATGATGGTGATGTGTGTTTGCTGTGTATTATCCCTTAAATATCCTCTTTTACCATTTCTTCGGTTCAGCATCATCTGTTACACGATGGTTACTTCCGTTTCCGCCCCAACAGAAACAACTTTGGCGAAGTTTGGGTGGTCTTGTTGTATTGCTTTTGGCGAAGTGATTGGATCCATGAATTTCGTAGGATATGATATCCGTTTTAAGCCCAAATCAAGGGTTGTCAGAACGTCTTTTGTTGCTGACACAATGATCATCAACGTCATTTTGCTATGAAAGATCAAGTTTTAGCTCAATCGGTAAATACCATCCTTGTGTGTCGATGTGAATTAGTAAAGGGTCTGGATTCAGATTGGACTGAGGAGGTGTTCCGATTCATGAGGGACAGGTAAGAGGGATCAACAGTAGTCAGGTTTTATCAAAGAGAAAACACGACTTTTTTTTGTTGTTTGTTCGGGCTTTTCTTTCTTTTCATCATTTTTACTTCCATCTCTTTCATTGTTGTTTTTGTTGTTTACCCCACTTGATCGACTGGATGTTATTTGCCCAGAAAGGGTATTTTGGATGATGGAGCGAGAACGATCGATTAATCTACGCCCCTCTCTGTCCATTCTTCTGCTCAATGTGAGATCCGTGATCTTTAGCCACAATAAGCTTCGATCCGGCCCGAAACAACGATACTCGTACTTCCCAAGCCATTATTGGTAGAGGCGTCTTATTCTTCTAGTCCAGTGAATGCAATGCAGAGTCACATCGGATCGTCGTCAAGCAAATAGACAATAAGGTCGAAGCCTTTGAGGGTTGAAAAGTCGTGTTTTTGAAAGTCGACAATAAGAACCACGAGGTACAGCTTGAACTGACCAAAAAGGATGAATAAAGTTTATCATATCATCGGCTTATTGTAGTTCGCTCTGAATTTCGGGACATTGAATCATGTTGTATGCTACCCCGTAGGATTAGCTGCTTTTTCTTACTCACCTTGTATCAATTTTAGAAAACAACAAGTTAAGACATGATTGATGGAGTGATGATGGGAAAATGCTACGATTGTCAGACTTACGAAAGAGGATTGTTTCTCTTAGATTATTTTGATGGTGTAAAGAGTTTTTGATTGTATTCGAGCTGTGGATGCAATGTTCTCTTTGTTTCGATCAAACGATGGATCCGTGCGATGAATATCACTGAAAAAAGAAGAAAAGGATCCGAGCGTGTACGCGTCACGGCGACTGTCTGTCTCTCCTGAGACTGAATGTAACATAAATAGATAAATTGTTGAAGTTGTTTGAGCAGGTTTGATCTTGTGCAGCACGAGAAGGCGATGATAGATAGAAATATAGAACCAGCTCCTGATTTGATCTCTTCATTCGAACGACGCTCGAGCAGTTCATCGAGACTTCCAAAAGTAGTTGGCGATGTCACGTGATAGCGAAGGCGACAACCCTCAGTCACTCCAATATCTCTACAATTCAACGTAGAACGCGGTGCATGCAAGAGGGGGACAGATACATGTACATGTATTCCACAAGGAGAGATCATTGAGTAACATGTATCAGTTGATTCATTCAGAAAGATTTTATGCAGACCATGAGTGCGATTCAGGTTGAATCGTTAATTCACTTATGAGCAGAAGCGGAACCAAACAAATCATACGCGCTAAGATCTTGAAGAATCCTATGTCCTTCGTCCGACTAAACGGCGATGCACGGGTCTGTGCTATGCTAAGTACATATCTCAATGTCGAGGGACATCGAACATTCCCAACACCACCTAGTCAGTGCAGTGTAGAGCTGTGAATCACTTGAGCAGGTACATAGATGAAGCTCGATGAAACTCATTACCTCTCATCCCTTCTTTCGACCCGTCCTAGCTATCTTATTCCTAGTCTTGACGATCCATATATTGAAGATGCAATGGTTAAGCAAATCCAAAGGCAAAGGCGGGGTGGACCAAAAGCCCTTCCCTGGTGGATATGAGGGTAGTGGTGTCAAACCAAGATTGGCTATTGCTCATTTCATGGTATGTCTTCCTCCGCATCTCTTCATTTTTAGGTTATACTGATGAATGTATATTGTCTGTCATATAGCTTGGAAATACTTATCCTTTCACCGAAGATGACTGGATGAAGACCTTAGATCTGGCAGAGGACACCTCCTTGTAGGCTGAGTTTTGTTCGACTACATGGCAATACAAGGCTGATGCGGTGCACATTACAGAGATGCCCTAGCATTGAACTTGGGTCCAGAGGAATGGCAACTCACCCAAGCATCCACGGCATACCGTCTTCTCTCTTCCTCATCCACCTCACCCAAACTCAAATTGTGTCTCTCATTAGATCTGATGGTATTACCTAAAGATCCGAAATTGATCATAACCAAGGTAATACAGATTATCCAATTTGGTCGATCGGCACAGCTCAGATGGGATGATAAGATCTTATTGAGTACGTTCGGCGGACAGGATCTGGGTGATGATGGGTGGAGAGAGGTCATTGGTGGAGTGGAAAGTATATTGGGAGAAAAGGTGAGCCCACTTCCAGCAACCATCCAAGATGTTCTTTCGCTCACACCAATTCTCGGTGGATGATAGGTCTTCTTCATACCTTCATTCTTCCTTCCTCCTGAGGAGATACTAGCGAAAAATTATGTGGATGGGGCGTTTCATTGGAACGGTGCTTGGTAGGTCATCTCATATCGTACTTCTCTCCACACCAATTCTAGTCTCGTGAAGCTAATGATTTTGCTTGCTCGAACTTGACGATCAGGCCAATGAACAACCATACAACTAATTTGGAGTCGGACAAACCATTCCTGGAACACGTCAGTCTACCGGACCAGTGCCCCTGCCATCGATTGCTGATGGGAATTATGGTGTATTAGGAAAAACCATATATGGCTGCTGTATCACCTTTGTTCTTCACTCATTATGGTACAGAGGGAGATTGGGCATTCAATAAGTGATTATCTGTTTAGAATGTACATATTGATACCTTCTTGAGTTCAGCTGACGGGTGTTTCGAATATTTTGTAGAAACTGGATATGTAAGCTACCTTTACTCTATACCCCTTCTCGTGGAGACTAAACTCAACGATGTTTGGCACCGAACAGATCGATCCGATGATTTACTATTACCATCACGACTTTCACAGCTCCTCTCTTTACCTCCCGATCAATCACCGCAATTCATCGAAATTATCTCATGGAACGATTTTGGCGAGTCGCATTATATTGGACCTGTATTGGGTGCTCAACCTGGTTCTGAGAGATGGACGGAGGGAATGGATCATGAGGGATTTAGAGTCATGATCAAGTACTTCATCCATAAGTGGAAGAACCAAATACATCGTGGTCCAGATAAGAATCTACCTTTCGGCAAAGGAGAAGAAGAGAAGGAACGCGGGAAATTGGTAGTATGGTACAGGACTCAGAGTAGGGATATGCAAACTGCACAGGACAGGGTTGGTAAGCCTGATCATTCCGAATGGGTAAGTTATACATTCACCATAATCCAAAATTGAGCTTCTAGAGGCGGTGCATGTTTACTGATTGTAGATATAATTGTCTCAATGTAGGCCCAAGACCTCTTGAATTTCTTTATCCTCCTTCCCACCTCCCAATATTCCCCAAAAGATACATTCACTTTACATATTCAGAACCGTGGTCATTCCCATCGACCTCTCCCTTTGGAAGTCGGTACGGTCAACCTCATACCCATTCCATTCTATACTGGACAAGTATCATTCCAAGTGATGAAATATGGTAAACAAGTGATTATCGAGGGTAAAGGGATGGATATTAGCCAGGAAGGGGAAGGAGGCAAAGGGTGGAATTATAACATGTGGAGTGGTGTTTTTGATGCTGTCTAAAATGACTGTAGTGGGCTCAAAAAGATACAGATGGTACTCTTGATGACATACGAAGTAGACAATACGATATGTTTCGTGAGGCATCTTTCACTGTAAGGTATAAAACATGTGGTATAACATCTCTTGAAATAAAATAGAACAGATACATCTATGAATGTCCCCTTGTACAAATGGTATCAAAATCCAAATTACAACCCTTACAAGCAAAGTAAAGAAATGAAATCGCAAAATAAATGGTTAACACACGAGAGATCAGTCATCGGAAAAAAAGAACCCAGAAGAAAGGTATCGAATTCGTACAAAAGAGCGAATGATGTTTGAGCTAAACGGAAGAAGTACTGAGCACTGAGTGTACGTAGAACTTATTCGTTCTACCTGAAGGGGTTCTCCAGACTGTCGTAATTGTCCCTAGTATCTCTCAACTCATCCCGAGAGTATGAAGTTGTCGTTGAACTATGTATGCCTCCTCCACTTATATCACCCAATAGATCAATATCATCCTCCCGGTATTTATTTCCCCAGGGGTTAGGCATTGGTTTCTTCTCTCCAATCCTGTTCAGACTACCATTACCTTGACTGTATGCTTGTTGAGCACCAAATTGAGAGGTCGATCCGGTATATGGCGACGACCCAGATCCAGACGAGTATGAATGGGTGGAAGAAGAGGATGGTTGAGGCGAATGATATTCCGGTTCGAAAGGGTTACGATTGACGTTGCCTACTTTGCCACTATTGGATGGAGGAAGAGGAGGTAGAGTTTTGGATGAATAGGAAGGGTGTTTCTTATGTTTTGATGAAGACGATAGAGACGATGTTTGATGTGAGTTGTCGTAGTTTTGATGGTAAGCTGATCTTGAAGGTCGAGAGTAAGATCTTTCATCCTATCAATGAAAATGAAATCATCAGTATGACATATTGATCTGTATTTCCATATTAAACAAACACACCTCATCATCATCGTTCAATCTCCCATAACCTCCTGCACTTGATGTCAGACCAGCCATCTCAACTTCGTTGTTCTCGTTCCGAGCGGTATCTGGGAGTTCCACTAGGACAGTTTTACCTTGACCTTCCCATTCGACCGTTAACACGTTCTGTAGTCGATTTGTCGCCTAGACACATTCGACTATCGTCAGTCTCTCATCACCTTCTGACTTGACTTGATGGTATACTCACATCGGAAGGCAAGAACGAGGTAAGTTTTTTCTTGAATCCCATCATCTCTATTGTCCTTCTACGTGTTTTTAGTGTTGTTTGAATCGAGTATTCGACCTAGTTGGATATACAATATGCCGTTCTTCGTGTCAGTATGGCGAATAACGGAGTGAAGATCTATAGGTATCTGACAGAGGATATCGCTATTGATATTATACTGTGTTGTATGTTTCAAGGAATGTTGGATGCACGTTGAGAAAGACAGATCTGACGATTGCATTATTACCCATTCCAAAACCAAGCGATCTTCCCCTTCCTCGTCCCTCGTCGTTCCCTTGTTCGCATCACCATCTACAATGAGATGAAAAGTGGCGTCCTCCGCTGAGACATCCCACTTGAAGACGCGAGACATCCCATAAGATCACTCTGTAATGATCACCTCAAGGAGTAACAGCCGAGGTTACTTACTTACTTCATGGATCTGTATTTAGATGGGTGCGTCAAATAAACACTCGGTCAAGTGGAGGTGGATCACTCAATGACGTTGGATGTATAAAACCCATCGTCGTATTGGGTGAATATCACAAGGGGAAATCAATGTCGAACAGTTCATCAATCATGTCTTTTCTCAATATCAGTACAAAGCGAATTGCGAGCTTATCAACTAGACGATTCAGTACAAGCTCACCGTGAGCGAATATCAGATGATCATATGTCTAAGCAGCCGCCGATATGCTGACACATCTTATGTTGTAGTCACAACATGAAAGTCATTCCTATCCAAGCACGATCCGATAATTGGATGTACCTCCTTATCGATTCGTCCAAGCAGGCTGCCGTGGTCGATCCATACGATGCTAGCAAGATATCCAACGCGGCTAAAGAGTATGGTGTAGAAGTGACGAGTTTGATCACTACTCATCATCATAATGATCATTCCGGTGGGAATTCGAAATTCGTAAGTGTACCCCTTGGGGAGGAGGGGGCTACGGTGTGATGTAGGAGGAGAACGCATGATGATGCTTTGTAGAGAGGGCTGTGGTGAGAGGGTGATCACATGGTTCGATGAATGTTGTGTGCTAATTATATGATAATAGCTCTCCCTTCATCCTGGCCTCAAAGCCTATGCAGGATCAAATCAGAGTCCAGGAACGAATGTAATTGTCAAAGAGGGGGATTCATTCAAGATAGGACAGGATATCAACGTCAAGTGAGCTGTGTAATCTACGATTCTTCTCCATGGGCACCAGCTGATATCATGTTTTCCTTCAGATGCTATCATACACCTTGTCATACTCAGGATTCGATCTGTTTCTATGTGGAGGATAAGAAGACTGGTGAGAAAGGTATATTCACCGGGTGAGCTGGATGATTACTCCTCACTCCATCAATAGCTAATGTGAGTCTCGTGTCAAAGCGATACACTGTTCTTGGCTGGATGTGGACGATTTTTCGAAGGTGAGTGATATACTATCAATCGGACATCATTTCATTGTGGAGCTGATATGGCTGTGGATCAGGTACCCCCGAAGAGATGCATGCTGCACTGACCAAACTATCCAAATTACCTGACGATACATTAGTATTCAACGGTCATGAGTATACCAAAGGAAGCGCAAAGTTTGGATTGACCGTCGAACCTGATAATGAAGCTTTGAAAGGGTAAGCGAACATCCATAACCCCAATGTGACTTGTGACTTATGCTGATATCTGTTGATTGGAATAGATTGTTGAAGAAGGCTGAGAACGATAATTGTACCACTGGTAAATCGACTATCGGAGATGAGAAGGGATGGAATGTATTTATGAGACTTGATAGACCTGAAGCACAGTGAGTCCTTGTGATATATTCTGTCCGAGTCACTCATTGCTGGCCTGCTATGTACGTGCTGATGTGAACATATTCATGTGCTTATAGGAAAGCTACGGGTGAATCTGATCCGGTGAAGATAATGGGTAAATTGAGAGAGATGAAGAATGCCATGTGAATTGGTAGGGGTGCAAGGTTGTAGCGATGAGGTCAATTGTAGATTGTAGCATGCATGATTGTGAAGTCAGACCTATTGTATATTTCCTTCATCGACTTGCTTGGTGTCTTCCTCATCACATCAGTACGACCGTTTGGTTGTTAGATAAATCTTGTTACCGCAAACACCCATCGGTTATTTCCGTCGGAAAAATAGCAATGACAAGTGGAACGATGATCCAAGACCAAGATTCAAGATAACCGAATGAATGAGCTCGTACCATCTTGATCATGATCTCTGCATCGTCACACTAACATCAGCCTATACGGTCTCACTCCATTTTACATCTTCATATCGTAGTCTCACCCTTCGTATCTTCCCACTTACAAGGTGAACACCAAGGCAGACAAGGGAAACATCTTACGTCTGATCATTAGACAACACAACACATTCTTTCCAAAACACAATGGACTTTAAATTCCCTTCGACCGACTTGAAAGGTTGGAGGTTGAAAGTAGGCGAAGATTCGCACGGGCAGCAAAAATGGGTATATCTACGTGATGAGAAACAGAGGGAGGAATGGCCTCAGGATGTGACCGAGAAATACTGGCTAGGGCTAGATACTGTGAGTTTAATCAGATATTTGAACTTCTGTCAATGTCCAAAAGAACATATAGGGGAGCTATGACTCCGAGGACTTATAATGTCCCGATCATGCTAATCATTCTTCTGTTGATTCATATAGGGAACACCGGAATTACCTGAAGCGAAGACACCTTTAGAAGCCGCTCGTAATGGCTATAAGTTTTACAGGAATCTGCAATCTCATGACGGACATTTCTCCACTGAGTATGGAGGTGAGTCGTTCACTGCTTTGATCGTATCCTCTTTTCATCTTCAGAGTGATTGTTATACTTGGAGGAGAAGGTATGGAGAACTAGCGCTGATGTCAAATATCAATACTTCAGGTCCACTCTTCCTCATACCTGGTCTAGTTATCGCTATGAACGTCTGTGGACAAAAGTTACTCCCGGAACAAGAAACGGAATTGAAGAGGTATATATTGAACAAGAGAAGAAAAGAAGGTGGATGGGGACTGTAAGTTCGCTTTTCACGTCATGCTGTCCATGATCGATATGGCTGATTTGTTGGTGCAGACATACAGCAGCTCCACCGACAGTCTTCGGTACTGTGATGAACTACGTTGCGTTACGTATATTAGGGATGGGTCCTGATGAGGGTCCGATGACGGAGATTAGAGCTTTGATTCATGAGATGGGTAAGCTCCTCGGTATAAGTTTCATCAGTTGAATTGAGCTAACCAGGGAATTGTGGTTGTGAACAGGAGGAGCAACAGGTATACCTACTTGGGGAAAAGTATGGTTGAGTGTTTTAGGTGTTTATGAGTGGGATGGTGTAGGTAGTATACCTCCGGAGCTATGGTCAGTGACGAGAGTCTTTTCGCATCACAATCAATGGTAAAGAAAAAAGTCGTTTCTGAATTCTTTTGGTATCGTAGGCTGCTGCCTGATTGGGTACCGTTTGCTCCTTGGAGATGGGTAAGCCAGCTGTGACATCGCCCTTAATGCAAATCTTCTGAGCTGATCTTGCCCGCTCATGATCAGTGGATACATGTCAGACAGACCTGTGAGTCGATTGACATCGTTCAAGCATAGTTATCGTCACTGACATCACTATGTTAATTGTGATTCACTCTCAGTCACGCCCATGAGTTATCTCTATGGCTCCCGATTCGTTGGTCCCTTCACCCCTCTTGTATTCACCTTACGTCAAGTAAGTCAACTCTTTTGATCTTTCTCTCACGACGCGTTGGAGCTAATACAAGCATTATAGGAAATCTACACTCAGCCATACGAAACTATCAGATGGTCCGCTCAACAGAGCAACATCAGCCCCTATGACGTATACTCCCCTCATCATCCTGTTCTCGATATTGCTCATGGGTTTTTGGCATACTATGAGGCTATGCCCAGTTTACCAGGCGTATCATCTTGTTTACCTCTACGAAGCTCCGCTTTGAAGCGTGTATACGATCTGATTCGATACGAAGATGAGAATACGGGATATCAGACTATTGGACCTGTCTCTAAAGCGTTCAATATGGTCTGTCGATACGCGAAAGAAGGACCTGATTCGAAAGCTTTCAAAAGTCATTTATCGAGAGTAGATGACTTTTTGTGGTTGAGTAAAGATGGATTGATGATGATGGGTACGAACGGCAGTCAACTTTGGGACTTATCATTTATGGCTCAAGCGCTTGTTGAGACTTCTCTAGCGGATGAACCGGAATTCAAGAAATCGACTCTGAAAATGTTAGATTGGCTTGATAAAGCCCAGATTAGACAGAACCCGAAATGGTATCATGAGGGTTATAGACATAGGACAAAGGGTGCTTGGGCTTTTAGTACACCTGAACAAAGCTATGTCGTGAGTTGACATGGTTTTCTCGCATTCGACTACCTGAAAGATCTTGATCCGAACAAAGCGTGTCTTGCATTTCATGTTATTTACAAGTTGTTTTGGGATCTTAGAGACCCTAATGATGCTGACCGATCTCTCCTTTCTTAGGTGAGCGACTGTGTCTCCGAAGGTCTCAAAGCTGTAATTGCCATCCAATCACTTCCCTATGCCCCTAAAACCCTTGATCTGGGACGAATGCGAGATGCGATAGACACAATATTATCGATGCAGAACCCCTCTGGAGGGTTTGCGAGCTATGAGCTTCAAAGGGGAAGTACCAAGATGGAGTGGCTCAATGCTGCCGAGGTATTCGGTGAGTCAGCTAATATTTCGGTCATCACCATAAGGATTGAGGCTTATCTGAGAATACGTGGATGTAGGGAATATTATGGTGGACTACGAGTACCCTGAGTAGGTCCAATCCGCGTTACAAAAATATACCTCAAGGCTGAGCTGACGTTGCGAGAACAGATGTACAACTTCGGCCCTCTCTGCGCTAAAACATTTCAGTAAACTTGATCCAACTTATCGTCAACAGGATATACAGTAAGTACTGGTTTCGAAGCCAGGAGGTGATCTGAGTTATTCGTCTGAGCCATACTGATATCGTTGGACTGAAATAGGATCACCGTTGACAAAGCCATAAAATACATACATGATGTTCAGAGACCCGATGGATCGTGGTATGGTTCATGGTGAGTCTTAAAACGAGGAAATGCAGGTTATCCTTTTACTGTAATCATATAGAGCTAATGATATGATGTAACACAGGGGAATCTGCTTTACCTATGCTACGATGTTCGCCCTTGAATCACTTGCTATCGCAGGCGAGACGTGCGCTAATTCCGAGGGAGTCAGAAGAGCATGCAAGTTCTTGGTTGATAGACAGATGGAGGATGGTGGATGGGGTGAAACGTATATGGTGGGTATCACTTTTACACTGTTTGGTGGACTAAATATGAGGATTTGGCTAATTCTTCGCTTGAATGTAGTCTTGCGTAACCATGGAATACGCTCAACATAAACAATCACAGGTGGTCCAAACAGCTTGGGCAGTCTTAGCTCTGATCTATGGTCAATACGAAGATAAGTCGGTCATTGAAAGGGCTTGCAGGTTGATCATGAAGAGGCAGAAACCGGATGGTAGATGGGAGCAGGAAGACACTGAGGGTATATTCAATAAGAACTGTGCTATTGATTATCCTGGTAAGTGTATAGCAGGCAGTCTTCCGGGAGACGCATGAACACTAGCTGACATACGACCCGACCAAATATAGCTTTCAAGTTCATCTTCTGTATTTGGGCGTTGGGAAGGGCAGACAAATACCTGAAACGCCAGAGTCAATGAACAGTCACATGACCCGATTGGTTCCAGAACCGAGGTCCAGTCGTCATACTATTGGATGCATATATGTAGAGCTCTTAGCAATCTACTCACAACCGTACGAATCCTCACCTGGATCAGCTGGTTTTGATAGACAGACGCGAACTTTAGATCCCATACGCAGCGCGAACACGTGAGTGCCGCGAGGTCTCATGGTAAGCCGAACTGCTCCGATGATTAGGAATGTTTGTAATGGCCCATTAGACTCGTGTTTCCCTCGTGCCTTTTACGCTTATCCCCAGGGTGATTTTGTAATGGAATGTAATGTCAATACTGGTAAAATGAAAATAATACCGGATATTTTTTCAAACCCAAACCTCGAAAAAAAGAAAAAGCGAAAAAAAGGATGTTGCTCGTATATGGACATACGAATACTACATACCAATACTTTACATATATCCTCATATTCTTCTCATCCCTCACTCACACTTGACCTACTTTAATAAAAGCCGTACTTATTCAAGAAAGACTCTTTCTCTCTTCCACGCCTCTTTCGCATCACCATCCGTAGCAGCTACATAAAAAAGGAGAGAGACCAAAACGAGTTCTTAAACGGTTCAACCAGCCCAAACAGACGACCTCAACTTCCGCTAAAAACAGCTTTCTGCATCAAATCCACATTGGTTCTTGTGGTCTTGTTCCTAGCTATAGCAGCATTAGTCACAACTACCAACAACGATCCTTGCTTCTTGTGCGAACCCTAAAAACATAAAAAGGTGGATTCGAAGTAAACTGATCCTAAAAGGAAAGGAAGTCAAGTCTATCCAGTCTACTCGTTCAGGTAGATTTCATTGAAGAGAAAATAATTCAAAATGGCCATTGAACCTGCTACCTCATCAGCTGCTCAAGCTCAAGCCGACGCCCAAACACCTGTCCAACAACTCAAAGCTGAACAAGCTGCTATTGCTCAAGAGAATGGACCCGTTAATGGTCAAGATGAACAACTTGTAACTGGTGAAATGGACGGATTAGAGAGTCAGATGAGTAGCGCGACCATTAGTGAATTGCATGTAGCTTGTGCTGAAGGGAAACTGGACGATGTCAGAGCTGTCTTGTCAAGAGGTCTTGAAAGTCTTGAAAGTCTTGGTAAGTCCTTATATGTGCCCTTTTTGAGCGAAAATACTGATTCCGCGTTATGGACAGATGTCAACACCGGATGCACTCCTATTGTACTTGCCATTCGAGGGAACCACCATGAAGTCGTTAGAGAATTACTGTCGGCAGGAGCTATTGTACCACCTCCTGGACTTACCAACGACCCCTTGATGCTTTCTATTCTCTACCCTCAACCAATGTACGGTGTTCCACCTCAATTCATGGGTATGCCCCCTCAAGAGTTCTACCAACAACCTGGATTCTACCCTGCGGATGCCCAACAACAGCAACAACGAGGAATGTTCATCCCTCCACCTGCTGGACCTACTGGACAAAGAAAAGACGGTGTGACCGCCTCGCCTAACGGTGGTAACCCCAACAACCTCCCACCAGCTGAAGTTTCCAAAACTATCCCTTGTCGAAATTTCCCTAATTGTAAATACGGAAATTCATGTGTCTTCTTCCATCCTAGACATCAACCATTCTTCCCTGCTGGTCCAGGTTCTATTGGTCACAATGGCCAATTCATCCCTCAAGGATACGAAAACGGTTATCCAGCTCCATACCCACCTGTTCCAGGACCTTATTTCATTTCAAACAACCAAGCATTTGTACCAAACCAAGTCGATCAACAACAACAACAACAACAACCTGCATCTGATATACCTCAACAACAACAAGAATCACAGCCTTCTGATACCCAGCATGATCAAACCCAACAACAACAACAACATGTACCATCAGCAATCGCACCAGTTTTCGTTCCCGGTTTCCAACCTCCTATCCCACCCTCTGTAGATATGATGTCACCTCCCCCTCCTCCCGCCGGTCAATTCGGTATGTCACCCCTCTCGCCCTCGATGTTGGGTACCTCTCTCCCCTCCATCCCTCCTGCCGAAGCATTCTTCGCCGCTGCTTCGCCCCCTCCGGCAGGCTTTATGCCTCCTCTTCCCCCTGTAGCTGTCAACGGTCCTGCCGCTGCTGCAGCCCACGTCCGAAGACAGAGTTTCAACCAACAACAGTTCGGTATGCCAGGCAAACCATTCGGTCACGGTAAGAAACCCAGTTTCTCAGGCGGAGCACCCAAATGGATGGGTAGACCACCCGCTCCCAATGGTCCCGGTTCAGCCAAATTGGGAAGTTGGAAGGACGGCAATCCCCCTCCATGCGCTTTCTACAATCAAGGTAATTGTAGGAATGGCGAGTTCTGCAAATTCCCTCATCTTGATGCTGAGGGTAATGACTGTGAGTATCGACATTCCTCATTTATTTTGATGACATGCCTTTGTAATTTTATTCGAAATTTTCACTGTTTTTACGACAACAATGATATTCTCCGAGACAAGGTTCACAAAATCTCGTAAATATTTGCTAATAATTTGGCTTCGCCATTGATAGGCCGACATCCCGATGTAGTTCGAGGAGTCTTACCTCCTGTACCATCTTTCTCTGGTCGACCTCGAGGTATGAGATTGATGGGTGGACCAGGATTCCACAATGGTCCTGTCGATCCTTCGTTCAGACAACAACAGCACCAACAGCAGATGCAGTTCTTGCAACACCAGCGAATGGCTGCTGCTCAAGCTCAACAAGGTCTCAATGCCTCTGCTCCCACCTCCACCTCCGCTGCTCAAGTTACTGAAGACAAATCCGAAGCTACTTCCGCTGCCGCTGAGAAATCCGAATCTGCAGATGCACCCTCAGTGACTGTTGACGGAGAAGCAGCCGCTTCCGAGGAACCCGCCAAGACTCTCCCTGCTAAGCCCGTTATGCCCAATATCATCCGATCAGCTTCTCAGCCTGGTGTACAAAGAGTGCACGCAAACGGCAACGCCTCTCGCTCTCACTCGCCAGCCCCATCCAACGTCTCTTTCCATGGTAATGGACATCCCAGACGGGCCGGTTCGAGAGTCCCACCTCAAGTGAACGGTCATGGCAATTTCGTTAACGGTCGAAATGACAAGAAAGGACCTACTACTCCTCTTCAACGAGTTCCTCAAGCTCATGAGTTCCCTGCTCTCGGTTTAGGATCAGGTACACCCACCTCTGAGAAGAAAGAACCTTCATGGGGAGGTAAGACAGCTGCTCAAGTTCTGTCCGCTCCTGCTCCACCCAAACCTGAACCCCCAGTGCAGGTCAAGGTGACTGAACATAATGGAGATGGAAACGCGAGTGATAGTGAGAAGAGTGGAAAAGCCGGGGTGAGTTTAGCATCTCGATTATCTGCCTATCTTGGTTTGATGGATGATCGAACGACAAAACACTGATATCAACGGTTGCATATGACAGAGCGTGACCATGGACTCGGACTCTGAATCAGACGCAGTGATCATCTCTACCAAACCCTCCACAGCTGCTCAATCAGGAACCGCTTCGCCCGCTCCTGCACAAGCTTCCGCCCCTGCCCCCGAAATCATGAAGACTCCCATCAGCTTTGCATCTGCCGTAGGAACTGCGAACATCCCTACTGCTCTTGAGACCGCTCCTGTAGCTCTCAAAGCTTAGTTCGGCTCGAGTCGATCGATAACCACTTGAACCGCTTGGGTAATGCCCCATTTGAGCAACCTCGATCGTTGTCATTTGATCTTTTTATCATTTATTTACATATCTCGATTCTTGGCTTTTACTATTTGTGTATATTGTTATCATTATTATCATTATCATTATCATCTACGACCAGAAAACCAAACAACATATACGTGCCCTCGAGGGACATGATTCGTTCGATAAGACATTTGGATGCTCTTTCCAGTCCGTACCGCGCCAATATCTGCGAAGAGATGACCACTCGTTATTTTCTTGTTATTAAATATCAATTATCCTCTACAGGCTCGCAACCTCTTCTTCTTTCGCATCGAGGAGAGGTGTATCTAGCTTTTTACCATCCTATCTCTCTTTTCATTCTTCAATTTCATACGTACATACTTATTCATATCATTTCTGCGTGGAGATTTTTGGGGTTTGCCGATCGGGTATGTATACTGTTTTTCTCTTTACCCAGCATATTTTACTGTAGTTGAGATGAGATGAGGAGAGGAGGATCATTTCATTCATGGGTTTGATACGTTTTTCTGGATCGTACAAGATCATATTTAGCTTCTGTTACTTTCTATATCTTTTTTTAAACCATAATCAATATGAGGGATGTATGGTCTTTTGTCATTCATGCCCTTATCCATGCTTCCGAGAGTATGCTTATCCCCTGCACTTCGCAATACATGTGTGTATCATATTTGGGGAATACAAGTAGTGTCCAATGGTTAGGGAGTACCATGGTGATTTACCATCTGAACGCAAACCATCTACTGATTGATGGTGATTTTGACTCAAAAAACCCGAAGAACTTTAAACAGTTGTCATCGCTTAACCAAGCCAATTGACTGTACCGCAACAGACTTGACGGAGTGGACGGGACCGAACACATAATTGCTTTTCTGGAGAGAGAAAGTTGCGTTGTTGGTTCCCATGTCTGGCACAGCTTTAAGGGATACCACAAATCATACAGTAATAAGGAGATTCTCAACTCATCTCCGATGCCGGCGGAGATCATTGCGGAGTATTCGAGGAGAAAGTAAATCCGCGATACGAAGTATCCTGATGTTCTGGAACTACTTGCTGTAAGAAAGGAGAGACAGACACAGCTGATCCCTTTCAAACATTTGTTGGCATATACTTGTACCATGCCCCGTGGGAAATCCACTTCTGCGAGTGGATAGTAGATGCTCCTCTCATGTTCTGCTTATCTATCTTGTCGTTATTTTTGCACCCGGCAGGGTCTGCAAAGTCCAGTCAAGGGGTAAAGTAAGATCGATTGATTGTAGCTCAGTTCAGTAAGGAACGAGGGCTGTACTGTAAGTTGATGGAATGTTGAAATGCTTATCTGACCATATAATCTACTTACAGTACTTGCTCATAGTCAGTGATAAGTCTATGGCGTACGGTCGAAAGATCATTTACATTCTTTGAATCTCCTCTACTCACTTTAGATAATAAACTGCAAAAACACCTGTAGATTCTTTTTCACAACAAGATATTCTGGCAGGATCGTAAAGTATTCTTTATACCTAATTTTGGAACAGCCGACAACGCCGAAAAGGACGAGAAGAAACGTTTCATCATTAATTCTCAATGAGATTTGGATGATTGATGCCATCAAAAGTAGGATAACAACAATCAATCAACATCCATCAAAGACCCTTTCCCTTTCCCTTTCCCCACTGTGGACCCAAGACAATCACAATCACAATCACAATCACGTTATCAACACGAATCGATGACAATCACTATCACTATCGGTAGATGCGGTAAGATACAAGCATAGAAGGTATAAAAAGTTCATTCAACATTCAGCATCGAGGTTTTGACGTTTTCGTTTCCTGTGTCCATTTTCCAAAAGAGAGAGAAAAACACGACTTACTCAATCGAGTCCTTTCCAATTCAACGATTTTGCCGAAGGAGAAAACAAGAAACACGACATTGGGGAAGAAGACTATCAAACTTCTTTAATCGAATCTTTGATTTGCTTCTGGTATCTCACCTCGACGTCATCTCTTTCAGCCTGAGATTGAGAGAATAAGGAAAGACGACGTTGCTCTTGCTCGAAGTGATAAGATCAAGATAGATATATAAACCCCTCAATTCTGAATTATCTCTTCTCTCCTTCCCTCTTGTTCTTCATCCAACAATCTACTTCAACCAACATCACCTTCGGCTCAATTAAATCGTCATTTTCACTTGATCGCAACTATTTTCCCTTGTCAAAGTGTCTAGCTCCAACTCCAACTCGAGCGCATCTCCACAGCCACAACGTCCTACACCCAAACCTGAACCGAAATCACCCACTCCTCCTCCCAGACCATCCAACCCTGCTCCTGACTCGAAATCGCGCCCGAATCCTGGTCCACCAGCCAAAAAACAGAGAACTGAATAATCACAGGAAGACAAGATCAGTCACCATTCCGTCCCAAAACACCAATACGAACAATCAACCTCAACCTGACACTAATCCGGGTTCTACTCCTCAATCCCAACCTCAAACTCAACCCAATCCCAATCCACCGGTGATCATCCCAGCTTGGTCTGTCCATCCACTCGCTCCACCGCCAGATTTTCCTACTCTTCGCAATTGAGTAGAACCAAAAACCGTACAAAGTGTCGAACAACCCTTTCAGACAACAACAGCCACAGAAACCACCACCTTTACCACCTAGGAAATCTTCCAACCCCCAACCTCAACCACCGCCTTTACCTCCTAGACCCAATCCTCAACCTCAACCTCAAAGTCCACCTCCCTTGCCACCTCGCAAGTAGGTTGATACGCTTGAATTCCAATCGTTCAATAAGTTTTCGACTACACCAGAGAATCAACCTCCCCCTCCCCCTTATCCCGATCCCTTCTCACCACCTACATCACCTAACGAATACGAGATAACTCCTTTTATCTGGGGTCCAAAGCCACTACAGCCCATCCAACCTAATACTCCACCTCAACCTAGTCTTAACAACTAATAATCCTTAGCAGACAAGATGTGTTTAACTGAACCTCTCACCTCAGGCCACCGACACGGTTTTGCTATTGAAGTTGTTGGTGCTGTGCCGGTCGACATGCAAGGTAACGGGACTTATGCGGATGATCATAAATGTGAATGTACGAAATGTAAATGTCAGACTTTGACTAAGAACAAGATCTGTTCTTTGGTAAGTTTTGTCTCACTCGTCCTTTTTTCCAACGATAACAAATTTGAAGAGGGAGCTGATTTTGTGTATTGTAATTCAGTGCTCCAAGGAGAGTCATGCCTAGTTGCACCATCGTTCGACACCAAGAATTATTGGAATGAAGTCTCGATTCTACTTTTTTTGCCTGACTGGCTCTGTATTGTTCATGACATTGATTGGCAAGAATCAAGTAACGAATATAACGATTTGTGATGATATTCGGTGTTCGCTGAAGAGTAGTGCCTATTGTTGTTGAACAACCAAGAGAAGGAAGAATGAAAGAGATTTGATTATGTATTCTCGTTGAGCGCGAGTACATTTTGCTACATAACGAAAAAGAGGGAGAAAGATGTGGTGGTAGTGTAAAACATGCATAATATTGTACATACAATTCTATCGATTGCAAAAAGAAATTGACTAATGATAAGCTTTCTGGAGAGATAACGATTGATACGGTATGCAATGCTCTAGACAAGCTAGAAGGAAATAGTCATCGAGACGTGATGATGATTTTCAGTCCATTGAGAACGTTTACCCAACAGGTTGAGCATTAGCACCTGTAGGAGTCCATTTCTTCTTCTGGAATTTACCTCCTGCCCCACCACCCCCATTCTGATCTCTCCGGTTGTTATTGTTGAAATCTCTTCGAGGTGGTCTGGAAGAGTTGAAAGATGGTGCAGCTGACACGGTACCTGCTTGTCTCGAAGCCCAGCCTGATAGGGGTGCGTTGGGGTCAGAGGGATCTGAACGAGGTTTTTTGAAAGGAGGAGCGGATCCGTCGGTGGGCTATCAAGGTAAGTTAGCATGACATCACCCGCAGAGCTTTTTTGAAGAGATACGAATATCACACCGCTGACAGGGGAAATATATTTGCAAAATCAAATCGTAATGTCTTACTCACCTTGGGTTTCGACTTGACCCTTCTACCTCCCCTAGTCTTAGTCTTCTCATCCTTCTTCTCATCTCTTCCATCATCCTGCTCCTCTCCCTCGACTCCTTCTCCAGCTTCCTCCTTCTCCTTCTCAGCTTTCCTCTCTCTCTGAACCCCCACTCGATTATTCCTCTCTTCAATCTTCCTCTTCCTACTCTCGCTCTGTCCTCCTCCACCAGCAGTCAGCTCCACATTGATTGTCCTTCCCTTCAAATTCGAGTGATGCAATTTCAATGCCAACTGCATAGCAGCCGATGTGGGTAATTCCAAAAATGCGATTCCTCTAGATTTCGGTTTAGGATTTTGGGGGGTGGGTTTCGTAGTGAGTAATCTGACTGAGGGAGTCGATCCGAGGGTGGGAGCGAAGTGTTCTTGGATCTCTTCTTTAGTAGTTTTGAAACTGAGATTACCTGATATGGTCAAACAATCAATTACATCAGCTTTGTCCAAGCGAGAAACGAAGGTTGATATTATCATCGTCATGGTGGGGGAAGCGATCAGGTCGAAGGGAATGTACGACCAAATTGAATGACTGTATGAAGTACTCACCAACAAAGAGGATGAACCTCTGCTTCACATCTTTCTTCGTCTTCTTCTTCTCTTCGCCATCCTCCTCATCGTCCCAAGCGGTCTTCTTCTTTTTACCCTTATCCGCTGTCTTGAGCTCTTCCGATCCCTGCGCAGCTTCCCCTGCCACTACTTCATCAACTGCATTCTCCACTTTCTCCTTCCAACTGGACTGAGATACTACCACAGCATCCTCGGCCGCGTCCTCATTATCATCTATCAAATCTTGTTCCGGTACATCAGGTTGATCGACATCTTTCGCTCCTGCACCTGATTTCTTGGCTTTCTGCTTGTTCCTGAACGCGGCTAGCTTCTGCTGTTTCTTCGTCAATGTCGTTGACATCTTTTGTTGACTGCTGTAGTAGTTTCGGATTTGATATAGGCTGAGATGAGTGCAGATATGATTGCAATGGTCGAATATGAACGATGGCAGTGGCCAAGCTGATTTTCGACTTTTGTCAAAATAACAAAGTTCCATTTCGGAGATTAGTCACGACTCCGTGAATTCAGGTAAGTTATGGTGAACCTCGTTTCATGTCAACTCAACAGAGCAATGATTGTATTGTCTCTTTGGGATCCTGACACTCATAGAGGCAGACCAAGTCAGCGAAATCCTGCAAGGTCAATGCAGCGGAAGTACCATGTCTCACGCTCGGATCGCCATGTCGAGGGATTTCGACATTGGGCGATTTCAGATTTTAAGTCAAGATGCCCCACCGCAGGTGACTGATCCACGACTTGTGCATCTTCGTATTGATCACTCTTCTATTAGACAATGACCCATTTCTCTTATACTGATTAATTTAGGCTAGAAGACTCCGCAATGCTCAACCTAACAACCATACGACAGCTAATGCTAGGAGAGGAAGTGGTCATTCGCGTCCACGATGACACATCGCTTACCAAGCTTAACGAAAACGACGAGTTCATCAAGATGGATTATGATGGTCAACACTCCCGCTGGTCTGAACGATGGTTTGAACTTGAAGATGAGTCAATAGCAGAGGGAGTCTGTGGCCATGTGACCGGGCGATGGGGCCGTCAACAGCGACAGACATGTCCTATAAACGATCCATGGATTTCAACTACGGCAAATCTAGATTGGGCGATATGGGAGATAGCCCAGAGACTGTCCAGAAACCAGGCTGTATCCGAAGTGAAAATGAGTATCATTCGGAGAAAGGGAGATTATTGGGATCTGGAATCTGTATATCACGTTGACTGTCGAAGGCTTCATTATCACCTGGACGTTCCGCCTTTTCTCCAACACGCTTTTCACAGCGGTGTGTCCTGTCAAGATCTAAATCATCGTGCGTTATCTCTTGCACAGCACGCATCCGAGTTACTCTTCTTCGGCAAGATCAGATCAGAGCAAGTTATCGATACTTGCACTTTCACCGCAAACGTAAGCCATTTTTGACTACCCTTCACATCCTAATGCGCAACGTATTTCAGTCGTTGCAGAGCATAGCTAACTATCTAATAATTTCACAGTCTCTCCCATGTCCTCTCCTACCAGAGTATTTAAGAAACAGTAACAGGTCACTCGGCGTTTATGGATGAACGACCTCGTATGGGATCCCAGTTCAGATGAATTTCGAGGAGCCGAGGCAAAAATCGTCGATAATTTTAGAACGCTTACGGCTTGAGTGAGTGATATTTCCCTTTCTCCAAGTAGCAGGTGTAATGATGCGAATTAACGATTCAACCGAGTTCAGCACAAGTCACATCACTTCGCCCACGAATGATATCCCTCATGAGAAGATTTATAATCGGTCAGAGATGAGAGTTCAGGGACCTGAAAAGACGTGGAGGAATATGCATAGAGTGGACATCTTACTATCAATCATCTTGGTGATATCCCCACAAAGCTGATCAAGATGATTGTTCGCCAAGTACTACTCCTGAATTGATACTAGCTAGATAATCCGCATCATCCTTATATAACCTCTTCAATACGTCTTCAGGTACATCCTTACTATTATCTTCATCTGTATCGGGAACACCGAGAGCTCTGTGATCGAGAGGAACCCAAGCTTCTATATCTGATAGCTGCACACTCCATCCACCTGCACCACCTTATAGCAGATCTCTGATTCTGTCTTCTGCCAAGGCTCTGTTGGGCTCACTCGATCAGGTAAGAATGGTAAGAGCTTCTTGCCAGCGTGCACTACTTTTAACAGCTCATACGCGCGCACTTGAAATACATCAGCGTACGTACGAAGACTATCGAATGTCTTTGATATAAGAGGTCACTCAACTCATTCTTCTGATAGCTTTCCATTTCAGAGTCTCACTCTCACGGAAAGCTTGACCCCGTCCAGAATGCATATGATCCCGAAACTTGATAGCTTCCCAGCTCAAAGTATCAAAGACCATTGAGTCAACCTCCTCAGCAGTCTGTTCTTCTTTCTTACATTTGATGTCCGCGGAATAATTTTGCGGCTTTTGCATCCTGTCGTCGAAACGATTTTAGAGGCTCGAAGGAGTTCGATAGGCCGATTCCTGGAGTATAGTTTGTATTGGACGACGTAGCGCTACCAGGTGCAAAGATTCTGTATGGTATCTGCAGAGCGAATATACATTAGCTTGGATCTGACCATATGCTTCCCTTATATATGTACTCACCATGAAGAAGGGTATCTCGATTGATATTAGCCTCATAGGTAAGCGGAGTATCACGAGTGAAGGCCAAAGTCCAATCCTGGGTCGCTCTATAATCGATATCTAGACTCCGCTTCAACACCATCAGTTGCTTGGCCAAATTCTCCCGTGATGCCATAGCCACTTGAAGACCTAAAGAGCGAGTGTCACCGTGAAGTCCGAAGGATGAGTTAATTCAATATCTGCCTATTCCGGAGTATCGCCTGCCAACCTAGACACAATACATTTTTTAGATTTTGGATCTTCCGGATATATAAGACTTGACAAGATAGTCTTTGTAGATGCCAGTCAGCAAAAGCCGGATTCGTCATGTCGCATATGATGTGTGTGACCCGAAGGAAGCCTACCTCGTTCACGATGTTTTATTGAGAGTGAAAATGGGGCAGAATTGATGGTTGTCTAGAGAAGGAGGCTGGGTCCTGAACGTGTAGCACCACACGGCACACGGACCTCACACCTCGAATCTTCTGTGGCCCAGGCGTTGAGAGACTCCTGAACATGGATGAACGCGGCGCAACGCTGAAACACCAAGAACAACATGCAACGTATCATTGTTATCTGACTGTTCCATTCATTTCTAATTTCTCATCGACCATCACACTGTACACTGGATTCTCTACCCAATATAAAGCGAGTGAAATGCCAGCGAGTGACGGACTTCGTAAGTCTCCCCTATCTTCTCTCCTTACTCTACGGCAAGCTAATAATCAGTCTGATTGTGACGCAGAACCACACCTCCAACCTGCCGAAAGGGCAATAGTCAAATCGTATGGAGGCTGGACCAGCTTTTGTGTTAGTTACGGCTTGAAACCATGGGAGATGGATCAGAACGACGAAGCGCTTGCTATCGTTAGTGCACTAGCCAAGATGGATGAGGAGAATGAGAAGAAAGGTAACGGCAAGAAATAGTGTACTGTATCATGTGTACGTTGTGCGAGCGTGAGTGCATTACCTCATTCAGTATTGTACGTTGTGGAGAAGGTGTACTAAGTACATGTTTTTTGGGCGATATGCACAGTATTCGGAGTTCAGTAGACTTGATTTTGTAGTAGACGTTTCTTCACATGTCCAAAGTATGAGATTGTCACTATATGCATCAATGTCAATATGTATTTCTTGCTTCAGACACAATCTCAAATAATGACTGAATCGATATTATGCCAATATAGGATTAGATGTCTCTGTTCTGCTACTGAGTTTTGGCCTGCCGTCAGTCTTGATCTACAACTCGAATCTTAGGGCGCTACCCCTCCACCTCTTCTCCCATCACCCTTCCCCTCTTTCTCTCATCTCACTCTTTCCCACATCCATCCCCAGTCCATCCCCAGTGTCTTCTCCCTTCCTGCTCACTTTCGCTTCTTCTCCCAGATCTCTCTCCCACCCCCCTATTTTATCTCTGATTCAAACCGAATGGGCTTGTTAATTGATGCAAACACAGGACGCAGCGTATAACCCAAAGTTTGAATCATATTTTTCATTGGCATAACATTAAATAAGATATTGATTTATATTTTATTCAGCCTCGAAATTCAAAACTTCTTCCAGAACCAAACAGAAAGCAAAAAGGGAAGAGACAAATCGAAACGAAAACGGAAGAGATGCTTATTGAAGATAAATTGGATGATATCATGCTAAACTAAATTGAACAATTGAGATTCAGACAACCTAAAGTACCGGAAGAGAAAACAACTAAGAACGAATAGAAACAGATCTATTCAATTCTTTATTGTCTCGCAGCGGCAGCAGCAGCCATCTTGTTAAGAGCTGAACCAGCCTTGAACCATTCCCATTGACCTTCGTTGATGGATGAGGTGGTCAAGAATGAATCTTTGGAACCGTCCTTGTGGGTAATCTCAACTTTGATATCTTGTCCAGGTTTGAAGTCGTTCAATCCAACGATCGACAATTTATCGGATCCAGAGATCTTTTCGTAATCGGCAGGGTTCTTGAACCATAATGGGAGCATACCTTGTTTCTTCAAGTTGGTCTCGTGGATACGAGCGAATGATCGACAGATGACAGCTCGTCCACCCAAGAATCGAGGTTCCAAAGCGGCGTGTTCTCTAGATGATCCTTCACCGTAGTTCTCATCTCCTACAACAACCCAAGGGATGTTTCGGTCTCGGTAGTAAGCTCCGACAGTTGGGACAGCTCCGTATTCACCGGTCTCCTGGTTCAAAACCTCGTTGGCCTTTCCGTTATCGGCATTGATGGCTCCGATCAAACAGTTTTGAGAGATGTTCTCCAAATGTCCTCGGTATTTCAACCAAGGTCCACCGGCAGAGATGTGATCGGTGGTACATTTTCCTTTGGCCTTGATGAGAACAGGGGCGTCAATGATATCCTTTCCATCCCAAGCCTTGAAAGGTTTGAGGAGTTGGAGTCGGTCGGAAGTAGGGGAAACAGCGACGTTAACGGAAGCACCATCCTCAGGAGGAGCTTGGAAAGTGTTTTCTCCGGGATCGTAACCTTTAGCAGGGAGTTCGTGACCGGCTGGGTCAGAGAACTTGAATTCTTTACCGTCAGCACCCTTGAGAGAGTCGGTCAAGGGGTTGAAGGAGAGAGAACCGGCGAAAGTCATGGCAGTGACGAGATCAGGGGAAGCAACGAAAGCGTGAGTGGCAGGGTTGGCATCATTTCGGCCAGTGAAGTTTCGGTTGTAAGAAGAGATGATAGAGTTGACTTCACCCTTCTTAACATCTTGTCGATCCCATTGACCGATACAAGGACCACAAGCGTTGGCAAGGACAACACCACCGACGTTCTCGAAAGTGTCAACGAAACCATCTCGAGCAATGGTGGCTCGGACTTGTTCGGAACCAGGGGTGATGGTGAAGATGGATTTAGTCTTGAGACCGTGGTCGGCAGCTTCCTTAGCAATGTGGGCTGATCGAGACATGTCTTCGTAGGAAGAGTTGGTACATGAACCGATAAGACCGACCTTGAGTTCCTCTGGCCAGTTGTTCTTCTTGACTTCCTCGGCGAATTTGGAGATAGGGGTGGCAAGATCAGGAGTGAAGGGACCGTTGATGTGGGGTTCAAGCTCGGAAAGGTTGATCTCGATTCTTCGGTCGTACTCGGATCCTTCATCGGGTTGCAAGTTGTGGTTGAACTCTTGAGCGTAAGCGGCTTGTTGAGATCGGCCAGTAGCTTGGAGGTAAGAAGCCATTCGCTTGTTGTAAGGGAAAAGGGAGGTAGTGGCACCGATTTCAGCACCCATGTTACAGATGGTGGCCATACCGGTACAAGAGAGAGATTCAACACCAGGACCGTGGTATTCGATGATAGCACCGGTACCACCCTTAACGGTGAGGATACCAGCTACTTTGAGGATGACATCTTTAGGAGTGGTCCATCCGCTCATCTTACCGTCAAGGTAGACACCGATAACCTTAGGAGCTTTGAGTTCCCAAGGGATACCAGCCATGACATCGACAGCATCGGCACCACCAACACCACAAGCGACCATACCGAGACCACCAGCGTTAGGAGTATGAGAGTCGGTACCGATCATCATGAGACCTGGGAGAGCGTAGTTTTCGAGGATGATTTGGTGGCTGTAAAAATGATGGAATTAGACACGATTTGATACATCGGAAAGGGGAATACTCACATAATACCGGAACCAGGCTTCCAGAAACCGATACCGTATTTGGCACAAGCAGTAGCTAAGAAGTCGTAAACTTCCTTGTTGATGTCAATAGCTCGGGCCAAATCTTTTGGACCACCAACTTGAGCTTGAATCAAGTGATCACAGTGTACAGAGGTTGGTACAGCTGTTTGAGGGAGACCGGCAGACATGAATTGGAGGATAGCCATCTAAGGGTGAAAAGAAGAGCACAGACAGGTCAGTCAATGTGATCCAACAAATGACGTAGCACCGGGGAAATGCCCCGAAAGAGGATGACTCACTTGAGCGGTAGCATCTTGACAAGCAACTCGCTATAATCATGGGAAGATGGGGAGAACAATCAGCGACTGGCTCAGCTAGGCGTACAGGTAAAAATGACTCACGTCAGGTCTAAGCTTAAGGTAAGATACACCTCGTTCGATATCTTGCTCGTGAGGGTTATCCAAATGACCGTAGACGATCTTTTCGGCGAGGGTAAGGGGTCGGTTGAGTCTGTTTCATCGATATCAGTCAGTATATATCATGTGGGAATAAGTGGAAACGGAGGCCGATAAGGGAGTGGAGCCGGTAAGATTGACGAATGAGAATTGATATTTCTGTCATCTTCTCCATAACTCGCCACCATCCGTCTCCTCTTCGCTTCGCTTCGCCTCGTCTCCTCCTCCCATTATATCGTCTCTCACGAGGATAGGCATACATGTACGCAGAAAAGAATGAACGAGGGAAATACTCACCTTTGTCGAACAACTTGTAAATTGCTCTCGATTCTAGCGTAATTTACGAACTTGCCCTTCTCGAGGTTAGACATGGGGACTTGCTTGTCACCGATAGAAGATTGAAGAGTAGCCATGGATCTAGTCAACATTGATGATCTAGATGATGACGAGAGGGACTGAGCCCCCTTGACTAAGAATCTTGAGGAGGACATTTTGGTGGGTGGGCGTATGTCAAAAGGTTAAAAAGGTTATAAGAGGAATTGGGTAAAGAGTATATAAACAATGATCGACCACCTCTAGGTCAGATGAATTGCTTGCTACAATTGAGGAATAACTCTTTTGAAGATGTTAGTTGATGGAAGAGAAAGAGAAATGTAAAAATGAAGTGGACACGTTAACAAAGAGAGTTTATACGGTGATACGCTGATACTCCAAGGAGGAGCAACCAAAACTGCAGTAAACTGGATAAAACACTGCAAACAGCAGTAATCCTTGAATTCTCATAGGCCAATTCATTTACACGTCATATAACCGCAATAATCCGACCAAAGCCGGAATCAAATCAATAACACGTCATGGTATATTATCACACTAGCTTCGGTTTTACAAGGTCGTGTATAGCCGATGTTTGTTCAGACAGATGCGATGCACCACAACCAACTCATCCAGGTCTACTGAGGAGATGGGATGAGATGATGACAAGACCCGAATTTCGGACTAGGCATTCATCATATGATGGTCGACATTCGAAGATACGCACTTGCATATTTTATTTACTTCTTATGAAACAGTGATACGAAAACGATTGAAACCAAGACAGGAAGGAAAAATATCGAAACCACTCTACGCCAATATCCCCTAGCCACTTCTCACTACACTTGTATTGATCTCGAATATTTGAACAGAAAAATTATTCGCTACCCATCTTCCAAGGTTCACCAGCGAATTGAGCGGTAGGAACACCAAGTTCGAGGAGCTTGGCGAAAGCTTTGGAGAAGCTGTGTGAAAGGAAGGGATATCAGCGTGATGATAAAAGTCGAAGTGGATGAGATCAAGGTGAGTGAAAGTCACGACTTACTCATTGAAGAAAGCATCTTCATCTCTGGCATAGATGTCCACAAATTTCTTGAATGACTTGTCCTTGACAAGGGCCATGTCGGTGCTGGGTGGAGAGAGACGCGTGAGTCAGTCTTATAGTGAATGAGATGGGTTCGAAAGGTTTTAACAACTCACGGAAGCATCATGAGTGATTTAGTCTTCTTGTCTTCATATTGAGCAGGACCTTTCCTACAGAGTAAAAGGAACTGATATTAGCACTGTTTCCGATTCTGTTATGGAGTTCGAACTAACCATTTTCTCCATTGCCAAGGTTCATCTTCGAGTAAAGTAAAGTATTGGTTTGAGAAAGTGACAGGTGAGAAAGTCCATGGACCTTCGAAACCGGATCGGTCTAGTTCCAAAATCAAGAATCAGTTTCGGGTTGGAGGGAAGAAGAACAGTAAGAATATGTACTTACCGGTATGACATCTACCCATGGCATGAGCACCCGAAAGAGCCACGATTTCCTGGTCGTTGAAGCTATTATCGGGAATTGGGTAAGCAAGATATTGGCAAGTGACTTATTCAAATTTATAGCTAGGACCAAAAACGTCTGTTGAGACAGGAAAAGGGATGATGTAACGGTTGGGATACGTGGAAAAATCGGATATACATCTACTTACCCCATTCTGTAGAAAATGAATCTCAAATGATCTTGAGCCTGAGAAGCATCAGGTAATCGACCGTCGGGAGTTACATTATGTTCGAAACCATCGATTCTACCAGGTCTCCAAGGAATGGTGGGACCACCTGATTCTTGAACGGCAGCTACTCCTCCGAGAGTCCATAGATCACCGTAGGATATCCATGGGAATTCATCTTTGATCTTTTGCATGTGATCTCTTGCAACGCCCTATACACGATATACGAATATACCATCCTATAGTCAGCACACCATGCCTCATCTGTGAAAACAGCGAAAGACCACGAAGGAGAAATGGAATGAAACAAAAAACCTCTAAGAACTTACCAATCCGTTGTTGGCTCCGTGTTCAGCTTCAGGTTTGAATCTCATAGTGGCATAGTTGGATCCACCGGTATTATCTTCCTTGTTGTATGTTCCCGATGAATGCCATGCTAATCTTATCAGAACAGGAGCGAGGGATCCGTCTATAGTATAGGAGAAGGATCAGCTATCAATATCTTACCAGTACGGTGACATTGCAGTATTGTTTGATACTGTAAGAGAGATCATCGATTGATCTCGAACAGCGATATTCGATAGACAATGAGATAAGGAGACAGATAACAATAACCCACCATCATAACCCTCTTTATCCAAAGTCTCCGCAATTCTATCATAAACCTTTTGATAATCCTTTTGACTATGTCTCAAACCCAGTTTACCTTCCGCGGCGGCAGCAGCTCCTCTAGCTGTTGATTCAAGTTCTTTGGCAGTTTCTCTTGGTGTACCGTCAGTCCCGTAGAACAGGTAGGCTGCACCTGCCGCGGCGAGACCCACACCTGCGAGGAGGTATGGTACAGAGGATGATCGTGGAGGTGGAGGAGGGGACTATATATCAATACCCACCAGTATAGTCAGCATATGCATCGTACAGTATCATATGGGTGGATATGTGAAACGAAAATACACTTACAACCTCTGGACCACCCGATGCGAATCTCCTTCTCACTACTTGACTTCTAAGTTGGACCGATTGGCCTGCTCTCCTGGCGCAGGCTGTTCTAAGGAGGGGTGTTCGGAATGACATGTTGACTTGGGCTACGATGCTTTGACGAGCAGATCAAGTTAGTCTTTGCTATATAGACAACCAAGAGGAGAGACGATGAAGTGGGAAATGGGCTTAATCTGATTGGGTATAGAGTGGGACTCATGTAATCACGTTAATCAAGTGTTCGTGTCACCTGATCAAAGATTCGAGTACACCGCTCCCTTATGGTACACCGTCATTACGGAAACCCCTTCCCCTCCCCATTCCCACCCCTACCAGTTTAGGCTAAACTCACTTTTTGACTCTGCTCTGTGATATTCCGTGAATGCAGACTGAATGCTCACCGGATCTGCTTGCTCTTGTATATATATAGAGTCAGACTTGTACTGTGTTCGGGATGTAGGATCGACTCGACTCGATGCTGACTTGGTAGTATGATGAGTAAGCAACGATGCACAGTTACTCTGCTATCAATCGCCGTGGTTGAGTAGATGGCATATGGCTTGGCAGGGCCATCCAATCAGATCACTCGCTTAAATAATCCCTTCCATTATCATACAACCCGGTTAAACGAGAAACCGAGTCGTCCACAGATACAAATCATGGAGTAACTTAACCTGGTAGATACATGCACAATTCATCCAAACGAGCAACTGTTCTTATACTTGTCCTTTGAACACATCAATTCCTCATAGGAGAAGGTTGAAAGCTATCCACAAAGCTCAATCAGCAATTACACCTCATGTAAATACAACCCAACTCACTCGGTACCCAGCAAATGAGGTGTTTCTCTATACTTCCTCAACAATCTTTCAATCGCATCCAACCCTCTATCCAACTCCGACAACTTTGGTCCAAAGCTAAGTCTTACAAAATGATGACAAGGTGAATGAAACAGGTTACGTCGATGAGAAGGATTAATATCAAAGAATATCCCAGGTACACAAATGGTCTTTTCCTTTTTCCACCCAACCAAGTCGGATCAGCTTATGATCTCGATGAATTATTGCTATACTTACCTTTAATAGCTCTTCAAAGAACGTCAGACCGTTATTGAGAGGACTATCCAGTCCTTTCAGATCTAACCATATGTAGAACGTCGCTACGGGCGGTATGGAAACTTTTAATCCCATCTTTTCTAATCTATCGAGTACATGGTCTCGTTTGATCCGGAAAGCTTTCTGGAGTGATATCTATAAGTCAGTCGAGGAGAAGGTAGGTAAGCTTATATGTATACCAGGTACAATTGTCTTCGCGTATGAAAGAATTGTCTGGCTCGCCTTATCTTGTTGAACTCTCTTGTAATCTAATAAAGGTATAGCGGCTTTCTGCAATCTGTCACAAGGAACAGTTTAGCCAGTGAATACCGAGTTACTCGATGGACAGCAGACATGTTCACTTTGAAAATATAGCTACGAACACTCACACATGCGATGCACCTCCATCTAAGAAACTGCCAGATTGAGAGATAGCACTTATCACGTTCTTAGGAGCAACTACCCAGCATACTCTCCAGCCGGGTAATCTAATGAACACGTTGGTCAGCCTGGTGCATTTTGAGCGAGATAACATAAGATACTGTAGAAGAAAAGTACAGTCATCGTACTTACCGAAATCCTTTCGTTAAACCATTAATCAAGATTACTGGATCCTACATATAATTTAATATCGTCTATCAACAGTCCCCTCTTCCTGATCTTTCGCCGTCCGAACACACACACACCTCATTTACATCTTCCACGTATCTCGCACCACTCAAGCTGGTACCCAATTCCTTCGGATCATCAGGATATTGATACCTAACAACAACAAATAATATAACATAACGAATTAGCCCCAAACATCCAATCATTCGATTTTCACATTCGGTAAGTGGGTAAGGAAATAAGCAGTACTTACCAGCTATAAAACTCATCTAGTATGACCGTCGTCTTCTCCCTAGCTAGATGTACGAGATCACGCAATTCGTCTCCTGATATACATTGTCCGGTGGGATTACGAGCTGAATCAATGAGACGTCAGTATCGAGGTGCTAGAGGTGGATGCGAATCCAGAATGCTACATCGAGGAGTGAACTTACGATTGGAAGCTATCACAACACTAAGATTCAAATTCTCTATCTCCCTTTTCAACTAGATATCATAACCGATTAATCAACCATACGGTGTAATACGATACTATATAGTTGAGGGTATGCTCACTTGTCCCAAATTTAGCTTGTATTTATCCTACCTCATCAACACGTTCCAGTCAGTCAAGCAGCCCTACTCCCATATACGAGTCTGCTGAGAGATATAGCTCACCCTGGCATCTAAAGCGGTAGGTATAGGTATAAGTCTTTTAAAGACCGACAAAACTTCTGAATATGTCGTATCTATTCAAGGAAGTCAATACTGTAGTGTGTCGCCACTGAATTGCGCAGAATCGCTGGGATGGAAAGGAAATCGGAATTACATTCAGGTATCTGATAGCCTATTTCCCATATCAAAGTCAATTACGAGCTATATGACCTGCTAACGATACACCAATTTATACACGAGGAAGATAACTCACCACAATACACATCCCCCTATTGGAATTTGCACAATTGCAAGCATCAGTGCTAGCTCCTCAAACATCTCGGGGATGAATATATCACTCACGATAACAGCTGCCAACCTTGCCATACCCGCTCTTCCTCCAGGAGTGATACAAACATTCTCATAAGTATATTTCGATTCTTTGTCTTGTCTATATTCCTCATTGTATAATTCCTGTGGGTGTAAATCAGCACCGCTAAGTATCATTGTAGGATCGTCTGTACTCACAGCAACAGCTTCTCTCAATTCTTTGATCCCCGTCGTCGGTCCATATTCATTGACCTCATCTCCCCATTGACTCAGATCTATCGTTTGAGGTCGAGGTGGTCCGTCAGGTAATGGACCGACCTATAACACACAACATCCCATATAAGTGGATAGCACCCACACAGATACAAGTAACCCCATGACTCGTGCTGTGTAAGGTAGGATTGACCCACCTCTGGTGCACCTTGACCTAGATTAGCCCATTGATCATCATCGTAAGAATATCCATTGGCCATCGCTCGGTCGGTACAGTACGTTACGCCTGTTGCTCCCGGGTGTAGAATACCGGGGCTGTATCATCCGTCCCTCCATATTAGCTATCTTCTTTGGGTAGATGGGTTGATAGGGTACATGTAACGCGATATGCCTGAGCTCACATCGTAGGTCCAGATTCGTTGACATCTTGCTACATACCCCAACGCAACCCTGTGGTCAACTACAAACCTTGCATCTATAATTTGAAGGGGGAGCGAGCGTAGAAAGGTGGGACACTCGATCCAACTCACCCTATCATCGATATATTTCCTCAATAATTGATGAGCTTCCGAATCAGTCTCATGTTTGATCTCCTTGACTACCTTGGATCCAAAGTCGAACAACGATGTCATATTGTTATTATTCCTGCAATCGGATTAGGACGTGTGATCTCGTTCTGTTTGAATGTTACAACTTAGAGAGCTTAGTCGAAGATGGCATCAGTCTCTATAAATCAGATTAATCTGATATATACGGTGATAGACTGAGACAAGATGCACAAATAGCAATGGGACATGTTTTATTTTCGTCATAATGACGATCACTGGGTTGTGCGATGAATTCCGACGGATCTGATGATAGCATGAGATCCAAATGCATGATTTCTTCTTCTCCTGTTCACGTTTCACTTCATCTTTGTTTGTATGTTTCTACTACATATGTATTTGTATACTATTTATCATATAAGCTACACATTTCTTTTTACACTACTTTATATCCCGACAGTTCAACTACGCCATGTGAAAGCGTTTATTGCTTCTTCTTGTTACCTTTCTCATCAATCACGTCGGCCTGTTGTAAAGCCTGTTGTAACAATTTAGCCAAAGAAGGTGAAACTTGTTCGACCTGCTTGATCAAGTCCTTAGGTTCCCCAGGGATATATTGAGCGGCGTCCTTGAGTCGGGATTCAACTTGTTTGGCCTGTTCAGACGTCCCAAACATTAGCTACGCGAGCAGAGCAGGGAAAAGAACAGAAAGATAACTTACCAAAGCCTCAGCATCAACTTTACCATCTTTGGCTTTACTCTTCAACCATGCTTCGGCAGTATCAGCGGGCAGACCGGCTTTGCTGGCAGCTTCTTTGAGCTGTTTGATAAGGGAGTCAACATCGGCAGGGGCGGCTGCAGAATATTCAGCATGTCAGCTTCACAGACCACGCATACCATCACACCCGTCATCAGGTTGACTACTCACCTTCCTTAAGTCCTTTTAAGAAAGCATCCGCTTGATCTTTACCTTCCTTCCTAGCTTTCTCCACCTCCTTGTAAACCTTACTAGCACTCTCTTCAACCTGTTTCAACTGATCCCCACCAACTTCCTTAGCCTTCTTAATCAAACTATCAAAGTCGAAATCAAGGTCTTTGATATTATCCGGGATCTTTCCAGCAATGACAGCGATCAACCCTTGTGCAGAAGCAGGTAAATCATCTTTAAGCTCGGTAGCGAGAGATTTCCAATCGACATTTTCAACCTTGCCTTTAGCATCTTTGACTTTTTGTTGGATCTTCTCGATTATCTTCTTAGCATCGTCACCTCCAACGTTCTTCAACTCGTCCAAGGCCCCATCAAGGTCTTTACCCTTGAGTTTGGATAGGAAACCGGCGATACCACCTTCCTGTTTGTCAAGAGCTTGGTATAAGGCGAAAGCTCCTGGTGGGAGGACGGCTTGGGCGTATGTTGAGAGACCAGTAGACTGCGGAAGAGGAGACATCGTCAGCTCAGTTGAACGTCGAATCAGGAAATATCACACAATGACGGATAACAGTAGAAATCGGTCGAAGCAGATGACAAGAATTGCACTGTATACTCACAAGCTGAGATGCATTCTCCTTAGCGCTCTTCACTCCCTCATGAGCAATAGCAGCGACGTCTCTGACAGGTTTGAGGTAGAAGTATCCTCCTACTCCAACACCAAGTACAGCAGCGAGTACAGCGAAGAGGAGTGTGTTATGAGTGGTTGATGGTTCAGGTGCAGAAGGGGTGGTAGCGTAAGTTCGTCTGAATCCTCTCGAGGCGGTTGAAGGGATTGGAGTGACTCGTTTAGGGAGAGCTCGAGGTCGCTACGTTGTACAGTTGACTTGTCAGCTACCAGAAGTAAACGGGGGATGAATACTTACGATGACTGCCCGTAGAGCAGCTGCGAGTCTCATAGAGGCAGTAGCGGGTCTGACGAATGACATGTTGATCGATTGGCGGTGCGATTGGTATTAAGAATAGTATGGGGGTATGGTATGTATTGGTATACTCTGTAGAATGAAGAAAGAGAAAAGATCTTCAGCACGTCATATAGCATTTATATAGGCTCACTAGCGACATGCACGAGACCAATTGCAAGTGAAAAAGGTGACGTCTGGAATATTGGTTTGTCACTGACGTCATCCCCTATTACATTACATAGTCATAGTGACTCCCCGTTCCTGAAATTCCCCAGTGTTCCAGTGTTCCAGTATTCCAGTATTTTCACTGCTACTAGTAAGTTATCATCCGTGCGTATGAAGTTACTGGATCCTCGTTCATGCGAGGTAGAGGCTTAAAGGGCCAAAAGATGCTCGACTAAACCTCCTACAAGTCGATCTGTGCACTCATACTTATCATCTTGTCTTTCCCCTATCATGATTTAAGGAACCAAGCTCCAAGTCTTTCCAAAATATGTTCTTCAAACCTCAAAACGATCTCGCATCACGTTTCAAAATATCATGTCAAGTCAACGTTTTATCCTTCAAAGAAAAAGAGAAAAAAGAAAGTTGGCAAATTTCATTGTCATAGATGCATAAATATCATTCATTTCCTATATTTATTCTATTTTATACAAAAAAGCAGGTGGGTTAATGATTCATCGATCTTGCTACTATTCGCATGATCTTGATGTATGCAAGAGGTGATTGATATCTGTTTGTATACTATATGTATGTATCGAATCTAAGTATTATCGCACTACTGTATCCAGGGGGAAAAGTCCAATAACCCAAATAACCAAAAATGTAAATATATTAAAGTATCATTTACAGTATTATGATTTTATTCATCTCATCACTCTTCGTCTTCGTCTTTCTTCGGAGAGACTAATTTCAGAAGGCATAACCATATTTACCTTCATCCCTCGGTGATTTCCCAACATCCCCATCCCCATTCCTTCTCGTCGGACTTCTATCCGTACTAGCATTCGTATATTCATGACGATCTCTTGAAGAACCCGAGGTAGGAGCGAACAAATCCCGTTCAGGCTCAGTTTCAGGTTCAGGTTCTTCGTAGATGTCCGTCGATTCATTATTATTTCCCCTCGTGGTACCAGAAGAAGGTGAAAAAAGAGGTAAACTCATCCTTCGTTTGGTCGGTGATGATGAGTCACCTTTAACAGGTGAATTCTCACCTGATAAACTAGCTCTCTTGATATTGAATGAATCTTTCGATAATCTTCTGACTTCTTTTCTAATTTCATCATCTACATTATCAAATACGCTTGGTGAAGTGTATGACAATCTAGACACAGGAGTGACCAATTGGTTTCTACCCATACCAATATCATCCGGTGGTCGTAAGTCAAAACCTCTTGAGGTAGGTGAAGGTTGACCAGGATCAGATAATTGTCTTAACAACATCGATGAAGGTCTATTGACATCATATCTCGAGGATGAAGATGAAGGTGAATTTTGGAAATTGATCAAATTTTGTGAATACTGTTGTTGTTGTTGTTGTTGAGGAGGAGGATTGGGTGAAGGGGGATATGAAAACATACTTCTAGGTGTATGAGTACCCGATCCAGATCCAGGTCCATACGGATTGTTATCATCCGAAAGCGAAACGGAAATAGCGGGTGATCGCGAGAAATCTTTCTGTGGACTAAAAGTCATGGCAGCCTGATAAGCTCCTCTTTCCCTGTCGTCCACATCGGTATAGTTCGATTGGAATGAGAAATGATCCGTTAGACTCTTCTGTCTGATCGGTGCACCTTTCGATTTCGATTTCTGAGGTGATGGTATACTAGGTTCTTCCTGTCCAGCGAATTTATTATCCCTTTTCCTATCCTTTCGACGTCTAATACCTAATTCACGTTTCAGTTGACCGGTGATCCACGCTTCTCTGATCAATTCGGAATCTTTAGGGAAGTAAGATTGCTTGAAGGCCGATACCAACCATCTCGGTCCGACGGCTATAGCCCAGGTCATACCGATCGTCATCCAAAATGTGAAAGTTGGATAAATCACTTCCACTATTCCAGCGTATGGGAAAACGGCTAAGAAGGAATATATCGGGATCCAAATGAAGACTAAAAGAGTAGAAGCAATGATGATGACCCAAGTGATGACCGTCCAGTATCGAGAGTTGATTCCGACATATGAGTTTGCAGCCAAGACACCAGCAGCTGCAACGGCTGTTCCGAGATCGTATAGACAGTTGGTATCTCTACCGGAAGAAGACCAGGTTTCGCCACCTCCATAACAGAAGAAGGGCACGAAGAATATCACCGCGGATTGATATAATCCATCAGCCATATAAAGCCAGAATCGAGTTCGAGTATATTCCACACCGGCTATTCCACGTTTATACAGCTGAGGGAATGCCATAGCTGCTCGAGCGTTGACGTCTTGATCGAATGTACCTAATACGGCGACCGGAAGAGAGGTGTAAAAGAGGTTGTACATCAATAAGAAGGTATATTCGAACAAGTAAGTCGCGTCGAATGAACTGAAGATCAGGAACCAGAACATCGATATGGTGAAGATAGCGTTCTTATAGAAGAAGCTAAACACAGTTGATCAGTATAATCGTGACAAACATTGAGAGAAGGTTTACTCACTTCGCGTGCATGTTGGCCACTCTGACATATGACCATCTCCCATGAACGAGCAGCAATCTAGTCAGGAATCTAAATTGTCCGAAAGCATAATCGGCAGACATGGCAGCTTGAGAACCTTCTAGACCGTACAGACCCACGCCGACATTCGCTTCTTGAATCATGGCGACGTCATTGGCACCATCCCCAATCGAGAGTGTCATGGCATTACATCCTTCTTTGACCTGTATATAGCATCTCGATCATTCAGCGTTTGCTCTGTCCCATATGAGGGATTGCACTTACAAGTCTAACGGTCAAAGCCTTTTGAGAAGGTGAAACTCTACAGCAAATCACCGCAGAACACTGAGTACCAAGACTCAAAAACAATCCTTTCAGACTAGGTTGAAGAGCGTATCTTAGACTTTCTCCATCGATGACTACAGCGAACGTCGCAGAGGTGTTCATCCCAGGGTTCATGATCTTGCCCGAAGCAGGAGTGGTGGGTGGTGGACCAATTACCGATGCGATTTTGTTCAAACCAGCTTCGATCTGAGCTCTTGCGCCTTCCTCCGAATCTGCCGAAATGATCATTACTTCCATATCGTTCGTAAGGAGATTACAACTATATCCAATTTCGATGGCAGTTTGTAATTTATCCCCAGTCAAAATCCATAATTTGATTCCTGCACGATGTAGCATCGCAATTGCGTCCGGTACACCTTCTTGCAGTTTATCTTCCAACGCGGTAGCTCCAAGTATAGTCAGGGAATGTTCAACCAGTTCACAAGCTTTTTCAATCTCTCCTTCTCTATCGACAGTCGCGGCAGCAGCGGCATCATACTTCTTCGACCAATCTGCAAATTCAGCTTCGGACAGTTCTCGATAAGCGATACACAAGGTTCTCAAACCACCGTTGGCGAAAGTTTCTAAATCTTTCAAAGTTGTTTGCTTGAGGTTCTCGTCGTGGTTGGGATCAAGTCGACTGTATATCACACTATCCGCTCCTTTGCAGTAGAGTATAATCCTTCCATCAGGACTTCTAGCGACAACACTCATTCTTTTTCTACTACTGTTAAACTCGAGTAGCTTCAATGGGATCCATCGTTCAGGTGTACCCATAACTTCAACGTCTAGGTAGTTATTATTCTTGTTGATGAAAGGAAATCCGACATCTCGAGCAGCGGCGACCAAAGCAGCTTCATCAGGTGATTCGGCTTTATAGTCCAGTTCGTGAGGCTTCGATGGATCAGGAGCGTCGGAGAGTACTGAATGACAGATAGCTAAAGCTCGAAAGAAATCGATGACATGGTGCTGGAGGGGATCAGACGGGTTGGCCATGTGATCGACTAGATTAGGAGCGATGAGAGTGAGTTTGTCTTCTCGGAGATATCGGTTTCGAATGGTATGTTTCATCATCTTGAGCATCTTCTCCTTAAGTCCTGCTAATTCCACCTCCTGATCTTCCATAGCAGGACCAGTTTCCTGACCGTCTCTTTTCGCAGCTCCCATCATAGCTTCCGTCAAACCTTCACCGAAGATCTTCCCTTGGATGGAGCATTTCTTGAACTCCATGATGTTCTGAGTCAGCGTACCGGTTTTATCGGAGAAGACATATTCGATCTGACCAAGATCATCGGAGATGTTCCAAGTTTTGGGTACACATGGAGTGTCGTCTGAGGTGCATGTCAGCTCAGCTTCAATCCGCGAATCTCGTATCACTCACATGGTTCATAGTACATTTCGACATCCTGAAAGATGAAGTACGCTTGAACCGTTTTCACCACCTCGACAGTGATATATAGCGAGATCGGTACGATATTCTGGAATACGATAAGACAGGAGAAGAAAATGATGACCGAATCAAGGTAAATGTTGTCGCTAGCTTCGGCATCAGGCTCGTATGTTTCCGCACTAGTCCCAGTAAGTGAACGGTACCACCCGTCTATAGGTCTATGAGCATTCTTTCTTGCCACATTGGTGGTTCCACTTACGAAGTAAAGCAGTTGTTAAACACAGGACGAGCAGGATAACAAAATTCATGATAACGTTGAAATTCGTTTCTTTCTCGATCTTACTTCGCTTAGAGCTATGGAGGTGACATACAAATCAGCTTACGACATCGAACGGCTAAACGAAGCTGAACATACGGAGTATCACCACCGTTGAGCATAATCTTGGTATCAGCACCAGTGAAAACGACCATCCCAATAACCCATTTTGTATTCCTTATAGAACATCCCCTCAAGAGCAATTCATTGATGGTTATACCTTCAGCTTGTTCTTCAGCTTTACCATAAGAATCCGCTGGGGTGTATCGAAGCACACCATTATATGTGTACAAATTGGCATGAGGAGGCTCAGAGTCCACCACGAATCTAGCATGTTCCAGGTCCTCTTCCGATGATATCGACGAAGTTGCTCTCAATGCTTTTCTTATCTTCAAGTTGGTCTCTCCATCTAGGTTTTTCGTTTCGACAAAGCATAGATTATCGGCATTGGAAGTGGAAAGAACGATGATGTCCGCTGGTACTTGCTCGTTATCTCGTAGCAATACCAAATCACCAACTTCGAGTTTTTTCCTATGTCATCACCAACGATTTCATCAGACCAACTGAGATTACAATAGGATATTCTTTTTTACTCACCATAAAGTCCTTTCCCATTGAACACTCCCTGAAGTTGGTCTATTCCAATCGACAACACCATTACTCCTCCTTGACGCCATACTGGGCAGACTCGAAGTTTTCCTCAACATCAAAGACTGTCTAAAACCCTCGTCGTTCGGTAGATCAGGCGTAGTCGATTCGGTGATATTGAGCGAGGGGATGACGGTCGAAGGCATCGTCGAAAGAGGGTAAGATTCTTTGTCCACCACTACCACATCTAGTTCTTCCTGTGGATCTTGATCCCATGATTTCTGATTATCCTCCATCATGATCTTATTACCTGCACTTCCTTCCCGCTCTCGCAGCTTTTTAACACCTTTGGACGTTTTGCCTGGGGCTATACAAAATGTCAGCGCAATGTCTGTCAAGTACATCTTACATTTGTTCCTAATCTGCTCTCCTCATACCCAAGCATATATCACTTGGCCCGCAGAAAGGTAAAAATTATAACTCACCTAATCCAATGTTGAACAACCTTTCCAGCCAATTCCTCGGATCCCTCGGCTGATTAAAATTCCTCCAACCACCAGCCAATTTCGTCGTAGCTGAATTATTCACTTGATCATCCAATTTTGATCTTCTCCAATCCTCTATCCCATCTTTGATCGCCGTCATACCCAATATCGCCAATAGGGGCAACATACCAATCTGAGCGTTGGGTGCCCCAAACACACTAAATAGTTGAATTATCACCAAGAAGAGGAAATAGATATTGGCAACTCTCCTAAATTGTTCAAAGAGGTTCTTGGGTATGAAAGTGACTAGAGTATATTTGGAAGTCCTAACTTTGTTCCTTACATATCGAACTATCGGATCACCCTTGACATTAAGGAGATTGCGGGGAAGGTTGATATTGACATATACACTTCTTCGTGGTGGGGGTGCTTTCGCCTTCCCTTTACCTTTGATCCTTTCTGTCAGACTTGGTCCAGGTTCAGACGATGGTTGTGGTGGGGTGACCTCTATGGTGGGTACAGATTTCTGAGGCGATCCGAACTCTGATTGGGCAATCGGAGGTGTATGTATCGTACTCTGAGTATCTCTCCTACTTTGTGAACCTTCTGATAATTCCGTAATCCCTTCTTCAACCACCGGTGTCTTTCTCCTCTTACTTCCTATACCAGAAGCTTTCCTCCTCATACTTTTGAACAGTGTCCTCCGCTTTGCTCGTTTTTCAGCTAATGCCTCGGATTTGATCGATTCAGCTAACACTGAATGAGCGGTACGAACGGTCCTGAGACGCAATTCGGGATCAATCGAATGTCGATCAAACACTTCTTCTTCTCCCTCAGAATCATCTACGTTCAAGTATGAGCGTTGAGGTTGACCGGAAGAGATCATGGCTGTGGAATTGGAATTGGGATTTAATCGGGAGGTGGATGAGGATGGGTCGAGAGAGTATGAAGATGAAGATGACCCGTATGGATTATTGGGATAAGAGGGGTCAAGATGCGACATGATGATTTGAGATAGATTGAGCGATGAGTAATGAGTAATGAGTGTGATTAAAATGAATGTAATGGTTGTGTCGGTCTATTTCGGGGGGCTGTGAAGATATAGATCTACTACCGTTCAAGTCGGTCAACTCTCAACTGATATAGCTTACTCTGTGTATGACACTCACCAACTACTCTATAGCTATCCTACAATCAAGTTTATCTTCTATCGGAGCAAGCAATTTGAGAAGATTTGACGAGACTAGATGGAGCGACGTAGGAAGCAATTCTTAAACCCACTGTGGAAGCGACATCGGCAAATGGTAGGGATGTGTAGATTGTCTATTCACAGACCACCGCGGTACCCGAGCGTCACTTTGGACGGATACGTCGTTGTATAGCTTTGATCTTCAATTATCTTTGATTCAGTCGTTCCTACTGATACTTTTGATCGGTTCTGAGCAAAATTTTCCTGGTTGTTAAGCTTGTTGTGATTGTAACCTTGATTGAGGATGATGGTTCTCGGTGAAAGCGGTGTGGAGATGCAGCTTGATAACCCGTTTCGTGCACCTGATGAGAATGCCACCCAATCGTACTGTTGTTGTGGTAGTCGATTAATTAGATAGATATGAAAAGTATGTAAAGGTGTTGACTTTGAAGGATGTTTGATGTTGTTTGATGATGAATGGAGTGTGAAGGTGTATATGTCTACAATGTATATGTATGTGATCAAAGGTGGTGGTGGATCATTAAACTCGTGGCACTGGATAACTTTTCATTGAAATATCCGTGTTCGTTCTTGTGTCCATTGGTCGTATCCTTTTATTGGTACACTTATACTCTTCGATATTGGTGATGGTCAAGATAGCATACACGTCCATGTCAACATACAAGATACAAAACCATAACAAGATACACACTCAGTGATTGAGTGATTGAGTGGATCCGGCGGCCTTGAGGATTCATCGCACAGTGCACCACTCTGAAAAACGTGAACATTTCCTATGCAACCTGTATTCAGGAACAACAGTCGCGTCCGTAACTTCCGATAGAGACATTCCCGGTTGGACTGGATTCGCTGCATATACATAACACTTAGTCAGCTTACGCCGTAACACCCTTAGCCCTGCTCTTAGCAATAGCACAAGTCGACGTCTGCTTTTTCGTGTTCAGGTAATCAATTCGGATCCGATAACTCATCCAAGATATCTGGTGATGCACAAGCAAACGCGTTTGAGACCGGCGGTCTTATTGCAACATCACACATCCCTTGCTGTCGTGATGCAGATGTTAACACTACCAAATACGATCACCAAGTCTCGTCAGCTACATATCGCAACCTGCATATCTCGCTTCCTGCACTAGTATGAGAATGCGATGACTAGTATGAGAATGCGATGATACATTGTATGAATGTGCGATACTATACAACAAGTGAATCAATACTAATGATATATCATACCAAATTCCGATGACATGCAAAGATCCACCCTAACGCTATCTCTTTCATTCCTTCTATTCGGATCCCAAGTGAACCTTACACCTTTATCACTACCATCATCATGATTCATCACTACTTCTCCTCTCTTCTCTGAATTCACTCGGTCTTTCCCCAATGCAGGGGTGAGAGTAGGCGGAGTTGACGGAGGTGGTCTGAGACTTTGTAAAAAATTCAAAAATCCTTTTTTACCTTTCCAACCTGTTTGTCTCATAATTTGATCCATATCAACCTCTTTCCCATCTTTTATATCAATCAATATCCTAGCTCCAATTACACCTTTATCCCAAACCTTTCCTTCAGACTTCTCGTTGATTTTTCTCCAAGATGATTCTACTTGATTCGCCTCCGTGGTTCTATTGACCATGACAAGATTGACCATCAACCTTCCGACGACATTCGATTTTATCCTGAAACCCGTTCTATCCCCAGTAGAAGACGAATCGATCGAAGCTTTGAATACATCCAAAGCCGAATCCAAATGACCCGAATCTAGTAACACTCTAATCATATTCGATACGATCCTACTGTTAGGTTTGATCCCCTTGGAAATCATCTCCTTGTATAGGAATATGGCATAGGCTAAAGTCTCTTGATGACTCAGCGTGGCATTTCCCTCTACTCCATCATTCGAGACCCTTTGATGAGAAGAAGACGATTTGATGAGATTTGATAATACGATATTATAAATCCTGATAGCTTTCTCCTCCTTCCCATTGACCTGTTGTAGAAGCTGGAATACCCTGATCCTATCTTGTGATCTTGTAGATCTCGACAAGTTGTAAACCAGGATTTCCATCACCTGCAGTGGGATAGGTTGATCTTGTAACAACCTTTCAGTCAAATTCAATGCCAAATCCGTATCTTGTATTCCACCATGTGTTAATCCTTGAGTCAAAGCTAAAACAAGAGGTGAAAGGGAGGGACCATAGCTTCCGGACCATAGATAATCCTTTATATGTCTTTCTAACAATATTGCCCTTGATGGACTGGATTTCATACCTATCGAACGGATCAACAATAACATGTCTGATCTTCGAATCGATAATCCATCGGCCAGCAGGTCGGTGTAAAGCCGAGAGGCGAAATGTAAGTGCAGATTCGGCGAGGTAAGCGAATATCTGAATAACTTTTGCCATAGGTATAAGTTCTTGAGTGACCATTTGAACAGAGGAGTAGTCGACCGGGAGTGTTGGTAAATTTTCCTTGATAGGATATAAGCTTCTGATGAAGGTAAGACCGAAAGGATCAATTTAAATAAAGGGATGATCGACTCGGACGACAGTTGGGGTATGACTTGACTTTCATGTAATGATCTGACATATCGAATGATCAGTTTGTCGATTTCTTGTATTGAAGAGGATGAATGAGGTGTAGACCGTTTCGCGTGGTGTAAAGCAATAGTTAATGATGAGATTAATGCCCCACAATCTCCTTCTTTCTGCTGAAGAGCAAGTTCAAGTAAACGTATAGCTGTGTCTAACCTGAACAAGATATCTCCTTCAGTAGATTTAGATACTGAAATCCCTCTTCCTATCAGTCCTCCAACACTTGATTGATGAATTTCTAGAAGGTCCAAAGCTTTTTGTACTCTCGTTCTGGCTCTTCTGGTCGAAGTATCTAATGCTGAATATAGTATGCGGGATGTGTTAGAGATCGGGTCGATGTTTAATGATTCTAACATAGAGGGAATGAAGTGTTCTGAGTTTACGGCGTTTCCTTCTTTTGACCATACCACGTCCAACTTTCTCACTATCTTGTGAAGATGAGCGTGTTTCATATTCACCCCTTGGGCGATACACAACGTCAGATTCTTGATAGAGCGTTCGAGACCATCCAAGGTATTACCGCTCGAAGATATCAAGATCTCCCCGATGTAGTGCCCTAAAGAAGTATTTATAGCTCCTTTCTTAACCATATCTATGACCATTTCTTCTATATCTATGATCTGATCACTGATCTCCTCTTGGGTAGTTCTACCTTTCTTTCCCAACTTTTTTACCCTTCTCCAGTGTAATCCCAACCACCCTCTCTTCAATTCATGTGGGAATTGATCTAACGGTATTTTGCTCTCTAGCGTTGTCCATAATCTCTTAACCAATTTGTAGATGTCATCCTCTTCACTTTCACCTTCTTTACTCCTATTGTACTCTGTTCTATACCTTCTCAGACCTAACCTGATGATCCTTATCAAATCCTTCTGATCAATCTCACTCAAGGACATCCTACATTTCTTCGCCAATCTCAATAGAGTTCTAACCCTACTCCAGGCTTTTTGCTGTTCAGGGTGATCTACCTGATGGCCTATGAGGGATTTGAACGTTTCGTCTGGGATGTACTGTCTCAACGAAGGATGTAAGGATGTATATATCGTCCATGATTCGTCGGCCGTAGATGAGTATAGTGAGAGGGCTAGGATCTCCATATGTCTTTTGAAGGGGTATGAATTAGGTGAATAAGGTAATCGAGGTGGGAGAGGTAAATGAGGTGTTGATGTCGTTTTGTGTATATGCACGTCCTCTTCATTTTGATGTATGGGAGGCAGTCTTTTTGTGACTTGCTGGGAAGGTGATGAGTCATGGTTCGAAGTGAAGAATGTTCGCTGAGGTATTGTCAACTGAGAAGAAGTCGATGAGAACCATTTTGAACATCCAGGTAAATTAGGATCATGTCCTGAGGTAGACTGGGTACCACTTGAATGTCTTGTTGGACTGACAAGAGAGAGAGCATGCCGAAGGAGTGGCGTGGATCTCAGAGTCGTACTTAGACAAGTAACGACTTTGACCTTACTAGACATCGTTCATCTACTTGATCTGCAAAATCAGAGAACACCATCAGCCAGAGTGATAGAGCCTGACCGCACATCAGAACGGAGAATGTGCTCACGTCATATACCGCCTGTCATTCCCATATCGAGTATAGATATCTTCTCGCGACCTTACTTGTGTGCTGAGCCTTTCTTGCTTTCGGAATGGATATGTAGATAGATCAGAATATAATCGACCTTTGCTCATTTCAACTTTTTTGATATACCGAAGGTGGACCGGCTAATAGGCACCCGTAATTCAGGGCAAGTACGGGAATTAGGTGCGCCAGTGGCCATACCCTCCTCGCATCCTTCCTCCACTTTGGATGTCCACCCAGATAGATGCAAGAGCAAGAAGCAGGTGAGTGGACCAGTCACTTCTCTTCTTCCTCTTTCTCTCTTTTCTTTCTGATTTATCTTCTTCACCCCTTTCCCTCAAAGCTGAGTATCTGATCTACGAGTGAGGAGGAACCACAGCGCATCCTCATCCATTCCCGTCTCAGCACCAGGAGAGTTCAGTCAAATCATTTTCACTTGTCCTTCTTCCCCGTCGCGCTTTATTCTCTCTCACCTCCTCTTTCTTCCTTCTTCTTTTCCTTGATTTTCATAGTCATTTTGGCCACCCATCTATTTATGCTGTAGCATCACATACAGCTTGGAGTTTCTTGATCTCCTCTTCTTGCTGTCCCTTCCACTACGTCTCATGAGTAGTCTGTATATGTATCTCGCCTTTCTAATCATATATCTATCTGTTCCTTCGCCTTCCTTCCTCGAGCTGCACGGTGTCTGGTGGCTTGATCACATCATAATAGATACAACCATATTATCTTGTCATTGTACTGATTGCTTACCCTCGCTTCAGTGCCATGTCCATCAGAGAACATAAACCCAAATCGAGTGGTTTTCTCCGTTCTCATACTAATCTTATCAGTCCTCAAAGTACTCATCAGGTCAGACCAATAGCCTTCCTCAAGAATCCAGCCATCCCGCTAGACCTTCTCACCTCATTCATTCCTCACACTCCTACCCTCCCACAAGCTCGGATCTCTCCCATCGACGAGCTTCACATCGATCCTTCTGCCAATCAGGCTACTGATAAAGTAGAAAGTCAACCGGACGATACCTCTAAAGCGATGGTTCTGTCTACTCACAGAAGCTCTCAACACCTAACATCGAACCAAGGTGCTCTATCTAGCCAAGCGATGGACCCAAGAAAATCTCAAAACCCTCGTAATCACAATGACGGTCAAGGTAATCCATCTCACCAAGGTAAACTTCCTTCTCAAGCTGGACTCTCCACCCCTCAAGATCATCAAAAGAACCCCATCCGAGGTGCTACTGATCACTCAACACGAGTAAATCATCTCAGTCGACCACCACCTCAGGAAGCTAATGTTCACAATGCTAATAACCGACCTGTCAAAGCACAAGATTATGCTACATACCCAGGCAATATGAAGGAGGCCGACCGAATCGGCAAAAATAGTTCTGGTCTCCCTCGTGGCAATATCACAAGTGGGCAAAGTGAGTCGTCAATTTCTCCTATTTTATCTTCGTATACTGCTTACATATCATACTCAATGAAACTAGCCGACAATGCTCACAAGCATGATACTCTCAAAGTCAATATGCCTCCTCCACCTCGATATGATAATAAAGGCATTCCTATCGTTGTAAGTCTGATTAGCTTATGTACTTGAATATTTGTCGTATCAAGCTGAACCCTTGCTCTTAGCAACCTGAAAGGCAAGCTTACAACGGCCAAACTCCAGCCCAGACCCCTCGAGCACTTCCTCGAGAGCAAGTTCCGATGACTCATCAATTCCGAAACGATGACCAAGCTGAAGAAGAGTTTGACGAGCTTGGTAAAGACTACGATAACTTCGAGGAGCCAACTCCAGTGGAACACGGGCCAGTTGGTTTTCCTTCGACCGACGCTGCTCAGATTAGGTATCAATACCCCCTCAAAGGCTCGAATAATGTATCTCAATCTTCATCTCGCTATGATGCTGAGTCTAGATTTGGTAAGACCTCTTATGGTTATCGATCGAATCGACCAGATGATCCTCATACACCTATCCACCTCGGTCGAAATATCAAACCATCTGCAAAACCTCCCCGAAAGGTTCCCAGTCATGGGTATAACTCTTACTCTATGCCAGGCCGTCCCTCATTCGATGACGAGCTTGCCTTGGGCGGTGTTCCTTCACGAAGAATCCCGATGGAAGAATCGGTCTTGACGTTTGACGAATCTGGTCAACCAGTAACTCCTGAAAGACACCTTGGTAGAGAAGAGAGTACTTTCAACTTTACTCCTTCTGCCAAAGTGAGTGTATTGGTCTTAGATGTTCAAATTGTAATACTGACAGGCCTTACAGGATTCGGAAGCGGAGAAAGAAGCTGTACCTGAACCTGAAGCTCGATTCAAGATTCCTGTTGAGTTGGAGGATCCTTTCGCACTGATCAGATCTTTCATCGATCGTGAGAAAGTCTTCGAGGGAGTACTGAAATATACAGGAGATCCCAAATTCCAACCTACTTGGGCTACTATCAAGGGTGAGTGAGGTGAGAATTGGTCGCAAAAAATGCTGATCGTATGTGTTGATATAATATAGAGGGACATACTAACCTCAGTAGTAGCCTGAATTCTACCCACCATCACTTTGAAAGTGTCGAGGGATGTGAGTTCCGTCTCTTCCTCTTATCGGTGATGGTAGTCAGCTAAACCGGCTTGATGTGAATAGCTCTGACCAAACTCGTTGAGATCAAAGATAAAGAACTGGAACGAAAGATCGGTCTTACCAAGAGGTATGCAGAAGCTGGCTCGGATCTTTCCGAGCATTGCAGTATGATGCAATTGGCCACTAGAAACAACGTCAAGCGAAAGAAGATTGAGATGGAGGTGGATTAGGTGATTTCAGTAAGGATCGATGTGAAGTAAGGAGAGTCGAACATCAGAGTCAGAAGTGAAAGTGATATCGTAAATAACTCAGTCAGATCATGGTTTGTATTTACCTCCGAGTATCTGTGTATAGATCATAAGAACTCCTTAAACCTAGTATATGACGTGCTGAAAGTGAAGTGTGTAATGATGTTTGTTGTATATAGATATGTAGGCTATGGTCGAGTTGTATATACTATGTCAATATTATCAGATGCAATGTCATATTATGTATAAAATATATGTGTCTCTATTCGCGAACTATGCGAGTGATCGAGCTAGCTTTTCTTATTGATATCTTCTATATCATGTACACTACTAGACTCAGTATTTACAATGTCCCTTCCATCTCGGGTAAGCCACCACATCTCTTACGTTCCCCACGCCCGTCACATAACTTATCCATCTATCCCAACCCATCCCCCAACCTCCATGGGGTATAGATCCGTACCTTCTCAAATCAATATACCACTCGTAGTCTTCTTTATTCATCCCATTTTGTTCGATCGCACGAGTGAGATGATCTAGACGATGTTCCCTGAGGGATCCACCGGCCATCTCGCCAATGAGGGGAAAAAGGAGATCAAAACATTCTACTGTCTCTTCGACCTCACCCTCTCCGTTCTGCCCTGTAAAGGAGGACGAAGAAGGTAACATGTAAAAAGGTTTGATCTTCTTGGGATACCTCATAACGAACACCGGTCCATTGAAATGATTAGCCAACCATTTTTCATTTTCTGTCGATAAACCTTCTCCCCAATTCGGTACATCTTTCAAAGGTAATTCACCTTCTTCCCTTCTTTCCTCTTTAGCTTGTCTAAGTAAATCCAAAGCTTGAGTATAATCGATTCTCGTGAATGGTTTAGCGAGTATTTGTCTCAAGTGATTTAATGGATCCGATCGATTGATCACTCCTTGTTGTTCTACCACCTCGTTCTCCGTATTGTCATTCGAAGATTTCGATATTATTTCTAAATCCTCTTTAACCCTTTTACCTCTCTTGCTACCCTCTTTTAGTATCCGATCTACACTGAATTTAATTCCATCTTCAACAACGTCCAATAATTGATCTAGATTATCTATAAATCCCACTTCACCTTCCAACATGTAAAATTCACTCAAATGTCTTGATGTCAAACTTGGTTCGGCCCTGAATGAAGGTGATAATGTATATGTACGTGAGAGAGAATGAGTGGGAGCTTCGAGATGGAGCTGTGAAGATACCGTTAAATGAACAGGATGAGGAAAGAATGTTGTCGTCTGTGGATTGTTGGGTTTAGGTTGATCTAGAAGAGTAAATACTTCCCCGGCACCTTCGCAATCTGATGAAGTAAGGAGAGGGGTATGTATATGGATAAAGTCATTCTCCTACATATGTATATATATATCTGTTAGCTCCAGAGTGATCTAGAATATGAATGTCGAACCCACCTCGAACCAATCATGCCAATCTCTCATTATATTATCCCTTATCCTCATCACAGCTGCGGTCTGGGAAGTACGGAATCTCAGATGAGCGTTATCACGAAGTACAGAATTAGGTAGTGATTTCTTTTGGATTGGGTATGTCTACGCGTCACAACATATACATAATTAGCAATGAAAGAAACTTGGCTTTGGATGTAAGATGCGATGAAAATATTTCTTATAGATACGCATGTTGGTCAACTCACCTCGGAATCGCACTCTCCCAAGATGTTCAGATCATTCACCAATAATTCTAAATACTGTCCTTGGCCTTTTGATTTTTTCAATTCTCCTTTGAGATTTACGCTGGTCCCATTCGTCAGTCTGCGAAAATGCAAATAATCCACCAAGTCAGCTATATCCATACACGCTCAATGAGTTGGTGACGGGTCATGTCAAACTGCCATAGTAGGACGAGTTGATCTGATAAGATGGGGGAAGTCCACTCACCCATCAGCTTTTCCCTTGCCTTTCAGTACAGCCTGCAGGCTCTTTCCCGAGCTCCCGTCATTGATCTCAGCGAAGGAAACATTCTTGTGCGTCCGTATAGATTTGATCCATCCGTTGACGGAGATTGGTTCTCCAGGTGATTCAGTGGATGATATTGATGCTGCCGTCTGGGCGGTCCGCTGAGATAGTATAGTGCGTACGGTGGGTGGAAGGGTCGATAACTTTATTGATGTCCTTTTCATCTTCCACAATTAGCTAGACACCGAGGGGAAACCTAGAAATGAGGGTATAGTGAATGACTCGAAGAAGAACCGTTTATGAAATTTCGGAAATGTCATTCAAGTTACCTTTGAAGTTGACCTCCACTCTCAACTTATCCCGCTCTCATCTCACCCAACTCTCTCACTTACCAAGGACTTGAACTTGGTGTGCATGATGGTCCGTCCACTGGTGTTATATGGGTATTTATTATGATGAATGCATGTACATCTTTCTTTCTGTTAGTACATAGAGATCATTGTGTGTGTCGTATGGCGACCGATATATCTCGACCTGATATTCGGTATATGGCTTTTTTTTTTCAGAGATGAAAATTCCCATGCATCCCCCATGCTTAAGATATACGCCATGCATATTTGCGGCCATGTGTACATGTATACAAACAGTACAGTCCAAGACAAACATCACCAGCGTGCTGTAAGCTGTAACGTTACGTTGGTCAGACTGAAACCTCTGACCTGCCCATCGGATAGAACATGGATGTGGAGGCTTTTCCCAAAGGACATGTGAGATAGGGGCAAAAATGTAAACAAGCCCGTACAGTTACAACGTTTACTGTATGTCCTGCGATACGGAAGGTAAAAGAGATGGGTCATACTTTGCGGGATCGTTCAAGCGGAGAGCAAAGAGGTGGATATGTATACAGTAGTGTACAAGATCTTGTTTTTGACTGGAAAATACCAGCTTCGGTTCCTTTCATCTATTCTCATCTTATCTCTAATACTTTCTCTTCTGTTTACAAAGACAAAACAATCATCTTTCGTTTGATTCACATTACGCTCTTTTACATATCCTAACTAAGATCATCGAAGCATCGATAATTTCGGCTCAATCAATTCCACACTGCCTTAGTCTCAGTCTCAGATAGTTCCACCATAACCTATCTTGGCATCAGAACTCCTGGATCGTCAGAAAGAAAGAAACGAAGACATGTGAGTGAGCGGGGATTGAATTTCTCGTCACTACTCGTACCCATACACCGCTTCTTTCGTTCTTTTCGTTCTTTCCCCTTCTCTTCTTGTTGTTGTTCTCCTTAGTATAATTCCGTAAAGTATCTACATGCCTTCTCATGACGTTCTGGTAGCGTCATCTGAATGAACATATTAAGCCTTCTCTTTCGCGCCCTTGATCCTTTGAATCCTGCAGATAAGATCATTGCTGACGTCTGCTCGTACTTTTCAGTTGTTTACCTGGACTGTATTTCGTTAGTATCTCAGGCACCGCTTTGTGTTAGTGTTTAGAGTGCGGGATACTTGGCGGTTAATCATCGGAAGGCCCTGAACTAAAACACTGAACATCAGGCAAACATTAGAGTAAGTTGTACCCGTTGAACCGAAACACAACACAGCACAGACCTCCTATAAACCATCGACTATCTCCATCCATCTCTGTGACTGGTCCACTCAACCCACACAATAGATATATAAAAGCTTACAGCTCATTCTTCCTTATCTCCCCTCCCTTCACCTCTTCTTTCACCTTCCTCTGCTTCTCTCATCCTCTTCTGGTCATTCATCCGGTTCAGTCTCATTTCGACCTCTTACGGCACGTACACATCACTGCGCGGAGCATTCATCAACGTCAACCAAACATGTTCACACATACATTACTTTCAACTTTCTCTTTTTTGGTTATCGCTGCTGCGGCCGCACCAGTCGATGAATCATGGGTACAGCCTCGAGATTCACCAGTCCACGAATTATTCTACAAAAGAGCTCCTAACCCTTCGGATCCCAGTGAGTTCGGATCTTAGTACCTGGTACCTTGAATATCTTTGCTGATCATTCCTCTTGATCCGATTCAAATAGATTTCGCATCAAACTATCCAGCACCTGGTAGTACACCACCAACCGATTCATTACCCCAGGCATGGACAGATAAGTTGAAAACAATCAATCTACCTGACGTTCAACCTTCGAGTCCGAACAATGGTTATCCAACTTATGCAGATGGTGAAACTCCAAACGATCAGAAGATCTGTTCATTCACTTACGAATGTACGACGGATGAAGATCTGTATAATCCACCTTCAGGTGTCCTCGCTGTATGTCTCTTTCGATCCCGTCAAAGTACTTGTTTTGATCTCATGATGTATGACTGATCTTCACTCGTATCTTGATTAGCTGTCCTTCGATGATGGACCAGGAGAGGCTTCACCAGACTTGTACAGTTTCTTAGCCACCAACAACATCTCAACTGCTGCTACCCATTTTATGATCGGTGGTAATATCGTATACAAGTAGGTGTTTTCAATAACGAAATCGCACATCCCGTTTGGTGTATACGTATGTTCTAACCTGTGCTTCCTGGTAGTCCTACCGGTATGCAAGCTGCTGTCGATGCCGGTGGACTTATCGCTGTCCACACATGGTCTCATCAATACAGTAAGTCTCTCTATCAATCCCTGTGGCTTGTCAGCTGGACTAATCATACATCTGGCACGTGTAGCTACTACCCTTTCCAACGAAGGGGTTCTCGGTGAACTCGGATGGACCATGCAAATCATCAGTGATCTCAATGGAGGACGAATCCCCAAATACTGGAGACCACCTTACGGTGATGTTGATAACAGAGTTAGGGCAATTGCGAAAGGAGTTTTCGGACTTGAAACCGTTGTCTGGAACACTGGTAAGTAGATACGTTCGTTGTCCTCTATACTCCACCCCCAGATACTCCTGCAAGCGTGGTCGAGAATGTATCGCTTACCAATTTGATGTGCTAGATTCCGCTGATTGGGCTATCGGCAGTGATGCCCAATATACCCACGACTCGGTCGTCTCCCAAGTCAACCAATGGTTATCCGGAAACAAGACCAACGGATTGTTATTACTTGAGCACGAAATCAAGCAGACCGAGGTCGATGTCTTCAAGGCGATCTTCCCAAGCATTGGATCGAATGGATGGACCATCAAGAATGTCGCTGATGCATGGGGCATGGATTGGTACGTTAACTCCGGTAAGACCAATACCGAAGCTATCACTACGATGTCAGTCGGAGCGAGCACTTTGGCAGTGACCAATCAAACCACCTCTCAACAATCTTCTACCTCCGCGTCTGCTTCTGCTTCTGTATCGACGACTTCCGGTTCAGCCTCTACCACTTCGGCTCAAGTCGCCACTTCCACTTCAACATCGCCTGCTACCGCTGCTGCTGCTGCGAATTCAGGCTCATCATCCTCTGCTTCTTCCACTCTGGTCATCCCTGGATTTGCTTTAGCAGGTTTAGGATTCTTCGCTGCTCTTTTCCTTTAGATATAATCAGTCACTTTGCATTCAAAATTAACATGGACAATATTTCGGATTTGGTAATTTAACGAAATGACATTTCACGATGTAGATAGAAGAAACAGAATAGGACCGAAGGGGGTTATAATTACAACACAACATCTCGTGTAAGATGTCCTTATAGAGTATTCTGAAGGTTTAGATGATAATGACGAATGATAGATAATTAGGTAGTAGCTTTCATATAGCATTAGCAACAATCATGTTTGGAGAAACGATACGTAACATGGACAATAGTATCCATTTTCATTCAGTAGTAATTCAAGTACATGCATTTCCATATGATATGTAATGGTACTGTATAGCTCAGCGTTGTATCGTAGCCGTTATAAACCATCGCCTGCGTTACAATTCAAATTGATTGTACAGTTATTCGCTCTGTGAAGCAAAACTATATCACGTTGAGGTAAGTCAAGCTGTAATCTATGACCTGGATTGTATGATGCAATTCAACTATCAATAATGGACACAGATGACCAATCTTCGAGGGGATGTGGGTGCGCGAGTTGGTCAGCATATTCTAGGTAAGTTAGGCATTTTGCAGCTGTACAGGCATATGCTCTTACTTTGACGAGAATGGATGACTCTTTGAGCAATATATACTGATAGGTGTTGGAACGGACAGCGACCTTGCATACCGGTACATGGACTGTACTGTACGGACAATAGGTTTTCTTGTCAGGGGAGGACAGCCGCTCGGCAGGAGAGGATAAGATGAATGGGAGAAGTCCTAGTACTGGAGCATACCAACCGCTCCAAAGCAGTAGTCGCAGTACCTTCAATCGCCTCGGGTGACAACCCAAATCTTGAGATCTGGAACCTGGTCGAGTCCCAGTCGTACTGGTGACTGTTGTAGAATAACATAACGACAGAAGGACATCCTGTACTGTGAGCGAAATGTACTTTGCTGCACTGTATTACGTAGATATCCATGATCAGATTGGTGATGCTTTGCGACTTACCAGGGAAGGATCGATAAGCATCATTCCACCTCCATGAGGTCTTTCGACGATATATCTATCAAGTATCAAAGGATCATGGATCAGTCAACGGAAACTTGAAAATGAAGATTGAGAACTTACTGATAACTGAAAGGACTTTGATGATGTCCTGGATGTCCTCTCTTATGGACCGCCCCAAAGGCATTTGCGAATGGCTTGAACCAATCAACTTCGACTGTAGTTTGGAAGATATCTTGTTGGTGAGGAAGTGAAACAACCTCATGGAACTTTGGTTTGAATATGTACAGGTTTATTCGTCAGATCTTATAGAGGAAAGGCGAAAAACAAAAGGCCCGGATTTGGTTATGTACTCACTTCGACAGTGATTGACATGTTGGAATCGATAAGCATATGTCAGTCGGAAGATAGGCGAAAGGTCGAGATGGGTTGTTGAAAACTGATTTCCGCAAGTACATCAAGGGGTACTTATACCTTTCATTGTACTCAACTGGAACATCGAAATCTTTCGAGCTAAGCATATCCCCCAAAATGCGCTTCAAAGTCGTGTCAAAGGGTGTCTCTGGACATCAAGCAAATCATCTTCTCATGATACAGGTTCATATTCGCTTTACTGAATTCCGATGAACCACAATGGTCATCCGGCAGCAGACCATGCTACCGAAATGGTAACTATGTGATGCGAAAATGGTCGTTTTTGAGATCGGCGAGGCATCCTAGATCAGGTCAAGGGATGAAATTTGCCTTTGGAAGACTATAATCTTCGTGTACAGGTTTATCCTTTAGGGTTTTACCTATTCCTTTGACCTTTTAAATATAACAACTGATTGTGTGTGTTCATGTATATTTGTGATGCATCATCAAGGCGCCACTTTTTAAGATTAAGAGGAGAACGCTAAAAGTTCAGTGGAAACCTTAACACGACTACAGTACATATAAACACTTTTGTCCATCTTTCATCATTCGATACGTATATATCGTAGCAAGGTGCGGACGCCGGATAGGCAAAGATGATGATCGGAACCAAGGGAAGCGAGAATAAAGCGAAGAGCTAAGAAATAGAGAATCGCAAAATACACTTAACATGCCTTCGAGGCGTGCTCTAGAGGCCACATCTGCATGCTACTTTGCTTTCCCCTGAACGTCTTCCGTCTGGATGGAAGTATCCTCTGAAGACCTTACTGTACTTTGCGACATTCAATTGTATTCTCGATAACAATATCCTTCTACATTATCTTCCTCAGAGGTTTTTCAACAATGTCAATCCCTATTGAATCATTCACTCTTGTTTAGACTTTCTGAAAGTACCAGCCGTGTATGATCGACAGATGTTGCAGAATGACTAATATTTTAGATACAAGGTACTATCATTTTGGGTGCCAAAAGTAAGCCTCAAAGCGTCAGATCGTCACCAAAGTGATACGACTGTCCCCCGTTCGATGGCGTTATCGTGCAGATTCTAAATATCATATTCATAGATGCAGATACAGTACAAAGGCTCACACATACATAAGATTCAGGACCCTCTTTCAGTGAATTATTCAACCGATCTTCGAACAACTCTACTTGTATAAGAATTGACAGCTATACACTTTCTCATCTTGATCCCAGTGTTCCCAGATGGAGTCCGGATCTTCCTCTTGATCTACCATTTCTTTCGAGGGGATCGCAAATGCTATAGTCTCATATGGTTCTGCTGCGAGCTGTGTGTGTTTGTCAAATGAAGTCAGCAACACTCAGATATCTTATCATGCAGAGACAAACGAAGTTGTAGGCGGAGGATAAAACAACTCACAACTAAATATTGGAATGCTCTATTTGGTATTTCCCTTCTCTGCTCAAATGCAGACATGAACCTCCTTCTAGGCCGTTCACCTTCTTTGATCTCAGGTAATGAGACAGTGAACAATAACCCCATCCTCTGACTGACCGGTTCACGTATCTTGATAATTTTGTAACCTGTTCATGCCGTATAAATGCATCATCAGCACCTCTCAAGTGATAGTCACAACTGAAAAGGTGTCACACTCACCTGGACGTCCAATCTTGACGAAAACCTTTTTCTTGACTTGCTGAGCAGCATTGGGAGCAGCCTGAATCATCAAAGAAGCATCTTTGTTATCCTTTGCTGCTCTTCTAGCCAAGTTTGTCTGATGTTTCTTTCCCTGCGTATGGGCGAGATATGAACCTTCGTTGACGTGGAGTGTAAGACATAATCGACATTCAAGCGTACCCAGATGAGTTCTACAGAAGGGTCAACATGATAATCATGTATATGTAAGGTTTGCAGATGCAGATGAAGGATTGATGCTCACCTGAGGATATATGGATCTTTCGCTAGATCTATCGTCTCCAAAGCCAACTTTCTCAATCTCTCTCTTCGATCTACCGCAGTCTCGGAAGCTCCCGCTATGCAATACATCAGTAAGTCTTGCTGATTATGTTTTCACAGTGTCCCACTCACCAACACCACCACTACCTTTGTTTGCACCAGCTCGATTCTATTGACAAGTTAGCAGAGATACAGGGGTGTGTCGAAGAATGTAGAGAGAAACTCACTTGATAATCTACAAAGGCAGACTGATGTCAGCAAAAGTCGATTCATCCCGTTATCATCAGATGCACTCACCCATTTTCCACCCAGTGACTATCCAATGATGGGTCCTAGTCTGATATTGATAGAGATATTGGGATGCAAGTTGAACTTTGAAGTGGTTTGTTTCCTTGACATCCTGCGAAGACCAAAGACTGACGACGGAATCAAATTTTGGCTGGGTCGGTGCCCCACTCTGGCTTCGAAGTTTTCGTTCAACGATACTCAGTATGATATGATCATATTTTCAACCAAGACCTATTCATCAATCGTTCTCCTTGCATCTGAGTACGAGATACCAGGTAGAGATCACTACACAAAATGTCACTGTTCCCGTCAGTATTCGAAGGGTCGGCTGCTGGACCCTCGAAGTCACTCACTTCGGCGTTCGCAAAGCCCTCTAAAAACAACAACAAACGAAAACGACCCTCGCTCGGTGGCCATCACGATGAGAGCCTTCTCAAATCGACTCAAGCCAATCTCGAGAAGCTGATGAGTAAGCTGGAGAAGGGAGATATCAAGGAGAAGATAGGAACGGAAAGTATGGGTGGATCAAGTAAGAAGAAGAAGGGAAACGCGCATGTCGAATTGAAGAAGGGATCGAAAGTGGTAGAGACCCCGAAAGGCAAAGATAGAAGTCAAATTCCCCAGAATCAGTCTACACCCGGGTCGAGTAAGAAGGAGAAGTCTACGCCTAAGAACCAACAGCAGCCAAATAAGAAAAGCAAAGAGAAGAGTGATCCGGTGGAACTTCCGATACCTCCGGTATCGTCATCATCTGAGGGAAAGATCAAAGTCGGTGGAGAAAACTTGACGGATATGCAGAAGAATATGCAAGCTAAACTTGAAGGAGCGAGATTCAGATGGATCAACGAGCAATTGTACTCTACGCCATCGACGGAAGCTGTGGAGATGATGAAGAAGGATCCAAAGATCTTCGCCGATGTGAGTTGACCTTTGTTTATCGTTCAACTGTCATCTCGCTGTTCAGGCGAGGTCAAGCTGATCATGATCCGTGGCCACGCAGTACCACATGACTCACCGAGTGCTTACTGCCGGATGGCCCTCTCCACCGCTTCAACACATCATCAAAGCTCTCTCACCTCTACCTGCTGGAACGGTTATCGCAGATCTGGGTTGTGGTGATGCGGGCTTGGCAAGAGCTTTAGTACCTCAAGGCAAGGTTGTATTGTCATATGATCTGGTAGGAGATTCAGGTGTACCTGGAAGTAGTGATCAAGTGAGGGAGAAGAAGATATCGGAAGGATGGGTTATCCAAGCTGACTTCCTGGAACAAATTCCCTTACCTGGTAGACCTGGTGGTGTAGACATTGGAGCATCGGTAGATGAGCAAGCACCAAAGAAGAAGGGTAAGAGGGACGAAAAAGCCTCAGAAGTTGTGGATGTAGTGGTCTGCTGTTTGAGTCTGATGGGTAAGAATTGGGTAGGAGGAATAGCCGAAGCTTGTAGAGTACTCAAACAAGGGTGAGTGGATTAGCGCTGCCAACTATTCAATAGTATGTAGGTCAAAAGCTAATCTTGTGGTTCTGTAGAGGTACATTCCATATCGCCGAAGTGACCTCGAGGTTCACATCTACAGAAGCGTTTGTAGAGAAAGTAGAATCATTTGGACTCAAGTTGGAAGAGCAGGATTCACCTTCAACCCATTTCACTCTGTTTAGATTCATAAAGGAATCGTCTGTACCCCTCGGTCCAGCTAGGGGAGAAGAAGGATGGCAAGAAAGGGTCAAGGAAGGTGAAGATTTATTGAAAGCTTGTGTATATAAGAAACGTTGATGAATTGGGGATGTCATCTTGCGTAATGATTCAGCGCCATATATGGGAGAATAGGTACAAGTAATTTGCATTCAGCTATCGATACGCAAGTGTGTATGATCATGATCCCGTCCTAGCTGTGGTTCCGACCAACGGATAGTCACGACGAGTACATTGTTGATTTGACGAATAGAAATTTCAGCGCATCCCATGTGTCATAATTTTGATAGACCCGTTTGGGCCGCTTTCATTGTCCTCCTATAACCTTGACAACGAAGAAAGTCAAGCGAAATCTACTACTCGATTCACTAAGAAGTGATGTAATGATCGCTCAATCGCCGTTCCCTGCACAAACAATCCTGGTTTTTCGGATCACACTTTTGAATGCGTTCGGACATACGTGAAGGTCTACACGATTCAAGGATTGTAAACGAGGAACGTCAACGGTACAGTATTGTAGGTTGTATGTAGCACGAGCTCGAACCTTTCGTCATCACATGGATGAACCAGAAAAGGGGTCGCACTCGAAAATTTTCCGGGACCGGAACGGCGTTGAACCATTCCACCCAAAAACCTCCTAATCCGACCTCCGAAAAGGAATTCCTAGGAATCATACCCTGATCAACATTGACAGCAAAAGTCTGCCTCTCGTGTTGCCCCTTGGACCCAGAAGGACGTTTCACGTTTAAGCGAAACAAACTAACGCCTTAGTCGTCATGGCTCATGGCTCGGTAAATCAAAACAAGGTATGACCGTGAAAACATTGGATTCGAAAAGTTTTTCGTTTTAGTGGTCTTGTGTGGTACTCGCTAGTACTGCAGGATCAATCCAATGACGGTTCTCGGAGATGTAAGGAGACTCTGTTGTGTTCGCAAGTAATTGTTCCTCTGTCTTTTCCATCTACTGTACTGTATATCCTTTACCGCTTTTCATCATCTTGCTTTGGTTCAAATCATCTCCATCCCTCAATTTTCGTCAACGTGCCCACATTATCTCCTCATCCCCCCTGCACACATACCTGTCAGACTGCCATAAATATCAAGAGGATGATATTCGGACTCTCGCACTCCCACTCTTCGAACAAAGAGAAAAAGGAATTACCTGTTCTAGACTCAAACTCCGAGACGGATCTCGAGACTGCAACTGTCAAGACCGATGATGTCTTCGGTACCATAAGTGAAGACGGTCCGAACTACCGGAACGTGAGTATTAACATCAACTACTCATACCGGTGAAGCAGAGATTGCCTTGCTGAAAGTGTCAATGGTATAGGTCGGATGGCTAGGAACGACTGTCTTACTGATCAAATCGCAAATTGGTGTTGGTGTATTGAGTGTACCTTCAACTTTGGCTGTATTGGGTATCGTACCTGGTATAATCTGTCTATGGGTTATCTCGGGAATTATCTGTTGTAAGTACAATCCATTTGAACTGGAGGCGTACACCAGGACAAGCTTACACCGATTTTACGATCTTTATAGACTCTGATTATGTCGTTGGGCAGTTTAAAAGGAGACATCCCCAAGTTTGTGAGTAATGGCCATGATCTGTCCATCCTTACCTTAAACAGATAGCTAAAGACAAATTTTCTTGACGTAGACGGTATCGACGATGTTGGACATCTACTATTCAAAGGGAGGTTAGGAAGGGAAGTGATAGCTGTGATGTACTGGCTTTGTGAGTTCATCGCTTTAAACAGTCCATTGCTCTGACAGCATTCAGCTGACCTTGTATGTTTAGTTATGACATGTGTAGCTGCATCTGGTCTATTGGGTATCTCAATCGGTCTCAATGCAATCTCCTCTCACGGTACATGTACAGCGGTCTTCGTGGCTGTAGCTACGGTGATTACTTTCTTTTTGTCTTGTATACAGACTTTGGGCAAGATATCTTGGCTTGGATGGGTAGGATTGGTCTCGATCATGAGTGCTCGTGAGTGAAATCCATTCGTGATTTATCGTAAGTGAAGCATGCTGATTGTTTCTGGTATTGCAGTGTTAACCTTAACAATCGCCGTCGGAGTGGAAGATCGACCTGCCACAGCACCTCAGGACGGAGCGTGGGATAAAGGATTGGTAATCTGGGGACAACCTACTTTTACGGAAGCTATCACTGCGGTATCAGCTTTGGTATTCGCTTTTACAGGTACACCAGCATTGTAAGTTTCCCATTCAGCATCTTTGATGGTAATGGCTATGACTGATGCTGTATGACTTGTGGCGCAGCTTCGGTATCGTATCTGAGATGAGAGATCAAAGGAAATACACCCAATCTATGCTGCTCTCTCAAAGTTTCGTCACTGCCGTCGATACAGTCGTCGGCGTTGTGGTCTATTACTACTGTGGTCAATTCGTTGCTTCGCCAGCTTTGGGAAGTGCAGGTGGCACCTTGAAGAAAATCTGTTATGGTCTTGCTTTACCTGGTTTGTTCGTCACTGCTATGATGTTTACTCATGTAAGTGGTTTCCTGTTGAGTCGGTATTTTCGCAATACCCCTACAAGCCTTTGTGACATGACCTAGTCTGGATTGGATTATGTATCACCGATCGAGGATAAGGAGAGCTGATGGCTACTGTTATCGCTATAGCTACCCGCCAAATTCCTCTTCGTCCGACTTCTCCGAGGAAGTAAACACCTTACCAACAATTCCACCAAACACTACGCTGTATGGTACAGCTGTGTCATAGGATGTGTCTTGTTTTCATACATCATTGCTAGGTGAGTCGTCTAACCATTCTACTCTCATTGATCATCTTGCTGATGGGCGTGTCATCATATATCAGTGCCATCCCTGTATTCGACGGTATCGCTTCTCTTGTAGGAGCTTTGTTCGGTACGGTTTTATGTATCCAACTCATGGTAAGTTGCCTATTCCAGAATCGTGACATCCGAGATCAAAACTCAGACTGATGATTGTTTTGGTGAATAGGCCGGAATGTGGTTATACGATAATTGGGAAAAGAGAACCACCAACAAAACGGTTTTATACAAGTTCCTCCTTTTCTGGAACATTTTCATGATCGCTTTAGGTTCATTTTTGATGGTTGCAGGAGTAAGTCACTGTCCTCTCGTATAGGTGTTTGCGAAGACGGATAAGGCTTTTACTGATCATGTCATTGTAGACATACGGTGCTGTGATCGACATCAAAGACTCATATGCTGCTGCCGAAGGAGCAGGGGCATGGTCATGTAGAGATAACTCTTCATAAGGGATCATGGGATCATATGGGAAATATAATGAATGTATCCATAGAAAAACACATAGACATGATCACATGGCATGTATCGAATACCTCTCACTCCCACGGTCGAAAATGCTGTAAGGTTAACGATATCGAAGAAGGTTGTACTGCGTGGTCCCTTATTAACCTTGATGTTGGAGACATACTTGCGGCATGTGTCACTTGGGGGTCGTTGATCCCTGTGGTCTCATATTCAGAGTGTATTCATAAGACTCGGTCGACAGTATATCAGCAATAACCTTCACAGTTGCGGTGATAGTAATACTGTCAAATACTGTAGTGTGTAGATCGAATGATAAGACACTGTCGTGTCTATTTCATCGCACCGGGGGGGAAATGGGAGAAGCAAGTATCAATTCTATCTATCTTCGTAAGCGATATGACATACTGTAAATGCTTGTCATACAATACGCTACAACCTAAATCAGTATGTCCACTGTGCATTTTTCCTGGATCTGTTGATAGCTATCACAGCATACTATTATACCATACTGTACATCCGTTTTCTTATCTTCCGTCCAATATATTTGGAATCACAAACGCTTGTATAAGGCCCAGCAATCATGTCTTCAACAGAATACAACGAGAAGACACCTCTTCTCCCTTCAGACACAGATCAATCTTCTCTGGCTCCCAGTGAACTCACAGCACCTGTCAAAGAGGTTGAGGTTAATCACGATCTCAATCCCCAAACCAAGGAGATTGTCGAGACCAAGCCTCCTACTGGACCGGGTGTCCGAGACATCCGAGACCGTAAGTCTGCAATCCATGTCCATCTCAATATCCAGGCTTACGAGCTCGATTTGATGTGTGATGCATTTTAGAATGGGAAGAATGGATGGCGTATAGTTTCAGATATAGAATCAGATACGATCGACCTGTCGAGTATGATGAGAAGGGTAGAAATACAATTGGAGTATCTGGTGGTTGGGTCTCGGTCTCAAGGTCAGCATTACAGTAGCATTCGCCTTTCCCTCTTACGTGAGGTACAGTACAAATACAATAGTTGATGTGATGCGTGGATAATCATGTAGCATTATCATCCCACTGATAACAGTTCGAGTCGAAAAGGTAAATTCAAGATAGTCAAGGGGGAGAAAGGTAAGCTTGACGATTGTGGGTAATTGATGGCGTTCGCCTTCGCTGATTACAGTTAATATATCTCCTGTAGGAAGATGCCCGGATGAAGAATATATCTGGCCCAAAGGCAGAGATAAAAAAGCTTGATAACCTCAGGGGATTCAGTCAGACGGCCTGTAATAGTGAAGAGAAAAGGGAGAAGTATATTCCTCAGAAGATGTGAGATGCAATACGAGATACTGTATCGTTATTGCTTATAACGCCGAACCAGCACGCCCAAGGACAACTTTAGGGAAAGTTATCAGATATACATCGATCAAGCTATTGCAAAAAAAAAAATACAAAAAGTATCCATCTCAGATCTCCAGAGCTCATTTCTTCCATTTTTCCAGTGTCCTAATGTTTCGTTTCTTCGAATTCATTGAATATTTCGTTTCAGTACCATTTAAGTTTGTGAATATGAGGTTGACAAGTCGAATTACAGTAATCCAGTAATTGTATCAGCAAATGTTCATTTACAACTTGACCGGATACGGTTCATGTACTCACCCATTTTGGAACTTTAAGAATGTTCTTTACTTTATCACTGATTCCTTGTTGGTAAGATTGGGCAGTTCCTGGAAGGTATCGCCAATTTGATCATCAGCGATCCTATACGTATCACTCAAATGCGTTGATATCGTCTCACCGTCATTGTCGTCTTGATCCCTCCCAATTCGCTTGGCATGTACGAGTCTACCCAAATTCATCCATGGCATGAGAACACTTTCGGAAGTGGGACTATCACTGTCTCCATTCTCACTGGAAGGTGTATCATCATCCACTATTAAACATCCCGAATCAATCACAAATCAGCTCAACAGACGCTATACGAATGAGTAAGGAGAGTTGTTGTTCGCCACTTACCTATATCCTTCTCCACGTAAATATCAACGAATGTCACTTTCCCATCCTTCTCAATCACCGTGAAATTACCTTTACTATCCTCATACATTAACCTTCCACATGGATTGACCACTAACCAAGCATGATTAGAAGGATCGGGATGATAAAATCTAAAAGTTCCATCTGAAGAAGTTTCATAATCCTTGCCAGGTACGAATTGATGTTTGCCACCTTCGAAAACACCTTCAAAGAAGATCGTTCCGTATTTCCCCTTTGGACCATTTGATCCGACTGAGATGGAAAACCCAGAACAATCTTGGATTCCCCACGTACCGCTCTGTCTACACATCCAACCGCTTGATCCAGTTGGGTTGGTGAATGATAGATTACCGTGAGAGTCGATGGTGTATGATGACATCAGGGGATTATAGTTGGTCATTTCGATTCCTTGAGTTGAGTTGAGCGATCTGCAAGTCTGAAGTCCAGTAAGTGAGTTTTTGACTTGCATTGATAGTTGATAGTGGGATACGAAAAAGGTAAAGAAGAGAAATTAGATTGAGATGCAGATGCATTCAAATAGTGGTTTATATGCATACACCTATAGTTACAGGACAGACCGAGTGGCAAAGAGCAAATCCAAACAACCTTCTTTTTCCAAAATTAAAGTTCATGTGTTTCCCGACAGCACATCACGACATGCAGTGGTGTGACAATCAGTAAAATGCACGGCACTGCATTGTTGAGCAAGCAGTCGAAGGTCTGTGTAGCAGTGCACTGAAAAGATGTCTATGTGTTGATACGTACTCTCTTGTTCGATCCCAAATGAGCTCGGGTTATGCAAAGTTGCCACGCCGTATCAATGCACGATCGGATGTCCGAGCCACTTTACAAAATGCAGCATGCATGTATCATGACCTTCATACTATACATATCAAACATAAGAACAACCACTCTCCTCGTTATATGAGGTACATTACAGTACATCCCCAACAGAATGATAATTGATCATCGGTGAATGAGCAATCAAAAAATAATAATATATAAGTATATGATGATATTATTAGATGGACATCAACCCCCTTCCTCCCCGCTCAACTTCTGCAGTCCACATGACAAGCATCTACAATTCAATGACAGTCCCAGTACAGCATTTACAGCAACCTCTAAAATCCAATGTCGACTTTTCAAGTTCACCTATCTCCATCGATACCTTATACAGCTGATTATCCTTCTCTATATACCTTTGTTGAATATGTACATCTGATCGTTTGAGATCTAAAGATGGTGAATGTTTCGGCAGATAAGACGAGATGAACGATACAGCTGAATTTGTGAATCCCATATCCGCTTCCGTGTCTACTTCCGATGAAGGGTTCTCAGCCAATTTCGTTATTGGTTCAGAAACGGATCTAGGTGTATATTCATCTTGCTGCTGCTGATCATAAGAGAATGATATCAATGTTGACGAAGCACCAAGAGTAGTCGAAGTCGGGGTTTGATTAGGTAAGACGAAACAAGGGAGATCGACACCATTGTGAGTCTCAGTTTCGTCCGCGCTGACGCTTCGTTTCAGTACAGTTGACAATCCGAAGAATGATTCTCGCTTCGATTGGTTGGATTTGACGGGCGATGGATCTCTGGGAAAACCCCAACCTTTCATTCTTGCCAAATTGGGATCTGGCGTGGATTGCTTTGATCCTTCCATTGGAGGTGACGAAGCGAGTTGGGCAAGGGGTGAAGGAGGAGTGATTACGTGCGAAGCGATCGAAGGAGTCAACAAGACTTGATGTTCTGATTTCGCAGTAAAGACCGATTCGTCGTCCACTGCTACATCGAATAGCGATGGGGGTTGAGCAGGTCGCTGCATTTCTGCTAATTTGCTTAAAGCAGCTTCCTTTGCTCTGCGTTCAGCTTCGAGGGAAGTCGTAAGGTTGAAGAGCTGTTCTCGCATCTCGGCAATCAAGCGTGATTCGGCAGCATGAGAATCGGAGGAAGATCTGTCTGTAGGTACCGATGAAACGCTCGATAATCGATCACCGACTAATGTAAGACGTCAGCTAAGCAGATTAACAATTCAATCTGACGGTATCAGCTCACGTTTTCTAACTCTCTCCCTCAATACTGTGCTTTCCTTCCTTTCCATCTCCAGTTTTTCCTCCAGACTCGCACATCTGATCTTGAGCAACTCCACATCTTCCTTCAAAGCCTCCCTCTCGATCTCCATATCCAGCTGAACATCTCTCCAAGTAGCTTCGTCGGCGAAACTATCCCTCCTATCGTGGATGCCGAAACCCTCGTCTCGATAAGGATGGATAGTATCGTTGTTATCAGGAACTGGAGAAGTCCACATGGATACTGCTCCTGGGAAAGGCGAGTACTCTTCATCGACTTCATCCAATTCCCCTAAAACCCTCCCAGATCCGGTGTTATCGATTCCCAATCCTACCAATGTTCTAGGTCGAGGACATGGACGAGTGGTTGATCTTGAGGCTGATGAATTTCCCCATCCAGAGAGCTTAGGACTGGTGGGATGCAAAGGCGGGGAAGTCACGGATTCGGGAGAGAATACATTCCTTCCGTTTCCAATCGATAGATCATGGGACGAGGAAGAGCTATCACCTTTCTTGTATGAGATTGAACTTCCCCTAGAACCCGATCCAGGTGCAGTCCTTTTACGTGATGGGAACCCAGCTGATTTAGGAGTCGACATATTTGACGGTGTAGAAGAGGTCGATCCGATGGTAAGGGGCTTTGGTCTCCCCCTACCAATCGACCCGTAGCCTTTCGTAGGTGACGAAGCAGAGGGGGATGCACTTGATTGTCTAGGGAATGAAAAGGAATGAACGCTATCCATCGATTCTTGACGAGGCGTCGAAGAAGTCATGGATCCCAAACGTAACTCTCGAAGACGGCTAGGTGTAGGTTCCACGGGAAAAGAAGAGATCAAACTTTCTGGTTCATCGGAAAAAGTCCTGACCATTTCAGTTGGAGCTTCGTTATCGGCAAAGTCTCCCTCATCCTCTTCTGACTCATCTACCTCAGCCAAAGCACTGAGCTGACGATTTATCGATGGTCTTTTGGCCATAGCTGTCGACAGATCCATACCAAAGTTCATCCCATCGTCTTTTCCGTACTCTTTAGCTAGACCGAAACCGAACCCGGACCAGCGTTCTACAGGAGATTGCTGCTCGTTTGGTGAGCCCCAGGAGAACGTGGAAGATGATATGGCTGAAGCAGAGGAAGTTGTGGAAGCGGTGAGAGGAGGAAGTGTAAGTGAAGATGGGCGACTGAAGAAGTTTGATCCGGATCCAGAACCGAAAGCTCCAGACAATGGTCGATTAGACGAAGCGACAGAAGAAGAGTCTTCATCGTCCAGATCAGGGAGACTAATTTCAGCAATTTGAGGTTCCACTACAGGAGATCTGGACGCGGCGGACGGTCCACCGGTTAACTTCTCCAACGCTTTGCGACGAGACTCTTGTCTCTCCTTTTCAGCTTCAGCTCCTCTGCCTGAAGGTTCGAATTTTAGTCTTTGACCTGTTATCGGGCTGGACAACCTTGATCGACTCGCACTGTCACCCACACTAGTCGGTGAGCATGGTGACGAAGGAATACTGGTTGGGATGCCCAGTGAGGTAGGACGTGCTCCGGATAATTTGAGGTTGGGGAGAGATATGGAGTTTGAACGAGTATGCGAATGCCTCTTTCTAGCAGGGGTAGGAGGTGATGAAGGTAAACTTGCCAAACTTGATCCAGCGGGGTTGCTTGGAGTAGGTGAACCAAAGGCTAAAGGAGTAGGATGAGTGAGGAGGAAACTAGGAGGTCGTGAAGAGGGCGTCGAAAGTCTGTTGAGGTTTGGCGCTGATGCGGAAGCCGTGGGAGAAGCAAGGGGAGAGGTCGATGGGAATGAATCTTGCGAAAACAGAGATTGTGAAGATAATAAGGGTTGCTGCTGCCTTCTTTTCGGTGGGAAAGTTGACATAGGTGGTTTGGAACCAAAAGAAAAGGTGGATAATCTAGCTGCAACCTCTTCGTGATTTTCATCAGGTAGGATTCTCGGTTCAGGCGGGATATCAGGTGAGTCGAGCAAAGGTGTAGCAGGAGTCGTGATGATTTCCTTGGGACCGTCAAACACGCCCATCACCGAAGGTCTCGATAGTCCCTGACCCAGAGTCATACTCGATGAAATAGCGATGGATGATCTCTGTCGGCGATGAGCTTGACTATCTGATCTCTTGTGTCGATGCCCACCAGTGATAGATTTGACCGGCTGATCGAGCTCGATATCCTTGCCTTTACCTTTGCTTGATGATCGAGAGTGAGATTGAGGGAAGGTGAAGGGGGAGTTGATGCTTGCTTCTGTCGTCAGAGGCATCATTTTGGTCGGCGAAGGGGGCTTCGACGAAGATGAGGACCAAGAGACCATTGGAGTTGAATCTGGATTCTCGGACGAGCGAGATGCTCGGTAAGTCTGCAGCTGCAAGTTGCAGATGTGGGTAAGCCATTACAGAGAACCAGGAAGATCTGTGCACTCACCTTCTTTTTGGCAGAAGCTAACCTCTGAGCCCTCTTTTCCTCTTCGGATCCCGACGAACTAGAACTGCTCTCATGAGCGACTGAAGACATCTTCTCTAATATGGCTTTAGGTAGCAAGGACGTGAATCACTGATTGCGTAAACAAGATACGAGATGTGGAGTTGGCAATCTTGTTGGATTAAAGCAGAACGGGTTCCTTTAAAACAGGTTGATTGATATTTGACAGGATGGTAGTAACAGTGTGAATTCGTTCGTTGAAGATGTTAAATCGTAAGTCGTCAAGATGTAAATGAGCGTGAGGGGGTAATGAATGTAAAGGTCGGATCAATTAATCGTTACTGGACGTTGGAGATGACGAGAATAGGTGGGATGGTGGGTATGAGTGAGAAAGAAGAGGGGAAGTGGGGATTTGAGGTTGATGTTGTTTTCCCAACTGTTTTTGATGTTGGCGTGTGTTTGTCTTATTCTCATTGAGCCAGTGAGCCAAGCGTCGTGTGTATACGTGTATACGTGTGACCCAATCCAGCAAGAGGACAATGCGCCTTTGATCCTCGGTGATCCGTGTCACTGAGCGCTAAGCTAACACCCATATGATCCTACCGAGGGGAGATCCTTTGATCAATCTAACAATAAACACAAAACACAAAACACAAAATACAATTCGATATCACTGGGCGGAGTTCGTCTTCAAGACGATGGCTATGTGGATTTTCGAGATGGCGTCAAGCCTGAAAGAGTGTGGGTGAACGAGTTGGTCGGGTGAGAGTGTGAGGTGGTGATTGATCTGCAAGATACACCAACATCGACATCAATCGATGATCCATGTGAGACAAGCGAGAAGACAAGATCTACAACCTAAACAAGTTGAGAGGTCAAAGCGGTAATTAAGAACGGATGGCACTCACCGATGTTTTGACAAGGACCGGGCGGGAAAGGAAGATGGTGGGGTTATGAGGTAACACTGATAGGATGGATAGTTGGGAGATGATGATGATTGGAATTTGAAATCTGAATCTGAATTGATCTTATTCTGAAACTGAAACGCGTCTGTAATTTGCTTTTTGCTTTTTGTGTGTTCGACGTAGGTCCTTTAGTCTAATTTTGGTGCAGTACAAAAGACATATGATGATGAGCTACTTTGTTACAATGTCGATGATGGTAGTACATATATTAGCGAGCGACGATGAGAGTACAAGTAATGTTCATCAGCATCCTCCTGATTATACACAATTAAGCTTCAGCTTCTGAGCAGAAGAAAAACAAAAAGCTCTTTGCTGGAAAATCAGTCGGACCGACGCGTCGAGCATCAAGACCAAAGGAATTCCTTTCGCTGCCATCGATTCCCTGAATTGACGTTAAACCCACGGGAACAAGACGATCATACTTTTAACTCATAACACCCGTAATCTGTGCCTTGGCTTGGAGTAAATCAGTAATGTTCTCACTCCAGCAATCAGACAAACCCGTGTGTCAGCAGAAGAAGAGAGGAAAATAAGCATAGAGTATGGGAATACTATATATGACTTCGCCCGGCGCCTCTCTCGACGACCATCAACTATGGGATGATGAGAGATGGTGAGGAAAATGGCAGTTTTACGAGTGGTCATACCAATCCGAGCTGACGCGAATATCTCTCGTAGCCAACTTGTTGTTCCGGTCTAAACGAGTGAGAGTGATTCCATTCAATGCTCAGTATGCAGTGACAAACAAAACCCGTATGTCAGCTAGTGGCGACTACAGCTCATGCACATGTCAAACTTACAGGAAGAGGCAAGAGACCATCTCTTACCCTTCGCTTAGATCGATCTAACGTTCCCCGCATGGAACTATAATGATAAACCCAATACTTACCGAGCTGACCATACCTCACTCCTTGAGCTGACGAGATACTAAAACAATGGGAACTGGTCGTCAAGCATCATATCGTCGTGTCTTACTTTGCGCCCGAAGTGACCTCTCTACCTTACTCAGCTTATCAACTAGCTAGCATATATATGTCCCTCCTTCACCAGACAATTCTCTTCTCTTCGAATTCAAACCTTTCAAAAGACTTATATGTCGCCTAAGCACCAGTATATATATCGATACAAAGATATAGAAGTCAGACCTCGATATCGATCTATCAAAATGCGGACCTCGACTCCACCTTCAATCCCGCAGACGCCGACTCCCTCGTATGGCTCGAAGGAGGTATTGGGGAGTTCTCGTCAGCTCAAGAAGCATACTCCGCTTGGTGCCTATCCAACTCCTCAGTCCTCTTTGGAAGTGACTTCGCCGTCTGCTTCGAGATCAATTCCACCTTCATCTCAGCTACGAGTAGCATCTCCTCGATTATCGATGGTGATTCCAACGGATCACTCCGAGAGAAAGACAGTGAAGGTGAAATTAATCAATTTATCAAAATTCACGATCAGCTCGCCAAAGTCTTGTAAGTCTACCTCCGCTCTCCCAACGTCATACAGATGCTAATATGTTATGATGTCTCAACCTTGGTGTAGTCCGAATGAGAAGCACGTCGCGATCCCTCGTATTTGTGCACTTGGCGGTCAAAGTGCTGGAAAGAGCAGCTTGTGAGTCGTTCTCTTCGTACTGCTACAGTAGTCCGATTAAGTCATCGAAAGATGCTGACGATCCATGGGATAGATTCAGTATGGTGTCAGATGTGAGCTGATATTCACGAAGTGACTGAGCCGATTTCTATTCTCACTGGAAGCCTGTTTGTCAAGCAGACACCTCTCTACTGTGCTAACGGTAGAGCGACATGGTGAGTGTATGAAGTGTTCTACGTTCTCAGATATCGACCAAGTACTTATTTGCCTTTCCTTGTTCAGCTGCCCTCACTTGATCCGATTGAGAGGTCGAGGTCTAACTCTGAAAGTCGATGTCTTCATCCAAGTAACAAATGCAAGAACGGACCATACTTCCATTATCCCATTCGTCCAGAACCTTACCGACATGGATAGAGTCGCCAAAGTACTGCCATTGGCATCTGACGAGGCTCGAAGAGCTGATGGAGGTACGGATCTTGTCAGGTTAGTCGGGCCGAGTTATGCTCTCCCTAAATCATGCCATCGCTATGGAGCTGATTTGTAAAACTAGACCATGGGCCCAACTGGAGAAAATGGGTGAAAGCGAGAGAATATCAGGTCGAGAAGATTGGGCTGAATTTACTCGAAATGTGGTCATCATCAACGTGAGTTACTTTATCAAGCAGACAAGACTAGAGAACGGTGATTGGTTCTCATGTACGACATAGATTCACGGCCCCAATCTACCAAGCTTCGATATCGAGGATCTTCCCGGTAAGTATTCACGGTCTTTGTCGGACACCATTATTCAGATGTGGTGATGTTGACAGACGGTCTGCGTCTCTGTAGGTCTTCATGGAAATCCCCTGGTCGAAAGTAAGCTATTTCATAGATGTCCGCTGATACGCTACGGCATCGCTAATCATCAGGTGGTCTACTCACAATATACAGAACTTATATCCGATCGAATCTCCCAAAAACAGAACATAATCGTACTCTGTCTAGCTGGAGTAGGACGTAGGTTTTTCCCTCCCACAGCACTACTGACAGCACCAAGAAATATCTCAATGCTGATTTGCTTCCGAACAGAGGAACCTTCAATAGACGATCGAGGAATTCACCTCGCCATGAAGTACGATCCAGCCGGAGACCGCACCATCGGTAAGTCAACTCACATATGTGTCTCCGATTCCTTCTGATAATCAAATGAGCTGATTTGAGATCATATTCTCAGGCATCATAACCCGAGCTGACCAGATTGACGTTGTCCCCGGCGATCTCTCACCATTTGTCGATTACTTCATTGGACAAGGGGATGAGTTAGGAGGGTTCAAACCTCAATGGGGCTGGTGGCCTCTTCGTCTACGAAGTCCAGAGGAAAGACGACAGGGCGTGTCACTCAAGGAAGTTAGGAATAGAGAGAAAGCTTTGTTCGCCAAAGAAGATTGGATGAATATCCAGGAGAAAGCTGGTAGGATGTTCGGAATTGGCGAATTGGAAAAGAAGCTAGAGGAAGTGTTTGCGCTGAAAGTAGAAGAGAAGTAAGTCTTGTGTCAGCACTTTGAGCTTACCCAAAATTCTTGTCGAGCTAACGATCTTATCGCATTTAGTATCGTACATCTGAAGAAGACGTTACGAGAGTCTCTTAGAAGGCACTCAAACTGGCTATCCGACAATCCGACGATCCAAGATCCGGTCGCAGGTCTACATGACGATGTGATCAACCAATTCCACAATGTCTTGAAGGCCAAGATCGGAAGGTCTAATGCATCTGGTAGATTAGTCGATCTGCAAGAGAATTTAGAACGAATCGTTCAAAAGGCGATACCGGAGTTTGTCCCCTTTACCGAAGAAGAAGCCGAAGACAATGATACATATCAATCTTACTGCAGAGTCGATGGCATTGTGGTCGAAAAAGAGGATGTTGTGTACTTGGATACTTTGGCTGAGATGATCAAGAGGTGAGCACAATATCCATCCTTGTATGGAAGATGAAAATTCAAACTGAATCAACTTCAAGCGTCTCGAGTCGACGAGAACCAGGTGTGATCGATACGGTCAGCATCACACAATCTTTTGTCGACAAGTATACTGCGAGGTGGCGAAATTTGGCTATTGACCATATCGATCAGTTGTGGAAGGAGGTCGACAGTGTTCAAGAATCTGTCATCCGGGAGATATGTGGACACAATTTGGCGATGGCTGAAGAAATATCGTAAGTACATCACCAAAACTTCAAAGCTTGGTTCGAATTATTCATCGCTAATCGCTTCGACGGGTCCAGTCTCAAGCTCGAAGATCTCGTCAAATCCCTCAAATACGATTCCATATCCTTTATGAACCACATGTTCAAGATCATAATCTCTCCATTGTCCCACTCCGGTAGAGGTTACGCTCCAGGTTACCAAAGTGCCCTCAAACTAGCAACCGAAGGGTACTCGAAAGTCCTTGAGCCGTCCAACGGGCATCAACGAACGACAACCTCAACTTCGTCCATACCTTCTGATTCAAACAGCAATATACCCTCCGTCGCTTCCGAGACGTATACAAAGGTAGAAAGACATCAGTGTACAGCACTTCAAGCAAGAATCACGGTTCTGATGATGAGTAGAGCTCTTGAGTTCTCATCGTCAGTGGGGGAACATGCTCAAGAGTGCGTTATGGACTATCTAGAGAAGGTAACTCCTACTCTGAGGAAGAAGATGGGACTGGACCAAGTTGAAGAGAACGTCAGAAAGAGAGCGGGCGACCTCTTTGAGAGCGATAAGAAGAAGAAAAGAGAAAGAGAGAAGGTAGTGAGAGAGATGAAGAAGCTGAATGAGATTCAGTAAGTCAATTTCACATTGCGAGTTGCTTGGGTACGGCAGCTGATAGTGTGATGTATTGATAGGCAACATCTAGAAAGAATTGTCGATGCCTGAGATGTTGGGCGGACGGGAAAAAGTAAGCATAAAAGGTAGAAAGTGAAATAAGAATTTTGGGATCTGATGATATGATTTGATAATTGGAAGGATCTTTACCGTGCAGAATGGGACTTCGTCAGTGAATACGATGGTACTACATTTGTATGATATCTCATATATCCTGAATGCTATGCATATACATTTCTTGGTCTATGTACATTCGCGTGATCACCCCACTCCCATCTCCAATTCAGTCGCAATCAATCCCATCACCCAGTCTAGTATCCAGCAGCAGCCACGAGTTTTGTCAATTCTGCAAGCAAATCAACAGAACACATCAGTAAAATTCTTCCCATAAAATTGACTATCTCCCGTTCTCGGATAAGGAATACGAGAGTCTAGGGTATAATGAGTATCTGGAGTAAGAGGATAAACTCACGACTCAATTGAACGTTTTCCTTCACCACACCGGCTTTAACATCATTATCACCATTCTTCGGTACCACCGCCTTATCACCTTCGACATCCCATCCAATCTTCTCTACGTATCCGCTCACTTCGGATGAAGAGAGGTCTAACCATCTTGAAAGTTGGTTGAGCGAGATGGTAGAGAAGCACGAGGCTATCGAGAGGGAGAATTGGAATCGAAGGTCGTCGATGGGAGTGGAATGCGAAGGGAGATATCGGGTTTTGAGAACTACAGTTGGGAGAAGTTGTTGTTAGCTTTTGACTACACGATAGTACGCTTATGAGATGGATATTTGTATTGATAATAAGATCAATCGTGCTTATTACACTCCTATCTCCTCACTCGATCTACCGTCGTGAGGAAGACAGAAGACTCACTATTGGCAGCTTCTGATTCGCCGTTGAACTCTTTCCAGAACTTGGTGAATTGACAAGTCCTAACCAGCTCGTGCAAATTCGTTAGGTAGGGCATCAAGATTGATAACGCCTCGTCATCTGACTCGATATCGTGGAGGATTGCCTAATACCATTGCCAATCAGATATTAGCCATGCTCGTGTTCTGTCTATATATATATGTGTGTGTGTAATCGTGGGCTCGTGACTTTGTGAAGGAGAACGAGGATATCGAGGGCTGAGGGTTATTTGTAGATGGCTGATTGTTGCACTCACTGTAGGTTCTCTCAACAGACCCAATGACAAGTTGAAGTCTGGTCCATGTACGGTCGAACTCAGAGCTTTGATCAATATGTGAATGATGATATCCGGATTAGAATGTTGAGGGTTGAATTGATATAATTTCAATATAGCTAAATTGGCGAAAATGTCATATTGACCTTCTTTGATTTGAGATAAGAGGTATTCTTCCATAAAAGGGAGGTTGGTAGGGTTATATCGATCTATACCAATCACCAATTACATCAGCATGGATGTTAAAATCATCACTACGAAGTAGGTCGTCGGGAGATAGACACTAGAAGGGGACAGGTGAGACCAACTCACCAACACCATGGATCAACTCGTGGATCACCTCTGGTCGAGTTGATGGAGAGTGCCATTCGCTCAAGTTCTTCTTTGGTACTGCTACTGCCATTTTCAATGTTGCTTATAGTGATCTTTGATGTTTTTGATATACTCTTTTGGTGATTGCTCGAGATTCTGATTTTGTTGAATTCACAATTGCAAAAGGACAAAAGACGAGTTCGATGAAAACGACGGTTTGAAGCACGTGGGTGTATCACAGAGCAGTTTATATGCCACGTCATGTCAGCTGATCGTGCTCGGGCCCCCTCATCGGACGCGTCCATGTACTCTACATGTCACAGCGAAGCAACAAGAAAGAAAAACCAACAGTACATGATACATGCATGATACATGACGATAACAACACTCTCGATCACATCAATCGCGCAGACCTTACCGAGTGTACAATGAATCACCACCAACAGGCAATATGTCAACCCCAGAAGCTCCCATAGGAGCCAAAGTACAGGTAGCAGCTGGAACAGGATATGTCAGATGGACAGGATCCAATCCTGGTTTCGCAGCTGGGAAATGGGTCGGAGTGGAATTGTGAGTATGACAATCGCAAGTTGGATGCATCGCATAACTGATTAATCTGTGGACAGACTCGAAGCTGGAGGAAAGAATGATGGTTCAGTCAAAGGTGAAAGGTATTTTGACTGTCAACCTAATTTTGGTGTTTTCGTCAGACCAAGTCAAGTGAAGATACTTGAATTACCAAATAGAAGCGTGCCTTCGACTGTGAGCTTCATACCATAGACCATATCTAAGAATCAACCTAGCTGAGATACACATCGTGATACCAACATAGCCTCGAGGGTCTATATCGCGAACCCCAGCTACTCCAGCTGTATCTCGACCTCCCCCTACTCCTACATCTCGATTATCCTCCGCAGGACCATCGAGAGCCTCATCACCTCAGAAAGCATCCCTAAGATCATCGACCGCAACGCCCGCCACACCTCCTCGAGCAGTCTCACAACCCACTGTCACCCCTGGTCAACCATCATTCAGTCGGAGAATATCATCCGTCACTACTCCAGCTTCTACGAGCGGTAGGACCAGTGTCACTGGAGGTGCGTTCAAACGACCACCGTCGGTAGCTGGAAGAGCATCGACCACATTTGCACCTCAAAACGAATCAGAAGAAAAGGCTGAAGATGTACCAAAACGCACTGGCAACATGTCTCCTCCCCCTCCCCCTCTTTCTGCTCGTCAAGCAATTTCGCCCCTACCAACAATAACCGGTAAAAGAGTGGTCTCACCTACACCCAGCTTAACAGGTATATCACCCAGACCTATACCGACAAGATCAATTTCATCAACCTTATCACCTGCGTTCGAACTTGAAACTCCTTCTAATGCAACTCAGCAAAATCAAGCACCGTCAGCTGGTGAATCTCCCGTGAAGGATATTACATTTACCCAGAAGAGGGAATTAGAAGAACTAAGGATCAAAATTAGAATATTGGAAAATAGGAAACATGAGGACCAGGAGAAGATCAAAGTCTTGGAAGGCAGAGTGGGAGAAGCTGATACGCTGCGAGCTGCTAGAGTGAAATTACAAGGTAAGCTCTCAAATTGTCAGCTGGAGGAACGTCACCCGAATAGGGCGCAGTAAGCTGAAATGCTAACTTTTATCGATGTTAGCTAAATTTCAAGAAATACAATCATCCTTGATAACTGCTCAAAAGACGTCAAAGGATTTGCAGTCGGAGAATAACAGATTGGAATTGAAAGCTGCAGAAGCTATGGATCAGCTAGAAATGGCTGCATTGGATAGAGAAGTGGCGGAAGAAAAAGCTGACAGCGCAGAGTTGGAAAAGGAGAAATTGAATGAGAGAGTACAGGAATTGGAACTGGAAGTGGCTGTGCTAAAAGAGGAGAATGGTATGTTATCTTCCGTTTCGGTTAAAATGGTTCAGCCCCCAGTACCTCACCATGAATCTGAAACCAAGATGACAAGCTGATCGATCATTGATTGTTTGTTTGTTTTAGCGGAATACGAAAAACCTGTGTCTGGCTTGGAAGGTGAAAGAACGAGTTTGGCATTTGTTCAGCTGGAGAAGCATAATGAGAGATTGAAGGAGGCTCTGATAAGGTCAGTGCAGCTGGATATACAGTGGATCCTTTGAAAGTGCATCCCCAGCTGAAATGACACAATAGACTTCGTGACGTCTCTGCTGAAGCTGAGAGAGAACATAAGAGCAAAGTCGCGGAGATGGAAAGAGAGCTGACCTCTCAGGAAGAGTTGCTCGGTGAGTCTCAGCTGTCAAATTAGATGCGTTTTGTTTTTGCAATTTCGTTCTCAGCTGATGCGGTTCGTTTCATCAGGTCAACTGGAATTAGCAGAAGCTAAATTGTCTAATGCCGAAGCTCAGGTAGAAGATTTGAAACTTCAGCTCGATGATGCCTTGGGAGCCGAGGATATGCTGGAGCAGCTGACTGAAAGGAATCTGCAGATGGGCGAGGTGAGCTTGTAGAACACGTCACATCATGGGGTATGTCAACTCATATCTTCATGCTTGATAGCGAATCGAAGAGATGCGGGTGACCATAGAAGACCTTGAAGCTCTGAAAGAGCTAAATGACGAGCTCGAGGAGAACCACGTAGAAGCGGAGAAAGCTCTCAACCAGGAGATCGGTCAGTTCAATAAATGACGTATGTCTTGCGGCAAGCTGACGTTAGCACATAGAATCACTCACTGTTCAACTGCGAGATGAGCAATCACGAGCTACAGATCTTGAAAATGTTGTTCTGGATATGGAAGCTACCATCAATCAGTTCCGAGATCTGGTATCAAGCTTACAGAGGTAAGCTACCTTGCTATCCGCGTATAAAGACACAAGCTGACGCTCATGATAGCGAAATCGATACTCTTCGAATGCAACAAGCGACAGTCGAATCTGAGACCGCGTCAACATCCAAAGAAGCTCAAGCCCTCATGAACCTCAATTTGAAGTTGCAGTCTACAGCGGTGAAAGCGCAATCCAAGACTGTCGATCTAGAATTGAAGAAATTGGAAGCTGTACAACTTGCCGAACATCTGCGAATCGTTACATCTTATTTACCTGATGCGTATAACGATACTGAAATCGATTCTACTACGATATACCTGTTCTTCAACAGAGTATCATCAAAGGTTGATATGTTGATTTCGATAATAGCTCAAGTACATGGTTTGCCCAATTCACTTCACAATGCTACGTCCGAGACTTTAGTTGGTGTATGTGAGTTGAAAGGGAAATTAAGACATTTCAGCGGATTGAACAAAAGATTCTATGGGATAATCAAGAGATGTTCACCTGAAGATTGGTTGGTATTTGGGAAACTCCTCAGTGAAGTGGGAGGAGTAGAAAGTAGAGTAGATGGTTGGTTGAATAATGTGAAGAATGATGAGTTCAATGAAAGTGATTGTGCAAGAGAATTATCAAGGTAAGCTGAACATCTCCCCCCTTTGCTGAGATCATCATTAGCTTACACTGTGATGTGATGTGATGAATGGACAGTTTGATAGCTCAATTTGACCATTTATCTGAAACGTCCTTCAACAAACCTCAATTGAGTGTTGGCGAAACACAATTGGCATTGGCGTGGAATTTCGATTCGGATTTAGATAATTTCGCCGCTGCTGTTGGGTTTGCTAGACAGGCTATCTTAGGATTGACAAAAGAGGATGGTACGTTATTCACTGATCCATACTGGCTTCGATACTGCGGTCTTCGAGACATAGGCTGAAATATACTTGATGACGTGTAGATATCGAGATTGACGAAGGGGAGTCGTCGCTTGAAGAAGGTGTTTACGAGCCTGTACAGCGAATTTTGGAATTAGTGAGAAGTGTTAAAGTACCTTCCGGGTAGGTTCATCTGACCCCTGAACGACACTGATTTCTTGAGCTGACCAAAGACTATCAGTAAACTCGTTGCTCAACTTGAAGAGATCGTGTCGGCATCATCAGCATTATTACCTGAACTTACGATAGCACTAGGAGATGTAGCCAATAGCGTATCAAACGCTGTAGATCTAGCAGTTCAGGTAAGCTGCAAAGAGCTTTTTGAGGTCTGACTGTGTAAAGCTTACGTTTATCCTTTACAGCTCGCTCAAAGAATAGGAGCACACGTCGCTTCCCTTAGATCCAGCAAACAACCCTTACGTTTGTCCGATGTTGAGAATTTCTTGATTGAAATTACAGCCGAATCTTCAGCTTCGTCAGATGCCCACCCTTGGGAATTGATCGCGATGTTCGTGGCTAGATTAGGTAATGAATTGGGTAACGTACTTCCGAAAGTGAAAGAAGCTGTTAAAACTGGACATTTGGTATCCAGTGAGTTGACCTCCTGGCTTACAATCCATTAAGCTTCGACCTGCGAATTCAAATCATGCTCATTTTGTATTCTTGTTCTAGTGGATGTACCACCACCTTGGTTGGATAGAGTAGCTACCATCAAACAAGCTGCCTCGTTCAACGCGGACACGGAAAGGAAGGTCGTGGCGTTATCCGAGGAACTGAAAGATATGTTGAGGGAGATTAAGATCAGGGTACGTATAGCTATCCTGATCGCTCGGATGCTTTAGCTAACGGACTGTTCACCGTTTGTACAGGATCAAAATCTGCAAGAGGCTGGTGTCAAGGTTGAAACCCTTGAGAGACGTCTTGAAGCGTCCAGGAAACAGGTCAGCTATTCTTGCTTCAGCGCGGCCGTATGTGAAAGCTGATATATCTTTATTGAAAGGCTGATACGATCATTGAGCTCGAGAATGATGTTGCCAAAGCTAAGAAGCAAGAAAAGGTGTATGAAGATGCCATTGAGCAGCTACAGGCTGAGCAAGATGCATTGGAAGCTGAGAATGCAAGATTGAGAAAGAGCCAGGGACAAGGTCAGGCGGATAGACAAGGTGAGCTTGAAACAATTTGATTATGTGGATCTTAAGCTGATCTATCGATTGATTTATAGGAAACAACATCACTTCTATGCCTGGAGGTACGACCATCGAACCAATCAATTTCGGCGGCGCCATCGGTACTGGTTCTGGTTCTGGAGCTGGAGCTGGATTTGGGTTGGGTCCCGAATCATCTCTTCAGTCTAACGAGTTGATCGAGAATTTGAGGAGTACAATCCGATTCTTACGACATGAAAATGCTTTATTGAAATCGAAAGAGTTCTATAACGATTTATATACCTTATCGCCATTGAAGTATACTTGTTCATCAAGTTCCTCTTCTTCTATACTTCCTGAATTGGTCAAATCGAAATCAAAATCACCTAAATCGCCTTCGGCTGATAGTAGTAGTGCAAGTGATGATGAAGATTGGGAAATACCAATTACACCTACCGATAAATCAATATTGAAAAATACTTTACAAGTAGAAAGTAAATTGTTATTTGACAGATTAATAGATTTCCAAACTACTCCTAAAATCGTGGATATATCTAAATTCGGTTCCACTGCCGCCAGTGCCACTAGTTTGGAGCAAGGTAAATATTGGAGAAGAAGAAAAGAAGAACCTGAACAACAGATTGTAGATTGGAAATTGAAAGAAAGGAAATTGCAGAAGAGGTTGGAAGATTTGAAAGTGAGATTTAATGGGTTGAGTAACGGTAATATCAAAAGTACCGGTGCTATTCGAAGATGACATGATTGGATTGAATAGATTCAAAATGACAGATACTTGCATATGTAAAATGTACTATACGATTGATATGGATATTCTACGAATTGATGATTGCGATCTACTTTATATGATTTCCAAAATTTGTGCGTTCTTGACGCATGACGAATGAAATAAGTGGTTTGTTCATCGCTGCAACCACACCGCAAAGTACCCGCTCGCTGTACCACGACTTGCATTGCACATTGTCAAATGACGTTACTTGGACTCTGCTACTGTAGCCCCCTTGTTGGTCCTCCACGAGCAGTCAGTATGTATAACCGAAATCCGGCTGGATATCATGGTATTGTGATGACGACTTTGAGACGAGGATTTCTTGCATATATCATATATAATAGAATAAAATGAAATATAATATCAATATCATATACAACTTAACGTCCTACTACTTAACTAAATAGATAGATAGATAGACCACTCCTCCATCTTCTTCCACCTTCATGGTACCTCTCATATTTACTTGGAATAAAAGGGGAAAATAGAAAATCGAAAATTGTTGAATCGGAAATTGGAAATTCGAGAGAACGAAACGAAACGTTAGGATGAATCGTTATCGTTTATTTCTTGTTTTTCTATTGACAGGAGAGAATAAACAGTCAGTAGGCCGATGCGTTTAAATAGCATGAGAGAGTATTTAAAAAAGCAAGGAATTGATTAGTATACTAACGGGGTTCTCGGGACTATATATAAAGTAGAAACAAGCCAAAAGAAAAAAGAACCAAAAAGTCAGCAAAAAAAGTTTGTCATTATCGAATCTGTAATCTCAAATCTGAGATTTGGAGTGAAATCGAATTACTCACGCATTTTTCCAGGATTCAGCAACTTTCTTGAAGTTTTCCTATTTACCAATTCAAACGAGATCTCCATCAGGACACGATCAAAAATTGATCAGGAAAGATGACAAAGTCGACTTACTCGGTGGTTGGAAGGTTTACCTGATTTCTCAGCTTCGGCCTTGAGTTTGGCAAGTTGAACTTTCATGTATTCGTTGCTGCGAGGATGAAGATGATGGTCAATAAACGCAGGAAAGAGAAAAGAGTGAAGAGAATACTCACTAAGGAGTTGGTTTCTTAGCACCACCCTTTTTACCTTCAGCAGTAGCAGCTGTTGACAGGATGGGTTAGTCGTTTGATGACCATCGTGGAATTGGGAATGGGAGGAATATGAGGAAAGCAGAAGGAGAAGGAGAGATCAGCTTCATCCTCTTGAGTTTAATTAGATTACGCGTTCAGTCCAGGAGGAAGAAAGAGGAACGAGGAAGAATGAGAAGAAGATGGCTGGTTGGTCGTGAATTTGGAGGATGTCTCTCGATATGCATATCTGGTGCAGAGAGTCAATCAGATTAGAGCTTACCTTTGGCTACAATAAGCAGGAAAGAAGAAAAATCATCAGCATCAGAATCTATAATGATTCGAGTAGATTTGATTCATTCATTCATACGCGACGATCTCTCTTTCCTCGAACGGTATAGTGAGGAGAGAGGAGAGTGGGGGGTAAACAACCTCCACCGCGTATGATACAGAAAGAATGCATATACTTACGAGCCATTATGAATTATTGAGATTGGTTTGCTTGTTAAAAGTAAGTAAGAGTTGTTATTTGTGATGGGTGGGTTGTTTGGTTGTATGGTGAAGAAAAAGAAAGAAGAAGAAAAGAAAGAGGGGGGAAGAAGGGGAATGAAATGGGCTGATGATATATTGGTAGTACAGCGTAGTACGAAGGAAAGGAATGTTTACTACCGTGGTGCTATGTGTAACACTAGCCGGTAGTACCTCATAAAAGAGAGACGCGTCTCTATTTGGGCTTGTTACTACCTACCTAAACGGGTATATACGCTCACGTAAAACTGTATATTACCAAGTCGTAATGTGCAGTCACGAGTCACCAGTCACGTGACTGGGATGATTTGCTGTATCACTCGATCATTCTCCTATAATCCCTTGGATATGGCGGTTGCAATGGACGAGTGAGGTTGGAGGGTGAGGGTCTGTGCAAGAGTAAATAGTATGACGTGGTTGTATCATGAGGTGGATCATCATCTAGCTCCAACCGAAGACTGCCTAGCCCGTGATATATCAAAGGTATCAATCACATATGCAAGAATGCCTTTCATACCTTTCATAGATCACTACTATACAAACATAGGGAAGCCATGCAAACCAAGGTAGAACACCAGCGGGATACTCCAAACGTGTCTAACGCATCAAGACATCTTCACCATCCTCAGGTCTTGGTGCACCCCTTTCGACCGAGTTCACGATTTCCCTCCTGATCTCTGAACTGATCGTGGGGTGGGGCCTCGATCGAATAACATCCAACAAAGCGTCTTTCTGGTCGGGTGTTAAATCTGATCCATACCTGTGAAACAAATCGAGATGATCAGCATCATTCTTGTATTGATATTACCAGGTATGGAAATGAGATTTCCAGATGAACTGGACTCATCGGTCTTACTGGCGCACGGTGAAGTCAAAGAAGCATTGAAGTACCCACCTCTGTACGAAAACCAATAAACTCTGATGCCACAAAACAGGTAATTTATCTTCACCCGTTCTACTTCTTTGAGAATTCGCTAATCTGATGAAATGGAATACCAACGCATCCACCACTTTGTACGGTAAGGCGTACTTCTTATCTAACAATATACGTATGAACAAGGAGTTTGGTCCTAAGAAGAGACATAGTCAATCAGTAGTCAGTACAAGAGATAGCAGACAAGTAAGATGGGAGGGTATAGCAATAACTCACCCGAATAATCCATTGAGGCTAACCTCAGCAAAGCAGCAGCAGAGTGTAAGACCGGTACAGATACTTTCGATAAGACGGATGCTACTATAGCGGCTTCCTTGAGTGAACAGCCGGTCTAATCAGAGTATCGAATAACATAATTAGCACAATTTCGTCATCATCAATGATATGGATGAGAGAAGGTTGTTCTCATACTCACCTCACAAAGAGGGAACAAGATCCCTTTGAAGAACGCCGCAGGTTTGTATAAACCCTTCTTCAACGCCTCATACAGATGGACATTCAATTTCCCACCATTCATCCTCATATCTTCTCTGCATCTGTCCAATAACACACCTTCTAAGAATACTCTCACTTCTGTTGGTTTCAAGTTCGATACGAATATCTTGGTACATGCAAAAGTAGCGTGGGGGGTCCATTCGGTAGGTTTTGTCAAGGCTAGTAATTGCGCCCAATGAGGGAGGGAAGGTAAGATTTTGAGTGCTTTGGGTAAAGGTCCAGATTTGTATCGAGATAAGAGGAATCCAACTCTGAAAGAGATGATCATGTTTTAGCTGGATCAACTTGATTAATATGTATAGTGTGGTATCAAGAAGCTTACTTGGTATATACTTCGATGACTTTTGGATTAAGCCCCTTTTTAGGATCGGGTGGTCCCTCATCTACAGGTTGATGAAGAGATTAGGTGAACACAATCAGCTTGATCTCTCCTGAACAAAGTCGGAATGTAGCGCTCACCCTCGTCTTCGAGTCCTTTGCTTACTGCGCCACCTTCCATCTTACTGAAAATCAGATCCGCTAAAGTTTTCGGTGGTTCGCCAGGTTCATCCGAAGTTCCAGCTTCGTTATGACCTGCATTCAACGCATCTAACGTTGCGTGATCTGCTGGGTCGATCTCCTACGAGGGTTTGTGTGACTCATCAGTACTTCAAGTTCACTCACTGGTTGGATTTTTCAAGATCAGATCGAATGAGGAACAAACGACTCACAAGCTCAGCATACTCTTCACCTGATACATCACCTTCCTCAAACTCCTCTTCATCCTCATCATCACTTGGGATTTGAGCTATCTCTCTGGGTCTTCTTGATCTATAATGTATTGTATCAGCTGAGTCTGATGGTCTGTCGTGAAAGTTACATGACCAGCTGCCTGCTTGCGTCAAGGGACGTAAAAGAGACACTCACGGTTCAGCTTCGTCTTCATCTTCCCAAGCCTCGTCATCATCATCACCTTGACCCAATTCTCGATTAACCTCTTCCTGCTGTTCTCTAGCTAGGTCGAGGATCTTCCTGGACATTCGAGCATCTTCTGCTTTCTAAATCATTCGAAGTAAGCAAAGATCAACGAATGTGATTCTTGACATGCAATAAAGATTGACAAATGGGCGGTATCGATGAGTGGCCATGTGAATTCTCAGCCGAATGGATGTCGGAATACGATGTTCGTACATCACGGTGAATTCCAGAAGTACAAAGTCACTCACAGGCTCATCATCCAGTTCTTCATCTTCCCTCGACTTCTTCTTACTAGGTTTACTCGGTCTACCAAATTTCCTCAGTGACTCGTCCGCATCCATCTGGACATGAAGTGGATCATGTCGCTGTTTCGAAGGTTTGACCACTCTGGGCATATTGGTGGATTTGTCTCTTTGGTATATGTTGAAAGATGTTCCAGTCTGCCAGCTGTTGTCGTGCCTTCCTGATGTGATTATCTGTTATTTGTCTTGTAGCTTGAACTGTGATGATATAGATAGTATGCACTGAAAGTGAAAATTGTTGTTGGTCGTTTCACTCTTCAACTTTTGCGCTCGGAAATCTTATCGACCGAGTCTCGAATCACGTGACCTCCCTTTTGATTAACGGTAGAATGACGCTCAACTCCCTTGTCGATCTCGAGATCATCTACATTCTAAGATCAACCAACATCATCAATCGTGCATCATGAGTTTGAGATGACACGCATATCAACAAACAAACTATGATAAGACCGACGTGAATCGCAAAAATCATCTTTCGATCAGATCATCCCAACCTTCACCATAATTTTCATGTTGCAAGACGCGATATAACCTAAACTAAATATTTCAGCTGATCAACCGAAATGTCCGACTCTATATAAATCCCTTCGCTTTCCCCCTTCTGTCTTTCTCAGCCGCACCTATGACCGAAATGAAGACGGAAGAACATATAGATCCAGGCTCTTTGGCTGCTGTACTAGCTGTGAGCTACGTCTAACATCTACCAATAGGAAATGCACGCTGACAGACAACATCATCCTCTCCTCCCTTTCCTCTGCGTTTAGGCTGATTATCCATTAATCGACCCACCACTAATCCTAGCAATCCTATCAGACTACTCCTCATCCGAACTACAATCTAAATTACCAGAGATCAAAGATCAATTAGGTATATTGGAAGCTACTCTCGTACCTGATCCTGATATCCCTTCTGAATTTGCTGAAAGTTGGGCAGGAACGGACAGTACCAGTCAAAGTGGGATCGACGACCTGTCGAACAGGCTAAGTAGTCTTAACACTACCAATACCAATGGAAATGGGAGTACGAGTACAAGCGCGACTACTGGGAGTGAATCGGATGGGACGGAAGAATATGGTGATGAAGTTGATTTGTTGAAATCGCTTTTCCCACTAACGTGAGTCTATCAAATTGCTTGAAATGTCACAAGTTGATTGACCGTGTTTCTACCGTCCAGTCCGGAATTGGAACTGAGTTCGGTATTACACTCTTACCCTATTCTACAAGATGCCATAGACCACTTACTATCCCTCGAACTGATCCGCCATGTGGAAGAAGGACATTGGCCAGAAGATGAACAAGATGTGAAAGTACTTTCTGAACCTGAACCTGAATCTGCTGTCGAGGAATGGGAAACTACTCAATCAAAAAAGTCAAAAGCAAGGTCGAAATCAAAATCAAAATCAAAACCATCTTCCAGAGCATCTTCCAAACCACCTTCAATCGAATCTTCACCCATCGTCACCTCCACACCCAAATTTGATAACATCGCCTTTTCTCTACCATCTGGATCACATTCTCGATCATCCACCAACGGCAGTTCCATTTCCGGGTCCAATCCCGTTTCTACGAAGAAGTCTAAGAAGAAGAAGGATACAATCACCATCCCTTTAGTCGATACACTCCAGCGTAAACCTACACCCACTCCTTCCGCCAGATCTCGAACATCGACCGCTCCAAATAGTAGATCATCTTCACCTAGCAGATTCGAATTCAGATCGGTACCAGCGAATAACCCTTGGCATACTGTCACATCCTTATCATCATACTTGTCTGATCTTCTATCTCAACCTTCTACCCATTTCTCATCTTATCTCCATTCACCAAATTACAATTCGACCTATTCTGCTGTTTTAGCTTCACTCGCCAAGTTACCTGCTCATCCTACCAAGACTGACTCGTCTTCTCGGATGATCCTCGAAGATATATATGCATCAATGTTTGAAGATAGGGAAGAAGGCTTGATGAAGAGGGATTTGGAGATCTGCGTACATGCAGCAGGGGAAGATATAGCTACTGTAATGGATCTAATGGATTTGTTGAAAGACATTTCAGATTGGTCAAGTGACGATCATCATCGAAACAATGATGGTTTCTTCGATCCCACAGATCAACCTGATTATAAAATCAATACAGACTCTAAACCCTTGCCATCTACATCAAAACCTCAGACTGTCACTCTGAATTTACCTCCTGTCCAAGCTATCGATATGGCTCGATCAACCTCTGTTACTTCCACTATATCCAATAAATCAGTAGATGAAATCCCTCACCCTCCTTCGAAATCTGGATTGGGTTTACCAGGAAAGATGACTCGACCTGAGAAAAAGGTCAGACCTACCAAGGTGAAAGAACAACCGTTATTTGGAGGAGCGATAAGAGAAGCTAAGATCAGGGAAGTCCCAGGATCGAAAACTAGTTTATCTTCTTTGAATAGTCCGATGGTACTGGACGCTCATGAGATATTCTCGCCGATTGGATCTGCTCCCTCATCACCTAAATTAGGTAATAGGCAATTGGGTGGCAGTGGGAAACAAGTACATCCTCAAAATTGGCGTACTGTCACGAACTCCACACCACACTCACGATCACCATCTCAATCCGCTTCTTCTCGTCCAGAGAGAAAAATCACATATGAAGAATGTATGGCCAACGCTCAGCTCGAAAGAGTCCGAAGAGAAACTGTCATTCGAGCTGCTGGGAGAAACTTCCGACCAAACGTCAATGGAGTTGCGGGAGGTGGGAGAGCCGTCAAAGGAGTCATTGCTGGACATTATGCTTCGCAAGCTATGGAGGCTGCGAAGAGAGCCAGAGATTGGGAATTGAAAGCTGCCAGATTGAGAGTGAATTCGCAACTGCAAACTCAACTTCAACCACAAATATCCAATACTCATACGGCTAGTCATGGTTATATCGAGAGAGGAAGAGGTGGAGGGGTTGGTGGAAGAAATCAATCTATAGACTTACATAATCTAACGATCAGCGAAGCTTTAACGATAGTAAACGAACAATTAGATCAATGGTGGAAAGTCGAGAAGGAGAGGAGATTGGAAAGGTGGAAGATCACTGAACAAGGTAGATTCATCATCATAACTGGAGTAGGTAGACATTCGGTAAATAACAAAGGTGTGTTGGGACCGGCTGTATCGAGTGATTTAGAGAGGAAGGGTTGGAAAGTTGATAGAGGTGATTCCGAGAGGGGTTATCTGGTTGTTAGAGGGAGGTGAAGAATATTTATCTGGATTGGTGATTGTCGTTGTTAAGCTTGCTACATTTGGAGCTGGAACTGGATTTGGATTTGGATCTGGATTAGGATCAGGTTCAATGGTATTCATAAGAAACGGTTTAGTTACTCTTGTTGGATGGATACAGCACATTGACTTGGACAAAGGTATATCAATAGATTATGTTGTATAGATATATTATCATATCGTTATTTATTTCATCTTCTTTTTTCTCTTATCTACCGCACTATCTGCATCGTCATTATAATCTCGTCGGATCTGAATGGATACTTATCATATTATATTTATTCGTTTACTTGTTTTCATACATGCATACACATGATTGATATTGTATGACTAGTTCATGATGGTATCTTGCAAAACCAGCCCATTGCATTGATCCCCCCCAACCATATCATCGATATTTCCTTCAACCCTTCAACAAAGTCAAGAAGTTCAAGATATCCAACGATTTGATTTAATTAGAATTAGAATTAAAAGTTCAAAGCTTTCCTAGCCATTTCCAAAACACCTTCAAAAGTCTCATTACCACCCGTGAACCCACTCGCATGGACGAAAGTCCCACCGGGGATCCCACTGATTTGGGATAATTTATCATCACGCATACCACACCATGGTTCAGGTAAGGACTTCCTATTGACGAAACTATCTGTTGATTCGGGTACACATTGGATACGCCATTTTGAACCTGGTGAGTCGGATTCGGGATATAGTACGTAAAGGATCTTGGAAGAAGAGCTGGAAGAGAGGGTAGATTCGAGGGAGAATAGGTGATCTTTCCATGGACATGACTATGACAACAATTGTAATTAGCTTTTAATTTTCTCCATACACCCGAGACTGAGATTGTTAATCCTGATCTTGATTGTAATTTTTGTTTTGGTCTTGGTTTTGGATAATTGATTTGGTTTGATAGATTCACCTTTTCAAATACTACGATTTGACCCGATTGATCAACCTCCAACCTCTTCTCTATAGCTTGTTTAACAACATCTCTAGCGGGTAACCAAGCAAATGCGAAATAATCTAATTGAGATAGGAATTCCTCTCCAGTTATTCTAGATGCTTGAGCGAATTTTTCCTATTTGTCCAATCATCAATATACAAACGAGGTCAGCATATGAGACTTGATGACACTATCTGAAATTTTGGATTTAGGATCCGATATTTGGACCAGAGCTCACATCGTATATAGCATCTGTAGCTTCCTCATTCCAATTTGGATTTAACCTCTTGACCCTTGAGCTTAGATCGGTTCGTTGGGTGTATGATAAAGGGGAAGAAGAGATGTTGACTCCGTTATCGATACTGTGTCATTGGAAAAATATCATCAGCTTGAACTTGGGATGATAGAGGGGATACGTCTAGGTATAGGGATGTGGTAGCTTACCCATCAACCGATTCGATCATTTCCTGTATGATCACAAACCCAGATATTAGCATGGAGAGAAATTCCCTTCTCTTGTAATACATAGAATGAAGATGGTTTGATTCAAAAGTTTTTTTTAAAAAAATTGATACTTACAGAATACAAAGTCAACCATAATGTCTCGACCTTTTCATCCTGCACATCAACACCTAACCTCTTGGCAATAATCTCTTTACCGAAATGCTTGTAGACCAATCCAGCAGATGACAGTTTGATCTTGTCGAATCCACCTGATCCGAATACTTCTGAGAAACCCCTTTGATGGTGGTCGTACCGATGTTTCTCGGGGGAGTATACTCCTCCTACGTCCACTATGATATCAAGTGGTTCGACTAATAGAGGTAACAATCCATGTAAGTTTTGCTATTGTACTATCGGGAGATCGCTAGTACATACGCTTAGCTGGGTCACGAGTCCTAACGAGGTCTATAGCAATCATTCATCCGGTCCATTCCGCTCCATCAGTACCGAAGATGTATATTGGTGTTGGGCTTGGTACTGTGCTAAGTGAACTCACCGGCATCCTTGAATTCATCGGTCAATCGAAGCATGAACACAGCAAGTGCCTCTATGAGTGTCTCGTCAGCTAGACCCTTTGAAAATCTGTTGATCTGTATATAGACACCTACCATCACAGTGGAATGTACCAGAGTGGGTACCGATTACCTACATCACAAATGACTTGATCAACCACATTTTCCAATCGTAGTCAATCAACTCAACTCACTTTGGTGGACTTCATTCTCTTCGCGATGGGACTGGACATGAATCTTTTTGAGGTACTGAATCGAGCTGTTGGGATCGTCCGGAATATGGATCTGTGAAGCATGCAGATATCTTTGCTGTTGATGTCAATGCTATGGTTCTGTTGATACTTTGATGAGACGTCTGTCCATCGGCCAATCATCCACTCTGCAATCCTCATCCTCGTCGTTGAGCTTTGGATTTCAACTTTTCGATATGATCCAGGATAGTTACCGCTTTCGGAAATCCAATTGGGTTGATACCTACTTTCCCACGGTGATCCCATCTTCATTACGCGTGTTTATAATTACGGTTGTCGGATCAATCCTGGTCCCATTCCTATTCCCATTCCCAGTTTGGTAAACTCATCATCATCATCCTCAACTACTCTCACTGCTAACGGCCATATCTTCCAACCATCATTCAATCAGCACTACTGCTTGCTCATCATTACCCCATCCGTATCTCAGCCCTGCTGCGCTCATCGACTCCTCCGCTTGCCATCATATCCACCTACTCGCCTGACACCGCTCATAGCGGAAACCGTTACCGAAAATGGATCATAGGCGTAGGACGTCAGTGACGTCTACATCGACCATCCGCTCAGCCAGAGAATCATCCATGCAGGTGAAGAACCTCAGAAGTCCAAGTATAGGGAGTGCGACTCCCAAGATGGAGGATGAGGAAGATGGTGAGTGCAAAAGGAAGCTGACGATCAACAGTCGAGCGATCCATAGGAAACTCTTCAGGATGATGCGAGAAGAAGAACAACGCTAAACAATATTGCTGATATCTCCTATAGGTAAACCCAGACGTACTAGAGGACGTAACCCACTACCACCCACCACGGGACCGCTATTCCCTCCTCTGCCACCCAAACAGCCGAAAAATTCACCTAAAAACTCTCCTCAGGCTGCATCGCGTTCACCTGCAGTTCGCACACCCAGCGGTCTAGCTCCACCTCCCGACATCGTTCTTGGCCCTCCTACCGCAAGCACAGTCCTGCCTACAGACAGTGCAGCATTAGAAGAGGATGCTATCTCAGCTAGATCGGTCAGTCCAGACGTACAACCAGAAGCAGAACGTGAACTGGAAAAAGTACCTGTACAAAGTATATCCAATGCTAGTCTCACACCTCCTCCACCAACAAGCGAAGATACCAATCCTGATCCTGATCCCGAACTTGAACCTGCAACGGACGTAAAGGAGCAGAATGAAGGGGAGGGGAAAGATGATTGGGAAGATTACAGACGTCATAGGGCGGTTAGGGGTTTTGGAAACGTATCGGTCAAGGAAGAACCTGGTTTAGATGACAATGATATAGAGAATGCCAATGAAAATGGAAATGAAGAAGTAACACCAGTACATACTAGAAGTTATAAAAGAAATGGATTGAACATACCTCCTGGATCAGGTGAGAATACACCCTTGGCTACTACGCCTTTATCAAATACCGAAAGATCAGGTTCCGCTTCTAGACAAACTAGAAAGAGGCGAGGTGAAGATGAACTGTTATTGGATGATCACCTCTTACCTGCTGAGATTAGACGTACGAGCTTCTCATCGAAGAAGCAGAAGAAAGAGAAAGATGAAGAGGAGGAACAGAAGGTGGAGGAACATGCGGTGGAAGTTGATGATGAGCCGGAAGAACAGGAGGAGGAACAAGAAGAGGAAGAACAGGAGGAGGAGGAAGAGGAAGAAGAAGAAGTCAAAGATGTTACTCGATGTGTATGTCACAAAGAAGGTGAGTCGAATGGTTTTATGATGACCTCGTGAGCGGAACGACATGCTCATGGGAATACAGCAGATATCGACGTAATGATGATTCAGTGTGATCAGTGTAATGTATGGCAGCATGGTGAATGTATGGGTATATGGGGTGACGAAGAAGCACCGGATGGTGAGTCAACCGTGCTATCGTACTGCATATTTCATACTAAAGTAACCTGTCATACAGAATATTTCTGCGAGGAATGTAAGCCAGAAAGACATCAACCGTTACTGAAATGGATACGGCGACTGGGACGAAAATCGTAAGTAGATGTTGTTCGATTCGAGCGTCACCTCTCTTGTTCCTCCTGGATAGCCAGCTGACGAAGCGTATCGGTAAATTCGTAGAGGAGGATTCGTACCGCCCTTACCTGAAAACCTTGAAAACTTACATAACGATCGGGACGACTACCCACCGTCCCAGTCGAAACGTTGGCCGGAAGGACCATCTAAAGAGGCTCCCGAGCCGACACCTCCCCCCAAACCTTCATCTCGCTCTCATCACAAGAGACAAGCTACCAGTCCACATGTCGAGACTCAGGATGGACGAAGGAGTACTCGTGGGAGACAGCCTGCCCCCTCAATCACTCGGGACAAACCACCTTCGAGTTCAGGCAAAAATGATGCTATCAAATCCCACACCGGTCGTAGAGTCAGAGGAATATCGTCTATATCGCCGGATCGAGATTCGAACTCACCCCAACCTTTGTCTGCTAAAGAACCAAAGAGGAGAAGTACGATGAATTCTAGAGACGCAGCGTATGAGGAAGAGGTCAAAGCTGCCTTAGAAGCTAGCAGAGCGGAGATGCTGTCGCCTCCTCATGAAACGGATGAGGTCGCCCAGGCGGAAGAGAAGGAGAAGGAAAGGGGCGAGAAACGACGGAGAGATGACGAGGATGAAGCGGAAGACAAGGAAAGGACTAAAAAAGGGAAGAGGAAGCGAGACGAGGACGAAGGATCGGTCGAACCTGGCAATCTCAACAAACCTAAACATCCTAATCAATATACTTATCGCAAACCCCCTTCCACATTACCACAACAACCTCCAGCTGCTGCACCCTCTCCCGCTCGTAGGGTAGCTGCATCAACTCCTGTTCCTATAGCTCAGCCAGCGCAACATGAACACGGCACACGACGTGCTGGAGCTCTGGCAGCTGCGCCAGTGGTATATCACCCTTTGACACCTGAATCGGCGAATCATCTCTCGTGGTTCTTACCTGATCATCTATCGGCTTTTGCGGATCTCTTACCCTCAACCAACCCCAATGCTTTAGAGGTACCTGCACCCAGAGTACTGAGCTATCTACCTAGAAATCATTATCACAATCAACGATATGGACCTTTCTCAGAGGAAAGGGATGAGAATGGGAAGCTTGTATTACCTGACGAACCTTCCGGAAGGGAAGTGGTAGGTGATCAGAATACCGCACAGCTGGACCCACCTGCCAGACCACGGTATCCGGTGAAAAGGATAACCACGGCTGAGATGAAGAAGCGGGTAAGGAACGTATTGGAGTATGTGGGTAGGGTGCAGGTGGAGGAAGGTAAAAGGCAAGAAAGAGCGAGATTGTTAGGGATCAAACTCACCAAAGTGAATTCTGCTGCTGTCGATGGAGACTTAGATGGAGATGTGAATATGGAAGAAGAACCTCAACGACCTGAAGAAGAAGGGAAAACGAGTTCGCCGATGCCGGAACAAACGAAATCGATGCAGTTGATGGATGAACTTACTCAAGATCTCATAAATTTCCAAGAATCGTTCAATTCGAGTGGAAATGGGAATGGGTATGCTTCACCCATGCCCTTGACGACCTCGAGCTTCAGTAATGGTAATGGAGGCATCAACAGTGTACCACCCACGCCTACTTTACCAAACGATCCGACGGTATCTGAAGTACCCGTACCCACCACGGCCGTACCGTCTGAAGTCACGACTGAGACTGAAGCTGAACTCAGCGAGAAGGATGTACTGAAGCAAGGAGAAGGTATGGATGTTTACCGACAGGGTATCGTCAGTACTGTCATTACCACCGAGGAGGAGAAAGATGCCGCTGAGAAGGTGGGCGAGATACTGGCTCAAGCTGAGGAAGGGATCGAAGCTTAGTTTTTGGGAAAGTGTATATTTCACTTTGAGTTTGAGGGACATTTGAAATACCCTTTTTTTCCTGCTATGTATGCTTGTTTCTTGTGTGATTTGAAGTTGAGTTTACATCTATCATATCTATCATAGCCTACTGTATAAGATGTATGAGATGTAATTGTTGTGATACGTGTATAGGTTTTGGTTCCGTGATAGGTATCGTTTGATTTGCCACTGTAAGAATGTAAGAACAGGAAAGGGGCGTAGATGGTGAAATGTCCGTGCACGCGATTCATCATGTCATATCACTCACTCTCTTCTGGAAAAAAAGAGAAAAACATCCATCCCATCATATATATATATATCCATCCGACAGTCATTCACATCGACAGATAATCTCAGTCACACTGTCACTTCTCGCCTCTGTAGCCAAACGCACAAGAGCAGGGAGGTATCCGTGTCATCGCAAATACGCTGTCTTGCCTCTCTCCTTTCTCCTTGTCAGGTCTACTCAACCTAAACTCAACGCGTGGTCAATCTGATCGACAGACATCAGACACCTTACACTCCTCTTCTTCCTGGGCCTATCCTGATTTTTGCCATCCGTTTCGCATGATCGCTACATCATAGATACGAGCCGACATAATGGCTCCTCCTTCTCATTTACCTCCGCGGCCATCTTCATCTTCATCTAGCAATGTACCGGCATTCTCAGCACCTTCCGGCCCAAGGATCCCACCCACCGGACCAAAAGCTCTGAGAGTCAAACAACCCCCGTCTGGACCTGCTGGAGGGTTGAATCCGAGGCATGAGAAGATCTCATTCGCATTCCCTCAATCTCAATCTTCAGTAGTTTCGCAAAATGGGGTGTCCAGCTCAGATGCTATCGCTGGACCTTCCCGTGCCAGACTCAATAGTCTGGAAAACAGAACATCCTTTTCATCTTCTCCTATCAATGGGATATCTACTCCCCGTATAAATGGGGTAGGTGAATCAAGTAGATACACTTCTTCTCCCACCTCTGGTGTCAACTCACCCAAAACACCCTTCCGTATCAATATCCCTTCTGGGCCTTCACCTAATCGGAAACCGTCTTCCACACCCAGTCTAAGCCAATTCCCTTCATCAACCAGTATAGCAAGCTCGTCTAGTAATACTATATCCGAATTACCTAAACGACCGCCGACATCACCCAAGAAACGACATAACAAGTCACTTTCAGGTGGACAACACAATTCAGAAGAGGATAACAGTTATAGAGCCAACTTTTTACCTACAGATGAACATTCCAGAGCTAAAGTATCGATATCATTTGGAGGTGTGGGTGTAAGCAATGGTATGATCAAGAGACCTAGACCACCTCATATGGATTTCGAAAAATCAAGTCCGGCTGGTACACCCCCTCCCCCTCCTCCTCCGCCGCCTCCAGATGGTAGACCTCCTACACCACCGTTACCTCCTGGATCAGGACCACCTTCCCCTCCGCCGTTACTAGAAGAAGAAGAAGAAAAAAAGCAGGATGTTAGACCACCAACACCTCCCCCAGATGACGATCAATTGCCTCCTCCACCACCGTCACCTCCCACCCAGGCACCTCCACCACCGCCCTCTGCACCTCGTTCATTCTTTTCTTCCCCTTCTTCACGTATACCCTCTTCTTCCTCCCTACCACCACCTCCGCCACCTCCTTCAAGTAATGATCGACCACCTTCACCACCACCTATAGAACCTTCTTCCCCTCCTCCACCTGCTCCGCCATCACCCGGACCAATGTCCTCGAACGCACCTCCTTCCTTCCACTTCAGAGATCTGTCTATACGGCCTAAATCGCCTTCTGGGGAAGCCGGAGCTGAAAGTGACGATGGAGATGTGAATATGGAGCCTGAAAAATCTGCTCAAATTCCACCACCACCCCTGAGAACTCTCACACCCCCCTATGTTCCGCCTCCATACGTTCCTCCAGCCTGCGTTAAACCCAGACCTGGGATCGGTAGTTTCCTCAATGTCAAAGGAAAAGAACGGTACGATGGGGTTGAGAACGGTCAGGCTGTAGAAGTATTCGATCCTAGAGCGAAAATATCAAGAGAACAGCTCAACAAGGGTAGGGGAACTAGGAAGTGCCGTACTGCTTTCTACGAGGTGGATTATGAGGTGAGCTGAGCTGACATTATTTCCAGTATATGATCGGATGAGCTGACATCATATCATTTTCAGTGGGATGATTATTCCACAGGACCAAAACCACCACCACCACCTGCGGCGGTTCTGATCACTGGTCTTAGTCCTCTGACGACCACCGATCAGATCAGTAAATTCCTTCGACCTCATGGTAGGATAAAGGATATAGACGCTAAGATGGATACCAAATCGGGTATGCAGCTGGGAATATGCTGGGTCAAATTCGACGGACCGCCTCACGGAAGAACGGGAACGGCTCATGATGTAGCTTGCCAAGTGGTTAGGATCTGCGATGGACAGAGGATCAGTATGAACACGGATGAGAAGATAAAAGTGGTCTTAGATGGAAGAGGGCTTAGAACTCAACAAGCAGTAAAAGATGAGATGACTAGAAGGTATCCTCCCAAACCCAAAATTGTACCTAAACCTGCTATACCTGTATCTACACCTTCACTCATCCCTCCCACAGCAGCAGGGACGAGTACACCTTCTTCGGCAGGTGCACAAACTCCTCGCGCCGATTCGTCTATCTCTAGAATTATTCCTTCTATCCCTAAACTTCTCACTGGATCGCTCCCTTCTAGACCTTACATCCGACCGCCACCTACTCAACCTGCCAATTTCCAAGTTAGCTTACCTTCCCGACCAGGTTCACTCCCTTCTCGACCACTACTACCACCTCACTCTACAATGTTACCTTCTCGGCCCCTCGGACTACCCGCTCGACCAGAGACAGTCCAGCACCTCGCATCGTCCTTTACCGCAGCTCCGTTCTCCCGTCATACCACCTCAGCGGACCAGAACCGTTCCAAGAGATATGATCAGTCAGACTCTTACACGCCAAGTACAAGACGAGCTCCTTCAAGATCGAGATCGAGGACCCCGTATTCGGATTATTCTTCAGATTTCACTTCGGACAGTGAAGATGATCATGCTAGACCTGCGTATAGATCTCGCGACAGGTCGCCTTATGGTCGAAGGAGAGTGAATGGAAGGGTTGCACCTCAGCCGACGAAAGAAGATGAAAAGGCCAATGAGAGGATGAAAGAGGATTTGCTGAAGAATGGTATGGCTCATGTTATTATCGATTCGAAGGCTCTTCCCCCTGAGCGAGAATATGAGAATCGCCTAAAAGATCATTTCAAAGCTTTCAAACCTTCTCAGGTGAGTCGATCTGATTGACTCAGGACTTATCAAGCTGACTGTGCTCTATTCCTTCATCAGATACTGTATAATCACAGTGGATGGTATATACTCTTTTCAGATAACACCGCGGCTTATCGTGCCCAACGAGTCCTCGATACCACTGCCATAGGAGGACATCGTTTGACTCTAGTCGTCAAAGCTCCTCCTTCAGCCAACAAGAAAGCTGAAGACGAGAGACCCGCTACGATGGCTATGGGCGAGACAAATGTGGAGAAAGGTACTTGGAAATACTTGACCATCACCAAGAAGAACCGACCTGCTCCGACTGCTACGCCGACCGGACCTAAAGCGGATAGACTTAAAGAGGTTCAGAAGATCAGGTCGAGGATGATCGAGTCAGATGAGAGTAGTGATGAAGAAGAGGACATACCGTTGACAAAACCTAGGAAGAGAGTACCTTCTTTCTCATCCGCTTCTTCTCTCTCAGATGATGAGCTGCTTGCTTCTCGCAAACCTGCTAAACCGGCGGTTGAGAAGGATGAGATGGCCATGGATATAGATGAGGATTCTATATTACCTGCACCTCCTCTCCCTGCTGATAAAGCTTCGATCGGTGAGATGAACAAGGAGAAGACTGAAGAAACATCCATTGCGAAGGGGAAGAAACGACCTGCCAAAGCTAAAATCACAAAGAAAAGCAAAAAAGCAAGACTCGATTCACCGGTTACCACCATCGATGAACCCATCGTCGAGATCCTTCCTCCACCAGAACCTGAAGTGGCGGAAATTACCCTTGATCAAGAACCTTCGGCTGGAGGGGAAGGGGAGGTCAAAGTAGCTAAGAAGACTGGTGGGAAGAAGAAAGGACCTAAATCTGACTTTGAGAAATTCATTGGATCTTCCATTGTCGACGAGGAAGATGCCTATTGGCTTGGTCGAGCTTTGGCAGCTGCCAAGGAGGGTGTGGAACCTACATTCGCAGATGATGCCAAGGCAGAGGAAGAGGTATTGCTAGATACTGCTCATCCATTGTATCATACCTCTGGATCATGGCGTGCAGAGGGATACAAGAAGGTCGCACCCGCTTCTAAATCAACTTATCTACCACAGCGTAACAAAGCTACCACTGCCGCTGCTGAGGATTCATCGTCATCCTTGGCTGGAGCTGGAATCACGACGGGTAGAACAGCAAGATTGGCAGGTAGAGATCAAAACAGACAAACTCAATCGTCTTCCATCAATGTGACTGACTCGGAACTATTCGCTTTCAACCAATTGCGTATACGTAAGAAACAACTTCGTTTCGCACGGTCTGCAATAGAGGGATATGGTCTGTATGCGATGGAGATGATCCATCAAGGTGAGATGGTATGTGAATACGTTGGGGAACTCTGTCGAGCGGCGATTGCAGATGTAAGGGAACAGAAGTATCTGAAACAAGGGATAGGATCGAGTTATTTGTTCAGGATTGATAATGATGTGGTTTGTGATGCGACTTTTAGAGGGAGTGTTAGGTGAGTTGATAAGTCTTCTGCCATATCCATTATTTCCTGCTGTGCTAATGGGATGATCGTAGTCGACTTATCAACCATTCATGTGATCCTTCGGCTAATGCAAAGATCATCAAAGTTAATGGACAGTCCAAGGTGGGTTGGGTCGATTCAGCTTCTTCGACTGTAGAGGTGTCAAATAGCTGATTCCCCACATTTCATATTATGTAGATTGTCATTTACGCTGAAAGGACCTTGTATCCAGGAGAAGAGGTGAGTTGAACCGTAACCCATACACTCAAGTAATAGAGTGAGTGCGGTTTGCTGATAATTCTCCTTTTTTGTTTGCGTTTGTTTAGATCCTATACGATTATAAATTCCCCTTGGAATCTGATCCTGCGTTGAGAGTACCTTGCTTATGTGGTGCTGCAACCTGTCGAGGATGGTTGAATTAATTGTATAAATTACAATTACATAGATTTGAGTTTCCCTCCTACATAAAGCATTATCTAAATCATTCTCAATTTACATTTATATGTTCAATTTTTCTTCCATGGTCATATCTTTATATCCTGCATGCATCTCCCTCATCACGTTGTAGCACAATACTCGTGACCATGTGAGCATGGTAACATACAATAGATCGGGTTTATAGTCCGAAACCTTTTTGCTTTATCTGATATGACACTGTCTAATTTGGATCCGTTCTATTGGTCAGAGTCGGGAGGATTCGCAGATATCTTCAAGTCAATTAGCCAATAACGCAACTGTTAAAGTGTGTACTTGGATTTGAATCAGGGGTTGGGGATTGAGGAGGAGCGATGAGAGTGGGTTTACTTATCAGATAAACGGAATATATGGGGTGTAATCCTAACCAAAGGGACTAATCCCAATGCACCCTGAATGGGTAAACATCCTCTCCTCAGCTGCGAGTACTCTTTAGAATCCTTTTTTCACACCTCTTTCTTTTGTCATGTCGGCCGATATCTCATATTCATCTACACTACACTCATAGCATAGCATAGCGCCATAGTCGCCTGCGAGACAAGTGAGTCAACCCAATCAAGATCCATGGATCCATGGCATCATTCTGCACTACATCGTTCCATACATCACATTCGATCGACCTCCTTCTTATCGGCCGATCAATTAGAGAACCAAGAGCGCTGCACCTCACCAATCACAAAGGGATCAAGCGCTATCTGATTAGACAAGAGACAAAATTTTGCCATCGTGGACTACTCTAGTACCGTAATCGAAGTTACTGTATTCCAGGACCTGCCTTACTCATACGCAGAAAGCCAAGCGATCTTGACCCGAATCAGGTTACTGTACTGGTACTTTGCATTTTGGACACCACTGCTGTAATTGTACCATCTATTCATTCATTCAATCATATCTCTATACACTATATCCTTTCACTCCTTCATTATACTGCGAAGAAGTGGTTCGCCTGCCATCTCCGCGATCAGTCCAACTCATCTAGTTCAACTATAACAAGGGTACGACAGACCAACGCAGAAGACAGTCTGGGAAATGTCAGTCGCCATCCCACAACCCAGACCGACACCCACCTCATCCTCATCCACCTCTTCACTCGCCACTCGTCCTACCATGTTACCTAGACAAACCACTCAAAATGCAAAAGTGCAACCTCGACCTGCTACATCGACTAGTCAACGACCAATGATACCTAAACCATCTTCCTCCTCCTCTTCTTCTAGACCACCTATAAACCCTTCGACTTCATCATCTGCCAAAATTCCTCTTCCATCAAAAGCAAACACTTCATCTGCACCATCTCCGTCGGCTCGTCCAGCATTACCTTCCCGTACATCGTCGACTGCTTCCACACCTACTTCCACTTCCACCTCGACGGCAGCGGTAGCACCGCTCTTGGTCGCTGGGAAAGATACTTCCTCTTCGGCCGGAAAGATATTTGCTAAGCCAAGTAAAGAATGGGTGTTACCTGAACGGGCGAAACCAGGTAGGAAAGTTAGTGTGGAGGAACCTGATAATGTGAGTCATCAATCCTGCGGTCATTCATTCCAAAACAACATATGACGTTGCATCACTTCTGCTTGATAAGTCGTCCTCGCCGCCGTAATCTGTTATCAACACTGATGTTCTGTCTATTTTTCAGAAACGCCAATCCCAGAATCGACTTTCTCAAAGAGCTCATCGTGCCAGACGGACAGATTATATCCAAACGCTGGAAGAGCGATTACGACAATACGAAGCGAACGAGATCCATTCCAATGTTCGATTACAAGAGGTCGCCAGAGCACTGAAGACTGATAACGAAAGATTGAAGAATGAATTGAACAATATACAAAACAAGATGATAGAGTATAATAACGAGAGGAGCGTTTGGGAAATGGAGAAGAAATCTTTAAGTGTATTGGTCAATCAATTGAAAGTTGAAATTGAATCTATGAAGAATAGCAAATCGATAGGAATGAATAATCCTCCGACAACCACTACTACGATTGTTAGAATGGAATTGGATCAAGACACGATAGATTCTCTGGTCCCTGGACCGAGCCCAGTCATACAGCGAAGACAATCGTTAACTCATACTCAGCGGAACTCTTACAGCAATCAATCGATTTCATTACCCACAACGTCGTCAACGTCGACCTCGAATGGTCAGAAGAGAGATTTAGTAGATTGTCCAATATGTCCTAATCCAGATCCTGATTGTCCATGTCAACAAGGTTCATCTTCTACTTCAACTACCGTACGAAAAGATGTGACGTTGGTTCAACCTTCTACATGTGGATTATGTCATTCTACCGAAGAATGTCTGTGTAGAGTCGTGGTAGATCAAGAAGATATCAAACCTATTATCCCTCTTTCACCCAATACCATCTCGTCACCTACCAAATCGTTCAAATCGATAGATGATGGATGTGGATTATGCGCAGGAGGAGGATTCTGCGCTTGTAGAGCTGCGTCAGATACGCCAAGTAATCATTCGGGCTCATCCGGTATAACGAAAGCTATTTCAATAGCCAATTCCAACTCTTCTTCATCCCCTGCTACTAACGTCGTACGAGCGACTAGTTCGGCATCTGCCATTCCATTGAGATTGAAATCGAAATCTACAATCTCTGCCAATACCAAATCATCCATATGGACGTTGAACAACGTAACGACGACAACCTCACCAAAGAAGGAAGCTGTATGTACTGGTGATCCGGATAATTGTGATGCATGTAGGAACGATTCGTTTGGTAAGTGCAACCTACTTCCACCATCCGAGAGGAGAGGATAATCCATAACTGATTCTTTTTTGGAATATATGTATAGGTCGAGAATTCTGTCAACACCTATTTGAAGATGCTCACCCGGATGCTACCGAGGGGTTGGAAGGTGGTACGAGTGAGAAAACCGGTTGTGGAAACTGTTCGGGTCCTAATGGATGTATGTCCATCAAATCCTTACTTTCACCTATTTCCAACGAACAAGCACGAGCCGTACCTCAACCTGGACCATCAACCAATACAAAGAGATTAAGTACACCTCCAATAGCAGTATATGAGGAAGACCAAGATCCCAAGATACTCGCACCTCTTCAAATGGCATGTTGTGGAAACCCCGAACTGTGTGGAGGGAATCATGGACATAGTTCAGGATGTACTGGTGAGATCGTACTTGGTGGACTCAACTCGATACATGAAGATGATGAACGCGGATCAGGTGGACCACTTGAATCCAATGCAACCAATGTATCCAGTGGACCTATGGTACATGTACATATTGAGAATGGACATGAACATGGACATGAGACGCTGAGGCCCGATCAAGCTTGGAAACAATTGAAGGTGAGTAGATTGGTTCACTTGATAAATCTTTATATACTCTCAACTAACCCGATCTTCGTTCTTCATTTATAGGCACATCCCAATGCCAAATTTGCATCTCTCGCACTATTGGCAGATGTAGTAGCTAGACGAACCAATGTTTTGGGTGGTTTCAATGACAACACACCTTCACCTTCACCCATGCCTCCTTCTCCCGTATCTATAAATGCCAAACCTACAAGTTCGACCTCAGCCTCAGGTTCAGCTTCGTTGAGCCAGGATCATATTCATAATAACAAGAAGAGAGGATTTGATATTGAGACTTCTGCTGTGCGAGAGGCGTTGAAGTATCTCGATAAAGCTACGCCTGTAGGTTCACCTGCACCTGAAGAAGGGGAGGAAAGAGACGGGAAAAAAAGAAGGATATAAATGGACTGTTTTACCATCACGTACGATGATATAGCCGGGTTGATATACTCGAGAGGAAAGATGTAAGATACTTTCGTATGTGGATATAATTGAATAAGTGATAAACATGATATCAAAATCTTAGAGAAACTTGGTATTCTTTATAAAGTATGTATAAGGGATTGGACAATACTTTGCATCTTTATAGAGAATATGCATATACAATTCCAATGTATGAGAATGTCCTGTCTATCCTTCAGGGTACCTCTGTTCTTCTCGCACTTCCATCTGGCTATTCACAACCTTCAATCGAATCTTCACAAAGTATATTTCACTTCCTTCGTTGATGTCGAGGAGACCATGCTGAGTCTCAATCTACCTCAACCAAAGTGAACCCTGTCATACATCATCAACGTATATCTCTACCCATTCTTCTATCCGTCTAAATTCGTGAAGAGACGCATCCTCATGACAATTTCACGAAACTAAATAACGTAAACCACAAACCATGAGAGATCAGTAAACATCACATCATAATACACATGGACATGCACATGTGTGTATAGATATCACACTCACGTAGCATCGATCTGTTTGATCTGAGGTAACGCCAAGATAATTTTCCGTCTATAGCCTGCCATATCGTTCAATTGACATGGATTACCTTCCAGATAAACGGTCTCGAGGTTCGGGAGGGGTCGAAGTTGATTATCTAGTGATTGGAGGTTGGGGATCTTGTTGTAACTTGCCTATGTCCATTATCACGATTAACAAACAGACGATTAGCTCCAAAACAAGACGTTGATTGATTCGAGATATCCCAAATTTGCGTGCAAGCTCACCCAAAATTCCTCTAATTCACTGAGATGTGAAATACCTTCAATCTCCTCTATCATATTGTTGCCTATATCGAGGGTTTTCAATTTGGTCTGAAACGAAAACATCGGTTCAATAATCAATTAAAGCGAACATAGTGATTTTCCAAGTCCCAATTTATGAGTAGATTCTTTCATTACGGTTCATATTCACTCACGTTCTTCTCTAACCCTTCGATCTTGGTTAAACCATTATGTGATAGATACAGTTCTTCCAGATTCACCAACGCGTCCAGATTCTCCATCTTGGTTATCCTATTTGACTGGAGCGATAAGATTCGGAGTGAAGAGAAAGTTGAGAGGTTCTATGGGTAATCAAACAATCGAAATAGTCAGTTAAAACAAGATATTCTTCTCCCTCATATCAATTTTCAGACTACTATATCACGAGATTAATCTAGTCTACACTCCTTGAATCTTCCTCTTCCCTCCCTTCATACCGAGTCCTCCTCTCAAGTACATATAACATATTCGACTCACCTCCAACGCCCTGATCTTGTTTTTACCCAACCACAATTCCTCCAATTTCCTCAAATTATCCAGATTCTCAATGGACCTTATCCTATTCCCACCCAGTTCTATCGACGTGATTGTATCCTGACACCAATCCAATTCGCCAGGCTCAATGTGGGAAATCTTATTTTGTACGAGGTATAGGACGTTGAGTTTAGTTAATGAATGTAAGGAAGGGGGGTGTCGAAGATTGTTGAATGATAGATCCAATGAACTAAGAGGTGACAGTGGATCAGCTAATGAGTCGCACGAGCTGCCCTGTGTGTATGGCAGGGACTAGAGATGACACTAGTGTGGATTGTATACTTCAACAGCGAAGAATTCTGGGAAGTGTTTCGCCACCACTTTGAAAAGAAGATAGAATAGAGATTGGTACAGCGACGAAAGGTCTCTTGACACTCACGTCAAATTCTCACATCCCTTTAACTCTTCGTCCTCAACCCTACTTCCTAATCTGTTATCATACAAATCCAGTTCCTCCAACTCGGTCAGACCCTCAAAGACGCCGGACGGTAAAGGCGACGTAATTTCGTTTTGTCTGAGACATAACCTCTTGAGATACTTTGAGAATCTGGGGATGTTCAATGGAGGTAAAGAGTTAGACTTGAGTCGGAGATGTTGTAATTGCAGATCCTACCGAATGCAAATATATCGTAATGTCAGCTTACCGAAGAGTTGAATGTATTTGGCATTTAGCACCAGAACCAGTGAAGTGAAATTTGACTTACCTCTGTATCTTCCGGATAATCTTTCAAGAAATCACCATCATCGCCTATGTCCTTCGCTTCGCCAGGTATACGCGGTGGTTCTTCATCGTCTTCAGGCTCGGAATCGGAAGCTGGAAGATGGACTATCTCGGTTGGACCCAGTCTCGCTCGAGGTTTCTTGGGTGATGATGATCCGTCTGTAGCATATGTAGCCTCATTTTGATTCTCTTGAGGAGGGATCTGTGGAGCCGATACTGAGTCTGACATGGTGTCTGGGTATTACTTGGTACTTGGAATTGGATATGGTTGCAAAATGAGGCAAAGGTGGGATGGAATAAGCTACAAAAGAGAGCCGTCAGGAGATGATCCCATCCACACGACCACCCAAAGCCAACTTCCGATGGAAAGTACTCGTAAGCCACAAGGGAGTGATTAGCGGGATCAAATTGGGTCATTAGACATATCAGGGCTGATTACGGTCGCGATTACACTTCGGGTTTGCTTGAGTATAAATGGAACAAATGGAATTCGAATGGATCCAATTGCCGGATGTCGAGTGGATGCCGGCGATCGGATCGGTGATGAAAACAGTCTTTCAATTGAATGCGTTACGATAAGTTATGATAACCAAATAAATTGATCACCCAGCATCATACCCTCATAACTTTTAGGGGTGGACACTTACTCGTACATCAATTCCATCGACCTGACATGGCTTATCTGTTATACCTATAGACCCTGAACGGATTATTCATTGGCATTCTACCAAAAGCCAAGCGACTGATACTGGTACCCTCTCACAACACACCGCGATAACGCCAGAAACATAGCGACTCAGTGCAGGTGGAGCTATATGGTGAAGTGAAGCAATGAGCGACCACGATATAATACCATTCAGCGAAAGACCTCCCTCGACGGACAAGGAATGGGAGGAAGCTTTGAAATGGTGAGCGTATATCTGTTCTTCCCTAGAGGATTCATCTGAATGACCTGGTCCATAGTTACGCAAGGGATCGAGAAAGAGAAGAGACACCTAAATCGCCTAATGTTGAAGATACTTCACAGCATCATTGGTCCGTCACTGAGCCACCACCGACTCAGGGTGAAGATCCATCCCGATCGCAGCCTTGTAAACCACCGTTGGTGCATCATGGCGATTCTGATGATTCGTTAGATGCTGGGATGGGCGGTATACCATTCACAAAGTGAGTTTGATCTTCCCATCATCTGGCTGCGCTCTTCAACGGGTATGAGTAACGTTTGGTCGCCAATCTTGTCACGATAGGCCTGAGAATATACCTGGACCTTTCAAGCACATCGAAGTTGCGGCTGAAACTCAACCTCACCTAGACGAATGGGATGATCAGGACCGTTCTGATTCCGGGGGGCATAATCACTCGGTCGGTCTGAACCCTATTCCTCTGGCATTTGATATCGCTAGAACTGCTCCCGACCCCAAGCTGGAAAATAATTTTCAAGAAGTCAATGCCAGATCAGCACAGAACGAAAGGAATAGGATGAGAACGTTTTATACGAAAGAAGGCTATCTACCTGGTCCTTCGCCGAGTAGGCAGACTCGACTAAGACGAAGAAGAGCGATTAGGAGATTAGGTCTAGTAGGTGAAGAAGAAGATGGGCGGAAAGCCGTCTTATCGAAATATGCTGAAATGGCTGAACTTGTATGTCCTTATTTTTCGTACTCGCGAACACTTCTGTGTCCATAGTAGCTAACATCCTGTCTGATAGGTATTTGACGTCCCTCAATCGTTTGTAGCGATAATACACGATGAGAAAGAATTTGTCTATTCATCAGATGTGAACAGATCATCGCCCCCTATGACTTCTCTCTTTTGCTGACCCCTTTCCATCATCTAGCCTGGAAAACCACCAAAGTCTCGTCCGACCCCTCAAGGAGCTTGCAGTCATGTGATAGACATCCATGATCGGGATTGTTGGGTAATAGCAGATACTGCCAAAGATTGGAGGACCGTCAATAATCCCCTTTTCGCAGATAAACAATATAGAGTAGGTCCACATCATTGGGCTTCGCGCTTTCTACGCTTCGGCCTGTGTGGCTCGCTGATCTCCCTTCCTCAGTTCTTTGCTGCTGCCCCTCTGCGATATCACGGTAAAGATGGATCCCTAGTGGATTTTGGTACATTGGATATATACGATACTCAAGCTAGAAAATCATTTTCCCAGAGGGAACGCTCGTTGTTACTGAAATTGGCCAACATGCTGGTGTATCAGCTGGCAACTCAGGTAAGCTCCAATTCTTCAGGTTCTCGCAGAGCCATCAAGTTTGACAAATTGCACTCTTTTTAGCAATCTGAATATGTGGCAAAACGGTCTAGCGCAATGTACGAAGCGTCCATATCGTTTCTTACAAGATCCATCTTACCTGAGCCATCAGAAGACCAACAGCTGCGATCTTCTAGCAAACGATCTTCATCTTCTAGCAAATCAAGGCCGGCATCGCCTCCCCCCTCATCAAAGGACAAACTTCAGCCTCCAAAAGCCAACGGAGATACAACGTTGGCCAGCAAAGCGGGGCCGCGCGATAGTAGGGATGCAAGGAGACAAGCGTTCATCTCCGATCAGGGTATCTTTAACGATGCCGCCGCAACCCTAAGAATGCTTTTGAAGGCCGATGCGGTGGCTGTAATCAATCTGGAAGATTATCATCTGTTCATGAAAAAACAGGAGAATGAAGGACCTCTTCACAACAAGAAAGGCAAAGATAGGATCAAAACCAAAGAGAAAATAATAAACGACTATCTCAAAGGAGAACCTTGGCCGGCCGATATTGAACCAGTGATAAATTACGTTGGGAGACAGCAAGGAGCGGAAGTTTTAGGAATATCATCAGCAGACAAGGAAACCCACTTTCACTTTGATACCGCAGGAGTTGAATCTGTCTTTTCCGAGTTCTTAAAAGTCTATTTCTCGACTCGACAGTTCTGGTGGGATAGAGAAGAAAATGATAATCCGTTATCGATGAGGATTATGGACTTGATGCCGACTCAAGCTCAGACTGCACTAGGAACGACATTCATGGGTCATGATGGAAAGATTAAATTTGCAATGTTTGCGACATGGAATAAACCTCCTTCATCTTTGGTGGATTCAAGTATGGTATCGTTACCTTTCGTATGGATTTTAGGTGGTTGTCTCATGGCTGCACTTGCCATGACCAAGATTAGAGCTTTAGAACAAAGTCAGATATCATACTCGAACCTACAAGCACAGTGAGTGAGAATCGTCTTTCTGATTCCGACTATGGCGCTCATGCGTCATTGATCTTTGTAGCGAGTTGCGTACCCCACTTCACCAGATCCTAGCTGTCACTCAACTACTCAGATCGTCCATGACGGATCTTGCTGAGACACCTCAGTCACCTACGTCGCTAACCTCCACTGAACAAGTGCGAGACCTCTTACCATTCCTTGACGCGATTGATACCTCTGGGAGAACCTTGCATGGGATTGTCGATAATATCTTGTCTTTCCTGGATCTCAAGGGCAAAGAAGCTTCCCGATCATTAGGTGATACAGGTCTTATGACGACTCCTTCCGGCGCGCAGACTTCCCTCGAAGTACTGTTCGAAGAGATAATGCAGGATGCGATAGAGGAAGATAGGAGGTCGAGGAAAGCCAATGGTCAAGCGGATTGTCATATCGAAACCATTTTCGAAATTATCCCTCCGCTTTTAGGAGAACAGGTCTCGGAAGATGCTGGAGGTGCTTTGAGAAGGTATGTCACCCTATGCTCCAACTCAACGAAATTGCCCATCTAACGAAAATAATTCGTTCGTAATCTTCAGAGCACTCGCCAAAATTTTGGCTAATGCATACAAATTTATCGAGATTGACGGTTGCGTCGAAATTTATGTGGATGATGTGGTTGATTTACTGCCACCAGAAGGATGTGAAGATGTAAGACAAGTCCACTTGTCCCCTGCAGATGCTGATTATAATTGTTGTTCAGATCGCCCTTACCAAGCCGATCAGTATCACCATCAAAGATGACGGTCGCGGTATGGATCAAGCGTTTGTGAATGATAAACTTGGAGAGCCATGGGCGAAGGAAGACCGTTATGCTACGGGAAGTGGTGAGTTGTCGATTTCGCTTAAAAATTTTTCCAATGTTTCTTCTGTTTGCTGACAAGGAAGATGGTGAGCAGGTCTCTCTGTGCACCTTGCGTATCGAATAATTGACTTGATGGGAGGATGTATGGAGATCACCTCTGCTCCTGGTGCTGGAACGACTGTTCAGATAGACGTCCCATTACCTGTTCGATCCGTACCGTTCCCCGAATCACCGTCTGAGCCGGGCTCTCGAAGAGAATCGACAGCCAGTATTCGTCAGCTGAGCTTACATCATAATGCTATGGAGGTAGGTCGGAAAGTGTGTCTGACCGGATGGTTAGGCTACGGACCAAGGATCGAGATGGTCGGCAAAGCCCTGGACAGACAATATGCTAAGATTGGATGCGAGATGGTTTCGAATGTAGAAGATGCGCAACTTATCATAGCGTACGGTGGGATCGAAGAGGATGTCAATCAGGCTAGAGAATTATTCGAAAAGGCTCAAACCGATGATATAGTATTCCTCATTACGGAAGAACATTCTGCTCAGGAAGAGGTGTTAGAATTGGAGAAACAGATGGAATTGAAGATTAGAAGGTTCAAACGACCTACGAACCCATCAATCTTACGAGAAACACTTTTCCCCGAGCATTCGGAAAGGTTGAAGAGATTGTTTGATCAACAGACGAATGGAGACGTGAAAGTTGATTCTGGATCGATAAATACTCCTCACTTGATGTCTCCTGAAGGTGATGATGCGGGCCATCCATCTGGTCAGAGTGGAGAAACCAAGAAGAACGCGCCATCGCCATCACCGATGAGTTTCAGTACTTTTGGAAGTAATGATTGGTCTTTCCCTACAAATAGTAATACTCAGTCATCATCTGGGCCAGGATCAGTTTCGGATAATTGGAAACCTTCTAATATGAATATCGAAGAAGCTGTTGCGTCCCTTTCGTTAGGTGAATATTTCCCTAGAATGTCACCTAAACAAACGTTTCGAGGGGAGGAAGATCCATCGAGGGAAATACCGATTCTGGCTGCTGAGGAGGAAGATGAAGAAGAGGAAGAAAGTCATACGACACCGATGAACGAGAATACGAACGTAGAAGACGTAAATAGGAAATATTCAGTCGTCACTGAAAAAGGTTCCGAATCTGGTCAATCGGTTTCAACTTCGACTTCGAATAATGGGACTAACTCGATCAATTCGTTCTCATCAACAAGAAATAATTCGATGGACTTGACGTTTTCAAATGGTCAGAATGAGGATAAGAATGGCAAGATCAACATTATGGTTGTAGAGGATAATAAGATAAATAGAACGCTTTTGGTTAAACTGTTAAAGAAACAGATAAAATTGGTATGTTATGTTTGTGGTTCCTGTCGTTGTTGGGGATGATCACTGATCAATGGATATATATGGGTGGATGGGATTTAGCCTATCGAGATTCTCGAAGCTGAAGATGGGCAAGAAGCTGTTGATCTGTTCAAAAGGATCACGGGACCTTTGATCGGTGAGTGAATTTGTCTGTTAGGCAGGCCATTTAGCTGATGTACCTATGATCCTTTCTTCCTATCTCAGTCTTGCTAGATATCAATATGTAAGTTTTCTGAATGATAACAGCTCTCCTTTTTATGATGACTGTCATACTGATGATACTTGTCATTTTGTTTAGGCCAAAGAAAGACGGATATCAAACTTGTATAGAGATGCGTTCGATAGAGAAAGATAATCCACATAGAAAGAAATCACAGATCGTCGCGGTCACGGCTTTGGCTAGTGCTGATGAGAAGAAGAAAGGTTTGGTCGAGTGAGTTTATCTTATCACCTTTATCGAAGGGAGCGTCGAATCCAAGAAGGTCAGCAGAATATTGACTGACCACCGGTACACGATAGATGTAATATGGATGAATGGTATTCTAAACCATGTGGGAAATCCGTCATTTCGCGTATAATCGATAAAGCTTATCAAAGGTTGTTTGCATGATTCATCATCGCGATTTATATCCGAAATGTCATTAAACATAGATAAGATCTGCATGAGCTGTGTTTCGCCGAGTGTTTTCTACCTTTATAGATCTTTTTATAGAGCATATATATATTATTCATTTTGGTTGTACACTACCCCTCATGATCTACCTATCTGGGGATCCTTTTCTTCGTCTATGGTTGGTCGTTTTGATTCATTAGAATATTCATTTGTTGTATCAACGCATTTCTTTTTCCATATGAGAATGACTATTCAGCATTTAGCCAAATATGTCTAAAGCATGTCGTATGTTCATATATCAAGCATTTCAAAATACAGGTATAATCGTAATCATGCATCATCAGTTTAATCTGCTTATTTCCATATCAGCTTATCAGGTACTGTGGAATGGTATTCGAGTGAGCTGACCGGTCATACTTTGATATTCCTGTTACATAGAGTAATGAATACATGATATTATAATGGTACATGTTGGCATGAGAAGTGGGATGCGCATGGAGGGTTGAATAGGAATAGTAGTGAGATGACGTCCAAATATCCTTGACTGTGACTGGCACCACAGTAAGGTCTATCTTCCACCTCAGCAGCTAGCCTGCTAGATTCCAGATAAAGGGTATGTTGTATCCTAGCGATCACGATCGTAATCAAAAAACACCAAGAATTTTAAAACCTCCTCGTTCCGCCGAATCCACCTGGACCGAAGCCTGACGACGTATTTGAACGATTGGATAACTGATCGCCCCATACGATTTGATCTTTCTCTCCTGCTTCCTGATTTGACAAAATTGGTAGGGGGTCAGTATATATACATACCATAGCTAATGAGTGGATTATGGATACAGCCTCGGGTACGATGGTGGACATGATATGGAATTGACTAGAGTTCTAGAGAAATGAGAACCCACATTCAACCTCTCTTTCATCGTTTGACTACCTTCTCTCTGACGTATGATCTTGTCCATCTCTCGTTTCAGCTCGGGGGAGAGTTTCTATATGATTTTAGCGATGTATTAGTACATGTCATCGCTAATGGGCATACCACGATATCGTATCGCTCTCTTCGCTTGTGATTGAGATCAGATCGGAGATCGGATCGAAGTAATTTGAAGCAGGTTAGGTGTAAAATTGGTTGGTTGGATTGAGTGTAAAAGATAGAATCATGACTAACATTATAGAATTCTTCTTCTGTTGGTACAGTCGCTATTGTCCATACACAATTGTCGATCAGTATCATTTTCATATAAACTCCCTGAAGCATAACTCACCTCTCATCATCAATACACCACCTCCGATTACTGCACATCGAGAATGACATGACGATTAGGCAATCAGCTGCGATTCCCTCTACCGATGTTCGTGAGGTGTTTACAGATACATACTCGTACTCGATATGAACACCCATCTGATCATAGCATCCACAAAACGGTGGAAGTCAGCACAACTCACTTGTAAAAATTAAGTTGATCAAGACGGAAAGTCGATCGGGAAGTTTGTTGTATATCAGAAGGTGGAGTATGGATCTGACATACCTTAACCAAGCTCCTGCTGACATCTTTTTGGTAGTTCTACTATTCTACTGTTGTATTGCTCTCAATTGAATATGCTATGCTATCTATATATTGATGTATGCGTACAATATAGATTGCAGCTTTAGTAGAGTCAGTATCCTCGATTTCTAACTTTTACTCAACTCGAAGATCTCCAGTCGGGTGACTGTGATTTTGTAATTGTTCTTTGACGAATACAATCCCGATGAAATCAAAATCAAAGTGCGAGAGAGAATGAATTGCCATATTGGGTAATGAGAGTGTGGATTCCCACGTTAGCACTCGCTTAGTGCGTCATACTGCATGCATAGTCACCCACCGCCTGCATTCCCCTCCCACCGGTACTCGTACACCCTTCTCAATCTTGCTAGAACCATAGACATACATAGTCAGTCAACAGTTTGACGATAATAACAAGAACAACAACAGTAGAATAGTAGTAACACGATAAAGTAACACTACCCTTCGATTTATCACAGTGTAACTCACTCCCTAGTCTATCCAACCAAACCCACATTGCACCGCTTTCATCCCCATCATCTCTGACTCGACTCTTACTCTTACTCCGTCTCGCCTCCGACATCCCGAACACTCGCTCACTTCCTCTCTTGCATCAACATCAATTCAACTCGTGATCTCATCTGTACTCTCATTACCGACATCAACACCCAAGGTCCTATCAAGCAACCTTTATTATCAGGCTCAGTTGATCCCTTCGATATCAAATCGTTCCTCGTCAACATCCTTTGGAAACCTTTTGGACCCTTGGATCAACTCGACATACTATCCCATATAACTCCATCTCCTTACTTCAATCCTTTATCATCACATCAATTAACCCTTCTCGCCAGTCATCAGCTGGTCAATCTTACTATTCGCCCAACCCTGGAGGCTGACTATACATAACAACGGTAACGAGATTGGATTCGGTATAATAAACCACTCAACTCATATACTGGCACAATCAATACACCATCTAATTAACCCATCAATACAAATAAGATCAAATCCCCAAGATGCCTCCTCAACCTCCCGCTCCTCCCGTCTTCTACTCATTCCCCAAAGTAGATGTTTTACAAGGTGAGTAGTGATTTGTGACTTATTGACGATGCAATCCACAGCTGACCATCTCTTTCTTCCCCACTTAGACTCCCTCGCTAACTTCGTCGTCAAAGCTCAGAGAGACGCTGTAGAGAAAAGAGGGAAATTCACCATCGCCCTATCGAGAGGAACTTTAGCTGCTAATTTAAAGGGATTGGTCGGTCAGGAGAACGTACAGTGGGATAAGTGGTGAGTTGGATTCTTCCTTATCTCCGAATTATTCTGATTTCTCCCTACTACGATACAATAAAGACACCACCTACAATGTAAGAGATACTGACTATCGACCTCATATAGGGAAGTATTCTTCTGTGACGAAGCAGCCGTGCCACTCGACTCTGAAGATTCAAATTACCATTCCAACATTCTCTCTTTCCTTTCCGACGTTCCCATACCCGCTGGACAAATCCATACCATCGATGCCAACCTGTTGGACGACCTGGAAGAATTAGCTGATCAATATGAGAAACAGCTAATTGATCATTTCGCCAAATCGAATGCTGCCAGATACCCAACTTTCGATCTGATGCTTCTCGGTATAGGACCTGATGGTGAGACTGCCTCTTTGTTCCCCGGACATGAACTTTTGTCGGAGAGAGATGCCTGGGTGGCATATTTGGATGATGCGCCAAGAGGTCCAAAGAGAAGGATCACCATGACGTGAGTCCCACTCTCTACTGTCCTTCGTAGTTGGACCATATGACTGATTGATCGATGTAATTTAGCCTCCCCGTACTCACACATTGCTATCGAGCGGTATTTGTCGTGTCGGGAAATGAAAAGGCAGAAATGTTACATGCTATACTTGATAGACCAGAGGAAGGATTACCTTGTTCAAGAGTCAGACCTGCGTGAGTCCGTTTTCTTCGTGTCAAAACGTCATCTGGTAAATTTTTGTTCGAAACGACTGATTTGACTTGGTTGTTGTAGTTCCCCCGGATTAGTATTCTTCTTTGCTGATTCTGAAGCTGCTGGACTTACCAAGTACCCGCCAACGGCATTCAGATGGATCGATAATGAGAAGGAAGCTGAAGAGGCTGTAGCTGCTGCTAAGAGAAGGGCGGCTAGGAGAGCAGCTGAGGAGGGTGGAGAGTAGAGAGACCTGGATGTGTACGGAGATAGGATGATAAAGGAGATATCATTGGCAACTGGCAGAAGTTTAGTTGCCTAGTCTGAGGTTGTTCCTGTTTAGAAGTGAAGGAGAAGTTTAATTTGATATCATTGCGCGTGTCATATAATCGTCACATCACATGTCCATACCATTTGTTCCATTCCAATATACAATCCCGTCGAATTAGTCTTTTGGGGAAATAGGTAAATCAGGTCTCTCGATGATGTCCGATTGATCAGCTAGGTTTGGTTTTCCTAAGTATAGTGAATATATTTCAACATGCAAAATACAAGTGAATCACCCACAAGTGGACAACTGGACCTGAGGTCCGGGGATAATTGGAACGTTTCGCTTTGGTGTGCATTGCACTTTGGCTGGTGATTGCGGGTGGAATGTTTCAAGTATGTGATGAATATCTGCGGACTGAGCACTTATGACTGGATATATCAGGCCATAGCAAAGTGGCTGTGAGGGACGAACTCAGCCAAGCTAAACCAAGCTCAGCGAGTCAAGTCGAATATCATTACTCAGGTCGTTCAGCTCAGATATGATGCATTCGCTTTGCCTACCGTGCTCCATCCATATTCATGAAGCGGCGTCTCAAGTTTGGATCATGGATGAGCCTAGGCATATATAATCATCGAACAGACACACCCATGTGATGATGATGACCACCATCAGTCGAATTCGTCGAACAATAAGCATAAAACACCCATTCCTTCCTCTGTCTTGTGCAGGAATCAGTTTTTCCGATTCATTCTCATTTGGTGGCTTTCCATACAGTACATTTGCGCAGTCCAACTGCTGTGGAATGTTGGCACATCACCAAAGAAACCAAGAAAAGTGCCTGATCGGGCAAGTGACCGCCCCTTCCTTTCCTACCTCTCGGACATCTACGCATAGTTACCGTAAAAAATGGGAAGACATGACGACTTTCCTAGATGTTTTTTCTTTTTTGTTTGGTACAATTACGACGAGTAGGAGCTAGGATGAACGATACTAGCAGAGTATGTAAGACTATATATATAGTCGAGCATTTCATTTCAAGATGTCAAATCTCGCACTTCCTGATTCCTGTATACATATATCCTATATAACGAGATAGACGCAGTAACCCAACTTGGTGGACTTGTACTCTACGCAGTCAAGAGGAGAAGACAGTCACGATATGCGATATACTGAAATATCGTAGTTTGCTGTGTCAATGCTTTACGATGTATTTATAGTATGGACATATCGAGTAAAGTAAGTCAAGTCATCAATCCAATCTCATTCCTATAGCTTTGCTTGGAATATAGCTCATCCCGACTCTCAATTCGTATCTCGTAGCTGGTCATCCTAGTGCACCTATCTAATCTAGAAACGCAACAATCCCAATGTCATTAATAACACTACCTCCAAATCGATATTACCGATACATCCTCTTCCTCCTATTCCTTGTAATCCTATTCTTCACTATCCCTTCACTATACTCTCCTTCTTCCAGGACGATTTCTTCGGAAATACCAAATGACGTATGTGGGTTACAAGAATCCTCTTCTTCTTGCACCGACGATTCTCCAACTACCGAATCCGAACTGGAATTGGAATTGGATCGAATTAAAATCGACCTTGGCAGTGTGGTTTCCAATATTCAGCAGTCGATCCAAAGGAATGGAAGGGGATATGATGAAGATTGGTATAGGAATGAATTAGGTTTTAGGATACGGTATGAGGATTTAGAACAATACCGATCGACTTTAAAGGGAATTTGGAAGAGGTATTTCTCGAACGATATTGAGGAGAATCACCGAGGGAATGAAATAGATGAAATATTGAAATATACACATTTCATACGATCACCTTCCAGTGTGGTTGGAAGACAAGAAAACGCTATTCCAAAAGATATATATACTACCTCGATGGAAGATCCGGATAAGTTACCTGACCAATTCAATAGTTGGACCAAGGAAAACAAAGATCACAATGTGAGATTCGTAGATGATAATGAAATTGATGAATGGCTGGAAGAGGCGTTATCACCTTCCAGTGGAGTAGGGAGGGAGATGATGTGGTTGAAAGATGAGGGACGATGGGGCGTAGTGAGAAGTGATTTGTTTAGGTGAGTAATGACAATCGCAAGATCTTCCGCTCTCTCCCTCCTTGGTGATTATATAAGTCACCCGAATACTAAACGAGCAAAAATTCTGACGTTTACTCGTTTCCAAAGATACCTAGTCCTACTTCTCAACGGAGGGATATACACCGATACGGACACAGCGTGTGTCCGCCCAATCTCAGAGTGGGGTAAGAACCCTATCAAATATCGATCTGACAACCCCTTAATCGAAGCATTACCTCAACTCTTATCTTTATCGTCATCTTCGACTCATGAACGGTATCCTATCTCGGTAGAGGTGGACGATGCTCCGTCGCTGATAATAGCGTTAGAGGTCGATTCACCAGCTTCAAATACCGATTGGAGATCCGAAACGTTCGTTAGAGGTATACAGATAGTTCAGTGGACCATAGCTTCAAAGAAAGGTCATCCAATATTGTTGGATGTGATAGGACATGCGTTGGAAAAAATAAGGGAGTTGAGAGAAGCTGAGGAAAGAGGTTGGGAAGTGGATGATGAACAGGATATCGTAAGTGATTTGATGCATACTAACATCATGAGAACAAGCGTTGATGTGAATCGATTGATTGGGGAACAGTTGGAATGGTCCGGTCCAGGTGCATTGTAAGTGATCCATTAATCAGAGGAAGTGAACCATCGAGATTGTTGGCTGACTTGATGCAAAATACAGTACCGACGCTGTATTTCGTTATCTCCTCATTCGATATGGATTCCATCCCAAAAGTGTATCAGGGTACGAAAGACCCCTGAGAGTAGGGGATGTTTTGTGAGTCCAACTTTCCGACCTAAACAGGAACGTAACGAAAACATTGGTCGACTGCTCCGCTGATCATAGCGTGTTTGATAGGATCATGCCTGTGCATTCATTCAGAGCAGATGCTTCGGAGGGATATCAAGGTGATGAGAAAGTCGTTTGGCATGGGTAAGCTCAACGCTATCTTGTCGCCAATCGATCGATTTTGGATTATTATGCTGAGATCATTTGTTGTTGATACAGGTTCTTTGGAAGGTGGAAACCTACATAGAAAAAAATAGACAGATACTGTTTCTCACTTCGCTTGTTTAAGATAGTCTAGACAGTTGTATTTCGGAACCATACCGCACTATATTGAACCATGCACAGGGCATTTGGGTCAACACAACGAGTACTAGATCCTTGCTACAAGAGAGGACTAAAGTATCCGGCGGGATCAAGTTACCTCAGGAACATTCGTACTGTAATGCGATGCAGCATCAAGCATGTTGTCACCCCATCAGGACGACAAGGGAGGTGCTGGCTCACGCTATGATCACTGACTAGATACTGATGACTGGTAGACTAGGCCTAGGCCAGGGTCGTCTAGACTACCCCACTCGAATTTTAGGGGCAACGAGACATGTTGTCGTCTGACATCCCCCACTTTAGATCCCACCTGATCAGGAGGAAGCGTGTTGTAACATAGCTACCATTAGTCTAATCGGAGTAAGCTTACTCACAGAGTGAACTCCCTCTCTTATCGCCCTTGTTCACGTCTGACGCAACAGGGAATAGGGAGAATGGTCAAAGCTGAATTAAGGTCCCAAAGGAGATTGATTAGGATAAAACGATAACCTGAAACAATCGAACGACCATCCACCATCACCATCACAGTTTAATAACAAGTGTACATCAGCTGATCCCATATGTCGTACTCCATTATTTATAAGATCCTTTGGATCACAGAAAAAGCTCTTGTTAATTTCACCAAAGGATTTTTGCATCGATACCATCAAAACAATTCATATCTTTACGAGATCTTCGGCTCTCTCTTAGCATCGTCAACTCTCAAAGTTTCCTAGATCCAGATCTACTAAACAGAGGGCGACGCCTGCGCTTTTGACGGTAACGAAATTTTCCAAAATCTGAACGGGTTGCTGAAGAGGGGATACGTGTATAAAAAGACCCGGCCCGCCAATATGTCAGCTGAATTGAGGTGAGATTTATAAACTATATTTTCCATCTTCTGTAGTTTGCACCTTTCACCTTGTCGATACACAATTGTCGACAAATCGAAGAGGACATCTTCTTTTGTACTCGTCGTCTTATAATTTATACTTGGACACGGTATTCGCCTGTTGAACATCGGTCAACTGATTCAAGATGTCTGTGGATTTCAGTGGACTCTCACCTGAAGAGTTGGAAGGTATCGCCAAAGCTTCTTTTGGGGTCGACATAGGGTTGAAGCTTGGTCCATTACTTCTAGGGTTAGTACATGCCCTCCCCTGCAACAATCTATCAAGTCAAGTCGAAAGCTTATTTTTTTATGGTTGGACACAGAGGCATCTTCGATGTGATGCTGCTAGGAGTGTTGATCCAGCAGTTTCAAAGTTGGTGGGCGTACTGTAAACCTTCCGAAAGGAAACCTATAGCTTTTATCACTGTGAGTACTGTATACAAAAACCCCTTATACGAAGGACAGAAAAGAAAATTGACTGACTGGGGATGATTTGTGGTAGACGTATATAATGATTTATTCGATAGGCTGGACAGGTATGGTTACAGGATATGTGATGCATAATTTTGTATACAGTAAGTTGTACCATTACCATAACGTTTGTTGAGGCTTCAAGAGTGTGCGAGTTCACTTACGATTATGGCCTGTGCCACTTCAGACTTCGGAATCTTCAGTGTGTTCTTGGAAATGCCTTATTTCACTGCCTTCCCAATAGTCGGTATGGGGATGGTAAGTTCAACTACCTACCACTCATCTTTCAATTCTTGCTGCGAACTGATGCAAATTGTATCATCATCAGTCTACTGTGATTCAAGGCTTCTATATTGAGAGATCATGGCGTCTAAACAACAGAAATCCCTTCTTACTTGTATTCCTCTGTATCTGCGTGTAAGTTCGATTACCTCATACTCGCTTACATCTGTCGCAGTATGCTAATGGCTATATGAGGTATCCGATATAGTCTCGGAGAGTGGGCTGCCGTGTTAATATTGGTCATCAAAGTCACATCGATCGCTTCGTTACTGCAAGCCACGGTGAGTACGCTACCTGCTTTGATTTTACCTAGTTGGTATACATTACATAACATTCATTATTTTTCTGGCATTGGATATCATAGGAAGGTGTCCCACATACTCGAGCTTGGCAATGTATGACCCTGGCAGCCGATGTTATGATCACCGGCTCGATCGGTTGGGGTCTTTGGTCCGCCAAGACAGGTTGGTCGCACACCGATGCTCTCGTGAAGAAGTTGCTTCTGTAAGCGTTTTCTGTACGTACAGCTTGAGAGGGTGCTGACAATATCACGTCGCAGAGTTACATTGGAGACTCAATTGGGTCCTACCTTGCTGTGAGTTTTCTTGCTTTCCTTGAATGATATCCGTTATATTGACTGATGGAGAAATTTCGATCAGTATGGCGGCATTCGTGATTGAACTCTCTGTCCAACCGGACTCTACCCTCGGTGTCTTTTTCGAGTAAGTCTCCATCTGTATTCAATTGCAGATTGCCTTGTGTATGTGTATTGAGTTTTATTTCAATACGTATATAGTATCCTCATTCCCAAATCTTATGCTGTCGGCTATCTCGCTATTCTCAACACTCGAGTGCACCTCAAACGAAAAGATCACACCACTAGTGGCAGTCGAGAGAACCCTCAGATTGTGAGTGCTGTACCAGTCTTCGCGACATACATACTTGCTCACAATCCGATTTCAGAAAACCAACACGTATCATCTGGGTAGCGGAAGATTACAACAAGCTACTGTACATGTTGAAACCGACACTTATATCGAGGTAAGACTGGTTGTCTATATCATCTATCTTGATTTCTGTAGACATAATGACGGTTGTAATGTTTGTTGTTTTAGTCCTATCAAGTGAAAGATCCTGTTCCTGGATTGAATCGAATCAACGAACATTCCTATGAAGAGTCCATCGAAAATTTAGATTACTCTTCAAACCTTTCAAAACAGAACTTAAACAAGCCAAACCAAGGTTTTTAGAGATAGAAACCCATGTCAACGGTCTTGGGCCAGCTAATTCAGCATACGGAGGCGTTTATTGAGTGATTACAGGAGGTTGTGAGATGGAAGTGGAAGTGGAAGAAGGTGACGTGCATAGATGTATGAAATGCATATTTTTACATCTCCAAGCTTATGAATACCTCGGCCAAAATTCAGCCGTTCTTGTCGTTGATTCCGGGTATAGGGGGTCCCCCTGTTAAGACAACACTGGATGTGATTTTTGCATCCCTCCGTCAGCTCGCATGAAGCCCCGATACTCTTTACAATAGCGTCGGAGCAACATGTCCACTGTAAGGTACACTTTCATCTCACTACCAACGAATTACGGTCCTTTTGGTTCGTCGTCTCGGATTGCCACTGGCAAGGAACGGTGCCTCCGGTGGTCATGGCGCCATGTGTGATTGTAAAGTCCAGTCTGCGCCGTTTCGTCTTGATCTGTTAGACTAGTAGTAGCATCTTGATCAGCTTAAAAATACATAAAGTATATATACCATTATCAGTTCATCAGGATGCAATGTTGCGCGCCAGTCAATTCATTCTCTTAGTATTTCAAAAGTATTTGCACGATGTCAGACTCGATTGATACGCGTGTTTTTGCTCAGGAACATTGCTGAAAGAGGATCAAGTAGACAAGGCGATGGTGTGAGTATCACCTGTATCATTGTGGAGTACATGTATGATTGAGTCTGACATTTGGTGCTGCTCAGAGTATTCAGCGTTCCAGTCCTTTCGGGATTGGCTCGAGAAATTTACAGAAAGGGACTATCCGAGTGAATACCGAGACCTGTACCGAGGTACCTCAAATAGCTACCCTACTCGTCTACGTTCTGGCCGAGAACAAAGTATGGTGCTGAGTGATATCTTAGAGTCGGTGTCAACAGGAGCAGGAAAATACCGAAGAAGAGAGGTCTAAGTATTGGAAATCCATTTTGGATCGTAGCTGTAGTATCATTATAATCAACGTTGAAGACCACAAATCCACTCGAACGAACGAAGAGGTTTTTGTTAGATTAGTTGAGTTTTACAAGATCTAAGGCACGAGTAAAGGTATATGAAGTACATGCAGGGGACATCAATCTATACATTACATATTTATATATTAGTTCATGCATATGTATTTGATCGAATCAGGCCATGATTTATATAGTAAGAGTGTGGCTGACGCCTCGAGTCACGATTATAGGCGGTGTATACATTGATATTGAAGCTTATAGTACCATTCAATGGAATCCAATCTCCAATAGCATTCTTCAGACCCCGTCTCGATCTAATTGGGAATTATGCCTATCTCATATAAGCAAAGTACAGTAATTGTACCGCAAGACTAATGAAACTTCAGCGCTCGCTAGAATAATCAATACATTCATTTGTCATTTCCTTATGGGCTTGTCACTTGTATGGTGCGATCCCGTGCCTCAAGAATCATGTATCAATCACGTTCATACCATAGATTACGCTGAAGCAGGTTACTTTAGCCGAGTAGAGCAATTGTACGATAAAGTGAGTATGTACAGTGCAAATGTGGCGATCGACTGAGTAACTCAGGGCGCAAACTGTGTCATATGTTGTATCACTTCGGTATACAAAATCATCTCCATTCATTCAGAACAGGTAGCTATCTTGGCTTTTGATGGTGAAGCATATATACAATCATGGATACGATTGGTAGTGCATTATGACATTGTCATTCCCTTATCCTTCCCCGCTAGGGCAAGATCGTTAGCAAAATGACGATGGACATTATCGATATCAAGGGTATGCCAGACGAGCAAGTAGAAGCCATCGCACGATTAGCTTTTGGTGGTGGTGATGTAGGATGGCACATAGGCCCTTTTCTACTAGCGTAAGTCGTTACTATTGACCTCGAACGCATGCTGAGCGGGATATGGTACGGGCTGTAGCGTTCTCTTTGATTGTATACTGTTTGGCGTGGTGAGCCAGCAGTATATGACCTGGTGGATGTTCTCACGGAGAACGGAGAGAAAATGTTATGCTTGGTTGACGGTAAGCCCTGTCTTTGTTCACGCACTGATGTCAAGCCCAAAGCTGAATGACTTCCGTTTACTCTAGCACTTCCTGGTGATAGCTTCGGCAGCATATACCATCTGCGAGATCAGCTATGGAATGCATAACTTCGTGTTCCGTAAGTACACTACTTCTTCACTATCGCCATTGTAGCCAATGCTGAATGCAGAGTTGCATGGGCTCACTAGATTTCGGCCATTACAAGGTATTCCTTGAAGTCGAATATCCTCAAGTCTTCCCGCTCCTTGGATGGATTACCTCTGCTCCCGTACAGCTGTTCTACACTGAACGCACGTTCAAACTCAACGGGAGGAATTGGTATCTAGCCGGGCTGCTCATAGCTCTAATGTAAGTTACTGGGGTATAACGTATAAGATAGTTGTAGTTGACCCGCACCACAGCTCAGCCTCGTTGGGAATGACCATTTGGATTTTGGTGATATGTCAAAATCTCAGTTCAGAACTACAAGCTCAAGTAAGTATCCAATGGAGATATCAAAACTGTGAATGAAATATTGACGGAATTATCTCTGTGACAGTTGATCATAGATCAGGTACAAGCATGGCAATGTATAACCTTAGCAATCGACCTTATCATCACTATCAGTATAGGATGGGGTTTATACAAGTCGAGAACCGGTTGGTCGGATACCGATGCCTTGGTGAAGAAGTTGATGCTGTAAGTCGAGTTCCTGTGACAAGTTTGACAAGTTCCGGACTTTTTTTGTAACTTACTTTATACACAGCATCACCTTGGAAACTCAACTTGGCCCGACTGTTCTGTGAGTACTCGGAAAGAAAGGTGCTGTATGTGATGAAGACCCAATTCAAGCTGATATAGGAACGATGATCGAACAGGATGTTATGCTTTGTCATCGAATTTGCAATTTCCCCTCCAGCGACCTTGGGTATCTTCTTAGAGTGAGTGAATGGACCCGTCCGAAAATACGCATGAACAATCGTACTGAATGATAATGTTCCGCTACTGTACCACCTGCAGACAACTCATTCCTAAGTTCTATGTGGTGGGCTACCTAGCAACACTCAACTCAAGGTTCAGCCTAAGACGGGATAGTGCACCGATCAGTTTCGGGAAGGCTAGTCCCAGGACGGTTCGTATTATATCACACTATCATCACACATCTGATGGATTGCCCACTGACTAGGTCACTTTTCATATAGCTTAATCGAGTCAATACATATGGACATGAATCAGATCGACCTCAACAGGCTACAGTCAACATCGAGACAGAAACATATGTTCATGTAAGTTTAATACAGCACAAGTACAATAGTCATGATTGGACTGATCTTCGATACAGTCTTTCCAAATGCAACCTACTCCACCGGGAATCAATCGCAAACCTATTTTCGAAGAGATCAAAGCCAAAGAATCACCCGATGATCAATGGATCCAACATTTGGAATTCACTTCGAATAATCGATCTAATTTGACTTTAGATGAGCACGATACTTCCGATTTGGTTTGACCTGACGAATAACAGGACAATTTGGGCGAATTTAGGTTCCTCTTTCTCATTTCAGTATGTACTATAGTGGACTGTATGTTGCGTTTCCTTCCCATCTTTTTGCTTTTCCTTCCGATGTGGTATGTAAAGGTCGATAAATGTGCACTCTTAGCTGCGCCGGGGACTTGCGATCGAGCTTGACTCCTTTGAGTCATCTGTTAATTCACCTTGCTAGATCAAAGAAAACCATATATCATTTATCGATATCCGTACAACATTCACACCATCAGCATCAAGAGATCTGTCCAGATCCCTTGGCATGAATACGATACCGACTTCCTCGGATAAGTCAAAGGGCGCAACGCATGGTACATTTCGGAGGTATTCGTCGGACCAAGTGTTGATCGATTGATTGATTGATTGATCAGTTTCAGGGTGGGGTAATAGCCTAGTCGGTGGATTATAATGGAACCGAGCGTCGATCAGGTACAGACGATGAGCAACATCAAAAGTAAGTCCTCGGTGTTCGTATACCGGAGAGATTCCTCTTCATGCCAAAACATCGAATTTTGAGCCCAATGTAATGATCATAATTCCGCATGCATCTCGATGAAAAACCTCATCCGAGTAAAGATATAGACTAAGTTTGAGAGATCCTTGATTTGTTGTGATATTTACGACGCAGCTTAGTGGGGTGAAAAGGTGAAACGACGCTCTGATCTTTTCGTCGACAAAGACCCTTGACAACGACTAATTTAGATGCGAAGGCCAATACATAGGAACGACGCTTAACTGAAAACCCAACGAATCAGACCCACCATTTGCGAGGAGGAGATGAAGGATAAACTTTGCATGAGCGGTACTGTGATATGCTGTGTACGGTATTCCTGTATATAAAGGTCAAAGTGAAAGTGAAATTGAGAAGCCTTCGAGTGGATTTACATACCAACTTACTTTGTTTTCCATACGACCTCGGTTGTATCTTCATTTCCGCTTGTTACTCATCTTAGTTGTGCCAACGAGGTGTATCGGCTCAAGACATATTCCTTTTTGGAAAAGTTGACTCAGTAAAGCTTCCTCGGCATATTTTCAACTTCATCGCCTTCACTCGTTCCAAAATCAGCATCATGTCTTTACCGACCGGAAGGTTAACAGATGAGCAGAAGGAAGCTCTCTCAGCAGGTGCCTTCGGAAGTGACAAAGGGTTCAACTTGGGGCCCTTCTTGATGGGGTGAGCAACAGTATCCAGTGTCAGACACAAATACATCGAAGAAGGATGAAAACTGATTTTCGACGTTGGTTCCGGTGAATCGTAGGTGTTTATACGATGCTATCCTATTCGGGGTGCTGACCCAGCAATATATCGATTGGTGGAGATATTGCGAGGCGACTGAGCGACGAGTGATCAAATGGGTCACCGTGAGTCGTCTACGATATTGCATTTCTCCTATTTTCAAGTTGGGAAAGCTGCAGCTGAAACCGAGTCTCGCTTGATGGTTTGGGAAAATGTAGCACTGGATCATGTTGGCGTCTGTCTTGTGGACTGGAACGGTCATTTGGTATACCATGCGAAGTTTTGTCTACTGTGAGTGTTTCCGATACCTTTCCCAGCCAATCGCATTCGAAGAGAAAGGAATTAAAGAAGCTGATCTGGTTGAGCATCTGGTGCGATCGAATAAAAAGATTTTGGGCAATATATCGTTTTTACTTTTATTGATATCGCGCTCATGTGGCCTCTACTCGGTATTACCATGGTAAGTCTTCTAAGCAGCTTATCTCCGTGTCGTCCACTGATCGGGGTTTGGATTGAAATACATAGGCCGGTCCAGTCCAAGTTTTCTATGCTTTTAGATCTTATAGGTTGAACGGTGATAACATATTCCTTTTGGATCTGTTCCTCTTGATGATGTGAGTTGAGTTGAACCCCGATTCGACGCAATTCAGGGGTGTCTAACGATAAGTGTGACTGTCTATTCTCCTTGCTTTCGGCAGTGCTACCGAAGTAAGCATAACGGTTGTTATCGTGGTTAAAGCCACTCCACTTCAAACGATCTTCGATGCCGGTGTGAGTACACAACGGACACATCCACTGCTACAGTAGGTAGTGAGCCGTACCCTAACGTTATAATGCGGTATTGGTTCATATAGGAAATCGGCCCTATCGTTAGAGCATGGCAAGTGGTCACTATGAGTACTGATATACTCATGACTACTACTTTGGCATGGGGTCTATGGAAATCTAGAACCGGTTGGTCACATACCGACGCATTGGTGAAAAAACTTCTTTTGTAAGTCTGATCGATCCGAATCAATAACCCTGACTCCTTTTGTATCTTGTTTGTTGGGATTAGCTGACATTTGTCAATCGTCCCTGTGATGTGATGCGATGTGATGTGATCGTATCGTAGAATTACGATCGAAACTCAATTAGCACCAACCTGTGTGATGTTGGCTTTTGTGATCTCATGGTCCTTCAACCCCACTTCTACTTTGGGTATCTTCTTCGAGTGAGCATTATCGATGGAAATCCAATTAGCCTGTTTTATGTCAGTGAAGCTGATCCGAGGATTCTTTGACGCTTCCAGCTTGGCTATACCCAAAGCATACACTGTCGGTTATCTGGCGACCCTCAACTCCCGTTATTCCCTTCGACGAGAGACCGCTTCTCAAGGTCGAAAATACTCTGCGGAAACTGTGAGTCTTTCGCTCGTAACCATTCCCGGGAAATCTGCCAATCTGACATGTTGTGTTCTACGATTTTTCTGAATGGTAGAAAACCAATACCTACGCTCTGGGAGGTAGTAGATTACAACAAGCAACTGTTCAAGTCGATACCGAAACTTACATGGAGGTGGGTACAGTTCAATTCTGCAGTACTCCGAAAGCTAAGCCTGACGATGTTGTACTGCCTAACAGTCATTCCAGATGCAACCTACTCGAAGTGGTGTCAATCGAGTTCCCCAGCAAGGATTATACGAAGTGAAGGAACATAATGATGAAGATGAATCGATTGAGAATCTCGATTACGCTACTAATCTTTCGAAAAAGAATCTTCACGATTCTTCAATCGCTTGATCCACTTCTGGTATTTCCTACACCAGGCATCAATGATATACAGGAGATTCTGAAGGTTGGAGGAAGGATAAGGTCAATTAAGAAAAGCTCGATGATGATTGAAATGCGTTTATTTTTACTGTTGGGATTCGGACAGGTGGATGAATGTATTTTACCCAGACTTTGCCATACCTTATATCACGTTCTTTTACAATTTCGTGTTACTTTTACTCCCTGTATGCATCATCTTCGTGTGGGGCTGATATAAACCCCACTCTCTAACCGAAACTCAGGGACCACGACGGAGAGGATCATGACGATACGCGTTTCTCCACATGCGCTTAAATTGGAGACAAATTTTACATGTTGTGGTAATGCCGTGAACTGAATCTTCAACTGTCACCTCGTATGGGGAATCATGATATCTTTCTTGGCCCAGCTATTGAACGGATTGATCGCCGATCTCTGACAGTATTCCTTCCACGGTGACCATCAACACATCAGTCACACAAAGCACCATCACTAGTCAACCCGCACGGACCTAGTCGAAAGACTGGAACCCCACTTCTCATACGAATCACACGATCATATCACACACTACACACGGTCATCCGAATCACAATATACATAAACTCATCTCATCCCACTTCCCTCTCATTCTCCCATAGTTTGGCCACTTCACCCTCACCACCATGTCCAACTTTCCTCACTCAACTTCCATCGCCGCCTCTCTGTCTACTTCGCCATATGGTAAGTCGCATAGCTCCAGTTCTTGACCGTGACTGAGACTGACATTCTTATGTAGCGGTTCAATCCAACCTCGAGAATCTGATCAACCGAGCTCGTGATCATCCTCATCCTCGACGTGGATCCACCGCTACTCATCCCGATCATGCAGATTATCACGATCTCTCCCCTGGCGAGGAGATCGCTCCTGCGCTCACACCGGGTAAGAGAAGACCTTCGGCCGCTCCTAGTGGTCATGGACCTCATATCGGAACGATCCAAGAAGCCTCATACGAAGAGGACGCGATCATCTTCCATGACGACGATGATCTCGAGGCAGAGAACGAACGATCCGCATTGTTAGATAGGGATTGGTCTTCGCGACGAACGAGTCGTGCTTCAAGACGATCTTACGGTTCGACCAGTGCACCAATAGGTCAACAGCGGATGGGAAGAAAGCAGAAATCACTAGATGGCTTGAATGGAGGTATGACCATGACACCTAGTGGTACTACTGGAAATTCAAGGTCGAGATCTAAAGCTAGAACACCACCTAGGAAAGATGGTCATCTTCATCGACACCAACACCAGGGTGATTCTTCCGCGGCTCCATCAGACGAAGAGGAAGAAGGTATAGAAGCAGAGAGACGAGGTAGAGGTAAAACCTCTAGACCATTATCCCGAAACTCCAGTCCATACGTATCTGAAATTGGACTTCCCTCCGGTCCAGCTGGTAGAAGGATGAGCGTAACGGTTAGAATGGCAGATGATTCGTCTGGAGATGAAGGTGGTGATGTGACTAGAGGATTGGTGCAATCTGCAGGAGGAGCAATGTTTGGTGGGAGAGCTGGATTGGGTCTTACACCTGGGACTGGAGCTGGGGCTGGTCCGATGGATTTGGATCCTGTAGAGGAGCTAGATGCGGTTGATCTCGAGTTGCCAGTTGATGAGCAGGGTGTTGAGGTTAGAGTGTGGTCTGAGGCTTTGAGGGTGAGTATTGTTGTTCCCACCTGGTTTAAGTCATGTCCAATCATTGTATATTAGCAGTGAAGGTAAATATTGACTGATATCATAAATTTGCTTAGGCCGAATTACCTATCATCCTCCGATCTTCTATCCCGATCTTCTTCTCTCAAATATCCGAGTGGTCACTGAACCTCGCATCCGTCGTTTCGATCGGACATCTAGGAACGACCGAGCTTGCAGCTTCCTCGCTCGCATCCATGACTGCTGCCGTATCTTCCTTTTCAATCTTGCAAGGTCTTTGCACCGCCATGGACACACTCTTACCTGCCGCTTGGACTTCATCTGACCCTTCGCGTGTCGGACTATGGACTCAGAGAATGGCAGTCGTCTTGGCCGTATCGATGATTCCCATGTTCATGATTTGGTGGAATATAGAAGGTGTCTTAGTTGGACTAGGTCAGGAGAGAGATGTCGCTCAACATGCTGCAATGTATTTGAGATGGTTGTCACTTGGTATTCCGGGTTATGGTGGCAATGTCTTGATGAAGAAGTGAGTAGACATCGCATGGTCACATCTTAGCCAAAATTGAAGTTGACTTGTGTGTTGTATCAAATAGATATCTACAAGCTCAAAACCTCATGCACATTCCCACATACGTCTTATTCTTCGTCGCTCCTACCAATTTACTCATGAACTATCTCTTTGTAAGTGAAATTACCACTTCTCGTTTCTGATCGTTAAATTGGGTCATGGCTGATCTGGTAATTTCGATGTTATTTGATCAGGTATGGGGACCTGATTTCTGTAGACTCGGATTTGTAGGTGGTGCATTAGCAACTGGGATGTCATACAACTTAGCAGTGAGTCAACTTCTCAATACCCGACGTGAACAGGCATCTGATTATGGAATTTAATCATAGTTCATCACTTCGCTGCTTTGGATTGTGTTTTACGGACCTAGAGAAGCTTTCCATCCTGTCAAACTGAAGCATTGTTTCTCGAAATTGGGTACGGTCACTTCGTTAGGTTTGGCTGGTACGATCATGGTGAGTCGGTACCGAGTTCTTCTTATCTTGCTATATGCATTATGGGTCGATGATCTTTTGCTGACTGATTTCTCGGCCAGCTTTCTTCTGAATGGTGGGCCTGGGAAGCATGTGCCCTTGCAGCATCCATCCTCGGTCCTGTCCACCTGGCAGCTCAATCAGTCCTTCTGTCAACCGCCTCGACATTTTATCAAGTCCCCGCTGCTTTAGGTATCGCTGCTGCTGTGCGAGTTGGTAATCTGCTAGGCGCGGGAAGAGGCTGGGAAGCCAAATGGGCCAGCAGAGCGAGTTTACTGTGGAGTTTGATCTTTGCTATCGTCAACTCGTGAGTTGTCTCCACTATATCCGAGTATCTCATACTAATTTCGGATAATCATCGGCAGATCGATCTGTGTGATTTTCAGAAAGAATTGGGGTTACCTCTTCAACAATGATGCTGAAGTTGTATCTCTAGTAGCTGAGATCATGCCTTATATCGCTTTGTTCCAGGTAAGGCATCACTCCACACTACTCATACATTGCTCTTGAAAGCTAAATGCAATATGGTTGATCTCGCTGTAGCTATCAGACGGTATAGTCTCAACTGCAGGAGCGGTCCTCCGATCTCTCGGTTTACACACCACCGGAGCTCTTATCAACTTGACATCCTATTATGTGATTGGTCTACCATTCGGATTATGGTTGACTTTCACCCCTAGATTCCATTTGGGTTTAATTGGAATTTGGGTGGGTTTGAGTATCGCTCTCGCTTATGCGAGTTTATTGGAATTTTGGATGGTATGGAAAGCGAATTGGACTAGAGCCGTTGAGAGGATCAGGGAAAGATTGGGATTACCTGCTCATGGACAAGTTGGGGAGGATGGCAAATGGGATTTGAGAGAGGAGGATAATGGACATGCTCATGGACATGGGCAACATAGGGATGAAGAGGAGGAAGGTGTGATCTAATTAAGGAATAACAGATAGAAGAGATAGATCAGATTGGAACGGAATGGACGGGGCAGGGCAGGGATGATGAAGATCACTATAATGCACTGTATATACGACAATGCTATCCTCTCATTCAATACATCCTACCTACCTTACCTAACTCAATAGGATATCCAAGTAGTTTATAGCGTATCATGCATTGTCAATTGTCAATTGTCAATCTGTGGGTGTGGCGATCTTTCATCTTTGACCCTGACAGAGTCTAGGGTGATGTCACCGCACGGTTCGTCATGTCATTCCCGGAGCAGAGACAAACCACACGACTTCGACACAGCTAAAGCATCATCTACCGCTCATATACCTCGATCATTCCATCAATACAGCTCACGCACATCTATAACCACTGACACTGTAATCCCAAGGTCATACCCATAGCTGTGGGCTTATCGCTTTCTCATCGCGCAAATCCCAGGGCCCAGCGACCATCTCGAGTGTCGGGAGTGGGACTTCCATTAGATCGATTCACCATGTCGTACCCATATCTCGCTAAAACAACGTGAGTGACCTTTCCTGTTCATCTGGTACATCGAGAGCTGGAGAAGACCTGTCAGACGCTTATGTTCGATTGCTGGGATACAGATTGAAATATAAATCCCCTCACGCTACCGACCTATCATTCCCCAAGGATGAAACGTGAGTTGCACTCATCAATAGATAGAAGGATCTCATAGTTCGTGCAAGGTTGCTTATGCTATTTTGTGTGTCACTCAGCATTCGAGTAACAGGACCAAATCCAGATGATGAAGATTGGTTGATTGGAGAGTATCTTGATGGATCGAAATCTGGTGGATTTCCAAAGGTGAATTAATACCGTCTTTTGTATCAGATCGAGTGTTAGTGTGACTGATTGTTGTCATCTCTCAGGATTTCATCGTCCCCATCGAAGAGTCTGAATCCGAGACCCCCGCCCAACGCGATACTGAACCTGAAGCGCAAGTAGCTGAACCTGCCAAGGAGGAAGAAGATCCTGCTCGATCCCCACCTCCCGTATCGATTCGACAGCCTGCTCCACCCTCACCTACATTGGATCCTCAATCCAGATTACCCACACCTGGAATCGCGCCTTCTCCCGCTCCTCCATCTCCTGTTGAACCCCCGGCTCCAGCTCCAGCTACCACTACTTCTGCTCAACCCAAACCTACCATCAACCCAGCAGATTCACCTCCGCGTCCACAGTCTATGAAAGATCGATTGGCATTCTTCGCTGCCGCACAAGATAAGCCTGTTCCACCGCCTACCAAACCCAAACCTCTGGGTGGAGCTGGCGGTTTGACATGGTCACAGAGGCAGAAACTGCGTCAAGAACAAGAAGCCAAGGAACGTGAGGCTAATCCACAACCACAACCACAATCTCAACCTCAACCTACACCAGCTTCCTCTCAACCTGAGACTACCTCGAGCACATCTACTGAAGAGAAAAATAAAGAAGAAGAAGGCAAAGGGATGTCGGCTGCGGATGCTCTGAGTTCGATTACGAAAGGTGGTTCTTTGAAAGAACGTATGGCCGCTTTACAAGGTCATGGGGCTTTTGGTCCATCAAGCGAGAACAAACCGACTCCGCCTCCTGTATCGAGTGGTAAAGTCTGGAAAAGACCTCCTGCTCCACCTGCTCCTGAAACAGAAGCAGAAGAAGATGCCGAAGCTGAAGGATCATCATCGACCGACAGACAGGAAAATGCCAAATCGCCTCCTGCCGTAGAGGGGGGTGAACCTCTGGCTGAAGCAGAAGGTCAAGAGGTTCCTGAAGAAGAGGGAGAAGAGGACGAAGAGGAGAAGGAAAAGGCTAGAAGAGCTGCTATTGCCGCTAGAATGGCTAAGCTAGGTGCGAGAGGTCCAATGGGTATGATGGCCCCTGCTAAACCTACTAGAAAGCCAACCAAGGAAGATACTGCTTCTCCAGCTGAAGAGAAAGCCGAGCCTGTACCTCCAACTGCTCCAGCAACTACCGTAGAGAAGGAGGAAGCCAAACCCTCTATCACATCGGAAGAACCAGCGTCACCAGCCCCATCTGCTCCCACTGAACCTGCGAGTTCTGCTGCGCCTCCCAAGTCAATCCCAATAGCTGCGATGCCTCGTCGAACTGCCCCTCCAAGAAGACGTACACCTGCACCAACAGCTTCTACAACTTCGCCTGAAGTAGTCCGAGAAAACCCTTCTGAACCTGAGAAACGATTCGAAACTAGCGATGAGAGTGGTGCGCCTATACCACCTCCACAAGTGATGGTAGCAGGAGAAGAGAAGCCTCTGCCCAAGACTGAGACTGGTATTCAAAAGGAAAAGGAGGCCGAGGAAGTGGGTAAACGTGCCGGTGGATTGGAAGGAGCTGCTGCCGCTGGTATTGCCCTTGCCCCGGTCGACCCTGCAATCGACAATGTACCCAAAGAGGAGGAAGAGGCAAAGGAAGAGATAAATGCACCCCTTGAACCTGAATTACCCGAAGAGAAAGACCAGCCACTCGTTGGGGCTGTAGCAGGTGCAGACTCCCTTTCTCGAGGTACTGGTACAGTCACCACCCAAGATGAAGGAGAAACCGGGGAGATTATCGATAAATCACCGCCAGTACAAGAAGTAGAAGAAGGTATAGTGGAAGGTGGAGACGAGAAGGACGATATCCTAAAAGAAGCGCAGGAAGGTAAACTGAAATTCGAAGAACCAAATGATCCTTTAGATGAGGATACGCCGACACCTCTCAGTCCAGATCCGATAGGTATGGTACCTATCCATCTGCCAGCTTCGGACGGATCGGATTATGGTGATGACGAACCTGCACCACCTCTCCCGCCTGCCAGAAGACCCAGAGGATTGTCGTTGGACGTTCCATTGGATGAGCTAGAACTGAAACATGAACAAGAACATACCCATGATCAAGATAATGATCCATCACAACAACCAATCGAAGATGATGCCCCACCTCCACTGCCTTCTCAAAGACGACCTTCAACAGAAAAACCGGCTGGCCCCAGGCCACTGCCGTCGCCTGGTAGAGAGGGAAGAGCTTTACCCCCTCCCCCTGTCGGTAGTGCTCTCATCCCACCCCGAGAAGATTCGGATGACGACGAAGAGGAGGATGATGCACCACCACCTCCTCCCGCTAGACTACCACAACCTCTTGTGGCTGACACACAAGAGGAAGAGGAGGAGGAGGATATTCCTCCGCCACCTCCTCCAGGTCGGCATATCCCTCCACCTGCCCAGGACATCGAAGCCGACGACAACGAAGACGTACCACCACCTCTTCCGACTTCAAGGCCTCTTCCTCCACCACCTGCTCAGGTCACGACAGACGACAAAGAAGATGCTGCTCCCCCTCAGGATGTAGGGGAAGAGGAAGAAGATGCCCCTCCGCCCCCTCCACCCGCTAGAAAGCCTTCCATGCCTGCGCCAATCCAAGTAGCAGTTCCTGCTGCTGCAAATTCCCCAAAGTCGCCTTGTGAGTGTGATGTCCGTTCTCCATTCAGGCGTACAAATTTTGCTAACTTCCGTATACGTATCAGCTGCACCTTCCCCTATTGCTACCTCTCCTCCCGCTCAATCGCGTACCATCGCTTCCGAAGAGCCACCTTCGTCGCCCAAAGCAGAAGATGAAGATGCCACCCGACGATCAGGTATCGCAGCGCGAATGGCCAAGTTGGGAGGTATAAAATTCGGAATGCCACCACCTACATTCAAGAAACCTCAAAATATCACTTCACCCTCTTCCGAAGTCCCTCCGGCTGAAGAGGGACATGTAGACTCCCCCATTGACAAAGAACCTCCCTTGCCTAGTCCGGGAGGGGAAGCGCCTGTTTCTCCTGTCGCAGGGGGAGATGAAGAAGGCGAAGAGACGCCGGAGCAAGAAGCTGCTAGACGAAGAGCTACTTTGGCTAGATTACGAGCTGGTGGAGCTTTAGGTGGATTCGGCTTGTTCAACCCTAGCGGTTCTGCTGAGCCTGAGGAACCGAAAGAAGATCCAAGAGGTATAGAAGAAGGGAAGCCTGTGCCTACGTCGACGGAGAAAGAAGATGGACCTCCTCCACCCCCACCTGGAAGACCTCCTGTTCCATCTGGTCGACCTGTCGTTGCCCCACCTGCTGATGTTCATGAGGAAGAGGAGGCGGCGGAGGAGCATTCCACTTTGGTCGGAGGCGACGATGCGCCCCCTCCACCACCGCGAGTACCCCAAACTCCCACTTCTCCTGCTGTAGGATCTCCCGTACGAACCCCCTCTGGCAGGAGACCACCGGTTCCTACAGAGAAGCGATTCTCCTCATCGCATAAGAGGACCAGTACAGCTTCGTCAGCTGTCATAACTGAAGAACAACCTATATCAGGTATTGGTTCAGGTGAATGGCAAATATCGGATGAACCAGCTGCTATCTTGTCGAATCAGATAGATAATCAGGAAGCAGAAGATGACGCTCCACCACCGCCACCACCACCCAACAGACCTCCGCCTCCTGCTCAGGTCCAAGGTCAATCACCACAACGTTCACCTAGAAGATCGGGATCCTTGCTTTCTAGGAAATCCAGAACTTCAATTGATATTCCTCCACAGGCACAGACGCCATCGAGAGTACCTCCCTCGCCTGTCCAGCAGCAATCGCTTGCTAGACAACCTTCCGTCTCGCAAGCTCAAGGTGGTAGACCAGGATTCGATCAGCTGAAAGAAGCTTCGCAGAGGTATGGTGCTCAGCTGGCCAGATCTGCTCATAGCATCTTTAGCCAAGGGAAGAAAGCCCAAGTCGGGGTGAGTTGAGTTCAGTGTCCCTACTTCTGGAAATCATCAGCTGATAAGTGTGCATTATATTTGTAGGATGGAAGTCCAGCTGGATTCGTATTGTTCGCCATTGACTCTGCGCAATTACCCCGACCTGATACTGAGAAGGGATGGGGTCAAGTGGTATTTGAGCAAGAGGGCGGATCGATCTTGAGGAGATACGATGATGTAAGTGTTACCTGATTTACCAATCTACAATTGTCGATGAAATAAAATTGATGATTCTTTATGATAGCCTCGACCAGGTGATATAGCTGCATTCCACGATTCCAAACTGAAAGGTAAAAAAGGATTATCAACGTATAATCAACATGTGGGATCGGTCGAGGAACCTTTGATAGGTGTTGTAGCGGAGTTTGAGGAGAGGAAACATAAATTGAGGATTTTACAAGTTGAAAGGGGGGTGAGTGCAATTTCGATCCGAGAGGTATATGAGAGCAAACACAAATTGACATGACTCGGGTCGCCAAATAGGTACCTGAAGAAGTTAGTTATAGATGTGAAGATTTGAAGAGCGGTAAGATCATTGTGAGTGATAGTCGGATTGGCTCTCATCATACAGTGTGAATGCTAATGTGTCAAGTACAGGTTTACCGACCTGGTCTTTAGATCTATTGTTTATCGGGCCGGAGAAGCAACATTGTCCATGTTCTGTGATGTATAGTAATTAATGGATAGAAACGAGGATTGATAATCTTGATCGTATTCGGAAATTGTTAAATAGTTGATATATACATATGATAACCTGAATCAATGTACGAACTGAAATGAAAGTAACAACATAACTTCCAGAGTGTATTCCACTGAAGATAACACAATCAGCAGTAAGTATCGGGTGCGGGGATTCTGCAGGTGTTTTCGATGTTTCCCAGACCGAAGTCACTGACCTGCAGATCTTCGAACTTACTGACCATGTAAGGTAATAAATGATTATAAGCTTGCAGACAAGCAAGAGAACTTATCGCAATGGAATTAAATTCATTTCTGTTCATCAAATGGAATAAACAAGTAATTGCAGAAGAAAGTGAAAGAGACGATAATATATAAAAGGCGGCCTCAAGTTGTATATGTGTATATATCTTTTTGAGAAAAGAAGTAAAAGGAAATAAAATAGTTCGAACAGTAGGGGAAAGGTTATGAAGGATCAAATTCAAAGATACATGAACTAAAAGATAGGGTATACAATGGATTTTGATGTTATTGAATGAAATGGAGTGGTATATATATATAATCATGACGTTTTTCGATGGATGATGATCGACGATCATATGACTTGTGTATCGACCGATAGCATTCTACCTTCCCTTGGGCATGTTCTACGCAGCTCTAACAAGCTCTATGACCATACCTGTAGAATAGATGTCATCAGTATTACACACATTCACTTCAATATGGATACTCAGTGGGTAAGTCAAATTAACCTCACCTTTAACAAACTATCCCAACTTCCTGTACATAACGCCACACCATCTCCACTAACACCCATACATGAAATTCTATTTTCGTGACCCGCCAAAACACCGATTCTCTCTCCTTTCAACGTATCCCAGACATTACAATTGTAATCGTCATATCCTGCAAACAGGACTCGACCCGAGATGGAGAATGCGACCGAGGTTATACCGCATAATATGTTATCGTGAGCGTAGGTGTTGAGTTCTCGATCGGCACGTAAATCAAAGAGTTTACAGGTGGCGTCGTCTGATCCGGTAGCGAATGCGTCGCCATTAGGGAAGAATCTACAGCGAATCAAGTTTCAATATCAGTTTAATCTTGTATGCGATACGTGCAATGATTTCACCCACTGTACAGCATTGATATCTGATTCATGACCTGTGAAAGTCTGTACGGCTTTACCAGTTCTGATATCCCACACTTTAGCTGTAGCGTCACAAGCACCAGACACGAAGAGATTCGCATTTGGAGCGAGAGAGATGCTAAGGTAGATTGAACCAATGATATAAGCTTATATACTTCAAACTATGATATCGAATATTTCGATTGAGATTTTCTCGCTCCTCATTTCATGATCCTGTATGAAACCAGAAGGAGTAGAGACCAAACGAGACAAACGAGAATTTTCGACTCACCTCATCACATCACCCGTATGATCATTAAACTCCATCGTTCTCACACCTTGTTCTATATCCCATAACATACAAGTCATATCTCCGGAACTGGTGACAATCTGTCTATCATTGATGAATCGACAACAACTCAAATATCCAGAGTGTGCCGAAAGTTCTCGAGCAACTTTCACTTGACCTCCTCCTGGTCCATTTGGCGAAGCACCGCGGAGGGAATAGATCGAACAGATATTATCCAAACCGCCACAGGCGACAAAGTTCCCCGAGGGCGCATAAGCACAAGTCATCACCCAACTTGAACGCAGTGGGATAGCATGAACTTTATTCGTGGTGTATGCGTCCCACACGATCAATTTCCCATCTTGCGAGGCTGATACCAAATGACGTTTATCGGCTGCCCAATGCAAGGCGTATATCTTGGCTAGATGACCTTTCAACGTCCGTCGTACTTTTAGGGTCATACGTGGTAAGGGTGGGGTATCATTGGCCATTGCTCGGACTATGGGTGATGTACAGCATACAGTGGTCAGCGTATTGCCCATCAGAGTGTTAGGATATTGTGCTTATAAGAGCACCTAAATTGACAAAAATCCAAGACCAACAGTCTCTCCACCTCGTTCGTAATTACATATCGCCATACGTCACCCTTCCACCAAAACACCGCCCACTAGGTATACTACAAATTGTCTCTCAAACATACAACGTTACTTGTATACGGTTTCCCGTGCGGATCGCTATGATCTTTTCAATTTAGTCATAGCTTTAAGACTAATGCCTTTCGCAGCGTATCTCGACTGTATCCTCCTCAACCCGATACCAATAAGAGCTGATTCACTCACGACTGGTATCAGCAGTTTGATCCTTTGCCGCTCTGATCTTATCTTTCAGCGCATCCGCTTCTCTCCGCGCCGCCGAGATCTTCTCTTGTATCTCTGCTGATGACATTGTGGTCGGGGGTATTATATCCGAGGAGTGATGATAATGGAGATTTTTGTTATAGGTTGTACTCGTATATTGAGAATGAAGACGAAAATAAAGTGGTTGTATCTGGATTGGTTGTCAAGGTGTTATGGAAATATGAGTTAGCGTGGACTATGAAGGCTAAACAATTTCGTACCATGCGGTGCGGTGACGAGGATAGGGGTAGGGATAGTAGTCTCGATCAATCTACTCACTTGCTTGTTTGTTGATATAATGTTGAATGGGGGTTTTATTTGATGAATCTACGTGGCGATGTTATGAGATCAGATCAGATCAGGATCTGGATAAAGTAGATTAGATGGTGAATAGTATGGCAGTTTGAGATTGAATAGATGTTGAAGGATTTTTTCAATGTCACTGAATGAGGAGATCCGTGCTTTCCATATGACGATCGGGTTTTCCCAGTTTGACTGGTTTGAATCTAAGGTTCTATCAGTACAGCGAACGATTATAAGCGGGTGGTTCGTGCGTTACGGTTGGTTGTCAGGCTGTAAAGTCTTTCTGTCGATGAGAGGATGAAGTGACGGTGAATGATCTTCGTATAATAGGTGAATAGCTGATGAAGGGAATGCGGACTGCCGAGAATGATCCCAAGCACCAGAGAGGAAAGGAAGATTGTGTGTTTGTCGAGTGGGAATCAAAGGAAGGCGAAGAACGAGAAGAGTGGAGCCAATCGATCAATTAAACGGGAATGAGGTAAATACGTCCGAAGGACAGTAAGTCAGCTATACCGACCCGACGATGTTGAAGAGTAATAAGTGAAGGGAAGTACCAGAAGTACAGGATATGTGCTGTAATTTTTATACACTCACATAAACTGATCGGATCGTGTGTATGCCGATACTTTTCCAACTTTGTTATGACAAGATGAGATTGGCGTTATCCCTTTTGTATGGTGGTGTTGATGTGAATAAGCCTTCCCCACTAGTATGATTCCACCTGGCTCTGTTCTATGCCACCTGATGTATCCTGCCCTATCCAGGTCCTATGGAGGTGCACGGGGAGGTAAAGTGAAGGATCAATGCTTTTCTATTACTTGTAACTTGATGATGGTACCTGTTCCTATTGACTGACGATAGAGCTAACAGAGATCAGCATGTGTCTCGACGTTAGCAGTGTGGCTACAGGACTGCGAAGGAGATCACTCACCACCTCTTTACAGCTCAAGCATCCATCCACTCCGAGGTGTACCGTGTCGTCCCAAAGTTCCACTCACGGTGCCGTATAGCTACCTACGTCGCTTAAATCTTGTATTGTGGTAGGATGCGATGATGTTGTATGAAACACACAACCAACACGATGCGGGTCTGTGCTGTCCGAGTCTGTCGAATGTGACTTTTATGACTGTTGACTGAATTGGCTTTGAGCAAGGTGTTGTTGATTCCGGTAATATTGCCCGTTCCGTAATTTGTCCAGTAGATGATCTGAGCGTTGTACACTTATACAGTACAAGTCGACCCACAGAGTAGAAGATACTTGATGATGGTTGCAGAATTGATCCTATCTATATCTTTACAAGAACAATGATTTGCACAGTACTTTTGCGATTGTACAGTATCAAGCATAAGCATATAGGCTTAGCACGAGGCTGAAGGTTGGGGGTTTGGGTAGGATAGGTTAATTGGGATTGTCTTTTTGTCCATTAGGAAATTACTCGTGATTGACCCTGAACAAAAAGACTGTTTACCCTGGTTCCTCAATTGTCAAAATGTCAAAAATGGTTATTTTCCATTTCCCAGTAACTGGATCATCGGTGTGGTGAACAGCACTCTCAATCTGTATATATATACACCTTACTACCTTAGGGATACATAGTCTAATCGCAAACCTACCCAGTGTAAAAGATGTCATAGGCCTGGACTGCTTTTGAAAAGCGACTGTCTGACATGGGATATCGGTTTTCCACGTTGGCTGATCATTAGCTTGAATAGGACGATCACTCGTTTTGGGGTCCCCAGAATGTTGCGAGCGGAGCAAGCGCCTTCGTAGTCTACGAGTCTACGAGCACAAGACGCGAACATCAATGGACGTTAGGCTGATATAGTCTTTCTGGCTGACCTGGAAGACCGTCCTCAAAAGATATGACTACCAGGACACCCCACGAAGGCTCCACAATCATGCGAAGACGTGTTTTTTAACTGGTCAGCCCGAGGAAACGCCGGCGGAGTTTCAAGAACGTCAACTCACGAACTGCCAAAGCAGTGGAGCCTTCTTAGAAGGATATCACTCGGTCCGACGATCTGTGACACTGAAACGGTCTTTCATCAACCCTTTATCATACAGGGTTTGGGTCTGCAAGAGTTTTTGGAGCAGCGCACCTCCTAAGCGAGTTTGAGCGATGATCTCCTCCATGAAAGGAAGCGACACTCGTCGAAGAAGACGAGGTCTTCAATCCTTATGAGTGTCCACACACCTTCGCGCATAAATAGTTATGCATATATATATTAGGAGAATCATATATTTATCACTCGTCTCGATATGGCAGCACTCCCATACTTTGATACCATAGTGGAAGCGGCACGTAAGTTTGCCAATACTCAGCTGTCCACTGAACAGCCCCAAGTACAATCATAAATCGCCAAACGTCCAAATTGTCCTCATCCGATGATAATGTTGATCCCAACACTGGACAATACCGCTTTCGTGGATCAGGACCAAATCGTACTTCCCTTCCAGTATCATTTGGACGATCTAATCTGAGTGATCCCTTCGGAATCAGAGCAGCCGAAAGAGAACTGAACAATCTTTTTGGTTCAATCCCGGGATTAGGTCCCTCAGGGAGTTTCAGACCTAATCGAGAAGCTAATCGAGCATTCGGTAACCACTTTGGTCAATTTGGTGTAAGAGTTCCGAATTCTTCTAATCCCCCTGGTCAATCTAAAAGGACTACGGCAAGCTCCAATACTAAGATCAATACTACATCCGGAACCGGCACTGAGGGTCGAAGAGCAAGAGACGAGATAGTATATCCCGAATGGTGGACTAATGGATCGCCCGAGCCTTCAGAAGGAGTTGTGCTCCACGCTGATTCGTCAGGTTCGAAAGATACCGAAGTGCTTACATATTAGTAACTTATTTACTTTTCAATTGGTACGAGGTCTTTGTCCAAGAGAGAGAGAGAATGATAGGTTGTCCATGCATTCGGTGATGGTCGAGCAATGGACAGATGTTGTTTAACAGCTCAGAAGCACCGGATGACGTTACAGCTTGAAACAGTATCTTGCTGAGCTCAGCGAGTACGTCCTTTGTGCCTACAGAGTATAAGGATGGGAGAAGACCCCTAGAGTTTTAGAGACATCTTGTGTTATTCGAAGAAGGCCAGTACGAAGTGCGATGAGCCCAAAATCACTGATGAGGTTTCCATGATTGCCATTCAGCTTATGTGCTAGATCGATGTGAAATACCTGAGAATAATTGACTAGTAATTGATTATCGCAACTTATCCTTCCAATTTGTCGACCATTCCCGTCACTTGCTCTTCGCTTATGTCTTCACGCAAAATTCCACTCTGATCTCATGACGGTCCAGGAAAACAAGCGGAATTACGAGACTGACCACCAAGTTTCCTCGAGCACCAGAACCTCAGAAGACGGAATAACGGTAATAGGGTATGATGATGAAGCCGCTCTACCCACTTGCTATGCTCCCATTGAAAATCCAACAAGCCAGGATAACTGCAACGACAGTGACATCCCTTCATTCCACACTTACAATTCTCCACCACCATACTGTAAGTCTCGGCCTAAGACTGGGTATATGACCGGATCTCCGGTGGATCCAAACATCAATACCTTCCCAAACCTACGTGATCCTGGACTTGTAGGTCGACCCGACGAAGTGGATTGGGATAAACACAATCTAACATCTGATAAGATGAGAGAATTTGGATATAATCAGCGAGGAGAACCCGAGGTCATAGATGAGGATGTGAGATATAATGAGTTTACGGTGCTACAGGCCATTGATATACTGGATCTATAGACAATTGATCAAGGGAGATTTATCAGTAATTTTACTGGTAGACTGGACTTTGCGCCGAGATGGCAATATAAGTTTAGGAAGGTAGCTTCGACAGCCTCACAAGTTGGTGAGGAGGAAGAGGACGAACAGGGTGGTGAGTCTGGTTGTGTAGTATATGAATGAATCAGGGCGAATATCGTAGTACTGATTGATATCCATTAGCAGAGTACGAGGAAAAGCTGGAACAAAGAAGTATAAAACCCATTCATGCGTTTCTTCGTGGAGTGACTTTCGGTTATCCGATGCTCATTAGCAGCTCCAGTGGAAAGAAACCCTTTAGCGCTACAGTACCGCTACCGTGTGCCTGAGATGTCATAGTGCGATTCAATCAAAACGCACGTTTATGGTCCTCTTCCAAGCTATTCGCAGACGAATCAGTTCTTCTTCTTCTTCTTCCACTTGCATCAGTGTATCATCAGAACATTCCATAGCATAGCGCCTACAACGACCGAAGAAGACGGGGTTAGTGTGGTACGGTCGATATTCGATCCTAGCCAGTGTTAGTATCGGAACATCCTCAGCGTTTCCGTCAAAATCTGGATGGATGTTCCCTTGCGTCATCACCTCTCAATTAGATCCCTAGGTACGTTACACACACGTGTGTAAGATTTCACCCAATCTTTTAGCATCATTCTTCGATCCTTCTCTGTCTCGTCTCATTCATCTTTCCATCTTTGTAGCATCTGTATTAACGCTCCTCTTCTGTACATATAGCAAATTCAACATACGTATAATCATATATAGTTCACGTTCACCACATACACATATACACATTAGCGAACCACCAAAGGAGTACGACGACATCCTTTTTCACCAGTTGGATCGATTCTTATCCACCTATAATTGCATCCACGTGCGAACCAGACCAACGCACAGATCTTTTCACTCAGTATCAATCATCATTCAGAAGAACACAGACTCGACTTCAGCTTCATCAGCATCATCAGCATCATCATCACCGTCTGTGATCATTCATCCCTCACATCTTTAGAACCGCCATCTCCAGTTGACAGTAGACATCGTCCATCATGAAGTTCGGTAGACGGATCAAAGTGAGTCATCATCAACTGGTATCTGTGCTCCCTTCTCATTATACACAGTTGACTGACGTCTGCCTTTCACCCTCACTTAGGACTCTCGATACGCCGAATGGGCAGATCAATATATCGACTATGGAGGACTTAAGAAACAGATAAAATCTAATTTACCATGGAACGACACTGCCGAAGCTGATTTCATCCAATCGCTCAAGAATGAATTGGCCAAATGTGAAAAGTTTCAAAGGGAGAAATCGGACGAGTTGATGTTGAAGATTACAGGTTTGGAAAAAGAAGTTTTGGGTCTGGTTGAGAAAGCTGGGTTACAGGATTCTGACGATGAAGATGAAGATGAAGGAAGAACACCAGGAGATGTTGAGAGGCATGTAGAGAGTCATAGAGATGATGATGCGGGAAGTGATGATGATGATGACGACGATGATGACGCTTCATCGGATATATCGATAGATGCCATCGAAGAGAGGTTCAGAGAGTTGGAAGAAGAAGTAGCGGTCTTAGTTGCCGATGTACATGATTTGGCTCTGTTCACGAAACTGAATTTCACTGGGTTTATCAAAATTGTGAAGAAACATGATGTGAGTCGATACCTTCTCTGATGACAACATAGACCCAACTCACAAGGTGATCCTGTCTTCCATAGAAACTCACTGGATTCTCACTCAAACCTACTTTCAATAAAGAATTCCTGGAGAGACATCCATTCTACCGAATGAACTATGATCCCCTCATCGTCAAACTTTCTAAGCTCTTCGATCTCGTCAGGACCAGAGGACATCCTGTCGAGGGTGACTCGTCAGCTGGAGGAAATCAAAATGCTTTCGTAAGAAGTACCACCAAATACTGGGTGAGTCGATCTCGCCCCTCTAAATTGACTACGATGCTAATGCGATATGAAAGGTCCATGACGAGAATATCGTTCCACTCAAATTGGCCATCATGAAACACCTTCCTGTGCTCGGTAAGTCTTCTAAGCCTATGGTTTATGCGCATGCACCTGACGATTGTCATAGTATTCGATCCAAACAAGGAATTCTCAAAAGCCGATTCTGCCATCACTTCCATCTACTTCGATAATGAGGATCTAGAATTATATCTCGGTAGACTGGAGAAGACCGAAGGTGCGGAAGCTATTCGAATGAGATGGTATGGTGATGTCACCGGGACTACTGTAAGTTGCGTATGGCGTCCCACAAGCAGATCAGTCAACTGATATGGTATCATCTGTTCGTCGCAGATCTTTGTTGAAAGAAAGACCCATCGCGAAGATTGGACAGGAGAGAAATCAGTCAAAGAACGATTCACCATTAAGGAAGACAAGATGAACGAGTTCTTGGCCGGTCATTACACCATGGATGATGAGTTTAATGCTTTAGTCAAGAAGGGCAAAAAGACTGAGAAGGAAGTAGAGGGTATGAAGCAGCTCGCGAACGAGATCCAGTATGCTATCATCACTAGAAAACTTAGGCCTGGTAAGTATAGCCAGCCGCGCATATAATTCACTCATGCTGACGACCATCGGTCTTGCTAGTCATGCGAACATTCTACAACCGAACGGCTTTCCAACTTCCCGGAAACGCTACTGTCCGGATCTCTCTCGATACTGAATTGACTATGGTGCGAGAAGACAATTTCGACGGGAACGACAGAACTCACGGTAATTGGCGACGGACGGATTTGGGTATTGATCATCCATTCAGCACGATTTCTCCTTCAGAAAAGGAACTTTTCCCATACGGTGTTCTCGAAGTGAAACTCGCTACGAAAGTTGGGGAGGAACCACCTCAATGGATCCGAGATTTGATCAACAGTCACTTGGTCGAAGCTGTACCTAAATTCTCCAAATTCATCCACGGATGTGCATCTCTCTTACCTGAACGAGTCGATTTGGTTCCCTTCTGGTTGCCCCAGATGGACCAGGATATTAGGAAACCCGTCTCAGCCAAATCGAGAGTATTGATCGAACGACCCCATTCGAACGCGCATTCATCTGCATCTAATGCCACTTCTGCCATTCATTCACCAGCGAGATCCAGTCAACCCTCATACCATGAACCTGTATCTGAAGGTGAAGAAGATGAAGAATTCATGGTGCAAGTTGCCAAGAACGAAGATGAACATCTTAGACTACCACCTGGTGCAGCGGCTGAAGCTAGAGCAGCGAGAGATTTCAGAGAAAAGAAACTACGAGATGAAGCACACCTTCAGGCCCGTCCTCCAACCCAAGAGAGGGTTCCTTCGTCATCTACTAAACCTAACGGTGATGAGGTCGAAGGATTGCCTCGAAGGAATAGTTCGAACAAGTACGATCCATCGTTGCGTATCGATCCGTTAGCTTCTGCCGATCGATTCGATAAGAACGTTTCTCTCCTCGATGCGAAGTCGCTCAAGAAGCTGAACGAAGCTGTTGCTGCTAGAGGAGGTAAACCCCCTTCGTCCTCTGGACAGGTGGGTCAAGTGGATCAACAAGTCGATTCGGAGGACGAACACGAACATGAAGTAGATGAAGAAGAGAACGAAGGTGGGAATCAGGTGATATATGTCGATCAATTCAGAGCTCCACCTGGTAAACGAATTGCGGTCCCTGTCAGAGTTGAACCAAAGGTGGTATTTGCAGCTGAAAGGACGTTCCTGAAGGTGAGTTGATATTCTATAATCTCACTTCAATATCAATCATTTAAAAGATCTTTACTGAATGATACCATACTTCCTTGCTTGTCACCTTACAGTGGGCCCATTTCGCCATCCTCTTATCGGGAGTCTCAATAACCTTACTGAATTTTATCAATCCTCGAGATTCAGTGGGGATGATTTCGGCTCTGCTATTCTCCCTCACTGCGTTATTGGCGATAATGTACAGTGGAGGAATGTACGCTTATAGAATCATTAAATTGAGAAAGAGGATGGCAATTGATTATCATGATAAGTATGGTCCGACAATACTCTGTGCGGCGTTGGTGGGCAGTGTTCTAGTTAACCTGGTTTTGAGATTAAGAGAATTATGATTATGGGTATACCAAGGTAAAAAGGGGATAAGGCATCAGTCATTGAAAGCAAGTAACAGTTTCATCATTAGTGATTAATATAGATAGAAGAAAGTTATATTTAGTATTCTTATACCCCCTCATATATATAGAATAGAATGTACCAACTCATTTTGCACAGATGGTCAAGTACAATTTGGAAGCAGTTACAGTGGAAGTCCATTTGCATACGATACATTTCTTCCCTACATTAACGTTTGACCGTTGTATACGAGATGCATCAGATCTAAATACCTATCTATTTATTGATATTTCCCAAACACCTTAGAGCCTCTTGAGGATAGCTTCGGTGACATCCGTAGTAGATGATTTACCGCCCAAATCAGGAGTGAGGTATTGACCTTCAGTCAAGACTGCATCGACGGCAGCGTTGATTCGAGAGGCGGGCTCGACGTAGCCTAATGAGGAGAGAAGAAGGGCGGCGGATCTAGCAGAGGGGTGGAAGGATTAGCTTTGATTTTCTGTTTTGAAAGCTAGCACCAGCAATGCAAGAGGAGTCATCGGTATGAGGAGATTCGCAAACTCACCGGATAGACGCAATTGGGTTGGCAATGTTTTGACCCTCGATATCAGGAGCAGAACCGTGGACACTGTTAAATAGGAATAAGACTGATTCAGCTTGATGATCCAAATTTGACGAAAAGCGATACTCACGGTTCACCCATGACGAAATCATCACCTGCGTTGATGGATGGTACAAGACCCAAAGATCCGACGAGAGCGGCGGCACCGTCGCTATACGGATCGACCGATTAGCACTCAAGCTACGGGAGCTAAACACGCTATGATAGTACTCACGAGATGATATCACCGTAGAGGTTAGGGGCGACAGCGACATCGAAGATCCTGAAAGAATGAATATATAATATCAGCATCCACTCCCTTTCCTGGAATAAAATCAATCATATATAATGGGTTGTTTACTCACTCTGGTTCTCTGAACATCCTGTATACCATGGAATCCACCAGCTGTTCCTCCATCTTAACCCCATCATATCTATCCGTACCTTCCTTAATGGCTCTGACACTCTCTCTAAACAACCCATCCGTCACACTGAGTACATTCGATTTATGTACGATGGTGACTTTGGGTTCACCATTCCACCAAACATCCTTACCAGATTCCTTAGCTTGTTGCCTCTCTTGACCTCTTCTAAGAGCAATTTCAAAAGCCATCTTACCGATCCTTGAACTGGCCCTAGAAGTGATCTGTCTAGTTGCCAAAGCAATCTTCGATCCATCATCGTTGGTTTTGATCTCTTCTTTCTTGATATAGAGACATTCAGTGTTTTCACGGACGATGACCATATCGCATTGATGGTATGATTTTTGATTTGGTATAGGTACAGAAGAGACTGGTCTAACGTTGGCATATAGATCTAAATGTTTTCTCAAAGCGACGATAGGAGAAGAATAACCTGCGACCTTGTGCGAGGGGGAGGAGACAGAACCGAACATTGCGGCATCACATTCTTCCTTGAGGATCTTGACTGTCTCGTCGGGAAGGGCCTTTCCATTGGCTTGGAATTCTTCCCATCCTGCTTTGAGAGGGATGAAAGTCGGTTTGGGGATTGAGGAACCGAGGGCTTCGAGAACTCTTTGAGCGGCCTACAATAGGAGATGTCATCGTATCAGCCAAGCCTTCGAGAATTTATCGTAAGCTTATCAAACCGAGCTAGCTCCAATCATCTACTTGACATACTGCTCAAAGCATACTACGAGGATCCAAAGAACGATAACATATACGCGCTTGAAAAGAATACTCACAGGTAAAACCTCTTTACCTATACCATCAGCGGGGATCATACCCAGCTTAAGGGCGGTTCTCTTGACAGCTGAAGCCATTTGGTCTGACGTTTGAGGATGATCGAGGAGGGGTGAAAGAGAGATAAGATAAGGGTGAATAGATATACACGATCGTGAATAGATAGGTTGAGTTGGTGGTTTTCTAGTGAGCGACTGACTTTTTTTCGCTTTAATCGGGTTTTTGTTTGCAGGTGAATTTCGGCCGGATAAATACTCGATTCCAAGGTGGAGGAGCATCAGCATCATTCAGCTTCAGCTTTGTCTCTGGTATCCTCTTCTTCAAGCAATATACAGACCTCAGCGCATAATATGCAAGACGAAGAACCACCTCAGTGAGTTCCTGGCGACCTCCATTTGCTCAACCAGATGAGTAAAAGAGCTGATTCACCGCTTTTCATAGACTGCTCGACGTTTCCTCCTCCGACGAAGCGGGGCCATCTCGAGATGTCTATGATAGACCCAAGATACCCTTGACGCTTTTGACTGGGTATCTGGGCGCAGGGAAATCTACATTGCTGGACTATATACTAAAAGAAGAACATGGATATAAAATAGCAGTGTGTATGAATGGTATGTTTGGCTCTCTCGTACCGTACGTGATTTATCAGACATGCTGATTAATTGACTAATCAGATTTTGGAGATACAACCGATATAGAAGGTATGTCCAGTATAAGGTTAGGACAGCTACCATTCTATGCACTGACTTTCCGGCTCTTCTCGTGGTCGTAGCCAAATCATTGACACTGTCCGACCCGAGCTCCCAATCAACCACAACCGAGTTCCTCTCCCTTCCCAATGGATGCCTGTGCTGCTCTTTCAAGGATATGGGCATAGCAGCTATAGAAGAGATGGTGGCGAATGCTCCGGGTGGTATAGACTGGGTGATGGTGGAGTTGACGGGTGTAGCAGATCCAGGTGAGACACCTGATCACCTGATCACCTTCACAGGGAATCCAGAAGAGATTTTAGCTGATGAGTCGGCTTTGACGAAGGCCCGATTGTCCGTTCGTTCTGGGCCAACGAGGAGATGGGTGATTTGATATTAGATGGTGTAGTCTGTGTGGTAGATAGTAGGAATGTGTTAAAGGTGGGTAGTCAGATCTATTGATCGTATCCAGAAACCTGCTGAAGTGCTTCCTTCATCATAGCAACTTGCTGAGCAAAGAGAGGGAGATGAGATCAACGAATGTCAGAAGTGAGTCGTCAAATTCATCCTTGCTATTCTATTGACGATTTGAGGATGTCATGCTGACTAATAACACTGATGGATTGACAGACAAGTAGCATGCGCCGATGTGATTTTACTGAACAAGCTCGATCTGGTAACTCCGGAACAGATGAAAGAGGTTGAATCGACTATACGGTGAGTCTCGAATAAACTTCACCGTCTGTACAGATGATCCTCTCGTCGTCCTTTCTCTCCAATTCAACTAACATTGCCTATCATCATGTTCTCTCAGTACGATAAATCCCACACTTCGCGTTCATCATACCACCCAATCCAAAGCACCTTTATCAGATTTATTCAACTTACGTGCATTTTCCGATCCTACCGCTCTTACTTCTACCAGACCTACAACCAATCATAATCAAAATAATGATCATGATCATTCCTCAGATAACTGTTCACATCCCTCTCACACACAAACACATACTAATGGAATATCAACCATTTTAATTCCATTACCTGTCCTGAATCAAAAACAATATTTCAAACTTAACGAATTTCTAGAATCGATCTTATGGGATAACAAATACCCCATCAGCAAAAAACCTTCACCAGAGATATTACGTTCGAAAGGGTATATCCAGCTAGACGATGGGAGGGAATATGTTTTACAGGGTGTAGCTGATTTGTTCGAGCTGAAGGAATTACCTGGATCGGAGCAGAAAGAAGGACAAGGACAAGGACAGGGTAAGGTGGTGTTTATAGGTAAGAATGTGGGTGAAGAGGTGAAAGTAGCATTAAGAGAATTTGTAGGCATATAATTAGATCAACCAATGTATTGAGTATTCTTGCATATGTATGAACTGATCTCAGAGCGACCAAGCAAACAGTGGAAGGGAGTGAAATGATCACATGTAACTTGTCACCAGACTATCACAATATAGTCATATATCATTATTTCATTCATATGCAAATTTCATAATCTATCATAAGTTGGAGTTTGTATATTGTATTGTACTTTTATAATTGCGAGGTATGAAAAGCTCAGATGTACTGTATCATGTCTACTATGCTATATAACAGATCCTTCATCAAGTTTCCAACTAAAATCTAATTACATCAGGTCTAGTAAACCAATCGTGATGATCACCGCTTACGAGCCGAGTTGATAGCTCTACACCACTGAAGAGTATTATCATGCGAAGCTCCATTGAAATAGTATATCGACTAGTTTTGGAATCACATCACATCAGTCATTTTCATTGCCTAGTCTTGTGCGAACGAAACTGGATGCCACAACTCACCTTATTATCAACCACTCTTAGTACGTTTCCATGAACGATACTAGCCGGTTCCCTCAAAGTAGCCATTCTGAGCACATTGAAAAGATCCACCATCCCTTCCCAACCTTCGTTTCGTTGAGTAGCCAAAACCATCAGATCAGAACAGAGGACAAGCATGACTTGTCTATCTACTAATTCAGGTTTGATATATTCTACTGGGACTACCACTTTTGAGGCTGATGTCAAGGTCTGATCTCCATCCGTCGTCGGTGTCGAAGAATCAGTTTCAACAAAAGCCGATGCTTTCTTCACTAGTCGGATCAAGGATAACGGTCCTTCCAAAATTAATCTTCGATGAGGTTGGACGAGAGGTGATGGTCCAGATTTGGATATACGCTGTTGCCAGCTGAGTAATCGTAATCGAGAATCGGCCTCTCGTTTCTCCTCGTTCATCAAGGATGCCAAGGAGGCAATCTCGTTGAGGGCATCATCCAAAGTATCTCTAACACCGTCCGATCGTGGTGGGGTACACATTGCAAGGTCCTCGAGCTATAAATCGAGGCGTCAGCATTACTCGACACGAAAGTTAGGGTCAACACACCAGAAGCTTATACCTGGGAACTCTCTGAATAGGTAACAAGAGATAACTTTCCAAATTAATCTGCGAATGTTTAGGGTGCTCTTTACACCTCTTCAAGAACGTCTTGACTCGTTTCTTTTGACTTGATGTCATCTGGGATCCGGAGATGGGTACGCTGTCAGGTCCAGAGGAGAGCGAGGAGATCGCACTCATTCCTACCGATACAGCCGCAGCGGAGATACCAGGTGAGGCGCCTCCTTTAGCCGAGAAAGCGGGTGTGTTGGGCGTTGAGCTAGGCGCAGACCAAGTCTTCATCCTTGAGAGGGCATTGTCGAAATTGTTTATATAGGTGGAATACTGTTTCATATATGCGATATAGGTTCTGAACACTTCTCCGACACTATGAGCGGTCGAAGCTGACATTGAACCTTCATCGTCATCCTGTCCTTCAAGTAGCGGTCGAACAGCTTTCTCCAAAGCAGGCAAGAAATTGTCCCGATGAATGGTCAAGATACTCTCAACACCGCCAAATACAATCTTCCTCTCGGATGCAGGAACGACGGTTTCGTTGGACTTGTTAGGGTTGATAGGTTGACAAGATGGTCGAACATAAATTGAAACCAATTCTCCAAGACCTCTAACGTAAGTTCTCTCAGTTTCGTATATCTCTCGAATGATCTTGGCTCGTTTCGATTTATCGTTTTTGAATTTCTTGCCGGACAAGGACGACTGTTCACCATCTTGCTCACTCTCCACCACTGAAGTAGCTCGAGATGACTGGTTGTCCAGAGTAGGTCGTCTCGCTCTTCTGACGTCGGTAGAGAATGTACTTTGACCGGTCATGGGAGAACCAAGATTATCGGAAGGAGCAGATGAAGCTCCGCAAGTCCCATCGTGACTAGCGACTACCTCAAACCCACCATAAGGTTCGATAGGCGGTCGAGAAAGGTCGAAAAGATCTCTGAGGTATGACTTGATGGATTCAAGACCTTGAGCGTATCGATCTTCAATGATGCCTGACGAGGTGTCTAATCGAGAGTTGGATGCTGTCATCGTGGCGATAGTAGCCTCCGAAGTGGCTGAGGGCAGTCGATCAAGACTATCGAAGCCTGTCAAAGGAGGGATGAAAGGTGATGTTAAGGGGATTGATATCTCGATGGAAGGAGGCCCAAGATCGATAGGTAAGAAACTTCTTCTTTTGCCTCTGGCTGGGATTGCACCGCTTGTATTACTGTATAACGAGGTAGAAGTCGGAAGACCGGTATTTGGCAAAGTCGCTGACGATACAGGTGGGGATTCGAGGGAGATCTGACCAAATTCGCCGGCTTCAGGACCTAAAGCACTTCTCGTAGGGAGAGTCATGGCAGATCTAGTACCGTTGATGGTAGGGCGAGACGGCAGGGTAGGAATTGGATCCGTATTGTTATGTTGTAGTTGAGGCATAGAAGGTGGAGGAGGTAGCGATTTCAGGTTGGCAGATGCAGAGGCATTCATGGAGGCTGTTTTGTCTTTATCACCTTTCAGTCGATGCATTGACATCTTTCTCAAGAATCCCCATTTACCGGTCTTCGTCGATGAACTGGTTGTCAAACCTGGCGCAGCAAGTCGAGAGTTGGTGGGGGGTTGCTCATTCTGATAATTGCCCATGGCACTGGCAGCTCGACGGCCTTCGCTTGAGCCAAGACTTGCGAATTTACTTGCATTGCCAGGAGCAAGGTTGTTGGTCGCGGGCAAAGGTGCATTGGTGAAAGTCGATTGAGTAGGACTATTATTCTTCGATCCCAGGAGAGCTCCAGCCGATCTCATTTTTCGTAAGGCTTTCGACTGCGAACTTTGATCAGTTGGTGGCGCAGAATGAGGATGGTCTTCCGCAATGGAATCAAGTTGGTATACCGATTGAGCAGCAGAGTTCGGAGTCGTGGCCCAGGGTTGATCCCCATTACTGCTGGAAGATATGGGAATATCTCGAAGCGAGCTCGCAGTGAGAGAACTGGTCAAAGAAGCCATGGATGGAGGTGATCTGATACCGTTGTTGATGGAAAGATGACGATGATGAGAGTTTTTCCTGCTAGGCCCAGAAGGTCTGGATGGTCCAGCAAGGATAGGAGCGACAATGGGGAGCCATTCTGCTGCAAAGGGATTATTGTCGATTCGCAGCATCTCCAAGTGACCAAGCAAGCAAAGCCATGAGGGCAGAGAGACAAGTTTGTTCCGACGAGCTACAAAAGATTGTCAGTGTACTCTCGCGAAGAGGGTTATCGATTCACTCACCGCACAAAGTATGTAATCCTCCTAGTTGTGCCAGTTCCGCAGGCAAAGATTGCAGGCCACAGTCATCTATTGCTAGTACCCTCAAAGCGATCAAATCTCCCGTCCACGCTGGTATCTGCCGAAGAGGATTTCTCGAAACGTTGAGCTCTTCAAGAGATGTACAGCTTTGTAAAGTTTCCGGTAGGAATGAGAGATCGTTATCCGAAATGTCAAGAACCACCAGAGAAGGTGCGAGGATTTCCAGCAAGCTCGGTAAGAACGATATGATGTGCGATCCGCAAGATGGTAAAAGCAGATGTGTAACACCTGATACAATTGGTCAGCAACGTAGACTTCCTTGGTTTAGCGTTACTTACCAGCAAACGATCCAATCATATCCACAGTCAATGCGCCGAATCCTCCCATAGCTTCGATTTTCTCTACATTCAAGATGTTTTCTCTTCCTTCATCTACCATTGCTATCGCTTCTGCTCTAGGCGGCTGTTGCCAAGGTGAGTTGAACCCTTCAAAAGCGTACGCAAAGGCATTGTCAGGCGGTGGTATCCTACTCGAAGAAGGACCGGAATCCGTCGTCGAGCAAGATGCAGTCGAAATTGATGAAGAAGCTGAACCGCTTCGCAGACGATTCACCATATCTCTTTTCCATGGTCGATGAGTGAACGAATGTGAGGGGGAGAGTGGAGGGTTGCTGGAAGGACTTTCGACCGGTGGATTGCGTTGAATGAAGTCGGCGGAGATGCCCAATCCAACATGTTCATTGTAGTTACTAGGTAAATGAGGAAGAGGAGGTGGATGAGGGTTATATATCTGATCAGGATAACCATATCCTGAATAAGCGCCTGAAGCCATTGAGCTCTCGGCTGAAGAATAAGCATGCGATCGTCCGGCAGTTTGACGTATCTTGACTTTGCCATCCCCGTCGTTGGAATCTGTTCTATATCCGTAAGTAATACCCATGGAAGGTGTGCTGGCGGTAGAGTCTACAGTGGAGGTGGTGACAAAACTGAGTGTCGGTTCTCTCTCTTCCATTCCCTCTTCTGTATCAAATTCGGTAGCTGAATAAGCATCAAGGTCGACGTCGAGTTGGTGAGCCGGCTGATCATACCTGCCGGGGTGAGGTGTAGGGTCGGTGTATTTTCTATATGGCATATGAGGCTTTGCATCGTCGTTCTGAGAAGGGTATGCGCTTGCAGGACGTCTAGTCGGCTGTATCCTTCTTGTGGGCATGTTTGTTTCGTTAAAATTGATCGAGGAAGCGCCTCTTCGATCGTGCGATTCGTCATCATCTTCGTTGACGGGAGGTGTAGGTGGGAGTTCGTGACGAGGAGGTGTAGGGTAGGGTCGCCAGCCGCGGCTTGGACCGGCGACGGGTTGTTCAGTCGTCATCGTCTTCAGTTCTTGACTTTGTAGTGCCGGTGAATGTATTGGTGTAGGTGGTAAAGGAGTGGGCAAAGCAGGCATGTCGCCTATGGGTGGATAGTCCATTGGAGGAGGGGAACGAGCGGTAGGACGAGGACGAGGGAGAGACATGATTCGTCGACGAGGGGGAAAGGAGTGGTTGTTGATCCAAGTAGGAGATTCCAGTTCGAATGGAGATCCAAGGCAGATGGTGGACGAGCGAGAGCGACGATGTGAGTTGAGCGTTGTAGTCGAACATGTTGAGATGGTAGAAGAGCGATACATGATACAATTTGGTCAGTCCAGCTGTCAACAGGCAATAGAGGGTGGGAATGGTAGAGAAAGAGATTTGATCAAATTTTTGGGGTTCACAGTCGAGTTGCTGATCTGATGAAATATCAACTTACGATTACTTTTGACGTCGTCGTTGAGGTGATGTTTCCTGTTGACCTATTGAAAAGCACAGGATATGGCAAGGGTTGTTCAACTTGCTCTTCGAAATTTCACTTTCAGGTTCAGTTTCAGTTTCAGGGTGATCAGGAGAATGATGATGGTCCGAGCTGAGGATGGTTCAAAAGCGTCAGGTCTGGATTTTTCCACTTCACAGAGAAATGCGGAAGAACCGAGGAAGGAAGGACGGACATCAACAACTGATCATTGATCGATTGATGATGATGACAGTGTGGCGTAGAGAGGAAGTAAACAAGTATTGAAAGACTAACCTGTTCAATCGAAGAAGGTTCTGCAGTGATCTGGATGAACAGCATCAGAGAGCTGCGACACTCGGTGATGATAGATGGCCGTTGTCGAGCAACACTCACAGCTGTGCACAGACCAAAAGATAAACGATGCTTGAGGTCCTTCCAGTACTAGATATATTACTGCTTCATTAGATGTCGTCAATGATGTCGTATACGTGATATGACTGCAGGCAGTCGTTTAGAGATATGGGGCCAAGTTGATCAGAGGGTATCGAGCAGGAAATGATGAAGAGGGATGAGGGATGGGGTGGGGATTGAAGGATTGTAATTGCGACCGTCGTTAGCTTCAGCTACAGCTATGCTGTATGATGAGGGACATAAAGTAAGAGGAAGAGAGAAGGCTGAGATGTTTTGGAAAGGGGGAAAAGAAGAAGGAATGATATGACTCGGGCTAAATTGGAATAAGAGTGAAATAGGTGATCGACAAGGATGTTAAAGTTGAATACAAGTCAATGCACAAGGTACAAAAGTACGACAGCACACATCAGAGATTGAATGGGTTGGACCTGTATGACAATACAATCTGTTCTCGACAAGACAAGCTTTCGAATGAGACTCACATATTTGAATAGGAATGAGAGAATAAAAACCCTTTTTTGCCCTCTCTTTCTAAAGGAAGAAGCACAAGTCACCCGTAGATCCCTTCCTTACTAGGTTACTCCACCACTATTGCTCTTCCGTGCGTTCTTTTACTTTGCTCTTCCTGATGCAATCTACTTTGATACCATCAACGGGTGGTATCTCGATGAGTTGGACGCCGAGAGCTGAGGAAGAGGGAGGAAGTAGAGGAACGAAATTTGCGCAAGCAAAAATGGGAATTGCGGTTTAAACCGTTTCTTGTTACCGAATGACGTTGGATATTGTAAAATACCGAAGTTTCGAATAGATTCTTCTTAGCTGTTCCAGTCAAATCAAGCTATGAGATTCGGTTGGATAAGGACTAGGATATAGCGAGTTCCAGACTTGACTTTGCGATTTACAGTAGCACCGATTATCAGTCGTAGATAATCTTATATAGTTGGACTGATGGGTATTAGGATATGGGGTTGAAACCTGATCCAGGATGTACTTTATTGATTTCACTCTCCCTAAAGGTGAGTTTCGGAATCCTAGATTTAAGGGTTGGGTCGGAGTTGGTGAAGCTGCGAGGGAGGGTGGATGGGAACGAAGCGAAGGAAGGAAATAGTCGAGGGCGATGTTGTTATACACTGTTGATTTGGAAGCTGGTTGATGGCTTCTACAGCTGCGTACGTGCGTTACCACTGTTTGCTCCTCTTCTGTATATATGTATGCTTGAGTAAGTGAAAATTGATATCGAAGTTCAAGTTCAAGAGATGTACATATGTGTCGTAACGTAATTTGAGCGAACCCCAGATTAGATCAAGGATTGATTCAAGGATTTAAGGATGATGGTATGATGAGAATGAGGGTCTTGATTGTCAAAATATTATCGCGTGTCGGATGGAGAGTAGTGGGGATATGCCATAAGACGCGTAAGGGATGATGGGATAATACTCGAGTAGGGATGACTATCAGGTGTTAGTTACCCTCTAACCAACACGTTTTATATTCCGATTATACCACTATGCTTGAAAGAGTAAACAAAGCGAACCGAGCATGTAAAAGTAATGCAGATCACAAAGAAGAAACGTAAACAACATCAGTATATCATCGTCATGTTGAGATGCATACTCCTAATCCCACTCACAGGATGTACGTCTTGTCTGATGTTTGGTCTTGGGGAGGATCAGTTCAGATCGGACGATGACGATATGAGACTGTCACGAGTTACGGACACTGGCGGCGCCATGACATTAGTGGATGTACCTCGTGGGAGAGCCGGGAACTTTGAAGGGTAATTCGGTCGGTGAGAGCGATACATACCTCCAATGGATGGGATAGCTCAATATGTTGATATTATTTTGGAGACAAGATCCCGTTTGGCTTTCTATAGTCCGCGATATGAAACATCAGTCAGTCATTGGTGCATACGTACATCAAACAGAGTCGAGGAAGGGAGAGAAGAGCCGATAAGAGTCGTGCACAAACAAGGAAGAGATAAGGATGCCAAAGAAGAAGATAAACAAGCACACGATCTCAAATACCCATACTCACTGTTCACTTTGTGATCTGAGCCGAACAATATTGAGAGTCAATCACAGGGTTATTGTAAGACCCTCAATTGTATGACGGATGACGACCAATTGACTAATGATAATGAGAGATAAGGTTAGTTTAATGAGAAGATGAAAGATCAGGGGATCAAGATCATCATATCAAGTGATCCTATTATTATTCCTTTCATGCTCAATAATAAATTAGATCACAGCTTCTGTTTTCGATCCACAGTAAGATGTTACCAGAACTAGACTGCCGTCAACAGAAGTAGACTAACACTGGAATGAAGGAATCCCATTGATCATTACCGCCAACTAAATAAACCCAACCCATCCCTTTCCCCCAGCAATCAAAAGGTGAAGCCGTGCCGTTGAACAAAGGCCCAGAGGAGGAAACGAGGATGGCAGAAGGAAAGAGCACAGACTTGAAACCCTTGAAGGCGGCCTGCTTGTCTGTGCGATGTTCATCGTTACCTCAAACACCCAAACAACGAGTGTGTATATAAACACACGAGTCGGGAGGATAGGCAAGAGGGAATTGTTGTTTCATCTTGGATCTACATGTATTCATACACAGAGAATATGGAGGCGGTGTAAGGGGACCTATCAGGTCGTACCATTCGCCTCGGTGAGCTCATGACATTTAACAGAGCTCCTTGCCTCACAAAGTACAGCGCTAACAGTATCCAATTCACGGTCTGTAGATTGGCATTACAATGGACAGTTGTCCCACATGGCCATGCTTCGTTCTAGAGACGGTAAATACCTCTCAGAAGTGTCATACAGTTCCTAACTCATGTCTACACAACTTGTTTGGATAACTGCAATCCTCCATTTTCCGGATGACATTTGCAGTATTGTGGCAGTGATGAGAGAGAGTACACACCGTGCCGTCATCAGGCTATTCAATCTGTACTTGAGGGATGATACCATTTTATAACTTGATCTCATCAGATACCATATAATCACGGCTGATGCTACCCATGCACTTCATCTGACATCAATTTAATGCCGTTTCACCCTCATCGTCACAGCACTGACCAGATCGATCACAACATCAACCTATACTGTACCCTGTATCAGTTCCACATGTCCGGTAAAAGGGTGAACAAAGTTTTCATTCTAACCCCTTCCTTTAGTATTTGATGATAAAGTCTCACCTTGTCCTTTGGATGTCGGAGCTAAGAGCCCGAAACGTGCAGATCATTCTATCGACACACACGAACATAAGAAATAAGAGATGAAGAGACGTAATACTCTACCATCAAATTGTGGGTTTCTAGCTCTTACTTACACTGGTCCAGGGCGGTGATGAAATGATACAACTGTTTACAGCATTGATGGTGATGGCTTCGGAGAGGGGGTTTTGGGGGTATGGATTACTTATGTTTCATCATCCGTTAAAGAAGTTTTGCCACCCAAAAACGTCAAATTCGAGTTAAACTTATATGTGTATGCTGATGATGAATATAAATCACTTTCGCCTGAATGTTCTATCATGTACAGTACAACCAACTTCGATAAGAGTATTGACGCCGCTTTGAATAGCGAATATAGAGATGGGCTGTTTCTCTTCTAGACATATCGAGTGAGTTCATCCAATTTACACTGATTACAATTATTGATCTGATCAATGTGGATACTGGATAGTCCACGAATGATCTCTGAACCCGTACCCATTCCATCACAATCTCACCAACCATATCCTTCCACATACCATCACCAACAGCATCATGCCTACCCACCTTCCACCGCTAGATACGATCACGATACACCACCTCAACTTCGTCCTTATCAGTTCCCAACTCAATCGTTCGAACCTAGAGGTTTACCTCCAGGTCATCCTTTCGCTAATCCATATTCCAGATATATGCCGTGAGTTACCGCGACTATGTTCAATACATGGTACAGCATACTGTATTATTGAAATGACCACTGACCCATGATGCATAGCTCGAATACTGTATACCATTGACAAAACCCAAAGTGATATCCTACACACATGCATAACGAAGAAGAAGACATATTGTACAGTGTACCTGAGTTTGTAAGAAAATATGTGTATTGTAAAAAAAGTATACCCATCAAGAAATCTCGAATCAGGTTAGATACATAATGGTATTCTCGTATGCTGGTCGTACAATAAGGATGTTTATAATCGAATTAATCTTCCTCTTATGTATATCGTACATGCATGATCCACGCACACAGTACACGAACCTTTGCTAAATCTGATCGCATTATAGAGTAAACAATGTCGCTGGAAAGTCGTGCTTTTTCTCTTCTTCTCAGAATCGTTTTTTAATTTGAATGGGCTCCTCGAAGTTTCGGGTTTCTAACGTTCTTTCGCATCAATTAGGCTTTTCCATCTTACATTTCCAATCGTGATGAATTGAACGCATGTCGGTACCAACTACCTTTATACTTTAAATAAGTAGGAGATAATCTATCATTCTGACAGCCAAAGTTGGTCCAACAGCGATCACAAAATTCTTCTCATACCTCAAATACAAACCATTCGATGTCATCATCAACCAGCAACTCAGCCGTAGGGACCACATCACCCAGACCGGATCCTACCATCGCTAGACCCAAACCTGAACCCGCTATTATCACTCCAAAACCTGATCAGAAATGACGAAAACATGTGAGTCCAGTAGACCTCTCGGCGTTAGATGATACACCACCCACCGGAGTGACTTCGAATCCTTTTTGCTGCAAGGTGGGGAGTGTATACTTCAGCAAAATGACTTTGTCTAACACCCGGTCTATAACTTCTTCCTCACCCAATCCCTCTTAACGATGTATAATTTCGAATTACACTCCAGATAATAGTAGAACATCGCAATGCAAATGAAATATGTCACCTTGCAAACATTATGCGGTTTGGAAGGAGGACATGTACATTTCAGGATAGGTTATACAATAACATGCTATTGACAAGTTATGGATATAACACATTTCCCTTACATCATCCTATTCCTAATCCACTTTATTCGGCGACAGGGAGTTCTTCAGCCTTGGGACAATCCCTACAAGAACGAACGGAATATCAGTACCAATTCAGATGACAATTAGTTAGAGTCAAGTGAAATGAACTTACTTGGCGATGTGACCGGTCTCTTGACACTTGTAACATTTCTTAGAAGCGAGGATGGCAGCCTCGTCTCTTGGAGCGAGACAGTCTCTGGCCAAGTGGTTCTCACCGTTACATCGGCTATACCCCAATATCCCAACATCAGCATTGAGACCGAGTTAAGGGGTTTCTCTGAAACTTACTAGCACTTGACAGGGGTACCATCAGCGTTTTGAGGAGGGGGTCTGGGTCTACCACCGAAACCACCGTTGAAACCACCTCGTCCTCTGAATCCACCGAATTGAGGAGTTCTGCAGTCTCTGGCGATGTGGCCTATGAAAATTCAAACAGAAGTCATTACCCCAGTCAAAAAAGATGGCATAAAGTATCCTAGCAAGTATGTGATACCGCACTCACCACCTCGTCCACATTTGAAACATTTTTGACCTGGTCCACCAAAGTTACCTCTCAAGGAAGGACAGTCGGATTTGACGTGACCTAGATATCCAACAAAAATACATCAGCGATGAGGCAGGAGGGGATAGAAAGGCAGTAAGGGCGCCAGTAAGTGAAGTAGGGATGTAAGATCAGCGAAAATATTTCATCAACTCACCAACACCACCACAGGCGTAACATTGTTTACCATCGGTAGATCTAGGTTGAGGACAGGCGGTTGATTCGTGGCCTGGTTCTCTGTGAGTGATTGTCAGCCATAGGTCAGAAAGAGGTACTAAATAACTCACCTGCAGTTGTAGCAGAGTCTACCGGGAGCTTGACAGTTCTCGGCAATGTGACCAACTATCGATGGCATCTGATCAGACTAAACCCAGATTCACTGATGAAGATGAGGAGATGAGATACACACGGTTTCCACATCTATATCAAGTCGAGTAAAGTCAATACAGATAAACATTTGAGATAAGCGCCAGCAACGATTCATAGCTCACTTGAAACAACCTTGTCTTGAACCTGGGATGGTAGCAGCTCCACCTCGTTGACCGCTTCATTTCATCACAAGTTAGTTGGGAAAAATGAAAGGATGCATGGAATGTAAATGTATTTTGGACATACAACATGATGACCCTACAAGATGAATGACCATTTATCAGCCGAAATTCCTTCCCCATTTCATCTTGGAAATGAGACGGACTCACGTTTTCAACAAAAAATTCTACACTTGTAAAAAACAACTAAACAAGACCCTCCACGATCTTACTATTCTTACTTCCCTTCTTAACTTTCGTAAAAAAGAGTGTGGTGGTTTTTTGAATACTCAAAAGGGGTTGAAAGAGGAGAAGAGAGAAGGAAAAGGAGAAAAAGCGAAAAAGTCAGTCAGTGTATGGGGGAAATAGAGAAATATCCATGTGGCGTTTTCTTTTCTTTTGTTATCGCATCTCACTTTGACAGCTCAACTCAACGGATAATTCGAGATAACCGCTCAACGAATTGGTTTTGGTTTGAATTGGTAAAAAAAGCATTCTCGTAGAGTGATAAGGGAGATCCCCTTTTTCCAGACGTTGACGTATATCCACGTCATACCTTACACAGGGACCACAAACCGTGTTTAGCACGTGTTGGCGGATTCAAATGCACCCTTTGGCATGAGAACGCCCAAAGCAAGCTAAAGGTGATCTTAGCGTGTATCGAAGGACACAAGCAATATGTGTGTAGTGTAGTTGCGCAGTAAGGGGTAATCATGAAACAACGTCACCCTCCATCACCGACCACACTAAAACGACTAGATATCCGTGAATGTTATGTTTAATCCAAACCTCGTTTCAGCTTGTTTATGCCTTTTTAGACGAAGAGATGATCAACTTGCTTGGCTCTTACAGCAGTCAATCTCTCAGACATAGATAGGCATGGGCAGTAATGATCGGCGGTCATCGGCCCCCTTTCTCAAAGGCGATGAGATGAGATGTGAGAAAGAGGCTGTGAACAAGTGGGACGTGTGGACGAACCAAGCGGACCAAAGGCGTTGTCCTTGGTGTGGTTGTTGTTCGGTTGGTTTGGAATTCCATGTCATGTCAATGCGTCATCGTCAACCAAATCTCTTCATAATTTTCAGGATAATTCGATTATTGATTTCGATAGAAGGACGCTAGGGACTATCTTGTAGATTTGTAGTCTCATGGATCCCTTCATTTCGCCCTGTCTACCAGTCTAGCCTTTGACCCATGAAGCACTCACTTTTGTTGACTTGACAACTAAACTGCGAACATAGCTTTTCGAATAAATACCACTCTCCTCCTTTCTTCTTCTTTCATTTCCCCCCCTCTCTCTCAAATTATCCAAATATATATCCTTTATCCATAACAACCTACACTCTCTCACGTTTAACTTATAATCAAGTACAAGTACAAGTACAATCTACTTTACCGCTTTATCATATCAACGGATTAATCAATAAACAAATAAAGCAAACCTAGCAAAAATGAGATTCACCGCTACTGCCGTTTCTACCGTTGCCCTTCTCGGTGCTGCTGTCGCCCAACAAACCTCGGGTGATATCACCGTCAACACTCCTGTAAGCTGGATTTTCCTTTTCTCACCTCACATCCTAGCCACTTTCGATCTCCCAGATTGAGGAGCATCATCGAAATCGTACAGGACGTATAACATATAGAAGCTGACAGATGATCATATTCATATCTGTCGTACCACATCCTAATCCCATTTTCTTTACTACTACCTCTATCGCGATCATCCTACATGGAATCACACTCCATAGGCATCGCTCGTCCAATGTCGTGGGTATCTGCAAAATCACGAGTATCCAAGTCTTCACGTACTGACGTTGTCTTACCCTTACAGAACCCGCTGCCATCTCATGGACCGGTGGTACTGGACCTTACATTATGTGAGTAACATTGTCTTCGTCATCGAGTTATCGAGAACAAGAGAACGAGAGCCTGAGCGGAAGGCGCCGCGTGGGATGACTATTGTATTCTGTCACGTGGCAGGAATCTTCTTCCACCGTGGCAGCTCTCTTGACTTCTATTCGCTTTCTCCTTCCTTACGCCCCCATTACGTGCATATAACATCATGATGGTACCTTGATACTGATTAACGTCGATCTTCTCTTCCTTATCCTCCTCAATCTGGTCCTGGAATCGATAAATTACACACAATAGCTCCGTTATCCCCGGTGGTCAACCATCCGCTGCCGCCCTCGAGACCATCAACGATAACGAGTCAGGAAACTCCTTGACATGGACTGTAGACATCGCTGCGAACACAGAGATCACCATCAAGCTTACGGACAGTACAGGAGCGATCCAGTACTCAGTATGTTCTTTCCTGATCGATTTCGTCCATTGCTGTTCTCGGTAAAGGTCTGAAAACAAGTTTCGTTTTCACTGACTTTTTTCGTCTGTAACTTTCCTTTTCCCAGTCCCCTGTCACTATCCAATCCGGTTCCGACTCATGTTTGAACGGCTCTTCCGCCTCCGGCTCATCCTCAGCTACTGCCTCTGGAGCTAGCGCAGCTTCTTCCGGTGCTGCCTCTAGTGCTTCTTCCGCTTCAGGTGCTTCCGGAGCTTCTACTTCCGCTGCTTCAGGTGCCTCTCAAACTACCGCCACCGCCACCGCCGCTACTTCGACCGTCACTGGTTCAGCATCTGGATCAGCTGCTTCTGGCTCAGCTACCTCCAAAGCCTCTGCTCCCGCTTCTTCTGGTTCAGCTTCCGGTTCAGCCTCTGGATCTTCAGCCTCTGCATCATCCACCGGTGCCAACTCCGGTGCTCTTCCAAATGGCATGGTTGCTGTTCCTGCTGTCGTCTTCGCTGCTTTGGGTGCTATTGTCGCTCTCTTTTAAATGGACTGAAATGTATCCTACAATTTTCAGTTTTACATTACGTAGATTCCTTATAAAATAGAGTAAAGCCAAGTACCTAGTTTTTCTTTTTCCTTGACGACTAACGAACCAGACTATCACTACAACCCTGCATTGGATCTTCCCTTATTCCTAACATATATGGACTATTATTTAGACTGTTATCTTTATACCTGTATATGCATTTTCATACTATTTAAGTTTTAAGTAGTGAGAGCTGGTGTTCGAAGTTTACAGTGTTTGTCTGCGATCTTGGATTGTAGATTTCAAGACTTGTATAAGCTGATCTTACCAATATCAGAATCTGTTCTACACCCTAAGCCAAGCAGGTATATGGAATGCACCTATCGTATGGAAATACCAAATCGCTCATTCAGCAGATGGAGCATTACATTGACTCTGATTCGGATATATAATATCATACATGTGCTGCAAGTCATTTAGCCTTCATATCATATACTTATCGATCTACCTATCTGTACCTATCATGATAGCCTCTGACGATATCCTCCACTGTGCAATTACACACCATACTCCTCCCTCAGAGCTTTCTTCCTTACTTCCAATAGAACCCCCTCCATCTCCTGCGGGGTAGGTACAACAGGGAATTGCAATGCCTTTGGATCTAGAACATTTAAGAACGACAATGCAGCCGATTGAGCAGATTTCATAGCTTCGTCTATTGATTGTGCGGGCAATACATTGGGTGGTAATTCGCCATTGGTAGTGGTATTAGTAGTTTTGGATTTCTTCGATTGTTCTCCATCGACTTCGGTTTCGCCGTCCACTTCGATTGCCTCACCATGTTCACCCAAAGGCTCTTCTGTTTCAGTGGGTACCTTTCTCTTACTTGACGATGAACCATTCTGATTCTGAACGATCGTAGTAGAAGGAGCAGATGAGATTGGATAAGCGGGTAGGTCAATTGAGGAGTCAACATCTAATAGTTTGGCTGACGCCAATGCCGATGCGTCCCATTCTGCGAAATGGATTAAAATAAGAAAAGACCATCAGCTTAAATTCTCTGTTGTTTTCCCGGTGTTGCATAAGATCAGGACTGCTCTCTATGATAGGAGGTTTTAGGGGAATCCCACTTACCCTGCCTGGCCAGTTCGTCCTCTTCCTCTACCAACTTTGGATCCATCTCATCCTCATCACCATAATATGCCGGACCCTGATGTCTGAACATCTGGAACGAGGCATTTCGCGCTGACTCTTCGGTAGCTTGGGTGGCTGCCAAGTAGAATCAGGTCAAGTCAGCATCAACTTCCATGATAGGTTAAAGATGGGTTATAGTCATAGCTTAGAACAGATGCTCACCTCCCCTTTCAAATAATTCTTTCACACCTGGTAACTCCTTTGCTCTTCCGAAATATCTATATGTTCGAAAAGCATGATTAGTATGCATATTCTAAGTTTACTGCGCTCTGAAAGAGGAACCGATGGCCGACACCACCATCATTCTTCGATCAGTTTCTTCCAACGGTATTCCTTCTTCTTGATCCCTCTCCTATTCAGTAGCAAATGAAAAGCTACAACTCACTTATATCCCCTCGTACCAGGTACTTCCCTCCCTTGATCATCCGTCATGGCAACATTCCCTCTCTTGTAATTCGCTCCTCCAAGATTAACAATTTGATTCTCCCAATGTCTCTTCTCCCTGAATAGGGCGTTGATTTCGTCGTTCAGATCTCGGATCTCGTAGTCTGTCAAAGAAACTAAATAAAGCGGTGGGGTAAAATGGTCAGTATACCTAATCAGTTATCCATGAAAGATACAGCAGACAGTATATATCCTGGTTGACCAATCTACCACACCATATGATACAGTAGTTCGATTTTCATCATGTATATACATCGTTCCTCTTCTTTTGACGACAGATAGAACAGCCCGGCACTCACCATCTTGAATTTTCCCCACTTTCCTATTGATATCCCTCATAATATCACCTCTCCACCTCTCACATTCCCTCAGACTACTAACGCTACTTGCCATCCTAGGTCTCCTATCTCCCTTTATACGATTACCCATCCCCATCTCGATAGCCTGCTGCTCCCGGAATCGATATAACATCGATTGAGCTTTTTCTTGATTTCGTGCCATTTTGAAGATATAACCGCTTGAGCTCTTGCTCAATTAGTCTAATTGAAGGGAGATTGTGGGATTTTTTGGGTGTTGTCAAGATATAAAGAATGGTGAAAATAACGAGATGAATGCGAGTTTAACCAAGTTGTTAGTTCAGTTATTCGACAGGTCGTACTGAGATGGTGTCGATTTCCCACAGTTACGTAATGTGCCATACCTAAAAGGTCGTGATCACCATTCAGGAGGTTCTTCTCATGTTGAACGATGTTTTGGCATTGGAAAGCCCACAGCTTCGGTCTCATCGACTCCAATTGTCAGGCCGCCTGACATGAGGTTCGATGCAAAATGCATTTAATATGATATATGAAAATATGTATAGACAATGTTTATTCGTTTCATCTCATTTTATTTATTCTTATCACCACATCTCGATGCTCCGGATGCACTTTTCTCAGTTTATTCCTCTTCATCCGAATCTTGCTCTTCGAGGAACTAGATCAAAGTACATGGGTCAGTCTCGGTCACAGTTATCGTATATAATGTTTACTGAAGTGACTTACTTTGACTAAAGCCTCGGTAGCTTTTAAGAAATGTTGTTTACCATTGGGTTTCGCTCCTTTCTGGTGCCAGTAGATGATAGCTTGGTCCGAAACCACATCGGCGTTGTAGAAGATCTTGAGGATCTGCACGAAAGACTTGATAATCCTTGTATCGGTGTGACAGTAGATCTGAACCGAGTTGATCAAGTTGACTTGAGCCTTGGCTGTGGTGCAGAATGGTTCCAGGATTGGGGCGTATTTCTACAAGTACATCGCATCAAAATCAGCTATGATGCCAGATCATGGGAGACTTAGCTGATATACTCACTGTCACATGTTGTACGACAAAGGCATCGATCTGATCAGCCCTAGCAGTCATATCGACAGTTCTCATTAAGCCTTGCCAAATCCAATCGACCAAATCAGCTTCGGGAACTGGTTTCTCAGCTTGTTGAGATTTGAGGGTCTCGATGATCTGCAGGTGTAGTACAAAGAGTCAGCTTAGCCCCTCAATGCGTATATACAAACCGGACTCACCTGAGCGTTGGACTCCTCATCATTGATCATTCTCTCCACCGATTGGATGGTCTCTTCCTTTACTTCACCCAACGCCAACTTGTTATACCAATCTACGATAGGTTGAAGACCTTCTTTCTTGAAATGTTGATCCAAGTGGGTTTTATCTCTAGTTTGAAGTGGGAAGAGGTTCAAAATATCTTTCAAACCTGATCTTCTAACTGCTGAAGAGAATTGGTCGATCGACGATTTGGATAAATAGAATTTAGCGAATGAAGTGAAAAAGTTCAATCCGATATTATCTTTCACTACGTGTTCTTTAGTCAAGGAAACTAAGAATTTTGAAGAAATCTGAAGATCAATAACCAACAGAGCAATAGCTTCTGCTAATTTCTTTCGGTGTTCTTCATTCCATTTTGGCAAATAACCCAATAAATCAGGTAAAAAGTTCTCTTCTAATGGTTTTTGTAGATATTTGTATCGTTGAATAACCTTCTTCAACACTTCGATCATCCCTTTCACACCGACATTTTTACCCCATGTACCATCATCTTCTGATTCATCTTTGAGGATATAGATAGGTGATCTCTTATCATCCAAGTAACTTCCACCAGGTTGTAGTAATCCCCCTACAAACAGGATCTCAAACAATTGTTCATAGTATTTCAAGAACTCGAGAGTGGATCCGGCCTGAACGAGCTTGGAGACTAATGAGTCGGTTGTATAAGGAGTAGGAATAAGGGCGAGGTGTAAGAGAAGAGCGTCACGGAAGCCTACGACAGATATCACGGGTTCAGCTACTCTCCATACCACTATTGATATGATACGGTGTCGTACTCACCCTCGGGTTCGAATTTTGCTGTAGCTTTGGCTTGACCTTTTCTCTGCTTGATCCTCACCCCGGTCAAAGAGGGTTTCTTATCTTGTTGGCCGACTGAAGAGGCATTACCCGATGGGGTGGTTGAGGTTGGCGTGTGAGACATACAATGGGAGTTGTTACTATCTAGACAAAGGAAAGTGGGTTGATTTTCCTTGTTTATGTATAAGATGATGTGGATTGCAAGTCGACTGGACATATAAGATTGAGAGCAAGAGGAATGGGAAGAGACACTTGGGATGATGCAATGGGTCTGGGGTATATGGTACACGAAGCAGAAATGCCACAGTGCCAGGTATGAAAGATGACTTCGGCGTTATGGCTTCTCCGTTCATCTCGTTCTAAAGGGTGAGAATTCATGAACATGAGCATGAACATGTGGCAAAACGTCATTATGGCTGGTTTAGGCCATTGTTATCCTTTCTTTCTCCCCTCGACACATGTCTCACGAGTTTACTCTGGGTTAAAGAGAGAAACGGAAGAACATGCATACTAGATCTTGAGACAGCAAGAGGCACAGGGACAACTCAACTCCCCCCACCCCTGCGGTCCTCGATTCCAGCTTTACTTGGGAATTTGAACCAAATCAAATCATTAAGTTAGGGTTTATGGGAATCTTCCATACATGAAGAGTTTACCTCGGTTCTCTATTCTCTGCTGCTGCTCGTTCTTCCTTCTCGTCAGCTTTATGGACAAGTAGAGGCGACGCCAATGCCCGGAGGCCGTTGTCCGAGGTGAATAGGAAAAGTGGAAAAAGTGAGTCATACTCTTCTGTCTGAGGTTACGTCGTGTAAGGGAATGGAGAGGAAAGAGAGGGGGAAAAAAGCCAATATGGTTCCATACCACTCACTGTATAAATTCATGGCTCTGCCGTTACCATTTTCCAACGTTGATCATTCCAATCATTTACCTTGTGACAGCATACAAATACTATTATATCGGAAACATCTACCTTACATATACATATAGCAACTAACTCTCCTGCATCAACTATCGATCTTCTTTCATCATATCGATCCAAGACATTCCTGTTCTCGGCATCACCTCAGATCACACCTACGCAGTACCCCAGCAGATATTTAGTCAGTCCCTCGTCATCATTGTCATAGCCCCATCAACCTATCGTCTGAACACAAACAAATACCTACTATCTTAGTTTAGTATCTCGATTGATTGATCGATTGATAATCTTAAATGCATTAGTGCATTAATCAAATCAATTAAAGGACCCAATCAACAGATACCAAGGAAAAGATCTCATCTTCAGCATAAATCATTCACATAGTGTATCCACCTCTCGCCTCTCGGAGATACACCGTCCGTCATCCATATACAACTAGGTCCGTCACAGTCACCGCTGCTGTCAAGTTCGTGGTGGGGAAAGGAGGGATACCATACATCGGCCATCAAGCATTCTAGATCTGGACTGAGCCATAGAACAATTAACGATCTGATCAAGTGTCTGTCGCTAGCCATCACTAGACTACCATCAATATCATCCCCCACTCTGGTTAACAACATCTCATCATACTCAAAATTCCAATTCAGGTAGGTATAAATAACAAGCAAGGCAATTGAACAATCCACTCGATCATCCCCAATAGCCCTTCGCTTACACCGTCTCACATATCTTTTCCACACTCAACATGGCAATCCTCAATACAACCCCCAACGGCTCATCGACAGGTATAATGACATCTGAAGGTCTAGTCAAACCATATCCCTTCTTCGCTCAGCCTCTTAAACCTCCAAGTACCATCGCCGCAGATGATGATCTGGTCAAACAGCTCAGAGAAGCGGTCGTTGGACCGACAGGGCAGGATATCCCTAAACCACAAGTACTAGGAAGGAATGATGATGGGTGAGCTTGATCCTTTTTTGATTACCGAGATGGTAGCTAATGACGAGATATGTCAACGAATGAAATAGCTTTATCGCTTCTTCGACCATTTTCAACGGAGCTGTCAAGACTCCTGCGTTAGCCTTGGTAAAACCCATTACTGCTCAAGATGTTAGCAGGTATGTATACACCCTTTGGACTTTGAGCCTGAAGCAGTCCAAAGCTGACAAGAGATAATTCAGAACTATCATTTTTTGTCGAGAACACGATCTAGAACTCAGTGTGAAAGGTGGTGGAAATGGTGTACACGGCTGGAGTGTGAGTGATCACTCCCAAAAGAGTCAAATGATCCTAGCTGATATGCTGACATGATAATATGGTTGTAGGTCGCTGGTCACATCATCCTCGATTTGTCACTTATGACCGACGTCACCATCTCCTTACCCAACCCATCGCCTCCAACCCTTCAAGAATCCTTTGAGCGACTTCAAGTCCGACGAGACTCGGGTACATCGCCTGCTGGAGAACCTCGACGACCATCTCTAGCGTCAGCTCACGCTGGATCTTCCGATGCCGGTGCGAAGCGATCCGCTTCTGACGATTTCACCACGGACGGTACAGATGACGATGGAGCAAGGAGGAAGGGCAAAGTCGATGGAGATAGGTCAGGTCCATATAGTCCATTGGATAGAATAGACGAGGTGAACCCTGCTGCTGAAGTTTCGAGAGCTAGTAGTGCAATGGAACAAGATAATAATGGTAGTGGGAGTGGAAGTAACAGTGGCAGTGGAACTAGAAGTGGGAGTGCCAGTAGAAGTGATTCTTACGGTATTTCTGGAAATGGGAAAGATTCGACTCCTGCAACTTCTATCTCTGGTACTTCCGAATTCACCAGATCGCCCAAATCGCCTATCGAAGATGGGTATATCCTACCTACTCACAGATTCTCCTTCTCTTCCAGCAACGGTTCAACTACATCTCCCGAAGCTGGCCCTTCCTCCAGTCGAGGTCCAAGGATCACCTATGTCAACCCCTCTCAAACGCCTACTTCATCCTTCCCATTCGTATCTACCTCTTTCGGCGCCAACTCATCCACTTCATCATCCTATTCAACAAGTTTTCACCCCTCCTTCGCCTCTGGTCCTTCTACCCAACTTACACTTAATACTCATCCTGATCCTCCACCATATACACTTGTCACCTTTGGTGCGGGAGTAAACTCAAAATCTCTCGATGCGGCTACAGCAGCTTCGCCATATGGTGCTTTCCATGTACCCACCTCTGCATTCCCGGTCGGTGCTGGACAGTTCATCTCGGGCGGATTTGGATTCATAGGTAGGAAACATGGATTGGCCATGGATAACCTAGTGGAGGTAGAGATGGTCTTGGCCGATGGAAGGATAGTCTGGCTAGGTCAGGATGGTAAGAAGGGAGGTGATTGGAAAGATAATGAGGATCCTGAAGAAGTTTGGTGGGCTGTTAGAGGTGCAGGTGCGATCATAGGTGTGGTTACTAGGTTTAGAGCAAAGGCGTATTATCTACCTAGTGTATATGCTGGTAACTTGATCTAGTGAGTGGTATTGCCCGTCTTTTAAGCCTATGACCTAAGGCTGATATACTATTTCTGTAAATTGTAGTCTGTTCGACAAAGAAAAGACACCTTCACTCCTACGACATGTTCGAGATTGTATCAAAGGATCACCACGAACGTTATATACCAATATCATCATGACGGCTGGACCACCCGGTGCACCCGCCATCGTCATTTTCCAACTTTGTTTCTCGGGTGCGAGAGCGGAAGGAGAGATGTACGTCCAGGCGATAAGCGCTTGGGAAGGTGGGAGATCACTTTTCCAGGATTTCAGCGAGAGGAAGTTTGAGAGACAACAGTTGGCCGTAGAGGAGATTCTCAAAGGCGGTTCAGGGAGGAAATGGTAAGTTATGGTTTTACCCATTGGGAACGGGGTACTGACATTGCCGTTAACATAGGTTCATCAAGAGTGATATGCTTAAATCACTATCAGATGAAGTGATAGATGAAACTTGCTCGAGATTCCATTCGGTCCCTGATGGATGTAGTGAGTAGCTCGGCACACTTGTGGCCATAAGGAAGAAGACACTGATTTTGTTTGCACTTTCAGCTTGGCTATTCGAATATACCGGCGGAGGAGCTATAGCAGATGTCAAAGACTCATGTTTCCCTTCCTCACATCGAGAATCGGCGTTTACTGTCGCCGCTCTACATCAATGGTCTCATAGTGAACCACCAGTGGAAGATACGAGATGTGTGACTACTGCTGAGGAATGGATAAATGAGGTTATACATCCTAATTCACCTGGCGGACCTTTACCATGTGTAAGTGGGCATTCGGCATACTTGTCTATTTCCTCCCTCACATTCGAGGAACTTTAGGTTGCTTATTGAATCTGGTTCACTACGCTAGTTCCTACAATCATCACTTTCCTCATCCGTCTCGGCAGTCTACGGTGAATCGTTCCCCCGTCTCCGAGCACTCAAGAAGAAACTTGACCCGACCAACTTCTTCTGTCATGCAATGTGGCCCCAGAACGAGTCCGAGGAAGATGGGATCAACGGTCTAGGAGAAGATATAAAAGAAGGTAAAATCGAGGGTATTCAGAAAGAAGACATTGATAAAGATGGATTTATGAATGAAGATGAGTTGAGGAAGAGGAAGAAAGACGATTTGGAAGGGAAAGAGAAGGATAAGGATAAAGGTAAAGGGAAAGCTTTTTGATATGATCATAGCACGAGAATCGAAAGCGGTAATTAGCGAAGAAGATGGAATTGTTTTGACTTGGAATGAAAAATCAAGAATTGTGTATGTGGAAGATCAGAACGAAGGACGAACTTGAGTGGAATGATAAATGATACATTCTCATCGTGTACATATATATACATACTGTATATAACTCGCTTATACTTAGCATTACTCTCAAAGTACCCATGTCTACATCACAAGTCATGATATAATTTATGTCTACTTCATAAGTGGTCGATACATCGCAGCAATCTTTGATTGTATCACATACATATGACATGGTCAACATGGAAATTCGAAGAGAAGAGCAGAAGTTGGAGAAGATTGAATGCTTCTTCTGGATGGCTTAGGTGACATTGAGACCTTCCAGTAGGAGATGCCAATGCAGTACATAACAAAACTTTACAAATGACAAAGAAGAAACAGAAGAAGAGGGAGACTTGGGATCTTGTTAATCGCAAGGCAGTGCATAGATGTATGAAATATGTCGTGATTCTCCGAATCAGTCTCGAGAACTGCTAGTACGGTGTGCGGACACAGATCTTCAATGGATTGAATTCAACCTTCCTGTGCCTTCGGTAGACAAACACGCTTTTCTCTCAAGGCTCAGACTACTAACTTGATGGTGAGGTCTCGTATGCTGATGGTATGGTATATAAGACTACTATATATCTCAGTTATACGTTGACAGCACGACGGCACAACTAATCATCATATCAATTAACTTAATGATTTTGAACAGCATGGGTTGTTGCAGCTCAAAAGAGTTTGTCACCATCTCAAATTCTGCCTCGGGCTCGAACGTCAATGATCATACGCAAATTACTAAATAACTTCCAAGTGACTTCCAGTCAAGGCATGTACAACTCCAGTCATCATAATGCAGGAATACCTATGATGCCTCTCGGTCCAACCTCTTACGGTGGCGGTGGTGGTGTCGGCTATGTTCAAAGCAGTTTCGTCCGAGATAGAAGTTCGTATATGGGTGGTCCACCCAGCACACCGACCTGGGGAGGCTACGAGAGCAGAGTGCAGATAAAAGACTATAGTGAGTTCGATGCCTATCTTTCCTTTGAGGATTAAAGACACGACTTGACGAGATGTGGATGACTGTTGATTAGTGTATTGCGGGTGCAGTGAACCAACACAGAGAATTACAGAGATTGAGAAGTGGGCAGAACCTGAGGGGTTGGCAGTCTTCAGGATTCCATTGAGAAATAATGATTCTATTTGCATGTATGTATCGTCAATAGTCGAGTATACGCTCCAATTGTGTTTTTTGAGAGCATTCTGAGAATCGTCGAAAGGTGCCACCTTGCAGCTAAGGATGAAAGGGAGGGTGAGGTAGTAACCGGTACTCGTAGTGCGTAGTAGTGGGGTAAGTAAGTACACACCACCTTTCACTTTCAACGATCCTTTGATCACATCATCGTAGCGTTTGACATCATGAACCGTCCTATCACAAGACAGTGAACAGTGAACGACGCACTGTACGATGTAACACATCTCCGACATTTCATGCATCTTTTGTAGATGGTATCAGTCCTTTCAACTTCACTCCTAGCTTTTGGGGATAACATATCGAGTCGATTTGTCAGCAAGGATATATTAGGCTTCGGACCATTGGGGATCGGTGTAAATGAAGAGTCCAGTAAACATCAGAAGTGAAAGAATATCCCAAGAGTACCTACACATTATAGAATCTAAAACATCGACACGTTACTCAAGAGAATAAACAATAGTCAAAATGGTTATGGGAAACCTCGAACGATTGAGCGATGTGACCAAGGTAAGTATGAGTATGATGATGTATGATATCCCGAAGCTTTCTTGTTCCACAGAGGACCATATGAGCTTCATTCTTCATGTGCATGGCGATCAAGCACTGACATATTCGAAACCTCTTACAGCTCTCTGCTCACATCACCCGAGTACTCGGTCAAAACCCCGGTATGATGACTTTACAAGGAACCAATTCCTACCTTCTACAACCACCTTCCAACCCTCATGCACCTCTGATCCTCATCGACACCTCATCTCCACACACTGCCAATCAATATATCGACCTCCTGTTCACTCACTTACATCATCTGGGATTAGAATCGGGAGTCAGGGAAACGCATTTTGAGTCGTCCTATGCTCAAGCGTCCTTGAAGAATGTTCCGGAAGATAAAGTCGATGAGATCAAAGCGTCCATAGTAAACAACCGATCTGAAAATCCGAGATATGAAGAGATGGATTTACTAGAATATGGACCGGGGAGCAAATGGGTACCCAACCAGAATAGAGAAAGGAAATTACCTAATATCGAACATATCATTCTCACTCATCGACATTTAGATCATGTAGGAGCATTACCATTATTACTGAATACATTGAAAAAACATGGATGTTCATTACCCAAGATATGGAAATGTCCTTCACCCGATGAAAGTTATTTGGCATCTTCAAAGAATGAAAATGAAAGAGTAACAAGTGATGGTGAAATTTGGAATTCCCTACCAAAGGGAACATATCATTCGTTTTCACCTTTTCAACCATTTCACCCTATCATACCCGGATTGATGATATCGATTATCGATCCGGTCTATAAGCATTTGTTGAAACATGATAAAGATGGGAAACCGAAATGGAACGAAGTACCTGAAATTGCAAGAGTTAGTTTAAGATGTCTGAAAACTCCTGGTCATACTCAAGATAGTATCAGTCTGGTCATGTTGGAAGGTGAAAAGGGAGTGTTCACCGGTGATACGGTGCTGGGTACGGGTACTACTCATTTTGCGGACTTGGGTAGCTGTGAGTCCATTGAATCATAATTGATATACCCTAATATCGCTGACACAACTTCTATGTTCCAGACATGACATCCCTCCGAACCTTACTTGCACTCAAACCCAACGTTCTCTACCCAGCCCACGGACCCCATGTACCCGATGCTGGCAAAGCGAAAGCCCACTTGGAAACCTACATCTCGCATCGACAACAGCGGGAAAATCAGATCTGCAAGATCCTCAAAGACATCAAGACCAGTGATAAATCGCTTGCTGATATCCTAGTCGATTTTAAAAAGGAAATTCATACGAGACTGGAGGAAGAGAACAGAGCTAGGGGACCATTGATGTTAGATAAACAAAAGCCTATCCCTTTACCTGATTTCGAAGATGAGAGAAAATCAATTGAGAAAGTCGATAAGGAAGGGACTCGAGATAAAATCGCGATACCTTTGACTGTAATTTGTAGACTGATCTACAAATCTGAGGAGGAGAAATTGCTCTTTGCAGCTTCAAAGGGCGTCTTGGCTCATCTTACCAAGTTAGAGCATGAGAATAAGGTCAGGAAGGGTAAAGCCAAATGGGCGAAATTGATTGCGAAGGAGGTGGATGCGAATGATCTGGAGGAGGTGGATGTGTGGGAGTGGGCTGGGGAAGTGGGAGAAGAAGAGAAGAAGGATTAAAAGGCGGAGAGAAGGAGAGGGAGGAGGATCATCGATTATCTTCATGTGGATGCATCTCAATACCATGAGTGATAGATGATGGCTTGGCGATCCAATCCTCTGGGCACAGCTATACTTACAGTAAATGGAAAGAGCGTGATGACCAAGATGATGGATGAGAGCCCTCGATACACAGGCGCCGATCTGATTGCGAAGGTACATCTTGTAACAAATACGCATGGTTATGACCGATGTAATCGGCTTGTATAGCTGATTGTGTGTTGATCGATGAGAAGAAGCATGCTGTCTCATGCTTCTTGTTTGAATCTTCTCTCTTCTTTGCCTCTTTTGATTCGACGATTAATGGAATTTGAGTATAGGATTTCCGGTACAGTAATCAATCAAAAATGGGATGTATAAGTTCGAAGCGGTAAGTGAAAGTAGATTCTGGGTTTTCGTGATCTTCCCGATCATCTGTGGTAATGTTTGAAAGCCTGTTGACCACTCTATCGTCTGATCAAGCAGCCAGATGTACACGTACGAGGACGAACCTTCAATCCACGATAGTAATTTCTTCGAATACGACTCATCTTACCAGCACGCTATGCGCGATGGATGCAGCTTTTATCCAGGTATGAAACGTAGTTGTGAGTCCATTTTCGGGTCGACGAGAAATGAGAGGTCTAAGGATTGTGATGACTGTGTGTATCGATTACCTAGGGGGTGAAAGGGACGATTTCGCTCATATGGAAGCCGTTAGAGTGGGATCGAGACCTGTTGGGTGGCCCAAGGAGGCTGATTTTTGGTGATGAATTAGCAGAAGTATATCAGTGTAAAGATCAGATTACCATGCGGTATGTATTCTATGAAACGAATCCAAAACGTACAAGAACGAGCTGTATATGGCGATTCGCTGTCCGTCCAAAGCACCTTCCACATACTAAATCTTTTCCAGATACCTCATTACTTGCACCCGCACTGTCCTGTGTATTGGCTGTCATACCCTGAACGACTTGCGCCGAGAGTAAAACAATTATCAGATCTTTGTATTGAAAGTAGAACAGCCATCCGATATTATCGGACTCAGCAATAATTGTATGACTTGATGCGCATCATAAACTGATCGGCTGCGGCATGAGGAGGACATGCTTCTGACTTCGGCCAAAGCCTACAGAATGGTACTCAATCCAATCTTACGATAGCAACTTGTGTGATCATAGCTGTTGTCGCAGATATATATATATGTGATCATCTTTGATCTACTATATATTCTGTCACAACATAGTCTCTATTGTTCAGCTTATCGATATGGGATGTACAAGTTCCAAACAGTAAGTGTACGACTATTTGAAGTATGATTTGCCACAAACATTATGCTGTAGTATACAGATCTCATTGATGCCTGTCTCTTCTTAGTATCGATCCAACCCCTATATATCCTCCTTATTCAATATACATCCCCTCAGAATCCTTCCCTGGGGATTCCAGACGTAGCACGCCTTACCATGCCCAGAAGAACAAATATAGGTCAAGGCGTTCTGGCTTTTATGGGGGTGGCGGCAGCGGATTCCCCTTGAAAGCGGAAGTCGCGTCTCCTCGTAGATATTTTCATCATACAGGTGAGCACTTCTTATTTGAAAGACAAGTAGTATTGGGGATTGCTGAAATTGGCTATACAGATGAAGAGGTCGAGTTGGAGCTAGCGAGGATACGAGCAGAGAATGGGATCTGGGGGAGAAGAGGATGATCATAATTTTCGGATAGAAGGACTCTGTTATATCTGCGAGGACCCTTCTTGTACTGCAAGATAATCGTTGTATTGTCGGTGATTTACAACCAATCATTCTGGTGATTCTTTTAATTACATTTTCTGACTGGTCAAGCTGCACCGCGATCCTGTATCATGATGCAATTCACCCGGGTAAGCTCTACTGTACTACTACTACTACTGGATTTTCAAGCGTCTCATGTGGCAAAAATAGATTCGTGAGACCGTCACTTGGTATTGAAATGATACATCAACATTATCCTCCATATTAAGGCTGACTACGGCAATTACACCTCATCGTCTCCGCAGAAAGGGGAGGACTACGTGCAATAATTATGGAGCAGAGGTACTAGGATCAACATAAGGCTCGGGCATGAGGTATTTAGGCTTGGAATACCATGCGATATCATCTTGTATATCTTCGAAACCTAAATAGAATTCTTTACCTTCTTTGGCGTCGTACAGATAGACTCTGCAGATGGATGCCACGGTATTAGCTCTGTTCTCATCCGTAGGGGTTGCCGAGATATATATTACTCACTGTCCTTCCCCGATTTCATTACCTTCATCATCAAATGCAAGACCTTCAGCCCTCAATATACCATACCACGTACTTTTCCTCAGACCATCACTCTTATCCGGATTAGGTCCAGTCTTTATGCATACACTACTTTTAGTTGCCTCTTCAAGCACTTTCCCTAATGGAAATTACCACAACAATCAAATTTATCAATATAGCTATAAAGGCTGAATTTCACAAGACATTACTCACAAATCTCGTTCTTGTATGTTTTCGCATCTCTATCAGTCTCATAGAGATCTGCTTCTTCTCCCGTCAACATCTGATAGGCGAAATGGGAATCTCCATCTGTAAAACCATCTTTATCTATACCTTTACCTCCAAGTCCGCCAATCCGCATCGCAGCATCTTCCAAAGCAGCGATCCACCTGCATGTCGGTCCACCACTCTTGTCAACTCTTGAACCGTTTAGTGCGGTACAGTACTATCAAGAAGAGGTGGTGTGAACTTACCAATACTGATTTGAACCACTATAATCAGCCGTAATAGATGAATATTTCACATCCCTTTTCTCCCATTTCGCCTCTTCTTGATTCCATAACTCAACAGTCACCGCATCAACATTATCTGCCCTTTTCTTGGAAGTTTGCATAGCTGAAAATCGATCTTTGATCTTTTGAGAATCCCAATTGACTAAGGTTGCTGCTGCCACCAGGAACCATTCGTTATCGAATTTATCTAAAAACATAAACCATATGTTAAATTATTGATCTCATCCGTAGTCTCTTTGACTACTGTTTACTGAGACTTTAATCACTTCGACGGTAACATACCTTTCTTGATATCTTGCCATTTAGGTGAGACATCCCATAGGGGATGATCGCCTCGTTTCTCAATATGAGACTTAGCAGGAGTATCCGGCAGAGCATCAGGGCTCGCCCCAGTCAATCCGAATACTGTGGCGAATAGGCCGAGTACTATAGATCATCATGATACCATGTTAGCCTGCTTGGTACCCCTGTGTACCACGAGTTGAGTGTAGCATGTGAGATGCGAGGAACAAAATCTTCGGGCCGATTCTACCTACCAGAAATTACATTATAGTAGTAAGTCATGAACATCGTGAAAAGCTCTACCAGAGAGTACGTATGGACAGTGATCAAGATATGAAGGGGACTATATGTAACTAAAAAATTGCAATCTCCCTAATCGCATATGTGATTATTTATATCTAGTATACAGCAATCTATACTTCTGAGGTGACAAATTCTACTCCAAACCAAGCTGACATCAAACCATAGAGAAAGGTAGTCCCTGATGGGAGTCGACCTCCTTTCATTGTTGGAGTGACTAATTAAGGGGAAGCAAGGAGCTTGATGGGCCAATATCAATCGCGAAACCACTTGGCAGAGATTTGCTCTCCCTCGGTGACGCTCAAGTTTGGTATACAACTTTCAAACGGATAATCACTCGACGATCATGAAATGTAACAAACTCGCCAACTTGGCGGATTGGTGCACTGCGATACTACTGTACATTTGATTGACCCGTTGACCTGATCAGAATCAGATGTATATCATTCCATCGGTGTCAGAGCGACGCAGCTTCACCTCGAATATGATACAAAGAGCGCACTTGGGAAACAACCACCTGAGCAGTCATATGACTAGCAGAGATGAATAGCAAAAGAGGAATAATGTCCTTTTCCAATACATTCAGAAATAATATACAAATAATCGGGTACTGTATGACTATTGTAAACATTAACGAGATAATGTAGCAGACACTATATACATAGTCTGCCTGTAGGAGACCGACCTGCATCAGAGCTTTTCATCCCCTTTCAATTTAGAGTAGTACTTGATATCGAGATCATCGAAATCGTACGATTTATATTCACCTTTCTTGGTATCGTATAGGGTGACCCTAAGGGAATTCTCAGTCGTGCTTTTCAAACAGTCCACGTCTTTGAAATGACCTACTTGGCATTACCATTCTTCAATTCGCCTTCGATGCCTGTAACGCCATACCATTGCTTCCCCTTTTTTAGGCATATTGGAGACTCTTTTCCTTTCTTCAGAATGTCCCCTGCGACATCACAACACATAATTTAGATCTATGCTGCTTATTGGCCACTGAGAGGATCAATGGTAATGCGGGAAACACTCACATAGTCCTTCATCGTCGCCTTTGATAGGCTCACTAGTCATACTTTCCAAACCTGTCAACATTCTCACTCCAATATCTGCATTTGCATCTTTATCGAACCCATCTTTCGAGATATATTCGTTTCCCCCGACTTGCTGGGCTGCTATCTCATATGCTCCGATCCACCTATATTGAGACACCCATGTTCAGCCTGAATTGAGCAAATAGCTTGCAGTCCACGTACCAAGCGTCACCAGATAAGCTATTCTCATCTTTGATATCAGAATGTTTTGAATTAGCTTTTTGGAATCTACTCGCACCAATGTTATAAACTTCAACATCGACAGAATCAATCTTCCCATTTGCATTATCGCTTTCAGGTTGGAAGGCGCTAAAATGCTTTTTGATGGCATTTGGATCAATCCTCGAGATACTCGCTGCGCCACATAGGAACCAATCGTTATCGAGCTTCGAACCTACATGTGCATGGAAATCAAACTTTCAGCTTGAGCCCCATGCCACGCGGTAAACGTTACTCACCCTTTATTTCACTGGGCTGTGGACCGTAGTATCCACCCCATAAGACCTGACCATCCCGTTTGGCGATATGGGGATTAGTGGCGTTCAGCTGATCATCTGGGGTGGGAGCGCTCAGAGCGATCGGAGCCAAGGCTAGAAAGTAATATACTACGGGACTATCAGAGATTAGCAGATATTCGGTGTGAGTCCTTTTAATTGACTGCATGACCTACCATTCATGTTATGGAATTTCATGTTCACTGATTTATTCGACTCTTCCTGAGAATTGTGCTTTGTTATTGATATTAGATATTCACAAGATTCCTAGTTTCTAAGGTCCATGGATACCGTTGCGAGATTCACGTCCATGCGATAGATCATGGACATTCAGGATCTTTAAACACATTATCTGATATCTGATTTAGTGTTTCGCTCCCTTTCATGAATATCGTTGATTGAAGGGCTAATGAAACAAAGGTGGCCCCAACAATCAGGTAAACTCTCGTTTCATTATAAAATCTGCTCGATCGTCCTCGTTATGTGTGGTCGATCTGTGCGTTCGTTACACGTTTAGTGGGAGGAACAAACACTTGTGCAACGGATGATTCGACTTACAGACTGTCCATACTTCTTCCAAGTTCGAACATTGACCAGTATAGAACGAGGATGATCTTTTGAATGCGTAATGACCTGGTCTGAACGCGTAAACGGAGATGTCCGTTTGTACCAGTTGAAATGACGTGACCATCTCTTGATCTTAGCGGCCACTTGGATCCGCCGGTTCACCGACATTCCTTCACTCGACGAAGAACCAGCCTTGTAAGCTACCTTGCTTCGTGCTTCCATCTGAGAACGACCGTACAAAATGCGATTCCCAGCAATCACCAAGATCGGCCTAACCAGACGAGGTCTGCATACCTCCAGTATCGCGAGGGTACCTCTGTTGATCACGCCTAAAGAATATCAAGACCTTCCCAAGGTAAGTTTGATCCTCCGCAAGAAGATCTTCTTTAGCTTAACTTACTCATAGCGAACGACCTTGCCGTTGGATGTATCATGGCATATGCCCAATTCTACTCGATCGGCAGTCGCAGAATACCTCTCCGGACCTAGGATACCTAATGCGAAGCGATTCGACCTTGATGAAGTTGCTGAATTGGATTTGGACAAAAACCCTCTGAGCTTAACTCATATGTTACCTAAACCAAAAAGATTCGTCGAAGAGTGTCGTAAGTCCCCTCATCCCATATCCATCATACGACTTGAATGACAGGCAGCTGATGGATGGAAGGGTAATCGTGAATAGGTAAACTCGGTATAAGGAATGATGACCATGTGGTATTGTACGATACAATAGGTATTTTCTCCAGTCCAAGGGCTTTATACACATTCAAAGGTGGAGTCAATTTTTTCTTGTAAGAATGAAGGATTTGATTGACTTATTTCTTTCTGTACAGCTTTCGGTCATGAGAATGTTTCTGTACTGGATGGTGGATTACCGAGATACATCGAAGAAGGATATGAAGTTGAGACTGGAGATGTCAAACCTACTTTGAAAGAATCACAATATAAGCTACCTCAAAATTGGAAAGAGGATTGGGTACGATGTGAGTCAATATAATAGCTTTTACTCTTCCTAATCACTATCTTCGCTCACGAACTCGCGTGGAGCTGAAGCTGATATATTCACCTGTTCTGTCGCGTAGCGTACGAACAAATTGTTTCCAACTCTGAGAAACCCACTACCGACCCCACCTCTGAGATAGTATTAGACCACCGTCCCTTACCTAGATTCACAGGTGAAGCACCCGAACCTCGACCAGGTCTCTCATCAGGACATATCCCTAATTCACTACCATTACCGTTCCCTCAATACCTCAACGCGGCGAATGACAAAATTCCTTATTCAAGTTACAAATCAATCGAAGAGCTCAAACAAGTTTTCGAGAAGGCTTTAGGAGGTGAGGAGAATTTGAAACAGTATATAGAAGAGCAAAGAGGGATCGTGTTGAGTTGTGGAAGTGGGATGACAGCTGCGATTGGATGGTTGGCTAATGAATTGCTGAGGGAGCACAGTGGGAAAGCGCTCAAGACGGCTTTGTATGATGAGGTAAGTGAGATGTAATGGTTCATGTACAGAGGGTGTTAAGCTGATGAGGTATTGGTGGTTTAGTCATGGACTGGTTATGCCCTTAGGAAAGAAAGTAAGATCGTGAAAGGGAATGCTTAAGGGCCTGCTTATATAGCGGCTAGATCCAATAGATGGTAAGATAATTTAACCATGACCAGTCCGTCCAAAAGAAGAGATCAGAATAAGATATACTGTCTATACTCTGGAAGAAGTAGATGACAAACATGCGATCCGTCAATGCGTGATGTACATGAACCAGAACTGGCCATTATCGCAAGCCTTAAGATTGTGCGAGTCGCTTCGTGAAGCCAAATGTAAACGCACAGGTAAAGCTGAGGGACTGGCTGAGCTCATGATTGACAAATGACATGATACATGGGTATACTCATTTATAATGCTGGATATACAAAACCCTTTTCTGCTCAACTCATCCCTTTGACTCTTCCTTCACCTTCCATTTCTTTGACTCTGATCCATCTAACTTTCCCACCACCCTCTACAACCTCATCCTTCTCACCTGACTCACTATCTCCATTCTCTCGAAGGGCCTTCATCAACCCTCTAGATTCAAATGCCGATATCTCCTCTGACACCGTCCCCACAGTAATATGTAATAGACTCTTCACATCGGAAGGTAATCCACTTTCTAAATCCACTTGTACTCCTCCCTCCTTGTCTACGGGGATAGGTCTGAAATCTTCTATAGCTAAAGTCATGACTCTTTTATCCCATAACAAATGGGTTAATCTGAACTTGAATAACATTGAAACTTTCATTTCAGATAATCTTCTACATGTATCCCATAATCTCTTTTGAGGACCCTCTTCACCATCCTTCCCTTCGGAAGCTAATTGTTCAGCTTCGGTGGCAACGTTCTTCTCGTGTGATAAGGTGATATGCGGTTTTGAAGTGATTCTACCTTGCGATTTAATCAGATCAAATACCTCCTTAACAGATTCTAAATATTCGTTTTGATCATCAAAAGACGTAGAACTTTGTATTATATTCTCTACAATTTCACCCAGGTCGATCTCAGGTGCAATACCGAAATATCTGATTGGTTTACCAACTTTTGCCGGTGCGTGATATGGCGTAGTCACTTTATATTCCCCTGCCCCGTTCAAGGCATTATCTATATCTCCTTCTTTAGGTCTAGGTAACCCTACAATGCCTACTAAAGAATCGACAATTTTACCCAATACTTCCCTCGGCCGGTTTAGGACTTTGACATCGATAAGTTTGTCGAATAAGAGTGGATCGGGAGAAGTGAAATTTCGTAAGAATTGGCCTACTACCGCTTCATGTTCTGCATCTACCGTCGGATCAGGTCGGAGTGTCTGATGATTATCTCCTCGAGCTACCACTCTCTCTGAGCATATTCGGAGTAATCTATGATATGGTTGAGATGATATATCCCATACGATTCCTATTAGGCGGACATCGTGTTTCTGCATAGGTTTTGAAGAGGCTATAGCTGATAATTCTTCGTAGTGTTTTGGGATATGGTTATTTCTACGAGCAGTCCAAAATAGTAAGCTTGACTTGTATCTTATATCTAAGAGAATTGCTAGCTTACCTGTCTGCATAGACGACATCCTCTTTCTGTAATAATGCAGTGATGTTTTTGATGAATGTAGGTGCTGTACGTTTGGTGGTGATATCGTCGCTTTGGGTATGACCGAAACCGAATAGCTTGGATAACGCTACGCCGATCAATGTTTTACCTATACAGGAAACCAATGAATCAGCTTCTTTGTCCACATAGATCACGATACCTAGCTGACTTACCACAACCTGGTACAGCAATTGGCACAAGTAACCATTTCTTAGGTAAACCCTCTTTACTCTGTTGCTTCTCACTCCCGTTTTTCCCCAAAATATGCTTCGCTTTACCTTCCCTAGCATCATTCCAAAGTTTCTTTGCGCTTTCATCCTCTTCTATCCATCTCAAGAACCTCTCTCTAACTCTCACCACACCTTTATCATAATTATCGAATAAAGCAGGTTCGGTCTTAATCATCTTCCCTACCCAATCTGCGTAAACTGAAACTTCGGGTCGTTTCGATTTCGTTCGTACCTTTTTCCATATTGCCGCTATATCCTCTGGTTCAGTCTTCTCTAAAAGAGGTAGCATGACTCTGGTAATTTCTCGCCATTGTCTATAAAGCAGATATGGTTCATCGAATTTCACTTTGAAGAAAAATGGTGATCCAACTCTATAAGGTGGTTTACCATTCGTCTTGCTACCTTGAGATGGGTTTTTAACTTTGCACCGTACGACAAATCCTTCTATCATGTCTCCTTCCCATGAACCTGTCTTAGCGACATCATCGGTGAACGATTTTACCTCGTCTAAAGTCTGCAGCTCGACATATTTCGTTTGGATGAACCCGAATTCTTCAGCGAAGGATTTCACCTGATCAGGAGGAGAAGTTGAGAAATGAGGTGTGTTGTGATTTAGTCCGTGTAGGTGAAGACCTGTCCAATGGGCCGGCGTGGCTATCACATGCTCTTCGAACGAATCGTCACATAGCTATCATACACATATATGAGCTTAAAACCTGTAGAAGTCACAGATGGACAAGGTAGAAGCTGGATGACTTACCTCCAGCACAGCAGTCATGTTACCATCCCACAACTTCTTAGCCAGCTCAGCTTCTGTCTTTCCCTTCGCAGCTAGAGTTTTCTTCACCCATTCCCTGCCGACCGCAGCGTGGGCCTTGGCCTCTTCATGTTCTGCCTTTTCAGCTTTTGCCTCCTGCTGAACCTCTTTCTTGTTCTTATTCTGCTTTTGATCGTTGTCTTTGATTGAAAGGTCCGCCAAACCATTTACAGCTTCCTGTTCCTGCGCTTCGGTAGTAGTTCCCAGTGAATGCTTGGAAGCTACTATCAAATGAGATGGTGAAAGGGCTGAGATCAAGATCAAACATCCGTTTGATTTCAGCGTGAGATGATAAGGAGGTTCGGTGTGTATCTTCATTGCTGACCACTATTTGAAGGTAATTAGTATGAGCAGAAGTGATTTTGTATGTCCCTGGGGATAAAGATAACTCACATTGGTCCATTCTACTTCATCAATATTAAAGAACTTATCGTACCCTCTCGCTACAATCCTATCTTTAGGTCTCGTACATCCCTCACCTGCACTATTGACCTCATCAGGTAGTGGGTCATTTTCCTGAACTTCTTCGGTAAACAAACCTCTGGCCAAAGTTGGAAAGGGATTTTGAGAGTTGAAATACATATGCTCGGTCATCTTCCAACTTGTAATCTTCCTATCTCTCTTCGAGCCGGTCGAACTTGATTCTCCGTTATTGGCGTAAAGCGACGCAGGGTATATATGGACATTTGCCCGGACAGCTTTGGGATTGGTATCTTGCAGATGTCGGAGAGAGCTCATGAGAGCTGGGATGGATTCTGGATGCTTGTCTGCTGACATGGCGGCGGAGTATTGAGTCCGATGAGAGGGAGAATGAGAGTGGCCAATCTTCTGAATGTGAGCGTGCTGCTTGAGAGAGATGGATCTTGTTCAATGAGATATGTTGGATGGTCACAGAGCGGTTGATGATCCAACTTTTCAAACTACTCGATAGACTCGAGCGCCTCCACTTGGGTATTCGAGTCGCGGAGATGGATCACATATCCGTGAATGAGGGTACCTTGCCACGTGTCTATGACCCCGACTAGTAGACCAGAGATTAGCGATCCGTGCGTACGTTCTCTCTTTGTCTTGGTCACCTCACACCTCACACACACCATCACAGTGCTATCACCTCCTCCTCCCTTCCCTCTTCACCGTCCATTCACCCCTTGTCGCATCTCACCCACCTTCTTCCTCATCTAGATCCCACATATATTCACTCACTCATACTCATGACGCACTTCAATCATATCAACCACTGCATGAGCGTCAGCTAAACAACACCAATCAATCAGACGACATATAACCCTACCACCCACACCCTATAACCCTTCTTCCCATTCGACTATCGGGATAGACTTATCATTCCAACCTATCATTACATCTCTCAATGAACGACGAGGCAGATAAAACTCAATCTCAATCTCAATCTGAACGCAATCTCAATCTCGGATCGGCATCTAATCGTAACCACCCATTATCATCATCAAGTCCCTTGTCAACTGTCAATAACGAAGCAACCACAAATCCTCGTGCGACACGAGGAAAGCAGAGTAGGCAATCAGACATCATTCCACAATCACAACCTTCGACCGAAGCTATAACCACTCGTCGATCAGCCAGACTATCTATAGGTGGTAACACAATTCCCGCATCTTCCCTGGATCTCCCTGGCCCCGCAAGCACAGGTGGCAAGGGAAAGAAACGAGTTCATATAGAAGAAACACCCCAAGCAGGAAGTAGCAAGAAGAAGTAAGTACATTATCTCCTGTTTATCTTCCGGTGTAGCCTGCTGTCTGCGTTGCTGCTTCATCGCCCCTCGGTAACTACTATCATATCTCCCCTCCAAATCTTGTTCAACACAATCAAAGGAGGTCGTCCGAGTCGTATTTTCATCAACCTGCTGCTTCAATGACAAATATGTTCCAGAGTCACTACCTGATACTGACCTTCGTTAATCAATCATTAGATCTCGTACTTCCTTGCCTCACGCATCCGTCCCTGCTGAAACCTCTCCCACCGATAGAAAAGGAAAGAAACGAGCTCCACGATCACCTTCGCCTCCTGCATCCGACCATAATCCATCAATCACGGAAGCGGGCATCAATCGCACCAAGAGAGCATCTATCACTTCTACTGGCAGTGGAAGATACGACCTAAGGCATAAATCCGAGGAGGAAATCCAACCTGCCACCCCCGCTGCAAGCTCCAAAGGCAAGGGTAAGGCGAGAGCTGTTGTGAAAGGAAAAGGAAAGGGAAAGAAAGCAGCATACAAAATGCCTAAGAAAGCGAAGTAAGTAGTCTTTGGGTTGTGTTAGTATTACCAGCTGATATAATCGTAATGCATAGCCCCAAGCAGAAGCGCCCTACTCTCGGATCATCCAGTGATAGAACCAAGAAAGGAGATACTTGTAAGTCGATCCCGAAATACGATTCCTGGAATCTACTCTGACCCTACCTTAGCTGCAAGACACCTCGTCGACGATCACATGGATGATGATGACTCGCTTTGGATGGATGAACCCAGTGGATCTGGCCGCGGTATTTTAGACGATGAGGATGATGACGATGAGCACATGGAAGGATCAGAACATGACGATGATGAAGACGAGGACGAGGAGGATGACGACGAAGATGGTGAAGCGGATGCGGGTAATCGCGGAGGAGGTCCAGGTGGAACTGCCTATGATCGACTCGCTCGACTTGCCAGTGATACCGGTCTCCACCTTGATGAAGCGACTGCTGCTGCCATCTTCGGAGGTGGATTCCGTGCATTTGGAGGTATGATGTCAGGTCTTTCCAACCGGTTCAAACAATTGAAGACCAACCTTCAATCCAAAAATGTTGCTACACGACTAGCCGCTCTGAGAGAATGTAGTGAACTTCTTTTGGTCAGTAACGAAGATACCCTTGGTGGTGCATTTTCCCCTACATCCTTCGCCACCGAGTTCATCGCCATACTCAATGGTAAACCCAACATCAACGAAGATCAAGATAGCGGCGATGAAAATCAGGGGTTAGACGAGATGGATGAAGATGCTCAACTTGCTGCTGCGTTAGCGATGAGCTCAGGAGGCATGATGCCATCAGGAGATCAAGATGATATGGAATGTCAACTTCTTGCCTGTAGATGTCTCGCTCATCTGATGGAAGCTCTCCCCGGTTCTGGTCATACCCTGGTTCATCTGGGCGCTGTTCCCGTTCTCTGCTCCAAGTTGGCTGAAATCACCTACATAGAATTGGCCGAACAAACGTTAAGTGTGAGTACAGGTCGATCTGCTTTTCAACCCACATCGCTGACGATTGTGTCGCCTACCAGACCCTCGAAAAGATCTCCGCGGAATACCCAGCAGCCATTGTACGAGAAGGCGGTCTTGGCGCTCTTCTCAATTACCTCCCCTTCTTCTCGACTAATGTTCAGCGAACTGCGGTGACTGCAGCTGCAAATTGCTGCCGTAATATCTCGAGCGAACATTACGCACAAATCAAGGAAGTTTTCCCTACTCTCCGAGATACCCTCAGCTCAGGTGATCAACGACTTGTCGAACAAGCTACTCTCGCTGTAGTCAGAACTATAGAATCTTATCGACATAACGCTGAACACCTCGAAGGCCTTCTAGAAGTTCCTACTATCACCGCGATCAATGCTCTTCTCATGCCTTCTGGAGGATCACCACTTGTATCCCCATCAACTTACACTCATCTTCTCAAAGCCCTAACTACGTCAGCTCGAGGATCCGCCAAGGTCTCTCTCGCTTTCCTCGAAGCTGGTATGACCAGTACAATCTACCAGATACTTACTGGTGTGCTGCCTCCGGCGCATGACGAAGATGAACAAGGTGGATCGTCAGGTGGACAAGGTCTCGCCGGTGGAATAGCCGATATGGCCGTTCTGCAGAATCTCGCTCATCGTCCTAAAGATCAAGTCGAAGAAGCCCTTGGTCTGATATGCGAATTACTTCCACCTACACCACGAGAAGGTGTTTTCGACCCTAAAGGATATACCGAGAAGAACCTCGCCAGAGTCAAAAAGGGGAGGAAAGCAGACAGATCCGACCGACCGGGTGCTCCCAGGCGTAGTAGCCGAGTTGCAGAAGCTGCATCTGGTACTTCATCTGGTCCTCCTACACCATCTGGCGGCAACGCACCACTCCCCGCCGACGCTGCCACACCAACTGCTGTTGCTTCATCTTCAGGGTCATCTCGAGAAGCTGCCATGCTCAAAGCACTGAAAGAGGCAAATGCTCAGATGGAGCAAAGATTCGAATTACTTCAATCCAACCCGGAGATCATTGGCAAATTCATCAAAGCAGTTGTACCAGTTCTTGTCGATGTCTACGCTGCTTCAGTCGTATTCAGAGTAAGAGCCAAAGTGTTGAGTGGTCTGGTCAAGGCTATTGCTTTTGCCAATGCAGAGCAGCTGAAGAGTACTTTGAGAGTAAGTCAAATTGATATTGAAATGTCAACACAGTTGCTAATTTCCCGTCCCAGTTCGTTCCCATGGCGAGCTTCCTCTGTGCGATCATATCATCGAAGGACAATCCCACCTTCGTTCAGCATGCTTTGCAATTAGTCGAACTTCTTGCTACCAAGATACCAGAAGTCTATCAAGCCTCTTTTCTCCGAGAGGGTGTGGTTTTCGAGATCGATGCTCTTGCAGAACAGGAAATGGCAAAGGAAAAAGCTGCCAAGGAAGCCGCACTTGTTAAGACTGAACCTGAAGAAAACGAAGAAACAGCTGCGGGACCATCCATCAACACACCTACCAATGCACCTGCCATTCCCGAGGATCTGAAACCGCTTCTCTCCTTGGCTAGCATCCCAGGCGGTATCCCGCTTCTCGGTGAAAGCCCCAGTGGACCATCTACACCTAAACGATCATCCAGCTCATATCTCGATCCCAGCGATGCCAACATCGTACGAGCTCGTATGCTTCAAGCCAAGAAAATATTTGATGTCGATGGAGATCATCACCAAGCGGCTTCTCAGGTCCTCGACGAGATTAGTGCGATGGTGCAGAAACTCTGTCGAGTGGAAGCAAATGAAGCTGAGCTAAGGGATACTCTCAGAGACATCGCTTCTAGATTCTCCAATGTCGATCAAGCTCTATCAAGTTTCGAATTGCTCAAGAGTGGTCTAGTTGATGGTTTACTCGAATTCGTCGACATTGATGGAGAAGTCTCCTCCTCAGATCGAAGATTGATGCTATTCGAAGTGTTCTCCGATACATCATTATCTAATCCTTCACCTCTCACCATGCTTGTCAAACGACTCCACGAAAGTCTTGGACGACTCGAAAATTTCGATGTGGAAATCGCATTCGGCGGTGGCACCGACGCATCAAGACCATCTGCTTCTAGCTTGAGTCGAACCATGCGTATCAGACTTCAAGCTGAGGAAGGTGAAGATATTCCCAAACAGGTTTCTACCCTTAGCGTTACTATACAAGCTATCGCGTCAATGCAAGCGCTCAATGATTACCTTAGGCCTCGAGTCGCAGATGGAAACTATGGTTCAGGCTTATCAAGAATGTTTGCTGCCTACGCGGCAGGTATGCCAGGAGGTGGAGGCAATCCTACTTCCCGACTTCTATCTGCACTTGCTGGAGGCGGGGGACCCTTGAGTCGACTTGGAGATACCTCAATGGCTACTGCAGGTAGTTCAGCAGCAGCTACCGCTGCCACTAGTACAGAGAACAAAGCGGAACCGTCGACCGAGAGACATAAAGCTGAAGAAGCTGATAAAGCCGAACCATCTTCCAAACCACAAAGAAGGAGAAGCGCAAGACTTAGTGCTCAAGGGACTGGTGAAAGCTCCCACTCGGTATCAGCTCCTGCTGCCGCTGAGCCCTCCACACCTGCACCGGCCGCTGCTGCATCGATCTCCGCTAGTGGACCGTCAATCTTCCCTCATATGCCGGTGGATATGGATTTCGATGAGGATGATTACTCGGAAGAGGATGAGTATGGTCATGAGGTGAGTTGAGGATGACTCATGATACTTTCTGAAGTGTATGCTAACTCGATACTTGCTATTAGGTGTTCGAGGAGGAAATGGAAGAAGAATTAGCTAGACCAACAGAAAGCGTTGTCAATATGTCTGTTGCCGCTGGTGAGTGCTTTGACCTGATAGTCACTTACACGCTAAGCTAACCTAATTAAAAGATGGTTCTCGAGTCGAAGCCAAAACGCCTGAAGGTACTCGAATCGCTACACCTCAACAGAATGCTCCCGCTGCAAGTGCTACATCAGGCTCAGGCCCATCAGCTAGTGGAGCAGCCACTCCTCGTGGATCCTCGTACGCAGGAGCTGTCAAGACTGCCCCTACTGACTGGCATCTGGAATTCAACATCAACGGGAATAAGCTGTCTCTGAATGATACTCTGTATGGTGCGGTTCACAGGAATCAGGACTCTATATCTGGTGGTGGCTCTGCCGGATACGGTGGAATTTACAATATGCCAGTGACGATCAAATTCAGGAAAGTTGAGGGTCCCGCTAAATCAGGTGAGCTACCATTACATAATTGCATCTCACTGAATGTAAGCTGATAACAATGCTCAGATGCATCTGTCGAAGCGCCTTCTCCTGCTTCCGTCGCCAGTTCTTTCCCCGCTGGTCTCGAGCCTGGAACTCCTACATCCAAGATCCTCAGATTACTCAGAGTTGTACATAATCTGTCCGTGGACGGCAAAGATGCCTTTGGACTGTCGAACAATGCGCTAGATGAAAACCTGTTTGTCAACAACAAGTTGACTGCTAAATTGACTAGACAATTGGAAGAGACCATGATAATCGCTAGGTAGGTCTGCTTATGTCTTCTGCCGCAAATAAGGGGAATTTTAGGGTGCTGATTTGTCCGTTTTGATGGTCAGTGATTGTCTTCCTGAATGGGCTGTCGAGCTTCCCAAGCATTTTTCGTTCCTCTTCCCTTTCGATACTCGATACAACTTCCTCCAATCCACTTCCTTCGGCTATAGTCGATTAATCTCCCGATCTCAACAAGGTGGCAATGCCCGAAACGGCAGACGAGACGATGTATCCCACTTGGCTCGTCTGGTAAGACAGAAAGTACGGATATCCAGATCACAATTGCTAGAATCGTGCTCCAAAGTATTAGAGATCTATGGAACGTCCACGGGTATATTAGAAATTGAATACTTCGATGAGATCGGTACGGGTTTAGGACCAACTTTGGAATTTTATTCTTTAGCTAGTAAAGAATTTGCGAGAAGGGCATTAGGAATTTGGAGAGATGAGGATGAGACGAAAGAGGGTAATTACGTGTTCCATCCTAAAGGGCTGTTCCCTTCACCACTCAACGAGAGTTCAAGTGGCTCAGAGTAAGTCTGCTGTTCTGTACTATATCATCATCAATACCAGATCACAAAGAAAGCTGATGTGTGGTGTCAGATCCAGATTATCATGGTTCAAGACTTTAGGGTTGTTCGCTGGAAGGGCATTGCTCGACACGAGAATCATCGATGTCAACCTCAATAGAGTATTCTTGAAGTTGATACTTGGACAGCCGGTCAAAAAAACCATTGCCACGCTAAAGGTGAGTAGCAGCTGTCTACAGACAACGGAGTATATCGCGATTTACAGCTGATGATTATGTCATCTAGGCTGTCGATACTGGTCTTGCAAGATCTTTGGAGAGACTGCAAGCTTACTCATACGCTAGAAAGGAGATCGAAGCGCTCAAACTGGTCAGTTTATATGCCAATCTTGGGATAGCTATGCAGCAAAACTGATGTTTACATTCCTTCAGCCCGCTTCGACTAGACGCACCAAGCTTGCCGCTCTTACAGCAGGAGGAGCGAAGTTGGCCGACTTATCTCTTGATTTCACGTTACCGGGGTACAACATCGAGCTCAAACCTGGTGGATCTCATATCGATGTGGACGATTCCAATTTGGAAGAATACCTTGAGAGAGTTCTGGAGATGACTTTAGGTAGTGGGGTCGAAAAACAGGTCAAGGCTTTCCAAGAAGGGTTCTCAATGGTTTTCTCTATAAGAGATATGAGGATCTTTTCACCTGAAGAGTTGGGATTGTTGTTTGGTAATGCCGAAGAAGATTGGTCAAGAGAGAGTGCGTCTCATTTACACGATCAAAGATCTGGTGCAAGTGCACATGATAGAATACTGATGTGTGATTTGACTGGTAGCACTCGAACAATCGCTCAAAGCTGATCATGGATATAACCTCGATTCTCGAGCTGTCCAGAATTTGCTGGAAGTCATGGTGGGATATGACAAAGAACAACGAAGACAGTTCTTACAGTTGTAAGTTGCACCCCTCATTCATTCGATGATTCAGTCCGAGTTCAACTAACAGACGATTTGTAGTATCACCGGTGCACCTAAACTTCCTATTGGAGGATTCAAAGGTCTCACCCCACCTTTCACGGTCGTTAGGAAACCTCACGAGCCACCTTTCAAAGCTGATGATTATCTCCCTAGTGTGATGACATGTGCTCAGGTATGTTTTATTTTTTTGATTTTCTACCGCATGTAGGATAATTGGCTAACGAGATGTTCTTGATCATTTTGAAGTATTTGAAAATGCCTGATTACTCGACAAAAGAGATTCTCGCTGCTCAGATCGAAAGAGCTATGAAAGATGGTGGAGGATCTTTCCATCTTTCTTAGGTTGCGTCATTGCCTCATTTCAAAGCGTCTGACTAGCATTTCCCGTTTCTGTTTTTTTTTTTGTTACTTATACAAACGATTATACCATCATCCAGTTTATATAGATCATGTTTTTGTTTTGTAGTATATATACGTCTGTTTCATCTCTACATGTTTTATCCCATTATCCACCACCCTGTCCCCTCCATTACCTCATAAGTTGATCGATCAACCGTTCCGCATGTATCTAGATCTTACCATGACACCTAGTACCGACAATCGGATTGCCAAGAAATACGCACTGCAGTACATGCGAAGAGATACAAGTGGTTGTCTGATCTGATCTGAGTGGGGGATTGTGCACGTGGCCAGGTCCCGGTCCGGTATTAAGCTGGTATACCACGGTATCCACCTGAGCAGCATGAGATCCACCTGATATCCACCTGTTGACCCTTTGTTCATCGTAGACAACATCCCAAGCAACCTGTAGCCAACTAAAAGATAGTCAATCATCATTATACTTATCATCTTGTCTTATCGATAACAGATCGTAGCAGCCTAGCTCACCTCGCACAGAGAAGAGAATGTAAAAGATGCCTTTCCAACAAGGTCCAAGGAAAGCTGAAAAGGACGATAAAGGGAATCCGGTCTATCCATGTTTATGGATTGGTGAGTTGTGAATGAGATCCACCTCTACCCATCCCACCCATCCCATCTGTCAGAAGTTCTTGGACAGGTCGTGTGGGAGTAGATTGTAGGCTGATGAGTATGAGTGGATGATAGGATGCAAGAAGTCTTTTGGGACTGCTGGACATGTAAGTCGTTCAGCTTGTTAGTAGACATCAGCATGAGATGGATCATTGTTCTATGGATCCACTTCAAACAATGTGTCTGTTATCATACATTACACATCATGGCTTTTGCTGATATTGATGTCAATGATCCTTTGCAACAGGTCCGTAGGCATGAGAAGACCCATGTAGGAATCACACCCTATGCATGTCCACACTGCGATAAGAGTTTCAACAGGAGTGATGTACGTGCCAAGCATGTATCGACTATGCATCCCGAGAAAGAGGGACAGAGTGGATCTTCATCATCGGGTATGGTCGATGGTGATGATGAGCCTCCAAAGTAAGTTCACGTCCCACTCCCGTCACTATGTAATTACGAGACAATATTGACAGTGTGTTTTCGCTTTTATAGTAAGATAAGGAGGGTATCGATGGATGAAGATACTTCAACGCAACGCGGTGACAATTCGGAATTCAATCACAATCATCATCATGAAAGGCGATATTCAACTTCGTCCGATCACAGAAGACCATCTATAACATCTATAAACGAGACTTCCAATCCTACACCCAACCCTTCATATCCATTCGTATCTATCTCACCATTATCCCATACGGTTCCTATCCAAGTGGCCATACCAGCAAGTACACCTCACCAACAACAATCAAGTATAAATGTCAGTACGATCGACCAATTATGGAATACTTTCAACGGCCCTACTCCTCCTTCTGCAAGTGGTCAATCAACTGGCTTGACGCCATTGACGAACCCTAGTCCAAGCGTGATGATGTCAGGATCTGGTCCAGCAGGGATGTCAATGATGCCTCCTCCACCTCAGCAGACTACTGTCAATACCGGTACACCATTCAGTGTACCTTCAGTTGGATCCTCCAATTCCGGGTTTATAGATCCTGCTCAACTTAGTGTAGGCACCAGTGCGGGTCTAGGTGGTGATTTCGGTGCGGGTGAGTATTATCCCTTCCATATTCCATATCCACCACATCCAGAATGTCATATGGCCTTTTCATGAAGTGATCTCGGTCGATATATGCTGACTTGGTTCGCTCAGACCTATTTGGCCCTCCTATCTTACCTGATCAACCCCTCGACCCCTTCGATCCAAGTTGGGAATGGTTCGGTCAGGTATTCGGTTGGGGCTCAGACGAGAATATCGACTTGGATATAGGTCTTCAAAGTAGCATGTTCGACAAAGGTGGTGTCGGACCGATCAGCTCGACCGACTCGTTAAGCGCAGCATGGCTGTTGTGTTCTACTCCCAGAGGAGGTAGTCCAGTGAATGGCGAGGATTCAACGAATCCACTTAACAAGGGGAAACCGGTCTTGGGAATGCCAGATCCATTTGGACGGAAGGAAGATAATCCCTGGGTAAGTCAAGTCAATAGCCATAAGAAAATAAAGCCGAAGCCAGGACTCATGGGTCACCATTGATATAGCCGAGTATATTCAAACCGAAAGTACCTGATCGGCCTCTGACTCTAGCTGGCGTCAAGGCCTCACCAAGACTGCATAAATGGAAACAACAGTCCAATAGCGGCATGCCGCAAAATGCGATTAACGAAACTTCAAGAAACGCAATGTTATCTTTAATTTACCTATCACATCAACCTACTTGGCTCATGCCTGATATAGATGATTTCCCAGATTCTGAAACTTTATCTGACTTTGTCGATTTATATTTCGAAAATTTCCATCCACTCTTTCCTATCGTACATAGACCGACGTTCTTCAAGGGTGATACGCCTGCTGTGCTGCTGCTTTCGGTTGCGGCTATAGGAGCGACATATGCCAATAAGGAGTTTGGGCCGTTGGCGGTGGCGCTTTGTGAGCTGGTGAGGAGGATGATAGCTTGGATGGTGAGTGAATGCTTCACGGAAGAATATATGCCCGTGTGGGTCAATTCAGAATGAATAGAAATTTAACTTATCGCGTCTGTTACTTCAGAGAGGTAGTGATCAGAGGGCTAAATTCGATCGAAATACACTTCTTGCCTTCCTCCTACAAACAGCTCTGGGAATAGCATGTGGTTCAAGAGAGATGTATTATCACGCGGAGATCTTTCGATGTAGTATCGTTACTACCTGTAGGAGGTTACACTTACTTCGTGGAATCGGATCAGCAATGAACGACTTATACGCCAGAGAAGAATTTCCAACGGACGATCAGAGGTATAAAGCTTATATGGAGGATGAGACGAAGAGGAGACTGGGATGGGGTGTCTATGTGAGTATCAATCGTTGAGCTGATAGCCGACTCATCTACAGTCGAAGTGGCTGATTGAGTGATCGTCTGGATACAGTACCTCGATTCTCAGATGGTAGCTCTACTGCATATCCCAGCGGTATTCGCAGTGAACGAAGCTGGGATACATCTACCGTGCGAAGATGCCCTGTGGGAAGCGCCAGATGCTGCAAGTTGGGCGGCACTGATCGCCAACGGAGAAGCTACCGACCCATCTACGACTAGACCCAAATTCTTGAAAGTATTAGCTAAGTCGCTGGCAGGTGAAGACATAGGACTGAAAATGGATGATTTGGGTTGTGCGATTATATCTCTGACTGTATGGAGGTGAGTCCCTTGACGGCAATATCTGGATATCGAAGACTGATACGAGATGTCTCGTTCTCTTTCTAGAATGCTACTTGATCAACAGATGTTACAGAAAGCTCTTGGTGTGGGATTGACAGACAATGGGATGGACAAACCTTCTTACACCCATGAAGCTCATGTACTGGATACGTGAGCTCACCGATCGATCAGTACTGATGTATAGAACATGTGTTGATATGGTTTCGTCCGTATAGCAAACCAGCCCATTTGCTCTTGCGTCTAGCTCAAACTACCTACCTTTCCCCTTCGCCTACGCATCTCCGTCTCACACCCGCAGCATTATACCATTCCGCCCATATACAATTCACCCGACCTGGTCTTATGGATAGGATACGGCATGTTTCGGGCAAATACGAGCCTGACATGACTACGAAAGGGTCTTTGGGGTGGTTGAAAGCGTGGATGAAGGATGGTAAAGAAGTTAGGAAAGTCTTGTGGCATGCGGGGGTATTGAACGCCTTATTAGCGGAATTTTCAAGGGGGTGAGTGTGATCTCCAACATGAAATCCAGTTCGAATAAATAATAATAATTGTGGTATTGCGCATTGAATGCTAGCTCCTTTGCCGAATTGTTCTGGACATTCGATTGTGCTTTGGTAGTTTGGGCTATAGCTAAATATGCGCCGCATCAAATAACGAATAATGGCTTGAAATCAGCTTTGTTCGCTGCTAATTGTTAGTTGGACGGTCGTCTCAGCTCAGACGTGCTTCTAGATAAAAGATGCGGACTGACAATCATTCTTGGTTCTGAAATCATTTAGGGTTCGATACGATCCCACCTAATTTATGGCTTTTACACGGCGGAGAGATGGTTTTTCCCTTCTTAGGTTCATCTGCCAATTGGACTGTCTCCAACCTCCTGGAATTGTTTATGAACAGATTGGAGTCGATGAAATGGGGTTTAGCCGTACAATATCGACTGGTATTGAATACTTTACTAGAAGCTGAAAAGGTAGGTAAAACTTTGGCTGTTGATGGTGGTAGACCTAACAAGAGGAATGGTGAAGGGGGGGATTATAACACGGACTCGGATGGGAAGTGAGAAAGTGATTGTACCATATCATACGGGAGTATCGTTGTATAAAAGTATATCGATGAATGTGACAATTCCTATATGATAATGCATAACTTCATGGGTATGTCGTCATGGGGTCGTGACGGTTGTATCAAAATTTGGATCTACAAAATGAAAAATCAAGTATGGATAGAATGGTAAGAATGTATAGAGCAAAACAAGACAATCGAGATGGCACAGAAGGAAGACACAAAGTACAAGCAATTACAAAAAGCATGATCATACCTTCTAGGTAGTCAATCAAATGACAAGCGATAAAGTCTGGAATGTAATCACTAGCCACAACACACGACAATGTTCTACGATACATTCCTTCGTTTCTTTCATTCAATCCCTTTCAAATCTTCTTCTGACCTCTCTGACGCTTTTACCATCCTCCACCTCAGATCGATCTATCTTGGGAACGCTCGCAATCTCCCTAGCCAGACTTTCCAGCCTATACGCCAGCGCGACTTGTTCCTCTCCTGCGTCCCCAGAGATGGGAGAATGAGAGATATAATCGCAAGAAGCTTTGGATAATCTATACAACCTCGATCCGGGTATCGTAAGATGCGATCGGTAATTTGGAGGTAGGGTTCCACAGATGCTTATGGATGTCAAAGCGATGGAAAGGAATAGCGCCTGATCACTAAACACGAGAAGCACAAAACCAGTTGGATCAGCTACACACCACTTGAATCCAGACATAGATCATGCTGTAACTAGAGAAAAGCGTTTTTGATGCAACTTACATCTCTTGAAACCCTGTTTTGTAAGATAGACTAGGTGGGAGAGAAGCCGTGTCCCATGGTATTAATTTGATAAGGGCCATTCCGTAATGTTCAAGAGAAGCTTCGTATTTCCCTTGAGTGAATAATCTGAAAACGGATTGTACCGTAAAATAATCAGAAAATACACAAAACACATCAGATAGGAACACGGGATATCAACTCACTGATCACCTCTTATCTGTAAACACCTAGCCTCCTCGACACTTCTCCTTATGGCCTCCTCATCCTCGAACAACTCGACATGCAATTTAGTATAATGTTGATTTTGGTTTCTAAAAGCCATCAAATCATTATACCTATCACCGATGATCCTACCAAATAGGGTTCTACCCATTTGCGGACCGTGATTTACCCCTCGGATCAAGAGGATCGAACCTAGGACGAGGATCTTGAGTGAGGTGAGGGTCGAGCGGCACTTAGTGAGAAATAGAGGGTATAGGGAGGGAGGGGAGGATAAGGGGAGGTTGTGGATGAACCTGTGAGGATAGGATGGTTTAGCTTCATGTTGTTGGTTGATTAGCAGAATGAGAGAGTGGAAGGTGATTTAAAGGAAGAGAGGGAACGGGGGCGGAGGTAGGCAGAAGGACGCAAGAGGGGGAGAGCGAAAGGCAGATAGGGCTGAAGAAAGCAGGGAGGGAGACCGACAGCAAGAGCATAGGGAGAGAAATACGGGATGAACAGAGATGAGAAGAGGAATGAACGGTGAAGGGGGTCGACGGCAAGAGCGCCAGACAGGAGAAGGCTTAGAGAAGTGAAGAGAGAGGGAGCAGGGATCCGGAGGATACGCGGGAGGAATGAAGAGAGGGGAGGGGGTGAAATATGATCTCTGACCTGAATGAAGCGTAACAAAGCAGCGAAACCACTCACATATTTAGCTGCGATTTGTTACCCTCAGCCCAACGATGTAAAGTCATCTGAGGTCTCGAGGGAAAAGCGAACCAAGGTTCCCAAAGCTCTTCGTCGGTCAATGATGGTACGTCCAAGTGGCGAGAGATCCTAGCTCTCGATTCGGTCTCATCGTGAGCAGAAGAGGACGAAGATGATGATGGTGATGAGGGAGCTTCTAGGATGGTCATTTCGATACATTCTTTGGGAGTGTATGAGATATCAGTGTTGAATGATTTGATCATGGTTGTTGGTTGGGTGGTTGTGAGAATACCGGACATGATGATACTAGGTCTGATGAACTTGCTTCAAACTCAAATATATCAGCTGGAGAAGAACGGGAGGTGATTCAGGTCGAGTTAAGCTGGTTTATGTAGGTGTTAGTCGGGTTGACCAAGTGGGGGTAAAGTTGAATCATCTCGTCGTCTAAGAGGACTACTATGAGATTAAGATTGATTTTCAAGAACAAAAACCGATCTAGTACGGAATTGATGTGATGTGTGTTGTGTGCTTATTCTTATCGGTATTGGCTAGATCAGGTTCACCTGGCAGTTACACACAGACACAGACACATCATTTACCCTGCCTTTCTCCCACTTTACACCTTTTGTCCGTTGATCATGGTCGTTGGCTTTTGATGGTAGCTGAATATTTCGAGAGATGAGGAATGGGGGCGTTGTCGAGAATCATCGATCTCAATAAGATCAGCAATCCACCACTCCATCCTATCCTTTGATTGCCTGTTGCTGTGCTATGTCGCTGTGTAACCGAGTGCTTCTGAAAGATCAGAATCAGACCATTGGAGTAAATATGTTTATTGCCATCGTCATCTGCACCAACGGCCAATCAGATCCAAACTAAGGTGAGTTCTTGATGGCGAATAAAAAGCCATGAATGAACGCCTCTTTCGCGTTTCTTTGGCTTCTCATTCTTCATTCTTCACACGTTGCTATCCTCCCATAAAGTACCATTCCGTCACCCTCGGATCAATCCGTCTCTGTCCTGTACCTCGAGATGCATTTATAAGCGCTATGAAGGAGTTGACATGGTGTAACCATGAGGCGTTGTCATGTCGAGGTGCACCAGGAAACAACAGCATGCAGATTGGACTTGATGGGATCGAAGATCAAAGGACCTCGGAGGAGAATGCTGTGCGATATTTGTCTCGTTACTGACAAAGTGAGACTGGCCATAGTATGTTAGCAGTTGTATCGATCGTTTGGAGAGTCGTTTCAGAGTCTGCTCCATCTATGATAGCCCTCACCTTCATCAGTATATATCTTATATGTGAACCACGAATGATCTGGATAATTCGAGGCTTGAGCACTAAGCGTTGTCGATCCCATCTAAAATGACGTGATACCCCTACCTCGCGATGCGTTGAGAGAGATGAGATCGGGTCAATCGGTCCGATCAAGTCCCGGCCCGGTCAATCTCATCTCCGCTTCACGGGAGATGGGATATACCACTTGGACGATGACCACTATATATATAGAGACAAGGAGGATCCACCTTGTACTCACCTCCCATAATTTACAGTATCTCTCACATTCAGAAATCCAAAGACTGCATCGATACTCACTCAAAATGGCCGCTTCTGTCCCCTCATTCAAGCTCAACACCGGTGCTACCATCCCAGCTATCGGTCTTGGTGAGTCGCCCTTCTCATCTGACACGTCATGATGGATGTGAGCGTGTGTGCTGATGAATATCGATAGGTACATGGCAAGCTAAACCTGGAGAAGTAAGAGCCGCTGTAGCTCACGCTTTGAAATCTGGTTACAGACATATCGACGGTGCTTTATGCTACCAAGTGAGTGGATTGTGGATTGTGTTTCATCACATCAACCACATGACGCTGACGGTGTTGAATGGAATCGTATAGAACGAGAAGGAAGTAGGAGAAGGTATCAAAGATTCTGGCATTCCTCGATCTGAGATCTTCCTCACTTCCAAAGTGTAAGTAAGGTCTTATCTGATACCCGTATCACGTTGATTATCTGCTAATTCGTATTTATATGGCATACAGCTGGTCATCATATCACGACAGAGTAGAAGAATGCCTCGACCAAACACTTTCCGACCTCGGTACCGACTACCTTGATCTCTATCTCATTCACTGGCCTGTCCGGCTCGCTCCCAACGGTACTCACCCCTTGTTCCCAGTCAAGGAAGATGGTTCTAGAAACATCGATTGGGAATGGGACCAAGCCAAAACATGGGAACAAATGGAAGCCGTCTTAGCAAAGGGTAAAGTGAAGGCTATCGGTATTTCCAACGCTGGTATACCCATCATTGAAAAACTCCTCAAGACCGCTAAAGTTACTCCTGCCGCGAACCAAATTGAATTACATCCTTATAACCCAGAACATGAACTTGTCAAATACTGTCAAGATAAAGGTATCTTAGTTCAAGCTTATTCACCTCTCGGATCTACTTCATCACCATTACACAAGGACGAAGTTCTCACTAAGATTGCGGAGAAACATGGTGAATCAACTGCTGCGATCTTGCTCTCCTATTTGATCTCTAAGAACATAGTGGTATTGCCCAAATCTGTCACTCCCTCAAGAATAGAGTCTAACTTGAAGACCATCAAGTTGGATGCTTCAGAGGTGGAACAATTGGATAAATTGGCAGAGAGCGGTAAACAAACTAGAGTTAACTCTCCTCCTTGGGGTTCAGACTTTGTGAGTTCACGTTTTATACTCAACATATTGGGAATGACAGCTAAAACAGTGTTTGCACTTTATAGGGTTTCCCCAACTGGTACGGCCCAAACAACAAGAATGCCCCTGAAGGAGCTAGATTACTTTATGGTAAATCTGCTTAATCAGTCTGCTCTGAGGATTGACCGGAACAGATTTGTAGCCTTGTAGATTGTCGGCGGGGAGTATGTAGTATTTATCAATAGAAAAGAAGTCAGAAAGGTAGAATCTTGATATTGTAAATGGTTCATCTGATCATGCAATCATCCATCTATCTATAACTACACAGTATCCACATCGGTGGACCCTCACGAAGCAGAACTCCATGTCTGTATTTAGATTGGAACTATGAGGCAGGGATGGACGAAGAGATCGCAGGATATAGATCCTTCTAAGGTTTACCAACATTAGCTAGCACTAGACATCAATTCATCTATACACATATGATATACAAAAATCAACATCTCCCCATAAACAACAGGATTCAATCAATATATACATGGACAACAACTGAACCCACTTGTACCTCTAATTCCCACCCCCACCTGTAGATTTCCTCAACCCACCTAACAACTTTTTCCTCCCCGGATGAGTAGGACTTGTCGACCTAGCCCCTATGGATATATTGGGGTTCATAGAAGCTACTGCACCTCCGATACTCACACTGGGCGTTGGAGTAGGTTGACCAGATATCGATGTTATCCTCTTAGGATTTAATGGGGATATACCACTTCTCCCTATGCCTGCTGCTGATACTTCGACGCTATTCTGTCTTGATGCCGATGCGGATGTAGATGCAGATTTCTTCTTCATCGTTCCTCCGCTACTCTTTTGACCTGCTGATGGCATAGAGCTCGGGTTGGGTATGGAATTCAACCCACTTTGCGAAGGTGATGAATAATGTATAGAGGAACCGGGTAAATCGGCAGAGTGAAGTTGACGACGTGCTTTTTCATGTTTCGCTTGAACCGATCGGAAGTCTGAGTCGATCAAATCAGCCATACAGTCCAGGCTTCGGATGTGAGAGTTCAATGTTACTCACGCGATAACAGTTCCTGCCATTTGATTTCCTCCTTGTTACCCAACCTGGACTTCGTTGCCGCAGCAGCAGAAGAGAAAGTTGATCCTGTCGAGCTGTAACGCACAACATTTAGTCAGAACAGTACACCAGATCGATGAGATCGTACTCACCTCTTCGAACTTGAGATAGGAACATAGCCTGACGAATGGACTACGGATAACCTCGCTCTCAAAGAGATGAAAGCGCTACTTTGAGGGAGGATCATGAGCAGACCGTATAGGCATTTGGGCAGATAAGGGTATTTCTCAGGTTCGAGGAGTTGTAATCGTAGATCTAGAGAAATCCAGAATACCGTTAGCGATTGACTATCATATCAGCAACCTTGAAGCAGGCAATTAGATTAAAACGCCACTGACTCGTAAAGACAGGTGATTCGATTAACATGACCAGTTTATCAATTTGTACCAACAACGGTACGGTAAGTTCCAATTCAGCACTATCACGAAGCCCTTTCAGTCAGCGTTAGGCCATTCCAGTTGATGAAGAGTGAGAACTTACAATATCTGAAGCAAATTCGAAGCATGTTCATAAGCCTGAGCCAACAAGCACAGAGCAAATGCCGCGACGGCATTGTGACACCATGACCTATACAGTGAGGAGAATAGCATTTGACCATCCTAGGAGACAATGTCAAAGTTAGCGCAGGGGATTTATGGGAAGAGGCGAATAGTAGACATACCTTCGATTCTAGATTCTTCAGTCTCCTTCTGAAATCTGCCAACTCAGGCGAAGTGATTAAAATCATATTTAACTTGACTACCATCATACTTGCGAATTCGAGGTCCTATCAAGCACAGTCCAATCAGTATATACCCCATTCCTAATGAGAAGAAAGTAAAGAAGGGGTATCAAGAATACCATGATTTTGTGAACTTGACCATTCAATTAGGCTAAACAAATCACTTACATCGTCTTTCTCCAAAATCTCCGCTATGGTCCTAAATATCCTCTCTGCATTCAAATGCAAGCATAACTGCCTGATGATGAGACTACCCCGAGTTTCCAACAATCTCCTATCCGTTGAGAATAGCTCTAATACTTTGACCATGAAACTGGTGAAATATGAATCTTCGGATGAAGCTGATATCTGGGCTAGAAGTTGCAAATCATGCTTGACGACCTATAGAACCAAAAAGTTCGGCATCAGTATCTCGTGCATTCTCTCTTGAAACCATGATGAGGCGGCTGTTTATGAGAATCTGACAATAAGTTATATGACTTACATCTTCAGAAGGGTCCGATAAAGTCTTCAACAAAGCTGGGAAAGTACCACTATCTCTCGACAGGATCTACAGACTCACCACGTCAGCTACGTACATCTGCTGAGTGAGATGTTCAGTAAATAAGATAGCTCACCTTATTAGGCGCTTTCAGATGTAACATCAATAACCATTCCAACGCCGCTATTCTCGTCTCAGCATGATCACTCAAGAATTGCAATGTCAGGACATTGACAGTTTCTCGAACGTCAAACGGATCCACATCATCCGCTAATGATAAACCTTGTTCGATCGTCGGTGAAAGTGGTCCTTGACCTTGACCTTGCTGATTCTGAGGTGGTGATTCAGGTCTTATTGATGACTTCTTACTTATCGAACCTGGGAATTCACCCGTAGCTGGAGTAACAGGTTCGGACATAGTTGGTAAAGTACCTTTCAACTTGTGTGTTTGGAGGTTCGTAGCTGATAATGTCTGTGTAATACCTGATCCTCCTACAGTAGTATTCTTGGTCGTACTGGGAGTCACATCCAGAGGATCATTCACAGGTATATTGGAAGTTGTTTTGGCTGAGTCTGGTAGATCGGTTGTGGTGGCGGATAAAGCGAAATCTTTCTTGATTGGATTAGGTGATGTACCTGTCAATGCCAAAGTGGATGGAGGTGAACCTGCCAAGGAAGATATGGGTGGCGGCACGGATCCACTCGTGTTGGGAGGTAAGACAGTAGCTGTGGATGCGGTTGCTGGAGTGGGTTGGACTTGAAGTGGAAGGGACTGTATAACTCGGTATAATGAGCCATTGGTCTCGTGAGCGGCGAGTTTGATATGACGACTAGTATAACCTAGTCAGCTATGTTTCGTTATGTCGTTATGAAGAGGAGAGTGAGAGAAAGCAAATTTACTGGGGAGAAGCCAGGTTAGGTAATATAGCTGGCACTATACGTGGTGTGAATGCTACAACGGTGTTTTGAGCGAATTCAAGGAAAGTCAAAATCCATTCCATTGCTGTTGACTGAACCAGTTCATCTTTATTCGCACCAATCACCATCATTAGCAAGAGTTGACTTTTGCCAGATGGAAAAGCAAAAGCACTCACCTGGGTAGGATAAATGCTGGATGATGATATCCATGATAGCCGCATGGTCCACAAAAACGCCTTGCCCCGGCACCCAGTTCCCACTACCCTCACCTTCCCAATCATTGTCGTCCTCATCGTGATCATAGCCAGATTGAGTAGTGGTTGTCATCGACTCGTCCGCAATCGCTTCATCTTCATCTTCGATAGCGGATTCTAAAGTATGTCTACTTCCTCGTGTCCTAACCGAACGAGTTTCCTTCTTCAACCTATTTTCCTCTGCCTGTTTTTCCTGTACTTGAGCGATATACTTGATCTCCCGCAGGAATTCCGCCAGGACATTTTCGGTGGCTAGACGGACATCGACATTCCCATCTGCGAGATATTTCCTAATAATCATTTCACCTTATCAGCAAAACAGCAGATGTACTGAGGAGGATCGAGAAAACTCACAATAACCCATCTAGAAATTCAGGTAACCAAGCTACCAATTCCAAATCCGGTACAGAATCCAGAACCATCAACCAAGAAACCAGATGCATCCTGGTATACGGTGATATAACGTATATCCGTTCTGCAAGGAGAGGTATGAATCTAGCTAACGAGAAAGCTCTTCGATCTTCTTCCTGTTGTTGTTGCTGTCCGTGAGATTGATCATTAGATTTCGAAGGTGAATCTAACCCTAGACCAATCTTTGGACTAGCACTTGGATCTAAATTACTATCTTTTTCGTTATTGTTATGACCAATAGAGTTTATACCTAAACCTGATAGCTTGTTGCTTATACTTGTAGTCGTCGTTTCATTTTCTATCCGTTGCGTATGGGAATGAGGTAAATTTGGATTGTAATTTCCAGGATAGATCGAAACGTAATGAGGTGCAGCTTCCGCTACTATATCTTTCATCAATCTATCTAATAATTCCGCTCCGTTTTTGACTGACATTTCGGAATCTGAAGAAAGCTTTGATAGAGCATCGAATATCTCGTTGAAGTGAATGAGAATTTCACCTTTACTGACTTTTGCTCTGTAGCACGTATCACCCATCAGCTCTATTCCCTTTTACAGTTGAGAGGGATGAAGAGGAACTAAGGAGAAGAAGGTGTACAATCACTCACATATTATATAAACTCTCACAAGCATGATACCTGACTCTAGACTCTGGATCTTGAAAACAAGCTAATACGGGCGGTATGATTATACCCAGAAACGGAGCGACATCTTGACCTAACGCTATGGCAGTAGCAGCTAGACCGATCAAACCTAAAACAATGATGTAGGAATCACTCATCAGTCTGTTCTCCAGTTTATGCTTTGAATCTGAATGCATGACCCACCTCCATTCCTAGTATGTAAAGCCGAGTTGGAAGAACTGAACATCCCACATAGTTGGTCGATTATAGATGATATTCGAGGAATATCAGACGATAAGACGAGTCTACGACGCTCTGTTAGCTACGGAATTTCATGGTCAGAAGAGAGTTGGCAGCTTACTTCTCGAGCTCGAGAGCAGCGGCCTTCCGCCTTTCGTATCTGTCGAAGGCAGGATTATTAGTATTTGCTCATCGACATGGAGGAATTTGGATAACATCGACCAACATTTTGTCATTGAGCCCTATGAGTGAGGTGAAAGCATATTAGCTCCAGCTGATCTACATCCTCCGCCTGTCATGTACACTTACCTCTCAAGATGGATTGGTCTACGTGTCAATGCGAGCGATTGCCATCAGCTGGAAATGGTCCATGCTCTAGTGAAAGATATCGTGCTCACCCATTGTGAACACTTGGTTGTCGGCTCCTGCCTGTCCTGTTCAAGGTGTTGCTTGACTGATGCCTTGTGTATAACTATATCATAGGGTACTGAGGTATATGCTTGAGGGTATCTTTGGATGCTTGAGTGGTCGAGTGAGTCGAGTCTTATGCATGAAGTGTGGTCTGCTAGATGGGATGGATGAATGGAACGGTATTGATCATTCACTGGTTTGCTGTTGTTGTATGACGCGTCCGTATGGTGGATGGTACTCTACTTGTACAGGATCATTATGTTATCTTCCGTCTCATCTCTCTCATCTTTCGGTTACTTTACTTTCGTAGTCACACCCTCTCATCGTCTCTTACACATACTGTACTTCATCAACACTGCTTGCTATATCTATTCCTATACATCTCGCTGCGACATCTGCTCGATGACCTTTCATGCGCTGAGAAACCGCAGACTGTAATACCCTCATACTCAACGAGTTCGGCCCCTGCAGATCGGAAGAGCCGTCCGGTCAGTATCACCACCATTGAAAAAACCATGTCCACAATATCCATCCAGCCTGGCCAACCCGAAGCCTCCTCCTCGACCCCCTCAATCGTCCCAAAACACCTAGCAACCTTCGTCTTTGACTCTTCACTGCCCAGATCAAGATACAAGAAACTCACAGTGGCAGACGGAGTTGTACATAAATTAGTACAAAGGTTGATGGAGAAGCATGGCGGAGAGACTAATGTGCGTATTCATGGCCATTCCATCGGCCGCTATCATAGTGCAATGCTTGAAAGGGAAGGCTGACTCATGTTCCTGTTGAATATAGTTACGGTTATGCTTGCTTATCACTGCATCTGCATCGGACAACAGAAAATCCAGAGTATTCAGAAAAGCATATACAGGACCATTAGCATTCTTAACTTCTTTACCCAATTTCATGGACTATTTCCCCAAATCAGGTAGACAACCATCCAAAACTCCAAGATGGCCTTCATTCTCAGATGGGACAAGCGAAGAAAGTGGAAATCCGGAGGGGATGAGAGATAAGAAACGGAAAAGAAAAGATGAAATTACATTGTTAAATGGCGTCGTCGGCGGAGTGGAAGTAAGTGGATCTTTCTCGCTGCCTAATGTCGATTTCAAGAAAATAAAATGACATTCTATATGCAGACGCTCAACAAACCATATGTGAATATCCAACATTCGCCTTCCCGGGCATTCATCTCCCTCACCCCATCTTCAGCTACCCCTTTACTCGACTCATTACATGCACCTCTCTCAACCGGTGATGAAACTCCCGGGTCACCAGCCAGACGTTATCTCGTCGTTGTAGCTTCCGACGACACCAGCTCGGATAACATCAATGACCAGCAAGTCGAGGTGATACTTCCGCACGATAATTGGGATAGTACTTGGGATGGTCAGGGATGGCAAGAATTAGCAAGAGGAATCAAAGGGAAGGATATTAGATGTTCTTGTGTGGTTGTCGGTCAGTCCGGCGATGGAGAGATGCCAAGCAAGAAGCTTAAGAGCATGTGTAAAGAGGTGAGCATGACATCGGCGCTTTCAAGTACGATTGGGACTGTCGCTCATTTTCGAATCATGTTCCATCTTGCAGATCTCAAATGGCTCATCAGAAGCTCCGTGGTTCAGTATACCTCCGGAAGTGGATCTAACATTAGCTGGATATTCCATTGAGTCAGGTATGTTGCCAACTGTCCAAGATAGTCATTGTCTCCCTACCCTCAGCTGATGCTCATGACCGTTCAGGTTCAACTCCACCTCTCGACATGGCCTCAACAGTAGCTACCGAACCAATCGAAACGCCCATCTCCAATCCTCAACTGCGAATTCCTATGCCAGCGATCCCAACCGTGAATGCAGATGGCAAGACTTTACAGCAGTTGCAGAATCAAGCTATGCAAGCTAGAATGGCCCAATTTGCCAAAGCTGTATCTTCCGTTTCCATGGCTAATGGTGCTAATGTCAAAGTCGATCCTCAAATGATGGCAAGCATGCTACAAGCGATGAAGAACCCTGGTAATACACCTATCGATATGACTGATCCGAAATGGCAACAGGTCAGACAATTGCTACAGTTGCAGCAACAACGTCAGATGGCTGCTTCATCTAACAATAATACCATGATGAATATTAATCAACCTACATCATCAGCCATGCCTCTACCTGTACCGAACGCTGTAAATACGGGTATGAATGGGAATGGGAATTCACAAGATCAGAACGTCATGGCTGCTATACAACAGCAACGGGCACAACAAGCTCAGAATTTCGTGCAAAATCAAAATCAGTCTTCGCAACAGCAACAGCAGCCTATCGTCCAGAATATACAAGCACAACAACAACAACAGTCACAATCGCAGCAACAACAGGTCAGACCTGCTCAACAGCAAATCTGGTCAGGTTCACTCTCTTCCGCAAGTCAGCCTGGGAATTACACTCGTGAGTGTATCCAGCATAGAGCGTGAGATGAAAGGCACATAGCTGATATCTGAATCGACTCATAGATCTATTGAATCTCGATGCATCGAAATTCTCTGGAAATTCGGAAGGTATCTTGGCTCAACATTGGCCCAAAGGTATGTGTACCATCTCTGCGAAATACTGATCTCTAATTTGCTGATCATGGTTTCGTGAGGATAGATCTGCAATTGCGTAATGTGGTCGTGTTAGAAGTGCAAACTTTGACTGCTTACGCACAAGCGAAGAATTGTCCTATCGTGGTGTTTACACCAAGCATTACGATGGGTCAGGATTCCACAGCGAACTCGTACAAATACACTCAATTGGCTAATAGTCTACATGCTAAGGGCAATGTTAGTTTCAATTATGATGTAGCAAGAGAAAAGTCTAGAAAGCTGATCATACCATTGACATTGCAGATGGTGATCATACCATTCGGAACCCAAGATAGAGGTATCGTCCTGTTCTCCGCTTCGATGCCTGTTCAACCTCCCACCCCGAGCGGCAGTAGACAATATCACCTGATGGGTGTGGTGTGTCTGGTAAGTGTGCACTTCAATGAAATGGAAAACGACCTAGAATGAGATTGGCTTGATGGCTAATCCCCGATCGCGATGTTCTTAGCATGTACCATTCCCTCCTCTGAATGCTGCGACTATACGTACGACGCCAAGCCAAGCACCACAACAACCACTACAGCCCCAAGTTCAAGCCGAGCAGCAAATACCTCAACCCAGACAGCCAGTTCCTCAACAGCAGCAACAACAACCACAACAACAGCAGCAGCAGCAGCAACAGCAATATCGACCTCCCCCTTCTGGGCAGAATGCACAGAATAACAATAACAATAATGCCATGTACCATCAACAAATGTTATTACAAGCTCAATCGGCTATGCAGAATCAGTCTCAGCCTCAAACTCAAACTCAATCCCAAGGCCAAGGTATCAACCAACAGCAACAACAACAGCAATTCGTAGCTCAACAACAACAGCAATTCATTCCTCAACAGTCTCAGCAGCAACAACAACAACAGCAACAAGAGAAAAGGGGAATAAGTCAACAACAATACACCCAATTAATGCTTCATGCTCAAAGGTTAGGATTGAACATTCAACAATTCGATTATAACAATATGACATCTAATCAGATGCAAGCTATTATAAATGGAATAAAAATGGCCGAAGCTAAATTGCAACAACAACGAGCACAAGCACAAGCTCAGGCTCAACAACAACAACAATTACATCAACAGCAGCAGCAGCAACAACAACAGATGGTACAGTTGCAGCAGATGTTAGCTTCGCAAGGTCAATTTACGGGGGCTGGAATGGGTGATGGTCAGGGGTATTCGTAATGGTTCGTAGGGGATACGTATTGAAACAGTGAAAATGGTTTATGGAGATTGGCTTGAGTGTTGATGATTCTTTGGGCGATTATGACATTAGAACGGGATGAGATCAAGATAAAGGGAAATATTTGGGGGTTGGTAAAAACAGATTTTATGATTAGTATTTGTATGTTTGTTCAATCTTGATTGGACAGGTATTGTATATAGATCTTCTAGAATGTATATATGTATATGACTGTGCTTGTTCAATGGGACGCGAGCAAGAGCAATACAATGTTCATACATCCTTCATTCCCAGTTGCATTCACTTCGCTCGATTTAGCCCAGATGAAGCGGGAAACATTTTTTTACCAAGCTCAACTATGAGACCTGTGTCCGTTCACCTGGAGATACTCGCTGTCCACTTACAGTGGTACCCTTAATCATAGAATTCACAAAATGATAAAAGAAATAATCATAATTCCATATTCGGCACTGTATATTTTGAATTTTGATCCAGTATAAATGATTCATTTCCCATAATTACAAACATTCAAACCGAAATCAACTAAATAGCAGCCATGACCAACCTCGCACCTTGTTCGTTTTCCGCCCTTACACTCAACTCAAGCGTCACTCCCGATCCAGGCGAATAAGTCATCCTGCACCTTGCCAGTACCTTACTGGACTTATCGTTCCCGTTAGTTGGGATCACTAAACCTGACAAATTGAGGGTATGTACAGAGTTGGAAGTGGGAGTTTCGGTACCGCCTAGTGGGAGCATGTTGAGTACTTCGATAAGGGATTTACAAGCGTCTATATAACACATCATCCAGCGGATGTCAGTTTTTAATTTAATACAGTGCAGAGAAACCTAGGTGACAAACTCACCTTTCAATGATTCGGACGATGATAAGGCAAATGTCTCGGTCAACGAAGCTGATTCTGCCAATTTATCCCATTCACTCGAGAACGTAACGTAGGTAGGTGTAATGTACTATCAAACGAACAAATATTAGCGTATGTTACATTTCACATTTCAAATCTCACATCAAATCTTGGAAGACACTGAATACTCACGTCACCAGCACCCAAATCCAACTCCTCAACTTGATACTCATCATCATACCCTTCTTCCTCCGGTTCACCAGAATTAGGATCAATCTCTTTACTTATGAATTTCAAAGTACAGCTGAAAGTTCCAGCAGCGTACGTCGACGGATCATCCCTCGTGAACGAAACGTAGACTACACCCGTTCCACTGGCCGCACTCAGACTTTGGATAGGTACGATGAAATCCTCTGTCAAACCCGAGTCAGGTGAAGGGTTCATGATTACCGCCACTTGTTCAAGGACAGTATCAGGTATAGTATTCGACACGTTGAATTGGAATACGACATGCTCTTTGAATATGTGTTTGACGGCTGATACGACATATTCAGTTTCAGATTCGGTAAGTTCTACAGGTTTGCTTGATGATCTAAGCACAGGTCCGTACGATTCGAGTTCGGGAATGGCAGCAAGTTGACTTGCGTATGATGAAGATTGAGCTTCGGCGGATGTAGATGCCTGAGCGGAAGATTCAGGTTTGGGTGTAGATGGACCAGCAATGTCGAGAGCGGAAGATCGAGCTTGAGCGATCTCGGCTGCGGCAGCTTCTTTGCTGACTCGGGGAATGGAAGATACGTCGAATGCGGATGAATGCTTGGTCTCGTCTTTGACGTAAGAGACAAGTTGTTCTTCCAGTTGACCAAGGGAGAATGTAGCCTCTGCAGTATATTAATAAGCAAGAGTCCTCGTTTTGTCCGATGACATATCACTCACCCTCTCGGACGAACACGTCAGCTAAGGATTTTTCCTCCAACACTTTGATGTACATAGCCGCTCTATCTCTGACCTCATCATCTACATCATCCAGACATCTTCTCAAGAGAACATTCACAGATTTCATCACAGCCTTGTCATCGATACAGACACCGAACTTGGCGAGACTGCTGACTGCTGCGGCTCGTACAACGGCATTTTCAAGTACCACTCGGTTGTAGATATATCTGATGAATTTGGTTGGGTTTCGAGTCTTGGGTCCTTCAATACCGAGTAAATGGAGGATTCGGACAGAGAGTTTAGTGAATTCACAATCTTCGATGAATTCACAGAGATGGGCGAGAGCTAAGTCCACCGTATCAACCTTGTTCCTATATTGGCATGTGTAACGGAACATCACTCACCAGTCTCTCTACAATCTTTGATGAATTTGATCATGTCAAAGATAGCTTCCACAACAGCATGCTTGAAGTCGTATCCACCTTCATCCCTCAACACTCCAGAGAGGAACGAAAGCATGATAGCTTGTTTACCCGGGAACTTAAGACATAACGATCGGATAGCATCAACCACGATGATCTTGAATTCATCGGTGATATCAGCCATGAACGAGGATATTTGTTTCATCAATCGATCGACTGAAGCTTCATTACCAGTCTGATCAGGTAGAACATGTCAGCTGAGCTCGGCTGTACGATCTTCGGACAACTGACCTTGAGTAAAGTGGTAATAGCATAAGTAGCGATACTTCTATTGGAGTCCGTGATCAGGTTCTCCAACTCTACGTTGACAGTCGCAACTGATTGAGGTAGGATCTGAGCGAGTTTGTTGAGTGTCTTGACGGCAGCGAATTTAATGACGGGTTTAGGGGAATTCATGAAGAGTTGGAGGACTAAAATGAAGGTAAGTAAGCTTAATTCAACCATGATGGGATTAGGATTACAAATGGCAAAACTCACCCGCAACGGTCCTGTACAAATCTCCAGGTTGAACGTCCCTCATCTCACAGATTGCTCGAGCAGCTTCGATGTTGACCATCTCTGATTTGTGCCTCAATAGACTCTCGAGGTATTCGTGCATCTGTTTTCTGACGCTACAACCGACAAATCATCAGCAAATGGCATCAAGGGATATCAACGATCCATTGTATGGCGCATGTACTCACTTTGGATCCTCATCCATCACTTTTCTAGCAAATCTAATCAACATGCACATAGCCATTGGGTTCTTGATTATGTTATTTGACTTTCCATTAGAGCCCAGCTGTTGGACCATTTTCGTGATTGCCATTCTATCTTTCTCTCTTATCAAGTATAGCAAACCTAAAGCATGATATTGCATTATATAGCTTGAGCTTGCTACAGCCTGGTATCCACCTGATCCACCACTTCCACCTCCTGATAAATACGACGAAGCGCTGGACGCGAAAGACGAGACTGATTTAGCATTGACAGCTTCCTGTGCTTCGTTAGACCATCTCTTGATTATGGATGGTGAGAGGGGGAAGAGGTGGTAGGATGATACGAGGGATGCAGATGAGATGGAGGAAGATCGATCGACTAAGGCGGATTTGAAAAATCTCTCGACGGATTGAACAGATTGAGCCTATATGTTTATCCATGATCCATCAGCTTGTTGACTCTCTCCCTTTCAATGTATAGCTGAGTCACGAGGGACAGATGACTCACGTCGATGATCCTTGCTAGCGCTCTAATTGCATTTGGTCTATACACGACTTCCAAGTTGGGTTGCATATCTTTCATGATTGACGAAGTGACCATGATGACGTCTTCAGCGATAGTTGACAATTCCTTGATGACAAGGTATACCATTTGTCTGAGTGCAGCCTGGAGTCCCAATCCACCGGCGTAAGTATCCAGTCTTTCTTATCCGATGTGCTTCATCACTCTTGTAATTGGAATATTACCAACTCACATCTTTATGTTGAAACAACTTTGTTACTCCGAAGAACAACGTTGTAGCTTCCTGAGTCGAGAATGTTTCTCCAACGTACAACAAATACACGATCCTAGTCAATAGAGCACGGCATTTCCTAGGTGATATGGGCGATTCATTGAACACTCTAGCCTCTTGTAGGATGGTGGACTTGTCATGGTAGAACGCTAACAGAGAGACAAGGGAGTCAACATTCAGTAGCATTGGAGCTGAACAATGATAGACAACGATAAGAGTCATGGTACTCACACATCCCACCTGCCTCTTCATCCTTCTTGAAAGACATTTTGGTGAGGGTCGCGGAAGTACGAGAGGCGATAGAGGTCTATATGGTACTTGTGATTTTTTACTCTTACTCTATATCACCTATCTCACTGTCGTTGATGATGACACTGTTACTCACTCCCACTTACAGCACGACGTTGAGAGCTGAGACGCGACCTCTCTCGAAGTTCAAGCAACGTGGCGGACTTACTCGGTCACAGCGTCAGGTGGCAATCCCTCTGGGTCGGGTGATTTATTATTTACGTGGGCAACCCATTTATGTTCATCATGCGGCACAGTGTTGCGGCATCGACCGTTACCCTTTCATCGTTTCTTGCTTCCATGTGGTTTTAGGGGCGTTGGATAAGGGGGTTAGGCTGTGTTTCGGATGTATAAACTCAGGAACAATCAAAGATATCAAGGGTCCTTTGGTCCTTTAGCGGTGAAATCTGTTTTGTTTTTCATCTCTGTTGCTTCACGTCGGACCAAGTTTTAAGCATACGCAATGTTGTTGATATGGTCAAACCTCCACTATGGATACTCCTGCAAAAACTTGACCTTGGCATCTCGGTGTGCAGAGAAGCACAGCACACGCTATACGAGTAGAGGGAAAAGAGATGGAGGATGAATTATTCTATCTTCTTTCTCCATCTATGATAATACATTCTTTTGAGGACTGAAATTCAAAGAAGACAAACAAACAGCCTCGTCCATTCTTTACTCTTGTCGCATTCGCGCACCACTTATATCATATCACCTTATAATAATATCAATCCCTGTCAATCGACTGGATCAAATACATCCAATATGCGACCCAGCAGTCTGTCCACACTTTCAGCATTCATCTTTGGCTCGATATCAGCTTTAGCAGCGTGTACATCAAATACAACCGATACAGCGGGATTGCAGCAACTGATTCACGATGGAGGAGCAGGATACAAGTTGGAACTGTGTGCTGGACAGGTGTACGAGATCAGTGAACAGCTGAATTATACGGCTCTCAATCAGGTGAGTCATCCTCGCTTCACCATGTCACTCCAAACCGAAGGAAAGCTGTTGTGCTGATTAAATGATTGTTTCGTGTACGATCAGGAAATTTCGACTGAAGGATACCCGACAGATGATACTCGAGCGACATTGAAGATGGTAGGATTCAACAAAACTACGTTAGTGATGGCCCAGGATGCGGGTCTGAGCGGTGCTAAGCTATTGAATGTCCAGGTGAGCAATAGCTCATGAAATTCGAATAAATCTGCGAGTAAAGCTGATTGATTTTACTCTTATCCTTCTGATTTTGACTGGGTATCAGCTCAATGGAAATCGACTGGATAGTGAGGATATATATACAGCTGGAGGAGGCAATATAGAGTTCGGTGGACAGAATCAAAATCAGACAATAGAATATGTGAAAAGTTATGATCCAAGGTATGTCTAATTCCTGTATTCGATCGATTTGAAGAGATCGATGTACGCTAACCTATGGAAATTGTGTAATAGAGGATGGTCGTGTCTACACCTGTAAGTCCATGTCCATGACGACCGCATAGACGCGGTTGAAGCTAATCATCATTGTCATGACCGTACTTAGAGCCGAAGGAACCTTCAATTGTGTGAATATAACAGTACAGAATAACGATATCGGACCATGCGGCAGGGACTACTTTCAGAATGTGAGTTACAATATCACCTAAGGGAATCAATCTGATAGTCTTATGATCCCACAAGTGGGCGGATGGTATCTCCCTCTCCTGCGCAGACAGTTTAGTTCAGAACAATCAAATCGTAGATGCTACCGATGGAGGGATCGTAATTTTTGGTGCGCCTTCTTCGGTCATTAGGAATAACACTATCAGCGTTAAGACGGTTAGTCATCATGTCGTATGCTTCTCGTCGATATCATATTGACGTTATTCCTAAACTTACTACAGAGGACAATGTTAGGGGGTATCAACAGTGAGTGTCTCCCATACCCTTCTCATCCGCCTTGCTTCCAGGCCATGCGAAACGGAGCTGGGCTGAAATGAGCTAATTGCTTTCGTTTTGGCTGTTAGTGGTGGACGTCCTACCTTGGTTACCTGAAGGCAATTTCTCAAATACCCTTGTAGAAGGTAATACGATACATGGTGGATTCGCGACGGAGGTGAGCATGCTTCTTTTCGTCAGGCGTCAGATATTGGATATGGAGCTGAATTGGATATCAAATAGATGGGTGATGCGGAGCATGGACCGAACAACGCTTCTGCAATAGTAAAAATTGGTATTGTGAGTATGCGTTAACCCCATATTTTGTCAGATTCAGTAGCTTATATATGATATCTCATACAGGCTGTGGGCCCGGATGTATGGTTCTCCGACGGGTGAGTCCCATTTGACGACAAGACTTTTCATCTGTACTGACTTCGGGATGTAATCATAATGATTTAGTCGATACGGTACCAATAAATCTACAGGAGCTATCATCAAAGATAACATATTTTCAGGTGCATTCGCCTTCGGCATGGTGAGTTGTAACGCGCAGTGTCCAGTTGACTCGTTATTGTACTGATTCTGTATCATATGGTACGTAATAGGGTGTATCGAGTGCCAAAGATTTCACGATATCTAATAACTCTTTCGTCGGTAATACATCGTTTGTAAGTCATTCTCATCTGATAGATATTGCCCGTCTCTCCTTCTCATTTTCTCATCTTTTCTTCTTCTCCTGTCCTCTCCTTCTCTCTCTTCTCACGTTCTTCTTCTCGTCATCACTTCCATCCTTTTCCCTTCTTATCACCTCCATCTCCGATCAGCTCTCACTGTGCCTACAAGCTAATTCACTCGTCTCCTCAGATTGGCTCATATGGCCCCAACTGCACTACCGAGACCAAAACACCCCATGAACCCGTCCCTCTCCTCTTAGAACCTACCAGCGTTACCAACCTCAATCTGACCCTTCCTCCTGATTCGCCATACCAGTTCGTGAATGGAACAGCCCTAGGTCTCACTTGTTTCATGCCACCTGCGAATGATCAGAATGCTTGGCCATACGGGGATGGATTCAATTCGGGTCCTTCGACCACTTCAGATGGAGGAGCTACGAGCGCTTCTACCTCCAGTCCTGCGTCTTCTGGAAGTAGTGGTAGTGGCCAATCTAGTGATGCGTTTAGATCTATTGAGATTGGTGGTAAAGTGATTCTGGAAAGTACGATCTTGGGATTGTTAGTGGGATTGAAATTTGTCTTTTAACGAGATCGTATTGTAGACACTACAGGAATATGGAAAAGAATGGAGAAGCGGAAAGGGCAATAGAAAGATAATAATGGACAATAACGAAACGAACAGTACTGTATCAATAGAAAGATAGCTGAATATGATCACACGAACCCAATAGATTTTATACCTCGTACAGACAGAATGATACCATGAGCATATAGATAATATAGATTATTACTTAGAATAGATCACAGTATATTGTACGGTACGCTACAGGTATATCCTTATACATTCACAGACATATATTTAGTATGCAGTATTTGGCATGGTAGCACATTCAGATTCAGGTCTTGAATAGCCCTGCAAGATCAAAAATAATCTTTCTATCTGAAGGTATTTATTACCATTGACAACATCGGGTTAGCTGGTTACCTTCGCGTGCGCCAGTCAATCTCAGCGGTGTACGTGATTAACGCAGTGTACTCGAGTAAACGTATTCTGATAAATATATGACTGGATGGTTTAACAATTGAAAGTACGTTACATATTTATCTACATTATATCGCATATTATGATTCATAAACCTGGTTTCGTTACTTGATCTCGCTTCTTCGCCATTTACTCTTCATTAAAATGGTAATGTACCCCTACCAAATTCATGACATTAGCCCTTCTATACAATCAAATGGAGTTTAACCGTCCACACTTACTGGTTCCTGATAGGATCAGGCATCCTGATCAATTTCATATCAGGTCCATTCAGTTCTATACCAGACATGTCCTATTTTTGACAATACCACATCAGCTAAAAATCTAAGACTCCGTCTTTTTCGTAATTGACTAACCTGCGGAGTAATCAATATATATTGTTTGCCATCACTTTCCCTCGCCCCTTCCATTAAACTCTTAGCTGCCACTCTCCTATTCGCAGCATCTAAGAACACATCCCATTCATCCAGGGCTCTAAGAGGACATGGAACAGTTGTCCATAAAGATAATAAAAAAGAGACGGTGGAGAATGACCTTTCACCTCCGGAGAGGTTCTTGGGTGTCTTGTAGTGCGATCGTTCAGTCGATTCACCATCTTCATTTTCTGTGCGGGTAGTGGAATGTACCTGTGTGCGATTCATTCAAATATCAATTGCCTGGTTTCTGCCTCCAATGGTCGAAACAAGGATAAGGCAACACTCACCACCAAAGATAACTTCTCCTCCTTATGTTGAAACACCAATCTACCCTCCATCGCTCTCATACTCTCAAAGTCGACGAAAGCTGTTCTAGCTCTGACTGCAATATTGTTTCGACTATCGGCCCACCACGTTCGTCTATTTCTCATCGCATGGTGGAACACCTTGGAGGTCGCACGAACAAGATCAGCATTCTCCTAGTCTGCTCACAAAACACTCACTCTGTTCAATTTTCGCATTTGCTTGATATTCTTGGAAACATCGACCAACAGTCGTTTGGCTGCTCTGTGATCCGACGCAAGTTGGCTGGTATCCACACCGAGACTGCATACAAAAAATACAATCAGCAGTTCGCACCTCAGATGGCTCAGCTGATACGACCTACTGTCTTTCAGCTTCTTTGATAGCTGCTTCCAATGTTGCTCTCTCTTGAGTAAGTTGAGCAGAACTCTTCGTAGAACGTACTCGTACGGGACAGAAGCCTCTCGCTTGACTAGCCCATTCCTATGGCATATCTCAATAAGCCATCACATTGTTGACAATTGCCATTGATTATGACTCACTTCAATCTGTGCATCAAAATCTGCAACTTCAGCAGCAGCTTTATCTCTCCTAACTTGGTAAATCTTCATGGCATTCTCATAATACTTTTTCTTCGCGTCGGCATCTGCACGATGTTGTACCAAGGCAGTGAGGATTTCCTGCAGGATGAATCCAGATCAACGTAAGCACGATTCACGCGAAGCCTATAGTTGCATAAGAATGACGCACAGCTTGCTGATTTTGTTGAGGCATATGCTCATCTAATTCTCTCTGACGATCGATACTGTCCTGTTGATATCGTTCGATGTCAAGTTCCTTCTTCTGCTTTTCGTTGATAAACGCTTGAAGTTGGTCTTCTTTATCTTGTATTTTACGCATTCGTTCCTATACCGAAGTTTACCTTGGTCAAAAATTGTGTTTCTTCCTACCCGTTCAAGTATACCGACTCACTTCACGCTCAGCTTCCCAATTATCCATCTCGGTCGAAGAGACCTCGGCAAGCTTGCCTCGAATCTCGTCCAGTTTGAGATCGATAGGCTTCAGGCCCTGTGTTATTTTCTTGATTGCAGCCTGAATCATCGGACAGGTCAGTACGCTCTAAGATAATAAGACATGATACGAATGACGCACACCAATATCCTTCACTTCTTTATCAATCGCTTGGATAGTCTTCTCAGCCTCTAGCTTCTTATCCGTCAATGCTTGCAATTCTTTTTCACGCGCATGGAGTTGTTCGCGTGCTTGTCTGTCGTAGCTTAAATTAGCCTTACAGTCGGTAGCACACATTGGGTTCCAAACTCACTGTACATCATCGTTCAAGTCCCTAGTGAAAAGGAGGTTCCCTCTCCATTGGGTTGATGGATTGGAACTCTTGCTCCTGTATGAGACGTGAGCATGATACCGACGAAACTACAACAAGTCTCGAAGGATGTCACTTACGAGCTGGTACCAGAGATTTGTTGGAAATCTGCCGAAAAGAAGTTGACGTGGTCCAAGATCTTGTTGGTATGGAATCGTTTCATCTCGTTATTTGCTTCTTGCACCGTTCGTGCCAGGAAGGTCCTCTCCACTCGGTGCAAAGTGATTAGCAATCGAAGGACGTCATCGTTGGTTACCTATTGAACTCAGTCACTTTGATTATTCCTGGAGAAAAAGATTGCTTGATACTCACTGTAAGTTTGCTGAGAACGGTTGGGCCAAGGTGACTCAAATCACCTCGCTTGTAGTCGAATGTGTCTCCTCCATGCATATAAACAGGAGGGACCTGGTTCTGACCGGTACCAGGTCGATAGCCACTATTCCACCCAATCAGCATCTTTGGTTGACATCGACTGCAAACAAAGATTGAACTCACTTTCTCATATTTCTTCTCAGAATCTCCACGAGGGTGGCTCGATCGTGTGGATCTCGAACAGCGAAAGTACAGAGAGTTGCACCCAGAATTCCCTGGATGGTGTCTCGATAGTACATGTCATTCAACTTAACATACATACCCAAAGGACCGAGGGGAGGAGAATGTCTCCATTTGGTATGTTGAATATCTCTCATTACGTTGTTCAAGCCATGACCGAAAGCTGTCAGTCGATTTGTCGATTGACTTTCGAGGTTTTTGATCTTCTCATTGATGTTGTAAACAGCAGTCTCCTTCTGCTGAATTTGATATGTTATCTGGTCAGCAGCCTGTATCGCGACTTTGAGATCGCCATTCTTCTCTGCTAATTGCAGTTGCTTTTTCGGTTTATCTTTGCGTAATTTATCAGCGAATTCTTCGTATCGAGTTCGATCTCGAAGTAACCTTGCATGTTCGTCTCGTTGCGCATTCGCATCCAATCGCAACTTGGCGTCAATCTTTCTCTGCAGGATCTGTAGACCACCGCGGTCCGCGTCGATATCCTCTTGGACGGTCATGATGGATGCCTGCGAGAAATCAGCTTGATTTCCATAAATTGTGGACACCTACGTCTATGTCACCAAGTTCTTTCTTTTCCCTCTTCACCTTTTCCTTCGCATCACGAACAGCTTTCTGAAGCGGTTTGCGCGTCTCGTCGAAATTGGAAATATCTTTCTCGGTTTGTCTGATTTCTTCTGCTAATGTGACGAGTTTTTTCTGTGTTCACTCACAAGGTCAGAATAAGAGAGACGGTTGATCCAAAGATCATGCGTACCTCGTGTTTGTACACCTCACGCTGAGCTTCTTCAATCTTCTGGTCATTCTCATTGACCGTTTGTTGACATTCTTCTCGTTCCTGCAGATTTGCCAATCAGCTACTGTCTGTGTAGTGGAGCAATAACAGCTCACGTTCTCCTTATCTGTTACGTATGACCAAGCTGACTGGTTGAGGATAGTCTTGTACTTCTCTCTCTGCCTCAGGATAGCATCTGAAGCGAGTAACTTTCGTTGGAGAGTATCCACCTTCTCCTTGAGCGCAGGTACAGCTTCGACTTGTCTCTTGATAAGGGTATTGACTTGCTCTATATTCTGCATCGAAGACTCGTATGTTTCAAGCAGCGACGAAAGTTGGGTACCTTTTAAGAAGAACTGTACGATAGTTAGTCCATAGTTGTTCACCTCAGGAGTGATGGGATAGCCGGCGTACCTTGTATAATTGACCAGGATCTGAACTAGACAAGAAGCTTCTAGCTTGATCTTGAGTCAAGAGAGTCAAAGGTGAATCAATGTTGATATTGAAATTTTCTAATATCGCTGACAACTCTGATCTCTTATTGGCCAAAATTCGTCCATCTCTACTGGCTCTGAACTTGTATGTAGTTGTTCCGTTCAGCGATATGATTCGTTCGATGATAATGTGAGGATCGTAGACATCAGGTTTGAATGCCTGTGGACCGGAATTGGCCATGACAACGGTGATTATCGCTTTGCTGTAGACGGATTAGTATCACTCAAACAAAAGTACTGTTCGCTTCAGAATTACACTCACTCTGCTCCCTTCCTGATCAGATCCTTCAGTCCCTGTCCTCTACCAGTCGTCATCGCTTTGCCACCCAAAGCGATAGCTATAGCAGAAAGTACAGCTGATTTTCCACCTAAGCAATCAATGTAAGCTAACAGAACGATCCATGCTCAATTCCAGTATCACTTACTTCCATTATGCCCTACAAGAAAGTTCATCCTCGGTCCAAAATCTACCGTGAGATGTCGATGACACATGAAATCTACCAGGTTGATCGATTTCAATACACCTCCTTCCGAAGTGGACTGAAACAAATATCAGTAAGCTGTGTTTTTCTATCAGTTTGAAAGAGCCAGCCTACCCCGACATGACCTTTCTGACGTTTCCTCGCTGCTTGATAAGCTTGTACCAGCACATCATCCTTGAATTGGGCATCCTCATAGTCATCCAGGGGATCGTCATCGTCATCACTGATGTCTTCCTCATCTAAACTAGGTACAGAATCAGACGAGTCGGACGAATCATCCGATAATCCATCCCGTTCCTCGACTCGATTCTGCTCTTCTATACGTTCTCTCTTCACTCGTTTGACCTGGACATATAAAGGGGGATACATGAGTTGTGCTTCTGTATTGCAAGTGGGAGGCCAGTTGAATGTACTTACATCTCTCGCACGGACACTTTCACTCTCCTCGTCGTCGGACTGAGGTGATGGGGATGGTCTTTTGGCTCCCGCTCTAGCCATGATGGCAGCCCTCTTGACCAGTGGTGATCGCCTTTAGAGTGCGACTGCTTAGCTGAAGGGAAAGTGAAGATGGGTAATGTTCAATTCTGATATCTCATGTCGAGTCGCGTCAACCAACAGAGGATGGAAAGATGAAAGATGAAACTGGTCGCGTAATCCGGGGGGTACCGTGGGAAAGTTCATCCTCCCACTTGAATAGCAACTACCGAGATAAGATAAAATTTGGGGAGCAGAGGTGATGATGCATTTGCATGTCAATCGCACCCGTATATGGCTACACATATACTGATATATTACTAGTTAGCATACTGTCGATACGTAGTGGTCATCAGAGGATGTGACATCCCAGTACTAGGTATCGTCATACTTGGTAAAGTCAAATTATCCTTCTTATCCGGATTAGGCGTATGGATGTAGTTCATCCCGAACCCGACCTACAAAAATCAAGATCAAGTTAGCTCAGAATGTCTGCTGTGTGTGAATTACTCGCCTGGTAAGGTACACCGATACCACCTCCATCCGAATCGACATTTGTGACTGTCGTACTTCCCGAGGCCTTTCTGATCGCATCAGAGGACACAGGATCTTTCGAGCTAGACTTTGACGAGCTTGAGCCCGAGCTAGAGCTTGATCTGGAAGGATCTCTTGATGAAGAGCTCGAAGAGGAATTCTTTGAAGGATCTCTAGAAAATGATGATGATGATGATGACTTGGCTGCTGCCGCTGCCGCTGCTTTCTCCTTCTCTCTCTGCGCCTGGAGTCGAGCGAGTTTTTCTTTCTCTTCTTGATTTGTTGAGGAACCAGAACTCGACGGACTACCGCTACTACTACCATTGGTGGAAGAGGCCTGTGGTGCATCGTTGAGCTCTTGAGATACCATCTGAAGGGAAAATAGGAGCAGCAGCAAGAAACCCAAAGTCTTATTCACTGTAGGTCCACGTCAGAATCACTCGCACTACCTTAACACATTTATCGCAAGACAAACTCACGCATACTGACTCCGATGATCATTGCTAGGTATTTCGTTCTCCAAAGCTTCTGCTTATGTCTGATGACCGTCCCAAAAATGGTATCAGCAAAAATATTCGAATCAACACTATGCCTTCTTCCATTCTCGCTAGAGAAACACTTGATAGCCATTCTGAGTACTGTACTGACCTATCTTCCACCTCCTCTTTCCTCTTCTTCGCATCCTCTTTAGCTTTCTTCAATTCCTCCTCTTTCATTTTCGCCTTTACCTCGGCTTCTTTCTTAGCTTTCTCTTTCCCTTTTTGCCTTTCAGCTTCTTTAGCTTTCTCCTCTTCTTTCAATTTAGCTCTTTCTTTGTCTTTCTTCTTGCGAGCTTCTTCCTCTTTAGCCTTTTTCTCAATATCCGGATCAGGCTTGTTAAAATGTCCTCTGTAAGAAAATCAATCGTGTAAGCTCTACGAGTCGAAAGGTCATTTCACCAAACCTACACATGACTTGGCACTCCCTTCTCCCACCACAGTTCATTACCCTCCCTCTTCGCTTTTCCCAAAGGGAAGGGCCAAGGCATCAACTTGTTCAATCTGGTAGTGAGGAACGCAGAAGGATGAGATCGTAAATCATCCCATGGTGAAGGTTCAGACGGCCCTTCATCCTTTTTCTTTTTCTCGTCTTTCTTTTCTGATATTTTTTCTCGAGAGGAAGAACCAGAAGATTTCTTCTCTTCTGCAGGCGGTGGGATTTCAGATACGATATGGTTCCACATAAGGATGAACCTATTATCATGGTTCGAATAAATAAGGCCGTATCCCAAACAGACAAAAGGAGCGTACCATGATCTGACAAGTTCATCCCAGCGCGGACTGAACGGGACTCACAATAAACTCGCTATGGCCATATGGACGTAGGTGATATGTAATTGAGGTACACCCGGGACAACACCCAGCATTTGTACCACTATATTTTACTCTCTTGTTAGCTGATTGCGATCATGAGAATGATGCTCACTCACTCAGTGCAAAGATGATGATTATGAATCCCCATTGCAAGACCATAGGAGCGACGTGCCTTCGTCATAGATACTCAAAATCAGCTTTTACATGCTAAAGTGTACGATTTTGAATACTTACCATACTCTGTCAGCTGCAGGAATCAGATTAGGCATAATATTAGCAGCCATGAAAAGTACCATTCCAACTATCAGTAAGGTGTATATCGGTGAGGGAGTTGTGAGCGATTGTGAGAAGGGGTATGAATATGAAGGGTAAGGTGAGAGTGAGGGGTTGTACGAATATGGTAAGAATGACATGGTGTTGAAGATAAGATGAGAAGTCATTTAATGACTATTGCTTATCACAACGTTAACGACTATGAAAATCAACAAGAGTTAAGGATTTCAGTTGTTAAGCTTGTCATTCTTATTGGTATCAGTTCGTCAAGTGAGATTTCGCCTAAGCTTGAGAGCATCAGAAACCCTACGCACATATCAATATGTCATGAATGTCCAAAGGATCAAAAGGAAGATTCAAAGGAGCTGCATGTAAGGCCCTACGTCTACTTGAATCTTATCTTGTTTCAAGTCCCAACGGCTGACATTTCTGTTACAAATGATATTCTATGGACTCACGACGAGTCATTACTACATACCACTTCATACAGTCCTTCTTACTGTCTATTCATAAGCCTATCAACATGTTCTCTAACCCTTTCTTCCCACTCATACCACGTAACAGAAGCATACCAATCATCTCTAACCTGACCATCAGATTGTCTAACATCTTGTCGGCCCTCTACCACGAAACTCAGTATATCAGCCTATCTCCCTGCTATCATATGAATTAAATTTATATGTTGACGAATCGTGGGCTGTGAGAGGTATAATGACCTGCGCGAGCCCACTCACCTCTCGCACCTTCTTTCCCAGGTGGTAAAACCCTCATACATCTCAGTACACCTTCATAAGTATATCCCAACCTCTTAGCGGCGTTCTGACTAGCGATATTCAATGTGGTAGTTATCCATTGACATCGTCTTAGACCCAGTCCACCTTGTGATGGATGATCTAGTATGCGATGCATCACCAAGCCTGTTGCGTGAGTTTGAACGTGAGTTCGCTGAACCAACCAGTCAATTTTCAATCAGCATACCATACCAGACCCATGCTGTAACACCTATCGATTGTATGTTTGAAGGCAGATAGCTCACATGAAATTCAGGTAAAATCATTATATATCCAGGTTCACAAATCATAGCTTGATAATTTGACGCTATCATACCGATTATTCCAGCAAAGACATAATCTTTTGGATCGACTGGTGACGTGCTATTTGGAGGTTGGGTGAAGATTGCGAGCATGAGTGTGTCCTATACACCCTCTCACAGTCAGCTTAACGAAGGAATGATTACATTTCGAGGGAAAGTGGACATGGCATAGGTTGAAAAAGGTAGAGCATAAAAAGTGACACGTACAGCGGCCCTTCTACAAGTATTTTCGATCCATACCAAAACATCACCCAAATCCCTAAACGGAGCGAATCCCAGCCATCTAAGTACTTCGGGTGATCTGGAGTATGCGTCGAGTATCAACTGAGCATGGATTGATGGCTAGAATCGATCTCAGCCAGACGTAAGCTTTATCCTACTTGGTTCGAGTCAAGCACACTCACTATGATAGGTCTTAATTCAACTTTATCAGATTTCAATTCCTTAACATCAAACACGTAATTGAGATCATACTCTTCAGGAGGGGTCGTAAGGTGTATATCCCTAGGTGTAGGTGAAGGTTGAGCGTAGTTGTTGATATAGGTTGTCATATTCGCTGGGGGGTGATTGAAGGGTTCGTTCTTGGCTTCGTTCGCGATGACTGACTCGTTTGTTATATATATGCTTGAAAGTCAAAGCTTGTACCGAAGTGGGGTGGATCGTACCCGACGCTTGATGGGATCGATCCAAGCTTAATATGTAATCAACAACGGAGGTACACCACGTTCTCGCTAAGGAGAGAAGATGCATGATTCGAGAGATTTGATCGACTCGTCGGCCTGCAGGCTATTGGCGACTATCTCGCTTAAATTGAGTGCGAAGATAGCCGAACATCTACATTCCAGGTTGCAAGTCGAACAAAGCATGTCAATACTCGTACAGATCAAGGACGAGTTTTGAATTGTGATAATATGCATTTAAATCCTATAAGTCTGCTGTATGACTATACCGAAGAGGAAACAAGGGCGAAACCAAATATGCTATAACTGGAAATGACCTATGACTTCCTACTTTTCATCTGCTTGATGTCGATAAAAGCCTCTCCTTTCCTTTCCCTCTGTATGTATGTCTACACATCATCGATCCATCTAACAGATCCAATTCACTTCTTAAGCATGATACCCACCTAACATCTATAACTTCTCCCTCTCAGGTTGCCTCTCCAAAGGTAACGTCTCCCTCCACCTACTCTCATTCTCCGTACCTTTAAACACCTCATATAAAACCTGTTTAACATCTTCGACAAAGACAAATTCGATTCCTTTTTTGACTGACAACGGGACATTCTCGTCTATATCGGGTTTACAAGCTATTGGAACGATGAGTTCTGCAAGGTCACACAACATGACATCAGATCAGTCACCATACTGTCAACAAGAGGAAAGTAATCCAACTATAGGAATACGATACTCACTCTTGATACCTGCCCTATGCGCTGCCAATCTGATCGCAACAAATCCGAACAACACACCATCAGTTATCTATTACTTGACCCAGAACGGTCAATTAGGTGTTTTCACTTACATTTTCTCCTTCAATCCCCCAACAGGCAGGACCTGCCCTAACAGACTGATCTCTCCAGTCATAGCCACATCCGGATCAACCTTCGTTTTGGTGAACAAACTGACAAAAGCAGTCAAGATGGCCGTACCAGCCGAGGGACCTTCTTTACCTATTCCACCTTCGGGCATATGTAAATGTACGTCTCTATCGTTCAACGTCACCTCGTTATCCGATTTGGTTATTCCCAATGAATAAGCATTAGATTTAACGTATGATAAGGCGATTTGGGCGGATTCCCGGATGACTTCGCCTAGTTTACCGGTAAGTTGGAGATTACCTTTACCTGGCATTGCCTATGATAGGGAAGCAGAGTGTAAGCTTAGTGCTATGATGATCATGCCCAGGAGGAATATTGGAATGTGAGGAAAGAAAGCGATTCGTTACGGAATCGCGCGAAAGAGGGGAAGGAGGGAAGAGCCAGACTCACAGTGACTTCGATAGGCATGACAGCACCTGAACCATTACCCAAATAGCCTAATCCTGTCGAAACTCCAGCAGGTGGAGACGAAGTGTACAATCTATCTTTATGGTAGATGGGTCTATTCAAAAATCAAAATATCAGTACGACGATTTTTCCCCTTTCGGCGCTGTCATAATCATCAACACTCACGGTCCAACATAATCCCTCAAATTCTCCTGGGTGATCCTAACATGTACACCCTCAGGGACCTTCAATGGTTCTCTCGGAACAGTCGTAACAGGTTTCGTCGTACCGGCATCACCAGGCGAAGGCGAATGATCTCCCGGTAAATGCTCAGAAGCAGGTTTGATATCTGGTTCTTGAGCTTCTACAGTTTCCGTCGTTTCAGGTTCTTTAGGTTCAGGTAAAGCTTCTTCTCCTAGATCACTGACTATCTTGAAAGCTGCTTTTCGGTAGATCTATGAACACAACAATCAGCTTAGGTCTCCAAATTTCACAGCAGAATCAGTGGTAAACAGCTGAGGGTGAAACCCACTTTATCGATGTGTTTCTTCAGATTCCTAACTCCACTTTCCCTACAATAGTATCTTATCAAAGCCTCGATAGCTCCAGGTTCGAGATCGATATCAACCTCTTTCAATCCCGATGCTTCCTTAGCTTGAGGCGATAAGTACTTCTCGGCGATATTCATCTTTTCCGCTGAGACGTATCCTGATACTTCGAGAACTTCCATTCGGTCAAGTAAAGGTCCGGGAATAGTCTCAAGAACGTTTGCTAAAAAAATTCACAATATCAGCTATGCATATGACGCAAGGAAGATCTGCTTATATAGCTCACCAGTACAGACGAAGAGCACTCTCGATAAATCAATTGGCACATCGAGACTATCGAAACATATGAGTTAATGGTTATCGCCGGTATGGAAGCAACTGCTAACTCACTAATGATCCAAGAATGATTTATTCTGCTCAGGATCCAGCATTTCCAACAAGGCACTCGCAGGATCACCATTATAAGCTTTACTTATCTTGTCGACCTCGTCAATCAATATCAGAGGGTTCTCAGTAGCGACCTTCTTGAGGGCTTGAACAGGTTTACCAGGCATGGCACTGCACGAATCGAATTAGCATTAATTTTGACATGCGTGCATGATGAAACGCAGGGAGACGAAATGAACCAGGGTGTGATAGTAACAGATAGGTGTATAGTAACAGTGTAGATTGAACCCCTACTCACCCGATATAAGTCCTTCTATGACCTTTAATCTCCGCCACATCGGTCAACCCACCCACCGAGAACCTAAAGAACTGTCTTCCAAGAGCTCTCGCAATGGATTTCCCGATCGAAGTCTTACCCACACCAGGTGGACCAGCCAAACACAAAATCTTTCCTTCTACCGATCCACGTAATTTACCTACGGCCATAAATTCAAGTATACGGTCTTTGACATCTTTCAAACCATAATGATCTTCATCCAATACCTTGATCGCATGTGAGATATCGTAATTCTCTGGTGAATGTACACCCCACGGAACCTGGGTTAACCAATCGATATAATTTCTAGTAACGTTAAATTCTGAAGCTGAAGGTTCAAGATGTACCAATTTGTTCAATTCTTCATCAAATACTTTTCGAACCTGTTGAGGCATCGCTAATTTACTTGCTTTTTCCTTGAACTGTTCGATAAGCTTATCTTTACCATCTGACTCCATACCTAATTCTTTCTTGATTCCTTTCAACTGTTCCATGAGATAATACTCTCTCTGTCTCTTCTGAATCTTGGTATCGACATCACGAGCAATCTTAAATTGTAATTGCGCATTGATCAATTCTTTTTTCAATAAGACTAATGAACGTTGTAATCGATCTTCAACGTTGGTAGATTCCAATACTGCCTGTAGATCTTCCAAGTTAGAGGTGGATACTACAGCAGCAAGATCGGCGAGTTTATCAGGTTCGTCAAATACTTGAGAAGACGTATTGGACATGGCGAATGATGTGACCTGTTCTCTAAACATCGGCTGTAATTGAGCGATCTCCTTGAATACTGATATTAATTCTGACATTATCGCTCGGATCACTTGCGAGTCCTTCTGATATGGTTCAAGAGAGACGTTGGAGACGTTTGTGATCGATACCTCAGGGACAAGGGAATGGATGAAGTTGATAGGCGAAAGAGGTTTAGTGGTTTTAGGTTCAGCGGGTTTAGGTGTTTCTATATAGTGACATATCACAACAGTCAGTCACTAGTCCAAACCAGATTCCAATGATACATGCTTAAACTTACCAACTTGATCCTGACCTTCCTCAGACTCTCTAGAAACCGTTCCAAGCTCTTCTCTCACTTCCTCGACGGATGGTACATCGGGCTCGAAGCTTTCCACATGACCTTCTGGGTTTTCATCGGCTTCCACGCTTGATTCCGATACATTTACTAATGGTGCTTCACTTGATAGTTGTCCAGGGGTTACCAACTCATCAATTTTGATTCTTCTATGAGGGAACAAGACAGCAGTCAAACTCTCAGGTTTACCTTCCCCTTCATTCGAAGTGAAACAGCTTGTGATCTGACAGAAGACACCGACGTTATGAACTTGATCTAGTGATTCGATCACGTCCGAATCGGAATTCGAGTCTTTCAGCAAAAAAGCTCCGACGTATGGTTGGCCTTTCGCTTGTAGTTCACGGATAGCCTTGATGACGGGTGGGGAACGCACTGTGACTGCTTTGTAGAATCCCGGGAATAGAGGTCGATGGGTGATGGGAACAGCTAATACTTGAGGATAAGTTTCGGGTATATTGGGTTTCACTATTTCTTTCCCACTTCCACCTCCACTACCGGACGAAGATCCAGGTAAAGAGAATGGATTGTTGGATGATGAACTGCTGCCCGAAGCTGAAGATCGAGCGGTAGAAGATGATGATGATTCCTTTTTGGCTCTTTCTTCGGCGGTTTTGGACGACTCAGCTTCTTCCGATCCATCTTTCTCTATTTCTTTCTTCTTCTCTACTTCCGTTTCCTTTACACCCTCTTTCTCTGATTGAGTTTTGGCTTCCACTTCCTCTGATCCTTTCTTGCCTTCTTCCTTCTCCTCTTTCTCTTTACCCTTATCTTTATCGTTCTCACTGGCAGGATTCACCCATCGTTTCTTCTCCATCAACCTCGACGAGCTATGTATACCCCTCTGATGCAGCACCGCATCTCCAGATCGGCTTATCTCAATGTAGTGAGAGAGTGATTTGGATTTGGGAAGGGGTCGAGTGGCAAGTGATAATGATCGTGTGAGATGGGTCGGCCGAGAGCATGTTGCGATGCCGCATCGCTGGGAAGAAGATGATCGTACAGCTGCTCGGATCGGTAGCATGTTGAGGGTATGTACAGAAAGAGAAAGCCTGTCGATTCGGTGAACAGCTGAACGAGGAAGACTACAACAGGTAGATGTGATTGCTATACGTAGGTGAATTATCGATTGGAACGTATAGATAGAATCGAGCATGACATTGGCATTGGTAATCAATCGAAGAGTGGAGGGTGTATCACGTAGAAAGATGTCCGATGATGAAGCGTATAGATAGATCTTTATTCCTTAACCGAACCCTGTATCGCCGCTAGCTGGTTGTGGCGATTGATCCCGTTGTCAACCATATTCATCTCTCACTCCCATTCTTATGGATTCTATGTAATATGTATGCTAGCCTAGACATGGCATACGTGAGTCGAGCCAATGGTCAGATATTGCATACATGCTATTGTACAACAACTTCGTCCGGTATATCTGGCTTGACGCCTTCTTGTCCTGGTACTATGCCATTCACTTCTCGATTGACCGTTTGGGATTCTTCTTCTCCTTCTTCCGATGATTCATCGTCTATTGTTGAGGAGGGTATCCACCATGATGGCCTATATTGAGGGGGTGGAAGGTTCACCAGGTCTGGGTCAAATAGCTAGGCGCATCGACACGGTCAGTATCCTCTTTATCACGAGATCAGACAGTGCATAAAGGAAAAAAAAAGGTATGGCCAGGCCTGCCCGAGGATTGGGAGTCAAGATGAACTATGTGAGGTAGAGGAGAGGAAGTATCTGTGTGCAGATGAATTACTTACCTCTATGTACTGCTCATCCGCATATCTATGTTTACTACCCGCATGAGCCCGGTACTGGTCGTTCATAGAGGAGTCAGCGGTTCATACTATGCAGAGTCTCCTGTCGTAGGTCCAGGTGATACTACAAATGCGATCACTCACCTCAACAAGCGTAGACGCAAAGTTCCATCCTTGCATCTCCCTCAACGCACCAACTACACATCCTGTCTGATGTACTCCGATGCTATCAATCCAACCCACCAATCATTAGCACAGTCTCGTCCAGATACCGCACAGAAGTCATGGAAGTATGTACTTACGGATCAATAAGCAGTACGGGATGCGCACGAGTATCTAGTATATATTTCTCTAACGTGACTTTGATAACTTCATCTCGTACGGGTTTCCATTCTGTTCCAGGAGGTCGCCAAAGTGTCAATCCTAGATGTATCTGTCACAATGGGAAAGCTGCGATCAGCATAAGATACATTTACAGGGAGATAACATGAGGAGATCGTAGCTGATACTTTACTGGATACTTACAAAATCTATACCGGATGTCCTCATAATTGTCAATAATGGTTTAATAGGATGTTCGGGTGTGAGAGAGACTATCGTTCGAAGATTCAAGGATGATAGGAATTGTACCTGTTGGTAGAGAGATCAGTGAGCTATGAGCGCAAGCTTGGTGCAAAACCTTAGCTTACCTGAGCTGCAGTGGGACTCGCACATCTGTAAACACCAGGTTCGACTATTGAGAATAGGTTTGGAACTTGAATCAGTGTCGGTCCAGGTGGTTGCTTCGACATCTTTGATGATATATCGTGACCGTTCCGAGAGCTGTGTATATCTGATAGCCTGACTAGCAGGCTATATACTCTGTTTGGTCATCCTTCGCCTTGTACTCGACTGATCGTAGCTGATTATGTGTTGGGCAAGCATTCAACATTGCAAAAATCGTCATCAACATGCACATTCCTCCACTCGCTATATTCGTCAATCCCATGCCATGAGTGGACATAGCCGGGATCTCCGGTTTGACCACAATATTACGTATTCAACATACCTGTTCACCCGCCTCCTTTAGCTTGCATTTAGCGCGAATTGGCCCAAAGTCGCGTCTCTCCACTAATTTAAGAAAGTACGGACGGTAAAAGATTCAGGGTCAGGGCAGCAGGACAAAGAAGGGACGTGATTGATTGTTTTGTGCCCGTTGTCGTGTCGGATGAAACGATCTGTGCGTAAATAACCAGGCAATAAAACTGTCAGGTCTGGAACATGCATCTCTCTCTCATCCTCATCCTCTTCCTACGCAGAGCTGTGCTTGTGCTTGTCTTTCACTCTTCTCATCCCCTCATCTGTACAACAACAAAAGAACAACGAAGATCACTTGATCTACTTCTCTTTACTTCTTTTTACTTCTCAAACCTCAGTCTAAACAGACCCGCCTTCAACTGAGTACCAGCCTAGCCTCTACTTGTTGACAAGTGAACACCTACCATAATATAATTCACACACACGCTCCTTTCATCCTTTGCGGTCCGACCAACACAAACGGACCCAAGCTCAACCTCATACATATCACACTGTACCATACAGTATACAACCCTAATACCTACTTGCTGAAGAAAGTCGCTCTTTAGATTGATAAACAATCGTGGTCATTAGTCCTTGTCATCATCGTATACTCGTCTCACCTAACAGTCAGTAATCATTCAGAACATACCATATCAATATATCACTCGTCGTTCACTTCCTGACTCGTTCAGCACCTCGTTCTCATCGACTATCGCTAACGTTCATTACCCACACTTTCCTTTGATCACTCTTCCCTTACAGATCTTTCAACATGCACATCTCCGCTACCCTTCTACTTCTCCCCTTAGTACTGGCCCATCAAGGTGCACCACCCGCTCATCCTCACAGGAGACATCACGCACGAGCAGTCGTAGATGCCAATCGACCGGTCCCGAGAGCAGGAGGCGTCATCGATAATGGTACTTTAGCTTCGATCTCCCAACACAACGCTGAAGCTTCAGCGACCCAAACCAGCCTCGCTACTTCCGCTACTGCCTCTGCAGCCCAAGATGACGATGATGCCATCACCAGTGCAGTGACCAGCGCATCAAACAGTGGGAAATTCGGTGATGGTCTACCTTCATCCACACTTTCTTCAAGTGCTGCTACTGTCAGTTCACCCAGATCTATAGAAATGCACCGAATGGATGAGCTGACGAGATATCCATATCCAATAGTCTTCCGCTGCTTCAACATCGACAGAAGATCTCGCAACCTTTAGTGTGACTTCAGATACAAGTGAATATCAATTTCTTCTTCCCTTTTCCTCTCATTCCCTAAAACTGTCAAGTGTGAGCACAAGTACAATTACAAGTACAGGTTCAAGTGCCCTGTTAGAATCAAGTACGAGTACAAGTGCAGATACAAGTTTTTCCTTCTCAAGTTCCGTTTCAGGTGTCTCCTATCAAATGACATCAAGTACAAGTTCAAGTATAGCTGACCAGTCATATTACTTCTCATCATCAACAGTCTCCTCAACTCTTTCATCAGATGTGGAATCTTCAACCTCAATCTCGACTGAAGCCGCTCCCAGCACGATCTCTCAAGTCGCTACGTCCGCCGCGGCATCTACCACCGCTCATTCGACCGTTGTTCTCGTCACCACCGCATCAAAGTCACAAACGACTAATAAAGCTTCGTCAACTGCTGAGTCTGCCGAGGGAGAAAAGAAATCTTCAGGTATCGGTAAAACCGCTTTAATCGCTATTATCGTCGTCGCCTCGGTAGTCGGTGCGGCTGGTATCGGTTGGACGTTGTTCAGAAAATGGAAGTTGAGACCTTCGAACAGGTTCGGCAAGAGGATGAATCCTATTGACTTCTCGCCTAACAACGGTGATATGAACGATGACTTGTGAGTTGTCCCTCTCAACGACTTAGGTGGGAGACAAAATTGAAGTCTTCTTATTTGAATAGCTTTGAGAAGACACTTCAACGAACCGCTTCCAATTCATCCGCGTCAAGACAACGAAGAGAATTGGTTGCCGAGCTCGATGATCCCAACCATGTCCCTGGTGTTCCCCCTCACGATTTCACAGCTGGTACAGCCGGTGTTGGTGCTTATGCAATGTACAACCAAGATCCTTATGCCCACGCTGAACAATACGATTACGAGGCTGCATACGACCAACAAGGTCAACCTCAACATGGTTACGATCAATATCAATACCCTCCTCAAGCTGTCACACAAGATCATCAAGGTTATGCAACTTACCAAGGTGCTCCTCCTACTCAAGATGATGCAGGTTACGCAGACTTGCAAAGAGGTAATTCGATCGGAAGTGGTTCAGGTCACGGACACGGACATGTTCAAGCAATGCACCAACATGATCAGCAAGGTGTTTACCCAGGTGAACTGTCTTTCCCCAATGCGAGTGAATATGGTGCTTTGGGCAGACCTACTGGAGGTGCTGATGGACCGTGAGTGTGACATGAATATTGAACAAGGAATGTTTTGCTTATTATTCGCGGTATTGTAGATACGCCCAAGCTGCTCAATATAGAGGATACTAAACCTCTTTTCCCCCTACGTTTACTATCACCCTTTTATTCGACTTCCTGATATTCTTGTTATCCAGCCATGACTTGCTGGTCAAGTCGTCCTCCTATCTATCTGAATCTCCTTTTCTCAATGACCGACGACCTATGCTCTGATACCTTGCCGCCATCAACCCATTCTTCAATCGACACACAACGCGCTACATCAAACAAGTATGTCAACCCAATACAAAGCATCATAATTTATCCTTTCTCCACTTATTTATACGTTTATGTGTCAGACTATAAAGTATAGTCGTGCGTTGTCCTGTGCTATGGGAGGAGAGGGGGTTTTGGGTTCAGAGGATAGGAGAGTAGCTGAGAGAGACATCCTGTATTATTTCTTGTATTTCATACATGCACCTGATAATCTCACTTCTGACGAGTGGTCCGAATTTTTGTGGGGTTTAGAAGAATCAAATGACATACATTGAAGATACGTTTGGGACTAGTTGAGATCTTAGGAAGACAGGAAATTGTGGACAGTAAAGCCAATCAGCAAGCCATCAAGGTACACTAGCGAAATCTGCCAATCCGGCGATATTCTGTATGTCATCTATGATATCCTTGAGGTCGTACCACTTCACTCCGTTATTCGGATCACGTAACCTTGCTCTGAGTTCGATGGTGATCAAGGAAATAAAATCAGCAAACAAGATTCAGCTGATGAGTAGTATCACACGTGTTGGTTTGAACTCACCTTGCGTTATCCGGTCCATCACCGCTATAGGACATTACAGCGTATGCGTGTCTGCTGTCTAACTTGGATGTTTCGCCTTTGGTACCGATCACCATTGGGCTATTGTTGGAGTGTTTGATCCAATACCCTAAGAGGAACAAGTACTGTTTCAACGGCGTGCTGCAGTATACTACACTTTACTGCACTGTACGGTAATGTGTTGCGTGGGGTAATTTGAGTTGGAGAAGGACTCACAAGCTCCTGGGATTGTTGGTTCGATTGTCGCATCAACCTCTTTACCGGTCAAAAACCTCAACGCATTTGAAGCTTTTCCACCATCTAGGGTATTTTCTTTTACACCCTCATATCCACCCATTTTCATTACCCCTCTTTTGATAGCTGCTGGCCACCTATGTACGACAACACCAAACCATCGGTCACTAACTCGTATCACATCTTACCAAAGCACGCATGCCACTGGACTCGATATGATCTAAGTTTAGTGTCCGTTACTTACCAATTGGTTAGACCATCTGCTATACCCGTAACAGAAGATTTATGATCCACCTCCAAAAATTTCCATTCATCATCTTTAGTAAGAAGTTTGATCTTTGCTTTATCTGTATCTTTACCCTCTTCACCATTGCCTATACCGATATCTTCAACGATATTTGTAATAGTGGCTGGATGACATTTCACCAGTGCTGCCAAACTAGCTTGAAACCAACATTCACCATCGGGTCCTACATACATATTGCGCACACCAAGATATCATACCGTCAGTCAAAAGCCGCCTAATACAATATACCTAACTGATATTTAAGTTCACAACGATTGGATAATTGATATATACATGACTCACCTTGTAAGACGTCTGTTACGACTGGACCACCCTCAGACCATAATGGTCCAGCCAGATTATCTTTGAATTGCTCATCTTGACCTGGTAAAGTATCTACGGGTCTGGCAAAGATTACGTTTATGGGTCCAGCACAAATGCAACATAACACTGTAGCGGGATACGTTTCAAGATCAACAATGATCAGTGCTGTCGATTTGCGGACGAGGAACTACAAGGCTCACCAGCTAGTAAATGATTGATCAACATACTGTATATATGTACTTACTCGACCTGTTCTATGTGATCACAGTACACTATATCACAACAGACAAAACAATGCTATAAAATGGAAGAGTCACACTTTAATTTAGCTTACTCTACTGCAATTGGAGTAATTGATTGAAGAGATGAAACGAAATCTTACAAACGAGTACAGTGCATCACATTATCCATCACGTGTCTATCTTTCCCTATGATCAAGATATTCTGCTTAAGATCTAAATACTCTTTTATACTATAGACAACGGATAAATGAAAGGAGAGATGTCATAATCCTGGTCACTCCTTTCACCACTCTTCATCTCGGTCTCACAAATGTGACATACAATAGAATGTCGTTAACTCAGGCTTATTTGTTACAGTGTTGATCACTGTGATTTATACTGTACTATGTTTTAAAGACAGCATCGTGTCTTTCATTCGGATCTGATCAGCGCGGGTTCTCCTGACTCGATTAGATTAGATATTGTCTCCTTGTTCCACAAGGGGTAAGTGACAAATCAATGAAAGGACTTGCTCGGGTCTTGGTGTTCTGGTGTATCAGTAGATTGGGTGGATCGTCCAAGCTTATGAAACTGACCTCTTGCCCCTGTCTATCGACCTGTCATCCAAGGACAATTACATAGCTGGATTCGTAATTAAAATCAGGGCAGCATATGGTGTGTGTATTGGATTGTATTGTATCACGATTCAAATGAAACTTAGGGCTGGTTGTAGACGAGATATAACGAATGAGATGCATGTCAGGTAAATAGGCAGGCTCGGGTATTCAAGTCAATTACAAAACAGAAGTAGGTGCTACAGAGAGAGGTGCACACTAATCGAGTGTACCCTACTCGTATCGTGCACAGCAATACCATGGAAGGACCCTACCGAGAGATCAACCGACTTCTTTAGTAAGGTCAACAGGCCACGAGACAATATCTAAAAATCTTTGACAATATCGTCCCAGTTGTACACTCTCCTTCCCACTTCAGGGTTAGGATCGTAGAGATCAATCGTTCTAGTAGGTCAGTCGCAGGATTGATACAGAGTATCAGCAAGTAACACGACTTTGAGGTGAATCACCGTACAACTGTCGATGATTAGGTTCAATGCTTATCCCGCCACTCACTTGTTCTCCTTGAATACCTGTACTAACCCATAGTGATGTTCAGGAGTTAACTTAGTAACCCCTTGTTCAACCGTACGGAAGATGAAAGGCTGTTTATCGGGACAAAAATCATTCCATACGTTCCCTGTAAGGGTAGCGAAACGTCAGTGTTAGTCTCGAAATCAGAATTGGCAGGCAGTGATCATGACTTGACACCTTCGAGCGATTCCTTTCTCGATCCTTACGGTTGTAATCAGAGAGAGAGAGGTTCAGACTCACATCAATCAACAGTCTCTACCTGATCCGCTCTATATGTCTCACCAGTTAATACTTTCAGACAGTCTTTGGCTAATCCTTGACCTAATCTGTATGTCTCGACTCCGGGAGTATTATGCTGTATGATAGCTGATCGGAGCACAGCCGGCCATCTACATTTCAAATATCGCTCAGCATGTGGTATACTGAGCAGTATGTACATACACAGATAGTTTGAGAGGAGGATGTGGTAACCTCGACTTACCCGACATTATCATCACCCATGACTTGCGATCCATTCATCACCGCCTGGGCATAATCGACTGTATAATTCTTCACTCCCCCATCTAACAGATGAAGTTTCACCGTGGTCGTACTCCCCGTGATAGACAATTGGTCGAAAAGACTCTGGATAGATGATGAGTTGATATTAGCCAGAATGGCTGCTGTCGTAGGGTACCATGCTTGTGGATCATCTGTGGAGTTCGAGTCCATTTCTGTTGGAAAAAGTCACTCACATCGTCAGTCACGTTCACATTCATGGATATGTCAAGTAAAATGAGGGTAGACTGACTTTGTATGGCATCTGTCAAGACTGGCCCGTTGACGTCGGAAAGCGGTGGGAGGGCAGGTGGGATAGCTTCCAGTGTTGCCGAGCGAGGACTGTAAGAGGGAATGATAGTTCCTTGACACACAACCAACAGAGTCAAGGCTTCACCAAAGTCGTGTCGCTTCAGCAAGCTCGCCCTCGGCGAGTGCAAGGAGAAACGATGTGAGCTTACCTCCTGCTAAGATCAGATGATGTGTCAGGCCGTATGATATTAGGCCACGTATAAGCAGCGAGATATTCTATCCGTTACTCAGCAAGCAAAGAAACTGATTTACGACAAGGCAGTCTAGAACGAATAATAAGTAGATATGTCCTAACCGCAAGGTGCAAATGGGGTCTTGAAGCTTTACATCAAATCTGAGACTAATCATCAGCATGGGTGAATAAAAGGAAGCGCATTCAACCTTAAGAAGTCAATTATATCCTTTGATGAGATCATAATACAATACATACATTATATTAGAGCTTACCTTTCACTGATCCCAATATTTCACTCATCGCCCCTTGAGTCACGCATGGCTTTTCAAGATGCCTGTGCCACTTGTTCCACCAATGCCACCGAGGCTGCAGCAGCTATCCTGTTGTCAACAAAAGGAGTGGAGGTTGTCCAAAATTACAACAGCTCGAGTTCATCTTGCTTCTCGAAGACATTAATATATTCATATAACGCCCCACAATAGTTGGTCGTAGAATTAGCGACTCAAGGAAAAATCAAGCAATGGCAACTCCCAAGGTCAGATCAGCTAACGCGGTAAGTCAAACCTTACCTCTGTTTACAAGAATATCTTTTTACTGATTCATAGAGTAAAGGCTTCGACCTCCGTTCTAGCACCTGACTTACCCAACATCAGTACCCTGAAAGATGGCAGATCGTGAGTTACCTGTGTTTCTTGACATGGATACGGAAAAGCTTATATGACTTGTTTCGAGACAGGTATGAGATATTTCTAGTGAAATCAGAGAATCTCTCGAAAAATGCTCAGGATTCGATATTCAAGTTATTTGATCAAAATATGTATGACCTGTGAGCTCCTCTCGACCATTATATAATCCCATGCGTGATGAAAATGAACGGAATGGTTTACTGAAATTCGTATTTGTTACTTGTGTAACTGGTGTCGGTGCATAGTCAGAAAACATCCTCTTTTCCTTATACCGAACGATCCAAACGAGAAGAACTATTTGATCAAGATGCGAGGTACATCGTACTTCTCTCTCCACCCCAGTCACTTTCATCAACATCATCACCATTCGTAAACGGTAACAACAAGAAAGGAAAGGCCAAAGAGCCACAAGTGGATTTTGAATACGAGAATTTACTAGGGTTCTGCGGGTTCAGGTTTGATACGGAAGAAACGCTGAGCAGTAGGGATGCAGAAGTCGTTTATTGGTGAGTGGTCATGATTCTTGTGAATCTACAACTGGAGATGGATGGTAATTGATGCCGTGAATTGTCGACTCCAGCTATGAAGTGCAGCTTTCCAGCAAGTGCCGAGGTCAAGGATTGGGTAAGAAGCTGTTGGATATACTGGAGGATATAGGGAGGAAGAGGGGGCTGGATAAAGTCATGTTGACGTGTTTGAAGAGTGAGTCAATATCTAATCTGACAGATCATTAAGAACGAGAGGTATATTTCCAGAAGATGACTTCGTTCTGCGTAGGTAATGAGTCCGCCTTAGCATTTTATACCAGACAAGGGTGTGTCATATCATGTCCATCTAACCAAAATCCAAGCTGATGTACACCTCGCAGGTACATACCCGATGAGATAGATCCTACACGGATCAATGAGGAAGAACCTGTCGATGACGATGAGGAGGAAGAGGAGGAAGAAGTGGATTATAGAATACTAAGTAGGAGCTTGGAAAGAACATAGAATGCATTTGGCACAGATACAACGTGAACTAAGTATACACACAACACTCTATATAAAGGAACATGACCTCTCCGATAATAGCCAATGGAATCTTTCAGTCCCCTTCATTTTCTGCTGAACCCGATACGAGACTCAGCAGTATATCCACCGCGTTACTTCCATTGACCGGAGTATCTTCTATACTCGACATATCATTATTGCCTAACCATATATCCAGATCCTTCCATACCTGTAGAAGTCCTCATCCACCATCAGCATTGACCCAATACATGTCACCATGCTATGGCATAGCAGCTCACCTGATCCAATTCTGCCTCTTTCTGTCTACCCCACACGCCCTCCTTATACGTCCAATCGACTTTTCTAACCTCCTTCCTCTTCTTCCTTCGTATTTCTCCCTCGTGGTCGATTCTTCTCACCTTATTCTTCCGATGAGTTTCCTCCGGACGTCGATGCATCCATCCTTCTCCTTCCACCTCTATCCCTTCTCCAGACCCAAATTTATTAGGAGTATGCGATATGTTTCCTGATCCAGGTCGGAGGGCGAAGAAAGCCGAGGGATCTTCACCCTTTCTTCGTTTCTGGACTGATCTTATCGCACTAGCAGGAGGTGGATTTTCAAGATCCACCCCATGGCCGTGACCGGGAGTAACAATAAATTTATTTTTCTTACTTGGTGTCCTTTCTACATCCTCCCCTTCCCCTTCCTCCTCTTCCTGCTGGTTCTTTGTGGTGTGCTGTGGATGTTTGGTAGAAGGTTGTCGAGTTACACTCTGTCGTAAAGGACTTGCAATGACACTATCGTATGTTCTCGGTGTTCTAGGCGATTTGACCAATGAACTGATGTCTAATCCAGAACTGAACTTGTATTTCTTTTTGGGTGTTTGTAATGGACTTAAAACGTCTTCTGGACGGACCCCTCCAGAGGGTGTGATACTTTCTTCTATATCTATATCTTCAGGAACACCCAACGAATTGGAGTGGGAATTGGAGGATTTCTCTGAAGGTGAATTACCAGCCGTTGACGCTGAAGATCTTTTGGAAGGTGATCCACCTGCTGAGCGTTTCGAGAGGGAGACAGAAGGAGAAGGTATCGATTCGAGTAAGGTTCGACATTTGGAGAGGGTCGAACGGAAATGGGCTGGAGAGACGGACGAGGCTTTTTGAGCGGACGATAATGGTAAATCTTTACTCTGAATTCTACATCCAAGCAAGTAACACAATACAGTATCGTCAATCAGATTAGCATTATTCATACGCATATACATGGATGCCATATGGACTTGATAAGTCTTGATACACGATAACTCACTTCTCACATCCCAACAAAGCGGATACACCGACCAAAGCTGCTCTCTCTTCAGGTTTCAGATCGTTACCTTTGCCCGGTCCCGTAAGGTGTCTGAGGGTGGACAGGATCTGAGCTGAGATGGGAATCGCTGGATGAGTGGCAGATGGGAACAAAGGGATGAGTTCGTTGGAGGACATGATGGTAAGGTTGGTCAACAGAACGTGCGGAGAGCACAGGAAGAATGAACGATCAATGAGGCAGAAAGAGACATCTTGATTTTTGGGCTGTCAAAGTCATCATTAAACGCGTCCTCGGCATCCACTCTCTTCCATCGGAACTAAACCGCATTCATCTCCTACTTTTTGCGTTGTTCAGTCACTATCACCAAGCACACATCAATATCATTCGCATATCATGCATTGTTCGAGCCTATCATCGGCATCGCATCGAATAGATATTCTACATCTACGTCTACATCTACGTCTACATCTACGTGTTATGTTTGGTTAAGTATCATAGTTCAACTATGTCAAAAATGTAAAGGAAATGGCACTAGGCCATTCTACTTTGTATGAATAAGAATTGTACATATTATCGAAAATATCCTACAGTAAGAGATCAAAGTAATCATCCATCATATCATATTCGTTCGTTTCACCTCAGTCAGATCGTCTTCTCAACATCAATCTCTTCTTCATTGCCTCTGCTCTTTTCTCTCTCTCTTTCATCTCTTCCTCTTGTTCACTCGCAGCTCCAGCATCAGCTTCTGATCCAAAATCAGACTCCACATCATTATCGAACGAATCACCTTCAAACAGAACCACATCACCTTCACCTTCTTCATCCGAATCTTGTTCAACACCGTTCTTCAAGATAGTTTGAGGAGCGGGTGTACATGTGATCATAGGTACAGACAAAGATGGACTTCCACTAAGGTTGGAGAAGGACGATCTGATACTTTCGGTAGGAGAGGCGGGCGAAGGTGAACTGAAAGCTCTTCTGGGTGAAGGAGAAGGTTGCTTGGTAGGTGTACAGTAAGAGTTTAAAGAGTTGATTCTGAATCTTGATTCTGTTGGAGTAACCATGCCGTTGGCACTGGACCTGGAGAAAACACCTTTAGTAGGTGAAGGGACGTTCCCAGCACCAGTGCCAGAGGTGAAAGAGGTCGATCGCTCTTTGGGAGGGGTAACTCTCAAAGATGGCTTAGACTTGGAAGAGTTGAAAGTAGCTGCGATAGCTTCGAAAGAAGGTAATTCACCTAGAGACATTGGTGGCATCGACATAGGTCTGGCTTTTCCGCCCGGTCCCGATCCAGATAATCTACCGGAAGTTCGTTCTCTGAGAAAAGGGGCCAATCTAGGTTCTTTGACGGGAGTAGTCAAAGGTTCCGTAGGAGGAGTCGCGGGTCTCCTGTTGCTCAGGATTGACGCAAGGACGATTCGAGCTTCACGTCTTGGTGATTCCTCCGTGGGAGTCGTGATCACTTCGATGGATTCTTGAGAATCAGTTCTTGAGACTGTCCTAATTCTGTTAGGTGATCCAGCTGAAGAACATCGCTTGTGATCGGTAGAGATTCTAGCTTGGATCTGAGCGAGACTGGGCAATCTGGAAGGTACACTGGGTAACTTCGATCTAGCTTTGGCTTTCTCCTCGGCGGTGATCTCGGAAGAATCACTGGAAGGCGATCCCGAGCCAATATCGGACTTGGTCCTACCATGCTTGGCAGCGACTGAAGAAGTCTTCTTGCATTTGGCTGAGAATTCAACAGCAGATAGTCGAGGAACAAACTCAGGTGGTGGTCGACTTTGATCCAATCCTGAGAAAGTAGTCTTGGAAGGAGATGGATGAGCGGACTGAGTGAACAAGGGGAAATAATCGGTTCGTGGCATTGATGAAGATGCCTCGGATTTCTTCGAGGGCGAGTTACCGGCTGCTACTGACGCAGCGAGAGGTGAGTTGGGAGGGAGCACAAAGTTGTACGATGAGGGCGAGACAGGTGGGCTTTGAGGAAGAGTTGATTCGGTGGAAGCTGGCGAAGCTGTAATGCAATCAATCAATCAACAGGTATCACGAGTAGAGAGCGGAAGAACGACTCACGTTTCTCTTGAACTCGTCTTCCCTTCGCACGCTCGACAACATCCCAAAGAGATTTCCGAGCTTGAGTCTGAGGTTGAGATACGCGCCTTTCCCAAGTTTTGACTGAAGGTTGATGGGACCAACTTTCCATTTCGAGCGGGGTAGGCATCTTGCCCATGGCCATGTTGAATGAAGGAGAGTTGGGATCGGGTTGAAGAGCTGCCTCGGCAACAGAGAAAGCTAGTAGTCGAAGAGGAGTAGGATCGGGCGAAGAAGGACAGTAGAAGTTGAGAGGGTGAGAAGGTTGGAATGAGATGGTTTGAGCCATTTTGCCTGATAAATCCTGTGTTTGACTGAGAATGTAGATGTCCAGATCGAAAATTACTTATCACTGATTACTGATCGATGAACTGAGACCTGCTTTTGATTGAGTTGATAAGATTGATTTTTATATAAATACGTAGGTTACCAGAACCAGAAAGTCGATTATGTTGAAAGTTGCTGTTGTAGTTGGTAAAAAGAGAGATGTTGGAAAAGGAGATAGGTTACCAAGTAAAAGAGTAAAGCAGTGTAACGTAAAGTAAAAAGGATTATACTCTAGGTAAAACTTGGTAAGTTATTGATCCTTTCTCAAAAGAGGAGGATGAAAGGAAGATTGAATTATCAATGTAAGAGTGTGAGAGGAGGGGGATATCTGCGCGTGGTAGTCAAAAAAAGGTTGATCAGCCTTTGATATTATATGTTGTAGATGGATTTGAGTTGAGTGTGAGCTGCACGGCAGGTGTTAAGATGTAAATTGGGTAGAAATGGAAGGCGAAACAGATGGTTCAGATGAACGATGAAGAGAGAAGAGAAAGATGAAAGATGTAGAAATTGAAGATGATGGGAATGAAATGGATTGGAATTGACGAACGCGTTGACAAAGGATATATCAACGATAAGAGGGGGAGATGAAAGGGATAAACTAAGACCTAAAAGATCAATCACGCTGGGACACACAATACACATGGAACAGACTAGTCATACGTGTCCTTTGGTATCACGTTGGATGATACTAGGTTTGATAGGATCGGTCTGTCCATGAGGTTGTGAAGGAGATAAACGATGGTATCGAGGTGAAACACGCCATGACACACCCGCTCTGACCCATCCCCCATCGTCCTTTATCTTAGTTCTTCATCCAACTTGATCCTCGAGCTCGAGCAGAGTATTCATTATAACAGAGCATGGCCACCGACGTCTAGTACCGATCACGCCACCGTGCTTCCATCCTTCGATCACACACACACTCACATACACCAACAGGCAACTAGAGAAGATGAAATCAACAAAAGAACGTCACTCACAAATGAAAAGACACCTGGTCCTTGGACTGCACAGCAGCAACTAAACGATCAACGTCTATTTCTAAAGATCACCCAACTAGCAAAACAAAGAAGATATCGTTCCTTCTCGGATTTTCGATTGTTTGTTTTTGATCTTATATAACATCCACTTGATACTTGAGTACCTGTTATTCACCGAATTGAATTGGTTTTCTTCAAAGTTGTTTACGTATGTGGATATGACTATAAGTGAAACAAGACTCCAATGAAACCGGGAATAGGTAATTTTACTTTCTTCTTTACTGGTTGAGGGACGGATGATTACGGACTGGGCCAGGTAAGACAGCAAAGGTGGGATGCTTGCTTTGGGAAGGTTTCGGGTTGGTTTTGGTCAGTTTGTGTCTACTGAAACAATGTAAGACAAAGTCGGTCTGTCGTGATGAGTTCGTATATATGTACGTGAATCGATGCTGATGCTGATGCTGATACTGATGCGTTGATGTTGTAAAGAATGTAAGTTGAGAGGGTATTGTATATCTGAAATAGATATACAAGCCGCTTCTTTTGGATTGGATTGATGGGATCGGCGAAACCTGTCAACCGTGCGTTGATTGTTGTGTGTACTAAGTGTCGAGAGACAAGAGTGGTCTTGTCGTATAAACCTATATAGAAAGAGAAGAAGGAGGTGAACGATAATGAGAAGAGAAAGAAGAAAAAGAGAAGAGAGGAATAATGCTATATCTATGAATATGAATGTCCTTGCCTTGCCTTTCCAGAATCAGATCGTCATGACATGTAAAGTAGAGATAGACCAACAGCACGTCTATACTTGAAGATCTACCTTACCTTAATCTCAGTGTGAAGGTGTAACTGATCTTTTCGAACAGTCACAAAGCCACGAAACAACCCATCGCAACCGATGGACCGGGTTAACCCTTGAATGGACCCTGGAATTCCGAACATACCATATCACTTGGCACATATCAGGAAATAGATTTCCTTGTTAGCGCGTTTTATGAGTGATTAAAGACTCTCTTTGTGACGATGCATGTTTTACTAGGAAGTGCGACTTGGACTTCAACTTCTATGGTACGGACACACACTAAACTGTTAGACGAGGCTCGAGTGAATACCCTTCTCCCGTTCAGAGCCTTCTTGAAAAGGAGAAGACGCGACTTGTGACACCTTACCTGCAATGGTAAAATCATTCACGTCCTTCTGTCTCTTCGTATACATCCTCAAGAAGGTGTAGCAAGGTTCAACTAGTGGATAATGAGATGAAAGAGGCTTTTCCAAGTGTACGCCTCAAAAGATATGAAAAAGGATGGACATCAATCAGGTAGAAGATTCTCGACATGAAAGTCAAGTGATGATGATCATCCCATGGGTAGGAATGAAACGTAATTAACATGATTCCCATAACTTTGGATTAGATAGGGGAACAGAGGACATGAGGAAGATGGGATGGCTGTTCATGGTCTCCTACAAGGATAACCAAAGTGATCTGCTCCCCATATGGGTTGTCAGAGGTCGAAGGCATGTATCATTTCATCGAAGCTTGACCTTGGGTTCGTCCTTTTGGTGATACGACCATGGCAGAGACAAAGAGAAAACAAGTCGCGTTTCAGGTGAGATGTGTGTGGAAGATCTGCACGTCCCTGGTGGCTCAAAGCGGTCAAGGCCGATCATCACCATCTGGTCTGGAAAATGGGGTGACCATACAAGTACTTCCTGTCAAGTGGAGGCATTCCGCAAAAAGTGCTCAAACTGAACATTACTCAAGATGTCCTTTGTACCAAGGATGAGTCATTTTCGCTCACTCGTGCTTCATGACTGTATGCCAAAGACGAAAACATCTTTCTATCCAGTCGGACTGAGCTTCATGTGCCAAGATACTCCGCCAATCTCACGCTGACAGGATTGCAGGCGAAACCGTCTCATCTTGATAAAGACAAGATATATAACCACACTCTTCCCCCTCCACTCCATGAACATTCGATAATTTGCCACCATAACAAATCAAACTACCATACTAAATATCTTATACTCATATCAATCATAGACAAATCAAGATGACCTCTGAAACAACTCTACCGACCTCTTTACCCACCATCACTCTGCTGATCTCGAATATGCACTGTACCTCATGCTGCGAGACGATCCACCAACTTTTATCCACCATTCAGTCTATCAAGTCAGTCTCCACCTCTTTATTACTTCACAGTGTCACTTTCTCTGTCGACCTGGATAACACCGCTTCTTCATCGAACGGCAAACCCAAGACTATCGGTAGAGTTATAGAAGAAGCGTTAAAGGTATTAAGGGGAGAAGGAGGGTTCAACGTAATTGCTGAATCATCCGATGGATCTTCAAGATCTAAATATCTTGATAGCTTCGGTGAAGACGACGAGATAGGTTGGATTGGGAGGTTGTTATTCCAAACCAAAAGAGGAAATGAGAGGAAAAAGCTGGAAGATAGAAAGAAGAAACATTTGGAACATTGCAAGATCTGTCAAGATGAATTAGCAGGTCGTGATATCGCTCTTGGGCAGGTACAAGAAGCCCAACCTAGTCAAGGGGTAGATCTACCTCTAGAGAATGATAGGGTACCATCCATTCCGAAGAACAAGGATGATGAAGTTGGCTTGATCAAAACAACGCTCTCGATTGAGGGTATGACTTGTGCATCATGTGTCAATTCCATCACTTCTTCGCTCAAGTCAACTCCCGGTATTGTATCAGTGAATATCAATCTACTTGGGTCATCTGGTATCGTACGACATCGGTCGTCCACCACTCCTCATGACGTAGCAAACTTGATTGAAGATATAGGATTCGAAGCTCAGGTCATCAAATCAGAACTAGAAGGTAAACCCTTAGACCAAGGAGAACAAGGATCGCAATCATTCAAATCCGTTTTCTCGATTGAAGGAATGACATGCGCATCATGTACTGGAGCTATTACACGTGCTCTACAAGATCACGAAGGTATAGAATCTATCAATATCGATTTGCTCAACAATGCTGGAACAATTATACATTATTCTGAGATAGCTCCTGATCAGATAAAAGATATGATAGAGGAAGTAGGTTATGGAGCGGAATTATCATCTTCCCAGCCACTCTCTGCTTCATCGGCGAAAGGAAAAGAGAAAGATGAGGGACCGAAATTGAGGACAGTCCAACTAAAGATCGAAGGAATGTTCTGTCACGATTGCGTTAGAAAAGTTAACTCTTATTTGGATTCTCTGACTGGAATCGAAACTTACACCCCCATCACCTTACAATCTCCAATAACCACCATCGCATATTACCCTTACCAACCCCTTACAATCAGAGATCTGATCGAGGGCATATCGAATGTCGCTCCGGAGTTCGAAGTGGAAATTCTCAAGACTCAAAGTTTGAGCGAGAGAAGTAAGAAGATCCAGAAGAAGGAGGCTATACTGCTCGCTAGTCATTGTGCGGTGGCGATCATTTTTGCTATTCCTACTTTCATCATGTAAGTTTTGCCTCATTCTCAAATTTCAATAGCTCATTGCAGTAGGCTGATTGTACCCCTGTGCGGAACAGCGCTATAGTATCGATGATCCTCCTTCCTCACCATAGTTCATTCAAGATGAAAATGATGGAGCCAGTCTGGGGAGCAGCAAATATGGGCACATTGATACTTTGGCCGCTAGCTTCGGTGGTTCAATTCGGGGTGGGAAGGTGAGCAATATCTGTCCCCTGACTAATTGGAATGCAACTGATCGTTTCGCGATCTGTACAGGATTTTCTACAAACGGGCTTTCGCATCTATATGGCCCCATTTACGTCGATTAGTGCCTTCTGCTCTGAGAACGAAGAGTATGCGTAGGCTGCCACCTAGACCTTTGGGTTGGAAGACGTTGGTCTCTTTTGGCAGTATGGGTGAGTACAGCTGGTAGTCTACCGTTTCCGAAAACAAGGGCAAACTGACATATGCCTTGGCTATAGATTTACTGGTAGTACTCTCGACGACCGTATCATACTTCGCTTCACTCGCCATGTTAATTCTGGATGTTCGTGCTTCGCCTGGTACCGAAAGTGTCGGAACATATTTCGATAGCTCTGTGTTCTTGATCATGTTCATCCTTCTCGGTCGGACCCTCGAAGCATATGCGAAAAGTCGCACTACGGATGCTGTCAGCTTATTGGGCAAGATGCGACCTGATACAGCTCTACTTGTTGAGACTCCCCCTACATCGGATGCTACAGAAGTCCACAATGACATAGAAAGAAAACAAAGTCAAGGTACCACTTCAACATCTACTTCCGAGTCCGGAACACCTATTACACGAACAATCCCTGTTGATCACTTGGAAATTGGGGATACTATACTCCTTCCGCCTGGATCATTACCTCCTACAGATGGTATCATCGTATCCGGTCAAACGACATTTGACGAATCCTCACTTACTGGAGAATCACTCCCAATCAAGAAATCGATCGACGATCAAGTGTTCACCGGTACCGTCAACTTATCTTCCGCCATCACCATGAAAGTCACCGACCTAGCTGAAAATACAATGTTAGAAAAGATCATTCGGGCAGTATCAGACGCATCAGCTAGGAAAGCCCCTCTCGAGTTGATGGCCGAGAAATTAACAGGGTACTTTGTCCCCGTCATCGTATACTTCTCTCTGCTAGTACTGGCAATCTGGTTGATCCTCGCTTTAACCCATACGGTAGACAACCAAGATGAAGGAAAAGCCGGTGGAAGGGTATTCTTCGCATTGGAATTTGCCATCGCCACCTTGGTAGTCGCTTGTCCATGTGGGATTGGACTGGCTGTACCTTGTGCGAACGCTGTGGGAAATGGTATAGCAGCGAAAAATGGGATACTTGCGTCGGGCGGTGGAGAAGCTTTCTTAGCTGCTACGAGGATCAGACGAATCGCGTTCGATAAGACTGGTACGTTGACTATTGGCAAAAGTGTAGTAACGGATGAAGAGTGGATGATCAAAGATGAGAAAGAGAAAGAATGGGTGAAGAGAGCGACGAAAGAGGTTGAGAGGGGTAGTACGCACCCCCTGGCTGTCGGTCTCGTGGAATACCTTGAGAAGGAACAGGCTGCTTCCGGATCGAATGCGCTGGACGACGAGAAGCAAAATACAATCTCTTTCAATCACGTTGAGGTGCTTGAGACTAAGGAAATCGCTGGGAGAGGGTTGAAAGCCATCGTCAAGATCGACAATCAGACGATCAACTTACTCATAGGAAACGTAGCGCATATGATAGATCATGATGTGATATTAGATACGGCCCATCAATCTTTAGTGGAGAAATGGTCGAATCAAGCTAAATCCGTAGTTGCCATTGCGTCTCAAATTGCATCGGAAGAAAGGTACAAGCTATCAGCGATTTTTTCGTTATCTGATCCACCCCGGGAAACTTCTGCAGGTCTTATCAAGTCGCTCAAAGAAAGGGGTATACAAGTATCGATGTTGAGTGGAGACAATCAGTCGACTGCATTGGCTGTAGGAAAGATGCTGGGTTTGGAAGAAAGGGAAGTGAAAGGTGGTGTGGGACCTGAAGGGAAAGCGGAGGTTATAAGAGGGATGCAAAGGGGTCTGAAAGAGGGCGAGAGTGGGGATGGCAAAGGATTGGTGATGTTTGTAGGGGGTAAGTCACTCATTTCAACTCCCTTCCTATCGCTTGTATAATTCACAGTTTTGGAGCTAATTGACATTTGATTGTCAATCTTTTGCACTTTGCAGACGGTCTCAACGATTCTGTAGCTCTTGCCGCGGCAGACGTAAGCTGTGCGATGGGTCATGGTTCCCAAGCTACCCTAGCTAGTGCAGGTGAGTCCATCGATCCATACTAGAACTGGCATGTACACGCATGACTGACTTACTGTATGGATTTGTAGACTTTGTCCTACTCTCATCATCACTTCCCTCCATCTTGACCCTCCTCCACATTTCGAAGAAGATCATCCTCCGACAAAAACTCAATCTCCTCTGGGCATTGTTCTTCAACGTAGTTTGTTTGCCATTCGCCGCTGGCGTGTTTTACGGTATACATGGAATTAGGTTAACACCCGTCTGGAGTGCTGTGTTGATGGCTTTGAGTAGTGTTAGTGTAGTAGGTAGTAGTTTAGCCATGAGGTGGGGGTTATAGTAATATAGGTGGATATGTCTTAACGAAGCTTTGAAGGAGATTGATAATAGTCTATGTCGACACACCCCATCCTACAAAACCTAGACAATTTGTATATTATGCATATATGCTTGCTGGTCAAGATCCTTTGATTGAAAGATTACCAAGAAAAGACTCTATCGGTTTCATTTTTCTATATACAACAATGATTCCACTCAAGGGATGATCTAGTCTAACTTTGCAATTTCGCATTCAACCTCCTTAATTCCTGAGGTGTAAATCTCAAAATCACAGACATGACTCTGATCAGATTCGGTCTCATCTCTTTATGTTCTAAGAATTGTAAAATCACATTTCGAAGGTACTAACAGGTGAAAATGTCCATTAGCATGAAGCCCTGATATCTTCCTCAAGTACTGAGGGAAAGCATTCACGAACGAAGGATTTACTCACTTCCAAATTCACTTCCTCTTCATCCTGCTGTTTCAGCTCTCCATGCCCACTCGGCGAAGCCGTCGCAGCAGTCTGCAATGTTGTGGGTGTACCCGGCGCACCGGTTTTCGTACTATTACTTTCTAAACTGTTTCTACTCTCGCTCTGAGTCGGACTTCCTATCGATCCCGACACAGACACAGGTGTGGGACTAGGCGAAGGTACACCGGATCTAGGATTGATTGTCGAACCACCTTGAGCTGTTCCCGACCAATATCCTACACCGGGATTCCTCTGTCTCTCCATTAATTGAACGGACGATTGTAATTTCCTCATTTCGTCTCGGAGGGTTTTATTGGTACTTTTCAACTGGGTGATATGGTTCTTGGATTCGTCCAATTGGGTCTGGAAGGTGTGTATCTGAGTTTGTAGAGAGGAGATTTCGTCTCTTGCTGAGCGCTGTGATGCACGAGGATTAAACTGGTTAGCTTCTTATGCAAGAGAGAGGTTCTTGATTCAGATATGATGAGAAACAGCACATAGAAAGAAGGTATCAACGCGGTGGTGAAATTCACTCACTTCAGCCTCGACAGCGACTTGTATATCACCTTTACCCTGTTCCAATTTCCCCTTTAATTTGATCAATTCCTTCTCCAAGGATTTAACTCGTTCTTCACCATCTCCTGCAATCCCCTAAGGGTATCACTAACTTCCATATCCTTTTCCTGTATCTGTCTTCTCAATTTCTCCAATTCTCTTACTCTCTCTTGCAATTTGATCGACCACTCCTCTTCAATCTCATTTCGTTCCAATTCTAAAGACTTGATTTTGAATCTCAGATCTGATAATTTTGATTCTGATTTAGCTTCTGCTTCAGATAACAATTTCTGTATGTCCACTCCTCCCGTGCCTTTGTTCGACGTGGAATTCCTTCTACTTCCCATTGGTGATCCAGATGGACTGCCATTAGGTAACCCCAAGCCCAGTACGTTTCTCTGGTTGGACGAAGAAGAAGAATCTTCCAATAGGGCAATTCGTTCATTAGCCTCTCGAAGTTGGAATTCCAATTCTTTCGTTCTGGTAGACAACAACTCCATCTCAGATTTAGCCGATTCAGCTTCAGCCTGTTTAGCTTGTAGATCTTCAAATGTCTTTTGTTTATTCACATTCAACTCTTTCACTATCGCTTCTAATCCATTCACTTTTGTAGTCTTCGCTGATAATTCTTTAGCATGTGATGCTTTCGTAGTGATCATCTCCAATTCCCAATTAGCTTTCTTACTAGCCATATCTTTCTCATATTTTTCCTTCTGTCCATTCAGTTCCCTTTCGAAGCCTTTCCTTAAACTAGTCACCTCTCTTTCTTTTTCACCTTTGATTCTTTCAACTTCCTCAGATGCCTTTGCTCGTTCGGCTCTCTCCTCGGCACGGTCCCTCTCTATCTCCTCTTTCTCCTTTTCTACTTTGACCAATTTCAACCTCACCGTCTTTAACAGAGATATAGCCTTGGTACGTTTCTCTTCCTCTTCTTTGGCTTGAGTTTGAGCTTTGGCCAAATCCGCCTTAAGCTGAGTAATCGTGCTATTATCCGTTGAGGCAGCTTTCAACTTCTCTTGAGCTTCTGATAATTCACTGCGCAGCTTGGTTATCAGATCAGTTTGCGAAGATCCTTCCAAACGATGTGTATCGCGCAGCTCCTCCATCCGAGAATCTTGTACTAATGTCATCGATGATCGGATCAGCCATATGGTCGAAGGTTATCTGAGTGAGTTATACACTACTTACGGGTCAGTTTATCCTGTAATCTCTTCATCTCAGCTGTGATCATATCCACTTTCCCAGTGACCATCCTGACCCATCCTTCCAGGGCTTCATGGTCTGCTATTCCTCCTTCTAATGGTGTAAGCTCTTTCAAGACTTGATTAGCTTTATGCGTCTGCGTGAGCAAGGTTGTAAATCGTTGTGAGAGGTCTATTCAAACCACAACTATATATCAGTAGCCCTCCACAGATGATTTTTGAAGATCACAGAGATTTGAGACTTACCTTCATATCGTCTTTCCGAATCAGCCAATTTCTTGATTTCCTCCCCTGACAGCTCAATCACTGGCTTCTCCACATCTTCAACATCCCCTTCTATACTAGTCGTTATCTGAACCTCCACTTTATCCGTATCTAGTCCATCTACACCCAGCCCCACTACCCCTTCCTTCTTCTCGATATCAGGAGTAGCTTCCTGTAATCCCAATTTCGGTACGTCCTGATTCGCACTGGCCTGAATTATCGGAGATGCCCCTAATGGATCTGCAAATCCCGGTGAAGGGGTCGTGAGGTTCTCGGTAGCTGATAAGGGAGGTGAGGGAGGCAGAGGATACGTAGCTGGATCAGAGGGATCGGGAGGTGGTAGAGGGATAACGGGATCCAAAGCTAATTTGGAACCTCTGCGACCTGGACCTGATGTTGGTGTAGGTGTTACTGCTCGCGAGGGTGGGTCAGACCCCAATGTAAAGGTGGAAGTGGGTAGAAGTCTAGGATTGGGTGAAGATGGTCTTGAGGTTGAAGGTCCAGCTAGAGAAGGCGAAGAAGTGGGAGAAGTGATGTCCTTCAATTCTTGTGGGTTGGATCCTGATCCCCCTGCTGCAGAACTAGTGGGTACAGTGGGTCTGTTGACCAAATCTTGAGGACTCCTGTTACCAAAGTGGAAACTTTTTCTCAATCCTGACAAAGCGTTCTCAGCCAAATGCGCAGTAGATCCAACATAACTTCCAGCTGCTATTGATCCACTTCCTCCTGTGGATTTGGTAGGCGATACATTATCGCCATTTTTCTCCGTGATCGTGCCGGTAGTAGCTAAAGGCGACGTGGAAGGTATAGGTGATTTGTTGATGGAGGGAGATGCAGATCGACTAGGACTTTCCTTGGGTGATGATGTACTGACGTTCTGGTTGTTGTTGGCATTCACGCTTAGTGCGCGGGCTTGGAGTTGAGAGCCGGTAGCTTCGAGTGTCTTGACTGCTGCGTTCAGCCTGTCCTGGAGAGAGGTACCGAACATGGCGCAGGATCCATGAGACCTAGAAAACAGCGAATATCGATGGTATAGATATCACAGCTGAGTGAGTTGAGTGAATGGAGGGGGGTGAAAGAGATGATGAACGCGATCGACTGTCCGTTCCACAGCTGGAAGTAAGTGGACTCTTGGCGGGTATTACCGAGAACATAACATCATCAGATATCTACATCGTTTCTTTCTTACCTATCCCACCCATTACATCCATGCATCAACCTAGATAGTGTACGAAAGAGAGAACAGATCCACAGCAAGATGGGATACTTTCAAGCAGCTTTGGTCAAAATGGGTATGGCCCAACCAGGACCCAAGATAACAGCTCAGGACCGAGCCATTCTCGAGTGAGTGGACTGATGAGTATTGAATAATCAGCTTACATGAGATCATAGTCTAAAGTTACAGAGAGACAAGATGAAGCAGTATCAAAAGAGGGTAAGCTATAAATTCTATGCCTTTGCTCGGTCAAGCTTATAGAGATTGTAGTTGCAAGTGGTGTTGAACCGAGAGCAGGAAATAGCTAGAGAAGCTCTGAAGGCGGGTAACAAGGTATGTCTTTCTATTCACTCATACGAACGGAGTTGATGATGTATCATTGTAGACACGAGCTCTGACTGCTCTTAGACAACGAAAGTATCAGGAACAGCTTCTTGCCAAAACGGATGCTCAATTGATGACTTTACAGGAACTAGTAAGCTATCTTCGAGTCCACAATAATTGATCAGCTGACGAACGGATATTGTGGTTCTACAGGTTAGCACGATTGAGTTCACACAGATACAGAACACAGTCATGCATGGACTTGAAATGGGTGCAGATGTTCTGAAACAACTACATGCGGAGATGTCGCTAGAGAGAGTGGAGAAATTGATGGACCAGACTAGAGAAGGTGTGGAATATCAGCGTGTAAGTCTAGAACATGCTGTGTTTTAGAGGGACTTTGTTTGACCCGGCTGATTGTTTGTAACATGTCTAGGAAATCGACGAAGCCCTCATGTCTAGTATGTCACCAGAAGAGGAGGAAGCAGTCCAAGAAGAACTGGAACGATTGCAGCAAGAGGCTTTGGTGAGTCTCCCTACGAGTCTTCTGACGTCTTATATAACGATATATGCTGATGGCAAGCTCAGCCTGCTATACCGTCTTTACCGGATCAACAGCCCGTCTCTTTGCCAGATGTACCCGTGGAAGAGCCTACCACGGCTCAACCAGCAGCAGAGAGTAAGTCTCCTTGTATGCTTGCATGCTTGCTTGCTTGCATCCTTAGATTTTCTTGATCGACGATCACTGACCTACCCTGCCTCTAGCTCGACAAGCCGAACGGAAGGAAGAGAGAGTCGCCATGGCTGCTTAGCTATATAGGCAAGCTCACAACTATGAGAGGGGTGCGCCAGTACTTTCAATGTCCACGAACAGGATTCTACTGGGTATCTGCCGGCTTAAACCTAAAACACCCATAACACAACATCTCTTCGCTTGCTTAATCATCACATCTCTATTTTGGGTTCGATCTGTTGTACTTTTATATTCGCGATGTGAGAAGTTGTATATCCTGCATATGATACATTATATATATGTTTGATAACTGATGCTTTTTTGGGGATGGGGAATGGATCTTGTGATTTATCGACCGAAAGAACCGGTGGCTTGAGCTGCACTTCCCATTGCTGACATCCTCTCTCCTACTTTCTTGTTGACCTGAGTAAGATACGGAGCATAGTCAGTATTGGCCATTGATGAAAGATCGCCATGTCGATTCAGGCCATGTCGTTTCTCTCTGCGTCCACTATTTCCTCCGCAAATTTCCATCCTGTTGACTATCCATCGTTCATGACCCTCCAGCCTTCCCCTGAATTATCCCTCACACACCATCGCATTCCCTCAAACTTCAATCCGTACACAAGTTCCGAGGTCGTTACAGCAGGATGGAAGCAGACTCACCTCGAAGAATTTAGCAGTACACCTATCGATACACACACTTTCTCCCTTCAATAAATCACCTTCGACGTATCGATGATTATTTGGTGTTTGAGAGATACATTTGGTGTGACATGAGTTGACGAGTCGATTACTATTAACGTCATGCAATTGGCAAATCATACATGGAAATCCCGTGATCCGACAATGGAGGAGAGCCTGGACCTACAAGACGTCGGTAATCATATCTACACATTAATCGTCAGCTTAATCAATCCTTAAATAGCACGAGGGATGAACGGCTCACCTAATTCAGCAACGGCCATTTCTATCTTAGCAGGATCGACGGACCCTTCAACTGATCGGTCTATTTACATGATTTCAAGTGCGTCAGGCAAGGGAAGGTTCTGAAGCGGGTGAAGCAGGGGCAAAAAACGTACTACCACCACCAAATAAGAACGACATCTTTGCAAGGCTTGTCTTGGATTGCTTTCAATGTAGGTGCCGAGGGCTAGAGTATGTAGGATGGATGCGGATAAGACGAAGGATTCGCTTTCAAAAGTATGCAGAGAAAGTCATCGATGGACTGTGGACTTTTTGAGATGATGGAGGACGGAAGCAAAATTACAAGTGGAGGTGGCATTTTCATGGTAGTGGCACAAGATGATTGCGTGCAGAAAGGACATGACCAAGGAGATGATGAGGTTGAAGTTTGCTCAACCCATCCGATCTTGATGTGCACTTTGATAGCATATCGTCTTTCACTTTTCGGTTTGTACAGGCTTTGCTGATGATTCAATAGATATTGAGAAGGACATTTTACCTCACTTCATGTATGCTCAGACCAGTCATGACTCTCACCTCGGTATGGAAGACTCGACTGATAGACTCGACTGGCAGGTGCACTGGATTCTGGAGAAAGTATACATGCAGATACGAAACTTACGGGCCACACCGTAGGAATGACCTCAGACAAAATGGTGACGAACTCATAGGATGTCTCACTGATCTCGTAGCAACACCTCTATTTTCGATAGGCTAAGCTCATATAGATTTCGCACTTCTGTTATAATCTGCATATATGGTTAAGACAAATTGAAAGGAAGAACATATGAATGCGAATCAAATAATGGCATGACAGATCAGCATGGAAAGATGATGCAGGCTACAGCATTTACCGTTCCCATATCCTCCAGGGGCGGTACGGCACATTTTGTACAATACGGTAGTACATGGAAAGCAACAAAGTCCCAGAGAAGCAGCTCAGAGGGACAATCTTCCTTTCATTTCGCAACCCACCTTTCAATCGAATATATGGTCAAGTTCTTCGAATAATAGCAAATGATCTCCCTATGACATACGCTTATAATCAAGAGACACTGACATCTGCCCTCACTACATATATTTTGGGTACATCTCATTGAGGCTAATAGTCTACCCCACAATCATACAAACACACTAATCTACCAATAGGGCTCAGTCTGGTCTCTGTGCATTGCTATAAATAATAGGAATGCCTGAATTGACACCATCAAATGGTAAGTACAAGCTCCCTTTTGTACCTTCACGGTACACGTCACCGGATCCGATTGACAGAGGGTTTGAATGTAGTGTTTGCAGCCAGTCAATCCAACCCAACACAATCAGACACCCAACCCACTCATCGAACCCTAATCGGGAGATGTCGATTCATCCCAGAAGGTCGATCGTCCTACTTCACTCTCCGGGATGCTCTCACAGCTGATGAAGGACCGGATGTCAATCTTGGGCCAAAAAAACATGATGGGATTTGGTCCGGAGGGGATTTACTCATCACTGTGAGAGACGAGACTGTACCAATGTCAGATGGTACCAAAAAGGCAGTGAAAAGTTATCAAGGCTTGAGTTGGGATACCAAACATGTCAGAGGGGAGATGTACACCAAGTCCGAAGTCGATCACAACATATTCATGGGCAGGGCCTACAAGAATATCAGCATAGTTTCCAAAAGGACTTTACTTGATGTCAATGATCTTGCAGAGGGTTATCATTGGGTCAACAGTAAGGGTCTGAAGAAAGCAATTAAGGACTTGGATGAGTATGAGTACTATGAAATCGACAAGACTCTATCGCGTGCGTCTGAGTGGAACGCATATTATCATTCCAAACTTGATGGGGGTATAGAGTATGAACCTGCCAGGGAAGAACCGGTTCAACTGCATGGACTGATCGTGGGACAGTTCTCAACATCCCAAGATACTGAGGTCGACGACACGAATGGTATGAGCGGTCGGAAAACGAATCGACAGAGGATTAGACAAGTTGATGAGATTGATTTAGATTATGAGATCGTCGAAAATTGATTTGCTTGGCTCGACTTGACTTATGATTACCGTACTTTCATGAATCTCTCTAACACTTACAGTGTTAAGGCGCGAGTTGCAGTATGAGTTTATTATACCTCTCCCTGTTTAAGGAGAAAAAATCACACGTGATACGGTGAAATGGGGATATGGTACATTATGTTTTCTTTGAAGAAATGGATACTGTATATTTTAAGAGAAACGAACCTTCATCCTCCCACTCTCCCTTGTCATGATCCATTGTGCCAGGATGCGTTGTGCGACTTGCTGCATGACGTACGCCACAGCTCCGACTTAAAGGATCCTCACCGACAGCCGACATCCAGTGAATGAGCAGGACTGTATACATATGATCATAATTCCCTGATTTACTATTTTCCAACACCCTAGAAGTGCAAGTGTACGATGTCAAATCCTTACCAAACTACTCGTATGGACGGTAAGATCCTTTTCAATCTCTCTCATGTGAAAATGTAATGATGTCTTGCTTTCTAACCGTTTTCCACGTGAATAGTAGCTACAGTACCATCAAATACTCCAACCATTCCCAATCGGAATCGGACGTTCCTTGGTAAATGTCAGTTCCGTCCTTCCGGCTCTGCCATCAATTTCACCTTAATCGACGCTCTGACATCAGACAACGGCCCCAATATTCGCCTTGCCGAACACTCTCCATCCACTAGCGAGCCTGAAAGACATAGTGGACTGTGGTCAGAGGGAAATCTTATAGTCGATGTGACCGGCGACATTATTCAAAGTCGTGATGGATCGACAGAAGTCACAAGCTATCAAGGTAAACCATGGATCACCCAACCAATAAGCGGAACAATGTATACCATCCGAAATGGTAAAGAAGTACCTGTCGGTAACGCTGTGGTGAGCGCAAGTATAATCCCCAAGAGGACTCTGGTGGGGGGTACCGATATCGCTCCTGGATCATACTGGTTTCACTCCGAAGGTCTTGAACGAGGTATAAAGGCACTGGAGTCATACGAAAGAGAAGCGATCACAAGGGAGTTATCGGTCCGATCAAGTTGGTATGCATTCTCCAATTTAAATTCTGACCGCAAGGAGGGTATACGATATGTATCGTCCCGCAATAGACCAGTAGATTTGGCAGGTTTGATCAGCGGTACGTTGGATTATAGGATGATGGATGCAAAAGATGCCAAGTCAATGGATAAGGAGGATTGGGATCGTTACGATATTGATTTAGACTTCGAGGTGAAGGAGCAGATTGTGAACTAGAACAGGTAGTCTATGAAACGCAAGATATAAGTGGAAGTCAGTTCTCTACATGTTAGTCTCCTCAGTATTCAACAGGCAAGCGCATAGTTGCTTGTGGATTGTTAGTGATTTGTAACGGGAAAGATCATCGGGTATGGGCGAGAATTGTGAAAAGATCCATGATTATGCAGAGAATTAAATACAGAATACCGGTAGCAAATGATTGGATAGTAGAGAAAATAAAAGGGTAAGATTAGCTCGCATAAATCGATCAAACCTCCCAAAATCCGACACGAACAGTCAAAGCCACGGAAACCACGAATAGAAATATTGTCATTGATCAACTATGATTCTCTTACTCCACCTGTTGATCTTTTCTTCTGGTATTTCAAGATCCAAGGATGTACCAATACTTCGGAAAGAGGCAATCGATCTTCGGGGTTGTATCGTAGTAGCTAAAACACACCAGTGCAGTCAGTATTCGACCACTGACGCGACGCAATTCTACTCACCCTTGTGATCAAATCGGCAGCTTCCGGAGAAACACTCTCTGGTATATGCAGGTCTATATTTCTTATCCTTCTATATGTAGCTTGATGTCCCGCATGATCCTATTTTTGCACCATCAGTCACGTTATCTTCTCGTTCAGTCGTGTAACTCACTTCGAAAGGTGGACTTCCAACTAAGAATTCATAACACAACACACCCAATGCCCATAAATCCACTTGAGCAGTATGTTCTTTACCCTCAATCATCTCGGGAGGTAAATAGTCTAGAGTACCGCATAAGGTGTTTCGTCGGTTTGAAGGTGCGTGCTGTAACGACAACAATTATATTAGCTCGTCATCCCGCATTTGATCTCATGTCGTAATGCAAGGAGATATAGTACATACCACACTCCAACCAAAATCAGCAATCTTCAACTCCCCTTTCAGCCCTATCAATAGATTCTCAGGTTTGATATCTCTGTGCATGACGTGTTTCTTGTGTAGATACGATAATGCGTCTGCCATTTGAGCAATGTACTATCGGAGAAGTAATATTCGTTAGCTTGCTTCGATGTCCACAATCAAGGAGGTAAGCTCACTCTACTACTTTTCTTTTCATCGAATCTCCCATATTTACTCAACTGTTTGTACAGTTCACCTTTCATTGCGAATTCTAATACTAGGAAGATCCGCTTGGAGTCGTGGAAATAGCCATATAAGCGAAGGATATTCGGGTGTCTATTCATGATGATATGATACATCAGCTCATCTGATCACATAGTGACATGAGATAATCTGCTAGAGGTAGTACGTGACTCACCTGAGGTTCTGTTGAATCTCAATTTCCCTTCTAACTTGTTTCTCAACTTTCCCTTGTACGATTTCCGATTTGTGCAAACATTTCAGAGCGACTATGAAGTGCGGTGGAGCCTTCGTCCTTGCCAAATACACTCTACCGAATTTACCTTTACCCAAAGGTCGACCAATTTGAAATTGTGGTAGAGACAATGGTATACCTGCGCTGTGTAGCGTGAAAACAAACACGATCAAACCAAATTAGATCAACAGCTTTGATAGTTTATATATGACTCACCTTCCACTATCCATTTCCAGTAATTTGGCCGATTCTCCCGTCACCACCTCTTTGTCTTCTACATCAGCTTCCAGTCCTCCATCGTATTTACCCAATTCCATTCCTTTATTAGACGTCGTCTGGGTGGTACTACTTGGATATTTAGGTATATTGGGATTGATTGAGCTTGACAATGCCCTGGAGGAAGTGGAATGGACCGGTCCATGTAATCCATGTGCAGTATGTTGTTTCAACTTTCCTGCTGGAGAGTTTGTCTGTTTTGTAGAAACTGGAACATTGATACCTGCTAATTTCATCAAGGGGCCTCTCTGAGATTCACCATATTTATTGTTCGTACTTGACGAAGAAGTTAGACCTGTATTGGGAGGTCGAACCAGCCCCGGATTCATGTATTTCTTCAAGACGGGAGGTAATCTGTTCTGCGAAGAGGATTGATTGTTATTGGTATGTGACCGACCAACAGGTGAAGGTGAGGGTGGTCCGCCGCCTGCTCCGAGGGATAGACCGCCCATCATCTGGGCCAAGGGTTGAGTGGACATGACTGGCTGTGTTTCCGAGTATCAAGCCAATAAAATGTGAGATGAGCTATGTTGAGAGGAGAACAGTCGATATGTATGTTGATTGATCAGCTATAGTATTTTGTTTACGCACAGGACAGTTTGCCAAAAAGCAGGCGCGATCATTTCCACCCCAACACCAGAAGATAAACAAACAGCGGTTAGGCACACTCAGCGGTAAGCCAGATTGTGGCGTGCCTGTTGGGTAACCTACCAACGTCCGCCTAAAATCGCCATTGACCGTTGACCGGCTCAAGATATTTGGAAGGATGCCGTGCCGAACGAATCCATCGACTTTTCAATAATGTTGTTGTATTTCATCACCGCATTCTACGATAGCATACCCTCATTCATTGATTGATACTAGAAAGATAGACGGCAAACATGTCACGAAGAGATATGGGAAGGGTAGTGATGGATGGTAAGTCATCAAGTGTAGAAAACCTCTAAGATATACGACTAATGTCTGATCTGATCTTCTGTTCTTCCTCGAATAGTCGCATTCTTCGCTGCATCGCAGGTAAGCTAACAGCGATGTCCCTAACTTCGGCTACTAAACATAAAGCTTACATGATGTCTCTCAGGTCGCACTCTACTACGCACTCCGATACGTCCTATCATCCCTTGATGGCGGTTCACCTTCATCTCGATCATCCAAAAAAGCCAAAGAGAAGGGCAAACTCCTACTTTCCGAGACGGGTTTGACAGACAAGCAGCTATCCGAGTTAGAGTTGGACGAATATGAATCGACAATAGCAGGAGAAATAGTCCCACCATCAAAGATAGATGTGACGTTCGATTCGATAGGTGGTTTGGATGAAATTATCAATTCTCTCAAGGAAACTGTCATTTACCCCTTGACGTTTCCTGAATTATTCGCATCTGCTGGAGGAGGATTGTTATCTGCTCCCAAAGGTGTGCTGTTATATGGGCATCCAGGATGCGGGAAGACGATGCTTGCGAAAGCATTGGCGAAAGAAAGTGGAGCGACTTTCATCAATTTACCGTTATCGAGTTTGTAAGTCGGCTTCTCATGCTATGTTCTCCGTTGGCGAGAAAAGAGCTGATGAAATCCTACAGAACGAACAAATGGTTTGGAGAATCGAACAAATTGGTGGCGGGTTTGTTCTCTTTGGCTAAGAAGGTACAACCTAGTATAGTGAGCATACTTGAAACACCTCATCAATGTCAATCGAAGGGACTGCTGCTTACGTTCGTTTCCTATCTTTAGATATTCATCGATGAGATAGATTCTTTGTTCCGGGAGAGATCAGCTGGAGATCATGAAGTGACAGCAATGATGAAGGCGGAGTTCATGACGTAAGTTGGCATAAAACTACTGTCAATGTCAAGCTGATCTTTCCTCTATCATAGTCTTTGGGATGGGTTGACATCAGGAACGGATACACGTATATTGGTGCTAGGTGCTACGAATAGACCGAACGAGTGAGCAGCTCGCAGTCGAATACCCCTCACTGGGAAGCAAAGCTGACATGAGGCATTACCATCGTAGTATCGATCCTGCCATCTTACGACGAATGCCTAAGAGATTCCCTATAAGGTTGCCGAATTACGACCAGCGTATAAAGATCTTAACACTTGTCAGTTCATTCATATCTCACGGACAAATCCCGAGTAAACTAACTGAGCATTGTAACATCCCTCAGATGCTTGCTCACACCACCCTCGAATCCCCATTCATCCCTCAACTAGCACTCAAGACCGATGGATTGTCAGGATCAGATCTGAGAGAGACATGTAGGAACGCAGCTATGGTACCTGTACGTGAGGTGATGCGAGATAAAGGTAAAGCAGGTAAAGAAGGGTTAGAAGAGGCTAGAAGAGAGGTAAGTAATGACCAAAAATCTTGCAAAGTTTCCATATGCTGATCCCACTATATTTGTTTCAGGGCTTCAAATTACGTCCACTTCGATTGGATGACTTCAATATACATGATTCCCATGCGTATGCTCATGTTGAGCCTAGTCGCAAACAGCCGCCAGGAGCATATGGGGATGCATTGGATTAGATAGATTTGCTGTATCTATGATTATGTGTATACTGTACTTCTCTCATCGATGTATGGTACTCGACGGTCGATATCCGATGTTACATTCGAGTGCTCGGTCTTGGGTAACATAATGTCCCAGGGGCAGAGAGGGATGGCGTAGGCCAGGTTGCGTAGATGTCGATCGTTCAGGGTACAACACGGCGGCTGACTTGTCCGGAGAAAGCAACACTGTACACTGAATTCACGGACTGACTGTAGAAGGCACACATTGGTTACTGACCATGCAAGCAGTTTAACTTTCCCCCCATCCTCTCATTCTCTTCGTTTCGCGTACTGTATCATCCACATCAGCCAGAGCTCCCCCTCCTTACCTCGCGTGTTCTGTGACCTGTCGCTCTTCACGATTACCGGCATACGGGTATGGTGATCTTACTCACCAATCTATTTATACCCTCAGTCACCTTCTTTTGACACTCTTCAACTTTGATAACTCGACAAAGAACACTTCCCTTGTATCTCCTCCACGTCGCCCACAGGTCCTCACCTACAGGCCAACACTTCTACAATGCCTCACTCTCAGCCCTCACCTCGAGTACCTTACCGCGCAACGTCCACACCCCCTCGTTCACCCCTTCATCTCCCGGCCGTCCCATCCTATCGAGCCCCTCAGAGGGAATATCCGGAATCGCCCACATCAGGAATCGAGCGCAATCGTGAACTGCACATCAAACCACCTGTATTCAGTCTGGGTCAACCTCCTCCTCCTCGAAAGCGACATCTACCTAAATATATCAGATCACCTAAAAGGGCTTTGGTGTATTTGGTGTTATTGGGTTTGTTGGGATTTACCGTAAAGACGGCGTACATTCATTTGAAGGGAAAGAAGGTATTGAGTCTAGGATGGAATAAGAGAGGAGGAGAAGGGTTCTTCGGTGGACTTGGCCAGAAATCACAAGAGGAGGAAGAGGAAGAATATGACGATGGGTTATGTAGATTCGTTTCTCCCGTTGAAGCTTATCAAAGGGACTTACATCGTCTACGATCTTTATTCCCAAATTCCCACATACCTTCCTCACCTCACCATCACATTCACAACCATAATCATAGCCATACGCACAGTCATCATACCTATTCACCTACAGGTCATCTAATAATCTCAGATGATCCAGATGCTCCTCATCCAATTCCTCAATTATTGAGTCTAGGAGAGAAAAGATGGGAAGAATTATTATCAAGACAAAGTCGGACTCTCTCAGAGGCCGTTAAGGAATATACCAGGAGGTATGGACGTAAACCTCCAAGAGGGTTCGATAAATGGTGGGAGTTTGCGATGGAACATAATCTGGTATTACCAGATGAGTATGATAGGATCAATCTAGATCTGGCGCCGTTCTTTGCATTGCCTAAAGAGGAGATGAAAAGAAGGATGGAGATGGTAGAGAATATGGAAAAGACTTTTACACTTGTTATTGAAGATGGACAAGTAGAGATTGAGGTGGGTAGTTTCTCTTTCTGTTTGACCTAACTATCGAAAGGATATATTATATGATGTATATCATACTATCTCAAGAACCCTTCCTCTGACCATCACCCTCGCGAATGGTATATTGACATGTTCTTTGTACATTTGACCAGATACGTGATCCCGGAGGACTCAAATGGGGTGGAACCCTCCCCCGAGCGCACGAAACTTCCAATCTCCTCAAGGGATTCATCAAATACTTACCTAACATGAAAGCTACCTTTTCGATATTTGACCAACCTCAGATATACCTATCCTGGGCTAGAAGAGGGTCATTGATTGATTTGGGACTACGAGGGGAAGTAACGACTCATCTGCATGAGACGGATGATAGTGAGGTGAAATTAAGTAGGAGTTGCGCACCGAAAACGAATTTCAGAAAAGATGCGGGATACTCTGAGGGTGAGTCGACATTGCCTCTTTGTCTTGTATATTCAATGAATGTGATAAGTCGAGATGCTGATTGCGTTTGGGGTGATAGGCAAATCATTCATCTATGATAGTTTGGAAGCTGGAGATCCATGTCAGAGTAAGTCCAGCTCGCCCTATATCTGCATCATCAATCTAGACTGACCTGGCAATACCGTCAAACTCAGACCCCTATCTAATTCCTTTACATGGATTGACACTCGAACCTCACGGTCATGATTCCTTACCGAAACCTCATACCCAGCTATTACCTTTATTCAGTCTCGCCAAAACATCGATCAAGTAAGCCCAATTCTACCGACACTTGCCTTTTGATGCAATAGCTGATAAAGGGATGAATCTGTGCAGCTCCGACATCTTGGTTACTCCCTTGGATCAGTTCCATGATAATCCCGGTAAAGACCCTATATGGGAGGAGAAAACCAGTTCAAAGCTTGTTTGGGTGAGTTCATTCACACCGATACCTTGACCCATGTGTGATTCAAGGATATCTAGAGAGGATTGCTGAACTGACATTTGATATTCTCAAATAGCGAGGCAGTCCAACGGGAATATCGATGATGAATCGAACATTACTATGGCGGCAATCCCACCGTATCCGATTACATCACTTTGCAGCCAACACCTCGCAAGATTTAATGGAGTTCATGATACCTGATCTTGGACAAGATCAATCATTTTCTGAAGAAGGGGATGATCAGCTGGGAGATGAACATCGAAGAGGCAAAATACAATATCACGCTTCTGCTCCTCCATCTGATACTTCGTTGAGGTCTGAACGACAACGGCAGGACAAGGAAAGGAGAAGTATGAACGATCCGCTCACTTCGCTAGAAGATGAATACTCGACGGAAGAAGTCATGAAGTTTTATTATGATATGAAATTGTCTGGTCAACCTATACAGTGCTCTGAAGAGGATGGGACTTGTGAGGATATGAGGTGAGCGCATTCTCTGATCTGCCACAAATTGGATGATCGAGCTGATGCTGGATTACATATTGTGTGACAGACGAGAGATCCAGTGGGCAGGCCATCAAGGTGCAGAAGAATTGAATCGACATAAATTCCTCTTGGATATAGATGGGAATGGATGGAGGTGAGTCCTGTACTCACTACCGAGCACCAACCCGCCAGGTTTTAAGGTCAACGCAAGTGTCCAATAGCTGATTGATTATATGGTTGGTTATATGACAGTGGTCGATTTAGAAGATTGATGAGTACAAATTCGATGGTAATCAAAATGACAATGTTCACCGAATGGTTTCAACCTCACTTGATACCGTATGTCCCAAGCCATTTTAACTTTCGCCATACTCATTCGATACCCAAGATATAAAAGGGAATGCTGATGTTTTGATTTGATTGATTGGTGACACAGCTGGTTCATGTACGTTCCTGCCAAGTTGGATTTCTCAGATTTGACCGATATAATGGCATTGTGAGTTGACCCCATCCCTTGAGGGCGTATCTGATATCATAATACTCAACTCGTTCGATTGTTCCATCGTAGTTTCCGAGGAACACCTAAACATCCTGAACTTGGGTTTGACGAGACTGCAGCTGCCCTAGCAAGGAATGGGGTGAGTATAGCCATTGTCAGGGTTTGGGACACTACTGATATAACTGACTTGCGTTGTTGATCTTGGATACTGTCATAGCAATGTTTCGTTCAACGTATGTTCAGGATGGAAGATCTTCAAGCATACATGATGAGGTTGTTCCTTGAATATGCGGTGAGTCGTTCATCATATGTTAGAACAGGGCAGAAGTATCTTGCTGATCGTTGTCGATTCGGGATGTATAGCGTATAGCAGCGGATGAAGGTGTAGATATGGATTTCACGTTATCCGATATTGACATCGATATCGATATCGATAATGAGAAACAAGATGGATCAGCCGATTGGGCAGAATCTGAGCAGAACGAGCCGCAATCGACTATGTTTGATGATAACTCCGGTGTTATGAGTCAAGATGGTCAAGACCAACCCAACGAAGAATATGCCGAGTCTGAGGAAGTACAGATACTTCGGGGAGAAGATATAAGTGGGGAAAGGGATGAGTGAGCGCAATATTTTGATACTGGATAAAATAATTTTCGCAATTTTAGATCTTCACAAGTACGGTATTGTTACATAGATTCTCATGGCGTGTAAACCATATTATCATATTCATAAATTCCTTCTTCAATAACGTTTCATATTCTTTGCTTGGTCTTGGTGTATAATTTGCCAACATGTTCCATTGCATGTAATTCTCACCTTATCTTTAGACCTAGAGCTTTGACCGATGAGGCCGTCCAGTACAAATCATGTGGGTTATATGCCCCTTATCGCAGGCACTCCGGAAGAAATGCTGGCTGAACATTCTTGATTATACAGATATATATGTATCAAAATGCATGGAAAATCGAAACCTACATCCGACTCAAAATAAAAGCCAAACTAACTATGAGGCAGAGATCTGAGCGATATTTCTATGAGCATCACCACCTAAATTATCAGGTAAAGCGTATCTCATATCAGCCTCCGATAACAATCTACCACCGAATAAAGTTTGTCCGTTCTTGGCGTGGAAAGCTGCTAGACGAGCTTCTACTTCTGGTCCTATAGTTCGATCCAATAACATATCAGCTTGTGAACTCATGACAATATCTTAATTTGATCGAAGCCTGAATTATGTAGGGGACGAATTACTCACTGAAATGCCTCATCAAACCCTGAATAGGCCAAGCAGCCGCATCACCCAACGCACAAATCGTATGACCTTCAACCTGTTTGGTCAACTCCAATAACATATCAATCTCCCTTTCCTGAGCTCTTCCTTCTACCATCCTATCCATCATGTTCATCATCCAGGTCGTACCTTCCCTACAAGGTGTACATTGTCCACAAGACTCATGTTTGTAGAATTTAGAGAATCGAGCGATGGCAGAGATCATATCAGTCGTTTGGTCCATTACTATCACTGCACCTGTACCGAGGGATGTTTGAGCGTCTTTGAGAGAATCGTAATCCATCCTGTACACGACCATTTTATTATTAGTGTCTTACCTTCCCTATATGTCATGTGGTAGTGAATAGGGAATTGTCTTTGATAGATTAGATGGATATCACACTCACAATACCTTCTCGCAATCTTCTCTTGGTATGACAGGTACCGAGCAACCACCAGGTATAATACCTTTCAGATTATTCCAACCTCCTCTAATACCACCACAGTGCTTCTCCAACAATTCCTGAAGGGGGATGGACATCTCCTCCTCGACGACACAAGGGTTATTCACATGTCCAGATATACAGTACACTTTGGTACCGGAGTTTCTATCTCTTCCAAACGAGTTGAACCATGCACCACCTCTTCGAGCGATGGTAGGTGCGACAGCAACAGTCTCGACATTTGCTACGGTAGTTGGACATCCGAAAAGACCGACATCGGCAGGGAAAGGAGGCTTCAATCGAGGTTTACCTTGTTTACCCTCGATAGATTCGATCAAAGCTGTTTCTTCACCACAGATGTACGCTCCTGCACCTCGATGCAGGTAGACGTCGAAATCGTATCCTGATCCACAGGCGTTCTTCCCGATCAAACCGGCCTTGTAAGCTTCGTCGATAGCTTGTTGAACATGGGATGCTTCTTGGTAGAATTCTCCCCGGATGTAGATGTAGGCTAGAGAGGGAGAATATATCAGTATAAATGTGATTGTGCTTCCCTAATAAGGCCATACGAACTCACCTGCATTGGCGTTCATACCTCGTCCAGCAACTAAACAACCCTCAACGAGCTTGTGGGGATCACCTCGCATGATCTCTCGATCTTTACATGTTCCAGGTTCACCTTCATCCGCATTGACGACGAGGTATCGGGGTCTGTAGTCGGGGAGATAAGTATTATCAGCATGAGAGATATTGAAAAGCAGTATGATGGTTGAGGATTCAACTCACCTTGGATCCTTCTCCCATCCAGGTTTGTTCACTAAAACAACAAATCGTCATCAGCAAAACAAGATCGATCAGAAAGACGGATGAATACAATCCTCCCGCATGGATAATAGCCATTGATCCAGGGTGAAGAAGCGAAAGTGATAACCCACTAAAACTCCATTTCAAACCACTTGGAAACCCAGCCCCACCTCTACCTCTCAAACCTGAATCTTTAATTGTCTGAATGATCCAACTGTCACCTTTCAGAATGATTTCTTTGGTTTTATGCCAATCTCCTCTACTTTGAGCACCCTTCAGACCATGATCGTGTTTACAGTATAAATTGGTGAAGATTCGATCTTGATCTTTCAATCCTCCATAATGTCTTACAGGAGGGTCAGATACCGTTGCCAGCGATCGAACGGCGATCCTTGAGGAAGAGGAGGCTTTGGATGCGGAGGAGAGGGAAGGGAGGGATCGTATTATTGCTCGTGAACGTATCATCTTGTTTTGAGTGTTGTTGTTGAGTGAGACAAGAAGTATACGATACGATCTGGATAACGACCCAAATGTTCGACAAGCTGAGATGGTCGATGGTGGTTAGTTGGTGGTGGGTGGTGATAATTGAGCATCTCCTCGTTGGCTGAGGATAACATCTGGTACTCGATTGGATGGGATCAATCACACGTGGCGGATATACTCGGATGCGACACAATGTGGCACCACATATACCCATTCACCAGTCTGTTTGTTTTGTCCCCCTTGTGCTTGTCAAGTGGAGGTGGTCCATGCTAGGAGGAATCCTTTATCCTGCCTCTGACCATATTGTGTTGATGGAGGCAGCCCACGATCTGTGAATCTTATGACCCCTTACATCCCTATATTGGACGATCCACATCCAAGAGTAGCGTCAAGTCCTCTCTCCCCCTGACCAGCATGTCACCACCATCCTCGAATATCCTTCTTGATCCCATACCAGAGATCCGCGCAGCGTTAAAATCCAACTCGTTCGGAATATCTTCATCTCACATAATAGAAGAAAATTCGTTTCCTCTCACCCAGCAGGACTTGGAAAGCGTCAAGGACGAGTCCAGAAGCACTGGTACGACTGGTGTACGTGTAGTTGGACGAGCGGAATTTCAGCTATTGGGTGAGGAAGGGAAGGTTGGAGTGAGGTTGGACAGGAGTGGGTGGACTGTGAGTTCAGACTTCATCTGTGACTTTGGCCTCTCATCAAGTCATGATGTACAAGAAAATCATAGTCTCATTATATATGGTACAAGCGTATTTTACGGAACTTATGCATCGTCGGATGGATATGTCCTTAAATATATGACGGTCATTGCTGAGGTCTTTCCCTCTTACGTTCATCCAACACTGCAGGTCGAAACCATACGAGAATCGTCACCTTCTCAGATACATCAAAAGCTCAACAAAACGTACGAAAGCTTGGAATCTCTATTGATAGACATCAGTGAATCGTATGTGAGAGAAATGAACAATGAGATATGGAAAAGGTTCGGGATGGATAAGCACGAGGACGATCAGCAACAGGAGAATATATAGTAATAAAGCAGTGAACATCTGACCTCCCCGCAGAAACAGCTCTCTTTGCGAACAATCAAGTGAACAGCGTAGTTTTTGAGAGTAAACCGTCGGCATTATCAACCATGTAGAACTGTTGTAATCGTATATATCCCTCATGCAAGCTGCAATTACGATCCCAAACCAAGAGTGGTGCATCCTCATATGTCTCCTAGACCTATCAAGAGTATATATACAGGTTATTGTAATCATTAATCCGATTTGGGTTTACTGAGAACTCTGTGAGAGGATTCTCGGAAAACATATTGTTTTGAGCCTGGTTGACCATCGGCCGGTGGGGGAGTGGTGATGGTGTCGATTTGGGCTGTGTGAAAAGCATAGGCATGTTAGCATTGGAAAGGTGAAATGTGGAATTAAGAGAAACAAGTATAACTTGTGACTCACCCTCAACGTAGAGTAATGAACCAGGTTGTAATTTCTCGAGAGCCTCGGCAGCCCTTTCTTTGAAGTTGAATACGGTGAACCAGGATGATTCTCGGACGGGGTCTAGGGGGACGAGATCAGTCAGCTGTGTCGTTTCTCGGCATGGCAAGAGGTACAACTAAACAGTCTATACTGAACGAAGGCGAATACTCACAACCTTGTTCATCAAGAACGGGTTCTGCAAAAGCAAGTACATGTCAATATGGTGTCTGCGTTAAACAGATGATGGTAGCCCATCCACTCACTTCCTTCAGCATCTCTCTTACCGGGCTTGGTAACAGCAAGGGAGTATCTACGAGTGACATCACACAGCATCAGCTCGGTCCTGTACTCCATAAATATGATGGGTGTAGCTGAATTCAACGTACCTGTAGTAATCTTGACCACCGCTGGTAGTTCCCTTCTCAGGGGCAGCACCAAGTCGACCCACAAGTTGGGCTTTGGATACGAATGATCTGCTTTGGGTTTGAGCTTGGAGAGGAGCTCGAAGGGACTACATAACGTGATATGGTCAGTGAAAGTGGAGGAGGGGAAGACGCGTCGAGAATGAGTTAGAGGAATATAGACAAGCAGAAAGGACCTACTTTGAGAGCAGTTGATCGGAACATATTAACTGGTGATTTGTAGTTGTGTAGTATGCAGGGGAAAAGAAGAAAGAGAATCGATGAGAGGATGAACTAGTATCGTTTGTTTACAAGAGCAGATATATATATGTGTTTAAGGAGAAGGAATGTCATTCAGCAATCACTCACTCAATCAACTCATGTTCATTTCCCATTTCGGCGCGTGAGATAGGCAGTGGGTCCGTGCGCATGTCCCAACTAGTACGATATTGGGTGGCAACTTGATTGTACATCCTACATCGTACCTGACCCCTGCATGGTTCTCACATGGTGTCATCCGGTATATCCCGGTATATCTCCGCTTCAATGCCCAGCTTGTGGCAGCTGATTGTTTGCGGGGTAAGGTTAACAATGGTGTGGGGTAAAAACACGAAGAACCACACAAACCTCATCACGACAATACAAAAGCACAAAGATGAGATGGACAAACATCAGAGATAGCAACTCACTCGTCTCAGTCAGTCAGAACATATCACAAGTCACCCAGATGGATGGTGAACCACCATAATCATCGCAATGTCTCGCTCACCTTTAGCTTCACACTCACGCTCACCCTCGACCCAAGCTGAGGCAGGTCCATCACGCCAAACTCGAAACACCTCCCGAACGATAACGGTTGATGACGAGATCCCGCCTTCGGACAAGGACCAAGATCTGGACGAGCTAAACACAAAGTCGGGTCAATCGTCGCCTCATCATGATATCGTATCGTCCGACCCTCTGGCATTCAGCGAGGGAGGTAGTCCGATAAATATCAAGAAGGATTTACCTAATCACAATGAAGGAAATGAAGATGAATATGGAAGGAATGAGAAATCGTTCGATGATACTAGACATACAAAAGGGGAAGGATCGAAGAATCTCATATCGTACTCACGAGAGCGGTCATTATTCACTTCGAAACCATTGCTCAAACATGATGACGAGAATGAACGATCGAAGATCTCAGTAAAATCGATATCTCGTCTTCATTCCAAAGTGAACTCTCGCGGAGGTTCATCAACCAATCATCCCACTAGCACTAGCACTCGCAAGAAACGAAACAGACCTGCTTCTGAGGTGAATGATCAAGATGAACCTATCATCATCGACTCTGATTCGGATCTAGTATCAAACTCTCACAGAAGAAGACCTATCGTAGAAATACCTTTGATGCCTTTGAACGACATTCGAACGTATCTACACCTCAGGAGAAATACTGAAAACCCCACTGAGAGGAGTAGAATGAAGTTACCTGGTCTAATCTCCGAGTCGGAATTGCACTCTTCAAGTGAAGGTTCTTCCGTCGTGATCATCAACAAGAAGAGGCGTAGAGAGTCTTTTGTCTCATATGGATATGAAGATGGAGATGGGGATGGAGATGGAGAGATGAGCGAAGATGAATCCGATATGGCGAGCGACGAGATCGCGTTAAGAAGGAGTGGAAGATCCGGAATGAAAAATGGCAGAAGAGGGTCATATGAAGATGATGGTGATAGTGAGATTGCTGAAAGGACCAGAGCGAGACGACCTGTTGTGAGTTTCTGATCTATTTCATCTGCCTAAGATCGATCTACGGATACTGAGACGAAGCGAGGAAGAGAGATAAGATGGAGACGAGGCGAAATTGGAAGAGTTGCAAGTGATTTACCCCAGTAACGCTCGTATCCTTTGTCGGAACACTTTCAGACAAAGGAAATGAATTGGACAGATACATTCTATCCTTTCATGTTTGTCATTCTTTCTGGCAGTCTTACCATTTAGGTCTGGTCACTTACGTCCTTCTCTACCCTGAATCTTCTTTTATCTCTTCTTTCGTGGACTATCGGCTGACACTACCACAATTCGAGCAGATTACAACTCGACAATCATCCCTATCGACCTTTTCCAGTACCGACTCAGATTCAAGAAGCTACAAAGCCAATCCCAAGGGTAAAGGCAAAGCTAAAATGGGGAATAACACCAACAAACGTAAACCTAAAGCCTTGTCCAGCGACGATGACGAATTCAACTTGATTTCCATGTCGTCGGATCAAGACGATACCAACGAATCTGATGTCTCAGACTTTAGTAAGTCCAACAAGGGTAAGGGGAAAGGAAAAGGAAAATCCAGTGGAGGGAAAGTGAAAGTCACTCAGGATGAATTGTATATTCATAGAGGGGTAAGCTCCAATTCGATCTCATACCTGTCCAGCTAGTGTAGCTTACTCAACAACTGTGATTTTGGTAGTTCTGCGAAAAGTGCTCACGAGAACCTGCCGACGAGATTCTCGACAAAGCGAAGAACAGGAAGAACAGGAAGAAGAAGAGAAAGAGGAACAAAGAGGATGATGATATGATAAGTGACGAGGAACTGGCAAATATGCTGGAAGGGTGGTTAGAGGTGAGTATCGACTATTCAGCTAAAGAATCGAAATTACCGCTCAGTGGACGTCCTAGCTGATGATTGGACTTGGATACAGTGTGAGAAATGTGTAGTGTCTTCTCATTGGGTATGTCTCACATAAAATGAGCTGGAGATTCATCAACGGTAGGAGTGAGCTGATGATACTTGGTGAAAATCGTAGGGATGCCTCACACCGACACAAAGAAAAGACGTCCTTGCGGATATACGAGAACGTGAAGGTACGCCTGCTGAGGGTGAGAAACCCAGAAGAAAGATCGCGATCGACGAAGCAGCCACGTTCGTCTGTGCGAAATGCGCACTCAATCCTGATTGTTTCGTATGTCACAAAGATGATATCAAGGAGAAAACTTCCATTGCGTCAGACAAAAAGGATGTTACGAAAGGTGGAGATGAAGAAGATGACAAAATGGAGGTTGATAAACCTGAGGATCAGAAAGATGACAACGACAAGGATGAAGAGGAGATACCGAAGTTTAGATGTTTCAGGTGTAAACAATGTGTACATTATGAACATTGTATGTCATCTGAACATTGCTGAGATATGAGTGACGGTTCAGCTGACGATCATGAATAGTGGACGTACCTCATTCACTTGGCGAGAATCCTTCTCTACCTGAAGTAGCTTTCCATTATCAGCATAGAACTGAAGAAGGAGATGCTTGGATTTGTCACCAATGCAGGGCATGGATCTGGACTGTTGACATGGTTAGTATTTTGTGACCATGCTAATGGGATAGCTAGAGAGGCACATTGTTAATTTATATCTACCATAGATCATCGCCTGGAGGCCTTCTCCACCTAACGCGATTGAGCCAGAACTCGAAGAAGATGAAAAAGCCAATTGGAAAGATCCTTTACCTCGAGAATATCTTGTCAAATGGACAGGAAGAGGATTCAGACACGTAAGTCGAGCTAGATCTCGTTTCTCGTATGCGTAACATCACAGCTGACACCTGCTTCAGGTCACATGGGTACCCCATCCATGGTTACAAGTACTCTCATCGCCACGACTTCGTCACTTCCTTGAGAAGGGTCCCAACCTCGATCTAATCACGGATGAGACGCTAGCTGCGAAAGGAGACGAGATGGCTCAGCCTACTATCTCGAAGTTGACTGCTGAGGACGATCAACTCTCAGGTCGGAAGAGTGGACATTCACTTGAACATGGTTCTGCAAGCCAGGAGGGGAAGAAAGAATGGAAAGGTATTGGACCTGGTCCTGAGAAGGATGCGGAGAGCAGTCTACCGATCGAGTGGAGTGTGAGTATTCTATTCGGGCGTGGATAATGGCTGCCTGGCTAATTTAGAAGATATATAACAGACGATCGATCGAGTCCTGGATGTAATGCTTCTACCACCTCGTCAAAAGGCCAAACCTTCCACGACGAAGCGCGGGAAGAGGATCATGTCTACTTCACTTTCCGCTTCAGCGTCCGAATCCGGTCAAGCTAGTTCCTCAGCAGTCGCACATGGTGAAAGGAGTCCGGCAGATGAGATGAGGAGGCAATACGGATTGAGAGATGGTCAGAAACCTCCTGCTGAGATGCAGATGGATATTGATACTTGGGAAGAGAAAGCTGGTAGGGAGTTAGATGAGGATGATGTGGACGAAGTGGCTGGGTTGGTCACTTGGTGCTTCGTAAGCTAACTGTTCCCGGTTGAAACAAAAGGGGTGAAGCTTATCAGCAATATATTGATAGGTTAAGTGGGATGATCTGCAATATGATCAATGTGAGTTGGTTTTAACTCAGTAGCGACGGATACCAACTGACCTTTCTCGAGCAGCTACTTGGGACACACCACCGCCTACAGACTCACCCTTATATCCAGCATTCAAGCATGCCTTAGCGAGATACCTACGATCGAGAAAGATTGAAATTCCCGTTCTGACCCCTGATCAAGTTAGAATGCGTGATACCAACGCTGAAGGGTTGTATGTACCGCCTACTAACCAACCGGACTGTATCGTTGGGGGGGTGAGTGAAGCTTTTCAATGTTTTCAAACGGCCAATTTCGAGCCTAAGGAGGCTAACCTATGGACTGGTCGGTGTTAGCAACTCATGCCGTTCCAGATGGAAGGATTCCAATGGTTATTATACAAGCATTTCAGAAGAGAGAGCTGTATTTTGGCTGATGATATGGGATTGGGAAAGACGTAAGGCTCAATTCACCTAGATCATGGGTGTTTCCGCTCCTTGTAGAAGCTGATTTATGGCGTCACTTATGATAGAATTCAAATTGCCTCAGTATTGGGATATCTGGGTTCAAGCAAGTATAAAATATACCCGTGTTTGGTGGTTGTTCCCAATTCGTACGTCGTCAATCTCATCTTCATGGTGCATCCATATTCCGTAAGCTGAGTATCATTGTTATATTCAGAACTATCACTAATTGGGTTAGGGAATTTGAGAAATGGGTTCCACATATGAGAGTGGTGAGTTGGCGTGCTGGTAGAGATGATGTATGGCGAATAACTGATAATAAGCTCAGGTCCCATACTATGGCGAATCAGCTTGTAGGCTTTTCAGTATATAGCCAATAAAGAATTTTTAGCTGACCTTTCATTTGTAGCTCGAAAGATTATCAGTAAATATGAATTGTATCACAAAGGAATGCAAAATAAGGCTGAGGGGTTGAATGCGTGAGTGTGTTATTCGTACGCGCAGCTAGTCAAATGACTTGCTATCTATGGAGTTCCCAGCTGATATGGAGCTCGCGTCTGGATCAGCCATGTCGTCCTCACCACGTACGATATGATCACAAGGCATGATTTTAGGATATTCAGGAATATACCTAGATGGGAGGTATTGTGCGTGGATGAAGGGCAAAGACGTGAGTTCTTGTGTTCATCCATTCCCGACGATGCATGAGAAGTTTTGATACTTGTCATATGCTGACTTGCCAATACTTGATCACTCGTCATCAGTTAAATCAGATACAAATGTGATATTCAATCGACTTAAAACGCTCAACAGCGTTCATCGAATCTTGTTGACTGGTACACCTTTCAATAACAATTTGAGAGAACTATTCAATCTGCTCAACTTCCTTGATCCTACTACTTTCAGGTCAGTACGGTTCCACCAAATCAGCTTTATCTATATCAACGACATCAAAAAGAAGCTGATCAACCTATTTTAATCATGGATAGACAATTGGAAGATCTAGAGAAACGATTTGAAAATCTGAACGAATCGCTCGTAACGGAATTACACGAGATGATCAAACCTTATATATTGAGGAGAATCAAAGCGGATGTATTGAAATTGCCGCCAAAGGTGGGTTATACCTACCCCTTTAGAGTGCAACATAAAGCAATACTTGAACTGACGTTGATGTTGACATTAACGTTGATCTTGGGAATGGCAGATCGAAATAATTGTTCCTATCTCATTGACGGCGATTCAAAAACAGATTTACAAGGGTGTGTTCGAGAAAAACTCTGAGTTGATCCAGGCTATTCTGAGAGCTAGGAAAAAGAAAATGAGGTTGGGTAGATAGGTCGGCACGACAGTAAGAGAAGAGAGAACTACTATGATCATTCTTCAAAGTGGATTTGATTGATCGATTATGATGAATTTATCAGATATTGACGAGAAACATATACATATGATCGATCACTGTAATCATCAATGCATTATCATTATTCACGATGATCTTTCAACGAATTCATGCATTTGATCTCAATTCCATTTCGTTCTGTCGTGAATTCATTATTATTATACTATCTGATCTACAATTTACATGTCTCGTCTTCTTTTGATGATTTACATATCTATGTATATTTTATATCTATGATGAAACTGATTATTTTTTAGCAAGAACAAGATGAATTAATGATACTATATATATATATACAATCTCCTTCCAACTTCTACTAGGCATTCCTCAACTCTTCCATCCTCTCATACATTCTCTGTTCAGCCGCTTCTCTTAATTCGTTCAAATTCCTCAATAAAGATTTAACACCTTGATAATCGAGGTTTTCAATCACCTTTTTTGATTTCACAGCTTCTTCCAACATGTTTAATATCTTGGTTTGTTGGGTATTTCGTTTATTAGGTGATGCTTTGATCTTCTCTCTGATTTGGCTTTGGCTTTGGCTTTCGGTTTTGGTTTTAGAAGGAGATGAAGTAGAGGTTGAATTGGTAGGTGAGGGGGTATTAGATCGTACTGATGATGATGAGGCCGAAGGACCACTTAGACCGGATCTGATTAATGATGGTCGACGTAAGATCGAAGAAAGATCTTCAGGTGCATCTACAACGAGGGGATTTATATCAGCATATACTCCAGCTGTATCGGTCGATAAATATCAAACTCACCATCGAACCTTCCATTTATACTCTCACTCCACACTTTACTACTAGTACCTTGAGAAACCCCAGCTATCAATTCATCTTCCTCCCTCTTCCTTCGTCTTGCAGATTCAGGAGATAAAAGCAACTCGTCCTCCTCTTCTTCGTTATCAATCTCAATTGGCTCTGGCAATTCAACTGATCGTGAAGGTGAAGGCAGCGATCGCTGTGATTCGGTAGTTTCTTCAATCTTGGATCTTGACTTCCGTCTTTTGGATCTTCTAGGTTCTGAATCGATCTCATCAACTTGAATCTCAGGTATGATGGCTCGTCCTTTACCTTTCCTGTCTTCTGATTTAGACTGGTCTACAGGTTCAGGTTCAGGTTCGATCCCTCGCTTTCGCTTACTGCTTCTGATTGTCGTCGAAATCGCAGAAGCGTTGGAGGCGATCGATTCAGTTGAGATACTCTTACTTAACGATTTTACAGGTTGACTTTGAGCTGCGACTGCAGCTTGAGGTTGCGATTGAGATGATGAGCTTTCCTCGGTATCATCGCTGATAGAAGCAGTGGCAGAAGCCGAGGCAGGAGTCGATGATCTTCGCTTTTTGTTGTTCCTACTCTTCTTACTCTTCTTCGACGTGACTTTTTCTTGGCTCTTCTCTACACTTGGTTCGAACTGAGACGTATCCTCAATCTCCTGTTGAAGATCATTATCCGCTGCTGGCTCAACTTGCGTAGCAGGAGGAAACAGTTCAGTTGGCGAGGGTGCGATCGAAGGCGAGAAGAAAGGCAACGACTGGACTCTCGATAACCACCTACTCGCAGACGTGAGTAAAGAGGGTCGAGAGGGTGATTCGGTAGATGGGGTCGGCCGAGCATCGTGAGTGAGCTCGGATGTTGATTGAGCTACCGATTGAGAGAGTGCTGCAGTGGTCGGAATAGGTTGAACCTCGAAATCTAGAGCGACCTCATTGGGTTCCGGTTCTGGCTCAGCTACCACATTCAGCGGTGCGTCATATTCGAATTCTGACTCATCCATCGGTACTTCGCTAGTCGCAGGGGTCGGTGTACCTTCAATCACATCTTCCCGTACCACTTCATTCTGTTCTTCCTTCATCTCGACTTCAGGTCCAGCTGCTACAGCTGGTGTATGAGTTGAAGAAGGCTGTGGTTGTGGTATCCCTTTTCGTCTATAGTATCCTGGACTGGGTACCACAATTATACAATCTTCACCGTCCTCATCAACTTCGGAATCTTCCACCAGAGGTGTGATGGGTACTTCAGGTAACGATCGACTATTGGGAGGAGGTTCAATCTTGGGTCGTCTGGTCTCAGGTAAAGCTACATTATAGAAAAAAAAAAAAAGTCAGCTGTATATCTTACAGACTGTGTGCGCAAGCTAGCTCACATTGCATTTCCATACTTTCGTCCACCTCAACACCAGTGACTGTATCAGTCGACTTTCTCTTTTTGGCCTTACTTTTACCTTTCTTACCAGCCTTCTTCGTCGCTTTGGATCTGGTAGCTCGAGTCATAGCTGCCGGACCAAAAACGTCTTCACCTTCTTGGCTCACTTCATCCTTACCATTGGTGACAGGCAAGGGGGTAGGCGAAGGAGGTTCGATAGTATCCTTCGTGGCATCTACCAATACATCCTCTTCTTTTTCTTGTGGCTGCTCATTGTCAAGCTCATGCTGAAGTGGAAGTTGAGGTTGAGGTTGGGTAGGTTCGATAGATTGCGAGATATCAGCATCATATTCAGGATTCGTCAATTCGACTTCCATCTCAATCTCTATAGGTTCTGGCACAGTGGGTTTAGGTAACTGCTGAACATGAGGGAATCTTGCCAAGCTCTCTTCTTCAGATAATTGACTATCGCCTTCCAGTCCTGGACAGGTGATCATGCCAGGAACAGCCATCAACAAATCTCGAAGGAAATCAGCGACATCTTCTGAATATTCCAATCGACCAGATGACGCAGTACCAAAAGTCTTGTTCCAGAAAGATTGGAAAGTGATTGGTACGGCTGATGAAGTAGCTCTGGAGATTCGAGGGATATACAATTCAGCTAGAGAGTTGAGTGTTTCAGAGTTGACGGGGAGTTCTTCGGTAGGCATCGAGGATGAAAGTGTATCGAGAAGTGAAACGTAGATCACGTCGAGCTACAAGTTGACACACGATAAGCTGTAATCATAGATAGTTGCGACATGAAGCTCACCTGTTGATTCATTTCTCCCTCTACTACTCTTTCCCTATCCTCTAGCCAAATTGCCAACCCACTTTGAACAGGTTTCAAAACCTTGCCAACGAATTGTTTAGGTGTACTCTCCAACGCTCTAACCAGGTTGTTCAGCAAGTCGAATACAGCAGGTGAGAAATCCATTTTGGTCTGAGTTTCATTCTGATTATCAGACACAGGGTACGCCTCAACCAGAGCGTTATTGAGCAAAGTGAGGAAATCGGTAGGAACGAAATCTTCATCTGAGATATGCCAGGGTGATGCCTGTGATCCTTCGGTAGTAGGAGTGGTGAACGACATCCATGAGATCGCAGAAGCGAGACAAGAGAGTGTGATAGTTGTCGAACTGGTATTTTCACCTTCGCCAAGGAAATCTTCCAAATGACCTGCTAAAGCTTCTAAGACACCGCAATTTGATCCAAACCTCTTGGCTCGGAATCGCAATACGGTGACTTTCAGTAGAGTTTCCCAGATCTCGAGATCGGATTTATCAGCTTGACGATGCCAGTATGAAGTGACTTGTCGACCTCTGAATGGACCTGAGAGTAAGGAGACTAGTAGAGCACCGGTGTGGTTGGTAGATGAAGTTGTGGAGGATGGCTGAAGGTCAATGATTTGCGTCCATTTGGTGGCTAAGAATAAGGACGATTGTCAGCTATATAATACCTATCAGTTGGACCGGGAAAAGGTAGCTTACCCAGCAATCTCCAAATATCTATTTGTATCTCCTCACAATCTTCAAATAGGAAAGGCATAGCATTCGTGATATCGCCCAATAATTTCCCAGCATAGCCAGGCAACGAGCCTATATCTAACATGTTCGAAACTAATCTTTTGAGTTGGTATTTCGACGACGGAGAAGCAGAAGGTAAATTCGATCGTAAAAGTTGACCTAGGAGTGTACCAGTGACAGTCGGATATCCATTGGCATCTCCTCCAAATGCATTCTGGAATATACTTGGATTGCTTTGCTCTGAGGCGGAAGAAGGTAATTGATCTGGTCGAAGTCTGATAGATCCCAAAATATCTTCACCCAATACCTCAACGGCCACATCGAACAGATGAGATATCATACCAATCCTCAATTCATCTTCGTCCAGGAGACACCGTCCCTTCTCATCTATCTGACTTATCGGTACGTAACTCTTGGGGTCTCGATTGAGTATCTGAGCAAGTTGCGTTGTGACAGTCTGTAGACCGACTAGAAAAAGGGGTGTAGGAGGCGCATGAGCGATTTTAGCTGATTTCAGAGCCGAAAGAAGGTTTTTCCATATAGTCGATAAAGGTCTTGGGATGATTGGTACACCATTGTCGTTTCTAACCCACTCTATAGTTGAAGGATCATTTATACCATTTATGCTGGATAAAGCTTCCTCAAAAAGGGTTAACAATCGACCTAATCTCTTCGCAGCCCAAAAATGGCCCCAGGAAGGTATATCGGAGGGCTTCAGTTCATCATCTTGAATATCGTTCAATAGATTTGTAAAATCGGTTTCTTTCTCTTTGAGAAATACTTCTCCACTCATATATCGGGTGACCAGTAACGTGTCCAAGCTCCACTCAGGTCGGGACTCGCAAGTAGGTGAAGTGATAGCTTCCAGTATCTGCCAACCGTGAATTGTCAATCTGTCGACACCGCAGATAGCGAAGAAGGATCTTATCATCGGATTGACCACTTTCTCCCATGCGATATCAAGTCGAGGCAATTTTAATTCTTCAGGCGATAAGTCAGGTAGGACCATCCCGCCATCTGAAGAAGGTAATCCTGATATCTGACTCATCTCTTTGGCAGGTAAATCTTCATGATAGAGCGCGATACCCGTGTAAGCGTATACAACAGCCGTTGATCCGAGACCACAAGTGACGAGCCATTGCAGTTTCTTGCTCTTCTCTGATCGTTGCCAGACACAATGCGATTCTACGCCGGGTTTGGGATTGGTTAATGCTCGAGCATAGGATGCTTTATCGGTTGCTTTGGCGAGAGCAAGGTTAACAGGGAATTGGATACTGGCAGTTCGTTGTTCGACTGTCTGTTGAGATGATGCGGCGAATGGTTTGTACGAACATGTGATATGACCATGTTCAGTGATCGAAGAAGCGAATCCGGAAGAGAGGTAAGCGTGAATGGCATGATTCCATGCGACTCGAGCGAGGAGAGGTCGTACAACATTGGTCGAAGGTTGTAATGATCGCTAAACGGGTCTAATGTCAGTTTACCAAGCTATCATCTAGATTTTGAGGCAACTCACATCCATGATATGATCGAAACCACTTGATAATCCCGAAGAAGCATAAGCGGAACCCATAAGAGTCACAATCACACTCCAAGCAGCACAAGCCCAGTGGACGTCTGTAGTAGAACCGACGGTATCCTTGAAAATCTGCTCAAGGGAATGCCATTCTAATTTCTTCTCGCCATCTTTGCCATAGATCGGCGCTTGTTTACCAGGAATTTTCAAAGCGCTTTTCAAATGACTGACTATGAAAAATTCACTTTTCGAAATCAACATTTTCACTTTGATCCAATTCTCCTTGATGACTGGATTACTTGGATCTGCCATCAAGGCATTCTGGGTTGTAGCGAGTAAAGTGAACTTGGCTCTGGCGAAAGCTGAAATGGCCAGACCTGCTTTATATCGAATGAGCTGAGCAGGGCTGACCATACCTTTCAAACAGGTCGATAGTAGATCGGCATAATGAGGGAATAAGATGGTTGGGTAATTCGAGACCAGATTCGTCACTGCGTTATAGCCTTCTTTCTTAATTGCACTTGGACCTTCTTTACCCGAGATCATATTCCCTCCCATTGATCCTAAATTATCCGCCATAGCACCTTCCAAAGCTCGAACGACTTTATCTTTGACCGGCTGTACACATGCTGAGGGGATATTCATTTGAGCGAGGATGACAATGGAGAGGTAATATGTTCGTTTAGGATTAGGAGTAGGTAATTTGGGTGTTCGAGGTATTATCATCACTTGTTCTAACATTGACTGTAGATCTGCTTCACTGAAGCATGAGAAAAGGCGAGGTGAATGAAAGGTAAATGCGAGAAAACGAAGGACCGCTGCGCCGACACCAGAGGCTTCTCTTCGATATCGTACTTCCGACTCTGTATATCCCTGTCGAGCTGCTTTCGTAGGTGAAGATGATTTTGGACCTATGCCGGGTGTGGGAGAAGGTGTGAATCGACCGCGTTGGCCAGTAGAAGTCGGTGTGTAGTCACGAAGAGGCGTCAAACCTCTGAACGGTGTATGATCCCCTTCACTGGAATCCATCTCACTATTTGGTAACTTGCCTAGCAACCTTTGTAAGTCTCGCTGGATTGCTCGAACCATAGCGGGCGCTTCATCTTTGATAGGTTGTGTTGACACTCTAATATCATCTACTTGGGCTGTTGTGAGGGGCTCGGCGTTATCGTTCTGGAATGGTATGCGTGTCCGTAATCGTAATGTGAGGGTGTTATAAGCTTCTTCCAACGTTAACAGATCTTCTGCACCGTCCAATACGATACCGATTAGAGAGGAAGTGGATAAAGCACCATCTTCTTCAACATTCTCTTCCTCTTCGTCTGAACTATCACCATCTACGATGATATCTTCATTACCTTCCGATGAGATTGGTTGTCCAGGTAAGTTGGTCGATGAGGTACTATCATCTGAACTTGGCATATCGTCTTGCGCCCTCCCTTTCCCTTTCCCATTCGTATCTCCAGCTGCGTTTCTCAGTATAGCCAGCTGAAACGAGTCCTTAGCCAACAGCTTAGGTCTCTTTCCGCTCACTAGTAGTCTGGCGGCCTCTTTATTATTCAAAGTACCTTCTTCGACCGAAGCTGCTAATCTGATTTGCTGAACCACGCGTGATTTTAGGATACTCCGTACTAATAATGGTGTATCTGACAGATTACGACTCTGAGGTTTGCTTCTGGAGTGGGATGGTGAATCGATGGGTGTCACGGGATCGGAGTATGATCGAATGGATGAAGGGACTTTGGGTGTTAGATGATGGGTAGGTGAAGGTAGGATTAGGTCGTCGGAATGGAAGTATTTGGTATCTGTCCGAGGAGAGAATATCACTCCTCGTCTATTGATAGCTGCTAGTTGAAGAAGACAGTTGAAAGTTAGATTAGTTTACTTGTTGTATGAAGAGATACATAAGATGTGATAAGATGTGAAGTGCTACGTTGACTCACGAATGGTCTTACTTGGTCCAAGCGGTATTATCGGACTAGACGATGAAGCTACCAAAGCTCCATCTTGCATCATAGGGGATGATGAGCTTGATCCTACATGCGTATCATCGTCGGTATAGAAGGAGACATGAGAGCGATGTGATGCGAGGGTTGACATCTGTCTTTGGTGACAGGTGGGATAGTGTCAGTGTTGTGTCGGGTGTCGCGATATGAAGGTTGGTTGATTGATCGGTGAAGTTGATAGATGGAAAAGGACTAGGCTACAATGATGGGCTTGGGTAGTATTGAGTGAGGAAGTAGTATAGCAGTCACGAGATTATGCGTGAGTAGATGATGAAAGCAGTGATGATGATGATGTATGGTGGTAAGGTATCACTGTGAGACAAAAGTAATGTTCGTTTGTAGAGAGAGGAGGCTGAATGCAGCAATAGAAAATCACGAGATGATCCTGGCAGCACTCTGAAAACCCTTAACGCGTCTGATGGTACTCGTACAAAAAAGTAATGTTCATCATTCAGGATCAAGGCACACAAACGCGTAAAGGTAATACCACCGTGGGAGAGTGGAGGTAGACCACCTCACCCACTCTCTTCTGGATCAAAGGATAGGATCAAAAGTGGGGAAGCGCATCGACGTTGGATTGATGGTGGTCAAGATGGAGACGACTCGAAGTCATGACACAAACTTGGCACAGCTCATCTGATTATGGGCTGTTGGACCTCCTATGTCCTACTGAGTGATATGATAGGTCGGAATATCCCTCAAATATCTCACTCAGTCTCACGAAAGGTACGAGAGCTACGATCAAACTCTCAACAGACTATCTCAAAGCTGTGTGAGATTGATCACGACGGCTCAAAGGAATGATCAGCATGGAATCTCTATACACAGCATGTGGCCGGTATCATAGGAGAAGAGATCGGATGATATCAGCCATCTGAAAGACGTCATAGCGTATAACACAAGCTTCTATGAAAGGAGAGGAGAGAAGAGGAAACACACAAATGTGAGTGATAGACCAGGGCTATGTCATTCGTACAAGTGTACTGTATTTGCCACCCATATCAGATTCCTCTACCTTTGAGATATGAGAGATACGGTGATGAGTGAGATGAGTAGGTCGGTGAAACAGCCATTACCGCTTTGCACATACCATAGTTACTCATGATCACTCATATATGAGGGAATTCCGAATTACCAGACTACAGTCATCCGAACCTATATATATATATATATGTGAAGACCACCTTCTTCCATTTTCATCTCTTATATATTCAACAATGATCACCTAGCACATCTATCATTCATCCTTATCTTATCATACACCTATCATACCACACCACAATCCACATGCACACCAACAACATGACTTTCTTAACGATCCTCTTAACCCTCTTTTTACCCGTGATCGGATCTAGTCCTTTAGTAAGTCACCTCATCCCAAACACGCATTCGGGGTAACCTCGTCGATACCACGACTTTAACTAGGGGTCGATCCTTGTTATCTTATCTTTTCCAGTCTGTGTAATCAACATTAAGCTGATACATGCTCAACCCCTCTATCTAGCCTATCCCAGCAGCCACTGAACCCAACTTTACACCATCACCTGAACGCTCGGAAAGATTTGCCACCCGTGCAGAAGAGAGTGGTGGCGGTGGTGGAATAGGTATAGGAGCTATAGCAGGTGAGTATCTCACAAGCCATAAGGTCATCCCAAACAAGTGAAACTCAGTGCTAATCATTCCATTCATAGGTATAATCATAGCTGTCCTAGCTATAATCCTCATCATCCTATTCATATTCATCCACAACCGTCGACGCAACTCCCTATCTACACTCACAAGCTCGGCAACCTACATATCACCCCCTCCAGCATATACTTCACCTCCAACCAAGATCTACTACCCTTCTCAACAGCATTATCCTACTCTTCCTAAATATACTGGACCGAACACTTCTGCTGCATACGTACCATCCTCAGGAGGAGTGAGATTCCCTTCCGCCATCTATCCAGGTAGTAATAGGGGGTATTATACCCAGCGAACAGAGGGAGGGGAGAGGGGAGTGAGATTTGGTGAAGTTGGTGTGAGGGGCTATCATTGATGTTTACGATGAATACCTTTATGTTAATCGATCGATTAGAAATGAGGAATTTTAGACGGAAGAATGCTGAAGAATCGTAGGGGTACTGTATGGGCTTTGGACTGAACTTGTTTTTAGAATTGAGGAACTGTATTACCAGATACCATAGTATACTATGTTTAGTTTAGTCTACTTAGACACTCGCTTCGAACCTTTGACAAATGACTGATGACTTGTCAATCTATGTTGCTTCTGAGGTCCTAATGAGGTTATATCATATATCTTATACTTGTATTTTCTGTAAATATTTCTTTTGTTTATCTGTATGTATGATCAATAAAACTTGTACCACTATACGGGTAGTAAGTTATAAGCAAATCATGAGCATTAATTCATTCGTCAGATAAACAGCTATCTATCATGGTAATCTGGTATTATGAGTATACGAGTATTATGGATATAGTTATTTACAATATTTTCGAAAGAGGTATATGATAGTGATCAAAGGACACAGTATTAAAAACGTGCAGGGTAACAAGGACTGAGCAAAGTATATATATATATATGTACAAAGAGAGAATGAGGCGAAACCAAATTAATGATATGGAATGGTATTACTCTGATATTGATGAGTATAGGTAAAAGGGGTATCGAGATTGCATCTAAGGTTGAGGGGTGATTCCATGTGAATATTCTTTCTCGACTAGATGCAAACTCCAGCATCGTCTGATGCATTTGATTTAGGATCGACCACAGATTCAGTAATTTTCTCTTCTTCTTCAACTGGTTTGACAATTGAGGTAGATTCCAACGGTGTAATGTCATTCTGATTTAAAGCGCCTGCAGGTTTCACATTCGTCGGTATCTCTTGAGTGGGTTCGCTCACGCTGTCCTCGAGTTCCTCAGTCAGTGGGACATTTGTGTCTTCTAGCTCCCTCGCCGAATCGCCTTCTTCTTCCCCGAGTCTACCCACTCTCTCATCCGCGGGTCGGAGCACATGGACCTCTTCAACCAATTTCTCATGTAAAGCTCTAGGAGTTTCCTCTTCAACTTCCTCTTCCTCTTGTCCTTGCAGCTGAGCATCCTCAACCCACTGTTCACCATCATCGGTAGTAGGTAAACTAGCATCCTTCGACATGTCAGTGGAACTAGGTACAGATGATTCACCATCTTCAGAGATCGTCGACAGATCATGATGGTCATAAACTGGTTCTTCCGCTTGGTGATGGTCCGATACAAGTGGAGAAAGGTGATCTTGAGATTCGGTTGGATCTTCAGAGATGATAGGTTGGTTGTCGGAAGATAGCTCAGTATTCAAGGAGGTTAGAGTCGTAGCGTTGATCGGTTGACCTAGAATGGGTGGGATATTTGACGCCTTTGCTGTTTCGTTCCAAGTCGCTTCAGCAAGACCTGAGTTAGGCAGGACATTGGTCCCGGCTGAGGGTTCATCGTATGACTTTGAAGCTTGTAGATCATCGATAGGTCTCGAAGAATTCTCAGCTTTACCGTCTTCTAATGGTTCCTGAGGTTGATCAGCTTCTACGGGAGCTAAATCCGACGATAAAGATACCTCATGCTGATTAGCTGGGATCTCGAAATCCTTGTCAGGAGGAGGCACAGATGATTGATGCGTCATCGGGGCATCTTCAGCTTCGGCTTCGTCATGAGGCACTTGATCTGTTAGATGTCCATCAACCTCGAGAGAGGGCTTCTCTTCAGCAAGCGCTGCCTCGACGGATGGTTCGAGTGAGTCCTGCAGAGGTGCAGTCACATATTGACTGGAGAGATCTCGAGGTACAGCGGGATCCTCGGTGGTAGAAGGTAGCGAAGCGGGAATTTCAGTCTTCAAGGCTGCAGCTTGGGGGGAATCAACGGACTCTGAGGCGGTGTCGGCGATAATTTTGGGTTTGACAGGCGCGACGGACGTGTCGTTCTGTGCAGTCGGAGTATCTTCAATCTTGCTCGGAACAGGTACACCATCCACCTGATCCCCAAACGAGTCCGATACAGCTTCATCTTCATCTCGTTTTGGCGTTGCATCTTCAATGGGTACAATTGTCATCTTTGGTGTACCCGCTATGCAAACATCATCAGCTAAAATGTCTTGCACACGTGCACTAGCGATGTAAAGCTCACCTGTTGATGCTGTATCGACTTGATCTGCCTGATCTGATACATCCTGAGCAACATCATTGATTTTGTCGGACGATCCGGTTCTCGTGGGTAGTTGCGATGAGTCGGATGTCTCTACTGGAACCGGAAGCTCTGCAGGTATATGGAAAGTAGATGGTTGAGAGATCAAAGGAGTTTCGGCAGGAGTATAGAAATTTTCTAATTCAGTTTGAGGAGTATCTGCTTCGACGTTGACGCGATCTTCTTGAGCTTGAGGCGTATGCTCATGAAATTCCTCAGCTTCTTCTTCGTTTGGCATTTCATCTATAACAGCTGGTTCTGATGATGGGATGTTATCGGTATTGAGCTGCTCATTCGGTGCGATTGGGTTAGTACCCTGACCGTCATACTCATTACCAACAGCGGGAATAGGTCGAGTGTCGATATCGTCCCTAGGTTGTTCGGTGGCAACAGGCTCTTCAACTGGGTTGGTAGCTTGGTGCACTTCCGAAGCGAGAACAGCGTCTTGCTCGATCTGGGCTACCGCTTTGCTTTGAACGTCGAATTGCGCATCATCCTTCACGAGCTCCTTCTCTTGTCCCTTTTCAGGCTGAGGCTCCGTGAACTCCTCCACTATAGCATGAACAGCTTCCGCAGCTAGTCCAACAACAGTTCCCAGTCCAGCTAAACCAGCTCCGATTATACTCGAGGATTCATCTGTCTTCTGGGGTCCTGCCATATTTTCATCGTCATGAGGAATTGGGGGCATGGGAATATCCCTTTCTTGTTGGTGATCTTGAGCCGTACTGTGTTTATCAAGCGGAACTTCGGGTGGTACATCGTCTTTCGGCATTTTGGGGATTCCCTTTGATCTGTCTTCATCCTGTTTTGGTATGTTAGAAGCAAGATGTGGAGGAGGTGAAGGTGAAGGAGCCATCGACCGTTTCGTCCTCCTAGGTTCAATCGCTTCATTAACAACTTGAGGCACAGAACCACCTTGATCTTCCACTGGTGACTCTGATTGATGATTCTGGTTACTTTGGAGATCAACTGGGTCAAGTGAATCTTCCATACTTGATCCAGCAGTGACCGGCGCAGGAGTAGGTAAAGGGGTATTTTCCCTCGTCCTATCAGGAGTAGGAACGAACAAAGCTCTGGTTGAAGCTCCATCAGAAGTGATAGTAGATCCGACTTCCGCGATTCCACTTAATGTCAATCTTGAAATAGCTTTGTGTCGAATTGGGATATCTAACGTTCTTCCTTCTTCCTCTTTAACTGCGTCGTCACTCTTCTGGGCATCGCGTTCGGGTCTGGTTGTGGTTGGTGTGGAAGATGGATGAGTATCTAACCAATATTTCCAAATTTTATCATCTGTAGTTTTCCATTTACCCAAATTTTGAATCGGTTTCAAATCCAAATCTATAATTTTGACTTTGCCACTACCTTCCACCAAACTCCATTTTCCCTCTGTTTTCTCAGTTGAAGTCGAGAGAGGGGGAGAACACGAAGCGAGCGTGAATTTCACAAAGACTGAACAATCTTTGAATATGGCTGATAGAGCAAAAGCTATCATCCTCTGTCTCAAAGTCCAAGCATCGGCGGTCTTCCCCGCTTCGGGCGAAGAAAGATAGAGTTTTATGAATTCTTTCAATCCGGCTGATGTGGGAGAAAGTATGAGAGCTGGGTCGAACAGTTCTGCATCAGGATGAGCAGAAGAGAATCGAGATGCCAGATCTGATATATCAGTGGGATCAAGGGTCGATTGTAGGGTTTTGAGGATCTGGAAGACTTGTGAGCTGTTGAGGATCGGAATAATGGATGAGGCGATGGAATCTGCCAGGCTGTGTCCATCATCAAAGTATTTTGCAACGTCCTCAGTCTAGACGAGTACCATGTAAGCTCCCAATCTGGTGTATTTCCAAATTCGGCTCACCTTATCAGGACTGATCCTTTCTCCATTGACAAATACCCTCCAATTATTCTCCTTTCCCTGACTATGCTCCCAGATCCCCCATAGACCATTGATCGCTTTTTTCATCCTGACTTCCTCACCGGAATATAGATCTAGCGGACAGAACTTGCCTTCTGCTGACGAGTCGTGGCCCTTCAGATGACGGTGCATGCAGAATCGACAATGTTTAGACTTGATTTCGGCAGCTTCGGGCGGTATGATGGTAGACGCATCAGGTAAGAAGCCCCATTTAGGCTATTCAACACCAATGTCAGCTGAAGGTGCCATGACGTGAAACATCGAGGTTACCAACTGACTTTAATCTCAAAGGCTAGATTGACTAAACCATCTTTCTTCTCATTCGTCGTCGTATCTTCCATGATCACACCTTTGGCTTCACCTACGACCAAACTCTTCAGATCGCCTAGTAGTTTCCTTTCTTCAGGTCGAGTGGCATCTGCTTGTGTGAACAGATCTTTGACCCAACCTTCAGCGAGATTGACCTCTTGAGTCTGTATCAATAACTCTGAAGGAACAAGTTGGGGAAGTAGATTGAATGTCCATTCATTGAGGGTTTGACGATACTCCGGATCAGTTGGTGAATTGCCCAAAAATTGCGATTTCCTCAGACGAAGTACCTTGCCATTATACTCTGACAACGTACCCCGATGGGAGAACACGATGTGTTCAGCTCCTTCGCCAGCATATTTCCATTGAGATGCCAAAGTATCGACAGATGGCCCGGTGGTGAGACCGGTGGCCATAGGTTTGCCCTTGATAGTGGCCACATCGGCATCGATCTCTTTCTCTGCTGCGAGAGAAGGTCCAGCTCCACCCGATACCGGGGGTGCAACAACAGCTTCTTCCGCCTTTTCGTTTGGCGAGGGAATCTTGATCATCTCTCCCATTTCCGTGATGGTGTACTCTGTAGGGGTAAGACTAGCAGCGGAGAGAGGAGCTCTCAAGTGACGAGCGTTGTCACTCTCACTTTCAGGTAAAGTATCCAATTCATCCGAAGCATGTCTTGACAGTGAGAAGCCAGAAGTACCGAAGAACGATCGTCGAAGGTTCATACCCGATTGGAAAGATGAGGATCGCTTGAACGATTCGGTGATGCCCTTGAATCCACGGGGTGTACCAGCTTTGGAAGAAGAAGGCGAAGTCGGGCGGTTCAATCCAAGTTCTGGTGTTGATTGAGGTTTATGCTCAGGGGCGGGTATTCGAAGAGGACGGTGCACGACGGTAATAAGAAGCCATTCGATCACTTTCTCACAATGGAGCGGTTGGACTAAAGGATTAAGTCGAACAAGGGAGAAAGGTGGCCAAGAGGCCGTACTAGGTCGGTCAAGCTGAGCATCCTCCACAAATGCTATGAAAGTATCATCTATCTCGACAACCTCTTCTTTTGCAATGCCATACACTGCTTTTGAACCTTTGGAGTCGTTGAAAGTCGCTCTTTTCTTGGCCACTGGCTCTTCGGTGATGTTAGCACCTAGCTGAATAGTCGAGGCAGGAGGTACGACAGGTTTACTTATAGATCCAGGTGAGAGGGCTAAGTCGAGTTTGCCGGCAGTCTTAGGGGAGTCACCGAATCCGGACTTCTGGAAATCATCCCACGCTGAACCGCCAGTCTTGGGCAGCACACCAAGAGATGCTTGTTTCTTCACAGACTTGGGTGAATCATCATCTTTTCCGACATTCAGAAGCGTTGAAAGGTTTGGTGACGTGGTAGAAGAAGATACAATGGTGGCGGGAGAGGACAAATCTCCGCTGTGAGAGTGGTATCGACCGCGGAAAGTACCTCCGTTCGATGTGAGCTGACCCGAAGGGGTAACGTTCACCTGTATCGGAGACCTCATTTGAGCTGGATTCGGTGTTGGTGGTATATCTGTGGGTTCTGTGACCTTTTCCAAGAATTTCACGGAGTCTGTCGACAAGATCTTTGACAAGTCCAAATCTTTTACAGCTTTCAGGGCCGACCATAGGGGCGCGGTAGCGTTCTCATCTAGTTTCGCCGAAAGCGAGCTTGAGAGGATATCCTCCGAGGTATCGAACAGCCCAGTAACAGGCAAGGATGAAGTCAAGGTGATATGCAGAGTCTGACGGGGGAACGATGATGGAGGTGCTGATGGCGGTTGATCCGCCGTTGTTGATGCCTCGCCAAAAGGGTAGTCCTGGACAACTTCAAGCAAACGAGTGGGTAGCTGCGTCTTTGTGGACTGATGTCTATGTGATACCGGGATGTGAAATCAGCTTAGATCAGTCCACGGAGCGTCCCGAAGAAATCTCACCTTATCCAGACGTATAGCAGGTGTTCCATCCTCTGACCAGCACTCTTCCAATCCTTATATAATTCTTCCCATGATTTGAGCTTCCCAGTGGAACAGCCCCAAGTCCACCAACCAAGAAGGTAAGCCAATCTTCCAGGCGTCATAGCATTCTGCTCCGCATGCGTGATCACCGCAGACCACACTTCGAAGATTTCATTCAGGTAAGTCGCTACTCCAGTTTTCAGTCGAGGTGAGAGAAGCGTCTCGAAAGTATCAAGAGGATAGGAAGACGAGCGTTCAGCTTGGACGAATGCGGTGTACAAGCCAGTATCGATTAGTGGCTCGGGAGGAGTGGGCTGAAGACGACGTAAGGTGTATTTGAGTACTTCTGAGAGATCAGAGCTTGTCTCGCCGTCTTTGAGGATTGAGGTGAGTCTTTCTCGCCATATATCAGAAGGGTTGGAGGTTGGTTGAGCGAACTGTGCGGCTATGGTTGGAAACTTTGACAGAAGATCCGGACGTATGACGAGGCAATATATAGCAAGCAGGTATAGTTGAGTGGTGGGATCTGTATTGGGTCGAAGAGGTAGCACCAAGCCATGTTGGTTCAAATCTACCAATATGAGCTGCGTGTCAGTAAGGAAAAGAGGAGCAAGATAGCACAGACCTACCTGATTCTCTAAGAGCTTTACCTATAACTTCCCATGCAAGCTTCACTTCCTCTACACTTAGCTGCAGCTTACTGATAACCTCTTTCTCCTGCTGACGAAGGACCACCTTCTCTCCTACACCATGTATATCCAAAGAATCTTTCTGTATTGCATCTTCATTTTTGGGTATATCAAAACCCAGATCTAATTTCGGGATGAAGGCACTGATCAAGTCGGGCTTGCTAGATTCAGGTGACTTGCCTTTACTTCTCTTCCTCGTTAGCTCGTTCGTACTTCCTCTTCTACCTGTGAGATCGTATGGCTTGGTGGAAGATGAAGAGCCTGACTTATGCCTTAGTGAGAGGAATCGAGTGGGTCGACTGGTATTGGAAGTACCACTTGGTGTAGGCTGCTGAGTTGGACGAGGGGCGGACGAGGGCGGCTGCTGCTGGGTGGGAGAGGGGGATCGTGACCTTGCTCTCTTACCCTTCTTCTTGGTCTGGAAGAAGGACAGGATGGAGACCATTATGGTAGGTCCTGAGTGGGATCAGGTGGCATAAGAGATGAAGTAATATAGGAGTAAGATGAGATGGGTGGTCGAGTAGGACAAAGCAATGAGTAGGTGCAAGGTGTATCAGGTGTACCTACGGATGATCCATGCATCTTGTGGTATATGGCAGAGTCGAGCACACAAAGAGGGTTCGAGCGTTGGTGATCCCATTCATGAAACCCCCATCCGCTATACCCGACCCATCTACCCCGCAATTCAACTGTGGGGTTAGACTGCTTCGACCACGTGCTTTGATGACTTTGCGCGTAAATATCATCCCCTGGTGAAGATCAAATATCGTAACGATGAAGAACTCTTGTCATACCCGTCCTTTGATCTCATGACGACTCAGCAGACAATCGTAAGAAGCACTTCACACCCTCAACTTCTGCTCTATCAGGACTGGCTCCACCTCGAAATGTCACCTCCCATCCTCTCATCACCCTTCCTAAACCTCAACACCATCAACACCATTCTCTCTTCCCCTACCCCCATTCCCATCGAACAGCGTATACAGCTATTGGAAGCCAAAATCCACCTTCTCACTTCATCACTGCCCACCTCCATCAAGTCTGCCACCACTACTGAGAGGTGGAGAAAGGCTATCGAAGGCTTGGAAGGACAGGCGAATACCACAATCTGATTAAGCGTGGGATAACGACTAATCAAAGGTTTATTGTATCTCATGGTCTACGATCTACAACACGTTATGCAAATGACTACGTTGGTATCGCTAGATAGCTCAACTCTGTTTTTAGATTACCTTTCTTGACATACTCCAATCTTCCTCATTGACCCAACAGCCTATAGACCATCCAAGCCGCAACATTCTTAGCAGCCTGTACGTTAGGTCTAATAGCTTCTCCAAGCCTACAAACTCGGAGTATATTAGCATTACAGTCCTTCTCCTCCTCCCTCTCCCAGAAAGATCACGGAGTTCAGTCTACGCACCATTCTTTACCATCGAGATCAACGACTTTACAAGTGACTTTCCACCTCTGCCCAACTTTTGGTTCTTTCACATAAACAGGTTTATTACCTACACTTTTGATCCAAGGATGTTGCGATAGAGCTTGGGGCATTCCCATGGACTTCCTATCTTCCTCTTTCCAATGATCTGGAATCACCAACTTGGGTACTTCTGGTGGAAGCGTTGATAAGATCTTATTTTGTTCTTCCAGCAATAAGGTGTGTATCCATCGGCAATATGGCGTCAGGAGTGGTTGGAGCCATGAGTGAATGTAATCGAATGCTTGGCCTCTGGTGCGAGGTGTGATCAAGGGCGGTTGTCGTTTTTCTGCCGAGGTATCGGTCATGAGTACAAAAGATAATTGTGAAGGTGGTTGGAGTTGGGATGATTGTAGGCTTGAGTTGTCTGGCAAATCGCTTGACTGATTATCGATACCTGTCGCGACAAGATTTTCTGAACCAGGACCTGGAATCGTACTGATCTCCGTACTCGATACGGTCGTTGTGGTGACGCCGGTAGTCAATCTACTGAAAGTAGAAGCGATCATCATGGTACTGATCAGATTTTCCAAATCGGCAGTATGAGAGACCTCGTCTCTCTCCTTCTTCACTTCTTCTACCTTCGGATCAGTATTGATCGATTGACAAGATCTGATAGGTTCCAGGACAGGTTGGAGGTTTTTGGGCGGTTTCTCGTCATCCTCGTCATCCTCGTCATCCTCTCCGTCCTCTTCATCTTCCACCGATGATTCGATAAGCTCTTCCTCGGACTTCAGTATAATTTCCTCCTGTGAAATGTCTGTTCTTCGTCGCTGACATGTACTAACCAACCCATCATGGTCAACGGATATACAACCGCCCTCACCATACTTGAGATAACTGTAATATACACCCGCAATCCACGCTTCCAAAACTGACGCCTGGATCTTCTCTGACGATCTCACGTATAAGATCGAAGATGGGTCCGCCTTGATAAGTAGAGGTATATTGTACATCACTGAAAGTTGAGCGAGGGTAGCGTTGGATACCAGGTAATCTCGGATGATCTGGAACGTAAGGAAAAGATCATTAGTAAATGCTCCATTGACTTCAATCCAATCAAAACATAGGGCATAGCTAAGGGGGAGAGTGAACGACATGAGTTACGTTTACTCTACTTCTTCAACATATTGATATACTGAAATGTTGGTTGAAGTTCAAAGGAAAAAAATGTATCGATAATCATAGACTGTACTCCTTCAACTCGAAGGAGTAGTCTCCCGCTCAGACTGCATGAGCAGATAGAAAGTACTCACAGCAGCACCACCCTGCCTCAACCAAGGAAACTCCTCATGGATCAACCCCGTAGCTACATTTTCCAATATAGCGTCTCCCAAGTGTTCCAGTTTCTCGTAATCGACTGCTATCTCCCAATCTTCCTCGGGTTTTGCCAGAGCCATGACGCTCCGTCGGGTCAAGCATTGGATCGATACGTGAGAGATCACCTGTTCGTATAGATCGGTATCGACAATACGAGGTAAAGGTGGTAAAGGGAATTGAGGTAAGGGAGGAAGAACGTATGAGAATAGAGGGTTGTTCTCGGTTTCGTATCGCATTGTGAAGCCAGAGAATTGATCTCAATTGGGTGCAAGGATGGATTGAGGAAAGGGATCTTGTTGTACAAGAGGATCAAAACCAGGAGAATATATGGGTTTGGGAAGGAAGGGACCAGAAGTAAGGCTATATAGTACACTGTACTGGATGTGTAAAATATACGGAGATCGTAAAATACGTATGACCAAGAAAGGATATCTCTACTATTGAAAAAACAAGAGCGGAAGATGAACATAAGAAGAACAGAATAGGAGAAATAGAGAACAGAGGAATTGAGAAATGACAACCCTCAATTGACAATGTGATATCGGAACTTGACACAATCACACGTAGTGCTTCAATTTCCCATTACACGACGCACAGATCTCCTCAATATCTTGGAGAGTCTGACCACTGAATCAGCTTACCGTGCTTCCTTGAGAGACTGTATCCATGTGTTTTCAAAGATCGAGGAAAAGTCTACACAGGTGTGCTGCATCGACCACACCATTAAGAGAAATAGAAGAATCGTCTCTAGGAGCTCCCCAGCAATGAGCGATACTGTATCTCATTATTCACTCCCCCATCTCCAATAAGATAAGCCATATAAAAAATCAATCAAGAATCGGATCTAGGTATTTCGTGTCCCTTACATTCCAGCGCAACTCAAACTAATCCCTATATCACTCGTCTTCACTGATTAAACCCATCTCCACACAGATTTTCCAAGCAGCCATATTCTCAGCTTTCTTCTTAGTGATCCTAGTAGCTTCGGCGATCCTACAATATTCCCAAAACATCAGCCACAACGTGACACTTCTTGAATCAACCGGCGTGCTTGGCTGTTCGTTTTGAGTAGGCTAGTGGCAGGAACTATGGAAGAAAGATAAGATGAACGAAGAAGACATACCATTCTTTCCCATTTACATCCACAGCTGTACATACCACCTGCCAAGGTTGAAGATCCCACGTTCCAACCACTGCCGTAGCAGTATAAGTAGGTTTGACTTTGATCAATTGAGATTGAGTATGTAAAACATTTTTACCTCCTTTCGCTTTCCTGTCTTCCAATTCCCATTCTGGCGGCACATGGAATATAGCAGTGATCTTTCGAGGATTAGGTCGACTAGATTCCAATCGGATTTCTTCCTTTTTCAATTCGTCTAAAATGAATTTTGACATCGGTTTGAATAATTGAGAGAGCCATGAATAGAGGTATTCGAATGCTTGACCTCGGGTCATATTCCTAGAATCAATCGGAGGTGTAATTTCTTTCTTTGCCTTCTCAGGTTCCAACTTTTGATTATCGCCAGCGTCAACTGACGATTTATCCCCTTTTTCTCCTTTTGATGTTGAATCTGTTTGATTAGTATCATCATCTTTGTGATTTGTAATGATTTTCCCCAGTAATGAATAATATACTGCACCGATGTAAGCTTCGAACACTGCCGATTGAGCTCTCCCTATATCAATTTCTGTCCATATAGAGATATTCGGATCGTAATTTACTTTGGTATGGAGGTTGTATCGTATGGCCATTTGACATAACGTTGATTTACGAATCAAGTGACTTTGCAATTGCTAAAAATGTGTATCATACAGTATAAGTACAGTATGTCGATCAGCGTATTGTGTAACAAACCAGGAGTCATGATAACCTAATCGAGAATACTGGTATAATATATTTGAACTTTTTGGAAAACTCACACTTGATGCACCTTGACGGAAAGCAGGGAATGTATCGTGACCCCATGTCGTCGCTATAGCCTCTACTTAGCAGCGAAGCCATCAGCATGCAGTGCCATGGGGCAATATACGTATTTGCGGGGAAAATATCACCTAGAAGACAAGAGAGGAACAACGCATTTCAACTTACCAAGAAGAGCGTTTCCGACCAATTGCATTTCCTCAAAATCCCTCTCATCCTCTCCGTCCATGACGAACACATCTTGATCAAATAGCAAAGGTCGAAGCCCAGTGGAAACGTAAGAATCGATGATCTGTTCGAGATGAGGATCGGTGATTGGTGGAAGGGGAGGTAAGTCCATTGAAGGGAAAGGAGACAATTGATAAGCCGTAAGCGAATCGATGTCCGTTCGAATAATGGATTGTTCAGCTTCAGTTTCGGACATCGTAATTCGTGCAATGATGCGAATGAAGAAGGATTCACAACAAGAGCAAGATATGCAGAAGCGATTGTAGAAATAATGCAGCTGAGGGAAATAAGTGAGAAGAATGAAGGATACAGGTTTTGCAGAAAATACCACTGAGTGCACTTCTTTGCGTGGTGCTATTGTGTGTGAACACACAGACCTGCTCTTACTTTGATATATGATGGTAGTCTGAGCTATGATGATTATCGTAACTGAAGTCGACGACCTGTTTTGTTGTGCAAGAGATAAAGCACTTTGCTGTCCAGGTACGAGAGGTATCACTTGTTTTTATACGATGTGAGGTGTCACTACGATCAATACAGCCATATTTCTACTTTTTTACCAGCTCTTACTTCCAGACTCTCTCATCATGGAATCCTCGCCCTTCGTTCATCTCAATTTTTCACTATTCCTTACTCATCATCCTTGATGAGTCCCATGGCGACGCATATCTTCCAAGCGGCCACGTTAGCAGCATCCCGTTTAGTGAATTTCGTAGCCTCGGCCGTCCTAATTGTCCGAAAGGAATATCATCAGCATAGTCAAGCCCATCGGTCTCTCTTCACTCACCATGTTTTGATATTACTGTCCGTGACAGTACAGGTTACCTTCCAAAGTGAAGTATTAGCATCACCAGATAATCGAGTTTCCGTATAAGTTGGTAATTCTCCTTCCTTGAAATGACTATGGAGAGCCATCTTTCCCCCTCGAGCTTTCTCATCTTCCTCTTCCCTACTTTCGGGTATGACATAAGCCCGTCCAGGCATACCCTTGTACTTCTTCTCGATTCGTTTTTCTTCTACTTCAAGGTGTTCTACGGCAAAGCGAGCGATGGGCTCTAGGACTTGGCGTAACCATTGAAATAGGTAGTCGTACGCTTCACCTCGTGTCTTGCAGGGCTTGACAGGACCGGAAGAGGTGGTGTTGGTAGGAGAATTAGTGGGCTCGGAAGAAGGCGTTGTCGATGATGATTCAGATGATTCTGGGGAATCCGAAGAAATCATATCCTTATCTGATTCCGATGACGAGTCTTTGAATATGATCTCGATACCATCGTAATAATCGGTAGTTTCGTCACTTTCTCCAGACCCGGTATTATCATCAGTATCCGGATCAGTAGTTGACTCCGCATCAAAGTATTCTTCATCGCTTTCCTCACTCTCTCCCTCGGAGTCTGATTGAGCGGCTTCCCCTTTACTGGGATTTGACACGGATGGCGAAGAACTTGAGCTAGCGGTGGACCTCTCTTCAATATCGTTTGATTGAGTTGAAGTAGGGGTATGGTCATTTTCACAATTCAGATATGAGTAATACACAGCAGCGATGTAAGCCTCGAAGATGGATGCTTGGACTTTCTCGTTTCTCCGAAGGGTAAACCGAAGGGAGGGTTCTGAGATGAGATGATTGGGTAGACCATATTGGCATGAGATCTGTGCTAAAGTAGCGTTGCTGACAAGCTTGTCTCGCATGATCTGGATTTATTGGGGTAACGGTTAGCCGCGCACGCGTTGGGAGTCTGAGCTGTACCTACGGAGGCACTTCCTTGACGGAAGTTGGGGTATAGCTCGTGAGCTAAAGTGACAGCTATGGCTTCAAGCAATGAATCCCCGATGTGCTCTGAGCGTGTATCAGGAGGTTGGTCAGCGAAGCAAAACACGCTCTCGTTACATGAGAAGCTCACCTAGTTTTTCATAATCCAGACTCCCTTGACCTTCCTCCAGGAAGACAGAGGTGCTATAGCTTCTAGGGACATTTGAGAGGCTTGCATGGGTGAATACCATATTTCTGAGCTTGGAATCTATTATAGGTGGGAGGGGTGGGAGGTCAAGCTTTGGTAAAGAAGGAAGTACGAATACCTGCAGACAATGATCGTGCTTCTGAATAGAACGAGGCATCGTTAATAGGTGTATCAGTGAAAAGAAGTTTAGAAGGTAAGAGAGCTATCAGTTATGAATGGAAGTGATTAGGAATTTCCCTCAAGAAATTCTCAAGAGGATTGCAAGGTGTGTATGTGGAAGATATAGTAGAAGATGAAGAGAAGAAAGAGGATTCAACGCACTCATCCTTCTTTATATCCCACTGGTTCTTCGCCTTTTCAGCGTGGACCTAGAAAGTGGAGGTGGGATCGGATATCACCGTAGGATCATCGTGATGCATGATGTGGCATTTGCGTGGTGCACTGCTGGTGGAACTTGCCGAATTCGGGTGGCGTCAGTTGAGAATTAGATCAATGGATCATTCAACCGGTCCTCACTTTGATTTTTCAATTTTCAATCTTAAATCTTGGATCAGCTCAGCGCACGCGATCATATATACTGGGCATTCTCCATCATCTCATCGCACTTGTCATAGTCTCAGACCCCATGTTATAGATCAGAGGGGGGCTATCACTTTCTCTCGGATCACTGGTCATAGCTCACCCGGTATGCCCCTCTCTTCATTCTCATTCTCGTCCTCATTGCATATGACTAAAAACCATCGACAACCTCCTCCCACCGCTTCTTCTTCCACTCCTTCTTTGAAACATCGATCTTCCAACAACATGGCTATCCCATCCAACTTTATGATCTCAAATGACCCTTCCAACTCGGCTGGTCCATCACGATCATCTTCTCTGGCAGGTCGCAAGAGACCGAGAGAATCGGATGGTGATGGCAAGAACCGTACTCCATCGAGGAGAACGAAAAGCACAGGAGATGCTAGAAGTAACAGCTCAAAAGATCGAGAAGCTTTCCAAAGAGGATTGATATCCGTCTTCGTACCCAAAGCGCTTCAAGAATCAAAACAGGGAAATTTGGCGCATTACAACGATCTTCTTGCTCATTTCTTACCTTCACCTACGACACCGATACCCGCTTTGCCCCCTCTCCTACCCTTACTACGAGCCATATCCGCCCATGTCTCCCTTCTTTCTCCCGAAATTCACTCTCCACTCGTCACGGCGATCATCAATCTACCTTGGGCTACAGGAGATGAGAAATTTGTGAAAACATTTGTGGGATGGGCAGCGGTCCTGGTCAGTGCTCAGCCAGGTTGGGCGAAAGAAGTCGTGGGAATGGCAGTCAAGGGTCTCACTTGGCGTGAGTCAGTCTGATTACTTCAATCCGGTCTCCCCACTGACTTACGCATGTGTGTAGAGCTACCATTTACCTCAAGCACTGCCGCACCGATATCCAGAAAGCTCTTTCATGCCAGGCATCATCTATTACTTTCACATCTGATCTCACTAGTCCCGACATTGCCTAACGTCCTTCAACCCCTTCTCATACGGAATTTTCCACATAAACGGGAACCGGAAGTAGCTCAAACTACCTGGATCAGGAACTGCTGCGAATTGATAGGATATTGCCCAGAATTAGGGGGTAGAATGTGGGGCGAAATCGTGGACAGGATGTTGCGGATTGATGTGAGTTGAGATCACATCGCTATCTGTTGCATCTGCTATTTAACCGAAAAGGATCTGATAAATTTTGTCATACAGGTTGAGATTACCAACAGTATAGAAGACGATGATGACGATTCGGATGCGGAGTCGGACGATGAAGACGATATGCCACCATCCAGTTTCCCTCGATTATCCCCGATCCCCACTCTCGATCCCCTTGATCTTCTCATATCTCAGCAACTCCCTCGACCGCGGACGGCTTCACCTTCGCCTGATATCGGTGTAGATGACGATGCGTCCGATGGAGATCCAGATCCTGATGAGCTTTCCTCCGACGACGATGGTGAATCCGATGACGAAGACTCCACCAATGCAGCCAAGCTAGCCGAGGCGAGGGAGAAGAAAAAGGCAAACGTGAAAGCTATGAGAGAGAAACTTGATGGAATGCTTGTGCATTTCTTCGAACACCTTGAAGAATATATGGGTGCGAAAGCAAGTCATTTACCTGCCGCCGAAATGGCAGCTCAGAATATTGCTGGAAGTTCCGGCGCATCTACACCGACGTATGAATACCCTTTACCTAGCTCATCGACAATCGCTTCCCTACTCGTTAAAAGACCTGCACCAACTCCCGTCCAATCCTTATCGTTCTTCCAGACTCTACTCAACCTATTCTCTCGACAAATTCTTCCCACATCTGCCACTCAGCATATCCCATTCTTGTTGTTCCACACGGCTTCTTTCTCGCCATCCCATACCGATCTATTCCTTGGTCTGCTCGTATCTCAAGCATTGTATGCTCAAACCACTACAGCACCTCATACTTCACAACCTGTATCAATGAATCAGCGTATAGCAGCTACGGTCTATATAGGTTCGATCGTGTGCAGAGCAAGATTTGTCACCGATGATCAAGCTCGAACGGTCCTGACTTATCTATTAGCATATATCGACGGCAAGTTACATCAATCTCGTATCAACAGGAAAGAAGGCATAGATGAATTACCCTTATTCTACGCGGTCTGTCAAGCCGTAATGTTGATTTTCTGTTTCAGGTGGAGAGCCTTCACCGCATCTGCCTCGAAGGATGAGAATGAGAATGATAATATCGTGGGTGATCTAGAATTAGATGGCGAAGAATCGTTAGATGGGGAGAACAATAATGATAACAAGTGGATAAACGATTTGGATATTTTGCAAAGAGCTATAACTAGCGAACTCAATCCTTTACTTGTGAGTTTAGAACATTCAGCTGATTTCAACCAATACAGACAACAATGAAGCTGATTAGAATTATTGATGTATGATAGGGATGTAATCCAACGATCGTATCTACTTTTGCCAAAGTAGCTCATCACACCAATTTCTTATATTGTTTCTCGATAATCGAAGCCAACCAACAACCTTCTCATCCGCCCGCACGATCCACATCATCCCAGAATCTAGCTAATAATACCTCAACTACCAACGGTAATAGCAATCAACCTAAATTACCCACTCGAACCAATTCATCCTTGATCGGCTCACAGACCTTACCTCGTCAAGCCAGACAGATGAACATTGATCTAGGTTTAGATTCTTATTTCCCCTTTGATCCGTATGACCTACCTAAATCGAAGAAGTATATAGAAAGGTTATATAGAACCTGGTCTGAAGTAGCTATCGATTCAGGCAATAATGATTCTGACTCGGACTCTGATAGTGAATCTGAAGAAGAGGAGGAGGAAGACGATAGTGACGATTCAAGTTTAGAAGATCACATGAAGACTACTTTCCCACATAAGATCAATATTGGAAGTTATGGTGAACACAGGAAGAAGAAATTGTTCAATGGGACTGGTCAGAGAGATAATGGATTATCGAGTAGTCTTGAAGGAATGAGTATATCACCTAACCTTAATGGAGGATTGGGCATGGGAATGGGAGTAGGTGTAAGAGGTGCTTAATTGCTCAATGTGAAACGTACTTGTCACTTTACTTCCCGTTGGTTTTTCGTGTTCCCGAAGTACAATCACATATTTGTTCCTTGTATATAGATATGTTTTCTTTTTGTTAATCATTAGTTCCATACATTTATATTTACATCAGACGTCGTTATATCGCGGACACGATGGATATTATCTATACTTCTTTGTTGTACTTCACCCAATATGCAACCCTATCATGAACTCATATCGATCACCGATTATATGGACATACGTCTGCAAGTACAGCACAAGAAATATCAGTCAGATTTCCCCGACAGAGATGAGTGGATCGAACCCACCTTAATCTATTACCTCTTTGGATCACTTTTGAACCTTTCGAAGCATCTACCAGACCGGTAGGTAGTTTACCTTCATCTTTCCATTTCTTCAATGTCTCTCTACCTGCTTGTAAACCTATATGAAGTACTTCGGAGAATCGTTTGAAACCGCCCAATGTGTCGAATTGCTAAAAAGTTATACTTCAGTGGAAACCCATCGATCAAATGGGACGAGCCTACACACCTGTACAGGCATAGCAACGTATAAACACCCCGGAGCATTCTTGACGTCTTCCAGCGTTTTCACACTCGACACGCTACGCGAAAAAGCATATCAGCTAATGCCTTCTGAGGATGCAACGGGACATTTAGCTGAAACCGCTCACTAGGTCAATCTCGAAGATATCTCAGTCATCGATAATACCTTCCTCTCGTAGAATGGATTGAATCTATTTGGTGCCGATGTTAGCTGCAACGCCATGATTCATGAAACCCTTCAATGTAGCTAAGTCGTTCCACTAACCTATTGATAAATATCCACCAACCCGATACTGAATCTCCATAATTCCTAGGACTGGTATCATCTATACTTCCTACATCTACCACTATGATATCCCTTATACCGTTCTGTCGTAAAGGTTCGATGGGTGTATTATCCATATATCCTCCGTCGACAAGTACTGAGGGGATCACAATCATTAGGAGCCAAACCGAGATTTGCAAAGGCTACCACTCACAATTGCCGTTATCAGACAGCGGAGGTAACAAACCTGCCAAAGTCATCGAGGCTCTCACGTACCGCCTAATCAATAAGTCCAACTCATCAGCTAGTGATTCAATCATGATTCTGAAAGTGGCAGCTGCACCTACCATGCATAACCTGTTCGATGTATTTCCATCCTGGAATGAGTGATATTTGTCGAATTGGCGAAAAACGGTATCCACATATCTATGAGGCATGGAAAGTCAGCTTATGACCTTTGCATCCAAAGCAAACACAAAGCTCACCTTCGATATGTGTATTATAGAATGCCTTGTCTAGAGCTCATTGTCAGCTACAGCCCCCGAAAGAAAGGATATATCTTGAGTTCCAGATACTTACAAATACCTCGGTCTATCGAATAAATTATCAGCATTATCCTCTTTTCTTTCGGCTTTCTTAACAGTACGTTACTTACTAAACTCATGTCCAGTCGTATAAGCCACAAAGGGATACGTCACATCACTCAAAATTCTCAACATCGATCCCATCCTACCTGCAAACTGCTTCGTCCTACCGGTGGTCTCCAACAGATCCGTCTCCTTAGCATAGAGACCTCCAACGAAACTTCCAATCGAACATCCTCCAATCGCATCAATGGGTATTCCAAATTCTTCCAAAGCCTGTAACATCCCAATATGCGATATGCCCCTCGCACCTCCTCCACCTAAAACCACTCCGATTTGTTTACCGCATAGTCTACGAGCTATCCTAGCGAAATCGTTCATATGTGAAGGTCGACGAGGTCTGGCAAATGGTCTTAAGCCCCTATATTTTCGGATTCGAGTTTCGACTCTTTCTCGTAAATGCTTGAATGCCGCTACTGCTGCCGCGTCGTGCACTGTTGGACTGACCTTGTGAGGAGTGACTACACCTGGTAACTCGACGTGATGATGGGCATGTACCCAGGGACGATTCTAAGAAGGAGTTTAGCTAGTAGCGCGATAATCATCGAGAGATGTAACTCACGACAAGCCAAGGGCGAGTCGATCCTGGAGCAACAGCCTTTTCATCATGTAGCAGGATAAGTTCTTTCCTAGCTGTCGTCTTAGTGGCGAGGAGCAATTTTTCTGTGCAGAGCATATATGAGCTACATGGATTCTCATACCTGAATCGAAGCTCACCATATTCTCCCAAAGAGGGATCATCTCCCATAGCCAGCACCAGCACTAAATCGGCCTGAATATCGACCATTAGCTATCGCATCTTTACTGCAGAAAGGGCACTTACTTGGCGTATACAAGTCAAAGTCCATTGGCTTGCTGGCGGAGAGTCCGCGACATATAATACCGTTCGAAAATGTTGCTATATCGCAGTATCAGCTTAAATTCAGCCTGTATTACCGGTCAGCTCACCTCTTGATCAGCAAGCCATCCAGCAACCTTGAGTTTCCTATTTCACCCATCATTCAGTAAGCTCGACCTTCATTTCCTATCGCTCACTAGCTTACCCGATTCTCGCAAAGGCATGTCTACCAAGATGACGCATCACAGTACCTTGGTCAAGGTACGATGTAGATGCACCTAATTCCTCCAAAGAAGTTTTCAACTTCCCTGCGAAATGAGCGACAGGCACATTCCTGTTGTTGCCAAGTATACAAACGGTCTCTGCAAATCCAAAATTTATGAGCTCATGCTTTTTCGCCTAATGCAAACCTTTCAGTCAACTCACTTAGGTTAACATCTGTCGTAGGGACGTTCAGAGGCAAATGACCAATCTTCATCTGTTCTCCCATAGCTTTCCTCACTCGTCCAGCTATCAACCTCATAAACTGCACAGTAGTCGCAGGATGCTTGATACTGATCGCATCGAACAAGGCCGCTGGTATTCTTACCAATTCGGAATCTCGTATAGCGTTGACAGTATCGGAACGGTCGACAGCTGTGATCACGTCAAGCTCGCCTATAGAGTCATTCTGACCATATTCTCGAAGGACTTGCATCGAGCCATCTTTATCGTGGAAAGATCGAAGTCGACCGTCTACGAAATCATCCTCAGCCAGAGAACCACTGCAGAGATACTATGTATCAGTTGACTCACTAATCACGATGTAAAAGTCGGTAGCTTTATCACCTTTCTCGTACTACGCAGTTGTCAGAATACAACCTGTTCCTGCCTTCAAAAACTTACGAGAACCTGAAATGGAGATTAGCTAAACTTCAATACTAATAGTTATTGGTCTAGCTCACCTGACCAGCACCAAGCTGCTGCCAATCCAACCCAGCATCGATATGCAGGACTAGCAACAAAAGATCAGCTATATGTGCGGCGGCATCAACCTATTTTGCATCTTACCGAGGGGAGACAAAAGTGATAACAATCTCTTCGCAAGAGTCAGTAATACGATTGGTCGCCTTTCGATGATCTTTTCCAGCGTATGATGAGGCAGGAAACCGACAAAACAGTCCGTCTTGGCGCTGGATGTCATACACTCGTCAATTATCAGGATTTTCGCTCAAACCTATTTCATATCTAGCCGACTTACGTGATATTGACATAAGAATCAGTACTGCACAAGGACGAAAGATAACCAGCTATTCCACCGGGCTGTATGCGATTATGCGAATATCAGGGTTAGCTGTGGAATATGAAGTTGACATCGATCAGCTTACCTTAACGGTGTATAAAGTCTCTTCGCCCTTTCCGCTACCGAAAGGAGATGAATAACCGTTATTGTGACTTGTGTCCAGTCCCAAGGCAGCACCGAACGGTCTACCGTTGACATTCGTGAACGTTGATGGTGGTGGACTTGCACTCGTAGGATTTACAGAAGGCGATGATCGAGGAGTTTCCACTCCACTTTGATGTACAGGCAATGATGTCTTCAACCGGGCAATGAATCAGCTATCTTTCTCCAGGCTCTGATATCATGCCAGCTCACCTCGAGGAATCCATCAATAACATAATACATCCCCGGACTTCTTTCACCCTCTTTGACCAAAACACTTCCTTTCTTAAAGAACAGGATTTCCACGTTGCCTTCCAAATCCTTCAATACCTTCTTATCACCAGCGGCAGTCCCAAATTGAGACTCATGTAGACTAGCTGAGATACTACTCGCTTCATCATCATTCACTTTCGCTTTCAATGCTGCTTCTCTTAACATTCCCCCTATCACTCCCTCGTGCGTCGAGGCAGCCATCATATCCAGTACATTTCCGAAAGGCGATTTGACACCTGGTCTACCATTAGGAGGGAACATTGGCGAATTCGGGGTTGATACCGCCGAGACCGATGGTGCGAAGGAGTTTCTTCCGATGGAATCGATATTGCTCTCAGTAGGTTGAGCTAGTCCAATAGATCTTGCTATACTCATCAGGACAGCTTCTTTCAGATCAAACGATTCATCTTCTGGTGTACCGTAATCCCCTGAGGAAGGGGTAATGGCAACTCCGTTATGATGTGCTAAGTCTGTTGAAGATCCAGGAAACCTTCCCATCCAAGTATCCATTCTAGGTAGTCCCGGTGTCTGCACGCCAGGTCGGTAGTACGCTCCTCCTTTCTCATCAGGTACATTCATCTGACCCATAGCTAAATCACCAGCTGCCACCTGCTTCCTGAAGGCAGACTTGCGTCTGACGAATTCACTTCCATGCCTTGCAGCCGAGTCCGGACTGAATACGCCAGCTGAAGGTGGCTCAATTGCAGTATTGCTATCAGACGTTTTCTCCGCTGGCGATTCTGCAGCGACAGCCGCATCGATCTTGCTGAGTGCTTGTAAACCTTTGACGGAAAGATTACCACCCTTGACTGAAGGAGTGGAGGGTACTTGTTGTGGAGTAGCCGAGGGTAGCGAAGGAGCTTTGACCGTAGGACTAGATGGAACATAATTGAAGTAGTCTTTACCGGATATTCGACCACTAGGGGATGAACCGATGGACGAGAAGTTCTTCTGACTCCTGTCCTTAGCTTGAGCTTCGGGCTGGAATCGATTTCGCAGAGCTTGCATGCCCCCTCCAGTATAGAACGATCTAGGAAGAGGGTGAGAAACAAGGGAGTTGAGGGAAGATTCAGATCGGAGGATTTCTTTGGTCAATCCGAGATATTTGTGGGCTAAAAGATATCCATCGTCAGCTTCTAGGTGGACATTCACAGCCTTAAAGACAGCTCACCAGTCATAAATGTTACTCTACTGAACCTTTCCAAAACTACCTGAACCACTGTTCCACTTGCCTTTGGGAACTTCCTGGTAAGTTTCCTGAAAGCAGACGCAGGAATGACAGCTAATGTACTATCCACAGTCGCTCTTGCGATAGTTCCTTTTAAGGCAGCAGCGCCAGTATCTTCGCGTCTCGGTACTCTTCTGAGCGGTCTAGGTGAGTCGTGTAAAGAAGTGGTAGTCGAAGGAAACGTTCCAGGCTGCGGCCCTGTCTGAGGCGATGGATGAAGAGAGCTTGATTGTGATCTGCCTCCCGCAGGCGAAGGAGAGACCGTTGCTGGCATGGAGTAAGAAGGCTGTTGTCCCGCATCTTCCAAGTCTTGGTGTACAGCACCACTTCTTGTTCCTAGAGAAGACGATCGCTGATGATGTGGTCTGCTACTTCCGCTAGTAGGTGATGTATTTTCCGGACTTCCAACCCTTTTACTCAATACTTCATGGTCGAGCTGACTGACATCTGAGTTTGCCCTGGTTTTACCTCTGTTTTCACCTGGAGGAGCTAGGGGAGGCTCTCTGCTCATATCGTCATCATCTAGTACTTCTCCATCTTCATTCTCGTTTGGTGGTGTCCACGAAAGCTTTATGTCTTCGGTGAACAAGGATAAAATGGAAAATAGCGACGAGAGCGTACCGCCAGTGGATACCTCATTCAATAGGTGATATCCATTGAAGGATGATGTACTTTGATTATATGGGTCGGGTGACGATGGAGTAGATCTGCTGAGAGGTGACGAATCGGGGGCGAACTGAAACGAACTATCATTAGCTATGCTTTTGGTGCACAAGGTAATAAATACCGTGTTTCACGTACAACCTGAACTTTTCCTTCAACGACACACCAAAAGTCTCCACCACCTATATCCAGCGTATCTCCAGCGGCCAATCGTCGAGTCTGCAGATGTCTGCTCAACTCGTGGAAAACAGGTTTCTCGAGGTATCCAAATATTCTAATTGCCGAGAGGAAATCATCCAGGTAGTTGTGGAAAGATCCTGATCTACTTCTTTTGTCGGTTATACCTATTCCAGGAGTATCTAGAGGTAGTAGCTCTGCCGTTAAGGAAGGTGGAGAGGGAGGTGGGAGAGCAGGTTCCTTGAGTTTGGTATATCGCGTCAGGTATCGATATCGTACTAAGAAGAATAGACCTAATAGTAATGCTGCGAAGAGCGCAAGGAAGTGGGGAAAGCCGAGTGAGATGGTCAGACTGTAGTGAAGTATCCTGACGATTGCGCTATGGTCGAAGGTCTCTGTTAGCTGTATAGCAATCAAGCAGCAGGTAGCTCACCTCGGAAGGCCAATGGTCAACACCCCCACCAAACTCCTAAACCCTTGAAGGACATATAAGATGGCATAGATTACCGCTACGGCCAGAGCGATAAGAGGGTTACCATTGGCGTCGGGCGGTGGAGGCACGGTAGACATAATGCCTCTCAGCTGCTGCTGTCAATATCGATATTTTATGACTCTTGAACGAATTCAGTATCTTCCAGAATCTAAGGGTGACAAGGAGACAAACGTAGAGAGGCATTCATCCTTGTCTTCTGTCAACATCCGACGAGGGTGGTCGGGGCACCGGACATTGGGCATACCACGTGGGATTGGTTCCGCTTACATGGTGCCCCGCACCAGTAGAAATAGATATATTTTTGTTGATCCAAAAATCAAAATTACTCGAGTAAGTAGCGTCCCAACAAGATATGATATGATCCTTGCATTTGCTCATTTTAAGCTTCGTATTCCGACTCACTGAAAAGGACGTCCAATATGTCAGCCCTGGCAGCCAGACGAGCTGCAGCTCTTCTCGCGTCTCAAAATTCTACGCCTTCAACTTCGAAAACTCCATCCCCCGGGCCTAGTGCAGCTTCTTCACCTTCTCCCGAGATATTGGAGAGCGAGTCAGATGAAGAAGGAAGCACCCCTCCTCCGCCTCCACCACCTACCAACAAGAAGAGAAAACTGCGTAAATCATCCCCGCCACCATCGCTTCCTCGTCAGTCGCAATACAATGATAGCTCACTTTCGATGACTATAAACCCTGAACCTGCCATCGCAAAGTCAAATAGCAAGAGACGATTTTCACCATCTGCACCAGCCGAGGAGCCCGACGTAGTGTCCGAAAATGGTAGTGATACATCCATGGGGGATAGTGATGCAGACCTAGCTGAGGAAGGTATGAACGATGTAGATGAAGGTAGAGCTCAATGGAGTGTTCCTGTAACTTCTGTTGATTCAACTCCTGGTCCATCAAGGAGCAAGACGAGGTAGGTTAAATTGCGATACAGAAATTGATGAACGAGACTGATGAAATCATGATCTTCAGACACGCCATTCATGATAGTATCAATATCGACAATACGTCGAAATTCACTCCGCTGGAGAACATCAATCTATATAAAGTATCGCAAGATGACTTACGGTTGGCTGGACTGAAAGATGATTATGCGGGAGATGGGATGATCATAAGTCTAGCCAAAGAAGAGGTAAGCCGTTTCGCCGTGAGAGCTTCCAATAAACAGCTTACTTTGTACTTTATATAGACTCTGATCATTGCCGGTACATACATCTTGACCCCCTTGTCAGGAAGCATATCTATATCTTCCTGTACTCTCACTTGCGATGGCCCGTCGTACCCCGTCTTCGCTCCTACCTCTCATCCTCTACCCGTCATCTCGCCGGTCTCTTCCAGAACGAATCAGGGAGCTGTACTACCCTGGCTTAGCAAGCTTGATTTACCCAAAGGATTCAGAAAGGGAGAAACACTATTTCTAATCAGAGAGAATAATTGCGGTATAGACGGATTGAGGTATGGTGCTGTACCGGGATTCGCTCATATATGGTTGGAAGAGATAGGAAGTTGGGGTCTCAAGGGTGTTCATCCCGTATGTTCCCGTCTACCTTCCGTATTGACGGTCTGATGACCTGTTGACGTTGAGTTGTACAGGTAATTGGATCATTTTCCACTCCCATATATCCTCATATAACTCCACCAACATGGTCCGAAGCTCTATCTTCCCTCTCATCAAATGAGGAAGATGGTGAACGACCATTTGTAGGGCTTATCAAAGGTCCAAAGCGATCTGGTAAATCCACTTTCGGACGAGCGTTACTGAATAATCTTCTGGAGAAGTACGAGAGGGTAGCTTGGTTGGAATGTGATCTGGGTCAAGGCGAGTTTAGTGCGGGTGGTATAGTAGGATTATGGGTTCTGGACAAACAAGTTTTAGGTGAGTAACATCCAACATACTGTTTCGAAATTTCGTACTGATCATTCATTCACTTGTCGTAAAAAGGTCCATCGTTCACCCATCCATCAATACCTTATCGAGCCCATTATTTAGGTACATACACGCCTCTCACTTGTCCAGACGAGTACATCACCTCCCTCAAACATTTATTGGAAGTTTACAAATTCGATATCCAACATTCACTTTCCACCTCTACTTCTACCACCACGAACAAAATCAACGATCAAGTACCATTAGTGGTTAACACTCAAGGATGGGTAAAAGGTCTAGGTGAAGAATTATTACAATCCATTGAAGGAATGTCTGAACCTACACATATATACTCATTCTCTTCTCCATATGAAGATGAGCAGCAGTATACCAATACGAATGGATGGACGAATTCACCAGTATATCCAACAAGCCTATTACCCGATACATACTCCAACGAAAATGTACAGGTCAAGCAGATCATACTTGAATCAGCACCTATCACACCCCTACAAGCTAGGTTCTCCGCTGCTGATCTAAGGGTATTATCGATCTTATCGTACTTCTACAGTTCAATCTCGCCCGAAGGAGTTAAGTGGGACTTCGTTAAACCACTTACATACCTTAACCCGTGGGAAGTAGAATACGGTACAGATACGAACAAAGCGATTAATAGGATATATATGATAGGAGAAGGTAGTGAAGGTGTCTTGAGTGAAGATCTGGGTATAGCTTTGAATGGGTCGATCGTCGCTTTGATCGAGTTCATCAATCCGATATCTATGGTTGAAGATGGAGATGAAGATCAGGTTTATCTACAAGGTAGATCACCGCCGGAATTGGATTCGATAAATTTTCTAGGATTAGGTTTGATACGATATATTCAACCTTCGTCTTTAACCTTGTTAGATGGTAAAAGTCACCTCCTAACTCCTCTTTCGGCGGAAGTACTGGGTAGATGTAAAGGGTTGATCAAGAATGGTGCTATCGAATTACCAACTCCGGGATTGCTAGATTGGTCAAAATTAAATCCTTCGACTCAAGGAGAGGGTGAAGAAGGGGAGATACCGTTCTTTGATAAGAGTGGGATCGAAGTTGTCGGAGGGGAGAGAAGGAGATGGAGGAAGAATATAATGAGGAAAGGGATGTAGGTGTAAAAACTCGATATAACATATTTGATTGGATAACGGGATGTAGTCATCATGAAATGATGCATGGAGTACTGTTACTGTACTTCAAGTATGCATGATCTAACCAAAATGCATATAAACATGATTGTTACAACTATTCCATATCTATACCGTACCCAACTCGATCAAACCCCATTTCCATTAACACCGCCTGCATTCTTCTGATTACTCTTCTCAACAATACTCAGCAAACTCTTATGAAACCCTTCCCATTGCTCTATCAAATCTTTTTGATCATCAATTAAATCATTCAAATAACTTTCCAAAGTATTCTTGAATTCTTCAATACGTTCTTTCTCAAATCTTACAAATTCCGATTTGACCAACCGAGTGAGATGTTCGAAATTTGAATGTTGTTCACGAACCGTTCTTTCGGCCTATTCCCGTTGACAAAAGACAAAAATAATTAAATTAAGTCAGTGGGGATCTATAACGATCCAATATCTACCAAGCAAGAACTGACCTCTGCAATCTCAGCCAAAGACTGATTGACTCTATCTCCCAATTTCCCTTGATTCCTCAATTTCTCTCTTGTCGATTTCAACCTCGTCAATTCCCTTTCCGAAAATTGCCATACATTCCATGCTTTAATTCTACCTCCAAAAGCCACCCTCACACTCTGTATAAACCTAATATACTCTTCTGCCAGATTCAATAATTTGATAACTTCCAATTTCGCTTGATTCTCATACAAGTTCTTCTCCCTTTCAGCTATTCCAGCTAAATTCGCTAAACTTGTCGAAAGGGATATACCTAAATCACTTTCAGATAATGCAGTAAGACTTTCTGAAAATTCCAAGATACTTTGTGAAAGTTCTAACTTCTGTTTTGAAGATTGTTCGATCGATTTGCTTAATTGTTTTAATTGATTTTCCAAAGTATTCAAAAAGTTATTCCTCGATTCAAACCAATCATCAAATTCATTGAACTTCATTCCTAATCCCATTCCAGTCAATCCACCTAATATCCCACCGGTAGATCCAGTACTAGCATTTTGAAGTTGTTGATATTTCTCATTAGCTACTATCTCCTGTTTCCTATTTTTCGAATCAACACTGAACGAATCACTTTCTAAGAACAGCCTCAAATCCGGGTCAAGTTGAAGAACGGGATGAGAAGTAATCTTTAAGAGGAACTGTTGGAGTGCCGAACGACGAGTTTCGATGAATTGATCTTGGAATCTACCGAAGGTATGTTTACCTGGCATAGGAGGTATGATTATACATGGATTATTTGAAGTTAGAATTTCAGACAACCATAGGAAATCGGAAAATCTTCGTAAGACTGAGAAATTCCCTTTTCGATAATGAGGTGAAGTGGTTGATGTCCGTACGGTGTATACCGTATATCCACGTACAGGATCACCTACTTTGGTAGGATCACTGACAGTTATTTGAAATACTGGTAGAGTAGATATCTTACGACGAGGTGAGGTAGTCGGTGTTGATGTACTCCCGTCTTCACCTGGTGAGACCGGTTCCTGACCGCCGCTAGTTGAACTTGATAGGTAAGTATTCAATCTTGATGGAGAAGCAAAACCGTTAGGTGGTCCAGCAGAAGCCAAAGCATCTTCCATCGAAGCCTCGCCCCAACCACTGGTAGACTCATCGTTGTTACCCCACATATCGGATCTAGTCGTTGCACTGACCAGGCTAGGTCCACCTTTACCAAATAGCCCGTCTTCATGATCATCGTCTAGTACCCCCCATCCCTTTCCACCAAACCTCGAGGATGGAGGGCTAACCACTTCTGAAGCGGAGGCCGCACCCCATTCTTTCTCCGGTACGGGAGGAGCAGGAGCAGAGCCACCTATAGAAAGTGATTTGAAACCATAATCTTCCTCTGCAGATTCCGCTGAAGTAGGTGCATCTAGAGGAGAGACCGAAACTCTATCAGTCGAAGGAGTAGCCAACACCGAGGACGTGTCCGTGATGTTGTTATTTGCAGGTGGGAGGGGTGTTGGGACTCGTGAGATTGTAGGTGTAGCCGCAGTAGATTGTGGTAAAGGTATCGATGTGGGTGATTTGATCGTAGGTGTAGTAGGTGTATCATCTTTGTTTGGGGAGGAGGGGGACGTTCGAGTAGGAGTTGCTGTCTCTTGAGAAGGCTCTTCCGCCTCTTGGACGGATGGCTTTGACTCATCTGTCTTGTCCTTTGAGTTTCCTCCATCGTCTTTACTGTCCACTTCGACCTTCTTCTCCTGGAGATTTTCCGCATCCTTCGATCCGTTCTCCTTCTCCTGCTGATGGTTGACTATATTCTCTTCCTTCTTCTCCTCTTTGGCAGGTTTCTTCAAAGCATTAGGAGTAAAAACATAAGTCTTCTTTTCCACCTTACTAGCAGAGGCAGGCGAGCTAGTCCGAGGTGCGGGCGTAGACTTCACAAAAGCTTTCTTTAACGATTGTTCCGGATCAGATTCAGCCATCAAATCCTCATCTATGAGGGATGAGGGTAATCCCTTGATCTTCGGCTGAGGTTGAGGAGGTTGAACATTAGTTGGTAGATAATCATCATGGAGAGGCTGCGGAGAGGAGAAAGGTTGATTGACAGGATCAGAGTGGCCAAATGGATTGGAAGAAGGTTCAAATGGGTTTATGTGCGGTTCTGGTAAAGTCGGAGTGTTGAAAGAACTACTTGCATATACCCCTTGATTGTCATTTTGCTGCTGTTGTTGTTCCCTCGCTGCTATGACAGAAGGTGGATCAGGCAGTTTACCAATTGAATCTTCGTTAATCTTCTGTACATAAGGTGATATTTCTTCTCTGGGCGAATCAGGTGTACCGAATGGTCTTGTATCTTGCTGAGGAGGAAGGGGAGGTGAGATGGTAGATGAGAAGGGAGTGGAGAATGACGGTGTGCTATCTGAGAATGGGTTGGCCCATGGATCGTCTGCTGCGTTGGGTACGGTCGGGCTGTCCCATGATGGTTTGGCGGGAGCTGCGGTGGAGGAGAGTAGCGCGGAGAAAGAAGCTTCTTCGTCCATCTTGCGGGACGATGATGGGGCTTATGAGGATGATGGATTGGAGAGATGCAAGAAGAAAGGGATGGATGAGAAGTTGAAGTGAATGAGGTTGAGCCGGTTATGTGTTGAGTGCGTTGTGATGATGATGGTATGTGCTTTCAATCGTCCCTGACTCGCGCCTTACAGTGGCGTAATCGAATATGAGGGCCAAAGAACCGTTGGATTCTTGATATTGCAGATTGTGGACAAATGATATGCATCTGTTCAGATAGCAGTTAGACCAAGGACGGCATCTGGTCCTCCTGAAAGTGATTTATAATGCATAGCTCGCACATCTGGATAGAATGATAGGGTATTTATGAACACGATTGGGGAAACATCTTGATTTACATTTCTAGTGCCATATCCAGTTCGGTCGTTGGAATATATTCCATGTACTACATCTCATTGTTTTGTATCGATCATCATTCTCCAGTCGTCTAGGCAGTCGATTTGACGTGCTGAACACGGTTTGTTAGAACTTTTCTGGTGTAAAGAATGAGATATCTGAACAGAAACTTACCAAATCATCGATCGTAGAAAAGAGCATACCATCACTCATGAGTTGTTCAACAGCATCCCTATCGATATGAAGATGATGATGATGAGCAATCTGCAGACTGATACCATTCCGATGACTAAATGATCAAAGTCGAGGGACAAACTCACATGACAGCCTCTCCATTACCACTTCCCACTTGTCGAGAGATTAACGAAACATGTACTCCATCATCTGAGTCATCTTTCGATACGAATTCCATGATCTTTCGCTGTAAGCTTGGAAGACCAGCAAAGGCAGATTCGTTAGAGTGAGATTGGATACCGGCTGAGTAGTCAGCATGTGATGATCCAGCTGGTGCGGCACCGCCCTATAGCGTTGAGTATTATGATCAGCTATCAGTATCATGAGGTATGACAATGGCTGGTACACAGGTGTTGGAACCGGGTAAGGCCAAGGAGAATAAGGGGAAGATCAACCACTTACCCCTCCGGTAGTTGCACCTCTCAACTGCAAGCTGACGTACAAAGCTTTCAGGAGATGATGATGAATTTCGTTGAAATCCGTTATCGGTCTAATATGAGTCGCTGAGATATGTCGTTTGCCCCCAAACATCTTGATCGATCCCATTATACCGACGTAGTGATCTTGTCTAAACGTTATTCCACATCAGTAAGCAATCGTTGTGATGGAAGAGAAAAGTCGAGCGAAGACCTGGAAGTCACTTTACTCACTCGATGCCCTTGGCTTTACCATTCTCATCATCTGCCGAATCCAACCATAATCTAACATCTATATATCCCGTTCCATCACCAATCTCGTAAGAAACGTTGGTAGCTGATGATGATGAATTATGAACTGATCCAATCAACAATACCTAATTTCCTCGTGAAGATCAGCTTGGTTTCCTTTGAGGAGAGGGGAGAGAAAGCCAGCTGACCTGAGCGACTTCCACCCCATCAATGACGAAATCAGCATCCGCATGAACTTGCTCAGCAGCTAAAATCTGCTTGATGGTTACTGGTCGGATCGTTTGATTTCCCCCTCTTCCCTATAACCGTCCGTCATAAGCTGATATTCGCAACATGTTAAAGATTGAGCTTACCTTCTTTCCTCCAGGTGAATCTTGTGATCCGTAGGGTGATCCTCCAGCTACGAAGCCACCACCACCGCCTCCTCCACCACCGTAATATGGGTTTTGATTATCGTCTGGGTGATCGAAATCCATCATTTAGTATTGATTATGAGGTTGAGGGAGAGACTGGGAGAAGTAGAAAGAAGAAGGAAAGATGACTCACAGTTGCTCATTTTATAGGTCTTATATACCTTGCTATCTGTATGGCTGTATGTGTACGAGGAAGGAAGATTTGCTTTGACTTTACTTTTGATGGATCGACTTTGACTTTGGTTGACTGGACATGCAACATTATCTCTGCAGCTCAGCAAGATATTGGAAGACGCGTCGCGTATCCACGTGGCTCTGGGCCAATTTAGGATAAAAAGAGATAAAATCGGATGTCAGATATTCCCCTTCCTACCTTATCACACCCCCTTGCCTGTTGACTTGTTTTGATTTTCCCACTGACATATAAACCATGAGATGAGATCGTATCACATGATCTCCATCCCCATACACGCTTCTCCACTCTCAACGTCCACCTTCGCAACCCATCAACAACAACCATACATCACCCGCACCCGCACACATACCATCAAGTGAGCTCATCTGAACGGGATCAATCGCAACCATGTCAATAGCGGAACCATCACCCAGCACACGCTCACCGTTCTTGGATCAACCCACTCTCGACTCACTCTCATCTGCTACAGCCGGTGCTACTCGAGGGGACGGTGACGATGAGTCTGGTAATCCACTTAGCGAATTCGCCCAACAGGTACTAGGTGTAGAATCAGATTCGGATGCACATAATTTGTTGGATCTGGGTAGAAGTGAATATGCAATCATCAATGAGGAACAAACTTTCAACGATTTATTACAGAACCAACATCAAGAAAAAGAACACGAACATGACCATGGGAATGGTCAACATCAACATGAACATGAGATTGATCCGGGATTAGAGAATGAATTATCCAGACAATTCACAGAATTAGATGAATCGCAAAGGAATCAATCCCAACACGAGAATCACGACCATGTTGTGGACGAAAACACAAAGCAAGGTGAACAGATATCCACGTTGGTATATGGTGGTAGGATAAGTAAGCGAAAGAGAGTGAATGTTGGAAATGGTACAGGAGGGGATAGACCTGCGACAGAAGAGATTATAACGGACGCGGATGGAAACCCGGTAGGACCACATGAATATGTGAGGTTGAAGAAGGATAGTCATGTGAGTGATGCCCACTCGTCCCGCTGTAGCGTTTTGTATACGTGACAAGAGTTTATCTATCCACTATATCATGTACGAGAGCTGATGCTGATATACATAACTTTGCAGAAAGAAGTCGAAAGACGTCGTAGGGAAGGTATCAACGACGGAATCAACGAGATCGCCCAGCTGATACCTGGAGGGACCGATAGAAAAGGAAAGGGGACGGTATTGAAGAGAGCAGTAGCTTATATAATTGAATTGAATGATAAAGTGAGAGCGGATCAAGAGGAATTGACAAAGAAGGATATCGAGAAACATGATCTCGAGGTGAGCTTGAAATGCATATCCCCTTGTTTGGAGAGGTCATGTATGCTTATAACACATATTTCGGACTGTTTTCAGGCTCAATTGGCCCATCTTCAAAGACAGATGCAGGAAGAACGAGATCGATCGATGCGATTCGAAACTTCATGGCGAGAAGCTGAAGATAGAGCGGCAAGTTCGAACTTTGAGGTTGAACGTATACGGGATGAGTTGGAACAACTGAAGAAGTCACAGGCATGAGTGGTTGATTGCTCCATGGATAGAAGTCCAAGAGAATTTATTATTCAGGTCAAGCAGTTCAATGTGGGGTTTATAGTGCTTGTAATCCTGAGGAGAGAGGATGAAGGGATCTAGTTAAACAACGTGTGAATCTGTGTTTCTTATTTCTTATTTCGTTTTCAGGTTCTTTGTTTTCGTTTTTCGTCAGGTTTTTCAAGATATCTACGATGAGTTTGTAGATCTCAGACGTAGGAGGGTTGTATACATCTTGTTCGTATATATGGGGACATGTAGACAAGGTTGAGTATGAATCTGTCTATGTATGTAAATAGCGGTGATGTCCGCCAGATCTCTGTTTTAGCTTGACGTGTAACGTGAACGTGAATGAGGATGAGCAAGTGAGTCAGTGAGTGAGACAGCTGCTACCTAATCTTTGGGGTCATACTACTGGACATATAACCGGAATTCATCTTCACGACGATTCACTGCATTTGGTACCATATATCACGATCTAGATACGTACGAGATACAAGCAGACCGGCTTGACTTCCAACTCTCGACTTCGCCCACCCGTTGTTAGGGAAATTCTCCGACTTTTGAGACTTCACGTTTCACCTCATCATCAATTGCTTGGCTTTCTCTCACATCGACGTATCATCGAATCTCTCGCAAGAGCAGAAGATATCTTGTGAAGTACAGGGGACATATAGCAACACAGTATCAATAGGACAGTAGCTCTAGTAGCATCAGCGGCAGAGGACGGAGACCTCCTTCAATCTCAATCTCATCTTTCAAAGATGTCTTTATCGGGAGGTTCGACGACTCCTATCCTAACCCCGCCAGCAGAGGTGATCAACCCAGCCGACGAGGAGTTTTACGCATCGTGAGTACCATTACAACACTATCCCCGGTAGCTCTACCTCGACCTCGTCTGTCAGACAAGAGCAACGACCATACTTGATCATCCTGATTGTCCTTCCGTGAGAGTTACAGCTAACACCGACTCGTCGCTGTATAGATGGGGTCTATGTATCCTATGTCTCCTCCTGATCGGAGCGCTTATAACGTCATATTACCTCCAGATCAAGAGGATAAGAGCAGTGCACGAAACGGTAGTTTCGATATTTGCTGGGATGGTAGTAGGGTTGATCATCAGGTTGTCGCCTGGACATATGATTAGGGAGATGCTGGTGAGTGAGAAATAACATTTGAATTCTCCGAGAGCGAAGGTGATGATACTATGTGTGAGAGACGGAGAAGAGGTGATGAGATGAGTCAAGGGGCAAGGCGAGGGGGGTCATTGGATTGGGAGAGGATAGCATGGAGAAGGATGAGAGTGGACGAAGGGCGAGGAGGAGAAGAAGGGCCAATAGGAGATGGAATAAGTTCATCCCGACCAGCGATGATATGGCGTCGTCACGATTCTTTGTAGTATTGAGGTGGGAAGGTATAAGATGGGACGACCGATAATATAGCATATTTTCATATCACACGCTGATCATCTCTCTCCTCCTGCTCGATAGTCATTCAAACATACATTCTTCTTCAACGCTTTACTACCACCTATCATCTTAAATTCGGGATATGAATTAAAGCAGGTGAGTGAGATATCTCCCAGACTCAATATACCATTTGTGACCATCAATCAAGTTAATAAGCTGATGTATTCTATCGCTTCATACAGGAAAACTTCTTCAGGAATTTCGGTGTGATTTTGACATTTGCGTTTCTCGGTACATTCATCTCAGCAGTAGGAATAGGGTGAGTGTTTGGCCCGTCCTTCTCCTTCCCCAGCTCCAGGCCCACGCGATCCATATCTTAGCCGAAAAGAAGCTGATCATCGTGATTTGATATCGCAGAGTTTTGGTATACATCTGGTCGTTCCTAGGCTTAGAAGGTCTGAAATTCACCCTTTTGGAATGTCTAATCTTCGGTTCGACCCTGTCTGCCACCGACCCTGTGACGATCTTGGCTATTTTCAATACGGCCAAAGTCGATCCCAAGTTGTATTCAATCATTTTTGGAGAATCGATACTGAACGATGCCGTCAGTATCGTCATGTACGAGTGAGTGTCTATTTCTTTTCTCTAGATTCATCGCCGTCATCAAAGTCTCCTGCGAATGGATCGCCATGTTTCTCGCATATTGGTACGAAAAGGATGAATATCCTTGAACATAGCATATAACTGACTGTTCATCTTCACTAGAACCCTCTCTCAGTTCCACGGTGAAGATATCTACCTATCATCCCTATTCCACGGTGTGGGCATTTTCTTGTTCTCCTTCCTGGTATCGATGGCTTTGGGTGTAGCATTCGGTCTAGCATGTTCCTTAGGTCTCAAGCATTCTCATCTGGCAACTTACCCTCATATCGAGAGTTGTCTGGTGGCTCTGGTGGCTTATACAAGTTATTTCTTCTCAAATGGTATCGCTATGAGTGGTAAGTTGGATATCCACTTTGTACTTCTGCCCATCTGCTGATTGATATGAATAGGTATCGTATCGCTCCTGTTCTGCGGAATAACCCTAAAACATTACGCCTATCATACGATGTCGAAACGAACGCAAAGGACAACGAAATACATGTTTGCGGTACTGGCACAATTGTCGGAAAACTTCATTTTCATCTATCTCGGTTTGAACTTGTTTACTCAAGATGTACAGGTATTCAAACCCTTGTTTATCCTTGTTTCCGCTGTAAATATCTTTGGTCTAGCTATGTCCTGACACTAAGGGTAGTCTCAGCTAACATACCTTGTGCTACTTTATTAGATCGCCGTCATGGCATCCCGTTACGCGGCAGTCTTCCCCTTGTCAGAACTTATCAACTGGGTCTACCATACTCGAGGACAGCGATACGAGGAACTACCCCACTCCTATCAAATGATGTTATTCTGGGCGGGATTAAGAGGAGCAGTCGGTGTAGCATTGGCAGCGGGAATCACCGGCGACAATGCCGATGCGCTACGAACCACAATCTTAGTTGTAGTGGTATTGACGGTGATCATATTTGGTGGTACCACCGCTAGGATGTTAGAGGTGTTAGGTATAAGGGTAGGAGTAGAAGATGAAGATGCCTCTTCGGATGATGAAGCTGAAGGATGGACCAGCTACAATGGAAACTTGGCATTATCCATGGGTCCAGGATCAAGACGATATGCGGGACAGAACGGAAGAGGATACAGTTACGGAGGAGGTGAATATGACGATAACGAAATTGAAAATGGAATCGATCTTCATTCACCTGAGAATTCACCTTATATCTCTTCTTCATCCAAGAATCAACTTCATTTACCTAGATCCAGGCAGGCTTCCATGGGAGCTAGGTCGACTTTCGGTACGAACAATTCTAGATCTGGGTTCTCGACGAACTCAGAGTCAGATGATAATGAGGAGGTCTTACCTTCTGCTGGACCTAGTGGGGAGTATGAAGGAGGACGTAATGATGAAGAAGGTGGTGTGGGTGGTGGGTTAGGAGGTATAAGACCCGGAATGATATTTAGAGATGGACAGTGGTTCACTGCATTAGACGAAAGGTATTTACTTCCATTGTTCAGTAATTCCGTTACTGCCCGAAGACATCATGCGAAGAAAGCGACTAGGAAAGTTAGCAGTGGTTTGTATAATGCTGCTGGGGAGAGGGAAGGAAGAGGAAGTGAAAGCGGACATGGAACTCCAAGAGGTGGTAATTCCTTGGAACTCAACCGCGGTGGTCAAGGGCAAGGGACAGATGAAGATTATGCTTATGATGGTGAAAGTGAGAATGGGAAAGTGAAAAGTGGATTACCAAGGACGTTTAGGTGAGTTTACTCAACTTGCATAAACTGAATTTCGTTTAAAGCTGGGCCAAAATTGAACTGATATCCTGTGTTACGGGGAAATAGCGGTTCGGTAACGGATTTCTTCTTTGCCAAAGCCGATCCTTCATCATCGACAACGAACCTACATCAATCATCTTCAAACATATCTTTACCACTAGAAGATCGGAGTAGGGGTAACTCAAGTAGCGGACCTGGACCATCGACATCAACGAATATAAGGAGAGGTAGTGGGGATGGTAAATGACTACTTGGTTCAAACTCGAATTACGGTTCCACACCTACCCCGACTGTAGTCTCTGTTCCAGCCAATGTGAAGACTAACCCTAATCCTAATGAACAAGGTTGGATATGGACTGGATCCGGAGTTGGTGAAGTGGAAGGAACCAGTAGAAGTTCGACACCTAAATTGACTAAAGGTGATTAATCCGAAAATGTCAATATAAGGTTTTTTATATAGATGGACTCTTTTCGTTTTATTCCTATTTCTGATTTTGGATGAAATTGGAACATGAAACAAGTCAACAAAAATGTGTATAGTAAAAACATCGTATATGCATATCAAACAAAATAGGAAAAGCTCCCACAGACATCTTTCACGTGCTAGTTGGCTCATTGCTGTAGCTGAAATGGTATACTGAATTAGGGTGTGTCATGTTTGCATTTCAAGGTGGAATGAATGTTCCCTCAAGCCTAATTTACAACTACAGCTACAAAGTAAAGATATGAATACAGATACAGATACAGATATAGATTACTTGTTGTCGGTCAAGATTATAGATATATTTTCACGATATTCCTTTTGTCAAATGATAGAAATATCCACGAAGCAGATCATCTGTTATCAGTGGGACAGTCCAACAGTCTAACAGCCCGATCTCAACGACAGAAGTTGTAGATTTACAACAGCGAAAGGGTTCACCGGAAATTCCAATCCGATCCAAGACAATGCAGTGCAAGAGTATTTCCATTAGTTGTGCTCGTACGCCTACTTGATATTAGTACCAGTAAGCGATATTAGCGAGTTCAACTTCACTTGTGAACTTTTAGATAATGAGCATAAAACTCACCCTGAAGATATTCCGTCGATGTCTAACATTTATACCTCTACAACTAGTCAGGTCAATCCTCGATAACAGTTTACAACCTTGCAGAATAATTTCCATGTCCTCATCTATTTCCCATTCCCACATCGATTAGCTATTTCTCTTTCTCTTTTGAATTTCTGATGGAAGGGATATACATACCTGTTATAGTAGTTCCTGACAAATCTAATGATCTCAATTTGGGGAATCCCTGTAAGGCGAGTGCGAAAGTGTGGGTATCGTTGATAATTGCCGAGGGCAATTCCACTTGCTCCAGAGGACTTGCAATGAGACTTCCATTTCCTTGTTGGCGATCAGGACCAGAAGGGAAGAAGATCGATGAGTCGATAGATTGAGGTATGATCAATGACAATTTCTGTTCAAACACATCAGCATCCATTCAGTCAAGTGCGATTTGATCAACTCCTATGTCATTATACTAACTCACCTTCAGGCTCTTTCTCCAATTTGCTCTCAGACCATCACGAAATACCAAATCCGAATATCTACCCATACAGGCGTCGCACATCGGGTCCTTCGATCCACCAGGATCCACTTTCATACTAAACTCTTCTAACCTTTCGCACCGGCTGAGTATCTCGCCTAATCCCGTAAACGCGGCAGAATCAGGTATACCTGTTGCAAGTAATTTTGCGGATTTGATATGACCCAATTTCAACGATCTCAACGTATTCGTCTGTGTCTCCAGGAGATGATTTAGAACTTCAACGGGTACGGGTGGTCCACCTGCACCCAAATCCAATTTGATTAATCCCGGAGAGAGGTTTATAAGTGTATCTTCAGGTATAAGTAAGCCGGGGAGATATAGATGAGTTAACCTTGGAAAATGTTCGAAAAAGGTATACCACTGAATGACATGTTCAGGATTTGTCTGACGGGGTTGTGGATAACCCCCAAAAGATTGAGATAGGATTTTGGATCGATGACGATAGTCTTTGGAAGGAGAGTTGAGGAAATCGCCTGGGAGAGATAAGTGAGTGAGGGATGGGTATGGTTGAGAAGAGAATGTATCGTTGATATTCTGGTAAAAGGACACATAAGTATGAAAATTGATAACAATGATGACATAACAGAGTGATAAGCTGATATGCTGATATGGCAGAGATTACTCACTTCAAAGTATATTGAATCCACTTTAAATACTTCCAACCCTTTCCCAAACCTGTCCAACAAACTCTTCACATCCCCCTCAGTGATTTTCGTACCTTTCATATTCAATCTCTTCAGACCACTACATTGTCCTAAGATCTGCTTGATGGTCTTGTCTCCAGCCAGACTACATCCTTTGAGATTTATCGATTCAAGATTCGGTAGATTATATATGATCGCTGAGATACCTAGATCACTAGCTTTGGAAGCATGTTTCAAGCTGAGAGAGGTGAATTGATCTCTCAGTTCAGGTAAGGGGATAAGGGACTTGACGTGTTCTGCTGAGAAGATTGAAGGAAGAAGTTCACCGGGGAGGTATAAATGAGGCGGAATGAGAAATACCTATTTTCACAATTAAGCTCAATTTTAATTCTCAACGTAAATCGATAGTGGACTCACCTCCGCAAGGATCTTGACAGTAAGAAACCCTCCCCAATACCTAAAAGCCGAGTCTCTTATACCCTCTTTCAAATGGCTCGGTAGATATCCCCAAGCAGCTTTGAACTCGGCTCCAGTCTCGTCACCGCTGACATCCCATAATCTCTTGAACCCCCTTGCTATCGACTCCGTACAGCACTTCACCAACGTCGGCAATTCCCTCAATCTAGGTGGTCGGATGGATATGGATGAGGTTGATAATTGAGATTCCGAGATCAAGGTATCCCAATCATCTTTAGAGTTCCATATAGATCGTTGAACTTTGGTTCTCTTGCGGGGTGTAGTGGATGTATTGGATGGACGAGATCTCTTGGACTCGAAAGGGCTATTGGTGGGTTTGCCGGTTGGTAGAGAACGCTTAGGTGGCATGGTACATCTTATACCACCTCTGAGTATGATGTGTGATGGTCTTGTCAGTGTGAGTATATACAATGAAAATTAGCAGTACTTCCACTTGTAAAGTTCTACAGTAAATCCACTTGCCCGAAATCAAAAAGTCGAGGAATGTATGACGTTGTGTCCGATGCAATCCTTCTCGGCGACCTCCGCTGTGATTGTCCTTCGGATCTCGGTGTCACGTCCAGGACCAAGAGCTCAGGAACGGGCCAAGATTAGGTTTGTTTACATCCCAGTCAAACAGTCTAATGCCCATCACGAGCACAGACTAGCGTATCTTATGCTTCACCTCTCTACGATTCTTCATTCTTTGTTCAAAGCATGTAGAAGAATTCCATGTGACGAAGCGCATGTACGTCTGCGATCACACGACCACTGTTGACCTTGCTTGATGTTGGGATACATACGCTTGAAGATGTCAAAAGTCTGGACCTACTGAACCTCGGCGCCTCACTCAATCGAGACGCACCATCCAATGTGATATCTCGCAAAGATCCATCCTCCGGATCATCACTCTCACGTAAGGAACAAGGGACGGAGAGGGTATGTCAGACAGACACCTCTTATTTGTTTGTTGTTGATGTCCTCAACACAGCGATGCATGTGTTGTATACAAATGTGTATAAGTAGGTCAACGGTAGATTCAGATTTGATTTCTGCATTCTGCATCTCTACTTCAATCAACAACTAACGATATTATAAAAACGTCTTTAACGTCTAACTAACTTATCTAGTCACTCTTTTCCCAATTTCAACGACAACCTGTACTACGAACCCAGTATACACATATACACTGTTAACGACCAAACTTTCCGATATTTTACGATGTCCTTCAAATCATTTATCATCGCTTTACCATTCCTCCTTGCCGTCTCAGCTTCTTCTCCCTCATCATCGACAGAACACAATATCTTCTTGGGATGTACCGACCCTTTGGCTACTCCAATCAGACCATTGAAGGTTAATGCCGATTCCGTATCTAGCTGTGTTGTAAGTATACCTCTTCCGTCTTACTGTACATGGACGATGCTGATTCCAGCTGGTTGAATGCGTAGGAATCATGTGGTTCATCAGCTATCAAAAACACTTTCGCATACTGGTTAGGAGGCGAGGAATCTTCATGTGTCTGTTCGACAGTCGGTCCAGCAGAGGAATACGATATCGCTTTTCCTAGAGATGGGGAGAGTAGTTGTGATGATCATGAAGTTGCTGTAAGTGTGATCTATGAACAGCCTACCTATCGTCGATCAGTGTAATCACAATATCGTCATCCTCGAGATGGAGACAGACATGCACATGCTGACAATTAATGAATATATATTCTTGTAGGTCTTCGTAACCAAATCTGGTCATTCATTCCAACATCAACCCAAACGATCCGGTCGATCATCATCCAAATTCAAACGATCATTACCTCCAATCGAAAGAGATACCTCATGTCCTGAACCTTTGACCGCATGTAATGTCGAGGGTGATTCAAGCAGTTATCAATGTATTGATCCCCAATTCGCTTTGAGTGAGTGACGTCTTCCCTCTGTTTGTCTTTTTCGAGGCAGGCTGGCGTTTTTTTTGATTTTACTCATGCTGACGATACTGACTGGACGATTAGACTCATGCGGTGGTTGTATTCACGGTGAATTCGGGTCTACCTCCGTGGCATCTTCAGCAGTAGAGTAAGTGATCACCACCTCGACAGCTCATTTGCCCCGATATAGAAGCTGATATTTGATTTTGATGATGTAGCTGCTCGAAACTCGAAGGTGTAGCTGAAGGAGGAGTGATCTGCTCAGCAGGTAGATGTAAAGCCTATAGATGTTCGGATGGATATCAATTATCAAGTGCAAACACTTGCGTCAAGAAGTAAGGCGTAGTTTTGTATCTTGTTGGGATTTCTTTCTTTCGGTTTTACTCTTGTTATATTGGACAATTATCATTTATATACCATACCATGTCAGATATGCATTGTCACTATAATCGTGCTTCGAGTCATCTTCCATTGCTCTTTACTATGTATACCCATTCGTCCAAGGTAAACAAGCGAGTACCTTGTTTGATACTCCCCTTTTAAGGGTGTGTTTGGTTCAGACGCAAACAAACCTCCACCTGCACGTACAGTAGGAGATGCACTGGTCGTATGAGCTGGTGGCTGAAGAGCAAGTCGATCAACATTCCTCTGCTACCTTGCTTCGATCTGACTTATCTCATTATCAAGAAAAAACGCTCACCTGGCCATCTTATACGCGAAGCACCTGCTGATCGAGGAGTAGAGTTCGCTGTGGAATCATTTGAACAAAATGGTAAGCCAGCATTGAAATTGTTCATTTCCCGTACGACCAGCTAATATCTATATTCACCGACATGGACAGTCCCTCACACCCCAAGCATTACGGTTGCTGTCCAGAGAGACCATCACCCTCCGTTCGGACCCTCCTGAGGGAGTGAGGATAGTGGTGGATGAAGATGATTTGACCAACATGGAAGGATGGGTACAAGGCCCAGGTGAGTGCGGTTCCGTCAGAAGATAGTCGCGCGATCGAAATTACCCCTATCGTGTACTTGATCTTATATCATCTTCAAAGGATCGTGGACATGGTGAGATATAGCTGCTGATCACTTGTTGGGTGATAGGAGGAACACCATACGAAGGAGGTTATTTCCGAATCCGATTTTCCTTTGGACCCGAATATCCCAATTTACCACCTAAATGTATGTTATCACCACTTTATCCCCTTCTTTCATTGACCTTGTAAAGTCAGCTCTCCTTCAGCTCTCCCACCTCCGAGCTATATTTGGATAGCTATGAGCTGATGAGTGTGTGTGTAGGTACGATGATAACCAAAATCTTCCATCCAAACATCTCTAAAAGCGGTGAAATCTGTGTGGACACGTTGAAAAAAGGTTGGAATAAGAGCTATGGTGTTGGTCATGTCTTAGTTGTGAGTGAACCAAACCAAACCACTAACTGGCTGCACCTTCGATGGTCTCAAAACCCTAGCCAGATGTCAAATGATATACACACAAGCTGATATGAATGAATGGTCGTGCTTTATTGAATAGACGATAAAATGTTTGTTGATTTACCCTAATCCCGAATCTGCCTTGGATGAGGAAGCTGGGAAACAATTATTAGCAGATTATGATGGTTATTGCAAGGTGAGTCATCATATCCTGACGTCAACTTGTATCGTCTTCATAAAACCCACAACACATGAGTATATGAATATGAATAAACGGAAGTTTGGTGGCTGACAATGAACGTATTGGTTGATATAGTACGCTAAATTGATGACTGGTATTCACGCTACTCCAAAAGTGAGTATATCGTCACGAAGTGATGCCTATCTCTTGAATCATCAGAAATGCTCCACTAAACCTTCAACGCCTTACCCATCTTCGGTAATACCCAGCTCCCTCCTCCCGAATTCAGAAACAACTCATCTTCATCCGCTGTCCCTGCATCTACTGCCCGCCCTGTATCTTCCGGTAAACCCACACCCCTCGGGACGAACGTCAAGCAGAATCCTTCTCCTATCATCGAACAAGGTCCAACGGTTGGAGCCGATACTACAAAGGTCATAAAACCTGTAACCTCCGCTGTACCCGCTACTAAAGTACCTGTGGCGGGAGCTGGAGCTGGCGGTAAGACTACGGCGGCTAGTAAAGCCAAAAGAGGAGCTAAGAGGTTGTAGAATACCTCAGATCCCTATTGAGTGATAGGTATCAGAGGGGGGAAGTGAGGTAAATCAAAGATATATATCGCATTGCACACTCGAGGGAATATATTCTGCATACATATTATATATATACCTTTCATCAGTTTTATGTTCTCAATATACTGTACATGTATGCATATGTGTTTCTGTGATGCAGTGCGGCTTGGCCACGAGTAGCATGATATGATGAATGTGATGGAGAGAGGAGAAAGTAAGGAAAGCCGGCCGTGATGAAAGTAAGAGCAAAAAGATCAGTCGCGTCGTTAATTCCAACTTATCGTTGATGTGTCCATTTCGTATGATTGAAATCAGTCACCATGACACAACATTCCTCAGTCTTCTATATACACATACCACTCCTACACGAGAAGCTCAAGAAGCAAGTAGAAGGCAATGTGGATTCCTAATGCTTCCTTTTACGACCTATCTGTCCTTATCTGATCGTTCAACCACGACTTATCGGACCTTTTCGCCGTAAGAGTGTTGTTGTCATTGTCCAAGAAAACCAAAGGACCCCTTGAGCTGTGTATGATGTTTTTGAGTCGTGCTTTTATCATGTTTATCTTTATTGTTGCTTGTGTCTTGCATCATACATACTGATTTTTCGTCCTTGACAAACATATATAATCCTGAATGCCTTCTTGTGAAACTGAAGAAGACTCTGCGTCGTTACTTACATTTGCCACTCACTGCATCAAGTTATCGCTTATCTCGATCTAACCTACGTATCTTTGACGCACGAACCCATTGACCATGGACCATATACTCAATCGATCACACGACCTCCTTTGATATCATCCTCATCTTCGATCTCTCTTCCCTTTTCTTGTTCCCCTAAGAACAAATCATTCATAAAGGAGAGTATACCACTTATACCACTCACACAAACGTTCTCCCTTGTCTTTTTTCATTGATCTTATATTCAGACTACGATAGGGAAGGCGATCAAACGTGCATTTGCATTTGCATTTACCAGTGTTTTATGATAGCACAGATTCATTCGCCGCCGTTCGCAAGAGACAGACGATATCAAATATATAGTAGGACTACTGTCGTATTCATCGAGTTGATTGAACGAGCTTCAGAGGTAACCACAAGACATAAAATACATTCTACGATCAAACCTTGCGAATTGTGCCTTCGGATACCTCACCAAGTAAGTGTAAGCCACTTGAACCAGTCCGTACGAATTGAACCGAGCTGACGTTATAGCCCTCTTTGCAGGAAATGGATTACCTCACCATCCTCTCCACACGCTCTTTGATTCTCTTTCCCTCACATCACTCACTACCTTTCAACTTACCTACTCATCGACCATTACCTACTTCACCTCTTTCCTCACCAATTTCACCTACATTTGTCCTACTCCCTCCCGAACCTATCGCTTTACCTATAAGCTCGTTATCATATAACGAGACTAATTGCAGGTATTACCTCATCCATCATGTACTTACCACCACTCAACCCAATCCATTTGGACACCAGGAAGATGACAGAAGGATAAGGAACGAGGTCGAAGTGATCGTCTTTAAGGAATTAGATAGAGTAAAGATGTTCGTTAGAGAATTGGGGAATTGGTTCAACAAGCAGTCGGTAAATGGGATGGAAGAAGATGAGTTGAGGGACTTGGCAGGGAAATATGGTCTGGGGTTACAGATGGATTTGCCAGAGGGTAATGGGGAGGGGAATACGCATGGGTATGAGTCCAAGGGAGAGACGATGGTATTGGTCTAGTCGGATTGTACTCGAGAGACAGCTATCTGGACTCGCAAGTCGGTTCGACAATCTCTCTTCGACACGATCTGCCATTCTTACGAAACACGACGATCGACGATAATAATTCCCGAACTCATATCACGTCACTTATTCAATCTTACTCATTCCGCATTCGACCAGTTGTCACCTTGCATGTTGATCATCCAGGTGGCCCAATTAGTTTTGTATCAGCTATCAAACAGCAATCTTTCGTTAGTTTATTCTTGTTCCTCGACTTGAATTTTTTTTCGGTTCGACAATATCATTAAAATCCTTTTTATTTCCAGCATCCAGGTTCTCGCATTTATGTCCGATACATGATCCTTGGATATACTCTGCATTTGTCTATATACCTTTTTATTCTAAATTGTACATTATTGATTTATATAATATCTTTTGTCGTTTCATGAGTGGTGATTCGTTATCTGTAAGAGTACATGGTTGTTTATAAAGCTAGTATTATGTATCTATATGTTCATATACGAATACAATGTATCATCAGCAAAACATCTTTTGATCTTTTGATACAGTCATCCTTTGATCCAGATAGACTGTTATAGATCGATATTACGAAGAAAGAACATCTACTCACCCAGCTATCATTCCCAGCCCACCCAAAGGCGTAACAGGACCCAACCACCTGAATTTATCCCTACCAAGTACCAACGCGAATATACTTCCTGAAAATACCGCTGCGCCAGAGATGATCAACCCAGAAGCCAATCGGTATTTCCTACTTGCCCCTAACAAGCCAGGATGAAACGAGATTGCCAATAACGCCAAACCGTTATAGATCAAATAGGACGATGCAGTGTTCCATGAGTTGATTTTCTGCTCGGCGATAGGTGGTTTGAGAGTGCGGAGACCGTGGGACCCGAATGCTCCAAAGGATATACCCGTTGCGGCTGATGTGGTTGTAAGTATCTGTTGATGGGTAGAAGGGTTGGGGTGGACTTACTGATCAAAGCACCTGATCTAAAGATTGTCGAGGGGTTCATACTTGGATTGTGTACGCTAGACCTATGAGACTCGAAGGGAATGGAGCTAAGGTCGAATTACTGGTTGCAAGTATGTGTCGCTACAGTGCAGTTCTGTCGTCGTTGTCATTGACACTCTGATCGCTATCATCGTCATGTCAAGATTGTCCGGTACGATCCGAGCGAACGGATGTATATATATATTTGGGTTTACCACTTAAGATGGCTCACTCGTAAACATCTTGGTCGCCACCTAACTCTCTCAATCATGGAGAAATGTTCAATCTCAATTCCATATCCTGCTTTCTTCAATCACATATATCCTGTACATCGACAGCTGAACCTCAAGCACGATGGCTCTCCCACCGACATTGCAGGTCCACTCGCACTTCCAACCGGAAGAAGCTGCTCATGTCGCAACCGAATTAGTGTCTAGTGGGTAAAACACTCCATTATTGATCAGTCATGAAACGACATGATAATCTCACAATTTCTACAATTTCTGTAGGTCTCGATAACTTACCTGGAGAAGTGGTCTTCTTACTGGAAGAAATCAGAGAGAAGGATGTGAGGATCAATCGTGAGTATGCTCTGCCTCTCTTCACCCCAGTGTCATTGCAAATCACATCACCATGCATTCCATACATCCTTCTTCATATCATATATTACATACAATACATAAATAATATCTGACTCCTTATCTGCTGTCATACCTAGAACTAATCCAACGAATCAACACCCGGCATATCGGTCTGACCAAAACCGCCAAATCCCTATCCACCCTCCCGCCTTCCACCGCTACATTCCCTTTACCCATACCGCCCGGTAGCCCTTTACCTACTTCGCATCTATCGCCGAAGGATGCACAGAACCTGACGAAGATCCAAGCGGAATGGGTGAAAGTGGAAATTCTTCAAGATGAGAAGCTCAAATTGGCAGAGAGGATGGAAAGGATTGTTAATCGCGCGAGACAACGAGCTAATCATGAATGGATTAAAGTGGGTGGTAAGGAGATAGTCACGGATGATGGTATCTCGGTAGATGGTGACAGCAAAGTTGGAATTATGGGTGAGATGGGTGGAAGTGATTTGATATTGCCTTCTACTGGTTTGGGAACAGGTGTGGATGGAAGACCTCAGAAGAGTGAGTCGAATCCTGATTGTCCATCACTATCATTAGATCTTGTATACAGAAAGATACACCTTCGCTCTCAGAGGCACGCGGATGATATGGACATATATGATGTTTTCCATTATCATAATCAACATCACAAATCCATATCACACTTGTCGCTGGATTACTAATACTTATTTGGATTCAGAACGCAAACCCAATACAATGTTCCTCCCCTCCCCATCCGCCTCCTCCTCGATGCCCCCTCCACCTGCACCCGTCCGATCCCACTCTTCCTCCAATCGCCCTTCAACTTCCACCTCGCATCGCCATCCAATCTCGCGGCATCATTCGTCCGTCGCTGCTTTGTCCGATCCAGATTTAGATGCAGATGGAGAGAACGAAGATATCGACGTGGATGCGGAGGGAGAGGTCGATACGGCAGGAGAGACAGAAACGGATGATACGCTCTATTGTATCTGTCAGCAAAAGAGTTATGGAGAGATGATTGGTTGTGATAATGATAGTTGTCAATATGAATGGGTCAGTGAAATCTCACAAAGAAAAAAAAAAAACGTCCTCTTTTTCTCTTCCTCATGTGATTGGAGAAGGAGAAAATAATAGCTGATAATTTGGTTATTTACACGACTAACAGTTCCACGTCAAATGCGTTAATATGTCTGCAGGTCATTTACCTGAAACTTGGTATTGTCCAGATTGCGTTAAGAAACTGGGTTTGTTGAGTAGTGATGGCAAGATGCCTGGGACGAATAGGAAGAATAGGAAGAAGTAGATAGGGTCATAATCAGTGGAAACCAGTTGAGAAATAGTTGATGAAGACAGAGCCAATGTATATGTTTGTACCGTTAACATGTACCATGTATGTATGAATCTCGAAGTACCTGCCTATTACGGTCTCGCATGAGTAAAACAGTTACATTACGGATACATAGATGAAATGATGATACATAAGCTGTTTTTTAGATATTCCGCCCCTTCGTCGAAAATTCGTTCTGGGTAACTCGTCTGCCTTGATCTATTTGATCTCACTCTCTTCAATGAGGGTCCATATATTGTTTCTATACCTTCTTAGACTCGTCTGTCTCTAATCTCTCTGAGCTCTAGTCAAAATCAATTCTCAGGTGGTTCGGCAACCTCTACATGCCTCTTATGTAAATCCTCTCTCATACTGATCAAAACCGATTTTCTGACCTTGATCATTCGCTTGTAGATAAAGTAAAGTGCTCCGAGTGTGATCAGCGCACAAGCTGCGAAGCTGCCAAATCAAAGTAAAAAAAGGATATTCAGCATACTGGTCTGTTCTCATAGTAATGACATTATTTCCAGGACTCCCTCATCTCCTCCATGAACTTATTATGATCAGAAAGGATAAGAAAGAAATCACTCACACGCAATCTGATATGACGTGCGAATTGGTAGATGCGTTGGTTTGACCCAATACCACACCGACATAGACACTTATCAACTGGCAGTGTAGTCATCAGTTAGCAACATAATTTCATTCATTCTCATCTGGATCTTTGATGTTATCCTCATTGGAGAAGGGGTACATGGAAAAAAAGTGAGGCTCACTTGTTTAGGTGTAGAAAGTAATAAAGCCAAGATGAATTTCCAAGTTGGTAATCCGCAAATTGCAAGTATAGCAGTAGTGTAGTGACTGAACCCATTATACAAGATTGTATTAGTATTTATGTTACATTCAGAAATTTGAAGGTGGGAATCACTTGATACCGAATCACTCACGTAGGAATAACACTCAACCTCACCACCCAAGCCATCAAGAACCCTCCTTCCCTTATTGATTCAGATAAACAAGCGTAATTTAATGATTTCCTCGTCATCCTCTCTGCTCTGGCTCTACAACAGTTTTTGAACAGTAAAAACAAGACTGTTTCTCCAAGGCCTACACCAACTACGACGATGGCGAAGCCTTTGCCTAGGCCGTATACTAGACCGACGAGGACTATGACGATTTCTGAGGGCAAATTGGAGGGGAAAGCGTCAGCAAGTTCCAATGACCAAATTACGATACGACTCCAATCAGAGATATGATCTAGATGTTCGAGTGGAAAACTCACCATTACCGAACAAAGGCGGGAAGGATAATACGAATAAGATCGCTGCAGGTATCACAAATCCGGCTTTTAATTCTCTTATTTTCCTTACAAACGGTGTCAACCAATCTATGATCTGTAATCCATGATTGTACATCAGTACCGATCTCCTCATATATTACATGTTGGAGAAGGTGGACATACTCACAGAATGATGGAAGAAAGCCATCAAAGCCACCACCACGACAATCAAAATGAACGCGATGTACCACCAAATCCATTCTTTCCTTAACCAGAATCTCCAATTCTTAGCTTTCTCCCATGTGATCAGACCCTTTTCGTACTCTATTCGCTCATCTTCAGTCAATTCATCTTCGGTTTCTTGCATTATCGAATGACGGGATTGTATCCTGCTGGCAGAGGTAGTAGGGTGTGAGGGTTGATCGGTCCATGGGTTATGGGATTCTTCGTTGTTAACGGCGTTGAATGAAGGTTCGAGGTTCGTGTATGGGTGCTGCTGTGACATCCTGCAATGCTGGGATGGAAGGATGAAAGGTCTAAGATGAGAGTCGTGGATACTAACAAAGAGCGATAGCTGTAATTTCTACGATCTATTATTGTCCGAGTCAACAGGTCAATCGTAAGAGAGTTTATGTATGCAGAAGATGTAAGCAAACCCCTTTGAATCAGATTGAATTGCCAGTCAGTTATTCAGGTCATGTTACTACACCGCTTCTTCATTCGGGATCGTCTTTCACTTCTGTCAGTCTCATTTGTAACCTGCAGGCTGTAACCTGTACGTCATCCCAATCGAGCACAACCAAAAGATCGACACTCAGTTTTACCGGAAGACGAGTTACTATTTTGGGAACACCCAGGCACGTGGATTGAACAGCTTTTCATTTTGATCCCGTTCAACAACCCTTGTTCTGGTGCCACATTGCATGGAACACAGGCCAAGAGAGAAACCCCGATAAATTCCGTCTTCCTCGTGGAAAATGGATTTTGGGTCTTTGGCAGCAAATTCACACAGATTGTTTCGTTTCGTCGTTGCAGGACGAGGACCTCGAATTGCACGAAACATCGTCAAGATAGCCAGCTACTTCATACATCAAAAAAACACCTTTTGCTTCTTCACTTTCCCCTTATATTCAACAAGAAGAAAATCCGCCAAAATGGGTATGTGTTGATTCTACTGGTCTCTCGGTCTGGACGCAAATGGGTTGTGGATGGAGAGAGAAAGGATAAAGGGAAGGTCGAATGGTGGAAGGACGGATATATCAGGACTATATTTATGGATGGAAGATGATAAATGCTCTCGATACGTGAGAATGGACACGGTGACATAGCTCTTATGAGTTATGGTGAAGTTGATACCTAGAAGGAAATGGGATGGGGAGATTATCATCGAATGGAAATAGTACAAACGAATCTATCGCTAACACTCAATGACTGCTCATCTTGAATAGAAAACGATAAAGGTGTTCTCGTCGATCTTTACATCCCCCGACACTGTTCTGCCACTGGTAAGTTTGGTCTTTTGATCATGTCCACAATCTGCAAAGTAGATGGAATGGTATGGTATGGTTTTGGATTTGATGCTAATTTCAAGGGTTACACTTAATAGGCCGACTCATCACCGCCAACGACCACGCCTCTATCCAAATCCAAGTTGCCGACGTTGATGCCGATGGAAAGGCCATCAAGGGACAAGGTCAAACCATCGCTATCTGCGGTAGAATCAGGGCTCAAGGTGATTCGGATGATTCCATCAACAGAATCGCTACCAAGCAAGGACGTGAGTTTGATATTTCTTTATACCTTGATGATGAAGGGGGGAAGAGGTAGGAGGGAGTGGTGAGAGTGGTAGAATGAGGGGATTTGAACAGAGTGTATATTGTATCCATCCATGTGGCGTAGACACTTCATGGGATCGGGTCAAATATAGATTAGAAGTAGTGGAATGATAGATCAAAGAAGGAGACAGACGGATGACATGTCTTTGAATAACATTTACTGACCAATGTTTTGTCTTAATCTCACCATAGTCCTCAAGAACGTCTGGTCTTACACTCGTTAAATCAATGTAAATTAGATTTTCGTCGTTTCTCGTAGGCAGTCGGTACTTGGATATGGGGATGCATCCATTCTAGGCATAATGTTACATCTGTGACTGGGCAGATGGGTCGTTGGCAGATATCTGTTATCATAAAAATTGAAGGACCTGCAGAGCTGTATCAGACTGAATTCTATACACGCTATCATTTTTCAAGCTTTGGTCCTATAAGGCTCAAACACACGACATTGACGATATTCTGATCTCACATTATATGCTCAAAGCGATTACTAATTGGATACTATCATAGTCATAATTCATCACATCACTCATTAGGCGAACAGAAACAAAATATATACACACATTTATATCGGCTTTCATCGTCATTAACAATTATCTTTCAAAGAAAAATGTAGTCAAATCTTAGTCCGATATCGAGCATAGTATGGCAAAGTGTACCCTACCAAGCAACTTATGCCGTTGTTTACTATAGTTCCAGGGCAGTGACAGGCAATGATAATGAAGGTATACTGCAACACTTATTCATCATAACCATCATCAGCTCCCCAATCATCCCTAGTTTGATTATCTCTTTCAAACGTGATCAAGTCTTCCTCTTGATCACCTTCGGGAAGTCGCTCAAGTATGGCTCTATATTTCGAGATCAAAACGATCAGCTCATTTCTTGATCTCGGTTTCTCCTAAGTTGATACAAAGCGAAGACATGGATTATATACTCACTCGCATTCACAGAGTAACTCGGTACAGTACAAATCAAGATTCAAATCGCATGGATCGCTACAACAAAGTGATGAGTGTCTGTTTCAGAACGATAAAAGAAGAAAGAATGGGCACATACGTTCCGAAAGGCTGTTCGATCATACTTGCTATACCTTCGATACCCATAAACGTCATACTAATACCGAACATGATGAAAACCATTTTCCAACCCATAGCGTCGACCAGGGTGAACGGTAAGATAAATAGGTATAGGGAAACGACTTGTTTCAGGTGCACGCAGAATATATATGGAAGGGGAGTTTGGACACTGTGTACAAGAAGCTGAAAATCAGTAATCTGATCTGATCTGATCTGATCTGATCTTACTCATAATCACAAGTAAGCTTTGCAAGATACACTTACATCCTCTCCATTGATCCGAGTTGATCCGTCATTCCAGATACAGCAGCTTGGAGGGCGTTCATACCCTTTTTAATCCGCATATTTGTCAGCTAACGCTTATCCAATGTCGCAAGGATTAGCTGATTTTTTTTGTTGACTTACAGCTGGTCCAACCGCTTCGAGACAACCCATCTTCCTAAACCTAAAAATAGATCTACTAATTTCATGTGAACTATCATAGCGACGCATCAGTAATGTCACATTGTCTCATAAGATAACAGTCTGACTTCCGATCCGTTCATACATAGAAAATGTATATCCAACTCACATGATCAAAGGTAAACCCAATTCTACCATCCTTCCTAGCCCCTGTTCGGCCCTAATCATCATTCCGGTATCAGGCTTAACTCCCTTCTTGATCAATGGAGTTCTCTCGTTCGCGGTCGATTTGCCCATACCGGTTCCAGTACTTGATTTATTCATAGTGGGAGTTTGCTCCGTTTCGTCATTATATTCGTTGGGATCAACCACTCTCACAGCTGTCGGCCGTCTTTTCATTACATTACTTATATTCCTCGGATAATTCGGTCTTACCCCATTTCCAGTTCCATTTCCATGATTTTCGTCAGTTGTGGGGAAAGAAGTTTGATTGGGATGAGGTGAATGAACGAGATTGTTGAGCGAAGGAGAAGGCGAGAAAGGTGTATGTGGACTATTACCTAATCCTACGACACTCTCTTCATCTTCTTGAGAATCAATAAGACCTGGAGTCGAGTGACTTGGAGTCATCGTACCAGGAGAATTCGTTACTGGTTTGCCATAATTTGATTGACCACGAAGACTGGAATTTGAGATAGCTGATTTCAATCGACGGATATCGTTCCCTGCTAATTTGGCTGGCAGTAATCCTATATCGAACATCTCGTCTGTCAATTTACCTCTTTCTGATATGGAGTAGTTCATAAGTGCATGTTGACCTGTACATACCCTTCAAATCATCGTGATGAACACCTCCTTCAGCCCTCAAATGATGTTTCGTAGCTACCACAAATGCCACTACCAATCTTATCACCTTTCTCTTTTCCGCGGTCAATTGTTTTCTTGACATGGCGGGTTGAGAACCGTCGGATGGTGGAGGGGGAAGATTGACTGCTACCCAGATATTACGGGATAGATTACGAGCGATGGAGATCAGTGCGGTAAAATCTTTTCGACCTCTATGAGATGATGATCAGCTGACAAACCGACATACAGTGTAACAGCTAGGGCAGTAGGAGACGTACTCGGCATATCTCTCATACGCAGATGAGTTTCTATGGAAATCACATCAGTCAGCAGATTCTCAGAGGGATAAGGTATTTGCGCTCGAAGACTTACCTGAAGACCAGCAAAAGACCAACCACCACGGATAGAAGGGGTACTATGCAGTGGAGTTTAGCTTACGTCCTTCATGATGGAATGACCGAGTGCTTATAACTCACCGACGTTATTTGTCAATCCCACTTCTTTACCCCACAACTGACTTGCAGCAGCAACTCCAGCAGAGAAGAGTGTGACAGTCAATACGGGACCTAAGACTATGGGTAGGATAGATGATCTAAATACGAATATATCAGGTAACCAAGATATCTTAGATAACTGCACCCTCCCATAATGCGTCAGCTTGCCAGCTAAATCTTGAGCTCAATTGCAAGAAGATAGACTCACCTTTGGTTTATGATCTTCTACATCCTGTAATGCTAACAGCGAAGAGAGGGTATTGATGGGTAAGGACATTGTATTGCCCTTATTTGTCGACATGGTTAGCTGGTGTACTTTGCGATAGAAGATGTGCAAAAAATCGAGAAGAAAAGAGAGGTTTTTGATTTGTAATGCTTATAGGCAATGTAGTGGAAGTGGAAAGGATCAAAGGGCTATCCATGCTCAAGTACGAGATTGAAGGATGGTGCACACTGTACTCACGATAGTACTGAATCCCGTACCTTCCTTCTTCCTAGGACTGGACGAGTTTGAACTTGGTTGATCGGCTTTCAGAGCTGTATCTGACATCTTGCTAGACCTGATTTCGACCTAAGATTCTATCAGATGTAGTCTTAATAGAAGAAGATTTCCCTTCACAATACGACCTTGTAGTGTATCCATCTTACTTATACTCCAGTCTGCGAATCGCTAATCAACTCATGGTTGATCACAGGCACGGACCACCATTGAACTAGATATTGTGAAACACGTCAACAACGAGAGACCTAGCGCGTTTCAGATTGCCTATGACTACGAGATAAGCATGCGTACTCTCACACCGTACCAGCCTTACAGTACATGAGATACCGCACATACATCGTATAGAGATACCAAGATGTAGATTGTATACTGGTAAGATGTTCATGATCATGCTATGCATCTGCTTCACCTGCCCCATTCCGCTGGATCCCACTCTTCTCCTGAGTCATCCTCTCCCCAAATATCATCCGGCACTTCCTCATCCCCCGGTACAGCTATCACACCGTCTCTACCTGCCAATCTCGCTATACGTCTGGCTAACCTTTCATATGCGTATATCTGAGGATTAATTTCGGCAGGATACCAACTACATCAATGGCAAGGGACCATCAGCTCTCAAAACTCTTGAAGAATTTGCAAGTGGAAGTAAGGAGAGGCCACTCACTAATTGATAGCTACTACTATCCCAGCATTACCTTCTTCCTGCTCTACTCGATGCCACCAATTCGCAGGCAAGTACAACGTCTCACCTTCCTTCAGCACCACTCGTATTGGATGAACACGCGAGGGGAACTGAGTGGAAGATACCCATGGGATGGGATAGGTCGGATCATCATCAGGATGGAGGTTGCCAGAAGGAGAACGTCGGAGGGTTGATGGTTTATGAAATTGTTCTATACCCTCACCACACCATATCAGCTGATCCATATTGGTATGTTCATTGGTTATTGGACAGGCTCACGATCAAGCCATAATCCTTCAATGGGCGATAATAATGTAAAAATCTTCTTTCCAGCTAACACATGATATACATTTTCGTATCTGCATACCAAAATAAACATCAGTTTAAAAGGGTCACATAGTGGTTGATGAGGAGAAGAAAAGACATACGGATCATGATGTAAAGAAGTGGTACTTTTCCTATCGCCTATCCACAAATTGACAGCTTCCGCTTCACTACCTACCCCCACTAAATCAGTAAAATCAACATCGACGATTCTGCATGGATGAACATACCCGTAGCTTCTTTCATCCACTCTACGTCCTTCTGTATATGATCCTGAAACACTTCCAATTCAGGTGAACCATCAGGACGAGGAGTAGAACGGTATATATTACCATCTTGAGATTGAAGGTAATATGCCTCTCCACTATCACCTAAATCTATGAAACAAAACTTACTTAGCTACGCTATAGTTTCGGATGTAAAGATAGTTTACTTGCCTCCCGTGTCTGACTGTAGATGTGAGATCAGCGTGGAAATAGTCATCTTATCGTCGAATGCTTTGACAAATGTCGTACTTCCATCTTCCAGTTCTCGGACTGAATCAGCTAGCCTACCATATAAATCAGCGACGGTAGTCCTCGTATAGACAATATTGCTTACCCATCATCGGTAATGGCTACAGTGACCTTTCTTTCTCCTGAGATCTCTCGATATACATCGGGTTGTGTCCAATCGTTCGTATGAGCGGCCGAAATCAAGGGCGAGAAGCCTGTACATGTGACCCGATTAGATATTGGACCTCGTTGACACAGGACAGGAAGGGAGAGGGGAGGAGTAGGGAATGGAGGGAGAGGAGATGAGGAAGAAGGGGAGGGGTCAAGTGCAAGGGGAAGGGGAACGCATGGAAAGAGAAGGGACGAGATGAGAGATCAGCTCGTCGAACCAACAATTTACCTTTGATAATAGCCGGATGAGCCCTGTTGACCATCCTCAGCGCTTCCAGAGAGGACGGAGGTTCATCGTACACTGTGATGTCTCGGAATTGTAGATCTGACAGAATCAACCCGAAACAGTCAGCGGAAGAAACCGTTTCGATTTAGTCCGTTTGATTTTAGCATTCACCTCTGTAATCATCTAGTAGTTGCTCCAAGAGCGATTCTAGCGCTTCAACCCGCTCGTTACTTGACATGCTTGAGTGATCTATCGTGCATACAACATCAGAATAGAAGCTTTGGTGGCTCACAAGCATCGAAAAAGGTCAACTGGGTAAAATGGATTTTTTGGATGGTACATAAATGTGGGGCACCGATTCAACGGAATCAATTTGGCCTGACGTGCTTGAGTCGAATGTTGAATGTTGAACAAAGCAGCCATGAAACATCCATCCATCTCCAACTCTTTGAACTGCTTATCGCTGTTACTCTGACTTATACTACGACATCTACTTTGTCCTCCCATCTACTTCAGGAGCTACCTAGCAGTCGAAAAAGAATCGTCAAGATGAGCGGCCAGAATATCCGTCAAGCTGACGGGCTACTCATGAACGTCCATGATCCTTCGAAAGGACCAGTGTAAGTTTACGTGCTCAGACTTTCAGCTGGCGGAGACGATGCAGCTCGGACACAAGCTGATCATAGTAACCATATAGACTTCCAAAAGATGGAGAAAGAAATGTTCTGATCACTTCGGCATTACCTTGTAAGCTTTAACCCCAAACCGATAAAGGAATATTCACCTGACTAGGGGGCGATGGCGGTGGGATGGTGTAGATGTTAATAACGTACCGCATCTGGGAAATATCATTGGGTGAGTATCTGTTATCTCCTTTACTACTTCTATGAGTAATAAGGCTGACAGCACTCATCCTGTACAGATCGACACTCTCGGCAGATGTTTTTGCCCGTTATTCACGAACGTTGAATGTTCCAACTCTTTATGTAAGCTAAAGGACTTCGACCAAGCAAGAAGGTGAAGGTGAGATGCTGATAAGTGGATGTAGATTTGTGGTACGGATGAGTATGGTACTGCTACTGAAACCAAGGTGAGTAGCTAATCTCAAGAATAAATGAAACTCCAGCTTATCATAGCTGGTTCCACATGCTAGGCATTGGAAGAAGGGGTTTCACCTTTGGAGCTCTGCACGAAATTCCATTTGCTTCATACCGAAATCTACAAGTGAGTTCTCAGCTCCATCCACCGCGACACCGTATACAAGCTGATAGCGTTCTGTGAAGATGGTTTGAATTGAGTTTCGATAAATGGGGAAGAACCTCGACACCTGAACATACCAAGTGAGCTTTCTCACCATATGTCAGGGCGCAGCTAGCTAAATAACGCTCAATCATCTAGAATCACCCAGCAAGTATATCTAGATCTCCACAAGAACGGATTCTTCAAACTTGAAACTGCCGATCAGACATACTGTGAAGACGATAATCTGTTCTTAGCTGATCGATTTGTGGAAGGTACTTGTCCTCAATGTGGATATGACGTGAGCACTCAAATCAGCTGGTCGGTTTTCCTGGCATACCGTATCGTCAGCTGATTATCAATGTGTATGTGTAGGATGCAAGAGGAGACCAATGCGATAAATGTGGACTTACCTACTCCTCACCTACCGAATTAAAGAACCCAAGATGTAAACGAAATAAGACCCACAAAGTATCAGTCCGACCTTCCACACATGCCTGTATGCGATTAGACTTGCTACAACCTAAACTGGAAGATTGGATGCAGAAAGCTAGAGTCAAGGGTAAATGGGGTAGTAATGCGGTTATCACCGATAAAGGTGAAATCGTCGAACCTAGAATGTTGGGTGAGGGTCTCAGACCTAGTGCTGTCACGAGAGATTTGAAGTGGGGTGTGGAAGTGCCTAAGACTGGTGATGCGGAGGAAGATAAGGCTATGGAAGGAAAGGTTATCTGTGAGTTGACATGCTACTGAGATCCGGTACTCTAACTGACAAATTTATTCTTGAATCAGACGTCTGGGTATGTACCATAATGTCGCAAGTTTCACCGCACAACATCAGATCACTGACGTTTGACGGAACAGTTCGACGCTCCTATTGGTTACCCCTCCATCACAGCTACTTATACTGATCAATGGGAGAAATGGTGGAAGAACCCCGATGACGTGGAATTGTATCAATTCATGGGTAAAGATAGTGAGCTGGTCCTAGCATGCGCTTTGTTGAACATGGACTCAGCTTACCCCTCTCATGGATCTAGACGTCTACTTTCACACCGTCCTTTTCCCTGCTATGTTGATCGGTACTGGTCAACCATGGACCATGTTGCACGATATCTCCAGTACTCGTAAGTTCACTGTGGCAATTCTGTCATTGAGCGGAGCTGACCTGAATATTGTAGAATACCTGAACTACGAAGATACCAAGTTCAGTAAGAGTAGGAACATTGGGTAAGCTAGTGAATGCCCCGTTTCTTACGGACTTAGCTGATATTATAATAGTGTATTCGGTAACAACGCCCGAGAGACTGGTCAACCCCCTTCAGTATGGCGATACTACCTTCTCTCACAGAGACCCGAGAACAGTGATTCCTCCTTCCTTTGGTCTAGTTTCATTGCTGCCAATAACAACGAGTTATTGGCTAACTTGGGTAACTTTGTCAACCGAGTGAGTATATCATGATACTCCCCATATTGAACTCGTGGGATTAAAGGAAATCTTAGGTTGTAAAATTCGTCAATGCGAAATACGATTCCGTTGTGCCTGGTCCTGAGGGTCTCGCCGGTGGTGATTTCATACCCGATTCCAACCCATCAACTCCAGCTGCTCAGCTAGACGCCGATTTCGTCAACGACGTCAACACCAAATTGACTGAATTCCGAGCAAGCATGGACGAAACCAAATTACGAAACGGTCTTAGCGTTGCCATGTCATTATCCGCTCGAGGTAACCAGTACCTCCAAGACAACTCGCTGGACAATGCGTTATTGGCGAACCAACCCGAGCGATGTGCTCAAGTATTACTTAACGCTATCAACTTGATTTACCTCTTGTCCGTCACCTTCCACCCATTCATGCCTAGCACAACTGAAGGTATCCTGCGACAGTTGAACGCTCCTGCTCGTTCATTACCTACCAAATTCTCTATCGATATTTTACCCGGACATAAGCTGGGCAAAGCCGAATATCTATTCAAGAAGATTGAAAACGTGAATGGAGCTCAGGAGAAAGCATGGCAGAAACAGTTTGGAGGAGATTCTGTCGTAGCTGATAAGGTTGACCCGGCAGGACCAGGTGGACATCCCGAAGGAGGAAAAGTTCCTAATGTAAAAGATGTCAACGTAGATAAGAAAGCTGCTCACTTAGCCAAACAGGCTGAAATTGCCAAGATCAAGAGAGCCGCAGCTAAAGAAGCTGAAAAGAACAAGACACCCGAAGAGAAGGAATTAGAAAGTAAGATTGAATCTCAAGGAAAACTCGTTGCTATGATCAAGAAGGGTGTACAAACTGGTAATGCGGATGAGGAATTGGCTAAAGCAAAGGAGCTGAAAGCTGAATTGGCAGAGTTGAGAAAGAAGTTGAAAGAGGCTAGTATCTCGAATTAAGACAATGGAATCATAGAGATATATAGTTTTGATTTGTTGGCATAAGATGATGTGGATAGATGATTTATATAGTAGAGTTTTGCGATGGGTGATGTACATATATGATAGACCACTCCTTTGTCATGATCGACACTCTGTTTCTGTTCTCCTTCCTTCTTAATGAGACCCAGAAGTGTTGTAGGTGTTTGAATCCTTTGTGAGACTTTCCCCTTTTACCTTGATCAGAAATGATAAAAGAGCAATGGGGTGTGGGGTGCAATGTCAAATGTCATATGAAGTAAGAGGGAATGAAGTCTTCTTCTTCCTCTTCTTTCTTTCTTCTTCAGCAATATACTCGTATCACTCAGCTATATAACTGATAATCAACCATAAATCAATCATACATCGTACTCAAAGCTGAGAACAACATCATTGGTTCTTTCCGACGGAATAATATACGCGTCCACTTCGTCAACAGAAAACAAGGAATTGCGAACATCACTGAAACTCAACATTGGTCTTCCATCCAGAGTTTCATCTTGTCTCTACTCATCCAGCCCAACAACCACTCACTCCTGCCTCTGGCCGTAACGTGTCACCTCGGAGAGGGCTGGTAGGCAAGATGGCACCGATCAAAACGGTTCGGAACATACTTATGGAGGTGAGTCCATTTTGACTTTTGACTTTCATTCGAACTTTCCTCCTTCAACGACTCTCAGTATTCCAGATAGATTTGTCCCCATATTCCTTGGTAAGGAAGGACGAATTTACTGATCAAGGATGAACTTGGATATAGCTCCGTAAGATATGTCAACATCCCTACCTATCCGAACCAGAATTAGAATCATTCGATATACCCGAGGTAGAACAGCATAAGCAATTAGTAGAAGCTAGTGGGAAATTGATGTTTCTCAAATTACTTTTACCGAAATTGAAAGAGAGGGGACATAGGGTGCTGTTATTCAGTCAGGTGAGTCTGAAGCTTTCCACCTCCCTGGGATTATGTGAGGAAAATTAGCTTATACTCTGAGATTTCGGATGGATGATGGAATAGTTCAAAATAGCCCTAGATAGAAGTAGGTTCAACTGCTCGCTGACCACATTGTTAGAGCAAGAGGACGATCAGCTGACTTGTGAGATTATTGCAGTCGAAGATTTCATGTATGGCGAGAATATCAAATTCCTTCGATTGGACGGTGATGTTCAGCAAGCTCAACGACAAAAATCGATGGACCTTTTCAATGCCCCTAATTCAGAATACGATGTTTTCCTTCTGACGACTAGAGCAGGTGGTGTTGGTATCAATCTGGCTGCTGCTGATACTGGTGAGTCCCACTCTCAGCTGTCAATGCAATGCTGTACGAAACCTAGTGAGCTGACGTGACGATACTTTTCTGTACTACAGTCATACTATACGATCCGGATTTCAACCCACATCAAGATCTTCAGGTAAGCTGGAGTATTCTTGTTAGTCATATAGGAAGACAGCTGACGTGACCAACACTCATAGGCAATTGCAAGAAGTCATAGATATGGGCAGAAGAAGAAGGTACTGGTTTTCAAGCTCATGGTGAAAGGGTCGGTAGAAGGTACGTCAGCTATCATGTGTTCAACGCAATCTCGACTAGCTGACCAAATGCATTGCAACAGAGAACATCATTAACAAGGGAAAGAAGAAGATGGTACTTGATCACCTAGTCGTCCAGCAGATGGGTAAAGAGTCGGAGGAAGGTGATATCGATGATCTACTCTTACGTGGTGCCGAAGCGGTATACTCAATGCAAGGAGGAATCAACGTTCCTGATATCGTCTACAACTCCAAGAACGTCGATGAGCTGATAGATAGAGTGGAAGCTGATGCTGAAGCTGAAGCTAAGGAAATGGAAGAAAGGGAAAAGGCTATAACTGAAGGAACATTGGAACCTAACAAGAACAAATCGAATCAACAATTTGGTTTTGCCAAGATATGGGAAGCAGATCGGAATCAATTACAGACTATTGCAGCTGAGGAGAATGCAGATGACAATGATGAACGAGAGATCAACTGGGAATCAATTATAGACGCCATGGAGAAAGAGAGACAAGAGAAATTACAGGAGATGATGGAAAATTCGACTAAAAAGAAACGAAAAGCTGCTAAGAATGCCAACGTTGCAGACTTGACATACCTGTCGGATGGACTTTTAGGTGATTCACCTGCGAAGAAGAGTAAGAAAGGTAAAGGCAAGGCTATCCCAGATGGATCATCAGAATCAGAATACAATAAGGACGGTAAGAATAGTAATAGAGGAAGTGAAAGTGAAGGTAGTGAATTTAACGATTTCTCAGATTCCAACATGCCAGCAGAGCTACAAGGTCTAGGGTTACCTGGAATGCTGAAGAAATCAAAGAAAAGGCAGAACACCCAAACTACCGAAAATCTACCTACTGTACCTGAACCAAGCAATAATCCATTACCTCTTCCTCCTCATCCTACTTTAACGGGACTCATCAACAACAATGCCAACCCCCTTGCACATGGTCAAATGCCAGCTCCTGCCGAGTCTTCTAAGCAAGCCCAAATGAAGGAAGATAAGCAAGCTAGGAAAAAGAGGCGACTTGAGCAGAAACAAGCCATCGCAAACGGTTCGAGCTCTAATTCTACCATCGCTAACTCTCATCTACCCAATAATCATTATCAGCAGGTGACTCCTCAACAACAGGTCAATCAACACATCCTAGAACAGCGGTATGCGCAGGCTAGACATATACTGAACTTGTTGTATCATATCCTGAGAGAATTCGGCAATGAGAAAAACATACGTCGATGGGGATTGATCGCCTTACCGGAATTACCTGCTGGAGAGAGAATGCATCGATATACGATCTTAGCTGAGGAGGTGGACAAACATCTATCATCAATGAATCAATCAAAATACTTCTCATTACCTGAACAACTCAGGACAGTCTCGTTCCTTTTGATCAGTCGAGAGGATGTGGTGGTGAAAGGGAATTTGGCTGTACCGAATATACCACCCGATGTCGGTTTGATCGTACCGCCGAAACAGGTCGCTGCTCCCGCTGCTCCTGCACCCCGCATACGAAAGAAAGGCGATACCACCTCTTCCAATGGAAATACTGCTACACCTGATCCGATGCTAACAGCAGGAAGTATGATTGCAAAATCTCAATACCCTCAATCATCATCGTCAAGTACACTATTCAACAGCTTGATGGACGCTGCTCCGCCCACTTGTCAATTCTGTTCTGGCCAACACGAAGTGAGGGATTGTGATAACCTCTCGTCGATGGAGGATCTGCAAGCTGTTAGACAAGCTATACTGCAAGGTAACGAACCTGAATATGATAAGGTGAGTCATGGGATCTATGCGATCGGTATGGACCATTGGCTGACTAGGGTTCTCGCTGCTGTCATCAGACAATAGCATTGAAAGAAATTGATAGGACCCAATTGTGGTTGATCAGAGCTGGAAAATTACCCAATGGGCCAAGTACAAACATCCTTCCACCCAATTTGAATACTTTGAATGGAAATACGAATGGGCACATCAATACACATACACCAAACAAACAGATCCAACCAACTCAGCCTGTAGCATCATCAGCCTCATTGAAGGTCAAAAAACCTAAGTCTACACCAATCACAGACAAAACAGTCATTGAGATACCTGATTCTCCATCTCCTATACCGCAACCTACCAAGCCTGCAAAAGCAACTGAAATATGTCCATTTTGCGAGGCTTCTTGTGGAATGACCATACGTGGTTGCGTGGAACGTAATGGCGGTAGGAAAGCGTTGAAAATGAAAATTAGAGAATGTGAAGATAGGATTCAAGGTGGAGATGGATCGAGGGGGATAAGGGATATTCAACAGGCTTTGTATTCCGTTTATAAGAGTGTAAGTGATTTTGTGTCTTTACATTGTGTGTGATAGATATGTCTTGGTTTGAGGGTTGGGGCTAATTGATATATGGCGTGAAATAGTGGCCGAGGGATCAAAAATGAGGTGAAATATACGTTTGTGCGAAGAAAAGTGGATGATCCATACTGGTGGAGAGAGGATCAACAGAACTCGTAATGTATGGAGACATGACGATGTAGTAAAGATGGAGAAGTGGATTGAAATGAACATTTGTGTTGAAGAGAGAGAAAAGTCCATCTTCAAATATGATTTATATGTTCTATGTGTTGTATGAAGAGATCATCAAGTAATTAATCAATGCATACTATTTCAATAACATCGTGATAAGACTGAGTAAGATAGAGACTGATTCACGTTGCAGTAAAGGGAGTTTGCAATGACATATCTGGGTGTGTGGATTGTACTAGCCACGATCGATCGTTCAGAATGGATTTCTCCTTTGTATGTGCAGCAAAGATGTCTGATGTGAATTGTTCATTGTCAAACACTCTTGCACATGAAAACACAATCATGACCATAAACATCCCAAATGCGATATATCAATAGTACTGTACAAACCACAACCTAATCTAGAAAGAAAAACTAGTCGAAAAAATCACAAGAAGCGCTCGCAACGGGAAACATATAGATAGGCAAGTAGATTTGGAATTTTACAAACGACGCTAACCATCGTCTCTTCCCCTTTTTTATCCTTTCTTTCTTCTCCCTAGTGAAATCACGATATTGCCCTATCTCTTCAGAGCAATTATACTAAATACAATCCTCCACACATGAAAATAACCAAGCACTCCTATCCTAACTCCACAAAGAGAAGTCTGAAGGTACATCCAACCCCGAGAACCCATTTCCTCCCAGTCCATCTTCATCCATTAAGAAATTGAACAGGTCGAAGTTGCCTTGATCCATATCCGCTCCACCTACACCTCCTTCGTTTGATCCATTGATCATTGGTAATTCTCTTTCCTTCGCTGCGATTCCAGTCCCGGTAGAGTTTGAATTTGAATTCGGATTGAGCGATTGAGATAAACTTGGTTGAGAGAACGTTGGGGTCTGCGTAGAGTCTTTCGTGGTAGAAGAAAATGCGGTGGATCCCAGACCCATCGCTAGTGTATATGGACCTAACGAATTACCTGGTCCCGTTCCTGATCCATTACCACCAGTCGTATTGGTATAATCATCTGCTGAGCCTCGTCTATCTCCATCTCCACCTCCATTATTATACGATCTCCTGATTTGTTCGCTTGTACTCGTATGGAAGGCATTAGGTGGATATCCTTTATTTCCCCCATGTCCATGTGAATGGCCATGAGACGAAGACGAAGTGGAAGGATAATTCCCTACACCACCATAATCCACATTAACCTGCTCATGCTCTTTCTTCTTCTTGCTTCGACATTTCTGATTAGAAGTGTACTCCGAAGCTTTGTTATGCGATGCCATAGGGTTCCTAAATAGATTATCCAACAAAGATAGCTCGTAAGGCAGCTCGACGGCCGGTAAGGGTGCAGGGAAAGTTTCGTTTGGTAAGGGATCTTCTCTGGATGAGGATATTGGTGCTCCTCTCAGAATCCCTCGACCACCCGGTGAACTTGTCGAGGATCCCATAGTGGGCGGAAGATCAAGCTTGGAGAGCTGTTCGAAGATTGCTTGCGAAAGAGCTTGCATCGTACGGTGACAGTCTGATGCGGAAGGCACACGAGCTGAACACAGCGAAAGAGCATCAGCTATGTTGGAAAACCTCCTCAGGAAAGCAAACTTACGAGATAAGAACTCTAATACACTCAGACACGAATCAATTACCATCAGAGCATCTTCGATCGTAGGTACGTCGGGTCCACCTCCCATCGAGTAAAGGTTGAAATAGGCATAGAGGAATGACAAACCAGCCATGAAGGAGAAGTGACTCTGGGAAACATCGAGCGCTGTCAGCAAAGGCATGTACGGGTATGACGCTATGACAGGGAAATTATACTCACAGTCATCCACAACCAACTGATCCGATTGTTCAGCTGCATCCGACGGTAAATCCTGATGACGTAACTTGAACTAGTCAAGACAGTAGTCAAAGCACTCCTTCCTGGCCGAGGACATCCAGGTGAAGGTCGGAAAAGCAATAAGGAAGAGTCTACACGCATTTTACGTTACGTCAAAATAGAATTCGTGATTTGTTTGCTTTAAGCATATTCAGACAGAAACTCACTATGGAAACTTATCGCATAACCTTCTGTCGAAACCGTTCCTCTAGGTTCCGGAGCTTCCGCCAACCAGGTTTTCAATCTTTCGAAACAATCTTGTCTCCATTCTTCACTTGGTATCCGACCGGTTGATCCGTGTACGCCGTAAGTATTGAACAAAATCTCCGACTGTAGCTGTCTCATTTTGGTGGTATGAAGGAAAACAGCTTTGTATGAGCACGTTTCGCCTTCTAGTGGTCCGTAATGATCTGGATGTATGTCTATATCGTGCATTGGAGAGGGTAACTATAGGCGTACATTAGCAGTTGACCTTTTCTGTCAATTGACCAAGCAATGTAGTAACTCACTGGAACATTGATAAATCCATCAGGAATACTAGGCGGTCTGCCCAGACTCTGCGATAATAGCCTGTCCATTTTATACGTACACCAGAACAGTCTTCTTCTCATATCCAATTCTAGAGAGTCAATTTGATCGACCTGCGTGTTATGCTCATTGTGATAGCCAAGATCAACACACGTTCGGGTGGCTAAGCCGACTAAGAACCAAATTGATCCCTTGTCTGGATTGAGAAGCGAGTACCAAACGAGCAGGAGAATCGCTTGTAGACCGACTATAGCCGAGCTATCAGTTCTGAGGTTTATTGTGCCAGGTGTGAATCATAGACTCACCATAGCTTTGCTCCTCAAACACCGCATCGAGATGTTTCATCGCTTCCGCATGGAAAGCTTCCGAGCAGGCTCTAAGTTCATCAGGTGGATCCACAAATCGAGACGAAGCCATTGTGCTGAGGGCTACAAGAAAGCTCAGTCAGCTGCAGTCGCCATTGGTGATAGAAGGAACAACTGAACATACCTAAAACCATCATGACCACGAAAATATCACTTTCCTCTACATCTGTTCCCTCCCTAATCTTCATCAACTGTTTGCCCAGTGAAGGGATATGTATGATAGGTCCCGTAACACCGACAAAATCCACATAGGCTGCTACCAATCTCTCCACAGCGGGTTGAGGGGGTAACGGCGGAATTGCGAATGTCCTTCGTTTGGCTTTACCTACGGTACCCATACTTGAGCTTAGCAATTGCGCGGGGTTGGCCAAAGGCGATACTGAATGCCTTCTCTTGTTCCCTTGAATGGGTATTCCAGATGTCGCTGATCTCGGCGTCAGAACCGTTTCGGGGGAGCTATCGTTATTACCATTATTATTTTGCAAGGTTGGATCGATATTTGAGATGACGGGTGAATCGGTCGATCCTCCATGCACACTTGAACCTTTCTCACTACCTGACCCACCGCCTGATGCATACAATGCGGAGACAGCATTCGCTGCGTGTCCGGTCCTGTATGCAGCATCATGTACCATTCTGGTCAAACTCGTAGATTGGATTCCGACCGTCTGCCCCGTCGCATGATGATTGTGATGATGTTTGAAAGCACTTTGATAAGGTGATCTAGGTGGATCAGAAGTTAAGGGTGCAGATGGGAATGGATAGTCGGAATGTCTTCTTTGATGCCCATGGCCGTGTCCGTGTCCATACCCATAGGATGACAAGCTTGGAGATTCCAGAGGACTTCTCAAACTTGATGACGATCCATCTTCACCCATCAGCGCAGGGTCGATTGGGAAGTCCGACCTGAATGAAGATACAGCGTTGGATGCGTTCGCCGCTATGTATTTCTTCGTTTGACCAATTGTGTCGTTCTGCTGGAGGGCAGCTACTTGAGCTCGAAGAGAAGTCACTTCTTGTTCTAGTGAATGCAGATAGCTGATACAATAAAAGTCAATATCAGCTTTACTTCTTCGTCTATATAAATGAAGATGTATAATATCGTGTGCAGAAGGCAACGATATTGTTATTCCGCAAAGAGTCGACGACTCACTTTCTTGAGATGTTAGTTTTACTTATCGCATCAAAACCTATGCATTCCACCTTCGCCCTTTCGCACGCCGAACAAGCTGGCAATTTACCATCACATTTCTGTTTTCTCGATCTACACCTCGTACATGATGAGATTGCCCTGGCAACTTTGTACTGAGACGGTTGCTCTTCCGTTTTGATGGGTGAGGGTGCTTTCGCTTGAGATTTCTTGGACGAACCTGATGCCCTACTTGGTAATGCCGGTTGTTGGAATGATCTCGGTGAGGTCACGCTATACGGTGCGTATGATGGATCAGACGAGTGTCGGTCGGATGGGACTTTCATTTTGGTGGATGGGATACCGGGGATCTTAAAAAAGGAATGCTATGTGATGAGTGTGTAATGGGTTTGGGTATTGATAAGGAGGAGCGGTGGGCGGTGAAAACGGGACAAAGAAGTTCCGAGTTTTCCTAGTATAGCCTGGAATAAAGTCTCCTATATTGATAGTCTGCTCTGATTGCTGCTAGCTCTGACTGATCTGCGATGGCGAGTGCAGGATGAGGATGTGAGTACGCTAGGATGCGATGGAATATGAATATGAGGATATCAAGATGTTTACTGTGGTGGTGGTATTCACATTCCGAGATGAGGTGATCGCTCTTTTCCGACAGCAGACCCTGAGCATGCCTATCTCTTCGAGCCGGTCTAAGCAGGCCTATCTATCGACACCCATTTACATCACATTTGGGTGTTAAACACCTTTGGCAAAGGTATATTTCATGCATCCAAGTGACTATTGTCAGACTACTTCGTCGTCAAACAACACAACAAACCTACACGATGGACTCGGCATCTCCTCAGCCAGAAGAAGCAGCAGCTGCAGCTGGATCTCCATCCGAGTTTTTGAAGAATATAGTGGGGAAGAGGGTGAAAGTCAGGATAGGTAGTGGGGTAGATTATCATGGTGAGTGTTGGCGTTACTCGAGGACCTATCAGGAGGGAGCAAGATGTATGGATCATGGTCCATCAGAGTCGAAGGAGATCAAGATGGCAGAGGTTTCATGTTGTTCTTGCCTCGATGAGGACTTCTTCATGCTGTTAAAACATATTCATCGCCTACGAGATCTGTCCTAAGTTATGTATCTGCATAATACAAGCTGATGCGAAATTGTTCATCTTAATCAATCAGGCCTTTTGACATGTCTGGATGGATACATGAATGTAGCGTTGGAGGATACAGAAGAATGGGCAAATGGTAGGAAGACAGCGGAATATGGTGATTGTTTCCTTCGAGGGAATAATGGTGAGTTGGATCCATTCCTTACTCGTCAAGTTCTCTTTCAGATTCGAAAACACCGATACTGACCATATGAATTGGCCTCCCAGTACTGTACATCTCTGCATTGGAAGATCTGTAATGTTTAAGCGGAACAAGAGAGAGTCGACCTGGGCAAAATGATAACAAGATATGACGAAGGAGTGGATAAGGAAGCTAGTAATATAATACATCCATATATACCCCAATTACGATCATCAAGAATCATCGTGCATGTAAAATTTCGAAAGCCTTAACATCATGGCGGTTCGTCGTCAAAGATCAAGGCTGGGAAAAGTATGGTCAAAAGGGAAGATATCGATATCTAGTGTGGATAACACAGATCCCACCTTATTTTGCTTCCTATGTAAGCTATCAGGATCTTGACTGTCCTAGAACACATGATCGAGATGGGTTATAATCTCTTGTCTTGGGAGGATATCTCATATACTTTGCCCGGATGTTATCGCTACCACAGTAAATGGTATTGTTGAGGCGGTAGCAAAGCCAAATGATGCTCATTCCTTTACTCTCGTTGTATTCGCTATCTCCATATACATCATTTGCATTTTACAGGATGGACAGTGCTGGATGAGCGTATACTCTCTTGCAACCGAGGATTCCGTACACTCTGACGGACTGATGTACGAGTCCAAGGCCATGTGAGTGGTAGATGAAAGGAAATGGCAATGCCTGAAATATCGTTGTTCAATGTGCCACGAGCCAAGTTAATGAAAGTCGATCATCTCGCAAACGAAGTTCAGAACCTACTTCAACTGTCTCATTCCTTGAGTTGTCCATCCCGCATTGTGCATCCACTTCTATCGACTTGAGCAAGAAGGTGCGAAGAGGTGTTAGAGCAGTGATCTACTTGGATAGTCAACGGTCATCAAAGGATCAGGAATAGGGAGATCGAAAGTGAAGGTGAATCCAAACCAAATCGGATCTCCAAATCAAACTTACTTTTTACCAAAAAAACCAATCAACCTCGTTCTCTTCACTCAACAATACGGTGCCCGTAACAGTGTGAATTGACGACATCCACATCTAAGAACAACCAAAGTACCCTATACAAGCCTCGGTGCACAACACAGATAGGATCATACGACCTACCACTAGCAGTAACCTAGATCGAGATGTCCAACCAACCTAACAACAACGCCAGTATGTCAGCGACATTAGCTCAACTGTCTCCTTTCAACCTCCAACAACTCCAGGCGAAATTCCCTCAACTCCTATCAGAGGCTGAAAGACAGTTGCCAGAGGATAAAAGGAATGAAATCTTTAGGAATAAGATGATGAACTTTATGAGGAATAGCAATAACCAACAACAACAACAACAGCAAAATCAACAAGCTAAACCACCTCAACAACAGAGACCACCGCAACAGCCACAACAGTTCCAACAGCAACAACAACAAGTGCAACAACAGCAGCAACAGCAGATGCAACCTCAGCAACCTCAACAGCAGCCGCAGCAAGCTCAACAACAATTTCTGCAACAGAATGTTCAACCGAATCAACAACCACAGCAACAGCAACAACCTAGTCCGATGATGAATCAGAATCAACAGAACATGGTCAATCAGAACCAAAACCAACAACAGCAGCAACAACAGATGCAGATGCAATCACAGCAGCAGCAGCCGGGCATGCAGAGCCAACCAGGATTACAGCAACAGGGACAAATGAATACCCAAAACCAAGCAGTGAGTCTCGGATCACCCATCTCTTCGACATCCCTTTTGCCGAAACCTTCTTCCATCCATCAGTCAACGTTCCAAACCAATCCCTTTGATATCACATACTAGATCAACTATAGCATATATTCCTTTTCTTCTCTTCTATATCGCTGGTCATGCTGGGTGAATGATTCAAGCTGACTCTTGACTCGTTGCGTCCATGTCACAGTCGTACCAAGATCAACTCCGACTTCAACAGCACGCCCAACAACAACAGCATCTCGCAGCGATGCTGGAAAAGACCCAAAGGCTCCAGCAGCAAGCTGTTCAAGCGCAAGCCCAACAGCAGCAGCAACAGGGTACACCCCAACAATTGCAAACCCCTCAGCAACAACATCAACAGGCCATACCGCATCCACACCCTACACCAGCTTCCATCGCCGCTGCGTCCCCTCAGAACCATCCGCACTCTTCACCTCAGATGGTCCGACAATCACCGGTCTCCAACCCCAGCAGGAATGTACTGGGTATGAACGGTATAAAGACGTTAGTGGAGAATTTCCCAAAGTTGTTGGAGTTGAAGAGGACTGGCAAATTGGGTGCTGAACAGGAGAAATTGGTAAGTACCCATTTGAACGGATGATAAGGGAGTCTCAGCTCCCCGTATCATCAATAATCCGAGCTGATAACCCCACTTGCATATCTTCCTCCTCGTTCCTTTCCCTATTCCTTACGCCTTTCTTTTGAAAATCGTCATTTGGATTTCCTTCCTCCTCAATCATTAATCGCAACATCATGACTGCCTTCACCACCCCGCAGTTCGATGCATTCATCAGCAGTCCCGAAGGAAGGAATCACCTCCAGCAATACCAAGCTCATCACGCTCGTACCCTCGTCGAAAGTGGTCTCGCCAATCCTGTCGGTCTTCCTCATGGTGCTCAGCAGCAAACACCCATGATGAACGGTATGCAGCTTCCACTTGCTACTCAGCAACAGATGGCTGCTCTCCAACAACAGCAGCAGCAACAACAACAAGGCTTTCCTCCTCAGCAGAATGTTCATTCAGCTCTACAAGCGCAATTGCAACAACAATTCCCTGGTGGTGTCGTACCTGGAATGAATCAGCAACAGCTGATGGGGAACCAGCAGCAACAGCAAATGCAAAGTCCTCATATGGGACAACAGCAGATGCATCAAATCCAATTGCAACGACTGGCTGCTGCTCAAGCCCAAGCTGCTCAGCAAGCACAAGGTCGAACCCCAATGCAGAACCATGCTCAATTGCCTAACAACGTCAATTTGAACCCAGCTCAGGCGCAAGCATTGTCAAGAGCTCAAGCTCAATCTCAGATGCTTCAACAAGCTCAGAATCCGATAAATCAACAGTACATGCAGGATCTCCAACAGCAGCAGCAAGGACAACAACAAATGCCTCAGCCTCAACAAGGTCAACAGCAACCACAGCAGCAGCAACCTCCAAACTTTGGTTCACCTAGACCACCTGCACCTCAGTTGAACGTCATGCAACAACTGCATTTGAACATTCAAGCTGCGACGAACAAGATGCCGCCCGAGAAGCAAGCGAATATCAGGAATGTACTTTTGAGACTCGCTCAGATGACTGAGCAACAGCGAGAAATCGCTTTCAACAATGTGAGTGTATGCCATTGAGCTACAATTTAAGCATCAGCTAATCGGTTTCGCTGGTACCATAGAACCCGCCATATCGACAATTGTGGAACCAAGTGTCAGGCTTCACTCAAGCCGCTGCTGTCCAGCAGATCGCCCAACAAGCTCAAGTAGCTCAATCCCAAGCCCTTCAAGCTGCTCAGTTAGCTCAAGCTCATGCTCAAGCACAGGGACAAGTTCAGGGGCAGGGGATGAACCAACTTCCTACTGGAGTCTCAAGTCCTCATATCGGTATGCAAGCTCAACAACAGCCTATGAACGGTGCCGCACCCAATACACCCAATATGCAACAGCAAGTGCGACCTAATGCCAACGCTAATGTCAATTCCACACCTACTTTCCCTGCTCAAGCTACTGTATCCAATCTACATATCCCACCCAACAAACAACGTAACTTATCTCAAGGTCAGATCCAGACGCAGACGCCTACTCAAGCTACCTCTTCACCTCAGATGCGTCCGCCAATGGCTCAACCTCAGGCGCAAGCGCAGGCACAGCAATTACAGCAGGCACAAGCTACTCAAGCTCAAGCGGCGTTGATCCAGCGAATGATCAATTCTGGTATACCCGTTGCTCAAGCCGTACAAAATGTTGCTCAGGCTCGTCAACAACAACAACAACAGCAGCAGCAACAACAACAGATGGGTCAAGGTCAACAAGGTTTAGCTGGTAGTTTACCATTCCAACCTCCTAATTTGGTTGGAGGACCTACCAATCAGATACATGGGAATATCACACCTGGAATGATCATTGCTCAGATTGATCAAAACCCAAATCAAATTCGACCGAATATCAACGGTAGAATCGATAGTACTGTTGGTAGTGGGGGTATCAGACAACCATCTGAAATGAGTGTTAATTTATTATTAGATAAATCGCAATCGTTATTATCTAAAGTGAAATATGAACCAACCCCCGAATCGGACCTTTTACTCAAAGAGAAATTAAACCAATTCCAAGATCCGATCACAAGCCATAGGACCTCTTCAGGAAGAGGTACGATGGGTATGATGAATAGGGTTTTATCCGAGGTGACATTGGAGAAAATGCCTGAGAGCTTGAGGTTGATGGTCGATGAGGCGTATGCTGAAACTCAGGGAGATAAAGATGAGAGTACAGGTACAGGTACGCCTTCTGAAGGGACGTTGGGGTTGATAGCGAAAAAGAGGAAAGTTCAGGATTTGGCGGAAGGGTTGGATAAGGCTTTGAAAGTTGATAGCGATGTTGAAAGTGTGAGTGAAGTAAAACCCATTTTTACGATAAATCAGCCTTGTCCTGCACTATGTAAAGAAGTGGGGAAGCTAATCAGATGTTCTGGCTATGCTATAGTTGATGCTTCAACTGGCCGAAGAACATAACGAGATGATATCGCAGATAAGTTGTAGTCTCGCTAAACATAGGAAGAGCGATACGATTGATCGTAAAGATGTTCAATTGGCTTATGGTGAGTTTTGGTCTGCAACGAATCTACCATGGAATGATTGGATATAAGCTGATATATGTTTTAATATTCTTGTTTGCAGAAACAATTTTCGGTAGGAGTATACCTGGATTTTCATCCGATCTGATCCGATTAGATCAAGCTCGATCATCGCGTTCGAGACCTACCAATCCCCAACGTGCGATCAAAATGAAGCTCGTGAATGAAGCGAAAGTGAATTGGAGGAAAGAGAAAGAAAAGAAAGCGCAGGCGGAGGCCGACGCTGAGGCCGAGAAAGCGAACAATGTTGAAAATGGTATAGAAGAGAATCACGATGTGAATGGGACAAATCCCATTGTTAATGGACTATCGCCGATTCCTAACATGAGTTCAGGTGGGTTAAGTTTACCGAATGGGAATGCAATTGGGAATGGAAGTGGGAGCGTTGCTGTAGTAGTTTGATCTCTCTCTCTCTCTCTCCCCCTCTCTCTCTCTCTCTCTCTCTCTCTCTCTCTCTCTCCCTCCCTCCTCCCTCTCTCCTCTCTCCCTCTCTCCCTCTCTCCCTCTCTCCCTCTCTCTCGCTCTCGCTCTCCCTCTCCCTCTCTCTTTGTGCATATATGTAGAATAATGTGGTAAACTAGTTCATGTCTGATTTATAATTTATATGTTGTAATATCCACTTATCCGTCTTCGTAAAATATGCACGCATGCTATGTAGACTCGAATTACGAGAATCAGCGTACAGCGTTAACGGGTATAACCGAACGATGAAGTTACCCGACACATCGAACATCAACATCTACAATTTGATATCTTCGCATCATATTAACGGAACCACTAGATTCTACACATATACGACGATGTCAAGTCCATCGATCAATCATATTCCATATGCAGTCGGCAACCGATATCTCAACTCCAAGACCCACCATCTTCTGACTTTGAGGTACATCGGTTCACTTCCTCCTTCCCCTTCTTCCTTGGAAGATGACCAAATATGGTTGGGAGTAGAGTACGACGACCCATCTAATGGGAAACATAACGGTACATACAAGGATATCCAAGTATTCCAAACGGTTCAAGAAGGTAGTGGGAGTTTTATCAAATACATCCAGAGTTCGAAGGGTGGACCATTGAAAGAAGGGAATTCGTTGATTAGGAGTATAGAGGATAGGTATGGAAGTATCATACCGAATGTTACCTCTACTTCGAGTATCAACCAAGAAGAAGGTCAAGATGATGGTATCAATACAGAGAAAGAAGAAAAGGTAATACTTGGATCAAGCTCAAACGCGATTACAGTCACTTTACCGAACATTTCATCTGTAAAAGAACGAGTGGGGAGATTAGAGAAAATCAGGAATATGGGATTTGAAGATGAATATATATCTTGTTTAGGTGGTGATAAGGAGACGAAAAATGTTTTGAGGGAAAGGATGAAAAGTATGTTTCAGATTTTTTTTCCACTATACCGTCTATTCAATTATTGATTTATGGTGTGGTAGGTCTAAAATGGTTGAACCTGTCCAATAACCTATTATCAACTTGGGATCAGATATGGGAGATTGTAGAAGTCTTTGAAGGATTGGAAGTATTGACACTCAAGTGAGTTTCACATCTTGGTAAACTGCAAGTTCAAGTTCTCAAGGCTGACTGATGTGGTGTATTCCTGTAATATAGTCATTCCCGTATACGACCTATATCCTCTGATCTAGATCTATCACTAGACCGAAAGGAGAGGTTCTTATCTACCTTCAAGAGGATCAAGGAATTACATTTATCTGATTGCCTATCATCATGGAGAGAGGTGGGTAAACCCACAATCCGACACAGCTCATCTCACAAACCATACATGGCATATATACTAATTCTTCTCTGGATCCTGCAGGTCTGTGATCTAATACCATTATTTCCAAATCTCGAAACTTTACATCTCGAAGCGAACAACCGACTCGACCGTTTATCATCTATTCCTCAAGGGGCATTGAGGGAATTGAAAGAATTGAGATTTGGTGGATGTCCTATATCCAGATGGGAGGAGATTGTCACTACTTTGTATGAATTGCCAAGGTAAATAATCTACCACCAACGATATGAGTTTCATCGAGTATAGCTAATGAGTATGGTATTGATCTGGTGTAGACTCGAGAATTTGGATTTATCATTCACACCTCTCACTACCGTCCCTGTATGTTCCAGTAATGGAGTGAAATTAGATAATATCAAATTGTTAATCTTGTTAGAATCGAATCTATCATCTTGGAAAGATTTAGATAACTTATCGATTTGCATACCGAACTTAACCAATTTACGATTCACCACACGCTCTCATGGTCATGATGACACGACCACCACAGCCGCCACATCAAAGAGAAATGATGAGACAGAATTGAACTCAGTAGATGATAAATCACGAAGATCGATATGTATAGCGCTCTTCCCCCACCTTACATCATTCAATTCGAATACTGCAACAACGAATGAAAGAAGAGATGCAGAACTGTTCTTCATCTCATTTATCCAAAAACAGACAGAGACAAATAAAGATTGGGGTAAAGCAAGATACGAGGAACTGTGTAAGGTGCATAACGTCACGCAGACAGTGGTTGATGATAGTAAGGGGAAGAAATTGAAAGTGGGTATGAAAGGGAGGATGATCAGTGAGTGATATTTAATTTTGAAACCTGAAGACGATCCCGAATCAATATACTGATCTACTCTTTGATAGCTCTGAAGATTTATACGTCTCTTTCCCCCTCTCAAGAACACGATCAACAGCCACAGACTATATCGATCCTACCTTCAGCTAAGATATCCCTTCTCCAACGTAAATTATGTAAAACCTTTGGTTTACCCATAACTCAATTCCAGTCCATCCAAATATGGAATACAAAACCTCTTGCTGATGGTCCAGGTATAGAAAAAGTAAATAAAGTGTCGGTTGTTTGGGAAGATAAAGATGTGGGATGGTGGTTCGAAGATGGGGATGAGATATTTGTGGAATTTGAAGATGAATAGGTTTAACAGTTTTTGTAGGGCTTGGGGTAAGATTTATCATGATAGATGACGATACTTAATTCGGATTAGATTAAAAATATGTTGTATGATGATCACTTGCTAGGTGTAGGTATAGATGTAGATGTATATAACACTTTGATGGATATGATGAATTTTACGACTGATATCGATCGTATGACCATTAGCTTCCTCATTCCTCACTGAGCTGGACTGAACTTTGAATAATGTGATGTAAACGAGTTATACTTGATATTTCATATCGCATCGTAACAACCTTCTAGGTTCAAGATTGGGTATCAAAGACTTCTGATCCAGGTATATATAAAGAGTTTCCGCCATGGTATCTAACCGTTAAGAGTAAAATAGAGAAAATGAAGATGGGGTATATGAAATAGGTAAGCAGAAAAGATGAGTAGTATGAACATCAAATTGTCCATTAAAGAACCAAGTAAGAGACGAATCCTGCAGCAGCCAATAACAATCCCGCAGGTACGACATCGGCAAGTGGAAGTGCCGCGCTGGTCGAGCTGGATCCAGAGGTAGTAGCTGATTTAGAGGCTGATGCAGAAGCTGCTAAGCCGGCAGTGGCCTTTGACGAACCTGACGCAGCTGCTGAGACTACTGCGGTGGACGAGGAGGTGGTGTTGGATGCGTCGATAGCGGCTAGTACGGAGGCGTTGAATGTACCGGTCATAGATGAGATAGGGAACATGGCTGAGAAGGCTTGGTAGGGATATTGAGAGTTGGATTCGGATTTTAATGAGAGGGAGGTGAATCGAACAAAGTAGTGGGAGTCTGCACAATAGAATGAACAGATCAATATCAATATCAGCACAAATTGAGCACAATCGAGTTGAGAGAGCTCGGACTCACCATCCTGTCCGATCGATGGGTCGATGGTAGCTGATATACTCGAAGTCTTCGATACGTCGACTGAAGCAGCGAGATTCTGGAGTTTGACTTGGTTGTTGACTGATCCGGTGTAGATGTCGACGGAACATGGACCGACGGAAGCGACAGTAGGTGTGTTACCGTCATCAGCTGTGTGAGTCAGAGAGAAAAAGGTCAAGGCGTCAGCTTGCAATCTACTTGGCACTAACCTCGTGATGCGTGGCAGAACAACAGAATACGTTTGGCTAATGGTGATTGGGCGAAAGCAGAGATAAAACGTCGACTCACCCCACTTGACTTCCAGCACTTGACCTCCGATGGCCGTGGTACCAGCTACGGGAGAAGTGATGTACACACCTGCCAAGACAGGTTGGAGGGCGGCAGCAGCGATGAGCAAGTAAGAAGCGGCAGAAGCGAACATTGTGATTTTGTGTTGAGATGGGCAGTAATCCTTGGTTGAAGAGGTGAGTTGGTCGTAGATGAGAAGTCGTTGAGGTTCTTTTCTTTACGTTGGATTTGGTTTTTTTGGGTTGGTTGGTTGGTTGAATTATTCGAAAGAATGTGTTTACAGTTGAAGTTGTTCAAAGAAAGACGAAGTGGTCGGATAGTCGGTTTAGTCGATATTGGAATTGAACGAGGCTCGTCGAGAGGAATGTGGTCGTCGATGTCGATGTTAACGATTGAAATTATTAATGTATGGAGTAGAAAGAAAAGGTGGGGATGAATGGTATCTTGGATATGTGTGGTATATATGAAGGAGCAAAAGGAACGGAGACAGAGAGGAAAGACAAAGGTATCTTTCTTTGCTCATGAGAGGAGAAAGGGTCAAAGCGTCATCATCAAACATTACATGCACACCCTCTCCTATTGTATACATTCTCTCTTTGCTTACGTTTCCTTGGCACCCAGCTTGAGCTCATTTTCGAGAGCGGAGCCAAGGGACGGATGTGGACGTCAAATGCAATGAATGGGTCCAAGCGTAAACACCCAGTTGCTTCTGCTCCACTTGAAGCCCAGAAGGAGGACTGACCGAAAGAGTCCCATTGCACAAGATATATCATCAAAGCCACATTGTCCCTACTCACGTATCATATGATGTGGTCAAGGGTGATTGTTCGTATATTAAGCACTACCTGAACATAAAAATAAACAATGGAAATCAACATGACACGATGGTTTGTTTACTCTGGGATGAAACGGTGCCTATGCACGGATCATATCAACAAATTCGACCAAACAACACTAAAGCATCGTTCCTGGAGATTCAAGGACCAAGTTGATTCGGGATTACCGGGATCAATTGGTCTCTGTGGCAGTAATGGAGATGTTAGTGATGTCCTTGTCGGGGCCACATGGGAAAGCCGTCGACGGGATCAAAAGTGAGATTCGAAAAGTTGAAGATTAAATTGAGCGACGAGTCAAAGAAAAGTCGGCTAGTAAATGTGGATGTTGGACAGCAGAGTAGAGGAACATCAAGTTCATCATCAATCGTGATCTGTTCAGTCTTTATCACTCATAAAACAGCTCAAGATGTCAGCCAGAGCTATATCTTCCTCTTTGAGGGGACGAGCTTTCAGAGCTGTGCGATATTCATCGTCTACCGCCCCAGCTCAAGCTGCTAAGACTCCCGCTCCTCCTAAACCCATTGATGACAGTACGAGTGCTTTGGATTGTAAGTTGGGCGTTGTTACGACTGGACGTGATTTACCACGTAGCTGGAAAGCTGACGTGATCGTGATGTTCTGCATCGTCCAGACAAAATCCACAAGACAGCTCGAAGACTTCCTCACCTCGTTACCCCCAATCCCCGAACACCCTCTGCCGAAGAGGCAGTGACCAACATCTTGTACAACACACCGCCTCCTTCCAACGAGCCTTACAAGAGGTGAGACCATCTTCGTAACGAGATATAGACTACTTGCTGATTGTTATATCTCATGTAGACACTTGCTCAACTGTTTGGTTCAAAATGAACCGGGTGTGCTTTCTAGAGTGTCTGGTATTCTAGCTGGAAGAGGATTCAACATTGGTGAGTAGTCCTTATCATCCTATTGCCAGCATCCCACATATGCTTACGGTGTTCTGTCAAACTTTAGACTCTCTCGTCGTATGTCAAACTGAAATCAGAGATTTATCAAGAATGTGTATCGTATTGAAAGGTCAGGATGGAGTGATTGAACAAGCCAGAAGACAATTAGAGGACTTGGTGGGTTCCACTGTCCTTTTTTGACCTCTTCTCGAACTAACACTATTTCTCTCTTGTAGGTCCCCGTCTGGGCAGTATTAGATTACACCAAAACCTCAGTAATCGAGCGTGAATTGCTCTTAGCGAAAGTCTCAATCCTCGGACCTGAATTCGCCGACGCTCAATTAAACAACTCTTCTGTCCCCGACCAATCGTTCGAGAACGCTTTAGAACACCAATCTGCACCATCATTCGTTCCTGCCGAAGGCTCAGGTCAAGATAGTGCAAGTCAGAAATTACAGAGGGAACAAGCATTAGCTAGATCATTTGAAGAATCTTCAGGCGAACAATCACAATCATCAATAGGAAATCAACTTTATCCTACTAGAAGATCTGAAATCTCTCCATCAGAAGCATTGATAGCGAAAAACCTTCATTTATCAGCTATCAAGACTCTCTCCGATCAGTTCAGCGGTAAAGTAGTAGATGTTTCGGAGAATAGCTGCATTGTCGAATTGACTGCGAAATCATCAAGGATCGATGCGTTTTTGAGTTTGATGAGACCATTTGGAGTACTTGAGGCTGCTAGATCAGGTAGGTGTTTGTCTTGTGATCATGAACCATTTTAGATCCGAATGATGTATGTTAATGCTGATCTGCTTTCTCGTTTCTTCCATACAGGTGTTATGGTCCTTCCTCGAACTCCCATCCCAAGGTATGGTGAAGAAGATGAGCTCGTAGCTGAGAAAGAGGAAGTTGATCTATCCATGTTACCTCCCGGATAAGTGTTTGACAACCACTCGACTACATTGGAAGAAACGAGGGGACGACAACGGTGTTCATGGTTGTGCATATATATTTATATATTTGGGGAAATGCATGCAGAAATGCAGAGATCTGACATCATTTATATCAGTTCTGCTCTTGGCTTGTCCGTACATAATTCTCTATGAATATGAGTCAAGTTGCATACTGTATCTGCATTAAGAAAACCACCTCGCGATCTATCTAACTCTATCCGTTGTGACGTTACAGGATAATTGAAGATTTATGTGTCATTGGTTATACGAAAGTAGCTAAGACGGGGTAAGATTTTTCATAGACTGTAAAGATGATACCACCGCTCATCTACCGATATCAACCACGCAAAGGTCAGCGAGCAGACAACAACTAAGGTCATAGTCTCAGTGTAGGATCAAACTTACAATCAATCTACCTAATCTAGGTACAGTCCCCTTCCACAATTTGAAGAACCCCTCTTCAGTTATCACTCTGTATGCGCAATGTAAAGAGTTTTTGTACTCTGTTCGAGCTCGGAGGGATTGCATACGTGTTTTGATCACGCTAGAGTATAATAATGAGGATATCAGCATGCGAAGTGGGAAAGCAATCATTGTTATGAGCCTGGATAGATGGGTGTGATGGGAACTCACTCAAATGGCATCGTACAGTCTAATTCACCAATTGCCAATCAGCTTCTTCACTTTTTTACTTGTTCTAGGACACTACCCTCACTCACAGACAGTAATTACACCCGCCGTGGCACCTATACCAAAAGTCATCCATCCCGGCATCTGTGTACCGGGAACAACACTCCCTTGAGCGAGCTGTTTGAGGGTAGAGTATGAGGAGAATCGTACGGCGGAATTGGCACCTTGACGAAGCATCTACAAACACATCACATAGATGACAACATCAGTACCTCACCTTCGGCTGGGTTGAGAGAGGGACGTACGACTGGTCCAACACCTCTATAGATCCCTAACCAACCTTCCTCCTTGATGATTGTACTAACAGCGTGGGAAGTACCTTTGAATCTCGGTTGAGCAAGTTTGGAATCTTCGATCATTTTGGTTCTGTGATCATCACATCAGTTAAAAAGTCCAGTTCAGTCCAGACCATACACGATTCTTGATCGGTACCGTTCGATGATAATAATGATAATTGCTCGAAACGTAATCGAGACTAGTGGAACATTACCCACTTGATAGTTTCTGATGGTGTCACAGCTATAATAGCTTCTGACATACCTGCTCCTAAACCAGCTAACATCGATCTTGGCGCTGTCAATTTGCCCTACAGCGAGTTACAATATAGTTCAATACTTTTGATCTTTTTCATTTATGATGTGTTTCCCATGATGAACAACCCACAACCCACCTCATCATCCTTGAGCAGGCTCTTGAACTGATCATAAGTCGTGAACCTCACACCTGCCTTTACGGCGTTGCCGATAATCACAGGAGTGACACCTGCGTATAGACCGGCGAATCCTCGCTGTTGTATCGTACCTTTTAGAGCTTGGTATGGTGTGAGTTGCTATACGACCGACGAGCGATGGTATTAGCTCATGACTATCATTGTGACGAAATCGCAGGTAAACATGGCCTAACACAGCCAGATACTTCAAGAAATGATAAGATAATCCAAAGTTGTGATATAGCAGTCGCTCACTCACCTTACCACCTTCCAACGCACCAAATTGCAACTGAGTTTTCAAACTCTCCAGAGGGAAAGTGACGAACGCCTCCGTACCTCCTGCGATGGCACCTGCCAGTAATGAAGCTATAGGCTTCTCCTTTTGTTTGCCTTTGGCTTGAGACTGGGCCGACATTCTGTTGTGATTGTGAGTAGTTGAGGTACTCAGCCAGGGTGATGAGCAGACGGAAGAGCAGGAGATGCGATGGATATCTTGTCAGAAAAAGTGTTGCCGACTCGTGTGATGTGATGTGATGCGATCGAGACTCTGGCAAGTGAAATAGAAGTGAATGTAGGTTTCTAATGATTATTACGATTTCGTTCAGGTGTGTTGTAATATGTGCATTAGGAACGAGAATAACCGCAGATCAAGGTGGAGGCTGTTCCACCAAAAATCAAAAAATCAAAAAATCAAAAAATCAAAAAATATTCGAGGAAGCAAGATTGATTCTCTGTATTCATGATACTGTTATTCTTATTCTTCAAATCTCATATCTCGAGTATCACAGGTGATAAACGACCAGCCAAAATGCCAGTAGATAACAAGAAAGGCAAATCCCGTTCTAGCCCCTACAAAAAACCAAAGCCCAAGCCTTCGCAAGATGGAGAACAAGCTGGACCATCAAGACCTCGACCAACTCACAAGATACCTACTGTCGAACAGAGGAGTGGAGATGCTCTACCGGGTATAAGTAAATTGAAAGGTCAGATAAGGCAGACAAAAAGGTTACTGGCCAAGGTAAGTTACTATCACTTTCACTCTTCATAATGGAAAGCAACTGTAGGTGTAAACTTTTACTAATCTGTTGGACGTGTTCTGTGCGTCTTATGTAGGACACACTCGAACCTGGTCTTAGAGTCCAGACACAACGTCGTCTAACGAGTTTGGAGGCCGATTTGGCGAATGCGATGAAGAGGGATGTGGAGAAGAAGAATGGTGCGAAATATCATATGGTGAGTCTGAGTTTGGTCTCAACTCATCGCTATGTTTCCATGTATAACCATGCGTCCTATCTACTCATACTGATGAGTCGTGATGATACGTTTACAGGTCAAATTCTTCGGTTAGTATAACACGACTGTTTCTCCTATGTGTATGTCGCAAGCTGATGCTGCTACGTGCATATGCTCAGAACGACAGAAGTTACTTCGTATCATAAAAAGACTCCAACGTAAACTGAAAGAAGCTGAAGAATCTAAAAGCGATAAGAAATCCGACAAGTATAAGGAGGAATTGGATGATACTAGGATCATGATGAATTACGTGTTGAACTTCCCGTAAGTCTTATAAAATCCCAAATAGATATGTTGAACTCCCATCAGTCTTAGATGATTGATGTTGACCACACGAGATGATGCGATGAATAACAGTAATACCGAGAAATACATATCGCTCTTTCCCCCTTCCTCAACCTCCGAACCCTCGTCAGCATCAACTACAACAACTAAAGAACCCAAATTGTCTGTACCACCTTTACTTCACCCCACACCTACCTCCCAGCAATTGGAAGAAGAATATGATAAATCGTCTAAAAGACGATATGAGATACTATTAGAAATTCGAGGTTTGATGCAACAAGGTAAATTGTCGGAGAACCCTGAAGAAGAAGTGAAGAAGGAAAAGAAGGAGAAAATATCATTGGTCTCCACTGAAGACAGGTTCACGAGTAAGAGTAAGAAGGATGGTGAGAAGGGAGAAGAGGAGGAGGAAGATGATTTCTTTGAGAATGAGGAGGAGGAGGAGGAAGAGTAGCTCTAGAAAAGGCTCTTTAGTTGATGTATACTCAAGAAGGTTGCATCAATTACAAATTTGCTGGAGACGATGCACAAACAAAATATATAATATCATTGAAACTCACCATATGTATGTAAATGTCTCTCTCTTATTGTGTCGAACAGATATACTGTAAAGATGAAGATGTTGCATTTTCAAAAAGATTCCATTAAATCAATTATAAAAATAAATGACAAAACTAAACTAGATAGATGGATAACCAGCATCTATATATAACGGCCATATGATCAATAAAGAGCAATGAAAACTTTCAAAAAGGTTTCCATTCCGATCAGTCCGAACCATGGTAAAAAGAAAGGATAAAAAATGGGTATATGTTTAGTTGTAGAAGCTACATCTGGTTTCTTTGACAAGATCCGTGAATCCGTGAATCCTTAAATCTCCTAATCAGTCTTGACCTAGACTAAGATATAGGCTGCATGTACCATATTTAAAATCCGTCGGTCATCCGTTTAACAATTCAAGACACCTGAGTGATAATTGTAATTATAAATTGCAGTCTACAAAAAAAGTCAATATACATCTCACATCAGCATCTAACCTCAATACTTTTTTCATTGAAGGGACAAACTCTACTCACATAGTTACTCGTCATGGGTTTCCAACATTGATCACTGACTTCTACCGTGGCCTCTCCTTTCTTATATCCACCAGTCAAAGTGAAAAATTCAAAGGTCTGTTTACCTGCTGCCATAGGAATTTCGACGGATTGTACTCCCGGTTTAACCAATTTCAACACTGGCTGATTGGATCCTGAAGTTACTTTTATAGTCCCTCCGAGTTTGGTCATGGTAGTTACGAATACAGTGTCGGCGACGATCTAACCACAAAATATAACGCACAAATCATCAGCATCAAGTCGAATAAATATACAGTTTTCTTTTTTTGAACTCACATCCCATCCATCAGGTTTACTTCCATAATTATCAGTCGAATCACATTCGGCAGATTTCAAATGAGGTCTATACCAATAAAACACTTGATCCTTATCTACAATGGGAGTCTTCGATCCTGATTTCCAAGCTTTGATATAAGGTAATGAAAGATCCAACATCGGTAGATGATCTAAACCTTGAGCCCATTTGGAAGAACCATCATCAGAATGTAGACCACCCCAATTTCTTAAATTGTGAGATTCTCCATAATCGTTCCATGTGACCATTTCTAAAAAGTTCAACTTATCGCCCAATTCAAGGATTTGATCCCATCTGTATTTCCAAAGGTTTTCAGACTTGAATAACCAGTTTTTGGACCAAGGTACTTCTTTACCAAAATGAGTAAAGAACCATGAAGATACCGGTGCCATGTAAACTTTGTTGGCTTTTCCAACAACATCGATATAAGCTTCGTCCTGAACGGTCGTGAGGGGTTGATCGATTGGACCATTATCTTTGGATGCCCATGCGGTCCTACACCATCCGTAAATTCATTTACATCAGTACATGTCTTTGTTATAACAAACAAATATGAGATGGATCGGTGGACATACCAAGAGAACAAACCACTTAATCCCTTATTATCCGCATTCTCCTGGGTAGGTGCCCAGAACGGTACAGCATATATTTCCTGACCACATCCAGATCCTACTGCAGCCCAATCAAATCCATCACCTATAAAGCTCGATACGAAAGGTTTACCATCTACTTTGAATTGGGCCGGTAAGTCGTTATACCTCTTCATCATATCCGATACTCCCGTAGTGTTATCGACAGTATACCAATTGAAATCGAACGAGATGAAGCAAACGAAATCGCCTGAGATCTCTGCTGCTTTATATGCGAGATCGAGCTGAGGTTGAGTATAGGAATCTAGACCGATGTTTAGGGCGAATCCATCTATACCCTTTGATTTGGCTAATTTGATATCTTCTAACCATGATTCCAAGGTATAAGCGTATACTATACCAATCATGAAATGGGCGAAAACTTTCTTATCGGAGTTGCCTTTAACGGGGTTCCCACCACCGAGAGTAATGTTCAGTCCTGCTGAAATTGTTATTCCCTGAGCTTCGACGGCACCAGAAGTGGTAGATGGGGCATCGGTACTTGTGGTAATTACGGATGATGAATCAGAGACGGTGCCGGATTCAATCGAGGAGGAGACGAAGGTGTCTATAGGGTTTGTAGCTTGAGATAATCCATATATGACGGTATCGGTCTCAATGGAAATGACAGCTGAGGAAGTGGTTGAAGTGATACTGTCTTCTTCGGGGACGATCGAATCGGATGGGGAGGCCAAAGCGGCAATTTCCAGTTGGGTGGTGGGTTGACCATCGACTGGTGAGGTTGAGGTCTCGGCGGGTGTAGGGTCTACCCAGACTGTTTCAGTCACATAATTGGTCTCGACAATCTGACGTTCAGCGAGGTCTGAGAATAAAAACAGTATAGGAACATCAGTCTTGTTAGGTTTTCGGGTGGACAAAAGAGGGAAAGAGGGAAAACATGATTTTCATACTCACCACCATGTGTAGCATTTCTCGAACGCCTTTCAAAGGAATTACCATGTTTCTTACTCATTGCCATGGGTAAGACCTGGAGCAACGATAAGGCTGCTACCAACTTCATTCTCATAGGTTATATTGTATGTTATGTTATATTGACAAATGACCTGGATATATTGGGTATGAGTGATGTTTATATGACAGTATGAAGTGGAGATCAGGTTCAACTTGATTATGTTACTTTGTAAAAGGAATGACTGGAGTCAGAGAGTATAGCTTAGGGTGAAAAGGATAACAAGGGGAGGAATGAATAAAGTGAAGAAAGAAAGGTTGAATGATGACAATCCGTTATGTATATGTTCGAGAACCACGGATCCACGAGCTCGGTGAAGGTGAAGGTGAAAGGGAGGCAGCACTGTACACTCCGTTCAACGGATACGACAGCGGTGATTTTGACGGACAGACAAAAGAACAGGGGTAAGGAAAAGTAAATTAACAAAACATGTGTGTAGAAAGGTAAGAAGATTAAGCAAGGGCTTCCTTTACGCCTTCATAATCCATGATCGATGATCTGCATGCCAGTACGACACCGACCCTCTGGAATATCGCCTTGGCATTGTATTTAGGAAGAGGATGATCGAACATGAGTAAGGGAAACAAAAAGGAATTTCAGACTAAATGTAATGTTAGTGCTCGGACCGACGGACACCGTGAAAACAATCGCGTCTTAGCGGGTTAGCGTGTAATTGTTGGGCTGAAACACCCAACTGTCCAAGCGTGTTTCAGATCACAACATACATAGATTACAATAAGAAGACAATATCCTCGGTCATGCATAGTCATGAGTATGAGGCAATGCCATCTTGATCAGAGCTTACACAAATGCCTGGGGGCCTTACATGCTACGAAGGTGGAGGTGTGGTGATCATCAAGCGTATGCGTTTCATTCATCTATATACGATCTAACAACCCAACTCCTACTTCTTCTCTTCCTCACCTATCTGCCCATCCGCCCTACGTGTCACTATCTTATCTACGATACCAAATTCCACAGCCTCATCCGCAGTCATAAAGTAATCTCTTTCCAGTGCCTTTTCAAACCTTTCTCTGGCCGTATCCCTCTGTTCGTCCGGCCTCGTACAGTGATCGGCATATATGTCGGTCAAGGCTGATCGAATACGTAAGATCTCCTTGGCATGCAGAGCAATGTCGGAAGCTTGGCCTTGGGCTCCGCCGGATGGTTCTATGAGTGATACAGTCATCAGCGGCCAGCGCAATTTTGCTCGATTGACAACGTTGCGTCGTCTTCTCTTCATACGGTTGGAGTAATTCATGGAGATTCTCCATCCCAATTTATACCTTCGAACACTAGACCCATTCCCCAAACCCTGTTTGCTTTACAAGAGAGATTAGACCACTCACGATGTATCATAACACTACTATTCTTCAATGCATATCGATGACCTTTCTCTCCTCCAGCTAAGAGCAAACTACCCATACTTGCCGCCTGACCCAAACAGAATGTATGTACAGGTGGAGATATATATTGCATGGTATCGTATATCGCCAATCCGGAAGTCACGACTCCTCCTGGTGAGTTGATGTACAACTTGATGGGTCGAGAGGGATCTTCAGCTTCGAGAAATAGGAGTTGGGCGGTTAAGAGGGTAGAATCGACGGAATTTACCTGAAATGGTCAAGATATACTATCAGTATATGGCGCTTTTGAGTACCATTGAGCCTCAGGTATAACAAGATTGAGCCGCATCATATTGACTTCATTGACGCTTTCGGAAAGTCGTAACTTACTGGTCCCAGGAATATTACTCGTTCCCTCAACAGTCTCGAGTATATATCATAGCTTCTTTCACCTCTAGCCTAGATCATCGGAGAAGTATATCAGCTGCTGTTTCTTGTCAGTTGAAGCAACAGGTAGCTGAACAACCTTCTACTAACTCACAGTCTGTTCAACAACAATCGGTACCAGACTATCTCTCACTGCAGGATTCGAAGCTTGATCAGGGAACAGATTTTGCTCGGAAGAGGCTGTCGGTATGAATCCAAAGCTCCTTGACCTGACTGTCCTGGATGGACCGGCAACTGCGGCTTGTCGTAGGACCGAGCTGGCTATCCTTGACATTGTAGGTGATTTCTGATGAGACTAGGAAGGTGATTTACAATCGAAACACATTAGCTTTTTGTTCTTGAACAGCTGCTGTCAGAAGTGGAGGATAGATCGATATCAACAACGTGTTGCTGCCTGGTAGAATGCCACATACGCTAATATTCCGTTAATTCCGATTGGTGGTCAGCTTGTCGGAATGGGCCGCATCTGTGTTGCCATTAGAGTAACGTTAACATCCCATTTTGATTCGATGTGGTCGGATGGTGCATGGTGGTGCGAAACAACGAATTCACATCCATCTACAACTGACAATCATCCTATAGACTGCTACAACCACTGCTTCACTACTCGACTCGCAAAGATGTCCATGCTCCTCCGATCTGCCCCTCTCCGAGCTGCCAGGGCCCTCCCAGTAGCCAGACAACAAGTCAGAAACGTCCATTTCGAGAACGTCGTTGACCAGTGAGTTTGGAGTTCGGTTCCGACATCAACATGACACACACATGTTATACATTTCCCATATATACTCTCATGAATGAAGAATTCACTGACATACTTGGATACTACTTACGTAGCACCCTCCCAACCAACGTTACCAACAAACCATGGTTAGCTATCAAAATGATCGTCTTCACCACTTTGGGTTTCGGTACTCCCTTCTTCGCTGCTAAATGGCAAATGTGAGTTTGGAAGGCATTTCACGTAGATTTTAGCTGCTGATATACTGATATGGATCTGTGGTCGTAGGTCAAAATCCGGTGCCGCATAAATACGTCTTATGAAGATAGCTCCATAGTAGGGAATTGGATCAAGATATCTCGTTCTTAGCTATTGGTAGTATTGTCATGAGGTCATGCATTGGATAGAATGGGATAAGATGAGACGAACTGGAACAGCAGGCGTTATCAGAAGAGAGAGATTGGGAGGCAAGACCAAGGAAAGGAACGTTAGACGAGGTATTTGTTGAGTCAATGCCGATCGCGTTGAATCCTCTGCCCCGCCAGCGGGGAATCACCCTTCCGATGACATCGGCGAAGCGTATTCAAAGGTCATCGCGATCAACTACTAACACGATGACTTCTCGAGAATCATCAGACTACAGACTACAGACTATCAAATAAGGCGTTGAAACGTCTGGTCCATACTCGATCGTGGAACTGCGAATTTCGCGATTCCCTTCCTTTATAAGACTTGAAACCATTCCTCACCCCATTATTTCCTTTCAGCACTGTCCCAAGCTCGTCGAATAATGCACAAACAGTTGCCTCTTCCCATAAGATGACACCGGTATATATATACTACTAACCATTATACTGATATATCATTCGAACCAACCTTCCTAACTTACCAAGAAATTATACTGAATCAACCGTATTTTACGTATAATAATGATCGAGGGAGTAATCAAGATCACACCAACCTGTACGGTCTCCGAAGACGATACGATCGCTCTATCCGTAGACACCCGTTTAGCTAAACCCACTCGGGGACGGTCTAGCACTAGATCACAATGGGGTACGAGCAATCGCGAGAAGTTCCTCGACAGTTTACAGGAAGCGCTTGAGATCGCAGGTAACAGTCGATTGTCCCAATTCAGTCGTGAGAGTACTCTCCCGGAATTTGCAGAAATTGGTTGGAACGAAGAAGCGTTGAATCGTTCTTGGACTTACGATGTCGATTCGATTGTCCGAGCTGGTATTGATCATCTACAGAGCCAAAATAACATAAGGGTTGAAAGAGCTTTACCGGAGGAGGAGAGGATTGGGTCAAGATTGAATTGGGATAGGGCTTTGAAGCGGGATTTCCAGACTGGATTCGAATGATGAGAAGAAATATCAAGATTTCCAATTGAAGATGATCTACAATGATTTAATCAGAAGGTCGCAATCCTCGGGAAATGACGTCAACGATAATGGGAAACGCGGACAAGGCTCGACTTCGAGCACTATTGAAGACTCTGTTGAACTTCACGCTCAGCTTGCTCAAAATACTTTGTTCGCTACTGTTCCCACATTTGCAACCATCGCCGTTCCGACTTATTCCTTATCTGCAATTATACCGCCTATTTCGAGCGGCAATGACGATAATATCGTAGATATCGAGTCTATGAGTTTTCAATTTCTTAATATACTTGGTAAATACGGTGAAGGCACTTATTTAGAGAATGATATCAACCTCGAAGAAGATGCATCGCTCATCAGCCAAGCGTTGAAAGGTGCATTTGAGACCGCCTCTATCTTGAGGAACTATCAAAATGGAGAGGAAGGAAAGAATTATCGAAAGAGTGATTTAGAGAGTATCCTAAAGAGGATGACTGTCACATCGTATCATGGTGAATTGACTAAACCAAGCGATTTATTGTTATACTCCGGTGTGAAAGAAACTTCCACTGAAAATGGGGATGAAGATAAGGGCTATAAGAGAAGATGGAATGGGCTAGCAACTTCGTCAGCTGTACCCCAATCGATGGATATTGGAGAACTCAAGAGCATAGTCGATAAAAGTAGGTTATTCAAAGCGAATCTCATTAGAGAAATAAGCAAAGGCGAATATACCTCGATTCCTCAATATGTGTTGGATTATTATGGAGAGCATGATGATGATGTAGATCGTTATGCCCATTTCATTCTCTGTGAAGAAATCATTGAGGACATTGCAAAGTCCAAGGGTCTATGAGAAGCTGAGGATAAGGATGTATATACGCATATTTCTATGAAGTAGCATCCTCCATGATCAACCATCATCGGTCGATACATAGCCTACGTACTGGATCGTAGATATTGTTATACTAATCGCTCGGACACAGGTGTCAGATTCTTGCGAGATGAGAGTTCTCTTTTCGATGATCTGTCTCGAATGGTCACATCTTGTCCTCGGAACTGGATGTATGACCCTCACCATTGTAGTGTATAGACCCACATCCCGAGGTGTGGACTGACCACAGCAATATGGGGGCCACTCTGGATGCCCTTTGTGTCTTGGCCCCTATGGAAAAAGTCAACAATGGTATTTGGAAGGTCGGGAAACTTCCGAAAGTACGACAGCATGGGGCGGGTGAGTGATTGCTCCTTTGCTATATCGAAGCAAAGCATGCCTATCCTTTGATGAGACTGTCCTTTTTCACATAGTAAGCCACACTCAGGAATTGGAGAGGGAGGTGCTCAGTTTTACTCGATCAGTAGAATACTGAGCATTTTGCGTATTTGACGTCCGATGGTAGCTTATAAGCATTTCCAGTGAGTTATCCAAATTCACTCTCACTACGAAAGACTTTTCGTTTGGAATCACTCACGAGACTTTCTCGCGAAAGGCAAAACAAGATGTTACAAGGTATCATCCAGTCCATACCCTCTCTTGATATCACTCCGGATAAGATCGACTTCAGCAATACCGTCCAAGTGGCCCGACCCAAGAACCGGTCCCGTAAGACTTCCAAGTGGCCTGAACAGTCTCGAGAGCGATTTATGAACACTGTCGGTACAGCTATTGACCTGGCTGCTCATGCGAGGTCAGCTCTATGGACCGGCTATTACGATCTATCAGCATTAATGGAAGAAGAGAAATACCATTTAAGGGGCAAATGGGAAGGAGATGTCCAATCTATCATCGATATGAGTATAACTCATCTAAAGGCCCAAGAAGGAGGTGATGTCGAAATTTGTAGACCCCTTGCGTATGTTGATGGGATCAATTGGTCCAAAGCTATCTCAAGACGAACAGAAATGTCTTCGAACCAAAAGCCCAGATTTAACTATACCGATCTAAAAAACCTTAGTATCTCTCCCACTTCGGCATTGGTTGTCACCGAGGATGAAAGAAGAGATATGGGAGTTGCAGCGAGCTTGGTACAAGATACTCTGTTGGAATGCGTATCGAAGTTGAGAGAAATTCCTGTTGCGAGTCATTCGATATAGTTCAATTTCCCTTCTGAGACCGAAGACCAAATCAACCAAGATCGTATCTCAGATCTCTCGTTCCGATTCAGGTCAACTAGAGATATATATGGTGAGAGACCCAACGAAAGAGTGTTGACCAAGGATGATCAGGAAGTGTTCAGTCAAATTATAAAAGGTGCTTTCGAGACTGCTTCTCGTATCAGGGAGTTTGAGAGAAACGTTAATGTCCCTTACCAAGAGATGTCATCAACGACTAGTCCACACTTCCAATTCCGAAGTAACAGTGGACCCCTGCCGGCGGATTATCATAGGCAAGATTTGGTCAGTATATTGAGTAGGCTGACCAGTTTGAATGGTATGACAACTCAACAGGGTCAAACGTTATCATTTGGCCTCGATCCCGATGACAACGGTGAGAATGAGCCCAAAATCCGATGGGCAGATTTACCAGAACCTCATCAAGTACCTTTACCACTCAATCCGCAGAGTATCCAGCATCATCTGAGATCTATCGAAGCGATCAAAAGTGAGTTTACGTACAGGTTCGAGGAAGGTCTTTCGTTTGATATTGCGGACCGTGCCTCGGAGTTGTACAAGAGGGGACAATCAGGAGCGAAGAAGGATGTTTACTTATTACTCTGCGAGGATATCCTTAAGGAGACAATCAGTAAGACACCAAGTCGATGAGTGCTGGGTCAGATCGAGGACCGATACTCACTGTCAGTCCAGTGTATTTTGATATGTTTTCTCAGGTACTGCGATTGTTAGTATTTAGTTACCTTTCCTTGATGGTATTCTGATTGATGAAAAGTCGTCCTTCTACGCAGTGTTGCTACACCTGTGGATGTCAGTGCTGGGCTTCTCAGTACTACAACGCAAAGAATGAGCTATAAATACTCATAGAAAGGTACCGTACAATGTGTGAGGCTATATAGGTTCAGAGGTTGTTCGACATTCAACCTCCACTTTCGAATGAAATCTTCATCTTCTCTTCATAACATCTCATCTCACCTTCCCATCCTCTCTGTCTGCTCACACTCGGTTTAGTACATAAAAAAGTACATCCCTCAATCAGCGAACAGATAACATGGCTTCACTCACACGAGGATTGATGGTAGTAGCTCGAGCTACTGCGCTCCCAGCCAGAAACCTACGTATAGCAGCTTCAGTATCCAGACGAAGGAATATCGTTGCTGCATCTGCATCCATAATATCTAGGAGAGGTCTGTCCAACCTTTCATTTTAGCCTCTATGGAAGAGGAACCCACCGCTGATCCATCTCTCATTCTTTCGATCTGTAGGTTACGCAACGTCCTCCGGAGAAGCTACGACCGTCGATCCCACCTTTACCAAAGCCCTAGATCTGTTGGAAGCTGGAACGAGGGCGTTGGAAGATGGTGATTTGTCTAAAGCTGCCAAACTGTACAGGGAGAGTGTAGAAGCAAAGGAGACAAGTGAAGGATGGCATAATCTTGGTGTAAGTACCATAATCTTGTATTTACTCTAGTAAACAGACTGATGGTTCTTCTTATTACTTGTAGAATTGCGAATACCATCTCCGTGAGTTGTGTTCACCAAGCCCAAGAAGGAGAAAAAGAGTCCAATATGTGCTGATCTCGTGATGCTTGTGTACAGAGAATAAAGTTGCAGCTGTTGAAGCATGGGGTAAATCAATTGAACTTCAACCTTCAGCGGACGCACATACGAGTGAGTGTCAATTTTTACCCTCTGTCTCCTTCAACCGCGAAACTCGTCATTTCAATTCCGGAAATATCATGTTCTCTACTATGACCCCAAGAAGGATCCCTCACAGCTGCGATAGCTCGGGAAGCTGATTATCATTCTTTGTCTTCTCGTCAGATCTAGCTTCGGCATACGTACTGGATAACCCACCAAAACCAGCTTTAGCTATAAAACATTTGACGTGAGTTCAAGCTTCCATCACAAATAATCTTTAAAACCGACAGACTGCAAAAGCAGATAATGATGCTCGGTAGCTAATCTCCATTCTGATAGTTCTGCCCTGGAGCTGTCACCTGAAGACCCAGAGGTATGTCTTCACCTTCTCATACCTATTCATGCCTTGTCAAATTGATCCGATTGTAGTCTCACGACAGCTGATGACCATTAATGTGATTGATTTTGACATAGATCGCTTTCAACCTAGCAGCCGTATTAGAATCCAGCAAGTCCATATCCTTACATCAACCTCCCTCCATCGGAGATGACTGGACAGATCGCTGATAATCTTGTTGTGATTGAATAGCCGGTCAATTAGAACCTTCCCTCACGTTATACAAGAAAGCCCAATCGGGCGGTATCGAACGAGCTGCTCAGAACGTGAGGAACGTCAGTGCAAAACTCATAGGCGAGAGAGCAAAGGCACAAGAGAAGGAGAAGGGAGATCAGCAGTGAGAATGAATCATCGTATGACGTGCAGAATGGGAAATCGGTAGAGCGTCGACCAAACTAGGGGAATGACGAATACCAAAATAAAGCTAGAGATGGAAGTGCAGGGTACATGAGCTTTAGAAGTGGGGCGGAAGACCCAAGAATGGCATCACGAGTGTTCATGCAGATTGTTCAACATATAGACACAAACAAGTATATACAACAAAAGATAATTATCATCATTATTCACAGACACTATGCGATGCAACACAACGCAATGCAATGCAAAATCTAGATTATCCACACCATCTATCCGTCCACTAGTTATATACTGCTTCGACGATCCAGTCGTCAAAGTCCATCTTGCCACATCTCCTTAGCGTACATCCCAAACACCACATTGATCTCCAATCCTTCTGCATAAGGTTTCATATGCCCTTCTTTTAGGTCAATAGTTGGGTCTAGAATATTGACAGCGGCCACTAAGTATCATGAAAATGACATCAACACTACCCTAATTCAATGAAAACTCCTAATTGATGGTGGAAGTGGACTCACAAAAATCATCCAGAGCAAAATCCATGGATACCACATCTATAATCTCATCATTGTTGACATCAGGGAAAGGAGTTTGAACGAAGTCACTGCGGTGAGATGATAGAGATATCAGCTTCCTTACAGTCAATCTTAATAAGCTGATTAGAAGGCTTGACTTACGGTTGATTACCAACATGGGGAACTATATCATACAGTATGGTTAGCTCAAAATCATAGTCATGCGACCATTCAGCTCACCAGGATAATGTTTGATATCATCTCCTTTACCTGGACAAGTATCCTTGGTGACGAATCCCATCGTTCTAGGTTTCTTCGGTATATCACTTTCGTCATTCTGAAATATCTTCTGACTTTCCACCTGGTCATATAAATGATCATCTCCACCTTGTACCAGATAATCTTCCCATTGTTCAGACATCCATTCATTGTATATCCTTCGAACCCTATCTTCTTCTTCCAGTTTGGTCGTGGGCTCGGAAGGTAATAATTTGGATGCTCCCGATTTGTTCATCTGTTCGGTTATGTTTCTAGCTAGTCCAGCTGGTAGTTCAACGTAGAGGAAACTACTTGTACTGCTCAATCCTATCAGCAAAGGTCGATGGTCCAATAATAGTGCGCAAGCCGACTTACAATGGTGAGACCGTCAATTCATCGTTCCTGTCAAACCTCCCCTGGAACTGTCCTTATCCGTTAGCTCTAGTCCGTAAGGAGAAATATCCCTGCTTTGGCTTACCAGGTCAAACCGTAGACTACCAGCATTTCCGATGATCACCCTTGTTTCGTTTCTCTCCTTGTCAATAATAGTACGAGGCAATACTTGATCTGAGAACACGGTGAGGACTGATCTTGGATGTCCGTACTGGTGTCTTTCCAGGAAATAGTCATGTGGAGCGATACCCAATGGCGTGGAAATATTGAGATCGGATGCTAGTCGAAGAAGGGCCAGGGATATGTTCCTCCCAATTGGGGGCTAGACAGCGAAAATCGTTAGAGGAAAACAAGAATGCATGATTGTAGGAGAACTTACGAGGTCGAAATCCTCATCTGAGGTGTTTGTGTGCCATTTGTAGCTATCATTATTGAGTGAGCGGAGGCCAAGCCGATGAAACTTTGATAACCGCTTACCTGACCGGGTTACCGTCGATATACCTTCGAGCTACATCCAGAGGTCCATCATCGTTGTCCTGGGGTAGAGAAGACCTGACACGCTCACAATCAGCTTGTAGTTCGTTTGTCCTCGTCAAGAAAGCTCACGAGGTGAAAGCAACCGTTTCTAGATATCTTCCCGGTACAACTCTGCTCATCATGGCGACAATGGTCAGCTAAACTCTTATAACAAAGAAGGAAAAGCCAGCTTACCCGATAGATCTGTCATCGTACTGAACGCAGTCTCGGACATGAGTGTGTCCGCCTATTTAATCTGGGTATAAGCTGGATTTCATGCAACATTTCTGCCAAGGCAGCTCACCGAAGATATATATAGGTACTTTTGGATGTACCTCCCGTATAGCATCGAATATTGGCCTGAACTCTGCAGTCTCACCTCTTGCAGGCATATGTCCAGCTAAGACGCTATTTGAGAGGATCATTGACATTCAAATTTCACTCGTAAGCAATTCTTCGGATCTCAGTGAAGACGAGAAAATCAAAGACGGTAAATTCAAGACGAGAATAATTCGACACGTACAAGTAATCAGGTTTGTCCTTTATCGCCTCCAAGAACCAAGGTTCTTTAGCTAATTTAGAGGGTTTCTGTACTGATATGCCTCTAGAATCGAAGGTAAGCTAAAAGTCTCGAGCAGGAATCAATAAGAAGCTTACTTAGCATGAGCTTGGACTACAGATCTCATTGATCAGCTTCATTATACAATACAAACAGGTATACAGCACCTCACAGTTGAATATGATACCAAAGGCAGTGACTTTTCTACCTCTATTATCGATTGATCAGCTTAGTGGTCATCGGCATCACCGTCATCATATTTAGCTTACTGCTCCGTGTCAAACTTGAGATACTGTTCTCCCAAAGGTACCGACTGAAACGATCCATCTTCAGATCGAATTGTGATATTTACGTTTGATGTTACGTATCTGCCATTCCTGTAGACCATGGAAATCAGCTGTGTCTCGTACGATCAGATGGCCGCCCGCAACACTGCCTGGGTACAAGATGAAAGAGCATGACGTGATGGTAGTGGTGAGAGGCATCTGGAGGATGACCTTTCAGGTACTCAACTAACCATCTTCCCTTGTTCTTGTACTCTTCCAATGCATCTTCGTAGTGATAGAGCTCGTGGTTACCAATAGTGATGACATCGTAAGGCAGCATCGAGAAAATATCTTCTGCCTTGCCAGCAGCGTCCGACGAGGATGAGACGAGTCCTGATCCATCGTGATGATCTCCGGCATCGCTGAACCGCTCGCAATAGAATGAGCGATTTATCCGAAATAGGAATGTGGACTGGACTCACACTAAAAGCAAATCAACTCCCTTGTCATGCGCTATGCGTCTCATATGGGTCGCGAATGATGCTAAGGATCCGTAATCGCCTGAATAGTTCTGCATGGAAAGAGTCAGCTTTACCATTCTTTGATCTTAGTACTGAACTTCACTGAACTTACGGGCTCCGGCCATGTCGCCTACGACGGGAAGATCAGCTGAAGTACGATGTGTGCAGTTCAAAGACACTGAGCTCACATGTTGGTGACCCAGCAGCCATCCTGTTGTGCATTCATCATTAGCTGTCTGTAACATATTTCGTAGGATACACCGACATCCAACTCACCATGGATATCTGAGGTACTGAGGAAATTGACATCTTTCCATTCCAATTGCCTGGTCGGTACCGGCAGTTTCAAGCTATGTTGAGAAGCTGATACTCCGATGAGAAGGGAGAGAAAAGCGAAATGCCTCATGATCCCCGGTGAGTTCCTATAATATTCGTCTCTAACTCTTTGTGTTCTTGATGTAGATGTGCAGATTCAATTTGAATTGTGGTTGCTTGCTTTTGTTATCTTAACTCAATCCGGACACGGATTTGCGGTACCCATTCGGTGTCATCGGATCATCATCGGCGATCGCCGTTCAAGTATGGTCTCTTTCCGGCGGATCAGCTGGGGAAAGAGATGAACACGTTCCCATTCCCATTGCATCCCTCCCCCTCTTTGCTTGTCCTGCTCTTCTTATGAGCTGTATCAGTGATAGTAGCACCCAAACTCGACCTAGGAAACTGCCATACGTTAAATCAGCCCGAGAAATAGACCAAGAAAATGTCATTACAAGACAGACTCGCTTCACAGGACGCACTGTCCTTGTTAACCACCGCTGCTTCCCTCGCCCTGGTCACTGCAAGCAGTACGACGGGGTTCGGATACAACTTCCCTTTGATGGTAGGTGTGTCCTCTCTGTACATCAGCTAGCTAGTTCCGTATCTCGGAGTGATCATGGAACATGGGCTGATGACTATGCAATATGACAGCTTTTCGGGATAGTCGCGCATGAGATGCACAGTACGACGGTGCCATTCAGACAGGTAAGTGTGAATATACCCCTTGTTCACATAATACAAGGCGACCAGCCATGAATCATACCACTGTCTTAGCGTTCTATAGGACCCATCTGATCTCAGACTGACAATGCATCTTTGATTCACAGTTCCTATCACTTGTCCTCTTCACGGGGATATTCGACCTCTACTCCCTCCTATTCCACCGATACTCATTCTTCATCCTATTATTCTCAATCTTATTGTTCCTCATCAAGATTCCATTGTTCTTCAGCTGCTTAGCGCAACTCAGAGAAAGAGGTAGTGATCTGTCGTTTGGAAGCTGGAGGATGCCTCAGGGGGTCAATTTACCTGGAGGAGGGAGTGAGTCATGTTTCCAGTCCCTGTCATCCCTGTGGGCATCGACACTGCCTTTTTGCGGTCTGACCAGAATATTCGTTATCGAGATATCGCATTCACTGCGCTAACTTCTTGATTCATTCAGATTGGACCGTCCCTTCGATGCCCGGCGGGTTCACCTCCGCACAGCCTCAGGGCCAACAACAACAGCAACAACAACCGGGCAATTTCCCTTCCTCTGGTGGATTCAGATTAGGTGGTGACGACGATGATAATGCCAATAACGGTAATCAACCACCGGTACCTGCTCCTGGCAGGAATGGCTACTCTACCATTGCTTAATCTCGTCTAGCTTAACCGTGTACTGAACAGCTGGCTCTGTTCGGCGCCCTAAACAGAGATATCTATTTTGCCTTTAGGTTGTCTAGCTAGTGTCATCGGCCACCAGGCGAATATCTCTATCTTGAATAGATCTGAATGAATTCGGCAAATTGGGGAGGTATAAGTCAATATAGCTATATATACGAGTATATGCAGTCTATTCAGGTTTCTATCGTCCTTATCCTGATATCACCTTATTTCGGTCGTTCTCATCTGGACCAAAGTAATTGATCCCATGCTGATCACACCATGTTGGTTACATCGCAATATGGATTGAGTAAACTAAATGCATATAGATATCACCACAATTGGTGGCACTATTCCGAGGAGGATCGTTTATCATTTTGGGTGCTATACCGATCCGATAATCCCGGACCGCAACATATGAGGTTCTTGGTGTCGTAGCAGAAGGGATATCTAACAAAGGGCCATCATCATTGGCGTTAGCAGGTATCTTTTATGAATCATCAAAGTCTATGAGTATTAGCCACTAGTCAGAACTGACAGTGCTGACAAAGGAGGTCGTTGACGGAAGTCTTCTGAAGCTCTTGTCCTGTCTGGTAGCTTCTCACTTTCCATGGGCTGTACCGAGATTCGACGGTATAGGTACAACTATACGTGTATCCTTACCCGATTGTAAGTTCTGTCATACATACTCTGAACCGCCGTTCATTTCGATAACCATGTCTATCCCTATTCGTTCTGCCCGTGCGCTTGACGTATCCTCAGCTGGATCTTCTGCTGGAATAGGCCACTCATGTGACTGTTCAGCATCGTCGAACGATGATACTAGCCATAGACAACACTCATCCAACAACCCCGCTGCTCGTCAAGATGATATTTTCCCAGACAATTACAGCACCAAGGGTATCGATATCAGCCGCACCGCCGCAGTTTCTAGTGAACATGAGAAGTGGGTTCAGAAACACTGTCACAAACGCCTAGACGAAGGTAGCCTTGACCCCTCCGAGGGGGTATTCGATAATCTTCCGTATTCAAGGATCGAGGCACATCTATTCTACGAAGACACAGCATGCTTGCCAGATGCCTGGAGTCAGCGATACGAAAAAACCAGTAACTCAATGAATACCAATCTCATACTGTTGAAAGAGAAAGATATCGAAGCTGGTTTAAAAAGATGTACGATCTCTGAGGAGTATACAACCCAGAAAGGTTCAAGGGAATTGTTATTGAAGTTAAGTGAATTTGAAGAACCGAATCCTAAAACGAATTTCACAAACAATGAGAATTGTAATTTATTTCCTGGCACGAAGATTCAACATAGTTTCTTGCAACGAAACCAACTATCACCTCACACACAGAAAAAGAAAAAGGAAGAGGGGGAAGGATGGATCGATCCATCTAAATTTTACTTACGTACCCTGCTAGACCCGTTCATCCGTGTTAACCATTTTTCCCAGTACGATTCTCACGTCGAATATATTATCAGACCGGGAATGCACGGTATATACACCGATCCAGCAAGTTATGGTGGACTATGTCCAAAACACCAACAATGTATAATGAGAACCTTGAAAGATTCCCAACCGTATATCTCCAGATCCGGAGATGTGTATTTGGAATTGGCTAGAGCTACTTGGAAAACCGCTAAGATGATTTCCTCCATTTCGAATCTCAGTGAGCAAGAACAAGATGAATATTTGAATAAATATATTGATCAATTTGGAGACTACGGCACTACTCCCTTGTATGGTACTCCAAACGATTATACGGACGACGAAAAACCTAATGCAGATAAAGGGAAACATTGTATGAGTAGTCAAGCGGGGGTTGGGATGATTGATAATCCCAAAAACGAGATCATACCTCAATTCTCGGTTTCATGGGCTAACCTGAAAGATTACCAAGATCGGAAGAAAGAACTTTTGAACAAGATGAGATTAAGCAATGGAAATAAAGGTATAAGAATCGACGTTCAAGATACTCACCAAGATTTCAATACTTCTCGATGGGGCAAGACATCTACTCGAGAGATCGTACGTGCAAGCGAACCTTACAAGCGAGATAGATCGAACCGATTTGACCCACATAGGAATGTGCAGGATCCCTCAAGAAGGAAATGGAACACACCGATACCATATCATTTGCGGTCTTTCGGGATTGTTGATCCAGATGACGAGAATCACGTTAGATCAATATCAAATGCTTGTGATCAGGTCGAGAACTCAGAAGGAGAGCACGACGAAGATGGCTCTCACCCTCAAGCTCAGGGGCAAGCTGAGCACGGCACTGATTACTCCGATGGATCATCTTCTGATCAAGGTGATTTCTATGATGACGATGAGCCACGCCCCTATACTCATGTACAAGACGAGATGGTAAAGACCAAAAAGAAAGCAAGGAGGGCTTGGCGAGGATACCGTAGGATGATAGCCAGGGATAATAAGCTAAGATTGAAAGGAGCAGTAAAACCAGCGCAGAATTGATCATCTGGCGCTTGGATGACTTAGATTGATCGGATCAATCGGTAAGTCAGGGGATGGTCGTCCCGCACTTGATCAGCGCATTCAAGAGGACAATTGTGTAGTATATCATATTTTCAGTATTCACAGTATGATACAGGAAGATCGTTCGTTTCTCCAGACACGGATCACTTTCCATTGCGGGCAGTACTCGATTCTAGTTGAGGAATCTCAAAGCGCCAAAAGCTATGTTAAGGATTGTACCTAGCAGGATGCCCATCTGACAAACAATAATAGTATATCAGCTGTAATCATCGCCCATGGAAGGAAGAAAGAAAGGTATATGGGAGAATGTGGTGACAAAAGAGCGTTATGAAACTCACCTGCATCCTCTTCCCAAATACTTGACTCGCCACGATTTCTCCTAGACCCATTCCAATCCCACCAGCGCGTATGAATCGATCTTGTGCTGAAGCCATTCCGTCCGTACCGGTTGACGTCGATGCATTTGTGGTTGTGATGGGTTCAGAAGATTCGCCATTATTACTAACATGCGTATTGTCAATTGGATTGACGTTACTTGTACTGGCCGCTGAGGTACGCCTGTTGGCCGTTTGATCGATTCGAGAAAGGTTGATAGCTTCTGCATCAGCATCGAAAAAATTGGGCAGCGGTGGTTCGCGGAAGAAGAACCATGGTGTTATAGGGAATAGGAAGCCTGTCAATAAACCGTGTAGAATCGAGGAGTATAATCCTTCGGTCGTAGCTGGGGATAGGATAAAGAGTGTCAGCTACATCAATGTCGCTTCCACATACTGCCTCCTATGGAGTGGGCAGTATGCCAAGATCCACTAAAGAATGAAGACGATTGGTGAATGAACGTCGAACTCACTGGTAGCTGTCTCAGCAGTCATATCACCTTCTATCCACTGTTCTTCCAATGCTCGAGCGTGCTCATCGTCTAGATGATTCACACATCAGTAAGAGGCATGACTCAAGTATATCAAGGTAAATTGATCATGATCCACAATAAAAAGCCACAATACTCACTGATATCACCGTCCTCCATACCTTCCGGCACTTCTTCCCCTCTACTCTCGTAGAACTGCCTTCTCATCGCAGCGACCTCATCCGCTGAAAGTCCAGCATCCAGAAGAACGTCAAATCCTCTTCTGCGCGGAGCACTTGGCTGACCAAGATTCAATTCATATTTAGCCTGATGGTATGCTGTATACGATTGACGAGATGTATACACTCACCTCCTCTTCTTCATTCGTGCTTGTTTTCTCCTCCTTTCCACCAACAATACAGTGCAGCCATACTTTCTCGTTAACGACCTTCTCATCAGCCTTTTTTCTTCTTTTGCCTCCATCTTCGTCGTCCTCATCATCATCGCCATCAGATGAGGAGGATTCACTCCGATCTTCGGTCAATCCAACTTCCTTCAGTACATTCTCAACATCCCCACCTACACCTGCAGCTTGTCTTTTCACTCTCTCTTCTAACGATCTCAGCCAAGGCAATAAGAGTATTCCATCTGTCAATAATCGGCCGGAATGGATTAATCGAAGGTTATGGGATTGTAAAGACGGACGAAGGGTTTTGATCTGTTGCCGAGTTTATGAAAATCAGCTTCAGAATGCGCTATCTAGTTGATTTCATCTGATATCTGACAATACTTCTATCCCTTTCACCTTCATATTCCACAGTATGTCCCCATTCCAAGCTATGCGATGCACAAGCACCACCTATCAAACAAACTCTCACACTCACCTGCTCTTTCAGACTCCCCACATTCTCTCCATCTTCCACCCAACACTCCAAATTCCCATGCCCCGTTATCTCCGACTCATTACTAAAGATAATCGTCACATTCCTACCTCTTCTATCCTCCTTAGCTTTGGCTTTACCTTTGCGTTTGGCGTTGGGCGAATGTAAATCACTTGTGTCATCTCCTGGAGAGGTCCTACCAGCTTCGAGATCGCTCAAAGCCCTCGCTTTGCCCTTGCCTTTATCTCTGCTTGTAGAGTTCGCAGAAGGTGGGTTGAATCTTCGAGCGGACAAGCGAGATCGAGAAGGTGTACTACTGGTAGTAGCAGGTTGATGGAGAGGTAACAGTGGTTCGGATTCTTGATTCGACGGTCCAGATGGCATGTTGTTGAGTGTGTAGCAGGACTTCTACCTCGAACGAATAACGTGATAGGATAATGAGTGACAACAGTTCAGACAGATCGCTGCTCAGGTATCTGGTCTTGAGGTCTTATGCGTACCTATATATCAAGACTTGTTCTTGAAGACGAAAGGAGATGAAGGGTTGACGCCGTGTATTGACAAGTCATCCTCGGTCAAGCAGCGTCTTCTTAACCGGACTCGTAAACAACCGCCCATGAAGTGGCAGAGAGCCTCATCCGCTCTCACAACAAATCTTGAAATGCTGAGATGCATGCATAGCCTTATCAATACCGAAGATACATGAAAACGAAAAGCGAATCCTGATTAAAGTTACTGAACTGTATGTACTCATATATGTAAAGTATGAACCATCCGCTCCTACTTCCCTTGACGATCTATAAAATGTCCTAAACCCCCTTTTCTCCCTTCCTATACCCTAACTTACAAGCAACCGCGCCTAACATTTCTCCCACATCTTTACACTCTCAATGGCAAAAGCCCTATCCTCAGCCGTAGCATCTTTAGCCGTCCAAGATGAATCCCACCATTTCGATTTAGCTGCCCAGAAATCAGACATTGCAGATCCGGATTGATCAATCCATGGTTTACCACCTGTACCATCTGGGAACCAACCGTCTTGAGATCCAACGGCGAGATCAATCATGAGGTAAAATGCTACGACAAAATCAATCGATCAATCAGCAAATTCTGCTGGGGAAAAGAGGAGGAAAGGAAAAATTCGGGACTCACGTTGATCGAACGGAGCAACATTTTCGGAAGAAGCCAACCATGGGTTAATCAATTTGATTACCTCGGTATTGTTCGTATATGTAGTAGGGAACTTTCCTCTTGACCAGAATGATTCTTTGTTAAATCTGTAAGAGATAACCTGAGAAACACGAGAATCAATATCTACAACAAAATCGTTCAAAGTGTCAGTGTCATTTTCTTCCGCAGGTAGACAATCAATGTGAGACCATGTTAACTTACAGGTCCACATGAATTGATCATTCCATTCTAAGCCGAAGGTATGGTATTTTTGTGAATAGTAAGTTCGTCGTTGTTCTCTGTATCCCCAAGTCAAATATTGTCTATCGAGATCGACCGTGGGACCTGTCAAAATATTCATTTTCACCAAGATCAGTCTACAGTCACCCATCTTGTCTTAAACAATGACACTCACCCCAATGTAAGTCGGATTGAGCATAATCTACACCTCTGTTATCGTAAGAAGCATTATTACCTTTTCCATTAAGGATCTACAACCAACCTGCATCAGCTTCGGTCCACTGCACTCCGTATCATCACTCGCGGCGGGTTTGATCAGGCATTGAAGAAACTCACATTAATCTGACCTGATCTAGGCCATGCTCCATAAGTGTTATTAACAGGTAACATTGAGATTCTAGGCCACAACCAATCACCAGTAGGGAATTTTGCTTTCACTTCGACTTTACCATATTTGATCGAGTGAGAGTTCTTGGTGATCAATCGAGCAGTTTTGACGGGGTTGATGACAGTCAATTGGGAGGAGTTGGACACCGCCACACAATTAGATACATTGGTCGAAGTACATGTTCCGTCTGCTGTAAGATTGACTGTATATCCATTTGTAATTGCGTCCACACCGATATCGTCCGATGTGAGAGTTGGTACGATGTATAAAACACCATCTTTGACGTAGGAGTTTTTGGCGTCGTTGGTAGTCCATTGGAATGAACCGTAACTACATCCAGGCAGATTTTAGTTATTGATCTAAATGGACAGTAGATGGCATTGCGAAGCTCACCCGTATCCGTCTAATCGAACTTCATGTTGGAAGATACTAGAATCGATACTGCCACTCGAGAAATCTTCATTGATGAGATTACATCTACAATAACCAAACAAATCCCAATTAGCCACTGACCTCTTTTCCTTCCCATACGTTTGAATTTGTCAACTCACACTTTCCCAAGTTTAGGTACAGACCTATATCCATCCCAACAGACTATACGGATAACGCTCTCATCAGCACCATATCATACCAACGATCACGTAGAGATGAAATCGTCGATACTCACTAACAGCGGCAATAGCGAAACCCAAAACGATACTTCCAATAGTAATCCATCTAGCCCATCTTAACGCTGGATCTCTTTGTTCCAACCAAGGTTTATAGATTTCACCTTTCAACCTAGTCGATTGGAATGCTTTTCTGTTCAATGCGGCATTCTTGTTAGGTTGAGTATAATTGGAATATCTACCATTAGCACCTTTTGAATCGGTTGATTGAGCTTGTTTCATCCTCAATGCTCTTCTCGCAGCGATATTATTTTTACCTTGATTGACTTCTACACCTGAAGCAGTTAAGACTCCTCCAGCGGCAGAGACGGTCGATCCATTAGATGCTCTCTTGTTGGTTGGTGAAGCGGGTATGGAATTGATCGAACTTCTCAATGCAGAAGGTTTAGAGAATGGCGAGCTGAACCCGTGGGATGATGTCGAGCTTGGGGCTGCTGAGTCGGGTACAGCGGGAGGAGTAGGAGCCTGAGAGACATCTTCAGAAGGGGGAGAATTGGGCATATCGTTGATTCTTATTTTAGGTGCAGTAGGCGAAGGTATTGAGATGGACGATTTTGAAGAAGCTGATGATCCACCGAACGGATTGGCTGAACCACCACCACCTACGCTGAGTCTTTGTCCTTGGGTATTGGTATTGGTATGAATAGAGAAAGGGTTGTTGACGGGTGTGGTGGAAGGTGAAATATCACCAGGTGCGATGAGTGGTTCCGTAGATGGAGTAGAACCTAGACTAGGTCGTTGTAGAGGTAATCCCAATCTACTTGCAGTCGATCTAGCCAATTCTAATTGCTCTTCTTCGTTATTGATTGATGATGATCCCGATCCCGAAGCTGAGCCTGAGCCTGATCCCAAATCAGGTGGGGTTGAATTACTTGAACTCATCTTACTTGCTGGAGCAGACGTGGGAGAATATTCACCAACCGAGGTTCGAGTGTAGGGTGGTAAAGGTGGCTGATCTTGATTGATATTAGTCTGGACTGAATGGCCGGTACTAGGTGATTTTGGATTGTTTGATGATCGAGGCGATGATCCTTGTTCTGGTTGAGAAGACGAAGAAGGGAAAGATCCTGACATCTTGAAATAGATAGAGGGACTATTTGAATGATGCCCCCCTCTATCAATTAAAATCGGATTGGTGAAACAAGTAAGGTTTAGAGATAGGTCGGCAAAAAGAAAGTTTTAGCTCAAGACGACCAACACCCGGAATATGAATCTTATAAACAAAGACAGACAAGATGAGTGATGGGAAAAGAGAAAGAGAGAGTGTAGTTTAAGTGGGTTTTAACATTCAAAGAAAAGCAAAGATATGGTGGGATGGGATGGATTTACCTCACGTAAATAACAATAACTTATCTCATGTATGTATCCATAGCGCTCAGGATACGTGAACTATTGCATGATCCTTGAACCGACGATCATGAGAACCGGGTCCTCTCATCACTTCATTTCATGTAATTGGTCGATCCTTCGCAGTGTTTAGGTTCACAGGAGAAAAAGGCTGGTTTACGGAGAGAGGAAGAAGGGGAGCGTGACTTGACTAACCGCTGAGTTCATTCATTCCCTTTGCATGTCACCCGACCCGTTCATCGATTCTGACCCTGTAGTAGTCAGTCACCCTCCTTGCCCTTCCTCTGTCGGCTACCGTTCTGTTTAGACCTCAGTTCCTCTAGACTGGCATGCACGAGGGAAAGCGAAAAAGCTCCAATCGGCTTCCTGAGACAACATATCGAGTTTTTACCTGTTTCGTCTAAAACGGTCAGTAGGGTCACGTAATTCACGGATACATAACCCTTTCATGTGGCGCAACGATAGATCGACTAACCTCTTCTGCTTCAGTCGTCTGCGATGACAACTCCAACATGCTTGAACACGTGTGAGCAAATGATCTGCATCATGTCGTTGCTCGTGCGTCTCAACATGCAGCTCATGCAGTTAGTTCATGCTGAAAGATCTGCATGAGCTGCATATGCTCAAAGATCTCGAGGAGACACGTGTATCTTGGATATTTCTTTATCAATCTTTCATTACAGTACTTCCTCTCAGTCACGTCGATTCGTTATCTATTCAAAGACTTCGTTTATAATTATCATAAAATGTATTCGAACGTCCTTCCTTCCTCTAACATTCAATCATCCTTCTACACCCCATCTACACCTTCACTCAATCGGTCTGACAGGACGGACGGACCAATTTAGTCGGCCTTCTTGCTTGATACCGAACCGGTCTACAGGAGATAATCAAGCGTCAGTGTTGTGTAACAAGAGACGACGAATCAAACGACAAACTCACAGCTTTGTTGTGCTCATCAGCCAATCGATTGTATTCGGCATTTTGTTGGTTAGCTTGTTTCTTGAGGGTTTCTATGTCAAAACCACATCAGCATCTACCCCTCCTTCCAAAGAAGAGTTAAATTCCTTCCTGCTGGAGACTTCGGGGGAAAATTTTGTACTCACCAAAATCTCGGTCTTTGCCTTGACTAAGTTTCAACTGAGCCTCAAGTTCTTTGATCTGCTTTCGCAGTTCCTCGTTCTCGCCTGAAGCACCACTTTGCTTAGCGACCTTGGTTTGGAGGGCGGTGTAGTTCTCTTGGACGTGAATGAAATCAAGGACGATGTAGAATACTCTAGCGAGGAGAAGGGAAAGGAACAAGGTGGCACCGGTGAGGTATACTGAATAATTTTATCAGCATACAATGACAGAAAGATATCAAGGAATGGATGGGACTGACAGTTTCGTTGAGCGTAAAATCGTCTGGCGGCGCTGTGATATTCAGTGTCAGATTAGGGGCTTGATGGGGGAATAGTCGTGACTTACTAGTTTGTCTCAGTCCTGGCATCTACCATATCAGGTTTGGCCTTGGCGGCAGCTCCTGCGAAGATTTGCAATTGTCAGCATGTGTCTGGATGATACCGCGCAGTACCGACAAACCGATGATTCACCTTCTTGAGCGATTCTAACCATTCTTTGAACAGCGTCTACAAATAATACCGCCACAAATCTACCATGCATATTCATCAGCTCATATCCTGGATATCAAGACCTTCACTTCAGCTTACATAAACGTTATTTTCAGCTGTTGAGGGCATTTCAAGTCAGTAGCATGTAAGATTAAACAGAAAGATATATAGCTCTCAAGTGAACTTACTCCGTACTGAACTTTGGCAACCTATGTATGAAGGTCATCAGCGTGATACAGTTGTGATAGACAAATGAGAAGCAGACGTACGACTGGATTTTCACTGAGGAAGTGGAACATCCTATAGAGCATTATCGATGCTCAGCATGATGTCTTGACTGAATCCATAATAGTCTTTCATCACTTTGTTCGTATATGAGTATAGCTCACCTCTTTCTAAGTGTGAATGGCATGGGACAGACCATGGTAGAGAATAAGGCGAGCTCAGACATGAGCAGGCCAAAGCAGACTATAGCAGCTCTTTTCAGTATCCGCATGAACAGTACTGTCAATTAACGTATAGATACGCACGGGAATAGTACAGCTGCGAGGTGATGCGGTATATCAGCTTTCCATTCTCGCGGTTCAAGAATGGACATCATAGCTTACAGTCATCTTGTATGTGGGTCCTTGAGGGTTCCTTCGAGTCTGATAAGGTCCAATGTGGATTGAAAGAGAGTTAGCTGATTGATGAGGATGTGAATGGCTAGCAAAAAGAGGAGAGTGTGTCATGTCATACAGTCACAGTCAGTCGTACTCGTACTTGCCGATACGTCATCACCATCATCTCACTCTCAGAAGATGTATGCCACATTCCCCTATTACCTTTGTATTTCCGTATCCCCGCCATCATCCCTCACACTCCTTTCTCGGATGAGAAGATGATAACTTACGAGTTATACATTCTCACCTCCTGCTTTCCTTCTCTTACATAGTCCTCTTTATTCGCTTTAATCATCTCAGTAACCTCAACAGCCGATCCATTTTCATCGAGGGTGACTTATCGACTGCCCAATTGTGATTGGCGGTAGATCCTCCACGATGGCCGAATTGAAGGTAAGCCACCATCCCTCCAACTGTCTTCCTTCCTTCAAAGCTAATATCCTCCCCTTCCTCTCTTAGGAATTCGACAAGCTCTTGACAGCTACTATAACCGCCCCTCGTCTATCCGGATCGAAAGTCCAGAAACTCGCATCACAAGCTATCGAACTTGTCGCAGAGGATTATCAGCTAGTCACGACTTTCTTCAAATTGAACGCTTCTTTACCTCCCGCAAGTCAATCGAGGATATCCAGTCTGTACGTCTTTGACGCGATTGCCCGAGCAGCCAAGAGCGATGTGAATAAAGGTATAGGTACTCAGGTGAACAAAGAGAGGGGAAAAGGAACGCAGGCGGGGCTGTTGTTGAAATTGGAGGGGGTGGTGGATAGTTGGATCGAAGGGTTGTTGGATGATGGCAAGGGTGGTTTATGGGTTGAAGGAAAGGTGAGTGAGAGGCGTATTCCTTACTTCGGGTTTAGTTTGAGAGATTAAATTGATCCAGAGAAGGCTGACGGACTGATGTTGATTTAGGAAAAGACAAAAAAGATAGTAGATATCTGGTCAAAGGCCGGTACTTTCCCTCAACATTGTCTCGAGCGATTAACGAAGAAGATCGCAAGTGCAGGTGGTGCTCAAGCTGGACCTTCCACCAAGTTGAAGGATGTAGGAAGATCAGGATCGAGTGGGAGCGGACCGGGAAGTGTCGGTAAAGGTGAATATCTCGTCTGTCCTCATTCTCTTTTACTTTCGTTCTATTTCTGTAATCGATTCGTCTCTCGACAATATCAATATACCATTCTTAATCAAGGAAAGCGTATTGAACATCGTCATCATCAAGATCTACTCAAGAAGACAAGGGGACTATCCTATAAGGAGAAACCCTTACGATGTCTCTTACTCTTACTACTGACCTACGTAGGGGAGAGAAGAAGAAAGTGTACCTCGGTTATATATCCTTACATCAAACTCTTCTTCACACCTGTCGAAAAATACCAGGCATGCATCATCTTGCGTTATACTCTACTACTACTACTAGTCGTATTCCAAATAGGTTGGTTGGCAAGTCTGGTCATTTGTGCATGAACGTTATTAGAGAAAAGAAAGAATCATCCTGCCAATATCCCCCTTCCATCCGACCGGCACCTCACTGCTCAAAATTGCCTCCTGTGTTACTATTACCATCATCCCTGATCATCACGGGAGAAGGATGGACGGAGATCGCGACGTGTTACTTTTATGTGCACGAGAGCCATGTCCGGTTGGACTGTAGGAGGTGGAGGTTGTACAGATGATATGATGGACAGAAGATGTCAGGGATAATAATACAAGGAATAACGTTCAAGCACAGATAACCAGGCAAGCTTGACCAAACCTAAACCTATTTATTTCAACTTTTCTCTTGCTTCTATTGTCACTTCTGCATACGTTTACGTTGAAAGAGCATACACTGAGACTCCACTTTCCACCACCTTGCATCAAATTGATGTGACAGGTTCGACGACTCCTCCATACCCTCCTCCAGCTCCCTCCGCTGCTCCCACCCAACCAGGTAGTCTACCACCCGAAGTCGCCAAGTTACTCGGAATCGCAGCGTCGCCTGTGCCTGTACTCAGTCCAACGAGCAATGGTGCGACACTCCCTAATCCAAAGTAAGTCCATAAGCGTGTCCTATGATAGCCTCAAATCGCAATATGCTGATAAGTGTAATTGGCAGTGGCATCTCAACCCCGACCCCGGCACCTCCTATCATACCGAACCTTGACCTAGCAGCGATCCTAGCAAGCGTTAACAAACCTCAACCATCTCCCATCCTCCCTGGCCAACCTCAACCCCAGGCGGTGGCTTCGCCTCCAATAAATATCCCCAATTTAGCCAATCTAGCTGCACTTTTACCTCAACCTCAAGCTCAAAATGCCATACCCCCTTCAGTACCTCAACCAGCAGCTCAAGCTGGTCCGTCAGATATTGGTGCAGGTAAAGGTCATAACCCCATATTGAACGCTGCCCAGAATGCTGCCTTGGCAAAATTCGCAGCTCTAGCTCAAGCTGGTCCACCACCACCACAAATGCAGCAGGCTGGACCATCTCATCCACCTCCTGGAGGTCCACCTGGTGGATACAGGAGATCACCCCAGAAAGGATATTCCGACTTACCCCCGCCTCCTGCTCCTATGAGAGCTGAACCTATGCGTGGGCCCTCATCAAACGTAGAAAATAGGTTTCAGAATAGAGATCAAGGACGTGGACCTGGACATGGGAGAAGAGAATCGCAAGATTATAATAATAATGGTGGTAGTGGCAATTGGGGTAGAAGAGGTAGTTATGAGAATGGACCTGGACCTGGGCCTGGTTCAGGTCAAATGGGCGGAAAGAGGAATCGAGAGAGATCAAGATCTAGATCACCTCATAGGGAAAGGAGATTTGAAGGTAGATCGAGTGATAGTGGATGGGGTAATCGAGCTGGTAGAGGTGGATTCCATGGTCAAGGTACCAACCGAGGGAATGATCAGTATAATGATCCACCTAACGGGATGATGACTAATCCTGGATCAAGAGCACAACCTTCAATTGCATCGGGAAATGGTTTACCACCTCGACCGAATACGAATCCTGGACAAGGGCAAGGACAACGACAAGGTCAAATCCAACCGATAGGGAATGGTCGGGCGCCTCCTCCAGCATGGATGGAGGAGCCGAGCCAAGAAGGTGGTGAGGAAGATATGACGTTGGATGATGGATCGGATGATGGTCAACAACAGCCTCAAATCCAGCATCAAAATCAACAAGATTACAACAACAATCATAATAACAATAGTGCTTCTCAACAATCTCATACGAACACGAATATCAATACGAATACGGACACGATGATAACATTAGATACATTCCCAATCAACACTTTTGACCCCTCTTCACCCGACTCATGGTCTCACTTAGCTCAAGCATGGAAGAATTCAATGGGCAGGGATCCAAATCAATTGGAATTGATGGCTTTCCTTTCGGGTGGTATGGGTATGGGAATGGGTATGGGAGGTGGAAATTGGAATGTGAATGAACACATGTAAATGATCAGGTTGTTAATCTGTTCTCATTCCAGTTTTAGTTGGTATAATCAGGTATCGTAACATACAGTTACTATGTAGTTTGTTCGTACTCGTTTGGACGAGAGAAATGCATCCATTCACCATCCATTCATACAATTCAAATAAACACACGACGTAGGCTTCGATAACACGTTTGAAATCGGCAATTGGCGCCATAGCCGCAATGGCTCCACACAATAGCGTAGCGCACTGACGTAGGTCAGTGACGTACCTGGTTGATCATTTTAAACTTTGCTGGGTTTCTTGCTTTTCCCAGTTTAGGCATGACATCTTATCCTTCTGCAGTGTTATGACGGTGTTTGAATTGACTTTATCTGGGTCGAGATTGTCATCATCGTTATCTTCGGACTGGATTCGGACTGGGACACATGATATGTAGGGTAATACCAAAGAAAAGGATGTATGAGGTCATTGACATGAGAAGGTGGCAGATGACCTCGTCGTCCTTTTGAAAAGATAGTATATAACAGAGGTCAACGGAGAAAGATGTCTTTTGCTCTACTTTGATAAATCGACTGACATACATACACATACAAACATAGATTCAAGATGTCTTCACCTACTGCAACTGCTAAAGGATACGGTATCTCCAGCAAGTCTCTTTTCTTCCCCTCTTTAGGGAATTTTTCATACTAATTTATGTCGTTTTTTTTCCAGATACTTCGAATTACACTGATTTCTCAGTACAAGAATTCAAGCTCAAAACACCTCATGCGGACGATGTCACCCTCGATATAGAGGTATGCGGCGTATGCGGCAGTGATGTCCACACGCTGACCGGTGGATGGGGCGATCTGAGTGCTCCCTGGGTGGTAGCCGGGCATGAAATCGTAGGAAAAGTCACTCACGTAGGAGATAATGTGAAAGAATTCAAAGTCGGACAACGAGTCGGTGTAGGTGCTCAGGTATTGAGTTGTTTGAAATGTGATCGATGTAATGGGGATAATGAACAATATTGTCCAGAACAAGTTGAGTGAGTAAGACTATCTTGTTGATATATAAAAGATAGTAATCCTTGAATCGAGAATGATGCTGATATGATACGATCATACCTTATAGCACATACAATGCCAAATTCCCTGACGGTGTAGAATCTCAAGGAGGATACTCAACTGCTATTCGTACACACCAGCGATTCGTCTTTGCCATCCCTGACGCTATCAAGTCAGAAGATGCCGCTCCGATGTTATGTGCTGGTCTTACCGTGTTCTCCCCATTGGTGAGGAACGGTGCCGGGCCAGGTAAGACTGTTGGTATAGTTGGTATTGGTGGATTGGGCGTGAGTGCATTTCAACCTACTAGTAACACGTAAATGTGTAAAACAGTCAAACTTCAATTGAAGCCGATAAGATACTGACATAATGCCAATTTATCTGTAGACTTCGCCATTCAATTCGCTCACCATCTCGGTGCAAAAGTAATCGTATTCTCCCATTCGCCCAACAAGAAAGACGACGCCCTATCCCTCGGTGCAGACGAGTTCGTCTCAACTTCCGAAGATGGATTCGCCGATAAATATTTCGATAAAATCGATTACATCCTTTCTGCCGCCGACGCCAATTCGATCCCACTCGGAGACCTTTTGAGCACCTTGAAGGTGGATGGCAAATTGACCTCGGTGGGATTACCGGACGAAGCTTGGGAAGGACTCAAACCTCAGATGATGGCTTCGAACGCTGCTTGTGTGGGATGTAGTCATGTTGGTTCGAAGAAAGAGGCGTAAGTCGTTTTAACCATTTGGGTCTGATTTCTTGATGTCTCATCGGTGCATTTACTGATGTCTGTATTCGAAACATAGCAATCAAATGCTCAAACTCGCTGCTGAAAAGGGTATTAAACCCATCATCGATGAAGTTCTGCCCATGTCCCAAGCCGCCAAAGCCATCGAGTCTGTCAAGAACAATACTGTCAGATATAGATATGTTCTCAAGCAGGATTTGGCTTAAGTAGATCAGGTTAATAGAGCGGTATGAAGAAGAGGGCGAGGGTGAGTGGGGTGAGTGCGCAGACGGCAGTGGTGTTGTGCGAACGAGTGTACTGAGCGCGTGGTGCATTGACGACGACGACGATGATGATGATGATGCGTACTGAGTGGCTTGAGGGAGAAGTGGAGTTTGCCAATATGTAGCTATAGTTATAATCAATGAAGATGAATGTATACAACATGCTCTCGATGGCATTCCAGCCCGACTCTTCTGATTGTAGTAAACCAATCGAAGTGTCAGAACATGATTTGGAAACAATGTCCGTACAGGTGAGGAATTCCTGCAATGGTGGCCATTTTGTATTGATGCTCCTCTTGAAACTTTAGAATCGCAAAATACTTTTAATACATGTCGAATGTTTCGATGAGGATGAAAAGATGAAGAGATTCTATTTTATGGGAGAAAATGATGAAAAATAACCAAGTTTGATTCCCCTATCCAATGTAAACTTATCCAAGGTGATTGATTGATGGAAGGCAAAGCGATTATTTCTGTATTGTATTTACGAGCCTATGGTGGGAAGAGGATATAGATCAGATATCTGTAATTACGTTTGTATGCAAAACCTTGACCCCAACCAACACCTCGAGTATTGTAAATGATCAGACAAGTTGTTTAATGGATCAAAATCACTCACCAATCCAAACCTTCTTCCAAACCTTCACCTTTCGTCGCGCAACTTCCTCTCACACTCCATTCCCTTCCCTTTTCCTGACCTGCCAAACCTAGTTTATCACTTATCTCACCTGGACTCAGCGCGCCCTCTACATCTTGCTTGTTGGCGAATACCAGTACGGGGACGGATTTCAGCTCGTCCTCCGATAACATCGTTAAGAGCTCGGAACGTGAGGTGGGTAGTCGGGAGACGTCCGAGGAATCTATCACGTAGATTATTGCCTGGGAAGGGATACGAGTCGTAAGCTTCTGTCAAGTATATGTATATTCATAAGACTAATGGCAACGAGACTTCAAGGATTTGTGCGTGATGAATGAGATGATAAGGTAGAAAGAATTAATTGCAGGATGATCGCAGTCATCCTCCCCAGATAAAGCAGTCTTCTGGTCATATACCATGACAAGGGTATGGATCGCGATCTACTGCTTCCTTCCTCCTTCCTCCTTCCTCCTTTTTATACCATGTAGCTTGAAAAGTGTGACTCCTCAACTCACCTGAGTGTTAGCATAATAACATCTCCAATAAGGTCTAATACTAGATTGACCACCCAGATCCCAAACTTGGAAATTTATATTCTTATATGATACCGTCTCGACGTTGAATCCGATTGCTAAGGAAGTTGCAGGAACATCAATATCATTCTGCATGATGAGTCGATGAGTGCTATTTCTACAATAGCTGATTCGTGATTTCGCGAGATAATTTGTATATGTAGTGAGATCATCTCGGAAGGGAAACTTACTGGGTATAGTAGAGACCACTTCACCGATCTACATCCATTCCCATTCCGAATCAGTACATACAGAGATAGGATGAGGTCACAGAAACAAACTCACCTGTAACCTATATAATATAGTGGTCTTACCAGCCGAATCCAAACCAACCATTAGTATTCTAACTTCCTTATCTTTACCCCAGAATGCTAGTGAGGATAGAGACCCATATATACGCGAGAGTGAGAGACCCATATTGGAGTATTTAGAGTGTTGGTTGTGATCAGGGAGGAACGCTGGGAGGATGAGATTCTGCTGGGGTGATTGATGATTACTAATTCGTGTCCGGCCGAGAGAGTAATCGGATTGTTCGATGTAAGCAGAGTAAGTGCTCAGCACAAGTGCTATTCAGTTCGACTGTACGGTATCGTAGTCAGGATATGTGGATCTACCTGTAATGTTGTTGTGTTGTGTATGTATGTATGTATACAGTAAGAAGGAAGTAATGAGTAATCACGAAATCAACGATAGACCAACACCGACAACGACGTGTTGGACTCGTGCACTCACTCGAAGTTGATGGATGAGCTGCTTTGTTTTGGTGCACTTACCGCGTCTAACTGAACGATTAAGAGGTGATTACAAAACAGATCCTAATGAGTTTCCTATTCACATTACAAATCACCGAACATGGAGACCCCACAGGTTGGATTGTGATTTTTACGAAAGACGAAAGATTTTGGTTCACTCAACGCCTTCGAATGACAGCGATTACCAGTATCGAATTTCATATACAGTACATACGATTCACTCCAGTCAGATACACATACCTTGCACCATGGGCAAATCGAACCACGACGAGACCACCTCATCCTCGATGTCGTCGAAGGATTTGGAGAAGTTGGAAAAGAAATTCAAGAAAGCTGAAGAAAAGATGAAGAAAGCCGAGGAGAAGATGAGAGTTGCCAAAGAGGAGTATGAGAAGGCCCAGGCTCAGGCTCAGTCTCAGACGCTTGCGCAGAAGCAAGTACAGGAGGAAGCTCCCACTAAGGGCGAAAAGAAAGAGAAGAAGGATAAGAAGAGGAAGAGGGATAAAGATGAAGTAGAGCAAGAGCCAAATGCAGAACACCAATCAGTCGAGGTTGAACAAGTAGATGGAACGAGCAAAATAGAGGAACAGCAGCAAGATGGTGATGGTGAAAAAGCCGAAAAGAAATCGAAGAAAGAGAAAAAGGATAAGAAAGATAAGAAGAAGAAAACAAAGCTTGAAAAAGCTTTAGAAGCTGAAGCGACATCGGAGAACAACAGCAGTAATCATGCCAAGAGTGTTGAGGAAGAGGGAGGTGCCAAGGGAATATTCGAGGATGGATCATTATCCGATCAAGCTAAGAAGAGTGAGTATAGTATAGTCTCATCATAAATCTCAATGAGATCGACCGCGATAGCGATAGTCGTGTACTTAAGTCGCTCCCTGAGAATCGATGACTGATGTATCTGTGTATTCTCTAGATATCTACTACGCTCATCTCTATTCCATCTCTCGTCAACCTGGTGTAGAAGGAAAAACGGACGGGGTAAATTGGAAGTTCAGTAAAGCCAAACAGAATTGGTTAATCAGAAATATCTTCTCTTCCGAAGAGGTGAGTCACTGACATCTATCATTGAACAATTTCCTACAGATATATCACAATTCGAAAGAGAGGTTTACTGATATCTGTCGTGTGTGTGGATGATGATTCGCTTCAGATACCTGATAAATACGTTGAATTGGTATTGGATTACCTGAAAACGATTCAAGGTCTATCTAAAACAGTAAGTCCACTCACCATACCTAGATACCATTACCTCTCGAGAAAGGGGAATTGTCAATTGACCTTTGACCTTTTGACCTAAATTAGAATTTGATCCAGTCCGCCAACAAAATCATCAATCCCCCTGCTGCTCCTGCTGTTACAGGAGACGTCCAAGTCGAAGGCGAAGCCAAGAGAGATGAAGATACGACACAAGAACAAGAAAAGAAAGATACCGAACAAGCTGAACAAGTTGTTTTACCTTTACCTGATGCTGAGAAAGCCCAGTCTGAGCAAATCAAAGAAAACCTGCAGAAAGAAAGAGCAGAGAGGTTATTATCTATAATGCAATAAAGTATATCGGAGAGTATATATTTCATCGTATGCCTCATCATGTATGTATACGAGTACACCAGTATACCAGAATAGTGTTAGGTGATCATAATCATTGTGTTGATGTTGAAAGATTACTCAAGAGCGAATATTCATTGCTTACTACCTTGCCTGTATGACAGTTCAGTTCCTTGATCGTGATCGTGATTTACAGTATGTACAATTTTTATATGTTATTTGCATGAACGATGAACGATGAACGATGAACGATGAACGATGAACGATACGATAGAGTACGGAGTACGATAAAATAAGATAAATATTACATATATGTGGGGAAAAAAGATAATTAAGTGTGGTACTGATACTGTGAGAGTCAGAGTGAGTGATGAGAACATTTACTATGTTGAATACCATTTGATCCATCCAAGCTATTACCAATCCCTCAAAGAAGGTGAGAGCAAGAGATATCGACGTATAAAGGTAGTCAACTTGATGGATTCAGTAAAAAGAGTAAAGAGTAAAGTAAAGCTCTGAAAATGTTGAAAGAGAGGAAAATAAAATAAAATAGAGATTTATGGCGCCCTCCCGCGTTTGACAAACTTCCACCCTCTAAATCCAATTTCCACTTTGTGCTAGTGCTAGTGGAATAGGAAGTATCGGTAGAAGACGAACGTACGGGGACAATGACCTGATTCGGTGTCGCGATATATACGATTGATCAAGCTCGAGTTGAACTGAACTTAGTAATTGAAGAAGGATGAGTGAGGGTGGAATGAGTGTGTTTGTATACACAAAATATAGGATCATATGATAGTTGTTATTGTTATTGTTATTGTTATTGGGTAAAGAGGAGTGATGCACCGAATATCACTTTGATGATGGAAAGTATAACTGTGATACGAAACCGAATGAGAAGGGATAGCCGCTGATGTGTTGAATGGTGTATATTATATGTTACGCCGGCTATGGATGAAGAAAGCAAGGTGGTACGTTGAGACCTGGTATCGCGGGGATAATGATCTGAACAAGAGTCTGAAGTTGTGTGATAAGTAAAGAGGTTGATAGGTCGATGATAAGGGGTATAGTCGCTTCATTCTACTAACATTGATAAGATATGAAGATCAGGTTATCGATCGAAATGGCTTCTTAGTTGAATCGATCGATCATCCCAAATATCTTGATATTGCTAAGCGACCCATGGCGAGCCGAACCATGTTGAGCTGACTCCTCTCATCCCTTTACCTGATCATCCTCCTAACCTAAGTACGAGGGGTCTTACCATCCACCTTGTTCTCTCGCATTATTTCTAGTCTGACTCCTCAATTGTCTTTGGTTATCTGCAGATACACCAAGTTGTTCCTCGGGCATGACTCGTCTCTTTTGTTGCATCGCTTGTTGTTGAGCAGCCAAATGAGCTTCATCTTGTTGTTGTTGCTGTTGAACTTTGGAAGGTTGAACGGACCAGTCGAACACGTAATCGTATTGGAAACCTTCTCTGACGAACAAGTCTCTGAACAATTTTCGGAGGTAAGAGTAATCTGGTTTATCATCGAATCGGAGGCTTCGACAGTAATTGAGGTAAATGGCGAATTCGTTAGGGAATCCTCGACAGAGTACTTCGGTAGGAGTGGTCATCTCTGGTGAAAGAAAACGAAAAGATCAGCTTAGTGTCTCCGACTATAGCTTAGGAATGTCTTTACTCACTCTTCTCCATGATTCGGTCGTACTTTTGCTTCTTGGTAGCGGCCTTGAGACCTTGCCAAGGAAGTTGACCTCGGAGGAAGTACTAAATACATAATCAGTTGGCAGCCTTGTTTTGAAGTGATTACAGCAACTTACCATAAGCACATAACCTAACGATTCCAAATCATCTCTTCTAGATTGCTCGACACCCAAGTGAGTGTTGATAGAGGTGTATCGGGCAGTACCAGTCAAGTTCTTGTTCTCCCTGTAAGGAATGTGGAGGTGGGTTTTGGGGTCTCGGTATTTCTTAGCTAGACCAAAATCAATCACGTTGACTTGGTTACCTCGTTTACCAATGCCCATCAAGAAGTTGTCAGGTTTGATATCTCTGTGAATGAAGTTTCGTGAATGGATGTATTCGACTCGGGAGATGAGTTGATCGGCGAGGAGGAGGACGGTCTTGAGGGAGAATTTTCGGTTACAGAAGTTGAACAAATCTTCGAGGGATGGACCACTATAACGTACATGTTAGCGTTGTGGATGATGATGTGATAATGATAGAAGAACTCACAGTAAGTCCAACACCATCGCGTTGTAATCACACTCGGTACCGTACCATCTTACGAAAGGTACACCGACACCACCAGCAAGAGTCTTGTAGACTTTGGATTCATACTCGAGTTGAGGGTGTTTCGCTTTGACGGATTCAAGCTTGATGGCGACCTCCTCTCCGGAAACGATATTGACACCAAGGTAGATATCACCTGAATGAACGAGTCGGTGCGTGTTATAGATATAAACAAGAATGGCTATGCAGACTCACCGAAAGAACCACTACCGATCTTCTTTCCAATCCTGTACTTCCCGCCGACTCTAAGATCCATAGAAGTCATCCTATTTTGTGGAGGGGGTGCACCGTATGCCATTTCAGGTTCAGGTTTTGGTTTTGGTTTTGGATAAGGGTTTTGTTCGGCGCGACGTGAGGTACGTGCGGGGTTTTGTGAAGTTTGACGTGGGATTTTGTCGTTTTTCGTAGGTGGTGTAGATGTTTGCGAGTTATTTTCGATGTTTTGATCAATAGCGTCGAGGATAGATGAGAGACGATTGATCAAATCCCAGAAGGATGAAGTAAAATTTTGCACGTTGTGGGACGACAGGTTGGATGAGTCGATTATATACGATTGTGGTGGGGAAATCGGAATGAGAAATCGGGAAGAGGCGATGCAATCGATTCGAAAGGATGATCCGGGTGGAGGTCGAATTGGATATGTATGACGAGTTGAAGGTGAAGAACAAAGGTTGGTACGATGTCGTATGGTGATGAGTGTACGATATAGTGAATGTGAATGGAAGAAAGGGGGAAAAGATAAAACTGTCAGCGATACAATCCTTTTTTATAAGTAACGACACAACACAACCATGCCATTCCCGTTATACCGACGCTTGGTGCATGCAAAGTCATCGACTCAAGGCGACTTCTCGCATACATGCGTGAGAAGCATGTCAAGCACGTCAAGTACGCCATGGCCGAACGACACGGGTTAGAAAGGGATTGAGAGGGAAATGATGGATATGTACACACACGACAAGGTGGCTTCTTTCGGCTATGTCTGACCAGGGCAGAAAAAGAAGAGAGGAGTAATATGACTAACCTGGATATGTATTCTCCTCTGTATGAAATTTAAAGGTAAGGTTGAACTGAAAATGCTCCTTCCTCGATATGTCTCTCTTAGTTGAAATCCGAGATCAATCTACTATAAAGCTTGAAGAACGCGTGTCTCTCTCTCAGTTGAACTGATAATCTATTTTGATTTTAATGCAAGTATTGAACAAGAGGTAAGGGCGCGACAAAGGAGTTTGACCAGGTCGATTTGGGATATTGGTATTGGTATCGGGTAAAAGCGTATATATATGTCGAGGTTGAGTGATTGATCAGTCGAGGAAAAGAAAGAATGGAGAGTGTTGGTATGATGGAGTCAAGAGATGAGAAAGGTGAAGTGTCGGTGAAGGGATGTAAGTTGATGTATTTGTAAAAGAAAGGAAGCAAGGAAAGAAGGGAGAGTCAGCGGTTTGTCTTGGGTATAACGTGTTTCTTTAGTTCAACCACTAGTCATAGGGTTGGACGATCAAAGTTCCTTGGAATAGGCAAATCCTTTCTTTGTCTCTATTGTTATATAACTTTTCTTTATGATAGAGGGATTGATGATGGATGTACTCACCTGAGATAAGACGTGAGAGGGATGTATATGAGTGAGAGTAAGGAATGATAGTGATTGAAAGACGAGTGATGGATGATTGATGATGAAGGACTGACTGTTGGAAATGCTACGCCCCCTCTGTCGTTGCATCGTGCATCGTGGTGAGTGACTTGGTCAGACCACCTTGCACCGTAGGGTATATCCCCGTGAATCGCCGCAAGTGGCAATTGGAACACACGCGTCGATGATGCACCCAGCACTGGCATTTCTTACTTCCTCCACATCAACGTCCTCGTTGAGATAGGATAGATTACTGTAACTGTCCTACATCCATCATTTCGTCAATCATCACTCATACATATTCATACAACAAGCACTTCACAATGGTGAGCTACGATCTCGATGCTTAGCTGTACGCATCTATACAGGGAAACTCGCTGACATGCACTTCCTTGACAGTCTCTTCGTCTCGTCCCTCCCACCGCTCAATCATCCTCCGAGGCTCATGTAGTTTCGTCCCAAGTGAGTTGGTCCTTCTACCATAAGCTTTGCACGACTCAACTCACCAACTATCATACCATCCATAGTCAACTTCCCATCCTATCTCAGGGACTCACGATACATTCCGACATGGACTCAAATCAGCAGCTCAAGGCGTAACAGCAGGGAATGTCCATCCTTTGCAAACTAGATTGGAGAAGGTGAGTCAGCTTTCACAAAGTACTAGCCTTTCTGCCAGTCGTAGGCATTTCAGTGTTATGTGAAAGGGAATGAACCTGATGGCTAAATTACGCTCAATGTAGTGGCAACAAACTCAAAATCAATTAGAACAGAATATGCAAAGAAACACATTCGGTCTTGCTGTCCCTCTCAGAAAAGCAATGGAGATGAAAATAGTTTCAGAGGTGAGTTGGGCTCTGATTTGCGTTGAGCCTTACAAATCTCAAGGAGCCACGCATACACACTATTCATTCCTATTTGATTACTTCAATTTACCATGTTTCCGCTATATATGCTAAGTCTCTCAAAACCCATTTGTAGAACCTTCACAACCCCCTTCTCGAAAACTCAACCACCACCGGTGTCCCACTCGGAGGCTCTTCCAACCTCGCTTTGGAAGTTCTGATAGGTCAAGATGAGACGCTCGATGCAGGTGATTTCATGGGCGGTTCCAATTCGTTGAACGAGGTTTTGGACGTTAACGGCGTGATGGAGAGAAGTAGAGGTATATAAGTGATAGCCCTTCTTGGGTTTGTGTATGTATATTGATAATTATTCATCAGAGAATCATCATACTGCTAAGTGATTTTGAGATGTGATCGAAAATACTGATACCAGATATGAATTCGGGGTAAAAAGATTCATGTTGTATTGTAGTATTGTCATATAGACAGACATATAAGATTAAATAGGTGAAGATAGGTAGAAATAAAATAAGATATATACACATAGATAATAAAGATCGAAAAGTCCGAAAGAAGAGGAAGTATATTTCACAGAAATATATACACAAGAATGTTCAAACGATAAAAGATAAAAGATCGAAAATAAATTCAGACCATATCAACCAATCCCTTCCTTCCGCCTCGCGTAATAGAATCTTATTCCTTCAAATGACAGATCTACTTTCTATAAGTACAGCATGCGATAACGTATGGTGCGCAGGAGAGAGTGACCAATGCGAATGCCACCCATGTCAAGTCTACAGAAGCAACATCAAAAAATATCAGTTATAGTCAATACCTCTAGGTAGACTGTATCACAACATAGCAGACTGCTCACTCACACAAGGAAGGTCCAGCATAAACATTGATACCTAAAGAAGCACCACTCCTTACTTTAACGGTATTTACGAAATTGTCTTTGGCGATTACAGCTGTCCAAAGTGCCGCACCGCTATTTATCCCAAAGAAAACCCACCTTAGTCAATATATTGTTCATTTTGAGAGGAAAAAAGTACGAGTGATCACTCACATCATCAGTAAGAATGCACCGACACCTGAACAGATAGCAGCAGCCAAGAATGAGATTCGAAGTTTGATAATACCGAAGATCAAAGCTAATGCAGCGAGAACTGATCCGATCTATACGTATAGCAAAAATCAAAGTCAGTCACAGCTCACTATATAAAACGTGTAATCCTCAAGAATCTGATTATCGGAAAGGAAATGATAGTATCCTTTTTCCTCTTTGACATGATCGATTTGCAATGAACATGGCACTCACAAAGATAAGTGCACTTCCACCTCTGGTCATCGCATGATTATAACCATCTTGTCCAAACGTAGGTTCAGGATCAATGTTCTTAATGACATTTCTCGTCTCAGTGGTGAATTTATCTGGGGTATCAGCCAAGATTTGACTGAGTGGTTCAGCAGGGTAGGCGAATGTCGAGGAATTGCAGATTCCAGATCCGTCTTTTTGGTATGCACAAGCGTCTAGCAAGATACATTAGCCCACCGTCTATCTTCCATCAAAAAGAATATACGATAAAGAGTGAGAGACTAAAACTGTATGAAGATGGATTCTGTGTCTCGAGTAAAGACAAGAACTACTCACTGTAAATACCATATCTGTAGTATTGTCTCAAACCTTTACCAGAACCCAACGCATCATTCTTTGAATCGTACAATCCAGAAGCAGATTTGTTGTTCGCTCCTTGATATCCATTTCCGTAGCTGAGCGAGATATACCGATAAAGCGAAGAGAGAATCGTGGAGTGGACAATGGTTTTTATCAGTATTTTGCCTATCTAGCGGTGATACACCTTTAACTCACGCTGCAACGTTGACTTCCATGAAATGAATCCCATTAACCAAAGCTCCCGATCCTACTTGACCTATATGCGCGAATATCAACAAGATGATAGCCACGGCGGAGAGGATGGTAGCTCCTGCTATACAGTGTTCACCTCGCATCGTTTATGGTTTTTTTTCCGTTTGCTACTTTGATTTGATTGAAAGGTATACGATGGAATCGCGTGTCTACTTCTATTTCTACTTTTGTCTGAAGATGGTCGATGACACGATACTTGTAAAGGGGAAAGGCGAGAGCAAGTGAGGGTGATGAGTCAGTGAATGTGGTGTGTGTGTATACTGTATGTTCTGTTGAAGATTAAGAAGCAAGCTATAAGTCGATGTATAACATGAGGTTTGAGCTTTGAGATCAATTTTCACACTCTTCTCTTTCACTCAACACGAACAAAGATTACTCTAAACAGAGCCAAGCACAAACCGAGACACGCCAATTTGGACCCTGAACATCTCCCGTTTATTCCTTGCAGTAATCACTCACTTCATCCACCGATTAGTACCTGATTCGCACTCCCTTCGCTCAACTTACCCTATACCAGATTCAGTCAACTCAACCCGTATAGTGCTGCAATTGACTGACAAGCATTGACTGACAAGATCTTGCTCTGATGCTCTGAAGTTCTGATGCAAAAACCCGTTCTTTCGTCCATTCATATTGTTTGCACTGTATGCATACCACACAACCCCTCTACAACACCTCAGCAACCACTCCTTCAGGTAACCTAGCCTGACCCCAGAACCTAGGTGTCTTATCCACCTGGGATTTACCTCTTGGTGTCCTCGCTAATGCTCCTCTGGCCAATCCTAACCCAGTAGTATGTGTTGATACACCTGATAGTCTCTCTCCGGCATGTAACAATCGACCAGATTTGGGGACGTTCATACTACATCATTGGCAATTGGAAATATCAGCCCAACTCAGCACATATAAGACCACGAACAACAAAAGATCATGGATTGATTGATTGGGCAGCTGTACACGTAGACAGGTACTCACCCTGGTTTTCTAAATGCGGGGGCATCGGGAGATACTTTCGGTGATCGTACTCCTCCATAGGCAGCTTCTTCAGCTTGGATGTAGTCCTATAACGTCATGGCATATTGTCAATTGGAGCTCTCAGTCAATTCACTTCGTTATACCATCTTCCGCGGTCGGGGTATAAGAACGAGGAAAAACATGTATCAGACGATGCTCTTCCTCCTCTTCTTCCTTTCCCATTTTATACCCAGATCTCACAGACCTGTAATACCAATAATATCCAGAGCCCTTCCCAGGAAAACACCTTCGTCCCGTCTGACACAACTGAGCAAGCCAATCCGAACGATCCATCACTCACTGCAAATTCCTTAGCTTTCAACTTGAATTCCCTCTTCTCATCTTCACTCTTATACTTCAACACTTTCTCAACTTTCAATCTCGTCTTCTCCCCAAGTCCTTCCCAACCTTCATCAATCTCATCTAATTTCCCTCCCTTCCTTTCTAAGAGGTCCAAAGACGATTTACCCACTTCTCTAGCTAACATCTCAAACTGCAGATCTCTCGGTCCATCGACGAGCGTGACGATGGCATGAGGGGCATTGTCACCCTGTCGTCGACCGAATTTATGTATTCGGGTGTAACCTCCTGGACGATCGGCGTATCGTAGGGATAGTTCGTCGAACAATTTGGGTAAGAGTGATTTGGGGGCGATGAATTGTTCGGGATCGGTGGATAGGGTTGATGAAGAGGCAATTGGAGAAGGGGAAGGGGAGTTATGTGGGGGCTATTGGAAAGGAACCAATCGTCAATGACAATGGTCTGTATGATTGAGATTTGTATTTCGAATTAAGAAGGTAGAGTATATGACAAATGAGGAAAGCTTACCATCAGATATGCCATGGCTTTACTTCTAGAAGGGTTGGTACCTTTCTTTCCTAATGTGATGATCTAGACGAGGGAAATACATCCATTAGCTTCTAAAATCGTTCAAATAACCAATCCAGATTCTCTATATGAAGCATACCTCGATAGCGATAGGAGAGTTATCATATCGCATCTAAGTATGTATGACTCACCTTCTCAGCCATCCTGGCAGCTTCCTTGGCTTTAGGCAAAGTCGTCTTGATAGTTTCATGATGTAGCAAGGCAGATACGAGGTTTCTGCGATATGATACAATTTTAGCTCCACTTGCACCATCCCAAGTGGTCCGCTAGTAGCTTTCCTGACACAGCGAGATCGTAACAGGTGATGTCCAACTTCGTGTTCACTCGTGCATACTTGAAGGTTATAAACTCACCTCAATAGGGCTATCCTATGAGCAGGCATCCTGCCCAATTTACGTTGATTTATACCGTGTTTCATTGTGTTACGATTCCTTTGACACTTTTTTTTCCGATCCCAGCAGAAAGAAGGTGGTTTCTATTGCAGTAGCGATGTTCGAGCTAAGATTGATCTGTCTTGTGAATCATGTATAACGCTTGGATATAAAGGTGAAATTGCTGTTAAATCGGAAAAGTCAGAAATATCAAAGATATAATTCATCTCTCCCCCTCTACGTAAAAAGGGTGCCACGCAGGATGGTATGATCGGTGATAACGGGATTACCCGACCTCCATCATCTCACTTGCTCTCATTTACCATGATTCACATATTGCATAGTGCATAGTGCATTCCTCGATATATTGGAATTCGATCCAATTATCATCGACAGATATAACACGAGACTATCAATATATTATCCTACACACACACACTTCCCCAAATACCAACTCAAGTATCATCCAACATGTACAGAACCATCCCCCTCCTCCGATCCGCCCTTCCCTCCCTCCGACCCACACTCCGAGCTACCGCCGTCTCAGCTATCAAACCTCAAAAGGTGGTATTCCAATATAGAAGTTATGCTGCCGCCGCTGGATTAAGTAAAGATGATATCACTTCGAGGGTGTTGGACGTATTGAAGAGTTTCGAAAAAGTTGATTCCACCAAGGTACGTTGCTTTGAGTTGAAGGTGGAATAGATGGACGCTGATTGGTTTGAGCTTTTGTTGTAATTTCCTTACTATCGAACCGACTTGAATCCTCGTATTGAACGATAAATAAACTATCAATATCAATGTCCTTTTCACTACAACAATCTGCTTGTACACACATCGCTCGTTATCATGCTATGTCATCCCGTCGCTATCAATATCATATCATCGAAATCAAAACAACCTACTTATCTTTTGACAAATCCCATTTCACCCAACTTGAACAAATCACATCATCGAATTTTACTATAACAGCTCACACCAGGAGCTTCATTCACTTCTGATCTCGGACTTGACTCCCTCGATGCCGTAGAGGTAGTCATGGCCATCGAAGAAGAATTCGCCATTGAGATTCCCGATGCTGAGGCCGATGAAATCACTACCGTTCAAAAAGGTGAGTCAGTGTTGCTGAGTGAATAGATTTTGTTTGCATTTATGCAGAAGGTCATGAGGGCATAAACAGGAGTAGATTGATATCGGGATGGAATCATGATAATACCTCTGTTTCGATCATGAGATCAATCTCGAGGAACAGCTGGATGATCATGCTAGAACGCTTTATGATATGGGGCACATAGGACGTTTGGTGGTGGATCTAGTAGAACGGGAAAAAGAGGGACCTCTGGTCGAATGTTTGAGGGTATACGCTGATATCCATTCCATTCATCTATAGCTATCGATTACGTATCTCACGTGAGTGACTTTATCCAGAAATGACATTTGATTCATCCATTCAAGATGATGATTTACTAACCTGATTCAATCGATTATACCGATATAGTCCCCAGAAGGTCAGTCTTACATTCAGACATATTTCTGTGCAGTGATACAGAATGACTGATCTCTGAATGTTATATAGCCCACTAAATCATTCCAATAATATAACGTTCCGTATAGTTCTGGTTCTGGTTTCACGAGGGAAGGGAAGGAATGGCAAGAAGAGTAGGATAAGAGGGTAGTGGTATCATACACAGCAGATTTCACTTTCATGCAATAACTTCTCAGTTAAGCTAACTCGTCACCGGCAAGAACGATAGAACGAGACAGCGAGAAAACGGAAGAAAATCAACATACAGTGATTGACACAAATCTAATCCCACGGTAGAACGATACCAAAATCAACTCTCATACAGTTCATCTGTCATATCACTCGTGCATTGTGCATAGTCATCGTCATTGTCATTGTACTTACAAACACAACACGTATAAACATGGGTGATTGTGCATCAAGAAATATCTACATTTGATAACGTCAATGTCTACAAAATCAAGATGAATCACTACATCTGGGTAATATCGGAGAGAACGGATGAAAGCGTACTCATAGAGGATAATTACGCTTTCCCATACGGAACAAACTCTTCTACCCATACATACCCTTTCATACCCTTTTTCCTCTTCTTCTTAATTTCTTCACTCCCATCTCCATTACCATGTCCGTTCCCGTTGGGTGTATCCAGATCATCCACATCCATACCCGTACCATTGGCAGTATACCCCGAATCAGTCGACGAATGAGTCATACCTGCACTTCTTGACATCTCAACCGATGATCCTTCTTCCGAGTTCTCTTCTTGTCCTTGGACGCTTCCATCTTCTACGACGGGCTGTTGATTTTCCGGTTGTTGTTGTTTGACGTCTAGGGCCAATTGTCTAGCTGATCTTCTTTCACCAGGTATGATAGGTCTTCCTTTATCGTCCAACCCTTGGAATTCAGGTGATATATGACGACGTTTTCTCGAAGGTCCAGAATCGGAATCAAACTGATCACATGTGAATGTACAATCACATCAAAATCAACACTGTGATCAACACATCAAGAACGGATGTATCGCTCACATCTGAATGATCATCATAGACATAATCAACTTTCTTGCTCTGTCTCCTTGTTCTAGTCGATCTCATCTCTGCTTGTTGTTGCATTTCAAGTGCTTGAGCAATCTTCCTTCGAGCTCTTTGAATTCGCTACAATAATCATCATACAGAAAGGCATCAACACATATGACCAAAAGATGTACACGATAGCCGACTCACCGACTCCTCCTTCTCAACACTCTCTATCCTCTCTTTCAACTTCTCCACCAAATCACCTTCGTTCTTCTTCGCCTGAGCCGACTTCTTACTCTCCAAAGCAGCTTTACTTCCCTTCGCTGCCGAACCTTTACCAGCGGGAGTTTCCGGAACGCTCTTACTGAAACTTTCCATTTCCTCAATCAGACGTTCGTAAGATTCTCGATCGGTCGTTATAGATGACAGTTGACATGGTCTCTTATACGGATTACCAGATTTATATAATCGCCATGAATCTGATCCAATATCAGCTCACACTCCAAGAGGTAACAAGTCAAAATTTGGACAATTCCACTGACCATCAAAGGACCATATTCTCGCTCTGTCCCTTGTCAACCCCAATTCCTTGACTATGATCGAATCTCTTCCTTCATTTTCGATCTGTGGCTTTTTGCCTCTACTGTCGTTGGCCTTTGCGGGGAATTCTCGATGTATGATATTCCTTATCGATTCTGAATGAGTCACTATCAATCTCCCATGTCAGCTTTCGGTCCTTCATCTGAGCCAACTCGGAAAGATGACCATGAACTTACATTGCCAATCTACCAACTGTCTCAACAACTTGGCTCTTTCCCACCAATCCATTTCGAACAACCCACCGCCCTTCTGTTCAACTTGGCTAATGGGGTTTTTACTCGCACGGGCATTGGAAGGTTCACCGTAATATCTTAATCTACCTAAATCCGATCTGTGTGGATCGGAAGTACAGCATGATCCTCTATCCTCTTCATTTATTGGCCATCCTCTATCCCATACGGTCCATTCGGATGTGTTGGTCAGTTGGTCGTTGATGTAATTCGATATTTGTTGTTGTATGTTCTCGGGTCTACAAAGAGCACAGACTTCACTCAGCTTCTGTCCCATACATTGCACTTCTACTGTTGAATTGATTGAATTTAGTGTAGGTTGGTAAAGGATGTTGAAAAGGGACATGATCTACCGCCACTAAAATGGATTTTGACTCTTTGGATATGGTTACTATCAACAATTTGACCAAGCCAACGCTACCCTGACCATGCGTGTCGGTCCAACACAGTTGACTGGATATCCCATCATAACAAGACCAAAAACTTACGTCAGGTTCTTATTACCATATTTGAGATTTTTGAGATTGGTCAGAAAACATATCAAGATACTTTCGAATATATCATCTGGTCTATTCGCTACTGGTTCCTTGAGACATCCCTCGAAGCTACGATTATCGAAAATCCCCATCAGTCAATCAGTAGAGTACGAGGTGCCACACGGCGATGATCGGAATTTTAGGAATAGATCCTTTCGTATCATGTCGTTTTCAGCGAGTTGAGACGTACTCTTGTAAAGATTCTAATTTCGGTATATGATTTCTCAAATTGAACTTGATGATGAATGACCATACATAGGCTATCTGCCAGCTATGACACAGCATATATAAATCAGTACAATACATGTGTGGCACTCTTGCTATTTACCCATGTCATGATGTGGAGAGAAAGAAATTACGCGCGGACCACCCCTCACACACCGCAAGTCGGCGACCATCAACGATTGGGTGACACTCACTCATCTTCCAACCTTGAAGGTTTGACCTCAATAACCTGATGCTTCTTCACATCCTCTTCGTACCTCGCTTTGGAATCTCTGATACGTTGTTCTTCTTTATTCAATGGCGGGTTATACTCATCATTCGTCGTGTTATAAGCATGGGTAGGTTCGATTTCTATTTCTTCTACTGATTCGCTCCTCGTTTTGGAACGTCCATTCAGGGAGGGAGTATTGGAAGTCGATCCCGGTTTGATGATGATCTTGGACATTTGTGGGATATAGCTCTGTGATCAGAGCTTCACCTATTCTGTCAAGCTCGAATGCAAGAAATAACAGTGTTAGATAAAGTATTTACAGTGATAATGAAGGAAATGAACGAAAGCGAAGAAGTGATTGGAAGAAAAGAGAAAGAGATGATTGATACTTTGCGCATTTTATATACCCAGTCACCCAACTACGCGCATCTCAATTCGAACGAACATGAATTTATTGATTTTACCCCACACGACCTACCACGTGTTTATATCACTTACCCCGCATCTCCCTTTTACCCGAGCTAAGCTACGGATGATGCACTCATAGATGCAAGCAAGATTTCAAGCCTTCCTCATTCTCATCTGTCAATAGGTCATTCCCCATGCCATGCTACTACGCTCGATAACGTTCATAGCCCCAAAGAGGGGCATCGGGATCAGAGGGGTACATGATTTTATCAGGGGACCCACACCAGGTGGTAGGTCGTATCTCTCTGTCGTCGATACATCATATAGCTTACATCGTTGATTTACTGATTCATGTAGGTACGTATAAAGTACCACTGAACAATCCCAAGATCATAGGTGTATATTCATCAAGAGGAAGTAGAGAGTATGTCAATACCTTTAGCTGTCTGTACCCATCTAATCCAAATGGTGTACAAGCTGATCAAGTGGATCACAATCTAGGTATCAAGAAGATGCTGCCGTAGTGGGATCTTTACAATTGCCTTCATCTGAACTCCAGACTACTCTGAGAAAGCTAAAGACTCCTGTTGAGTGGGAACCTGCCAGCGCTGGATCAGAATTCTTGGCTGGACAGGTAGCTGCTTTTGGGATATTTGACGGGTGAGTGACAATTTATCTGAATCACTTTTTGAGTCGAAGTGTGATGTGATCATCCTCGAACATGGACATACACTGTCGAGTGGCTGTTCGCATCCATATGGATGCATCTATCTTCATTCGTAAGCATATATGCTGATCTTTTATGGCCGCACAGACACGGAGGTAAAGAAGTATCGACCTATCTCAAAGAAAACCTATTCCAGCAGATCGAATCCGTCACTTCATCCGATATCCCAGATCTAGTAGAATGGACCAAAGAGAGACACGCGGGGTATTTCAAACGATGGAGGGGCGGGGCATTATCGCGTTGGACAAGGTTCGCTTCGAACGGTCAGAAACCCGCTGAAGGCGATTCGATGACTCTGGAAGAAAGGTTGACCACGGCATTTCTAAGTGTGAGTCAGCTCAGCAGAAAGAAATCCAAACACACGAGCTGACTTGGCAATTCGGTACTGATAGGCAGATAAAGTAGTATTGGAAGATATAGAAAAAAGCAAGAGATGTGGATCCACCGCATCGGTTGTCTTGCTTCACTCGCTGGATGAACCTGCTCAACCATATTGGGCAGCTAAGAAGTTGAGTCTGACAGTAGCGCATTGTGGGTGAGTCAGTGAATCGATATCCTCGACTATCTTATCACTCTTCGTCCGTTCTCATTATCTGTGTTACGCCTTCATTGCCATCATTACTAATTTTGCCCTTTGTTCGCTCTAGGGATACTCGTGCACTGCTATGCCATCAACCGACCGGTCAAGTGATCCCTCTCACCGAAAAGCACCATGCGGAATCCCGAGTGGAAGCCAGCAGGCTGAGAAGGATGGGAGCCGAGTTATTGGTTTCGGACAGTTTCGGAGAGAGTAGATGGATGGGTGTAGTGGAGAATACCCGAGGGTGAGTTTCGACTATTTGATTGGAGATGTCAGCTCATACGTTTGATATAGCTTTGGCGATGGTGAATGGAAACCTTCAGGAGTAACTGTCGAGCCAGAGGTTACCACTAGAGTAATAGATGGTGAGTTGGGTATATTCCGTAATCGATTGCTTCTTCAAGCATGAGCATCATGGTAGAAATTAGCTGACAAATAGATCATATATATATTAGGCCACGAACACTCTTACCTGATCTTACTCACCGACGGTTTAACATCCCTTCTCTCAGATCAGGAACTGGTGGACCTTATCAGACACTCATTCGACCCTACGCGAGCAGCAAAGACAATCGTCCATTTCGCTGAAGATCTGGGAGCGTCGGATAACTGTACAGCCGTCGTGGTACCTCTACATGGATGGGGTCATGTAGGTGGAGAAGATACAACGAAAGAGAGGAGGGAGTGGAGGAGAAGGAGGTTTGGAGAGATGAACACTAGGATGCAGAGGATGTGATACTGTACTCTTATAATCGCAATTATAGAAGAAGAAGAGGTTCATTATATATACATCACTACTAGCATACATTTACACGGTTTACGGTATTCGATAGGATCATATAATATCGTAAATAAGATCATGTACAGTACAATGAACAATGCACTATCATACTTGGGATAACAAAATTCGTTATTGGTGAATTTGTCCATTTTCTACTTCAGCCCATGGAGGATCATCCTCTACCTCTACATCCCCCATAACTTGATCTTCACCCGGCTGTACAGTATTAACAGGTTGTATCTCATCTGTTTGAGCCGAACTTCCTACGTTGTTTCCTTGTAACGGGCTATTCTGTACATTCTCTTCCATCTGTACATCACCGGGGACACCAACCTCTCGTGATTTATCCTTTTCTTCTTCTTGCTGATCATTATCAATCAAAGCTATCTTTCCATCTTTATCCACACCCCAGATTTTACCTTTCTTCCTATTTTGACTAGCTTGACTTCTCGATGAATAACCTGAAATCACTTGCGACAAGTCGGTTTTGCTCAGTAGGATATTCTCGCCGTGAGTTGAGGGTGGTAAACCCAAAGATTTCAAGACGTTCGGTCCAAGTTCGACTACATCACATTAACAATAGCTAAGATTCAGCATCCTGTCATAATGATCGGATAGTCTACACGCTACGATAGAATTGGATATGAAGAGGAGCAAGTGAGACATAGATGGTCGAGCCTCACTCACCTTTCTGAGAAGTTTTCATGGCTTTCACATCGAAATTCTCCAAATCTTCAGGTTTATCAATGACGAATTTTGGTCTGACTTGGCCAGTACCTTTCGATCTACCCTTTTTGAAGTTATTCTTGGGAGGTCCACTGATGGTAAGTGCATCCAAGGGTGAGTCGGAAGAAAGGTTGAAAGAGCTTGAAGAAGGTCCAGGCCCAGGTTCAGCTTGAGTTGTTTGTTCATCTTGAGGTTGGGCTTGAGACTGAGAACGAGGTTCGAGTGTTATAGCTCGGAATGTTAGTCGGTGGTTCGTTGAATATAATGGTGGATGAGTAGGTTCATGGGGATTATCAGAGTCTATTGAGTAATCATCAGCATTAAGCATCATATCATCATGCGTTGTTATCTCAGCTCGAAGCTAAAGCTCACGTCGTATTAAGCCTAATACCACTTCATCTCCTATCAACGGTGTATTCTGACCTTGAAATATCTGATTGCCCAACTTCAGAAATGGCAGAGGTGTATCTAGACCCTATATCATATATACATCAGCTTTTCCAATTGAGAACGATGACAGATCATTGGCCATGTGCTGAGAGGTAGTTTTACTTACAACAAGTTGATATTGATTCTCATTCTGTAAAGCCTTGGCATCCAGTGTCGTACCCAAATCCATCGTAACGTATATCTCCTGTCGCGATATGTTAGCATTCTCGTTACGCCAAAAACCATGATGTCCAAGCTATGCGTTTAGTCGGCCGAGAGAAACATGAACAGAAAGTTCGATACGCACCTCTTCTTCCTCTTCGTATTCATCCTCATCAAGCTCATCGAAATTATCCACATGTGTCCATCCTTCGCCCAACAACGTCTGCCCTTCAGCTAAGAATCTTAAAGCGTCTTCTGACGATTCCAGCATATCGAATAGGATGTCACTCTCACTTTATTCGCTATAAGTTATGGCTATGCTATGACTGGCATAATACTAATCACCTTGAAGGTATACCCATGATTTGATGTCAACAAGGATTCTTCGGTCAGTCGGCGATCTCCGCTGGTCATCTTGAAAGCTTCAAGACTTTTCACCGAAAACATCATCTTCAGCTCATCTTAAAGCTTTACTTATCAATAACAAATCTGTTGAACAGCAAGATCAAGAGCAGGTATCTCGACGAGATCATCGCGGACGTGTAAAATTATGATAGAACATACAGTATGAGAGGTGCAGGCTTACCGAGGTGAGTCAGGAGACGATTCTAGGGAGCTTCTGCTCTTCTTTGCTGACATATTTACAACTTCAGGCTGGTGACCAGTCGGTCACTCCCTCGTATATCGAACCTGCGTGCTTTCGGCATTAAGAGACCTAAGTCACCTCATCTCCTGTGTCCTCCTTCCGCCGGCGGGACCACTTTGCCTGGAAAAAGATATGCTCACATTGCTTCTCCTCTGGGAGCAACGGTCCCTGCTAGGAAAGCTCTTGAAACAGCAATCCTAACAAACACCTATTCAAACGTCGGACCATTACTCGACGATAAGTCTATATCCCTCGGAACGCTTCTCGATCACTACGATCTCACCTCTCCCATTCCTTCAGATCACCTCTTACCTCTCCTCAAACACCAATCCCGTCCTTCCGACATCATCACTCTCATGCCTTCGATAATAGCCTATGTCGAAGAAACAGAAATACCTATAGACTATATTGTTGATCTGGTTCAACAATTGTTGATACACCTGGGTCGACATCAGATGTTTGCATTACTCCCTTCGGTGGTTCAGCTGTTCTTACAGAGAATGGAAGTGGAAATAGATGTGACCGTTCAATTGGATGTGTATGTTCTACAAGCGAAATATAAAGGATTCATCCAACACCTCCGATATTTCACTACTCTTGGACCATCCAGAGCTACTCAACCTCTCCCTTTACCTGTCAGAGACCAAGTATCTCGTATAGTCGCTCACTTGCTCAAGATCCTTTCTGAATTACCATCATCATCTAAAGTAGACTCACAACCACAACTATCGCCTTCGTTTCTCAAATACATCTTCAGACGTCGATTCCTAACTCCAGAACTACGGAGAATGTTAGTGGGATATTCATTTTCCAGGAAGATCGAACTGACAAGATTCCAATGGCAACAATGTACCCTATCGGCTATGGAGGAAGGAGATGATAAGGCCGCTAGGAAATACAGGATAAGGTGGAAATTGGCTATAGATAAGGCTGAAGCTGCAGCCGCATCTGCCGGTTGGGAGGATGGGAAAGAAGAGGAATTTGATGAGGACGAACTATTAGAAAAAGCACAGATCGTCAATGAAGAACCGATCAAAAGTACCATCGAGATGTGTACCCCTACGACCTCGGTGTCGGAGAGGGATAAACAAATTTCCAAGATTATTAGTGAAATGGTACTCTCACAATATAGTAAATCACTGGATAAGATCTTACCTACGATGGCACCTTACATCAACCCACGATCGTTGTCCGACTTGGATGCTCTTCTGAAGAAATCGATCGGACCTGGATTGAAAAACAATTTAAGAGGTACCAAATTCCGACCTGCTCGGTATGATGCTCATTCATTACTTCGCTACGCCTGGTCGATCTTATTAGACAGATGCTCGAAGGATAAAAGCGTTACGGCGGAAGCTTTACTTGAGATGGCGGAGACTCTCCCTGGAGATGCCGTGGTGGGACATACCCTCACTCCGATAATGTACGGTCTAATCAAGCGCGGAGAACCATTGAAAGCGTGGGAAATATGGAGGGATCTGATAGAAAGGGAGCAATCTGCTCCATCGGTTGCCAAGGGCTTGTTTGTGGATAGGATCACACTAGCAGTAGCCACCGAGGCTTGTCACGCAGCTTTAAACATCGAAACTGCTATCGTCCTAGTCGACACCTGGGCTAAGAGACCTACAGCAATCACAAAGAGAAAGGAGAATAGCTGGGCAGGATCTATCCCGTTAGATGCTCAGAATATCAATATCCTCTTGAACCTCTGTCGACTTGATGGGAAACCCTCTCTGGCATTCAGATTATGGTCCGCTGCCTTACCTCGGTATGGAGTTTACCTAGATGATATTTCCCTGAACCTTCTACTGGATATAGCGAGGTATAGCGAAGATGATCTGGAAGACGAAGTTGCTTTATCGCATCAAGAGGAAAAGGAATTATTTCGTCGAAGGCTTCGAGCGATAGCGCAGGAATTCCAATTCCGAAGGAAGAGGAGGGAATCGAATGATAATGACCAAGAAGAGGGTGATGGATGGTCGAGTACAGAAGATGAGCATAATCGGATGTACAACGATGAGACTTGGGCGAATAGCTCGACGAGTATCTTACTTGATAATCCGAATACTGCTTGGAGGTATAGGCTTGACAAAGGTGGTTTGGAAGCACCTTGGAAGAAGGCTAGAAGGATATTCCGTCAGGTAGTCTTGGGAAATTGGCCACATTTGAGGGATGTGCAATCCCCACTGGAATTAGCTCATCAAGGTGCTTTCGGAACGATCTTATCGTTTTTCAGCTCATCCGATGCATCAGAACCCAAGCAAGAACAGGCAGATAGAGAGATACTCATTCCTTCACCGAATGCACGATTCACCCATATCATACCTACATCCAATACTTTTCGATCGTATATCGCCTTACTGGGGTACTACAATAGACATGCCGAGATACCGATAGTATTAGCTTGGATGAAATCCTTGGATATCAGACCGACATGGTCAACAATGTGTCTGGCGTTATTGCATATCTGTGAATCTGAGGGACCGAGAAGATGGATTAAAGGGTTCGGCGAAGATGGGAAGGGTTTGCGTTTGGTGAGGGATGAGGAGATTATGAGGAAATGGTTGCAGGATTGGCTAGAAGGGGAGAATTCAAAGACGAAAGGCAATACGAATATGTCCTATAATGTCGTACCCACTGAACAGGATGTGGCGAATAGTAGAAGATGGTTAGCGGAAAGAAGACAGAGATTGACTGCATGATCGGGTTTTTATTGTGTACAAACGTGTCTTGCTTGCAAATGTTTTTCTCACTTGCTAGAAATGATGATCAATCAGATGACATATGCATTGGATGTATTGGTATTGGTACAACAACTAGTAAATTCTGTTTCTTGGCTATGTAAATTCAACGCGCGATATCATAGATCAATTCCCATTGGACCAACCTTCTGCCCAACTGCCTCTTCTCTCCGACCAATGAGGTGACGATATTGCTAAAGCTCCATTAGATCCACTGGCAGCTACCAGTCTCTGTCCCAGTTCATCCGCCAGATCATTATTGTTATTATTGTTTTGTTGTTGTTTTCCCGATCCAGATCCAGAAACCATCTTTCGTAATCTGGCGAAAGTTCCCATACCTAAACTACCTCTTCTTGGGAAACCTTCACTCAATCCAGGTAAGATACCATTCTCTACCACGCTAAAGCTTGAATTCCTATTACTGTGGGCATACATCTCACCTGCTCCTTGAGTAGGAACAGATAACCTTCCACCTTGACCGCCGGGCATGAGTGGGAAAGCAGAATCAACAGATTCAAATCTTGATCTACCTTTGAATACTGGCTCTGAGGTGTTATCGAATTCTTGGATATGAGATCGAGAAGTTACTTGTTCGATCTTGTATTTTGATCCAATTGAAGTTTGAGGTGAGGAATTTGATTCTGATTGGAATGTAGAAGAGACGTTATGAGATGAAGATGTTCCTCTACCAGTCATGTAATTGCTAGAAGTGGACAAGTTCCGCTGAACGATCGCAGTAGGACTGAACGAACTTGAATTTCTGGACATTCCAGTTGCCGAGGCTGGTCCAGAAGACACCGTTTCAGAAGTGGTCGATGCTAGTGCTATATCCGCAGCGGCGGCTAGAGTATCTACAAAATCGACTTCTGCCCAATGTCCAGTGGTGAATGATCCTCGAGATGGCCCGGCACTATTCGACTGTTCACCCATCGATCCCCTACTATCAGTTCCGGTCGATCCAGTGTCGCCAGGTGACCTGTCAGATCCCGAGTTCCCTCCTCCAGCGTTGGTAGGTCTTACAACGATATTCAGACCTAAACCTGTCGTACGTGCCGGAGAACTCTTGTATCGAAGGAGACGAGGACGAGAGGCAGGGGGTAGAGAGGTGATGGGAGATCCGTGAGGACTGGTCTCTTCGGGAGCTGTAAATGGCTGATGGGTGGGATGCTGTTGGAAAGTCGCTTGACTTGCCTGAGGTGGTGTACGTCGTTGGACGGGACGAGGTGTCATGGCGCTTATGGATTGACGAAGGGCAGTCGGAGCGCTGGGTCGTCTACTGTCAGTGACTGATCGACGACCTCCACGGCTCGTAGGCGAGGGCGTAGCAGTGGAAGTGGTAGGGGGAGCATCGGACATTCTACGTAGTTCTGCTCCTGGTCCTGTAGGGGAATAATGATAATCTGACGAAGTGGCCATAGGAGCGTAGATGGAAACAGGTGTAACACCAGGTTGTCGAGGTGCGAAAGGATCGTGGAATGATGTGAATGGATTTCGATAAGATGAAGAGGATGTGGGTTGCTCGGATGGAGTGACCAACGACGTCGTCGAAGTAGATGCGTTGGTACTGGTCTCTGTACCCAGACTGGGTGTTTCCATCTCGGCACTATAAGAATAATTAGCACAGTCCCAGAGAGTCATGTGGAAGATGACTCACTCATCAGGATCATCCCCATCCCTCGAGACCCATGCCCAATCACCACCTCTCTGAATACCCAACTCTCCATCTTTCTCTTTCAACGCCTGTAGCTCTCTAAGGGTCAAGACAGGCAAGGAGTTGGAACGGGTCATAGCGACAGTGGCGGAGAGTAACCTCGCACGGGTCTTTGGTGGCGAATCCGCTTCATGATCTTCATCCCTTTCCCTCTCTCTGGCATCTACACCAACTTCATCTCGAGACACGAACGTCTGGTTTCTCTCCATTTCATGTGTACTGGGATCTCTTGAAGAAGCACCTTCCGAGGAGCCTTCAGAGAAAATGGTAGTCATCGGTGCGCTGGCGAGTGGAGAGGGATTGACAACGGGATGAGCGAGGGAATGTCTAGATCGTGGAGGGAATCGATTGGCCGTTGGTAATGGTGATTCTCGGCCCATGGATGGTGCAGGATTTAGAGGAGCTCTTGGTCCGGCAGTTGGCAACTCTTTAGCTAATTGTACAGGGGTGTTATGACTCGAGCTTGTAGCACTGTCTCTCCTCGGCCAACCGCTCGACTGACTAGTCCCACTTCCCAGCCTAGCAGGAGCAGTAGGTAAAGCATGTCCCATACTGGATGATCCTCTAGACATACCTAGACCTCCTGTTCCATTCAGCGCTCCAGCCGGTAACGGTCCCCCAAACGGTGTGAGCAGGAGCATCTGATGGGCTGATAATCTTCTACTGGGCGGTTGGATCTCGTGTAAAAGGGGCGAAGGCCTTCTCGGTCTGCCGGAGACAGACAAGCGATGTTGAGCGGTTGACGTCATACTTGTACTAGCTAATGGTAAACCACCGATGGAAGATGAGGTAGGTGACATAGAGGGAGCCATGGCGGTCATACCGATATTGATATTCTCTTTAGCGGGCGAACGGGTTTTACTACTGCTACTAGGGAAAGTATATCCTTTTGATGGTCCAAGTTGCTCGTTCATATGGTATTCTTCTATTGATCTGAGCGGCGACGATGGACGTCGTGAGGATGATGAAGCGTTTGGGATAGATGTAGAAGAAGATGGGTCGATAGGAAATGACCGAGGTGAATTCAGTGTATATTCAGCTAAGGTGGCGTATAATGGTTGATGGTGGTGATGGTTGGAGGAAGAAGTGGGTTTTCTATTGGTCCAAATTTATAAAGTTAACATTGTGTTTAGGATGACGGGATGCTGGCGCAAGCAGAGAGTGCGTATCGCCAAGGAAAAACATGAAGGGAGCAAGAGTGGGATTAAGAGAGTCGGCAATTTGCATTGGTACAAGGTGATTTGACACATGTGATAGCATATTCCAACGATTCAGTTGGAATTATGATTTGGGACTTGGAATTTGGATTCGGTGCCTCGATGGAAAAACCCGGCACGGACGGAAAGGATGGATTGGGTCGGCAAGGGGAGGGGATAAACTCACGGTGATGGGTGATCGAAATTTGGTTCTTGCTCACGATCACCCGTGTCCACGTCCATCACGCTCACTTGACGGAACATCGTGTGATACCTTTGTGCTTCGGCCAATGTCGTGTATGTTGGCTACGAGGTATTCAGAGGGTTCCGTTCTCTATTGTAGATAGTCTTTATGTATATGACCGTGGCGATGATTCTGAGAGGTATGTGATGGGATTGTTTTGTTGAAAAAGCTTCCGAAAGGGGAGTTCTTCGAGCGGCGAGGAATTAAGCTAAACTATTTTGAGTAAACCTGCAACTACGCCTACGCCTCTCAGAGATAAGTGTATCCACCCGGACCGACAGATAAGGTAAGTTTAAAGACTCGTTGAGCCGTACTAGTATTCCCCAAATAATTGCTTAAATTCGAGACCTGCCTGGGATCACACTTTACTTGAATTGAATTATATTTGGAGCTAAATTGGGTACTAGCGCGATTGAGTTGGATGGTTGTTGCCTCGTGTTTCGCGAATCGTCCAAAAAACAAAACGAACGGCCGAGAGGTTGAATAAATGGATGTGGATCAACTTCTGGTTGACAGTAAGGTTGAAGAGGGTGATACGTGTGTCGAATGAATTGATGGATATCTCATGATCTTCTCTGGCTCCTTTTGTATGTCTTCTTGACCGAACCGATTCGAATGCAAAGACAGTTGCTCGGGCGAACTTCTACTTGATGTCTTATGTCGGTTTATAACACGCGTAGTTGATTGGTAACGTATTGTACGTATAAATGAAAAGATTGTCGGTCAAATATAGATTATCTAGCAAAGTGGTTGTTGTTATATACGATCTCGAATGCTCATAAAGTGGAGAGATACTCCGGAATCTTATGGGAATGGAATCGGGAAGGTTAAAACGCCAAATACCCATTCCAGAGCGAGTACTGTACTCGTACCGTATGTGTATATTGTGATGACTCATAGTGTTTTTCCATTAACCTTCCATGCAGTCAAAAGCAAGAACCCCGGGAACCAGGATATCCAAATAGACCGTTATATTTTGTACTCAAGAAGTTTGATGATATTTAACGTAATGGATTGGTTCAGATCTCTACAATAAGGTTATATACCTGAACTTTACTCCATTTTCGCAATAACGAATAACGCGGTTTGTATGGAGAACGTTCATTCCACGAGGGGTTCCGGTACTTGCGGAATCGAATATCTTACCAACGCTCTCAGTGGAATCTAGAATCGATCGGTTTTGTCTCAAAGATGTATCAAAATTACATATCAAATGATATATCTAGTGGTCATGACATCGAACACTGGTCATAAGTCTGCATCTATAGCCGTCGTACCTCGTCGATCCAGAGGATGTCTCAAACCATAACACATCATTTGCAAACAATCTGCCGAACAACTTCTACTGTTTGTAGAAGGTAGGTTTCCGAGGTTGACGCGAAAAAAGACCCTTAATTCGATTCGATCATTTCACGGAATGGCGTTTTTTTTTTTTGTTTCTTCCTTTCCACTTGAAGCCGGAAACCCCAGGAATCGGCCAACAGGAATGATTTTATATAAGAGCACTGATTCAGTAGGTTGTCACTGCGCTCGCTTCCATCTGTTTTGTTGTAATCCTGATAAGGTGAGGGGTCGGATCGGACTGGACTGGACTCATCGAAAGTCGATCTACATCACGTACAGGCGATGTGAAGCAATGAGATGCGAGAAAGTCCGTTTATCGCGGGACGATTATGCAGAATGTCAAATGAGCATGCTGTAAATGTCGTTATCATTCCAAAGAGCTCAAACAAACTCAAACGCGTCGGTACCTCCAAACTGTAATACGCAGACGTTGGGTTTGGTCTTTTCAACAGGAAGCGAGCGCTTCTTGTGCGCTGCGAGATCTACGGAGTGACAAACCCCTTTGGTAAAAGGTACAAACATCACTCTGCTTTTCTCTCTGCTCATGTCATGTATGGTAGACCCAACGCGTCTAGCCATAGACAACACCTCGCTTAACAATCACTCATATCAATAGATCATCGCACAGTGGGTGATTGACGTGATGGCAGTTCCGTCCCATTTACCCTCTGGGAGTACCTCGAGGATACTCCGCTTTACGTTACTGATCTGATAAGTTAACCTTACCCCCCTCTTCTCCTCTTCTTCTCCTCATCCCCTCCAATTTCGTCCCGTTTACCTCCTTCATAACTACCAGGCTGTCAAGCGGGACCATAACTGAGGTGATAGGCACGAATACATCCCCGGTTTTGTCTCACAAAAGATCGACAGGAACACCTGATGTATGTCTCGATAGGCACCTCGCAGCCGAAAGGTACAGGTACGGTACGACCAGTTTTTTCCAAAAATCAGCATGCGTAGGTTCGCTCCGTATTTACACCCAATGGAGGATGGGTTTCAAATCGGTATGAGTAAAACTGAAGTCTGTGAATTGTAGACCGTGCGATATCTGGGTGTTGGGTTTTAAACCGAAATTTCTCAGCCAAAGGAGTCGTTGTGCGAATACAACGTTAGAAGCTTCTGTTTTCCAGTTTAAATTTGGCTGAAAACTCTGTCGGCTTTGAAAGTGATGTTCCTTGAGCCTTATTCCGCGTACAATTGTGAGACTTTCATCATGAGCTGATTTTAGAAAGCAGCTGCGAGATGTGGATAGTCTGCTTTACTGATGAGATGGACGCATGTAATTTTGCCAGATCGAGCCGTCAGACAAGTATACCTATTTACCGGTTTACCGTTTACAAACATGTACCTTACGATCTAGATCTTATCTGTGCTGTATAGACTTGTTGGATGCGACGAGGGAAGGAGGGGATGATATATACATGCATAAATCTTACGTATCTTATGAATTCAATCGATATACAGAACTTGTTGTATCTTACAACTTTACTGAACTGCGGGGAAGGCCAGTTCCTGATCAAGTTTGATATTCCTTACCTGTATCATCCCATGCGATCAGCAACGACATTCGATCAAAGTTCATACCCCGGGTCGATCAACACTTACGCAAGAACTTGGCGATGGTTTCGAGCTGAATATTACTTGTACCTTCGTAGATCGCTCCGATCTATCGAGAAAACGTTAGTCAGTCGATCTCCGAAAATATAGAGGCGCAAACCGACCTTGGAGTCCCGCCAGTACTTCTCGAGGCCAACTTCTCTTACAAAACCTGTGCAAAGTTTTGTTAGCCTTCCAGCACCTTGCATTGAGCCATCAGCTGAAGCTTACCTTGACCACCTGCCCATTCGATGGCATTACCAGCTGCTTTTTGAGCAATCACTGAAGCGAAGTACCTATGAACTCATTCATAAGCTTAATCTTCACCTTTGGTCCACGAATGTAGCTTACTTGGCCATAGCAGCTTCTTTGGTGAAAGGTCGACCTTCCTCCTATATGGCCCGATAAACATAATCCGTCAGCTGATGCAAGACCGATTGGAAAGTAGAGAACAGCTTACCTTCAGTCTCGCAGCGTTGTAAGTCAACAACCTTGCAGCTTCGATTTCAGTAGCGACATCTGCAAATTGGAATCCCATTCCTTGGAATTCACCAACGGGTTTGCCGAATTGTTTTCGTTGATATGCATACGTCAGAGATTTGTCGAAAGCTCCTTGGGCTAATCCGACCATCTGGGCGGCAATACCAATTCGTCCTTCGTTGAGGATTTCAATGGCGATCTAAAAAAGAACATCAGTAGACGGCTGTCTTCTGCCACACTTGCACTCACCTTGTATCCTTTACCCACTTCACCTACAATATTCTCCTTGGGGATCTTGACGTCGTCAAAGCTCAACAAGCAAGTCGAGGATGCTCTGATACCGAGCTGTGAGAGGTATGAGCTACAGACAAGCAGGATTCTAAATGAGATAACTCACTTTCTTCTCCTTTTTGGCGATCTCAACTCCCATATCTTTGCTCATCACGAAACAGGTGATACCTTTGTATCCTTTCGAAGGATCGACGTTCGCAAACACCTGATGAAAAAATTGGATTAGTATTTAGAAGGTCTATAACTCATTTAAAAGGGTGTTGACTTACAAGGAAAGTATCGGCTTCGGCAGAGTTGGAGATCCACCTACATTAATGATTTTCAGCTGGATGTATCAATGCATGCAGATCATTGCTTACATCTTGCTTCCGTTAAGGGTATAGAAATCACCACTGCTATCGAGCTTAGCAGTGGTCTGAAGGGCAAAGGCGTCTGATCCTGAAGCTGGTTCCGAAAGACAGAATGATCCAACCTATTCGACGAGCCCAGCATCAGCTATAACCGTCCGCACTGAAAATGTATGCACACACTCAACTCACCTTCTTAGTTGCAAGATCAGGCAACCATTTCTCTTGGACCTCCTTCGATCCGTACAATCGCAAGACTGTGTTGACGAGGGTGTTGTGCACATCGCAGAGCACAGCTACCGATGGGTCGACCCTGGCCAGTTCTTCAACAGCAATGATAGCACTCGTGAAACTACATTCCGATCCACCCATATCCGCACTCGTCTCGATGCCCATCAACTAAACAAGGTATCATGGCGAAACGTAAGCTGTGACCTGTGACATGAAACGGGTAGTAAAAAGCTTACACCGTTATCGAACAATCCTTGAATCACTTCAGGATCCATCTTCTCCTCTTCATCCATCTTCGATACCTTGGGTCCAATCACATCTTCCGCGAATCTTCGTACCGTCTCTCGTAACATGTTCTCTTCCTCTGTGAAGTTCCATAATGACAGTGGCGTGTCTATAGCTGGTCTAGTGATCTCTTGAACTTGACGTCGGATGGATGAGGTGGATATCGCTCGAAGAGCTTGGGAGGGTGGGAGACGGGGTCGGAGAAGAGATGATCGAAGGGATCGGACTAACATTGTGTATATAGGTATCTGAGATAGATTTGGATCGGTATGCGGTATATAGAAAGATGAAGAGAAGGTCGTAAACAAGATTTAGCTCTTATATAGCTGATGTATGATTCCCAAAGCAAGTCACGTTGGCATCCATTCATTCAGTTCGCACTGGATGACACACAGTGACAAGGTGGACTTTCACCGGCAATTCACAGATGACCGTTTAACCGGATCACCTGCTCACTATATTTACTCCTCCCCTTTTGCATTTACCCCAGCTCTCGTCCACGTGCGTGACGTCAACAAACTACCGCTTTCCCCACATTCCTCTGTTTTTCCACATTCTCACGACGATGATGTTGAGGGTGCGAGGGTGTCCGAGGATGCTCATTTCGAGCAGATTGTATTCCTGATCTCTTGTATATATACATATATGTATGAATACCAAAGGTGGCTACGTATCACTCACTCTCCGACCTACCGATCAATACATTCAAGAATAACATAATAAAGAGAAAAGCGAAATATGGCTTCCTACCTGCTAGCGATCAATTGCGGATCATCCTCCATCAAAGGTAAACTCTATGGTATACCAAAATCACCTTCCGACCCATTAGATTCCCAGGCCTCTTTGGAAGTGGTGAATATAGGATCGAAAGATGAGAAGGTGAAGATCAAGATTACATGGGAAGGAGATAAGGGGGAGAATCTAGAGGAAGAGGGTAAAAATGGTGATGAGGTCGATTGTAAGTTGGATTGCCTTATATGACACTGGTCTATCTTACTTGTTCTTGGATCGAACGAATCTTCTATCACTTGCTGTGAAGTGTTGCTAATTGTGGAGAAAATCTGACTGGTCTTTGTAGACGAATCTCTCATCCCCTTCTTGCTCGATCATCTCACTTCATCTGCCGTTAACCTCAGGACCGATGATATCAAATTTGTGACACATAGAATGTACGTATCAGCTGAGTTTGGTAGCACACCCCTTCATGTTTTACGATTCAGCTGACAAACTACATACAGTGTTCATGGAGGAGCACATACGAAAGGAATAATTGTCACTAAGGAACATGAAGAAGCCTTGGAAGAAATGGATAAATTATCTGAATTTGCTCCTCTTCATGTTAGTTATTAGCTCGGCCAGGATAATTTAGCAGAACTCAGCTGACACTGTACAAATACTCTTTCAGAACCACCACGCAGTAGTAGCCGTCAGATCGTGTCTCGACGCCCTACCACATCATACATCTCTGATGGTGTTCGATACACTCTTCCATGTCAGTGTCAGCTTCTAAGCCTATGCTTCTGTTGAGTGTGCCAAGCTGATTTGGTTGTTTTCCATATCATAGGCATCAATTCCCGAGGAAGTATATACCTATGCACTCCCACCACCCGATAGAGAACTTGTCATGCCTTTGAGGAAAGTACGTAGTTTGCCATATCAGCTCTGTGTTGCGCAATCCTGCGTAAGTCCAGCTGATGATTTGATGGGAATAGTACGGTTTCCATGGTTTATCATACGCTTCGATCGTACAGTCCATATCTCAGCATTTGGATAAAGAGCCCAAAGATATAAATCTGGTGGTAGCGCATTTAGGGAGTGGAGCTTCGGCTTGTTGTATCAAAAATGGAGAGTCGATCGATACCAGTGAGTAACTCATTGCTGCTACAATCCCACCTCAGAAGATCGATCGAAAGCGAGGCTGACAAGTCAATACCTTATCATAGCGATGGGTCTGACACCTCTCGAAGGCCTCATAGGAGGTACAAGATCAGGTACGATCGACCCAACAGCTATCTTCCACTTGACTGCCAACCCCGCGGAAGGTGTGGATTTCAAGGATTACACTGTGTCAAAGGCTGAGATCTTGCTGAACAAGTGAGTCTTGGCACAACGCGGTGTACCTTCGCTTCTGTTTATTTCGTCTACCTCCGAATCTCCCTTCAAAGCTCCCTTCCTCGCTTCACTCCTCCCTTTCGCCCCCATATGGCCATCAATTCGTCTCCGGTTCTTTGTCATATCGCTTCCACTCCTTCTCCTATCCACCTCCTCTCGTGAACCTTTGCTAATCATTTCGTTATCTTCCAGGAAGTCCGGTCTTTCCGCCTTAGCGGGCACTACCAACTTCGGCACCATCATCTCCCGTCTCTCCTACACTTCAGGCTGTACGAAAGAAGAACACGAACGTGCTGTCCTAGCTTACAAAGTCTACCTGGACAGACTGATGAATTACATCTCTCAGTATCTGTTCAAACTCTTATCGACATCTTCGATAGATAAAATCGATGGATTGGTATTTTCAGGAGGGATAGGAGAGAAAGGATCTAAATTACGTGAGGATGTTTTAAACAGATTACAATGGTTAGGTGTAGAATTGGATAAATCTAAGAATGATGGGAAACATACTGGGAAAGTTACAGGAATCACAACGGAGAAAAGCAAGTTGAAGGCTTGGGTTGTGGAAACGGATGAGGAAGGGTGGAGTGCGAAGTTGGCAAGGGATGAATTTGGATTTTAAATGGATTCAAAGTAAATATAGAGAAGAACAATCAAAAATCGAGCAATGGACTTCAGGTTTGTTGTACTGTGACAAGTCAGTATTTATTCACTATAGATGGGAATGCACATACAATACATGAAATCGACTTCTAATCTGATCTGTCAATCATCCTACGAGATTCATTCTTTCAATCAAGGTAACTCACAAACCCTTTCTTTCCCTTGGAAAGAGGACAAAAAGGAGACGAGGTCAAGGCGACACTTGGAAGATCCATCCCCTGCGCACAGAGAAGCACAGATCCACCGAGTGAAGCGGATCATGTCCAACAACCCTTTTTGACCCGTTGTCAATGGTATAGTGGAGAGTGGGATTTGAACCCACGACAAATAGATAGATGCTTTATTCAAGCGATGCAATGATAAGTTGCAATCTGAAATACCCCCACGACTTTCTGTTTGACTGATTCTTGGAAATGCAAAAAGAAAAATAACGGTTAAGCTGGCTGAAGACATCAACATGAAAAATGAAATCAAATCAAATCCTTACTTGTGAAAGCCTGTCTTGGGGGTTTGGTATACCTTCTTTGTCCAGCTTGAATATTTTAACTTGTGTTTTTTTTCATCTCCTACATGAGTAATCGACCATGGTAGAAGAATAAGGCTTGATCAGATTCATCCTGGACAAGTATTTGCCTCTATCAGCGATGTCGCTTAGTAATGTACGCCAAAGTGAACGGTCATATGCAAATTACAAGCCATAACTCAAAATGTCTCCTTTCCTTTCGGATCAGTACATTCTCTGATCTTGCTCAGTCAAGACATGGTTCATCTTCACATATGCACGATACTTGAAACATTGCTGCGTCTTCTTCGTCCAACCCCTGTGTCAACGATCAAACAAAGGAGCGGTGCTTTCCGCCGGATTCGCTATTTTGCTGGGTAAGTGGGTAACCGACAATTGACGCTAAAAACGTAAATTATCGAGAAAATGGAAACCATGTCAGCTGATGATGGTTTAATTTGGGTCGTTGTTCTGTTCTTCTGTTGATTGCATACCACTGCGACTACTCCAGCACCCTGTCCCTCCGAGATACCCGGAATCTTAGAATTGCATAGACATCATCCCATTACACTGCTCTACTGTATATATATATATCCCATCGGTGTTTGACCATACCCCTCCCTTCTGACTCTTCGATATGATGAGATCAACCCCAATCTCATTCACTACCATCCTCCAGTCTTCCCCTTTGGCGTCCTCTTCAAGAGTCACTCTACCATCCCTACCTGTGTTATCTATACGTATATCAAGGCGATATCAATATACAACTCCAACTCCCAGTCAGAATATCATACCATTACCAGTAGGTTACACATACTATCAAAATCATAACGATACACCATTCAACATGTCACCCACTTCTACTACTGCCGCTCAACCTCGTCAAGATCAAATATACACTTCGACAATCTCTCCACCACATCTACCAAGGATGTCAGTCTACCATTACTTATTCCCATTTAAGAAATACAAGTCAAAGCACCGTTCGAGGTTTTTGTACTACCCTGATCCGAACCTTGAGAAACCATCATTCATTGATGGAATAACAGGAAGGTTCGTCACGAGAGCACAAGTGGAAGAACAATCCAAGATGCTCGCCACGGGATTGAAGATTAAGGGAATCGAAAGGACGGAAATTGGTTGTATCTTCGGGATGAATAGTTTGGAATGGATTAATGCTTGTTTTGGGATGCAGGCTTTGGGGGCGGTGGTCAGTCCGGCGAATTATGCTTAGTGAGTGGGTTTTAACTTGGTGGGTGTTAGAGGGGGAGGTGTAGTGGGGAGAGGGAAGATGAAGACAGGGGACGAAGGGAGAGGAGAAGGGAGAGGACGGAGGACAAGGCAAACGACGAAGTGACGAAGAGATGGTATGATAGATAGTATATAGGGATTAGGCAGAGATGAGGAAGGATTGAAATCATCGTATAATGAAAGCTAATCTCGTACCACTTGCTATTCTAGCACACCCGACGAGCTGCTCCATCAACTTCGCGATTCCACCTCATCATTCGCCTTCGTCCAACCCGCCCTCTTACCTACTTTCCTCAAAGCTTTGGAGCTCGATCCCAACTATTCTATTCCGGATAACAGGATATTCCTATTATGTACGAAAGAGGAAAAGGAAGATTTCAAAGAGAAAGGTTCAGAAGCGGAAAAAGGATGGATGGATAGATTCTTATGTACAGAAGAGTTATGGGAGAAATCCGGAACACCCAAGAGATTCCAAGATGGGATGGAAGAGAGGACGGCGTATTTGTGTTACTCTAGTGGGACGACGGGCAGGGGTAAGGGAGTGGAAACTAGTCATCATAATATGACATCTCAGGTGAGATCTGTTTTATGACTGACTAAATGGAGTAAACGATAGCTGATTTTGTATGATGATATAGGTACAAGCTTTGAATTGTTCTTACGAACCGATCAAATATAAGGATGTCATCTTGGCTATGTTGCCTTTTAGTCATATCTATGTGAGTATGGTTCTACTTTTTCACTCAGGTATATTGCTGATCCAGGCAATTCGGATGAGATAGGGCTTGACAGTGTGAGTGTCAACTTCCGTTCGACGAAGTCGTCTTAAGGCGAATGAAATCTCATAGCTGACGATGCTTCTTCGCAGGACACTCCACCAACCTCTTACTGTCAACGGTACAGTCGTGATTCTACCTCGTTTCGAAGAGATGAACTTCCTTAAGGCTGTTGAAAGGGTGAGTCTTCGTCGCGTTCTTTAAACCAAGAACCATAATCAAGCTGACGACCTATTCGCATGGATACAGTTCAAAGTGACTTGGGCACTAGTGGTCCCACCGATGTTAATAGCCTTACTGAACTCACCCAACGTGGCTAAATTCGATATCTCCTCTATCCGAGGGTTCATGTCGGGTGCTGCACCCTTATCGTCCGACCTGATCCAAGCGTTCGAAAAGAAGTTCCCACATATCAAGATGACTCAGGGGTATGGTCTAACAGAGACCACACCTGTTTCTCACGTGATGAACCTTGAAGAAGCTCGAGGAAAAGGTAGGAACGGTAAAATCGGTAGGGTCATACCCACCTATCAAGCTAGATTGGTAGATCAGGAAACAGGTAAAGATGTGGAACCTTCGAAAGGTGAACGAGGAGAACTGTGGTTGAGAGGACCAAGTGTTATGAAAGGGTATTGGAGGAATGCACAAGCTACTCAGGAGGTATTTGCTGAAGGCGGTTGGTTCAAAACTGGAGATGTAGCTATGAGGGATGAAGATGGTTATTTCTCGTAAGTGATATATCAATCATAATCTATATGATCATGGTACGATGGGGCTTATGGATTGATATTGGCTTTGTGAATAATACAGTATCGTGGACAGAGTGAAAGAATTAATCAAATACAAAGGATTCCAAGTCCCACCTGCCGAATTAGAAGCTTTGTTGATCACTCATCCGGAGATAGCAGATGTGGGTGTGATAGGTATTCATTCGAAAGAACAAGCTACGGAATTGCCCAGGTAGGTACTTTTGTTATATCCGTCTCATCTACTATTACCTGACCTGTTGGCGATTCTTATACAGAGCATATATCGTACCTAAATCCGGAATGTCCGCATTCCCAACCCCTCAATCGAAATTGGAATTCACTAATAAAGTGCAAGAGTGGGTATCGGGTAAGGTAGCGAATCATAAAAGGCTAAGAGGTGGGGTGATCTTGGTGGATATCATACCGAAGTCCCCTAGTGGAAAGATCTTAAGGAAGGATCTTAGAGCTAGGGCGGTGAAGGAGGAGGAAGACAAAGTGAAAGAAGGTAGAGTGGCTAAGTTGTAGTTGAGATATGTAGGACAATATGAATTATGAGGAATGATAGTAGATGGATAGGAATACATATGAGTTGTAATAAGTGTACGGAATGGATGTATAACCCGATTCACCAGTTTATCTATCTGGCTCATCATGATTCACTGTAAAATAGTTAGTATATCCGTATGATCTCACAGCGTTAAGATTCGACAAGATCGTTAGGAACTACTCTTTGTACCTATCATCCCGATCCTGTATCACACTCTTCATAGGACTTATGAGTTGGAAATGAGATATCCATCGCATACATATCCACGAGAAATCCCATCTAACTACTTCTCCTAGGAAACCACCACATACTCCCATCTTTCTCTTTGACAACCCTAACAAATTTCTGTACGAGCTTATCTCTAGATTTCACATCTCCATCTCTAGTCAATCCTTTTAAGAAAGGTATGATCTCTTCGGGTCTCCATTTAGGACGAGTAATGAACAAATCGGAGAATCGCTCGGATGGTTGAAGAGGTAATGAAGATATTGGAAAATGTGATATCAGAGATGAAGATGATGAGAACGTGGTGGATGTAGTTAATGGTTTGGGGGTGAGGAGGTATTCTCCCTGATGTCCATCGTAAATGAGATGAGATTAGGAAATACCCTTTATCAGACTGTATTTTCCAAAATGGTGATGTTAGAAGGGAACGTTGACTCACCTCTAATAATCTAATATCAATCTCATCCCCCCATTCTTCTCCCACTTCATTCCTCCATTCATCTTCAAACTCATCCAATTTCTTATCTTTGACACCGACCAACAACCCTTTACCTATCTCTCTTATTATTCTTTTAACATCTGCTTTCCACATCTCTTCTTCTTTTTCATCTTCCTTAACCAGCTCACCGAATAGGGTTAGTACCTCTGTGGTAATTGATGGATCCACTTCATGATCATCCTGTAAAGCTTCTAATATAGGTTGAGATAATGCGGTATTCGATTTAGTAGGATCAAGGGAATGGATAGTCAGAAGGGAAAGTACGATCGATAAGAGTTCTTTCAATTCTTTAGAGGGTAGTAATAACATTTTACCTATAAAGTCGTATTCCATTTTAATTGTAAGCTTGTTTGACAGTTGGTCGTCACGAATCGATAGAAAGCCCAACTCACCATTAACTTCAATCACATTCCTCTCCTTTAAACCCTTTTCAAGTTCTTCTTCACTACACTGAATCACACTACTCAATTGATCTTTGGTCCATTTCTTCACTTTTTTCTCCTTATCGGCTCTTTTCCTCTTACCTAAATTATTATTGGTAGATGAATTGATTCCCTTCCAAGCTGAATCTTTCAAGATGGTCCGTATCCTCTCTAAATTAGGTGATATAGCAACACACTCGAGAATCTCATGACATGTATCTCGAATTTGTAATGTATCTTTCCTTCCTTCTTTTGTTGAGGATGAGGAAGGGGATCGACAGACTAAGATTGAATTTGATATTCCAACGGTACGTAATTGGAATGTTGAATTGGGTGTACACAACACGGCGTCATCTGAAGGTTTACCTTTGATTGTCAGTCTATCGTTCAAGGGTTTATCAGCTCTGTGATGACATTCTCTCGATTAGTGGGAGCTAATCTGTACTTACGGAAAAATATTTTCTTTCTCCTCACCCTTGGAAGCTTCAACGGCTTTTATTATTTCAGGTGGAAGTTCCAATAGCTGATAGCTCTCTTCGGGTTCTTCGATGGTGCAAGGTGGGTATCGGAGTATGATGGATTTCAAGGGGAGGTTGGATCCTACTGGCATAGTGGAGAGCTCTATGGACAGGTAGTGGTGCAATTCAGCAAGATAGGGAGAATATTGGAAGATAGACGAAAATCGACGATCGAAAATCAAGCCAGGTGCTCCTACTCCGAGTGTACGCGTCCAAAGTCAATTTACAGTCATGTTCGCACAGACCACAGACCGCGTTGAATGACAGTGACACGTGGTTATCGCTTGGACGTCATCACACAACAACAAGCTCAAGGCATGTTCAAGGTGCATCGATGCATTGCAGTGTGACACCTACCACCTAGACACAGTTTCTGTTTCTCATTCATTGATCAAACTTCATTCATTCTTCCTCTTCGGATCCTTGTTCACACTCCTCCTACGATGTCAATCAACACAGTTCATCTGACTCCAGGTCATAATCTCCCGTTACAACATGGTAAGTTCAGAGTGCAACCTCTCTCCTCCTGACCGCCCCGGTTCACATCATTTCAGACTGGAGTTGAGCTGCTGATTGATAACATGTAATCCTTTATTTATACAGGCGAAGATGTCCTGACTGCTGGACACACAGCAGAGATCGAACTCAAAGTCCCAGCGACCATCCAAGGTCCCAAACGAACTGAGACCGCTAAAGGTAGAATCTGGGTGACTGATCATAGAGTGGGTAATTCGATCATTCATTTTGGATATACCCAATCAATCATCTTAGGTGGAGCAATTTGGATACTGATGCATTTAGGATTATTTAGGTGATTTTTGTAGCGGATACTTTGGATTTACCCGGACCTTCATCAGCTGGAACTAACGCACCGCCAAATCCACCGGGGTATGACGCTCCACCTGTATTGAGTTCTGTAGAGATTCCTTATGTGAGTTTGATCATCCGTAATCAAAATCATATAACGTTCCCAACATCGTTCCTGTTCGTCAATCTTCAATTATGTTTCGAACTTCTTACCGATCTGTCACCTATATACCCTGATTGATTTGATTAGTACGAACAGTCACAAAGCTAAGTTACACTTACTATAGACATCCCTTCGAACAGCGACCTACAATCTTCCAACATTCTCAGCGAACCATCTTTTGCTCACCTTCGTACCTTCCCCCACACTCGCGGGCGCATCACTGCCTAATCCAGGTATCGGTCAATTCATCGAATTGAAAATCTGGGTAGGGGAAGGTGCAGGTCATGCGGTTTGGAAGAGGATCGAGGGGGAACGAAGTAGGGTTGAAGAGAGGATGAGAGGTAGGGATGAGGAAGAAGAGGGTTTACGTGAGTTGAAACTATCAACCTGCGTGCCAGACTTCATTTATTTCGTGGTATGCTAACTTCACTTTTTTGTTTGTTGCGTAGCTGCGTATGCACCTGCATAAATTGAATGATGACCATCCCAATTGACATACTATCATCACGTACATGAACATGGATACTTCTTGTCGACATTCCATAGACTGAATTTTGCAGTGTGTGTCAACTAATCTTTTCAACGTCGCTTATACGCTTGTACGATCATGATCACTTTTGATGAATTCCCCTACTATTGGTACCATATGAATAGCCTGATGTATATGTGCACGCATATGATATTATCATGTCTGTAGACTAAGAGCAGCAACAAACAAAAGCAAGAAATGCAGACAAGAGTCGATAGCTATGGTATATGCAAACAGACTACAAAGGGTGCAAGTAAAGCAATGATCTGATCGGGAATCGTAAAGCAGATATATCATAAAAATCATTAAAATCGTAATCGTAATCGTAATCGTAATCGTAAAAACAACAATACAGGTCATTCAAAGTCTCATATAGATATTATGCAATACCATCGGTCCATTCACCCCCCAAACATCTTGTCGGATTTCTTGAATACATTTCAAGAATTCTTCAGACGATTTCACTTGATCCCAATGATCCACCTAGACAACATTCTTGATGTCAGCTCCAACGTCTAGTGCATAGCTGAAGACGAGCTAGTTGGGAGATAAACTCACGATGTAATCTAATATCTCTGAATGCAATTCATCATAAGGATAACTCGCGAATCTAGGTAAAGCAAAGGGTATCGACCCCTGATAAATCAGCTTATTCCCCTTCAAGTCGTATCGGTGTCGATCCATTTCAGATGATGCGGTGATCCAGTCAAAACAAAAAGATGAACTCACGCAAGGGGTATACAATTCACTTCATCTAGATATTTCAATAGATGCTCTTTGGCCAAACCTCTCAGAATGTCCAATCGGTACTTATGAGCTGCTATATATATCTCCAGCGCATCTGCCGATGGAGTTATAGGTGTGGGATGGGGATGGGGATCAGGCTGCGATCGAATATGAGACTCAGACTACGAAGCCAAGAGTGGAGAGAGTGGAGGATGATCTTCCTGAGAGTGTGGATGCGATCGATTTAGCGTTCTTATTGGATTGCCCTTCGTGCTGAACCTGGATTGGGAAGTGGAATTGGAAGATTCAAGAGAAACCCTTCTAGAACCAGCGGAATTCGGTATCGTTCTACTTGCAGATGTAGCAGACTTTCCAATGCTCTTAGTACGAGACTTCGCAATATCTGATCCCTCCCTAGGTCTAGGTCTAGGCCCGTTGTTGTGATATGGTGGTCGTGGTTGAGTGACAGGTAGTGGTTCACTCCTCCTACTCCTGCAGGTACCTGTGCTCTCACTGGAAACAGATTTTACAGTCTTGTGCTCCAGATCATCATGAAATTCTGATTCTCCATGTTCACCATCGAATGGTACATTGTACCATTCCCAGTCTCTTTTGCTGGGTGCACCGTGGCCAGAAGATGATGATGGAAAGGTGATGCTTCCACTTGCTCGCTCGGTCTCTAGAGATCGTCTCGCCAGTGTCGATCGTACTTCCAGATCTTGTAAGAAAGTCAAGGAGTTGGTATATAAAAACCTATAACATGTCAATTGTCAGTAAATTTGAGATGCATAGTATGGTTATAGAAGCTGATCTCACCTGATGACCCAATAAAGGGTTGTAAAATCGATATCATCAACAACAATTTCCTTTCGTTTTAGTGTATTTCTATCATCATTGTCACTTTCTTTAAATCCCGAGTTGAAGAGATCTTTGAAATATTCTGATTTCGCTTGTAAAACCTCCACATGAGCAAGTATCGTCCGTTTTCTTATTCTCACTTTAGTCCGACCGGCTGAAGAGTCTTCATTGTTGATATCATGAAAGACAATCGGTTGTTGATCTTCAGATGAGTCGATCGAATGTTCCAAACAAACAAATACCACATCACCCGTCTGTGTATCTACCAAATTACCCAGAGCAGCAAGGGTACTAGCAAGTATGGGATCGGGAATGGTAAATGGAGGATGAAGTTCGAATCTCGGTCTGATCCTCACGCATAACCCGAATCCATCATTTCTCCGAATCCCTTCATGACTTTCGATTAAAGATAGAGGTAAGTCCAATCGACAGTATTTCACCTCGGGGGTATATTCAAATTCGATAGTTTGTGAATGGACATATTCCGTTTGTACTAGTTTATGTCCAATGTTGGGATTCAGACTTGTGATCCCTACAAATATACCGACCGGTAAAGTAGGACCTTTGTATCCGTTCTCAGAGGAGATATACAATGAGAGGTTATGTTTATAGTTGGACTGAGAATCTTCGCATTCGTTATCGGAGGTCTCAACCTTAGATGCATCTAGGACATACGTCAAATGAACAATTGAGTAAATAGGCTAAATTTGCAAAAGTGATAATGTGATACGGTACTCACCAAGATTCAGACTAAACCCGTTATTGGTAGTCATCCAATCCTTGCTCATCTCGTACAGTGAATCTACCGAATCGACCTGATGACTTTCTGCAGAGGAGGAGGAGGCTGTAGTTCTCACCGATTCCAAGAATTCTTTTAGGTCTCTTATGGGGTGATAGAAAGTCTCCGGATCCCACCATTCTCCTTGAGAGTTCGAATTGCTGCTAGAAATGGTAGCCAGTTGATCATTCGAATTTGATCGATTATGAGCATTGTTTATCATGCTGGTTACCAAGTGGTCGTACCTTCTATGTGATTGTTGATTGGGACGAGAGGGAGTGGAAGTTCTGGTTGACGGTGAAGAATTTGAGTGGACTGTTGAAGTCAATGAGCGAGTGAGGAATGGAGAGGTTGGAGTAGGGGTTGACATGGTGATCTCGCTGAGCCGAGTGAGCCGACTTCAACTGATAGACAGAGCCGAAGGTAACTCAACGGTGCTCATGTCTTTGGAGCTCTCTCCCTCTGACTCAGTCTTCTACCGATGTGTGCATCAACACCCGTACACTACAATCATTCTACTACGAGTGAAGCAAGACGTGATGATGGTTGTCCAACCAAACTGACCTGGTTGCTTATCCGATAACCGGCTGATAAGGCACAGGCCCAAAACGTGGGTATTAGCAAATCATTACAGAATCCTCGTGGTGTTTCAAGCTACTCACCGTGTAGATTACGATTTTTGCTAACTCATTTTACTAATCCCACGGGCAACGAACAGACGACTGTGCCTGGATATAATGTAGAATTCCCACTTGAAGTGTGAAACCGTCCAGCGCAGAGGCAGTCGAAGTGTCAAGCACAGGCCACCGGGGATGAGTAGTAAGTACCCCAAAAAACACTCACGAATCACACACACATACATACACACACTCCTATTCTTCCTTCATCCTCATCATCATCAATCACAGTCTCCTCCTCCATCCATACTCGATACCCAATTCAGAAGTAAGAAGAACAAAACACGATCTTCGCTTTCATTCTCACTTTGTCAACTTTGATCGTGGAATCTCATCTCACTGCAGACCTTATAATTCATTCATCTCTTTTTCCATTCCAGCTATCTTCCTTCTCCTTGTTCCGAGACGAAATTTCACAAACCCAAGCATTGCTTTATCACGACCCTCCGACTATTTCCGTCTTTTCTTTTTCGCTCGAATAACCTTCTCCACACACAGCAATGGCAGCCATCAACAACTACCCATTCTCAAGATCAACTCAATCTACCTCACCCTTCGTCTCGTCTACCCCTCCCATCCCAACCAGTCACAAACTCACTACTCCCCTAGCACCTCCTCCCCCACCACCCCTTTACATGTCCGCTCACGATCATTCCTCGGGTCCCGAAAGACAAGTGAGATACGCCGGAGCGGACCATACACTTGGGCCGATGTTCAGTGAGGAAGAAGATGGGGACGATACAGCTTTCATAGCTGCAAAGATGGCTTCGTTGGGTTTGGATCCGACTGGTAGACCTTATAACCAGAGTGGATATACGGTGAGTTAAGAGCAGCTTGAAATCGTGACATAAAGTCTTTCCAGCTGATGAATTCCCATCATCTCAACAGCCACAAGATTCTCGCCTACAGCAATACCGGGACCCCCGCTCTCGAAGCCCACTGGCACAAGCTCAGCTTCAAGCTCAGAGACAAGCTCAAATGCAATATCTAAATCAACAAGCTCAACAACAACAAGCGCTCTATCATCTTTTGTCCCAACAAAAGCAAAATCAACTCAACCCTCAATTGAGAGAAGCTATGGCTATTCTCGGACTTCAACAAGCTCAACAATCAGCTACTGATCGACATGCTTATGCCCATCAACAAGCTCAGCGAGCATATAATCAGGCTCAACGACAGCCTGGATGGGAACAGACCAAAGGAGTACAACAACAGCAGCAACAACAACAACAGCAGATCAGGGAAATGCAATACCTGCAGGATCTACATCTACAACAACAATTAACCGCTTTGCAAACCACGAACACAAATACATACAATCGACCGAACAACGAAAGAACCGCTTTATCAGCACAAATGCAAGCCAACCTACAAGCTAGACAAGGTAGAGTGTTGGCTCAAGCTAGAGGAATGACATTAGACGATTCTGAGCTTAGAGCGAGATTTGAGGCTGCCGAGAATTACAGTCATACAGCACCACCACCTCCTATCGAATCCAAGCCTAGATTTGATCCTTCGACTTCACCTACTAACGGTAACAGTCCTACCTCGCCATCTTGGAAATCATCGGGATCTCCTTCACCTACCAAGACGAATATCCTCACTCCTACCGAATTTCCCACTCCAACTCAACCGACTTCTTCCGTCAGATCACCCAAGGGAGGAAGGTTCTCACAAGCAAGACAAGCTATGGCTGCTGAGGGGACTGAAAAGCCTTATGGAACTCTCACTGCTACCTTATCTGGCAGATCGTTGAACACGGAAAATTATGTCCAACCGATGTTTACAGAGAAGAAAGTTCAAGAGGAAAAGGAAGAAGTGGTGGAAGTTCCGGCGAGTCCAACAGTGGAGAAGAAACCCTTGAAATATACTTTAGGAGCTTTAGGTAATGGGAGACCATCAACTGTACCATCTTCTATCAGCAGAGCAGTCACCCTGCCCGTGACCGAGACCAACTCCGCTCCGGTTCACAATCAAAGAGCAGTCAGTCAACCGCTCTTACAAGTCCCCTCAAAGGTGTTCGTGGTTCGACAACCTCATGGTCCACCTTGCGAAGCTTCCGAGTTGGGCGATAAGAACTTCCAATCTAGGTGAGCCATAATTTGTTATCGGTGTGGAATACTGCTGACGATGATTTCTGTCTATTCGGTTAGATTACGAAGACAAGCTGGATTGAACCTTACCATGTTGAATAGAAGGACGGAATCACCCTGTCCTACGCCTGTTCTCGCATAGTCATATCTCACATCAACTGTACAATCAAGAACATCGCATCACGCCAATCACGTATTTTCTTTCATTCTTTCCGGTATGATCTGGCGATCTCAACCTTTTCCGATTCTTCGATTCTTCGATTTTGTGGGTTTTATTTTAATCATGGAAGCATGTCAGCTGTCATTCATCGATCATACACGTTTACGCTATATTGGATATCTATAATCAATGATCGTCATTATGACTAACAAGACTAGATGGATTATGGTCCGGAGAAAGGACGGGCTCAGGAGGGATTTGGCGAAGAAGAAGATCATTATAAAAGGTAAATGAGTTATTCAATAATCGGAATTCAGAAATCAGTATATCATCCTATCGATTGATACGCAACAAACACGATCCAAAATGATCGTCAATTACACGACACATCCCAGCGACTAGTCTTTCTACCTCCTTCGTCATTCTATCGAGCAGGTTCTCGATGCTATGGTAAATATTGTGTCTATCAAATTTGTCGATCACATCTATCACTTTCCACTCTTTCTTTGTTCCTTTCAAATGTCAAATTTATTGGTTCTAGTATCATGTTCCTCGTTCATTCTCATATATTGTATATTATCGTGATCTCCAGTTGAATGTAAAATAATTAGTTGTATTATCATTTTTCTCAAAAAGTATCTTATTATCGAATCAAAAGTTGTGTGAAGGAGTATCCATATAACAGATGATGGATTTATGTTTGTTTATATTATGATATGAATTATCTTTATTCATGTGCATTCATTAGTCACAGTGACTCGAACAATGTTGTACATCCCGTTGAGGATGGGCATTTGATATATGTAAATTTAAATGCATACAACTACGACCGGATAACTATGGACTGATGGACTTGATAAATGCCTGAAATGATGAGCCAAAAGAAGAAGAATCCAGAATGGATTTGAAGTCACTCATACTCATACTCCCTAGGCTTAGGCGATAGGAGCAGGTCGAGCAGGTTCGATACCCTCGCTAGCTTGGACTTGGGCCTTTCGACAGGTGGTGTAATGGCCGTCTTTACATGCTTGACATGTTGAGGTGTTACTGGGAGAAAAGGGATTATGAGCTTATTGATAGGGGAGGAGAGAGGAGCGAGAGAACTTGTACGATTACTCACCCTGTACATGCCTTGGCTACACATCCATTACCTTGACAAACCGTACATTCCTTAGGGTTGGTGGTGCATCCGTTGACTTCAACTTTGGCACAGTTGGTTTCGGTGTTCTAGAGATTCATGGTATATCAGTATAAAGCTTGCGATATATAGGTCTCTGTTGAGTCAGGAGGAAGAAAGGATGATGAGACTCACTCCGCAGAAAGAACAGTTGGATGGGTTACCAGAGCAAGACATCTTATATATATGTACGTGGTTTGTATATTATCTATGTGATGATAGTGTAGCTCAGATGAGAATGTACGTCGATTGATGTTGTAGAAGTATAAGATGAAGAGATGAGATTGATTCGATCTTGTAGCAAGGTTTATATATATCTTACAAGAACGGTCATCCGAGAGAGATTCATATTCAAGACAGATCAACAGACTGAGCTGTAACACAGTAATACACGCGTCATCATTGGTTGAATCGATTTTGAGCCAATGAGAATAAAGATATTTGTCAGATTGACACGTAAGTTCATCGGGTAAGTCCGGATTCGTAAGTAAGGTCAAAAAAGAAAGGATCGATTAGGGGATGGGATCGGAATGTCCTGTTGATCTGATCTGGATCTGGGTTTAACAGATTTGGTTGCACCAATTACGCTCTGAGTATTTGATACAAAAAGCACGTGTAACCAAAGAGAATCCCATCATGAGTAATATGCTACCATCTCATAGATCCCAGACCTGAATGGACTCTTTCGTTTTTCAGTACCAAAGATCACATCCGTACCATTGGCATGTATGGCCTCTTTGGACTGGTATGGTATGCATATAAGAGTTAATATCAATACAAATGCAGACTCCTCAGCCAGAGAACGTGCACAGAGTATCTGATGCTGAACACAATATCCAGTACGACGGACGATATTTGGCCAGCCATTAGCTTAGACGGCTGAAGGAAGCTTTGTGGCACTTGACCTCTCGTCGCTGCCAGCCTGCCATTTCTTCAAGATCCATCCCTAAGACCTAGCCTCCGACAGGCTAGGATAGCGGCTAAGCAATCAGGAATGTCGAGAAAAAGGTATATACGATGTTGGCATGTTAAAGTAATTTGTTGAAAGCTGTGAAAAGCGAGTTATACTGATTTTCCTTCCTTCGCTCTTTGTGGAAACGTATCTCGCCCATTGAACATTCATACCTCACATAACACAAAAATGTCAAACATAGAACATTGCCGAGCGTCGGCGTAGGCCGACGCGCGTCACCTTTCAAGCTTTCAGCGAAAGACGACCTTTGGGAGAAAAACTGAATTTTGGGCAAAAAATGAAAAATTATAAGTGAGAAGTGAGGATTGAACTCACGACCTACAGATGTGATGCGTTTACTTTACGTAATTGCAATCTGCCGCTACTACCACTGAGCTATTCCCACGATTTCCTATGGTATTTGCCCACCAAAAACAAATGAATATAAAGCAAAATTTGAGGAAGACGAGACTTTTGAAATAGTGGGATTTTTGGTGTCCGGTTCGTCCTTTTGCTGCAATGAGATGCTGTATCCCCCACTTTTCACTCCATTGGCAATCTGCCCGCTACTACCACTGAGCTATTCCCACGATTTCCTATGGTGTTCGCTCGACAGGCGTCGGAAGAACAGGTCCTGACGGACCGTTCTTCCTCCTTGGCCCCCCTCGGTGGCTGCGCCACCTTGTCGGGGTATACTCTTTGTAGGTCTATGCTATCCTTCAGCGTGTACTTGTGAGGAGTATGATGGTGATAGAGTGCTACGGTGTCCACCTCTATGATTTGAGCACGACTGCTTATCGACACGAGTGTTACGCATATCCCAACGTTATTGTCAGCGAGGTGCCACAAATTGATTGAGACGTGATGCAGTGGATTCTGCAATTTGTAGTTCACGTCCTTACTACATTTGCTATCTCTGTGATACAGTTTTCACATACATATATGTTTGCTATGGGAATGTTATATACAAAAAAGGTTTTGAGGAGTGAAAGATCGAGGTTTCGCTACAAATATGGAACAGAGGATATACGAACAGATAAGTCGAAGAGAATTACGAGAGTTATTTGGTTTGATATCTCCCCGCAGCTTTTCTTTCCTTCGAAGCTGCTTCGCTAAGCTCTGTAACTTGTTTAGAGGTATGCCTCTTCTCCCCAAGCTGTTTTTGACGTTTATGCAGTTCAGTGAGGAGCCAAACGTATTTTGAGTTATACACTTCCATGAACTTATTCAAATCATCTCTCATTCAAGTGTACTCTTCTTCCCGAGCGGAGGAAACTGTAACAGAATCGTATCAACAACATGATCATATATCTATCAGCAAAGATATGCTCACTTTTTGTCTCTTCGTTCAGCTTCTCACTGAGCTCTTCCACCTTCTCTTTCTCCTTGTCAAGCTCTTTCTTCTTGGATTCCAGCTCTTTCTTCTTGGATTCCAGCTCCTCCTTGAGCGTCTCATTCTCTTCCCTTAATTATCTTTTATCGTATCTGAGATTTAGCACCTCAATTTGACATTGCGTTCTCTTCTCATGCACAGCCTTCATTTCTTGTCTTGCCTCTCCTACCTGAGAGCGATAATGCACCAGCTTCTCCCCCAATCTCTTATGGATAATTCCAACCTCAGAATCGCTATCCGATTCATTTTCTGATACATCCATAGACTCTCGCACTTAGAGCCACTACCAACACCATTCAGCTTCCCGAGAAGACTCCTATTCTTCGATCCTGAAGCGGCCCTATGTCCATCGTCATCAGACATTTGTAATGGATCACCGAGACCGACGAAGGCGACAGTTTCCTCACCTGGCTCGGAAGAGACCCGTCTTCTCTGTAAAGGAGCATCAGCAGGCAAAGGGAGATGAGCTGACAGAAATTGTACATACCTTCCTCACCGGTAACTCAGAGGCCTTGATCTTCCGCATTCTCATTTTCAAGTCTGTTGTGGGGGTCGGGGATGAGGTGGTAGTTTGTGGCATCATGGAAGGCTGTATGCGGAGAAACTAAGCTCGATGTTCCAGATTAAATTCCCTGGCAAGTAGTACTCACAGCAGCAGAAGTGTCTAAAGGGTTAGTCAGAGGAGATATGTGAAAGAGAGAAAGAGAAACAGAAGATCATCAACTCCTGTGTACTTTGTATGCTTTCTCAACGCCCATTGAGGTCCGAGCGTTGTGCTAATGAGTGCGTCACTTTGATTTGCCACCGAACTTGTAGTTGATTCGTCATGTTGCTGTTGCACTCTTACACGCGACGCGCCGAATAATTTCACTGAAGTCAGCAAAAGTCAATTTCATTCGTATCATGCTCATTCAAATTATCATACTATACATTGCGCCAGTGTCTTGAGATTCCAGTCATACCCATGTTCTGATAAGGCCATGTCACCTAGAGCAGGGCCATCTCGCGCTCAACCCAACAGAGGTAGACCATCGTTTATCCCCTCAACCCAATTTCACGCTGGACCGTCTAGCTCAGGCGCTCGATCGGATAGAGAGGAATCGGATGATCCCTTAGCTCTCAGTCCTCTCCAAGTGACTCCCACCATCACTAGGACCAGAAGAAGAACGCGGTCGAGCAATATTAGATCATCGTCGCCCGCTTCTGCTGTAGGAGGCTTGCCATCTTCAACGCAAAGGGTGACAAGGGGGTCTAAGAGGAGAGATAGGGAGTACGAGGAGCTTGAACTGGGTGAAGAAGATCTGGTACCCCCCAGCGAAGATGAGGAGTATGCGGAGTGGAAGGAGAGTAGAAAAGCTAGGACGAATGAAGATAAAGGCAAAGAAGTGGACTTTGGTATCGATCGAGAAGCAGGAGTGGAAAAGAGAGAAGAGGATATGGCAAAGGGACTGGCAAGACCTAAGAAACCCGATAAAAGCGTGAGTAGAGATTTCAGTGAGGACCTTGTCTTCAATTGCTCATCAAATTATGATTGATCACATTAGTTGGATCATAATCGTACATTCGAATCACTCTTACCTTCCCCTTCACCTCCCTCACCTACACCTTCGATATCATCTTCAATTACCGATACCCGATCAAGAGAGACTTCTCCGACACAACCGTTATCCTTCAGTCAGCAAGATGATCCCTTTTACACTGTATACGAAGATGAAAGGTCAACACTGGATGAAGATGCGCGAGCTCGTTGGGAACATGATGAATTAGATCTGTTGAGAGAAGTGCCTCGTTCTCAGAGCTTAGATAGGCCGCTCGAAGAAGTAGCAAAGCAGATCGATGAAGAGAAGTCTAGACTTGTCACTGCACAGACTGTATCAAATTTGCCGCTTAGATATGATATCAACAAGGATGGTGTAGAAGCTAAAACAGTAGATGAAAGCTCGGCCATTGCGCCTGACGACAATGCTACTCCCAATGAAGGAAGCTCAGATCATTCCACCCGATCGAGAACCACTACACCTCATACCATCCCGATGCTGCCGGCCCGAGACGAAGGATTCGAGACTCTCTTGCCTGAAAACCGTGTGTCCGACGGTTCCGACTTATCGGTGGATCAGGAGGGTTCGGAATCGATGATTGTAGATGGGAACCTCCATGCCGAACAGTCTTCCCAGCAATCTCGCTCAAGTACCCCTCGGACGATACCCTTTATGCCCAACCAAGATCAGGCCTTCGAGACTCTTCTTCCAGCCATTGGACTCAATCATGAAGACCTCCCTAATCCGGCTCATCGCCCACCAACCCCTCAGACCAGTATGAATTTGGTTGACCATTCAATGATTTCGCCTCTCAGGGCACATTCCCCTACTCCCATATCATCCGCTCGTGATTCAAACCTTGAAAATCCCTTGACCATCGATGAAGTCCTCGTCTCTCCGTCCAAGCAGCCAACTCCATTAAGACAGTCCTCTCCCGCCAAGTCACTTTCCCCTATATTCGCAGCGGTTGCTGAACTTCCCGATAATCCCCCACCGTCAGCCATACCTCATCTACCAGCTCCCACTCCACCTCCCGCCGATCCAGCTCTTGCGCAATTTCGTGGCGCTCGTACATTCCGAACACGTACAGTACTTCAGTTACAACCATATACCAAAGAGAGGCAAATATATGAAGCTGCTCTTCGGAAAGGTGGGTTGAAGAAGGGAAAGAAAGCTATCGCTCCTTCGAAAGAGATCACTCAAGAAGACGTTGAAGAAGATGAAGCTCGGGTATCTGAAAGTTCAGAAGCTAGTGCTGAAGATGAGTCGCCAGGGCGAATAGTGATCGGAAGTACACCTCCACCGAAGAAACCTAGAGAACCAAAGAAACTGGTGGACGCCGATTTTGACGAGTACTTTTTCGAGCATGGGACGGCTGCGGATGAGAATGACCCTAATCATATCAAAGATCTTCAGAAGATAGCGAGAAGAAGGTTGAAAGCTGAGAAGGAGGAGAGAAAGCGACTGAGGGCAGATGAGAAAGAGAAAAGGGAATTTGCAAGGTTGATGAAAGAGATGAGGGGTGAAAAGGAGGATTTTGGTGAGCAGCAAGCGGACGGAGGTGGCCAAGTGAGTCAGGCTATCTGAGAAGGATGTTTGATCTACGAGCTGATATCGATGAAGCAAAATGGCAAGTCTCGCATTCCCCTACCGCGCTCTGCTGTCCGTACCATTCGTACTCCTGCCGGTATCAAGACGTACGGGAATAAAGGTAGGACGCAACGACCAGCTATTCAAGGTCCGTTATCTGATTCGGATGAAGACGCACAACCTTCGACCAGACCACCACTCATATCCCCATCAAAAAGCCAAGGCAACACACCCACAGCTTCCTACAGAACTGCATTCTCTGGCTTCAATGACGCTGATATGGACGTCGGATATGGTCAACCTCAAGATGACTTTTATCCAGCTATCGATGCAACAACCAGTCATTCACCTTTAGAACGCGAAAACTCGTTCTTCATCGACGATCTCGCACGTTCACCTCGTCTCCCTCGTCCCAGTATCGGTTCAGAATCCGACTCTGCGTCTTCCAGTGCAAGTACTGTGCATGATCGACGACAGAAGATAGCTAGAAGGATGATGCCTGCTGCGATGTTGAGGAGACTTGAAGCTGAAGCCGCTGCCAAAGAACGCCGGAAAGCTGAGAACAAGAAGAAACAACAGGCAGCAATCGAATCTCCAATTCGTCCCGGTCGGGCTGTGGTGAGAAGAGGTGGTGGACAAGTAGATATGAATGGATTGGTAGGTCTATTTGAGGAGGAAGATCCCGAAGTCGTATCAGAACAAACTCCACCACTGTCTCACACTCGATCTATTTCCAATTCATTTGATCAGCCAATCTTGATCTCAGACGGCGGTACATCCTCTGAAGCGGAAGAAGACAATCAAGCTGAGCAAACCCTCGCAAGGCTCCATAGAGGGGATTTCGAGAGCATTGTATCTGGTAATAGGTGGAAAGCAGCCGCGAAAGCGAAGCATCAAGCGCAATCACGTCCGAAAGCTCGATCAAGTCATTCTCGTCGACCAGCTTTGGGCTTAGTAAAACGTGTACGTGCGCCTATCAATGGAAACAATCGAGCAATGGTGCAAAGTCGGCTGGATTTTCCTGTTATGGACCAGTCACCGGTATCGCCATTGAAGAAGAAACGTAAAAGACCCTTTTATCAAGGCAAACAACAACGACCTGCAATCAGGCTGGACGATCATGTCATATTTGCCACAGCGGATTTCGAATTTGATGAAGAAGATGATACTCCTACCCGACCAAGTACTAAGCAAAGGCTTCAGACTATCCCTAGACACTTCGCTCGTACGACTTCTGCTAATCTTCAACAGAACAAATCATTGGATGCGGATATGGGCAAAGCAAGATCATGGGCGAATTTCGATAAATTCCCTATCGACTTCGACATCACACCTTTACCTTCTGGCTTACATTGCAGTAAAAACTCCATACCTGGCAGTGGCAAACTGGACAGCTTAGTTCGAGAGATAAAAGGGAATAAAGATGAGGAGATGATCGATTCTTGCCTGGACTACGGAATAGAGCTAAGACAAGATATGTCACCAACCTCGATTCAGGCTGTTGCACCTCTGCTTTTTGATGCTGTTCATCGACAAATGGTCGTCATTGCAAACGAAGATGACGCGGAAGAATTAGAGTTAGGATGTTTTCGATTTCTTGGGCGATACATCCGACATCATCACCATGACATCGATGAGAATGTAACTCTACTCAAAACCGAAGTTGAAGATGCTATAGGTCGGCTGGAAGGGAAACTTGAGGATATAGATATTGGACGGGCCAAGCCAGGTCGAGAAGCTTTACTGAACCTGAGATGGGCTCTAGTCGAGCTTAGCTGTAGACTGGAGATAGACAACTCTTCATCAGGTGAAACGGATATGTCCTTGCTGCGAAAAGCATCTGTCAAGTTGTTTCACCACCTTCTATCACATGGTTTCGACAAGACTATCCGCCCGCTCAAGCAGATTATGCGCGGAGAATCTGACTCTGCAGAGATCAAAGACCTCACAATAACCCTTTGGATCTCCCTCATTCATATATTGACTGTTTGGGACGAGCGCGAATGTCGATCATCTAACGACACGTTCTTGACCTATCTCACCCAAGCCTTCGACAGCGTTTTCCACCTCGATCAGACTGGTCCTATCGCTGCAGAAAGAGTATGGTTCCTGGTCTTCGGTTTATGTGCCCTCACTCAATTTGATGCCGATGGTCGAATCAGTTCCATTTTCGTCACTTCCCCAAGATGGTCACTCGTACGACGGGCAGTTGGTCTTATCAAAGTAGCATTCGATGAAGACGCAGAAAAACGAGCTCATCTGGATCAGCTTCAAGGTCGAGATAGGTATATCAAGGTGGTAATGGCTCGTTGTGTGAGATTATCAGCCGTATGGAAATGGTCTTTTGACAGAGAAAGCTTCTCTGTAGCTACTAGGGATCTGGGTATAATATTCAAAGATCGACAATATAGAAATCTACCCACGGAACCACCAGTCGATTATCCGGAATTCATTACTCGCTTCGATATGTCACTCACAGCTGCGGAAGATACGAAACGAGAGACCGCATTCGAACTTTACCTGCGTCTGGTCTGTGTGGCTGCATCGGATATCATCTCTGCTGCTCAGACTCTATCTGAAGCTCAACAAGCTGAAAAGGACGTACAAAGATTGGTCATGTCAATCATCCCTGTTAGTTCAGTCAAATTCAATCGAATATTCCCTCCTTCGCCTAAGGATCTTGGTCAATTGATCAATCGATACTCAACAATGATTGCTAGTTGTTACTTTTCGCCTTCTCTGTTGACTTACCTATTGGCCAACTCCAAGAAATGGTCAGCATTCGAAGAAGCAGATTTCGATTCTCGACAGATATGCATCCGAGGGTTGATGTATCTGTCAGTAGCGAGAAGACACCATACACAACCTCTACAGCCTGTCGTCAGTCGATTAGCCGAACTGATGGGCATCCTGCAAAACGAACTGGAAATATTGACAGGACCCTCGAATCAGACATTGGGTGTCGGACCGACTAAATTAGAAATTGAGCGTACGATGGTCTTAATTGTATCTTGCTTCAGGCAGATGATTAAACATCATTCCTTCGATGTGGAAGAGCAGAAGAGAGCGGTATACCCTAATCCTTGTTTACTGCATGAGAGTGAGTACCAGCACTTCCCTCGCACAATCTGGACTGCGGGCTGTACAGCGGATCTCATACTGCTGCGTCATCAGGCTGGACCATTCGTATCTTCGATCTTGAACTAGCCAAAGATCTGAAATGCGGCCTTGAGGTCATCGCTACCATCCAATCGTTCCTTGATGCCCGAGCGGCCGCACTACCCAAACTAGCAAAACAGCGTCGTGAAGCCAAGGAGAGTTACAATGAAAGTTTCGATGAATTTGGATCTTTGGGTATTGACTTCACCAACGCAGACGTGCTGGCTTTAGGGGGTGAATTGGGCCAAGAGGAAAACGAAGTCGAGAAACAAGACGAGGAATTGGCTAGAGTAAGCTGCCACTTACCTCGCATCTACACAAGCTTACCAAACGCACCTTTTAACAGATTATTGAGGAAGTTATCTCGCCCAAGATCTACCGTCTATTGTCAGACATGCTGCCGCCCGTACCAGACGACGATACAAGGAAAGAGCATGATGCGGACAAACAGGTATTTATCAGCAAACTCACCAAGTGCTGGTCGGATTGTGCATCTGTTCTGGTCGTTGAGCATCAGCAATTGGTGAGCTAGCTCTCGTGATCAGGTGGAATACCAGCTGATGATATGAATCAGGATTGGTCCACCTTTATATCCCCCTTTGGAAGGCAATCATGGGCTAGATTGGGAGATGAAAGGGGAAGAGTTCAAGTGGGACTGCATTTCATGCTTAATGTCGCTCATTTAGATCCTACCGCTTTCATTGTGAGTTTGTTGTATAAGGTATACCAACGAGGCTGATACATCGTACTTATAGCACCATGAGGAAGACTTCATTGCTCTATTGTTCCAAGTGATCGGTACCGACACGTTGACTGTTGAGCATGAATACCTATCAGCTCTTTTAGCTATGCCTGGTGCATTGAGCCATCCGCTACTAGCTCCATTGGGTAGCATCGAAGCCTTGGAAGGTGAATTGAGTCGAGATGGGTTCATGGGTGTAAGAGAAGTGGCATTACGATGTGAGTCCATTTTCGCGCCATACTATCCACAAGAAGTATGAACTCATAACAAAGTATGTCAATTAGCTATCTTTTCCGCATTACCTGACTTACTCAAATCATCGAAAACTCCAGCATCTACCAAATCATTCATTTACAGGTGTCTCAACCTATTCGTCTCATCAATCATCTCATATGACAAATGTATCAACCCAAACAAAGTCATTCATAAGGAGTCATACCGTGCATTTACAGATACCATCATTCGAGATTTGCGGAACATCGCAAGAGAATATGTCAATTCATTGTCTGTCCCTGGGCTCAAGCATTTCAACAGCGGGATATAGGTTATATTGTATATGTTGTAAGATATTGCATTCTTGATAGTCGTGACACGTCAAGTCTTTGTATGTTGCTACTATATGCATTATGTATCGATTTGAATTGACGGGACCGTGCACAACGCTTGAGCCTTGAATCTATATCATACAGTTTGAATGGCTTTATGTACACAGCTCATACCGAGAGCTACTGGCCTCATTAGTCTGTGCTCGTGTTTTCTCATCTTCCTTACTTTCTCACCTTCAATTTTGAGTATATCGCTCTATATATCCAGTACTCGTTCTTGCCTTATTGAAGCGCATCATGTCAAACCAAACCGCTAAAAGAAAATCCATGGAGAAATCGGAAAAATCCGAAATCACGAAGGTGAGTTGACTTGTTCCATTCCGTGCGTATGTTCGGAGAAAGACTGACCTCGAGATAAATTAGAAGTCTAAGATGGACCATTGTAATACCCCTGAGCCGGTTGCCATTCGTGGTCATATTCCTAGTCTCATCGCCTCCCTTCAAACCGCAACCGAAGCATTGCAGGATGATTACGATAGGAACGAGGAGGAGCGGGAATCAACTGAGAAGTGGGTTGCAGAGCTGGAAAAAGACCTAGAAGCACTCAGAGACAGACGTGACGAACTCGAGAAGGAATGCGATGAGCTTGATAACAAATATGATTCCCTTGATGAGAAATGGAGAGTTCTCCAGAGCTCAGAAGCCTTCCAGAAAAATGAGGTCAAGAAGCTAAAAGATCAGCTCGCCAAGGAAAAAAGCAGTCAGTCCAAATTTTTCTTCTTTCACTGTTTCTTCGACCCATGCAGAAGTTATCAGACTGACGTTCACGAAATCGTCAAGTGCAGAAAACGAGGCCTTCTCAATTGATAAACGCAAGATGGTTTCAGATATGCTCGGGAAGAATAAAGAGTGGCTCAGCGATTTTGAGAAATTGGAAACAAGAGCGAAGGTGGCGTTTAGCGAGATGAATAAAGCTAGAAAGAAAAACGGTGATTCACCGTATAGCAAAGAGGAATTCGAAAAATTTGTGGAGAGATACATATAGTTTACATATTCCCTCCTGAGATACCTTTTGATATGCGATCAACGCCGTACAATATGAGCCTCTTCTTCAATAAAACAGAGTGGAATTCCTGTTTCCAGTCCCACAATCAATGATCGTATCGGTCAGATCAATCTGGGTGGTGTCAGAAGGAAGACGTGAATGTGGCAGATACGGGCATAATGAATTGGATAGGACGCTTTGACGTCTCAGGCGAACTTTGGCTTAGCGGACACTGACTAATGGATTAATTTCCCTCTTCCCCTGTTTTGCTACTTCTTTCACCTTCTATTTTCTCGAGCAATTCAGGTCTTCTTCGACTGACGTGTTTCATTGACTGTAAGTGGTTCCTAGCACATCCATTCATCTGGCATACGCCAACCTCCTAGAAAATCACCTGAATCATGCTCTGCTTACCTATTGCCCTCTCACAGACTTCTTCCCTTTCTTGAGAGATCTAATCTTATTTACTAATCGAAACAAAATGAGTGAAATGACTAAGAGGAAGTCTGCCGAGAAATGCGAGAAACCCGGAATGGCGAAGGTGAATCATTTGATTGGCGGGAAGAGGAAAGAAAGCAGCTGAGTTATTTGATCTGATAGAAATCCAAGAACGAGATCGATCACAAAACCACCACCGAACCTGCTGCTGTTGATCAGCTTTTCCAACCACTTCGAAAAGAGATGAATCAACTTCAAGCTAAATATAACGAGAAGGAGGAGGCATATAGTCTTCTTTCGCAGCGGCTTGACAGTCGGGTAAGAAGTTATGACCGTCTCAAGGCGAAGCACGATGAGTTTCGGGACCTCTGCGACGGCATGAAGGACCGATATGCTTCGCTCGAACAAGACTACGGATCATCAATGGACAGCTATAAATCCGAACAGGCAAAGTGCCAAGCTCTTGAGCAGAAGCACAAGTCCCTCGAGATCACAAACAAGACTCTTAGTGCTCAAGCTATCTCTCAAAAGTCAGAAATCAAGCAGCTGAAAGCTGAGCTTGCAAAGGAAAAGAGAAGTAAGTTTCATTACATTGGGTATTCGGGTGCCAGAAAGTGACTTTTGCCGTCTCTCACAATGTAGGAAGCATATACTGCAAAGGCGAAGATATCAAATTGATCTCTGATATGCTCGGAACCACTCGAGAATGGACTAAAAAGTTTGAGAAGATGAATTTTGAGGCGAATGTGGTGTTCAGCGAAATGAATAAATACAGAGAGATGGAAGGTGTAGGTGAGATTGATCGAGAGGGATTTGAGGAGATCATAGACGAATATAGATAGGTTTGGGTGTTAGCTGGTCTCGTATCAATGTGAAGTGAAACCTCCTCTTGTACATAGCTGGGAGTTTTCGAGCGCCCCAGCGAGCCCTTATCAGATGAGGCTGACAGTCCAAGTTCGCGAGCCGTGGACGCAGTCGCAGTTCAGTGACAGATGCTGTGGACTCGGCAAGGCATAACATTTGAACAGGTTCGAGATCCTATCTCGACGACTGGTATCCAACTACAAATTTTCCGTGATGACATCGACGAATTTTGGTGCCCATTGCAGTGACACAGCGACACCAGAAAGGCAAAGGAACATTCTGTCTGGAACGCGCGAATGGTCATCTTGAGGATGTTGATCATATGCATATATACACGAAATAAAGTACTTTGCCTATCTAAAATAGCAGTAAATACCCACTTCGGAGCAATGAAGTAATAGTGCCGAATAATAGGAATAAACCCTGAAATAGAAGGAAGGATGATATAGATAATTTACAATTCGTCAAACTATACGCACAACCCAAAAATCAAACGATCAATCAATCGTGAGCTCCAGAACTATCATGGAACCAACACTTGTTTCCAAAATTACAATTACGTCCAAGTGGACATCGATGAGAGTATATACAATCTGATTCTGCTTTCTTACAAGTTCCATGAGTGACCACAAAACAATTCTGTTGATACCAAATTCGATTGATTAGCTCAGGGTATGGAACAACCATCAAGCATGACTACCCAGTTTCATCTTGAAGAAGAAAACTTACCATCTCTTTGGCCAGATCCCTCAAAAGCTTATGCTGCCTTAAAGTGAGAGATACGTTATGAGCGAATTTACAATGAGAGTTTGGGCAAAATCCCTCAAGATAATGATGATGGCATGGTTTGGGGTCGAGTCTACTCAGGAACTATTGCAGCGAGGTTTTAAAAGATTCATGGGATAGCGAGAAGAGCAAATCAGCTTTATACTCTGCTAGACGTCACAAACTAGGCTGAACATACCATATAATCTTCGGCCCTTCGCCTAGCTCGGTGTCCGCCTATGTCCTGTGGCGCAGAGCTAAACATTCGATCTTCAGGCTGAGTCGAAATCGAGGATCTTCGAGTTATCCGACTGCCAAGAGGAATCGAGTTGACACTCCCGTAGCTGAACGAACTGATACTGGCTGATCGTTCATCTCTTGCCATGTGCTTGCCGATGATGTCCTTATAAGTTCTTGGAGCTTGAGCAGGACTTTGAGTATATGCCTTGTGTTCCCAAGGGGGAGGAGCGGTAGGGTTGGGAGGGCCAATTCGGGTAGACAGCTTCCTAGAGAGGTTGGCAGCTCCACGAACTTTGAACCCTTCAGGTAGTCCTGTGTCATCATCATCCTCATCGGAAGCATCTTGCACGATTGTTGTAGGTCTTTGAACATGTTTGACTGCTGAATGAGGCAACTGCACAGACGGCTCATCCTCGTCACTTGAAGGAGGAGATCCCCCAACATTATCAATCTCTGGGTTGATTGGAACTACAAGCTTGTTTTTGCTGGTAGTTTTTCTTCCGGAAGTTGGTGAAGTGATACTTCGGATGGTCGATTTACCATTTCGAGAACTCGAAGGAGGTGACAGGTTGTATCGACGATCGATCACGGACACGAAATCGCTCGTAGCCGGTGGAGCTTGCTTGACCGATTGGGTAGGCCGGTTCCAAGGAGGAATGGGAGTGGGATCAGTAAGTTGAGAGGACTTGATAGTTGAGGATGATGATCTCTGGTATGATGCTTCTGTACGTTCATGATGAGGTGATTGCGCACGAATGGTGTGATTCGATATGGCGCTTGACGCTCTTGAAGCGACACTCGGGGCCCTCGACGACGCGATACTTGAGGCAGCGTAGACATCGTGCGAAGTTTTGGATCGCTGGTAAAGTCTGGTCCATTCTACCTCCTCCATCGGGAAAAAACCAGGGACATCTACCAGTCTGTCAGCTCCCAGAACTCTGAGAGGATCCTGGACTTCCTTGGTACTTTGAATACCATGAATGATATCTCTCACTCCACGAGTCTTCAGCAACTCGAGAAAACGGACGTATTTGCTGGCCTGACACAATCGTAAATTGCAAAATCAGTTCGCCACCTTCTTCCTACGGGTTGATCAAGCGTGTACTCACCTCAGGCATGCCCGCCAGTATGATTTTGCAGTTGGGAGTATGTGAGTATAGTTTTATATACTCTGCAACCAACCACATTCCTCATCAGCAATGCGTCCGACTTGTACTTCGCAGACCATAAGTCTCACCTGTCATCTTGTCATATGCTTGTTCCGAATCCGGACAATCTTGAGCAATGGATAGTTCCGAATGGGCAGTGAGACCGTCCAGGAAGCCGCGGAATTGTGCATGGTCATGCGTGATGCCAACCTGGACAGGTTGAAGATTGATCAACAATGCGCCCGCTAAGAAGGGATGAAGAGAACGCATGCTTACTGTCCTAAGCTGCTTGGTGACTGTCACCTGTAAAGACGGACTTCCAGTCAGCCACACTGCGGTTTCAAGAACGTCGACCGTCATCACTTACCACATCGACGAATAAGTGCACAACGATCAAGTACGAACCCGACTCCTGATTCTGTCTTTTCCAGACTGAATTGACCGCCTCGTCGAGGCGACTTGCAAGTTCTCGACCTAATAATGCATTTACTTAATCTGCGTAGTTCAGATTGCAAAGGAAAGACTCACCTCCTGTTTCACCCTTTTGAATCAACTTGTGATCGAACTAGCAGAGAAGAGAAAAGTCAGCCACACGTGCAAGAAGCAAAGGGCTACAGTAGTTCTACTGACCATTCGAGCATGCCCTTCGAGAAGGACTGCCACAAATGGCAATTCCTATATTTGCAGCAATTGTCAGCTGCTACATTCATCTGATTTCACCATCAATGACTCCATCAGTGAGAATCAGACTCACCTTGTCCTTGTCTGCTTTCGCAGTCTCAGCAACGGACGTCAAAATCTTCAAGGTATCCAGCCGTTGCTGAAGCTCATTCGCAGCTTCTTCCCATATATCTTTCTCCTTTACAGCCTTATGATACATCTTGGCAACTTTGGCACCCTTCTTATCAGAATGAAACTTGTCGACTTCCAATTGATGTTGCTGGATAAGCAACTCTTGTAATTTCGATCTGACGACATCGGCTTCAGCTTTATAATGTCCAAATTGTTTGTAAGCTTCATCGAGTTCTTCTTGCTTTGATCTTTCGGATTTCTCCAGAATTTCGTTTTTCTCCTCCAGAGTCGTGTTGGCGTTCTGACATTCGTGGATTTCTCTTTTGAGGGTGAGGTTCTGAGCTTGGAGGTCGAGGAATTTTGATCTATACAGTTCTTCGAGCGAACTTCTCTCTTTTTCGTCTGACTGGTTCCCGTCAGCCTTGGATGGATCCAGACAGATGTGACTAGACAGACAACAGCAAAATCAGCCTAGCACCCATAGTATCATACCGTAACGAAATGGTAATTTACCGCATGGCAGCATCCTTGATACGAGCCATGACTTCCTCCATTCTGCCCATATAAAGGCCTTCCGCCTCTTTCCTGTCTGATTCTATCTGAACATACTCTTCGATCTCTTGTAGGATCTCTTCCACCCCGTCAAGCTCAGCAATGGACTGATTAGTCAATCCAGTTGATTGAGATTTGTTATGGTGGGTTTCGCTCAACTCGTCGTCCAATGACACCGATACTGCTTGAGAGGTATCTAGTCGAAACGAAGGGTTGGTGGGGTTAGTAGGTAGAGAAGATTCGAATTGCATTGTACTGGCAGAAAGTGGGAGAGGCACCTCTTGCGGTAAAGGTGAGGAGACTCCTTGAGCATCTCGGATGCCGTCCATTGTGGCGGACGAAGCTGCAGTGGGTGTGGTAGGCAGAGGTGTACTAGTAGCTTGGGCAAGTAAAGCCGAAGAAGTATGAACTGGGGAAGGTAGAACTCCAGCTGGTGTAGAAGAAGAAGAAGAAAAAGAGAAAGAGAAAGAATAATTATCGAACACTGATGGGGGTCTTGAATTTGAATCGAGGTGGTGTTGTACGCTTGGACCATCATGTTCATTCGATGTCGGATGAAACGTGGAAGACGCTTTGGCCTCTTTGGTTTGGGATTGAGAGTAAAGACTAAGAATCTCTGCTTTCCCTCTTCTTTCTCTGAGAGTGGTATCTTTTCTCTCTTTGGTGGGCGTGGGTGTGAAGGACGAAGAAGGTGGATGGTTATCATCGGAAGATGAAGAATCAATTCTACTCTTCTTCGCTTTGGAAGAGTCTTGCGAGGGAGAAACAATCCTAATAGCTTTAGATTGTCTCGGAGAAGTGATATCTTCTTTTGGCCCTTGGACGGTAACCGTTTGATCGTAAGGGTTTAAATGAAGATTCCAGTCTCCATAAGATGGACTAGCCGTTTGATAAGGATAAGTAGGTAGTGTTTGAGTATGTGTTTGTCCTTGAATTGGTGGAGAGGTATAAGGGTTAAATGATCCTCTAGACGCTGCTGGGGTGTCCTGTATAGCAGTTTGATTATCATCAAAGTTGAAGGAAGGTGGTGTACCCTTTCGAACTATCGATAATTGTCTTGGTTTTCCGATGAAAGTAAATGGACTGGCAGATGCACTCAGGGATCCCTTGGAAGTAGCTGTACCATCCGAAGAATTTGATCCTGATCCGTCTCTTTTCATAGGAGAGGAAGAGAGTGACATGATGGGCGATAACAATGTTGCAGGACTTGCTATCGTATCTGGTTCCCTGTCTTTGTCTTCATCGCGTTTCTTCTCCTCCCCGAGTTTATCGGTTTTCTCTTTCGTCCCTTCTTGCGAATGAGCAGGAGATACTGATTTATCTGAATCATAAATACTTGATGATACCTTTCGAGATAGAGGTTCAGGTATCAACGATTCCTGAGTGAAGGTGAATTTAGGTAATAACGAGAATGATTTAGTTCGTGAGAGTGATGGTGGTGAGGGAGGTGGTGATTCCAGATCTACCAAATCCATATTGGACGCTGTGGGCGAGGGTGTAGATGTCATGGCGAGGCTAGTATACAGATGATGCATATATTAGCTGAATGAAGGAGATATAAGTGGAATGAAAAGCAAGGTTGAACTTACAAAGATGACCTCTCGTCAGCTCGAGCGATTGTTAGATGATACAGTATTGTATTCCGCCACACTGACACTGAGCAGGTGGATGAGGGTGAGTGGTGAAATTGATGTTGATACTGAGGGTAGAATATGATATTGATGCAGGTCGATGAATGGATGTCAAGGTGAAGATAGATGAGAAGAGAAGAGTTGTTCTGCTTGTTTACTTGTTTTGCTTGTTTCGCCTTGTCTGCTCTTTGATGACAGTTGACTTGGGGTGTGATCGATTGATCGATGAATTGTGGTCCGTGCGCTGTTTGTCAGTGTTGCACCCTCCTTTACAGTTACGACACTACAGACATGATCCATCATTCTTGACACATCCCGATGTTCATCCGTCCTTTCTTTTCGTATGAGACACAGTACTCTACACCCAGCCAATTACAGTAGAAAGTTCAGTACGGTATATCAATGAGTATCATCATCAACCATAATTATAAGTATAACAGAAAATGCTATGCATATAACCACCTTCTTCTCTCTATTTCACAAATCACTTACGCCATATGAACAATGCCAATGCTATGTTTTCAGGAATCATCAAGTAAATAACGATATTTAAAGTAGAAATACAATTTTATTTTTATCAATCTCAAAAGCTTTCCAAACGATTAGAAGAGAAATATGAAACTGAAGAGAATATTGCTACAAGTTACCATTTCAGTAAGAAAGAAGGAAAGTGGAAAGGAAAGAAAAAGTGTTGTAATGTTTATACAAGAATCGTATAAGATGATGTTACAGAGTAGAATGAACAGGTACTTTCAATGATGGTATCACAAGTAAAGAAAAAGATATCGTCCTATAAAGGAGAAGGGGAACCATTCCATGATATAATGAACACCTAAGAATGTTCGATATTATAAAGTAATAATTCGATATTATAGTTCGTTAAGATTGAGTCCAATCGTCTTTCAACCTATCGAGTAACTGTAGCTCGTTCGAGGGGATTATGGCCCGAAGCTGTAATGCTCGGCGCAGAGAAAGCCGAGTTGAATGAAGTTCTATTCGAAGACGACATTCGCATGAGTCGAGGATTCGTAAACCTTTGTTCTCGAGCGACTATGAACAATAACGAAAAGGTGATTAGTATCTTCACAAGTATAAACAAGTCTGGTTTGACTTACCAGTCACACGAAGTTCTTTTCCTGTGAATTTAGCATTGACAGATTTTAAATTGGCATCTTCACCTAATTTGATATCCCATTGCGCATGATCTAATAAAATAGTATCACAAAATCAGCTTCTTCCTATCCACTCTCCTCAAGATCCTTCAAACTCACCTCCTTCATCCCATTGATCAGCAACAATATGAATAGTCCTAGTTCCTCTCGTAGCAATGGTGATATTATCGAGTCTGCGCCGATATCATCAGCTACCATCTAATCACGTCATAGATTTCTCAGCTGATTTGAGACTCACGAGAAACCAGGTAACCAAACCATTATGTCATAAAGATGAGGTGTACTCTTAATCGCTATCCTACCTTCTGCACCTTTAATAATCTCTATCCATTCGTTTTCCGAACCTTCAAACAACTCAGGATCGAAATCATCGAAACTGACATCCGGTCTATCTTGACTAGAACCGAAGGACAGAGCTCTTCCAGATACAGCATTGGTCTTTGCAGGTGGACAAGCCCATCTGGGTGGAGGAGGAAGAGGGTTAGGCGATTTGTTACTATTACTTCTATTCGAAGATGATGAAGAGGAAGAAGCAGATGTCGAGGTCGTACTCATACTGGTACTTGAAGATGGCGAAGGGAATTGTTCAGGAACTGAAAACCTTCGTTGCATACCATTTACAGATGGTAAAGGGTATCCAGCGGGGGGTGCTTTAGGTGCGGAAATCTCACATCCTGTCGTAGGTGATTGGGCAATTATGCTACTCCCACTTCCATTCGATCGGAATGATTCGCCAGACAGCCTCCTGACGTCAGGTGAATTCGCATCAGACCCGTTTCCATTTCCATTGGTAGCTTGGGGTGGTGCGAGTCTACCTTCAAGGTTATGGGAGGGTGGTTGACTAGGCGCAAGTGCAGGTGCAGGAGGGGTGTTGGCAGGACCAAGAGGAGGTGTATGTTTGAGTGCTGTGAATCCGGGGAAACCAGAATCTAAATGTGGCGCAGTTGGAGGTGTATCCAAGCTACGACGTCGATAAGGGAATGCACGAGGAGGTGGTAAGGTAGGTGAAAATACGATAGGTGACATAATTAGATCATAGAGACAACAAAGTAGATTAGGTCAGCTCAAGTCAGCTTTTTCTTTTATGAATGCAGGTAAAATATATAGGAAAGGCTGCATGTGAAGGATAAGGATAATTCAAATTGATGATGATTGTCGTTGTCAGGTGAGTCGATTGGTATATCGCCACCGAGCAACTTGACAATTGACGTCACGAAGGATCTGATACGTGTTGAGCATGAAAGTGTTCTGAAAGGAAGGAAGGGATGTGATATGCAATGCAATGACACTGTCATGTCATGCATAGTGGAGTCGAAGACCCAAATGATGACATACAGAAAGTGGAAAGTGAAAGGTATTGACGATGGATGAGGAGTATAATCATAAAGGTTGCGAGTATGTGCAGTACCAACACTCACCTGGCATGTTTCCTTCTCCAACTACCATTCCTTCTCAATGATGGTTTCCTGATCGTAGAGCTGCGTGATTCGTCCTCGTTGCTGGTCATCGCAAATGGTTCTTCGTGGTAATCTGACTTCCTTGCTGGGGAAGAGGATGATGCATGTGGCCATACAGGAGGTGGGATTTCAGCTCGAGGTGTACATTCTCCCTTGGATGCGGTGGAGCTTGATGGTGAAATCTGATTGACATTGTTGTGAGCGGCAAGAAAAGGAGGAATCTTCTCTGTTGACGAGGATAATTCCGGAGTGGATAATTTAGGATCAGGTGAGGAAGATGATGAGCTACCTGAACCTGAGGAGAATACGGAACTGATAGATTTGTCGGACAACATTCGAGGATTAATAGGTTTCTCTTCTTCCATGAATATATCTTCTTTGTCTGGAGGTTTGGATGAAGGTGTTTCACCCATACTGCCCCAGCTTGTATTGCTGCAAGCGGATTCCCTTCTTACACCACCAAAGGACCTATTGTCAAAGTATGACAAATAGGAAGAGGTCGAAGATGTGGGGGAAGGGGATGCTGAGTTTGAGACTAGATGTGATAATGTGGGTGATTGTTTAGGTGGATGCGGATGTAAAGAAGTAGTATTCAATTTGGATGTTGATGGTGATGAATTGGAAGTGGAAAGGAAGTTCATTGATACTAATGGGATATGGGTTGACAGGTCAAGGAAGTAAGTTGTGATCAATTTGTAATTTGGAGAGAGTGATGGTCGATCCAAAGTGGGATTTCCATATACAGTATGAAGTACGAAGTATAGCACAGCTCTCCGGGGTAGAATGTTGATCAATCACTGGAATGGAAATGGAATGACGATATACGATATTCCCGTTCCAGTATCACCGATTGCTTGATTTTATTTGATCTTTTTGATGTACGACGACTAACCCCTTCTTTGTTGGATTTTGTTTATGCGTCAACAAAAGCAAAATTGGGAAAAGGTTGATGATAGAGTGATGTCGCTTTGTCGATTTTAGTATGATTGATTTCGTCAAAAGAGAATTTGCGAAAATGGTGCTAAGCTGAATGAATATTCGTGATGTTCCCCCGCTATGACAGATCTAAAGGAGGGTCAAGGTGAAGAGGGGCGAGAATCTTTGTTGTTGGGGGAGATGTTGGAACAAAATCAAGGGTTGATCTGGTTGCTTTGATTTTTGAGCCTTGATTTTTGATGGGAACTCGAAAGATTTTGGGTGGAGCGGTAACGACAAGGTGAAGAAGTGCGTTTGTGTTGTTGATGAGTAATTATGCTTATGCGCTTAAATTCCGATCCGGTCACTTGCGTACTCTTGCGATCATTCTACACATGACCTGATGAGTGATGATGATGATGACGATGATGACGATGATGATGAAGAACGATGAGATGATGAGTATATGCTGTGTATGTGTATGTATGTATGGATCAAATTTGCTACAAAACTTGTAGCATACTTCTTCTCGCTTCTTTTCGTATGAGAGACAGCGAGCGCTGTTGTTGGTAATCTGGTATGTATTTGGTAGAAGTACAGTAGAGTAGGGTAGTGGAAGGTGAGAAAAGAAAAGGGAAAGGAACACAAAGGTTTAGCTTGTACGATTGCATTCCAACTCGCCCTGAACATCGGATGTATATATCAACGCATAAAAGGAGAACAACGATTACAAGTTACCTTTGGTTAGCGCCATTTTAACCTACTGAGATATGACGTCTTAAAACCTGTTTTAGCGCTTTTACCGAAATATCAAAACGCAAAGGGAGCAACTGCTGGTGGACTTGTATAAAACATACCTTCGCATTTGTACTTTGTTCATTTGTTATCTGTATTTTTTTCCCCTTTCTATTCAATTGTCCAATGATTTGTATTCCACCTTGTTGTTCCTGCTTCTTCCGACCTTCCCCATTCATTCTGACTCATCAAAGCATCCAAGACACGGAGAGCGCAACCATGTTTTGTTTGGGATTCCTTGGTTTATTCCCGATGACATGTAACAGTCGGATCGGGTTGGTCATCGTTACAAGCCTTCTTCCACGCCGTCTGTTCTTCAGTTCACTCGTCATTGTTGGGTCATTGCCCCTTGATCCTGATCTACGTCATGCATATTTCCCTAAGACCAAATACGCCACCTGCTGCCTCCGTGACGGTCGGAAGATTACACCTTTTGTTAATTCCCCGAATTCTTTTACCAAACGGCCGAGTGGCGTTCTGTTAGCAGATTTGCTGCCGACGGTTGAATCTGGAGAAAACCCTTACGTAAAACACCTGTCTCATGAACGATGACATGACAAACGCGTCGATCGATGGATGCGGGTGGTATTCAAGGAATGTGTTCCAGTTGAATTGAATCAGATTGAAACGCTCATTGTAATCACCTTCCAACCGTTCATACATCGGACCCTATACTTGCCAACTTGTACATAGACAGAACAGCTGCCTCAGAAGCACCGCTTGGAGATGCCGAATATCACAATAAGTATCAATTTTTGGACTTGGACTTGAACTCCTGTAAACTAACATCAGATTCTCCTTTCACGTCCGATTAAGAGCTCCTCGAGGCGTCTCAACATTAGAATTCGATCCCGACCAAACAACCATAGAAGATTTGAAGATTCTGATTTTTTCATCTACCGAAGTCCCACCAAGCGAACAGGAATGTGCGTTGTTTGTTATTTGTTATTTTCGTTTATCCCAATTTCTTTTTCCCTTTTTCATTTCCATCTAAATCTAAAGACCATTTCCTAACCCTTAAAAATAGCATGTAAATGGTGACTGACTTTTATCTTTACTATTGCCTGCTTAGTGAAGTATAGTTACCCACCTAAAGCGTTACCTGATTCAAACAATCAACAGAAATTATCTTCGATCCCGATAACCAAAGGTGAACAGATAATCGTCACTTCCCTTCCTCCTGCTACATCTTCAGCCCAAACCTCCACTTCCACTTCGTCCAACACTATCGGTGCTGGTGCTACGGTTAAAACACCTACACCTGCGCCTTCCATCAAAGCTATCAACGAATCCATATCAGCTCCTTCACCCATCCATCCCCCTCCCCGTCCCGAATCTCCTTTGAGTCAGAATGATATACCGCTAGAAACGGATGATAGTGTCGCCTTACCAGGTGGAGATGCGGGATATCTCCAGTTGAGAGTGGTCCCAGATGATAATTCCTGCTTGTTCAGCGCTATCGGAGTGGTCTTCGAAGGTGGTATCGAAGCGGCTCAAAAGCTAAGGAAAGGTAGGTCACACTCTTCAGCTGTCTATTCGGAAGGAGTCCCAAGCTGATGAGACACATCACATTTCAGTTGTTGCCGATGCTATAAGAGATGATCCTTTCACATATTCAGATGTGATGCTAGGGTGAGCTGCGCATAGAATCTTCCCTACAAAAAGGTGTACAGCTGACATGATGTATATAGCCAACCAGCCGATCAGTATATAAGTAAGATACAGAAACCAGACACATGGGGAGGGGCAATAGGTGAGCAGCTGATGATACGATGGATACTGCACGCAGAAAGCTGATGAGGCATCTTCTAGAGCTCTCGATATTCTCAAAACAGTAAGCTATCTCTGTCAACCACTTCGACCAGTTCAGCTCATGATGTTGTCAGCTACAAAACAGAGATATCTTCCTTCGACGTAGCTACAGGCAGATGTGATAGGTTCGGGCAGGATGAATACGATTCGAGGTCAGCTCCTCGAAGACATATAATTCCTATTGGAAGATTTTCAGCTGATCGTACATTCATTTCTTCTCAGGTGTCTTCTCGTGTATTCGGGTATTCGTAAGTTTTGCTCCCTCATCTCATCAGACCTAGTTCTCTCACATCGATCTCTTTTATATCGATCCTTGTGTTCATGTCGATTCCTCGCTTACTTTCAATCATTCATATTCATGTAGACTACGACGCTCTCACTCTCTCCCCTTTACCTTCATCACCCCCCTCATTCCACACTACCATCTTCCCCATAACCGATCTCACAATCTTACCGACCGCTCAGAAATTGGTCGATCAACTAAAAGCGAGACATTACTATACTGATACGGCAACATTCGATTTGAGATGTCAGATATGTGGTGAGGGTTTGGTAGGTGAGAAGGGAGCTAGGGAACATGCTACGAAGACTGGACGTGAGTATCACCATATTCTACCTGAGACTGAGATGTTATCTGTCATCTTTGCCTCTCACTTGATTAAAGAGGATGAGAAGCAGTCTTGTTTATCATCTATCATTGATATCTCTCATCCGAACGTACCCACTCAATCCTCAAAAGTGTAATGCTGATTGGTCATTTTCTGTTTTTGATACAGATGTGCAATTTGGTGAATATTAGTTTGAATCAGATACGGATATCAAGAGTATCAGGGGAAATTATCGGAACCATATGTTGTTTGTTATTCATCATCAATTTGATCACCAGTTGTATGTCTTTCATGATATCATGTGTGACTTTATATCATCGTTCATAAATGTCGTGCGACCAGGAAGACAACCATCCGTATAGGTTGTAACGTGAAGCTACTGCTACCTGTAAACAAACCAATAATGTTCATGTGTTATACTTGGGCGCTTGTTTGAACTGATCTCAATCGAGCACAATAATCATGCATTTGAATGTCATATATGTATGTATGTGATTTCCACGGATATGATAATTTTTGATGAATAGATAAACATCTTCTTTTCACAAACCAAAAAAGATCTATTTTGTTTCTAACCATTGATTGTGAATTTGTGTAAAGTTTCTATTATTCACTGTTAATGTTACTAGTATAACCAATTCAATACCCATAAACCAATCAAGATCAAACCTAATTTGATTGAATTATGTTGTTGAGCCAAAGTGCGTATGTTGGTTATGATACTTAATAACGTCTGATCTTTCCATTGTCTATCTGTCGCTTGATAACCCGCTACAGATGGTCGACCAGTCATTGATGCGGCAGTAGCTGCCATCCACTATTTTCAAAAGATCAAAGACAAACGGAAATCAGTCTGCTGTCCATTCAACCGGCAAGCTTGGTAAGGAGTAGATTAGACAATTCACTCACAGCTGGCCAACTCTCCCTTCGTTCCATACCTTCACTCTGCGGTAATTCCAATCCTGGTATCTCCTTTTTAGCCTGATTCATCAAGGGTATACTCTCGGGTATACCACCCTCTGCACCGTCCTTGGGACCTTCCACAACGGCATGTACGACCGCGCTCGTCGTTCCATTCCCACCAGCTGTGGTGGTAGCGACACTAGCACTACCATTGGTGGATGTAACAGGTAAAGGTAGATTCTTCTTTTTTCCAACTAGATATTCGGTGATTTCACCGGTAGCACCTGATACTCTATAACTCAACCAGATGAAACATATACTTGAAATCACCAGATTAACAGGTCTCCAGCGAGTCGCTGGTACAACTAATAATATCGCTTTGGTATCGGAAGCCAACCAACCGTGGAATTGGAGAATGAACGTTTCCAAGGAACATTGACCGATGAAACAGAATAATCTCGATGAGGTTGATCGGAGTAATGGACTGGCGTTTCGTAAGAAGACAAAAGCCATGATGGGTATGATACAAACAATCGAATGGTAATTGTTGTAGATGAATTTGTTTTCTAGGGATAGTTGGAACCAGAAATACCATATCATACCCAAAATCGATCCTACCATCGTAGCCGTTCTGGCAGCGTTGAACCAAGGTCGTTCGGGTATTTGGTATTCTTTCATCTTGATGTATCCGTAGGCACAGAACATACCTGCCCAGACGATGTAGAGATCCAATGTCACACGGAAAGACCATTCTTTCGCTGACCATTCGATTCGGAAGATGGCATTGAGAGCCTTAAAGATATACGCCATGAGGAAGGTATAGTGCATGAAAAGTGTGACTAGGCCCGCACAGGCGAATAGCTTGGCGAGTAGGAATGTTGGTCTATCATTGTATTTCGATCCGATCATCATGGTAAAGTAGATGATGATATACCACCAACTGACCAAAGGAGCAAAGTAGTAGAAAGCGTAATCTGTGTTCATCGTGTAGGGTAAGACAACCGAAAGAAGGTTGAGTCGAACAAGGACCATGGCTACTCGCTGGAAACCGAAATCGCCTTTCTTGTAATCTGAAAAAGTAGGGTCAGTCAGTATTGCTTTGCGCTGAGATCATGAGGACTCAGGTATACATACAGAAAAAGAAATGACCATCTACAGGAAGGACACTCAATCAGCATGTGTCGCCCAACATCATCACTACTCTGCACTCACATCCAGTCATGAACAAGTAAGAAGCCACCAATACTCTGATAGGATTATATATACCCGATATCTTCGAAGCACCGAAGAAGTGGTAAATCAGAATAGCAACTATAAGTAAAATCCTTTCATCAGCAAAATCACCACGGCACACGTAGAATTGGGTTTTACTCACTCTGCATCCATCCTTTCCATTCATCCGTTATATCCCTATTCAGGAACCCTAAATCTTTTCCGCCATTCTTCATTGTCGCTAGACCAGCGACCAAAGCTGCGAAAGTCAAACCACCAAATATCATAGCATCGTAATCTTTCTGTTCCTTGAGGAAGACCGTCGTTCGATCCGCTATGAACAGATAACCCATGGCTAAACCGAAAGTACTGAGTGCAGGAGCGATATTCGATGAAGGGAGATAATTCAATATAGGAGATGAAGAGGCTATACAGCAGATAATCAGCTTTCATCCCATCCCATCAAATGAACTCACGTAATCTCGAAGCAGCCAGCATGCCAACAGGAGCCCAAATGACCAATAAGAACAATATCAACGTTTGAATCGGTGTAGTCCAGTCATATCGTTTACAGCAAGTTCCCGTCGCACCATCTTTCCTCATTATATCATTACATCTCCAACTTAACAGCAATTCAGCCTGTTTGTTCATTATCTTATCTGAGAAATGTAACCCATCTTCCGTCTCTTCATCTACGAGTAGATCGTTCAATACCGATGGGATGATCACGGGAGGTGGATCAGGGTGAGTGAGTCGAGCGTATAAATCGGCATTCATAGCTTCAACGTCGGTGTGCATGATCGTCTCCGCTCTTGAAGGTGATAATTTCTCATGTACCGGATTAGGTATAGGTAAGAAGATGACTGAATCGGCAATTGAGAAATCCATCGCTCTGGGTTCAACTCGTATATCCCGACTGGTAAGATTTGAGTTGAGAGAACGTCGATATTCGATAGTTGGAGCTGAAGAGTCTAGCGGTAGTAATCCAGGTAATATCACACCTGATCCCAATCTCATGTCGTCCCAGGGGTTCATCAATGCCGTTTTGGGTGATCCTTGATTTTCCTTGAGTGATTCAAACGTATCATGGATCATTCCTCCCCAAGCTGCTAGACCACCCGAAGAGGGATTTCGAAGATACCATAATCCTGAGCCCATTACAAGTAAAGAGGCAGGTTCAGATCTTCCACCTGACAGTAATGAAGCAGTCTTGGTGGTGTTCAAGTACGGATCCCTACGAGAACCTCTGAATCAGCTATCATGCCAAGACGTGTTCGGACTAGTTATGAACTCACCACCAAAATTCCAACTCCAATTGCCCATTCCCATCTGGATCAACTAAAGATAAACTCCTATCTGTATGTTTTTCCCCCTCCACCTCCCAGGCTTTTGATACCCCTCCAACTGTCCTAGCAGCCGCGAAATACAGTTGTCGAACGGTTGAATCACCCACAAAGAGGGCCGTACGTTTCTGATCATATGACGAGGCGAAAGGTGATTTGGGAGTGTTGGCTCCTGGTATGGAAAGACATTTCTGGAATTTCGCTCCGGATAGAGGTAGTTGGAAGCATCCTATGATTAGGTTGTACAATATATCAATCAATTGCTGCAAACAAGCCCGTATGGATATCATAAAGCAGAAGGTGGAGAAAGATTACTCACCTTCAGGTTGCCAATTCCTCCATGTTCCAGGATCCAACCATTTACCTGTCCCAGAGTTGAGTAGAGCAGAGCAGTGATATGGATCTGACCAATCTATATCCATCGATTACCATCAGTATCATTTCTGTCCTCACTACAGAGTCTGAGTCTTTGTTCACAACACATATAACTCACCTAGGAAAGTATACCTCAAAAGATTGCCCAAAACTACAGCAGCAACCAACGTCGCACAAGCATAAGTGTACCAAAGAGGATTCAATTTCCCACTTTTCGCTTGTTTGGTATTCGTCGTGGAATTGGTATTTGATCCAGGCATTTTGGGTGCGGCACCTGACTCTCCCTTTTCCACAGAGTATTTGTTATCCGTTTGTTCTGTGATTGAGCTGGGGTGCCGCGATATTCGACGTGAGAGGAATGGTCGTATTTTGGGCGAAAATGACTGACAAGGTATAAACAAGTAGAGGATGAAGGTTTACGGTGAGAGAGGCTCTCGCTCCAAAGGCTGTGTTGACCGATGATGGGTTGTGATTATTTCAGGAGATTATTATTTTAGTTATGTTTGTATCGATTCCTTTGATTGAGGGACGTGCGTTGACGGCACAGATGGATGGGGTATCACACTATCACACGCGGTCTATCAATGTTCACCGCGAGTCATACGTCGTTGGAAATGACTCGAGATCATCCACGAAGACGTCTTGAGGGTGGATTGGGTATCTATGCGAGTATATGGTAGAGGTACAATCCTGTGTGAAGAGCTATCTTGTTGGGTGTGAAGTGGTGGATGAACTTAACTTTGGCGTTGTTAGTAGTTTGTTGGTGTCCAAAGATCATCGCGTATTGATGCCACGTTTACCCGTGTCGATCTCCTGGGGTATCACTTTATTCGCTTCCACAAACCTTCATGCAAGATAGATCAGATCTACTCATGCAGTCATTCACGAGGCATTTCAAATCCTATGCATCAGATCCCATTCCTATTTTCCAATCTTGCTCACTCCTCTTCCCCCTTCTCTGCGCTTGTATCTACTTGTATATAAAGTATATATAAGATGTTTTTAATCATGCGAATATCATGAAGAATAGAAAAAGTATTGTCATAATCCGTCATCCACGCATAACATATGAGTCTATCAGACTATTTCCCTTCTTATAACTCATCGTGGCTAAAAGGTTGTTGGTCGTCATCGTATGATGAACCACCGGCACCACCATAGAGTTTAGCGGTGATAGGCTGTTAAAAGTCACATCGTATGATCAGCACTTGCTCTTTACCCATCATACATTTGAAGCTATCATCAATCAACTCACAGCAACAGCAGCTTGAAGTTCAGATAATTGATCCTCGTAATCTTCAGCTTCAGCTGATGGGTTCTCCTCGAGCCATTCGGTCTTTTCCTTGATAGCCGAGAGGATAGTCTCCTTGTCATCTTCTGATAGCTTACCGCCGAGACCTTCTTTATCGGCAACTTGGGACTTCATAGAGTAGACAAAGTTCTGTAGGGAGTTTTGGGCTTCGATCTTCTTCTTGACAGCGGCATCTTCATCAGCAAATTCTTCGGCTTCTTGGACCATTCGCTCAATCTCTTCGGCTGACAATCGTCGTTTGTCGTTGGTGATGGTGATAGACTTGGATTTACCGGTTCCCTTGTCCATAGCGGATACCTTGAGGATACCATTGGCGTCGATCTCGAAAGTAACTTCGATTTGAGGGACGCCTCGAGGAGCAGGTGGGATATCGTTAAGATCGAATTCACCGAGAATGTTGTTGTCCTTGGTCATGGATCGTTCACCTTCGTAAACTTGGATTCGGACAGTAGGTTGGTTGTCGACGGCAGTGGAGAAGATTTGAGATTTCTTGGTTGGGACAACAGAGTTTCGGCCAATGAGTTTGGTCATGACACCACCGGTAGTCTCGATACCTGCGATATATGGTCAGCTTGGTTCTCGTTTCAAAAGTGAATAAGAGAGTACAAACTCACCAAGAGTCAAAGGACAGACATCGATCAAAAGGACACCACTGCTTCCTTCTTCGCCGGATAGGATACCACCTTGAACAGCAGCACCGTAGGCAACAGCTTCGTCAGGGTTGATACCTTTGGAAGGTTCTTTACCGTTAAAGTATTCCTTGAGGAGTTGTTGGACTTTGGGAATTCTAGTGGAACCACCGACAAGAACGATCTATAGGCAATCACGTCAGTTATCCGCAGTCAGCATATTACAACAAATCCAACTCACATCATCAATTTCTTCCTTCTTGACGCCGGCATCCTTAAGGACTTGTTCAACGGGTTTCATAGTCTTTCTGAAAAGATCCATGTTAAGTTCTTCAAATTTAGCTCGGGTGAGGGTCTGAACAACGAAGGTAACATCAGCTTCACTTCTGTTTACATGAGATCAGACGATTAACCTACCTCTGAGAAATCGTTACCACCTTCGAAGGCTTCGATTTCAATCTTAGTACTCATTTGAGAAGACAAGGTTCTCTTGGCCTTTTCAACTTCTCTCTTGAGTTTACCCATAGCTCTGTTGTTCTTGGAAACGTCGACATCGGTCTTTCTCTTGTATTGTTTGACGAGGTAGTCGATAACTCGGTTGTCGAAATCTTCACCACCCAAGTGAGTATCACCGGCAGTAGCCAATACTTCAAATACACCATCTTCGATGGAAAGGAGGGAGACATCGAAAGTACCACCTCCGAGATCGTAAACAATGATTTGAGATTCAGCTTTACCAGTTCGGTCGAGACCGTAGGCTATGGTAACATGTCAGCATAAACATTGATTAAAGGATAGGATGAGACTCACCAATAGCAGCGGCAGTAGGTTCATTGACGATTCGGAGAACGGTGAGACCAGCGATGGTACCAGCATCCTTGGTAGCGGATCGTTGGGCGTCATTGAAGTCTGAATACGATGTCAGTTGATGCTTCACGAAGATGTATTGTGCAACTCACAGGCAGGGACAGTGACAACAGCGTGAGTGACTTTGTGACCAAGGTAAGCTTCGGCGGTCTCCTTCATCTTAGTCAAGACCATGGCGGAAATCTCCTCAGGAGTCTATAAAATCAACAGAGTCAGTTGTTTGTACGGTCGATAACTGCCCAAAGGTCGAGGTAACTTACGAATTCCTTGAGGTCACCTTTATGGTTGACTTGAATCATTGGTTTTCCACTCTTGTTGACAATCTTGAAAGGCCAATGTTTCTGATCTTTCTTGACATCCGGATCATCCGCCGATCTACCGATCAGACGCTTAGCGTCGAAAACGGTGTTCTCGGGGTTGTTGGAGGCTTGATTCTTAGCTGCGTCACCGATCAATCGTTCTTCCTCTGTGAATGCTACCCATGATGGTGTGATACGGTTTCCTTGATCGTTGGCGATGATTTCTACTTTTCCACCTTTGTGGACACTAAGGGGTAGGTCAGCCGATGTTCTCCAGAAAATAAATACAAGCAGATGACGATAGGAGGTAGATCACCAGAAAAGTGGAATGGATGAAAGAGTAGTGACGGGCATGTATAAGATGAACGATGGCAAAATCAAGAGTGACAAGGGGATGAAGAGCGACATTTCGGTCATAGACTAGACAATGGAATCCAAAAGAGAAGAAAATGATACTCACGCAACACAGGAATAAGTCGTACCCAAATCAATACCAATGACAGTACCAACATCTACCTCCTTGTCCTCTGCTCTGACCTGATGACCTACAGGTAAGAAGCAGATGACGGCGATGAGGACGAAAGCGAATAATGTTATTTTTGACATCAACGATGAAGACGTTGATCGTCTCGACGGACGGATTGTTCTTCTTGGATAAGCCATCTTGTTGGACCTATACTGAGTGGCGTTAGTTGAAGAAGAAGAAGAGAAAGAAATAGATGAATCACAGATGAGATATATTTTTATGGATGATCATGGAAGGTGACACGCTGGAACTCATTCTGAAGGTGATGAGCTGGAACTTTGTTCGTTCAACGTGGCACATCACGGTTATAGCAGAATATTCTCGACGCGTTCACCTTTCTTTTTGTTAATCCCACCCACTTTAAGTCGACTTTCCGCCGGTAAGTCTCCCTGTCCTCATTCACTCGCACGCACCAGCAATTGCCAGCAACATGCAACATGCATACGTCGAAGACGACAATAACTAGACAGTGGTCCTATCAACTCAATTGATTGCACCGTACATCACCCACTCACGGCGACACTGCATAGCAGCCGCCAGAACATCCTGGCAAGATGTACTCGACATTACAGCGACTCAATCACATATCATCCCTGGCTACCACCTATGTCATGATCCTCCTAGGGTTAATATCAATAGCTTCATTCCTTTCACTCCCTTCGGTTGATGTAGGTAAAGTGGAAATCAAAGACCTGATCGTGTGAGCGAACCATTCCACGTCACCCTTCATTCAATTCTCTATTACTGATGTGTCACTGTATTGCTGGATATATAGGCAAAAAGGTAGACTCAGAAGATGGGGAGCAAGACACGAAGAATTAGCATCATTGAAATTCGATATTCGAACCGATCTGAATCCTCTACTCAACTCGTATAATACCAAACAACTGTTCATCTATCTCACTGCATCGTATGAAGAGCAAAGTACGGGGCATACGCATGATGTCGTACTTTGGGATAGGATTATACAGAGAGCTGAGATTAGAGATATAAGAGCGGTAGGTAATAAATTACCAAAAGCGAAAGTGGGCAGGAAAGGTAGAGGGAATGTGAGAGTTGAGGAGGCAAAGAATAAATATCAATGGAGAAATCCTTCGGGTACTTTTAAGTGAGTTGAGTGATCCTCGGGAGACGAAGAATACAGCACTGACGGAACGCGATTAGGAATGTCGAATATGCCAATATGACTTTACATTATTCCCTCATGCCTTATGTTGGTATACTCTCTTCAGGGTTGGCTGCTACTGCTCAAGGACCGGTCACGATACCAGAGTTGATAAAGAGATAGTGTGAGTCGTTATCATCTATCTCCGCACAAACAAAAAACGCTGATAAGATGAGTTATAGTTCATATTGTACAGTTCATGCATTTTAAACATGTTCACCTGCCAACGGGACATAGACCACTGTTACCCTCACACATCTCTTCTGTACCTTGACATGGTATGTATCGACATGAGCTGACAGAAGGACAAACATATATCTTCCATCATGAGATCTCTCGAGCGGGTCCAAGCGCATCATGGCTTGACTTGATGAATGAAAGAGGCCTGTGCGTACCATTAAACACTAAAGCCAACCTCAGTCGCGTCAACGATCGCCCATCCTTCTACTTCTTTCTTCTTTCCGTACCAACGTTCCTCTTTCCTCAACTTCTCACTCATTGACTTGCTATGACTATCAACCCGAAACACCATCACTGTCTATCATCATGCCAAGTTCGATAATTCGTTCACCTGGCCAACCCACTACCACAACCAAAACAGTCACCAAAACAGTGACGACCGGAACCCAAACCGAGATCATCACTACGGCCATAACCACCACCATCATTCGAAAAACTGAGTGGACCGATTCACCAGACAGTAGACGATCCTCTGTCGATATGAGCGAAGAGAGAGACCCTTTCAAAGGAGATATCCAACTCGCCTCGCACGTTAGTGGAGATTGTGTTAGACTCTTCGAGACCATGTCAAGCAATGCTGCTGTTTCCTTCCTGGCCGCTATCGCATCTCAACCGCTAAAAGACAACGGAAATAATGGAAATAGCGCAAGATGGTTTGTGGAGGCTGAGATAGATGGTGCAATTCTTGGGTTCTTCAATGATACCATGAAAAAGGACAAGACCGTGAGTACCTCTCATCTTGTGATGATATTTGCGATGCAAGCAACGACTGACCCGCCTCGTTAGATTGTGATAGTCCCCAAGGTGAGTCTTATCATATTTGTTGACTATAGCCTCTATCGACGAACTGAACGCATCCGATGCTTAGGATTGGAGCGGTTTCATATCCATTTACAAGATGAAGCGACATATCACCTTTCAAAAGTTGCTCGAATCCTATGCCGAAGATCACTATGGTATGTGAAAGGACCGACGATCGGGGCGTTCAGTGCTGTTCGCGAGCTTACTCAGCATGATCCACAGACACACTGCGACTCTGGTTCAACTTCCGAGAGATTACCATTTCTGAGCGACCAAACGCCCAAGACGGAAGGAATGGCAGCTGGAAGGGCTTACGAGATATCTGTCAAAACCCCAACGATTGTGAGTTGTGTCTTCGGTCTGGGTGACACAAAATAGTTGACCATTACTAAATCATAGGGCGGAATGCCTAGCCGTATCTTTCGACGAATGTTGAAAGGGGGCCCTAAATTCGATCTTAATAATGATGTCTGAGTAGCCAAAAGAGATTTCTCCTGTAGGTATTCCATCCTTGGTCCTGTGTTGACTCGATAAGCGTGCTGACTGTCCCTACCTGTCTCATAGACGGCCTCGAATGTCTTTCAGACTAGCCGATGATTTTCCCCATAGTACGGTCTCCACTGGATGAGTGAATGTTGATATGAGTTTGTGGATTATTCGATGAAATCTTTTCGCTCAACAAATATTGACTCTTCCTGTCCGTTGTCGATACTTGTTCGGCTGCGCTACTGATCAGATCAGGCCCTGACCTGACAATGTCTTCCACTTGGAGAGCGTCGGGCCCAGAATTTGATTCGTTCTTAGCAAGATAACATATGTCTTCCTCCTATGAACAATGATGGTCCGTGCGCTGCTTCTGAAATGTGGTTGATTGTACTCCTACCCTTACACACGGACATACGCGTCTGTGCGATATCACACCACACATCGATACACACCTTGATCATCTGTTGATGTTGTCTTCCTTTTTCATCATCTTTCCTTGTTTCTTTCCTCCTTCATCTGTGAGCTTACATCCCATAGGACGCTTCATGCAATCTATCAGATTCCAACCTCGACTATCAGTGCAAACTCATTCACATCCATATCAACATGTCCGGCAATGAAAGCGACAGTGATTCTGCCTCCGAAGTAGAGGGATTGAGAGAAGAAAAGAAGGTAAGTTAATCTAGATCATTGGTATCAGCTGGATACACAATCAACGCTGATCATGTCTGACCTTCTGACACAGCTCGTGATTCTTTTCAAAGTGAGCTGGTATATGACTTGACTTGCAGCTTTTAAACCATTTGTACCGTTGTGCTGATCATTGAATGGTATCTAGGCGACCGATAAGGAGCTGGAAGTTCCCTTCAAAGTGACTCTCACTACCCCTTTCCAGAAGATGTTCAAAGCATTTGAGGATAAGCTTGGTGTCGAAAGAAGTGAGGATTTTGTTGATTCTTTTGGTTCGGACCATCGATCAGCTTATGCTTATCGTTGATCTTTCTCCAGACACGTATGAGTATTTATTCGATTCAAGAAGGGTATACGAGACCACAACGCCTAAGATGCTAGAGATGAAAATCGGCAAGAGATATACCGTGGAGGGAATGTACAAGCAAGTGAGTCTGTTCATCTCGCATTCATTGTTTCCATTTTGTAGGAGTGGTGATATCTTCCTTGATTACCATGTTAATAGCCAAGTAGTCAAAGGCTGATTCTTCCCTTTCTCAGATCGGAGGAATTTAGTCAGAAGCCGAGAGATAGATGAGTAGACAATTGGTAAACCATTATGTGTTCGTCGACATCACCAGTAGAAGTGAAGATTGTATTTCGAATGTAATGTGTGTAAAAATGTAATGCAATCATTAATCTAAAGAGGAAGATGTGTTATATTGGTCGTTGCATGTCGTGTTCTTCTATGGCTACAAGGGTGATTATGATATATCTAAAGCTGACCTCCACAGATAACCTTCTTCTACTTGTTCATAATGTTGATGCCCTGAAATCACGTTATTAAAGATTATATGAGTGTGTATGTGTTTAAAGAGTTGGTCGAAAGAGAAAAGGATTTAATCGGGTGATGGGAGATGTTATGATTCTAAGATTTACGAAACAAAAGTCAGTTATATGATAGTGGAAGCTGATGAGTGGGAAATCAACTGACCATCTAAATTCCATCACCCGCTAGACCGTACCTCTTCCTCCTCTTCGTCCACCCGAGCACATACCACAGGTGATGAAGTTCCAGATGGCGATTAAGACGGCACCGATACCTCGGAAGATGGCGATGAATACGGAAGCGATGGCGCTTACGACGCTGTGAGAGGAAAAGAGATGATCAGTAAACTTTGTAGAATAGTAGCAGAATGATGAAGTAGACAATATGAGATGAGGAAGGAAGGAGAGGAAATACTTACGCTGATAGACCGTTAGCTATGGCTGAAATGATATTACCCATTGTGAAGTTGTGATGTTATTTATGTATGTTGTTGTTGAGAAGGAAGAAGGAAAATAAGGAAGGTGGCAACGAATATGATGGGTTTATATACCTTATGAGGTTGGAGTATGTGTGTGGGTTTTTTTCTTGACTCCGAAAAAAGTTTTGATGTTTGCGATGAATGGTGACGTTAATGTAAATCAAGGGTATGACGTCAATCTATATTTGTCCGTCTACAAAGGACGAAAAAGGTGCGGAGGATCAAAGCTGAAAATGGAACTTGCTAGAGCTATCTCTTCTGATGATGCGGATCTAAAACGGCCATAGACTTTCTTTCTACACAAGGTATGACATCGTTTCATGAATGAGTGCATGATTCCAGCGTAAAATATCAAGGTATCAAGGTATGAAACACACAACACCAGAGACGTTCCTTGCTTAATCCGACTTGGCGAAGGAACTAAGAGAGTCGAGAGCAGAGGGTTCTCACCTGAACGGTACCTTTGACATCATACAAGGTGGCGCAACCATTTAACCTTGGAACTCGTAAAGGATCTTTATGGGCGGTGATGCCTGCACCGGCGGCAGGTGATTTCCAGTGTAGACTTAGTCGTATAACCTTGTTTCCTCTTCAAGTGGAGTTTGTGAAAGACCAAGAATAACAAAACACCAAAAACACCCAAAAACCCTGAATAAATGATTTTGTATGGAAGGGAAATACGTCATGATCGTCATTCCAGCCAAGAATGTTCAAACAATCGGTTTTAACCGAAGTGCTTAAATTCGTCTTTCGTGAAAAGCGCTGAAATGATTAATAGGAACCAGATTCAGTAGACTCACTTGAGGTGAGTTTAATGATAAGAGGCACGTTGATGGTGACGTCCTGCTGCGCATGAATCTGGATGGGATGTAACATGTGTGTTAGCATTGCAGGTTTTGTACCTTTACAACGGGTAGCAAAGGTGGTAGGCAATCATGAAAGAAATCGGTACATCACCCTTCATGTCTCTCTTGGCGAAGCCACCAATGTATGGACATTAGATGAACATATATACTGCGGATGAGAATGGTTACAAAAAAAGTTGACACTTCCTAGTCGAATGTTCACGCAACTACAGCTCCAAATTGCAGCGGAGTTGAGGTGGTCCATGTGGTGGGCAGCGGACCTCTCGGACTTGTCCGTCATTCTTAGCCCACCGTGTTTATCTACGATTTTCGCTTCATCCGCTAATTTTGGAGTTGTCGAAGGTTTAAACTGGACATGCAATTTACATCCACTCATCACATCTGATCTAATAGGCTATAAAATTCATCGCTCGAAGCTCTGTTGTTCTAATCACAAGCTATGGCACCTCCTACAAGGCCACGCTCGGGAAGAGAGAAGTATCGGCAACGTGCTTTGGACCTTATGAGTGCTCATCCGCTGATCGATACTCATGTTGATCTACCTTTGATCTTGAGAGCAGTCAGTAAGTGTCTGGAAAGAGTAAGTTGACAGATGACATCAGTTCGCTCATACTTGAACCGCTTATAGATCGAAATCCTGTAGAGGGTGCTGAGCAGATAGCGGGACCATACCCTGGCCATGTCGATGTTCCGAGAATGAGACAAGGCAAATTGGGCGGGATCTTTATGGCTGTCTGGCTACCTTGTAGACCGGGAACAGACTACTGTCTACCTAGTGATGTGAGTGTTACTGCTACTATCAAGTAGCTTCCTTTCCGAAAACACCAGTAGACATTCACTAATTTGGGTTTCATGCAGGATGTAAGGGATGCGTTGGAACAGGTTGATCAGATTCAACTCATCATGCGAGAAAAGGTACATATAGTTCTCCCGTCGGAACCGAGATATCTAGATAAGCAATCTGACAGGGAGATAGGATTTTCAATATGCTCGAAACTCAGAAGACACTTTGAAAGCTTTCAAGGCTGGTAAATTTGCTACTTTCATTGGTGTTGAAGGGTGAGTATCAACATGCTCCTGGTCGTCGTTTCAAACAAAGTGTATGCTAACACACATGGTGTTGTTGCTCAGAGGTCATATGCTCGGTAATTCCCTTTCAATCTTGCGTATATGGGCACAATTAGGTGTAAGGTATATAACCTTGACACACACGGGACATAATGGTTTGTTTGCGGAAGAAGATGCTTGTTGTCCCATACGCATTCTTGCTGATAATTGTTTGAATTAGCTTTCGCTTCCTCAGCTGGTAGTGGAGATCCTCTTGATCCGGTACATCCAGGAAATGGTTTATCGGAGTTAGGTAAAGAATTGATCAAAGAGATGAATCGAACAGGTAGTGAGTCCAATCCCTTTGTTGTACATTGACGGGCTCGCTAAAAATCGCTTGATTGTTACAGTCATGATTGATCTCTCTCATGTGTCTGATGAAACGATGAGACAGTCCATACAACTATCCAAAGCGCCCGTCCTATTTTCTCATTCGAACGCAAGAACATTGTGTGATCATCCTCGTAATATCCCAGATGACGTTTTGGACATGATAGGCAGTGAAGAAGGGAAAAACAACGGCGTGATGTGAGTGCATCTCGCCATACTGATTCCTACTAGAGTGCTGATCAGATTTTACGACAATGTCAGACACTGCGTGTTCTGTGATAAATTCGTTGGTCTCGAAGATCCCACTTTGGAAAAAGTAGCAGATCATATTGAGTATATAGCTAAGAAATGTGGTAAAGCTCATGTGGGCATAGGATCCGATTTTGGTAAGTACTCGTAATTCGCTTCTCTTCCCTCTTCCCAGGCTATCATTCGTGGCATGAAGCTATTAGCAGCTGGGCTGATTGTTATCAATGGTATATAGATGGCATAGATTATAGTGTCGAAGGGTTAGAAGATGCTACCAAGTATCCCGATCTCATATCAGAGATGATGGCCAGAGGTTGGACGGATGAAGAGATCATAGGTCTGATGGGAGGGAATCTGATGGGAGTCATGGATGAGGTAGATCGAGTACAGCAGCAATTGAAAGATCAGAAGCCTTCAGGTGCAGTATACGATCAGAGGACGGATCTGCCTGGTATATGGTTGGAAAACTTACCACAGTTGGCGAGAACGCATCTAGAAGAGAGGAATAAGTAAGATAGTATGGTAGATGCAACCGTGTGAAAGTTGATTTGACCAACATGTCATTTGTTTGGCTCCATCTTGAAGACTGAACCATTCGATCGAAATGAATGTGCCGTAGCGACTTCACTTCTGTAACAACTGACAACTACTACCATATTCATCAAAAGTATCCGTTATTTCCACATGAGCACCGCACCCCGTCATGAAACGCAGGAAACCAGCTCTGATCTCGACAGCTGAGCCACGTAAGTCAATATCTTGACTTCACTTTGATCCCCCTGAGATACTTCAACTGAGACGTCTGGCTTAGTGTCAGATGACGAGTTCATCACCGAGTCGAGGGCATCAGCAAAAGCTTATGCAGAGGTACAGAAGATCCAAGCTGAGCGCGAGAGGATCAAGGAGGATAATAAGGAGAGGAAGAAAAGAGGGGAACAAGCATTAACTCTACCTAAATTACCTGGAACGAAGCGGAAATCGGATGGTGTTGTCAGAAAGGGGCTATACGAGAGTAGTCCTAGTGAAGATGAGGACGAAGAAAGTTGGATAGAGTACGGGGAGGGAAAGAGGGTGAAGAAAAGGAAAAAGGATGAAGAATTGAAATATGAAGGTCGTGAGCCATCAGTTGTCATGTGGATCCTTCACCTCGCATGTGAGGGGCTGATGTGAAGGATAATAGAGGTCATTCTACCTTTCAATCCCATATACCACCTCTCAGGTAAGTGATGAGTCTTACATTGGCAGAGTCCTGCTGACAAGACGTTATAGGTTTACCGGATCCAGAAAACAAAGCGGCAGAAGCTCAAGCTGCCAAGCAGAAGATGATCGACAGGTTATCCGGGAGAAAGTCAACCTCGAGTCCTGTCAGGAGCTCTCCCACACCAGCAGACAGCAGTAGCCCCATCAAGTCGGCCCTCGGTATAGTCATAGCTAGCCAGGCCACTGATGGTAGCGAGGATGAGGGATTACTTGAAGAAGCTCCGGAAGGAGATTACGATGATGAAGAGAATGAAGTGATTGTGCCATGGGGACATACGGTCGAGGGAGAAGAAGGACATGGAGATGAGGTAGAGGAAGAAGGTGTATATTCTGAGGATGAAGAGCTGTTTGCTAGTGAGTCGAATACTTGACGTCTCGGTGTAATCAAAATGACATATCCCCTTAGAAACACCTACCCAGACTAAACCACAGAAATCGACATCACAAGGTGACCTTGAAATGGATGATCTGCCTCCTTACAGACCAACCTTCCCCTTCAGCGAAGAGCAGGCGAAAATAGGTTCATACCCCTTAGATGAGGATGCAACAGATATAGCTGTTCCTCAATCGATCAGTCGGTTTTTGAAGGCATATCAGCAGGTCGGAGCTAAATTCCTGTATGGACATTACAAGCAAGGGATGGGAGGGATATTAGGGGATGACATGGGGTAAGTTCACCTCAGTTTGAGGAGCTTACGCTGATATAACTTATGACAATAGTCTTGGGAAAACCATTCAAGTCATATCCTTTGTGAGTGAAAGTCGTCTGACTTGTGCTGATTATATAGCTCTCCGCCATCATGCGTAAAACAGGTACTTCAGCAGATCATCATAGGCGGAAACGAATGATAAGACAATCGAGTGAGAATCTCAATCCACGCCATTGGCCTACAGCTCTGATTGTATGCCCAAAGTCTTTGGTCGGAAATGTAAGTCTTGCTTTTTTTGAGTTGCTTTGCTGATAGATCTTAGTGGAGCAGGGAACTAGATACTGTGAGTATCTTTGGTTCAAAATATCTTAGGCTCATATTTCTCGTAGTGGGGCTATTTCGAATATGCTATTTGGAGATCCGACAACTGGTCAGATGTGCGAAGTTCATTCATACAGGGATTTCATGACATCAGTGAGTCTTAGATGGTACAACCCATCAGTTGACAATGATCAGTCTTGACTTCCTACGATACTGCACGAAATACCATCGAACACCTCAAGAGTATACCTTTATCGTAAGCTCCCATAATATCAATACCCATAGATTTCGCAGGCTTATGAATACTTTCTAGCGTGGTGATCGTTGACGAGGCTCATCGGATGAAAGAACCTCGAGCACAAGCTACTTTAGCCCTAAAGTCTATCGACTGCAAGATCTGTTTTGCTTTAACGGGTACGTTGGTGCAGAATAGGATGGATGAGATGTGGAGTGTGCTAGACTTCGTGAGTTCTGCGTATGACATCCCTTTGTCCAAAACTGATTCCTGATAGACTCACCGCGGGTGGGCTGGTACTCTAAAAGAATGGAAAGAGTTCGCTGTCAATCCTATCAAACGAGGGCATAGACACGAAGGTACTGCTGCAGAAGTCATTACAGCAATTGTGAGTCGCTCCAATCGCACCCAGTGCGACGCTGATATCCTGCTAGATGAGACTTGGTGTAATGACACAGAAGATCCTGCCTCATTTCTATTTGAGACGAGATAAGCGTTTGATCGCTCATGAAGTGAGTAATTTTGGCAGAGGTACTTGTCAACAAGACTGACTAGAATCTTAGCTTCCGGAAAAGCGGGATATGGTGGTTTTCTGCCCTTTGGCAGAGATGCAGATCTTCGCATATCGCAACCTCATAGCATCTGAAGGTGAGCGTATCCTTCATACATAAAAGCTGATCTATCCCCTAGACATTCAATTCTTGCTACGGCGCAATGATCCATGTGAATGTGGATCTGGCGAAAAGTGAGTTTTAGGTCATTGACGAAGCTGACAAATAAGGCGTATCAAATGCCATCATCCTGAAACGTCGAGAGGTGAGAAGGTCAATGAAGTGCTATTGAAAAAGTAAGTCTTGCGACAGTCTCACGTAACCTGACTACTGATCTGGATGTACTCTGATAGTCTAGCTGCTTGCAAGAAAGTTGCCAATGTAAGAGAATCTCCTTAGCTTGCTTTTGAGGCTGATAGCTAATTGTCTTTACAGCATTTCGGCCTGCTTTACCACGGTAAGTAATCCTTCAACGTGTCAATGTTAAATCTCTAACGGCTCTTATAGCGAAAGATGACTCGCCCCATACTGTGAGTATGAACCTGATGTTTGTAAGGAATCAATTATGTTGAAAGGTACCGCATAGCGGTCGATCAACCGACACTTCTTCAAGATATGCGTACGTATGGTTTTTGAGAACAAGGGATTGAGCTGATCATGCCCCATGAACAGACTGGGCAAGATTACGACTCGAAACAACATAATGTGGTGCAAGCTGCGTTGTGAGTGAAAATCGCACAGCTCACTGTTGTCTTTGCTGAATGTTCGTTGCAGGGATCCCGAAAACTGTGGAAAATGGACAGTGCGTTGCTTCATACAGTATCAGCAGGGGATTCTGAGTCGGTCTGATACTTTACTAGCTACTCGAACAAATGCTGCTTCAATGGCGGAACGATCCTGATGATAACAAAGGTGGGTCTTGTTGAAAGTCATACGAAAATTGACTGACTCTCAACCTGGTAGTCTTGATATTCTCGAACTCGGTACGGTTGCTCAAAATGATCTCCGAGTTCATCTCTACTTCATCTACATGTGAGTTCACGAAAAGAAAAGCAAATCACCACAGCTAATGCATACTGCAGTGGCTGGATTTGCATTCGACATGCTCACGGGTGAAGTGGGAAATACGGAAAGAATGAATATGGTAGATCGATTTCAAGATCGGAGTCAAGATCACTTCGTACTGCTCATTAGTACTCTAGCGGGAGGTGTGGGATTGAATTTGACAGCTGTGAGTGACTCAGTAGATCAAGCAGAGCTGACTGGTTAGGCGAATAAAGTAGTCATTTTCGACCCGGATTGGAGTGAGTGGACCTGAACGTTGACTGAGCTGACATTTCAGATCCCGCCAATGACCTTCAAGCGATGGACAGAGCATTCCGAATAGGTCAGAAGCGTACTGTGTGAGCTATTCAGCGTGCGAAATATAGGCAGAACTCCAAGCTGACAAGCTCAATGCAGTGATGTATATCGTCTCATCGGACAAGGGACCGTCGAAGAGCTCATGTATGAAAGACAAAGTGAGCGAGATTCCTCGCTGGTATTATATGCGTATTGATCTTAGTGCCGTAGTCCACAAACAGCAAAGATCCCGACAGTTGAATGACGGTACTTTCGAAAGCCGTATCCATCAAGGTTTTGATGGGGCCCGAACAGAGAAAGACCAAGGTGAACTCTTCGGTATACAGAATATCTTCCGCTTTGACCCGAGGGGTTTCGTATCTCGAAATGTGAGTATATTGTCTCCCAATGGTCCAGGAAAAAGTTGCATACTGATGGCTCAACAGATAGAACGAGTTAGACAAGCAGAAGATCGGTTTGTACAGGATCTTATTGAAGCTGAATACATCGACTCCGAGGGGGAAGATGAAGATGATTCGGAAGTAAGTATTCCATCCTCTTCATCGGAAAGACACATCCCATCTCGCTTACTGAGTCTCGGGCTCTCCAGGACGAAGCTGGCAAAGCTATGAAGAACGAGCGGAAAGCACGAGATCTACATAGAGCCCACTTGAGAGCTGCTAGTCAGAGAGGTGGCGATAATGACGCGGTATCGCGAAGGCGAGAGGAAGATGTCGTAAATGATATATTGGGTCATGGTAGTATTAGTAAGTCTCATCTTTGGCTAGTGGATTCTGCAACGGGCACTGATGAGACATTCTTGCTAGGTGCAAAGAAGGATAATGACGATATCCTACAAAAGTTGGGCGTCAACAGTGAGTTGTGAAACCCCTGACATCTCGACCTCATTGCTAAATACTTTCACGAGCAGCTCGAATACATGAACAAGCGTTCCGAGATTCGCCTGAGGAAAGAGCAATCTACGAGATTGGGGTACAGGTCAGTCGGACTTTTGCATCTTCAGTCGAATACAGCTTGCTTACTAGGATCGACACATTCAGGTTCTCCGTGATAATCCGGATCTAGCGAGGAAGATCAAGGCGAATGATCTAGGCAAGTTAGGTCGTTCAGTCGTAAGGCGCAAGAAGGTTATCGATACGGATAATGCTCATGATGTCGAGCCATGGAAAAAGAGAATACAAGAAAGGACGGAGAGAGCTAATTCGGAAAACTCGAAAGAAGCTCAGAGGGTTTTGGCTGAATTGAGCGATTGATCAGTGGGCAGTATGACATACATTTATATCCTGCATTTATACCCAGATGTATGCCTCATCAGATATTTTGGTATCCTGATTTCAAATGGTATATAGTATACCTTTAATGTATCTTGATATCTTCCACGATATATCGAAAGGAAGAAATGTAAAAAACCCATCTATGAATTGTATTTACTCTAGGTTATTCTATATACATATAAGTATTCTTGTATGAGGTTTTACTTCAACCCGAAAAGAAAAGAGATTGTATCCGTCCATAGATACCTTGATTGGTATATTTTGGTTTTTTTTTTCTATCTAGCCTTGAATACTCTATCAGGTACATTCTCACCGTCTATATGTCTTCTTACATTCTCACTCCTCATGATAGCATTGGGATCAACACGTTGAAGTACCGATCTGAAATCGTTGAATTTGGGGTAAATGACCTCGAGATCTTTGGGTCGAAGTGAATGTTGTTTGGCCCAGTGGGGTCTACCACCGTGTGATGCAAGGAGAGAAGCGAACTTTTCGTGGAATTTACGGTATGGGACTGCTAAACCGTATGGTCTGATTACACACCATGAAATCAGTCAAGAAGTAATTATGAAGAATAAAGATTGAGGTAAACTCACCGATAAGTGACGACACCAATCCAGCATGTCTCTCTTCCGTAACTGGGACTCAACCAGATATCGTCTTGGGCGGACCATCTGATTTCTATCGGGAAATGGACTCGTAATCCATCATGATCTGCTGCCTCTTGATCTAGCCATACTCGCATTTCTTCTAAACACTGTTTAGCTTGGGATGCATCGATAGCCCATTCAAGAGCGTATTGAGGGAACTAAGTAGTAAAAAACGATGGTGATTAGTTGAGTTGCTTGAGGGAAGAGGGAATCGATAGATGGAAGATCAAGGTGTGAAGGGAAAAGGAGAGAAGCTTTAGTTGAGACTCACCAAACAATCGAAATTTAAAATCTTATACCCATCATCAACTACTTCACTTTCCTGCTTCGACAACCACCATGCCCATCTACCGACGAATGGAGTGAAAGAAGGGAATATACGAGATACGAAAAGGAAGAATTGGGTAACATGGAATCCAAGGATGTGAGCGAGGAGAGAAGTAGTAGGTTGTGCAGGCTAAACAATGATCTTAATTACCTTCTTCTTTCATAAACGATAAGCGATCAAAGCAGTGTCGCTTGACTCACTTGATAGGTTCTATTGGCTCTACCAACGATCATACCTTTTCCATCAGGATACCACCATACTCTAACGTGTTCAGCACTCTTTTTGATCTCATCCAAATTGTCCAATACCTCGTCGACCGACTTGGGTTCTTTTGTCTCTTTCAATCTGAAAGCTTCCTCTACCTCAATCTCAACTTCCAACATCAATCCAGTCGCGCCCAATCCACATAGACTAGCTTTAAACAAATCGGGATCGTCGTTGGGAGACACCTTCACGACGGGTGCACCAGGTAATGGCAATACCAAAACCAACGATCGAACATGCTGAGATAAGACTGGGAAGGTAACACCTGATCCGTGGGATGCGGTTGATATCAATCCACCGATCGTTTGATCGGATATCGATCCGATGTTAGGTAAAGCCATTGGAGGCGATGTAGCTGCCAGGGAAGAATGAACTTGATGAAGGGTAGTGCCTGCCATGAAAGTTGCAGAATGTTTTTCGTAATTGATCTAATGGATCAAAAAAGTTTGATAATCAGTATATGACGATGAATATGTATCGTCATATCAAGAAATGAGTTCAAGTATCAACTCACTTTGACGACACCTTTCAATCCTTCCATCCTGATTAACCATCCATTCGTACATGCCAAATCAGATGGCGAATGACCCACACCAACAGGATGCACCCTCGCACCTTCCCTTCTGGCCAACTCGATGATCTGTCTACACTGCAACGCCGTCGTAGGAGCGAACACCCTCTGGGGTTGACATTTAAACGTTTTTGCCCAATTGGTAAATGTAGCTTGAGGTGAGGAGGTCGGTATCGATATGGATTCTAGAGACTGTTGTAGTTGCTGCGACGATACAGCGCCGAGATCTTCGGACATGATGAACAAGCACTATACGATATGCAAAGGAAGTTGGAAAGGGTATACCAAGTGAGCTAGAACAATGATCGTGGTCGTTTTGATGGTCAGATCGGCCGATTGTCAATTATCGATCACTCGATTATATCTCTGAAGCCGTTATGCTGTATGCTGATATTTTGATAGTAGCGATGAGGATGGGTATAGGATGTCAGATCGACAGCTTGATATATATTCCCAACGAGGTATATGTGAGGAGAAACAAGGATGACGGGATGGATGAATAAATGTGTTTGATCGATGGCGATTTTCAGTTGAATTCCTAATTTTCAATGTTGGGTTTATTTACCTGATTACTCAGAGCCCATGAACCCTGAATCACATTAGACACCGTACTTGTACCGAGTACCCCCGTTCACCGTTCAATCCGGACTATCTTCCTGATATGCATGCACCATCTTGTCTCATTTCTCACACTCCTGCATACAGACACATACACAAACCCCGACCGATGACCGACCCGGATATGAGATTGTTTCAACATAATGCAAGAAACTAGACGAATATATGCTATGTAACTAATCTGTAATCACATCATCACCCATCACCCATCGCAGATCGGTTCACCGATTTCATTCCATTTTATTTCGATTGCCAAATTGTCCATACTGTATCCTCTGATGACGAATCGTTTCAAACATGTGCAAACTTAAATATAACATCCCCTCTTATCTCGTTGGAAGGAATTTTGACCTGCATACCATCACAAATCATCATCAGTACTCTCATCTTGCATTCATGCAAAGCAATAGGACACTTACGCTTCTCGATACATCTGTTCATCCGTTCTCTGATATTCGTGCAATTGGCAATGATCACATCACATCAGCACTTGTAAGCTTGGCATCGTCCATACTATTCGGCGATGACCGATGCTCGTCAAACTCACCCTGAAAACACATATACCGGCAAAGATCGCAGCGGTGAAGACGAGTGAATCGTACACAAACCAGAATATGAACCATGCTAAAAAAAGGAGTAGATATTAAGTTCAGTTCCTGCTGACATCATCTAGAAAGTAGACTAAACCTACAGCTTGTTGGCCAACCCAACAATTCGGAAAACTGAGCACAATCCGATGTATTCCTCTTGTCGAACAGTCTTTCGTCTATGTAGTCCCATACCACGTAAAAGAGATTCATCACTCCAACAAAGAGGACTGTGGAGCAATTTAAATGTCAGCAATCTGGCAGAACTCTGTGAGATAGTCAGTCGATCGACATACCGAAGAATCGTAGAGCCTACGATATTAATATATTGAGCACTATCAGAATTCACTCCTTCTCGTCTTCATCATGCATACACCCTGATGTACTTACATTTCCATGATCACCAAACCATAGTCCAATCAAGAGAGCCTCACATCCTATTATACTCGCGTATGCGCTGTTGTCTCAAACCATCAGTCAATTCACTTCTCGCAAAAAGGAGCATTACACTCACATCCAATGATCCGCTCTCAGTACTGGCACTAGTAATCCAAAATGCAATACCAAAGCACAAGCTTTCGAAGCGACGATGTTGACTAGTTTCGAGATTTAGATCTTATTCCATGATACTCATCTCGGTAAAAAAAATCTGAACTTACATCCGGAAAACTAAATCATAGATCAGCAACTACAGTATATCCATCGATTTCTAAAATACACTTACAATGAACAGAAATCCAACTATCGATGAGCCGATATATCCAGAAGCCAAAGTCGCTACTGCACTTGGACTCCAAAATGTCTGAGCGAAGGTAGGCATAGCATAGGGATTACGTGGTATTCTCGGTGTGGTCCTCATCAATCCCATGACGTGTGTCGCTCCTCCGTCGTTTGGATCAATACATATACTGACCACATGTCCACCGCAGATTAGACCCATCGTCAAATGACTGAGCTCATGCACTCCTACGGTGAATAGCTATACATTTCCCGTCAGTTGAGGAATCACAAGGTCAATATAGTAGAGAAAGGGTGGTAGAATTTTCAGAGGATATGGACGGACTCACCTTCAACCCCGCTATAGCATCCCTTAGTATCGGTAGATTCCACGCTATGAGAATAGCCAAAAACATCACACATGCTGCTATCACCGTATTCGTCTCTGACGGCAGATAATCATATCAGCGATGATCTTGGAGTTGTATAACACAACTTACGAAATGAGTTGGGTGTTATATTAGCTCTTGCGACGAAGGAGTGGAGATTAGAGCTTGAAGAGTTGGCGACCTCTAGTATAGGCTGCGGTATCGTTTGAGGAGGCATGGTGGTTAAGTGAAGTTGGTTTTGGGATATAGGTTGATTGACAAGGTGAAGAACAAGTATACAAGATGATGGTCTCGAAATCCACAACGATCTTCTTGATAGTCCGACTCGATCTGATATGTCTACTGTCTGACTTCTCTGTATGAAAGGACGAGCTGACCGAATGTTGTCGTGGGTGATTTCCGAGAACGGTTGAGAAGGTTGATAGTCAAAGTGCTTCGAACTCCTTTCTGGTACGTGTGTATATCCGGAATGGGGATTGACCAGGTGAACAGTCTTGTCTGATAGGGTATGAGTACGCTTATAATGATGAGAATGATCTAAGGATGTCTGATGATATGATTGATGGTATGGGTAAGTTAGTAAAAGTGATTGATGTATGTTCATGTTTATGCAAAGGGAAGTCACGATAGACACTGTCCGATTCGTATGCATGTATGGTCCCATCCCATACGTGTGTATTGTTGTTGTTGTTGTTATCGTTGATTCATGTTCTACATATATCCATGCTCAAAATTTCAATCTTTTTGGACATGTTTCCGCTGTACCTCGTCCTCGTCTCCCTTTGATACCTCACCCAGGCCCCCTTTTGATGGTGATCGGACTTCCGCTTGCGTATGAGCTCGAGGTATGTGGTCAGTCGTCTGCACACAGCTATGAGGGTCCCAGCATGAGATGCATCTGCATGGGCTTAGCCTATATGGTATGATGTTAGCATGTTAGCATACTGACCTGCCACAAGCGGATAGAGTGGTCAATCTCCGTCACAGCACCATGTCCATTTGATTCCGTGCTCATCCCTACCTCACTCCCATTCCCATCAGTCAATCAGTCAGTCGTGAGCTTGACGTCAAACGAAAGGGCGTGGTATCCCCCTTCTAAACATACATCGTATACTGAAAAATCACCCTCAAAATGTCCGCCCCAGCTGCTATCCCCACTCCTCCCGCTCCTATCGCCGCTCCCATCCCAAGCGAGGACCAAATTGCCAGGAAGGTAAGCTTTCTATTTGATGGTGTGGTCACGAGTCTTGGCTGATTTGATTCATGTCATTGTTGCAGTTCGACAACTGTGTAAGTGCTAGATCGTTCTACATCTTGCGAGGGAAGGCGGTCTCGAAGAAGATACTCAGGAGAGAAGGCTTGGGAGAAACACGTTGCTGGTAGATGGTGAATAGTGAGAGTTAATCCGAACTTCAATAGGTTGCCGATCTTCTTGTAAATGCTGGTCTCGGTTTCGGTGTTGGTGTAGTGGCTTCAGTCCTGCTCTTCCGAAGTGAGTCCGGCTCTTCATGTTTCTCAGCAGGTCTTCAATCCCTCCTCCAATTCGAGAGGGCCGCAGCTTTCTTACTTGAGGAATCTTCGCTAATATGAACCTGTTCCTTACAGGACGAGGTTGGCCTGTAGCTCTTTCCACTGGGTGAGCTCACTCACTCTCCTCTTTACATGATCTCTCCACTGACACTGTTCCAGTTTCGGTGCCGGTGTCGCCTACTCAAATGTGAGCAACTGATGGAGATCTGCGATTATGATGACTACATAGCTAATACAACGGTGCTATAGTGCAACTACTCCCTCAACCCTTACGTCCTCCCCGGTACCAAAGTGCTTCCTGCCAACAAGTCATAGGGATAAGCATGTAATAGAGGAATGGAGTAGATGCTATGCATACAAAGTATGGAACATTTTTGGGTGGTTGTCTGAGACTATCAGATATACTGGATGGTAGTCTCACGTCCAATGTCCATTGAGAAACGTTATATATATCATTCCGTTATACCTGTGGGGATTGTACAGAGTACCCTATCGAGTTGTTGAGTCTGACCGCTGAGAGACATGCTCCTTCCCCTGTACTTCCCAAGGTACACCTCCCACCTGACCGATTCTCTCCTGGGCAATCTTCGCATCTGTCGTATCTCGTGGTATTTTCCGCTGCTCCTCTCCCAGCATAGCTATCAATGAAGCAACACTTGCACATCAGTTCGGTACATTCCGTATAACTAGGCAGCTCTTTAACATACTTCGTCTGTACAGGATAGCTGTCGTCACCACTAGGATAGGAAAAGATACGATGATTGTCTGTTGAAATAGACAAGCGTTAGTATCTGCCGTTCTCCAAGGAAAATGGCAACAAAAACTCACTCTCAGACGTTTCGCATCAGCGTTAAGGGGTTTTGACATTTTGGTAGACGGTGTACAGGAAGTTAGTAGGCTGTTCAAATTATCAAGATGCATCGAGCAAGGCTAAATAAATACAGCATCCAGCAAGGTTGCACCTCATTTAATGGTTGAAAAGAATAACATCCGGTCGAACCTTACGTAACAGATCCCGGATAGCGAGATGGACGATTCTACCCAAGTCTGCATCTAACTCTGTCTCCCTCTTCACCTCGTCCACATCTATCGTCTTGATATATCCATATCATACCTTCCACAGCCATCAGTCGGAGACAACTCACAGCCAAGACGACACGCTGGCTCAGAGGCCATCTTGTTCTTTCTGATTTTCTTTCTTGTATCTACTGAAATATATCAAGCTCACAACCCTCGCCATCTCGTCTTCTCCCTACCACCTCAGTCACGACTGTTGACGTGGAAGAGGACTAAAGAGGACTATACTGAAGCAGCTGAAGACTGACTGGTAAGTCAATGCCGATCACAGAGTCGCTGATGCATCTATAACATCGAGACTCATCGTCAGATCCTCGTGCTGATACGAGTTCTCTCTACTCAGGCCACTAATCCCTCGAACCCTTTTGGAATACCGTCTTATACCGTACCAGGTAAGTCTTGTCTTGTCAAGTCCGCTGACTCTTTATTGACTCGCATCTTCTGACTGTTCTGACTTAGGATGTCACACTTCCCACCATTCCCACCCACCCAATCCGGTCGATATTCTCCCAGCCGAGCTTATAACGATAGACCCCCTTTTCCACCGCCTATCCCTCCCATCCCCCCTCGAGATTTCCCACCATACCCATATCCAAATTCGGCACCACCACCTCCTCCATCTGGTTATCGGCCATATAACGGGTATCCACCTGAACCTCCTAGACCTCCTTATCCTGCATATGAACAACCTCGTCCGTCTTACGAAGATCACTATGATCCATATCAACCATCCGCCAACTCTTACAATGCAGTGCCACCTGCAATCCGTATACCTTCCGGGGGCTACTCTGCAGCATCCGCTATCGAGCCACCTAGACGACAATCTAGACAATCATCACCACCTCCCCGAAGGTCAATTCCGCCTCATGCCCGATCAGACTCCAGATCTACACCATCTGGTCCACCCGATCTCACACTGTTGACCCACCCTACTACGGTTAATATCGGAGGCTTCACGGCTGCTGTGCATTCCCTTCCTCCCTCTCATCTTCCCATCACCAAGTATGTGTCTCTCAATCGAGATGATGCCATCGATCTTCATCGACAATTATGCTCTACCCGCTCATCCGTATGGTACGCCGATGGATCGAGCAGAGCCGGAGAAGCTTGGTGTGCTGCTGTGGAATGGAAAGTCAACTCGAATCTTTCCGGAAGTAAGATGAGAGGACACATACTGGGAGGAGATGCTCTGGAATCTGAATTCGGTGGGATTTACAAAGCTGCAGAAGGATTTAGAGAACTTCTCCAACAATCTATCAAGGACGGTGTGCCGATCTCACATGAGCTCACGGTATTTTGCGATTCTCAAGCGGCCATCATTGGTATCGACACCTCTTCACGACTGGAAGCTGTGAAATTTGATCAGCTTTGGCGAGAAATCTGTACCGAATATCTCCATGCTCATATGACGCTTGTCTGGATCCCAAAGGATAGTGGTGTAGAGGGTCATAATCTCGCGGACAAGATCGCTACCGTTGGTGCAAGCAATTCTTATCTCAAGAGAAGAAAGGAGAGAACGTTAGCAGATATTTACATGCGACCCGGAGGTGGAGAACCCGAGCCATCTGCCAGCTCAGAGCCTGGCCCTTGGCAAAGAGGAGATTCAGAGCCATCTCGACCCAGATTGCCATTCGATCGCCCCGTGCCAGCTGCTCTTTCACCACCTATCCTCACAAGTGGCGAGCCTGGCGAGTACAATGATCTCGAACTCGATCTTGGCGCAATGCCACAGCCTTCGGCAGCTATGGATGGTGAAGATGAAGGCATTCAGCCTCGTGAAGGTGCGATCTTCGTCACTCAGTGAGTCATCGTCAGTACGTGGAACAACGACATTTTACTGACTTCGCCTTAGCTTCCCACATGAAGCGTCAGCTAAAGATATCGGGATATTGTTTGCACAATATGGAGAAATGTAAGTATTTATGGTTTAAATTGGCTCTTATATACCTATGTTGACGACATTATCCAGCGTCGCCGTCGATATCTTCCACATTTCCCCGGCTCTTCCTCGTTACGCCAACGTCACTTACAGCGACCCTGCATCTGGTATCGCAGCCATCCATGACCTTCATCGCAAGCCTATCAACCTCGATTCACCGTTCGCGCGAGAGAATGAGGCTGATCTGGACTTCTGGAAAAACTGGGCTGGTCAATTGACGGTGGTGTTGCATGAACCCCCTCGTATAGTCCCCGCCGCTGTGGAAGCCGACTTCCCTGATCTGCCTGACTGGGCGAGAGGAGAGAAGGATGCTGCTCACAAGAATGAAGAGGACGAAACGATGGAGGTTGAAGGGCAGATCAAAGAGGAAAGAAGTCCCAGTCCCGAGATAGAAAGTAGGAAGCGAGAGGGGGAATCGCAGCCGGAAGACAATATTGGGTCAGCAGCAGAATCGTGAGCTCCAAATATACGGAGTTCGAAAATCGTGACTGACAATCAGTTCTCTTGCAGCATTGCACCACCTTCACCCAAGCGTGCACGACAGGATATCGATGATACCACTCCGAACTCTGCTGCAGAGCAGCAACTTCCTAAAAAATCTGATCCTGTTCCTACTGCTGACTCCACTCACATTGTGCCTGCTTTGACTCAAAGTGCTGTGTCAAACCTGACGGAAGACTCACCAACCTCTCAAGACCCTACAACAAGCAAGATCGCATCTCCTCAAGTGGCTGCACCACGAGACACTCCACCGGTCATCGGGCTGCCTCCTTTCCCACCCACTCTGAAGGCTAATGATAGAGCAAAGGTACCCACTCCTCAAGCTCAACCCATCAGTCTGGCACCTATGAATGGTCATACTTCCTCTCATCCGACAAACACATTGCCTCCTACACCTTTGACTGCTGAAAAACCCTCCATGGGTGCAAGTACCCCTTCAAGATCTCCTCGACAATCCACACCTCAATCAACCACATCAAGCTCAGCGAAACCTGCAATCACGAATTCCGCTTCGGAGCCGCAGGAAAGTCCCATCAAGATTAGTGCTAAAACCCTTCGAGCTCACTTAATCTTGGTCCAGAACTCACTATCAAAGCACGGGATTGACAATTGGATCGCTCACACCTGTCTCATTGCTCATGATATTGATCACGCCCGACGAGCGCTTCAAGCCGACCTCTACGCTACGGACGAATGTTTCATATCTGGACGAGACCTCGAACGTGCTCTCTCTGCGAGAGGCTTCACACCTCCAAGAGTGGACGCGTTCATCACCAAAGTACTGAAAGTTTTAGATGGGATCGCTGCTGCGGAAGAACCTGAATCTGATCAACCTGATTCTGACGAGGATATCGAACGATTACAATCTGAATTGACTGAATCACTCAGTAATTACCCTAACGAAACTAAAGAAGCTATGACCAATGCAGCTAGAGTGATGGAATTTTTAATGCGAGGTAAAGAATTACAAGAGAAGAAAAGACTCGAGGTGGAAAGAAGGGTGAAAGTCTTGGAAGGGATGGTCAAAGTTGGTGAAGTTGTTGGAGGAGTGGTTCGATACTTATTGACCGAAGATAAATAGTCACTGAAGTTACTGAAAAATTGGTTATGATAGTGGGAAGTATCTTGATCCTTGTTGGTTACTTGTTTCTAAGGATGAAGGACGAAATGATGGAAATGTGGTCCTTGAGAGTGATGATGATGAATATGTATCTTATATACATGTATCACGATCTTATTGATCGGATGAGGCATAAGCTTGAGTAAGCAATGCAATTGATATAAATTTAACTAATGGGTAATGGTGAACAATCTGACTGTAGCTGAGTCAACTCATGCATCAACGCACGGATCACTCACTGACTTTCCTCCTTCAACAAGTATAGCAATATCGATGTACACTCTTCCTCTTCCTTTTCCTTTCCTCTCTTTCTCCATCTGACATTTCTTCACTGTGTCTGAGGTAATCCATAGTGAATTGTCAATTGACTCACCCAGAGTCATCTCAAAATACTCCAGTCGACTAACACACGATCGAAGACCTTTAGCTTGTGAGCAGCCTCGTTCATAATTCACCACCTTCGCCACCCGGCATGTCTTCCTCGACAACCAAAATCCCCATGTCCAACCCTGGTGAGTGTTTTCGTCATCTCCGCGATTGATCAAATCGGCCACAAGCTTATATATATCAATAAGGACCTTGGACTGGTACGGAACTCCACTAATGAAGGTGAGGATCAATGGAGTAATCACTTCTCTCAGACTTTAGGAAAGGAGGTTACAAGACCTCTTCAAGGCAAGGGTATGATTCTAGCTGATGCGGTGAGTGACGTGCAGGGAATATCCAATCATTTTGCTGATTTCTATTCTTCCAGATGGGTACCGGCAAAAGTCTGATTGTTCTGGCTCTTATTGAAGCTTCAGTCGGAGCGATAGATGAGTGGATGAGCGGTAAGCACATCTTCCTTCCGCCTTGCATCGTTATGCTGAATTTGCGATATTGCAGTATCAGTCATCTTGTCGGAAGAGCCTACCTACCGACTTCCCAAGGAATATCCGATGTCCAAAATCTTCGTTGACGATGCACCCTCAGATAATCCGATTATACTCGCTGGAAAAGGCCGTTTCTGGCGAGAACCTGAAGAAATTGATTCCATCTACCATACCACCTCAGCCACTTGTCAGAAATCCAGAGCCACTCTGCTCGTGTGTCCCAAATCGATAGTTGGCGTATGGGAAGAAATGATCGAGAATCACTGGAAAGGTAGAAATGGCAAATGGTGAAATCCTACAGAGGTACTCAGACCTCAAGACCGCCCTTTAATCGTATATAATCACTATGAGAAGCAGAAAGAGGAGAAGATAGATAAACTCAAGAATGCTTCGATCGTCATTACAGCCTACGACGCTCTTACACTCAGCCACAGAAAGAAAGGGCTTCTTCATAAACTGCTCTTCTATCGAGTCGTGTTGGATGAGGGTCAGTGAGTGTTATAATCAACTATTTAGAGCTGAACGAATGTTAACCTTTCATCACACAGTCATATCTATAACAGCAAGACTCAAAGGTTCAAAGCTGTCGAAGCTTTACACAAGCGTCATGTTCACGTTCTCACTGGCACTCCAGTGCAGAATCATTTATCTGAACTTTACGCCTACGCTAAACTTTTCAATCTTCCGAGTGGTCTCACGTCTCAATCCTTTTTCGAGGGTAACATCACGTCACCCGCTCTACTTAAGAACACCATTGCCATTCGAAAGTTTGGCGAGATCTTCTCACTTCGAAGACTCAAGAAAGACCTCGGCGATGTGAATCTGCCCTCGAAAACCATCAAGGTGTTCTGGCTGAGTAAGAAAATGCTCATAGAAGCTTTGGAAGGGGTAGAAGATAGGTCTCTAGTACCTTGGACCAGTAGCACCAGTGGTGCTGAAGATAAAGAATCTCGAGCAGAATGGCTCACTACCTTTAGGACTCGAAGAAAATATTGGTGGGCAAAGAAGTATAGACCTATCACTGCTAAAGAATCCATCAAGATGAAATGGTTCCGATTTTTCCTCGAAAAGCAAGCTCATGGGAAGATCGTCGTATTGTAAGTGAAATCTAATGAGCGCAACAGACAAAATGACTGACAATAGCATTTTCCAGCCACCATTGGAAGCATACCGCCAAGATGTGAGTCACAGATTGGAATTATCAGATCGAGTGCACTGATCATTGATGGAATGTGTACCTTAGGGCGGACAAGATCCTCAAAGAAATGCAATACGGTATCGTCTATCTGAAGGCTAACATGAGCATCGAGGATCGAGTCAAATACACTGAGAAGTTTAACAAGGATCCAAAGCAAAAATTGTGCTTATTGGCGTCAATCAAGGTCGGAGGTGAAGGGTTGTCTATGGTTGGCGCGTCAGCCTGCGTCTTCTTGGACCTCATGTGGTAAGTTATCCACATTCCTGCGAGAAAGGTGGGTGATCTAAAGTATTGGTAATAGGAACCCTGCTTGGCATGCTCAAGCGATGGACCGACTTGTAAGTTATACATTGTTTTTGAGATCATCTATCATCTCTATGGGTGTACTTGTACATCTAACCGTGACCAATCATAGCATCGACAAGGCCAGATCAACCCCGTCACGGTCTACATGCCCATGACTCGAGCTACTTACGAAGAAGAGATTTGGCTTCGTCAAGATGCCAAACGAGGCTTTTTAAATTTGATTTATCCAAATGATCCACCTGGAAAACTGCGATTATGTGACTATCCTCCTGAACTGTTACAATGGCTCAGAGATAACCCAAACCCCCAAGAAGAAGGTAATGAAGACGATGAAGTTGATGAAAGCCATGAAGCGGAATATCACGAGTCCCGCAAGATCGATCATCCCTTCTGAAGCGCCGCTGTGTATGACCAATCTTGGAGTGAACCGTGTCGTGAACTTACACATTACATACCTGCATATACTGACCTATATATCTATCCTGACGATTTCTGTTGACTATCCTGTTTACGTCTCTTATCATATGCATGTTCACATAATACTCATCATAAACAAACACACTTTCATAGGCACCATCACGTACGGTGAGAAACACCCTCACATTTGCTCTTAGCAGGAAGCTCTTGTGCAGGTGAGGATCGCTGAGAATGAGATGCACGGGCGCATGTCATGTTCAGCACAGACCTCTTTGGTTCATTCAATGGCGACGTTCGTGATCTTGGGCCCGCTCACTCTTGTCTTTTCTTTTCCTTTCTCTCTGGCCGATCGATATCCTATCGCAATCCTACCCTGCTACATTTCTTTGGCATGAGTATAAGAGACACACCCGTAGCTCGCTTCTGAATTTACTTCCGATTTTCGCTTTCAACTTTATCCACCAGAAATACTGTGATACTATTCCAGCTGCATTCTTAATATTGCCGTAACGTCCAAGACAATTGATATCAGGATCGATTGTTTGAACATCCAAGATGATGCCGCCGCCGGGTATTCCTCCTAGCAACCCTGGTAAGTTCCTTGACAGTTGCGCTTAGCTTTTTGAAATTGATGCTATACACGTTTAGGTAATCACACTGGCAAGTATCTTCTGCAACATCAACGAACCAATGTCACCAAAATCCTAGCCAAAGAATTGGATTACGAATCTCTTCTCCAAGCAATCGTCCGGTATGACGAGTCCCTGCGTGATTGCCAAACGTTGGAGCTGTCAGCTATCCCTCAGCTTTGGCACAGAGTGAAAGACACAAATTGGGTGAATGTCATCACAGAGGAAGTCTCTGTTGATAAAGTAAGACCTGGACATGGTAGAGGGTTAGTCCTAGCTGACGAAGTGAGTTATACCTGCATTCCATTGTCACACTATTTTCCCGTACATTGATGTTTGACGGCCTTCCAGATGGGCACTGGCAAGAGCCTCACAGTCCTTGCCGTCATAGAATCAACGCTCATAGCAGTAGATGACTGGTTCAATAGTAAGCTGCTTATCCATCAGAATGAACAGTACAGCTGATTTTCGGATTAGTACCATTACCTAGGGGGAATGTTGATGTTCCCATTATCCGATTGCCACTAGGATGGAACGAGAGCCAGATCATCCTTGAGAGTTCATTTTCGGAGGACCGTCCTGCCAAGAAGCCAAGAATTCAAACAGAAGATACGTGCTCTGCACCGAAACTCGCTCAATCAGAAGGCTGTATGCCAAAACCTAGAGCCACCGTCAAAGTTTGCCCCAAGTCGATAGTTGGTGTATGGGAAAACACCATCAAAGAGCATTGGAAAGGTAAAAAAGTGTTTAGTGGAAACTCATGGGCTCAATCCTCTACTCCAACAGAAGATAGAATTCTCTTCGTATATAATCACTACAAGGAAAAAGACTATACCGGTCAACCCTTCGATGATCCTCACCTCGTATGAGGCGTTGATCGACAGCTGGAACAGCACTGGTCCTTTGCATCAATTAGCTTTCTATCGAGTTGTTCTCGATGAAGGACAGTGAGTGATTTGGCTGAAAAGGGAGTATGCCCATAGTAGTCCAGGACGCTAAATTGCACGCTGTTCTAGTCGAGCCAAAAACCACAATTCTAAAACTTTCCGAGCCATCAAGTCTCTCCAATATCGTCATCTTCATGTCGTCACTGGTACACCTATTCAGAATCGTCTTACTGAAATGAACTCATACTTACAGCTTCTCGACGTGCCTTCGTCATTGACGGAATTAGCGACTTACATAGGAGTCTGCGTTCGACCTGCGCTTGACAAGGATAAGCCTGATTCAAGTGCTTTACGTCAAATCGGTCAGATATTCACGACAAGACATTACAAAAGGGATTCGACCGAAATGATCTTGCCATTCAAACATGTACATGTATTTTACTTGCCTGAAAACCAGGCCACTCCCGACTATCCTGTCACTTATGATGAAGAGATCATGGAGCCACATAGCTCGAGTCAAAAGAAGGGCGAGGATATGGACACCACGGCACGGGAACGATGGCTGGCCAAGCTCTCCTTTAATGGAAAATTGCGATTCAAAACGAAATACGAGCCACTCACGTCCAGTAAATCTTCAAAAATCCAACGGCTCCGTCATTTTGCTCAGGGAGAAGGTCTAGAATTTGGGAAGGTAGTATTATTGTGAGTCAAATTCAGTCATCATGCTCATGGCCCACCATGGAGTCTGTTGCTGAAGCCAACACATCCAGCTATAATTGGGGACACACCGCAACAGTGTATGTAAGCTATTGTCGTGAAAGTATACTGATCGCTAACACCAATACAACTTGAAAGGGCAAGGAGAGTCATGCTCTCCATGGGTTATAGAGTGTTGGAGCTGAAAGCATCCCTCAAATGCCCCGAGAGAGGAAAACTAATCGAAAGATTCCATGAGATTAAGGATGGGCAAGTCTGTCTACTGTCGTCCATCAGAGTCGGCGGGGAAGGGTTGTCTATGATAGGTGCCAACGCATGCGTTTTCCTGGACCTCATGTGGTGAGTGAGAGTCGTATTCCGGAGAAGCCGCTCGAGAGCTGATAACGATTCTCCAAGGAATCCAAGCTGGCACGAGCAAGCCATGGACCGGCTGGTAAGTGGTTCATACATGCTCATACAGTACGACAAGGCTAATTGATCCACTCAACACATGTTCGATGTGACCACTTCAGCACCGACCAGGGCAGACAAAGCCCGTTCACATTTACATGCCGATAACCCAACTGTCCTACGAGGTAGGCATCAGGTCTGCCCAAATGCTCAAGAAATCTTTTGTCAATATGGTATATGTCGAAGACCCTCCTGGGGACTTAAGTCCTTCTGATATCCCAGTGGAGTATCTGGAATGGATTCAAAGAATGATGGACACCCATGAAGAAGACAAATCAGATATCTCAGCCGAATCCTGATTTCTTTATTTTTCGTACTTAAAACCTGTATATACTGCACATTTTCCTTTGTATTTCCCTATTTTCAGCGAGACCTCAGGACACACCACATTTATCATCATCTTGAATGAATCGGCTTGACGTGTGTGGTCTGTAGACAGTCGAAATGGCTATTATGAACGTGCTAAAAAACGTTTGATTAACCACGATGGTGACTCCATCTGCAATGATATACATAATTTGATGACTCAGACTTTATTGATTACTAATGCTATGTCAAAATGGTCATATCAAATGGTATCTATACTATATAAACAAACAGGTAAATGTCAACAGGTAAAATAAGGAATGCTATATCCAACTCATAAGAAATCAATCAATAATGTGCTCCACACCCAAGCATTTCTTCCAAATCATCGGACAAGCGGTACTCGTGTCCCTCAAACATCATCACCGGATCGTTATCTCCTCCCGGACTTTTGGTTTCAGCTTCACTGGCTGAACCTTCCTGACTTCCTGTTTCCGAGGCCATGTCAACATCACATTTGTAGCAATCGTCGTCTTTTGCGTGCAAATCATTACAAGGTGGATATCGGAGTATTACAGTCGAAGGATGAAGGGGTCGTTGTAAAGTGTATAAAAGTCTGTCTAGATCTTCGAAATTCTCGTCGTTGGTTGCGAAACGTCGGTGTTTTTTAGACGCGATATGCTAAAAGAGCATAAGAATCAGCATCATTGATATTGTCATGCAGGAGAAAGGGGATTTACTCACCACGGACAAATCGGTATACCTCAAACGACAATTCTCGCAGTATCCAGCAGCAGTATCCTGTTCCCTTCCCTTCAAACCCATATCGACCTTCTCTCTGTTCCTCATTCTCATCTGTACAGTGATAGATGTCTCATGTACCGGTTCTCGAGCTTGCTGTAACATCTTGACCACTTGCTCTTGCGTCATGAATGTCTTAGCTGGTTGGGAGTATCCCATACTGGCACGTCGAGTGGGTAATGACGATGGTGAATCATAACCGGAATCGTCCCGCTTGGCTGCTGCAAGCCGAGCATTTCCTTTGAGGACTTGCACTCGCTTGGACATCTGCATGATCGCTCTGTCCTTATTCGCACCGAGACCTGGAAGTCCATTGAAACCGCCAAAAGCAGGGGTACCAGCAGTAGAAGTAGAGGCAATGGTTGAAGTGAGAGTGACACTGTTGCCCGACGCATTATGATATGGTTGAGCCTCAGGAAGTTTGGGAGTAGTGGGGAATGCTCGAAGAGATGTAGATCGTTTTAGGTCGTGAGGCGGTTGTTCTCCCTCAAAAGGTATCCTTTCCACGTAAAGCTTCCAAGCTCTTTCTCTTATCTTCTCAACCGGTACGTCAGTCTGCATGGACGAAGAGACACGTAAAAATCCATCGAATAGAGTGGGCCATTCCGCACCATCTTTCTGGTTATATGTGTATTCCTTCACCATAACGGTTCTATGCTTCGAAGTGGCATCTTCGACGAGGAGGTATTTGCTACCGGGTTTGAAGTAGTAGTAATCTGGTCTCGGTGCAGATAGATCTCGTTCTCTTGTACCGTTGATTCTCTCATCTTCAAGCAGGGTGGATAGGGAATCATGATTGGTGTTCTCGACAGGGGAAATACGTGAGAGCAGATCGGCAAGTTCTTCATCCTATCATTAGCAAACATGAAGTGGACTTAGGAGCACAAGACTCACTTTTCACAGTCCAAACCTTGATATTTAACGCTTCCGCCTTTTGAGCCAGGTCCGTAACGCCTGTTCCATCTAGGAAAGGATTCTTACTTGATTCTCGATTGGTGTCCCGACCAAATAGCGCAGCTGGTTTAGGCTTTTGAGGTGAAGCATTACCCTTCACGATCAAGTGAGTGACACGAGTGGAGAAGAATTGATCGATTTTCTGTCAAGAGAGCATAAGCGATAGGTCAATATTCAAGGGTACATGTCGTTGACTTACCGCTCCCATCTTTGACACACGATGTCTCAGATTTTTCCCCGCACCTTCCTCAACACCTATCTCAAAATGAAAAACCAGAGTTGGAAATACCTTGACCCATTTCGCTCGCCATTTCTCCTCCTCAGCTCTTGCAGTCTTCACAGCTGGATCGACAGCATCTTTCTCGAGCTTGACACGCTTCTGTGATACCGAAGATAATGATGTTTGAGTGAGATCTCGGGGACGTTTGGATGAGAAAACCGCGTCAACATTGTTGGTCGGTGTACCAGTAGGTGTAGCCTTGAACTCCGGTGCGAAGACATCTGGGGTAGCAGATGGACGAGGAATGAGGGATGAGAGCGCATTTCGAGACTTGCTTGCGATGTTTGTATTTACCGAAGCGAGAACCTCTCGATTGGCGGGAGAGCCTTTAGGCGCTATTGGATCGATGCCTTTCTTCCAAGATCTGAACACATCAAATTGATCTTTTCCCTCCTGTATATGATTGACGCTTTTGTTCTTGTGTACTTGCATCTTCGCTGGCACGGCAGCGGCTGTCGCAGGGGCCGGACGAGTCGCCAGGGGAAATGTTGATTGAGAGACCAGCGATTGAAAGGGATTGTTTGGGTCATACACGTCCAACTCTCCTCGGGAAGGCAAGAGGACTGACATGTCCCGAGGGCGAGGAAGAGCAGGTGTTGACTGAGACTAGGACCGTTGTATGGAAGCTATACGAAATGGAGAGTCAGAGAGGGATAGAGAGAGGATGAAGACACAATATGGGATTGACTGTTATGTCTGAGAGGGAGAGGGAGAGGGAGAGGGAGAGGGAGAGGGAGAGGGAGAGGCGCGTCGAAGTTGACAACCCTGCAGCCCCACGTGGTCGAATCACAACGAAAGCAATCACCTATCCGTATCACGTGACTGGGACTGATTCGGATCAATGCCGTACTTCGTATTCCCAAAAGTTCGATCTCGATATCATTGGTGTAGATAGTCCAAGATGATCACTCATCATTCATCTTACCTCATAGCTAATCACAGACCATTGTCACCTTCCATCTCTTTATCAGCTATCACCCAACACCCTTCTTGCCCCCCTGCCTGGATCTGGATCTGGATCTGGAATGACCTACGGATCGCTGTTCCGCTTGCCGGCAGTCTCCCTTCGACCCAGCTTACAACACCTGGCAGCATCGTCTTCTTGTCGATCGAGGCTACGATACGCTAGTACAACATCGCGGGCAGCGGAAAAGATAGACAGCAGAAAGGCCTATTCCCACACTCTACTTCTTCCCAGAACAGATTTTCCGCTCAAACATAAAGATGTGGTAGAAGCAGAGAAGAAGTATCGGTTGAAGACTTCAGATCTACTTTATAAAGAGCAGGTGAGTGGTAAAAACCTCGGGCTTAGCTCATCGCATCGGATAGATAAATAGGAAGGACAACCCACTCTTTGTTCTGCATGATGGTCCACCGTACGCCAATGGCAATCTACATATGGGTAAATAATAGTCAACCTCTTTTGACGTACAACCTTTGCTGATGTGTAGTATAGGTCATGCATTGAATAAAGTTTTGAAAGATATCATTAATCGTTATAATTTGATAAAGGGAAAGCGTGTCCAGTATGTGAATTCTTCGCACTGACAAAGCCGAAGAAGGCTGATGAGACGTAGTTATGTGCCGGGATGGGATTGTCATGGTCTACCCATCGAGCACAAAGCTTTAGCAGCGATTGGAGTAAGTTATATACCCTACATATCGGATCCTGATGGAACTGAACGCTGATATGCATTAGAAATCACACACTGCACTGAACCCCACGCAAGTCCGTGCCGAAGCTCGAAAAGTAGCTTTGGATGCGATAGACGTGCAGAAGAGCGAGATGAAGGCTTTGGGTGTGATGGCAGACTGGGATGGAGAAAATGGAACATATAGAACACTAGGTATGTCACCATACTACAGACATAGCTGATAAGCAGATCACGACTTCGAGATACGGCAGCTGAAACTGTTTAAGACTATGGTCGAAAGAGGTGAGCTGGAGTATCGCTCCAGATCAAGACTAACAGATTAGGCTGCATAACACATAGACTACGACCCACCTATTACTCCCCTTCTTCCCGAACTGCGCTAGCAGAAGCCGAGCTCAGCTACAAAGATGGGCATAAGTCACGATCGGTATATGTCGGATTTCCTGTAGCAGAGGAGGACATGTCCGAGGGCCTTGCCGAGGTGTATAGGAGGGAATGTGGAGGGAAGGGTAAATTAGAACTTGCTATATGGACAACAACGCCCTGGACCTTACCTGCCAATATGGTGAGTCGAAGAACATATCGAATTGTGCTGACAATTAGGGTGTTGCCGTTCACAATGATATGGAATATGCTGTAGTCAAGTCGAGCACAGACAGGATACTGGTCATTGGGGTTGATAGACTAGAGCCAATGGAGGAGATTCTAGGTCGATTAGATATCGTCGGCCGGCTGCCTGGTGAGTGTAGTAATGTCGACATGAAGCTGATCTTGATAGGATCCCAACTCGTCGGCACTCGATACACCCATCTTTTCCATCCTCCTTCTCTATCTCAGCCGAAACCTTTAATTTTCGCAGCCGGACATGTCACATCGCAAGCTGGTACAGGCCTAGTCCACTCGGCGCCTGCTCACGGTCATGAAGACTACGAAGCCTTCATCGCAGTGGGGATGTTGCCGGAAGAGTTACGTTGCCCCGTTGACGACGATGGTCGTTTTACCAGTGATCTAGAAAGTTGGGTGGAAGGGGATATTGCTTCCTCTTTGGTAGGAAAAGAGGTCTTAGGGAAGGGAACGGATGCCATGGTGGACTTGTTGAGCCGAAGCGATGTGCTTCTTGCTGAGCAGAAGATTGAACATCGTTATCCTTACGATTGGAAATCTAAGAAACCCATCATAGTTCGAGCGACTCCTCAATGGTTCGCTGATGTGGAGGGTGTCAAAAGTTCTGCCGTTGAAGCGATGGACAGGGTACATTTCCACCCTGCTATATGTGAGTGAGAATTTTTCGAATGACCACGCTCATGAGATCAGCTCGTAAACGATTAGAAGCCTTCATCACATCAAGATCCGAATGGTGTATATCCAGGCAGCGGAGTTGGGGTGTACCCATTCCAGCGCTTTTTGGACCAGATGGACCTATCATGGATAGCACAACGCTTGACCATATCATAGGAGTACTAGACAAGAAAGGTGTTGATCATTGGTGGGAAGGGAAAAATGAAGACTTTGTACCACCACATCTACAAGGTCAGAATATCACCAGAAATTTCGACACATTAGATGTGTGGTTCGATAGCGGTTCATCATGGACACTTTTGGAAGGATTGTCCCGCCAACCTCTGGCTGATGTCTATCTGGAAGGGTCGGATCAGCATAGAGGATGGTTCCAGTCATCAATGTTGACTAAACTGATATCATCAACTGAGAAGATCCCACCGTATGGAACGGTGATCACCCATGGTTTCGTGATGGATGAGCAGGGAGACAAAATGAGTAAATCGGCTGGCAATGGTCTGTCGCCTATGGAGATCATACATGGGAAGAAGGTGAGTCTATTGGTGGAGAACGCTAGGCTGAAATTTAGCAATTCACTCCCCGAGGTGCCGATATCTTGCGGCTCTGGACAGCATCTGTGGACTATACCAACGATGTTTCCATCGGGCCCACATCCATCTCTAACGCCACTGAAGCTATGAGGAAATTGAGAAACACCTTGCGTTACCTGATTGCCAATACAGGCGCTCAGCATGAGGATTTGGGTGACGTTTCTCTGCGACAGGTGAGTTCGATGTAAGCATGAATGGGCTGACCGTCAGATTGATCGTTACATCCTTCACGAAATGAGTCACCTTGAAAGCGTAGTTCAAGAAGCATATGGTTCTCACATATTCAATAGAGGTAAGTCACATCCCTTCGTCCATATCGCTAACACCGATACAGTTTTACATTCAACAACCACATTCGCAACCTCCACTCTATCCGCGTTCTACTTTGACATCATCAAAGATACTATGTACTGCGACGCTCTAGAAAGCCCAACCAGAAGGGCCATCGTGGCCGTTCTGTATCATGTAAGTTCAGTTCCAGTGGAAGTGCGCTGACTTTTAGGTTCTGCGTCGTATGACGAGTCTGCTAGCTCCCATAACACCGCATTTAGCGGAGGAAATATACGAAACTATCGGCGGCAAACAAGCTTCAGTGTTCCTTGAGCCCTGGAATCCAGATGTAAGTCTGAAGTGTATCATGATCTGGGCTGATGACGAAGCTCTCTTGGTTGAACCCGACGGTAAAATCTGAGATGAGTCAGATTATATCACTTCGTGCAGAAGTACAGAGACTGGTGGAGAACGCTCGAGCCGAAAAGTGAGTCAGCAATCTGTCATCTTGCCTGAGAAGTCGATGAGCTAAGTTTGGAAACAAGGCGTATCAAGGTTGGGAATCAGACGGAAGTCTATCTGAGTAAGATTTTAGGTTCTGAGAATGGTGGTAAGTCATGTCTTGCGGGGTATGTAATGATGCTGATATCACGTCAGCAGGCACCCTTTCGGCACTGCTTGGTGTATCTTCTGTCGGGGATTTGTCATCTGCCGATAAAAGCGCCATGGAATGGACATACGAGTCATCATTGGAGATAGAGAACGAGACAATCTCGATACTTCTTGGTCCCGCTACGCGGTCTCAGTGTCCTCGTTGCTGGCTTTACAACGCGGAAAGAGAGAATTCGCTATGTTCCCGTTGCGAAGAGGTGATCAACGTCACGTGATGTCAAGCTGGAGGCGATCATACAAGGCATAGGATATATATGCATTATAACTTACTGTAGCAGTTGTCCACGTATATGCATCGAGGATGAATGATCTCCCCCGGAATTCCCTGATATGGCTGGATGTGTCGTTTAAACTTCCTGGATTTGGGTGTCTCAATGGTCAATGACCGGATGACGTTCACGGGAACTGATCATCTCTTGACCCGATACCAAAGGACAATTTCGAATTTCCCGCGATAGCCATAGATTATGATATATGTCTTGGTATCATGATGACAAGTGGATTGAGGTGATTGTTTGCTGGAAGATTGATGACGGTATGATGAGATAATGAGGCCCAGGCGATGTGAACGGTGAGATTGGCCGACAGCACTAACTAGCAGATAGCGGACAAGCCGGATGATGAATATGACTAAGAATGTCTGATCTGATGATGATATCCTTCTGGAATTCACAGACTTGACCTTCAGCTGTCTGATCTAAACCCCGTTCTGTTGATCGCTCGGCATTGGGCATGGTAAGGACTGTTCGTTTGTCATGATCATTGGGTAATTGGGTTGTTGGGATACAGGCATCGGCATCGGAAACGCGCTAAAATGGGAAATTACTGCCTGAATAGGTAATTGCGGATGAGAGATCATTCCATCATCCAGGGTCCAGTCCTAAAATAACGATTGGGTATTTACGGTGGGTGTGTCCTGTTTGCTGGAATCTGATTCTCATCCTACTCACATCCTGATGATGGCTCATCGACCGTCAGGGTTATTTATGGGTCTCTGGTTATATAAATCACTAATGAGTCATCACTCACTTCCCATCCCCCCTCCGTCTTCTTCGACCATCTATCTACACCTGATCCTAACCCCATACAGCCCAGATCTCACCAGGGCTCACAAAACCATTCGCAATCATACGCAGTGGACGGGGAAAACCACCATCGTTCATTTTCTTTCGTGCGGTCCATTACGTCTTTTCCTTCTGGATCTAGAAAACAGTAGAAGATACGTACTGTTCTTACACTACATCAGTGGATACCAAGGGCCTGGCAGAATATCTAGATGCTAAAATAATTCAATAATCCAAACATTCAAAGATACAACAACAACAACCCAGAGTAAATTTTATTCTCTCTATTCAAAAAAAAAAAACAAATTATTCATTCCCACATTCCAAAATCAGGAACTCGCCCTCATAAAACCCGATTCCAGCAATCCGGTCCATTCATCTATCCCACCCATCAATCTCATTTATTTTTACTGTCTTCTACATCCACATCCATTCTCTTCATACAACATTATACATCAAGTTCAGACCTTTATACGGAAGATACACACCTCCCCATCTCGGATGGATCAACGTCATTCCCTTCGCCATGCCTAATGTGTCTGATGGTCCAAGTCCTGTGCAAGTTTCACCCGCTTCTTCCCTTAAACGCAGAGCTTCATTCTCATCCTCTCACACTTCCGATCACAGTCATCACTCGCCACCTCTATCACCTGAGATAGGATACAACGCTGCTTATCAATACTCCACCAATCCTCCGGCACCTGGCGGTACCGCATCTCGTGAGTTTCTTATCATTGGTTTAATAGACTCAAGCTAACATCTTGCTAGTCCGACGACGTGAAGCGAACCGACTAGCAGCTCAGCGGTTCAGGAGTCGAAAGAAGGGATATCAAGATAGTCTAGAAGAGAGAATTCGAGTGTTAGAATCCGAGAAAGAAGTTCTGATCCGACAGGTCGACGAAAGTCTCTCTCGTACCGGTCACCCTTCCACATCCCTCCAACCTCGTTCCTCCAATCTTCGTCATGCCCAAGTAGATGGTGATGGTGTAGACGGAGCTCATTGGCCTGGAAAACGCAATTCCAATTCTACTCATCGATCAACCTCGCCTGAGCGTAGAGAAACTCTTCTTGATGCGGATGTTCGTATAGCTTCGCTCGAATCGGCCAATAGACGATTGCAAGATGACGTACGGAATCTTATTGAGGAGAACGAACAGCTAAGAGATGAAGTGAGGAGATGGAGAACATGGCATGGAGAAAATGATCACTCTCGTCGCTTGGATATGGCAGATGGTCATCATCCTCGTCGGTCTCATCGGTTAGATATGGTGGATGGAGATTCTCACGACCGTTCTCATCGCCACGATATGGTGGATGGAGATCATTCTCCTCGCATGGATAGGGTTGATGGTCACACGCCTCGTCAGGACAGGGTTGATGGTCACACACCTCGACTGGACAGGGTCGACGGCCACACTCCCCACTCCCACCATGCAAAAATGGTGGACGGAGATCATGTAAGTAGTCTGACTCGTCGAATACAATGGAACAATGAACAATTGGCTAATGCCATTACGTCTAATCAGCCTCGACCAAACCTTCCGCCCCTTGACCGCTCCATGGCTTATCCCAGCTCTTCCTCTTCCTCTTCTTTCGGATCAACACCACAAGACTCCAGGTCTGAATCCTTTTCCCGGTCCACTCACCAGGATGGATCAAATATACAGTTACCCCCTCTTCGACTTCCCCCTATTCGTAGTGCCCTGCCAGGCAACGCCTCCACAACACTCCCTTCTCCGTCCCTGCCAATCTCCCTTAGAAGCTTTGATGGTCCAACTCGTGACCGCCAACCACATATGGACGGACATCGTTAAAAGTTTTAGCTATGTAACTCATTCCTCATATTCCTCGTTCTTTTTGGTCAGATTTATACAACCTGGCAGTACATATTTGCATGAAGGAGAGAAACCTTCCTTAGGCGATCAATCTAGATTACATGTATCTCATTGTAGAATCAAGTAAGGTGTATATCAATTCATATCAACTTGTTGCATGCTTTTATATCGTACCCGCCTTCATATCATATACGCACCGCACACGGCGCGCAACTTCGACATGGCTCTGCTAATCGATACTTGACAAACGATAATGAGCTATATATCAACGATCATTCCATGTTATCGATGTGATTCTTGACTGACGTTTGGGGTGTTGATAATAAGACTTTGCACGTTCAAACCACACTAGTGAGATTGGCGTTCCGTCATGATCGACACCATTGTTTGGTAATCCACGGCAGAGTTACGTCATGGCGTCTTCGTTGTAGCAAACTTTCGGAGATGACACGGACCCGCTGCTGCTGTCTGAGTTGGTCACAACATAATCTCACTGGACAGATGATGTGTGCTCAGCCATCACCACTGATCAGGAGTTCTCGCACTCGGAATGAATCCCGAAGACGGTATCAGCTTCATTTCTGTCAGATGGGGCTATGATTCAGATATGTCGTCGACGGTCAAGCCTACGAAGGAGCCAAGGTGCTCGAGCAAGTAAACAAGCATCTTAGGCATCATCAGTTGATGACGGCCGCGAACGCTCCTCCTCTAATAGCGCAGGAATAGCCAGGAATGATTATTCTCGAGGATTAGAGATCACAGGTTACTTCTACATCTTTTAAGCTGGCCATCTTTAGTGTTAGGTATCTGACATCGGTCTATTCCTGGATCGTCGCTTCTTTCTCGAGCCAAGCCATCAGATATGTGGTATATAGTCCGGATAAGGTGCATGCGTAGTGACTCGATGTCACTGCGAAGTATAGTGTTGTTCACTGCTTGTATTTGACATGCCAGATGACCGCGATCGCGCGCCTAATAATCGAGGAGACTGGGGTCTCCGATCAAGCAGCAAGTACCAGTATCGACTGTCTATTTTGTTTAACACTGTCTTCTTCGCCTGACTATCAGCATCAAAAGCATAGACGCAAAGATTATGGATCTAGCCGTGAGAGAGAACACTCAGAGGGCTTCTCGATGTAAGTGTCGGATCGTCCGCTGGTGGAAATTTGGTCAGACTGATGACTCTTTTTGCTGTAGGGGAAAAAGGTGTCAAAGTGGGAGAGGGTACATTTGCTAATGTATACAAAGGTTCGTATATCGCACACTGCTATATGTCGCCATTGAATGACGCCTCTGACGACTCTTGTAGGTATTGAGAGATCGACAGGGCGCAAAGTGGCCATCAAGAAGATCAAGGCTGGGGAAATGAAGGATGGATTGGACATGACCGCTCTACGAGAAGTCAAGTTTCTGCAGGAGCTACATCACCCTAATATCATCGGTGTCAGTACATATCTCATCGCACTTTATATCTCTCTGACACACTGGCTCGACTAGCTTCTCGACGTCTTCTCTGTGAAGCAGAATATCAACTTGGTTCTCGAATTCCTCGATACAGATCTCGAAGCTGTCATCCGAGATAAAGCTTTGATATTTCAAAATGCAGATATCAAAAGCTGGATAGCCATGTCGTTGCGAGGTCTGGAGTATATACATCGGAATGGGGTATTACATAGAGTGAGTCAATGTATCGTGTGCATAGGCTGACGTCGTAGGATTTGAAACCGAACAACTTGCTTATCGCATCAAATGGAGAGCTGAAGATAGCGGATTTTGGTTTAGCGAGAGAATTTGGAGACGCAGGCAGTAAAATGACTTGTCAAGTGATCACTCGGTGAGTCTCAATCTATGCGGCACTATAGCTGATATATGATAGATGGTATCGACCTCCAGAGCTTCTGTTCGGTTCACGTTTCTACTCTACCGCCGTCGACATGTGGTCTATCGGGACCATATTCGTCGAACTCATCCTCCGTGTCCCTTTCTTATCAGGTGAAACGGATATTGATCAACTCAAGAAAACATTCCATGCTATGGGAACGCCCACTGAGCAGGATTGGCCGGTGAGTATTCCTGATCTTATTGTCGGGACGTTGCTGATTAGCAAATTCTAGGGACATACGAAGCTTCCAGATTATCATGAGATCGGGTCGTACCCTAAGAATCCATGGTGGAACATGATATCTTCAATAGGCAAGGAAGGTCAAGATCTCGTTAAGGACATGCTCAAATACGACCCTGCAGCTCGAGTCTCTGCCAGAAAGGTGCGTGAGATATCCGCTCACTCACGTCCACGCTAACTGGCTTACTATAGGCACTGGAACATCGCTTCTTCTCGTCATATCCACGTCCGACTCCCCCAGCATCATTACCGAAACCTTTGGCCGAGCTTCGACCTCGTGCTCTGGCTCCTGACGAGACTCAAGGCAAACCCGCTCTGAATTCATCTGGAAGTGGAGCAATGAAGCGCAAAGCCGAGTCACCCCAACCTGGTCGTAACGTGGCTCGTAAACTTGTATTCGCTTGATGTATCTGTACAAGGTATGGGCTTCCACTTGTATGAATGTTGTATGCATAGCATGATCCCCTATCCGGCACATATCGTATGTTCCACCATAGTTCGTATCGTGTATAGATATGTAGAGGATGAAATTTGATCCCGTTTGCGGTGTGGATCACTGTGTTACTCGTACCAACACCTTAATCGCCTGCGTCGGTCTTGTTGTTTTTGTTTATCTTCACATTCACCATCCACCCACCATCTGCTCTCTTCCTCACTTCATCAACCTGGCATCATGGCAATCTTCAATCGCAAATCCAAAAACAGGCCAGAGGACGTGGATGGAGCGGCTGCACCGACAGAGAAGGAGAAAGTCAAATGGTCAAAGAGACCCGCGAGTCAGTATCACCTCTCATCTTTCCCCCTTACACGAGTAATTGACCAAGATTGCGCGTTATAGACACCGCTTTCAAGCAACAACGTCTCAAGGCATGGCAGCCAATCCTCACTCCTAAGGCAGTACTACCTACCTTGTTTATCATCGGCCTGATCTTCGCTCCTATTGGAGCTCTGATAGTCTGGGGAAGTGGGAAGGTGACAACAATAACTCTGGACTACACTCAATGTGATGTCGATGCTCCAACAGATGGATCTTTCCAGACCATGCCAAGCAGCGCTTATGATTGTGAGTCAGAGATCTGGGTGACACGCGTATTGACTTTTGTCTCTAGATGCGTTCAAGTCGGGCTCTTCAGATACAAAGTCGTCCATTTCCGCGCCCACTTGGTCCTTTAGTAATGATTCGTCCAGATCAGTTGGGCAGGAAGCGAGATGTGAGATCGAATTCGAAGTCCCTTACAACTTGGGTAGGTGGTATCCTCGATTGTACGAGTGCAGAACGGGCTGACAGAATAAGGCTATTACAGGACCCGGTGTATTCCTATATTACAAATTGACCAATTAGTTAGTTTTCTTTCCACTCCTTTTATAGTCTACTTCGCTGACCTCGAGTTCAGTTACCAGAATCACCGTCGTTACGTGATGAGTCTAGATACATCTCAACTAACGGGTGACAGAAGATCTGCGTAAGTGATGTAACCGAAATCGTTCGTGGTTCTAAACTAACTCCTCAGTAGATCTCAAATCGATAGCGGGGATTGCAAACCCATCACTTCTTCGGGAGGCAAGCCTTACTATCCTTGTGGGCTTATCGCCAATAGTTTTTTCAATGGTGAGCATATTCACGTCTGAGAGGGTATGTGGCTTTGTGTTGACTATTCATATAGATACATTTGGACCAGTGGTACTTCTCAATGCTCAGAGTGAGTCGACAGGACTGTCATCGCGATTAGCAGGATCCTGTCTGACAACGTTCCCATAGATGGCGCTCAGAACCAGACCTACAATTTCACTGAGAAAGGAATAGCATGGGGAGGTATCAAGAAGAACTATGTTGTGACACCAGGCTATGACTCACCTTCCGATGTCCTACCACCTCCTAATTGGGCTCGTCGTTATCCCGACGGTTATACGGAATTCCCCAATTTATACGAAGATGAGCATTTCCAGATTTGGATGAGAATCGCAGCATTACCTACTTTCAGAAAGCTATGGGCTCGGAACGATGATGAAGTCATGACTCAAGGAAGGTACAGAGTGTCTGCATACATGAGTGAGTGAAGCCATTATCAAAGATTGCATCTTATACTCCAGACTGACGACAACATGCTATCCAGACTATCCCGTCAAACAATTCACAGGAACAAAATCCATTGTCATATCCACTGTATCATGGATAGGAGGCAAACAACCATTCTTAGGATGGGCCTACATTGCTGCAGCTATACTTTGTGTCGTTCTCGCTATCGCTGGTCTGATCAGACATCTCGTTAAACCAAGGAAGTTGGGGGACATGTCACGTAAGTTGGTGTAAACACCGGAAACTGGCCAATCTCGCTAAATTCTCATATAGTTCTCTCGTGGAATCAACCCAACTCAGGTAGATGATGCAGAAGAATTTGGATTGAGATTGTTTGAAGAGGTCGACCTTTTAGTATACCCGTATGAACGAATAGCGCGATTGACATCTGAATGCATCATTCGCTTTGTTCTGGATTAATACCACATTGATACACTCCATGCGGGTTCTGTTCCCTCTGCCCTCATAGCATGCCACCAACCTGGAGGCATCACCATCATATCACCTGACTCCAAGAGCTCTTCTAAACTTCTGGGCCATACATGATCAAAAAATTCTGGATAGGTTGATTCTAGTCTCTTGAAATCGTCTATCGGCTTGAGAATTGGTACCTTTGAGGTATTCGTCATGTACTGGTCTGCAAGGCCGTCACCGACTTCTGTCTTCTCTCCATATGCGTGCATATAAGGTCCACAGGAAGGAGGAGCGAGCCAAACACGTTTACGTCCCAGTACCTGGGCATAGCAGTTGTAGTACGGGTCCTGGTACCAGGTCAGCATAGGATTCGGGTTGTCCGTTGCTTTATATCTTTAACTCACTGTATGCGCTGGACTGATGATCTCACTATTCCCACTTCCTACCCAGACATTCACAATCAATCCATCATCGTTTGGAGGAGACGTGTACGAAGAGCTTTCATCGGGCGGTGGTGGATTTGACCATACGTAATCTGGAAAGCACATGTCTTTTTCTAATTCGGGGAACTGATCGAATAACGCATATTGAGCGAGATAGAGAGGTGAACTGGGTTCTGTAACACGCCTCTCAACATCGATCTGGTTCATCTTGAAGCCTGCTCGATGTAGGAATTCCGTGAAAGGGACGATTCGTTGAGTCCAGTTTATATCGTCATACGCCTTTCCGACTTCGACCGGTATTACACGTCCCCTTCCCACAGTGTCTACAAGATACTCTGCGGATGACCAACGATCGCAAGCTGGCCAAGGTGGAGAAGAGGAGGTCCCCCTGAGATAGCCGCGAAGGATGAATGGATGGTTCAGATAATTCTGTAGATACTCTTCGATGGATGGCGGTTCTTGCAAGACTGGAATGGGATTAGGAGCGAAAAGCAGAGATGTGTCGATAGGTGGTTCTTCGAGCTTGAATCGCTTCGCCCTGCTTCTTGATCCCTGAATCTCATCACACCTCAAAGGCGATAAGGATAGCTTGGTTTGTGTGATTTTGATCAGATCTAGAGCCCATTTCTTCCTCCGATTCCCTATAGCATCAGCGACGATGATCGCCTTATCAAGTCTACGAATAGCTTCCATCCAGAATCCTTCAATTTCGACTTCTTCACCCATCCCTCCTCGTGGACCTATAATTAGGTCATGAATTACGCGTATGAGCGATATATCCGTGTATAGGCGGAGCCAGTGTCTCGGAACGACGTTGAAGGGGATAGTGTTGATCATTTCATGTGATAGGGTTTCGAGCGTTTTCAACTTGAGTAAGACCATGTCCATGTCCATGTCCGCTCTGCTGTGACTGGTAGCCTCTGCCGTTACCCCAAAGCGCAAGAGCTTGTCGACGCATACGAAAACCATGCAAAGTACGGCGGGACCGCATGATTTTATGTCTGATCGGAAGGAGAAATCGATCAAACAAAGCCCACAATTTACAGATAGAATCACATACCTCTAGTCTCCTCGCAATCTCCATCCTTCAACTTTGTTGCCAGATCAGATAGTATTAAGGTTGGGATATCGCCAGAAGCAGCAGCTGAGTCCTGATGCATCGCAACGCCATGTTATGAGCAGTCGAGCTTGCGAGATGACATCAAGATGAACGAAGAGGCAGATATATGACTATGGACAAGAAGATAAATGGAGATGAGATGAAATTGGACTTTTGTGGAATTTGACTTGCTGATCTCATCAGTTTGTGGCATTTAGGCATTTAGAGCTCGATTAGACCTTTTCACTTCTGACATTCTGTTACATTCCACTGATACTCTATTCAAGACATGCTTATGCTCTGTGCAAAATCTATGTTATGCGGTCACTCTAATAAAGACCTTCCGGTTCATGCTCATTATCCGGCAAACAATCTAATGATGAGGTACATCGTTGAACAAATGAATCGGAAAAGAGCCATCCCAGCAACGAAGACTAGATGACAATAGAAAGATCATCAACAAAATTCTAAATATCCATGAGTTTATCGAGAACTCACTCAGTATGATCAACATGTAGACCGCAGTCCGAGAGTCTCCCGCCGAGTCAAAGGTAGAGGTAACACCTCCGGACAGGATTACGCTGGCCAATAACGCATTCGATAGCGACCAACAGAGAAGCAACTATTTGTTGTAGACTGATGTCAGCTGTGCGGTGTTGCACTTTCAATCATCGCCAACTCACGTTTGTCCTGAAATTGGCCTGTTGTAATCATGCGATCAGATACAATCATTTTTCTAATTTTGGAGGTCACTCACATAGATATCCTTCTGCGCCTGCTCCGAATTGTCTTTTTTGTTATCGAGCTCTTCCACTCGAGTCCCCTTCAAACGGATGTTGTCCAGTGCGTCTTGATAGGCGATATCAATATCCTGCTGGGCTGATACTAACTCGACTTCCACATGCTTTCCGATACCCTGGACGGCTCCGAGGTCACTCTCCTGAACCGAGTCTGAACCTTTAGTACCCCATGACAAGTCATGCCTAGTAAATGATGCGACTACTTTCAGTATACTACTTTCGGGTCGTCGAAAGATAATTAGACTTACAAGTTCGAATATGCATACTGTAAAACATGTCAGCTGGAACTCAATTTAGGTTGAAAACCTTAAAACTCACGGCATTGAGCTTGAAGAGGCGTTATAACTTGAGGGTCAACATACAACATATTTGGAGTCAAGGAAGGATGCCCGATTTAACTTACAACATTGACATATGCTGTATAGAACGAATCAGCAGAGAATCAATGTGCTAGAAACAATCAAACTTACTAGGGGAGAATAATATGTATTGAATGAAGCACGTGAAAAGATGCCTACCAGATCATTTAGCTTCATGTGCTTTTGTCACACAGCTCAGAACGTACCATGGGTCCAAAGCAAGGACACTGCTCGCCACGAATATACCATAGGTAGAGATCAGTGACACTACCATACGAGAGAAGACAGGACTATCGAAATTCTTGATTGCCTGAACCGTACAAAGCACCGCAGCAACGAGCATACTGACACATCTAGTCAGTTCGAACCCCCGATTGATGGTCATTACCTTTACTCACTATGTTGTCAATACCGCAAAAAAGTAGATAGTGGCTTTGTACTTCCAAGGAGAACTGAAAATGGAAATCAGCATGTCTCATCACTCAAGGGTTCGCGACGAAAGACTTACCCTTGAGGCCGATTACCCATACCGAAGATGAAACAAGCCACCAGCGCACCCAAGTAACCGTACTATTTTGGTAAGCTTGAAGTCTACTTAGCTCCACTCACCTGTGCGATCGAGTTCAAGATATCAATGCGAGGGATATTGAATGCATCTCCTTCCAAAGCTCGAGTGAGAATCACCTATCAAGATTGATCAGCGTTATAGTGCTATATCCCAGCAGGAATTTACAACTCACAAAGAAGATGTAGAAGTTGGCAAGAGAGAACCACGAGAACAATAAATTCAGAGCGTTGTATGCGAATTCTAACATCAAAGCCAGCTTTCTCAAAAGAGAATGATCTGATCGCCAAATTTGCGCAACATGGATGAGTGAGTACACCTATGGGATATGTCATCAGTCACGATTCCCGTAAATAAAGGAGGATGACTCACGGCAGCAAAGAAGGATCCATTAAGCCACCTAAAGGCACTGTGGTTAGCCTTTACAGATCGACGCATGGCGGCGGCACCTACCTTCGACGCTGCGCAATGAATTCAGGTATAGTATCAGGACAATCGGTCTCTCCCACAGCGGATTTGACGAATTTGAGGACCCAGTTCGCCTTTTTCTTTGCACTATCAAAACAGTGAGTTTTAATTTCAATTGAAAACCAAGATATTGCTGACTCACACAATCTCAAAGCAAAGGATACGATCCTCAGCAAGATACTGGAAAAAGAAAATTCAGCAGAAAGCATCGAGTTCATATCGCAATGCTCACCCTATCAAAACAGAGGTTAGCGAAATTCAACCTATGGGAGTAACAACACTCACATATTGGCAGTAAAGGTATCGGCTTTACCGGTATGCAGATTCTCTCCTTGAAAGTAGGAAGCTAGCGGCCCAGTACCATCGGCGTTATTTTGGAGGGCAATCCACTAAGGCAGGCATGAGAACGTTGAAAATCTGCAAGATTCGTGATTACACTTACCCTATAAGCCGAGAACGCTCCTGGAAGCACCGAACAATATCCAAATAGACTTTCCATCGGCTTATCCAGGATGTTTGACATTTTATACTCGAAACACTGAGCCGCGACTGCACAATATAGATTAGTGGATCTCTCTCAGATGTTCGTTCTCGACTCACCCAGCGGGTTGAGCAGACTTCGCCATGTCTTGCCCTTGAACGTTGCAATCTCACCACAAGCTCCACCGACATTCGAGTTGAGATCGAAAGCTTTCCACAGATAATACAGGGATTTTGGAGCAGGTCGCGTACCGACATCCAACAGGATGCAGACATTGGGCTACAAGATCTTCAGCTTTGTTCCTCGCACTTGGTCACACACTTACCGAGAGTAGAGGAGCAAAGGCATTGAAGAACCATCTATGTGAATTGATCTTCTTGGCCTATGATAGATTGATTGATTGGTTCAATTAGACATGGCAAACAAACTCGAGCACGTTCACTTACGTTCTTTTCCTTCAGGCAAAAGATCATCTGGCATGGAACGATTCCTTTGTCTGGGTACTTGAAATGCAGATCCGCGTCTAGTGCAAAACTGGTGGTATATTCGAAGACGTGGGCGGTAACTGGGCGATCCTTGACCTTGTTCGTCATAGCACCTACGTTGAATCAGCAACATGATCTTGACCAAAAGATGCTTACCTTCTTGATAAACACCAAGCGCAGCAAGACAATCTAATACTCGAGGGTTGACCGCTTTACGCCCATCTGCAACAATGCAGACCACCACCTGGCATCTCATCAGCATTTATTGTCTTTGGCATTTTCCCTTACCTTTTGCCATCCGTCTTTCCCCCATACTCTCGAATTTTTCCTGCCACACAGGTGTGCAATATTCTTCATCACTCCGTATAGCGTCCGACAAAATAGCTCGGCGTTTTCATTGTACATTGTAATAACGATGAAGAGCTCAGTTTGACGAGGAGGATCGGTCATATTCTGACGAAGTCTCAACCCGGAAGTAGGGAAATCATCGGGATCGGTAGTTACGGCAGTATACCTTGACAATAATGTGAGCTTTCATCGAGTTACCTGTCTCAAACGGAGACTCACCTTGTACTTTTCTGCTCCTCAACTCCTTTAACGGGTAAGAATTGGGCGAGTCTGGTGGGGATAGGCATATCAACTGCAAAGAAACCGTTATCATCGAGGGTGGCTGACTGCTTGATTCGACGATGTCCCGCAGCATTATGGGTCCTTCGACCTACTCGACCCGTTGGAGCAGGACCGAAGTGCTGAGTTGATGATGCAGCCATATCTGGATGTGCTGATAAGAATGTCGGATCTGTTGGTCCACGAACATGTATGCTTGGTACACCGCTTGGATCCGTTCCCGCAGAGCCTCTGAAAGGGGGAAGAGAGAGATCGCCATCATCACCTCCGAAGTAATCCACAGGTTTTTCTTCGCATTTTCTCTGGTTGAGAGCCCCCGGTTGATCTTGCAGAAGATCTCCATTATCCAATAAAGCCTTCTCTACATCGTGTTCACCACCATAATTGTATGTCCTCTCATAGCCCTCCTCAAAGCTCTCATCTAGTCCTGGAGAGGGAGAGCGAGAAGACTCCCTCGCATAGCCCGGACTGTGAGAGGTCGCGAATCTGATTGTATTGGATTGAGTGAAGCCCACAGCTAAGTTGGGATGATTGGGATCGGGTGGAGGAAGATAGGACGGTAGGGGCTGACCATATCCTGGAGTCGCGCCGGTCTGTGAAGGAGGCTCGGGAATCACTTCTCCCCTTGAACGTGCTAGAGCAGCTTCGAAGAAGGGCAGACGATTGCTGGCCAACTGCGAGGACGGTTGCGCAGACTGCGGCGGAGGGGCGGCATAAGGAGGGTTATAGCTCTGCTGTATGTCGGGAGTCTGGGCTGGACCCGATGGGCCGTAAGCTAGCATCCGGGTTCCAGTGAATGGATCGGGACTGGCTGGAAACCGATGATCATAGGGTGGTGCAGGTGAAGGGTTTCTGGATCCTTGTGAGGGCAAAGGAGCGTATGCGGGTGAGTGGCTGTCTGCCGAGTGAGAATAAGTGGAAGCCGCCAGGTATGGCTGTGGACTGGGAGGTGGTTTACGGGAGGATATTGGCATTGCAGGATGTCGTGATGATGAAAAGAGTTTGATGGGATGAACAGGTGTAGTATATGTATATGTATCTTATGGGATGTTTAAAGTATGATATAGATATAACACTAAATGTTTGCCTGTGTAAGTGTCTGTGTATTTGTTTACGTTTCCATCGAGTTAACCGCGGAGAAAGAGATGAGATTAGAAACGGGGCTAGTTAAAAAAAACAAACAAATAAACAAACAAACAAACAAATAAAATTAAAAATCATGCACGTCATCCTGATTGTTACGTAAACAAGCTCCCCAGGACTGTGCGTCACTACGCTGATAATTGGATCATTCCTCCTTGTCCTTGTCCTTTCCTTTTCTCTCTCAACTTGTTCTCTCCTCTCCAGTCTAAACTCATACATGGATATATTTCACTCTCTTCCTACTGTCACCTCCTCTACCTCTGACTGGCATCATACGAACTGACGTCGTTCCTCTCCTTGCGGCTCCCGATCCCCACTTCTGCACGGGCATCCCTCACTCGACGTCCTTTAATGATGAATGATCTTCACCAAGCTATCCCTTTCCCAAGCTGACGTTATCCCAGATCAGCTCGTCTTCCCTCCATTCCTGTCAGTCCCGCCTATCATCAATCTCAAACCTATCTCAGAGTGGAACGACTATGGGTTATGGCTTCCCAAGACTGTAAGGACTGACGAGATCGATCAAGGTAGGTACGAAGACGGTGAGCGTCATCTGGTACTTACAGTTCACCTACTCACTCAGCTCAAAATAATCAAGCGCATCCATGCGATAGTACCAACACTCCACTGATTTCAGTCGGACATCCTTTTGCTGGACTTTCCTTCGAAGAGAAAGAGGAAGCGAGAAGAACCAAAAGAAGAGAAGCCGATCATAGGAGGAAAGATGCCGCTGGAAGACCAGGTTTCCGCGTCGCCAAAGAGGAATGTTGGCTCATCGGACATGATACTACCTGGAAAGAACCGGAAGGCACTAGCAAATCGGATTATGATGAGTGAGTCCATGGGAAGCTTTGAACCGCAATTTTACTGATTATATCCATAAATTCAGAGCTATACCACCTTTCTCACGATGTAGGTTAGCATCTGAGTGTTCGTCGAACCCTCCCAGCTGATCATACAACAGTACTTTCCGCCACTAGAGACTTTGAATACTCAAGACACGCTGAATTCCAATTCACTAGAAGCAAGCGGTTGTTTCAATTGGTAGGTGGACCCTATTCGACGATCCAGAAATTCACCACTCATGCTCACGTCATTATAGATTCGCAATGCTTTCGGTCTGCGAAGCTCATTTCAAGGCAGACATTGGTCTGGATCTGGTCCTCACGGCTACGAATATGTCGCTCCGACATCGCATGCGAGCAGAGGCAACGAGTACGCCCCTTTCGAAACCGACTCAGCTCCGGACGTAGACGAGGTCTGCATTCTTCTCACAGATCCAGAAACCTGTGTTCGTGGGCTTCTTGCTTTGGCCCGACGAGAGGCTGAGGCTGGATGGTGGGTATCTTGAAGATCTAGCTGATAATAACGTTGACCTTGTTCATCATAGGGATTTCGAACCTGCACATAAGTTTACAGGTATGCCTTGCTGTTCTCGTTATCCTGAAGGTGCTCATGATCGATGTGTGTAGTCATCACTGCCGCATTCCTATCCTTCCTCGTACACTACGATGTGCTGCCTGAACCCGCATTGCAAGCTCCTCTGAGAAAAGCTTGTGACATCGCTCGTTCTGCACCACAAGCTCTACTCGATGCCAAGGCGTTGGAGGACGTGTTAAGCTCTGGTACCGGCTGGAACCGTGCCAATTGGACAACGTATGGTGGATCGTGGGGTGGATCAGAGCGAGGAGGGTTGGAGAAAGGTCCAATAAGTTGGGGTGAGCAGAATGCTAAGGAAGAACTTTCGGAAGAGATTGCAGATGACGGTGGATGGTCTGTAAGCAAGAGTGAGTGGAAAAGCCTTTTCAAAATGATCGAGCTCAAGCTGACGCTTATCTCAGTCATTGATGACAGTCCTGTCGCTTTGACCAAAGAAGAGGGTCAGTAAACCGTCAACACAATGATAGTCCTTACTAACGCCGCTGGCCAGTGTATATTCATCTGATCCCATTCGTTCGACCACTTGACATCGGTCACATCTCGCTCATCCAATACATCCCTTATGCTCGTAGACGCGTAGTATCTGTGCTCCCGCCAGTCAGTGAAGGTCCTGGTGTACCAGCTTATGCAACTCGCTGCCATCGTTTGGTTACTGCTCCAGCGCCTTGGACTGCCAAAGAGAAATGGCGAACCCATAATCGAATCCATACGGACGACTCAAACGACGACGAGGAAGACTCGGCAAGTGATGAATCTAATCCACTGGATCAAGAAGTCGCGACGGTGGATGAGCCTGATCGCCTCATCATTTGGGTTGAGGATCTTGGTGAAGACCCCTCCTTCGTCAACAAATTGGTCGGAATGGGGCTTCGAGGCCGATGGGGTCTTATGGGCCGCAAAAATGGTTCCGAGGACGACTTCACCCAATGGTGGGCTTTCAAGGCTAAGGATTGTGAGTGAAACGACTTTCTTCATTTTAAAAAGTCGCTGAGTATAGTGTAGATGTCTTGCCTTCCTTCTGGTCCCCTTCTTCGAGTACCGCTACCTAGACACCATCGCCCTTGCACTCCCTTCAACGTTGCTGTCGCTCAGCAGGATTCAGTGACTTCCTTCTATCCATTTCCCAATCACGTCATCGAATCCCTATCCCGGTATCATTTGGTATCGATCACTTCATTGCTCTCAAAGCCATCGCGGTTCTTTTGATCTTTCACTGTATCTACTCTTATCGACGATTTTTCTATCTGAATCAACCACACTTTCCGTTGTACATAGCAAACGCTCAGATATGATTAACCCCTTCCAACAATGTGTATCCATAACCATCCATACTATGCATGTGAATACCTATTATGAAATGTCTGGCAGTATATGCCCTTCGGACACAGACTCGAGCATCTCAGAACTGTTCTAGATCTAAGATATTGTACATTCATTCCGTAGACCCTCGTCTCGCTCAACTGCTGAAATACGGCCGTACCGGGTGTCTTGCCGAACTTGCCGGGTCTCGGACTAGACCGATGGAATTTTAGCGATGCCAAAACTCGCTGTCGATTTCCTCGAGATGTCGCGAGATACATGAATCGACTCATCATGACTATCATTACTATACGTACATTGTTGGGGATGCGTGTGACTGCTTCTCGAACGGACGATTGACTGCTCCTATAATGACCTGCCTAGACGAAAGCAGCCGCGACGGACTACAGTCGACTGCAACCTCAACTACTTTGATATCTTCGGCAGTGCCGACTACAGCCAGTACAGCAGAAAAGCTCGATGCGCCCGCAACTCTTCCAGATGGCTGTACGCTTGGACCAATCTTAGGCAAAACGTCTCGAGGTATGATATCGCTATCAAAATCGTCTGAGGAAGCAGTAGAGGAGCATGAAGAGGTACGGGTGATATGGGTGGATTTCCCTCCTGGGTCGCAAGAGAACCCATTCTTCTTTTCAAAACGACGTAAGCTCGGTATAATGGCTGTAGCCTTGTTCTTCGCAAACATCACAGCATTTGAGACATCCTCGTATTCCATTGGTATACCGTCAATGAAAAGGGATCTCGGTGCGACCGACCTACAAGCTGCTGCAGGGATATCGTTGTACGGATGGGTGAGTTCTCGGTACTAACTCACTGCGAGGCAATCCACTTAAAATCTGCTTGTGACAAAGGGCTTTGCGATCGGACCCCTCGCCATAGCGCCTCTAACAGAAGAATTCGGTCGTTATTGGATGTATATCATTTCGATATTCACATATACTCTGTGCCATTTATCTCACGGAGTGTGAGTGGGTCATCTCATTCTTCTCACCGTATCCTTCGTAGGCGAAACCTTTGTCCCCTGACTCTTCTCATCCATCTTAGGGGCAAGAACATCGGTTCAATCCTCGTCGGAAGGTTTCTTCTTGGTATAACAGGGTGCGTGGGTGCGACGGTGGTGTCTGGATCTGTGTCGGACCTTTATCCGCCCCATAAGTGAGTCATCATCGCGCTTTAATGGATTGCAGCCATGCTTACCATGACATGCCCTCACAGACGTGGTATACCCATGGCATTATTCACCCTCTCAGTAGTTCTCGGACCTGGGTTGGGAGCAGCGGTTATGTGCTGGGCCGAAGCGGATAGTAGGTTAGAATGGAGATGGATTGTTTGGATTCAAATGAGTGAGTTTTTGAATATTCTGGTCTCCTCCATTCCCAATGCTATACTGATGCAATCTAACCCGAAAACAGTTATCCTCGCTGTATACTGGCCAATAACGCTTTTGATACTGAGAGAGACTCGGGCTCCAGTGTTGTTGAGACGGAAAGCAAAGAAGCTGCGGGATGAAAGAGGGATGCAGGACGGTGGGAGATATACAGCAAGAAGTGAGGTAGACAAAGAACCTTTCTGGACCGCGATGAGGAAGAGTCTCAGCAGACCTATTCGTGAGTGAAAGGTCGATTCGACAAGCCAGCATGGTTCTGTACTTATATACTGCTCAATGGCATATCTAAGCAGTATTCGTCACGATGGAACCAGTAGTTACCTTCTTTGCGATATGGGGGGCTTTGGTATGGGGTGTCTTCTTCATACAGATTGCTGGTCTACCGTATGTCTTCAAGACTATTTACGGCTTCGGAACCACTGCTGCAGGATCAACATATTGGGCTATAGTGTGAGTTTCAAGGTCGCTGTCGCTGTCCATCTCTTCGCTAATCATGTCAATTCAGTATTGGTACTGTGATAGGGTATTTTCTCAACTACTTCCAAGATGCCTTATACAAGTACGTGACTGTCGAATTGTGATCACTCCCTCATGTTTTCCGATGCTGATCTCAGCTTTTCAGGAGGAATGTTGGTCGTATAGGAGTAGAAGCACGACTGTATGCACCATGTGCAGCAGGTATAGTGTTCGCCATAGGATGTGTCATATTCGGACTCACTTCGGTACCCAACGTTCACTGGATTGGCCCTTGCATCGGTATAGCGATTATCTTGGCAGCTGCCTTCACGATATATCAGACGTGTTTCATCTAGTGAGTGTTTCAGCATCAATACTTTGATCCTCGACAATCGACCAGCAGAGAAACTCGCTGAGCTGATCACCATCTAGTCTATCGGAATGTTATGGTTCGCATGCATCTTCAGCTGTCGCTGGCATGTCCTTTCTTCGTATCTTAGTCGGAAGTAGTTTCGCTATGTTCACCAACCAAGTGAGTTATACGATTTATCCAACCCGGCTAGGCTGGTCGGATGATTGAAAGGCTCCAAGGAAGACATACTGAACACTAATTTTCCTTCGATAGCTATTCGACGCGATGACCCCTCGGTGGGGGTTGTTCATGATCGGCTGCATCGCGCTTCTACTTGCTCCTATTCCTTTCATCGCTTTTTTCAAAGGTCCTTGGATCAGGGAACGTTCACCCTACAGTAAGATTCTGATGGCTGAGGAAAGGAAAAGGATAGAAGCGGAGGGTTTGATGGAAGGTTCAGACGATCTAGAAAGTAGAATGGAGCATATGGAAGGAGAGTCGGTCATGGAAGACGACAGGCTAAGGGACGAGAGAGAACACCCACGTAGGCTACAGTCCAACCATAGGAAGGATGTTCACAGACAGGGACAGTGATCTAGAATAGCCCAATACATATGATCTGACATTTCCATCATCGGCGAGATGAAATGGCTCAATGGCTCATTTAGCTGAATCCCACACACAAAAAGAAAGCATCCGCCGTACTGATGCTGCATTTTACCGTCTGTGATTATAGTCGGACTAGCCAAAAAGCATCTCTGACATGCTCTTCGCACCTGCCACAAGTTCATAGAAAGGCACATAGTGACTAAGCTAAGTTTGAGGACGAGGAACGACGGCCAAAATCGAGTAGCCAGAGTTACATTACTGAATTGAAGACTGTTGTTGATCCATCTGCAGAGCGTAGAGCTACCTCACTTTGTGACGCATTATCCCAGCCATGTTCTGCTGTTCATCTGCATACATTCATTGACCCTCGTTTCATGTGATTCTACTCGTAATCTGCGAACAAATATTCACCAGCGAGATAAGTCAAAGGTATCAACCTGCCCTGCCTTTCCTCCGGGAGCTTTCTTTGTGAGCTGAGCTGTCTTGCTGTGTTGCCGTGTAAGGTAAATTTGATGTTATACATTGATTGCTTTGTTTAATTCATCGTGTGTGCATCGTTCGTTGCTCATTGCTTGTTGTTCATTACTCAATGTTCCTTGTTTTGTCAGTCTCAATCACTTGTACTGAATCGTCTTCTCAGGGTTTATACAATCTGTGTGCCAGGACAAAGGTTGATCCGCGGTCAACAAATGATCATCTGATAACCGCCTTGTGTCTCCGAACCGATATCTACATATATAAGCAGTTGATCAAGCCGCCATCATTCAACTCTTTCTCTTGTTACCGTTCGATAAGTCGAAAAAAGCAAAGTCGTCAATTTTTATTTTTGTTTATTTTTGCAGAGAAATACATACCAGTTATCCAGCGACTTTTGGCAACATGCAGCTTCAAAACGCTTCCACCGCTGGCTACGGATATGTCGTTTCTCTATCTCAAAATATCACTTGGGCTTATCCTTTTCTTCCTGGAGAGCCACCCAATGTAATCCGTTATCAATTCGCAGCTTGTGTTCCCTCCAATATCACTATAGCTAGCACTTGCTGCTCAGCTGTAAACGGTACGTTCGTCGAAGAGTCACTGAGCAATGCCCGATCACTTAACGAAACCGAATTGCAAAGCATTCTTGGTAACGGTACCGATCGCGGGGACTACTATCGGATCGGAAATCTCACCACCGCCGCGGATGCGGGACAGGTCGGTAATATCCATTGGTGCACGATGGCATACGATCCACTGTCATCGCAATCTCTCCAAGGCATAGGATACCAATCGTCAAACTCGTTAGGGAATGTACCGGAAAGTATGAACAAATGGATTCAATGTTTCAATGATAATGTCCCTCAAGATGCGGTCAACAACTCTCAAGCTGCATACGTTTGTGCGACAGATGATGTCAGGAAAGGTGGAATGATAGAAGGTTTCAATAGATACATCGAAAAGAAGGGGAATGGAGCAGAAACTGGATTAGCGTATACTTCTTGGTACAGTGTACTTGGGCTGATGGTCGGGCTAGTTGCATGGCTAAACTGAAGTACGTGGACGGTTGAGATCTAATTGAGGGTTTCTATGCTCGATGTACAATGTTATGGTTCTGACGAGCTGACCTGCTGCAGGGTCAATACATCACTTTCAGGTTAAACGATTATTGGGCGCTTTGTATGGAACGGACACTGATAACGATGAGGATATGGAGAGCTGTAGAAATAGTTGGAAAGCACAGACAGGCCTGTGTTCATTTTATGGGAATTATGCGACTCTCATGTATAGATCTCAGTACTCTCTAGGTCCACAAACATGTCCAATCGGTCGTATAGCTGTCAGTGGAAGGAGAGACACACGATCTGACCGGAATGCATGGCATCCATAGTGTACAGGTGGCTCCCTCGCTGCCGCGTTTATCCGCCTTTTGTGAGACTCTGTGCTTCATTCTCCAATCCATTTACTCGTCAATCTCTCAATTCGCAATGATGTTGAATCTATCTATCAAACTTTGAGTGGTATCCTTGACAACTTCTTCGATGGGCCGGTATTTTATACCTAACATCTTTTGCGATTTGGCTGAGTCCATGAAGTTGGCCACGGCGTTGATTCTTTCTCTGGCTCCCGGAGAATCATCGCCTTTAGGAACGTTGGGTAATTGGGGGAATTCTTTGTTCAAAATCTGTCCAGGCATCCTAGTCAGCATCTCATGTGATGATTGATGATCAGGAAGCTCGGATATCGAGAACACTCACGACGCAAACATCATTTCCGCTGTATCTTTCACTACTAGCCAGGAACCTCTCTCCACTTGCTTCGGGCACTGACATGGCTCTAACGTGAACGAGAGCGACTATTCGTGAAGGCCAAATGGTCAGCCTTCGCCGTAAGAGCCTGTAGCAAGCAAGAATTTACTAACCATCTCGAACGTCTACAAAACTGGACCCTGGTTCTGGAAGGTCCTTTTGGGTCCTTTTACCATTTACAAAAGGCCAAATACGACCTGCGGACGTTGTGTCAGCTTTGGACTAGTAGAGAGTTGGAGACGCACTCACGATTGATCGAGTCATTCAGGCTCTCAGGAGAATCACATTGGTGGATGATGGGCCCGTACGTCTGCGACGTATCAAGTGTGGATCAGCTTCGATGACTTCTCATTTGGGATCCAAGCAATCACGAGCTCACCATGACAGGATGAATAGTAGCTCCATCGAACTTGGGTTTCTCAACTTCGAAGAATTTCCAGAATGCTTTTTCGGCCAAGACTTTACTGGCTGCATTTCATACGTCAGCATTGGCTAGAACGAAGAAGAAGACACGATATATAACCCACCTCGGTATTTATGGCCACCATCCGCTTTACTGCCTAACTTCTCACATACTCCTACACTGACAGTGTTCCAGCTTGTCTCATCGTATCTGTGACAAGGATCAGTCAGATGTGGATGGTATTACGGAGCGATAATGAACTCACCGGACAGGACAAGGCATCTCTGGATCATTGACTGTGCCACTGGAGCTGGTGTAGACGATACGACCGATGTCGGGGCTGAGATATTCCGGTTAGTGATTTCAAATACCTTAGAACAAAAGACCTACTTGTTCTTCTTGATACTTTTCAAGACATTGACAGTGCCGTTGACTGAAGGCTCAAATAGATCCTCAGGCCGCTCAGCGGCGAAAGTGACGGGACTGTCGTGTATTGCAAAATCTGTCAGAAGCGAGAATGGATGGCAAGCAGTAAGGGTAACTAGCTCACCTGGCGGTATGCGCTACACCGTCTACCCCCTTCACAGCTTCATCAAATGCCCCTTCCTGAGGTATTTGTCAGCCTACAGAGCGTGATGATGGGGAAGTTGAGTCTCTTGTGTCGGACTAACCTTGGCGATATCTCCAACTATAACATATTCAAACTTTCCCTTTGTGTTTTTGAACAAGTTGACGAGGTAATCTCCCTTGGAAGCTGATCGGACTGTTCCTCTGACGTTGTACCCCTCATCGAGGAAAGCCTTGGCAACATGTCTGACAGGCAAGAGATCAATCAGGATCATGTAGAGGTCCTAAGATTTCTGACTCACGAAGCGATGAAACCGGATGCCCCAGTAACGAGGATCAAAGAGCCGGGTGGAACAGCGGGCATTGTGAGGACTGTTTGGTGAAGTGTTATTTGATTCAGCGAGTTGAGATATAGTGAGTTGCTGGAATTAAAGCTGTCATGGCGGATAGATGGGGTCTTTTAACATGGAATACCTCAAGCATCCTAGGCCAGAGGTGTTATCAGGTCGATACTCGGTCCGACGTAGATAGGGCAGTCGCGTTGCTGGTTACTTGAACCCGAACTCCCGAGCAGATTACTGGAATTGAGGGCTAAGCCATTGGATGCAGATAAGCATGTGACTATGGTATTTTTATGTGTATGGTACAGTAGTGGGTCGACCATCCTGTCAAGGAATGCATTCGTTCTGGGCATAGGCCCAAGTAAATATATATGTCATTGCTATGGGAATACGGAAGCTGGCGCGTGCACAGTAGGGTACGTATATCACCTGGCCCAAGGACGCGGTTGTTGATAGCACCTACAGCGTTGATCACCTTTCCCTCTTATGGTTCATTTCGTATGCTCTTGACTAATCGATTAGATGGCACAAAGGACCCAATACCCGATGCATGCGACGCCTTTACGCCCTCGCCGAAACAATCCCATCAGGTTACTCACCTTTTCTTTATCCACTTGAATCCCACATCAAGGACCAGGTGAGCTCCGCTTTTCAAAATGAGCTCCACCTGATCATTCACGATTTTTGCTATCTCAACTTCACAAATATGTTCACCTTCGAGCCGTCATGCCAGCAAGTCGATAAGGGTCAGTTGATCATAGTCTGCGCGGAGAGGATTCTTTGAGATGTGATCGACCTACACGGCGAGGATGTCATGTACCTCAGGATCTTCTGTGCGTATTCATCGATTTCCTGCCTGTGAAAACCTGATGGATGAAGATATTGATGTGTTCATATACCTAGAACTCAATCGCTTTGACCTCTTTCTTCGCACAACAACTGCCAGCCATTATCTGAGCTTGACGATACAAAATGGAATATCTCAACATCGATGCCATGGTATCAACACCAGGTGCAGGGCCTAGCAGACCAACCCCTCCACAGATACAATCGCAACCTTTACCGCAACCTCATTCACAATCACATCATCGCTCACAATCACAGTCACAAACACAGTCGCAGTCCAACGCGACGCAACCTACAAGGCCACCGAAACGGCTGAGAACAAGGCGTGCTTGCGATTATTGTAGAGAACATAGGATAAGGTGAGCCTGGGTCGATTCAGTTGGTAAAAATCTGCTGTCCTAACCGGTCACCATCGAATAGATGCGAGTACACCAATGGGAACGAACAAGGCTCTTGTGCCCATTGCGAGAACTTCGGTATCCCCTGCATGAAAGTTGCAGAAGCCCCGCCAGTAGGTCAAGCGGTGTAATCATACTCACAGCGTTCGTTCAGCTGACCCCATAAGTTCAATTCAGGATGAAAGACCACGCGCAGCCAAAATGCAGAAGAGCGGCGGAGGATCATCAGCAAGGGATGAGTCTGCGACTATGAGTGAATCACCGAGGGCTTTGATTCCAGGTACTGTAACAGATCATCTATATCTGGGTGAGTGGAAAGTTTCAATCGTAGTCACGAAGCCGCAGTCTCACTTATCTCCCCTCAGGTCCAACATCTTTCTCTCAGCAAGTCCATCACCATTTCTCCGGCACGCCTTTCGCTCTGGATCAACTCCGCAATCTAGAAGAGAAATTAGAACTATCATATGATGTTTTTCAGTGGGCCAAAGGCACGGGATTCCTCGTTGGTAGCAGGGGGAACATGGCTAGCTCGCCTCTACCCGTTTCTCCTCAGAACCGTCGGATCAATCCAAGTAGCGCACCTACCTTTTCAAGAATCAATGATAAGGTAGTTGAAGAGATTGGTGGTATTACGATGTGGAACAAATGTGAGTCTTCGAGAGTGCCTGACTCCTCCATTCATGCCATGACAGCCTGTCATCGTCAAGTTGTACCTAATCATATACATGTTCATCAGTGATGTATCAAGCCCAAACTCGGATAATCCCTGTGTGGCCAGTAGTCTCAGTCCACGAGAGGTACGTTTTCAGGATTAATGACACCGAGCAAAACTAATCGTTACGATTCTCGCTCAGTCTGGGCTCTGAGGGACCGACAGAAGAGTTTCTACAGACTTTCATCACCCATCATCCGGAATCAGCGCCAATAACTCCGCCCCTCGCGCAACTCGCCTGGCGTTATGCACTCTTGCAGCGATGTCACGCGATGTCCCCTCCAACATTCGCGAGTCCTTGCTATCAGCTCTCAATGCAGCTGTGGATGCCCATGACTTCTCCACCAGCTCGCTATCTACGGTCCAGCTTTTACTTCTGCTTAGTGTCAATGATGTGTTGGCAAACGAGATTGGCAGGCCAGGTAGGGCGGTATACAACGCGACTAGAATGGCTACGGAAATCGTAAGTTTCATGTACCTGGTTCTATGCGCAAACATGCTCACCTTATTGCTATAGGCTCTGCATCGTAATGTGTCACCGACCTTCGCTGCGGTTTCTCATCTGCATCGTCGAGCTCGAGTCTGGGGTGCTTGTATCATAGCAGATCGATGGTGGGTGTCCTTATATACCATCATGTTTCATCCGTCGATTGATATTAACAACCCTTCTGCTCACCTGCAGGTGCTCGGTTCGACAGGGTCAGATGCCCAGTCTCGATCTGTCTCATGCAGATGCACCTCTCCCCTTCTCCTATCCAGATCATGTCGTAGAGCCGGACCTCACTCTAACACCATGTTTCATGTTCCATCTTGCTATGACACGTTTGGCGGAGTTGTTAGGCAGAGCATGTGAGTGTACAAGTCTCCATTAATTTTTTGGAGCTTATACCTCTATTTGTAGATCACCTGACTGGTACACCTGCTGGACTCGCACGAGCTGAAGATCTCAAGCTATTATTGTGGCAGAGAGATTTTGAAGCATGGGTAGAAGGGCTTCCCGCTCAGTGGCCATACTCATTCCGACTGGAAACCCCAGAGGCAGCTTCCATTTTGAGTCTTCTGGCGGTCTCAGTACTAGTGAGTTGAGATATATTCTGGAAAATAATCATTTTGTACTGACACGGATCCCAGTATACGTTCCTTCAACCATTCTTTTGGCCTACTGCTCCTATACCGCCCAATCTGACATATCGACCGCCAGCAAAGATGATGGAAGACTTACAGAGTAGATCGACAGCAGCGATAAATTGGGTCAGTGGCTCGGGGCAGTATTACTTGGATATCTGGTCAATGCTCATACACCCGTTTCGTGAGTCTTGTTCACATCACATGAATTATTCTATTGCCTGACTGATACTCGCTCTTGCAGTGAGCTGTCTGCTTGTACAAGCCAAAGGTCTGCGTTCTGGTGATCCCTTAGCTGCGGTCATGTTAGACACCGGTATTCAGAGCATACAGAGTTGGGCGGAATGTGGACCGAATCGATCACTCATGCATCTACCTCGCGATGCTATCTCGAAAACAGTAGAAATCCTCAAGACAGAACAAGCCTTAGTATTTCCCTGGATACCGGCTACCATCAGTAACTGGATGACGGAAATGAATTTGTAGCATCATGTAATTTGTATCGTTTACGAATAATGGATTTTGATATCTATATTTGTTATCGCTTGGATAACGGAATGTGATAGTTCGCCAGCTCGCACCTAGTATTCGTCGCATGGAATATTCACTATAGAAACTCAGATGCTTCTAATAGACGCAACACTGAGAGGTTAGGGCCAGAATTTAGTGCACCCTGCGCCTTGGTGAAGTGTTATCTCCACGTGACCTATCAACTCGGAAACTCGGTTCAGCGAAGTCAAGTGACATGCAACATCGATTGTCCTCTTTTTGTCCTCTTTCAATCCTCTGTCGGTATGCAATGAGAATAATCTAAGTGGACAATGAGGTCTTGACATCCACATGAACGGAAAAGGCCGGTAGATTAGACCGTGCAAGGTTCTATACTTAAGAAGGCAGACCGCCATCACGATGTCACATCAAATATCTATCTTCTGTCTGAACCCAGCCCATCCATATCCTCAGCTTCGTCCACAACCCCAATCAAGACCTCAACACCGTCATGTCTTCCTGGCCCAACGCTCACAACACCACAGTGTCGAATCCTCGTCTCAAGCTGCTCAACCAGCTCAGGACTGGTGATACAGCTTTGATGACTTTTATAGGGCTTCCCAGTGTCCGATTAGCACAAATCGTCTCGTCGACAGGCTTGGATGTGAGTCAAGCTGTGAAACCTCCTGTGAATCTGGCTGATTACCTGTGTAGGCCGTCATTGTGGATTGCGAGCATGGTAAGCTCCTCGTTTGTCAACTTTTCCCTCCTGTCGTGAAGCTGACTCGTGTGGTGTAGGTCACGTCGGTGACGATCAAATGCACAATGCGGTTGCAGGTATCGCTTTCAACGGATGCTCCCCTATCATCCGAATTAGAAGTCCTCATCCAGATCTGATCAAGCGAGCTTTGGACACCGGAGCTCAGTACGTAACCCCCTTTCTTGATAATGCAGTGTATCGCTGACAGGTCGTTTCATTTGTAGTGGTCTGATGATACCAATGATCAACACTGCTGAAGAGGCCGCTGCGGTCGTCAAATACTCCAAGCTTCCTCCAAGAGGATTGAGAGGTCAAGGTTCACCTTTCCCAGGATATGCCTTCGGGGTGCCTATCCCCGAATACAACAAGCAGTGCAACGAGACTTTGTTGACCATCGTCCAAATCGAGACTAAGGAAGGAGTAGAAAACGTAGAATCGATATGCGCTGTCGATGGTGTTGGTGAGTGAACGGACTTCCACTTGTACACAGTAATATATCGTGATCATGACTGATGGGGTACACAGATATGATCTTCATCGGTCCTAACGATCTGGCAATGTCACTACTTGGCTATGCACCCGCCAAATACACCGAACCGGTCTTCCTGGAAGCTATCGATAAGGTGGTCAAAGCTGCTAAGAAGCACGGTAAATGGGTTTCTAAACTTGTATATAACGGACAACAAGCCAAGGACGCTGCCAAGGACTTCGACTGTCTAGCCGTAGGGAGTGATTCAAAGATCTTGAAAGAATGGTTCACTGAGCAAGTTAACGTTGTCAGAGGCTAGATCAGTAGATCCATAGACGGTATCGTGTAGCTAGGTGAAAATGCGATCGGAGGATGCAACGTACAGTATTCAGCCGGAATATGCCAAGGTATTCAACGCAATGCATGAGATATCTCACTACGGCGGACATCTTGAGGTCTTCTCCCTGACAGGACACGATTGAATCCGTTCCCGCATGGTAGCTATACCACTTGTTGTGATATTATCGCCGTCGATACAAGGGTGTTCCTCTAGGGAACACAAGTCCGATAAAGATTACTCCTCCTAGGCACCATTCACCGTCCTCCTAATAAGGTTTACTCCGCCCGTCCAACACAATAACAAATGATCCTCAGGAGAACTACTAGCCATCGCGATATCCCGAGGTCAACTTACATACGTAGTCCTGTGATCAGTGGTTGCACAATGGTGTCAGTCCGGGAGGACAACCTTCATTCGCCTGGGAAAGGATGCTTGAAGAGGAACCCAGCTCTGCCTTCCGATAAGAACTCACGAACTCAGCTACTTAAGACCATCGCATATCATTTAGAAAGGAAACTGTTCCACGCATTGATTGCACCGTACACCACCACTTCACCACAATGGCTCCTGCTGCTCCTTTCAATCCCCCTTCGCCGGATCTCCCAGGAAAGCCTCACGTCCCAAAATGGGTGCCGCCACCACCTACCAAGGAGACTCACAACTTCGCTGAACTTCATTCCGTTGATCTATCTCTGCTTGACTCCCCCGATCCCAAGGTACAAGAGGATCTCGTACAGAAAGTTAAAGAAGCTATTCGGGAAGACGGCTTCCTGTTTTTGGAGAACTACGGTGTTTCGCTCGAGCAGGTACGTTGCATCTGAATAGCTCACTGCGCTTATGAACTGAAAGCTGAAATCGTGCACAGCTACACAGACAATTCGCCATTGCTCAGTACCTTTTCAGAAACTTCTCTGATGAAGAGAAACAGCGATTGCTGTTCCATCCAGAAGAGCGAGGTACTTGGGAAGGATATAAACATCCTTATGGGTTCAAGGTGAGATCCATTGCCAGGCTTCCCTTGATAACTCAAGCTGATACACACCTTGCAGAGAGAACGAGGTACCCCCGACTTCTATGAACAGTTCAACTTTTATCCACCTGAATGGGCTGATCACAATCTCTGGCCAAAAGTACTCCTTCCTTTCGCTGACGAGATTGAAGCTTTTGCCACTGTGAGTGCCTCTTCGCTCCCGTTGGTCCTCGAAATACATTGGGCTGACAGGTTACCGTCAAGTATCTTACAACCTCGGTAAACCGAAGACTGCTCACTCTATTCTCTCGAGCTCTCGAACTCCCCGATGATTACCTGTGGGATAACGTCCAGTCAAAAGGAAGTCCATCTGGCGAAGGTTATTTCAGACACGCTCTCTACTCGCCAGTGGACGATGCAACCATTAAAGCCGGTAAAGGTATGAGAATGCTGGGTCACAACGATTTCGGTACCACAACTCTTTTGTTCTCCGTCCCGATCTCCTGCCTGCAAATATGGGGAACAGATGAGCAATGGCACTACGTTCCTTACAAGCCTGGTGCTCTGGTCATCAACATTGGAGAGACCTTGGAGATCGTTTCCGGTGGTCACTTCAAGGCCACGAGACATAGGGTCTATCAACCACCTGCTGATCAAGCGCACGAGGAAAGATTATCCTTAGTGCTGTTTAACTCAAGTGTCGGAGATCTCAGAATGACACCTGTAGATAGTGAGTCGCTACAACTCCCGAAATGATGTTCAGCGGCTGATAACCTACTGTAGGCTCTCCATTGATCAAACGAGAAGGATGCGTTGACTCTCAAGGTCTATACAGGGAGTTCAAACGGGTCATGGATCAAGGTGTCCCGGTAAGCGACTGGTGGTGGTTCCCGCACGACAGCTGCTGACTCTGTTTGCATGACCAATAGATCCCAACAAACCGACAATGGCGAGAAATCAACATCGCTAAGGCACCTGATCCTCTTGACCCAGTCTCGCAATCTGTCGGGAAGGATCAAGCTATCATCGATGGCAAGCTCGTGACTGAGAGAGAGCTCTTAGGGGTAAGAGTGGTTCTCCCCGTATAGTGTTGTATATTGTTTGTACACGTGTAATGTCTCCTATAGCTATGCATCGGTTGTTGAAGTGGCTCTCTATCGGAATCTGCCTGTAGTTCTGAACTCTTTTGCTATCAGTTTGATGGACAGACGAAACATGCCGTGTTGTACCGAATTTCGGCGTGCCTGAGCTCCGCCCATTCGTGTTCTTTGTCCGCCATTTTAGGACCAGGACATCTCCTTATCTCAGTCACAGGAGCTCCACATGTTTACGTGTCACGCTTATCAGAGGATCTGCGTCGTTTCTGGGTTCAAATAGGGACGTGAAAGCTTTACGTGGCTCACAGGGCCCGAAGTCCCGACAAGACTCCGATCACCATCATCAACGTGACTCTCAGGTCCGTTTGGATACTAGGTAGCCGATGTCGCCTACAACCTGGGATCCCCATAGATATGCGTCTCTCGGGCGGAGCTCGGCAGCTTGGACCGTGGAAAGTAGAGTGAGGAAGTGAAGTTGATTTCGAGCTGGATCATGCGAGATACTGAGCTCGACTTTTGTCATGACCCGAGTTCATTGTTCGATAAAGTATCAATTGCATATATAAGCCAATCGCTGATTATCTCGAGACTCAAGTCACCCCAGCATCTTCTATCATTCATCAGAACAAACCTCACAATGGCCGAACCATTTAACCCACCAGCTGCCGACTTGCCCGGTAAACCCTTTGTCGAGAAATGGGTGCCCCCTCCCACCAGTAAACTTGACATTGACTGGGCTAAATTAAGAACAATTGAATTGTCACTCTTGGACAGCCCTGACCCCAAGGTCGTTCAACAGCTCGTTGATACCTGTAGAGAAGCCATCCGAGTAGATGGGTTCATTTTTTTGACTGATTATGGGGTTTCTTATGACCAAGTGAGTTTCCTTTATCTTGTTGATTTCGAAGTAGTGCTGACAGCCATCTCGTCAACAGCTCAACAGACAATTCAGTATCGCTCAATATCTGCACAGATACATGAGCGAGGAAGACAAAGAGCGACTTCACTGGAACCCAGATGAGACAGGTACTTTTGCAGGCTGGAAGCCTCGTTTCGGATGGAGAGTGAGTTCGTTACACAGTCGCAGTTCAAGGCCTGGTCGCTCAAAGACCCTTTCCTGCCATGACAGAGAGACAAGGGTGCGCCAGACGGAATTGAACACTTCAACTACTACGCACCACAATTCGAGTCCATGGACAGGGTACCTACCTGCATGCACCCTTTCTGGGATGAGATCGTCGCTTTCTGCAACTACCTGACTTACTCTGTCAACAGAAGGCTTCTCAAACTTCTCTCCAAAGTCCTCGAGCTCCCAGACGATTTCTTGTGGGACCGAGTTCAATCCAAGCAAGGCCCCGTAGGTCAAGGTTATTTCAGACAAGCTCTATACTATCCTGCCGATGACGATCTTTCCAGAAGGGCCGGTGGTACAAGAATGAACGGGTGAGTAGGGCTTCGCGACAGGCGAATGTAACGGAGGCTGATTGCAGCTCCAGTCACTGTGATTACGGAACTACCACCATGTTGTTCTCAGTACCAATCTCATCTCTGCAGATCTGGGGTAGAGACGAGAAATGGAGATACGTACCATACACCCCTGGGGCTTTGGTCATCAACATCGGTGAAACCCTTGAGCGTGAGTGCTCCGGCTCCGGACTTGTATGATCACCTGAACTAATAAGCTACCTCTTCAGTGGTATCGGGTGGCCACTTCCGAGCGACGAGACACCGGGTAGTTGACCCTCCTGAGGATCAACGTAACGAAGAAAGACTCTCGCTTGTTCTCTTCCAAGCTTCTGAAGGGGATCTTCGGATGGAGCCTGCTTATGGTATGTTCCCGCCGCTCAAGATGCAATGTGCTGCGCTGACGGGAACGCAATTGTAGAATCACCGTTACTACAGCGAGAAGGTTGTATTGATTCCCAGGGAGCTTACCGAGAATTCAAGAGACTTCGTGACAAAGGAGTTCCCGTAAGTGATCCAAGGCTTCCCGACCGCATCGAAGAGCGAAGCAGCATGAGTTTCGCTGACTCGAACGTCTCATGCAGGTCCCCACAAACAGACAGTGGCGAGAAATTCAAATCGCTGACTCTCATCACCCCACCGATGCTGCTCCCAACGACACTATCGTCATAATCAATGGTGCCAAACATATCCAACGGGAGTACCTTGGTGTGAAAATTCTACTTCCTGCATAGAGTGATCCTCTTGTAGCTGTTTCAGTTCCGTTGTACAAGGTGTTATGAATGATTATGCAACAGTTTCTCTACATGTACTAAGCTTTACAAATGGAACAATGGGCGTTGTTAACAGGACAAGACACTAGGACAGCCCACAGCCCTTGTGGCCGTCCGTCGAAGGGCTGGATGGCAACACCTTCCTCTCCATCTTATCCTTCATTCCTGGTCTCTGAAACGTTGTTCCGGTGGTATTGCAAGATAGATGCCTGAGCGATGTGTACCCATCTCAGAATACTAGAATGCGCCGCAAGAGCTTTGAACGGGCCCCTATCAACAGCCGCTAATCCTCGACCCAGAGTCAGCGTCTTTCTGTAGTCCTTATCTGGTTTACTATGCCTGGAAGTTCTCGCAGGTCGTCACATCTTGTTAATTCGTGTTCAAAGCCCGATGATTGGTCTCGTAAGCATCCTTATCATGTGATGAAGATTCCACCGCGCATAACCCTATTGCTAAGCCGAGGATCCCCCAGAGTTCCCTCACAGGAAGTTCGGGACAAGGGTATCGTCTCCCACTTATCCGCCTTCATAAGGAGACTTACGATAAGGATAGAACATCTCGTTGGTATGCGTTGAGCCTAACATAGAGGTGAGCGTGAAACCAATTGCATGCCACTGTATGAGCTTCTTTCCAATGCAGGCTAGCTAAGAAGCTCCCCATGATGTGTTGCAAGACATCATCTAGATAGGTGGATAGAAACCCTGAACCAAAACTGCCACATGGTATCGTTCATTGTGTCCTCTGCGCTGACTCCCTCAGAAGCAGTCAGAAAGCTTATCGATGCCAATAATAGCTTATCGCTGTTACCCATGCAGAGCTACTCGCAGTCGCTCCTTGGCATGCTGTAACAGAGGACACTCGAATTCGGGTAAAGATAACTTATCTGGGAAGTAGACGCCTCTCAGGGTTTGGGTCTCGTTCAGGGGTGTTTGGGACAACCGAAGACCCGAGTACATGGCTGTGACCAGGGACTGCTGAAAACTCGGGACAAGGAGCGAATCACGATCACCTGATTTGCTCTTGGGATTGAGAAGAGATCTCAGACAGACCGCTCAATCAAAGCAACCCACCTTTCATGCCATCGATCAAACAAGCATACCCATCTATAGGCCTATTGTCCGGCTTATCAACACCGGTTCTTATCTGACCCGACCTACCGAAGGGAAAATTCAATAAGAACAGCGTCATTCCATCTCGGGTCCAAGGTGCTCGGAATGCCATTCACGTGAACTTGGACTTGCATATCATCTCTGTGGTCGTGAAGATATATATATATATATATATCATGAAGATACGGATCTACATCGCCATCGAATCCTTCCTATCCATACATACCAACTCATCCTTCTCACCTCTCACCAACAGCAAAGAAAGACTCGTACATCATGCCTTCTCTCGCTGACTGGCGTTCAGTCACCCCAATGTTGATGTTCTGCATATTGACATTCGCGACTGCCGATTTTACCTTCGGTCTGTGAGTCACATATCTAGTTTTGCCTTGTGAAGACGGATTAACTGAGCTTGTCATACAGTGATACCGGTACCTTCGGTAACTTGCAGGCGATGCCAGCTTTCTTGAACGAATTCGGAGAGCGGAATGCCGCAGGCAAAATGATTCTCTCGACGAACAGAAAATCGATCATGAACTCTGGTGCGTATCATTACGCAGGTGAGGCATAGTCTCACGATTGCTGACATGCCTACTATACAGTCGTCTATCTCGGTCGAATGGTCGGTGTTTTCATCTTCGAACCTGCTACTGAGCGATACGGTTTCAAGATGATGTTCGTCTGCCTCTGTGTCGTACAGCTCATTGCTGTAGTCAGTGAGTGCTATCTTTTCGGCCGTGTCTCAGTCAAGGTCTCATTTTCGTCATGGAGGATCCGGACTGACGATCACTTGTCTCATTTCAGTCGAACTTACTTCTAAAGAATGGATCCAATTCACTATCGGTCGAGTTCTCACATATGTTACCATTGGTCTCATCGAGGCCGTCATCCCATCGTACAGTGCTGAAGGTGAGTCATCATTTGCGCTGAGTATATGTCTGGAAGGCAAGATTCCTGACACTGTATCACTTCTAGTCGCGCCTGCCCCATTGCGAGGGTTCTTCGCCGGTCTATTCGTACCCTTGCAATCTAGTGTGGGTATGTTGACCAGTGGTGTCGCCAGAGCTTTCGCGAACACTCAAGGCAAGGTTGGATGGATCATCCCAATCACCCTTCAAGGTATCCCTTCACTCATCGGTCTCAGTCTGATCTTCTTCACCGTCGAATCTCCAAGGTGGCTCTTGACCAAAGGCAGAGAGGAAGAAGCGCTTCATAACCTGAGAAGACTGCGAAATCAACATGATGTCGATGCTGGTATTCCTGAAGCTGAAATCGAGGCTATCAAATCTGCTATCGCATACTCCAACTCCATCAGTCAAGGATCATGGATGGAGCTCTTCTCGGGTCCATACTGGAGACGAACAATCGTAAGTTCAAAGGTTCTCAATCCTCATGTCGGGCCGTACGCTGATGTTACTATGTCGTAGTACGCCTCCATCATGTTCATGGCCTACGAAGCAGGCGGTAATCAGTTCTACAACGCTTATGGTCCCTCCTTCTTGGTTGATGCTGGTCTGGGTAACAAGTCCTTCATCTATGGTATCATTGTCAACTTATTCGGTGCCATTGGTTCGTTGATGACGATTCTCTCTACCGATACGATTGGTCGAAGACCCCTTTGTATCATCGGTTCCTTTTTGGTCGTACTTTGGGATTGTCTTATCGCTGCATTCGGAGGTGCTTCCGACATAACGACCAACCCTCAAAAGCAGAACATCACCGTCGCATCTTTCATCCTCCTCATCTTCTCGACTAAAGTCGCTTTCGCTACGCACTCGTTCATCGTCACCACTGAGATGGGTGGTGTCAGGATGAGAAAGAAGTTGATGATGATTGGAGCGTTCCACGATGTCTTATGGTCCTTCTTGACTGCCTTCTTCACCCCTTACATCATGAAGAGCATTCACGCAGATATCGGATACCTCTTCGCTGGTATCGCCGGTATCGGTCTCTTATACGCCATCTTCCTCCTTCCTGAACTGAGGGGAAGATCTTTGGAAGAAGTCGACGAACTCTTCGAGGTGAGTCAGCATGACCTGAGAATTCTCATACGTGTACTTTCAGCTGATATTTCAATCTCGCAGAAACCACGATTCAGATGGGGATGGCAATACAAGGGTGTCGTCACCACTGGTGTCGGTGCTCAAATCGCCAACCTCGAGAGTCACAATGCTGCTGCTGCTATGCACCCCGATGTCGAGACTGGAAAGGACTCTGATGTCGCTCACAACGTCGTTGAGGTTGAGGACCAGAAGTACTAAAATGCTAGTGACGATCTGGTATAACGGGGCGTTGTTGGTTCGGTATCAGGATTAATTCCGTCATTGTTGGATCTTCAATGGCAGAAGTGATTTATATTGATACATTTCTGTGTGTGTCTATCTGTTTCGGGAATTGGCTGCTTATTGTATACGCTTGATATCAAGTAAGATATGAGCTGTGGGAAACCAAGAAAGAAAATAAAAGAAAGATTTGTAGAGTAGAGCTCGATCTCAGTTTTTGGATATATAGTTGTTATACTCGGAGATGATTGGATTTTGCAAGTACTCTTGCTATGCATACTTTGCTCGTGCCCATGCCCATGCCCTCATTAATAACCAGATACCAGTACAGTATCAACGACGTACAAGGGTGTCTGCTAGTGAAAGAAGCATGCTCATATAGTCAAATCATATGGTTGTGACAACTCGTATTCTACTTCATCTCTAAAAATACAATCTCTTCTTCTGCTTTTTCCTCATCGTCTTCTTTTATGGCTATCTTCGAGGTCAATTTTCCTCATGACCAGCTTTTCAACTGCCTGACTATGCTCATACCCTCATCGAGATGTTCAGCACTCTGTTCGCCGTGTAGTACGATATCAAGATCCTGCATACAGCCCCACATCTTTAAACAAAGTAGAAGTTCATACGCTACCTTAGCACACGTACCACCTCATTCATCTCAACCCATATCCAGTATACATCATCATCCTACTGCAGTCAACGACCCACTCACCCAGTACATCTACGACAACATTGCGACTATCACCAGATACAGCCCCCTCAGTAGCGGTAGCCATCGTCTGAGCATCTCTCGAACACTGCCAGAAATCCTTCCTTACGAACCATATCCTGAAGCCAATCGACGTGCCGACTCGTCGCAATCTCTCAATGATAGACAAGGAGATGGGATAGTCGTCGTCGTTCATCTGGTCAAGAGCGGTCCAGATAATCAGGTAGACTTTGTGATATCTTCTGGGTTCGTAGTGCAGCCGGATGGGCCTCAGGAAGAGCAGATGGTGATCACTTGCTCTCATACTTTGGACCAGGTGAGTCGATCATGTTTATTCATCAAACGGGATATGCACTCAAACCTCTGGAGTAGATTTCGAACAGATATCGCAAGAGCCCCATCTACTCTTTCATCCTGTCTTCCGTATCCACCCCAGCTCCTGTGGTACTACCCATAACAGCGTATCCATCCTGCTCCGTCGCCGACCTGCTCATCTGCACCATCCATCCATCAAATGTGCTCTTACGCAGCCTACCAGTCAGTCCGTTCCCGGTCTACAGAGGTCAAGAGGTTCTGGTGCATGAGTTCACCTCGCAGAAGACATCTCGAGGCATACCATGGATCGGAGGGATGATGCAGCGTGAATGGAGATCGGCTGAGATGCTTGGATATAGGAATTACGGCTGGAGGGAGGTCCAGGTAGGTTGACCATATCCTTCAGACGATACAATACTGACCATCGACCAACACAGCCAGGTACCTCGTCAGTTTTACCTTATATCATCTTCTCAACCAGACCCATCAATGGATCATCGGGTGGACCCATCCTAGATGCAGCATCCGGCGCTGTGGTCGGAATTGTCAGTGGAAGTAGGACTTTGAGTGCGGTAGAAGGTGAGAGAGGTTGGGGCGCTTCAGCGGAGAACATCTTCGAGGTGAGCAGTTTGCAATGCTCATCCAACTCATGCTCATCGCTCACGTTCATCCCAGCTTTTTTCCCTGCCTGGATTTATCCCAGCATCTCGAAAAAAAAGATTATGATCGTCGCGAATGTCGTCGATTGACCGCAACCTCGTTCAACACCCTACCGATCATTCTCGTTTCTTTCTCAACCTGACGGCGCTGTCTTCCTCAATGACTCCTATGACATCGATCATACAGCAGCTGTTGATGGATCCTCCTCCATACATGCATACCGTAGCCGAAGATCAACCCTCCCGACCCCGCTCCAATGACGTAATGTCATGTCTGCTGTCTTGGCGAGACAAACCGAAACTGATTTAGCAACATGTCACCTCGATCGACCATTCAATCTTTCTCACACAGCCCGTTTAGATTGATTACACGTTTTTCTCATTCTCAGCTCTTTGGTTCTCAGTCAGTCTCTCACAATGTCAGCTGTCACCGATAGTCCTTCCGGTAAATTGACGATCGCCTTCTTCAAGTGCGATTCTCTACAGAAAGAATCGATCGAGAAACATGGAGAATACCAGGATGTCATTCATAACCTGTTCGAACCATTATTACCCAAACATCTCGATCTTGAAACCCTCACTTATGATGTCCTGGAGAAGAGAGAATACCCCAAGGACGAGGAGTTGGAAAAAATAGATGCGATTGTGATCTCTGGTAGTTTTGAGGATGAAGCTCACTCGGATACAAGGTGGATATTGAAATTGGCTGGTTTTCTGATCAAGATATATGTAAGTGATCAACGCGTCATGTAGTCTAAAGTACGAAGTGCTGAATTGTTGGTAACATAGGACGAATACCCTCGCATACGTATATTGGGGATATGCTTCGGTCTACAAGTCATCGCTAGGGCGTTTGGACCGTCACAGATCAAGGAGAACCCTAAAGGATGGTCAGTCGGCTGTGTCAATCTATTGCGGTATCGAGTGTCCTTCAGCTGACCTACTTCCTTTCGGTTTTGTAGGGAAGTCGGAAGCACCCGCATGGATCTGACAGAGATAGGGAAGAGCATAATTTGGGGGGAGGATATGAAATCTGCCAAAGAGCCAGAGAATCTGAAAGATCATGTGGTGAGCCATTAATGCTACCTCGTCCGCCTGTTGGTTATTTTGGCAGCTGACGTATAGTAGACTATGCAACAAATACACTCTGATATCGTCACCGAGGTCCCTTCCGATTTCCATCTTCTCGGTAAATCCGATATCTGCCCTGTACAAGGTATAGTCGCATTCTATCCAGAGGATCATCGCCCACCAGCTTTCACTCATTCGCACCATCATACGCTGCCAAGTGAACCTTGGTGTAATATTCACATCATCGCCTTCCAGGGTGAGCTTTTTCTCACATTCATGGTCCATATTATACACCTAACTGACGATCTACATCGCTTTACAGGTCATCCCGAATGGTAAGTTCAAGCAATGTCAACCTCCTAGGGTGTTCATGTTCCTCCATTCCCTGCATTCGAAAATCGGACTGATATTTGTAATTAGGCATGAAGATATCTTGATTCCCTTCATCGATAATTACGAAAAGAAAGGCACCTTCGACTCGGGATTCGCCGAAAAGGCTAGAGAGCAGAGCAAGAAGGAGCACGACGGAGAGAGGATAGGAAGGGTTCTGCTGAGGGTTTTGGGCGTAGCATAAATGGTATTGAGGAAGGATTGGGAAAACATCTGGCTTTGAGGTGGGTGATCCAAACTCTTGGTTCTAGGCCTGATATACGGTTTCTGACTATGCAAGACTGTAGATCAATATAATCGCATCACACCGCGTTCACAATACAATCAAGATCACTTAATTTTGGCCAATCAAAAACATGCATCAACACACGATCACGCATTTCTACAACTTCGTTTACGGAGAATTTTTCCATGCAGACCATGATTGGGTCTGCTACCATGAGAACACACCAAATCATCGTATCCATCCCATGTACCCTCTCGCGCTGTTTCACCGCCATCTCTTTGATGTGGGACCTATGCCTCCATGACAGCTACTGATACTGCCCCTTCTGGCCCTTTTTCGTCGTCTTTGCCCTCTTGTGCTACCTCATTCTCCCTTGCCAGTCTCTGATCGACTTTCGAGACAGCTGCACCGGTACCTTCGAAGGCTATTGCAATCTCTTCCAGGGTGAATCCTTTTGTCTCGACCATGACTAAAATCAAAATAATCAGTGTCTGTTTCCTGACATATGCCTTGAATCAGAGCCCTGTAAACTCACAGAAATAGGCCAAGACCCATTGGACTGATAAAATAGGGACGAAGACCAAGTAATACTTCCATCCGATGGTGTCAAGTGCGATAGAATTAACGTATGAGCCGTACTGTGATCCCAAGATTCAGCATATTATCCATCACGGCAGAAGTGTGAGCCCGTCCGCAAATTTCTTATACTTACAGCTCCCCAAGCTTGGTTGACCGTATTCCAAACTGCCATACCCTTCCCTCTGAGAGAATAATTCAATAGTTCGGCCGGATAAGAGTAGAATAACGGTTGACTGAAATTGTTGGGGATCGAATAAATCCAGACCATCGCTACGGATGCTATACCGGCAGCTTTGTTGGTTTGGCCCGATTTGGCATAAACTCCATTGGACGCTCCCATCGCTGCCATTCCGATTCCCAAACATGGCCCATGTGTCGCCGTTTGATGTGTTTCAGGGAGTATGCACCGGCGAGTTGGAGGATGAATGACCACCTGTATATAATTAAGTGGTCAGTGGTGGTAATTCTGATAATGCAGATCTTACTCACAAATTCAAACCTGTTCCAATACCAGTCGTTTGAGCCGCTCCTTTGATACCGCATTGAGCGAGGACGACAGAATAGTACATGGTGATGATGTTGGATCCGTTAAGCTATCGTCAATCAACGTAAAATCATGTCATTATTTAAGCCCGATTGTTCATTGTGCGATATATTATGACATCAGGAGAAGGATATTCAGATATTCACCTGAGGCATGAAAGTCATCAAAGCTGCTAAACCCAACCTGTGTTTATTGCCAGGAATCTTCAGTACTTGTCTCCAACTGTACCTCTTACTAGCTTCTTCGAGTGCAATTGTAGCCTTCATCTCTTCCCACTCGAATGCTACCAATTCATCTTCAACATTGCCATTACCATGATACTTGATAAAGAATTCGTGAGCTTCTCCTTCCCGTCCGTTTGCGATGAGATATCTCGGTGTTTCAGGGACAAATTGCACAGCGATCAACATATAGACCGCCGGGACCAGCTGTAAGAGGTATGGGATTCGCCAGGACCACGAGTTGTTAAGATAAGATGTACCAAAGGTAATCAACGAGCCGATCGTAGAGCCGAACACCCAGTTGGCATCCCACAGAGCCGCAAGTTGAGGACGGAATCGAGGGTGAGCCTGTCAACAGATCGGATGTCAGTATATATAACCTGGAGCAGAGCTGTCTCTGCACGGGCAGTTAAGGAGTACCTGGGGACATTGTTAATTAAGGTGAACACAGGCTCGACTCACTATCTCTTGCATCATGATCTGAGCAGTCATCAAGAACGGAGGTATACCAGACCCAATGATCGCTCTTGAAGCTACGAAAAGTGCGTAACCAGTGTTTCCTTGTTTGACACCAGCGATCACACCGACAATAGTACCTAGCATCATCGTAAGGGTAAACCATCTAATGGGCCATTTCCTACCGAATCGATCTACCACGTAGGCATTGATCGGTCCCATGCAGATTCCGACGATGTAGGCTGCTGCGTTCATCAAGCCAATTCGGTTGGCATCGGGATTACCCAGGTCGGTGTGCCAATCTGAGGAACAGCAATTAGTTCAGCCATCGAGAGGCAACAACGGAAGAGCATGTTTCAACAGATGAGTTTTGAGCTTACCTGGCAGCGCTTGTAAACCACCTGTGATAGTCCCATCGTACCCATTGAGGAATTGCCCAACATAAAGAATGGACGAAAAGAAGAACAAACTGGCTAGACCACGGTTCTTTGGCCATTTCACAAAGTCGGCGGCGTTGGGACTGAGAAGACGTCAGCAAAGCGTGTATTCAGAAGCGACTCCACTCACATCGTTGCCCAGTCGACACTTGATTGAACTGCCATGATATATACTCACTTCCTCACTGACAGAGTTGAAGACAGAAAATTCTACAAATGATTGGACGATCGAAAGCTGACCTTCTTTTGTGTGGTCTGTGGACAACATGTACTCGTATTTATCTAGATTAGAGTGCTTATCTTTCGCAGATAAAGACTTTCACCTTCTCCTACCTTGTCGGCCCTCGAGGTCATTATCGCTCTTTTGCAAGCCAATGATTGGTTCGGGTTTTATCCCTCGAATCCGGACTTGAACGACGATAGCAGCGCTCAGCTGACCACAGGCGTCCTCTCACCATACAAGGAAGACAATCTGCAGACAGATAGCGACAAAGCAGAGAGAAATATCTTGAGAGATGCTCCCAATCTTGTGATGTATTCTGACTCTTTTTAGCGTCAAATATGATAAGAATCAGGAACAAGAACTCGGTCCGATGGTCATAAATCAAATTCCTAATCGACAAGACGGCCGAGTTTTTCCTATGGAAAGATAAGGCAGTGGATCTCAACTGACGGAGGAGGATATGGGCAATAGAATGCATACTTGTTGATTAGTAATGCAAGTGTGTCGCTGATGAGGAGGAGGTCATCTACAGGTGCACGATGAGGTCTTATCTCCCTTCAATCCAACAGGGGAGAACATTGATGCAGCAAAGCATCGTTCACCTCCTTATATCATTAGCCCTGATTCCAGGTTGATGCGCTGTATAGGTAGAATGGTTTCAAACACGTGTTCCCAATACATACAACATGATGGCTTGTACAATCTGAGCTACAAACCTTCCAGCGCATTGACTAAACCCAACCTGGCTTGTTCCTGCTCATGATCTTCCTCATGTTGCTGCACTGCATTCACCTCAATCCCGACATTGTGCCCCGGCTCATCACTAAAGCCAGTTGCAGCACTCTGATCATTATCCGCACCTGTGACAGCTGTATGATTTGGATCAAACTCTGTTCCTCCGATCCACCTAGCAGCTTCTTCCGGCCATACTCCTCCCATTCCACTGGCCCACATCCACCCTTCACCCAGATCTCTGGGTAGACCACCTTTGCGCATGATCCCGGGTGTCATCATGAACCTGCGATGAGAGGGCGCGACATGTCCTGCTCGGATGTTGTACGAGGAAGAAGGGGAGGACGCGTTGAGTGTAGTAGTCTGAGTTTGGGTTTTATGAGATACATTCTTCGAGGTTGATCGTTTATCAGACATTTGTGTGGCGTGGGCATCGAGTCTCTTATAAACGTCGTTAAGCTATGTGATTTTATGGAGTAAAGTCAGTCATTTAACATTGTCTTGCTGCATGATTTGACCTATGATACCGAGCCAAAGTCTATGGTACGGATCGATATTATGATCATGATAAACTCACGGTTTCGCTCCTCCATCGGGGTGTCCTTACCTCCAGGATCTTCTCACTCAAACCCACTACCCATCCGTTCTTCCCATTTCCATCGGGCACCGGCTGATCCTCTTCCATCTGTCTTTTCCTCATGCCTTCCCACAATTCTTTCCTCTTACTGAGTATGTCCTCCAATTCTCCCTCGGTGTCTTCACCCGAAGACGAATATTCACTTGACATGTAATCGATATGTAACGCGGAGAGGGGCAAGTTGAGGTCTTGGAACGAAGGGTCGGAAGCTGATTTGGTACGTCTTTTCTGTTTCTACAGGTACATGGCACGAGCAGGTTAGTTGGGTTGCGACGCATGAGTAAGCCTTCTGCAGGTAAAGCAGTGACGACAACTCACCAGATCCTTCCTCGCCCACCTTCTTCTCTTCTTTGTATATTTTTCCCTTCTCTCTTCACCCTTCGGGTCATTCTCCTGTGCATACCTCTTGCACATGTTCACAAATGCAGTCTTGGTAGTTTGATCGATGGTCTCAGGGTTGATATCGCTCTGAGGTATTTTGGGATATAAGCCATTGAGACATTCTCCGTAGATTTGGTTGGAAATCTTGTTGATCCATTCTATGTTGGCATCATCGTTGAGCTGTTGAGACCACTTAGGTATGAATATTCCACCATGACCGTGTTCTTGTCCATCTTGGAGTAACGATGGTGAGTGAGGGTGGGGTAAGGGATCGTCCATGCCTACACCTAACCAGCTACGTATTTTGATCCTAACGCACTTGGATAGTTCGGTCTTCCTATCCTTCTCTAATCTTTTACCCGTCCCTTCATCCCTTCTAATCATCTTCTGGTCCTTGTTGTCATCTTTGTCGTTGGGGTTGTTATCGTTAGTGTTTCTCTTCCTCTTTGTCCTTTTACGATTGGCTGAACTCCCTCCAGGTTGACATTGGTCCGAGTTCGTGGATGAAGAAGCATGTAATGATGTTGAAGCTAAATGATCATGATTCTGATGATCACTGCCCAAAGCGGGATCTAGTTCATTGGGTAATACCGATACATGTTCTCTTATTCTCTGTACAGCTTCGAGTGCTTTTTCAACCTCCTCTTGCCCTTTGTCGACATTGTCTGGTGCTGGCGTGGCTATAGGTGTATTGTCGTTGTTTGTCTTGGCCAATCGACGTAGTTTGACTATCTCTGCGTGCAATTGTTCCCTCGTCCATTCGTGCAGTTCTTGTCCGTCATCGTCAATGTCGTTGTCGTGCCGTTGTGCGTCGTCGGAGGGCAGTGGGTGATGTATAGCGTCTATAGCCAAGGGTATGGGTATGGATAATGGATGGTTGTTGTCTATGGACTCGAGTGCTCTGACCAAGTCCACCTGTTCCACCTGATCCACCTGATGTTCCACTGGCACTGGCGCTGGCACTAGGACTGGCACTGATTCGATCTGTTCCATATTCATCGGTGAGCGATGTGATGTGACTGATAATTCGGTGATGATGATAGTGATAATGATAACGATGTTGGAGGATGAGCAGGATCAAAGGCAACAAGAGGGATGAGGGTGATAATTTAACCCACTACGGCCATTTGATTCCGCTAATCGCACCTGCGATCCCCCATTACGATTTTCAAGGCCGCTCCTAATCGGTCATTACAGAAGCGGAGATCCTTGTCATCTCCGTGCGCATTCGTAGGACGCGTCCAAGAGGAAATGAAAGATGAAATGTTGAAAGATCTGCTGGTTCATTTCTAAGCACTTGGGAATATCCTGGAGACCCAAGGCGAGAGTAAGAACAGCTGGTCTCAATCAAATCATACCAGTTAGAAACGATTCTCATTCTCATTGACCATGTGGTGAGCACCATTGGTCGATACTCACCCCCTCCATCACTCCACCTCAGGCGATCGCACCCCTTCAAGCTTCTTCCGCTGATCATACGCTTTTATCCCCTCAGTAAACACATACTGAACGCGCAAGTAGCTATAAGAGCACCATGTTGCAAGAAGTTCTTCGATGTGAGTGACCGTACACTTCGGTGCGATTTTCGCTCTACACCTCATTCATCAATCTGAGAGCAAAAAAACTTATATCCTCTATTGTCTGTAGTGTCCCCAGTGTCACGAAGAATCACAGGATCATCCCTTGAGGAAGACCATGGAGATGGCTTTCATGTGTAAGAAAGTGAGTGATCCGCTTAGTGTTCATGTAACTTTCATACGATGTGTAGTCACATCCATCCTATCCGAACCATATGATTTTCCTGCCTGACTATGGATGTTCTGGATGCCCCGCTGGCTTCTGTCAGACATCAGATGTATTCTATGGGTGGCGATTCTATCAAACTGACATGTTATCCTATCTTACAGTGCAAAAAAGCTTTTCGAAAAGACATGACGACCTATGAGGAATCCGACGAATATTGTCCTCATTGCGACAATCATTATGTGATAGAAGCCAAGGAACCACAGGCGATGATTGGGGTAGAAGGTGAAGATGCCAGAATAGATGCTAGGTGAGTTACTGTCTAAGTACAGTTTCGAGTCCTTCTCGCTTCACCGTTTTTCCCCATGCAACGACTTTACCCCATTTTCCGGATGAGATCATACCCTCTATGCTCTTCAATGTTCGCTTATATGTGCTCCCATACGCGATCCATCGCTAACGGTTTTGTTCCTCAACCTATCATACTTAATCGATCAATCATTTGAAACGACTTTCCCTACCGAAACATCATTAATTCAAAACGATTCATCGTCAACCCCGCACCATTTACATCTCATTCTACTGGAAATCTACCTTCTTTTTCCCTCGACAACCTGAACGGAAATATCTTTCCAAATATCTCATATTCTGGATTTTATCCACATAGAATGATCAAAGACGATCGAGTGCGGGAAAATCCACAGAGGAGTTTATTCGCTCAAAAGGACGTTTCGGATAAAATAGATACTCCCCTTTGGGAATTACCTGGAAGGACGTGATGAAGATTGCGGCACATCAGTTTGAAGGCTGTTATAGTGTGATTGGGGTAAAGTTGAAGACGGGTGACTTTGTACCCGATGGCTTGTCAGACCATATGAGAACGGGATCTGGCAGTGAACGCCGATGGTCCGAGAACAGGCAGGGACAGAGGCGCCTGTATGGTGACGAGTTGTATGTATTTTATAATATCAATCCCCTGTGCACAGTGGTTGCGAAGGAAGTAGATGGTCCCAGCAATTCCACTTTTCTTTGCATGACTGGACTGTAAAGTTGAAAATGTTGTGCATAATTTTATCATCAAGTGATTTTACTCGTGTTCCTGCTGTAATTTTCTTGCGTTCTAGCATAGACACATGAAGGAGATGTGTTGTGAACTAATCCTGAAAGAGAGGGGTTCGGGTGTGACCGAGAGGAGATTGTGAAAACGCGATATATGACGTGACTGACCTTTACAAAACTAATGTTCGGGCGAGAGATCAGATGGTATGATATATGAAGGATAACACCTTGTTTACCAAGATATAGTGCAAAGTGCGATGGTGTGCTCGATACAGACCCTACTGACGAGCAGTTTAGTGTGAAAGAGATAATGCAGCGGGCATGTATATATATACAGAAAGGCAGTTGGATGGCGTGTGATAAGCTCCTCCTTCCAAGGTATGCAAGTAAGAAATCTCTGAACAGATATGTCAAACCAGCAGAAACAACCCACCATCGCTCAAAGAGTCAATCACATCAGAGAAGCATGGCATGAAGGTCGTCCTGCCTACGGCGCCATCACCAAAGCACCTGGAGCCGGGTTGGTCAGGACTTTAGCTGGTCTGAAGAGATACGGATTAGACGTGAGTCTCGGTCTGTCACACATGAATGTATATCATGGGTACAGTGTTTTACTTAAAATAAGATATCTTACGTCTAATATAGTTCCTCGTGCTGGATGCTGAACATGGTAATTACGATGAAAAATCATTATACGATGCCTATCATGCTGTAGCTGCTTTGGGTGTTTCTCCTGTAAGTTTGGGCATCGACAGAATCATGTCCAGTGTTTCCTTTTAGTCTGCTGATTTGCTTGACATGTAGATTGCTAGATATCCAGGTATGGGAAGTGAGAAATGGGGAATAAGGGTTGCGTTGGATGCTGGTGCACATGGGATCATGATTCCTCTGCTTGAGTCAAGGGTGAGTGAAGACATTTGCGTATGGAATCAATCCATCGTTGGCAGCAACCCAGTAGAAATCCTTAAATCATCTCGCTGTGGTCGATCAATCTTGAGAGGAATCAGAGTGGATAATGACGTGCTTTTGATGTACACCCACACAGGAACAAGCAGAAGATGTCGTTCACCGAGCCAAGTTCCCTCCCTTTGGCGGACGAACTTCTGGTGGCAGTTTCCACACTCAAGCCTTCCACTTGACAGGTCAAGGTGAACCTGCAGGACGAACTTTAACTCAAGAGGAGTACGTCAAGAATGCCAATGACGCTACGTTAGTAATTGCCATCATAGAGACCAAAGCAGGACTGGAGAATATCGAGGAGATCGTGACGGTCAAGGGACTAGGTGGGTGTACTTTCTATTCGAATTTCACCTGTTCTCTTACTGGTCATGGTATTCAATCATCTTCTGGGGGGAAGGTTCCAACATTGAGGTTGGACGAACGCTAACGTCTTTTAAATCACTTTAGATGCCATCTTCATAGGACAATACGATCTCGCACTCTCCCTCGGGTCTCTGCCTCAATCTGATCAAAGGGTCATAGATGGTGTGGAAAAAATATTCCAAACTTCCAAAAAAGCCGGAATACCCGTCATAGCTTGGTCACCAGGTGATGAAGCCAAGGGGGCAATTGAAAAGGGATATGAAGGGATCATTGTAGGTCTAGATATGACGGTAATCGTCAATGCTTTCAAAAAGGATTTGGCCACAGCCGGAGCACCGGTAAGATGGTAGACAAAGATCACATTTGACTCATCGATGTATTCACTTGAAATGTATTGATGTCACAAATGGCCCGACCGTAAAGATACATACGTAGAGCTATAATCACATTGATACCTGAATCTGGGTAATGATCGTTCGCATGTGCGTTCATTATTCTATGACATTTCTTTCATATTTCTACACTTTAACCCAAATCCGTTTATCTATCATCAACCGAGCTGAATTGACAGTACGCATGATCGTATCAGCTCTGCTCGGTCCATTCCACTCTGTCTGATCCACCCAAGAATGGAATCACTCACTGATCAATATACAGACTCCGGCCACGGCATGCAACAATGCTCCGTACACTATCAGCCATTTCCATTCGCCCGTCTTTTCCAGTATCTGACCTCCGACTAAACCGCCACCCAGTCCGGCGGGAGCGGTAAACAGCAGTACTACACCAATATTGGAGGCTAGGTTATCGGGACCAAAGACCTCGGCAGCCGCCATGGGAATGAGAGTATAAAATGTGGGAGCGATCTGAAGAGAAGCAAGGTGATTCTATCAGAAATTGGCCTTATTGGGAAAGATCATACGAATACGTAGATGTCTCACCAATCCATATATGACACCAAAAGCTACGATGACATTATAAGTGGTAGCAGGTAGCCACAAGGCCAGGATGGCAGCTGCTGAGACCATACAGACGAAGACAAAAGTGTTCATCGCCCCTAGTTTGTCTGCGGCGTATCCAATGGATATACGGCCAACGCCCGCACAGAAGTTCAGTAAACTTAATGGTCTGAAGGTACATAAGATCAGCGGGAGCACCGCGTGAAGTGTGACAGATGATGCTAGTAAGATACTCACAAAGCACCCAGAATATCATTACTTGGAACTCCCTTCAATTGTTTGATGTATTGAGTCAAGAAGAAAAGGACAGTGCTGTGGTAGTCAATTCGAGGAGAAAGAATGGGAAAATCAATGGGTACTCGCCTTGTAGAGCAAAGTAATCATAGTGTACTCACCAGTATCCGAAAGTATTCAACAACAAACACAAAGCCAAGAAATGGAATGGTACCAATTTCCAAACCCTCTTGTCAAACCATGGTCCTTTACCTTTCGCTCTGGCTTCGGGAGATTTAGGTTGGGTACGAACAAGGTAAGTGGCGACGGTCATGAGTGTCAGGTTGATGAATGAGTATATGCTGCGCGTTAGAACTCAACAATCAGTCGGCTGCTCTCCGAAAGTGTATGAAATTAATGTCTTACAGTAATGTCTTGTGAGGTCCTATTGCCTTCAATAGAGCTCTGATGATCAAAGTACCAATTGCTCCTCCTGGTTTACACGTTGAGGCATAATAAGCCACGCTCCGTATAGGCGGGATTGAGATGAAAGAGACACTGCACTCACCGAAACCAGCACCTGCGATAGCTAAACCCGAAGCTAGACCTCTTTTCCTATAAAACCACTGTGATGGTAGACTGAAGAACATTGGCTGACATATTCCAACCCCAATACCAGTCAACACACCCTGGTAGATCAAACGGAACAATTGAGCTTCTGATCTAAGTGTCTGGTGTAGGTGTGCTCACCTGGGTAAGGGTGATTTGCCATAATTTCGTACTCCAAGAGGCTAAGAATAGAGCCAGCCAATAGACGAATACCGACACGAACAGTACTCTTTTGAAACCGCTGGTACAGAGAAGAAGAGAATGGTCAACTCCTAGAATGATGGAACTCTAGAGTCGACGTATAGCTCACAATTTATCACCGATCTTTCCAGCTACGAAAGAAGTCGTGTTTTGGAACTATCATTTACATCTTTCAGCTGATTTCATGTCTACTATAGTGTGAGAAATAGAGATTACATACCAGAGCGAATAGTCCACCTATTATACTCAGCTTCGAAGCTTGTTCCGGGAAGGTATACTCGGCATAATGAGCTTGGAAGACACCCCACGCTACACCCCACCTATCCACCATAACAACGTATGATCTCAGTATGGTTCTTTACCCTGTACGCCCATTGGCAATTGAACTTACCCCATAGTCAAAGCTGCAAAAGTCATACAGCATCCTACGACGATCCACCCATATCCTCCCTCTGGATATACGAACTGCTCTATCGCTTCGGCAACATCCTCTTCTAAACGATCACCTTCCACTCCCTTTTCCAGGCTCTTCTCGTGTATCGACGCGGATTCGTCGATATCATCACGTGCATGAGGTGCTAGTGGAGGCGGAGCAGAAGGTGCTCGGACAAGATCTAACCCTTCTGCAGCGGTAGTGAATAGAGCAAGTTTGTTAAGCTGTTCAGGAGAGTTTGGATGGGTATTCGAGTTCATGGTCATTCTGTCTATGATCCTCTAATCTGTTCGCTTTCTCTCTCTATATCTCTATACTTTGTACGGATCGTATCTGATATGCTTTTGACCAAGTGACCATCATACACCAGATGTGATATGTTGCTGCTGAAATTTGATATCCGACTCCAAACCGACAATGACCGGCTATGATTGAATGTCGATTAACAATTATTGGTCATCGAGTGATCAAAGTTTGATAGATGTGATCACCAGACCAGAGTAAACTTCTGATCTCGGGTCTACCAGTGGACGTTTCATCCTATAAGCACGATGGTATATCAATCATGCTTTGCAGTGCAGTCCAGCTGTAGTGCATGTTTTCGAAATTTCACTCTACCCAACTCACCCGGCCCGGATCCTGAATGGTGATTTACAATTTAGCCTTAAATACTCTTTTGTAAGTTAGGAGCTCCTCTGAGCGAAAATACGGTACTTCGGGACTCGCACCCCGATCGCATTTAGCCGAGCATGTTACAAGCAATCGCGACTAATCTCTGGAGCTGTATCATCGTTACCCTTCGACTCATATCAGCTGCTCTTGCGGAACAGGATCAGAGGCATCTGCTTGGACGAGATGCAACATTACATTGGAAGAGAATGACATGATGATGGTCTATAACAATCGTAAATACACAGACAGACTTGTTACAGGTACGTATTTTACAACATATTTTCACCTTCAGAACCCATAGGATTCGGTATCAAGCTATTTTCAGCAAACAAGAAATCGAAATTGAATATATCCCAATTAAAACCTTCTTCGTTACTCCAAACGGGGGGAAAGTCATTCTGATTCATATTCCCACTCCCACTCTCACCAATGTCTTCGCCATTGTTATGATTATGATTGCTAAGATCGGCTTCATGTGCTGAACCGCTTGCTGTTTTGCTCTGAGATTGTTTATAAGGTAAACTCATACTTAGACTAGTCCACATCTCCCTAAGTACCTTTCCAGGCAAACCAGGTTGTCTCGCTACGAAATTCTCAGCTTTCAACAGTAGATCTTCGTCGAATAAAGGTTCAGGAACACTGAATTTAGTCAAGATCGTTACTCTCCTTGAAGTTGCGAGACAAATCGTGATGGTCGTTAACAAGAATGCAGGTAGATGGGAAATCTCTCCATCTTGGTTATTGCTGATGTTACTTTTCGACATTAAGAAAGGGACGATTTCCTCGACTAGGTGTTTTGAAGGAGGGATTAACGAAAGAGCAGTCAATGCTTCGGCTTGTTCTACTTGTGTGACAGAAATGGGACTGGGTGGTTTGAAAAAGGCGAAGCCGAGTCGAAAGCCTAGTGAATAGGTCAGACAGGCGACCGTACAACGTAAGAGCCCTGTAAATAAACGTAGAACACGTTAGTCAATCGAAGGTACATATTTTGTTCGCACCCGTATATATATATTTGAGGTTGATAATGATGACGACAACACTCACATTGATCGTCGTCCAAAGAGCCCTCTATACTGTCCAAATGACTCTTTGTTTCGATCCACAACGCCATTATCACAGTAATCTCCGGCCAGCTGTATCTGACTAAGACTTCTATCTTCCCTATTGTATTGACAAAGTCTCGACATCCTTCTATTATATTTGCTTCTAGTTGAAGATGGGAGATACATTGGTTGATGTGGTCCGATGGGTGTCTGGGGAATCGATGTGAATAAAGGGTAGGTAAAGCCTTACACCGCGAAGTTTCCATCTGAAGACTATGTAGATATATACGAGTCAATCGGTGCCCTCAGCAGGTCGCAAACGTGACACCGATTGGAACAGGTCTACTCACATACAGTACCTGTTCTTCACCGCTTCCCACTAATATGGACGATCAGATTATGGGTTATGATCCAGAATTGAACGCTGGGATGAACTCACCAAAGTCAGTTCTTCCAATTTGTCTGATGACCACGATTCTACTAGATCTTCAGGATGTCCATCTTCACCCAGAGCGACTTCTGCTTTACTCTCCAAACCCAGATCTACACCTAAGGAATATGCAAAGCCGATGAGCCGAAGGCATGTCGGTGGGATGTGATCCTCACTACTTGGTGTATACGGTGCGAAAGTGAGAATGTACAACGCAAGGATAGCTTCAACACATGCAGCACCCGACATGGCATATAAGACTGATTCCTCGATCATACTTACTGCTGCGGCTGGCAAGGGATCTTGTAGGTAGGCGAGAGCGGCAAGGATAATGAATGGATGTGACGGGATGGATCGAGTGGAGAGCAGGAATGGGATCATAGGAACGATGAGGGAGAAGCGGTGCTTGAAGCTATGGGCAAGTCAGCTTAGATATAATGAAAAATATTCCCTTCCACTTACAGTTGGAAATTGCTCTCCACATGAGAACGAGTGACATGACCCCTGGTGATCATATTTGGGTAACCTTCTGGATCTACAGCACACCTTGTTCTTTCGTCGAAGATCAAGGTGGAAGGATCCATAGTATACGATTTCTGAAATCCAGCTACGTCTAACACTCTATATGGGATGAAGATACCCTCGGAAAGTGCTGAGGCAAGGGGTGGAGTAGGATTAGCCGACAATAGTTGAGGAGTAAGGTTCACATTGGTGACTGGTGGGGTGATGAGCGGCACAGGTAGATTGTAGGTGATCTCGCTGGAAGAGTTTGATCGGGGTGTGGTGGTCGGTAAAGAAGTTAACAGTCCAGTATAAGCGGATTCGAGCGTGTGAATTCGCTGCCTCATCTCGTCTATCTCACGAGTAGGAGCAGGGGGAGCAGAGGCGAGATTTTGCGTGGTAGGGAGGTCGAGGAAAGCATCAGGTAGAGATTGACGAAAATGAGATTCGTCTCTCCTTCCTCTATGCTGGGTATCTTCCGCTGATCTCCTCCTTGTTCCAATCTCTTCTATCCCAGGTAAACCCGCCAGCGAACAGGGCGTCTTCCTCCTCCTACACCTTGCGCATCCTTCTGCTCTCAGTCCATCGCACTTCACCTTTGATGTCGCACAGCTCTGACAGGCGTGATATATCCTGGCACGAGGTGGTGAAGCGCTCCGACGTGGATTGGTGGTTGAGGAGGGCATGCTGTGTGATTATGTTGTAGGGTGGTTTATCGAGTCAAATTTAGGGGGTTGTACGGATACACTTGCGCATCATCTCGATCGATCCAGGTATCTGTTGGGTCCTGGTAATACTGGTAAGCATGTTTGAGTGTTGCAGGTGAAGATGAAGATGAAGTCGAAGATGGTAAATGATGATGTTTTGGTGTAAAAGGTGTAGCTAGCCGAGTGATGACTTGTTAGTACTCGTAACCCAATCCACTCAACAAATCCAATCATTCAAGCTGATAGGATTGTTACTTCGCTCCTGTTCCATCGATCAATGCTATATCTCATGTACATGCACATTTACAACATATGAACGATGCCTGATACAAATTGCCCTGTACTATACTGTACTATATATATACATATATATACATATACCCTCTTAAGCTGGATCGAGCTATTATTTTCACCTTCTATCTATCCTTCCGTCTTCCCTCCCTTTTCCTTAGTGACTGTATCATAGTCAACATATCGTGTTACATGTCAACGTTCAAAATCCCTCAACCCTCGAATACTACTGAAACTAGTGACCTGATTCAAATCCGCTCCGTTCAAATTCAATCCTAAACCTATCCTCCTCCCATTCTGACTGTTATTGGCAAAACTATTATTGGACGTTATACCTAAATCATCTCTAATCTGTTTCGTATAATTCGGTCCATTCAACATATTCCCATCGATATCTTTGTGTCTAGCAACCTGATCACCTTTCTTCTTGACCGACCATTTGGGATCTATCCATCTTCTCAAATTCCTATTCACCGTCAAAATTACGGGGAAGAAAAGGCACGATCCGTATAACGAACAAACCACTATCAAAGCGATTAATCGGTTGCTAGGATGGATAGCTTCCACCTTGTACGAGACAGCGGGGAAAATAGCCGCTCCGCTTATCGAAGCCATCAAAGCCGTCGAGGTCAATTTCGTATGTTTGCCTTGTCCCCTTATCGTCATGGCGAATACTAATGGAAAGATCGGACCTTCGAAAAACATGTGAAGGATCAATGTTCCCAACGCTCCATTGCCCGTTGGAAGAACCATGGGTAATAATGCGGCGAGGAAGGCACCAGTGATGCAAAATCCTAAGATGTATCGAGGTGGAATACCGATATAGCATCCGAAGGAAGCTATGGTTCGCGAAGCGAAGAATAACCCTTGGCCTATTGTCCTCATCCATTGGGCATCTACCGTAGGTTTGATATCTTCCATGAACCCATTCCAGGTAAAACTGATACATTCTTGCGCACTGACATAATTCGATATCACGAATACACCGGTAACCAGTAAAACCACTCTGGTAGATATGCCGAATGATTTACAGTCCTTGGTGATTTCAGCATGATTGAATCTCCTTGACGCCTTGATCTCCAAATCTTCGTCCGTAGCTTCACTCAGAGGGACATAGTAGAATATCGCGGCTAAGAACAAGACGAATATCGACACTGCCAAGTAGCACCATTGAACTTTGAATAATCGCATCTGATCAACATTGTTGAACAAAGCTCGTTGAGAGAGCAATGAAGAACATAACGACCCGATAGCTTGAATAGCTTGAGAGAAAAGTAATCTTGCTTCAGATAATTCTCCAGGACCGGCAAGGGCGATGAACGGATTTGCAGCAGTTTCCAACGTCGATAATCCTAAAGCGACCAGGAAATTACTGACGACGAACCCGGGAAAACTTGTTAAGACCGCTGAGGGCCAAAATGCCATAGCTCCAATGGAGTAGATCGTTAATCCGGTGATGAAGGTGAATCTGAATCCCTTTTTCGTGAGTGTCCAGTATCCGACACACACCGGTCCGACTAAATATGCAGCCCAATAGGCACTTTGCAAGCCTAAACTTTCATGAGGTTGGAAGCCGAGTAAACCCTCGATCTCGCCATTCAGATTTCCAATCAGACCGTAAGAGAAACCCCATAGGAAGAAGAGAATACTGACTGTGGATGATAAGTATTACGTCAGTGGATCTCCTCTTGTCTAGTATGTGAGATATACAAGGAGATTGAGATCAAACATACCAAATAAAATCGGACCTAATGCCTCTCTAGCACCCAACTCAGTCAAGTGCCTATTGACGCCCATATTGACAAAATCGAAGAACTTTGCGGTCGGTCCTTGAGTATGCTCTTCAACAGTTGCTGATTTCTTCGTACTTATTGAATACCCACGTATTCTGTTCATATATGTTGATTTGGTATTTGTACCATGTCCATTCGAAGCTGCTCTATTCGGTTTCTTCCCCTGTGCTGGACCTTGACCTTCGTTACCCGATGTGGAAGGTACACGTTTGATCTCCGGTACCATATTATTATTATTACTGATGGAAGTCATATTTTGATTTCTGTTGAAATTGTTATTATTGCTGTTACCGTTGATGTATTGAGGTGGTTCTTCTTTCAGTATCGACAAAAAATCAAATATTTCTTCCTGCTCTGTTTGCTGTTCTTCCGCACGTGCTTGTGTACCACCATTTGCACTCCCACTGACCGCGTTGGTCTCCTCTCGTATACCCTGCGGTGATGGCGATAATTGCACGCACGAAGTTGGCTCTTGAGGCGATTTTGGTGATTTCCCTTTCTCCCTTTCCGGCGATTCTGTACCATTCACAGAGGCAGACCTAATGGTCAAGGCGTAATCTTCCTGTTGAGTTATACCCATAACTCCAGTTGGTCTTTTCTTTCTTAATATAGCAGGCATCACCCTCAAGATCAACGGTTTCAGTACCAACGTACACGAACACATCAATCCCACCGATATCTCGATGAATGACCAACTCAGTGACAGACTTATGTAAAACGTGTAATCGCCGAATTGAGTATTCGCGTTGAGTTGGCCATGATCACCGAATAACCTCTCGGCTCTCAGAGCTTGTTGTAGGTATGCTATTCTTACTACGTCGACGACGGTGACGAACCCACCGACGCAGAACGTGGCTATTAGCGCCACCTTCTGTCTCATCTCCATTCTTAGACCGGTGAGGATCGGTAAGGGAAGTAGAAGGATCGCCAGGTCGGTCAAGATGTTGATCGGTGCGGTAGAAAGAAATAATGCGATAACATCTATACATTGGCCAGAGTCGTCACTTTGACCAGTCTCATCATCGGTTTTCCAAGCTGCGTTGATGGGTCGACACTGAAAGATGGCGATGAAAGTACCGACTATCCCGGCGAGTGAGACGATTAGCATCGTGGCGTACGTTCCATATCTGAACCAAGGTTGAACTTCGGACATCCGACGATAGAGGAGTAGAATGGCGAGTTTGATTGTCATCGTTGCTGGATTGTAGAATACAACGAATGTGTAGATGCATTTTCGCAGTATGCCAACCCAGCGGGGCTCTATATCTGCAGTGACAACGGATATGTCAGTGATCATCACGATTGAGTGACTGGGGCCATCGTACTCACCCACACCGACTTTACCCAAGCCATTCCGCGAAGCTATAATCGTGGCCACTGATAGAGCAAGGAAGAAGAGCTGTACAGGAGCAGGATCAGTATAGGTTAAAAGACACAATTGAGAAAGGTAGGTAGGCTATATATGAAGAGTAGATGTGGACATCAAGAGGAGGGAATAGAAGAGGAGTAATCGATGTATCCCCAACCCACCCAAGCTAATACAGTGATATAATCATCCCACATGACTTTCTTGACCACCCATGTTTTCGATAATATCCTCAACATCACGAACAGCGTCGCTAACGTAGTCATCACTATACCCACGACGAATATCGCTTCTGATCTATCATGAGAGCTCGTTATGTGAGGTGAGGAACTGGCTGTCGAGGCGGAAGTGATGACGCTCGCTATGGAGCTTATGACGGTGGATGCTATTGTTGATGACATGTTGATGGGGGCACTTTAGGTGGTCTGCGAGGTGGAAGACATGTTTCGAGCTACACCGGCTGAGAGGCGATCCCGATGATTGTCTAGAACAATGGGATGCTGAAGCTAGTGGGTGATAGCTGTGAGTACGGTTTGTTGAACGAGTAAGATTTTACGATGGTTGACCGAATGGTAAAGAAGTGAAAGCTGTATTCTCCTCTTTTTCTCTTAGGGATTTTCCCGTTTTTGCTTTTCTCCCAGTGTCCTCGTCTCAGGATGTTTCGGATGAAATACCAAGGGATAAGAAATTATGTTGTCGATCCAGTTGAATTATCTCAGAAAAAATTCGAATCGGGTGAAATCAAAACTGCAATGGTAGTGGAAATTAAGACTGAAATGGGATGATGTGATTCCTAGACCAATGTTGGGTTACTGAGAGGTATGGATAAGATGTCACTTGTGAATTAATGATGTATGTGAATGCCTTGAATGCCTTGACTATTGTTCATGCGTCAATTGTATATTGTCGTGATAGTGTTGGCTGATGTGGATGATGATGTCGATGCAGTGGTGTGTTGTTATCGATTGTTGATTGTTGGTTGTTGTGATACAATGCGTAGTGATGTGGTTTATGGAAGATGCTGTACTGTATGGTAACTTATCTGTGTACAGTCAATTGTGCTCGTGAGTGGATCAAATGTTGTTCTCCTTCCTATGGATCCATGGGAAATGGGAACACCATAGACCACAGCGCAAAGTGAATGTCCGATGGTTGTTTCCCAAAGTCTATCCTGTTGCTAAGGTTACATAACCTATACCCTGGAACGGCGCTCGTTTCCCTTGAGCCAAATTACCACTTTCGGAAATATCTCCCTTACTTGGCTGATCAGCAGGCACACCCACACCCACATAGCACAGAGCGCACGGACACTGACCACTGTGTTTGGTTGTAAGACATATGACTGGAGAACCCTACCTACTCTTCACCTTTATTGAAGTGAGGGGCAGAAAGACAGAAGAAAGACGCACAGAGACGGAGCCTATTACCGGTCGATCAAGCCAAAAGTTTAGCAAGGGATCCTGGTTCCTCAACGTACGGCCCATCGCCGAGTAAAGTAAACTAAAGTCGAGAATGTCGATCATTGACACAACATCATTGACGGTATCTTACAATCATGGCTGGCTAAGATACTTGACATGGTCTACAAATCATAAACTGCGTATATACCCCATCCCAGTCGTGAACACCAATGAGCAGAAGAAGAAGCCGAAGGAAGATGCATTTGTATTGTACGGTATATATGGTCATCCAGTGACCGCTTGTGTTGATGGCCAAGGGTAAGGAGGGAGTGAAAGATGATAGTACAGGAAGGATGATATTGCGGCTTAATTCCTCTGCGTGTACTACCAGATACATGGCTGACGACACCAGGTCGTATGGCTATGCCACACATCAGTCCTGACCAGGGAACAGCATAGCGCTTATTTCCAAACTTTATATGGCCTTAAATATGGACCTCTATGCTGTTCTCTTGAGGACACGAGAAACGCATAGACACACAATGAATAAAATTGCAACGATTACCTATACTGTTCCTCGGACAGCGTAAAAAATGCCATATTGGATATTCGCAGAAGAACTGAGTTTGGCGGTTCAACCAAATCCTATAGCGGAACGAGCATTGCAATGTGATGGATGCTGTTGTAACATCATCATCATGTTCAATAGGCTATGCATTTAAACAGCAACTGCTACTATACCTAATCTACCTTGGCACTTGTAAATGCTACATCTTCGACATGTAATCTATTGATTTCATGTTCTGATATATCCCTGTCCCTTCTGCTCATCCTCCACTTCATATGACATGAGATCATCTTCCTTGCGAGATATGCATCTGACTAAATTATATTATACTATATTCACCTATACAGCTCCGAGTGATTTTCTAGCTTGTCTGCCCCTCTCTCTAGCCCTCCTAGCGGCTCTTACCAGATTATTCAACGCGTTCTTCAACTTATCAGATGAAGATCGTTCGATCAGATGTCTACGAAAGCAAACAAAAAATCAGTTTTTGGCTGGTCATAGGATGGAAGAAGGAAGAGTAATGTCAACTCACAGATGAACATCATTCAAAAATGCCTGTTTCTCACCACCCGGAACGACATGTCCCGGTAAACCATTGATCGTCTCTCCAAACCAACTCTCGAGTTTCTGTGACTGAGTAGTACCAGTCGACGTCAGTGCATTGAGGATAATTCGTATTTGATCCAAGGCGTCTTCAGGGAAATCCTGAACGATCAATCCGTTGATTAACAATCCCACTATCACTTTGCCATAAGTCATGAATATCTCTTGTAATCTATGATTCGAGGGAAGGTGGTTGGACAAGATGACCAGGGTATCGAGTGAGACGAGGATGGTCTCTGGAGAATGACAGGTGAGAGTAGCGAGGATGTGAGAGATGGCTGGTTGGAGTGAAGGTGAGGACAAGACGAGGGCAGGGATGGAAGTGAGATAAGCTATGAGGAGGTGGACATAATCATCCATCACTGAGTTAAAAGGAAGGTATATATCAGCTACGATTCGGATCTACACCCACGCCGAAAACCAATTTGATTGTGGAGCTGTTTCACTCACCATCCGGTATTTCTAAAGCCACTTTATCCTGTAACATCCTCGACATGAAATTCGTCACACTCTGGAACGATCCCAACAGCAATTCGCCCAACGCTTGATTCTCCGGTTGATTAGCTACATCACCGAATTTACTCGTGACTTTACCTGTTATCCAAAGATAACTCGAATATCCCGTCTGTTCAAACGAGATCGTCATCCTACTTAACAAGGGTTGGATGATAGGTTGAAGTGCGGTTGAGGGGAAGAATGTTAAACCTCTTCTTAAAACTGTCGATACTCTTTCCGAAATATAGTACAACTTGCTGTATCTGTTCAGGAGCGAATCCAAAACTCCATAAAGTTCTACGGCTGTCTGATGACATTCTTGAGGTAACGGATCTATCGATCGGACAACTGATAAATACGAATCCAACTGTTCTAAACAATCTGCAACTTTTTGTAAAGTTGGCTTATCAACTTCTGTCTCTGCTACAGCGACCGATTGGATCTTCTGAATCAAAGGTTGACAGAATTCCTTCAATGCCGAAGCAGCTAGTTCAGCAGGCATCGAGGAAATGATATAACCTATAGCCTCGCAGACTTCGACCATATCAGCTTGATCCAACTTGTCTCCAACCGAGTTGATGAAAGTGTGTAGCTGGGGTAAGAATGGTACGAGGTGTTGGTTACAATCTTGACACATGAATTTCATAGCTTGTGCCGCAGCTGCTGAAACCTCTTCTTCCGCCGTATCGAACCCTGCTGAGATATAGTGTAATTGGAATGCCAAATTTTCAGGATGACGATCTATCCACTGAGTGTATCTTGAGATGACCAATATGGCGGCGTAACGTATTTTAGGATGATCGGGTAATTTAGGTAACATGTCCATTATGTGAGGTAAAACTTCATCGTCGTCCGGATCTACCTCTGCGCCCATACTCCTCATGGAGAATAGAGGTGCTTCAATCTCTTGCCATGAAGGTGATGGTTTGCCCATAGCGTTGACTATTAGATCGTAAGATCGCTTCAAACATGTTGGAGCTCCAAGCACATGACAACAATCCTTCAGCGTATCTCCCATCCTATGTCTAAAGGCCCGGAACTCGTCTCGTTCTTGAGCTGTTTGATGCTCGTCATCTCCCGGGAAATGTAAATGACCGATAATGACGGTTTGGAGGTTCGCGTAGATGTGCAGTATAGGTTGGATGGATGGATCGGATGGCTGTCGACCGAGGGTCATGGCGAGAGTGTACCAGAAGTAGAAAGTGATAGGAACGATGTCGAGGTCAGGGTAGGCTGCGCATTCAGCAATAGATTGAACAAGTGGTAATAGGTCTTGAGGGTGTCGAACGATAAGATCCTTGTAGCATTCTCCAGCTTCACACAGTATACGACAATATCCACGTATACGATCCGCATCTTCTTTATGTTCTTCCAATTGAGGCCGTAGAGCGATCACTCGAGGAACAATCTGCTGTACCACTTCTACATTATCTTCCACCTCCTGAGTCTCATGTATCAGATCACACAGCACATCCACAGCTGCGTCGAACAGCTGATCGGATGTAAGTGCATCGAAGGAAGCGTCGAAGAGAGGTGTCTGGGCTACTTGAGAAGCCATGACTTCTCCAGCCTGTAACCAGCTCCGCAGAGCTTCGAATACCGATATCTGGATTTGTGTTGTAACGCCTGAAGGTCGACCAATCATTAAGCTATCCTTAAAAAGGAAGACACTTGACTCACAAGTAGCCTGGATATACATCGTCAAGACTCCCAGAACCTGTCCCGCCGATCCGCTGACTAACGCACTCAACATAGCTTGTACTTCATCGTTCTACATGCCATCGATCAGCTTGTCGTGACCAGAAGACGAATCAAGTCAACTTACGGATAAGGGTATTCTAGAATTTCCAGCTTCCTCCGGTAATGATTTTAAAAATCCCAACAACACTATCACCGTCGAAGGATCTTTACCAAACTGATCTATCATACCTCCTACGACGTTCTCCCATTCTGGCATCTGTAATGCCAAATCCGCCAGTGCTAGACATAGTTGAGTTAATACCGCTTTGGAACCTGAAGGTGCTGTTGGTGAACATAGAGGTGATAAGGATGATAAGAGGGAGTCGCGTAGTGGTGGAAGCTGTTCTCGAGGTAGCTGGGATAGGTCGTATAATATCTATGTTGATAAAGGAGGAAAACATAAAAAATTAGCTTGCCTGAAGCTTCATTTCTGTGCTAGGGAACAAGGACTTAGAGCACAGAAAACAAAGGAGAAGGAGATAGAATGAGCCTAGGCTATAGCCCAGCGGACTTGGGAAAAGGCAAGTTTGAAACTTACTTTTGCACGTAGTGTCTGAGCAGAGAATAATCTGCCTTCCAACGGTGCCTCCGGTGAAGTCAGGAGTGTATGACACGTCTGCCAAGCTTCGACCTAGGATCGTTACCATTCCATCAGGTACTCATTATAGCTATGTCTCTTTCTGGCGAAAGGACAATCTAACTCACACTATGCTGGAATTCTTCTAACCACTCATTCGCCCTCTTCTTCGAGCTACTATCGGGATCATGATACAGCGTTTGTAGGGCTTGGACCACCGAAGCTGTAGCTTGGTCTGACGAGGATGTTGACATGCGGGGTATATCAGTCGAGCCCAGGTATGAGATATATGAAAGATGGCTGTATATGCAAGAGTATATAATGTGATGAGTATTAGTACCAGAGAATGGAAAGCAGAGAAAATGGGAAATCAAGAAGTAACAATTCAAGGTTAAGTAAGGACCGTGTCATAGTCAGCATGCGAGTGTCGTGTGGCTATCACGTGGTACATTTCGGCGTTTTAGAGCTTGCCAGCATCGAATTGGGAAGTGGCACTCTTGCTCCAAGGCGATATCCAATGTAGCCATGCGTCATGTATCTTCTTTCTCGGAGTCACCCACCTCAACACATGAGCCCCATGAGCGAGAGATGGTATGTAGTCGTAGTCAATGCCTCATCCCTGGTAACTCTGTATCTCTGCCCAATCTCCCCTGCTATGTGTAGTCCTCCTCCTCCTGCGCGGTACAACCGTTCAACCATTCTGATCCCGTAGCACGAGATTCGGAGTTGATCATCCCAGGCACCCGATCCCTTTCTTTTCTTTCATGGGGGTTCAGATCTGATAAAGGCGGCGGAAGATAAGTTAGTGATGGGTGGTACTGTAAATAAGCTTACCCTTTTATTCCTCTGATTGGCTCCCACACTAATCACGACTAAATCACTGGAACCGGGTGAAAGCGATGCACCCATTACAAACCATTACAAACCATTACAAATGATGCTGTAAAGAGCGGTCACCCTTCTGTAATAAATCATTAGGATGGTTAGGCTGATTCCCGTAAAGAGGTAAAGGGGTTGTTGCGGTGGGAAGTTAGTATCGTCTTCCAAACACGCATGGGCGCTCTTGCTCATACCATTGTACCATTATTGTACCAGGAAATAGAATGAAGAATAGAAGCAACGTATCCATATACAAACACACCATAGCATAGACTATATCATACCGTATAGAGTCTATCACGAAAACAAGACTCAGCGGGACGACGACTATCGGACCCAAGCGAGGGTCGAACCAACGATCAGATCTGGGTGGGAGAGGTTCAAATCTTGATTTTTTAAGGGGCTGAAGTACCACTCACCTCACCCTCCTGTCACTCACCACATGCAAAACGTAACCTATCCTCACCCTTATTCAAGCCTTTTTTTTCCAATCTACACCTTCCAACAACCACACGTCCCAATCAATCCTTATACATTCCAACAATATAGATAGATAGATGGACCGAGAACGGAAGATAACAATATCACCAACTTTCGCCTTTTCAGGGCACCCTTGTCTCCTTCATACCTCGTCATACCACTTCATCTTGCCAGGTACTTCCCTCCTATAGCAATTAGCATCGGTCCATCATGTCGATAGGAGACAGTAAAGGCAAAGGGAAGGCCAACGAGGTGATAGCTACGGACTTTGCCCACCCAGAAGCACTATCAACTGGAAAGATATCGCGTCCGCAGACACAGGAGGAATGGCATGATTTCGTCACCAAGTGAGTGTTGGCTTTTGGGTCTTTCGCTATATCATGGCAGGTTCAGAATCGAAGAGATTGATTTGACCATTTGATTTTGCCGCTGATCATACTCATTGATCACAGATATTCATTGGGAGAATATAACAATTGTAGTTTTACCGACGATGAACCATCGTCATCATCCTCACCTCCCAAACCTTCACGATTCCCTTCAGACGAAACTCAAGTCACTGCAGGTACTACCGGTACCACCAACTCTACTACCATCACACCTGACGCATTCGCCTCCTCTTCCACTTCCGTATCACGACAACCCTCTCCACTATCATCCAATCCCGCACATCATCCAAGTCGCCAGAATAGTGCTACCCCTGTCGGAAATCCAAGTGAAGATGTCCACGATTTCCATCCCGATACTTCGTACGCTGGTCCTTCCAACCAAGATCCAAATATACCGAATGTCGACCAAGAGGAGTCTTCTTCTTCTTCAGCTTCACCGTCGACGAGTAAACGGAAGCCGAAGCAGAAAGAGGGAGGGGAGAAGGGGAAGTCTTACAAAGGCCAAGAATCGATGACTATAGAGAATATGAGGCAGTTGGGTCTGGAACAACAGGAAGATAGAGTGAGGGAGAGGGACACTGCTGGATTGACCAGAGATAGAGATGATGAAAGTGGGAAAAGCTCGGTGAAGGGAAAAGGTGGAAAGGGGAGAAGGAGACATAGGGACCATGCTGAATTAGCTTCAGTCGCAAGATCAGCGGTATCGTTAGATTCGTCGGAAGATGAGGATCCCTCAAAGATAAGAACGAGGAGGAGAGTACCTCGCAGACCGCGTTCAAGAGGAAGTTGGTCTCTTAGATCAAGATCACCCAACAATAATAGTATGGTCAGACGCGGAACGGGACCTTCGCTGGATAATGCACTTCTCGAGTCGGGAACGAACGATTCGACGTCCGTCTCAGCGGTCGAAGCTCTGTACGATCATGGTAAAGAACGTGCAAGAGTGAAAGAATTCTTCGAGACCAATGGATATATGCCTGCTCCCAAACAAACGCCTGAAGCTGCCCGAAGAAGATTACGTGTGATACGTAGATTAGGCTTGGAGGATATCGATCCGTTTCATCGCGAAACGTTAGATAGGTTCACGAGATTAGCTTCGACGGTGTTCAAGACTAGGTCGGCACTGATCAGTATAATAACCAAAGATCGACAGATGTTCTTATCGGAGATCGGGATGGGTAGAAAATGGACCGATTTAGATGTTTCGTTCTGCTGTCATTCGATTATGTCTCCGGGTTCTGGAGGACAATGTATGGTCGTTTCTGATGCTAGTAAAGATTGGAGATTCAAGAAGAATCCTTTGGTAAACGAAGGTCAAGGCCCCGTACAGTTCTATGCGGGTGCACCTTTAAAAGTCGGCTCAGGAAATAGATCAACGATCATTGGAAGTCTTTGTGTACTAGATAGCAAACCGAGGGATTTTACCGATGATGATAGGAAGTTGTTGGCGGATCTGGCGGATTGCGTGGTCAGTGAATTAGAATTGATATATAGTCAACAAGCTTCGATCGAATCTGCCAAACTGCATCAGATATCGGTAGATTTCCTGCGTCGGTCATTGAAGCATCGTCCAAACGAACAAGCTGGACAGAGTAGAACGACAGGTAGGACCGCCACCGGCACTGGCACTGGCACTGGCACGGGATCAGGGGGGATGGGAACGGAAAACGGTACAGCGACTTCGTCAAACTCATCTGTGACTGGAAAACGTGTGTCCGGTGCTGATCAAAATCAGGAACAGAACGATGTGGATATATATGATGAAGCTTGTCGTGAGATTAGAAATGCTTTAGATGCGTATGCTGTAGCTGTGGTTGATCTATCGCAATTCCATTTGTTTTACCCGACCTATCAAAATTCGTCGACAGGTGGCGGATCATCAACTAGAGGTGGATCGTCAACTCTACATACAAAGAGTCAACATACAAGTACTACTGGCCAATCAAGCTTTGCTGCTGGGACGGGATCAGCTGCATCAAGTACAGCTCGTGGATTAGGCAGTGTTGCTGAAGACGATCAAGATGCATACTCGAAACCTGTCAACCCCAAACGAGCTAGGCAGACATATGCCGTTACCGATCCTCTAGCACCTAGTAGGACACCTCAGGTGTTGTTTATTCCTTCTAGGAGAAGATCAGATCCCACTAACAAGTATTCATATACTGGTGATTCGGAACCTGGCTCATCTGATAATGTAAGATCCATCTCCTTCTCTCTGCCATTCGATGAACCTTGCTGATGAGCCGAAGCAGCTGGCCGTTCTGGGATACAGTTGTTCCGAAGATAACTTCGCGTTCAATTTCACTTCTTCCCCCGCCGCTCGAAAGATCATTTCGGACTTTATCGCCTCTAACGTCAAAACTCGTAAAGTATGGTACGCAAGAGATGATTCTGAGGGTATCGCTCAATCCATCACTCACTTGATGCCTTCCGGAACGGAAACTTCCATGGCTATGCCGATCTTCGGATTCGATGGTCAAGTCGCTTTTGCCGTAGTAGCTTGTTGGACTGATCCGCTGTACACTTACCCTGCAGGAGCGATGCAATTTGTCGAAACGATTGCTGGAAGTTTGCTAGCTTCAGTGATGAAAGGACGATTACATCGAGCCGAACGTGCTCAATTGAGTTTCGCGGCCGCTGCTTCTCACGAACTCCGGACTCCTCTACATCAGATCAACGCTGCTGCAAGTCTACTCCGTATGGCTCTACATGATGTGTTAGATCTGGATCAGAAAGGTGGTCTGAATACACATAATATGCAACCAGGTGAATTAACACTCAAAGTATCTCAGGAAGATAGACTAGAAGCTTTGACTCAACTGGAAATCATCGAAGCAAACGGTTTATCTCTGGGAGGTATCCTTGAGAATATAATCGATACGTTGGATATAGGGAAAATGGCATCGAAGGTCGAACAAGTCCAGACGAATCCTGATGGGACGGTTATACCACCTGATTTACTTCGATCAAGCGATAAAGCGGATATCACTGATTTCACTGAAGCATTGGAGAACGTCGTTGACGAAGCTATGAGGATGGAGGCGAAGACTAGAAAGATCGCTACTGGGTCTGGTCTGGAAGACGTAGAGGTGATATTGGAGGTTTTACCTAGAAACAGAGGTGGTTGGAAAATGACAACTGATCCTGGACCGTTATCAAGAGCGCTCAGTAAGATTGTACACAATGCTGTCAAATTTACCGAAAAGTGAGCTTTATCTCTTCTTCCCATAATGTACTCGATGAGTATCTCTTGGGCTGATTTAGTATATAGGGGCCATGTGCATATCACCGTGCAAGATGTCTCGAGGGATGTGGCTTTACCTGGAGGTTATGATAACTCCATCAAGATATCTACTGTATCGATTGAGATCAAAGACACAGGTCGCGGGAGTGAGTGAGCTCTCCATGTCAGTCTCGATCATAAGCGAACACTGACGAGCCGGCCCTGTAATCAGTGTCATCCGACTTCCTCGATCAAGAGATACTTAGACCGTTCGCGAAAGAAGATGCTTTCAGGCCTGGATCAGGTTTAGGATTAGGTCTTGCGCAGCGTATGATCGAACTACTCGGTGGTAAATTGGCTATCGCATCCACACTTGGAAAGGGTACATTGGTACATATCGAGATTCCACTTCACCTTCTCAACGAGGACAACGATTCCGATCAAGATGTCATGGCTAGCGGGAACGAAAATACCTCCGATACTGGTGCAGGAAACAACATCGACCCTATTCGACAAGATGGGATCTTCCTTATCGGATGGACGGAATCCAAAAGTCCCTCACTGAGAAGAGTTGGTAAATCCCTGGCTAGACAGTTGAAGTTGAACTTCTGTCGAGTTGTCAGCGAAATCAATTACGCCAGCTTGATTGTAATACCTGAAGGTGGTGTATCGGAAGTCAAGTTAGCAGAACTGTGTAAAGCCGCTAGACCGACTGTACAGGTTATCATCATAGGTAAAGATCACTCGATGGGCGCTTTGGCTCCTGCCCTCGGTCCAGCGACTTCCCAAGAACACGCTTGTGCTGTCAACACAAGTCAGCACTTGGAGACTGAAGCGAAGAAACATGGGTATAGTCATGGTCATCATCATCACCATCACCCTCATTATAGTAACCATACTAGATCCAGTTCATTTCCTTCGCTCGAACTCGACGCTAAAACCAACGCGGCGATCGAATATCTGAAAACGGTACCTACGATCCATCTGAATCGACCATTACGACCTTCGCTGATCAAAAGGATCATGCGACCTGCAGATCTACCACCACCAATGAGGGAGATATACAAATCTGACGTGGTAGGAGGGGAAAAGGCTAAAGAAGAAGCGGAAGCTGAAAATGCGAGTATTGTCAGTGGTAATGCTAGTGGTAATACCACTGGTGAGCCTGATGTGGTAGAGAAGGACTATGCGGAAACTCCCAAAATGAGCAGAGAAGATCAAGATTTGTTATACTCACAGCCTCATACGGTCGGACAAGATGCGGTAACTTCTCCTCGTAGAGGATCGTCAACTCGGATCGACGTGAATTCAGGTAGTATATCACCTAAATCAAGTTCCGCTACATTAAGACATGATCCCCATTCTCACCATTCTCATCATCATTCTCACCATCACCATCATCAACAGCGGCAGTACCCACGAGATGGTGGTGATACTTCTGAGTCTTCTGCGGATATGATAACAGGCAACGACCATAGTGGAGGAACAACCACTGAAAGTAGTCTGATAAGTGAACGTGGATATCAAGCTTCGATCAATAGCGATAGCTCGATGGCTTCCGAGACTAGCAATTCCGGAGGATCAACTCTACCTCCTAGATTCAGAGAGATGAGGAGCGGATCGGATCATACAGTTAAAAGGATGAATGTTCAAGATTCGGATGAGTCGTCTTTAAAGGGTGAGCAGCCATCCCGAGTAGATGGAGTTCATGCTGATTTGTCGAGTTCGATTCTTAGTCCTGGTCGTTGAAGATAACGCTGTCAATAGAAAGATTCTGACTACTATGTTGAAGCGTACTGTGGGTTGCTCTTCTGATACGATCATTTACGGATTGATAGCTAATTGGGACTTCGTTCGTCATCTAGTCATGCCAATTCGCCGAAGCCGCCGATGGGGTCGAAGCTGTCGATCGGTTCAACTCTTTCCATCCTGATTTGGTCTTACTTGACATAACCATGCCACGTAAAGATGGATTCGCCGCTGCAGCCGAGATGAGACATCTGGAAGCTACTTTACCTGCTGATTCGCCAGTCCCACTAGAAGAAGTCATGAAAGCTTTGGCTGTCACACCGTCTCTCTGTTCTGATGATACTCAAGCTCAACCTTCTACTGCTACCACGTCGGCATCACAGAAATCGACCCCTACACCCACGGCCAGTGCGGCTAGTGCAAGTGCAGGTCCTGCTGAAGATGGGGTGATCACACCATTACTCAGTCCTTCGTCTTCTGCGGGACCTCTATCGCCTACAGGCTTCCAATCAGGGTACAACGCGCATAACCCACCTAGACGAGCCAAGATCATCGCTGTCACTGCTATGTCGGCTGAGCATCAGCGACGTAAAGGTCTGATCGAAAGTGGGATAGACATGTGGATGGTGAAACCCATCGCGATGAGGGAATTGAGAGGTATAGTCGAAAAGATGAAAGAGGAAAAAATGGGCTGGTCAAATGGTAGTAACACGAATAGTATTAGTGGAGGATCGGAATTGGCAAGGAGCGATGCTGGTTCAACGAGAACTTAAACTATGATAGCAATCAATATAGTAACAACTTTTAATTTTCCCCTTTATTTACACTCCCCTTGGTTCTCTTTGATCACATCGTAATCTTTTCATTTGTTTCATTTTGCTTCTCCATTTTGGCATATCAACTTACTGTATCAATATACAAATCAGAAATATAGACATAAACGGCACGGCATCACCAATTATATTTTATACTTTATATTTAGAGGATTTCATACATTCCCGTGTTCTTTTAGGAGTAAAACTAGCATATCGTTTCCATACATGATCGATGATATGTAATACCTGTTCAGCATTGTACAATTCCGATACTGTATTTATGACGACTAGCTCACATCCACCTGTGGTCATCATCATATTCTGACTGTTTGACGTCGATTCGTCACGACTATTTGAAGGCGTGGCAATGACGTCTCGTAATGACCGTGTAGTATCATTCGACCTTCTTTATCTGGCTCCCCAACCCGTCAGACCCGTAGGCTAGACCAGCTATACTGTACAAGACGCTCCCTGTCGAAGACCACCCATGTCGCTTCCCTTTGTTGTCGCTACGTCATAAATAAAAGCAAATACAGGAGCGTGCAACAGCAACACGAAGTAGGTCATTGGAATTTCTCGGTAGACCAAAGCGCTGGATCATAGATTACAATGGATGTCATGTTCATTCTATCAAAGGAGATGTTTCTTTGGAAGACTGCAGGTCATGGGTCAATACAAAGCAAAGAGGATGGGCGGCGGACAACTAGGAAGAGATAGAGCAGGTACATGTAAACAGTAAGAGCGTAGTTTCAATATTTGTCTACTTGTACATATATATAATGTAGTATGTACGAGCGACTCTGATGTCTTTTATCTTCAGCATTTGCCCATACTACAGTACCATAACTTGCCACCCGACCAATTTCATCCTACGAAGTAAACGTGACCATGTCATCGTCAGCTAATCCTCATCCTGAACTAAATAGGTAAGCTCATCTCTGTGCACCCTCTTCATCGAAGAATCGTCTTGCCACTTTGTGTAATAATTACTTCTCACCTATAAGAGTCTGAGCAGATCGACCACCGAGCCCTCCTTCATCGTCTCAAGCGGGCGTTCAGATGGGAGTACAATTATTCGTCCTGAATTGGCGAGAGCCAAATCGCAAATAGAGAAAACAGCCGAGTAAGTCCCTTTAACCTCATTCAAATCCAGTGATGATGAGGCGTAACCGAGAATGACCTTTCCGCATGTACATATATGTTGAATGATAGTCAATCAAAATGCTGGTCCGAAGAAAATAAGCACAAAGCCATGGCATCACTTCTCGAGCTTGAGTATCAGAGGGCCACTACCGACGATGAAAGATTAAGTATAATCGATGAGTGTTTCACGAGCGGGTTGATCAGCGAAGGAGAAAAAACGAAATATACTCTTCGTTTGGTTGGCTTGAGCTCCCTGGGACAGGGTGCTGGTACGAAAGAAGAGAAGATCTCACTGATTGATCAGGCCAGAAGAGAAGGGTTTATCAATGATGACAAGGCAGAAGAGGATAAGAGATCTTTGGCTGAGTGATTTGTCAAACTCCAAATATACAGCATTGCTTGTTTGCCTTTATCTTCCGCTATCTTTCACATGGTCTCTCGTTTTGCTTCAATAATTAACGATGTTCACCATCACAAAGACCGTTGTATATGCTACGCGATATTTGTATGACTTGCGCAGGGTTTAGAATGTAAAGATCATTCTCTCAAAGGTAGTAACATCTGCTCTTTGAAAGCTTCAAGTCAACTACCATTTTCGTGACTATGCATAAATTGATTGATTGTCTGATGAATTGAAGGCGATCCTACTACAATTTCCTTTCGTCCAAATATATACACGATATACCATCCATCTATTCATTACGCTCGTCGTAGGTGATTGTAGGATGTTCATACAGCCGAAGGAGGAGAAAGGGAGAGAAATCGTTACATTACCTTTATTTGTCCAGTCAATCACTTTTTTTCTTCTTCGCATCGACGAGCACAGCCAGCCAAATCGGACCAAGGAAATTAGTTGATCACGCAAGGTTATGTGCGACGGTAGAGGATGAAGCGAAAAGCAAAATGGCAGGAGATAGCGTGTGAAGATTTAATCAACTTGACCTTTCAAGTCCACCACTCTATATTTACTGATACCCGCCGCACAAGCCGCATGAGCTTTACGACAATCCCATATCCTCTCATGTAGTGGGATCGGTTTGATGGATTTCCATGGGTTGTTGGGTTGAGCTGAAGCGGGCTGAACGTATATAGCCGCATCGTGAGCTTGCAGAAATGTATCGGTTTCTTCTTCGGAATCAAATGCTAGTGTTGTCGTTATATACGTCAAGGTTAGAGTCATGTATCTGTACAAACAAGATTCGTCAGCATTCTGTACCGTGACGATAAGTGCGAACGGCTAGTGAAGGGAAATGTTGCAGGACACACTCACCCCTTTGACATTATGGCCAAAGCAGCTATCCTTTCTCGCTCAACGAAATGATCCATTATATAACCACTCATATTCGGCGCGGTAGTGAATAACCTAAAGAATCGAACATAATTCGATGTTGCCAACGCAGCATGAACGTCTAAAGCATGTTTCACTCCAGGATCGGATTTTTCAGTCTGAGTTAGCTGAGCGAGGAGAGTAGCCATATCTGAATTGTGGATGGAGAATCAGCGAATGCAGGGCTCCTAGAGTGAATCAAATGATAGATGACTCACCACTTCTATTTCTAGTATGCAGCAAATACATTATCCTGTATGACAAAAACTCTTGCGGATGTCCCTTTATACCTAGCTCGTATAGTTGCCTTAACATAGTCTGACACTGATTATATTCACCGAGGTCTTTCTGCAATAGCATTTTGATGTAAGCGAGTTACATCACAAGGAATGATGAAAACTTACTGCCTCCAGCGCGATACGAGCGTGAATTTCATATACTTCAACCGTGAAGTCATTCTTTATTCGTTGAACCTGTTTGATACCGAGCCTACAATCAACTGCTGTATACGATCTGGGTCTGATGGGTTCGAACTCACTGTTAGATCCTGCCTCATACTCTTAAATTGATCCAACGCATACGCATAATTATGATTATCTTTCCACTTTCTCTTTAGCAGTTGCAATGTCTGTTGAAGGATATGTAAGGGTCGGACGTCAGCTGGATTAGGTTCCTAAATTGAAAGCAGTCCGTCAGCAAATGTTCGTCTGAGTTGTAACGGAGGGTATGTAGAGACAATTCGAAGGATATTGTATCCTGTGTCGTCAGTCCTCCGATAGGAAACTTACTTACAGATGTCAGTCGGAGATACGACTTCTCCAATTTTGTGCTCGTTCCTCGTATTGTATGCTTATCCCAATCAATCACGTTCTAACAAGCATATCAAAGCCCATCCGTCAGCAAATATTGATTGAATGGAATGGATAGTACAGTGATTACTTACAGGATCTACCTCCATGACTTCCTCTCCCGTATAACCCAACCCATTTTTACCTCTCATCTTACGTTTGCCTACCTGACCAGGGACCATACCTAAGCCATTCAACGATTCGTCCGCTTCACCACCTCCGAACCACCTGTCCACCCCACCTGCGATCGATGAAGAGCCAGACCCGGAAGCGGCGGGTTTCTGGAATCTTGCTGCTCGTCTGGCTAATGCTTCTTGCTCTTCAGCTGATGAGGTGAAATGGTAGGGTGTGGGGAAAGATGATGATTTAGCTGTCCCGTCATTCCTACAAAGCACGATATCAGCTTAGATATCTGCTTCAAGCAGTCATGGTATGATAGGGGACCAGGAGGCTCTAGCTCACTTTTTCTTTTTCTTCTTCTTTTCCGATGTCGTGGATGTACCTGATCCGCCCGCAGCTGGAGAAGACAGGTAAGTTGAAGGATTAAAAGACGTACTTGCTTGAGCTGGAGGTGTGGGTTGAGGTGGACTGAACGAAGTGGTTGTAATGTTTATACGAGGTGGTAGAGGTACGTGAGTCGTCCGTTGAGTTTGAGCCTTGAGTCTATGGTAGATATGACTTGATCAGCTTGTTGCAGGATGACTGGCATATGATCATAGTAGCTCACGCATTCAATTCCACTTTACTCCAATCAGTCGTTTTGATAGTCCCATCAGCATGGGCTTTGAACAGTATCTATGTATACAGCATCCATCAGCTTGACACGATATACTTCTATCCGGCTAAAGGTAATCACCTGCTTGAGCTCTGCATTCACCGCATCCTTATTCGAAGCTGTCGCTTTCGATAGACATTGTTGAACCCAAGACCTGCAAAGACGTTCATCAGCTCTTGTTGATCTACTTGTGGGGGAAGAGAGCTCACTTCAATTCCGGTGGCCATGCTGATGAAGACATGCTGTTTCGTAGGATGGCTTATGACGATGAGTTGAGCTTTCGGTGAGTCTCATATGTATTATTAATGTGTCAACTTGAAAGTGAGAGAGTGAACGAGTGAACAACCAAACATCTCGGTCTGGGCGAGGTAGATGAGCGTTTTCGGATAAAATCCAGTAAATCCATCAGCCATTAAATCAAGTTTGTAATGGATCCTAATTCGCACTTGAGTCAATATCAAATTCTTGTAATAACAAGTACAATTTCTCAATAATCTCCAATACGTCACTCCTGCTGTGCCTGATCGTCTCTGCATCTCCCATCCCCCATCTCAAATGAGATGTCAAAATGCTATCTCGCCACTCCAACCTCTTCCAGACATCTTTCTGCAACATCACAAATCCTATAATATCAGTTATAATCACAACCACAGATACTCACCCGACCACCCGACTCTTCTCAAACCAGACACCCATATAACCTAACCAACTCATCTACCGTATTTTTGTAATATCTCATAATCAATGGCAGCAGTTCGAACAATGATGTCTGCCGTCCGAGAAGAAGCTGCCGTGTTGACATCCGAGATGGCAGTAGCAGCCCGGTCAGGTGGACTGGAAGTGGTCGAGAGGAACATCATCATGGAGATGAACCCTGTAGCTGTCAGGCAGGCTGCTGAAGCTAGCATCAAAGAAGTTATAGCAGGTTAGCAGAGCCTTATATTCTATACTCCTCTTACTTCCATCCGGAGTCTGTGGTCAAAGGCTGAATGTACATCCTCGGTATAGGAGAACCATCATTACTATCTCAACATCTCTCTCATATCCCTACGCAATCCACTACCACGACCACGACTTCAACCATATCCACTACATTAAATTCCATATCCGGCGCTACGTCCTCATCGACACGCACATTAGTCACACAAACGCTCGAGGCGGATGCTGGAGTCACCTTGAAAGAGGTCATGTCCAACGCTTTGCAGACAGGTGTCGAAGAACAAATGGACGAAGTGGCTGAAATTGCAAAGACCCTGGTGGAAGGTAAAGGTCCGATGGGCGGGTTGTTGAATGAGGGGATACAGGCTAGTGCAGCGTAGAAGGAGATCATACAGTGTGTGTTGATTTCAGCTCATCTGGAAGGCGCTGGTCGCTCTTATAGCTTCATAGAAAGGCTGGGCCTTCTTTATATTTCGTGGAAAATGTTGAATTTATTGTAGCAATTACTGATTTACGGTCGGATCATGCATTCTTTCCCACTGAGTTACAAATTCCGAGCTTGCTCCTGAGGTGACTACAAATATGGGCTATCGCTGACGTTGATCTTCAGGTCTAGACTCTGTTGATATGTCTAACTACGGATATACTATCATAAATGGAATTTCATTCCCGCTTCGGATGGAGAAGAAGGGAATTTCGAGTCGGTAGGTCATTTAGTGGAATCAGCAATGTGGTCCAATCAGTTGCATGAGTGATGGGTCAAACCTGTAAGTTAGTTTACAATGACATAGACATGCTGACCAGATGGTGTCTGCGAGTCTTTACGATCTATGAAAGGAAGTGTAAGTTATAATATCTCACCTTATTGCTTGTTTGACTGATAAGTGAGCAATTGGAGGCAGAAAAGCCCAGGCATATCTCACAGCATGTAGAAATGCCAAACAAGAGCGGAATTGATATCATGATTCTTATTCTTTTTCACTCCGATGTGTAATGGAGAGTTCATTCCTTCTATTAGTGATTGGAAGATAAACACCACAAATACTCACCTCTCAGCTTCACAGCAAGTCTTCGTTCTTTCGTTTCGACGTAAACGTTCTACTTTGTTGGCCACCCCGCGAGGATCGGGTCGGAATACGCATTTTTCGTACTCGTATATATATATATATATATGGATATAGATAGTGAAGGATCACCATTGTCAATCGCTGATTTGATAACGACAGATATCGAAAAAGTCAAATTTCTCAGCATACTGTTCAACGAAATTAAACTAAATTCAAACCACGAATTCCAATTGTAACAGAAACAGTGAACAGTCAATCAAGTATGAGCAATAACGATACTGCCCAAAATCAGAGTACTCTGCCATCTACTGATTGTTTACAGCCTTTACGTCCGTTGAGGAGGTACAGGACAGGTTCTGACGTATGCGAGAAAAGAGAAGCCATGGATGCTGCTGCGAGGGAAATCAGCGAGGGATGGAGAAGGGCGGAAAGTGATCATAATAGTTATTGGAGCAAGATGGTAGGTGAATATTAGCGTTGGCGTTTGTATGACTTTACGACTTGTATGATTACTGACCGCAGAGTGACGTGGATAGGATGACCAAACTCCAGCGCCTGAGATTGGAAAACCCATAACTTCCAGGCAGTCGTCAAATATGAGCACAAACGCCAGTGAGGTTTTTGATAAGTTTGATGAGAAAACGCAATCCCAACAAACAACCTCCATGGTATCTTCGCCTATCGCCACGAGCTGGAAAAACAAGATAGGCGCCAAAATCTCAGATTGGAGTACAAGTATAGGTGGCAAACGTTGATCTACATAGTCGGTTCCTCTTTGTTTCAATTGGCTTGTTGTTTCCCGAGTATATCGTATGACAAGGGGGTAGAAGGTTGTCGTTAGATCCGAATGAATGTCATCTCAGTCAGATCCATACAGTACATATCTGGAATATGGTTGCACCTGCTTAATATCTAGCTGATCTACATCTATCCAATGCATTCCTCTATCTCCCCAAAGTCGGATCTCAACTTCTTGTCAGTAAAAATCAGAATGGGAAATACATTTTCACCATGAGCGTGTTATTGTCAGAATCATAAAGATGAGCTTCGGATGCAAATCATGAAAGCATAGGCATACAGTACCGGTCTTGATCACCGTGCTTGTATGCGCTTATTCGCACGAGCTTCAAGCGGATACGTTTAGCCGTTTACACCGTACAGTATAATATCACGAGATGTTTCACTGATACCCCTTCCTGAACAATGGATTTCGTAGTGTCAGTCATTAGTAAGTCCGAGCAGCATCGCCTCTTTACCATTCCATACCTTACTAGCCTTGCTAGAAGATGAGTCATATCCCTCAAAAGGAATCACGAGCATTCATATCGGACCAAGAATGAGGTCTTGTTTATGTTGTTGTTAGATCCTCGGTTATCGGATATATATATATAGGGTAGTCGAGGTTGATTGATCGAAAGATGATGACAACTCGTTTATGATGAAATGTTTCATATCAAGTGCCTATTGCAGATTGTATCTGTGTATCTGGGTGTTGATGGGCGATTGCGGATAAAAGGTTGTTTGTTCTTCTGTTTGACCCTCAAAACATTACTTTTACCGATTGCTTCGGGTTACAACGAGTGCATTAAGGGACATCATAATCCGAATGATCCTGTTAGGATCAAACAAGTTTGGGGTCTCCGTGCTGCATGATTGTATGACAGCATACAAAACACTACTCCTCAAAAACCTTGAAACCGCCTCATAAGATCGTCTTTACACACAACACGACATTATCAGAGAAAAAGAAGTTTAGGCGAGTTCCCAAAGGCGAGGACGCCGATCCCTTGATCCCTTTCAACTTTACGACTACAACAATTACCGTGTAATAGTTGAGAAATTACAACATAAACATTTTGCTTTCGGATAGGGGATAAGATAGATTTTATCAGAAGAGGACAGATCGATATGTACACAACCCAGAGTAAGGGGATTTGAGCCATACTTGTAAGAGGGAGAACGGACGAACACAATAACATAGTCTAGCATTAACGCCTGACTTTGTTTATTCGTGACTGGGTACGTATATGATCTAGAAGATCAATACCCACTTGATAAAGTTTATAAAGTTTTACCACGACCTTCTCGGCAACTGATCTGATTTGTTTTGATCAGTCGTCATCCTTCCCTTCCAGAAGATCATACACACACATATACATAGTGATAGAAAAGTGGGGGGATATAAGTGGGGTTTGTACATTTCATGAACTTTCAACGCTTTCAACGAAACCTACAAAAATACCTAGAACCGATATCAACACCAACACACCTTACCTCGTCCATGCATTGAAGGGAAGGAAAGACAAGAGAAAAGAAGTTTGAACCTGTGGATAGACAAAAGGATTATCGTCTCACCCGTCGTCATCGTTATCACCAACAACGCATACCCTCTTTTGTCATTTCGAAATTTCAAACGAGTATCATAACTTCTACTGGTAGATCTTGATCGATTAGCTCTAGCTCTGTATCCCATATATAAGAGCGACTTCCTACTCGTACTCTCCGAAATACCGTCGACGGAAATTATTCTTCAGATAAAACCAATCGGACCAGTAAATACCTTTCACATCTTACAACGAGTAAATTTGTAAAGCATCTCAAGATGGTATTCAACCCATCCAACCCTACAAAGTCCCTTCCCACACCCGAGTACACGCCCATCAACACCCCGTCTTCGTCCCCTATTCAAACCACTTTCGACATCCCTCTTATCATCGGTATAACCGGCTCGGCAGGTTTGGTAGGTACCGACTTGGTTCACCTCGCTCTCAGACAGGGTCATACAGTTCTAGCTATGGATATAGTCTCTCCTGAAGATAATGAAAATGTCAAATTACCCAAAGATTTAGAAGATTATGCCAAAAGCCGATATACATACAAGCAAATTTCATCGTTGGATTACGAAGGGTATAAAGCCGCTTGTAAGAGTGCGAGATGTAATGCTTTGGTGCATTTGGCGATGATTCCTAATGGAGCGGATGTAGATGGGAGGTTCGGGATTGGGAGACCACAGTATGTGAGTTGAAATCTGATCACTTGATCTGATTGCAAATGGAGAGAGTGATCCGAGGTTGGACAAAGGTGCGATGATGCAAAGATGTTTGCTGATGTCCGAAAATCGTTAATAGGAAGTACACAATTCCAATGTGGCAATGTCATGTAACACCCTTTCGATCGCTGCTGAACTAGGGATCAACAGAGTAGTTTTAGCATCTAGTGTGAATGCGGTCGGAATGTGTAAGTGGAATTTTGATCTATCTAACTCCCAGGCAGTGTAAGCTGATCGGGTGTCGTATTCGATGAAGTATTCTCCCACAGACCCACATTCGATTATCTACCGATCGATGAGAAACACCCTTGTAGACCTGAAGATGCATATTCGATGAGTAAATAGTAAGTTGCGCTCCACATCTTCGCTTCACTCGTTCCTCATCTCCTCTGAGGGTGAAACTACTGATTTATAAGATACCATTGTTGACTGCTCTATTCTCATTCATCTCAGCTTCTGCGAACTCCAATCCGACTCATACGTCCGTCGTTACCCCTCTCTCCGAGTCGCCTCACTCCGATTTCACGGTGTCGTCCGAGAATCCAACGTCAGCAGGAAATCATTAGATGAACTAGCGGGATCGTGGAAAGATCTATGGGGATGGGTATCTTCCGCTGCTGTCTCACGTGCATGTCTCCTAGGCTTGACTTCATCAACGAAATATTTCCCAGAGGGAACGCATGAGACGTTCTTCATCGTTGCTCCTACTATCTGTCAACAGACTTCTACTTTAAATTTACTTAATGAACATTATCCGGAGATAAGTAAGGAGAATAGACTTAGGAAGAGTATCAGGGGAAATGAAGGGCTATTCGATTGTGGAAAAGCGAAGAGGATGTTGGGTTGGGAAGAATATGGTTTTTGGTATGAGGAATGAACACTGCACTGGATGTGAAGCATAGTTCATCTTACAGAGAAGAGTATCAGTGAATCAAGATATACAGCGGTGTGAGAGAGTAGATGGTAGAGGACAAAGGAAAATTAGTGGACGGTTGTTTTGCCATGATAGAATGTTTGTTCTGGTTTTTTTTTTGTAAGGAGGGACATTCGTATCACTGTTTGTTGCTAGCGTATCGCGGTATTAGTGGAAGTACAATAGGAGTCACAATGAATTGAGATGTAAGAGATATAAATGTAGGAATTCAATCTAAATGCATGGCTTGTTTTTGTTTTTGCGATTGGATTTTATCATTTTATCGCTTTATCGTGATAAACACATGCACCTAAGATCTTTCCATCTTCTTCTGCTCCTTCCTCAACTCCTCCTTGACATCCAACCCATTATTTTCCAAATACTTCTTAGCCTTCTCAGCTTTCTCATCTGCATACATCATTATCCAATGACCTTCTCGGTCCCTGAACATCACCTCATCCTGCGTGACTTCTTCGGGTATTTTACCCTTGATGAATCTGGCTATGTCCATCCACGAGACGTATTTCCATATGCTTCCATCAGGTTTGAGAATCGGGAAGATTAGTTCGTGTGACTGAGGTGCATTCACATCGGAATGACAGTGTGATCTTCTACAACTGCGATTGCAATGATTCGTTTCCAGTGGTCCATCCCCAGTAGCAATCGTGGTGGAGGACGAAGAGGACATGATCGGTTGGTGACTGAGACCGAAACAACGGAAAGGAACGTGCTCGCTGCATTCGATCGGTGAGGGATAGGGATGTAAAAAACAGATGAAATCCCCAACGCAGTGGTTAGCTTGCAGGATGGCTCACATGTCATATAAAAGTCGGTGTCACGGGAAAGAAGGGCAAGTGAAACAACGAGTCGTACTCCCATAGGATGTCGTCTATCCAAAGAGGTTGTACTATACTGCAAAATGTGTTCACCGATAGTGCGGAATCACATCCTTGACTGAGCTGATAGTAGAAGTCCGGTCCGCCTCAAAGACAGGCGACGGGGGTGGTAGTATTAGCAAAAGTCGCCAATTGTAGTAGTGTAACCGACGATACTTGAACTTGATTGCATAGATCAAAATTGGTATCATCTCAACATCTTTATAATCTCGTATAATAGTACACCTACACTCTACCTCGAAAGGGGAAGAAAAATAAAAACCATATATGAAAAACGAAGAGTAACCAAAAAAATAAAAGACAATATTGTGTTGAACAAGGTATCAGATCGAAAATCAAACCAAAACAATCGTGTATCAATTACGTATCTTACAGTCCATTTCCCACTCGGATCAAGAAGTATCATCATCATCCTCCCCCTCATCCTCTCAAATGTGGTTGTTGCTGGAACATCTGATGATGGTGCATATTCATATACCCGGGATGTTGATGTTGTTGATGAGGATGTTGCGGTGGAGGAGCATAGTAAGGGTAACCTTCTGGTCCCTGTTGTTGGGGTGGTGGATGAGGTGGTTGATAATATTGATGATGGGGGTTAGGACTCAATCCTCCTTGTCCAGGTGGACCACCTTGTTGGTTCTGATATTCCGGTGGCATGTGGAACCCAGCTGATAATGGTGAATGTAAAGTTGGATCGATAATTCCACCGGATGAAGGATGTCCCTGAGTATTGGGCGAAGCCTGTCGATGTATGTCTGGAATTTGAGGTACAGGTGGGATGTCCAATTCGGGTAACACAGGCTGTTGCGATTGACTTGAAGACGCTTGTCTCTTCTTACTTGGTAATCTCTTTTTAGGTCTGGCAGACACAGGAGTACCTTGACCTATCGAAGCGGCAGCATCGGCTTGAGCTTGAGCGTGTGTTTGAGCTTGACCCTGGGGTTGAGCTTGATTGTGCGAAGCGTGCTCATCGGATGCGGCTTGAGCAGAAGCGGCCATCGCTGCTGATGCCGCTGCGGTGAGTTTGTGAGGTCGAATAGCAAGTCCACCGTTCTTGGCCTTGGTGGGCGCGACTGGTCCGCCTAGTGGTTGACCATCTGGACCGAACCCATCGGGAGCGTTGAGACATGCCTATGGAACAGGGTCATAAGCTGAGTATGAGACTCGCATGTGAAGAGGGGATCAACTCACCTGGATCAAGTTCTTTCCTTCTGGTTTTTGTACAAGCGGTTGAAGCTTGGTGGTTGTGAATGTATACACCAATCCAGTCTCGGATACAACAAGAAGTAACACCTGTGTACCGGTAAGGATAGACAACTCGTAGGCCTGAACGGGTCATATCTATTAAGCATTCGATATGGGATAGTCTCATAGGGCAACGTAGCTCACCTTCTTCATGATACCAGCTTTTCTCTTGGAGAAAGTGATATGTCTTCTTGATTTGTCATTGATATATTCAATCTTGATTTTTCTTCTACTTGGTTCACCATCTTTCTCGACGTAAGTAAATCCGCTTGGTCCTGCTTCTCCCCTCTGCCTCTTGCCCGTTGGTCCTTCAGTCATGTCTACAAGATATCATCTAGTGGTCAGCTGATGCCCCGAGAACTGATGGTCGTTTGGTGCAGTGGCGAATCAGCAAGGGTGACTCACCACCATCATCCTCATCCTCATCATCACCCTCCAAACCAGTCTCAGTCTGGAACATATCATCTACGTTGGAAGGTATATCACCTCCCAATGCACTTGCACCGGCACTAGTAGGTGGTTGAGGAGTGACTTGTTCAACTGAATTCGAAATGGCAGGAGTGGCGATGGAAGAATCTAATAGTGCTCGAATGTATGACCAGGAATTGTAATCGTGTGGATGAGGGTGATGTTGTGGAATCATCGCCAAACGAAGGTCAAGGTGGTTTGTAAGACCACAGTGGCAAATGATTAGGTTTAGAGTTGATCAAGAGACCGAAACCGCCCATTTGTGTGATATGATAGAAAGAAAGAAAATGGAAAATAAGATGAGAGTAAAATGGATAAAGTGGGACGAGAGATGGGAAGGGACCGAGGGTGAATATATATGTAGAACATGTATTGTGTGATAGATGATTCGGTGTATGTCACGACAAAATATAGAAGATGGGAAGCATACGAAGGGCAAAGGGGGCAGGAAACCAACCAGTCGAAGCGAGAAGGAGAGAAGAGGTCGTCGATGTACACAAGATAGACGGGGAAAGAAGATCAACATGAGAGGGGAGGACAAACAAACAAACAAATCATTTAGTCAGCTTGAATTCTGCTTCTTCCTTTTCTGTCATCTTGCTTATACAATCCGACACATTCTCGGCCATCAAAAGAGAACACAGGTACTAACCTAAGATACTGTCCTTGTGATCATGATCTTCATCTTGATCGTGATTTGTGAAATCTCGCATGTCCACACCTAACCCTTCCGCGCCACCGAAATCGTGGACCATGTTGAGATCCAAATCCTGATCGTCTTTACCATCTGTGATGTAGTCTTCCATCGTGATTGATACGCTCCTTGCTGTATGAGAGATAGGCGGAGGTGCGAGTGTAGGTGTGAGACGAGGCGCGAAAGGGTCAGTCGATGTGTTGTTGTTGTTGGAAGTCTCCATCCACGCGTTTGAGACTAAGATCGAGTCGGATCCTCGATATAGGATATACGATAAACGGTATACAAAGGATGAGTGGTTGGGTTGTTCACCAGGCTGTTTGAAGAATAATCGATGCGTTGATTGTGTGTGCGGTTGATGATATATCAATAGGAAGAGGCCAGTTGAGCAGATCAAGAATATTCCCGTCAGCAATCTGTCCTGAGAGCAGGCTAGTAGCAAGAGACACAGCAATGATCAAGAGGCGCAGTTAAAAGAATAAGAATAATAAGAAGAAGAAGAAGAAGATGATGATAAGTGTAAGATCAATGTTTGTGTATCTGTTTATTTGTTTGTTTGGTTCCAACTTGTCCAACTCTCTTTCTTTCTCGTTATTCCATCACCATCATGTCAACAACGCGTCCATCATCCATTCAGTCATCACGTCGCGATACACATCTCTCGATGAATATCTCATTGCATCTCATGTATGCATGCATGCATGTACGTTTGATGCATGTTGGGTTGAGTGGGTGTGGGGAGGTGGGGATGATGATGGCAGCGATGAAACGCTATGATGTTACCACTCTTGGGTGGTTTCTTCTTTGGGTATCTTCCTGTTGTCGTCCTTCTCTTTCCTATTTGGGTTGGGTCATCCCATTTGTATCCCTTTTCCCGTGTTACCACACCCTTTTCCCATTGTCCATGGATGACCATTTCCCCCGCACAGACACACGACGACGATGCCGAAAGGAAAAGAAATCACTCACGATGTTTATTTATTTGATGAGATGGATGAATGAGATGACGATGCTTATGATATGGTGGGTGTATATATGGATGGTTGTTTACTTGTACTTTGTACTTTGTCATATGAATGGCTGGTTCGTATCAACTTTAAACACCCACCATAGCACCCGTGCTACACACTACCACCGAGGGAATTGCCGAAAGAGGCAGTTACACCAAGGGATCAGTCACACGTGGTGATCCTTCATCACGTGACAAAACATCACTCGAGATTTTCAGTGTCCAAAAGTTAAAAGATGTGAGATGGTGTTCAATACTGAATTCATAGACGATCTATATCTTATCACCTCAAGATCAGTTCGAGCCGAGATCAGTAGAAGAATCGACCCGACAGTCTGGATACTCTGCTGTTCCCACCACTGAAAATGGCTTCTTCATCCGAGCCTCCGTCATTCGCAACGGCACTGGCCAATGTCAGACGATTGACCTCTTCTACTTTACCCCATCAATCCAAACCTGCCCAGCTATTGGTTGCCATCGAATCGACTATATCTTCTACCTTGGGCAAGTCGGAGCTCCCTCATTCATCTACAGCCTATTTCGCATCATTACAACAGGTATTAGAGAAAGCTGTCAATGATGAAGTACCCGCAGGAACCGGTGACGATGAGGAGCTGATGGCCGAAAGTGAAAATATGGGATCTGGAGCATTGTTACCTGCCATACTGTACTTGTTGGCCATTGTCATCCCTGAGACACCTAATCAGGTGGTTGTATCGAAATCTACCAATATACTAGAAAACATCTTACCACTATTCGATACTTCCTTAGAACACCCACCTGCCCTTCGATCGTTAGTCCAAATTACCACTTCACTCCTCCTAGTTGCACCTCCAGCTTTACTCAACTCATCTCCATTATTGAAGAAAGGGTGGAACTATCTCTTAGAGTTGAATCTGGATCCTAGACCCAAGGTTAGACATCTAGCTCAAGAAGGTATACGGAAGATCTTGGTTACTCCCATCCCACCGAGATTGACCCCTGGTTCTCACCCTTACCTACCCCGAGCTAGAGAATGGACTGTATCGATTTTACAGGAAGAAGTGAAATCTTCTGGATCATTCACTACGAAGAAGGCTAGATTCGCTGATGGAGAGGATCAGGAGGGTAAAAGAGCGATTTGGGTGATTCAAGGATTAAGAGGTTGGGTACCCGTTTGGGGAGATGAGGTGGGTATATCAATCTCTCTCAACGTTGTCATCCTGAAGTTTCCTTTTACTGATGTATTAATTTGTCACTAGCAACTATCCTCTTTATGCGGATTACTTCTATCCCTCCCGTCACTTCCTCACCTCACCCCTCAGATATACTCTCTCCTCGCTCATCTCCTCTCACCTCCTCCAGCCGATGCAGCCGGCCCAGTCCCATCGGTACTTACCAACCTTCCCACCATCCTTGATTCACTCCTCACTTCTCCTCCGGGTCTATCTGAGACTCCCACATACTTATCCGCAATCACATCAGCACTCATCAAGATGTCTATCCAAGATCCACTTTCCCTATCGACTTATCTACCTAAAGCATTCAACTTGATCTTCCACAATATCCTCTTATCGTCCAATACCCCTCCATCAGTCTGTACGGCCGCAGCGGATGCAGTGGGATCTCAAGGTATATTGAGATACTGTATAAATGATGAGGCGATCTTGGCTACGTTAACTTACACACGACAAGGATCGCATTTACCAGGAGCGAGGAAGAAATCCAAGACTCCCTTCTTATATCGATTAATCACGTCTTTGACCGAGTCGATGAATACCCATGCCCTCAAATTACCTTATTTGTTTAGTATATTGACGGCTTTAATATCAAGATTGAGGTTACGTGTGTTACCTACCACCAAAGAAGGAGGTGGAGTAGCAAAGATCGATGAGAATGGACGTGGACATACAGCAGCTCAAGAGTTGATCATGGATTTGATTAAGGAAGTAGGTGATCTAAGACATCAAAAGGGATTCGATGATAAAGATGGGGTAGACAGAGTTATCGGAATGGCTATCGAGGTGATTGGGGTGAAAGTAGTGTTGGACAAATTACCATTGAACATTGAATCTGATAGGTGCGTGTTTCCTTTTTTTGTTTCTTTCTTTTCCACTATGGGGATCAACCACCCCATGAAATATAGGTTTGTCATGCTGATTTACTTCTATTCTATCCATTGATAGCTCTGGTGCACCTTCTTATCCCGGACGAGCCTATCTTTTACCCCTAATCAGAGAACGAACCACCAACGATGAGTTGTCCTTCTTCACCCACTACTTCAGACCCTTATCGGAGAGACTGTTCGAGAAGAAAGTATCAGCCGAAGATGCCGGTAGAGAGGGCGAAGCGAAAGTATGGGAAACGCTCGTATCTCAAATTTGGAATTGCTGGAGTGGGTTTTGTGAGATGCCTAGGGATTTGAAAGAGGTAAGCTCTATTACAGTGGTTATACATGAGAACAATGAGTTGACCATCAATTTCGTTTGTAGGGACTCGATACACCATTCTTGTCACTTCTCACTTCATTGCTTTATACCCAACCTACCCTCTTACCTTCCCTTCTCAGAGGTCTATCCCAACTGATTTCATCTACCCAAAGATTACTGAACTCTACCACACCCTCTGAAGAATTGAAAAAGCAATTCGGTCTGGACCAATCAACCGCTCAGCAAAATATGGAGTTCTTGAAAACCTTAGCTAAAGATATGGTTAGCGTCTTGCTGAATGTATTCAGCAAGTTGCCGAGGGAATCGAGAGGCATGGTCGGGGAGGTAATTGGATCATGGGTTGGAATCATGACTGAGAAGGTGAGTAATTCTCTTCTCATACTTCATCCGATATACAAGTACACCATTTCTCGCACCAACGTACAGTCTCGCACTTGGGTGTACATATACCCATTGCGACCTTTGAACTGACGATACCTATGCGTCTAGGATATCATCGAAACCTACAACACGGTGACTACCCACCTTTCCACAAACTTACATACCACCCAACCACCTTCTGCTGGAGCTTCCCCAATCTCGCATACGATGTTAGACCTCCTGATTATCTTTGTACCCCACCTACCACCCGCACAATCCCAAGCTCTGTTCAACGCTGCAAGTCAAGGGACTATGTTGGAGCACAAGGATGCGACTGTACAGAAGAAGGCTTATCGTTTACTTAAGAGATTGTTGGAAGCGGGTAAATTGGATAAAACCAGGAATATAGAGGAGTTTGTTAAGAAGTTGAGTGAAGCTGGAGGAGGTGTTGGACCAGGTGCTCAAAGAGTATGTTGCCTATCATCTTCACTCTGCATCACTTGCAAAGAATGTGAACTGACGATCCTTGGTTGACGATTAAAGGACCGATTACAACTTCTTTCCGCCTTGGTTGAATTCCTTCCAAAAGACTCATTACATATCATCCCTGAATTGCTTTCCGAGGCTGTACTGGGTACGAAGGAAGTCAACGAACGGGCGCGAGATGCCGGATTCGATCTGTTGGTGATTATGGGTAAGAAGATGGCGAGTGGTGGAAAGGTGAAATTGCAGATTGAAGATGATGAGGAGAGTATGGGCAGACCAGGTCAGTCCGGCTCTTTTCATCTCGAATTCAACCTGTTACTTGCATCACAGATGCTGATTAGACTATCACCACGTAGACACCGTCCAAGCCAACGCTGAAGAATACATCACGATGGTCGCCGCTGGTCTTACCGGTACTACACCTCACATGATCAGTGCAAGTATCAATGCCTTATCTAGACTCTTGTTCGAGTTCAAAGGTGAGTCAGGGTTCTGACCTTTTGTCAAGCATCTTGTGATTCTCATACTGAACTGTTATTCGACTTTTCTGACATGTTTGATACCAATCTATAGATGATATATCAGAAACCACGCTATCTGAACTCATCTCAACCCTATCCGTTTTCCTCCAATCGAAAAATCGAGAGATCGTCAAGTCTGCTTTGGGTTTCGCCAAAGTATCCATCGTAGCCCTACCCCTCGAGGTGCTCCGACCCCATCTGGGTAGCTTGGTCCCCTCGTTGTTGGGTTGGGTGCACGACCATAAGAACCATTTCAAATCGAAGACTGTACATATATTCGAACGGTTGATCAGACGATTTGGGTTTGATGAGGTCTATAATTGTTCGACTGAGTTGCCTGAGGAGAGAAAAGTCTTGGTGGGGATTAGGAAGAGGAAAGAGAGGGCGAAGAAGAGGAAGAATGGTAGAGAGGAGGGAGATGAGGAGGGAGAGGTAAGTTGTTGTCTTGACCATTGGAAGGGTCTCGAATTATGATTATTTGGCTAATTTCTCGTTCGTAGAAACCCCGTCAATCCTCTGGCAATGCCTTCGACGATATTCTCTACAACTCCGATTCTGATCTTTCAGATGATGATAATGACGATAATGAAGATGAGGGAAGACCTGCACAAAAAGGTAGAAAAGGTCAACAACAACAGCAACAGCAAAACAAGAGAGGAAACAAGGGATCGGAGAGAGATGATAGATATATCAGGAATGAAGGTGACGAACCTATGGATCTGTTATCCAGGGGTATTGCAGGTGGTATCACTTGTGAGTGTAGATCCAACCTCAAAGTTAGGTCAAATCTGGTTCAGAGCTCATTTTTCGTTGTTCGATATAGCTTCCGACCCATCCTCACAAAAAGCCAGGCGAAAACCAGGTCAGGATGCCTCCCACTTCCAAACCGACAAATTAGGCAAGATGGTCATCCGTGAAGATGCTTCGTCAGACGAAGACAATGCTGGACCATCGACCTCAAGAGCAATGGAAGGTAATGGATTCATGTCTAAGAATGAGGTTGATGGATATACTAGAGATTCAAGGGGTAATATGAAGTTCACGAGAAATACCAAGAAAGCAAGGGAACAAGATAGGGAATTAGATATGATGATTGATCAGGAAGGTGATAAGAAATTGGAAAATACCAAAAAATTGGAAGAGAGAAGGAAAAAGAGGAAAGCTATGGGATTAGGAGAGGAATTCAAAGCCAAGGTGAGTTGTGGCCGGGTAGCAGGCAAGGTAATTGCTGATTGTGATTCTTTTTTTGTTTTATCAGCGAGCCGGAGGTGACATCAAACGTACGGGCGGTCCCGACCCATACTCCTATGTTTCATTGGGTCAGGCGGGTAGTAGAAAACAGAAAGGTGGTCAGAAATTGAATTTGACAAATAAGAAGAAAGGTTCGAGGCATTGATCAATCAGTCCATTGGATTTTCAGGATTTGATCTTCTCCTTTTATCACTAGGTTGTTGACCTCTTCCGTGTATATACGACATGACATGCATTTTCGTCTCTCTGAACTCAAAGTGCCGTTTCTCATGTTTCATTGAATCCCGAATTCCGGTGACTATCATGACCCACTCGTATGATCTGATTTAGTCGCGCAGCAATAGATGTGCCTAGTACCCTCGAGTGTACCGCTGACTGAAGAATCGTCCAAAACAGTCCTATCAACCTTCATGGGACGATGTTATGCTCAGAGCAATAGATTCAAGCCATAGCTTGTAGAAGAAATATGTCATCGAGTAGAAGATATACCGTGGGTAAGTGTGTAGTCCTTATATAACAGTTTCGAACTGCAGACATGGCGAATGACCATCATCATTAATTACTGTACACTTGCGTACGTCAGCCGGCAGGTAAAGTATCTGCTCTTTCAGATATCATCGAATGGCTCGATAGACTTGATAAAGACATAACTTCCTAACACTGCTGGCGCGATGTCTGTTACGACAAGAATACGATCCTGATCAATGCAGAGAAGCACCTTGCAACGCCAAGGCATGTCACAAATTTTTTTGGATTATCTCTCATGAACGCCTACGCTCACCTTCGTCTCCCGTGATTTCGAGTCACTCTCAGTCGTAGAAAGTGGCAGTCATCAGATGAAAAGATAATGTGACCCATGCGCAAGCAGCGGTCTAAGAGTCAAACTTGCCGGGGCCTCCGGGTTTGCAATAAAATATATATAACAAATTTGGAAGCCAAAAACAACCAAAGCACACTAATGGTGTAATGGTAACATAACCGCCTTCCACTGGCCAACGAACGCGTTGAACTAGTTAGCAGTTGCCTAGGGTTCGATTCCCTATTAGTGTATGTTTTTGCCCTTTTTAAGCTTCCGTGGAGTCCCCTTGCGATTTTACAGCGAATTGGGATCAAGGGGGGGGATGAAGAAAACGCTCAAGGACATTTGGCGGAGCAGCCACTTGACGGAGTGAGGGTGCCACAAATGCGAGACAAAGTTTTGGCTCATAGCGGCGATGTCCGACATGATCTTCTACAGAAGTTGACATGTGTGCATTCTGCTATAACTCAAGCCTATCTATCCCATGACATCTTGTTGGGATAAAGCCTATACCTACCATAAACCCATCCTGATTCCTCTCCGTACGCTCTTCGCCCTCTTTTGGAAAAGTCTACACCACGTAGATGAAGTATGGGTTTCTAGAGTAGAAAAGATCGACCTGGTCAGCCTCTAGTAACGACTGACGCCTCACAAATAACGACAAAACACTCACTCGTAATCGGTCATATCGTCAAAAGCATTTTCGTACAGCTTGGTAGCATCCAGACCAGCAGCTGCCATCTGAGCTGCAAGTTCCGCTTTGTACTGTTCGAGCTCGTTGTATGACATGATTGACATATCTTTGAGATCGGCCGGTAGACCCAGAGCAACCCTTCTCTCAACTTGTTTCTTGTTGAGATACGAGAGATAGAACCTCATGAATACGATTAAGCAAAAGAGGACGGACCAGCAGCCTATATTGACGTATAGACCGGTGTGATAGTACGGTGCTTCCCTTGCCAAGTACACTTGAGGACCGACAATCTATATAAATCGCCAGGAGATCAGCTTAGAAGGGATGAGGAGAAGTTGAACAGAATTGCAGTGGCTACTTACGTTACCTGTACATTGGGCTACGAACATGGTGGCGAAAACTACTACTCGTTTAGTCGATCCAGCTTGATTCAAGTTGGCCCAGGAGTACAACAATGGTTGAATACCCGCAAGAGTCTGAGCGACGTAGTAACACGCCAAAAGAATGTACGGGTCGGATCGTTGGACTTTGACGAGACCGACTGCACCGGCAATAGGAGGGACAACACATGCACTAATCAATGTTAATATATCAAGATATCAGCTCATTTGTCGATTTCTCCATCTATCGTGAATGACTCACGCTACTACAGCCCATCTAGCTTTGAATTGGTTGGTGAAGAAGATAGTGACGAGTAGAGTCAAGATCGCGATACCACCAGTAGGAGCTTGCATAAGAATAGCCTATTGACAGGAGCAAGTAAAGGGTCAATTTCTAGATACTTACATAGACAGAATCCTTACTTACCTTGAAAGAGGTGAAACCGAGACCTTTCACTACCAGACCACCGAACGCACCGAAACCACCCGAAGGAGTTGATGTGCAGAAATACATGGCCGCCCAGATGTAAGTCTTGGGATCTTTGTATGTCTCCCTTACTTGGTTCCACTTCCATTTGGATGACTATGGAAATCGGTGAAAAGGGTCAGTCGTCTCTGGAACTCAAACGATCTTGAGCTTGGGTGGACTCACCTTAGTACCCGTTTGATTCTCTTTCAATCGATCGATCGCGATGACTCGATCATTGTTCTTCCTCAAGAATCGAGCGGTGGTAGGAGAATTGGGGAGCATGAAGAATATGATGGGTACGAATGCAACGGAAATACTTCCGATGAAGAAGAAGATGCCTTGGTATTCTTTCACTTTATTAGAGTTCTCAGTTGCCTTTCCAATACCAAAAGAAAGAATCGGACCTATGGGGTCATCGAATCAGTATAGCCCGAAAGTGTATGTGAGGTGCGACTCATGTGCTTACCCAACACAGCAGCGAGGGAGTTGGCAACTTGATAAGCAATAGTCCTAAAACTCTGTTCTCTCCTTGTGTACCACATCTGAGTGAGGAAAATGAACGAAGGTAAGATGGTAGCTTCGAATATACCCAAGAGGAGACGACAGATAATGAGTCCAGTGAAATTCTTAGCGGCACCAGTGCAAACCGTAACGATGGACCATGCCAACATGTTGAATGTGACCCAATATTTGATTGGGAAGGCGATAAGGGCATATGACGAAACGGGTTGTAAACCCAATTGAGCAAAGTAGACGATCGAGTTCAACCAACTACAAAACCCAGTCAGCCACTATTGTTAATTGCTCATACACATCAAGAACGAAGTTACCTGTATTGATTACCGACCAAATTGGCTTCTTTTTGAATATCGAAGACTGCTGCATAACTGAGAGAGGATTTATCGAGCTATGTCATCCGTCGTTTCATTATCAGCCTGTTGAGAATCATGATGTAATCTGTATGTGATGACTCACTTGTTGCAGAAAATAAGTCAAACACATAGGAATACAAACGAAGATATCGATTTTCCTAATTACGGCTCTTCTCTCTTCGGCTGTATACTCTACAGGTCCAGCTTGAGCGAGATAAGCTGCAGCTTCGTCCAATTGGTTATTGGCCGTGTGCTTCTTTATCTTCTCCTCGAGGATGGGCGCATCATTGAATCCTCCCTCAATGTGCTCTTCCATATCTTTCTTATCTTCTAAGTTGTTGGCCATCTCGTTGTGTGAAAGAGCCTTTAGATCTACCGTATACGCTAGCACGATCTGAGGGAACTATTTGGTGCTCCACCTGAAAACTGTGGGGATGAGTGGGAACGAAAATTCTTTTGAACTAACTGCTATAGTTTATATCTTTTTTTTTGGTATGGTTGTACTTGGGGGACCGTCCGATTCGGACTCTCATCTCTAGACCGCTCAGCTGGATATCCAGAGAGGACGAGACACTCATTCTCTCTCCTTCTACGCCAACTTACATCTGTGTTTTCTCAGCTCTACTAAGAAACGGGCCGACAATACTGGACACGGACATGTACCTATTTTCTTGGCGTGAGGGTCACACCCATACGGAGCACCTTGAGGGGCTCGAGTGCTCTCCTCATTGTTGTATTTTTAGCGCAGGGTTAATCTTACTTTGATCCTAATTGTTTATTGTGTGTTCGGTTTATTCTCGGTGAAAGATTGTTGCGTAAGTTGATCGCAGCTGCCTCTGCTAATCTGCGCCACTGAATTACTTCACTCGAGCACCGAGATTTCAGGTGGATGTTTTCATATACGTGTTACCAGCCAATTGTACACACTCTCTTCTCTCAAGCATCATCCACATGATAAGTCTCCCGCCACTATGCTTGACATGCTCCGGGCCGCCAGCCGGTGGCGTCAATAGTGAAAGAGGAATGTCTGGTCGGATGTCAATTACACCGCCGAATCGGAAATCGTCTATTGGGTCTAAAACAAGTGACCTCTTTTGTCTTCATAGAGATTCGCTGTATAGCGGTTATGGTCAGCTGATCATTGGTAGCCAGCTCCACTTGTATTGTCTTGATACATGGAATCGAGGACGTCCGACATCGGCCTTTGGTAGAGTGCATGTACATCGACTGGTCCGACTTTGTCAAGCAGAGGATCTCGAGGTGATTCTAACGTTGTGATGGACGTCAGAGAAGATCTCATCTCACAAAAAACCTCCAAATAGACTTCAATTGAACGTTGTATGAAGTCCAGATCGACAACCCCAACTTCTTAGTGGAATACTTGTGAACCATGTCAGGACAGTACACCTACCCCCAGTTGACTGAGGAGGTAGAGCATAACCTCTTGCCCGGTATCGTGAGTGATCGAGTATAGTCCACATCTTGAGAAGATATTGATTGGAAGCTGATATCCAGAATATGATTTCTGGTAGTCACTCAAACGTCTTGATCTATTCCTTGAAGGTCCATATAATGAATACAATCTCGCCTCTGTGCTTGACAGGGTCAGATTGGATGGGGAGGAAATTGTGAAAATGACTATCTGGTCCGCTCCGGGTATCGAGAAAGTCACTTTTGAGGAAGCTACCCAAAGACTACAATCGAATGAGGTCAAGCAATTGAATAAAGAAGATCTAATCGGTGGAAGTTGGACACAACATTGGGTAAAAGTGGAAATCAACATTCCGAGTAATTTCAGAGATTCGCAGGAGCCTGTTGTATGTGAGTACAGAGAACATTCTCTTACTTTCTTACTCTTACTCTGACCTGATACAAGAATAGTATCTTACTGATTTCATCTTTTCGTGTAGTCGAATTTGACCCTGGTTGTGAAGCTTTGATATGCAATATCCATGGTCATCCCTTACACGGTATCACCGGTGGACCCAATTCAACTATCAATGCTTATCCCGGATATGTGGAAGACCGAAGGATCGAACATATCATACCTCGCGAAGCTGTCAATGCAGGTAGATATGAATGTTATATCGAAGTCGCTTGTAATGGTATCTTCGGTATTGGTATCAACGGGTATAGACACCATGAACCTGATGTGAGTACAGCGTCTAAAGAATCAGGGATGGTTGTGCTGACGGTGAATAATCAGATGAATATGAAATATCACCTTGCACTAGCGGATCTTGTATTGGTCCGATCAGAAGCCCATGCACTTAAAGTGGATTTTCAGATTCTTAAGCAATTCGCAAGATCCCCTCAAGGTGCTCAATCACCTGTTTCTCGAAAAGCCCTTAGAGCTGCGAACGAAATTATGAATGGTTTCCGTCGGGATAACGAGGAAGCGATCGATGAGACTGTTCGTAAAGGACGAGAAATCGCTAAGCAGGTTATAGGAGAAGGGTTGAATGACTTTGAAGATGATGAGACGAAAGTATGGGCTATTGGACATTGGTGGGTGCATCGAGACAGCTGGAGGTGTATTCTCAAAGGCTGATAAACAAGCCGATAACAGTCATATAGATACAGGATGGCTATGGCGATATGTACATACTCAACAAAAGATCGCCCGAAGTTGGTCTACCCAGATAGACCTCATGGAAAGATACCCCGAACATCAGTTCACTGCTTCATCCGCCCAACAGTTCCTATGGCTCGAGAAACTCTATCCAACGCTGTATGAGAAAGTACTTGAAGCCGTAAAACAAGACAAGTTCCATCCGATAGGTGGTAGTTGGTTAGAACATGATTGTATCTTACCTTCCGGAGAATCCCTTATCCGACAATACCTATATGGTCAAAGGTTCTTCCAAGAGAAGTTTGGCGAGAAATCAAATATCGCTTGGTTACCTGATACTTTTGGTTATGCTTCTCAATTACCTCAGATATTGAGATTAGCAGGGATCGAGTATTTCTTTACTCAGAAATTATCTTGGAATAACATCAATGCCTTCCCCCATTCGACGTTCAACTGGTCAGGCCTGGATGGTAGTCAGGTATTAGCTCATATGACACCCACAGATACTTACAATGCCCAAGCTAATTTGTAAGTGGGACCCACCTTCTTTCACTCGGAGCGCTTGACTGACGTCACAATGAGCAGCTCGGAGCTTCAACAAGGTATTTCGCAGAACAAAAATCTCGAATCTACCGATCAATGTTTGCTGTTATTTGGGAATGGAGATGGTGGAGGTGGACCGACTGCGTTGATGTTGGAAAAGCTAAGACGACTGAATTCGTCATCGGTGAAAAATCCCGAAGTGCCCAAAACGAAAATATCAAAAGTTGATAATTTCTTTGAACATCTCAAGGAGAAAACTCGAGGTGGGAAAACGTTGAGTAATTGGAAAGGTGAATTGTATTTCGAATTGCATCGTGGAGTAAGTACAACCGTTCTTCTATTTCCTTTTCTTCTCTTCTGTTTCTTGAAGTTTCGCAGGGAAACGAGCTGAACACTTTTCGGGTAGATCTTCACAAGTCAAGCTTCGATCAAAGATGGTAATCAGACGATCGAAAAGCTGTTAAGAGATTTAGAATATTTCGGTACATTGGCTTCTTTCGTTTCCGATTCTTACGAATATCCAAAGTGAGTATTGGTTTTGGACCTTTGAGACCCCGCATTCCAGACTGACATGATGTGATGTTGTAAGACGTCAACTCGATGAGATCTGGCATGATGTTATGCTAAATCAATTCCACGATGTCTTACCTGGGACATCCATCAAGATGGTCAACGATGACGCCAGGGAGATATACCAGAGACGTATACTCGAGACCCAATTTTTGCTTGATCAATCCCTAGATGTTCTCCTTCCTACAAGAGACGAAGGGCAAGATGGGTCAATGGCGATACTCGACGGAATGAGGTTAGATAGAACTGGAGTTATCGAATTGCCATTTGAACCCCAGTTTGAGAAAGTTGTCATTCAACCTGGAATAGATGATAAGGTCCTAGCATTTTACAGTAGTAGCTCATCACCCTCAGGAGGTACTATTGGAGGTCTAATCAATCCACCGAATCGATCGACACCACTAGCCAAACAAGAAGGTTCAACCTACAGTTTATTCAATGGATTTATCACACTCACCATATCCGACGGCCGAATCACCTCATTGTACGATCACACAGCGTATCGAGAATTGATCATGCCCGGAATAGGGACCGACACGGCTGGACTGATGCTCTACGAAGATTATCCATTATCGTATGATGCATGGGACGCAGAGATCTACCATCTGAGAATGGGCAGAGAGATCATATTTGATAAAGTAGAGATCATCGCGAATGGTCCGCTTAGAGCTACTTTACGGACAGAAAGTATTTTTGGGAAAAGTAAGGTCGTACTCCATGTGAGTGTCACGTAGGCCACTGTAGGGTTCTCGGGTGTAGAAGAAGCTGATTCAGAGTTGATGGTATGATTCTCAGATCTCGATTGATGTTGCTACATCTGGAGATATACCTGCTATCAAGGTGGATGCGAAAGTAGATTGGCATGAAACTCACAAGTTCCTCAAATGTGAGCCTAACAACCTCATTCACATCTGCTGAAACTGACGTATCCCCGACATACTTGTTAATTCATATCATAGTTGCTCTTCCACTTGATATCCATTCCTCACAGGCCACTTATGGTACTCAGTTCGGATTGATCGAAAGGCCAACTCACCGAAATACTCCTATCGACCAGGCGAAATTCGAAGTTCCCGCCCATACATTTGCTGATCTGAGTGAATCGGGATATGGAATCAGTATGGTCAGTGATTACAAATATGGATATATCGTTGAAGGGAATACTATGAGGTAGGTTGATTTGGGTTCATTGGACTGAGCAGCGATCAAAGATTCAGTGCTAATGTGTATTTTCCGGTGTTGATTGTAGAATCTCTTTACTTCGTTCTGCGACTGCTCCTGACGTCACTCAAGATAAGGGTTACCACGAGTTCACTTTCCATATACTGCCTCATCAGAGGAGGTTGATTGAAAGTGGAGTGTATAAGAAGGCTTTGGGTCTTATCAATCCTCTAAGATGTGAGTGCTCCTTCGAAGATCGATAGATACGATACGTTTGAAGAGACTTGAATGGTAGACTGATGGATGTATCTTATTTGTGCAGTCCGAAAAATCAAATCATCAGAACCAAAGCTTCCTATCACATTCACTCTTCATCCTCACTCAACTTCGACGACTGACGGAGTGATTCTGGAAACGATCAAAAGGGGTGAAGACGATTTCATCACCGGTACTGATTCTAGACTCAAATCAATCGTCCTGAGACTATACGAGAGCTTGGGTGGAAAGACCAAGACTTCTTTGAAGACGTAAGTGAACATGTTTCACCATGTTCGTTGGGTCAAACAGTATTCCAAGTACTGACGTGATCCATGGGTAATCAGTAGCGGTCTGCCAAAGCCATCTGCATTGAAATGGCTAAATATCCTCGAAGAACCTGAGATGTTCGAAGATCAACCTGTCAAATGGAAGGTTGACGATGGTGTGATTGAAGTCAATATCGATTTTAGATGTTTCGAAATCAAAACTTTGGGTATCTATCTAGACTGAACACGTGTGTCGTTTTTAGACATAACATGAGATGACATAACATAGAATTAGAATATATACAACTTCTCCATGATACTTGATTTACCTATGTTACAACTTCACAATACCATGATCCCGTTCTCAATCTTCCTGTCCGGGTTGACTACTGAAAGAAATTACAGATCATATTATTTCACCTTCAAGTAGATCCTAGTCAAGACAAGTGCATACACCTATTATCTGGTCGACGGTCCAGCAATGGGAGCACCTTGTTGAGCAGCACGACTGGCTTCTCGAGCCGCTTTTTCAGCTTGAATTCGGCTAATTCTTACTTCTTCTTTTCTCTTGAGGTCCTCGTAGTCGGTAAGGTAGCTGGCTAATTTACTGTGTCTCAATACGGCGGGATCGTGAAGAATCGAGTTATTATCAGGAAGACTAGTGGTAGGTTGCTCCATTAGCATCGCGCTAGATCGATGGGGGCGGTACTCACTAATGGGTGATGAGGAGATGACCAGTAGTAGCCAGTCTCTTGAAGATTCTACCTGCGAATCGACCACTAAGTCTGGGGACGGTGGGTGAATTGACTGGAAGACCGGGAGGTGGTGGTGGGGCGAAAGAGAGCAAGCCTAAAGACGAAGAGGAGAGTCAGCAGTGGAAGGTAGGGAAAATGTCCTACTCACCAATGTCAGAAACATAGTCCCATTCGTTAACGAAATGCTCTACGCAGCCAAATGCAGGTCCAGAATCAGTCTCCGGGATAGAGAAGTGATTTGCAGCGGAGGCGAAGGTGTAAATCTCCACTTTCTTGAGTTGTTCATGAGAGAAATCAGAAAGGAGTTGATCCTGGATGTTGCAGAGATAAGTCAGTGAGAAATAAGAGCGAGAAGTACAGATCTGTCCAAACGTGAGAGAGCAACTTACTGCCCATGATGACATGATGATTCCACCCTGAGAGTGAGCCATCAAGACGATCTTCTCTTTGTCAGGATCCGCGACGTGTCTGGAGATGATCTGCGAGTCGAAGAAATTAGCCTGATTCGTCATCAATCTACTGGAAATGTTACACGAAATAATATCCTTCGCAATTCGCTCTTAATCTCTTAGGAGAAGCGAGTCCACTCACATTGTATCCTTCTCTGGTATCAGTCGTATTCCAAACCAAATCCCTCTGCAACATACATTCGACTAGATCGAACCATACACCGAAAGTTCGGTTGTGTACACCGATTACCTTTCTGCCGAACTGAGTGTACAAGGTGTCGAGGATGAGCTTTAGACCGGATCGAGAGGTCCCGATACCGTTGACCCTATGTAAGGGATAGGAGGTTAGGATGCAAGGATGAGAGATCCAGATGAATCGGTGGGCGAAGTGGAGATGGTAGAGCGTAGTGTGTGTATGGTGAAGAATTGGGTGTTAAGAAGATGTCACGTCAGCTCATGACATTGTAATCATGTACTGAACTAAGAAGTTCACTCACAATAACCAAACTTCCTTATCATCCTTATCATCCCCTACGATATTCTGATGTGTGATCCTACTTTCGCCTAAGATGAAGTTATATCCATAGAGCCATGTTGCAAGGACCAAACTTGCGACCACGGGTGAAGGGATACCGACAAAGAATGATACCAGGCAGACGGCTGTTAAGATGAGCGATACGACCACTAAGATGACTTGAAGGATCAGACCTTTGATGGTCGCATCAATACCTGGCTTGGGAGCCGGCCACAAGATGAAGAAGACCGTAGGGATACATCTGACCAATACCCAGAAATCTTTCCATAACATTGTGAGAGGGTCATCGTCATGGAAGATGACCGGAGTGGAATTCTCAGGGTTGAGAATCGATACGTCGTATACTTGTACTTTGCTATCGTGATCGACGTCGTCGGTGTTGGGGTTGGGTTGATTAAGAGAATTGGCATAAGGTCTGACGGTGACTGGGGTGGGTCCTGTCGCTTGGACGGTAGATTGACCACGAAAACTGGTAAGAGGGAGATATGGACCTCGAGGTGAGCCGGGGCTGCCGTTGTTATTGTTGTTGCCGATGTTGCGCTCCGAAGGGGCCAGGAGAGGGGTGATCTCGTTTCGTAAAGATGACATGGTGGGTGTGGGTGTGAACGAGAGGGTGAAGAATAGAAGAAAGAATGAAAGAATGAAAGAATGAAAGAAAGAAGGATGAAGATGGGAAATGAACTGAAATGTATCGTACCTTAATATACTCACTCACTCGTACCTCGGATCCGAAGATCCCACACATACAATCACAATCACATGCACAGCTACATTGTACATTACTACGCCCTCTTGATATCACTGAGGTACAGCTTCAGCTTCCGTATCGATGATATGCATACAGCCTACTCGCTTCCCCCTTCTCGACATCTGAATGCATATTCTCACACTCCCACACCTCGATCAGTTACGAGACAGGAAGAAGGAGGAATGAAAATGATAACGTCATTCTGAGATCCACTGATAAGATACCGTTGATCGATTTAGAGTTACTACCCGTCTGTACCTTGTCTTCCTTCCAGGTACTGCAGGACACACTGAACAACGATGGGCTGGATTTACTTGCTTATCTTGAGACTGCTCAATCATGCGTACATGCATGCATGCGCATATCCCATCCTCTTTCCTCCCTCGCTATCATCCCTACAGTACATATTCGGTGTAGTGACATTATCTCTACCTACGAGAACTCCTCGATTGCGTCCTGGCAATCTTCTCAGACATACTACCTCCACCACCCAATTGATACAATGGGGGATACTCTTCTACCTGTTTCCTCAATATGTATTTCTGAAAGTACCAGGGTAACTTCTTTTTGTAGTACGTAGCGTGTTCTCGATTACCGATACTGAACACTATATCCAGTTCTTCAAGCGTAAGGTTCTATCAGAGACATATATTAGCCGGATTACTTGATAGTCTCATGACAGACTTGTACTCACTTTAGTCTCAGGTAGGAAGAAGTATGTATAAAAGAAAGCGAAGAAGTTCCAAGCCGCATACCAACTAAACGCACCTTGAGGTGTGAAGGCGTCGACCAGCGCAGGCCAAGTGAACGATAAGATAAAGTTGAATCCCCAACAAGTGGCAGTCGCAAAGGACATTCCCGTATCTCTGATGTACAACGGGAAAGCTTCTGCCGAATAAGTGAATGGGACTGGTCCCTCGCCAGGTGAATAGGCAGCCATAAATAGGTAAATCCCAGTAGCTATCATTGCTACTCTCCCTGTACTCATCTCTCCTGCTTCGACGTTACCCGCTGGCATCCAGAATGAAAATCCGGTGAAGAATAGACATAATCCGAGTAATGGGAATGTAGTGAGGAGTAGATTTCTTCGACCGAATGTATCGATAGAATAGATAGCTGGAATAGCAAATAACCAATTGACAATTCCTGTTCCCATTGACACGAGTAATGCTTGACTTCTTGAGAAACCGGCATCTAAGAAGATCTGAGTAGAGTAGTATGCGATAACACTATGAAAGAATCAAAAGTCAGTAAGTTTCCGATATATCTTGTAGGTCTGACCAAGAGGTCAACACAAGAACTACTCACTTGACACCACAGAACTGTTGCATGAACATGACAAAGAAACTTGACTGAGCTGCACGTCGATTCCTTCTCACGGTGAAAAACTCTTTGACCAGATTTTTACCTTCACGTTGATGTTTCTCGGCTTCCAACATCTTGTAGGCGTAATACATATCTCGACTGGCGAGTACAGGATGATTTCGTAATCTGCTGAATGATTTGAAAGCCTTATCGTATTTTCCTTTCTCCATATACCATCTGGGCGATTCGGGACAGAAGTAAACTTGAATCATGACGATCATAGGTGGGATGGCGGTCGAGGCTAACATCCATCTCCATTGAGGGTATCGAGGTGGATCGATTGATTGTCCGATTGGTGCCGTAACATTTTGGAAGACAACAGAAGCGACGAATCCGAGCATCTATCGGACAATAAAAGAAGAATCAGTAGAAAGATCATAAACTTAGCCAAGAGTGATAAGCAACTCACGATACCAAACGCAGTCCACATCTGCCATTGACATCCGAGCGCACCTCTGATAGCCTTTGGAGAAGATTCCGCCGAGTATACAGGTGTAGTACTACTTTTCGCACCTACCGCTAGACCAAGGGCGAATCGGGCGATAAGTAAATTCCACCATGAATCGGCAGCTGCCATCCAGAAGGACGAAGCGAATGAGATGAAACACGATATGAATATCGTTCCTCTTCTACCCAGATATTTATTCAAAGGAGCATTGGTCCAACATCCGATCAAACATGAACAGAGATATGGAGCACCATTGAGTAATCCTCTGATATAGACTTTTTCAGGACCAATTTCGAATTCGTCAAAGTAGAATTGTTGAGCACCATTAACAGCAGTTTGATCCATTCCTTGTACGATAGCCGATCCTGCACATAAGACTGCCAAGAAATATAGCATGAATGGCTGTCTCCATCGATGAGTGATTTCCTCTCTAAGAATCTTCTTTTCATCTTCAGGTATTTCACTGATATCTTCGAAGCCCCCTTCCCTCTGAGCTACTCTAGCTAACAACGCACCTTTCCGGAATAGTTCTCGATGTTCTAATAAACCTTTATCTTCGACAAACTTATCGACATCTCGAAGGACTTCTTCAGCCGACATACCATCCAGGGGGTTATTCAGCGTCGCCGTGGAGATCTCGATGTGCTGAGGACCAAAGTTGGGACTTTCCTCATAGTGAGCCGTAGGTGGCAGGTCGTTCTTCTTCCCATCGTTGATGACTGTAGGTGAATCGGATTGGATCGAAGCTGGTTTCTCAGAAGAAGATACGGTATGATGACTGTTTGGTACAGGTAAAGACGAGGACATGGTGGATGGAAAATTTGATGTCATCCAGTTCATCCTATCCAGCAATTATAGCTCTCTTTATATGTTTGTAGCCCCAGGACCCCATTTCTCGGTCCCACACGACCCCCTCGGGACTTCTCTTAGCGGACGTTCATGGCAGACGTCACGGAACCTTGGCATCATTTCCATTTCTTTCTTTGTCGACCAATGGACGGTTGTTGGATGCATACGGTTGATGTAGTTTCCACCACTATGCCAAGAAGATTTGAGATATTCGACCAAAGTATAGGCTGGATGGAGAAAGGGATGAAGCCTTGGCTCAAAGGAGAGAGAAAGAGAGGAGGAGAAACAGAAGTCGGTTCATGTTCTCGTTCGCTACACGTCTCTTGGCTCAGGGAAGAAATGCCGCCGGCGTAGGAGCAAGAGTCATGACGTGGAACCTTTCGATCACATGCTGTTTCAGCCTTGTGCGAAAACCACCTCCCATGCATGATCTGATCAGTCCAACCCAATCCATCAATCGTTCCTTTCTCTCGGTTTATCCGGGCCGAGTACCCAATCCTGTCTAAGGCTTATTATCGTCCTGCTCATTGGGTGGTGTAGAGACTACCGTCTCGCTATCTGAACCCATCACGGATGTATTCCTATAATTGCAAAAAAACGAATCGAACTGATACATGAACATTAGCGAAATGGCGTGAATTTCAGATGTATCATGTGGCACCTGACTTACCATCCATTGAGTTCCAAAATACCTCCCAAAATTCTAAATCTTCATCTTCCAGCTGAGCTCTCCTATCAGGTATCAAAGTCATCAGTACCACAGCGCAGACGACACAAGTGGCCGAACCGATTTAGAACATAGCTTGATGACCCTTGATTTTCATTGGGAATCGAGCGATGATCAATGGGTAAATCTAAATACCGACTGCTGCTCCTGCTTTACCTACTGCCGCGGAAAATCCTAGAGCGTGTCCTCTTCAAGACCAAATGGAAAGGATTGACAGAATGATCAGTTTACCGATCCTCAAGCCATCAGAATGAAATCGATTGTCTAACTCACCTGATGGACTTGGGGAACGATCCAGACGAAACGCTAAAATTACAAGTACCTGGAACAACCGGTAAGAAAGTTTGAAATAGACCGAACAGAAGTGCGAAAGCGGCGAAAGATCCGGTACCGCCGGTTCTAAGAGGTTCCATCGCACCTACAGTCACACAATCAGTGAAGATCAGTTATAATTCCATCTTACGAGATTGATCGATAGCTTTTATACTCACCTCCAATGGCGAAGCCAAAAATAGCATCCATGATCAAATCAAATGCGTGAGTTTGTCTTGGGACCCAATCGATCGATTAACAATTTACCAAGGATACATCCAGCGTCTGAAATTAACCATACAATTTCTCTTGAATCTGAGATCTGGACAGATTATTGTATCCCTACTCGCACTGATTCGCAAAGGAGATGCAATTCTTTTGAGCTTGCTTACACATTACTCGTACAAATCAACGGGCAACCTTCATACTGTACATCTGGTTATACCACTGCTGCTACCAATCCCTCTTGTGCTCCTGACGATGATAAAGTTGTTCAATACGGGAGTTCATCCCAATTTCCCATACCTATCCGTTCATATCGTAAGATAGTAACATAGTACCAGCAATGTCAAATCAACATATCCTCCTCCTCGGAGCTACAGGTGAGTGATTTTTCACGCAATATCACTCTACTCAGCAGGAAGTGGTTATCTGATTGCATCGTATATTAAGAAACATAGGAGCATCCGGTATCGCCTTTCTCGAATACGTCTTACCACTTCCCGACGGACCCAGATTATCTCTTCTAGTGAGAAACAAGAGCAAACTACCCCAAGACCTCGTAACTCAGTATCAACATAGACTCACGATAGTAGAAGGACAGTTGAATGATGAGGCCAAGTTGGAAGAGGTCTTGAAAGGTGGTGTAACAGCTGTGGTCAGCTTGTTGGTGAGTCGATCAAACTTATCTTATGGCATGGGATAATTTACGGTATAGTATAGTATAGAGTAATGTACTTACAATGTGTTTTGCTTGGTATACTTCGTATCGTAGGGACCCTATCCATCGCTTTACCGCCTGATCACTCGAACTAAACCTACTCCCATTGCCGATTCCCTCCATGTCGTCAAGAAGGTAATGAAGAAATATGGTGTTAAGCGATTATTAGCTTTATCGACTCCTCGGCATTCCATGCCAGGTGAAAAGGTAAGCAGTTCCAGTTGAATTCTTCAGCTTTCCATTCATCTTAACACACATCATCAAGTCATCGGCGCACCATGCAATATCTGTTGAACAACATCGTTTCATTATTTCTGCATTACACATTGACTATAGCATGTTTCTTTAGTACTCGTGGTCTCAATACATCACCACCAAAACCCTCCCAGCTACATTCATGCCCCAGGGCTCAGCGGAAATGACTGCCATAGGAGAAGTATGTGCAGACGAAGAGTTCGAATATACCATCTTCCGTGTACCGTTCTTATCTGCCGGATCGGGCGATGCGAAAGTCCATGCTGGATTTTACGGTCCGGATTTCAAGGGATCACAAGAGTTGTCGAGAGCAAGTTTGGCGAGGTGGTTATGGGATGAAATTAAGGATAGGACTTGGATAAGGAAACAACCTGCTTTGGGCAATTACCAGTGAACGATTGTTGCAACTTTGAAACGTTGTATAGATGTAGATGTAGATATATAGAAATACATTGGGGTGATCGTTTCAAAGGACGATATGATATACAAGGTTTGATGCTAATCAATATTTACTATAATACAAAAATTGTTTGCCTCCAAGCCTTATATATTTTTACAGACCTTCTTGGATATTTGACATCAATTAAAACGCAGCAGGTAACCATTGATCCATGACTATATCGTAGAATATTATCGTAGCCATGACAAGGGTGTAATCCATATTAGCGGCGATATCTACCTGTCGCTGTGGACGTGGAAGAAGAGGTATCGTTAGCTGATCTGATTGTTTTTCCTTACTATCTGTGATATTGACCCACCTTCTTGCTGTACCAATGATCTTTATGTACCGAGGCAACGACCTCCCCATCCAAGAATAGCTTTCTATCACCACGACATTTCCAAGTTTCGTATTCCAACATTTTCGTCTGACCCGTTTTCATGTTGGTAAACTCGGTAGTAATGTTACTATCTCCTATGGCAAAAATACAATATCATGTTAAATTAGCTTTGTTCATACTGTCGACCCTACTTGTAGAATAGGTCAGAAAAACTCACTTCGTCTCTTTCCACCCAATTTGACTGTAAATACCTGTTCGCCCGAAGGTGTAGAACCGGTAATGGCCCATTCTAGAGTTTTCATCTTCACAGCGAGTTTTACAGCTTCTTCGCCATTCGCATCGAACAATGCTATATGATTAGGTGAGTAGTCGATCAGCGAAAAAGTCATATACACATATATAGGGGAGGATATGACTCACTCGTATCTTGTCTTATGTTGGCTTTCCCCACAGATTTGACGAACACCTGATCATCTTCATCTTTGAATAGATAATCTCCCTATTTGTGCAACATACTTACGCGTCAGCAGGTTAGCCATTTAATCATGAAGAGAAGACTAAACTTACACCACTTAAAGAACAACATTTCTTATAAGCGTTCAGAGTGAGAGGTTCGTCCAGACAGTATCGCGACGAGTGACCCGTGGGCATGTCGAGGTCGGCCATGATTGGTAATTTGGTGATGGGTGACATGTCGTCGGTTGCGTTGTATTGTGAGTTATAGTAATAAGTGTAGTTGTAGTCGTAGTCGTAAACTTTTGTTTAGTTGACTTGTGTCTTGTTGTCGTTGTTGAATATGGTTTGGTCTGGTCCCCTCGATGGTCCAGTATATATAGCTTGATGCACCATCTTATCGGACTCTCGGAGTGATCGGATTGACAAGTGGATTATCGGACAACCCGATACGTTGGATCTCGGTGAGACCGACATTGCCCCCAAATGATGACACTGCTTTTTTAGTGGTGCTCGTTGATAATGATTAGTACCGTTCCTATCTCTCATCACGTAAGATGCTACAAACAGTGTGGAGTGAGTGGGATCACGAGTAAGCTAGATCTGAATATTCCATTTACGTACGATCATCTGTGCTCCGGAGATTACTCGGTCTGACCGGTCAACTCCGTGATCCCCCCCGCCCCCCTCCTCTCCTCTCCGCCCGGAGCGCAACCCTATGACTAACCTATCTAATTCGTTCTAATTCGATCATATCTTATGTTAGCCATCCTATCTTCGTGCACCTCATTCTATTCATATCCATACAGGCGCAGCAGACATATCAACAGCTCGACTCGACTCCGACCGAGTGAAAACGCAATCGCAAGAACAGGAACATGCTTCCCACCTTACCCCGGATGACATCTAAGAAGGCTTTACCTCTATTCTACGCTATCTGTCCGGACTATTCTACGGACCCGTCAGCTACCTTGCAGAGGAGATTGAAAGTGAGGGCAGAGCATTGGAGGAGAGCTGAGGAGGATAAGAAGGAAGGTATATTGGGTGAGTCGGTCTTGTCTTCATTGTACAAGTATGGCTGCGGTGAATTAGGATGAGATGTGGTTGAATTGGGAATGAGGTACATGGAAGTCATGAGATACATAAGCTGAAGTATAATGTATGCTGTCAGAATTCGGTAGAGGAACCGTTGCCCCACCTTCCCATCCACTGCATACCGACCCCAACCTTCCAGCAAACCTCCAAGCGATGAATGGATCTATCATGTTCTTCCGATACAAGTCCCTCTCAGACGTCTGGGACAGGTTGAAGGAGGATGTATATTATACGGGGGACGTATGGGATAAAGATAAAATCCAAGTTGGAGAGTTTATACGTTTACCTGGGGAAGGTAAGGAGTGATTAAGATAAAACAGTCTCACTATGTTAGAGATCAAAATATAAGATACGTATAATATACGTTGATGCGTCTGGCCTGTCAGCATTGAGTTGTCTCATTCACCATGGTCAAATTGCATTCTATGTATATATAATTTAATAGATCAGATTATATGATCATATGCATATACAAGATACACTCGACTAGACTCAACTCTTCATAGCTAAATTTCTAATTTCCCATAATCTCTTTTCCTCTTTCCTTTCCCTCTCTCTCAATTCATTTGTGTTTGAGGTACTCCTCATTATCCACCCTTTCATCTCTTTCTTATGTCTTTCTTCCGCCATCTTACATTCTTTCCATAATTCCTCAGATATCATGCCAAATCCATTTTCATCCCAATTCGACCCTTGGTTCGTCGATGCTGATGTGTTGGTAGTTGTCGAAGTCATAACAGATGATTCAGAAGCTAGTCTGGATGTCCAATTCGAGGATCCACCACCACCTCCTATCGAGTTCAGACCGACAGTTACAAACTTCCTGCCCGATGATCTTGTGATCGTACCAGTCCCGAAACCAAATTCATCATCTTCATCATCCGCCATACCCTCAAATGGATCAGGTTCATCTTCTTCTGGCGATAAAATGCTAATCCATTTCATGTGGATTGGATCGAATTGCATATCACCGACTATACGAGGTGCAGCAGGAGCTGAACCGACAGGTGATGATAGTCCACCTACACCTACTGAAGAACCGGTATAATGAGTGATAAGAGCTGGTCGAGCAGAGGTCGATATGGTGTCGAAATCCCTTAAGATCGATTCGTTACCTTCCCATCGTAATGTACTTGGATTCCAGGTCATCTCACCCACCACTACAACATAAGGCAACCCAATCAGTCATGACATCGTTAATAACAGATGAGTCCTATGTAGCTACTCACCCTTCTTCTTATCGGCTACACCGAAGTGCTTGATCAAAGCAGGTTTCCTGTTCTTCCTTTTCGCTGTAGTGGTAGAGATATTGGTCGTACCTGTACCGGATTTCTTTCTTCTCTCTGTATATTCAGAAGATGCTGGTGTAGGTTTGATATTTGATGATGCTGTTGTGGGACGTGACGTTAACGGCTCATGACCTAAAGTCGTAGTGTAACATAACATATCAGCATAAGTAGGATATGGTATACTTATGGTTTGCGATAGAATTGCTCACCTCTTCTACTCGGTTTACCTAATCCCAAACCACTTATCGCACTCCCCTTAATCGTCGACTTATGCTGATCATCATCAATCGTCAAATCATCTATCCCATCCAGCTCCGATCCATCTCCCCACGTCTTACTTCTCTTCGGCATATCTACCATTGTCTTCAGCCCATCCCGATCTCGAAGAGATGGATGTATACTGGAAGATGAACTAGCGGATGATTGGGGTGTATGAGTAGGGAAAATCGAATTTATAGGTGGACGAGTTTTAGCTTTTGAACTTGATGTTGGCATTGTCAATCTCGATGTGGAATTATGATCCCTTGGTGTTTCTCCTACACCTATACCCGACGAAGGGGTGAATGTTCGATCTGCCAGAGCATCTTGTAATGACGCAAGGGACTGTTTCCGGGTCAGACTGGGTGAAGGAGTAGGCTGAGCAGCGAGGTGATAGTGTGATTTCTGGTGCCGTAATCTAGAGGAAGGAGTGGCTGTTGGTGCTGCTGCTGGTGGAATAGGTGGTGGAGGAGGTAACATGGAATGGATATGACCTGATCTGGATCTCATGGATTCTTTCTCTCTTCCCGTCAAAAAGCTAGGTGAATCAACTCGGTTGCTACCTCCATCTTTCAACAAGGTTCCTGCTGATGCCGAATTACTTCGGAATGTAAGACCAAGTGTAGAATGTGTCCGTTCTCTCGGATTGATATTGGTATTGTTGACAGGTGTTACTCTCCCCCAATCTCGTTCACGCTGTTTCTCCCATGCTTTTTCTCTTTCTCTAGCTACGCTCTTAGTGGAAGTGGTATTGCTCGTGGAAGGCCCACCACGTTGTTTGATAGTGGATATTGGGAATTTATCTCTAGCACGTTTCTTCTCTCTCAATCTGTGTTTGCTCAATTCCACCCCTGGTTCATCCAGTACTAAACCATCTTCGAACGAATCATCCATATGATGTCCTCTCCTCGTACCTTCATCATTAGCATGTGAGTGGTGAGGGTGATTGTTCTTAGGTGTAGGTGCGAATTGAGGTTTCCTCTTTTTATCCAATATCGAGTTCAGCTCTTTTGATCTTTTACTAGAAAAGAAAGTGGGAGAAGGTAAGATCAGACCATTTTCGATATCATCCTCTTCACGTTCTAAATCATTATCAGGTTCCACCAACAAATTTCTAGTTCGTGATTTAGTTTCGTTGGGAGTCTCAGGTAAAGCATCTGATATACTAGTAGCTGAAGTTTCTGATCTTCTTTTATGCGCGTCACTTGGTCCAGGTGAATCTTCTGATCCCCATCCCCAACCTTTCTTGTTACTACTTCCGGGTGAGTCCCATGATTCGGCGGTAGTAGCTGTCGTGGTCGATGCGTTGGATATTCTAGGTTTGGTACCATTCCTTCGTGAATGTTGAGGTTGAGTGGCCAGAGTGAGATTGGTAAGGTTGAGAGGTAGAGCGAAATCAGATTCCAATTCGATCGAATCTGGATCTTGGTTTGGGGGAGTCGATGGAACGGGAATGGCATTTAGGTTGTTATTGGATTTAGATGATTTGATTGTGGAGTCTCTTCGATTTTTGTTAGATGGCGGAGGTAACATTGCTTTTATAGTCGCACCAGCTTTCAACGTAGCTTGATCCTCTTCGTCCAGGTCAAATCCTAAATCATCTAGCGCGTCGGGTGGTGGCATGAATCCTTTTCTAGGTGGTGATAGGGTTAATCTTCTCATAGTGCTGATATTCGTATTATGTTTCGATTTCTTAGGGATTGTGGTTGTGGGAATAAGATCGTCATCGTCAAAATCGACATCTGCCTCCCATGATTTCTCTATAGCAAGCGCACGAGCTTTGACCGTCCCTTTCATGATGCTGGGTTGGGATACAGGTGAACTACCCAACTTCGTTATCGTTCCTACTCCAGTAGGTCCACTACCTATCACCGTACGTGTGATTGAAGATGATGTCGAGGATCTTGGTCTGGATAGTTTCGACAAGTTATGGGTATCTGTTGGAAGTTCAAATCCATCTTCATCGAAATCGAATAGTTCTTCTACGTCTTCCCTCTTCTTCAACTTAATCGTACCTTTGCTGACACCCGTGTACGACTGACGAAGAGGCGAGGAAGCGTGCTGTCGAGCATTGCTGTACGAGCGATGGGACGTAGACGAGGTAGATGAAGACGAGGGAGAGTTGGGTAAGGCGAAATGATGGGCGGAAGGTGATAGGTCGAAAGATGGGTCCTCGGTCCAATCGTCGGATGGAACGAAGGCGCCGGCTGGGGGTGGTACGGGCGACATGATGGGCGAATAGATGAAATACGGTGAGCTGAATGTTTGATGAGATGACTTCAAAGTAGTATGAAGGTCGATGAGCGGAAATGTCGTTCTATTCCAATCAGTGGTGGTTTGAGTGGTTACAGCAACGATGTCTGTGCGGTCCGTTACGACTCAGTTAACCTTGTTACTTCGTCGTTTGGTCGTCTCGTTTGGTCGTGTCATTGAAAGGTCCTCATACTGGCGAGAAGTAAAAGCGTCGTATATCCATGATGAATCAATGATGGTTGGTAATTGTATGCATACGATATTGAGAACAATAATGATGGTATGTTATGATATGATATGGGATGTTGAGTTGTTTTGTATCTCTTACCTTGTTGTTTCAACGCGTCCATGGTGGAATTACGTAAGATTGGCGTTGGGTGGCGAAAACGAACTCAACGATCCAATGCATCGCCATGATGGGGGAACACCTCAGGAAGCCTATGTATGATGCGGTAGGCAGGATCAGAAAGAGGAGAAGACGATATACATCGAGGTGCGTATATCTAGACCACAGGGGATGAGTGTAGAAGGAGTGGTCAGATTCTGACCTTTTGAGACTGCTGTCTGAATGTCATCAATAGGGAGGCGACTCTCGTGATGTCATCAGCCACTTTATTCTGGAAGAGGTGATACATTTACATGAACATATGAGCTATACTTCCCATATGTGCTCATTGTTATTCAATGAATTCCAACATGCCTCAAGACGTATCCGAAGAATGGCGTTCGACTGTCCTCGAGCATCGTGTCGGATTGAACCCGCAGTACTGTTCGGACCGACATATGCAACTCGATATTCGAAAGAATTGGTCTTTCAGTGGTGTGAGTGCTGTCGGGTATCGACAATTCTTCTTTTGTGTTCGTGTCCATAACAGTACACAACAATGAATATATATACTGTATAGCTAGATTATACGGTGAAAGATCAAGATGGGAAAGTGCTCTTGCGAAGCCATGGTCATCGAGAATACCGTACTGATTTGATCCGTAAGTTTGTGCCGATGCGCTCTACCATTGGTGCTAATGTCAATACCAATAATACTAGGAATTACTGATCAGTCCAGCCGAGAGATATTCACATGCATTCGTAATCATCCACAAGATCATTTTGATGTCTTCTTGCCGAATGCAGATACGAACTCTCGACAGGAAAAGATATTCTCGATTTCTCTCATGTTCACCTACAGAGGTAAGTAACTTGATACAATGCCCATTGGGTGGAAGCTGATGACAGGACATTCCTTTCCACAGGACCAGGAGAAAGAAGTGGACGTGGATCTAGAACGTACTTCAAAGACTACCTCACGGGGATGAACAAGGAAATCGTGGTGGACTGGATGGATCTTATGAAGCATAGGGGTCTGATAAGCTTGAGAGATGATACAGGACATGACAGGACGAACCAAGAGAAATTTGGTAACGGTGCAGTGATAGGTTTGTTGAATGATTATGATACGATATTTGACTATACTCATGTAAGTTGAGTTGAAAACGATATCTATTTCGAGTACGTATTCACACTTGAGCTGACCTGTCTTCTGGTTTATCTCATACGTATAGCCTCAATTAGAGTTCGTTCCAAATATCGATTATTCCCTTCTAGCTATCACTGCAATCTGTAGTGAATCATTTACTGGTTAAGTTAGATATACGCGCTCTTCATTGTAAATGCCATGTTATGAACACGTCATGCGATCTCACAGCCGTAGTCGGCAGGCTTCAGTCACAGACAGCTGTTGCCACAGAAAGATATATGATGTCATCAAGTTCAGTACTCTGGTTATTGAGATGCTTATTGATTGACGTGTTGTTGAACGTCTTTTGGATCTCAGTAATCATGTCATCTTCCAACGAGCATCTGCAAAGCGGGGTGGGACTTGACCTCAAGTACTGTTTTGATCGTCCTCGCACATTGAAGGTCGAGAAGCAATGGTCATTCAGCGGTGTAAGTGACATTTGGGATAACTGGTTAGGTGACTGATGGTTGTCCCTTTTCTACGAAACAGAAAGATTATGTGGTCAAAGATGAGGAAGGCAATGTTTTGTTGAAGAGTGACGGGAAAGCCTTCACAGCTAGTAACGCTTTGATTTGTGAGTTGTCGTTGGTATCGACCAGCTCTGAGGAGTTTCCAAAGGCTAAGTGGAACTCCGACTTCAAACTTCTATCAGCGATTACCGATAACGAGAACAATCGAATGTTCACTTGCACATACATTTGTCCTGGGCTTTTCTTCTCAATCTTCGAACTTCCTTCTGAGTGATTAGCCTTCAAGATATATGGATTATACCTTGGTGGTGAGTCCTCTTGATCTGAGCTCGTCGGGCAAACTGAAGTACGTACTAACATGCGACAAACCTGCTCTCCAGCTAATCCAAAAGACGCTTTCGGCTTCAAAACAAATTTCAAGGATTTGCTCACCGGTGAAGATAAAGAAATTGCAATCACGTTGGATTCCTACCGACCGTATGTGAGAAGAGGTGCGATCAGACTTCGGAACGATCATGGGACTGAAGACCGCAATAAGAGGATTGAAGGTGAAGGAACATATATCGGTTTCATGAATAAGAATCACAAGGATGCTAGGTCTTATCATGTGAGTGAATACGAAACAAATGATCATCAACCCATTCTGATCGTTACTCGTCTTATACTCTCTCTTGATTTTCATCATGTCTGGCTGACTGCTAATGGTGCTTGTACATGACCATTATAGTATTCAATTGAAATTGAACCGAACGTCGATTACAGATTGATTGCCATCACAGCGATCTGCATGGCGCATCTGACGTTCTCCAGTTACTAAGAAAGATTCAAGGGAAGTAAGTGGTGTAATTGCCATGTCATGATATTCTGTCATACATCAGAATCAATTGTTTTTCCGATTGCTCAGCTCCAATTATCCTCCGCGGCCGAACATGGTAAATTTTTAAATCTACCACAAATGCAAACAACAACAACAACCATCATCATAATGCATACCCCGCTGGAGATGCCCCACTAGCTCGAGCGGCACTGCATGGAGTCATTCTTCTGGCTCGCAGGATATAGACAGATTTGTTGTCTGTAGTTGTAACTTGCACTGTACAGCAGTCGCAGATCACTTGCGTCATATGGTGGGTGTCACAGTAGTTCATACGCAGATGTGCTCTTCTTATGACCTGACTACAGCATGTACTACGTATATGAGCGGTGCACCCACTGTCGAATTGTGTTCATCTCTCGCTTGACTACCCTACTGAAATAATTACTGTAGTGGCATACAAAGCCATATCCCGAATTTCCCGGTTAAGGCAACAGACAGATCCACCAAGCGCATGTGTGTAAACAAGCTTACAAACCAACGTAACAGAGTGCAGCAGTGCAGTAGTCACAGTAAAGGGAAATCCGACGCCGTTCTGAGTTATTCCATTCTCGGATATACGCAAAATCGAATCGCATCATAATACCTTTGACCTTATAAAATTTTGTACGCCTTGATTTTACCTTGGATGTTTCCCTATGGGGCCCTGGCGGCAAGTACTTGTGGAAGAAGAGGTTTAATTTTTTTGCCCCCCAATCGATTATACATACGTACGTAGTTAGTTTAGCAAGTAGCATCAGATTTTATGATTTTGATTTTTGTTTTCTTTGTTATTGCATCTATCTGCATATCGTCTACTACATATAACATTGTTCGAAGATTACTGTGACAACTTTATAAGCCTCAAACGTTCACCAGAAGCAAGTGGTATCGAGTTGAAGTGAAAGTACGGTAGAGAACAGCGTATAAAATCTCTTGGCCGCGGAACACCCGATCGCGTGCTTTGTCGACGTGGTTTTGGCTCATCAACCAGCCAGTGAATCAAATTGTCAAAATCAAAATCATCCATAAGAACTATTCAGAAAGCATTTTTCGGATACAGATATATGGTACCACACGAAGGAAAGGATACCACTCAAATAGGTGAGTCATGCATTGTTGATTGGTTACTGGAAAGGAAGTGATCGAATGGCAAAGAGGAAAAGAAGAGAGATAAGCCATTTCGGGTAGTCGTTGGGTCGTAGGATTTGAACGTGCGGAATAAGCAAATAGGAATAAGATTTTTACCCTTAATTCCGCCGTACAACATCCATTCTCATTTTGCATTTCATATTCATCTCTTCACTTCTCTTATCTTTCATCTTCATTCCTATAGTCATCACTCCACATCCTATACATACATACATCCTCAGCACCCACCATTACTCAGTACCACACAAGGTGAGATAGCAACCATCACAACACTGGATGGATAGACGGAGGATATATATCCTCTATCTCTCTATTGCCGTTCCACTCCCGATTTAGCTCTTTGTACCCCCCGCAGTGCCCCTCATTCACCATCGTATCCTTGGTTGTTTCATCCTTTGATCCAAGTCATCCATCTCATCCATACACCTTTATCCTATCAACGTAGACAAGATCAATACTGATACATTGATCGTGTAATAGTAACATAGTTTAGAACAGAAAAAACTTCGTTCACCGCTATCTCGCTTAGCCATCGACTCATTGTCTACGCGTTTTCGATTGACATCCATCCATCCCATCCATCGATACTTCTATACCTCATCCAATCATCTTATTCACTTACATCTCCTCCGGACGACACATCCTCCCTCTCTGGCTTCGAATCATCCTTCACACACCGGCTTATATAGCCTACAAACCGACAACAGACGTCAAATATGCCAGACGGTACACCCCCCACAATCGACTCTGCATCGGGAGCAGCAGCCTCTTCCGATCAAACTCAATCCAATGTCACACCTTCCAATCCGCTTGGCCTACCCACACCCGTCCCAGACCCTATCACGGGTAGACTAGACCCCAATGATCCCACTGTCAAGGCTTTGACGGAAGCAGCACTTAATATGGATAAGAGCAAGATCCCTAGACCTTATAAGTGTCCCTTGTGTGATAGAGCTTTCTACAGATTGGAGCACCAGGTGAGTGAATATTCTTCTCGCGGTGTGAGGCTACACTCGTGCGATGCTTACTGATACGTATATTCGATGCTCCAGACACGACACATCCGTACGCATACTGGAGAAAAACCACACGCATGTACCCATCCAGGATGTGATAAGCGATTCTCACGTTCGGATGAATTGACGAGACACGCTCGTATCCACTTACCACCTGCTCATGAGAATGGTTCACATAGAGGAAAGAGTAAATATGATGACGATGTGGGTTATCACTCCAAAGAGTCATGAATTTCTGTTCTATCTTTGCTGACACGACTTTCCGTCTCGATCTGTAGCATGAACACGACGATCACCGTGGACATCACCTCCCACATCTTGGACCTTCTTACAACATGGATCTCGAACGACACGGATACCCTTACAACCTCCATTCCCTCCAGATGGGCGCCACCAGTGGGGGTATCAGTGATATTTCGGCTTTAGCAGCGGCAGCTTCAGACCAATTGATCGAACTGGAAAGACACGAAGCGTTCAGAAGAGCGGAATGGGAATTGCGTCATCGACAGATTGCCGGTGCTAGAAAATCAAATGGTAACTCACCAGTCGGTACACCCGGTTCAGCCCCTGCTGCACCCTATGGTTTCTCCAACGAAAGAGAAAGGCTATCATTATCTGGTGTCCCTGCTCCAGGCGGTGGTACGCTAGTATACCCAGTCTCAGCTGCCCAACCTGCTAGTGGAAATCAACCTGCTGTCCCGGCTGGCACACTCGCTGACCCAACTTACTTGGTCCCACCCTCGTGTTGTCATGAAGAATGTCATAAATCGTATAGGAAACGATTGAAAGTGGCGAAACAGACGCAAGCATGTCCCAACTGTCTTACCATGACGCACAACGGTAATTCCCTTGGTGGTGCAGGTGGGGCTGGAGGCGCAGGTCAAGGTGGTAATGGTGGTGGAGACAGTCATCATTCCAGTAGCTCCAATACACCTAAGGATCGATCGACACACAACTCCTCGGAAGATTTAACTAAATTTGCTGGTAGCGCGCCAGGAGGAGGATCCAACTATCACTTAAATTCTGCTACTTTGACGCAAGAACTTGCCGCTTTACAATTCCAGCATCTTCAAGCTCTGCAAAGACAACGACAGGGTGTCGCTCATTCGCATTCGCCTCACGGATCGTACGGTATCAGCAAACCTCATGCTATACCTATACAACCGCCTGCACAGGGACATCTCCGACCCTATACGCTCGACCTGAACGCTCATCGCGGATTGGCTTCTGCTCATGTATCGGCTGCACCTTCACCTGCTTCAAGTGATGATTCAGATGATGAACCGATGAATGAGATCATGCCTCATGCTCATATGGAATTTACACCTGCGACATCACCTGTTTTGTCCAGTATGAGACAGATGTCTCTCTGGCAAGGCAAAGCAATCACTGCTCCCACTTCTCGAGCTACCAGTCCGATCTTACATTCACGTGGACCTTCCAGACCTGGTTCGCCCGTCGAAGGACATTCCGCCAATTCAGGTCGACATGGTCACACCTCGCATTCTGCTCGAGATGCCAAGAACCGATCGCACCCTTATACAGCAAGTTTACACTATTCTACACCAAACTCACCTCATTTCCCTCCTACTTCCAACAGTAGTGGTAAACATCACAATAGGATGTCGCCCCCTAAATTACATCGAACATTGAGTTCAGATGGGAACGGAAGATACAATCAGTATCAGCAACAGAAACAGAGTGTACAAGACATTCTGAACGGACCTTCTATCCTTCCTCCACCGGTAGATAGGATGTTACCACCACCTTCTAACAGCTCTTTCACTTCCTCGGTACCTTCCGTTAGTTACTCCCAACCTACTTCGACATCCCATTCACCCGCCACATCCCGAGCTTCCTCACCCGTTCATTCTACTCATGCGGCGGCTCAATCCCACATCATCCATGGAGTGAGAGCTGCCTTCGGTATGACACCCATCTCAGCATCCAATTCACCCAATACGAAAGAACCGAAAATTGCTCAGTCTTACTCTCCACCACACAAATTAGCTCCGATGGGAATGTCCATACATGAATCGGTGAGATTACCCAGTTTGAGTAGAGGTAGTTCCCCGGTTCATTTTGGGATGGAAGTGGATAGCGGACAGGCTTGACAGATAAAGATCGAGGAGGAGGAGGGGAAAAGGAGAAGGAGGATAAGTTGGGATGATACTAGTGGGTATGGACAAGGGTACGGTTGGAGATACTGAAGGGGAGATGGGCAGAATAGGAAATGTCAGAGTGAAGGTTTAATTGTAGTAAAATTATTTGAGTGGACAGTAATTGGTGTAGTCGGTGAAGCTGGTAAATCATACATGTTTGGATTGAAATTGTCAAGAAAATCGAAAATTTAATTTACTCTTTCCATCTTACATAGTCTATAGGTGGTTGTTCTCCTTCTCTTCTTTTTCTTTTCTGGGTTATCTTTTTCAGTTAGTATACATACGACGTACGTTCTCTCTTTTAATATAAAAATTAAAATATAGATGGGTTTCTTCTTTTGACATGTATCAACAATATCCAAATAATCAATTGTACAATCGCAATATATCAAATTTTCATACATTGGCATTTATTGATGTACTGTACTGATTTATCCAACTGTAATATCATGTTGATCAGTAAGTATGTCTATCCATTGAACAGGAGCATTGAAAAGTGGAGAGCAATTGAAATTGTATTTTCAATCTGAGCGAAACTTATCGGTCCGTTTTTCGTACAGTACAATTAATTACATTAGATATAAATGAGGATGTGGATGAAGTTCGGGCGAAGTGGAAGATGAGAAGGTATTATCCATGCTTTTGAGGGATCTTTAGAGTGAATGGTCCGATCATATCAAATGCAAATGCAAACCAGACCAAGTAAAGACGTTCTTGAATCTATAATGTAATGAGGAAGTATATTTCTGTATCATACTGATAGACATACTGATATTTAAGAATAAGAAAGTGAAATGAATGATTGGGCTGAGAATGTAATGGAACCGATGGATGAATCTTAGTACGTTCTGCTTCGAGTAGACCTGAGGGCTTTGATGTTCGATATTCAAATTCACATTTCTCAATCTTCCACATTAGATGTTGAAACTAAAAACATACATGCATGATATATTTGTTAATTTTTCCATTACTTCACTTTTACCTGGATCATCTGATTTTGATGGAAAGGGGAAGGAAACCTTTCATTATCCTCTCTACATAGATCGATCCGAGATCATTTGAGATATGTGAGGGAATACTATTTTGTATACGAATGGGAAGGGAGATAAGAGATGGAAAAAGACGAATTTTATCCCTGGGTAGGTTGAATGAGCGTTATATTATCTCCTTTCAGGAGGATTCGACCTGCAGACAGATGCGACTAGGTTAGCGATACGTTCCTGTAGGACCTGCTCGGAAAGGAAAGGGGAAGTATTTCTGACTGTACAGTACAGACAAATTGTCTATCTCGTATTTGTATGTGTACTTAGAGATGAAAGATTCACAGCATGTAGATGAAGAGTTGAAGAAGGATTAGAGATAAGAGACTCACCCAGATCCCTACGAGGTTTTGGTTCTTGACCTGGTTTGGTCGCGCAATCGTATACTTCCTCGGCATCATCGAGAACCTAGATACCAATACCATAAGTGTCAATTAGCTCCATCTTTCTTCTACTTTTCATTTTCCGTATATGGATTTTTAAGTGGAGACGGTTGATAGGATTTGAAACATACGAGATTCATGAATTCGTCGAAACCCTACATTCATTAATTCATCAGCATTGAGTTGATATGATATGCGAGAGCATGATCAGGAAATGATGGCTACGCGTGTAATGGAACTCTGCCCAGTACAAAGCAAGAAGAAACACTCACAATGATATAAGCCTCAATCCTAAAACTGTTGTTATCGAATAACCAAATAGTCGTTCGTGTGTGCTACTCAAAATGCATGATGAGCTTCCGAAACAAAGACTTTCGAAATGAATCGTCGCTGAGCTCACCTTTTGTAAATGATTGAAGATGATGTTGATGGGCTATACAGATTGCAATTTTGCAATTAGCTTATTGACTCACTCTCTCGCCAAAGCAAGTCAAAAAGGATTGAGAAAGAAGCCAATGGACATACCTGAACCATCACTTTTCTACCTGACATTGTGACTGATTCTTCGTCTCCTGATTGATGAGTGCCCGCTAAGCTGTAGTCGATGAATGTATGCTGCGGGAGCTGAAGTAAAGTCTAGAAAGCAGGTAGAAGGAATGATACTGCTGTTGATGAATGTTGGTTTTGATGTTATCGAGAATCACGACGAGGAGAAGGAAGAAAGGTAGAGAGTATTGACGGTCGACGGAATCAAATGGGAGGATGGGATAAATTACCGCAAATACCGCCACATCAGATACACAAATATACCCCCTTCACGGGTACACGTGTACTGCACGTGGACACCATCATCTTTGATACCCAGTTCAGATCTAACCGGGCAGGACTCGGACTCGGATTTGGACCAAAAAGTTGGGAGTAGAAATAGATACCCATCCTCATTTCATGGCTCTTCACCACCCTCACCCTCACTCTCACTCTCACCCTCATCACCATGTCATCCTCCAATCCCTCCTCCAGGACATACAAGATCAATGTCCCTTGTACCTCGGCCAACATAGGACCAGGCTTCGACGTGTGTGGTATCGCCTTATCCAAGTCACTCTCTTTGAAAGTTACCATCCCTTCCAACCCCTCCGACCAGCCCTCATTACCCACCATCAAATACACAGGCTTAGACTCTGAGAACGTCCCATTATCACCATACAAAAACCTTCTCACTCGAGTAGCACTCTACGTCCTCCGTTCACACGGTATCAACACCTTCCCTGATGGAGTTACTATCGAGGCCCATAATGAAATCCCCTTTGGGCGAGGATTAGGTTCGTCAGGAGCGGCAGTCATTGCTGGTGTACTCTTAGGAGACTTATTAGGGAATTTGAATTTGTCTAGAGGGAGATTATTAGATTTCGCATTGATGGTTGAAAGACATCCTGATAATGTCACTGCTGCTTTGATGGGTGGATTCGTAGGAAGTTATCTTAGGGAATTATCGCCTGAAGATATGTCTGCTGCGTCCATCCCACTTGCGGAAGTATTACCTGAATACCCACCTGATGCTGGACCTGATTGGGGGAAGAATCCACCGTTACCTCCTAATGGGATAGGACATTATGTTAGATTCGGTTGGGCAAAGGAGATTAAAGCGATTGCTGTTAGTCCGAGATTCGAGTTGGCGACTGCTAAAGCTAGAGGAGTATTGCCTGATAGTTATACAAGGAAGGATTTGGTGAGTTGGATATTGATCATTTCATTCTCACATGTTCAATCAACGATTTCATTGTCTTGGTGAAGATGATATTTAAGTGTATTGCATGTCAATGAGGTTATGGCTAACCCCTGTTGATACAGATATTCAACCTTCAACGACTCGCTGTACTCACCACGGCTCTCGCCAGATCACCTCCAGACCCTGATCTCATATACGATGCGATGGGTGATAGAGTCCACCAACCCTACCGAATGACCCTTGTGAGTGAAGTCGACAACCATCTTGATCTCGCATGGGGGTGACTGACCTGTCTTGTAGATTCCCGGACTTCCTAAGATTCTTACTGAACTCACGCCAACCTCTCATCCTGGATTACTAGGTATTTGTCTCTCCGGAGCAGGTCCGACCATCCTGGCGCTGGCGACGCACAACTTCGATTCGATAGCTGCTGAGATCGAGAGGATATTCAAGAGCGAGGGAGTGGAAGTGGATTGGAGTTTGTTGGAGGTCGATGAGAGGGGAAGTACGGTTGAGGAGGTGTAAGATGGGTTGTGGGTATAGAAGATGTATACGCCAATAATGATCCCATGATCCCATGGTCATAGAGTAGAAGGTATATATACACATATAGCATATAGGAAGATATTGGTCGATATCACATGCATAGTTCATTAAGAATACCATGAACATCTCTCGGCACATTGGGTATATCGCACTGGATCATCGTGACAGCCCAAAGGATGATGACCCAACAGATACAGATACACATTACACAGACATACAAACTAACAGCTTTTATCATTCTCCTCTATCTCACCATCCCATCTCTTGATTCACAATTACGGTGGAACACGATAACCCCAAAATAGATATCATCCTCCCCATGTCTCATACGTGAGTTGGTCTGTACCCACAGACACTTGCCCATTATACAAATGATACCTATCTCAACTGATATATCTGATGGAACGTATAGTCCAACAGAAGATTATATGCAACAAATCGTCCAACGTCTCAAAACACATGAATTCCGTAAACGATTCTACCCAGAGACAGTCAAGAGGATATGGTTTTACGAGACCGCACCTAAATCATCTATCACCTACATCTGCGAAACTCATCCTGCTCATATCCGGAAAAGAGATGGTCGACTGAAGGAAGATGGAATAGGGAATAAGGAGTACAACGAACATCATCAAGATTGGGAAGGATACGATTATGCATACAGGATCAGAAGCTGTTATAGGATAAAGAAACCGATTGGATTGGAAGATATGAGAATGAAATATGGGATAGGAGGGGCACCGAGAGGGATGGTCTATGTTCCGGGAAAGATGATGGAGGATGTCAAGGTGGAGGAGCAGGAATGTATTTGGAAGGAAGATTGAGGAGTGAGGGTTATAAGAAGTGAGTGAAGATGATCTATATGGTCTAGGTTTTAATAGGTTGTAAAGGGTTGTTCTAGGTGATTTGATGGAATATTTTTTGAACACTCGCTCGACCTCGAATGGTCAAGCAGATACATGCTGATGAATTTAACTTGATAGTGATAATATCATACGAGGACCAAAAGATTTGTTTGTAAACTATAACATGATCCTTTTCATATTGTTTTATTAACTAAAGTAAGAAGACGGAGAAGAACAATAGAATCGATACTGCATCCTCATACATCAACCCACCCCTCTCAAGGTCCACATGGACAATTGGGGACGTGGGTACCTTGTTCGGGGAGGCGCACTACATTCCTCCTACTGCATTCCTTGAAGATTGTTCTGGGTAGGCTGAATCTGAATGATGAAATGGTAGGGTAGGTACGAGGTATTTACGGGATTGATCGCCAAAACAGCGGGAAGCTAAAGTGTGGAGATGTCGTCAGTGGAAAACCCTGAATTTTTTATCCTCCTACTCACTCACACTCTCACTCTCGCTCTCTTTCGTATGACAATGACTTTTGTTTTTTTACAACAACGACGCTTGGACGGGCGGTACCTAGGGTCATCCATTCTAGCGAGCCGAACAATCACTGTACGAAGAAAAGAAGCCTTCTTGGCCCTCAGCTGATGGGCGGGACTACGTAAAGTAACGAACCAATGATCGTCGTATACTAACAATCCTATAGTACTAACTCAATCTATCCCGGCTGGCTTCATTTCTTAGGTTGTCTCGGAAAGGAAAAGAAGAAAAGCTTGAGATTATTGATCATGACGACTGATTAGAAGATGAGCATCAACCAAAATCGCAATTACCATGAATGACACTCATATCAATATATCATGAGAACGACTTTTAGCTGACTTTGACTGGATCTACTGATATATCAATATTTTTCATTCACATCATTGACCTTGACTATTCTTATCGATAACTGCAGTCACCTGAAACCTCTATTAGCCTTGCTTCTTGAAGTGATCCATCAAACTTAGACCAGTATGTCCACTCGACATTTATCCAAATCAACCATATTCTTCCTAATCATCTTCACCTTCCTATCCATCCTTACATTCCTCAACTTATCGCCCAACGGTCAAAACCTCCTTCAGTGGGCCAACTCACTTGAAATCCTCCAACCGTCTCAGCAGTTATTTCCCTATGAGATCGACCAGGATATAACCACTTATCAAGAATATAACGACAGGGAGGTCGAGAAATTACAGAGATGTTTGGAGGATCAAGGAGAATGTAGGAGGAATCAGGATAAGGTGATTTTGGCTTTTGCACATGCCTGGCCTGGGGCTGTGGTGCGTATAACTGTTCTTACCATTTTCTCTCAACAGTGCTGATTCGATTTGGCTTGAATGCAGATCGATGGATGGCGAGGAGGTGAAGGTGTTTGGTATGTCCCTTTTTTGATTGATTAGTGTGAGTGAGGAGTAAGCTGATATAGAGGGACAGGGCAATGTCAATGTTCAGAGCAATGAGGGAGCTGGGGTATACCGTATTACTAGGGATAAATGATTGGGGTTAGTACCAATCAAGATTGTAGCTGAGGGCCATAGCGGGGTAAACTGATATACTCTTGTGGTCAGACGAGACACTACGATATTATCGAATGTTCCCTGATCAAGTGAAAGTGATCATCAAATCGGCTTGGATAGACGACTGTATCAAGGATCCGGAATGTATCAAATCGGAGGTGAACCCTACGGGTATACCGAGGTGGAAGAGTGAGTAGTCGATCACCCTAGAGGTACCGTAAAATTATATGCTAGCAGACTGACAATGATGGTTTCTGTTCTTGTTTTGAAGTGTGAGCCCACCATCCATTACTGACTAAGTGAGGAAGAAGTAATAACAGTATATGCTGATATGTGTAACTCACGATGAAAGGTTCTCGATGCATTTCTTCCCTGATACACATACGAGGTTCGGACTAGATTATAAATGGATTATTCATGCCGATAGACATTTTTATGGCGAAGAGGAGACAGATAAATTACAATATATCGGGTAAGCATATACCCCTTGTATACTCAAGTCTCATAAGACACACTGAAAGAAAAGCTTGATAACACAAATGCTGATATTTTTGTTCTTGAATGTGTATCAGGTACTCACTCGAAGATGAATGTATGAAACATCCTTTCGTACCGCACGATCAACGTCCTATGGCAGCTTGGACGTTAGCCAAACAAGCTAGTCGTTAGTATAGTATCTCAATCCAATCCCAATTCCAGCGCATGTGTGGAAAAAGGATTGAGGCTGAAGTTGTTTTCTATTTATGTATATGTAGTATTCCACCTTGGTGCGAAAGAGACGGTATTCAACAAATCATATTTCGAATTGGCGAGCCGAGAAGCCCAACTTGATGGATTGAGCTTTAGAGGTGCTTATCAGGTGAATGGGGAGTATATGAAGGTGAGTATGGATAGGTTATCACTTAGGCTGGAGTAAAGGGCTGATTCGAGTCTCATCTTTGTCTTGCAAATAGGGCTGGATCCACGATACACCCGTCCAAGCTCTCAACGGAGTCATGAATCTAGGTAAAATTGGACCCGATCAGTTCCTCGACGAATTGGCCAGTTCGAGGATATTGATCGGTGTGGGTAATCCACCTTTGTCACCTTCACCTTATGTCGCTTTATGCATGGTGAGTCAAGTTTCTGCAGGTATTCATACATACTGTACCGTCTGTTCTTCGTGAAATGACTGGAGTTGATTGAATCTCTTTTTTTTTCCATTAGGGAACACCATTCTTGAATCCCATCAAATCGTGGGATCCAGAAAACCCCCAAGATCGATCTAAATGGGTATCGCAGCACAACTACTTGAAATGGCTTGATCCTCCGTAAGTACACTTATATTCTCCCATTTCCTTTCTTCGGTGAAGGAAATTAGGATGTGATTACGATGGAGCTCTAATTGATGTTGTCTGATTGTACAACGTAGATACGTATACAACGTTCAAGCCCACTCATATGACCAATTCGTCTCTGCGATATCCCAAGCTATTCAAAATCCCCCACCGAGGTATGTCGATCCTCCCATGACGATTGAAAATGTCCGAAGGAGGGTGGAAAGGTTGGTGGAAAGTGATTGGAAGGAATTGGCGAGGGAGTACATGGAAGAGAAGATCAAGGAAGGCGAGAAATATGTGAGTAGGCCTATAATTGTTTACCAACCGAAAAGAAATGATGCTGATATCGTTGATCGATATATAGACATGGACTTTGTAGACTCTTAAAGCAAGATTTGAGTCCGTAAGCTTGTATTTGTATAGTATCGTATCTATCTACAGTATCTGTTCCTCAAGGACAATGTATTTTGGTTGTATCCCTAGCCTGCTTTAGGATCGTTGTACTCCACTTGATCTGTCCGGAAAATACTCGTGCTACTTACTCTGCAATGTCAGCCTTCGCGAACGGCCTACCCGAGATCAACCTTCTCACATGTATACATACAGTCGTTAAGAATGCATAATCAAAACTCAATAATGAATAATATATACCTTCATTTCTTCTCATCCCAATCAACTACTAGGCGCACCACCCTCACCCGAGCCACCTTGCTGTCCAGCTCCAGATCCACCTTCACCAGCTCCTGCACCTGCACCTCCCTGTCCACCCGCGCTACTCCTCCTGCCTCCTCTAGCAGTCGCACCACCCCTGGCAGCTCCTCTAGCAGGTCCAGCTCCTCTAGGTCTCTTCAACACTCTCCCCCTCTCTCCTGCTGCTCCAGCAGCTGCTGCACCCTGTATACGAGCTATTATATCTCCTCCTGCACCCTGTGACGAACCATCTCCTTCACCAGCTACTTCACCTTCTTCCAATGGTCTCTTCACTCCGCCAGTAGGGGAGGTAGGGTTCGCCGAAGAGGTTATCGTAGAAGGAGTGGAAGTGGATGGAGCACTAGCTTGGTTAAGAGTCGCATTGACAGCTAGACAACGAAAGAAATGTCAGCCACCATGCACAATAATCACATCTCACCAAGGCACTCACTGCTCAGCACTGAATTAGCTCTTGTGGCCGCACCGCCTCTAGCGGCTCCCCTGACAGCTCCCCTAGCTCTTCCTCTAGCTACACCTCGTACAGCACCTGCACCTGTACCTTCGGCGGTAGTTGCGGGAGCATGAGTTGTGGTATTCGTAGGCGTAGGAACAGCCGGTTGAGCTTGCAGGGTTGTTGCTGGAGCAGCAGGATTGGAAGGTCTGAAAGCACCAGCATTTGCCGATAGAGCACTAGCCGTCGAAGGTGTAGGCGAGGCCGCTGGGGCACCAAAAGCGCTAGTATTGGAGGGAACAGCAGTAGTTGATGGACTTGCTGAAGCACCACCACCAGTAGCAGCTTCCAATTTCTTCTCAACTTCCGCCTTTTGTCTCTCCAAAGTTTTCCTACTGATCTCAGCGGTTTTCACTTGTCTTTCTAATGCTCTGACTTTCGTAGTCAACTCTTCTACTTGACCTTTCAATGTGTTTGCTTCATTCTGGATAGCTTCGGATTGCGATTTAACAGCTTCGGATACTCGGTTTTCGAAGGTCGCGTTGAGTTCGGCTTCTTTAGCTGATAAGTCGACTTGAGGAGCGTTACCGTCGCCAGGTTGGGCTCTAGCAGCTTCAAGTGCTTTGGAATGTTCGGCGCTGAGTTCTGCCTCTCTAGCGGATACGGCAGCTTTGACAGCTTCGTCGATCTTAGCTTGATCCGTTACACCTTCACCACCTGCACTTGTAGTGGTGGAAGCACCAGCAGATTCGAGTTCTGATATCTTCTTTTCCAGTTCAGCGACTCTGGCTTGTAAGGTCTCAACTGTACTTTGAGCGGTCTGTCTTTCAGCAGTGAGTTGGTCTAATCGGCCTTTCATTGAGGCATTGACTCGATTGACTCGGGTGACATTATCGGCGTATCGCTAGTCATTCGGTCAGCTCTAATTTGCTTCCCGATGTATACAAACAAGCTCACTTGATCACCCTCGTCTTTCTCTTTCTGTAATTGCTCGATCTTCGCGTTGAGTTCTGTTCTCTCAGCGTCGGTCAAAGATTCACCCTCGGCTTTGATGGATGTAGAAGCACCGCCTGCAGAAGCGGCTGCTTGAGCTCTAGCTTCTTCCAGTTCCTTCTGCGTTTGATCAAGTTTGGTCTGTAAAGCCGCAAGCTGTTTGAGTCATCAGCCGTGCTCGCTCAACTCGGAATCATTCAGCTAAATACTCACCTCAGCTGACTTATCACCTCCTGCTGGAACAGCACCACCACTTTGAGCCTTAGTCAATTCTGCCTGTAACCTTTGTACGGTATTCTCCTTCAATCCATTCACTCTTTCACTTTCTACCAATTTCTTTTCCACTTCACTTATCTTAGCTTTATGTCCCTCGATCTCCTTGTTCAAACCTTCAATCTTTTCATTGACTTCTTTGATCTCTTTATCTTTAGCTTCGATAGCTTCTGTATGCGCTTGAGCAGTGGTATTTTGAGTTTCTGTAAGAGTGTCTGCACGCCTCTTCCAGTTGATTCCTATTCTGTATCTATTCTCCGATTCAGTCTTGAGACGATCAACTTCAGCTTGGAGGGTCTTGATCTCCGCTGATCGAGTATTGGCAAGTGCCTCGGCGGCTTCCTTCTCCGCTCGGACTGTTGAAGTGGCAGCGGCCAATCGAGAGTCGAAGTCTGCAATCTTCGCTTCGGCTGCTCGGGTCTCAGCACGGGCTTGTTCAATTTGTCCGCGAAGAGCAGTGCTACGAAGATCGTAAGCTATACGGAACGATGTGACATTAGGCCAAGCTAGCTCACGCTTCACGCTGCAGATCCTCGATCCTCTTCTCAAGTTGATTTCTCTCCTCCGCCCTACTCTTCTCAGCTTCGGTAGCGACGTTCTGGAGGTTATCGATGAGCTGTTGTAATTTGACTCTTTCGGATTGTACTTGAGCGAAGTCGGATTGCAACCGACTTTCCGTACTCTACAAAAGGAGAACGATTAGGATATATCTGCGTGATCGGGAGACCTGAGTCCAACATACCTTCCACTGTTCCTTCTCAGCTCTGAGCATTGCTGTCTCATTTCGTAGCCTGTCAGCCTCAGCTTGACGAGTAGCGACTTGTTCGAGGGCCTAAGTGTTTCACGTCAGCTACTTTGCCTGGACATCCGTGTCCTGAGTATTTTCAAGCTCACATTACGTTGCTCGTTATGAGCTTGAGAGATAGCGTTCTGAAGCTGTCTATACTGAGTTTCAAGATTGGTGTATTCTTGTTTTTGCAGGGCATTGGCTTCATTGAGCATTCGCGATTGTTCTAAGCCAAGGAAGGTGTCAGCTGTCTGCCATTTACACAGCAACCTGGTCCAGCTTACCTTCGAGTAGACCGACTTTAGCTTCTGCTTTTGCCCTCTCCACCTCAGCCACACCAACCTGTTCAGTCTTGGCTCTGATCTCCTCCTTGGCTTCTTTGACCTCCACTTCAGCTTTGTTCTTGACAATATCCAATTCAGCTTGTAAGTTGGTGATAGCTTGTTGGTGAGGTGCGTCGAGAGATCCATCTTCAAGAGGTCCATCTGATGAAGAAGTCTGAGACCATCTCAAGCCTTCACCTTTAGCCAGTAATTTACTGAAGAAATCTCTTTCTCTCGTGGCTTCGTTGACTCGCTTCTGAGTTTCTAACAATTGTTTGTGTAATTTCTCAATGGTATCAGCAGCTTGATCTAACGTCGCCCCAGTATCCAAGTCTTCTTGTGCAGCTGAAGCCCTGTTGATCTCCCTTTGGTCGAGTTTAGCCATAAGACTTCGGGTGAGTTTGAGTAACTTCTGATTCTGTTCTTGCAACGATCTGATTGATCGGAACTCTAAGAGATGATCGGTAATGATATCCCCTTCTACGGTTGCTTCGCCGTTCATCTCTACGCCAGCCAGTGATGGATCGTCTCGTATAGCGATTTGACGCACGAGACCTTGAACTTGACGAGAAAGGTCATCAACGGTAGTCTGGAGAGAGGCGACTTCTTCTTGATGATGGGTAGCAGCAGCGTTGAGAGATTTTACTTGAGTGTCGTAGGTGTCTCGTGAAGCGATCACGACAGCAAGTTCTGCAGCAAGAGCATTGGCTCTCTCAATCGCCCTGCCATGTTCCGCGGCTTGTTCGTCGAGAAGAGGTTTCTGCGATTGCGTTCGTTAACTGCAGGTCGAGAGCACATACTTGCGAAGCAACTCACCTTTTCAGCTATGTCCTGACCGATCTCGTCCAATAATCCCGTCAATCGCGCAACTTCATTCTCTGCCGCTCTCAACTTTCCTTCCTGGATAGTATAGTCCGTGTAGAATTGGGTATAAGTCTTTCCACTAGCCTTCATACCACTAGCCAGAGCAGCAGCGGGACTCAAGTCCGTTCCTTCTCCACCAGCAAGTGCTAATCTCTCCACAACAATCTTGAGATCATCTGCCCTCTTTTCAGCTTCCTTCCTTATTCTTTCCTCTTTCTTCCACTTCTCTTCCCATGTCTTTTCTTTCTCTCCGTACGATTCTGCCATTCTTTCCAATTCTGCTTCTCTCTCCGCAACAGTCGCTCGAGCTTCTTCACCTCTCTTTTCCAATATTCGATTTTCCTCCATCAATTGATGGAACTCCATCGAGACAGATGCCTTCTTGGCGGCAGCTGCCGATGTGAGAGTAGCAATATTGGCATGAGCCTCGGAAAGACGTTGAGATTGATCATTGTATGTTCGTTGAAGGGATCGATAAGAGTTTTCGACGGTGTTGAGACGTGTTAGGAGGGTTTCGTGTTCTGTACGCGTTTTCGATTGTTCCGCTTGCTATTCACGATTGATCTTTCAGCATACGTTAAGCAGTATTGTAAATGCAGGAGCAAAGGAGAATGACCGACCTTCTCTGCTCTGTAACGACCAAATCTCTCTTCGACATCCGCAACAGCCTTACTCAGGTTTAAGATCTCGGCTCGAGCACTTTCCAAGGCTTGAGAACATCTTTTCTCGTTGAACTGTTCAATCATGATCAGCTTTGGCCTTACCCACGAGACTTGGCGAGCTGACTCACTTTGGCTGTCTCTGTTGTCATCCGCAGCTCAGAGACTTCCACATCCAGATGGGCAATCTTCTGAGAAGCATCGGTCTTTTGTGCTCGAAGGGCATACAATTCCTCTATGAAAGCGCAATAACGATGTCAGCTGAAGTCAAACGTTCGAGATAGCTACAGCTTACGAGTGTTCTTATTTGACCGTTGTTGTAACCTTTCCGTCTCTTCAATAAGCTCTTTCTTCTCTCGCTCAATTGCCTAAGTGATACAAGTAAGCTTCTACCTCTATCTTCCAAGCATGGTAAGTTTACCTCTATTCTAGTTTGCAAGACCGATAATTCAGAAGTAGACTGATGATGTGACGATTGCAAAGCAGAAAGCTGCGTTCGAAGCTGATTCGTCGTTGATACTATATATTCCATCAAATCAGTTTCCCTTTGACGCCCAACGGTTCAAGAAGGAACTCACCAGCGCCCTCTTTGTCATTCTCCAGAGCCTTCTTCTCATTTTTCACTCTCTCCACTTCTTCCTCCAGCAGCCTCACTTTCCTCTGGGCATCGGCCAGAGCCTGCTCCTGCTCTACTTGGCGCCTTATGTCCTCTGACATGTTATCGGTAGGTTGAGGAAGGGGAGGGGGTACTAATTCGGATGTTTGATCCGACGTGGGAGGTTGATCGGATGCCATTGTGTCCGTACAAGGGAAATCTCACAGACCTGGAAGATTCGGTATGTCCAACAGGCTTTGGGAGACTTGGATGGGATGATGAAATTGGGAGAAGAAACGAGGAAAGAGGAGGGTGAGGGGTTGAGGTTTATTTAGACGCGAACGCTCATTAAGTGGACGAGTGACTTGAAAGAGTGACCCATTTAAAAGTGAAAGGGCCCGCACTGTGACGACATGAACACGAACAACCAAGCAACATGCATAAAAAAGAAAGTCATCGTTCAACCATCAATACGAGTCCACTGCATACGAAGTAGAGCTCTTGCACACGAGCGACTAGCACGACAATGCCAGTACCACAGGAAGATGCTCTCCCAGTAGGAAACCCAACTTCATCCTCGCATACCGTCCCAGCGGAGGCTCAACCTGAAGTGGCAGAGGTTCTGGAGAAATTTCAGAAATTAGGTGAAGAAGCGGCTGCCGAAGAGGAAGGTGACAGTGATGATGAAGATGGTGAGGCTGAGGGAGAAGGAGAAGGCGTAGCTGGGGAAGGAGCGACAGAGGGTGCAGGTGGTGAAGGTGGTAAGAAGAAGAAAAAGAAGAAGAAGAAGGGGAAAGCTTCAAAAGCTGTTCAGAAGTTGAAGTGAGTTCTACTATAGTCGACAGATACTACCTACGTGTAGGTCGTCCGGCTAAATGATACGTCTTGCATCATAGGAATATTGCTACGGGTCAAGCACCTCAACAGGTAATTGATGCAGTTCGAGAACAGATGGACCCGCAAGAATCGAATACCGCTACTGATGGTGAGCTTTTCAGCACAAAGAATCTGTGGAAGGATCAAAGCTGATATGGAATTGCCGATGATTATAGAGGAAATTCAGAAAGCCTTGAAAGCAGCCGACTTTATGAAAATCTTGGAAGGTAAAGTAGCTCTGGGTAACAAATCAAATAGCAAAGATCTCGGTGAACATAAAGTAAGCTGACTATGCAAAATAAAACCCGTCTGGGGGCTCGCGATTCAATTGGGAAAGCTTACATTTCATTTGGGTAGTTCTGGAAAACACAACCTGTCCCTCAATTCCCTACTTCCTCCTCTGGTGCGGCATTAGAAGAAGGTCCGATAGATTCTTACAAGACCCCTGCGGATGTGAAGCAGGAACCTGGGGCTTTACCTTCGGGTTTCGTGTGGAGTCTGATAGATATCAAGAATGAAAAGCAGGTAAGCTGACCCAAATCATGATCGCCTTACTGATTGTAGCTAATGTCAAATGGAATGGAAAATAGTGTAAAGAGGTTTATGATTTGTTATCGGAAAATTACGTTGAGGATGATGAAGCTATGTTCAGATTCAAGTATTCTAAAGAATTCTTACTTTGGTATGTTGATCGCCTCGCCAGCTGTGATTATAGACGACCTGGTCCAACGAAGAAGCTGATCTTGGGGTGATATGCAGGGCATTGACTGCACCAGGATATTATCCAGATTGGCATATTGGTGTAAGAGTCCAAAAGACAGGGAAATTGATCGCTTTCATCTCTGGTATCAAGATTGAGATTAGAGTCAGATCCAAGTGAGTCCGATTTCTTCATAGGTTCCACAATACATACCCTAGGTGTCATTGAAGGAAGGTTTTTTCTCGTAATCGCTGACAACGTTGATCACTCCGCACAGGACATTCGATTCTGCCGATATCAACTTTTTATGTGTTCACAAGAAATTACGATCGAAGAGATTAACTCCTGTCTTAATCAAGGAAGTTACGAGAAGAGTAAACCTGGAGAATGTTTGGCAAGCTATATATACCGGTGGTGTGGTCATTCCCACTCCTATAGGTACTTGTCGGTGAGTGCTGCTGTCTACTATCTATCAATGTAAAGCTTTCATGGTATACACATACGACTCTCGTTTCGTAAATTTGTATGGAGTAAAGGAAGCAGATGACTGATGATCTGATTGCTGCTATATATAGATATTGGCACCGAAACCTCAACCCTCCCAAACTCGTAGACATAGGATTCTCCCCGCTCCCACGAGGATACACTATCGCAAGATTAGTGAAATCATACTCCGTACCTCCTCACCCTAGGATACCAGGATTCAGAGAGATGACCGAAAGCGATGTACCTCAAGTAGGCGATTTATTGAGAAAGTACTTGAACCGATTCGATATCGCTCAGACGTTTGGTAAAGATGAGGAAGTCAGGCATTGGTTCTTATCTGGACAAGGGAAGGAAGATAAAGAGGGTAAGAGGGTAGAACAGGTTGTATGGTCATACGTTGTTGAGGTGAGTGATACCTTTGATCAAATACTGAAAATAGTATACAATTCCCGAGAGAAGAAAGTGTTTTATGCTGATGATGTTTCTCGTTCATTATAGGATCCAACGACCAACCTCATAACCGATTTCATGTCCTTCTATTCCCTCCCATCAACCATAATGAAACATCCCAAACACGATATGCTCAAAGCGGCATACATGTTCTACTACGCTTCCGACGTGATCTTCCAACCTGGTGGATCAGCCGATGATGCTGCCACGCACGACTTGAAAACCAACAGGAAATTGGAAGAGAGATTGAACGCTTTGAGTAATGATATGTTGAGTATTGCTAAAGCTGTGAGTGCAAGGGACCCTTACTCCTCAACGCCCCGTCTCATATCGTGTCATCGACGGGTGGACGGATGGCTGATGAGTGCATGTAGGCCGGTTTCGACGTACTTAACGCATTGAGTTGTTTGGATAATAATATGTTCTTACAAGAACAAAAGGTCAGTTGATCGGCCACCTGATAGAAGAGGCTTGAGCTCATCTGAATCTTCCTATGAACAGTTCGGTCCCGGTGATGGTTACTTGAACTGTGAGTGTTTTTTATCTTCTGATATATCATATGAAAATATTTATATTGACCGGAATGTACCGTGCTGACGGTGTATACGTACCGTTCAGACTACCTATACAACTGGTCTTGCGCACCCATCGACGGTGGTCAGCGAACGACCTCTCAAAAGCAAGGTTCAGGTATAGGTGTGGTGATGCTCTAGATGGCTCCCTTCTATCATGCTTATAAAGTCTAACGAAATGAATGATGCATTGCATTTTCTCCTTTTCATGATGTACTGTACATCCGTACTCATACGGTATGAAAGAAGAATGAACTGTTATCATAGAGTGATACAGTGGATTATCAATCGTGATTGACCTTTCATATGCAAGAATGTTGATCGGTATGAAAGACTACAATCCACTAGCCTGAAGTATATATACTATGCCCAACAAAACAATCAACTCGGCTAAAATTAGGTGATATCGATCTCTAAACCATGAGAGAGAATTGAGCTACCCGGAAATCCCCAATTCCAGTCAGCTAATCGTTAATAACAAGGATATGGGATGGGACGTACCGTGCTCATATCAGGTTCGAATGGTAATCCCTCGAAAGTTCTGCTCAAGAATGGTGTGGCTGGTTCTGGGACCTTGTGGTTTTCATGGTGTTCTTCTGATTCTGTTGAATATTGATTAGAAGTGTTTTCTGAGATATCTTCATCATCGCTGGACGATCTGAACCTGGTCGTATGACTTCTCTTCCTATCCTCAGGCGGTTTCTGGTTGCGTCTACCCTCCTTTCCTCTCACGGACTTATGTCGAGTTCCATCCTTATTCTTACTATCTTCTTCGCTCGAGGTGATATCAGCAACAGAAATCGAATTTATCTCAGAATCAGACTCTGAGTCTTTCCTTCTATCCTTCCGTTCCTGCTTGCTTCCATGCTTATGCTTATCCTTCTTGCGATCTTGACTATCTCTTCTGGATCTTTGACCCTTGGGCTTGTCACCATTCGATCCATCTTCGAGCTCGTCATGCCTTCCGTGCATAGCTTGATAGTCATAATAATCACCATTCAATTCTGGGCTGATCCGTTGATTCGTAGATATGTCATTATCATCAGTAAAATCGAATTTGGTTTTCACTTCTGGCTGTGCCTCTTCCCGTGTTTCTTCTTTATGCTTGCCCTGAACCTCAGCCTTTCCATTAATTGTTCTTACTTGGTGCTGATCCAACTTAATCTCTTCATCTGGTGTTATATCTCTTTCTGCTGTCCCTCTCTCTGATTCGTCAACATTCGCCTGATTCCTTTCTCTTCTCTGGTCAATATCGATCTCTGCAGAGTGATCATCTTCGGAAGCGTAATCGTAAGCATCTATTATACTCCACTCCGTCCCTTTTCTTTCTGGTTTCTTTCTCCCATCTTTCCAAGTTTGAGTCTCCTTCAACCAATCTCCCTTGTCGTTCTCCATACTATGAACAGACCTTTCTAGGCTTGACAGGTCGTGCTGTGATGGCAAATCCCGCTGTCCTCCGTGATCAGTAGATTCCATCTCGATACTAACCCCATCTTGCCCATGTATCACTCTTTCAACCGAGGACTTGTCGCTACCGTTGTCATTACGATATTTCTCCTTTCTCATTCCAAGAACAGAAAATATCTTTTCTCTAGCTGACTTTGGGGCTGTACGGTGGGATAAATGATTGGATCCTCCTGGTAAATTAGGTAACAGTTCCAAGGTCTTCCCTTCCTTTTCACCTAAGTCATGCCGAGACGAGGCGTTACTATTTATCTTCGAATCGCTTGTTTTATGTGGCTTGCTGGCAGATACGGTTGAACTGGCTTTAGGGCTGCCTGGCTGCACCTTCGCAGGTATCGGTTGGAACACTATCCAATAATCTTTGTTTTCACCTTTCCTAACCGACTTGAGCGATACTTTGTGATTAATTCCCAATAGATCTCCACTATGTTCCTCCAGTAGGCTGATGATAGGATTAGGATTGAGAGTCTCGTATGTGGTGTCCAGAGCTCGATAGAGTTTCTCGAGGGATATTGCCTACAACAGATCGGTCTCCTATCAGCGAGTTCCATTTAATCCGAGTGCAATTATTTCAGCTCACGGGACATCCAAACAGTTTATTTGGTGTTTTATCCAACACTTCCCAGGTAGTAGACAAGATCGTTCTATCGGATATGTCGATATTGCCCATATTTTGATGGAATCACTTGACTAGATTTGTGAAATTTGATTTTTGCGTGAGTATTCTGATATTGAACTTCTGGCTTAGGGATCAGGATTCATTTTAGACAGTCAGCAAAATCCACGACCATTATGCTTTATCATCCTGTCACCGCCTCTACAAAGGTTCATTCATGCGACCAACCCTTTCATACTCTTTCAAAGAATGGATGTCCTGTCCTGGTGCTCATGGTCGATGCCACAGACCACCAAGATCAGATCTGGGCATTTCCGTCGGAAGGATCCTAATGACGTGCGTGCGGTGTTGGGTTTCTGTCTCTATCCCCAATGTTTTTTGTTTTACAACCCAAAGTCATTCAATATACTGTCAAAGAATCAACATATACGATTTCAGTGATCAACACTTGCAAGGCTCGCGCACTCATTCCGCAGTACCTATCTGACCTGATTCCTTCGATTCCTTCGATCCCTCGAAACGAGCTTAGGCCAGCTCACGATGTCCTCCGTCCCTTTGCTCCTACTCTTCCTCCTCACTCTCTCCATCCCTCCCTTCGTTCCCCTCCGTCAAATCCGCCTCGACGCATTCCTTATGCCTCTCTCACTACCTTTCATCCCATCCTCGACATTTGATAGCCTCTCCGACTCCAGACCATGGGACATATCCAGAGCTATAGTAAGACTGATCATTGCTTATTCGCTTTTTGCTGGATTTGGCTCTGTACTTAGAACACTAAAGAGGATAGGAGGTTGGAAAATCCCTGAATCATCGACCAACCAGCTGGTTAGAGTAGGATTATTATGGTTGTTAGCTTGGAGGGGTGCTACGTTGCCGTTTGTCCCTGATGAGAAAGCTTGGAAGAGACCTTTGGACGTTGCGACGATAGTTGGAGTGGGGAGTGGGGGAATTTGTGTAGTAGACGAACTTAGGGGGATTGCGAGGTTGATAGGTATCAAGAGTGAGTGTGATACTTCTGCTATACTTGGTAGGATTGCTCGGGATTCCTTCAGAGCAGGAGTATAAATTCAGGAGATGGTGTTGACCGATCTATCTGATGGAATAGGCTCAAATCAGTATCCCAGGTCAGGTCTGATATCCCGAACCATCCAGATCATATTATCGATACATCGTATACTCTTATCCCTTAGGATAATCAGTGCGGCTTTCGCACCTGTCAATCAGATACCAATAGATTTGTCTACTGCGAGTCAAGGGATAGTAGGGGAATAAGATAGGTTGATCGTGTAATTTCTATCTTACAGGTCAGACAATGCATACATTTGGGTATCCTGTGATATTTGCTGCACTGGGTATACGAAACACAGTACCTGCTGATCAGGTAAAGTATGCGAATTCTCTGAATTGTCGTGAGCATATAGCCTATTCATATCGTGAACAGTTAAGGTACGAGGAGCATCGACTACTGTTTACGATTGTACAATACGTATAAGATAATCCCACGATAACCAGACATACCAACATCAGCAGACCCTCGATGTTCAGCTCAGTTGATCACTGTTTTGGAACATGTAAGTGGATACCGTATGAATATGATCGTGATATATACCCCAAACGATGACCAAGAACAAGCGAAATAGGCAAATCAAGCTTCTTTCTTCTTCTTACCTTTATACGCCTACTTTGACGCCTGATGTAATGTACAAGAGCGAAAGAAGCCACTTGGCTATTCTCGGCGTTGCTTAGCTATCTTCTTGTACTGTTTGTACTGTACATACGCAGCTCGACCCCAGTACTGTCAGTGATAGCAGGACAGCTTTGATTTATGGGAACCGACGAGTATATTCGCAACTAATCCCATCGGATGGGTATCGGACCGGCATAAAAAGGGTTTTCAGTTTGGAACCAAACAATTGGTTTTTGACCATCCGATGAGATTTCATCGTCAGCCTACGGCTGTGATAGGATACGTTGGTTGTCAATGGGGAGATCGGCAATGACACAATGACGGAATGCATTCACATCCGATGCGAACCGTGATGTAAGTAAGTTATTCTACAGTAATCGTGATTGTAATGTTTTCAATCCAATTTGTCTCACACTGTACTTGTATCGAGAAGGCGAGTACAGATACGATTGACTTGAACCAAAACAATCATGAGACCAGCGCATTCGACGTCGACATTATCAACTACTAACAAGTGACCTTTGTACCTATCAAGGAGGAACGACACTAGACTACGGCCTACGGTATTCTGGGCATTGGACGTCAACATCATCCATCACCCTGTTTCGACTTTCACATTCCCCCTTACAGTACTCGTACTCCTGAGAAATCAACATTCACATACGTCGTTTTGGTCATCATCGCCGTTATCAATACCTCCATCTTCACCTGTAAAAGACCACTCTAAAAGACCACTCAATCACCAGCTCACTCATACAGACACTCTTTACGATATCCTTACCCTCCTTTATTTGCCTCTCACAATGATGGACCATTAAAACGTGAGTCAGGCGGTAGTTCCTTTCAGTGCAGTTTTGGAGATTTACCTCCTCATCTCAAGATTGTAGAATTCCGGTGGGTTGATCTCAATCAGGAGTTTGAACTGATATGATAGTCATTTGACTTGATAGCTGCCAAAGTGCAAGTGACTTGATTGCTACTCCGTCCACCTCACATCTAAAACCGACAGAGACAACCGCTAGTCAAAGTAATACAGAATAGTAAAAAGCGTTGAACGCTGTTGCAGACAGATACACCGAGGGGCCTAAAATGGTGTTCACCCTTCCCTCTTTACCGTCAGGAATACTAGGAGGCTTGATCGATACTTCCCCTCCCGTCTTCTACCCACCTACACGAAATACACCTACCAAACCACCTCGTACAAGATCACGATCTAGGTCAAGCGCACATGATCAGATTGATTCGCCTGTTCAGGCCATACCACCTTCACCATCCCTCACTCCAGTCAAGCAGACTCAGCCATATCCAGGATTGGGAAACCTCTTACCGGCCAGTGCATCCGTAACGGATCTGACAGGGGATTGGGAGCCCCTACCAGGTGGTGGATTAGGTGAAAAAAGGAGATTATCGATAAGCCGTGTAGCGAGTCATGGCTATGGTCATAATTCCAGACCGAACTCACCACCTCCTTCCAATGTCAGGCTGAAAACCCCCACTCGACCTACACACCGACGCTGTCATTCTGCTTTGCCTGCTTCCTCCCCCTCCTCATCTATCGCTTTCAGCTTACCACCTCCTACCGGTAAATTACAGGAATTTTCTATATCTCGAAACCCCCTGGCATCTACCAGTGCGATCAGTCTACCAACCCTTATCGAAGGACAAGGGGAACCTTCCACTTCCCACAGATCGGTGCCCGCGTCTCCATTGATCAATCCACATAGTAGGAAACCGAGTAAATCAAAGATATCGCCTATATCGCCTAATCTACCTTTGGAAGAGGAAGGTAAACTCGAAGATAATCAGATACCCGAATTGAAATTTACTAAAGCATCTTTGGAGAGATCGAATTCGAATTCATCAGTTCCACCTCCTAATCATTCTTATTCCTGTTCATATCAGTCCATGCCTCCTCCTCCTCTACATCCTGATCCAATCAATATCACTTATTCCCCCTCTTCATGTTCCAAGAATCAAAAAATCAAGCCTCCAAGCAGACCCGTCGCATCACCCAGATCATGGTCTGTACAAGGTATACATTCTCTCACTGGTGGAACACCAAGGAAAGGTTTACATTCCAGAAGGGGCAGTATAGAGTCAACTAGCTCGGTATCGGATATAGCAGTTTTAGCTACTTGGTCATTCCCCAATACACCGCCTAAAAACGATCAAAACGAGGTTGATCCTGATCCTGATCCTTCAGATACTGGTCGAGGTAGGAAACCTGGACCTTCAGAAAGATTAAAAGAAAGATTGAAGAATATACCTGGAATCGAAACTGGTTCATTCCAATTTCCCAATTCCGGAAGTTTACCTTCGTTATCTAAACCACTTGTTCCCCTACCAATGGGAGTAGATGGCAATCCAATCAAACCTTCTCGACCACTACCATCGCATTTGAAGAGAGTTGGACATAGACATACTCATTCTTCGCCTAACTTACTCACCATCCCCACGTCCACATCTACACCTACAAGACAAGCTCATGGTCAAATGGGTCCGCCAGCTATACCTCCAACGTCAAACCCATTATTCCCTCCGCCCAAACCTGTCCAACGAAGACCTACTACCTCCAGACTCAGACAGCCCAACCCGCTGTCTATGTCCACACATCAGAGTCAACCTTCCCTCGTTGGGGGAAAAGAGCTGGGTTCTTCGCCTGGCAGTATTGATTCTTTATCCGATACGTCCACTCTGTGTGCCAGTCCCACCACGTCAGTTAAATCGCTTCCTTCCGTATCGGCTGATGCGGATAGTATTGCATATACGAACATCAGTGGAAATGCATGGTGGTCTTTCACTTCGTTCAAGCGGAGTAATTCATGTTCCAGCGAAAGATCGGATGATCACAAAGAGAAGGGCCAAGAAGACGATGATGAGGATGATGGTGTTGAAGTACTTTCAAAATTGGTCACGAGAAAGGAATACGACTGGAAGCTGCATAGTAGTAAGGTTAGGACTGGGATGGAAGAGCATGAAGAGGAAGAATACATCGATCTTGATAACATGTAAATCAACACAGAATAAATCATACTCGTACTTGTGAGAGCACAGATCTGTCAGCTGGGAGATCTGTCATACATCGTTTTCCCATCAGTTGTTGCTAGTCATTCTCATCTCTGTTGTTGTTGTATGATAATTTATAAAGTAAAATGAAAATGTAAAGCCGATGATTTCTCCACATGTATGTGAGCCTGCCTCCTTGTCCCGGCCGTTTGACTCATCCGTGATAAATTAGCTGTTCGTACCATACAGATTACTCAGATCCGTTGCATATATGCCGCCGCATATCGGCTGTCCGAAATGACAATCGTCTCGGCACGCCGCAGGAGTACATCATTCGCACTGCATCTGTTTGTCGAGATTTATCCATCTGTACATCATCACCCCAATATCAAGAGGTTTTCCGTATATGCGTGTATGTACTACCAAGCACTGTGATTACCCCTCCAGACATGTCGGATGAAATAAGAATGCGATGCCGCAAATTATGCCGCAGGCTGCAGCAGCTTGGAGCAATCTTACCCCCAGAAAGCGCTCAGGGTTCGATGATATATGATGCGGTTTTTACGCCACTGCAGATCATCCGAGGTAACAAGGTTAAACATGTGCTTCTTCTCCATCAGACCACTGTACAGTTCACATCAGCTGAGGAGATCCTGCACAGGCCAAGAGGATCGGCTCTCAAGCGAAGCTCTTTCAGCTTCTGGTCAAAAATATATGCATCTAGACTTGACCTTGGTCTGTTCTGTATTGCATTTGTCTTGAGTGATGTCACCAAGCAACCATAAATCCAAACGGAAAAGCTTCCGTCTGCATTTGAATGTCGGGACATCCGAGCTTGTTAGCGTCGCACTAAGTCAATTACCCCAGTTTCATCTCCTACCGTTGCGCAGAGAAGGGTGGATGTAGAAGGGGATATACTGTAAGTGATTTAACCTTCCAGTTGGGGATTCTTAATCTTCGTCACAGCATCCTTCAACCACGTTGTATGGGGTTTAGATCAAATGAATCGTTGTCCAGACAACGAGCTCGAATGTGGGAATGGGGTTTGCTCTAACTTAGTGTACCATCAAATGACGTCGTCAAAGATCGTTTAACCACCCAGACAGAGTACAATCTGCCCATCAGTCGAGACGGAATTTTCGATTCGAGTGACTTATCTTATCCCTTGGGGGGTTTGACTTTGGTCAGATATTAATTCACTGGGAAGGAAAGGAATTATGGGGTAAAGAACACGATGGGTCTGATCGAGACCAACACTCACAAATTACTGCTGTACGAGACAAAGGACAGGACAACATGACGGTGAGAGAGGAGGCTGGGAAGAACCTCAAAAACCTTTTTGACTTTTCGAGGGTGTCCAAACGTCGAAATTTTTCAGCACCTGTCCAAGGGTGAAAAAGGTATAAATACCCCTCTGATCTCCTCGAATCGAATTGTCTGTCTTTCACAACACATCAACTCACAACAAAACGCACCAAAAAGTCATTCTCTTGACTCTTACAAGTTCGATACTTTCGACCCAACCGACCAAAGTCAAATCAGAAGTCTATACAAAGACCTCCACCGGTACACTACCAACAAAAACAAACAAAACAACAACACAAGATGTTCTTCGGTAAATCAACTGTCGTAGCTGCTATTGCTGCTCTCACTTTCGCTACTGCTGCTCCTTCGCTTGAGAAGAAAGCCCAAAACTCCGGTACTGCTACCTACTACGCTGCTGGATTAGGTGCTTGTGGATGGACCAACTCCGGTTCCGACTAGTAAGTTTTGTGTTCTCAACCTCCACTTCATATACCTTTACTGACATCGGTGAATTTTGTAGTGTCGTTGCTGTCAACTCTGCTCAATACGACGGATCCAAGTGCGGTAGCAAGCTTTGGGTATGGAACCCCGCTACCTCCACTATCGCTTTCCCTACCGTAGCTGATGAGTGTGAGTAATTTGTCTCCATCTTCACGATAATGAACGGTGTTGAAAGAGTGAATATTGATCTTGTGACTTGTACATCTAGGCCCATCATGTAACTCGGGTGATCTCGACATGTCTGAAGGTCTTTTCGGTCACCTTACCAACAACAACTTTGACCTCGGTGTCTTCGAAATGCAATGGGGTTACTTATAATCTCCTTCCCCTAAACCCCCTTCTCCCGCCAACGGACAATTTCCTTCTGATTCGTCACCTCGCATATAGATAACAATCTCATCATCTTTTAACATACCATCTTGGGTTTTAACGATCTTCCAACCAAAAAAACGAAACGTCCTGGTGACGTCCTGTTCTGACGACCTATCATATCATATCATATCATATCATATATAAAATAGATATAGAAACGCTCTTTTAACGATGGTGACGAATTTACTAGTATAATGTTTATATGTCTATGCGAGAAATGCATCTGACATATCATCCTTGCTCTGGCTACCATTGCCATGTTTGATATGGTCTTTCGACTGACTAACTCGTTAGTATGCTGACAGCTTCACAATTGAGGTTGAACTTCTTTCTGCCTCACGTAGGATTTACTCGGTATCGCTACGAGTAACATTCGATCTACACAGCTACTCGCCATATCATGTATCAATCCGGACTTAATCGATCCGTTGATTGCGTATCGCTTGGGAGAACGGGTAAGAATATAGTATCGATCCCTTGGATTCTCATGTTCACACTTCGAAGGAAGTAGTCGAATCGAACATAAGAGAGTATGCGTATCTTCAATCACCGTTTCTTTACACCCTCGTTCCTATATACCACACAACCAACGCCTCCGATTCATTGGTATTTTCCCATGTATAGATCGAGGTGATGTTCTTCCACGATTTGTATCGTCTACGATGCAATCAAATGTACCGGATACATCACGTGTACGATCCCATATGGTACTGTATGCGTCAATGGCGTTCACTAGTACATTCAAAAGCGCTAATACCATTCCCATGAGTTGATAATTTAATGTCAATCGTGTCCAGGCTTTCGTGTATGTAAAGTCTTGTATGGGGAATGAGAGAGAAGAGGTCATCGACATATGCAGATTCATTTTCGGTCCCTCGTTTAAATAAAGGTGGTTCGAAAAACTACCCCAGAAGCCACGTGGAAGCCATGCTATCCAGGATCCAAGAAATCCAGACTCAAAAATAGATTTTGCCGTACAGAGAAGTAGTGTAGTGCCGGTTCCCGGGGGTCTTACCTTAATTTCGGATTCGGAAAAAGTATATTTTGGTCGTCTGTAACCCCAAAATTGATCTACCCTTTGGTCCCTTATTCATATATTCAACCAAAATTTTCAATGACATCTCAGCTCATCAAGCTTGACCTCACTTGACGCAATATGAGAAATGGGGTGCTTTACATCACATCACATACAGTTAGGAAGTCCTTTTCGTCCGAAAAGGAAAGGGAACAAAGAACAAGTTTTGGACCTTGGACCTGCATCCTAGCCTCGGTGCTTGGTGCTTGGTGCTTGTCGATCCCTCTACCTAGCTAGAGGAGAGCTAATCTGGGGTTCTTCCTATCTTTGTCGATATCGGCTGACCCACCTGTACTTCCTCCGAGACTAGCAGCAAATCTTGACAAATCGTGCTCATGTCGATCATCTCATACCCTTAAATGCTGTCTCTGACACCCTTTTGGGTCTTTGGGTCGTTCTGGTCTTTCATTACCCACTCTGTACGGCAGGAATCAGTTAGGGAAATGAATAACATTTTTGTCTTACAGCATTTGGCCTGTATAGCTCGAAACTTCAATTCTCCACCTTTGGAGTGAGGTCTTGCTCTCTCCTTTACACCACTATCACACCATCCACCATTCAGGAAATCAAGAATCAGTTATGAGGTCTCGATATAATGTACTCGTCTCGCCAGGTCCATTGCAATACCACTGGCGGAAAGGCTTGGCGCCTCTTTTGACGGGAAGTGATTTTGGGGTTGTCCACCCCGCTCATATCCATGTAACTTTCTCCACACATTCAATTTTTTGTTGCCTGTCCTATCCATTGTTCGTGGGTGTCTGATCCACCGAACTTACCGCTTCGGAGCTGAACTTTTTATCTAATCTGGCCCGATGAAGAAAGACAAAAGACAGAGACGCCGTAAGTAACGGATGATTTGATCCGTTGGGCCTCAAAAATTTGTATTGTATTGTAATAATGAAAGACCAGAACATGTCTGCATGTGGGGATCGGAGTAAAGATCTTATCGAGAGTGAAAGAGTGAAATGCTCTCTTCTCAAGCTTGATCGGGTCATATGGCCGAAGACCATTTGAGTTCATGTTGGAGCATCGTTGTCAGTGGTCAGAACAGATATATAAACCCCTCAATCTGAATCGTTAAATCTCCTCTCTCTTCTTCACCAAAATACAGCTCCACTGTCAACTCACTCACTCACTCTCTCATTGATTGAATAAATTAAAACACGGTCTAGTACCTACAACCAACTACACACATTCACTCTATCAAAATGTTCGCCAAAGTCTTCACTGCTCTCGTCGCTGCTTCAGCCGTCCTTGCTGCTCCCGTCGAATCTCAACTCGAGAAGAGAATCACCCACGATGGACAGTGAGTCAACCTTACCTTCCTCTCATCGTATCTGGTTTTCTTTGCTAATTACTCCAATCTTGTCTACAGAGCCACTTACTTCGAAGTCGGTCTTGGTGCCTGTGGATGGTGGAACGTTAACGAGGACTACATTGTCGCTCTTAACTCTGCTCAATACCAAAAAAAGTGAGTGGCAGATCCTCATTTGACCCATTCTTGGTCATTGTTCGCCAACTTTCGCTTTGCTGTTCGTTGTTCTTCGTGCTGACATTCATTTTCGAATTCAGCGGCGGATCCAACTGTGGACAAGGAATCACCCTTACCAACTCTGCCAACGGCAAGAAGATCGTTGTCACCGTCGCCGACGAGTGCCCAACTTGTGACGATGGATCTCTTGATCTTTCCCCCTCCGCCTTCTCCGCCCTTACCGACGGTAACATGGACCAAGGTGTCTTCCCTATCTCCTGGCACTTCAACAGGAAGCAATAAGCTGGTCGCATATCATCCATGATATGTGTCTTGTCTTCTTGTCTTCGTGAAGTGAAAAAATGAAAATCAAAAATGAAATCTGTGGTTAGCCACAACTGCCACCAGAGGACCCACCACCTTACTACTTCTATGTGAACGCCAGTCGTTCTCATCACCACACGACATACCTTACTACATCTATCACACCGTTATGAACACAATCAAAACCAACTTATCACGATCGCTTAGAATATATCTAACCTATATATCACACTCATTGTAGAACATCTATCATTTTTTTGGGACTTTTTCGGAGAATCATAATTATATATATACTATATAGTTAACATACCATATCATTGTATAATCTAAGACATTTTTAGTCAAATGTCAATCAAAAAGAGCTGTACAAGCTCGATCTTATATGCATATAGAATGCTTAGAACTGTCATCCTTCTCTGTACATTATCATCTGGGAGTCATGAGGAAGTGGTCAACCTCCACTTGACGATTTCAGTACCTGACTACGGTTTTCGCAATGTTCTTATTCTCAATCCTCAAACACCTCTCTTTGTGTGTGTCTCGCCAATCCGACATTGTATAGCACATCTGCCAGCAGGAACAGACCCAGCAAGCATACCATGAATAGCCATGATAGGCTTCTCCAACTTTGTGAGTCACCTTGCGGCTGGAACGTAGCTCGCAGTCGGGTTGGATTGTTTACGTTGAAAAGCATATCATAGATTCTTCGGAATTACTATAATGCGATAGGATGGAATGAGGATAATTTATATAGCTCCATAACAAGGTCATCAAGCTGTGAGTACGACTTGTTCCCTGTTCAAGAAGGGCTGTGAGCTAATGCGGGAAATATCTAGCTCTACTGTAGGTCTATCGCTCATGTAACTTGGGGCTAACCATCTTACCCAAAACTCGCAGTGACTTCCAAGTCCCCCAATCACTCATTCTCCAACTTGCCAATGCCCCTACACCCATCTTCTTCAACTCATACGCTCTAGATGCGCTGCCTCAGCTGAATGGAAGTATACAGTATATCACTACTTCAGAACCGTTGGAGCAGGTACGTGCGGGCTATCTTCTACAGGTTGCATGTACAACATTGTTCACTGATGACCCCTGATTGTAGATTGGTCCTTCGCGCAGTATCAGGTTCAAGGATGTCGTAGAAAGATTCAAAGTCTTCCCACCCCCGAAGAAACCCTTAGCCAAAGATGAAGTCTGGTTAGCAGGTAAGAGGATAGAAGGCAGAGGTGAGTCGTATATCTCCCTAATGCTCAAAGTCTGCATTCACAACTGACTTCAAGATACATTGTTAGATTACCTACTGTACTCTCGACTTCATCTACCATCACTTCACCTATCCGGTCTGGCTACCACCAGACTCACCCCAACTCTGCAAGCACACTTGGCATTCCTCTCTCAACCGGCTTCTCCAGCAGCTACTCGACCCGCATCACCCAACACCCCTCCCTCGCACTCCCGTCAACCTTCAGAACCATCCGCGCCACCTTCCCAACCACCTCCCCCAGGTAATATATTACTATCATTACAACATGATACGGGACGGTATTCTGGTGAATATACCTATTCGGCCCAAGATGGGATGTTCGGTATAAGAGGTTTATACAATTTCGGCTGGCAACCGTCAGATATCAAAAATCTCATTTACAATCAATCCACCCCGTCTGGAGGGGTGATAACTGTAGTGAAGAAGGAGAGTGAACCGGATGGCAAGAGGATAGACGAAGAGGAGATGATGGAAGGTGGACTTAAAGGGAGGTTCTCGGCTGGAGGGGAAGTTTACTTTTCAGCTAAACAGAGGAGTTTTGGAAGTGAGTTGATCGCTTCGCACTGGCTCTTATACCATTCACATTTCCTCCAATTACTTACATTTCCTTCTTCACGTCTTTCTGTCAATCTCATATTGATATAATGCATAGTTTCAACCGGTCTTCGATTCACCACGATCCCACAATCGCCCAACGGTCCACCCGCCTCACCCCCAACAACCCTGACACTTCTCTACAACCCGCTCATTGGCTTCTTGTCATCCGCATATTCTGCTCAAGTCTCTCCTACTGTAGCATTATCGACACGGTTTGGCGTTAATGTCTACTCATACGAGAGTGATTTGGCTATTGGTGGCGAATGGTGGATTGGCCGAAGAAGGGGTAAGAGGGATATCACTCAGCAGTCTTCTGCTTCTTCCCCTTTTAGTTCTAAATCTATCCGACAAGATGGAGAACTTGTTAGTGAGATGCCAACGAAAGCGGATGAAGAAAGGATAAGTCAATTTGAAAGCTGGCGTGAAGCTTCCTTAAGGCCTGCGGAACAAACGATCGAGACAATACAGGATGGACCATTGAACGTCACTGAGATCAAGACAAGAGCGGTCAATGACCAAGCAGACTTGACAAATGCGGATGAAGTCGAGGCTATAGATGATAGAGATGGTGTATTGAAAGCCAGATTGTCTGGGAACTGGGTGAGTGAAGTCATCCTGGAACGATATGATCTACCTCTCGTCTCGGCATACATGGGAATGCATCATTATGATCATGCTAGCTAACAAAGCGTCATTTCTTTCTCAGTCGATCGCTCTCCTCTACGAAGCACGTATACGGAAATGCCTAGTTTCGGTCGGTATAGTATCTGATTTAGCGAGTAGACAGAGACCTATAAGAAGTGTTGGAGTGGAAGTCCAGTATTTCTCGTAGGATCATAGAAAGATTTTATCGTCAAGTGGTTTGTATGTAACACAAGCATCTGCTGTCTGTGGATATTGCAACGTGATATGTGGCAATCAAACAAGTTCATTCATATTAATATATATCTTCAATCTTCATTTATTCTCTCGCCATTGAGATATCTCGGTCTTCATTTGGTTCTCCGATGACGGTTCAATACAAATCAATCCCGAGTGAAAATCCTCCTTTCATGTTCCTTCGTCCACTACATCTATCATGGGAATGAAGGTGGGCATTATCACGACCGAACACAAAATGTTTAACAATTTCTACAAAAGTCAATCTCTTAAATAAAACACCATCGTCATCCATCATATATCTAATACGATCCTTTCTCTTCTTGAGTTGGGCAATTACCAACTTGTATTTTCGTCTGGTTCGTTTACCCTCGATAATCTCAGAAGGTGATCTTGCTTGTTTGATCTCTTGAATGACTTTTCGATAAGTGAACAAAGATGGGATATCTCGATAGACTGTAAATTGAGTGTCGGGGTTGTGGGAATGGTAGATATCCATATCGAGTTTGGACGTATGAGGGGATTTGGTGTATCCGGTGGTGGTAGTGGTGGTGGCGGTGGTCAGTCGGGTCATTGCGACGATGTTTGGAGTTTGGCGGTGTGGTGCGGGGGTATAACTTGTATGAGTGGCGAGTATCGGGTGGTGGATTTGGGCTAAGAAGAAGAAGAAGAAGAAAATGAATGAACAAGTCATTTATCGATATGGGACGAGGTTTATATACCTTTTTCCCCCTCATGATGAGTACTGATATGTACAGTAGTTTTTCAATAAATATAGTTCGATTACCTGAGACATCTGACTACCAATGATCCATCGGAGACGAAGTACGTTGCTTGTTGCTCAGACATCATTTCCGGTGCATGCTGTAATGTGATTTAATGGAAATATAGTTCGATAAAGCCTCGTACGTCCAGTCCTGCTGGACCCTTCCGCGAGCATTACATACATCTATAGTCCTGAGTGTGGATAAGTGGCGGCTTAATAGATAAAGAAGATGAACGGTACTTCTGTTCATTCTCTACTTTTCATCACGCACTGATATGTTCTCCAGAAACAGACATAATTCACAATTTATAATCCACAAAACAAAATGTCTACCGATACTCTCGTTTCTACCTCATCTACCCAACCTCCCACAAGCACTGCCACCGCCAAACCAAGCCCTAAAATCATAGTACGAGATTATGCGTATACACCTGTGAAAGTATATGAGATCATCCCACAATCGCCACTTTCACCTTCGCCTTCATCTTCATCGTCCTCAACGGACTCTTCGAAGTTGCTCACACCTACGACCAAGGAGATTCCAGTTATTGGCTTAGCGAGACACTGGGAGGATGTTGTAGTCTGTGAATCACCGGAATGTAAGTGAACATCAAATGTCAAGGTATGGTAACTCTTGCTGATCAGAAGTCTTAATACCCTTGTAGGTTCAGACGACGAAGATGGGATGGTATGGAAGAATAATGAAGGGTCTGGCAAGGAACATACATGATTCGACGTCACTTTTTCATATGTGCTCGTATAATACATATAGGAGGTATTCTGCGTACGAAGATGCATCTTGTTTACTATACATGACCGTTATCGTTTTACTGCACAGAATTGTCTCTCATCCACTGGGTATTATACAGTGTGATATTGTGGGGTCACTGATTATACGGTCTTATGTCTTACTCGTCTATTAAAGGTGAACTGCCACTTGTTATGCGTAGTGCTACCGTGCTCCATTAGGTCATAACCAACCTTGTTTCATATGGAGAAGGACATTTCGAGTGATTAACAGCACAGCTTGAAATATGAAATATGAATAACGTACTCCTAAAATATGACAGCAGAAACTGATTTCTGGAGATAAAGTTCACTGGCAGCTACTATATGCACAACTTGCATGTAGTAAGTTATTGCAATTGAAGGTGGAGATCGTTGCCACCACCATTGATATAAGTCATAGCATGTTCATCCGTTCTTCCTTCTTTCCATCCACAACCCAATCATCATCTATGCCTACAAAATATAACATTAAGATTGACTGAGTACTAAATCTAGCAAAATAGTGAATTACTTGACGATGTCTCCGTCATCATTCACATCAAGCCTCACCACTCTCGTCACCCCCCCGAAAGAAAGTGAGATTCTCAGAGGAGAATGATTATTTCACTATTCCTCCTAGAAAACTCAAACACAAACACAGATCCGGGGGTCAACCGATCTCTTTATCCGAATACAATCTCAGACAGATTCTCGAGGTTTATCAATCTCCCCCTACTTCTCACCCTCGGACCACGGGCAATACCAAAGATCTTATGAATGATCAGTGTGTGTGGGGTATAGAAGAGGAATGTATTGGTGATTCGTATACCCAATCTGGCGTAGAGAGAGCACGAAGAGAAAGTAGGTTTATTCTGCACCAAGATAGTGTGTACTGGGTATTGAAGAGCTGAATAAATGATTTTGAATAGGAGAAGAATGGCTTGGTAAACCGTCGTATTGGGATCGTACCTTGTCATTTTCTTTCACCAACTTATTCGACGGTATTATGGATTTCTTGACTTTTGGATCTGGAAAAGGAGTTGACGATCCTTCAGAGTCGAATGATATGAATGGTAAGTCATTCAGCATCTTGACTTTCATTTGATCTTCTGGTGGTGGAGTGAATATGCTTATGTCATGACTCGTATTTTTGTATCTTAGAATACAAGATTATCACCAAGAGACGACTGTTTAGACCTACCACGTATAGTATCGTGTTTAACGATATGACAAGAACAACCTCTTGATCGAATCTCGTTTGGTTCCTAGGGACAAAAGGATATATGTGTCTTTGATGTTTGTACATGTCGGGAATTGAACGATGAATGCATGACTATATGATTGCCATTTTCAACTGAACTCACTTTTCACTTCTTTAAATCTCGATCGAGTTTCCTGCTTTATTTCTGGTCATTATAATTTACCTTTCCCCTCTTTCTCTCCATCTTTGATCAGATCCAAAATCCCATCACCATCCCTATATACACAGGCCCCTTTGCCAATCACCCTATCTTCCAATCCGCGCTGTTTGACATACTCCCATATCTCTGCTGAATCAGCACCAGGCTGGAACCATATACTCCTTGGTTCTCTATTCGGATCAGGTGGAGTAGGATATAGCGATTTGAGGATACCTATTCCGACTAGGGGGTTGATGATTATTGAGATGGATGTTGAAGGGAGATCAGGTATTTGGGTCTAAAAGTATAGGTGAGATGAGTACGAACTGACATGGGAAATAATAAAAATGGACAGCCCACTTACTGCTTCAGTCAACAAGCTTAGACCTTCAACTTCCTCAGAAGGTTTGTTAGGTCGAACGGCTGTGACAGGGAAATTACGTTGTTGATACCTACATTCACGGATGATGAATTAATGGACGACTGTTGACTATTGGTAATCAGACATTGACACTGACCATCTCAATATCTATATGCAGTGAAGCGCAATTCTATCAGCAATGCCTTTATCCCAGTCAGTCAAGCGAGACTATCCCCCTACGCTCACTCACCTTGTTATCCCACCTCGACCTGTCGTTCATCGTCCGACCTATCACAGCGAACTTCTCTGCCTTGAGGAAATACTTCATACTTTCTGTGACTGGGCTGGGTGACATCTTGAATGAATTGTGAGTGTGGACCTGAGTTGTAAGCCTTCAGAACATGATAGTCATGAAGCAGAGTACAACCATTATCAAGCAGGGAGACCGTGAACTCCTCTTTCGTCATCATGTTGTCGTCTTCCGTCCGTCCGGCTAAACTCCCTTTATTTAGCCGAGCTGGTATCTGTACGAGTAAGTTATTGTAGTGATGATGAACGAGATGACATGCATATGCTCTGTATGCTCTATGAAATGCCAGGGATATTCCATCTATCCCTCCCATTCACCTCTTTTCACCTCCTCCATATCAACCTCCTCATCCTCACTTTCTATCTCCTCATCTGCAATATCCTTTTCACCCTCCCCTTCACCTTCACCGCCCGCTCCACCCTCTTTAGCTTGAGCGGCAGCAGCAGCTCGACGAGCCTCTTTTGCTCCTTTCGACAAGTCGGCTTCAGGTGGGATGGTTCCTTGGGTACTACATTGCAATTCATACTTAGCATTCCTCTGAGGATGCTCAAAGAAAAGGGAGAACCAAAACTCACTTCAAGAATGCAAGGCCGTTGGACATGGTGCAATCCATTTGACGCATCCATTTATGGAAGCTACATCATACGATATCAATCAGCGTTTGTTGTCCAGATAAAGTCGCTGTGCTTGAATCATGTTTGCGATCAAGATCAAAAATGACCCTCACACATGAGCTTCCAATTCCTCTTGTCTCAATTTCTCATAAATCCATTTCACCTTGAAATCACGCATCTGCTCAGCATATAATCCGAAATCCACCGGATCTCTATCTTCCTGGAGACCGTTCGCCTTGGTGGTGATTCGAGCATTGTATACTCCGAACTGAGGTGCTTCGAGTAACAATCCGAGAGGAGGCGCTTTAGGTACATGAATACGTTTAGGACCGAAAGTCTCTGGAATCAAGGATGGTGGCGAAGCTGTTCTACAAGCTAACATTGCCATTGATATCATCTTTCGCTATAACATCAACCAAGATAAGGTCAGCATCACAGACTGTATGAAATGATATAACAAAGATGTAGTCAACTCACAATTTGATGCAACATGAAACTTTGACCGTGGATCATGACGGAGATCCATTCGATTTCACCATACACCTGAGGATCTTTCACTTCTAATTTGATCATGAATCTCTTTACAGTTCTATCGTTGAATGGTTTACCGACTGTGAAATTATGAAAGTTACTATTTACCCCAATTCATCTCATCAGTACTTCATCTTGTCTGTAAAATTTTGGGATGATCAGACCTACTGAGTACCTTTATATTGAGCGATCAGTTCTCTGAACCTCTCTAAAGTCTTGCTATCAACCCTGAATCCCCTTCTCCTTTCGAATTCTCCCCTGTTCTTGGGATTCACCTTTCCCCCTTCCTCTTCGCCCTCAGGCTCCAGCGATGGTGCAGCATCGACGAAATCTACTGCTTCTTTACCTAGTAAATCTCTCCATCCAGGCGATGACTTGTCCAGCCTTTTACCCAAGGGATCATCCCTTCCAGGCGGTAATAGACAGTAGGAAGGTAAGAGGTATTCGTAGATACGTGAGTCGGCGGCTCTATAATGTGACAGAAATCAGTTAGCTATGTTCTGCTATGTTGGGTGGTCGCTTCAATGGCTGAGTTTAGTCGAAGTACCGAACTCACGTTCTAGCATTGAAGGATTTGACTGTCCTGACGAATCCCCACATCCTAATTTGATCAGGTAAGATGGAGTTGACGTATTCTGCCAGTGTCTTGTATCCTTCCGGAAGAGGTGGCTCGACGATCATTTTCAGTGAGATACTATGTCGAAGAAAGGTGGAATGGTCAGCTTGTCGGATACATTAAGGGGGATAGAGGCCCCGGCTTGCAACTGACCAATTTCCAGCTGCGTGCACACCTGCATCAGTCCTAGCTGCTCTCTGAACATCTGATTTCCTATGATCGTTTGCGTTGTCCGCTGAGATAGCACCTGCTTTGACGAGTGCTGCGAATACGTCTCCTTCGATAGTTTCTGAGCCGTGCGTTTGTCTGCATAATATTATCAGCTATTGGGCTTGAGTATTATATATGATTGAAACACTCACATTTGCATACCGTGATATCCAGTACCACAGTATCTGTATATCAGAGCCATGAGATCAGCTTCAAGTCCGACTGAATACTGAGCGACAGTGGATGGAAGCTAACACCTACCCTACCAGCAAAGCACACCTCCTCTTCGGTAACCTAGCTTCGGTCTCTCCTTCCTTCTTCTCTCTAGGTGTCCAATCATTAGGTCTCCTATCATACTTCACCGCATCCGGTCCCTTCTTCTCCCTCTCTTTCCCCTTGCCTTTCCCACCATTCCCATATCCTTGTCCTCTCCCCCAAGTCTTCTTCTTCTTGTCTTCACCATTCTCAGAAGACATGGCGTTGAACATTGCCTCTTCAGGATCGACATCCACACTGACATTCACACCTGATATGGGGGTATCAGAAGGTGCTGAGGCAGTGGGCTCGACATGAGGCTTCTTAGCTGGAGGTTGACCTTCTTCAGGCTGTTCGGCCTTGGGGTTCACTACTCCATCTTTCGACTCTGCTTTTGGGGAGGGGGATCGAGCTCGTTTGATTGATTCGGTAGCTTCCATCGTTGCTATGGCTGTGGGGCAAGAAGTACTTTTCGATACCAAGGCAGTTAAGAATTGACGTAGACGAGGCAATATCATGCAAGTCTGGCGAGGTTGTGGAGGATAAGACAGGAAAACAAGAGATCAGTCGAAGTGGAAGACCCAAAAAACGAAAACGTTGAAAATACTGGCTGGGTATTTCACTTTCCCACGGTTGTAACATGGTGACACCGGTTATCGCCACCATCTCCCCTTCCGTCATCACCACCACCCAACAACAACAACAACAACAACAACAACAACAAAGACCATGATGATCATGACTGTAACCTTAGATTATATATCCCTCTCATGGACAGCCTGAACGTGATACCATATCATACTCGAGACATGATCCACAATGGCACCCTCAAGTCCATCTCAACATACCAACCCTCTTCTCAACCTTGTCAACCCATACTCTTCCGTCGCTCGTTCCACCTACCCAGATCCCGATAGTCCCTCTACCATGCTTCTGAGGGAGCTACAAGGTGGTGACGACTCGACTGTCAACGACGACGACGATGATCAACATCGAAATGACAGGATGTCACCTACACCTACACCTGATAATATCCATCGCAGAGCCACTGGTGGCTCACATATACGTACACACGTACTGACGACCTCATCAAGTTCCTCGGAAGATGATGAAGCTCCTCCTCGATCATTGATATTTGGTGAACAACCTTTAGCAGGTGATCGAACACCCAAATCGCCCTCTAGACCTCTCATACACAGTGATCGTACACCTATACCGAGAACTAACAGTCCTGGACCATTTATCAATCCCAATATCCCTTCATCATCTACCTCCACCAGATCGCGATCACGGTCGACATCACCTGGTCCATCAACTATATCAGTCTATGCATCTGGCTTAGAAGCTACGAATACCAATCTTGGTGAATCATCTATATCCAGAGATCCATCAACATCACCTGAATTAAATAGACCTAACAAACCATTCCCTCCTACTTTTCGAGAACCATCTAATGGGTCAATCTCCCGTCCTAATCCAATTCCATCTTCTCGACAAACTAGTAGCTCAGGATACCTAGATCCTACCTTTACGAGTGAAGCTGAAAGCTCGAAAAAGGGGAAAGGCAAAGCTAAGGCTAAATCAAGGGATAAAGGAGGAAGGAAATATCATGCGTTACCTGCTCAGGAGGAAGAAGACGAACATGAAGAACGAGGAGATAGAGGTAGATATACTGGATTGCAAGGCAGGAAAGATAAGATAGGAAGGAAAGGGCTGAACGATTATGAGAAAGCTTTGTGGAAGTGGGTAAATGTAGAGGACTTGGACGGATTCTTACAAGAGGTAAGTCAGCTATGAAACTTCGTTCGGTGGAACTGATCTTAGCTGATGAACGAGGCAGGTATACGATTACTATAAGGGCAAAGGAATATGGTGTATAGCACTTGCCAGAGCATTGAATCTGCTGTATGTTCAGCTGTGTCTTGGCTTAGTCGATGTCCAGATAGCTGATAGATAACATGAACGGCAGAACCACCTTCTTCGTCATTGCCTTTTCTACCTTCCTCACGTCCTGTATAGATTACAAGAAATTGTGGTCGGAAGCATCTGGACCTGATGCGATAGCAAGGTTGGATGATGTATTAATAGAGAAATGCATAATAAGGTAGGTCAGCTGGTTCTTGAGGGAACGGGTATCGTTGAAGCTGATCTCACTCTGGCGTGCAGAGCTTCATTTCCTCACATGCTATTCATGATCATCATATCAGCCTTCTTCATCTTCCAACTTTCCTCCTTCGTTCTTTCCCTACCTAAACTTCTGGAAATGTATCGCTTCTACACCTACCTACTAGGTATACCAGATGTGTGGTCAATTCCGCCGTTTATCGTTCATGATATAACGAGCTCACAGTGTGATATATTGATAGGCCGATATACAAACCCTACCTTGGCCTGAGATTGTTCGACTCATAGGGGAAATCAGGAATCACAATCCAGTCACATCGTTGTCTAATGGCGGAGCAACTGCTTTAGCGGACATGGTAGATGAAGCGGATCAAGCTACGTTTAAGAAATTGGATGCTCATGATGTTGCAAAGTAAGCTACCCAATGGCTACAGGATTCTCAGTCATGACAGCTTACATTGCTATGTTCTTTCCTCGGTTAGCCGAATCCTGCGTCAGGAGAACTACCTCATCGCATTATTTAACAAAGATCTCCTGGATCTCAGAGTTCGCTTACCAATCCCTCATTCGCTTGATCATCTCGTACCTCCCTCACTCCTTGCTCCAACCACCGGATCTTTACCTTCACACACTTCTCAGCAGGATAGAAAGTTCATATCGTTTGGCGCGAATACCCTTACAAAAGCTCTGGAATGGAATTTGAGATTCTGCTTGATGGGTTATTTGTTCGATACGAGAGGTCAGGTCAAGAAGGAGTTCGTGAGAGAGCGGAGAAGGAAGGATTTGGTCATTGGGTAAGCTTTCTTCAGCGTTTATACCTTCGGGCGAATAAAAAGCTTATCAATTTGGATAGGCTGAAAAGAAGGTTCATCTTCATGGGTGTACTAAACGCTATCTTTGCGCCGTTCATAGTGGTTTATTTGGTTGTGTATTCATTCTTCAGATATTTCGAGGTGAGCTTCATATCTGGATCTTTCTCAAAGGTCCGACAGCTGATTTGACCATGTACAATCGTAGGAATATCACAAGAACCCATCATCAATTGGAGGTCGACAATATACACCTTACGCCCAATGGAAGTTCCGCGAATTCAATGAATTGCCACATCTGTTCGAAAGGCGATTAGACCGTTCATACCCTATCGCCAAAGAGTATATCGATCAGTTTCCCAAAGAGCGAACGGCTCTGATCATGCGGTAAGCTGGCTTAGACCCGGGTAACTCCTGAGAGGGGAAAGATGAGCTTATGTTTCGATGTGTGTAGGTTCGTAGCATTCATAGCGGGATCATTTGCAGCCGTTTTACTGCTCGCTTCGGTTATCGATCCAGATCTATTCCTGCATTTCGAGATCACCCCTCATCGTACGGTCTTATTCTACCTAGGTCTCTTTGGAGGTGTGTTAGCAGTGGCTAGAGGGATGGTACCGGAGGAGAATATGGTGTTTGATCCTGAAGAACGGATGAAGGAGGTTGTCGGATATACACATTATCTACCAGCGGAATGGAAAGGGAAATTACATAGTCAATTCGTGAGTGTGCTTTTGATTCAGTCTCCCATATCAATGATAGGTTAGCTAACCTGTGGTATCTCTGTTTTAGGTTCACCAATCATTCGGTCAATTATTCGCTTTGAAAATAACCATCTTCTTCACCGAACTTCTCTCAGTAATCCTCACTCCCTTTGTCCTATTCTTCTCTCTCCCTCCATGTGCAGGGGCGATCATCGACTTCTTCAGGGAATTCACCGTCCACGTTGATGGAGTAGGATACGTATGTTCATTTGCGGTATTTGATTTTAGAAGGAATGGTTCGGATCCCAAAGCAGTTGATGAAGTTGCGGCTGCACCGTCTACGTCTACCACTCAAGGTACACCTGCTGCTGCTATCGATCACAATCAGACTACTAGAAAAGCGAATCGAGATAGGTGGACAGAGAAAGGAAACGAAAAGATCGAATCCAGTGTACTTCATTTCAAGGCTACTCATCCAGATTGGCAACCTTCCGATCCGTCTGCTTCTTTATTCTTAGATAGACTTGTTGGACAACTCAGATCACCTAGATCGCCCCGATCGCCTAGGACGAATTTCCATCGTGGATTGGGACTAGAAGGTTCAATGTATGCAGGGGGTGGAGGACGTGGATTGGGTATATCAGGAGTGGGGATGGATGAGAGGAAATTGAGAGAAAGAAGGAATGAATATGAAAGAGCATTTGATAGATCAAGTCATCTGATCAAACCTTCCAAAAGAAGAGAAAGGGAAGATGAAGTGATACAGGAACGTAATGAGGATGAATCGCAGAATGAGGATGAGGAGGGGTTAGAGGGATGGAAGGAAGATGATAAAGGTAAAAGAGTTGATGGGGAAGAAGAGAGATGGAGAGATGAAGGTGTTAGAGGGATCTTACAACAGGTTCTGGGCAGGTGATGTTATTTTGTTCATTGTAGATTGTAGTCTGACGTCGTTGTGTTGGGATCAATGATCTTATTTCTTGTGGTGGACGTTAATGTAGCATATATACTGCGTGGATATCACTACTACGACTCGTTCGAATCACGAATGTACGATAAATGTATATACGATTATGCACACTGTGGTGGACTATACATTACTTGATTCGAATCTTTGGAATCAATCGTATCATGATCTGGAATATCTGGGGTTTCCAACGTACGGTATACATCTCTCGTGTTTACATCTTTTGATATCATATCATTATTATACCTGTATTATGCAATAAGAAATGATCAACCTTTTTTTTTTTTCTTTTTTCTTTTTTTTTTGTTGATTTGGTTTGAAAAAGCAGGAACAGGTAATCAACCAACAAGAGACGATGAGATATACAATATCAAAAGACAATCATATGATCAAAAAAGTATATATATATATATATATATTATTCATAAATCACAGGCAAATCCATCTTCGCTCCGTTCTTCTTATGTTTCTTTTCGTTGAGCTTGAGGCTCTTTCGAATTCTTACAATATTCAATTCACCCGGAAAGCTAGCATTGAAATTCTCGCTCTCTTTCTCGCACCTTCTGACGAATTTGGAATGCTTGATGTTCATCTCTTTAGCTCTTAGAAGGAGATTGTCGATCCGTTCGTTCTCCTTTTGCTGCTCTTCTTTATTGGGTGTGGCGATGGTCGAATCGTCAGAGTGGATCGTGATTGGAGTGTCATCGTAAGATGTATCGGCGTCGATCTCAATTGAGTACGAGCTGGTCGAGGTGGGTGATATGTTGGTATCCACGTTCAATCGGAGTGGCAAAAAAGGGTATTCACCGCCTCTTTCGGATTTAGGTCGAGGTTCTTTAACGTATTCGAGTCGGTCATTGTTATGGACTTGGTCAGAGTCGAATTCGGATTGGGAGTCAACGGTGAGTGGAGGGTATTTTCTGAGGTATACACCGTATGACCACGATTCGATAGATACCGTATTGATAGGGGTGGTGGGTGTACCTGGAACAGATGACGAATTGTCGCTTGTAGTTGAACTGGTACTAGCCGTTGAATCGTTAGAGGTCGAAATAAGTGGCGAAGTTGATGTTGATTTTTCTCGGAATTCATATTCTTCTTCTCTTCCTTCTGCTTCTTGTGTCTCGAGGGAGATAGTTGAAGATTTCGATAAGAATAGGAATATCGAACAAAGTATTCGTGCGATATATGATGATACCTTGAATAATAAAATAAACAATATAGTCGGTACAGCCAAACAACCAATGAAGGTATAAACTCCAACTGTAGGAATGAATTCGTATACAATCGAGTTGGTCAGACGTTCGATATGGGATTTGAGTTGTTGATATCGCCATTGGATATCCTTGAGAATAACGATGGGGATGACTATCATGAGGATCAACGTTCGGAAAGAAATGTATGGGAATGGCATCTTGTCGAGTGAGTTGTATCGAAATGGCCAGTATGGTCTGAGTGTAATGGTATGTATGAAAGATTTTCTGAGTATGGGGTGTATGCGACTTGCTGGGAATGAGTAGAATGAGAAGGAAGTAGAAAGTGAAAAGAGATAAAATCGAGTTGGATCCCTTCTTATACACGAAAGCTCGACTACTATGATACATTTTGGGTCACTAGCATGACAGTGCATTGGATTTTATGAAAATAAAGTTGAACGGTGCATGACGCACATGCAGAGTACGTAGAGGTACTTGATTGGTGTTGTTTTTTGGAAATAAAGTTGGATCCTGTGCCGAAGAACGTCTCGGATGGAACAAGCAGAATGGAGTCCAAGTGGGAGTCCAAGTGGCAAATGCCACATCCACATGTAACTTACTGTAGCTCCGGCAAATTCAGTGGCAAGTCTACTGGAAGATGTACAAGGCATACTCGTATTGTGCAACGGTGTTATGATCAATATACCATGCCTATGGGCATCGAACAATTGGAGCTCATCTCCCAGCCATTCATTTCATATCATTCAAATTTCTCAATATCAGAAGAGTATAGTATAGTATATACCAAAGCCAATGTGTATGAATGTGTTCAAGTTCAATATACCTTTCTCCCTTTGCATCTCTTCGTATCAAACCAAATATATTCACCCTCCTTCTCCGCAATTCTACTACTCTTACAACCTTTGAACCAGATATACTCGGATTCGTTATACTTTGTGATCGATCGTGTGGATCTCGATATTTTCTCTTGAGATTGAATGTCGGTGTATACCTCTGGAGAACATTTCTTGGAAGGTTTCAATTCCCCTTCGGAAGGTTCCTCGAGTGCGGTGAGCTTGAGATTGTAGGTTGATAAGGCGAGGGGTGAAGATACCTTGGTAGAGTATGGTGAGGTACGAGTCGAGGTTGAGGTTGATGAAGGTGAGGTATAACCGGAAGAGCTGTTGCTGGCAGGGGTGCTGTTGGTGGTGGTGGTATCGGTTGACATTGTTGATCGTTGGTATATGTTTTTATTGCTGAGGGTGTCGTATTTTTTCTTGTTCCTCGATTTCTTCAAGATGTTTGTCAGAAGAAGAAAAAGAAGAGAAAGGAGAACATTGCCAAGTGTTCGAGCTTGCATTATATATATGCATGCAGTCCAGTAGACCACAGTATACATGGACTTGTAGAATTACGACCCCTCTTGAACTTTGTTTCCCAATATTCTTTCTGACATAAAAGCATTTCATATTGACGTACTCTCTCTGAAACACAGCATCGCATCATACAGTACAGTAAGTTATCGAAAATTGGATAATAGTGGCACTTTATCTTTTGGCTCGCACAGACCCACTATGATGACATGCGGAAAGGACCCTTGTATACCATCAACCCCTCCTTTCGGTCATCAATCGATCAATAACTAACAACACCAGTACGTACTACACACACACACATCAAAGACAAACGAGGAAGATCGTTCCTCTCCCTCGCTTGCCGCTTCGCTCTGATTAGTCCATCCTTCTTCTTATTCTTCTTCTTCTTACCGTATCAACAAACAGCACGACAATCTGTATCTGTTTTTTTTGAATTTGAATGTGTATCTGCAAGTTACTCTGTCCATCTTATGATTCGAGTACTACTCATTCAACTCATTCTTAGCTTTACTTCCGACCATAAAATAGAATACAGCGAAGCATCATTTACATAAAGTGATACGAGATCTCAGTGAGTTGAGTGAATGAGAAGTGAAAGGAAGGTCCTAGTACTGACCGTCCGCTTTGTCACTCCCTCATCAGATCAATTCCTCTAGCAGGTATATGCAGAACAAAACCTATCATCAGCAACAGCCTAAAAACCTCAATCTCAAATCCATAATGACCACCTCGATCTACCAACCCTTCCTTCCTCCTTCATCATACCCAACCACCTGCCTCACCTTCCCTCAAGTTTTCCCCCATTTCATCTCTCCCACACGCATACCGACTCCACCACCGACTCCCGGCCCAAGTGGCTCAAAAGGAGTGAAAATCATTGATCATTCGTCTCTCACTAGACCACCATCACCATCACCTCAGCGACTCAATATCAAGTTAGATAACGAGAACAAACATGAACAGAACCTTGCCAGGAGTAGTTCGGATGATTCAATTCAATCTGCTATACTCGTCACTCCTGAAACTCAATCACCTCTTACTCACACGATCATACTTCGAGATCATACCGAACATCATGACTTGCTGTTATCTTCGCCTGAAGCGAGTGAAGATCACTTGGTTTTTGGTCATGCCGTCCAGCAGGCTTCGACCTCAAAACATCTCTCTCGTACACACAATGTCATCCCCATCGATGCATTCATGGAAGTACGACAATTCCCCCATCACCCACATAAAAATCTCAGAAGGGTTTTCCAACCTCAAACGGCATTTGCCAAAGGAGAGATAATCCATCCTAAATTCTCCTTACTCCTTTCCTCGCATAACAACTCGAATCAACTCAATGAGGAAGAAGAGAACGATGACGATGATGACTCGTCGAGCGAATCGAGTGGCTATTCATCAATCATCCCTTCCGATCAGGCATTAGGAAGAATATGTATGTACCAGTATTGGAGGATGTACGATACTAGGATCAAAGAGGAGATGGAGGAAAGGCGAAGGTTGAGAAAGTTCTTGACCGGAGGAGATCAAGGGGAAGGGGATGGAGAAGGAAAAGTGAGAGACTGGTTATTTGATCAACATCAACATCATCATCAACGCCAACGACAGAAGAATGGCCTTAACAAAGATCCTTCACCTCTCAAGATCACTACCGCCACTGAGGGCAATAGCAGGGGAGATTCTTATCCAAAGACTGTTAGATCTTCATCATCCGCTTATAGTCCTCTATCGCCTGAACCATGGTTGGCTAAACCATATCTCGATAATTCACTCATACCCACCGCTCAAATCAGCTCGAGTCCTAAACTTCGTATGGTCATTGGACAAAGGAATCTCATCTAAGATTGGATAGATTGAGATGAGATGTACCGTAGGACTAGGATAAGGGAGGGGAAATCACAAAACATCAAGATAACACTCACAAGAATTCATCTTCCACTGTATCTTCTCCGCTCCCAATTGATCTAAGATACATTCTACATCAACTCCGGTCTCCTGGCTCTTCTGAGATTTCTTTCTCTCTTCTCTTCGTTATGATACTTTTGGATTGGACTGTCTCTTATTTGTTGACAACATTTACGTTCATCTTACAAATCAATACTTTGATCTGGTTGTATCCTATCTATAATCCTTATTTATTGTATCCTATGCCAATGATTGATACCCACGTATCCTGTAGAAATACCAAACAAAATGTTTTTATACTGGATGAAGCTTATGGATTCTTTTGACCTTTCTGAACGAAACATTACACTTTTTACAGTGTACTGATGGCCACAGAAGTGACAATATGATAATCGTGATCTCTTTATATGCATTAAAACCCATTAAAAATCTTAATCTAACGTATAAAAGACAAATGAGATTTCGTATACACATGTATCATACCAAATCACATGAGATCTCAGCCGTTCAAACTCGTAAGGAATCGTCCCGGACATTCATTCTACTACATTGATTTAGAAAACATCTTCCGCCATTGGACATTCAGCCGTATCATGTTCAGTGCTCTACAAACATACCCAAAAAAAATTATAACACATCAGCTCGTTATTTCATATACAGGACGAAACGTTAAGTGAAAGAAGGTATGACTCACCTCACAATCCGCACACCATTTCCCACTTGCACCGTTCTTTTTCCCCACATCTCCTCCATCACCAAGTACGTTCCCAGCAAATACCGGACAAGCATCCAAATCATGTGGACCCTCACACAGTTCACATCTATCATCTGCGGCCGTATGGGCAGTAGCAGTAGATGAAGATCTGGTATGTGAACTTAAACTTTCTGAAGGTCCATCAGATAATTTACCAGCTCCAGTTGAAGACGAAGATGATCGTAATCTTTCGAGTTCCCTTTCGAGCGAAGAAGCTCGATTCTCCAATTCGTCCTCTCTGTAGATCTTGGCTTCTATCAGTGATTCTAATTCGGCTACTTCTCTGTTGAGCTGTATACAGATGGCCCCAATTAGCTTGATTACAGTGCATACTGAATGGAGCTCACCTCTTTGATCATCACTTTGGCATCTGATAACTCTTTCTGATCGACAGCACAACCAGATCCAGAACCACCTTGACCATCTGAAGCTGCCTCTTCGAGTAATTTGATCTCCTATGTATCAAAATCATCAGAATCACATCAGCAAGACGATTACTAAATCCATACCAAGACAGCTCATGAGGTGTGTCGACTCACCTCTTTCATCAACACCACCTCTTCCTTGAGACTTTCCACCTGTTCTTTCAATTCCGAATTTTCAGCAGAAAGCTCTTGGATGATATGCTGGAACCCTCTGATCTTCTTGTCTGCATCTTCGGTTGATCCAGTTGATAAACGTGATCGTCGATCTTGAGGAAGATTATTTTCAAGCGATGAAGAAGCGGTTGCCTTGAGCTAAGCACGAACACATCAGCGTAAGATCTACCATTTATTGAAACAAGTATCTCCTGCCACGATTGGACAAGATCATACGCCGACAGTCAATTGTAGTATAACTCACCGTTTTCACCTCGTTCTCCAAGCTACTGATCTTAGCTTCCAGATCACCTTTAACTCTCTCCACATCATTGAGTCTGTCAACAACTTCAACAACCTTCTTCTCAGCACCTTCTGCTCGGGTCTCACTCTCAGCCAGCTTGGCTTGGATCTCTTTAAGCTGAGATTCAGCTTCTTGAGCGGTGGTGAGTCTCGCTTGGAGATATTTGAGTTCCTCTTGAGCGGCCAATAAGGCCTTCTCATTGGCCGTAGCAGTCTGAAGGGCAGATCGCATCGATGCCGCTTCCTACATATCACACAAATCCCTCATCAGCAATACACGATATTTTCTGGAATTGGAAGATGACTTACCGAAGCTTCACCTCTCAAACCCTCAATCTCTGCTCTCGCACCTTCCAAAGCCGTTTGGTTCTCTTTCAGCGCACCTTCCAATTCATTCACTCTTGCTTTAGCACCTTGTAGTTGTTCATTCAACTTCTTCATATCATCTTTCAATCCCAGCACCTGCTCCTGACCAGCTTTTTCAGCATCTTTCGATCTGGTCAATTTCCCTCTCCAAGCCTCAGCTTCATTCTCAGCTTGACTCCTCAGATCATCCAACTCTTCTTCCAAAAGTGATATCTTGTTTTGTTGATGTTTCACTTGAGCAGTCAAAGTCTCGTTATCTATCTCAGCGGCTGTGGCAGCCTCGCGCTGACGGGTGGTAGGTGATGGAGGCAATAATGCTTTTTCCTGTTCTTCCCTTGCCTTTTGTAATTTCTCATCTAACACTCTATTGCGATCTTCCAATTCCCGGACACGTTCTTCCAACTCGTATTGTTTCGTCTCGTTGAGTGATATCATTTGCTGTGAGACTCGTGATCAGCTCCATATTTCACTATTTCATCTTCCTCTGATCAGGGCATACATAGTGAGGTTTCGACTTGGAGTAGAGGTGGAACTAAGGTCAAAAAGCGAAACATCACCTACCTGACCAGCATTTGTCAACTCATCCACCAGAGCTTTCATCTCCACCGCCTCCATCTCCGCCGCTTCAGCTCGTTCCGTCATCTTCTTCACCTCCTCTTTCTTAGCTTCCATACCAGCCGATAACTCAGCTTCGTTCCTCTCACTAACTAGCTTCATCTCCTTCTTGAGATCATTCAGAACTTTCTCCTTCGTGGCCAGTTCCTCTTGAGAAGCAGTATGCGCCAATTGTAACTCTTCCGCTAATCTCGCCGCATCTTGAGCATCAGCCAATTGTGATCTAAGCGAATCAGCTTCTTCTCTAGCCTGAGAAGCTTGAATTTGTAATTCTTCCAATTGAGGTAGATCCGATGCTGCTTCGGCGACATTCCTAAGATCTTCTTCCAACTCTGCATTCCTCCTTTTCAATTCTCTTATTTCCTCTTCTAGCGCTTCGGTCTGACGGGCGACAACCACTCGATTTATACTGGATGGACTGGGCGGTGGAGGCATTTCGTGGATATTACTGGCCCTCGGACCACGGGCTGGACGGGGAGTGATTAAGGATCCACCTATACTCTGTCTAGCTGATCGGGCAGGTGTCATTCCTCCTCCCATGGATATCCTAGATGGTTTAGGTGTGGCCGTGCTCTTGACGGATGCGTTGAGGGTCCCCGCTCGAGCCGAATCAAGTTGTTTAGCCGTCATACCCACATATCGACTCGCCCTTGACCCAGCAGTGATTTTGCTTTCCACCCCAGCATTCGCACTGGTACTTGTACCCAATGCAGTCCTAGTCGGTAATGGTTCGTCATCATCTAAGACTGGTGCTCGTCGTACTGAGGATGAGACTGTTCGAGTGGTTCTTCCGGGTGTAGTAGTGGTAGAATCACGTAGTGTTCGATCGAAGGAAGGGGTAGCTCGACCATGTAGTGAGTAAGATGCGGATGAGGAGGCAAGTGAACGATGGGACGAAGCTACAGAGGAAGGTCTTGAGGGTCCAGCAGTTGGTGGTGAGAGCTTGGTAGCGATGACGAAGATACCGCATAGTGGTGGGCAGGAGAAGTAAGAAACGCTATGCGAACATATCAGTCTCTTTCGTCTCGGGAGTACAAGACGAGAGATGTGTAGCTGAGTTGTGGACAACGAGAAAAGATAACTAACCCTTCCACCGTTCCATCGTTTTTACCTTTACCCGCAAATCCACCTTCCAACTCCACTCCTGCCCAAACGCCTTCTTTGAACTGTGTCGCACCTAGAAATCTAAGTCTACCTTCGTATCCCATCGAGTTGATCCTCACTTTCTCGCCTACTACCGGGACCCATTTGGAGGTATCGTTGGCATTTGACGCTCTTGATTCTGGTCGTCTAGCAAACGGTGTACTTGATGTAGTAGACGAAGCCATGGATGTTCGACGGGGAGTGAATGGAGTGGTCGTAGAGGTCGATAAGGATGGTCTACCTGTTCTCGAAACACTCCTGGAAGCCAAGGGGGTGTTGGGCATTCCCAAACCCAGGGGTGTTTTCGGTCTCACGCCGGGTGTACGGGGTGCTGCTCGCCCCGCGGATGATACACCAAGTAAAGAAGGTGATGAAGGATCTTCGGGTCCAGTTTTCCTCAGACTACTTGGCGGTCTGACTTTGAGAGCTTCCTGTAATGCCCTGTCCATCACGTCGTCAGAGGTCGAAGGAGTCGGTATATGACCTGGACCGAGGGATGATCGGGGTCGTCTAGTGGTAGGTGTCGGTATTCCTGTACTAGGAGATGAAGTGGATGATCGACTGGGTGTCGATAGTGTCGGGAGTCGGGACATGATGGAAGTGGGCGTGCTGTTGTTGGCTTCTGAGAGCCGTGCCGATTATGCTGGAATGACAATATCGTGTGCTGATTTCTTTTGATGATTTTGGATGATGAATGTTGTTGACACTTTTGTTGTCTGTGCACGCGTTGACTGATCGGATCGCGTGGTGTACCATGGTATGTTACATAATCACGGTGCATGTTTGACTTGTGGCACCGTACGAATCCTTCTTGAACTATATATTTCCAAAATGATCTGGGTTTGCCTTGTTCTGAAGGATGTATGACTCCCTGTTGGTCTCGAGAAATGAAGTGCTATGGGTGATATATATGAGACACAGAAATTTGATCTTGCCACTCATCCTGTTCTTTCTTGTTTTATCTTCCCATCAATGCTTCTCAAAGCGATACCTCATTCTGACCTCAGAAATCCATAAAAGGAAGACTACAGCAGATTCACCATGTCTGCCGGACTCCATCATCAGATCACCTCCGGCGCAATGCACATTCAGGATCCCCTGTTCAAACTATCCGAGGTACCCGACGTGGTAGAATACCTCGCCAACCTCTCTCCGAAAGACCTTACAGCAATTCTACGAGACGAACGAATAATGAATGACTTCAAATGTTCCTTGTACTCCGATCCGACACAGAATGCTCACCAGCCTTCATCCACTGTTGGAAGCCATTGTGGTCGAATGGTGTTCGATGAGATCATGAAGCAAGTGAGAGAGAAACGAATGATGAAAAGACTTGCCGAATTGGAAAAATTCGAGGGCGGAAGTGAAAAAGAAAGATGTTATTTGATGTTTGGCATGACCATTTGAGCCAGGTAGGCTGGTTCTCCCGATCAAAGACACTAGTCTGAAAGATTATACTGAGTTGGATTTGTGATTTCAATAGTCTTACAGGTTTGACGATCAAACAGATGAACCTAATGTCTTCTAGGTTGGGTAAAAACCACGAATAAAAGCATTGACACCTTAGGGACATCTTTTTGTACATATAACATCATACTGTCATGCATTACTATCCGATCAAGTGTTGTCTACAGCAAACAATCTTGAAGGAGAGCCTTGCGATGTAAAAGGAGCAGTCCCATGAGTCAAGTAAGCAGTTACCATACGTTGACATGAAGATTTGAAGTGATACTATTCGTACAGTACGTACATACACATAGCTCCTCCCTTCATCGTCGAAAATATGAACATGGCATATCTACGGCTACGTAGAAAGCAAGAATACGAGAGTTGACTGAAAATTCGAAAACATATAATTATATTGATACAGTATTAAATAACACAGTTGAAAGTGGGATACCGTAAAATATTATTACCCCTCATTGCAGATCAAGAATATTGAATGCTGTGAGCTGTCTTCCCAGAAATTAACATTTCGAAACTGATCACAAAACTCCCTCCGATTCTCCCGGAGTGTATGTTACTCAACTCTCTCTTACTCATCATGTAAACCCACATAACTCGCATCTCTTCTCAAGATAGGTTCCAGCCATTCATCTCTCTGTTTCTTCTTCCTATATTCGCTCAAAAGAGTGAAACTCGATTTCCTCCTTTCCACCACATTCTTCTTCTTGTCTTCCAATTCGAAAAATGGTGAATCATCCATATTTGCATTGATGAGACTTTGTCTTCTGCTCATTGGTGATGAAGGGCCAAAAGGTTTGGTAGATGAATCAGACAATTTCCTAGATAAGTTTGGAATGACCGTTGGACCATACCATGCTGCTACGATTTCACTTGTCCACCAATCCTTCTCCAATCTCCGAACTTTCTCTTCTAACCCTTCTGACTCACCCCTCGAATCGTTTTCAACCTCACTAGGGTGTATATGTTGGCTCTTGGTAGTAATTTCCGGTGAATGCTGATGTGTGTCTTTGAGATTGTTCTGACCGCTCTTCCGTCTAATGTTGTGATTATGATGATGCCCATTCTTATGAGTCAACGGAGGATGAGATTGAAGCAGTATAGAAGAGAATGGAGTATTTGAACTAATACCATTAGATCCCGAAGAGGGAGTACTAGATGGAGGAGTAGGTAGTTGAGGTACCGCCTTGGGATCAGGAGAGAGCGATACTGCTCTATGATAGAAATCGATCAAAGAATTCATATATCTTGGAGAAGCATTGAGAGATTTAGAGTACGCGACCAAGACTGAGGAGATCGTCGATAGCAACTTGGATAATCTCTCTTCAGGACTTAGCATATTGCTCTTGCTAGCTGTAGTGGTAGTGGTTCTGGTTGAAGTGGAAGAAGATCGTCGTACTTGAGTATGTATAGGCGGGGAAGCATGAGGAGTGATTAGTGGGGGAGAGATGTTGGTTATTGTTGATGTAGGAGATGACATCTCGTCCTAAGTATCAATAAGGCCACGGGGAGATGATATGATAAAAAGACGATTGGATATGGGTGGCAAACAATCGAGATCAAGTATTGTGATGGACTGTATCGGTTCACCCGGTTATATAAGTGGATGTATCATGGTATTCTCAAGATTCGTCACATCATCATCTTCTTATGCCTTCAAGGAGAAGAAATGTATGAAAGGATGACTATTACCCCAAGTATGTCCGGTTATTCTTTCAGCATCAAGTGGAGTATTTGGCATATCGCATCATACTGTATCACGGGAAGAGGAAGAATCTTGATCCATCCGGAAGTATTGGAAGAAACTTGTTTCTGTACTGTCAGTATCAGCCGTCTGTTGGTGTGATGCGATTAGTATACTCGAATGAATGATCAATAGTCCAGGAACATCGTGTATTCATACCTGACATCATACTTGGATCCTTTCACCCTTTGCTCTCCGTTAAGATCCGGAAATCAAGATCCGTTGATATCGGATAACCCATGAAGCGATTGATCATCCGGAATAGCCGAGCTTATGAAGATGTCCATCGCAGGAATGGTCATCGAAAGGCAATCGACCTTTGAAAGATGTTTTTCACCGTATGATGTGACTGACACTGAAGACTCCGTCCATCAGAAGGCGATGTTGAATGATATCGGATGCATGCGGTTGGTGAAGATGTGCAATGCTGTATGAGATGGATTATAAAATAGCCATGTGGCTCCCCTACACCAACTTACTACTTCCCTTTTCCCTCTCTTCTATATTCTTCATAGTCCTCTCACTACATTCCCATAGATCCTTCATCAGCCCACCACATTTCTCACCTATCACTTCGTCAGGCTGCGAGGCGTGTTTATCTAAACATTGCCTGTAGGTGAATATCTGTTCGGAGCATGAGTTTTTCAGTTCGGCGAGGTGTGGTACACTACCATTAATCACATACAAATAAGGTCAGCTTTGGCTCATATCCTTATCGCTATTGACGATGACATCACTTGATCACTTCCCCAGGCAAAATCGAGCTGTCTTGATAGAAAGACAGGAATTCATCGGACTTACCTCGCATCGGCACATGCAGCTAAAGCCTTTCCTTCAGGTCTACATATCGAATTCCAATCTCCGGCTTGGTTCCTCAAAACACACTATCGCAGTACTCCATCAGCAATTCTTGGGCCTCAACATATGACATGTAATGTAGAATCCGAGATGATCATCTCCTAGCTCACATCTTGATATTTGGCCATCTGTTCGGCGCATTCTGAGCATACAATCAGCGATCTACAATGTGTGGAGCATCGTCCCACTCACTTGATGCTACCAGATTGTATGACAGATCCATGGTGTCTATGTTGTTTATCATCCGACATGCGAAGATATACTTCTGTTTGGGCTGGTGTAATCTTATTCTTGTGCTTTCGAAAAAAACAGAAACATCCCAATGTATGATCTTCCGTCGGAAAAGACCCCAACACAGATTACGTAACCACCCCCAAGATCTCCTGGCGACTGTTTTGTTTCAGGTCAAGTCAAAAGATAAACAACCGAAACCGACATCATTCAACTTACTACCCTGGTCATATCATTATCGTACATTCCTTGTACATTGCTATCCATTTCGATACTATCACTTACTCACCATGGATGCTCATGCAAGGGCACGGATGCCCCCGCCCCATCAAACCCCCAAACTGTCCTCCCGATCAACACCCTTCGCTCCCAAGACTCCCTCTCACATGAAATCGCCTCCCCTCACTACGTCCCACAATGGTAATACACCCCATCATCCCGAACCGCTCTCCAACATCTTGTCGCCCAAGGAAGGTGGTGCTGGATCGACAAGACTGAAGATCAAATCTGCTACTACCCCGGAAGCCAAATCTCGATTATTGGTCAAGCCAATAGGTGCTCGAGCCCAAGTCCAACATGCGCAACGATCCAATAACGATCTGCTTTCCACACCATCCGTAAGACTGGTCAAAAGACCTAATACACCGAATTATGAACCCACGTTGGCGGATGAAGGGTGGATGTCGGCTGATACGCACCCTATCGAGGCGTCCAGTATGATGGATTTTGATGAGTACGAGAATGAAATGGCGGAGACGGAGGCCGTGCTGGTATCTGTAAGGTGAGTTCTTCATGTATGCATTCTGCAACTGTATACATGAGACTGTAAGTATTGGAGCTGATCCTTAACACAGAGTACGACCACCCAACCCCGTAGAACTTCGTTCAGATGCTGGAAGTGTATGGACCATTCCTGAACATGATCCTCATTTACTTAAATTGGCTAAAGGTACAGAAGGTACAAGGGAAGATAGGGATTGGATCTTCGGTGAGCCAAGTTCATCTCGAGAGCGTTACATGCAGCTCATACTTGCATCTTAGATCGAATCCTTCCTCCTCATTCAGATAATGGCAAAGTATATGGTACTTCTGCCAGAAGGCATGTCCGATGTGAGTCATGCCTATCCTTTCGTTCAACGTCACAACTTTACTAATACAAACGACTTTCATAGCTGCAATGGAAGGATACAACGCAGTCATATTCGCCTACGGTCAAACAGCATCTGGTAAAACACATACTTTATCTGGATCGTCAATGGAACCAGGTATCATCCCGTTAGCGATCTCAGACCTATTCTCTCAGATTCGTTCTACCCCCGATAGAGAGTTCTTGCTTAGAGCATCATACTTGGAATTATACAATGAAACGATCATTGATTTGCTCGCAACTGTGCCAGGTGCGGAACTGCATTTGAGTGAAGGTAAGAAGGGAGTGGTGATCAATGGATTGACAGAAGTTGCCGTAAGGTCTGAAGCAGATGTGAAGAAGTTATTGAGATCGGGTGAAGATAGGAGAAAGGTTGGGGCGACGGATTGGAATGCTAGAAGTTCAAGATCGCATTGTGTCTTCAGAATCGTAAGTGCCTGTTTCTGCCTCGAAGATACATAACTTGAAAGCTGATAAAATTGATTGAATTAGACCATTGAATCTCGATCTAGGAATCCAGCTATAGAAGAAGCTCCTGTAGGAGCGAGAACACCAGGCGGCAGGCTCAAGGCTGCAGGTGACAAGATGACTAGGATCAGCACTTTGTCCATCATCGGTATGTCAGCTGCTATCATTGCGTCAAGGTCACAGCTGATGATCGAGGGTGTAAACAGATTTAGCAGGTTCGGAGAAGCATACTTCGTCGAAGGAGAGAAATGCGGAAGGAAAACACATCAATCAATCGTAAACTATAACGTCTTCCTGTGTTCCAAAGCCGGCGGAGTAAGCTGACTCGATAAATCAGATTGTTGACCCTCAAATTGGTCATTTCCAAACTTGCTGATCTGGCTTCGAAACGGAATGTCACCCATGTACCATACAGGGATAGTAAACTGTGAGTTATGGTTTCTCAGTTTACATCTGGCTTATTGGGTTGTCCGCGTCGTTTACAAGCTGACACCCTATGCAGTACTCGTCTATTACAAAATTCGCTATCTGGTGATGCCCTCATCTCAGTGATTTGTACCGTATCCCCATCTTCACTCAATTTAGCAGAATCGATTTCGACCCTGGCCTTTGCTCAAGGACTGAAGAGGGTGGTATTGAAAGCGCAGAAGAAGGAAGTGGTCGATCCTCATGCTTTGATACAGCAGTATCAAAATGAGATTGCTGAGCTGAGAGCGCAATTGAGAGAGAAGGAGATGCACGGAGGTAATAAGAATGAGGTGAGTTCATCTATATTTACACTTTCATCGTAACAGCAATGATGCGAGGAAAATTGTGCTGACCATATACTTTTGACTGATATAGCGAGACAAGAACGAAGCTATGGAGAAGAGGTTGAACGAATTGAAGAGTATGATCTTAACTTCGGTAAACGTTAACTCACCCAATCCAGAGGATAATGCAGCAGTAAGTACCCATACTCTCTCATATCAGAGATGTTATTTAAGATGTTATCACGATATACAGATGATTCCGCCCAGTCCAGCCAAGATGAGATATCCCAAATTAGAATACGACCGACCATCTGCCGAGCTATTGGAAGAATTACATGCTGAGCAACTTCATCGGGCAGAGTTGGAAGATGAAGTGGCAAGGTTGAAAGCTGAATTAGCTACTAGACCTTTGGAACCTAATAAGGAGATTGTGGGATTAAGGAACGAAGTGGCTGAATTGAGGTTGATTGCTGGTACGTTGCGATTTTAATTCACCTGCCATATCACTTCATATACATCCTGTTAATCTCATGCTAACCGGGTCAAATGTTTTTTCTCAATGATTTAGATGATTACGAGCGACATCTCCTTGAACCATCTAGGAAAGTCCGAGCAGACGTCGAGAAAGAATTCGCAGATAAGATGAAGACTTTAGAAAATCAACTTGACAGTAAGAAGATTTGGGCGAATAGATTAGATGAGAATGTCAGATTTATCACCCAGGAGAATAAAGCGCTAGAGGCTGTGAGTGGCATCTACCCGACTCCTGATTTTCAAGCAGTCAGACACTATCATACAATGTATGCTAATGATGCTTTTTTGTAGAGATGCCTGGACGCCGAGTCGAAAGTACATCAAATAATCGAATTCATCAATCTCGCTTTATCCCCCTCCGACCCCGACGCTTTACTTCCCATACCGGAGTCAGAGGAAGTTCGAGAACTATCACCAGAAAGGGAATTACCTACGTTGGTGGTATCAGATGATTTCTCACCCTCCCTTCCCTGTTCAGGAGGGAAGTCGACGTTAACACTTTCCGCTTCGAAGATGAGAGCGACTTTCTCGCAGATGGACTTAGCGAACTTCAATGATAAGTTCGGAAGTCTCACTGTGGCAGGTAAAGGTAAAGGTGGTAAAGGATTGGGTATAGGAGGGATGGGAGGGTCAGGATGGGGAGGAAAGATGTTAAGGGAGGAAAGTAGTTTTGCTTTAGCTGAAGTTGCAGGGGATGATGATGACTTTTAAGCTGCCAGACTGAAATATCATGTTTGCTTAACTGTTCACTCGTACCATATTTCCCACGCTTTCCGATTACGTTTTGTACTATGAGCTGTATGTGTATTCACCTAAAACCCAAAATGATGATCATGCATAAAAAACGGACATTCAATGATTATTATGTATCTACCTTTTTCGTTTTGTACCAATCTAACAGATTGTATAATGGTAGTGATACTTTTGAACAGGGGATCTCAACCTCCACGGATCCCGAAGAGGGATTGGTTTCTTTGCATGGTATATCGGGGGATATAGATCGTGATATACTCGTCGGGTCTCTTCTTGCTCTCGATCCATCTCTTCTTGCTGTTCAATATGGCGTTTGGTATAAGAATCTGATTCGATTTTGGCCTTGTGTGATTCTGAGATGTTTTCAGATGGTGAGGATTTGGTAGGAAGATCGACGAACCAAGGTGATATCGGGATCGGAAGAAAATCCTCATCGTCATCGTCATTGTCATTGTTATGGTAGTCATCGTCATCCTTGATGTGTTTCGAGATTGGAATGAGAGCATCCTCATCTTCATCCGATGAAAAAGCGTCCTTAAGTGAAGAGAAAATCGTATTTGACAATGATTGATGATGATACTGCTGGTCCTGGAGGTCAAGTTCAATAGGAGAATCTTGATCCTCGTCTTGATCCTCATCTTCATTTTCGTCCACACGTCCCCTCTTATCTCTAACTCCCCTTTCATCCTCATCCCCGTCTTCGTCCTCAACCCCATCCTCCTTTTCCCTCTCAGTTCCATCTTCGTCCCCGTTTTCCCTGTCACCCGAGATCGAAATCACTCCTTCAAACAACGAATTTACCAAGTACGAGTTTCTTTTCATCTCTTCAACCTCAACCAAATCTTCTTTCCAATCTAACACAGATACGCTCGAGTGTCGTTTCTTCGCAATCGTTCGTCGTTCCTTGAACTTCATCTTCGGATTTTGTATTGGTATGACTGGAGCAATGAAAAGAAGAATCGCAACGAAACACATGTATGAAACACATCATTTATATCCCATAATTTCTATACCGTTGGCCATGGCGGCGTAAAGTCTCATGAATATTCGACATTAAAATTCGAGCAATGACCGAAGAAACAAGGTTCGTCGTTCATCGTTCGTCTCTTTCATCATTTCTTCGGACCGGATGATCCAGGAAAAGCAAAAATGCCACAATGACGACTCTTCTTTCACAACTACACGGCAAGGAATATGCTCGTTACATGATGCATGAATGACTGGATTGGATTGAACTGGTGTTACATACTACTACTACTCCGTCACTCAATTCTCGTAGTTGATTATATTTTCTTTTGTGAAAGTTCTACGGCAACCTTGAAAGCGCCTAACAAAGCTGTCAATTGCATTTTCTCAGAACCGCCCACTGATAATCGATGTCTATACCCCATCCAATAGAATCAAGGTTAGTACGTGTACGTATAAACAGGGGAAATGGTATGGCTCACTCTGTACTACCTAAATGATCCAAAAGATATATACGAGATTGTTTTGGTAACTCGACAGTATCCAAGAAATCATATGCTCCAGCTATCAGATCCTGTAATGCTAACCCTTTATCAACCTTGAGCGATGTGATCACTGATTTTACAAAGGGAGGAATACGGACACGGTGATCAGCTTTAGAAGTACGATTATCTCTCAAAAGCGGTGTACGATGGAACCGTTCACTTACATGAATAACTCGTGCCAAATTCATCAGACATCATACTCTGAACGACTCGCTCGATATCCTTGGGATGTGGGTTGCCCGTACAGTTGTATACGGCAGTCTCATCCACTACATCATATGCGGCGTGGCATGCCTAGATAGAAGTACTTCGTGAGCTGTGGTCACTGAAGAGTGAGGAAGTATTAGCTCACCTGCAGTACATTCAACGCTCGTCTCATATCACCTCTCGACAATTTGAGTAAAGCATCACGTCCATCATCAGTCAGGTTGACCCTGTCTCGAATCATCAGCTTCGGCACTAGTCCTCCTAGCGATTGGAAGCTGAAAGTGACACTCACCCTTCCTTCTCTACCACCTCGTCTACTTTCCTCTGAACTTCTTTCTCAGGTAATGGTGAGAACCTGAATCTTGTACATCGTGATTGAATAGCAGGTGTGATCTTATTCACATAGTTACACAAAATGCAGAATCGGACGTTTTTGGTGTGCGTTTCGATTACTGCGGACAATGATGTCTATGAGTGAACAGAGGATAGAGAAGGAAGAGCAGAATTGAACCTACCTCTCCTCAAAGCAGACTGAGCAGCTTGCGTCATCATATCCGCCTCATCCAGTATGACCAATTTGAATCCTTTACTATATATCAAAGTCAACATCAGCAGCTTATACTGCCCAACGTAACAGGAGAGGAGGCTGAATCGGTGAAACATACGAGAACAACACCTTTGTCATAGCAAAATTCTTGATCTGTTCTCTCACTACATCTATACCTCTATCATCTGAAGCGTTCAACTCCAGTATATGTTTCTTATATGGTGGACCATATAATCTTCTGGCCAAGGCGAGAACGGTGGATGTTTTACCGGTACCTGCAGATAGAGAATAACTTAGCAAGTTTCACGATAGGAAGACAGATAATAAAAGTAAAAAAAAACATGTGTAATCTCAGTTGCTGACTTACCAGGTGGTCCATATAAGAGTAAATGAGGTAATCGACCAGCTTCTATGAATTTCTCAACTACAATAATCACGAAACTTAGTCAGCAAGATGTCCTAGCAGTGCAGATGCAAGGGAGATACGAGAAGATTCACACTGTCCTGCAGTTGGAAGAAGCAAGTAAAGTGATTCACTCACTCGTACTGGTTATATCCTGATGCGAAACAACTTCATCCAAAGTATTAGGTCTATATTTTTCAACCCTTTATATCATACCAATCAACCATCACAATCGTGTACATCATCTATCAGTTGGAGGATCAGACTTACCAGGGTAATCCCTCTTTATCATTCAAAGCTTTAATCTCCTCATCACTCAACACCTTCGTACCGCCTCTCTCATCCGCTTTACCTTTACCTTTAGCATTAGCCATGAGTGCTGCCATGGCATTGGCAGGTGTTGCTGATCCTGCGGGAGGATCAATATCCATCGGTTCGGACATTGTGTTTCGAATTAGCGGAGCTGTTCCTTTCTATATATGTATGGTGAGAATAGCGCGATAGCCTATATGCTTCTTACTACTAGGGATAATGTGCAAGGATAATGGTGGTGATGTTGTATTGAATATTAATCTTGTATTGGACAGTATAAACTGATCACGGTCAGAAGAAGAGAGGGGGAGAGAGAGAACATGACGAAAAGGAAAACACGATCGTCAGCTTGGTCATTGGACGCGTCGGTTGATTTGATTAGGCATGTCATGTGGCGGTGTCGCGAGAACACCATAGTCAACGGCGGAGTCTCTTATGGACAGAGTGATATGAATAACTATGCTGTTCTCTTCGTACAGTGGAGAAGTGTGTACAGACCCATCTCTGTAATTCAGTGAATGGGATCTATATTGTTCTCTCACGCTTTTATCAGACGAACTTCATGCATGATACAGTATCTCTTTCATCATTATTCGTTATCGTACTAATCTCTTTCACTACGATGAAATATATACAACAACTGTAACTGATTTTCACTTCATCGTCTTTACTCACGATATATACTGACATCCCATCATCTCACCACTTTATCTCTCATTCGATAAACAAACCAAAATAACCCAGACTCATATTTCAATTCACCCAATTGCCTCCTCCATAGATCAAACCCTGTAAGACACCTTCTACCGCCTCCCTTTTAGCTTTACTTCTCTCACATATCGTACATCTACAAGCCCTCAACACTTCTCTCTGTTCGTAGAACACTTTCAGGATGATGGAATCGGTATTTTCACCTAGATTCCATTGAAGACCTGGTGGAGATAGAGGTAAGAAAGGTATATTCTTTTCTTGCTTTTGTAGATATTCTCTAATCATCGAATCTGTCTCCGCCGTCTGGCGTGCGTTATTCTCCTCTTCTTCTTCATTATTCATATCATACATCTCTTCCTCTTCCTCTTCCTCGGTTGATTCTTCATCATCATCTTCAAGTGATGCGATTTGTCCAGTAGTCGTATCGACAATAGTGACCACTTCCTTCTGTCCACTTGAATCCGTTCTACCAACGTGAATTTTGACATTGGTTGATGTCCCATGTTCCCCATGTCCATCCTTTAAACTCCCCGTCCAGTCTTCCGTTTCAGGTGTAGGGGTGATAGGCATCGTCCCAATCGTGTCGTGACTGCTTATCTCAGTTTCCGATCTTTCAGATACCCCAGCATTATCCTCTTCTTCATCTACCATCAAATCTGCATCGACCCCAGACAGCGGGGTAGGAGTAGTAGGCATAGAAGATCCGTTAGACACACTCAACCCTATGTTGGTGTCATCCTTGACTCGATCCAGGTCATATCGCAATGGTGCAGGAGGGGATACTGCCCTAGCAAGTCGATCAATATGATGCGTCTCAGGCGATGGAGGTAATTTGCGTTTTCGTTTTGTCGACGAGTCTGAATCATCGTCTATAAACGCTCGATCGGATGGGGTGACAGGCATACCGCCAGTACCAGCTTGAGTTGAGTTCCACAGAGGAGGTGAATGTCGCACTTTCTTCTCGGGTAAAGCATCTTCTTGTTCATTGGGTGATTTTCTCTTTCCCAATTTCGGTGAACCTTCAACAACTTCCCCATCCTCAATTCTCCTCGGCGTAATAACCGCAGAAATCCCAGGCCTACGAGCATCATGTTCACCTTGGTCCAAAGAAGCGGTGAATGCAATTTCCTTTATACCATATTTAGCCATCGTGGGCGACCGATATTCTTCTTGAATTAACTCGATCTTGGGTGATCCTTGGTTCTGTCTACGAGTAATGCTTGCGCCCGCTCTGGTGGTTGAGGCAGGAGCAGAATTTGTATCGTGAGTTCGATTGTTTTCGACAGCTTTGACATGCTCAACCAATTTTCTAGGTACCCATGATTCCCAATCATCCAATTTCTTGATTACATCCCCTACCGTCAATCTCTCACAGTACTGTTCTGCGACATCATCGTTCCCAAACCATTCTCTGATTTTTCTCACTAGTTCAGCTAGAGGTGGAGTAATCTTGGATCGTAATTTATCTTCATACAATCCGTCGAGTTTCTGTAAAAGCCTTTCGGGAGGTAGAAACGGATCGGTCTCCTCATCGATGTCGAGAGGATTAAGGGTGATCAATCCGGCGGAATCATGTTCAGCTTCGATTGGGTCATAGTCGATATTGATAAAATTAGATAAAGGATGTTTGGCATGTCGGCACATTTGTGCGAAAGATGTATGTATACTTGATGATTCACCGGAAACGGGCAAAGCTCGAAGTTGATATCTCAACACTTCATCTGAGGGTGATACCCAAAATCCGAATCGGACTCGATCATTGAGCCAGTCGTTGATACATCCTTCTTGAAGTTTGGTCTGATACTGCGCAAATGCGAAAATATTCATGAGCCAGCTGCTAACGATCGTCATCGACTGTAATTAAAGGTTGAGCTCACCTTATCGTTCAATTCTCCTCTACTAACTTTCAATTCTTCCTCCTCATCTTCTTCCTCCTCCTCGTCATACACCAACGAATCATCTTCATCACTTTCTCCACCATTACAAAATCTCTTCCTATATTGTTCATTCCACTTTTTGCACAAATCCATAAACTCATAATGATCTTCCAAACTTTCCTTTCCTTCATAATCTTCCCCCTTCAATTCATATTCTTTGATTAATCTCTGTTGCTTTTCATGAGGCCATTCAACGAGTCTAGCATTAAAATTATGATTGATATATCTATCTTTCATCATTCTTTCATTTCTTTGCAATTCCATTGCTGTACCCCATAATTCTGTATATCTCGTATGATTCATTAACCATTGTAACTCTACTGCCTTGTTCGCCATGATTATACAAGTATAGGTTGATTCCTCAATGTATTCCTTGATATATTGATTATTTATCCATTCATTGTTCAATCCCCTAATTACCCCCATACCGTCGACAGTATGAGTATTTCGGGAGCATTCTTTAAGGAGGTTGGTAAGTTCGTTTGAGATTGATATTCGTCTACAGTTTCGGCAGATTAGATCATCTCTTAAGCGATAAGTCCCATCTTCATCTGTATCTTTCGCATTACAAGGTAATAGCCCTGTATTGGCCGGTACGACTGGTGTAACATTTCTCATATATCGATTCGGGCCCGGGGTAGGAGGAGTAGGTGATAAAGATTCTATACCATATTCTCTATAACACCCCGAACAAAAATGATTATAATGTTTCACGCATGTTGGGGTATACCCGAATTTCTTGGTATATGTCAGACGACGTCGGACAGCGGGGTATAAACCTAATCTCGAAGGATGATTGAGTCGACATGGGATACAGATGTGGAGGGTGGTATATCTCGCTCGATGGAAGAGGGTAGGGAAAGATGGTGTGGAAGGTGTGAGACGGGCAGAGTCGATATCTGCTAAAGTAGAGGAATGAGGTCGGGATAAATCGAGAAGCAGGGTATAGGTCGGCCAGAATGAGTGAGAGTCGGCTGGTGGATGAGGATAAGAATGTGTTGACAGTGTAGATCAGTGATGTAACGAGATGTGCACTTACCGGCAGACTTCCAACCTAGACTGACTTTCCTTAAAATACATAACCTTATTCTCTGTTCAATCGCCAATGCAATTTCATAACTTTGAGGTCGATTTCGCCAAGTCTGGAAAATGCAGTTATCTGGAGGAGGAAATTCGATGACATGAGAAAATATGAGGCTATACCATGATACAAGAAGAAGGAAATATCGTCAGCTCAAAGTGATTTTTTTCTCACATATTGAACAATCCTTCTTCATCTTACTTCGCAATCTATCACAATTATTGTCCCTGCCGTAGGGAAACAGATACGTATGAGCGATACTCACTGTAAGACTCCTACAGGTAGATCACCCCATCCAGATTTATCTTTTCCCATCCCTAACTTGTTCGTTCTTCCTTTTCCATTCGTCTCTTCCACTATAGGTTGAGCTGAGGATGGTGGTTGATCAGAGGAAGGCAAGAGTTCTGGACTTTCGGTCGGTGTTGTGGTGGGAGCATCAGGAAGGGGGTCCATCTTGATGATGTCGGAAGGTTATCTAATGCGTACAAGGGGTGAAACGGGTTCGTTCTGCTTGATGAAGTGACTGATTGAAGTAGTTTTGTTTTGTTGTTTTGGTTGCCCAATGCAAGATAAGATAATTGATCTCGAGGGTTGGTTGGGTTTGTTCGTGTCTCGTATAGTTTCGTTTCGTCTCCCTTTTTCGTTTCAAGTGGGAATCGCGGTCATGTCAGATTTGAATAGGTGAAATGGTCCCATCCGATTGATACAGGGTAGTGTGAGTGTGAGTGTCGATGCTGACTCAACTACACGAGTAAAAGTGGTCAATGCGTAAATGCACAAATGCACAAGACGACGCACTGATAACTTAACCGGTCGACCAGGGTAACGTCATTCCCTCGGTTAGGCTTACTGCTTTCCACACGCCTAAAGACGCCACTTGGTTCTTATCTATCTATCCTTGTACCTGATCCACCCATACCCGATTGCTTTTTCCACCGATCTGCCTTCCACTTTGATGACTTGTACAAGATACAGTGTTATGCATGATATGACACAATACACATCTCACCCTCAATCTCACAAAGAATTATAATAGACACAGCGAAACATTAGGCGTAGGTGACACTATTGAAGAAGAGACAGAAACAAAGTCCTTTATTCTTTAACGTCTTATAATGTATGATCTTATATTATATATAAATGATGAAAACAGAAAACATATCTTCCGAATATGAATTATATGAATGTCCTCGTTAAATCGATAATGCGAAAGTCATTAAATCGTTAAAAGGTTTCAAAACCGAGTTTAGTAACAGGTCCATGAACCATCGGGTTCACCAGGTTCACCAACGTATTCGTATGGCCATTCACCTAGTTTGCAGATCTCGTCAGCGCATACAATGAGATGCGACAAGAGGATTATAACTCACCAGAATCACCTAAACAGGTGTCGACAGCAACCAACGAGTATCCAGCTTGTTGGATCTTCCATACGGAGTTAGGAAGGACTTCGGAAGAGGTGGTTTGGATAGTTGAGTGAGAAAGGACCAAGTGAGGACTTGGGTAAGAGTCTGGACGAAGGGCAGTTGTAAGCTGAATGCATGCAATAGGATGAGATATTGACAACTCACTGGCTACACCGTCGAGAACACCTTCCGAGTATCCGGTGGATTCACCATTGGCATCACCAGTGTCTTCGGACCAAAGGAAGAGTTCTGGTATCAACGGCAGGTATGTCAGCGACGATCGGCAGGAAGACACAACACACCACGTGGAAAGAGTAGAAAGATGGGACAAGATCAGAAGGGAAAGATGCAAAGGGAAATGAATGTGCAATGTACAAAAATATACTCACTCTTGTACCCTCTGTCAGACAATACTTTTAGTACCAAATCGTTATAAGAACCATAAGGAGGTCTAAAGTAAAGAGGTTTAAGACCTAGAATCTTGATGAAAGCTTGTTCGACTTTCTCAAGCTCTACAAGTAAAATATAACGGATGATATCAGCGAAGCCCGTTAAGATGTTAATGAAAAGGTCGCGAAACATACCTTGGTGGATACCTCCTTCGTCGAGTTGAGTCAAATCGGCATGGGACCAGGTATGTGATCCGAGGGTATGAGCTCTAATGACAAGATGTAATATCATCAGCTCAACTTCTGATCGATGAACAGACGAGTTGGATGGGAAACTCACTGAGCATGTAGTGATTTAATTTGATCGGCTTTGTCATAGATACAACCGTAGTTGTTACCCTATGTTCAGTTTAAAGATACATTAGCAATCCTCTTGTCTCAGGAGAGATATATGGCTGATGGAATGTTGAAGATTAGAGATGATTGAGAGCACTATTAGACTCACATTAAGGAAGAATGTACCTTTACCACCGTTTAGAGAGTTGGCAACATCCTGTTCGTAGTTGTATGGACCATCTGTATACGTAGATAGTCAGCTAACTGTACATCCCCAAAAGGAAGGAACAGACAGTGGAAGAGGGATAATGGTAGAGAGCGGGAAGAAGTGGATGACTTGACATACCATCAAAAGTCAAAGCGACTTGACCTGATTGATAACAATTATTAATCACTTGAACGCCCCCTTGTCTAGGTTGTAGTGAGATGGGAGAAGCGTTTATAGCTGATAAAGAAGCCAACAGTGTAATAGCTAATGAAGTGAACATGATGATTGATTAATTATATGTTGTACGTTATTATAAGTGAGTAAATGGAACGTTATATAATCAACCTAGTATGAGTTTGGGAATGATATGTTATGTGATGTTATATATAGAAGAGGGGTGAGAGATGAAGGTGAAGAAAGAAAAGAGAAATGAGGAGGAAGTAAGATGTTAGATGGTATATTTATATATATGTGTGTGTACTCGTAGATGACTTATGTCAACCTGTGCACTGACCTCTCACTCACACTGTCATGTTATCGAGCTAAGAGATGCCCTGACCCGCTTCCGTTTACATCTCTAATTTAGCTTCTGATGAGATTTTTTCCTTTTGATGCGATGACATAGATCTTTTGATGCGCCCCGTGTGCTTCTTTGACCGTCCTTTGACTCGCTTCGCTCATTCACTCCTTTACCTCGACTCTATCAACTTCGAGCTCCGCTCAACTCAACTCTGAGCTTGTATCGTCCGAGGATTACAAAGCTGTGTTGTTTCCTAGTCTAACCATGACATCTCGTACAGGTCCAAAGAGACCCTGCTGTAGCAGTACAGCTGTGTTCAAAGATCCATGTTGAACTTTTAAAATGTCTTCGAATTGCAGTCGTCATCACCTACAACGACTTCCGGGTAACTTTCCTTCCCTCTTCCCTCTTCTTGGCTTAACATGTATTTTGGTTGATGTCGTCATCCGATAATCTTCGGATTGAGTCGCCTTTGAGTTCGGCAAAAGAGAGTCAAGCATAAAATCATAGTACGGTTGAATAGGCGATGAAGCTGATGGGTAATGAGATGGATGGAAGGAAATAGGGTCATGAGCTCATCGCATCACCGCCCGTTCCTCGTTCTTCGGAGGTTTAGCCTGAAAAGTTTGTTCATGCGGTGCGGGGTAGATTGTACCTTGAATTTGTTACCTGAATGACCAAGTTTAGAGTAACCGCTCTGGGCGTTCGCATGACTTGACATGCAGTATCGTGTGGAGCGAACGACATCGATGCAATATTATCAAGGCTGTGCTATATCTTCAGGTTCAGGTTCAGGTTCAAGTTTATATTCATCAGATCCGTAACGATACTTGTAGTGGTCAGTCAGATGACCGACTGCTTCCTTCAAGCAGATGTGGAATTACTCGACTATCACTTGACAGGACTTTAGTATACTTCCGGCTGAAAGCACATCCATCATACATCAAGATGAAAATGATTGATCCGCCAAGAACGGGATTGATCCCTCATCTTTCATCTCCCATCTCTTAGCCATAATGGATTCTAGGTCATCCAAACCACAAGATAACCGTGGGATAAAACCAAGATAACAAGACCACCTAAAATGTCTCGGCTGGTAGTACATCAACGATGATGATGATGATATCACATGTCTACAGGTACTTAAGCTAGAATAGTGAGACATCTCCGGCAGTTGATGGGAGTGAGAACATTACGAAAATAAATATGATCTGTCCTAGCCTTTGCTGCCTTCGGTTGAAAGATACAGGTCACGAATAGGCGGATACGAGCATGCGTATCCGCCTATACAAAGGTTGGACGCTAAATGTCACTCGTCTACTCAGTACTTCCGAGCAGGCGAGGTTCCAGTAAACTCATTTTAGGGTATTTATGCACAGCTTATATAACCTTAAAGGTACTCAACTCGAACGGGATATACAAAGTTCCCACCGTCTCCGTTCCGAAGTGACTCCCCCATGTATGCAGTCCTTTGAATACTCCAAACTATGTGCGTCCCGTTCCGAGCATACGTGTAAAGGTACACAGATCTGCATTATACGCGCACAACAAGATTAAGATAGAGGTAGATCAGATCACATGACAATCAAATAGAATGAATGTTATTACACAGACACAAAGTACTAAATATAGACACAAATATTTACATGGTCATTGGGACAATGCAGGAGTCATATGGTGAGGTTTTATGCAGAGGAGATTCATCGCTTTCTCCTCTTATTGGAAGTGGAAGCAGGTTGAGTCTTAGATTGTGAAGGCGATTTAAAAAAATTCGTTATGGCCGGTTGCTATTTATAAATCAACAGCAACGAACCATTAGTTCCAGTCCTCAGTCCTCAATTCTCAGTCATCAGACAACGAATCATTATAAACCATTACTCACCTCTTTATTCCCCTCATCCACATTCTTACGAATCACCTTGGTCTGATGACCTCCCGTACCTCTTCTGGGCGGCTCAACTTCTTTGACGTCTTCATCTTCATCCTCATCATCTGATCGTTCTCTTTTCCTGTGCTGCCCCGCCTGCTCTACTTTAACTGAACCTTTATCATCAGCAGGTAGATCTTGATTGGTATGAGCTCGATCTTGGTTCGGAGCATTCGAATCATCCCCTAATCCCTTTTCCTCATCCTTCGGCGTGATTTCACTTTCAATCCCTTCAGCTTTTTCTTTGACTTTCTTCTCATCTTCGATTTTGACCTTAATGGGAGATTTATTCGATTCTTCCTTCTTGGGCTTGACAGGTGAAGATTGTTGTTTCGAGAAGAAACTCTTAATTCCATCTTTACGTTCCGATACGGGCTGAATGAACGTAGGCGAGTTATTACCTATCTTGCCTACTTCATTGGGTACGGGATAACTACGAAGCACACCAGCACTTATCAGCTACTGTCTTCCCCATATAGGGCATAGGATGAAATCGAATACAGTGTAGAATGGGGTATATGAGATGAGTTGGACTCACCTTTCTAAACCTTCTTTACTCTTTAACAAATCCCCTGTACCTCCTTTACCTTCCTTCCAACCTTTTACTTCTCCCAAATCTAGCCAATTCACAATATCATTCCATTCGGTGAGTATCACAGGCATCCTATCATGTAACCACCTTATATCCCTGGAAGGTTCAGTGGTAAGTATCGTATATGTCGCCAAAGGTATGGGATTGCCCGTTGGGTAAGCTTCACGAGTATCCTCTGGATCATCAGAAGGTTGGAATTTCGATTGGACGGGTGAAACGTATTTGACTATATCGTATAATCCCGCGAAGAATAGCAAAGGTGGATGATCGATTGATGTTTTCTCGGAGAGTGGTAGACGGGTGAAATGGGGGATTTTAGATGAAGGTTTTTTAAGCCATTCGTAATATCTACCAGACGCAAAAGAAGTTAGCTTGGAGGGATATAAATGGGGAGAAGGGAACGAGGCGTACCCTTGTGCAGGTATTATGCACCTCTTGTAACCTTTGAGAGCATGCCACATACCACCTGATGATGGATCTCTAAAGTATATCTGTTAGCTTGTCCTCAGATACAACAATTACGAAGCTCACAATAAACCCTCTGATCTTGCGTTGATGGTATTCAATGGACCAGTCGGAGGATGTTTCGTCCAATGAGGGATCAGACCCCATTGCCTGTTGCTCAGATACTCCTTTCATGAGCTATATGATCACGAAGGTTGAAGTTGGAACAGTAGCTCACATAGTCTCGATCATTCCTCTCTCACCATCTTCGGGATCACGTCGAATCACCGGAGCCCTCTGACGAGGTGCAACATTGTAACTATCCCATTCATTCACATTCAGCTTATTCCTTGAGGATCGAATAAGCTGTATGTACGGTAGATAAGCCACTCACTTCCCACCCCTATTATCCTGCTGCCTTTCCCACCTCGGACGCCCATTCTCGAATAACCTTGGTAATCGAGCTTCGAGTGAATCGTAGAGCTCCTCGTTGGAGAGAGCAAGAGCGTACCGACCGCACATTGTGTCGTCTCTCTTCAGCCGTGAGTCAATTGACTTGAGCTTGACTGTTGATACTCTGTCTGAGGTGAATGTCGATTTGAATCAAGTTGGTTTCTCATGATCGTCGTTTGAGCCTGGTTGACTGGACTTTCTGACTTTGCTTCACTTGTCAACATTACATCATTCAACTAACGGAGATCGCGTCACATCTCCGTTCAGTTTGTTTTGGTCATGTACCGGAGTGTTGTCATAACGAGAACAGAGTAGAGTACTACGAGTATTTTCAACGCGTATAGAGGGTTTCCAAAACCTATGAAGGGCTCGAAACCTTCGCGAAAAAGCTCACAGAGCTGCACAAATGTCCTTGATCCTCTCAGAAACGCCTAAGGGCGGTATGGAAGGTAAGATTCTGAAAGTGGGAGGTCAATATGTCGTACAGAGACCTGGTCATCCACCTCGTGAGTGGCCTCTTTCCCCCTGTAAATGAGCTTGCATGTAGCCTGAAATGATGATTCAAGATGGAGATGAAATTGACTAGAAGATCTCGAATAGGCGTTGCTACAATCCTCAACACTAGAACGAATAAAATAGGCATACAAGAAGCATATATTACATTCCTAGGACAGGATAAACGATTAGACCTTTGGATCAAAGAAGATGAATTGGGGGAAGAGATTATACAGGCTGAAGCTGGACCATCAACGAAGCTTATCAATGCATATGTAAGTCTACTATTACCATTGCTTGACATGTTCTATCTGTGAGCTATGCTAATGGTTGGTATTTATCGACACAGACTACCGATGGCCAAAAGGATCCTTCTCAGATACAACCCGAGGCAGGACCTTCCACACCGATAGATCGAAATAAACGATCCGAAAGATCACCCCGAAGTAATGCGTCTACTCCAGAGAGGGAGCATGCTGCTATGACAAGAGTAAGGAACTTCGAAGATGTTAGATTTGGTGAATATCTGATTAAGACTTGGTATGTAAACTTTTCTTGCCGTTTATCGTGTTTATGTTTGGATTATCAAGCAAGTCGACAATTGACTGAATATGTTGGTCCTATAGGTATTACTCCCCTTATCCATTGCCCCTCGACGATCCATCTCATCCTCAAAATTCCCATACTCAAACACCTCAAGCTGAATCTTCTTCTTCAGCGAAGAAACGCAAATTAAATGCGAACGACAATCCGACACTAACCCCTGATCAAACGATATCCGGAATAGAGAATTCACATAGACCGCATTTGAAACATAGTAGAACGGTCAATGAGATGTATTCTGGAGTGGGGAAGGGCGGGGAAGGTGCCAGAGGTAGATTATGGGTTTGTGATGTGAGTAATCCCTCATACAATCCCACAGAATCTAACGTGATTGGACATCTGACATGATTGATATGTTACAGCTCTGCTTCAAGTACATGAAAACTAGGACAGGATGGGACAGGCATACGGTGAGTCGTTTTATGCCATGGACGACTTTTTCAAGGAAGAAGAAATCAGGAATTCATATATGATTTTGTTCTCATAGTCCTCTTGTACAATGCTACAACCACCCGGAAGGAAAGTCTACCAGAGAGGGAGTTACACAATATGGGAAGTGGACGGTGCGAATGCTACGGTGAGTTGATTGGGGATCATAACGCAATAGGAAGATTGTTTACTATAGTGTGATCAATGATGTTAGCTATATTGTCAGAATTTATCTTTGTTCGGTAAATTATTTATAGATCATAAAGTGAGTACGATCAATATTCCTTCTCGTAATCATTGATTGCTTGTTGCTTGGACTGATCCAATGATGATTTATCGGCGTATATAGTCAGTATTCTTTCATGTCGAAAATTTCCTATTTTACGTTCTGTGCGATGCGGCCACGAGTAGACGAGATCAGGTGATGGCTTTCTTTTCCAAGGTGAGTTTTATCTCATTAGACTTCACCTTGCTTCATTCTGGTTTGACTTCACTCCGCTTCAGCTTTCTTTGGTACATTAATTTCAATGACATCGTCTGAGCTGACCTGAACATGATATAGGAAAAAGTCTCATATGACGATTATAACTTGGCTTGTATAGTTACTTTCCCACCATTCCAGAACAGAGGGTTTGGTAAACTCTTAATTGAATTTAGTGAGTCCCTGCAATCCGATTCAGTCCTGAACAATCCACCCTTCTCACTCAATCATTCACTTCCTCACAACTCGCTCATGTGCTTTTGCTGACATATGATATGGTGTATATTGTTCGGGGCGATTCAGGCTATTACCTCACGAAACATCCATCCACTCGCCCCTCATCCCAATCACCAGGTACACCCGAAAGACCCTTGTCCGATCTGGGTTTAAAAGGATATACAGCATATTGGGTTTCAGTAATCTTACGATTCCTCCAAAACCTCTTAGCCGACTCGGAATCCTTCAAACCTCCTCATTTGAACGAATCGCCAACTAAATTAAAATCGCCAGTTAAGGCTAAAGTGAAGATCACCCCTGTTACACCGGTCAAGGAAGGTGAAGGAAGGGTATTGAGGGCACGTAAACCACTTGTGGACGAAGAGAAGGTCTTGGTGGGAGTGGGTGGGAAGAAAGATCAGAAGATGATGATTGTAGTTGATGGAATTGGTAAGTTTGCCTTTCATCTTCAATCATTGAATCGTGATCGTATTCGTATATTGATACATGTCATATTAAATCTGCTGTGTTATGTCACGTAGGGTTCACCAAAACACCTATACCAAACTATAAAGGCCAATATAGTATATCCCTCGATTTATCAACTATAGCGAAAAGTTGTCATCTCAGATTAGACGACGTCTCGTTCACTCTTTCCGAATTGGGTTTCTTAACACACCGAAGGAAAGTTCAAGCCATTCAGCCAAAAAAGAGATTGAGGAATGGGCATGGTCATGGCCATAGTGCTCTGAAGGGTGAGCTGGGAGAGGAGCAGGAGGACCAAGATGAAGAAGGTATAGACGAGCAAGAGGAGATAGGAGAAGAATGGAAAGACATCGAAATTGTCATAAGTAAAGAGATGGTTGATGAACAATGGAAGAAATGGAGAGTTAGAGATAAAGGGGTACTGCAAGATGAGTTTGTCCTGTTGTAGGTCTGGTTGTACAGGTAAAGAAAATACGATTACAAGTGTCAGTATGCAATATGTAGCAAGCAACTTGATCTGCAAGTATATAAGATTTAAGAACCCCGGCAGAAAACTCTTCACGGTCTGAAATCAGACTTTCATATGTATTTTGCTTACTCTGGTAGAACATTGGGTCAAATCTCACGATCCTATGAGCGATTCTCATGCGAGAGCGAGAATTAGTTCCAAAGGTGAATAATACGAGTATCACTTGAAACGATTATGGCAATACATTAATCCTGAAATCTATGTTCTACTTTCAATCTAAGCTCTTCATTTTATACTCGAAGAATGAAATACCTATACCTATCCCCATCCTACTTCCCACCACCAATAACCACCTTCTTCGTCCACCCTTCCTTCTCCCTTTCTACCTTTCACACCCTTCTTCCCTTCTCCTCTTACACCCAGTTTCAATCCCCTTTTCAATCCCAGACCCTCTCCTCGTAGCTCGATGTCTATCTGAGAATGGTCATCGGCCACAGCAGCAGCTTCTTGACGCTGTAATAAGGGTGAGTAAGTTGAGAGGGGTGGAAAATGCGTATCGATAGATGCTAGTTCGGGAGCGAACGTGGGTCGAAGTGGTGAGAGGATATGCTATATCATACAACGTCAGGATCAGTATTATTTCGAGACTGATGCGAAGAATGAGATTGACGCAACATTGGATTCATGTCCGTGTAGTAGGAAGACCGAAACTAGGACTCACGAAAGTTCCACCATTTTCGCCATTGTCATCAGGCAATCTCAAAGTCCAGCCAGCCACCATTCTCAAGAGTTTCGCATGAGTTTCATCATAAACGCAATCACTCGCCAAAACCAAATCAAACCCTTCTCTCCCTTCCGCCCCTTTACCGATAAACCTTGACATCTCCTCTTGACCTTCTTTTTCTTCTTGTGAATCGCCATTCTCCATAAAAGTGGGAAACGTCGTCCAATCCAATTTAGCTATATGTATACCTTCATCTACACCTACATCCGTAGTGGTCTTTAAATTCACATCTGGTGAACCTGGTATTTGCTTTATCTCAGGAGGGAAATTCAAATCAACACAGATCTTTAGATTATCCAACACGGTATCTAAGAAATCGGTAGCTACCACCAATCCTCTTGGTGAACCATCTTGTAAGCACTGCAGATCGAGGAGTTTCCGACACAGGATTGATAATAGTCCTGTACCAGCACCTAATTCTAACACCCTTATGCCCTTATTTTCCTCGGAAGGAGGCAAGAATAAACCGTAATCTGCTGGATTCAATGCTAATTTCCTACCTAGCAATATGGCTGATCCCCATGTCTGTACACCGACTGATAGATGGTCTGACATCGGAGCGTCATGGAGCAAGATTGGTAAATTTGCGTGTCTCTTTTTACTTTTCCGCGTGGAGGAGGTAGACTGAGTTTTGATCGAAGTTATCCCTGAGAATGTTGTAGACGCAGGTGAGATCAGATCGTCTTGGGCCGGGAAAGTAGTTGTGGGCGAAGGGGCTATGGTCTGACGATGGAATAGGTTTTTAGGAGATGTAGGTGAGGTAGAGAGCGATGAGAGGAACATGTTTGTTTCGGGAGATAAGTTTGGGTTGGGGGTCGTACGTGAATGCAAGGATGAGAGAGCTGGAGCGAGAGAGGGGTGAAGAGGGAATACTAGATGTCGGGTGAGGGATCCAGCGGCTGCAAGTGATAACGAGGTGAGATTAGCGCACGAGTTCCACCTGGAGGCAGATTGGTAAATCGTCTTTCGTCCTGATTTTAACGTTCAGACCATTGTTTGCGTGATAAAGAAACAGCATCGAGGTTGAAAATCCTGTCGGATGTCCCTAACTCACCGCTTGTTCCAGCCATCATAGCCAGCACGGCCGTAGCGTCCCTCAAGATCATTTCCACCTCTTTGACCTCCTCTATCTGCCCACCTTCATTCTCCTCCAACCAACCTTGCGATCGTCTCACAACGCCCCCTAGCCATTTCTCCGCCCACTCTCTTTCAAAAGGATCCAAGTGTTCTTGACTGTCCACGTCTCCTTGCTCCTCTCCATTGATCCCTTCCTCCTCTGAGGTGATCTCTTCCTCTAGTACTTCCAGTCCATTTCCAGCAGACTCGATGGGTACGTCAAGTCCCAGTCCAATACTTTCCATGGTCTCCACAAGCCCGGCAGAAAACCTTCGCTCCCTCTTTTGACTTCTTACGACCTTCTTCTCTGGCTCTTCATCCTCAAATACATCCGTCGATGTGAATCCTCCATGTATGGGTGGTAAGTACAACTCCTTGAGGATCGATATACGCGCGAGAATGTCGGCAGGGTGGAGGGGCGATAGGGTATGTTGTGAGCGAGGAAGGGGAGGAAGGAAGGATGAGGGGATTAGACCTGAGGAGGTCATTTTGGCTAACGGTTCAGAGCCTGCTGGCTGATATGGTGGACTGGGCTATGTACAGGTCGTCATGGACGTTGGATTGCTGACACAATATCTGAAGATGAACTGTTTGACGATAAATTTGGATGGACGAAGGGCAGCAAGTGATCGACAAAGTGGAGGCGGCGAATACACCAACCCATTCTTAAGTGGAGTGCGCATACAAACGCATGTCCATTCCTATTCCGGTTGCAACAACGACAACATCGTGGAATCATCGACTGGGACAACGATGATAGCAATAGAGCGATATACATCCTACTACTACTAAATAAACATCTTAATAACCTTCCCATCCCCTGTACTACCTTCTCTCTTTATCATCATGGTAAGCTGATACCCGTGTCACACTGTGAGAAAGGCTGACAGCTGGGAATTTATCGCAGGCCGACGTGAAAAGACCAACTTCGCCTGGGACACCAGGAGGTTCAAGTTCCTCTTTCGCTGTTGCTAGACCACATGGAGCCAATGCTGTCAGGTGCGTGATAGATGCTATTCAGTATGATAACCTGCGGAAGTGATGAGCTAACATGGGTGGATAACTTCTGCTCATTGCTCCTCCCTCTCTAAACTACAATTCTCGACCACCTCTCCCCCCCTCTTTGCTTTTGTCAATTCTCAACCAATCAATATTCACATGTTCTCAATCAAAATCATAGACGACGTGCTCCAGCTGCTGCCAGACCATCTTCCGCTCGAGCCGCAGGTGCAGGTGGATCGAGTAATACCATGTTGAAGCTCTATACGGACTCAGGAGAGGCAGGATTGAAAGTGTGAGTTTGTGACAAAATTATGCGCCATCTCTTGTTAAACATACCAGTACTGCAACCGTGCTCTCCTATACCACTTTGCTCAATCCATCTACAGACCTGAATGCTAAGTCTTGCCTCTATACAACACAGAGATCCATTCGTTGTTATCGTCTTATCACTCTCATTCATCGCCTCCATCTTCTTCCTCCATATCGCCGCCAAGATAGTACGAGCGTTCACCAAGTAATTCCACTACCTTCATCGACTTTACAGGAAGGTAGTAAGATAGAGATGTGGATGAGGTTATGGCACAAAATGCATCAATTGTAAATTCTCGATGAGTGATAATCGACAATATGTGAACAACCCGAGCCATAAATATTGCTTTCTAGTTTTTCCCTAGGATCGTTATCTCAACAATTACAAATTACTAAGCGGGGTGAGAAGGGGAAGGCAAAGATAGACTGGGCGGCGTGACTAATGACTTCCCTCCTTTGCTTTCCCCTTGAATCCAGGAAAGAACCTTTTCAATCTGTTCAACCTGGAATTGCCTTCGGTCGCTGCACTTTGCTCAGCGTATTCCTCATCAGCGGTGTCTGGAGGACTGGAATCATTGGTGCGGAGATCAATCATCGTTCGACTCATGGGGTTCAAAGAGTTGAAGAGAGGTATGCCAGGGGGCTGACCATCACTCTCCTCGTCACTAACACCGAAAGCAATATCAATATCGCAACCGTGACCAAACATTGGCAGAAATGCCAAAAAAGTCGTTTGAAAATACCCACTCAGAGACTTCTCCCACAACTTGGAATCCTCCGACCTCAGACTCTTTATTCTGAGCACTTTGCGACGGATAGTAATATTGTTGTTGGCATTGATATCCGGTCTGTCTTCCTGTGGCAGAAGCGCATAATCGCTCATACTCATCTTGAAACATTAATCTGGACCATTTGATTCTGATGGTACTTTTATAATTCGGTTTATCACCATTATACCAATCATCCAGATCATCATTGAAACCCCTCAAAGTCTCAGTCTTACCTTGACCTATCGTACCATGATGATAGGGTTCAGTTGGGATCCTAATTCCTTTTATAAACTCTTGGCCTCCCTCGTTCCGATCATTATCATGATGATGATGAGGAACCAAGAACTTTGTTATCAATTCAGCTTCCATCCAACGATTGTAATTACCTGACGGGAATTTAGCCTTCTCTTCGTCCGAGAGGAAACTTCCGATATTGTATTCACTTCGGTCTCGTTGCGATGGTCGAGGAGCATCTCGATAATTCGAATATCTCTGTGCTGAGCTATTACGGGCATTTAAATACCTCTGAGTCTCTTCAGCCGTTTGGGTGAAGCTCCAATATGGATGTAAATCCTTTTTATGACCAAATTGCCAAATTTCTTTCTCATCCTGATTCGAAAACCCATAACTGTGACCGAATGAATCTTTACCAGAAGGATCATAATGGTTGTTATATCGATCACATGAAATGGCTTTCATATAATCGAGATGAGAGGAATTGAAACTTTTAGCTCCATCTCTGTATAAGAAAACTTTCAATTGAGGATGCTCTTCTTTCTTATTGTAGGAATTTGAAATTTCTGATCCAGGTACTATATGAAAATCTCTATATCCACCTTTCTGGTCGAGATCTTCTTCAGATTTGATGAGATTAGAGTTGATATTTCCAGTTATATATTGATTTAAGAATCCAATTTCCTCTGAACTTTCCCTCTTCTGGTATTCCGGTCGGATATCATGCAAGTTTGCACTTTCTTCAGTTGGGCGTATCGAATGGATACGAATATCCCCTATGGTATAGCTTCTGATGGATATAGAAGGGTCGCCGCCTTTTGAGGGGTCTGAGGGCTTTATATGCCCATCAATAGTATTACAATCTTGCCACTCCACTTCAACGATACTGTCGAAATCTTTGTAGAGTGAGCCGTAGGCAGGTAATCCAGATGGCGATGTTACGCTCATGATGCTGGAAGATCAAAGTCTGATGAAGTAAAGCGCGCAGCCTTAACATCAAGCACTAAGTAAAGGATATATATACTGTATATGTAAGAGCTCATGGCTTATCTTCTGGCAAACCAGTGTCCTCTGCTACCCTTCGCAAGAAGCTGTACATCGTGAATGGTGTGAGTAGAGGTCTTCTCAACCTGAAGGTGACGTATTGATGGCACCTTAAGAAGAAAGTATAGGAAGAAGGACTGGTACTTCCTTTCACAGGTCCTGGACTTGCTTACACAGCCTGCGACCTCAGCTACAGTGATCGTCAATGCCAATTTGAGACGGGGATTCAGAGAAGCGACCGGGCGATCTGACACTGATTCTTTGCATCCTCAAATCAAAATGATGCTCAGAATATCAATATTGCACATAGGTACCATCTACGAGTGTTATAATCTCAGTAGTGTTAAATTCAAGGCATGGCCTACTTGTAGTGACCCAAATACTGTACTGTACTGAGTTTGGGATGGCCATAACATACCTTCCACTCTTTACTTGCTGCCCTAACTGAAAAAGTTATCAATCCAAATAGAAGATTTGCTTGGTGAGCTGCATACATTGACCGAGGTCTCTCCTGCTGCTCCATTGAAGGTTCAAGGGTAGTACTTACTGTACTCCACATCCATGTCAGGCTGAAATAACCTCGAACCTCTAATGGTAATTCTCGATTTATGAGTCGGAAGACTTGCATCCCGCCACCTGTCATATGTAGTGTCGAACAATCGATCTTGTTTTCTTTTTCCGATAGCATCAGAGAGAAAAGAAGTGTATTCTGTCGGTTTCCTCAAATAAAAGAACTTCTCATCCCCACTACTATCAGTCGGTCTGAAGAATTTGGTGGTATGTTCAATATTGACACCAACGGTTTTATCGAATCTCGAGTCGAGCAGGCTCAAGTTGACAATCTTCTTATAATTCTCATTTTCCTTTATCAGATCAGATCGTCCTCGATCCTCATACTCATCATTGTTCTCCTGATCAGCGTTAAAGATCTTCTGACAATACTCCAAAGAGTTGTTGATAGATGTGGGCAGAATGGATACCACGTTAGATTGCCACACTGTCGCTCTGCCCATACCATTATCAATGTCTTCATCCGTCGTGATCAGAGTCAAATAAGGGACTCTGTATATTGCAAAATCGTGCATAGCTGATTTTTGAGCGAAGACTTTCATATGATCGTGTCGCTCATAGTACGGTTCATTGTATGTGGCACATTCAGATCCAGGGATGACATAGAAATCTCTGAAAGGTCTTGTTTTCGTTCCCCCACCAGTCGGGTTGGTCACATCGATCGGATCATCAGATGTGTTGATGTAGTTGTTCAGGAACGATACGGTCTGTTTATCTTTTCCAGCTTTATGACCTGCTCGCCAATCATAAGGATCTACGTCAGGGGCAAGATCTTCGAATCTGTAAAATCGAAGTTTTCCCATGTCGGATGGTTCTTCTTCATTTTCATTAACATATTGAGGTCCTACTTGGTCTCTGATATCTCTCCAATATACGTTGACATCAAATTCAAACCCTTTACAGGGTCCTATGCATACGTCGCCGGTTCTGATATTAGAGATTCTATTCGTGTGGCTCGACTATATCTTTGTTCAACAGATACTCCTCGCTGGTCATATATCGAGCACGGGAAATTGCGTTATGGGAGGAAACATCCAAATTCGTGACCTTGGCTTGCCAAAGGTTCAATAGAGTATAATCGAATTGCATGTTTGGGAATCTGGCTGAGCTCGATCTGAGGTAGGACTTTTAGCAGGTCTTCATTTGTATACGATCTTTTCAAGCTACTAAGATCTTGCCACTTGACTTTCACTACGCTATCGTGTTCTTGACACAGACCTTGACGATGGCTTGGCTGGTCATACCAGCTCATTGTTATGAGTATGTAAGTGTGGTCAAATCACTGTCACGTTGCACGTTTGGAATTGTGATGTTGGAGGACCTTTTCTGAAGACAAATCAGAACGATGATTGGCAAGTATTTGTATGTATCTTACCAGTGCAAAATAACATAAGGAATTAGGTCTTCTTCCAAGATCCTCATTGTACAAAGGAGAGAGAAGCTTTACCCCACAGTACTATTTCTTGTTTGGGCAGTCTCTTTCTTCGAAGCTGCTGCTGCACTGCCTCAAATGTATCTAAACTCCCTTAGACCTCAATGTGATGTATATCGAAGGAAACTACACCACGGAGTTATCATGCGTATTTTTATGGTTTAGGGGTGGCGAACAGCTTCTCTCTTGCGATACAAGGACAGTCCAAAAGCAATACTGCCCTCCGTGACGCTGTCAGCGCGTACACACATACAGTCCGATGAATTGTCCTGAATCTACCGATCTCTCATCCTACGGATGCATGACATGGGATAATTCGTTCCTCCCTGATCAGTACATATTTCACATGTCATTTACAGCAGCATTCGAACATCTTATCGTTTCTCTGTTTCGTCAACATCGGCGGCAGTAGTACCCACTACCTCCCACCATCTCAGTTCCTCTGTCCACTCTATTGAATCTTCACCTTTAGCAGCTGGCCATCCCCCTTCTTGAGGTGCTTTGGTAGTCAGAGCCACGAAGGTTCCTCTTTCGGATGGATTTCTGGAATATAGCAAGGGTGTTTTCAACGATATATCCACGGAGACTTCCTTATCATCATTATCGGAAAGACCCAGATCTAAATTTCTCAAGTATATTTGACGAGTTTTATTTGCTGAGCTGTTAGTCTTCAACATAAGGCGAAGCATCTCTTTTCTCGTCTGGGGACTGATTGCGATATGCTTTATACTATGGGGGCCATCAGAAGATTCTCGGCTGAATAGTACTAATGGCTCGGTACTTCCATTTCTCAGACCTTTCTCACTTATATACCCTTCCCACTCGCCACTCTTTGCAACTTCAGAAGCTCGGAGTACACAGTGAAATTGATTTTCGAAGTTGATGTTGCCTTGATCATCCTTCAAAGCGCTTGATAATCTCTGAAAGGCTTGTATCACCTCCGCAGAGTTGTGCTCGGTAGGTATGCAGCTTGTGAATGACCATGTATGAGGTCCTCCAAGTGGTCTGTCAGGCACATAAGTCGAATTATGATAGGTTGTGGAGAGGTCGATAGTATGTTTGTAAGCGGGTGATCCTTGGAGGGATGATGTCTCGGACGAGGCGGAATGGTAATTCTGGGTTGACATTGTGAAAGTGTCGACAAAAACTATTACCTTACTAGAATCCTGTACCCAAGTAGTGTGTTTCGGTTACCTAAATATCTGCATATATGTGTGTTATGCCTTCATTGTGAGATATAGTCAATTTCTACCGTTTTATAAAGGATGATCGATATCCCTTCATCCACTGTACACCATATATGTGTTGTGGCGTTGCCACTCGTTGAGTCTCCCACGGTGTTCAGGGACTGGACTGTGAGATATATGAGCGCATTGATCGCCTTGAACATGACATGACGTGAATGAACTAGTCAACTGAAATGTTGAAACAAGAACAAGAACAATCATCTCTGGTTCATCTCAACATCCATTCGATCTTATTATCCTATTTTGAGATCCCTGATAATCATCACATCTACCAAGCTAAGAGAAACCCTGCGTGCGGCTCATAAAGTATATATACCCTCTCAGTAACCTACATCTCAAGCAAACTTTCATCCACTCAACTGCTTCAGCAATCAACAATTCCTTACATTCCTCCTTATCCTACTATCACATTCAAGATGGACGACGAAATGGATGATTATTCCTCTACTGGATCGGTCGGATCTTCATATTACTCCTACTCGTATTATAATCGATCATCTACACCTTCCACTCCCGTACGTCCGCCGCCGATTACGAAGTACGATATCAAGTTTGTTGAAGGTACTGGATCGAGTAGAGGGAAATGCATGTCAGTATCACTCTCCTTACTCTTTTGTCGAATTCAATCGTAAGGTATCGGTGAAACTGACGTGGTTCTGGTGGGGATACGGTAGCGATCTAGCATTCATCTTAGATTGTACAGGATCGATGCAGAAGTACATTAACTCTGTCAGAGATCATATAACCGGTATATGCGATATGATAAGAGGTGAAGAAGGTTTGAATGGTCCAGATGACCTTCAAGTTGCTGTGAGTCAGCTGCGTAAAGCATTTCCTTGCATTGCTTTGGATGTTTCAGCTGATAGCATTGTTGGATGGGTGAGGTTGTGAATTATCGGGATCATCCACCACAAGATTCCACTTATGTGTACAAGTTCCACCCTTTCACTTCTGATATACCTAAAGTACAGGAATACCTAAAAGGTCTTACAGGTAAGACGATTCCGCCTTCCTATCGTCCTGGGGTTCGGCTGACACGATTGACATGGGTAGCTTCGGGAGGAGGGGATGGACCGGAAGCTGTGACTGCAGGTATGGCAGCTACCTTGACTGAATTGGAATGGAGAAGAGAAGCGGCGAAGATGGTTGTGCTCATTGCGGATGCTCCTCCTCATGGTGAGCTATCTTAGCATGTCCTCATATTGAATGACCGCTAATCTGGTTTTTCAATAGGTATCGGCGAAGGTGGTGATCGTAAGTCCAGTGTGGTATATCAGAATAGGATAGAAAGCTGATATCCTTACAGAGATAAAGGGTGGAGATCCTGATGGTGAGTCAGCTTCATGCAAGTCGCAGTCGATCAATCAGTAGCTGATTCACCGTTCCATCAGGTCATGATCCCCTCGTTATTGCTCGTACGATGGCTCAAAATGGTATCACCTTTGTGAGTGTGCTGTGTCATCCACCTCATTCGCCTTGCTGATAAGATTTAATAGTTCATGGTAGCTTGTGAAGATACTCTCTCCGGATACAGTGTAAGCTTTTATGCTTGTTGTCTCCGCAATTCCCAAAGGTGACAATTAAACTAGCATGCCGTCGATTTCTTCCAAGCTATATGCAACATGACCTCCGGAGTGATGCTCCCTCTCACCACTGCGGATCTGCTGGCTACTACCATTGTCGGGAGTGTGTTGGAGAATATGGATATGGAGAGGCTGATAGCTGGTAAGCTTTTTCACAACGGTTTCATGCGCATGGTAGCTTATTTACATTCACATCACAGAAATCGGTGTTGAAGTCGCTCAGAGGATTAGACAGAAAGGAGAAACAATGGAATCGGTGGAGGAAGTCGCACAGTGAGTTGTTATCCCTATCCATACTATACAATGGGCCTAATCAACTGACATAATCCCATGTGTCCGCAGGGAACTACATGAACGTCTGCTATTGCGAAACGAGCAGACCAAACAGGTTCATCTACCGGAAGTTTACGCTGTCCACGAGAACGCCAAGAAGAATGTCTCGACTTGGATGAACGCGCAGTACATTGGTGATGCCGTACCGAACATCCTGCATGTAAGTGTCTACTTTTAGCAATATTTGATCGACGACTCCACGTTATTTGACGTGCGTCTTTGCTGATGTATATTTGGCGATGTAGGTACCTGGAAAACGGTTAACAGAGAAATTCCGACGTCAAAATTATTCAGCAGGATTCGGCTATGTTCCCGGAGGAAGACTTCCGCCACGTAAAGTATCTGCACCTATTTCATCCACAACCAGTAGTACTATCATATCCCCTGAGGTACCCCCTACACCATCATCACCTCCGACTGCAGGTTCCGCTGCCAGTCCACCTCGAAGGATCGTCAGTGATTTCAAGCCTTTCGGAGCTACTTCGCCTGATAAGTCGGCAGGAGGATTGTCGGTCTTTGGCGCACCGATGTTACCTACTGGACCAGGTGGAGGGATGTTCGGAAGTGCCGGGAAGACACCTTTGGTTAATGGTGGAATGAGAGGGAGCTCGATGGATGATGATGACGAAGATGACGAGGATGATGAGAGTGGGACGAGATTAAAGAAGGATAATATATCACTTGATCAGGTGCGTTATCGTGATCTCCTACTCATAGATACAAATACTTTTTGATCTCTTCAAGTGATCGATCAAACTAGCCAACGTGATCGAGGAGAGATAGGGTAGAATTGAATGCTGACCTTTGGGTGATGGATTCGTAGGCAAGAAGAATAGCTACTCAAGCTGTATTCCGGGCTGGTCGATTTTGAGATATCATATGACAGACCAACGACTCAAGGGATTGTATTGTGTATAAGATAGTAAATGTGAGGATAGACTGAATACGAAACGAATTCATATGACGATTTCTCATTGCTTTTCTTTTACCTTATTCTTCATCCATCAAGCATGAATTTCTTTTTTCACAATTTCTGATTGGTCTGGTCTCTTCCCAAATTACCAGTGTTCGCAAATTGCTGCTCAAACATTGAGATGAGCAAAAATAACCGTATGTTACGATATTACTTTAATGCAAGCTAATTGTTACAAACTTGCATACAGAGCATTATTCAAAGAGACGGATTCTCTTCTGGTGAATTCGTATGTGATGAACAGAGGATCTCTAACCTGTCTACTTCCTTGCGTATGTAACCTATATCAAACCAGATCAGCTCGATTCTAAATTTTCAATCAAATGTAGTAGTAAGATTGCCTGACTCACCTTCATCTTAGTCTCACCATCAATCTTGAAGTTATGCAATGCATCTTTAGCGACTGTCGCCGCATTCTCGTCTGCGAACTCGACGAAGGCAATATCCTTCTTGGCTGGGATGGTACGGATTTCAACCAATCCAGCGTGTCTGTAACATACCCCGAAATAAAGGTCAAGTCAGCGTGAAGTCGTCTTAGAGCGGGATTGACATTTTGACGTACACTTCGAAGACTTCTCTGAGATCGTCCGCCGTAGTTCCCTCAGGGAGGTTCTGGATGAACAATACGCTATTGGGTGGTAGGTATTCATCAGGCATTTGGAGACGCTGTTTCTTAGCTGGTGCAGCACCGGTTTCCTCTATAATATCAATAAGACAATCAATGTCAGCTTGAGCTTCAAGTGGTATGCTTATGAAGTAGAGAAAACCGTATTGGACAAAATGGTGACTTGTATATGGTAGGTAAAGGCGAAGGCGAACGTACCAGCTTTGAGTTTGGCTTGAGCTTTCTGTCGTAGTGGATTATCACGTCTCCTCTTTTCTACAACACGATAACAATAACAAGAGTATATCATCAGCTGAAGGAACTCCTTTCGGGGGACAGAGAAGGGAGACAGCTCACTCTTCTCTTCTAACCTCTTAGCCTTGTGTTCATCAAACTTCTCATCACCTTCTAATCTCTTGACTATACTATCTGATCGTCCACGGGCAAATGATATTTGCTATATACATACAAATCGTCAGTTCAGCCTCTGCGATGGTGTTACACACGTAAGGTGCCTTTATTCTATCTTCTGTGCTTGACGAGATCCATTCCAAATGTATGAAGTGTATGAGAACCAACTTACAATGGGTTTACCGTACAATGGAAATTCCGATACGTCCTTCCTCGCTTCATTTGCAGATTGGACATCTGGGAAACTTATGAATGCCTGACCTCTCATTCGGACGTTACGGTGAGCTATGACGGGTTGGAGTGGGCGGTAGGGCTTGAAGAGGGAATAGAGGGTTTCGGTTATGACTGTTTGGGAATGAAAATGAACATGATATTTAGTATAAGTAGACATGTAAAAGTATCCTCAAGGAAGAGAAGGATGGATATAAGGCTGACGAAGGTATATGAATGGAAGATGGCATATGAGGTCGCCAGTCATCCGCAATTGTACATATGTGAACGTGGGACATGAAACATGAGTGAAGGAAACAGACACATCGACTCACCTGGTATCCTAACTTTCTCATTCAGATTCTGCAAATACAGCGTCTCACACGCATCCTCAGGTATTTTTTCTCCTTCGTCCTCTTTCTCTTTCTCTTCCTGCTGGTCTTTACCTTTCGGCGTCATATCCACATCTCCATCTTGTTGCTGCTGGTCTTGAGGCGTTTCGGAAGGGATTTCGGATTGAGGTTGATCGGTCTCGATAGGTTGTGGGGGGGCTACTTCGGCCATTTTGGAGATGTTCTCGAATCGAGTGAGTGCAAGAGAGGGTCAGTCAGTCGCTAAGGGAGAGGAGTAGGAGAAGTTCGGGAGAAACAGCGGTATAAAGTATTGCTATGGTCAGATATGCTTTGGTAATGCTCTGTCACTTCGAGATGTATAAAGCTATCCTCCCAGATGCAAGCAAGGACCAGAAAGCGAGTCACTCGAATATTTCCTGATCCCATTTATTCCCATTTTATCCCAACTGCAATATAGTCACCCACAATCGGCATCCGGTCATAACCGGTGAGCCCAGTCAACCATCCAACATCAAGCAACAAATCATTTCCAGTCTGTTGCATGAGCGATCTCCATGAAGACCCTATTGATATAAATTCCATCTCCTCAGCCCTATCTTCGAGAGAACGCATCCTCAGCAATCATGGCCTCTTCAAACCCCCCTTTTCCATTGATCAAATCAGACAGAATCGATTCATCTATGGTATCGAAGAGGCATAGGTTGAATAATGATGCTGAGAGGATAGGAGTCTGTATGTCGGATATGGGTGTGTATCAGGTCTCTATGTAACGAAATTGAACATACTCTGACTTCCTTCTTGTTCCTTGGAACGATGTTGAATGTCGTAGCGGGTATGAAAGGTCTGGGTGTACATAAGGTGCGCATACCACCCAACGGAGAATCAACCGTGAGTCTTTACGTCCTTTTCAAACCCATTCCTTTATCTCTCATAACATCACGGTACTGTGATTGGTGAGAGGATGTTATTAATAAAGAATTGAATTATAGGAAATCCACTATCACCTCCAGGATTCCGAATGGCTCTACGTTCTATCCGGTACAGGTGTACTTCTACTCCAAGATGCAAGTGAATCTTTCGATACCTCCGACGATCCAAAGAATGGTCGAATAGTAGGACGAGTCACATCTCAATCTGGAGAAGCCAGTAGCAGCAATGTGAAGGAGCATGAGATTGCATCAGGGGATTTTATGGGATTCCAAGGCGGGGTGCTAGCTTCCAAATTTGCGCATTCGCTCAGAGCTGGACCGGACGGACTGGAGTATCTCATGGGAGGAACGAGGGAGAGGATCGATGTGTGTTGTTATCCCAGGTGAGTGATAGCGGCCGTGACACATCCAATTTCATGTTAAAGAAATCGAATGGTATGGCTGATAATTACCTTTCGTACCTGGTAGACTGGGGATCAGGGATGTTTTTGAGAAGACTTTGTAAATGAACAACACAGTCTGTATCTTGAAATGCATGCAGCGGTATGGAGCATCTATGTGGAGTGGGACCTCACTTGTATTACCATGCATTACAGTATATCTTATACTCATAGCAGTACTCTAGGATGTAATGTATCTGACCGTCACCTTTCACTTGGTTGGCTCATACCCCCTCGTGGTCCCGTTATTCAGGATGTTTATCTAATCTAGCGTAATTCAAGCACACGCTAAATCAGCGGATCCGATCACCCGCCCGCATCACCGAAGATAAGGTACGAGTACAGCATGGAGTACAGGTGTAGTTGAGTCAACCACAGTCCATACCCCGTGTCACAGATAGAAGATATATAATACATGCATAGGTTAGAAAGAATCAGCTTCATCCCCTCACCTATTCATCTATCGAGATCATCATTGATAAACTCTTATACTCGCATTCACCATGTCCAATTCATTCTTCAATAGTTCCTTTCCCAGCCATCCTCACCCTGTACTCAAAGCTGATGATATCGACAAAAGCATGTTTCCCATGCCTCATTGGAGGAACCCCAATGCTCTTAGAAAGACCACTTGTCTATCCGATAAAGGTATGTCCCGCCCTGCACTATCAGGATGTACACTGTGCATCGTCCTGACTTATGGTGGTACCGATGAAATAGTCGGAATGGCAAACACAGGTGTAGCCGTCCATAAATCATCAATAGGTCCAGGTATGGAATCTACCGTAAGTGTAAACTCGCACACACCTTTAGTAGAATAGGTTCGTCGTTGGACCAACCCGTTGTAATATGATTTAGGCAATTCACTATCACCTTTCTAACACGGAATGGATATACATCCTCTCCGGTTCAGCCATCCTCCAACTGGTCGACGCTTCTCTTCCAATCCTCAATCCTTTCCAGCCCGCTTCTTCAGGTCCAGAGGACGGAGAGGGTGAGAAGAAAGAACATAAAGTTGAAGAAGTAGCTGTCTCCCAGGGCGACTTTATCGGTTTTCCTGGAGGGGTAGGCGCGTCAAGATACGCTCATGGACTGAGAGCAGGGGAGGAGGGGTGCGAATATCTGGTGGGTGGGGATAGAGGTGGATCGGGTGTGACGCATTATCCTTTGTAAGTGATCCATGCAAATTGAAAAAGATTTACTGTGTCGTCGTTCGTCAGCTGATTGTACGATAATGGATGGCAGAGCAAATGCCTCGGATATTTGGGAAAGAAGTAAAGATGGGAAATTCACTGTTGCTTCTGCTCCCAATGGCTCTCAATAACCTGTAGACTCCTATGATCAATCGGGTCAATAGCATAAAGCAGAGGAGTAAACTATTTTGGAATGATACTCATTATGCAGTGAATCAGCACTACCATGGCTATATGATGTACGGTAATCGGTTCTTGAGAAGCTTCACTGATTGAGTCGTCTCCTGTTGGGAAATACTAATCGTCAAATCCCCAACGTCATCAAACTCCGCCAGTTGCCTCGTCAAAGGATCTTGCTGTCTGAGTTTGATCCGATCGATTTTAAACTCTCGACTCTCTATATATATGCATGTGCCCTTCCACTGAGATATGTTCTAGTTGATTAGCTCATCAGTCAATTCAAACTCCAAATACCATCAGTATGAGCGAAGATACAACGATAGATTGGCGATGGCAGGATGCCGTTCATGGTCAGTATTTGCTCTTTATGACATACTTACTGTGTTAGTGCTGATTATTGTACGTCAATGTCCCCGAACAGATCGGTTTTCTGGGGAATATGAGGATATTATCACTGATACCGCATATTCAGATGCTCTAATACCAGATAATTCTCAATTGACGGTATCCAGCCGAAATCAAACTACACGTACAGACATCCCTTTATGGGAAATACCAGAACTTACCGAAACGCTGGATCAATTGGCCAAAAAGGTTTTTGAAGATTCTAACAAAACGGTCGAATTTATCCCTCCTCCAAGTTGGACCATGCGAACATCCCCATCCAGGGAAAAATGTAGGTTCAAAACTCGTAGATCCGATCGAACAGGATATCTCTACCATACGACTTCATAGGAGACTCTCCAGATACATGGAGATGATTGCATAGAGTTGATGAATTCCTACAGACCTACCTTCAATTCAAGTCATCTACGAGCTATGATCAGATCCTTGCCTGACGAGTGGGTGGTAGAAAGTTATCTAGCTAAAGAAAGACATTTACCAATTAGAGATGCTTCAAATAAGATTTTGTCGGTCTTTGAAAGGAGTTTACTCTGGTCTGTACACTGGCATGCGCATCAGCTAAATATGGAAAAACCAACCGGGACTTTAAACTCGACTGAGTCTAAGAAAAGGATCGATAAGTCTTTGTTGATTGGGACCGCTGGTAAATTTATGGATAAGTGGAAAGGGACTGTCATAGATGAAAAAGTACTTACTATTGCTTCTTGTTGATCTTGTACGATGTATGGTATATCAAAAAAACCTCGGTCATACGGTAATGTCAATTCCCCTGGGGTATGCGTATCTGTCTGGGAAGTCGGACGTTTAGAGATCCTTTGTTGAGGGAAGCGTGAATTGTAAAGTATACTGCAGTCTAACTTTCTCCTCTTATGTTAGAAACCCCTCAGGACTTGTTCGAAGCGATCTGTGTGTGGCTGTGTCATTCCGATCCAAACGCCTTCGTGAGCACTGGGGGGCGTTCCCATGGAAGGCCTTCTCACATTGGTGTCTTTGTACATGCCGCTGTATTAGGGAGAACGAACAAGATCAATACTATTGTATATCAATTGGTGGTATAGAGCCATTCTGTGCTTGAGCGGATATATGTGCCGACATTTGTATCTATACATACAGTATATGAATTCTTTCAGGTACAATCATCGATATGAATAGGTCAACCAAGTACGCATATATCCTTCCCAAACGGGAAGAAGCGTCTTCAAGTCAAGTGAATGGAGAAGATACCGAGTGTAAGTGAATACCGTACGATTTACGCAACAGTATAAAGCCTTCGGATGTTGATGTGAGAATTGCTTGTTCTCTTTTCATATAGCTTCGCCCCTCTGTCCGTCTCACGGACCCCAATCCGAGTCACAATCTGAATCGTTACTTACTGAGATGTCCGACGTTGGTCTAGAGGAGTACGAATATCAATATGCGTATCAACCACCTGATGCAGGACTCAACTCGTTTCTTGTCTCTTCGCCTTCTTCACTCGAAGCTGAGTGCTGGGATTGGGATGAATTAGGTAAATCACTGAACCCCTATAGTGATGCTATGAACCCGTCAACCAGTTCTCAGAGTGATCTTGTGCTTCATCCGAGATTTCTACCTTCGACTATCACCCTACCGGATTTGGAGTTAGAAAAGTCGTCAGTATCTGGATTGTTCAGAGATGAGCTATACAATCTCAACGACAACGATGAGGATGAGTTTCCGAATGGTACGTCACCAGATTCTGTTCCTCCAGAGGATGTATTTCAAACACCTCATCTAAGTGGAATGAGCGTCTCCAATGGATTTCAATCGTTATACGATCCAACACCTTCCAGTCCAAGTAATCTCGAGATATACAAATTCGATCAAGTCGGACGACGACTCCGAAATGACCGTCTCAACCCAAATTTGAATAGAGAGTTGAAATGTTATATACAAGCCCCTTCTTGGGCTGCTGAACCTACCGGCGGAGGAGGTATGACTCGATATATGGCATCAAATTCAAAGACTTATGATTCGTCTAAACCAATTGCTACTTTTGACAACCAGTCCACGAATGGACAAGGGGAGATAAGTGTATCGAGTACAAACGGGTTAGGATGGTTGAATAGCCATAAAACGTATTACACCATTAATCTAAGTAAACAATTCGCTTTGAAGAAATACCGTTCAGTCTCAGGCTCAACAGAGAAGACAAGGATGGATAGATCATCAACTCTCGCTCCGGTGATTACTACCGCTCTTTCATGGTCTCTCACTAGGTTCTTACAAGTTCATTGTCCGCCATTTGGAGAGGATGAACAGTGGACAGGTGAGAGGCTGGATGATCAGATTGATAGTGTTCGACCGATACTTTATCTCGGTACGGCGAGGATATTGGAAGCTTGGAATGAAGTTAGGATAAATGACGAGGAATTGATCGTTTCTAAAATTGATGGGAAGAACGTCGATGCTAGTAGGAGAGTAGCGAGAGGAAAGGCTGAGGGAAGGTATGTACCTACTAAGAGATCGATATTGTATGAGGATGATCAGAAAGCGAAAAAAGGGGAGGAGCAGGGGAAGGGGAAGGATGAAATGGAAGTGAGTTGATTAAAGTGCATGCAGATATTACGGCTGTGGAAATGAAAACAAATTAGCAAATGTCGGTTCTGCTTCCGAAAGTGACACACACTCAAAGAGATGTCTAGAAGAGATCCGAGCTCACACTTGTGCTACGGATAGATATATGACCGCAACATTATTTGTCTCCCTTCAAGCCATCCAATACACTATTCGGTCTCGTCCTGTCACTGTCCAGTTTGTCCCTTCTCAGCTTCTATCCTTTTCATCTTCCTCTCCACCACACTCCTTATAGGACATGCCGTACTTTTACTCTCATCATCGTTCGTAGTCTCGTACATCTTCTGACAACATCTGTATAACGCTTCGACATAGGATGAACAGGCTGATTCGTTATAGTTGTTCTTAGTCAGACATGACTGGATCGCACATGCTATTCATTGGAATGTTCAGCATTTTAAGGACCAGGCACACTAGGCTGAAGCGTACTGACCTTCCTCTTGACAGTCTTGAGGGGCTGGCATGGTTATTGAGGGTTGTAGAAGATGTATGGAACAATCGTTGTTGATACCTGTTGCTGACTTGCATTCTGCAGCTAGATGGACGTCATGGCTCGTTGTTCGGAGGACTTCATTCCACTTTCCCACGATGGCACACCCTCCTTGTAGATCTACCAGTGACCTTTTCGTCGTGAGTGGAATCCGTCTCTCTGCCTGGTATCAAAATGCATCCACCAGATCCACATGAGTAGCATACAGGGAGCTCGAGAAGGATACATGGTAATTGCATATGACATAAATATCGTTCGTGTAAAGTCATAAAAATCGTTATCAAAAATCGTTACTTCTTCTGATCTTATCCATCCCACCCCATCCCATTGGAATCTTGATTCTCCTATCATCTACTTCTTCCCTTTTCTACTACGCTCATACTCTTCTTCTATACATTTCCTAGTATAACATACCATCACCAACCTTTTCTGATCTTGCCTTCCATCAGCTTGTGAAGCAGGAGGTACGACATAATGATGTAGGAGATTACCCAACGGTACCACCAGTACATTTCCCGTACTTATCTCTACATCCAGGTGCAACTGCGGGAACCTGAGCGTGCTGTTCGGTCCATTCAATTGAACGATAATCGAAGGTAAATTATCGCTATGAGTCTCTTCAATATGTGGATAGGTCATATGTGGATAGGTCGGGATGAGATTTTCGATTAAACCTATATTGATCGTTGTAGCTAATCCACCGTATTTTAGTTTAGCCGTATTGTTGCTCATTCCATTATTGTTATTTTTATAGATGGTTAGGTGTTTCTGCATTTGCGTAAAAGCAAAGTGATTTATAGTTTGACATCTATTCACCGATTTCGGTTCGAGCGACAATGAGTTGGGTTTTCACTCTAGTCAGGACCATTCGGATATATCCATAATTCAATTTCGTCATTGGACATTCAACATTCTGAATTATATCTTCGATACTATTATATCCTATCGGACCGATATTGTATCCTTTGATTTTGTGATTGGACAGATAACCAAATTCGAATCCACCTCTGGTCAATACTTCTCGATACTTGTTGTTATCCGTATGTGTATTTCCACTTATACTTGTGTGGTCACCCTGACATCCATTTCCTATCTTACTTAAAGAACATAAGATCCCTTTCAATTCTTCTGACTTTATCAACCCTATCAACCTGATCGCATGATAGTTGAATCCTAATCCTGGTCTATCACATCTTACACCGACATTGGTTTGATGATCGACAATCAGTATTCTCCTAGGTATTTTCAGGTTTAGTAGGTCGACGGTAAGACAAGTTATGAGGTAGATGATATTCTCGGTACATTTGGAATTTAACAATTTCTCACTCGTAGGGTCATTCGGATCGTCCCTTTTGAGTAGATTGAAGAAATATCGTAGATTTATAGGTACCTCTTCTGGTTCGGTAACGCGGCTGGTATCGATTGAATGAACGAGATCCATCACTTTTCGGACGAATAGTCCATCTTGCAGTAAGAACTGGTCCCGAGCAGCTCGTTTTTGCTTCTTCGTCAAAGCTGCTGGATCTGGCCGCTCGCCTCGTCGAGGACCAGTCTGTATAGGGGGTGGTAGAGAGTTCATAGGGTTGGACATGAGTCTGGGTTCTTAGAGGGAGGGGGTTGGTCGGATGGGAGTGTGTGATTGGAGTATGCCATGATGCCTGATCCCGTCCGGTCAGGTGTATTGTCGGGATGATCAATTATGTAGTAACATCCTGAGGGCAAGGATCGTCATGTGTGACTTGCCGACATGTGTGGGTATATATACGTTACGAGTATGGTGCGATGTGAAAGCAAGCGCTTCAGCATTGATCACTGGTTCTTGGGAACATGTACGAACATTCCCTCCCGTTTAGTTTCCCACGGCTGTCATGTTCATGTCCATGTCCATGTCCGGTGTGATCGGTCTAATCCGTTGCAGCTCTGACGTGATTCACCACTGACGAAATCACCATAAACACTCTCCATTTTCCATCCAATCTCTAAGCTCTATCCTTCTCAGACACCATATAGTTCACCAGAACAACCAGTCACGATGTCCGATATTTACTCCTACACCGTGAGTCCCAGCCTAGCCTGAAACACCCCCTCTCCTTCAAACCCGTCCATCTCGTTGATGAGGTCGGCAATATTCAGGTCGAACTCCCCAAATCATCAATCGCCTTGTCCGATCTCAAGGATAAGACTTTGTTGTTTGTCAACGTAGCGAGCAAGTGTGGTGCGTTTCATTTTACTACCTCTTGGCGTATAGCTCTCCATGATGTTGATGTATATCCTGTATATAGGTCTTACTCCTCAATACAAAGATCTTCAAGCTCTCCATGAGAAGTACGGTGATAAAGGATTAGTCATCATCGGATTCCCATGTAATCAGGTAAGTAGAAATACATGCCTCGCTCTGTTTTCTGAATCTTTCATAAACGGCCATCTAGTCATCACAAATCATATGGCTGACTCTACATGCAATAGTTCAAAGCTCAAGAACCAGGAACCGATGATGAGGTCTTACAATTCTGTCAATTGAATTACGGTGTAACTTTCCCAATTGCTAAAAAGGTCAGTCACGTCCTTGTCTCGTTGAAGTAGATATATCAGCTGACATATCGATCACCTATTTGATACATCCAGGCCGACGTTAACGGACCTGAGACTCAACCAATCTGGAAATACTTGAAAGAAAACTCTCAACCCCCTGTGGAGAACATTGATTGGGTGAGTGCTTCCCTCACTCACATCACATTGATGATGCTGTTCGGAGTGCTGACGATATTGTATTCAGAACTTCTCCAAGTTCCTCGTCAAGGATGGAAAGATCACTTGGTTCCCTGCTAGAAGTAGCAAAGTTGTGAGTTTCAACGAGCTCCACCCGATCTTCTTCTTCAGTCAAGCAGCCCAACTGATCGTATGTACTTTCAACTTCCAGGCCGACGTCGAAGCAGCTTTATAAAAATCGAATGAGAGCACCGCTAAGTAGAAGAAAATATGTTACAACGGATGCATAGAATATCTGCCAGGAATCGCAATGAATAACAAGCTTCCAATATCACATCACATCTAAAAGAACTCCTATCCTTCCATTTTACTTACGGTCGGCGCCCTGTCTTAAGCCTTTCTTCTCTTGCTAGTACTCAGCCCTTGCCTGATCCGATCTGCCTGATTTGAATCCTTTGGATGATGATGTAAACTCCTACCATTGACCGCAAACTGCCAACCTGCCCAAGCGTACAGAACTTTCTCAGTCAGGCTTCTCATCCCTTCTTCACTTCTCTGATCTTTCAATTGTGATTTTGTCCATTGGGGCTGTTGATCCTGTTCAGTCAAGCTGTGAAAAAGGAAATCACCAACTTGTAAGAGACCTCTATGAATTGTTCCAACAACGTCTCTACCCCTTTGTATCATGGTCGTTTTCCCTGGTTTGATTTTGAAGATGTCTTCAAACACCATTCATCAACTAGGTCATGCAAACTACCTTTTTTAGGTTCGTACGTAATAAGCCAGTCTAACGCTTCTGATCTGTTGATGATCAGATTTCCTGAGTCTGAAAGTTCACAAACTGTATCTTCGTCTTTCGTGGCGAATTTACTGTAGGCGAACCGTCCTCCAGCTGTACGGGCGCAAATGGGAGCCCATCCAGGGGGGTGGAATGAGCTCGTTGGTGGTTGACTTACAACTGTCTCGAAGGGCTTCGGCAAATGCAGACAATGACATTCCAGTCTTATACACCGTATCATGTTGAGATTCTTGAAAGACCCCTGAGCTCGCAGCGCCCTGGGACGAGTCAGCATCCTGTTGGGTCAGGGATGATACTTGATAGTTACGCTCATTGTCACCTTCCAAAATGATAGGATCATCCTCCTCGCCTGCAAAAGGCTCAAAGCTACGCTTGCTACTTACCACAGCCTGCATTGAGGGTTTACAGTCAACCTTTCTTCATTCGATATCTACGATGCAAGGGTTTAGAAAGACAACCCTTCATTTCGATATGTCTTTGCCTTATGGCTGTTGTAAAACTGTGGGATATATGATGTAGACCATGGAGAAACCACTCTTACCCGGTATGCACAAGTCCAAGAAAGGTTGTGAAAAGCAAAGAAAAAGAGCAGCAGTGCATCCATTGAGGATCAAAGGTGTTTCTGCCAAATATTTTCAGACAGTGTACCAACGATCAACATACAGGTCTTTTACTGAAGGTTAGCAGTCGATTAGCTGTCATGGCAATTCTCATCCAATATTCAGTGAATTCTTGATGCGATTCGACAGAGTAGGGAGTAAATGTAAATGTCATATTCATACATTTTATACTAGACATACAACACGATTTTGATATATAATTTACAAACCCATCTCCCACTCTACACCTACAACCTCCTCATTCAAACCTATACAATCGTTCTCACATCCAAATACCATGATATTTCCCCATTCCATCTCCGTCTCATCATTGCCGTCGGCGTTACCAGCTTTTATCTTTTGGGCCAATTCTTGTAATTCCTTCTTCCTTTCTTCTTCCGTCAATTTCTCTTGACCATTCTTCTTATCTCCTCCTTGACCAGTAGTAGATATCGTATCGGGTTTCAATAAGGATATCAAATATGGGGTCAATTGCAATTCGAATGTTCTTTTGCCTCCACATCCTTCACATCGCTTGATGACCTTCTCGTCAATCGTATACAACGAATTGACATCTAATTCTTGATTCTTGCCTAGAGGCTTTTCACATCCTGGAAAGAGTTTTCGAGTGATAGGTGATTGAGAGGAATAAGGTAAAGGGATACCACCGAAATCGTATCGGAGAACTTGTTTTAATCCTCCGTCGCTTCCTTCCAACCTTTTCACAAAGCCTTGGAAGACTTCGTCGACTTTTTGAGAGAATAGTCTTTCTAAATTGTCATCCATCATTACACCTTTTAGCTCTTCATCTGCGTTCTCATCGTCATCATTTGAAGATTCGTACTCCACTTCGTCGGGTGGTGGAAGGTACTCGTCGATGGTCGTCAGGTACTGTGCAGGCTGATAAGCTGGTATAGGCGGTGAAAATGTGGTGGGTGAGGAAGAAGGGGATATGGATAATTTAGAGAGGTCTGCGGCGGTTGAGTCTATTGAAGCTGGAGCAGGAGCAGTGGAAATGGATGTCGGTGCGAAAGGATTGGATGGGGCAGCACCGAAAAGTGGTTGAGCCGAACCAAAGAGAGCAGAACCATTCGGCTGATCGTCGGTCGAGAGCTGTATCCAAATATCGAGTATATAAGCTTTGCACTATTTTTGCCAAAAACAGTACTCATTAACTTACCGTAAAAGGATTCTTCCTTGCCTTTTCTCTCTCTTTCTCGGCTTCAGCTTCGGCGGCTTTCCTCTTTTCTTCTACATCCTTGACGTACTCCTCGTTCCGTATCGAAGCTCTGAAAGCTCTTATACTATTATCATTCAGCATAATCAGCGATAACTCTTTAAGAACGAAGTCGATGCATAGCTCACCTTCCATCTTTCTTCTGGCAACCGGCTTTCGAACAAGCGAATACATACACTGTCCTATCGTTCTCGCCATTTTCCAGAGGGCAATACACCTGCGCAAGAAGGGGTATAGACTTCTTACAGACTTTACAGGTGATGTCTTTCGGTATCTGTGCGGTATTGGGCAAAGGTGGGAAAGTAGGGTAACCACCTATCAACGATATCGTATGTGATCGTAGATCCGAGTGATCTGGTGGTATCGTCCCGTCCGGTAAAGCCAGTAAGACGTTTGTATACCCCTCAGAGAGAGACGAGGAGGATGAGCCGGCGGGTGAAGATGGGGACATTGTATGTGTATGTGTAAATGAGGCAACTGAATAACTAGATGTAGCCTAGACCTAAAAATACGAAAAAAAAGAATGGCTATTACCACATCAAGGACATCAGCTTCCACCAGGAAATAACTTTGAGAGGTAGGTAGAGGAAATGCGTTTGATCCAAAAAGATATTGTATCAGAAATAAAGTCGCCAAACTAGTAATAAGACTCGGCATCGTCCCTCTTCTCCATCCCCCCGACCCTTCATCCATTATGAACCTTCTTCCACACGAGGACCGATTCGCCCCATTCAGAACGAATAGGACGAACCGATCGGGAAGAAGAATGAATATAGGAAAATCGAAAGAAAGGAGACAGAGGGATTAGGTCTCGTCATCGGTTTCATCATTTAAAATTCTTTGGATCAAACGAGTAGAATTGTTCATTGCTCCAAAAAAAAGAGAAGATATGAAATGAGGGAGAGCGGTACTTACGAGACGAGATCGTAAGATCGTTAACTTGAAATCATATGTATGACATTGGTATATTTCACTTCAATGGGTGGGTGAATGAAGTGAAAGAAGAAAGATGAGTGCGCAAAATTTTGGTATCAACTACTGATCGTTGTTCAACTTTTTTTTGGAGATGAAGCGAGAGTGATAAGATGAATCAAATCCACGTCATTGCACAATTGTTTCGCTGGATCAACTCGATGCATCACGCTCAGCTCACGCACGCATCTCTAACGATCAAACATCCTCCATCAATGCTTGTGCTCATGGGAACATCAAAAGTACAGTAAGCTTGAGCCCATACATTCAATGGATCCTAATCAAAGTTTCATGAATCCCATCAAATCAAATCAGATCAAAACAAATCAGATCAAATCGACACACAAAACTTCCATCACTTCCATCACTTCCTCTAGCCCATCACCATCAAACATAACGTTACTGATCGTGCTTTTAACTTTTATCATCCTTTCGATCTTTCTTTCCATGCTGATCATCGAGAATTGAGGGTACGAAGTGTACAAAATCAATTAAGCATATGATACCCTCATGGACCGTGTGTTTTTTTTTTTTTTTGGTTGTTACGATCACTGAGTAGTTCCCAGGAGGATCTCTCAGGAGGACAGAAGACTTGTGATACCTTGCTGAAAAGGGTTAGTCATGAACTGCAATGCATCGCACTGTGTATGACCGGAATTTGAAGTGACTTGTACGGTACCAAGTATATGTGTACAGTGAGTATCACTTGGTTATAAATATGCTAACTTACCCTTGCATCATGTAGGACTAATCAGTTTTGCCGAATCGCCAGATCTATCTGTCTCTTTCCTTCCATCGGATAAGGATGAGGATGACGAATCATCCTCGAGGCGAACTGTTCATATTCTAGACTACTGACATATGATGTCTGACCGTATCATCATACCATCGAGGGGAATGTTGTATCGATCCACTAGGTGATTCACTATACCAGGAACAACCTGTTAACATTTCGACCCCACCCCACTCAATCGTTGAAACGTGTTTTCCCACTTTTTGTTCACCATCAAGGATCAAGGATCCAGGTCGGTGCGCGTGGGAATGGAGAAGAGTGTTGATTATCTCGGAGATCAAGTATATGCTACATCTCCGGATGAAATTGATTCCATCTCACTAGTTTACTAAAACATCAGAAGAAGATCCCTTTGACAAACAATTCAACAATGAATAGAATTAATTATGGATGGAAACAAGAATGGGAACCGAAGTACCTTTTTTTCCATCGTTCCTCAGAGTGGGGAAAAGAATGATGGACGATGAACCATTGTCGATGATGGATCTGATGATTTGGACGAGATGGGAACGGAATGATTGTCAATGATTGGATTCATGGAAAAGGAAGTGGGGGATAAGCATGAAAATGTGAACACGAAATGGATATGAACATAAATATCGAATTATTAATTTCCCATGTAAAGTTATCTAACCCTTCTTCTCCCTCTCACAGAGATTTCTCCTATCAAACCAACTTCGAATACTACATCATCTCAGCATTTCCCCAATACTCAACTAGACGTAATTCCTTTATGACGAATAACAACACTCCTCGGCTCCTGCCCCAGATCCAACCTGGCTCTTCAGCCAATCTGCTTCCCTCGACTCCCCCATTCCGCTTCTCCCATATCCGTGACCTTACTCACAGTAGGAGATCACGAAATCAACATTCCGAACCTCGACCACCACGTCGAGATCAACCGTCCTCCGAGCCTGATCACTTGGTAGCATCACGGACCAAGTCTTCACAGGATCCTTGCCTTCCTGGTCCTTCTGTCTTGCAGTCTTTCTCGGCTTCCACCTCTTCGTCCGAGACCAAAGACAAGAAGAAGAACAAGAGAAAGGCGGAACAGGGTCAAGGGGAAGAGCAAGGCCAGAAGGAGAGGAGTAAGAGGCGGAGAGGAGAGTGTCACTGTGAGTCCAGTTGGGGATACCGTCTTCTCCCGCTTATAGTTTAACTTTTCTCTTTGTACTGAGCGAGGCTGACGTTATCATATTGTTAGACAAGAGGACAGTGGAAAAGCCTCGTGGACCTCCATCTTGGCTCCTTAGAAGCAAACCAGCTTCCGTACATCCCCCACTGCCTCCTCTCCCGAATGCTGCCAACGCTTCTTCAACCTCACATTCCCGCATTCCGATCATCCCTAATCCTAGTCCGATGATCATACCGACCAATCCTAAGATATTATCACCTTCTGTACCAGCCAGCGACTCACTCTTCCTGTCGCCCAGTCATCCACTTGGTCCGACCTCACATCCTGATCAACTGGATTCGACACCCTTATGGTCGATTCAACCATCCATCCCCTCGTCCTCGTCTTCATCCTCATATTCCAATCCATTAGCCACCATTCCCTTTGTAAGTGATGATAGAATTATGCGGATGGGCGACGCAGGAAATTTCGGAGGAAGAAGGTCGAGTGAGCTTTCCAGGGAAACCTTGGTCAGTGATGGATATCCGATCTACACAAGGATGGAAGATACCGTGAGTATCAACTTTCCTACCTTGGTGACGAAGCGGATATGCTAATATGTCATGTGTGGAAGAAGTACGAGATATTGCAATCGGCACAAGCAACCCCTTCTGGAGACCCGCTGTCCACCTTACCTAGCTCCTCTCAAACTTCCTTTACGTCTTCTACCCCATCTTCTTTCGCCTCGACATCCTGAGCAGCCTACAAGGCTACATACAATGCCCCTAATCATCTTGTGGATATATCGTATGTCCATGTTTTCTCCTTTCTCTTTGGAGTGATGTACTCATCGCTGATCATTGTACATTGCACATAGATATTATCATCCTGCTATTCCCTTCTACGAAGCCAGGTCTTCATACACTTCCAACCCATTAATGACTTCTGGAGAGTCATCAGATCCAACCACAATGTCGATGACTCAGAGATATCCAGGTGGAAGATTTTTGAAATACAGTTGATTGGATCGCGTTGTGCCTGATTTGTATTGGACTGGACATCGATTTATAGGGTCTTGTTTTTCCTTCTATATCCTCATAACAATTAGAGAATGTATTTCACAGTACTTGCAACGAATACCGGCGGTAAGAAGCGGACACCCCGTTTTTGTCCTTTCCTTGAAACGCCATCTTGCCCTGGTAGCATATGACATACGACACAGGATGCAGGACACCGCTCAAACGCTTAAACGCTTATGCTTAAAGTGTTATTTCATCCGCGCCTGTCTTTTCCCCTTGTGTCGAATCAATACAGTTTTGATAACAATCAAGGCTGTGCAAGTGTAAGGAATATCCTTGGCGATGCTCGTATCCATCCCGTTATGTGACATGAGATGACATGTGAGGTCTCCCATCTGCACTGTGTGTATACATTGGGGAAAGGGTGAAGGTGTATCTGTGCGGGTGAACAAAGGATAGAGGTGAGGTGAGGGTAAAGGTCCTTTGGAGAAGGATCGAGGAATACGTATGTACTGTACAGTCGAACACTGCAATCTACCTTTCTATCAACTTATCATAATCACTGTGACTTTCTGATTCATCTATGAGAGTCAAATAATACATCCTGCTCTATAGTTCATATACTATACCACCTCAGCCCATTCGTATCAAGAGGTAGCAGAACATACGATACCATATCTCGCACAATGTCATCGCAACAACAGCGATATTCGATCGTACCAGGATTCGGTCCAGCAGCATCTCAATCACAGGGAGAACCAGAAGGGAGATATACAGATTATCCAGATGTCACGATGGGGAATGGAAGAAGTTCAGGATTTGGTGAGTTTCTCGTTTGTTGATGTTTCAGAACTGCTAGGGGAGTTACCAAGTTACCATCACGACTGGGCTGGTTGTGATCGGATATCAAAGAGTCGCCAAGTGATGGTAGATACCACCTACATACTCCCTTGTTGGATCCTGTATATCAATGAGATGAGCCAAGATATTATTAATCGTCGCTTCTTCCTTGGCTTGCATCGATTGACCCACTTGAGGAAAGCTGTGCTGACCTCTCTTGCTTTCTGTTTTACAACTCTCCTTTAATGAATTTCATCAACGGCTGGATCGTTTTATCTGTCAATCCGTATTTTTCTTTTCACCATCATTCCCTTTCGCTGATCCAACTGGTCATTCGGATGAACGGTTGACTGCCAGATTTCGATAATTTTGGAGACGCAAGGTATCCTACAGTGAGCGATCTTCTCCTCCACTCAAACTCTACGCTGCCCGTCAAGCTCTCAGTCCGGATTCTAAAGACCTATACTCATACTTATCGTTCATAGCCTCATCTGCTCAATAACGACGGACGATCTCCTTCTCACACTTCCTCATCATACAAAGACCTACCCTCGCCTCCTCACAGATCACGTTCTTCACTTGGTATCCCAGCCGCCGTCGCAACAGGAGCAGGAGCGACCATGCCATTGATGAGCGAGAGTACTGGTACGGCTCGACCGTTCGCCGCCGACTATGCAAGACAGAATATCCCTTCTGAAGAATACTATCCAATGACAGATAAGTCGGAGGGGTTCACTCAGACTAGTCCTAGAGGAAGAGGTGGAAAGAGGAAATGGTTTATCATTGGTGGGATTGTGGGAGTATTGGCGTTGATAGGTATAATTGTGGGAGTGGTGGTTAGTCAAGTCAACAAAAACAACAACAACGATAGCAATTCTTCGAATAGTAGTAATAGTGGGAGTGGGAATTCGACGACGACGATTAAGAATGAGAATGATCCGAGTGATTTCGATAAAGATTCGAGATTACATCAGTCTTTTTGGGGGTTCGCTTATACACCTCAGGTGAGTAGTTTCGTGGTTAACAAACAGTCAAGTCGTGGTATTGATGATGTCTATCGGGAGGATGTAGATGTACTGATCATGGATTCTGTTTCAATTGCCGTATAGGACGCTCTGTTACCTTGGTGTGGTGCTTCTCAGAATAATGTCACGAGGGACATCCAGGTAGGTTTGGCAGATCTGGGATGGGAGTCGCAGCTGATCTTTTCATTTGGATATTGCTCATTCCTCTCCACTATATCAGTTGTTATCCCAATTGACAACTAGATTGAGGCTATACGGAGCAAATTGTAATCAATCTGCGCTGGTGTTACAAGCTATTCAAGATACCAAGGTGGATATGACCGTCTGGCTGGGTATTTGTAAGTGATCATCTTTCGCAGGATAATGCGAAAGATCGTCCTGGTATACTGATCTGTGCACGATGTGGTCCGAACTTAGATGTCGATTCAAACGAAGAAGCATATAATGATCAGGTGAAAGCGGTTGAAGATGCTCTAAAGACGTATGGAACAGATCATGTATCAGGGGTAAGTCTAGCGTTGTTGTCCTCGATTCTACCGATTATTGTATCCTTGTCGCTTGATTAGGAGTTTTGCAATGCTTCTGGTGAAGAATATGGACGGTTGACTGATATAAAGTGTGGATATAGATAACAGTCGGAAACGAGTATATCCTCAATACCGCTGGTACCGACTCCACCACTTCATCTATATACCTCTCAGCATCTAAGACTATAACAGATAAGATAACAGAGGTCAAGAGTGCTATCGCTGGATTAGGGTTAAGTAAAACCTTACCTGTTGGAACGAGTGATGCAGGTAGTGTGATGAGTAAGACGTTGGGTGAGGGGATTGATTACTTTATGGCTAATGTTCATCCGTGAGTACAGTATCACATGCTTCTTGCTATATAACCAAAACTTCGAGCGATCCATGAAAATCGATTGATTGCTGATTGTGGTACATACAATATAGATGGTTTGGATCAGTATCAATCGATGACGCAGCTCAATGGACCTGGGACTTCTTCCAGGAATTCGATGTTGAACCTGCATCTTTGGCATCTAACAAACCCGATGTTTACATCGCCGAGACCGGATGGCCTACCGAGTCGATGAATGCGACCGAATCGAACAGTGGATTTGGTGGTCCGAAAGGTGAAGCTAGTCTGGCCAACTTGCAGAGTGAGTGGATCTGTGTCGATATGTATCGCACTAGGCTTGAGAGAGAGCCCACACATGAATGGACTGAGCTGAGTACGAATTTGGTTATGAAATTAGCTTTCCTTGATACCTACGTCTGTCAAGCAAATGCCAATGGCACAGAGTATTTCTAGCGAGTGATTCTCATACATGAAATCTTTGTTGCCAGCAAACCTTATTGATGGTATGATTCTTGTTCTGACAGTTTCGAAGCTTTCGATGAACCCTGGAAGGCGTGAGTTGATAGTTGTCTATTGTTATTACCAATGTTTATAAATGCTGAGAGTTTTACATCCCCTTGCGTAAATAGCCAATATGGTGGTGTCGAGCCGTTCTGGGGTTTATTCGATAAAGATCGTACATTGAAGGATGTCACCATTCCAACTTGCTCATGATCAGGTGTTCAGGTGGAGTAAAATTCTTTTGATACGTTAGGAAAAGGGAAGAAGGCAGATCCAATTTGTACAATAACCAAATCGGTGCGGTCCTTCTGGACGGACGTTCTTCCCCTGTTTTTCCTTTTCACCGTGATCAGGTGTGTATCGTGTGTATGTAATTTGTACGGTTTACTTATGGACCATGGACAGTATCGTGGTAATTCCATAACATCATGCATGTACAGTACTCGTAATTGTTGTCGATGTCGCTTTTCCCGATCTGACACCGGCTACTCGTAGGGCTTGATTTCCCCCGAGGTTTGTCCGTGGCGCAGTATCGGATTAGCCCGACTAGAGCGCACGGTTAGAGCTCGGGCCTTTTTCTCAGTGTTGGACAGTGAGATGTTGTCATAACGAGTGATTTTTATTAGCCGAAGTGGGCAACAGGATAGACTATAAAGAGATTATGATAGGTAGCTGAGTTGGGGCTAGATTATAGATAGAGGATATTTTATGGTTTCTCTCTCTATAACTATATACATATTCTACGACTGCCTTTGCTAGATAGCTTACTATCATACATCCGTATCGAGGCTCTTACTCGTTATCGATATATCAGATTGAATCGTACCACGATGAGTTCAACTACGACGACCACCACTCTCACATCTACCGGAGGAGAGTCAACGGGTATATTGAAATTGAGAGGACATGAAGAAGATCATTTCCCAGAACTGAAAACTAAAGGTGTGAGTGATCCTTCTTGTTCATCTCGATACCCTCCGAGGAGTCGTATGATATTGGTCGATGTAAATGATATCGTAATGTAAACATACTCGTATATTGACTTTTGAATATTCTAATCGTTATAGTGGACAGTAGTAAAGAATGTGATTCCACCTTCAAAAGCAAGGGAATATGAAGATAGAGCGTATAGATGGTTGGAAAGTTTCGGTAAAGGTTTTGATAAGGATGATAGGAGTACTTGGAAACCTGATAATTTACCTTGGTTTTCAAAGTGAGTAATGTGATTCTTACTGGTATATGATAATAACCTCGCTGATTTGTTTCTTTTTCTGGTGTGTTCTCTGATCAGAGGTGGTTTGTTTAACAGACATGGAGCAGCTCACGAACAATGGGCGTGGGATATAAGATCTGAAGAAGGGATTATAGATGCTTTTGCTAAGATTTGGGGAACGGATGAATTGTTGGTTTCGTATGGTCAGTCTGGACATCCAAACATCTCCTGAGTCAGTCGGACAAAGTCAGACTCACTGATTTTGTCTGCTGTTGGTATTACGTGTAGACGGAGTGAACGTATCTCTTCCTTTCAAAAATGAAGATCTAGGTGATAGAGGTGAACCATGGCCTCATGTCGATCAAAGTCCAAATAGGACAGGTAAAGAATGTATTCAAGGTATAGCCAATTTGGTCAGTTGAGTTAGACTATCAACTTTTATACCTTTTGTCTGAACGTCAATTCAGTTATCACATCTCGAATCAAGTTCTGATATTTGGGTGATGTTGGCATAGGCACCAAACGGACCTAAAGACGGTGGATTGATGATCCTCGACGGTTCTTTCCCACTATACAACCAATATTTCGCAGAACATCAACACCTGAAACCCTCTGATGGATGGGATTGGAGAGATTCATATTCTTATCCTGAAGAGACCCTTCAGTGGTTTTACGACAAGGGATGTAAATGGGTCAAAATAGAGGCTGGACCGGGAGATTTGATCCTGTGGGATAGTAGGACTGTACATTATGGGGCGCATGCGGAGGGTGATAGACCTAGGGTGGCTACTTGTAAGTCGAACTCTACCATCTAACATTTGGTTCAATTGACTAGGCTTGGCTTGGACTGGATTGGACGATGATGATATATTTGAGTTGGAACTGATATGTGTCGAAAAGATGTCTGCTATAAGCCTGCTGAGGGGATTAGTCCCGAGAGGATGGAATTGAGAAAGACTGCTCTGGAGGACTACTCAGGTACAGTAAGTTGACTGTTCATCACAAGATAGGGTATAAAATTGCACAAACCTGGGTATGCTGATTATGCTTGACGTCAGTCTCACGACCCTATCAATTTCCGATTGACCGGTACCAACGTCACTGGACCTTTATCACCAGACGAGAAACAACTGCCTAAACAACCTGCCGTCTTATCTGAGAGAGCTAAAAAACTGGCTGGTATTGTAGCTTACTAATTGGGATAGAGGGGTTGGTTGTACTGCATTGTAGATTGGTTGTTGAGGTCCTAGGGTGTGTAGCGAGTGATCCCGGATCCTGTCGAGTTTGATTCATTTTGGTAGATGGGAATTGCTATGGATTTTTCGCTGTGGACAGGATAGGTTCGATCGCCTACATACACTTTTGGACAGATAATATTCATAATACATTTATAATTTTCTGACAATACAGTACAATGACGATGTCAATATATATTTATAGCGATACTCTTGGGATTGTTCGATGATAACTAATGATTAGTTTTGGGATTGTCACCCGTAATGGCATCTCTGACACCAGCCGCAGCGTTGGAGATACTTTCTCCAACTTGGTTCAAGATCCCTCCTGCTCCTGATGAGTCGTTTCCTGGAGTAACGAAATCTCTAGCTTGTTGAGTGGTTGATTTAGTTTTGTTTGGTTGGACGTGGGATGCACCTCTATAATGTATAATGGACCAAAGCAAGGATAACAATCAGTAAGATGTAATTCCATCAATGGTAAGATTCAGTAACAAAGTATATAGCCCATGTAGTCGAGTGAAGTAGGAAGAAGACCAAGCACTCACTTGTCTAATTGTTGTTGAGCTTGTTCACCCAAACTTTGTTCACCAGATGGTTTCAATGCGTTGGATAAAGAGTCGGAAGTTCCTTGTCGACCTGCATCGTGTCCGTGGGCGTTTCCTGTCCAACTGATCAGACGAAATATGAGATTAGTATTGGTGGCGAATGAGAGACTATGGTATTGTTGTACATCATGCTATGAAGATGGATGGTATTATATTGTATGAGAGATTACTCACTCTCTTACACCACTTTCGACATTCTCTTTAGCTTTGTCTGCGTCGGATTTGAAGAAATCGGGAGTAAGGTTCTGCTTAGCTAGTAACATATAAATATACCAGATCAGCCTCGCGTTGATCTCTTCCTTCGATGGACTGTAGAGGAGATACAGTGTTATGGTATGGTAACGGAATGATAACTTACCAGCTTCAGTGTTGGTTTGTCCTAAAGTCATCTTTGGTTATGTCGAGAAAGTATATATCAAGTTAAGTTGAGATCCAGTTTGTGATATTGGAAAGAAAAGGAGGAAGAGGAATTGTCGCTCAAAGTGATAGAGTTTATATACCTTTTCTCAACAGGATTCTGACTCGACCTCTCGAGTCTGTGATGAGATGTCGACAATGATATCGGTATTGACAAATGACGTCTGTTGACGTATTACAAAGGAAGGAATGCAAGATATCTCGAATCGCCATGACGGACTTGGTGAGGTTAGAGGTAAGAGATGCAAGGTTGAAAGGAGGTCAAGTGATACAATAGGATTTAGTTTTGAGTCCACTCAAAGGGGTCTGTGACATCTGAGGAAAGGGCTACCATCCCCTGTTAGACGAAAGTTCTGTTACTGTACTAGCTTTGATGGGAGTACTGCACCGAGCGCGTGTATCCGACTTGTGGAAGACGAAAGGCTGCACGGTGTTGACGAGGTATGAGGTCTATCAGAAGATGCATACAACATTGTTTCGGTATATCGTACAGCGGTGATACAGGCTAATAGAGAGAGTTGTACACTTGACAATTACAAGCTACACAGTAAAGTCAGCTAATGTGAGGTTTGGGTTCATGAGATGATGATGGGACGAAAAAGAGGAACATACCATAGTATAAAATGATGATTATGGCTGTCAGGTTGATTTTGACTTCTTGTCCCCCTTCTTCTTCTTTGCGCTCTCGCCTATCTGGTCCGTTGCGTTACTCTTACTCTTACTCTTACTCTTCTTCTTTTCTTTAGGCTCTTCGACATCTCCTGTGTCTTCCCGTTTGCGCTTCTTGTCCGTCCCTCCCGACGTCTGATCTTCTTCGCCCTGAACAATTTGTGCTTCACCAGTCTCATCTTTCCTTGATCTATCTTTCTTCTTCTTCTTTTTCTCACTCTTGGGTTTTATATTCTCTGTTACATCCTCTTTTTCTCCTTCCACCATCCTTCCCTTCCCATTTTCCTTCTCAGCTTTTCGTCTCGCTTTCTCAGCTTTCCTAATCCTTCTTTCCTCCTTAGACTCTTTCTCTTTCTCTTTGCCTTTTCCTTTAATTTTGTTCTTCTCTTTCAGATCCTTCTTTTCCTCCTTATCCAATTTAGTCATATTCAACCTCGATGGTCCAGCAGTAATCAATGAATCTTCAACTTCCTCAACTTCTTTAGGGGTATTCGTCCCACTTGGTGCCTCCTCCTCGTCGTCATCGTTGGACTCCTTGATATGTAATACCATTCCTCTGAAGAATCTCGAGTATAAACCCCTCCTTGCCAATTCCCTTCCAGCTCGAGCAGTAGCGTTAATTGATAGCTTCGGTTTCTTCGTCGTTACTCCTTGAGGATTAGATATGATGTTTCCCTTTTGATCTGCTTGGATTGGTGCAGGAGCCCATGATGAACTTGATGGGCCGGGGGAGGATGATGGGGATGGAGAGAACAGGGAGGCGGCTGTTGCTGCGAAGATACTACAATTCAACGACTGTCAGTAACATGATACAGTCATGGTTTAGTTGAAATCAGGAGAAGATGTGGACGTGGACATGGACACAGACGTTGAGATGGATATTCATGATTGATGATGTTGACACTCACTGATCCCAGAATGGTACGGCCTCGTCACGATCTCTACCAATACCTGATAGTGTTTTCTTTTGAACCACGGCTAGTGGTTTGATCGCATGACCATGTTTGAGAGCTGGTGGAGGGGGAATCAGTGATCATGTCCGAGCCATAAATACATGTATCTCAACCAAGATAGGCTTGAGATACGGAACAACTGACTATGACACGACCGCTCCGCCTGACGAGCAGACAGGAGAGGATGAGAGGGGGAGGTGCGTCACTTACCAGTACCTTTGCCTTTCCAGCCGTGTTTGTGTAGGTGAGCAGCTGGGTCGAACTTTGGTTTCTTGTGCACTGCGACCATCATATGGGATTATGAGGGATGTATACAGTCCACTTGATGAGTTGATAGTGAATTCACGAATAAAGTAACAACAAAGACGAAGATGGCATCAAGTGGACCTGCTGGTTTCTGAAATTTACGCTTACGATGAGCCTGATAAAGGGGGTATCACCTGATAACCTTTGTGGTAGATAAGCTATCAGGCACACCTCTGGTCATCGATGAACATGAGATTCTTCCTTCGCGTTGATTGTTGGAAATGTTCAGATATATATCCTCATTCATTCACTTACTCTTTCTCATCGCCTCAAAACACCTCAGAAGTCTTCATCAAAATGTCTCAATCACACGCCGAGGCATCCTCTTCCACTCATCTTCAGTCCAATGGCCATATAACAGAAGGTGAGCTACCAACCTTCCCTTGAACACCGAGCATCCAGCTGATACTCCTTACCTGCCAGACGAAGCCTCTTTGTACGATCGTCAAATCCGATTATGGGGTCTAGAAGCTCAGAATCGGTGCGTAGCTACGTATCGATAAGGGTAGTATACTTGTCAGAGCTGAAAGTGGATCTCTCTATAGAATGCGATCATCCACAGTTCTAATTCTGAATCTGAGAGGTCTAGCCCACGAAACGATCAAGAATTTGGTCCTAGCTGGTATAGGTAGACTTATCGTCGCTGATGATAGTGAGGTCTCAGAGGAGGACTTAGGTACTGGTTTCTTGTTTAGAGAGGAAGAAGGTGCCGTAGGACAGAATGTCAGTTGATCTTCCTCTAGCTGATCGAATGTCGATTTGAGCTGATGTTATATATGGAAAATAGAGGACGAAAGCAGCTTTACCTCAAATATCATCACTTAACCCACTTGTATCTCTCACAACGCTTGAAAGTCTCTCTCCATTCGTAGGAGGTAGTGAAAGTGAGATTGTAAATCTGTTAAGGAAAGAAAAAGTAGATGTGGTCGTGGCTTGTGATTTACCCAAAACACAACTAGTGGGTTAACTCCCTTGTATATCATACTCTTCGAAGCAGTAATGCCAGACGAGATCATTTTCTGTTGTTGATTGCTTTGATAGGAAATCATCGATGAAGCATCTAGAAAAGCCGGAACAATGTTTTACGCAGCTGGAACATATGGTTTCTACGGTTATGTGTTTGCTGATTTGGGTGAATCGTACGAATACGTTTACAAGTGAGTGAAAGTGGTCCCCTCTACTGGCAGCGCATTAAATCCTTACGGGGAATTACTCAAGTGGAATTTTCATTTCGAGAAGAACGCTGAATCCCTTTTCGTCTTCTCTGAATTGCTTCGTATAGTCAAAAACCAACTCCTGAGAATCCATCGCCTGGTCTAGCCAAGAAGACCTTATCCTACTCTTCCTTCACCCAGGCATTGTCACCTACAAATTGGAATCAACCTGCTAAGGAGGCTGAAGCTGGAGGGAGTCCTTATAGAGGTTTGACGAAGAATGAGACGAAGAATGCTGCTCCAGGTGTGATCTTGGGATTATTATGTGAGTGATGCGCTCTTCCATATCTAGCACGGTCATCATCAGCCATTTCATCGATCATGGAAATATGATTATCCGGACATAGCTAATTCCTTGTTTAGCTCTCTGGGAATACGAACAGAAGAATGGAAATCTACCATTAGGAGGTGAAGGTCAAATAAGTGACATTACAGAAATAGCAGAACGATTAAGAGTCGAGTTGGGAGTAAATCCTAAGGTGGTGCCGTCGGTTGATAAGGATATGATAGAGTGAGTCAACCGACGAGACAAATGGTTTGCCCGCCTGAGCTTCGTACTGATCTGTGTTTTGTTACAGACACCTCGCTTCTCATTCCACACACTTCTTCCCAGCGACATTAGCGGTCCTAGGAGGATTACTAGCGCAGGACGTACTTCGTGCGCTGAGTAGGAAAGATCGTCCGATAGTCAATATGTTATCGGTGGATACGATGGGTGGAGTGGGGGTAGTGGGCAGATGGGCGATGGGAGATGGAGTGGATGCTTAGTCGTTCTAGTTGATCTCAACGACATTTTAAATGTAGATTGAGTGAGGCCATGATAATTCATGAATACATATGTAATATAATACAACATGATCATGTAACTAGTGAAAAATAGCCCATCTCATGCCTCGTCTTACTTCGTTTCAGCTGGGCTCTTACTTTCCCTTCTTCGCATAGGATCTGCTGGATGTGATCTTGGATGGATCGTGACTATGGCGAGTGATGTCGATCCTGGTATTCCGGGAAAGTAGAGATCCCCAAATCAATTCAAATACAGGTGCTTGACTCGGGACGGTCGAGAAGACATGATTTAAATTGATATTGTGTTGTTGTTATTTCCTTCGTTTGTTAAGATGGAGTTATCCGTCATCTTCAATGTGACCGTTTATAATTTGATCGTCTGGAGCAACACCTTTCTTCTCATCATCATCATTCGTACTTGTAGTTGCATTTGCAGTCTGTGGTTTCTCGATACGCCTGCGTGGAAATAAACCACCAATAAAGGTCAGACGGAATCGATACAATAAAAGGAAAGGATGGACAATAGACATACCATGTTTCATGATGTTTGATACCGACTCTAATCAATTCGTTTACGAATACCGGATCTGCCAGTCGTTCTCTGAATAAGGAGGATTGAAGGAGTGTAAGGTAGATTAGGGATGTTGGGTAGCTAAGGTGATTTATATGATCAGTGAGCATAGGTTGGTCGATATTCATAAAGGATGTTCAGAATTTTTATTCAGTCATATAAAGAGGTGTATGTCGGACATTTGTATATTATGATGTCAAGGACTGGATAGAAGAAGGAGGATATTGATAATAGAGCAACAGCTTACACGATGAACTTGACATATTGAGGTTTTCTCCAATATTCCAAATACTTCAAGTAATTTATGAAAGTCTCTTTACCGAAATACCCTTGAGTAGCTAGAGAATGGAGATATTGAGGGTTCGAAAGACATTGGATGAACTAATTCCATCGATGCGCTTGTCAGTACATGGAATGTTAAGATGATTAGAAAAGATGGTGGACACACTTCTAGCTCCGCTTGAAATCTGATCAGATTTTCTTCCTGCTCCCTTGATCGTGGTGGTATCGATCCGTCGGGTAGAGTTGGTGGAGGTAAAATTGTGGGATGTTGCTGCATTTTGTTGTCTGTATGGTCATTCTCATGTGTAGAGAACCAACTGACTTGTCCATGGTATCGTTATGAATCCTCTTCAACGGTTGATTGAGCTAGAGGATGATCCACGGAGATACGCTCAATCTCCGTCTTCCCGCGTAATGATCGTGACTGCCTTTCCTCAACCCCTCTCTCTACACTTATTCATCTTCCCAACCTTCCAATATCCTTCTTCTTCGTGGCATACTCCATCCCTATCCAAAACAAAGCTGAGTCAAAGTTGATCATACTTCCAAGGCATCGTGCCGTACTCACTGAAAAGATGGAAGACCTCCTGCGAGCAGTTATTGACCAACCTACCGAACTGACTATCATGGACCAAGTCCGACTCGCTACCGTACGTCCACGTCTATGTCTGTTCACCTTCTCAAATCATACCAACTTGGCCACTTGACTAACGGTGATTACTCAGGCTATGACAATGTATAGAATAAAGCCTAGTCACATGACCATGCAAGGTGAATACTACTTTGGTCACCACTGATAAGCTAACTTGATGGTCTCATTGGGTTTGGTACCGATTTGACTGATACATTGATACAGAGTTCCTCTATCAGTGTCGACAACAGATACGAGTTAGACAAGCTCAATCTAATTCGGAGGCGAACCCTTATAAGCCTGTTGAAGAAAACGATGATTTGAGGATGGTGATTGGAATGATGAGGGAAGAGATCAGTTCGATGCAAAGGGAAATGAGGAAGATGAAAGATATGAAAGAGGAAGTACAAAATGTCAACGAGCAAGGTATGTTTCATTGCAGTATGTATGAATCTTGAATCTGCTACTGACACATGTATACTGTCTTGAAGGCCCTTATCATAGAAAGATGGATGAGGGAAGATCGAAGAAAAACAACAAGAGCGTTTGATCGGTTGTCTAATTTGAACCAGTGAGTCTCCTTGGCCATACTGTATATCTGTATTCTGAACTTGTCCAATGTAGTCTTTACAGCACCCTATGGTCTCGTGCTTGGACTGATGAACAACATCTCAATCACAAATTATGTTTATCAGAATCCTATCACACATCCCTTTTCATATGATGATATGACAACAGTAATGGCACTTCACGCGTACTGATATATTACATCAAGATCACCATCGCAAAAATGCAATCTGAATAATCTCAATTGTTGACTCATTTCAATCCCTATGTCTATGTCTATATCTACGTTTATATCTATGCACAATATCACCGTCTAATTCAGATCTTCGCCAAACGGAACTAAAAAATGGTTTCTCCCTATCCAGATAGATAGTGTAAGCTGCGTCGATCTATGGATGACTTCTCCTCCTTCTCCTTCTTTTCGCTTTCCCACCAGTGCCACCCGTCGTAATTGTTTCATCCAGTTTAATCTGGCCTGCTACACCCTTACTCTTCGAAGCAGCCTCAGCCAAACCATCTTCGTCCTTCTGATCCTGCCTTGTCACTCCCTTATCAACTATACGGAGGATACTGCTCATCCATAGATAATCGTCCATCCCTGCTCTCTTGTTATGATGGCCTGAAGAAGCTGGATGGGTTGAATGTGAGTGGTTGCCAACGAAATTAGGTGTAGGCGTACTGTTGGGTGCCTTGTGGGATATAGATGATGCAATTGGGGTGTTGGTGGAGGATGATGTGAAGGATAAATCCGTGGGAGTTGGCTGACCCATTACTAGCGGAATGAGGAATAGTATGAATGTTGGAAGGTAGACCATTTGACTCGTTTGGGATGTGTGAGGTGATTTGGGCAAAAATGATAGGATGTAAAGATCGTGTAAACTACGATAATCGTATGAGACGGGCCGCTTGATTGATGGTTCTGTTGTGCAAAGATAATCAAGTAGGCAAGATCTTTTGTCTTTATCGATATCGGACTTGACGGTATATAACTTCGATACAGCAGATGATGAGCTTTTTGGTGATTTGTATGTTGGTATGTTCGTTTGTACTTTGGACATTTTCAATTCCTTTCATAGCACAGTAAGCTATATATACCTTTGTTGTTGATTTAACATGGCCATCGCTGATGAGTAATATACCTTTCATATCCGTGTCTCAAACGATTCCAGCAGATTCTCAATTCAAGTTCAGGTGCTGATGAGAATAGCAAAGAATGGAAAGTATAATAGTTCACTCATGTTACTGGCTCAAACAATGGACGAAAATGGTTAAAGGAATAAAGTAGTTAACGTTCGATTTTGTCCGTCGAGAAGTGTTTTGGATGATATCAGATCCTGATATGGCTCGGAATCGGTAACCCTCAGTGGTGTAGTGGTCTGAAACATTTTTAGCTCAGAGCTTTAGCTCATGGTCAGCATCCTCCAGATCTCAACGTAGAGGGAAATGATACCTCATGTGAGACATTCTACCTGTCTTAGATGGTTTGAATCAAGTATTGAATTGAACTGAACCGAGTTTCTGTACAGCTAAGCATAGAATGTGAAACAAAAATACCTTTCCATTTTTGAAAAGCCAAAGTCATCAAAAGCAAGTCGTCAAAGATGAGATCTTCCTGATGGACCAAAAAGAATTTAGTCTGACAAGCGAGATCAACCGTTAGGCAAATGAATGAGGATTATCGAGCGTATATCCTCGCACCCGGATCAAGTTGTCAAATTGACCAGAGTCGAGTAGCTTCTGCGATGAACTATCCATTTTTCAGTCTGCCCCACTCATGTGACCTGATCTATCCATTGGCATCTCTTCCTTTCAAGGTACTAGCCCAATTTCGGTGATGCCACAGTACTCCCTTTTTTGCCACCCAAAGTGTCCGTTTCCCTCCACTTTGAATCTTCGAATCGATCAGAAATGAAAACAAAGCAACAAAGCAATAAACCTCTCGTTCCTTTCGTTCTTTCTCCTTTGTTTAAATGCATTACCGCCATACCTTTCCCATCTCACCACCATGCCCATACCGATATCCACCTCAGATGAAGAGTGTGATCTATTCCCCACACTCACTCGCCAGCAGATCGAGGCCGCTCGGACATCTTCATGGTATGATACCTTTGAAGATATAACTTTTGATAGTACCGTCATTGATCTATCGGAATTAGGAGAGGAGGAGGAGTTCTTGCATGTAAGCTTCTACTTTGAGATCTGCAACACATGTATGGTGTTATGTGATGCTGATCTTCAGGTTGTGGCTCCTATAGTGGCTTGAAGCCGATTCGATATTCTTACCTGAAGGGAGTGAAGGGTGAGATTCCAAACCTACAATCACATCTTTCCGGATATACAAATCATAGATATCTATACTGATATCATCTGTATATGTGTAGTCGATATGCTCCCGAGTCATCTACCTCATCCACTCGTCGACGATCATCTTCGAATGCCTCATCGTACAGCTCATCGTCCAGCTCATCGTCCGACGCACCTGTCTACCACCTACCCAAATTGAATGCAGCTATACGGCAGGTTATAGAGAAATATGATGGTTTGGTATTCCCTAAACTCAATTGGACTGCCCCAAAGGTATGTACCTCTGCCCACCCTACTGTTTCGGCCCTTCATACACTTTCATCAGCATAGACATCCACTCAAGACGCTAATGTGCATTCTCCGCATTTTAGGACGCAGCGTTCATACTTCCGCAAACATCTTCCGGCCCCTTACACTGTACTTCCCCCTCGGACGTATACCTCTTACTAAAATCCAGCGACTTCATATCTCATGACCTTGATCCCTCAAGAGCCTATCTTGGTTGTTCTCCGGACCCACAGGGAGAAGGGAGTGGGAGTGTAAGAAAACCAAAATTGGAGTTGGTCCTAAAACGGTTTCAGGATATAAATCCTTCAAGGGAGGTTAGATGTTTTGTAAGGAATAATACATTCATAGGTCAGTTGGTTGCTGACTGAACAGGCCTCTCATGGACTATCTAAGCTGACTGATAATGATTGCGATGTGTAGGTGTAACACAGAGGGACAATGTATTCTACGATCACCTCAAAAATGAGGATACCAGACTCAAAATTTGTGATACGGTAAGAGCATTCTGGGAAGATGAGATAAGAGAGAATTATATGAATGGTGAAGCTGTTGATTGTAAGTTGCCATCGTCCACCTTACATACAGCAATTGATTAGGTTCTGATCTTTGCATCAGACATATTTGATCTATACCTTTCACCGAATTTCGATTCAGCCCAAATAATAGATTTTCAACCTTATCGATCATCAGTCGATCCCTTGTTGTTCACTTATGAAGAATTGTTATCGATATTCAACTCTTCGACCCAACCTCTGCAAGAAAGCGAAAATGCAAGGAGAAGTAGATTACCGATATTCAAAATTATCGATTCGAAAGCACACCCTTCGGCCAGTAGGAACGCACCGACGTATCAATCTAATATGATGCCACTGGAGATGATTGAATTGAGTCAGGGGAGGAATATGCAGGAGTTCAAAGATGCTTGGGATGAGGCTGTTGCGCAGGGTATGGCTGAGTGATCAGCCTTGTGAGCGGTTTATCGAATGCATGAAGTATTGATATGCAGTTTACAGTATAGATGTGCAATATCAATCAATCTTTCTTCACCTTCTCCACGATTACACCTCCAACACTAATACTCTCCACATCACTACACGGAACAGCGAGGTGGGCATGGTCCTTGTTCGATGGTGGGTCAGGTAAAGCATCTAAGAAAGCTGGTATGAAACCATTAAGTTATGATGTAATGCACATCTAGTGCTGTTACTATCTGATGAGCTATAGATTGATTACTTGCCATTACTGACCACACATATGCGATGGATTGGCATGGTGACACCAAATTTACGGGCACCATTGAGGGCGCATGACTTACCCCTTCTCCTGGTCTGATCCTTCAGCAGATCGGAAGGTGATTTTCAGTCCACCTGCTTCGTGAGCTAAATCATGGAACACAATCTGATCAGCTCGGATGATTGGAGATGGAATTGGATTTGAAGGTGTTGTGCATACTGGATGATATCACTTGTAATTGAGTGGACATCTTTACTGTACTATTGTCGAAATCGGTTGATTGAATATAGAATGCAATCTGATCATTGAAATGACCCAACTCATCGAGTCAGTCCAGATCAAAACGTATTCATACTATCCATCAATCAAATTCTTTGTTCAATGTACCTCAAAGTATAAAGTATATCGTACAAAGCAACGATCTGTAAATGGATATACAATAATGATCGACCAGACTATGAAAGGATATAGTCGCAGATAGATCGTCTAGGGGATGTGGTTTTGGGCAAGATCAATGATAAAACAGCAGATCATGTATCCAGGAGGTCATATCATTCAAGCAAGCTATGTACTCAAGAACAGCTGTGTGTATATGATCAGTCTCATAGATGCATGAAACCGCCGTTTAGACAATGGATAATCCTCGTAGCTATGATGGTAATTGCTCAATCAGGAATTAGGACATACTATACAGTATCGTAATTTGAGGATCTTTTGTGAATTTATAGATAGAGGTATAAATGACAGTACATCCTCCCGTGATCATCTCCAGGATACAATGCGCCGACAGTACGTTCCTACTACTGTAAAACACAGAAGACAGTCTGTTGTGCCCAAAATTCTCGACTTATCTTCGCCGCCCTCGGCGCTTCTATAAACAGATTTCGAAGGACCTTATCACATAAACGTGGATAGACCGAGACCGAAGCACCTGAAGGGTTTGTTTACTGTACAAGCTGCATAGCTATAAGTACGGGTATACATGTAGTATGTTGCATACAGTATGAACTACTGGCATCGACATCACTTGGTTTACTATGACCTAACAGACAGAAACGCTGCATCAATTCCTCTAAATCGATGTCTCTATCGAACCTCAAAGTACTCGTGTGCGGGGCGTCCATCGCAGGACCCACCACGGCCTACTGGCTAGCTCGGGCCGGAGCTAGCGTGACAGTCATTGAACGATTCCCTCAACTCCGTACGGCAGGACATAATGTCGATATTAGACATCTCGGTCTGAAGGTCATGCATCAGATGAAAGGTATGGAAGAACAAGTTCTGAAGAAGAAATTGGATCTTAGAGGTATATCTTTGGTGAATCCTACCAATGGAGGAACCTTTGGTGTTTTAGGAGGAAATAACGATAACAAAGAGAAGAAGAATAATAATAATGATGGACAATCTTTATTATCGGAATATGAGATTTATCGTGGTGATTTATCTGAAATCATTGTTGATTTATCCATCAACCTTCCTAATCCCAAAATTCCCATAAACTATGTATTTGGAGAAGAAATATCATCAATCACTCGTACGAGTACTGGACATAATGGCGATTGTGATGGGCAAGTGGAAGTTGGATTTACGAATGGACAACTACCAACTGAAACATATGATCTGGTTGTAGATTGCGGAGGATCCATGTCCCGTACTCGAGGTATAGGAATGGGGTCTAATTTGTCGCCGAAAGATCACCTGAATCCTGTTAATTCCTGGACAGCCAACTTCTCTATACCCAAGGGACCCGATGATAATACAAACACTAATATAGCATTAGCTCATTCTGCTCCTGGTGGACGGGTGATATTTTTAGATAATACTCAGAAGGAACGCACCAAAGTCGTAGCTACCAAACAGACTACATCTTCGAAGGAACTTGAAGATTTTAGACAATCTCTGAAAGCTGGTGAATCACAACTAAAGAGATATGTACATGATATATTCGAAGGATCTGGATGGAGGACCGAAGAGATCTTGAGAGGAATGATGAATTCTCGATCTAATGATTTCTATGCCGGTGAATGGGTACAAGTCAAACTTCCTCGACTATATTCCTCTAAAGGGAACTTCGTATTAGTCGGAGATGCAGGTTATGCACCTGGTCCTACTGGAGCGGGAACTTCGCTCGCTCTGACTGGAGGATATATATTAGCTGGAGAATTGATGAGTGCTCAAAAGGAGGGAAAAGGGACTAGAGCAGGTTTAGAAGCATATAATGATCGGATGAGACCTATAATCGACGATTTGCAGAAATTACCTCCTTTCATCAAGACTGCTATGGCCCCTCAGACGGCTTGGGGGATCTGGATTAGAAATAGGATGTTTTCGTTCATTGTCCGGAGCAGGGTGTTAGAAGTTATGGGGAAATACGTCGCTCCTGCTTTTGAAAGTGGAGAGAAATATAAGTTACCGCAGTATGAGTGGAAGGAATGATCAGAAGAGAGGACTGTGAAGCATGGTCACCTGTTAGCTTTGTGATACACGTAGTATAATCACCACTCTTGCATGTCTGGATCAGTTTGACCACTTGAAGCGATAAAGGCAATACATCGATCACCAGGGGAATTCGTTTCGAACAGCACCTCGTGTCCGCATTATCTGATTGTCTGACGGCCAAGAAGAGTATCCTCCTCCGATCACCAGCCAGAATGGGTCATGCCCAATCTCATAGCTATATATCAATACATGCCTTTCCTTATGAAATCCCCAAAAATTGACTGATGAACATTCCCCTTTACCTATAAACCCTTAGGCATCACGGCTCCTTGTGGAGCAGCATTGGATTTCCTAAACTGTTCTTGGATATCTTTCATAGGTACCCATTCTATACCATCATGGGTGTTTACCCATTCGATGAATCGTTCAAGCATCATAAGAACGTCTAATCACCCGTGGACCAGTAAGCGATGTTACTCTAACTGAGTGTATCCGGAGATAACGATAAGCCAAGTGTAGAATGTTCACTTACGAGGTCTACCTGAGACGTCTGGATGAATGGTGATAGGCATACAGAACCCATCTGGGTATTCCCTCAGACAATAGGTGAAATGATCTTTCCATTTATTTTCGATCGTTCGGGCATCGACAAAACCGTTCGAAGATCCTTTGACGAACATCATAGGTGGTAGGTCATCGAGCTGTATACGATCAGAAATGGTATGTCGGTGTTACATTCAATTCGATATGACAGTCAAGCTTGGACTTACATCCCAATTAGCAGGTATCTGAACCATCCCAGTCGTTTCGCCCTTCTTCAACGGTTCCATCCAGCTCTTAGCTTTCTCTTTGTAATCGATGGGTTTCCAACTATCGCCCATTCGAAGGTAATATGGCAGACAGTCGTGATGTTGGAATGAGTGGTCTGAGAGTAATCACAGTCAGCCAAACACAAAGGGATTATGTGCATCTGATTTTGACGGGCCTACATGGGATTTCCACTTGATAAGGTCTCACTCACCGTACAGAATACCCTTTTCCAATAACATCTCCGTACCTTCTTTACTGACCTCCCACCAGGGCGCTACACTCCCCACAGGGGGTTTACCGCAAAATTCTGTGAGTTGCTGGAAAGTATGTTCGAGGATATCTCTCTGTTGTTCTGGGCTCATGGCAGTAGGGTTCTCATGGGAATAGCCGTGTAATCCACTATACCAGCCATGAATTAGCTTCTATGACATGTTTTGAAGCGATTTTTAGCTGAGCTACACTTACATTTCATGTCCCGCATCTCTGACGGCTGCCATCTCTTCCGGGAAGGTATCCAAACTATGTCCAGGGATGAACCATGTAGTCGTTATACCGTACTTGGCAAAAAGCTTTAGTAATCTAGGACATCCCACTTCTCCTGCGAACATTCCTCGCGAGATGTCTCCGGGCGAATCTTCCCCACCATAGGACCCGAGCCTGAGCAGACAAGTACACTTGTAAGCCCCATGAACTGTTGGAAAGAGATCAAGTGACTTACCATCCTGCTACTGCATCTACATCTACACCGAAACTACCCAAATAGAATCAGCAAGTCGGCTTCGGATGACCGACCTGATGTGACTGTGACTGAGCTAAACTCACCTTATGAGTTTTCTACCGCCTAAAGTCATTGTTGGTGAGGTTCTGTCTTGACTGTCTTATGTGCAAGGTAGATATGGAGATCACGAAGTAAAGAAGGTATTGAATCTCATCTCAGAATGACAACTGTGTTTCTTATCTACTGGTAAATGATAACAGCCATCCTCCTCGGATTATGCCCGGAATCACATCGCTCATTCCCGGATCACATATCTCTCCGTCGGAATCGACAATGACTTTTGATCATCATGACGACACCATTGATCCAAGTGACTACCCATCTAACATCATGAGAGGAGTCATCTCAACGCAGGGGCAATCAGAAAGTTCATTCATATATCAACTGTAGCATCAACACCTACCATGACTCTCACAATCTGCTTCGATGCCCTCGGGACGTGTTTCACCCTTCAAGATATCGTCAAGACTGTCGAAGAGAGATATGGAGAAGGGTTGGCGAAAAAAGGGTGGGGTAGTAAGGGATTCGTGATGGATTGGGTGAGCTGTGATGGCATACTTCATGGTGCAGATACTAACAAGTAGCATTACTCCAGTTCCATTCGGCTCAAAGAGACTACACAGTGAGTACACAAACAACCATCTCACACCCAATGCTGTTGATAACCCCGAACAGTATCTATCCCTCATTTCCCCGCCTCCTCCTCCGATATCTTCTATCCTCAAAACCTCTCTACCTTTATCCCTCTCATCTGCTCTTTCGATACCTCCCCCCAAGTCATCAGAGCTAGAAGGGATAACTTCACTCTTATCGTCTCTTCCAGCTGCGCCTACGTTGGAAGAGGCTTTCAGCTACTTAGCAAACAACGAAGCCAAGTTAGCAATCATCACCAATGGAGCTAAATCGACTACTGAGGGATACGCCTCCAAAGCCGGTATAATAGACTATATCTCCAGTGTAGTAAGCTGCGATGATGTGGGATATGCCAAACCACACAAGGAGGTGTACGAAGCCGCCAACAGTCTATGTGAGAGGTTGGAGGATGGAGGGAAGGGCCAGAGATGGTTCGTTGCTGCGCATCTTTGGGACTTGGCAGCGGCTAAGAAAGCTGGGTAAGGCAACTATCATCAATTACGAGTACCAAAATCATCTTGAGCTGATATTGATTGTATGGAAATGTAAAGGTTCAAAACTGCTTTGGTGCTCGAGTTGCCTTCTGAGTCGGTAGAGCATGACAAACAAGTTGAGAGTTTGAACAAATGGTATGAGACTTATGGTGGAAGACCTGATATAGTTGGGAAAAGTCTATTGGAAGTTGCTCAAGAAATCATAAAGAAGAATTGATATCATGTGAGTGATGATACTTGTGATGTACAGTACAGAGTAAACGAAGGGTTAAACTAAAACGAATTGGGTGACGTATAGATCATGATTTTTATACACAGCGTATAGTCATTTAATTATGTACCGACATCACCTTCTTCCACCTCTACTATCACCTTTAATTACCAGCCTAACCCCTACTCTAGCACTCCCATGACTCCCCGGTGACCTCGCTGAGCTTTTCTGAGGTAAGGGTGGTGGAGGAGGGTTCATATAATTGATGAAGTATTTCGATTTATTAGGATTGAATATTGATCTATCACTTACATTCGATTTCAATTTTGATATTATTTTGATCTCGTCCGTGGTATACCCCTAGACCAAGACATCGGACGAGATAAAGTTGGTATCGGATTTTTGCGAGGTTGATTCATCTCTCCTACTCCCGTCAAAGAAGGCTGCGAGGACTGTAGGGCAGGTCGACTATTGCTTGTACTAGACGAATGTGAATTTGATCTAGGTTTTGATGCTGAAAACGTTCCAATCCCAGCTAGACCACTACCTCTCTTCTCTTCCCTCGTCGAAGTATCGCCACCAGGCAAAGTAGCAAGATCATATCCGTGTCTATGACAAGGTGTGTGAACAGAAGGTACAGATAAATTCGGTAAAGTGCATTCCTCAAATCCTCCCGGATTGTCCTTCCAACGACCTAAGACCGCTTTTTGAGCTTGGATCATATCTCGTCGTGCTTTTCGAGAAGAGTAGATACAGAAGAGGAGGAGAAAGGCGATGAAGGTTAGGAATATTGCTAAGATCACTACAAGCGTTGGAAGTGTAAGCAAATGGTGGAAGGTTCATCAGAATTGAAGAAGGATCGTGTGGTTGGTTGGCTTGACTCACCGATAAGAGTCTTCTGAGTGTTAGTCAGGTTCATCTCATTACTGAACTACCACTTCGATGATAGTAGAAACGGCAATTGGTGTTTGAGTAGCTGTTCATAGACAAGGACAAGACGATCTCGAGTACGCTCACATATGTGAATTTCTGGATGTCAACTCTCAAAGATGGTAATGAACGATATGCAGGAAGGATGTAGCAGACGAGGTAGGAGTGTCTCATATCAAACGCATATTTGTACTCACGTCGAAGAGATACAAAAGAACCGCCGGTATGTATATTATGATTTTTACGTGATAAATACGTGACAAGATGATATAGTAAAATGTCATTTATCATGCCCTCCCCTTGTATCTCCCTTTACTCATCATTATTGTCCACTGGGCCTTGATATTATTGCCGAAGATCTTTTTTTTACAAGTACGACCACAGTATGTGCTCTAGCAGAACAAAGGTATATAATGCATTCAAGCTACAAAGACTCTAAGATAAGATCCTTTAAGAGATTACTTAGTGATTCCTCCCTTCCTTCCTAACACCATAACGACTATAATCGTATTACTTCTCTCTCATTTATCCCTTGACACTAAAGGTGAAAGATTACCTATCCCACAATTTATTTTAATCCGCTCCAACAGAACGTTCACATAATCGGAACTTATACCTTTCTCTCAACGATACAACCCTTTACAATCCACATTTAACCCTGTATACCCTTCTTCAACCTATAATACAATAACATATCCGGTCCGCTCCCATAATAAGCCTTTAGCGTTGCGAGCGTAATGTTAGGGTTGACCACTTCGTTACCGCATATTAACTCTATGATCTCTTCAGGTTGCGGCAGAGAATCTTCATTCGAGGTGGAAGATCTTCTGCCGTGTGACATAGAATCCTTTCGTAAATGGTGGGAAGCGAATGAAGGGAGTTTGAGTTTCGATGGATTGTATAGATCTAATTTATCTACGATGAAGGCGGATATCTTTTTCGCTCTTAAGGCTCTTGAGGCGGATAACCTTGCGGAACTATGTATTGTAGAATGATATATTAGTCGATTTTCCATCATTCCCTCTTGGCAGTGGTACAAATGAGAAGAGATGTGGTTTAGATACGTCGACAGGAACCACACTCACCCTTCAGGTAACTCTTTCATCCCACTACCAGGTGCAGGTTCCAGTATGAAAGTCAATTTGACAGGTTCCTTTTGTCTCGTATTTGACGCGAACAGGTAATCCAATAACCACAAAGGTGAATTCATCTCGAGATCCTCCATGTCCCTCTCAGTGGAAGATACTTGCGATCGATAGGTGACTACCCATGCGCCGGCATCTTTCGATTCTTCAGAAATGAGCAATGCGGTGGAGAGAGGTAAAGGGATATAAGGAGCTTCCAATGGTCCTGGAGGAGAGAATCGGTGGGATCGGACGGTATCGAGGATACGTAGTTGTTCGGCTTCCCTTTCTGACATTTTTGGGCCCTACACATGAACCAAAGGTTAGTCGATTCAATATGATTGACTTGTAGTATAGGCGAAAGGAACTGACATCATCCTCTGGAGTGACTACTTTCTCAACAACGGGACTCATGGGAGTCTCAGCCTGTTTCTTCCTTCCTAGACCTTTCATCTTTCCCATGAAACCTTTCTTATCCGTAGTAGTACTGGAAGCAGCGGGGGTGGAAGGTGTATTCATCGTTGACTCTCTCGAAGGCGAAGGGTCATTCTTCCTCTTCGAAGAGAAATAATCACGTGTTGCACTTGTCCTTTCCGTATTGGGTGACAAGGTAGGGTTGGTAGTTGAAGCTACACTAGGTGATTGCGGAACTTTTAATGCTTGGAAATTCTGGAAGAAACTGTTAGACTCAGGTGCACTTCGAGATAAGTGTTCATCAAACACTTCAGGCAAGACTGCCGGTCTACTTGCGGGAGAAACCAATCCTGGTATATTCAATGAAGGTGGTCGTGGATTGGAAAAGGATCCTGTCATAGCTCTCTTCCTGTGAGGATGAGGGATATCGGCTGGTCTCTCGATTGATATTTGTGTGATTCCAGGTGATCTCGGTGCACTACTTGGTAGACTTGAATTTACGGTACTGGGTGTTTGATTTACAGCTAGATCGGTCACTTCTCGTTCTTCGGCTTTGATCAATCCCCTGAACAGGTTGGCCAAAGCCCATTTGCCGAGATTGACTAAGCAGTGGAAGGTCATTACAATCAGCACACTTCTCTCAGTCTTGACGGCAGATGTATGTACTCACTTCTGATATCCTCCTTACTACCTTCGAACCCTTCTAGACCTAATTCATCTGCATATACCTCCGCATCAAAGACCCTGCCTTCTTCAAGATGCACAACTAAGCTTCCAATCTTCGTATCGACCTGGCACCAAGTGATGACCATAGTTTCACCTTCTACTCTCTCTTTCACCATCTCTAAAACCTCTTGCGAATGTTTTCTCACGGCTTGTTCGGCCTTTTCTCCTCTTTCAAGATGTAACGCTTCGGCTACCTCGGTCGTACTGAATCTGCCTATACAGATCCCTCTGAGGATATTCCACGCTGCAACTTCACCCTCCGTGTCGACCGTCAAGACATGTTGTCTGTCATTCAGGATTAACGATCGTACTAATCCACTTCGCCCAGCTACAATCTCATCGGGGTTAACCCGTAAAGGAATTGCCTCAGATGCGACCTCTCGATCTTCGTACTCCATCCGAGCAGTGGGTTGTTCACGATCCATCTGGAATGATATCCTTCTAGGCGATTCATTCTCAGCTTTCAATAGCCCATTTAGACCTTGAGGAACGGAAGACATGGAAGGTTCTCGATGCATATCTTCCTGACGATGTTGAGAAAACCCGAAAGAATAAGGCGAGTCGGGCACTCCGAGACATACAAGCGATTGATAAGGTATACCATTTATTCCTAGTTTGTTCCGACCGTCTTCAGAAGCTACCGAGTTCGCGATAGATGCACCTGAAAAGCTGGTCGCTCTTTGAGAGGTATTTCCTGTAATTCGATCTCGAACGGCAGAAGGCAAGGCAGAAGCTGTTGAGACATTCGGATTGTTCGGTGAAGTAGGACTAGCTGGACCATTTCGCGGTGATGGGGTTGGCGCAAATGAAATGGACCTGAAGTCATCATTTTCGGTGCCATTGGGTGCCTCAGTGGCGTGTTGTCCATTGGGTGCCGCAGAATTTGGGGAGAACGGTGTACCTAGTCCTGTGGGTACAGTGATGGAAACGTCTGTTGGAGGACTCCTTTCCGTAGGTATATTGTACGACAAGCCGTCATACTCCTGATTCAACCTATCGACCCTGCGTCCTACGTCCCTCCATCGCTTGATCTCGGCACTACCAGTAGCTGTCCAAACGTACTCATCATCCATTGCGGTGATACATCTAATACCTTCGTCACCGGTCTTCGATTCGTAAGTACCATTTGTTTGACCTTCTCCTTCTCTTGCCAGAACGACACATTCTCCCTCCGAAATATCACCACATTGTTCTAGATCAGTGACACATAGGTATCCGTCCCGAGAACCAGAGTAGAACCGTTCGAGATTAGGATGAGTAGAGTGTAGAGCCCATACGGATGAATCGTGATGATTGAAAGTATGTAAGCATCGGTGAGCAGCAAGTGACCATAGTTTGATAGTGGTGTCGGAAGATCCGGTGAGCATCTGACCCAAGAATGAGTCCACATCAGCATTGCAGGACACAAGGTTTGGTTTGACCATCCATCGACTCACATATCGTCCATCTTCGCTGAAGATGATGCTTCGTACACAGTCTGTATGACCGATGAGCTTTCCGATACTGTGATCACCAGCTCTAGGATCCCATAGTCGTACGACTCGTTCTGGCGTTCCGGCAGCTAAAACCTGTCCAGCATGATCTGTGGTTTCCAGTAGAACGGATGTCAGGAAATAACATTTAAATGGAAGTCGGAACAAGATTTAACTCACCGACCCCTAAAGCGTATACACTACCTCTTTCACCTTCCAATCCTACTCCACCAAAGTCATCTACTTTGGTCAGATCGATATTGAAGACAGGTTCATGGACCTGACTCTTGATATCCCATATACTGAGATGTCTATCCAGTGCGCCGGAGAAGAGTAATCCTGGGTACTTCGCCCAAGCCAATGCTCTGACATAGTCTCTATGACTCCCGACCAGTGAAGGCGATAAAGATGCTGGATCGTCTGATGAAGCATGTGGATTCCAAGCTCTGATCGTACGATCTGATGAAGCTGTTATGACTGTTTGGTTGAGATTACACAGGAGCATCGCGTTCACCCAATCGGTGTGAGTTTGAGCAGATTGTCTGAAAGTGGTCGGCGGGGGCTGATCGTATCAATCACAACAATGGAAATTGTCAGATCTGCCCATACCTGAGCGAGCATGATGTAATATGTGGTTGCTCACCTTGGAGTTGGCAATTTCATCCTTATCGATCTCCCATCTATCTTCATAAGGTATTTCACCTTTGTTCTTTTGGTTCTGCGATACACCTACCCATCCATCACCTTCATCCTCACTACTCAACCTATCATTCTCATCATCTTCAGACTCCTCATCATCGAAAAATTCAGCTCCATCACCTATTCTCTCCCATTTCACCTTCTGACCTCTTCCAGGTAAGATCTCGTATCTCCCACCTCTCCTCTTTTTGTGTGGTACGTTCAGTTCCCAAGATGCCACCAGCCCATCTCTTCCACCCGTATATAGTATCCCTCCAGGTGAGTCCGATTCAGACAGTAGAGTAGAGGTATCCAATGCCAGGGAAGTTATACCTAGACAATGTCTGGGGTGCGATGGCTTCTCAGTAAGGGATGTTTGAGCAGTCAGAAAGGGGTTTCGAGATCCGAGTGCAGAGCCAGGCGTACTTGCGCCTGAGCCGTCCGTTTTAGGTATAAAGAATGGTGAGGGATGTCCCTGACGCTGTTGGCCGAGGGGTGGGAGCGATAAGAGCGGAGGTGGTTGGTCAGGTGAAGGCAGGATATAAGATACCCTCCGTGAGGTTACCATCTTGTGGGTTTTCTGCTCGATAGGCGATTCCAGCTGTTTTTGGTGGTATGTGACCGCTGACAAGGTTATGAGACAGATGTGGATGGAAGTGGTGATGATATGATGCTACAGTATGACATTGTCATTCAGCATACTCGTCCTCATCTGACCTTTTGGTTGTGACCCTGAATCGATGGATTAGATGGAAGCGGGGCCGAAAGGGATCCATGGTCCGAACATCCCGGTAGGTTAGGCACGCGACTAACAAAGTTAACTAAGCGTAATCATCGACCATCAAAACGGTAACTTATGTCCGTGATCGTCCTTTCATGTCGAGTCAAGTAGTAACCCAAGGTCGACCTACCCGCGACGGGCTTGACGATGACATTTCGAAGTCGTTTGCAATTCCAAAGTACAATTTGCAAAATCGACCTCTGCAGTAGACAGATCCAGACCGACTCTATAATCAAACGCTTCTTGATAAAAGTACATCAACACTTACTTACTCAATGGATTTACCGTGAAGCTTCTTCGAAGAAGTCTTCATCACTTTTTACCCAAGTGATTAGAGCTGTGCAGAGGTATAAAGGATGAGGGATGATCAATGATCAGCACCTAAACCGAGGAAAGAGCGATTGACTTCATCTCGTTAACACACAGTTTAATGCTAGATTAAAGGATGGTCATATATATCATATATCGATTGATATCCGTTCAAGGGATATGTAATATATCTCCTCCTTTTACGTTCACGCTCCAACAGAATGTTAGTAGTGAATGGGTTAACCTCCTCTATCACATTCAGTGCCGTGCGATAACCAATAGCAGGTTACTTATTGGCCAATATGAATAGTCCTCCGATTCTATAAACTGTCTTCTCTGCTGATCTGTACATAATATCCTCAAATCTTCCTTACTTAAGCTGCACTACGTTGACTGTTTAGGTATGGGTCACTAGAAAATTCAAGACACTTCAATCATGGCCTTAGATCCAATATCGATGCCACATCAACAAGACATGACAGCTTGGGGAAATCCGTTGTGGCAAGGCACCTTGGATACGATCGTCCCCAGCGATCAAGTCCAGAAACTAAACTCGACGATAAATGAGCTTCGATGGAATACGAACATGGGTTTGGCATCTTTGGGAGAAGTACCTATACTGTATTCTTATAGTCACCGTGCACACGATTACAGGCAACCATCACCAACATATTCAACCTTGAAATCTGAGTCGGCCTCAATGCCTACGCGCTCATTATCAGGAACAACTATCGCTCCGTCCACTCGATCCCCTTCGAACGCTACTATCGACCCGGCTTATATGGATGATCGAAATGAGTTCAGGGAACCGCAGTACGATGTTGGTCTGCCAGATGATCTCCCACCTCAGAGTGTCAACGTGTCTACTCGAGATGTAATACATCAAGTGAACGATGATATCCGGCAGCCACAGCAGTGTCGTCAGAGTAATGCATATAGTGAAACTTTATGTGAGGATTTATCCCATAGGACAAAATTCAGCGGAAGTATGGAAGAACCTATATCCCCTATATCATCATCACCTTCATCCTCAATGGCCCATACTTTACCGGATGATAACATTAAAACCGACTTCGTTCGAACGCGAGACAGTTCATCAAAGACGAGGATGAAGCGCTTTAGCCATTCCCGCTCGGCTAGTAAGAAGCAAAGACGTCAAAAGGAGATCGAACTTCCAGGGATAGATGAGGGATTCTGGCATATACAGTATCGTAGTAAAATGATCACAACGCTACAAACACTCGATCAATTGCTTGAACGCCCTAGTCATGGACATTATGTTGACTTCACCTGATGTACTTCACAGCTCAATCTGGAGTAGAGTGCAACAGGAGATCGGACGTTCATGCCTTGAGCGTCCGAATGATCTGATGGATCAAATGGTAAACTGCAGATTGTCACAGGACGAAAGAAAGTTGTAAGTCACAATTTGATTTGAATTTATCTGGTATTTCACCTACTGCTCAAGGACTCAAAGAGCATCTAACATACTCACCGGGCATGAACACTGATTGATCCCTATTGTAGCGTATCGCTCTTGACGGGATCTAGACTCCGCTCGCTTTCTCTCTCACATGGATCCCATGCGCTAGATCATTGGCGCTATCTAGGAAGAAGTGTCATACCATCTGGTGACTTGATGGGACCAACGAGTCAATCTTTATTTGAGGTAGCAATGGAATATCGGACCAGTAAACACCACCTTGAAGATTTACACGCTAGGTAAGTCTGGAGTCCCGTCGAATTAGACACGATGGCCGACTGCCGACTCATGGGTTCATGAATTCGACGTTATCATAGTATTTTCAATGAGTGTTGTACCTCAGAAGGTTCCGAACTATATAGTAGATTGAGAGATATAAAAAAGAAAGTTGACATGTTCGATACGATGAATAACCAAAATTGTAAGTCCGATAAATTTGAAGTATATTTCTATGAGAAGTCTGGCTCATGAATGTTGATACTTCCACTAGTCTTCGGACAGCCTATCGCGCAGTCGAAAGGAATAGACAATTCATTCCCTCACAATACTGGATTAAGAGCTCTTATACGGAGTGGTAGATCATTTACTTTCGATTCAAAGGCCCAGATTACACATCTAGCAATTCAGATGCTTGTTCAAATTCAAGTTTGTTCGTGTCGGGAGCTGATGACAGTACAAACTTCACCAAAAAGAAGCCGAAGAAATGGTTTCCTCCGACGAGCAGCGGGAAGAGCTCGTTCTCGGTTAAAAATCTGTTCAAGCGCGATCGCTTTGAACCCACCCAAGCGATAGGTTCCTTAATCCTCTCATCACTGGATTCGTCGATCATTGTGCATGACGCGTATGAGAGTAAGATACAGGAACAGGCAGGGAGCTGTAGAGAGTTGAAGGACTTGCTGGACGCTTTGACCCTTCGGGAGAGTACAAGCTGAACATTTGGAGGGAAGTGAGCTCTATAAACGGTACAGTACTGGGATTGTTGACGTTATTGTTGTTGTACTGTATTTCCTCACAATCGCAATTGGATGCTTTAGATGCTACCGCTGAACATCCAATCTCAGGTAACAATCTTCTACCATACATCACAAGTAGCGTTTTGTTTGGCCATGATACTAAGCTAAACGATAATAAAGCTTCTGTTGCCGTGCTTTAAGAGCATGTAAGAAGCAAACGAGATCGAACCCTAGGGGACACTGGATCATTCAGCTTTTGTCCAACGTCTGATCTTGGATGAACAATAAGCTACCATCTGATAGTATTGAAGCACCGAAAACGTTAACAGCATGTGAGCTCAATACGATCACTTGTATGAGATCAGCCACTGAGCTTCTTCTGTGAGAAAGGACTTTCACCGCCTTTAGATTACTCCTTTCATGCTGACCAGCATATTGTTTGTAGTAATGTAAGAGCCCGAAGCCTTCCTGGCAGATGCTTCTGATCGGTTGGATAGAAAGCTTTAGCAGGCAAGGTTCAAATGCATATGTAAATGTATATATTCGTTGACCCACTTTCGTTTCTACACCAAATCATCTACTCACCAGTAGCAGACCTATCATGTCTGAGTTACAATCAAGTAACACTCGTACACTTCCTCTACGAACTTCTATCTCCAGCACGACCACTAATGGGTCCGGCCCCAGTGACTCACCCGGTAATCCAATTATTACCATATCTCCTACGGATGGACCCCAAAGGCTCGCATATTTCAGTTTAGTTGGGTATAACCCAGACGAGATACCTGAAGTACCAGGTCTCAAAGCTGAATTCTGGGATCTGTCCGATGAGTAAGTTCGTAGAGCGCGTCCTATACAATACGCCCTGTTCCGTGCACTGACGTCTAGCTGGATGGATTATAGGAAATTGCTAAAAAGATTGGATGAATCTGAGTATGACAAGTGTCAAAAAGATGTTTCAATCGATCTTGAAGGGCAAATGAAGTTGTGTGGATTATCGAGATTTGAGGGTAACCTGTATGCATAGAATCGTATACCCCTAGCCACTCACCATATCAGTATCCCTCATTCATGAGCCCTCGGTATAATTTAATATCGTACTGATGTTGATGTTCACCTCGACAGGTTAGAGCTTTGTGCAGGAGCCAAAAGAACCTCTTTACAGTATTCAGATGATCATCTTGATCCCACTCAATGGTCAATTGCGGGAAATGATTTCGATGAGTTTCCACAGAAAGTCATCGAGAAGAATGATAGGTTCGGTCCTATTGCAGACTCAGTATTTCTCGTAGCTACTTCGTATAGATCGGACCCAGCTGATGACAAATACATTGATTTCGCAAAGTAAGTCATTAACCCACTTACCACTGTGCCATAAGTCATCACTTAATTCATATTATCATAGTAAATTAGTTGTAGCCTGTCAGAGTGAGAAATCGTCTGTCAATAGGCGATTGCAATTTATCAAAGAAAGTGTGTCGATCTATCAACGATATCATGAAGAAGAACTTGCCAATACAAGAAGGGACTCACAAGGTGAGTTGATAAAGCATCTACATACATGAATGATGGATATTAGCTAATGAGGGAATCTTGGGTACCAGAGAGTGAACGGTCCGACCGTCGAGATTCATGTCAATCTGCATCTACCGAATTTCACAAGTTTGTTGAGAGAGGTAGAAGATTAAGTATTTCAAAAGGTATCAAAAACTCAGAGTCAGAGTCGAGGTCCCGATCAAGACTAAGGACGATACTCTGTCGATCTACTGCATCACTCAGAGATAGGTCTCGATCCCGTTCCATCAACCACGAGAACCATTCGTTGAATGCTCTCACTCAGAATACTTTGAGATTGACTTCGGAATTGCAAAGGGGTATGGACGAGATGCCTTCTAGGTTGTGTCAGCCTTTGGAGAGGTTGATCGACGCTTTGATGTTTGAGAATGGTGATGAACCGGATCCAATCTTTATCAACTAGGATGTTTCGGGACGATAGGTTGTCTGACTACAACGTATATATCCGCAGATCGCATGCCAGAGGATGAAGGAGGGGATCGGTTTTTAAATGAGATCAGCCCAGTACGTCATCCTTGTTCAACTTAAGGACTGTATGCCGACGATTGAGCGAATCAGTCCGAGTAGGCGGTCTTCCAAAGACACACATAACGTATCATACATGATTCTTGTGACTTACGACGCGTTTCCTGTTTTCGTCTCTGATGCAACCTGGAAGAGAGATCTGATGTTGGGTTCGGACTGCGAGTTGTATGATGGGCATTCCTCGATTGGGTCGGGAAGCAAAAGGTTAAACAGAGAGTGTCCCTGAGTTAAATCGATCACTTTGACTGCCGTTTCCGGTAATTATGCTCGGCATGGAAGAGAGAGGAAAAAGGGGAATGGGATCGCTCTTTTCCTCTCTGGTCCCCCCCGGGAATGTCGGCCATACATAGATAGACCAATACTCTCACACGAAAAAAACACACATCACACAAGTCGCCCATCTCTTCGCCATCACCATCAGCATCCTCGCCATCCTATACCATCGACCAGCTCGTCCTACACCCTCACCCTCACTCGTCATCCGGTACATATTAGCAGCGAAGGGAAGGAAAGGAAGGATAGGATTACCGACTATCCCGGGATCATCTGGTAGTACCGTCGAAAACAACCTACAATACCGTCGGTCATTCGGTCAGTGCGAATACTAGCATCTGAAATAGCACTGTCGACATATCTCGCCTTCTCGCACTCGTCGACATACTCCACCTCTCATAGCCCCACATGCCTTCTTCAAATTATCCTCCTCAACAGCCGATGGGTGGGCTTGGGCACAATGGAGTGAGTCATCCTTCATCTTTATCTGTACTTTTTATTTCCGCTTGGTGGTCTCGAGGTATCCCGGGGATTTGCCATCTTTGCTTGTTGACTCTTGCCCAGTCAAGGGATCCAGTTGCGGGGGATAGGCAGCCACGTAAAGTCAAGCTAGCTTTGACTTGTCTGACATTCCGCAATGTCGCTCCAACCTATAACCTGTTTCCGGTCTTCTCGGTCTCTCAGACAGATAAGTTAGGTGATGCGGTGTATCCGGAGTTGCAATTCTGTGAAGAGGGGATGAGGTAGTCATAATCATGCAAGGACCACCTATCTTTCTTCTATTCGGTGTTACCTCAATGTCTAACCATATCTCATCATATCAAGACAATCAAAATTATTATGTTGCTGACAAATCATCACTGAATTCTCAGTATCCTTCCAATCCCAACATACCTTCAGAATCGTACACACGAGAATATCAAGCCCAAGCTATCAACGGCCAATCTTACCTTCCACCTCCATACGTGATCCCTCAGTATCAGCAACCCCAGTCTCATTATAATCCACAACCTCAATACACTCCTCAACCTCCTGCTCAGCAACCAGCAGAGCCACGTAAAAGTGCGGAAAAGAAACGAAAATCTCCCAAAGCTTCAACTGGACCAAAATCTGAAGCGGCGAACCCTGTTGCTGTAGACGGAGTCATCCCAGCTAAAAGAGGTAGACCAAGGAAAAGTGCCAATAATATAACTGTAGCAGAATCAGTGAATCAGGATCAACAGCAGCAGCAACAACAGCAACAACAACAACCATCCATAATGGTTTATCCACCTCCACCTCCAATCCCCGGACAAAGATATAACCCTTCGCCCCTATTCAACAACGACAATGCAAGATCGGGAGATTCAACACCCCTATCTGCCGGTGGAGATGTTAAGATGCGCGACGGTGTACAATTGCCCCCTATGGGATCTTGGGCACCCCCTTCCAATAATTCTTCTCCTAATTCCACAAATGCAAGAAACTTTCCAAATCAACAACAACCACCTTATGATAATCCTCGAAATGGGTGGTCGTCTATGCCACCGAAACCATTGATGAACCCCGAACAGCAACAATGGTCGCAGCAGTATCAATCTCACTCCGATTCTCAAATCCCGACTCGCGCAATGAAGAGAGAAAGAGAGTCGGATCAGGATAACAGCAATAGGCCGTTGAGTGACCCAGGGGAAGTCGAAGCTTCTTTAGCTCTTGCAGGATTGAAACGAAGAGATAGCGCTCCGACAAGTGGCAAGAAACCTAAAAAGGAAAAGGAAGATACCAAATCGTCGAATAAGAAAGCTGACAAGGATGGAAAGAAAAGTTGTGCGGAATGCAGAAGGTTGAAAGCGAAATGTGATAGAGTATTCCCATGTTCCAATTGTAAGTCAGCTAGCTGAATACGACGATGTGCTCAAGCTGATCATGCGTAAATACAAAGGTCGAAGAAGAGGATGTGCACTGGTTTGTCCAGAAGGTGATCTAAGTTGTATGCAAGGCAAAAGATTGGTTTTAGCATCGACGGAACAACTTCATGAAAGGATCGCTCAATTGGAATCAGCACTATTCCAATCACACGGCAGAACTTCCACAGGTCATCATCCATTACTCGCCCCTGAATACTTAGATGGCGGATTTGCTTCTCTTCCACCTCCACCACCATTAGTTCAAAATGATTCGCTAGACAATTCTCATTCACCCAAATCTGGTTCTCATTCTCACTCAAATGGAGATGCGCACAATCGATCACCTAAAGGACCTTCGTCAGCTTCCAGTCTCATCCTTGCCACGCCTCAACTATCAGCCGAGAGATCAAGCTCTCAAGGTCGTATGGCCGTCGAAAGCTTGCTCACGGAAGATGCAGCTGCTCCGGAAGGTAAGAGGGAAGATGAATGGGCAGGTGAAAATGCTGCTCCTGCTATGATCGTGAGTCGCGCCTTCTGATCTTGACGTAGTATCAGTCTCTCGCTAATGCAGTTCTGTCTATCTAGATCGGCACTGTGGGTAATCAGGCGAATGAGGATCTCGATGAACGACATCAAGTGTTTGAAAGGCTCAAAAAGCTGTTACGAGTATTGCCGTGTAGAGAAGAAGTGCAAAGAAAAGCGGAAGCTTTCTGGAAGACCTCCGTCTGGTAGTAAGTACTACACATTCCCCTGTGTCCCGGTTGCCTGCGCTTGCTCCTGACATCCATGAATAGTCAAACAGTGCTGCACAAAGAAGAATTCGATGCGATCTACGAACCAGCTGTATTTGGTACGTTCATCTGCCTACATACTCACCAGCATCTATCTGAGCTTATGGGGAATGTACAGCTCCAACACCCGCAAACCCACTGTCACCGCATAAATTGGCTGTAGTCCTAATTGTACTGACTTTGGACACCTATCTCGACATATCTTCTGATGAGTGAGTAGCTGGACCTGCCAAACTACGTTCACTTGCCATTGTACTTACATGATTAATCTGTCTATTTCAGAGAAAATCTGGTGGTCGCTGAATATTGGGACGCTTTCCAACGATGTTTTGATACCCGATTTGGCTGGGCTGCCAGTGTGGCTGGAGTTCAGGCTTTGGTGAGCAGTTTTTACTCTTCCTCCAACCGTTCGAGTGGTAACTGATAGTTGACATCGATGTCTTTAGGCTCTCGCAACTTTGTTCGTTGGTTTTGGTTGGCGGGGAGCAAGAGCATCCAATTTCTATTGGTTAAGACAGATGACGTCTGCTTCAATGCAGGTGAGTGACACGTCAATGGCTTCTGAACCTCTCGGACATAACTTATAGATCATGCTATGTTAGCTCGGTCTGCATAAAGATCCTCATCCATCTTTACCTGAGGAAGAAAGGGAGTTCCGTCGTCGACTGTTTCACGAGGTAAGCTTGATCGCACTAAAAGATTTGGTGGGTGATATGGCTGAATAATCAAAATCTACAGATATTCGTGCTTGACTGCTTGATCTCCCTAAATCATGGCCAAAGGACAGCCATTCCCTTAGAATATGTCGAAGCTGCTTATCCCAAGAGTGCTACGACATTGTCATTGAAGAAATACGACTTCATGAAACTTGTGAAAACACAAGTGATCGATATCGGCTGTCTACCTGATTCCGCCCCTGCCGATTGGGACACGGTCGAAGATGTCAAGAATAAGTTGATGAAGTTTGAGTGAGTGTGCTGTACGGATAAGAATTGTCACTGTGCTGACTCCAATTGATATCTTAGTGTCACTGCTATTCCCTGGTTGCACTGTCCGCTATTGAGAGGAGAGCCTCTTCCACCACCTGTTGAAGGTTTTACAGGAGAGGACGCCCTAGCGCTCCAGTCTACCACTACTTCCAGTAAGTCGAGATTGGTTGTTGTGGCATTCTATCGAATGAAACTAATGTATTGAAATCATTGCAGTGTGCCATTACAAGGCTATGCGTGCGTTCGATGGTCATCACAATGATTTTGCAGTTGCTGACGATAAGCTGTAGTCTACCTGTTCCGACCTTCTCTGAGACGTCTTGTCGCCCGACTTCGGTCAAAGCCTCGCGAATCGGTCGTATTCAGCGATGCTGATCGAGAGACGGTCTCGATGACCTACCGAGCATGTCACGCCATTACTCTTACATCTTACTTCATGGCTCGTAAACACCCCAGATTGATGGCTAGATGCTGGATGGTTTGGGTTCAAACTTTCTCCGCTGCTGTATCGATGGCAGCCTTGGCTATCTGGTGCGGACCTCACCTCGAGAGTACCTTTGTCGGTTCTGCCTATCAAGAGTTGAGCGAGGCCTGTGATATGATTGGCGAGAATGGAAGTAAGAGGAGTCTAGGTGTTCTTGTGAGTCGACTATAGTGGTATATCACAGCTCATGCGAATACTCATGCTGATATGATGTATATTTCAGTCTTTGTTACCTATACTCAAAGCATTGGTAGCCAATCGCTATCCGCAAGTCGTTGGCAAGCAAGTCAACGAAACTTCAATCTCGCAAGAAGGAGAAGATATGTTATTTGCCTTATTGGGCGGACAAGTTGATGGTCGAGATACCTCTTCCACTTCTCAGAATAATACACCTTCAAACGCCCTTCAAGTAAATCCGAACCCTCCCCAAGTCCCAGTACCATCTGTCCCGTCTGCAGCGACGAAGACGCAATCGAATACTTACCTAGGACAGGATTCTGGCGATATGAATATACCCTTCCAAGCACCTATGATGAATCCCAATGCCGCTGCTGAGGCGTATGCCATCGGACCTTACTCTCAACCGAACTCGACGGGATGGTTCCTCCCTCCTCCAGCTACCAATGGAGATATGGTCTTACCCCTTGCCCAATCTGCGCCCTCCGCTTTACCCCTCAATAACAACAACAACAGCAGCAGCAACAACAACAGCAACAGCAACAATGACGCGAATGGGAATATAGAGAATCCAACTGAACTCTGGGCGAGATTGCAAACTTTCTATGAACCTACGCCAATCTTCTGGAATGGTATGGCCTTTGGTGGGATGCCTGTGGACGGTATGACCGTTGGGAATATGCAGAATAATACGGGCGGTGCGAATGCTGTTGCTGCTGGAGGGGTTGGTTTTGTCGATTATTCTGGACCAATGTACTGATAAGATGGATTTGAGTTTGTTAGTGCTCAGAAACAGGAAATTTGTTTTGTATCTTTATTTATTGATTTGTGTATTTGTATGATCTATGCAAGGATGTATCGTATGGCTCATATCGTCAATCATTTGTCCGTGCAAGGCGCATCTCTCGAGCAAGATATGCGCCGATGCGCTATAAAAGCACAAGGTATGAGATGGTGGTACAACATATTTCTATAAAGGGTACAAAAGGAGGTAACGTCCGGTCATGTATACGTTGTCCAAGCAAGGTTATATTCTATGTTTTACCTTTTCAACCTCATTTCGGCATGTATTTTACCCATCATTTTCTTCAATATCTCTTCGTCATCCACTTCCATCTTTCCACTTTTATCCGTATCAGCAGCTATGGAAGATGATTTACCGTTAAGTAGGATAATCAACCTTTCCAATAGGATCATCAAAGGATCTAAGACCTTCTCAGGTAAACTCCGCTTTTCTAGATTTTCCTCACTCGTACTAATAGAAGTGATCACCATCTGATCATTTTCGTTCAGATTGGAAGTGGAATCTTGACGTATCCTTCCAATAGGCATTGAGAGCGGTAACCAAATCACTTCCGTTTCCTTCCCCGTTGGATTTTGTGATTTTGCTCTACGACGTATATTATGGATCGCCTCGGTGATCAAATCCCATTCGAACAATTTCAATCCCATTCTCGTTCTTTTACTTCTCATCGACGATAAGTCGTTTCGTAGCATCGAAGTATCTATACCTAATATAATTTGATCAGATAGAGGTAATCGTAAAATCATTTTCATCATTTCCGAAGATACCAAATCGACCGTCTTCCTATCAGGTAATATACCCCATTTCCCCATTTGTCGCAATACGTATAAACTTAATGGCAGGTCGGAAGATAATGTTGATTTTAAGATCGTGTTGATTGTGAGAGCATTGATCAAAGTTGATTTTGGATATTGTTTGACTTGGTTGAACAACCTCTTAATGGAAGTTTTTAGGGGTGGTAAGGTTTTTACAGAGGAGGGTTTATCGGGAGTTGAGTAAAGTTGAAAGAGGGCAATCCAAGAATCATTATTTGGTAATTCATCTTCTAGCACCTTGGATTCGATCAAATCCCATACTCTTCTTGAAGCATTCATATCCCCAGTTTGACGTTCAGCTTTCATCCAACTGTTCAGAAATCCCATACTGGGTTTATATCCTTCCCCCATCAAATTTGTGAGGTCCATAGCTAAGTTTTTAGGAAATGTCGATTGGATCTTGTATATTTCGTTCGATCTTCTCCAAGTGTTGAGAACTGTAGTGTATACTTTACAGATCGCCATTCGATCCTTCTCATCCAGCATCTCTGCAGTAGTTATTATAGATGAGGAAGAGGAAGGTGTTGATGATAGTTTTTGAAGTACGATTTGTCTAAACTCTGCTAAAAGTTCTAAAGATTGCTTTGTGTCTGATCGTTGGAAGTGGGATGTGAATGGTAGATCCCAAATTTCCAATGGCCATCTATCCTTTTCCAATTTACCAATACCAGTATCAGTACCTTGACTAAATTCTAAGGATAAACAGTCGTTGATCATCTTTTCAATCACACCAACTTCAGGATTAATATCCCTTATAACAGCTCTTAACAATACATCCAACAGTGGTATATCCAATCGTTCAGGTAATATCGGTAGGACCTTGTTGATGACTGATATTCTCGATGTCACATCTTCGGTTGATAAACTACACTTTAATATTGATGTTAAGGTAGGTATAGATATAGGGACTGTTTCGGATAATGATCGATCCACCAAAGATATTATCGCTTCTAAACCTTTTGGATGATCTACAAATGCAGAAATCAATTTCGAATATGTCACCTGGCGACTTAAAAGGGATGTGGATGATGCTGGGTTAAATGGCTGGGATGAAAGGTGTTGATGTGCTGTACTGAGATGCGAAGTAGGCGAGGTTCGGAAAAGGTAAGATGGGGAGAGCGAAGTTGGTTGACTTTCAGAGAAGGGCTGAAGACCATAGCCACCAGTGAAGGAGCGAGATGGACTTTTCGATTCATGAGCACTTGAACGTGGTTGAGGAGATCTTTGTGGCTGCTGATGCTGAAGGATGGACGAGAGAGCGAAGACAGGTTGGAATTCTGGTCGTAAATGAGATTCGATCTGGGATATGACCGAGGGTGGTAGTCGGACCTGCATCTTGTAGAGCTCGCCTCTCCAGTTTGCTACCCGCTGAGCCCTTGTCCAAGTTCTGATCGCTCGCTGACTGTTGATTTGTAGAGTTAGTTGATGGCAAGGAGAAATAGAGAAAAGACACGGGAAAAATGGAAACATAGAAATCTCGATGGAGTGAAGGTCACGTGACATCATGAGATGTAACAACAATCATACAAGTAAAATTCAAAAATCAGTCTCTTACGGTCATCTAGAAATTATCTACTCACCCTCGTAGCGGCAATCTCAACGCCATGGAAGCGATATCCCTCGGTCTCACCGCTTTGCCCGTCTTGAGCCAGGATGTCGGCTCCGCTCCCAAGAAAAAACGTACAAGGGAGGAGAAAGAGGCCAGGAGAGAAGCTAAAAGGTTAAAGAAGGAGAAGCAAGCTGTGGCTCGTCCCGTAGAACCCGTACAAGCGGATGATGGTGTTTTCAACGATCCCGAAAAGACAGATGGGTCGGCGAAGGAGAAGATGAAAGAAATCAAGGAAGAGAAAGCTAGAAGAAAGGCTGAAAAGGCTGAGCGGAAAGCTAGGGAGTCTCATGGCACTACTACGCAATCTGAAAATGACGGTGAGGTTATCAAGGCAAAATCGCAAGTATCATCAAAGATGACTGTACCTCCCATCGAACCACCTACTCAGACGAAAGTGAAGAAAAGGGAAAGATCTCAGACGACTCCTCTCAAAACACTCTCGCAAGCTGGCCCTTCTATTTCATCACAATCACCTTCCAAACGACCAATCTTAACCGCCAAACCCGTCAGACAACCGTCTACCCCAGCGAAATCATCGTCGCAGCGATCCAGATCGAACACACCGAGAAGTAAATCTGATGAGAAGCTTGATGACGCAACGTTGAAAGCTCGGTTGAAAGATCAGAAAGCGGTTGAAGAGTGGTTATCGAATAATTGGGTATCGGATGTTGAACTGAGGAGATTGGAAAGATTGGACAGTGAGTTCGAATGACATTCACAAGATCACAATAGGATGTTGGGATGTGCTAAATTCGTCTGGTCATTGGTTTAGTCTTGAAATTTAAAAAAGGCAAACTCACGGAAGATGAGAAAGTAGCAATTAGGAAGGTGCTTGATACGTATAAAAAGGTCAGTTACTTCCTCCCATTAGTTCAGACCAACGGACAAAGAAAGCTGATGAATGGAAAAATCAGGTCAACCGACTAGATGATGAAAAAGTAATTGATATTATCATGGCGAATACGACTACTTTTCCAACAGGCAGAGATGGATGGCAAGCATTTTGGCTTGAGTTGGGTAAGTTGATTCAAGTGCAGTATATTTCGGAACCCGTATAGAGCTGATATCCACGTCATTTAGCTGGCGCTTGTCCCGGTAGGCCAGTTAGATACGTCATGAAAATGGTACAGAGGATGTATGATCCAAGAGGGCATAAAGGTCATTTCACCCCTGAAGAGGATTCAATGTTGATCTCGTAGGTGACTGCGCGATGTACTTGAACGGTCATGTGTGCTTTACGCTGATATATATTTATGTTGATAGAGCATACGAACTACATCCTAACCAATGGGGTAAGATAGCCGAGATAGTTGAAAGGACGAATCACGATTGTAGAGATCGATATATGAAAGAATTACAACATCGACATACGCGTAATCACGGGGAATGGACCGAAGAGGAAGAACAAAAGCTTTTGGAAGCTGTGAAGAAGATGAACAGACAAATGCATAGAGACGAGATGGACAACGAGAATATACCTTGGGTCTTGGTGGTGAAGGAGATGGGAGGAATCAGGACAGTGGTGCAATGTAGGAAGAAATGGACGGATGAGATTTATCCTAAGAAAAAATGGGGTTGGGAGAGTGGGCATGAAAGAGAAAATGACTTCAAGTTGGTCAGAAGGTAAGTCACTGCCAATTGGCCGATACGTCAAGAGCGAAAAGCACTGATGTATATGTGTGAATATAGACTTGAACTACTCAATTACCCTTCGGAGAAACACATCAATTGGAAAGAAGTCCAAGATGATAGCTTGAAGCATATGACAAATCATCAAGTTAGACAGATGTTTTATAGGATGAAGAATAAGATTGAAGACGCTGAAAAACTCACATATCCAGGTATGAATGATTCCTATCATCTTTAAATCTGTATCAGTTGTTGATGATGATGACTTTGGTTTGTTCAACAGAATTGATCGAGCGCTTGAAGGTGATTTGTGAAAACCTTGGACGGCTCAGTCATAAGAAGAAGCCTAGTAAACCTGAGATTGATACTTCAGACGAGGAAGACGAATTAGAAGAGGAAGAAGGCCCAGCTGAAGACGAGCACGCTAATGAGAAAGAAGATGAAGAAGCAAGTCAATCGCAGGAAGAGCAGGAACACGAGTAGGTTGGTGAAGAATGAAAAGATTGTCCCTTTCCTAAACGGAGAAGGATTTTGAATCAACTTGTACTGTACGTTAGTCGACCAAACCTTGATAGTATTCTGGAAAGTGTGATCTTGAACGATTTTGTTGTACATAGTGCATGTATATATCACGGTTTGATACTATGCCTCACTTGTTTTCCTTTACCTACTTCTGCCCGTACTCGAACTATTCCCTCCCTTAAAATTGGAGCTCTCAACGTTCCACTGACGGATTCTTACACTGTCGACCTTGGCGATCAACCACCTATTATTATTGGAAGCCTCCTCCAACAAAGCTCTAATCCCTTCTAACAAGTGATCTGACATCATCTTCGTATCTTCATCCACATCCCTTATAGTCAACTTATCCGAATCATTCTCGTACGTCTCTCAAATACGAGCAGCGACAAGATAACAGCAAATACACCTGAAAGGAAGGATGGTTCTTCTCAGATTTTGATCGGAGAGTGGCACATTTGAGAAAACACAATTATATGAGAGTGAAGTGTACCCTCTTGTCGAAGTGCTACAAGCTCAAAGCGAGATGGTGGAAGGGATGTACTATCGGTACATGTCATATATTGGGGAAATGGATACAATACTGATTTCAATCTCGCTCCACAAGGTATGAAAACATTAGGGTCTATTCCTTATTGTTCTTGTATCATTCTTATACATCTGATTTCAGACTTTTCTGTTCATACTATAGTTCCAAAGACAGACTTTGCTTCTCAGTACCGCTCGAGTGTTGTCCAACAGCCTGTCCCATCCTAATTTGAAGTCTGGGTAGCTATGAGAAGGAGATCAGCAAAGCATGAAATTTATCGGTACAATGTGGTGAGCAACATACTATTTGCTTTCTCATTCGGCTGGGCATTCTCAACATGCTGCTGGGTGATTTTCTTTTCTTTCTCTGAACCAAGACCATTAGCAACGAAAGCGGACTCGCTATGTCTCCTGGCTCCTTCTTCATCAATAATCGCGTGGTGGCTGGAAGGTACCCATGAGTTGGATCTCCAGGCTGGTACTTTGGTTCGGTAAAGCTCGTCCACTTCTTCAAGGGATATCTGTAGAAGATACGTAAGGGGAATTGGTCAAACATCACGGAAACGAGTCAAAATAGGTATCACTCACACCTCGGGTTTCGGGGGTCATAAAGTACACGTAGACCAAGGCGAATACCAAACAGCCTCAGAAGACCAATAAAATCCTGGTAATGCTTGTCAGCGATTTCAATAGTCATGCGGCACGATACACTCACAATGGTCCAATATCATCAGCGATTAGAGGCGAGAAGTACGACAATAAAAAGTTCCACAACCAGTTGGTGGCGGCAGCTAAAGCAATACATTTCGACCTGACTCTCAATGGGAAAGTCTCTCCCATTAATACCCCTTCATCGTCATTTTTGTCAGCTGAGACCCTCTGAACGAAAGCATTTCAGGGAGCCAACTCACAAGGTGTAGGACCCCAGAACATGAAGTAGAAAGCCAAATGGAAGGTAGCAAAGGCAATCATAACATTTCCACCGACTTGTTGGGTATTATCGGAGACTCCTTCGGTATCCGTATAGAATTGTCCGACTAGACCAGCAATGATTGCACAGACTGCTTGACCGAGTGATCCGATCAAGAGTGATTTCCTCCTTCCTACGTGTTCGATCGTCCACATTGCTGGGAATACCATGAATAATGAGATTCCTCCCAAGATCGCTTGAATGGCTGTGGAAACATATGAACGTCAAAAGAGGCTTTCCCAGTACGCAAAGAGGAATGAATGACTTACCGGATGAATCGAGGCCTGTACCTGCTGCTTCGAAGAATACTGGACCGTAGTAGTGGTAAAAGTTCCTATGTCACGGGTCATGGATCAGCTTGGATAGAAAGTCGTTGAGATGGGAATGGTAGACTCACTGTTCGTTCAGTTGTTGTCGCATTTGTACCATACATCCGTTCAGAGTCCTTTTCCACACTATTCGATAATTCATCAGTGTCGGCTTGGGTCTGCCATATGAAGAAACTCACTTCTGCTTCTTGTTGAGAAACACTCGCAACCATCCAGCTTTACCACCTTCATTCTCGGCTTCGATTGCAACTTGAAGTTCTTGCATGACGTCTAGGGTCAATTAATTATCATCGACACCACAATCATTCAGCGCTGCAATGGCTTTTATCGCCTGATCCACTTTGCCTTTACCTAATAGTCATCTAGGTGATTCCGGTAACAAAAGCGATCCACCCATTAACATTATTCCCCATACTAGCTGTAAACCTATAGGTATTCGCCATCAAGTTGAATTGTTGATATGATGAGTTCCAAGGTTTATTATGTATTCCAAGAACAAACCACTAAGGAAGACGATTATAGGCGTCAGCTGGGATTACTACTGGACTTTGTAAAGGAGGACCTACGAGATGATCTGTACTTGATATAACACCAATAACGATCCTCTCAATTTCTTAGGTGCAGCTTCGCCGATATAGAGCGGTACGATTGCTGATAGAGCGCCGACACCTAGACCGGCAACAAATCGACTACCGGACCATCATTTAGCCACTAAAACCTTGCTGGTGCGGCAAGTAACAGTGGTGCAATATGGTCGACTGTTATTGATAAATCCTCTGGTCGGTCCGCACATTAGTGGCGATCGCGCTGGGAGAGCATGTGTTGTGTTTTGCGTTTTGCTGAGACTGAGTCTTCCAGGCTGAGTGAATTATGTTGTCGGCCGCGGTATAAGAACCTCGTTCTGTAGGTGGAAGGAACAGGCGCTGACTGCTAGTGGAAAAAGTTTTGGGCGAACCAAGAAACAAGGTAACAGGTCACCTTGTAGTCTACAGAATTTGGATCTTACTTGCTTCGAATGCAGAATCAGCGGAATGCGCATCTTCGCAGACCGAAATCAAGAGTACAGTAAGCGATACCCATAGGATGAGCAGCAAAGAACTTTCATAGAGTTTGCCCGGCACAACAACTATCACAGATCCCTGTCGAGCTGTCTGAACAGGGGGAGAATGTCGACATGCCCTCATTCTGGGTGCAATGTAGTCTTTAGACTTCAATGCTCATGCATCACCACCCCAACCTGCTTTCGATTGATGATGGTTTGTTGCGAGTTAGAGATTTCCGGTGCTTCCGTTGGACATTTGTCGCATTGAGTGGGTACAAGTTCACGGACGGAATCAAATATTTCTCTTGGTCAAAACAAAAAGCTGAAATAGGGCGAACATGGTCTTCGGTTTTCTTTGATCGTTCATATGTAATTGCACCAGCAATCATAAAGATACTCATCAAGAATCTTCACCAAAGCCATTCGGAGTTCAGGAAGTGACAGTCGGCTCCCACTTGCCTGCCTGGTCGAAAGACGATACTACATTCAGTCCGCCAACTTTCCTCAAAATGTCAGAACCCCTTCCTCCTTCCTCCTCCTCATCTTCTTCCAGCAAGCCATCAATGACTCCTTCCGCCTTTCATATACCCCTCAAGAGATCACCAGAGAAGGTATACACTGGTCCAACACCCGATGAGCTCGCTGCGCCTCGGACGAGAACCCAGGCGGAGAAGTATTTCGCGAGAGTCGCCAATGAGAACGTACTACCTACGAGGGCGAGTAAGATTTTAGGTGTTGGAGGATGGGTATTGGGTGGATGTGAGTGTCTCTTCTCAGTTGATATAACAATATGTGGCAGCCAAAACATGCGTGGGAAGGGGTAATTGTGGATTTATCAGATGTTCCAGTGATTCTGGAGAAGGGGACATGTGAGACTTGACTTTGGACTTGGAGGAATTCATCTGTATGCCTAATAAGGCTGCCTGGATCGAACGATGCAAGTTGAGCTTAGCTGACATCTAACATATATACTTCATCAGTCGCATGCGTCTACATGGCGCTGTTCGTGGATTTCGGTGAGCGCGAGCATGTTTTCTCGCCAGTGAGTGATATCATGCTCCTCTCGCTACTTACTTGAGATATCTATCATCTCGTCGAGAAGTGACTGATGGGATACCGATGGAATTGCAATCTGGTATGGTTGTAATTGTTAGGTACGAAGACAATATGCGTCTCTCAAACAATCGTTCTTCACCTTATCGCCAAGTGAGAGGGAGATGATGGGTGTGGAGGACCGTAGGCAGAGGCATAGTCAGGAAGATACCAGGCCATCTTAGGCAACGATAGAAGAATATCTCATTTCAAAAGACAACATTGATTATTGGTAGAAGCAATGTAATATACCTGGCATTCTCAGTATACCCAATCAGACAGTATGTAACCAATATCGAGTATCTGACTCCATACCATAACCACCATCCACAACAGGTGAATACCATATCAAAATGGTGCCCAAAATATCATTCCTCATTGCTCGGTGCTCGAGAGAGAAAGTAAACAATGCAAAAGGGAACCTGGTCAATCCAATCAATCGTGCATGTTCATGTCCGGCATTAATAGGCATCATAAAAGCATAAAGAGTGACGTTAAGCTAATTCCCGTAAAGGTGGTTCGTTTTTGGGTATATATGAAAAGTCAAAAAGTGGGTATAGTACTGTATATGGCTAGAGAAACGTAAGAGATGGAAAAAAGAGTGTATATGGTTAAACTTGTAAGAAGCAGAATAAATGAGTGTGATAGTAATCCGAAATGAGCAGAAGTAGAAATCAAGAAATCAAAGTATCCCAAAGCCAAAAATCTGAGATCAAGAAGATCGAAAAATGAAAGCAAACCAATCCGTGTATTTCTGTTTATCTTTTTGGTATTTCTTCCTCATCTTCTCCACCGATACCTTCTCCGGTTGGTAATCGTGTTATAATCCCTCCTCGACCTTATCCATCTTCTTTCCCATCCCCATAGCACCTTTCAAACTCTTCAACCAACCTTTCTTATGTCCCTCTACAGTTCGGAGGGTAAGTACACTCTGCGCACCAGGTGTATTGGGTCTGGTGGTAGGTATCTCTCTATCCTGAGAAGTTGATTGAAGGTTCAATTTAGAAGATCTCTTTTCTAATTTACCACCGTTGTTATATGATTTCGATAATTCGCTCTTGCCGTGGGTGTGACTGTTGGAATCACCCAACAAGGCTCTTGCCCTTTCTCTCAACGATGCCATTGATGAAGAAGGTTTGACAGCCATCATGAATCCCTTTCCACTTGATAGGCTTCCCCATCCTTCTCCTTGTCTGATTACTCCAGGTTCGGTAGATAAGAGATTCTCAAACATTACTCGTCTTGGTGAGCCTAAGCCGGATTGAGACTCGTGGTCTGCGTCTTCATCAGACATTGATAATGGATCGTACTCTGGTCCAGCAACGAACGATGGTGAAGGTATGACCGGCATGGTGTTGAAATTTCTGAGATTCGATTCGGACTTCCTCATAGGTACTTTGGTCAATCCTCGAGTTGTGGCTGATCGTAAAGCGGGGGTTGAAGGGGCTCCTTTCAATGCATGAGATGAAGTGGACGTGGCAGGAGGTTTGAGTGGGACAAGTTGGGCGATATCGGCTATCATATAGGTGATGTAACGATCAGCTGTCAGAGATCTACAATAGAGTTTCAGTTGACTTACGTGTATTGGATCTTGATCCTGAGACCGGTCTTTCCTTCTCGGTACCGAACAGCTTAAGCACATGAGACACTACAAACATCATGTTATATTAGCTAATGCAACGAAAGGGAGTACGCAATAGATGATCACTTACCAGTTGGTTTATCCTTCTTTCCTTTCCTACCCTGTTCCTCCAACCATTTGTTCGCCATCTTAACTTTCTCTTCAGCTTCCTTGATATCTATAGGACCTGCAGTGATAGCCCATTTGGGTGGTGTGGAAGGTTCAACTTGGGTCGACGAAGTTCTCAAATGGGATGGGATGGCTTTATCAGGTGTTAAGCCGAATGTTTTCTTCGTTGTATGCACTTCATCCGACGCAGGGACAGCACCGGTTAAGGTGAGTAAAGGTAAAGGTGGTTCTCTACCTTCCGCAATTGCCTTTCTAGCATCTTCAATAAAACTTTCGACTGATTTGATCCAATTGGACATCTTGTCTAATCGACCGTCCATTTCGAGTGCCTCGACAGATCGAGTTCGGGTTAAGCCACTCGCCGAGGTAGAAGCGTACGAATCGACCGATTGTCTGACCTCGTTCTGGGTTGAAGTGGTAGATGGACCAGCGGTGTTCGAGTAAGGTTGTTTGGAAGTTGTGACAGGTGAAGGAGCGAGTACTTCCATTTGATCGCCTCGACCTGAAATCTGTCTGAATCTCACTAATTTCTCTTGATCGGATACCAGTATCTTATCTCTCAATTCAGATAGAGGAGATTCGTCATCAGATGCCGGGAATACTTTGCCACGTAGGACGTCCATCTCTGCATGAGGCTTTCGGCCGGCTCGTCGGATCTTCTGAGGTGAGGGAGTAGGAACTCGGTTGGCTGAGGATCTCTTGTCTCGAGCTACATCACGGGAGCATAAGCTTATCGTCGCTTCGATGACAAGGGGCAGGCTAATTTACGAGGTGACATAGGCTCAGTAGCTTTGACAGGTCGTTTACCTTTATCTTCATGATTGTCATGGAAGTGAATGACTATACAACAATTCTTTGTCAGCTCTATGCGTGAGGTCAACTTAGATCATCGACTAGCTTACTAGTATCGACCTCTTTGTTACCTTCTTTCACCTTGATATCCACCTCTTCCTCTCTCACATCAACCTGCACGGCCCTCTCAATACCCAAACTTCGTCTCTCATCTTCCTTCCTAGATACCGAATCGGGTTTCTTCAACTCAACAGCCGAGTCAAGTGATTTAGGTCTGGGAGGTTCCGGTGCATGTCTCTTAACGGCTGCGATTGCTTCAGCAGCTTTATCGTGGGTATGAGCATGTACCAATTTACGTGTACCTTCTAGAGATTTCATCGTTTTCAAAACTGCCTCTTCCTTAGATTTCGGTACGGTTGATGTGGTGGACAAAGCTGAGACTCGTTTATCTTTCAGAGTAGACGTTGAAGGGGCATGAGAAAGTACACCCTGTGTGGTATTTTGGCTTGTAGATGAGGTTGGTCGAGCGAGGTTGGTAAGGTTTGAATTGGATGTTCGGGGGACTACCTTCTTGTCAGCTATGTTGAGCAGATCATGTCAGCTTGTAACCTTTTGGGAAGCTTAACAGAAAACGTAAGCTCACCTATGAAAGAAAGCTCCTTAATTCTGAGTGGTTGAGCGGGTTTGACTACTTTGGTAGCTATCAAACCCCATCAGCTGTGCAAGCTCACTGTTATGCAAACTCATCATACTCACGAGTAGGATCATCATTTTCATCTTCCTTATCCCTGATTTCCTCTTCTCTTTTCCTGATCACCAATCTGTTCAACGCTCTCTGAGCATCGACGTGGACATTCTCTTTATCATCAGCCCTATCACCTTTGTTGTGGGTTTTGGATTTTGAGATACTTGTATGCTGTTTGATCGATTCTCCTAATGCTGGAGTAGTAGCTCGATGGGAATGTCGAGTCTGATCTTTATCCTTGTGATGATGATGGGTGGCACCTTCCTTCTTGGCCTTTCGTTTCTTCTTCTTCTCAGTCTTGGCAGCTGCCAAAGCTTCGGTATATTCAGAAGGAACTGGAATGGGTTCCTGATCATACCCATCGAAAGATGCTGCCGCCCTGACGAAATGAGGAGTGATGATTACGCTAGGTGGAGCAGGCTGTAATGCCGGGTGATGGTACGCTTGCATAGCGGAGATTCGATAAGCTGGATCAGGTTGTATCATATGTCGAAGAAGGTTTTCGAGATCTTTTAGGTGACAGAAGAATATGTCAGTTTGAAGTATACGACCGTTTCTTGTACGACAGAACTGACCTTCAGGCATTGACCATTCACCAACCCATTTACCTTTCTTTGATCTTTCGTAGTACAGTACGAGCTCTTCGGGAGTGGCGAATTGTTCTTCTTCATTTTCCTCGAAAGGTGTTCTTCCAATGAGGATCTCGAACATTGTGATCTATAAGAGGCTCATGTAAGTTGAACTCGGTCACAGCTGCAATCAATGATGACCTCTCAACTTACACCCAGAGACCATACATCCGAAGCACGTTCATCGTGAGGCATACCCATCGCTCTGATCGGATCGAGGTACTATGCATTCACAATGTCAGCTCTACTGCCTTTTGCCTAGTTGAAGACAATGCTAGCTTACCTCAGGTGTACCCCAAGAGATAGAGGACAAGAAACTACCTCTAGCATTTACATCCCATTGTTGAGCGAAGCCGAAATCGACCAATACGGGAATATCATTATGGCTCAAAAGTACATTGGCAGGTTTGATATCGTTATGAGTGATTCCTCTTTCATGGAGGTAAGCCACGGCTGATGCCAATTGACGTAAATAGGGTGTGGCTCTTGAAGGTGAAAGACAGACGGGAATCAATTCGGCCAAGTGTGGCATGATCACTCTGCGGATGAGATTAGTATTGTATTGAACTTGTATTAAAATTCAGAATTGAACTCACATTGCATAAGTGGGAGTGATGACAAAAGCCTCGAATTGAATGATACTAGGATGAGGTTCGTATCGTAATGATCTAATGATCTTCATCTCACCCCATAAAGCTCGTACTCTTGCTGCGGTGGTCTACAAACGGGACTCATCATTAGTGTCAAATTTCGTTTTTCGATGTGACAGAGGCAATAGTGGATGGTTTCACTTACCGCACTCCTTGATCTATGTACCAGCTTAATAGCTACCTTCCCACCCGCACCGGTCCCACCAGAAACAGCAGCTTTCTTACCCAATTTCAAAATCGCTCTTTCATTCTCATTATGATGATCGAAAAGATAACTTGATCTGGTATGTTTTGGTTTACATAACCATACACTACCCCAATTCCCGAATCCAATTTCAGATATGAACGTAAATCGATCTGAAAGTTGTTGATCGGTAATAGAGAAGATATCGTCTGTTCCGGAAGTGATAGACGATATAGCAGGATGTAATGTTGATTCTCCATTATCGTATTTTTCATCTTCTTCTTCACCACTTTCACCATAATACGATTGTTCCTGTCTCACTACCTGTTGCTGTTGTTGAGAAGAAGGATAATCCACTTGATATTCACCATCTACACCGCCTTCGGAGGAGGTTATAAGTGTACTTGAACTTTCGTTGATTTGTCCGTGGATATGATTTGCATGACCATTAGGTTGTCGGTAGATCAGCGATTCGGGTGAAATGGTGTTGTAGGAGATAGTATCGAATTCAGTTTTATGAGGTGGTGAAGGAGTAGAAGATGAGTCGTAGGTGAACGCCGAACGAGAGTCCGTACGTGAGATACCAGAGTTGGAAGTAGATGTGGAAGAAGCTAAGAGTGGATTGTGTGATGGGTTGGGTGAGAGATGTTGTTGAGTTTGGGGTTGTTTGGCTTTAGCGTTGGGTGAACCAAGACCTAATCTGAGTCGAATCTTGGATTTTGGTTTGTTAAGTTTGGGTTGAGTTGTATTGACCATCTTGTACAAACAAGTGACTGAGAATGGTAACGGGTTGAGAGATACTCTAAAAGAGTTTGGCGAAGTAGAATGCTATGTTAGAGTTGTTGAAGAAAGCAAAGCAAGTCAAGTTGTGATTGAGTGATGAAGTAGAACGTTCTATATCATTTGATTTCGTGAGATCATAAGATCATAAAGAAAAGAGCGTGAAAGAGATGTTAATCGTCGTTAAGAGTGATGATAACGATGAGCTAAAGAAAGAAAGGAGAAAACAAGAAACGTCAGACGCTCGTTAGTCGAATGGTATGATATCGTGAGTTGAACGCAAGAGAAAGAAGAAAGAGATCAAGTGGATGTTTAGTGAGTGGGTCAGTGTAAGTCTGTATATGCATCATGAAGCTGTGACTTGTTTGCATCGATATGGGATATCCAAGCGTTTGAGGGTAGATGAGGATAGTGTAAAACGTTGAATGATAAACACCACGTCTGGTTTGTATCGTGAGTTGTAGATTGTCGATCAACTGGATATACAATACAGAGCTAACAAAGGAAATCAGTCACGCCGGTGATTCGCGTCGTTGAGTACCAAATTATTGCTGTGATTGATCTTGTTTGTTTACAATAATCAAACAAGGGATGTAACGTGTTTACCCCCACACAGTCTTCTGTTGTTACCTTTACCATATTCGGAGTCATCGGAGTGGTCTTCTTCGACATCGCCTCGACAGGTTGTAACGTTCGTTATCGCCATTGATAGCTTCTAGAACATGTTCGACTTTAGCTTGAGCATGATCACCGCGGTGTTCCGTTGTTACTCTATAGATGATGATCCTTGACTACCTGTCCATCATTGTCGTCACCATCGATGCACCGACTAACGCATGGACCACCGCGTACTGATAATTTCCTTTTCCCTGACCGATAATGAGGTAACACGAGATTACAACGACCAATGACCATCATTGGCTCCACCCAGAATTCAGGATCGAGAAGATCGATTTGTATGCATGACAAGTTGATGATCCGATGACGATGTTCACAATCATCGTCAATGATCCTAAATTCACCCATAGTCATGGTTATACTTCCGATTAATCCGTGTGTTATACACAAACAATATTAATTCTTCGAATGTGGCAGCCAGTTTCACTTCCATTCTACAGTATCCCTTATTCAACCTAGTAAACCTAATGGTTCAAATCAATTTACACTCTCAACATGACAAACACCTGATGTCCTCTTTCTCAACCATATAACGATAGTTGGGTAATCTGATAAGCATTCCTAAGGCAAGGTGCGCCATTATACCTCTATCTCACCCGGCGATTCAACCGGTATTCCACCTTGACCACCTCTATTCATCAAATTGGCTCCTCCACCCCTTACTGCTCCTTCCTGGATCGCACTCAGCATGTGATTCGTAGGACGGGGTGTGGGTGTTCCAGAGCTGGAACTGGACGTTGTGGATGACGGACGAAGGTTGGAAGCTGGTAATGGAGCGGGACGAGAGGTGTGTTGGAGTCTGTTCATAAGACAGTCATTCAGTATGCATTCCTCGATGGTTCTTTGTGGAAATCCATAAGTGGATATGGATGGATTGAACCGGACTTACGGGTTTTGTGATGAGTAATCGCAATGTACATAAGCTCTTATCACTCCATCGAGACTAGAGTCAATACAAACGTCAGCATGCTAGTGTCCCGAAAGTTGTGGAACGTCAGCTTACCTTTCCAATACACATCTACCAGTTCCAAAGCGCTATCAGCTATTGACTAGTACAAAAGTATCCAGGCTCGGCAACTCACTGTATAGTCTCTCCTACATCATGAGCAAAATGCAATGAACTCGATCTCGGTAGAATCACATCTATCTCAACGATTAAATCGTCTCTATCGGTGACATATTCCACACCAACGACAGCAATACGGTCAGCTAAGACAGTTTCACGTTTTGCTAAAAGAGCACTATCGCGTAGCTGGACTTACCCAATATGATAACATTCCACATCAGCAATTTCCAAAACAGGATTAAACCTCGATACCAGATATAATACTCTTGTAATTTGATCTCTAGATGCTGATTTCCCGGACACTATACAGGTAGGCAGTCAGCTCATGATTGATACTCGAACATAACCAGCGAGCTGAATTCGACCTATACTCACAATTCGCGAAATTCTGCAGTAGTGTTTTGATCCACTCAACAATGATATACGTTGATAGGACCATACCTCCGATCGGATCGAGCAATCTCCATTTGAAGAATGTACCTATCCACTATATAATGCAAACGACCCAACATAAAATCAGCGCTGTAACATGTAATAAGGGTTAAAGAGATTGGACATACGGGAAAAGCCAGAGCCATCATATTGAAGAACACATCATTCTCTGCGTCTTGAGCTAGAGCCTGTACCCCCGAAGAAGGTATACGGGAACACCATATCCACCTATTCCAAGCACATATCAGCTCGGCTTGACCAATAACTACGAGAAGGGAAGCGCGTCAACTAACAAGACAAACTTGATTCCTATGGTAGCTAACATGACCCTATAAGACAGAACGTCATATCAGCTGAGGTACAACGTAAGACGCTATGATACAGAGACCAGCTCACCCTATACCCAGCCAGCTCAGATCTACTGGAGCTTCTTCAGAAGGTTTCATAGCTCTTTGAAAGGATTCGATGAACACTTGTACGAAGGATGCAATCATCGCTACTGAGAAGATGAGCTGCAATAATATCGCAAGGCAAGGTAAGGTAATATCAGTGAGATTCACGCAGACGATATGGTCAGAAAATATTATCTCAGGTGTCGTGAATACGAGCAACACTCACTACTCCCAAAGGTTCAAACCGCCTTTTTCCAGCAGGATACTATTCCAAATAGATCAGTATGTTTCTCTATTTTCCTCCCAAAGAATGAATATATGAATATGATCATTTGTCTTTGCTCACCCTGTGCCTATCAGATTTAACCCCTATAGCCCAACTTGTCCCCAGAATAATCAAAGTACTTAACAAGTCCAAAGCAGAGTCCACGAGAGATGCAGTCAAAGAAATCGAGGAAGAGTAAAGTACAGCTATCGCTTTTGCTCCTACCAGTAGGATATTTACGATTGTGTTGACTGTCACCGCATCATATTGAAGTCAGCATCGTAATCAATAGCCATACTATCACTTGATAATATCGAGACTCAAGGGATGATACCAGAAGGGGTACGGAGTGAATTGAGTGAAAATCGAAGTGTCATATTGACTCACCATTCAAAGCTAATTTCGCCAAATTCTCTCTCCTTTCCTCTTTACTACTCCCCTTCCCTTTCCCATTCCCTCCCAAGCCCAATAAACCGGTACTTTCATCTTCGCCCTGATCCTGATCTTGGTCGATCATTCTACTCCTTTTAATTTTCCACGCACTCCCCCTCCTCCCCATCTGTCCAGGTGGGGTCGCAACTTCTTCTTCTAAATCTCCTATTCTCTGTAGGTAGCTTCGTTGGGGTGAGAATGATATAGCTATATCATGAGGGAGTGAACCGGAAAGGAGTGAATCGACTTCTTGATAATGCGAATATATCAATGCCAGATGTTCGTAGTATGGTCTCAACTGGATTTTACATTATCTCTATATCAGTCAAAATTATACATTGTCATGAAGAAACATAGAACATGACCAGTGGACCGAAAAGGAGGTGAATAGAGGGCGATGGGCTCACCTTCTTAGGCAGTTTCTTGATTTCTTGTTCGTCCTTCGGTACATCCTCAAATTCCAATACAGACCTCTCTTCCTCCGATATGATCCCTCCGGCATGTACTTCCTCCATCGTCATTCCCTTGCCGCGTCGAGGGGGGAATGGTCTTGAGATACTTTGTCTGGAAGTGGATCCCCCTGGAGATACATCGAAATAACCTCCCTCGGTGCTACCATTCGCATGACCATTGGACTGTCCGTCTGCATCTGAAAAGGTTGAATAGCTTCGGTGTTGATGAGGAGGTTGTTGGGGGAAATACTCTCCGTTGAGGAGCATCTTGGTGGTTGGGGAAGTCGAAGACATACTGATACGACCGAGCACTTTGAGAGGAGTTGCAGCTCGAACGATTCAGGAGCCTGACAACTCAGAAATCTGAACAGACTCCCCGTAGTAATATGACAAGTGAGAAGAGGGATTCTACGTGACACACTCGGGGATTGAAATTGTCATTGTATCGCTGGAATCAGATCTATTGCACTCGAATGGAGTTACTACCCTTTCGTCATACTAACCTCACGGAGTACCTCCCATCTCCATTTCTGCATGTCATCATCATTGTCATTCCGACGGATCAATCGAGACAAAGAACATCAACATGAACTTCAACTTTGGTTCTGCTTTGTGCTTTGTGCATTGAACCTGCATATGTCTGATCTCATCGCACATTGACGACTCGTATACACCTCAGAACCAGACATTCGATCAGACCATACCTTCTACCTACATCTAGATGCCCTCTCCCCCTCCGCCATTTCACTTGTTACGCTCTCACCACTCCCCAATCTCTTCAGTCCACTTCAACCCTTCGAACACCCTCTTATACTCGGGCGACCAAGATGGATATATAAGCATATTAGATTTGAAAGTGAGGAGAGTAGTGGGGTATTGGAAAGCTCATGAGGGAGGTATATTAGGATTGGAAGAATGGCAAGGTGGATTGATAAGGTACGTCCATATACATACCTCACTTCTAGAGGAAGAAACATGACCAAGCTGATCAACGGAATGTTGAATAGTCATGGCAGAGATAATATCATACGTTTTTATCAGCCTCTCAAGAAACCTTATATCTCTTTCGGTCTAAATAATACCCAGAAGAAAGGTCTGGAGGTGGTTAAGAGTTTGCCGACGAATACATTGAATTTCTGCAGATTCTCTTTATTACCTTTATCACCGTGCACTGGGGACAATTACGATGAAGTGAATAAAAAAGGCAAAAGCAAAGAGAAGGAAGCGTTGATGGCTGTACCTAGCTTACTGGATTCTGAGCTGGTGAGTCAGCTTACTATCTCGCTTGCGTCACCATCGCGAAGGGTATGAGCTGATGTATCTCCAATAATCAATTGGATAGGTCGATATATATCATCTTCCAACAATGAGGCGTATACACGCTTCAGTGAATTACCTTCCGAAAGTTACACCTCTGACGAAAGATACGGTAGTACCTAATCAGGCTCGCTCGGGTAAGCCCTGCCCTGCCTTTGCTGGCAGATGATGCGAAGTCGAAGTAAGCTGATATCTTTTCAAATAGGTCTGGTCATGTCAATTCATCTTCGACCCGACCCTGCAACCTCCCAAATCACCTTGAGTATAGGATACGAAGATGGTCAAGTCGAATCATTCATATCTTCAACCCAATCGATAGATACTGTATTTGACGCTAGGATGTCCCAATCGCCTGATGATAATCCGTGGAAAATGATTTGGAGAGGGAAGGGCCATAATGAGGCGGTTATGGGTATGGACGTAGATAGATTTGGCAGATATGGGTGGACAGTCTCGGCAGATCATAGATTGGTAAGATACGATTTCGGAAAGGTGAGTAACGGCCTAGTCATATCCTCATCTTGACGATATCGTCCATGTTACATAGATATGTTCACACACTTATGGAGAAAGAAATCATATAATAATTCTGTCTTTGGCTTATAGGTCATACAGGAGAAATTGGATATAGACGATCAGAGTATAATGAAAGATTACGGTATGAAATCAATTGGTAATTCCTCTGTAGCTGTTAATGCAAGTGGGAAGGTAATAGCTGTAGGAGGATGGGATGGGAAGTGAGTTTGGTTGATCCCTCAAATAGTATCGCTTTCGGCTAAATGGTGGGTGTATCATAGGATTCGCTTGTTCTCCGCAGAATCATTCAAACCGCTCGGTACACTCTCATCGCATCGCGAAACAGTACATACTTTGTCTTTTGCAAATCCTATCGACCAGACGCAGATGGTACAGGACACAGATGACGAATCGACCATAGATATAGAGGATGATGACAACAGTGGTAATGAAGATGATGATGATAGTGATGTACCACCTAGAGAAAGATGGTTGGCGAGTGGAGGTAAAGATACGAAAGTGGCTTTGTGGGGATTGATGGATTTTGAGAAGGGTTTGAAGGATGATCGATAGGGCGGATGCATTGTTGTACACTTAGTCAGTGACAGAGTTGTAACCTCCATTTTCACCGTGAAGAGTGGAGGATGTGTCCTGTGTTCGCTGGTGGAACATACACACACTGACATCATTATCCATCACTAAATCTCGAGTCATACCGCATGGTCAATGCACGGTTGTCATAGCGTGTTTGATGGTAACCCATCACTCGGATCTTTTCGTGATGTTTGTAGTTGTTTGCGCGGTCGGACCTTGGAGACAGATCTGAAAAGCCAGAGGTCATAGCGGGATTGAGTGGATTGAAGCATGAGTGAAATTTAGACTCTGCGGCAAATTTTCTGACTATTTGAACATTTAAACATACTTTTACTCCTTCCACATCATATCCCCTCGCCATTCCTTTTTTCACGTTCAAGTCTATCACTCACTTTCCTTAATTGAACGTTGAAATCACCTTCATTCATCAACGCAAGATCAAGTAGCTCATCAAACAACTACCAACATGAGCGCACAAGTAGAATCGTAAGTCGATGCTATTCTTCGACCTTTATCTCGTGGCAACTACTAAGCGCTGATTTCTACGATTGCTTATCATAACTCAGGATTGAAAAGGAGCAACACTCTCCACCACTTCAAGTCGAAGAGAAGGAGATTCCTCAGGAAGTCACTTCTACCACAGACAGCAATGACCAGTGAGTGATATATCCTTCAACGTGAGTGTTATCATATATTGACGGCCGCTCTCCCTACCATAGTAACTCGGAGCAAGGCGAGGCTGAACCAGTCCCCTCTCTATGCGACTCTTGGCTTATAACCATCCCTGGTGGATACATGGAATATGAAGGTACCTTCTACGAGGTGCGAAGAGTACCCAACACTCTTTCCGATCGCTTGAAGAGCCAAGACGATTTCGGCATTTTACCTCGAACCACTGCTCCTGGCTTTCTCATCAACGGTGACAAGGTTGAAGAGATGGATTCTAAACAAACCGAAGCTAGAAAGAAGGAACTCATTCCTAGTAGAGAAGTCTTCGAAACTGCAGATGGTAAATGGGTCGATCAACAAGGTCTCGACGACACCCAACTTGCTATTCAATCCGATCTTTTCCAATCACTTCCTGTCATCAAAGTAGATCCCAACGTTCATCATGCGAAATTGCCAAGATGTTTCAACGAGATCAAACATTTGTTTGCTGCTCAAGGTGTTCCTTTCTTGGTGCAACTTGTGGGAAGAACCGAAGAAGGTAGAATGGTCAGTCTCAGATTCGGTCAAGATCTTACCAGCTGGATCCTGGGACCATTCGTCGACGGTGCAAAAGTTCAACTTCCTGAAGAATGGAAATATCAATGGGTTGTCGACATCGTCTTAGGTTTGCGAAACTTACACAAGAGAAATATCTTTCACGCCGACCTAACCACCAATAACGTTTTGTTCGACAAAAACCACGCGATTCTGTGCGATTTAGAATCAGGTCCTCACACCGATCACCTCGTTCCTCCCGAGCTTGCTCAAGGTATCGTCAAAGACTTCAACGCGAAGATGGATATCTATGGTCTCGGCACCTTGATCTGGTGTATCGAGAATCGAAACATGCCTCGAGCTCATAGAACACTGGAATGTGATGGAGTCTTTGGGGATTTGATGTCAAGATGCTTAGCCGAAGATCCCGACAAGAGACCGACTATCGATGAGATCATCATAGAATTACAAGAGATACCTGAGACCAAATCCTTGTTGTCCAACCCCCCTCCGCAAGCGAACGACACATCCAATACCAGAGCCAGGATTTCTTGGTCATACACATATTCCGGTGCAGTGGTCATACACGACGGCACATTCTACGAAGTACGCCGAGTGCCGGATACCCTTTCTGATCGAATCCTGAACGAAAATGAACGGTTACCTGCTTCCTCTTCTCCTGGACTTCTGATCAGTGGTGACGAAATAAGTTCCATGGAGATAGCCGACATAGTCGCACGACGAAGAACGCCCAATATTGACGACAATTGTCAAGCTATCCCAAACGATGACGGTACATATAATACCAAGAAGGATGAAGAAGCTTCGCGTTTGGCCGCCGAATCCGATATCTTCCATTCCCTTCCCGTGATTCAAGTTGATGCAGCAGTACATCATACGAAACCTCCAAGATCGGTGACTGAGCTGCAACATCTGATTCTGGTACGAGGTCATCCACACTTAGTTCATCTGCTGGGTCGAACCACCGATCGAAACATTGTCACTCTCAAACATGGCGATCGAACCTTGCTCGATTGGCTCTGTGACTATGACGAAGAAGTACCTGAAGAATGGAAGTATCAATGGATAGTTGATATCGCTTTGGGATTATCGTTTCTTCATCATAATGATATAATCCACAACGATTTAGCAGATCAAAACATCTTACTCAAAGACAATCACGCTGTGATATGCGATCTAGAGTCTGGTCCAACGAGCTTAGATATTGTACCTCCCGAATACGCCCATGATGCTCATGACCCGCATATCGTGAAGGATAAAAGTGCGGATATTTATGCTTTAGGTGTTCTGATGTGGTCGATTGATAACCACAGTTCAACGAGGCCCCATAGAAACTTGAAAAGCTCAGGTGTACTGGAAAACATCATGTCAAAATGTCTGCGTATCGATCCTAAATGTCGACCGACTGTTGATCAAGTCATTGTCGAGCTCAAACAACTTCCCGAGACCAGCTCTTTATTCCCACAAGGTTCGCAGCTCTCATCATACTTAGGTGAGATTGTCATATAAGACCAAATTGTTTTGGGATTAGCTAAATGGCTATGAGATCAATTCTTTTGGGTGTATATATGAAATACCATGATAGGAAGAAGAATGAGGTTGAAGTTTGCTATGCAGTTTGTGTGTGATATTATGCACGTATACAAAAAGAATGTGCATATCAACATTTACAAGGAGTTCCTGAAACTACCTGCAGACGGGGAGAAGATATACTGACAGATAACCATCTTGATCATTATCATGATTGAGCAAGGTGTACTTCGTCAGTTTAACACGAAATAGCTATTATTTGAGAGGAGGATGCTCGATCACTGTATGAGTAACCACCGTTCCACTTCGGACATTGTTCTTTCGGCAAGTACCACCGCAGCCCCTGGTGAGGGGTTGGCCATCCTTGCTATAGCAAGCCGTTTGAGGAGCATCATCGCTTTCTTCCGTTCTAGGTCGATTGGTGTGGGTTCTGAATTCAGGATCAGTATATTCCATCCATTGAACCGTTTCGTCGTCGCCTTTTCTAGAATAAATACCAAGCGAGGTACTCTTAGGGACAATCTCTCTAAAGTCTTGGAGAAGCTGAACGGGAATAATCTCTTGTTCACCGACGGAATACTCGTAAGCTCTACCAAATCTATCCCATCTTTTCTCGTAGAATTGACCATCTCCGGTTTTGAGGGTTGGTTGCATGACGTTCCCGGACTCAACCATGATTTCGTCCTTGAAAAGGGGGAAGTGTCGGTGAAGGAGACAAAGTCCGTATTTGTCTCCATAGGGTCTAAGGAGGTCGGTGACCTTTTCGAGAAGCTTGTCAAAGTCAACAGTGGAAAGGGTGAGCACGGCGTGCTCAAGATCAGGGAGGGATTGATAGAAGGCAACCGGGTCGAAGGTCGAAGCCATCTCTTGATCTTCAGTGCCACAGACATATGTCAGCTGACGTAAATGTTGTTCATAAGGAGATAAGTTATAGCGAGGTTGTGAAGTTGTGAAGCTTGGAAGTTAGTGAGACGAGTGGACTGTGAAGTGATGAATGGTGAAAAACTGAACTGAAGAAGTCTTCGAGAGAGGTGGTATTTATACCTTTTCTCAAGGTCAAGAGGTCAGCTTGGAAGCATGCTGGAAAAGACGTAGTGTGCTCTTTGATAGCCGGAGGAATACGCGAGCTGTCATACACCTTGGATTTCGGCTCTTTCCCCGGTGTCCACCTATCCAGAGAAGCATCAACCTAGATCAGATGGAGCTTGGCAATTCGAAAGGGCGTGCTTCTGGGGTCAGATTGGATCTTAGGACAAGAACCTGAGAAGCAATCTATCTTGACGCCCTGAACTTTGCTTAGAGCGAAAATACTTCATTCTTCTGGCCGGTGTGGCCGAGTCTTTTCAACGAGGAGCTGGTCTAGTATCTTATTGAGATGTGTGTTATAGCCAAGTTGTGTAAGTCCAGAGGCAAAACGACATGAGAAGCAATACACAAGATCAAAAAATGCCACCAGAGGACACACAAACATACGTTCTTTTCGACATGCCGAATTGATCATGGTGTCACCACACTATGCAATCAGCCAAAGTGGATAATGCTATATTTTCCGATGTCATACTCTGAGCCTATGTCCATAGTCCAGACGGAATTATCGGTCTTGGACTCACATCACTCCAGGTACGGAACAAATTCAGCTACACTCTAAGCTACTCAAGCTGGCACACAATCAGGAGAAGCATGGAATCACACTATCTCAGCTATATCCGCACTTTAAAGCGGCATCTCCATCAATTCCATGCAGGTAGATCCTTCATTCCTTGCATACAATCCACAGCATTCACCGGCCAATAAACATCCCGGACGGTGGTGCAAAGGAAGTATGCATGTTTGCTTCATGGTGCCTTACCTTCATGGTAAAATCGATGAAAGACATGGGAATATAACCATACTGTGTATACTTCTTGTGGGCAAAATTGAAGTGATTTTGACCGATGGTTCTCAGCTCCAGATATACATACTTTGCCTTCGACCCGGTGCTAAGTTTACACACCATGTACAGCACGCCCACGCCGGAACTTGTCATAGAAGGTTGAGCAAATTTTGCAAAGATTGCTTGTCTTACTTATCCTCGGCCATGGCTATTCCGACAATCAACTCTATGAAAAAATTTGATCGATCTTGATAAGTCTAGAAGGTGGTTCTGAGTTCGATGTATTTAGTACGCCCTTGAGACGTTGGATAGGCTGCTTCCTATTGTCCATGCAGTGAATCGGCAGTCTCGGAGGAGCATGACAGGATGCGATACTGGTCTATCATTGTTGCTTCTCGAGATGTCTCAACGGTTGTAACGATCTGATAGGGATGGATCTGGGGTGCATAGAAACGAAGAGGTGCAAGTCTGTCCAAATGCAATATAATTTCTCATCCCAAATTGTATGGAGACTGCCAAGAGTAAAAATGCACGTGCCCCTCTAATCCTACCCCGCGTTTTAGGCTGAAAAGGAAAGATGGGGTGACGCGTGTTACATGTTGTCCAGTGTTCAACCTGAAACACACCACCGACTGGGTATGCATAAATCAACTACTCGTAGCACAGCTATCCTGTATCTTGTCATTGCATAGCATGCCATCATCTCAGTGTATGAAGCATCTCTTCATCTTGTCTGCCATACGTTCGAGATCTTCAAGTACGATCTATCATTGCCACATCCCAGACGATCAAACTCTGCGTGAAACACGACACGGCCAACGCTTTGACCATCCGTTCTTCAAGAGGTATCAACGGTGGGTGAAAGGGGAAATCGAATTGATCAAAGATCCTTTAAACGTCATTCGACACAGTACACAACGGACATACAGCTTGACAACGATACAAGTGGAGCGATCACCATAATATCGAAGAAAGATCTATCCGTACTCAATTGCTCAATTGGGTTCTAGCTATTCTTGGAAGTACTCTGTCATCAATTTATCGAAGCGTTCGAAGCAAAATAGAACAAACACCTGGAGTGTAGTGATAACAGAGCAAGATAATGGACCAACCTCACTCCTCCTCAGGTCATCCAGAGATTTCTCATCCATACCCTCCATCATACCGTTCACCACCGCGTAACACGCATCAACTAGAATATCAGCGTCGTCCAGAAGACCGACAGAATAATAATCACTTATCAGTATCTGATAATCCCTATATCCCCTCTGCGTCGTCATCGCCTGATCCGTCATATGTCCGACCCACAACGAGATTGACTAGATCAGCCTCTGAATCTTCGACTCATCCTGCGCTGGCTGCTTCGAATGGAGCAGGGAAAGAGTATCCGGAAGGATGGACGAAAGAGGACGAAGATGCCGAGAGGGAGTTTCTGAAAAAGGGAATGTTCGATTGGAAGAAATTGACGGGATGGAGGTTTTGGATTAGGAAGGAATGGTGGTGTGAGTGTGATATCCTCTTATTGATTACAGCGAGTAGGAATGGGTGGTGTGAAGGTGCGGATATCTTAGTGTTGAGCGTATTGTGGAGAAGGAGGAATCTGATTTGTCAAATAAAGAACATGGCGGTAGACATAAGATCATTGCTACTGGGTGATCGCGGGATTATAAATAAAAAGCGAAGAATGACTCTGTCCTGAATTCTCTTTCATAGACTGGTATATCATCCTAGTGATTGCTGCAGTCTTGGTCATCCTAATGTCGTTATACCACGACCAAGTGAGTCTTCTACCTCTACTACCAATGACCTTTAGTACATCATTGACAAACACCCATACTGACTGGACCATTTGTTTAGATCGTAGACTGGATGACACCATTCGCAAATTGGATAAAAGAGTGAGTTCAGTTAGCTTTACCTCACTTCTCTCCGCAAATTAGGATGTAAGCTAATCGAATCGCTCTTTTTGATAGTTTGCCAGCAGGATGGACGATACCAATCGGTTAGCTATACATACACCGCAATACAAATGGCTTAAAGCTGACGGTCATATCGAATAGCTATTTTCTTCGTACTTTCCTTTCCTCCTCTATTCGGTCAAGAAGTGAGTACCTCATCAGAACATGCCATCACCCAAGAAATATATATTGACTGTGTTGGACGCATAGATTCTAGCGATCATAGTAGGAGTAGTCTGGGGTCTATGGGTAGGGTGAGTAGCTATCCTTAGCTCGATCGGTTGAAAATCATCGAAAAGGGAAAAAGCTAATAGGTTCTATATTCGATAATGGTTAGATTCGGTATAACAGCAGCAGGAACATTATTAGGTGAAATTGGAAATTTCTACGCTTTCAAATATTGTTTGAGATCCACCGCTGCGAAATACGAGAAGAACAATTTCAACTATGCTTGTATGGCTCATGTGGTTAGAGATGGAGGGTTTTGGATGATTTTCGTTATTCGATTTAGTGCTATTCCTGGGTAAGTGGGTCGAAATGAAGTGATGGAGTGATGGCAGAGATACTGATTTGACTGAGGACGGTGTTCGAACATACAATAGGCATTTCTCGAGTGAGTTGAACTGTTCCTTGGTCAGAGATCCCGCCATATTATGTGACAAGAATCAAAGCTGACTCACAAATCTCGCATCAACAGCCGCTGTTTTCGCGACCTGTGGGGTTGGCTTTTGGGTCTTCACCATAGCTACTATCCTGACTCTACCTAAACAAGTGAGTCGACATATTGGCCGATTCTCGTCCCACTGCTGCTCATCCCCTTCAAGATGAACGCTGTAAACTTGTCTCTAATATATGTACTGTACCTTTAGCTCATCGTCGTATACCTCGGTGTGATCTTTGCGAATGACGAAGATACAAGCTCGAAAGAAAAATGGATCTCTCATGGCGTATTGATATTTGGTATTAGTGAGTGGACTTTTCATTTTGCCCCATATCATTTGCTGGCATGGAGTGATCATTCGATACTTGGCATTGTACATACGAATAACATAGCTTATGCTGGTTTCGATTACAGTCGTCACCATCTGGGCAGCATGGTACATCTACAAGAAAATGGACCAAGCTAGAATCCATGTATGGAGAAAAAGAAGGTAAGCTCATTTCTCCTCGATTTTATTCGCGCGACGATGTAGGCTGACATTGCGATGGAATAGGATGGAAGCTGCTTCTAGAGGTGTATCGCTAAATCCAGTAAACAAAGAATGGGACCAACCTATCAACAACAATCTAGATAGACCGACAGTGAATGTTGAAGATGATGACGATATAGAAGCTAGAAGTCCAATCTTGAATCATAGACATCATGGTAATAATAACGCTCATCAGAGTTATACGAATCCTTACGATATCAGGTGAGTGAGTCGACCGGTCTATTGATCAATGTTCTCCTACGAGAGATGGAAACATTTCATTATGACATCCTACTCTGTTTAATATGATTGATATCTCCATTCTTGATTAATATAGTGTAGCTGATGCACCGATATCATGAACTAGCTATCAATCACAAAATAACATGTCAATATACCAAGTTGATCCTTCTTCCTACCCTAATCAATCTTCTCAATCATTACAAGGTCCTAAAGTAGAGATTGAGCAGGATATAGGATACGCATATAGACCTCCTGCAGAATCAAATACGACAGATTCATTAAATCGAGCCCAACAACAGCATCAGTTGTATCCTACTGCACAGTTCCCTGAAGCTAGATCTACGGGTATGGGTACGACGGGAGGATTGAAGAGGAATCAAACTAGTGCGAGTGATTATACGGTATACATTAATGAAAGTGCAGAATTTCCTATTCCTTTACCTAGTAGTCATGCTCAGCATCAGCATGGGGTTGATCATGGAAGAGATCATCCGCATGTACAGTATGGACGATAGATGTGTTCGACAAGTGAGAAGTCTAGAAAGAAGGATGTGTTCACGGATACAAATGTATACAATAGATGTAATTCATAGATTGATATACCCAAAATAATACATAGATGTATTTATTGCGTAACGGATCCAGTCTCATTCCAATTCTGTAGAAGCCTATTTATCTATTATCTAATTGTGAGAACAACCTCCATACGAACCAAGTAGCGATCAGCGTTATGATTGTCTATATTCTCAGATGAGTTAAATCAGCCTTGCTCAATACCGAATCTCAAGTAACTCACGGTAATCACGAATGGCCAAACGAGGTATGGATCTTTCATTATAGGTAGGAAAATCAATATTGACATAGCTGATAATGCCTGGGTGAATAGGAATAGGGAGTTGATGATCGAACGTAAAGAAGCTTTTTAAGGACAATGAGCACACCAACAATGAAATCATTAGCTTGTAGGTACAGTTTGATTTTATTAGCTAAATGCGAACTGAACTTACGAGGGGATAGCATGTATCCTATTTCCATTGCGCTTACTACCTACTCATGTCGACAGTAATGGATGAAAATCAGCCACACAGCATCTCCGGAACTTTTGATGCATGGTTGATTGGGATGATAAGTGGATCCAGTGATGGGTAGACTCACAGCGAACGATTCGCTCAATCCTGATAAGATGAAAGAGGGCAATACCAACCAAGCGCTCTATCAAACATGCATTCCTCAGTATCGCCTTGTAAATCGGGACTCCGATGAGGTCACCAAATAAGGACAAGGCAGACGTACCAAAGGTGATACTCCACTGCCTTCCTCACAAGTCGTAGCTTGATATCCACACGGCGAGGTTTGATATACCTTTGAATTATGCGACACATGTCAGCTTGCATTCCGTCATTTACAACATGACGTTACCAGACGCTCACAGCATGTTGTATGATAGCTGCCCAAGCCATACCTGCAGCGGCCAACAGAAATCCCACAATGACCCTTTTGAGAGGCCCAAAGGCGATCCTTTTGACAGCGAAATAAGGATATACATATCGGTTCAGTAGTGGTATCTATTTCCCACTAATCAGCTTCCATGCTCTCATACATTGACTAGCTGACTTACCGATACAACGATGACCAGTGGATTTCTATCTTATCTTCGTGAGCTGACAATTCATCGACAATCAACCAAAGAAAAGACCAACTCACGCATGTCCAAGGAAATCATTCGGTACACCCTATTCGACCCCCCCATAAGCTATCTTTCTCAGTAGAAAAGGGATGAGCTTACATTCGTGGTCATCGACCCATCTAGACTGGTTAACAAGGCGTTCAATCCGCCATCTGCGATGTTGTAGATAATGAAGAATGAAAAGAATTTGCAAGCTTGGATGATTTTACCGAAATCGTGTTCATCAATATCATCGCCATGGTCGATCGAATCGTCTTCTTCGAGTTTGTACCGTATATGTTGGGATGAGGACAAATAGGTTCGGGCTTGATGATATGTGTCGATCAATGTCGATGAAGATGGTTTAGGGGATGGGACGAGATGTGGGTATGTTAGGTGTAGGATGAATGGCATGATGAGGAATATTAACTGTATCATCAATCCGAATATATATTATGTTGGTATTTATCAGCATCCCCGCAAAGGTTGGGTATCAGAGAAGGAAGAGATCACTTACACCAGGTATCAAAAAAGCAAGCCAGAAGCCGACATACTATGGAAAATCATGTTAGTCCCTTGCATTTTAGTTCGACGAACATGACTCACTTTCTCAGCAAAAGTAGATGAAATAGCTATAAAAGCTCCGATATTGATCGAACCGTAATATGCAGACATGATTTTCTGAATCGTTGCTATGTACGTTAGGATTCATGTAAGCTTCATGATAGATAGGTACATATCCATTCTGGGCGAAAGCTTACCCTCTCTGTCTATGATAACCTTTTCACCATTCGGTAGTGTTTCAACATAGTTGGACGATGGGATGTACTGTTCGGCCATCATGGGCGCTATGTTGGCTTTGATCAGGCCTTGGAGATATATTCGTCAGCGAGACAGGTAATAACGTGCCAAACGAAATGTAAAGGAAGCACAGATTGACCTGAATGATGACAGTCAAGTTGACAAAAGTGACATACCTGCTGATCCACCAAGAAGTAACAGACCCATTAGGAACGGTAAGAACGCTCCTCCACTCTGAAGTAAGGATGGTAAAGCGGCTGAACGCGATATCAGCTATTTCCTGTGTCCCAGCACCTTAACGAGTAGCTCACCGTATACAGATAGTACATGTGCGATCCCCGCGATACCAGTTCCAACAGCTATGGCCTTGAATTTACCCCATCTAATATCCGCTAATATACCTCCTAGCTATAAGGAACTATCAGTTAAAGCACGATCCTATGAAGCTGGTAGAGACAGACAACTCACCAATGGGGTGGTATATGCCAATAGAGAGAAAATGACGCTTAGAGCGGTAGATACTTGAAGACCCATCCCCAATGCTCCCGGGGTGAGCTGAGAGTTGGGAGGAGGTGCGCCTGTTCCTGGACCACCAGCAGGGAGAGGACGCTGGACGAAATTACTATGGGAGATATAATGTCAGTGCTGGTATGGGCGAGAAGATGGTGACTGATGCATTTATCATGGATTGATATATTGATAGGAAGTCACGATGATAGAGTACTTACGGGAATAGCCCTCCTACACCGTAGTATGATGCTCTTTCGGCTATGATACATCTTTGGTAAGCTATATGTGCATTTATTTGGACGATCTGAAGGGATTAGCTCACCCAGCTCCACGAGAGCAATCGCATAAGCGGTCCACGGTACTTCGCCTGGTACATGCCGCAATCTACTCGACTGAGACGCGGTTGGTTGAGGTCCAGGAATGTCGTTTGTGGAGATGACTTCATTGTTGAGAGCTGAGGCTATGTCGATCCAAGCGATATCAGTTGAATGTGAATGGAATAGGCCGTCCCTCAATGATGGCAAAGAATTTTCATGAGTTGTGTTACTCACCCTCACTGGTATGCCAGGCATTCAGATCATCCTCTGACAGTCGTCGATCAGAGGGGACGAGCTCGTATTGTTCCGTCGTACGGCTGCTGCCTGCCTCCCATCCACTCATTGACGAGATAGGTCGACGCTATGAGGGGGGTATGTGTTCCAAGCTATCCAAAACAATGATCAACGGAGAAAGGGAGTGATGGATCAAATCTCGAGCGAGTGTGGATGTTTATCAGATTGAGATTGAGCGCTGAGGGCATGGAGCCCCAGCTTCGGTCAGAGCGAGGTGGCGGTGATCTCCGAAATCAAGTTGGGTCGCGGTGCTCGTAAGAAGCGATCGATACATACATCCATATCAGATATCTACAACTAGTCATGTTTTCTCATGTACAACCTGACGTATCAATTACAATCTTTTAAACTTTACAGCTTCTTCCTCATCCTTAGCAGTCTCCTTGATCGTCCATTCCCATAAATCATCTTGTAACTTCTCCTCATGACTTTGTTCACTTGACGGGATCTCCTGCGCATCAATAACCGTATAATACTTCCCGCTCTTCTCCGTCTTCCCAAATTCTTCTCCTACAGTCATCTTCGCTAGTGTGACTGCGACATAGTCGGTAGTGAATATATCCTTGATAAACCATTTCATAATTCTAAAATTCAATATCCAACTAAACCAATTCGACCATCTATACAAATTCGTAGCCATCACTCCAGGTTCCATCACTATTACTATCCATCCTTTTTTTTGCTCTTTGACTTGTCTATCCAGAGCATATGCGAAAAGGACATTACATAATTTCGATAAAGCATATCGTCTAAATCCTTCTTGTTGAGTATCCCATTTTTTGCCGGTTTCAGGATGAGCCACCTTATCCGCCGATATATAGTTTGGAGGAGGGACTCTCTTAAGTGTTGGATCATGTGTCGAACTGGAAACTACGATTATCCTAGCATCTTCTGTGAGGTGTTTCTTGAGTAAGAAGAATAAGAGGGTATGGTTGACGTGATTTACAGCGAACATTGACTCTAACCCATCGGGAGTGAAATGAATCTTATCGACAAATTGAATAGCAGCATTGAGAACTAATGCTCTAAGGGGTGGGAAAGACTTTCCTTCGTATAATTTGACGAATGATCGGACTCCCTCGTGAGTAGTTAGATCTAGCGGGAGGTAAATGACGTTGTTGTTGCCCACTTCTGAATTGATGTTTTCCTCTGCGTTGGAAGATGATCGAGATGCTATGATGATCTGGGTGTCAGGCTCGGATTTGGATAGGGATAAGGCTGTTGAGTAGCCTAGGCCTGAGGTACCGCCAGTGATCAGAATGGATGAATTGAAGGGCATTGTGAGGGACAAAATGAGTGTTGTATGTTACCGACAATGAGGTGAGATAGGTCTTATGACGGTTTGTACGCAGTATGTTCACACTGTCCAAGTGTCTCTTGACATGCTCTGAGCCTGGGAAACATGATGCTTTTATACCTTTTCGGCAGGCCGATGACCGTTGTTCATCCAATTCTCGAGTTATCTTAAGATAGCAAGCTTGTCCTATGCCCGTCGGACTGGGGACATTGCAAGTAACCGTTTCGTCATTATCTTTTGATCTTGCACGTGTTCTTTTACGTGAAGGGATTCAATAACTTCTTGAGTCCTCGACGAGTACGGTTATAACGCCGATACTCCGAAAATGGTTGATGAGATTGTTCCGCGTTTTAAATCCGTCATCGTCATGAATTTGTATTTTTTTCTCTTTGGTGCAATGGGATTGAACCCTGAGCGTGAGCCAACGAACGACCAACGTCTCTCACATCCTCACATCCTCATTCAATCAACCCCGTACTTCGTGGCTGAACATAACTTGTTACTCTATCTAAAAAGCAACTGCACCACTCTTCTTTGTTCTTTCGTCTCCTTCTGATAGATTGTATACTTGACTCTCTCACACAATGTCTCCATACAGACCTAACCCTTTCTTCTCCACCACCAACACCTTCTTCGTCCCCTCCGTCGGTGACAAGGTAGATAACGCCGTTGCCCAAGCTAAAGCGCTCGGTCACGATGCTCAAGCAAAGGCATCCGAATTAGCTGGTAAAGCCGATAACAAGTTCCAAGATGCCAAGGAAGCTGTCAAGGTCACTGCTAAGGATGCCGCCGGTGCTCCCCAAGGTATTGATCTTTACTCCAGGTAAGTCTGATTATCCAGTCATCCATCTCCTCCAGCATTCTCCCTCTCTGTTTTCAAGAGGAGGTGAACTGACAATATGTATTGTGCTTCGCTGCAGATTCGCCCTTGCCGGTGCTCTCGGTTGTGCTGTCACCCACGGTGCCCTTACTCCCGTTGATGTAGTCAAGACCAGAATCCAACTTGAACCCGAGGTCTACAACAAGGTGAGTAACTCAGCGCAGTCTGTCCCCTCTTCATCTTATATCTTCGCATTCTTCTCAGGCTTCACGGACTAAACTCCTTGTCTTGCTTTAGGGTATGGTTGGTGGTTTCAGACAAATCATCGCCGCCGAAGGTGCCGGTGCCCTTCTTACCGGTTTCGGTCCTACCGCTGTTGGTTACGCCATCCAAGGTGCCTTCAAATTCGGAGGGTGAGTCCTTCTTTTGAAAACATGGAGTTTCCTGCGTCTTCGACTTGAGGAGCACAAAGGGAACTCCTACGGTTTACCATGCACAACTAGCTTGATATGATATGACACGATGCTGATTGCTTAACACAGTTACGAGTTCTGGAAGAAGAAGGCTATCGACGTTCTCGGTGTTGACAAAGCCCGAGAGAACAGACAAGCCGTCTACTTGGGAGCTTCAGCCATTGCTGAATTCTTCGCCGATATTGCCCTTTGTCCCCTCGAAGCTACCCGAATCAGATTAGTATCTCAACCTTCGTTCGCTACCGGTCTTGCTTCAGGTTTCCTCAGAATTGCCAGAGAGGAAGGTCCCGGTGCTTTCTACGCTGGTTTCGGTCCTATCTTATTCAAACAAGTTCCTTACACCATGGCTAAGTTCGCTGTGTGAGTGCATGTTTACTTTGGGTGGTCGAAAAAGCATTGCGATGTGCTCGTATGGCCTTTTCGACTTCCTTTTGGTTCACCTTTTTGTTGGTGAGTTGCCGAGCTGATTATTTTAATTGTTTCGTATAGCTTCGAAGTTGCTTCCGAAAAGATCCTCCAAGCTACCGGTAAATCCAAGGACTCCCTCACTTCAGGTCAATCAACTGGTCTTAACCTTTCTGCCGGTTTGATCGCTGGTATGGCCGCTGCCGTTATCTCTCAACCTGCCGATACTTTGCTTTCCAAGATCAACAAGACCAAAGGTGCGCCCGGACAATCTACCACCTCCAGACTTGTTCAAATGGCCGGTCAACTCGGTGTTTCCGGTCTCTTCACTGGTATGAGTGCTAGATTGGTCATGATTGGTACTCTTACTGCTGGTCAATGTGAGTAAAAGTCTCCAATACCGAGAGTGCCAACCTTGAGTGAAGTGGGAATGAGAATAATTTACTAACATTTTGTTTTAAATAATAAACAGTCCTTATCTACGGTGATATCAAGAAGGCCCTTAACGCTACTGGTGGTGTCGAGATCGCTGCTGTCCCCAAATAAATAATATAAATAATATAGATTATCAGTATTTGTTTATACCTAAAACGGATGGAGTAGTTTCGATTCGACTCGATAATGATTGTGTTGTGGGATGCAATATCATATCTATCATAGAACAACTGTTACTACTACGTCGCATGGTTGATTTCAGTAAATCTCCTCATGAGTCAAGTGAAAATGGGCATTGAGAGGGCAAGCTTCTCGAGATGGCTAATTGAGTTCCAGACTATATTGAGGCGCTTGCGTGCAATCGGTGTTGTTCCCCATATAGCCCAACCGCTTTCAGGTGGGATGGATTCTGAGCTCAACGAGTTAAGAGCGATCTAATCATCATGTCAAGACTTGCAATTATGGATCTGAGAATGGTAGAAGAAGGTTGAATCGATCGCATCTGTCGTTTACCTACCACCATCTGGGATGGACAGTACATAGCCATACTGCATCGTCTATAGATCTGTTGTATGATGTATATGAAAGAATGCATGATATATGTATATGTGTGTCGTGAAACTTCCTCCTTGTCATTCTACATCCTGACCTGACCTCGAGATGGATAAACCATCCTTTCAGAACTGGAGAAACCTGTTCATTCTACATCCCAAGACAAATCACCTAAGTAGATGTGTTCGTCAGTCCGTCACTCCCCTCGTTCAATCCTCCTTCCACAGTCTGTTCTCCTCCCTGTTCTCCTATCTGCTGCGGTTGTTCCTCCTTAGCTCTTACAATCAAATGATCAAACTTCTCTGCGAGACCTTCAAACCCTCCATAAAAACCTCCATTGAACGCCTTTAGCTGTTCGACAATATCCGAAGCTTCTTTACCTGTTAATGAATGTCGAAGTCGCTTGTTAGGGTTTTTGGGTCGAATCTGTCGTTCGGATTTGGATTTAAGTGGTTTACGTTGGAGTTCGATTTTTATCTGTAATACATCTTCTCCATCTCCGTCTCCCCCTTTCTTACTTTGATTGGATGTAGTTGAGATAGTCTCAGTATCCTGGTGAAGGGGAGAATGGCTTTGGGTTGGGGTGTTCAAGGCATTTTGAATATCTTTCAAACTCGGTCCACCCAAGAAATTACTTTCTCCCGATATTTTACCGGAACTGAGAGGAATTTCCATCAGTATCGGACTTTCTAACTGCATAGGTTTCAAGGTCGTAAGGAAGATTGTATTGAGGGGAGAGAGTGAATCTGGATCTTTGAGTATTGAAAGATCAAATATCTCGATATTTAGTTTTTTCTCGACTTGTCTGAGAACGGTGTAGATCTGGATGAGGGATGGGAAGTTTTGGTTGAATGATTTGATTATTAATTTGGTGGAGCCTGATGAGGGGTCTTCAAGTGTTGGATGAGGAAAGGTCAGGATGGTACGACGTGATAGAGAGATGGTTGATGGTACGGAGAGTCGGGAGGAGGGACGGAGGGGTTGAGAGATTGAGAGAAGGGATCGGAATGGGCTGTTCATCTTGAGTCTGGTCGATGATGATGGTTCAAGATGGGGATTGGGTCTGTTGACTCTTCGCTTTTGCTTGTCTGCCCTTCGTTGAGATCGTTCCTTACTTGATGAATAGAGCGAGACTTGCACTACTTGAACTTTTTTCTTTAAGATCGTCGAACTGCATTATATTTGCTCAACTTTCCGAAATCAGCCCTTGCCACGTGATTGCCACGTGTTGTATTACGTTTTATCTTTCGCGGGGATGACAGAACAACAGATTAGCTTTCCATTTCGAGAACAGCTTATGAAGTGCATGTCATCCATCATCATTCGACCTTTCTTCTCTTCCTTGTTCCTTCTCATCACACACATCTGAATATATACACGTGAGAGATTCAACCAGTACCACCATCATGGCCCCTGCAGCTTCTTCGAGCAGCTCGTCAACATGGGTCGAACCTACAAAGGATGATAAACCGCCCAAGTGAGTCATACCAGATCATCGAGTATGACTTGTGTCAACCTTATCCTTCTGCTTGATCATGGGTTATTGGGCAAAATGTCTGGCTAACATAGCTCAATACCTCTCCCCATCGTAGAGATGCAGACCTCAAAACAGCATGGGCGTTCCTCCAAGTCGGTGTAGAACATATGATGTCAAGGTGAGTCAGCTCTTCCTCTGCACGATCATCCACTTGAGCTATGACTGATTTGCTGATCTGATGGATGAATTGACTTGCTTAGGATGCACTTGGGAATGTCATACTCCTACTACATCTTATTATTCACAGCGGTCTACGACTTCTGCACTCAACCTGGTAAAACGGGTCAATCAACTTTTAGCGCTAATAGGGGAGGTGCAAGTTTACAAGGTGCCGATCTGTATAGGTCGTTGCATACTTGGTTGAGTGAACATTGTAAGAAGATGAGGCAGGTGAGTTGATGGCACAATCGTCAGCTGTACCAATAAAGTCATCACGCTTCTTCTGCGTCGTACCATTACGAGGGACTTGCTGAGTACTTATGATGGAGAGAATTGTAATGAAAGCTGATATCATCTTGTACGTATATATCATAGGACTCGGAAAATCTATCAGATTTAGAATTGTTAAAATTCTACGCCACCCAGTGGGATCGATATACCACTGGAGCGAGATATGTCAACAAGTTGTTCAATTACTTGAACAAGCATTGGGTGAAAAGAGAGAAGGATGAAGGTAGAAAAGAGGTGTATACTGTTTATACTGTAAGTGGTTGTTATGCCTTTTGTGCTAAGTTTTAAATGAGACACCTTCTGTCTCTCCTGCAACCCTTATCTGCTATATCTTCTTCCTACTTTCACTCCCATACATCGGTGGTCAAGTCTGTTCTGTACATCTTGCCACCTCACTCGTCGCACACAGTTCTATCTTTGCCACCTATAAGATCTTGCTAACCTCGCTTAACCCAGCTCGCCCTTGTAGCATGGAAGCAGAACTTCTTCCGACATTTCACCGTGTCCTCAGCAGGGATGAGCCGACTCACTCAAGCCGTCTTGAGACAGATCGAGCAGCAGAGAGATGGAGAAGTGATCGATTCGACATTATTGAAGAAAGTAATCGATTCATACGGTGAGCAACCAGTAACGTGAAATTTTGTCACCTGTGGCTTACATTCCTTTATAGTCTCACTTGGATTGGACGAAGCCGATGCACAAAGACAGAATCTCGACGTATATCGAGAATACTTCCAGAGTCCTTTCCTCAATACTACCGAACATTACTACCGAGCCGAATCGGCGGCCTTTGTCAGCTCCAACTCTGTTTCTGATTATATGAAGAAGGCCGAAGCTAGGTTGCAGGAGGAATCGGATAGGGTCAATTTGTACTTGCATGATAGTACGAGAACAGATGTGAGTTCTTAGTTTATTCTCGCCTTTCAGAAGAAGCTCACTGTTGGTATCCCTTTTCTCGGTTTAGCTCAAGGTCAAATGTGAGAATGTACTCATTTCGGAACATAACAGTATCATGTGGAATGAGTTCCAATCTCTTCTGGATGCTGATAGAGTAGATGGTGAGTCAGCTTTATTCTCGTCCTCCCACTCTGAACAAGCTGACGACAAATTCTCTTAGACCTCTCTCGAATGTATGGTCTGCTCTCGAGGATTGTAGGTGGACTGGATCCATTGAGAGAGAAATTCGGAGAACACGTAAAGAAAGCTGGTCAGGCTGCTGTTGAGAAAGTTTTACCTGCTCCTGGGGCTACTACAGAGACTGGAAAGGCGGAGACTTTGGTGAGCTAGCTTGCGCCTGATTCCTTCGTTTGCATAGTTATAGCTTACATTGATTATATCGCATAGGATCCCAAAGCATACATCGAGGCGTTGTTGGAGGTTCATTCAAAATATACAGAAGTTGTCGAAGGACCTTTCAGGGCGGAAATGGGATTCAACAAGTCTTTGGACCAGGTAAGCTGGGCGATAGCCTTGTGATTAGGAAGTAGCTGATTCCCGCGAAATCATAGGCATGTCGAGACTTCTGCAACCAGAATGCAGCAGCTACTACCTCCACACGATCACCTGAACTTCTCGCTAGTTATTGTGATCAACTCCTGAGAAAGAGTAATAAAGATCTCGATGCTGAATCTTTGGAAGCTGCTCTTAACCAGACTGTGAGCTATTGGGAACCGCGACGATTGTTGAATAGCTCATGCTTATACTTATTTCGCTGACTTGACATAGATGATCATCTTCAAATTCATCGACGATAAAGATGTCTTCCAGAAGTTCTACCAGAAGAAACTTGCTCAACGATTGGTCGGATCTCTATCGGCATCGGACGATAGTGAGAGTAGTATGATCACGAAGCTGAAGGAAGTCTCTGGGTTTGATTATACCAACAAGTTGTCGAGGATGTTTACCGGTATGTACTGCTCAATTTACCTACCATTTCCTATGCTTGGACAAAGGACGCTAACAACGAGATGTTGGACAGATGTCAACTTATCGAAAGATCTGAGTGAGAGATTCAAGGATAAGGAAAGAACTCAGGGAGTTAGCAGTGATAGTAAGCTGATTCTTCGTGACTTCGTGTGTGTACTCAGCTTACGTTGTATCGTGTTCTTTGCTATAGTTGATTTTGCACCTCTGGTACTCGGTACAAACTTCTGGCCTTTGGCACCTCAGCAGACTGATTTCAACATCCCTCGAGAGATCAGATCGACCTATGATAGATTTACTGCTTTCCATAATGAGGTTCACCAGTGGGTTTTGACTTACTTCTGGTCTTGCATATTAGCTCGTCGAGGTGATAGCATATGTGCTAATCTTGTGAAATGTGCCTCGTAGGGGCCGAAAACTCACTTGGTTATGGCACGTATCAAAGAACGAATTACGTACGACCTACCTTCCTCAGAAATTCATCTTCATGACTTCCTCATACCAAATGGCCATCTTAACTCAATTTAACGAGAATGATAGTTTGAGCTACAATGAGATTCTGACTGGAACCAAGATCGCCGAAGGGATATTGAAACCTCAATTGGCGTTGTTGGTGAAAGCAAAAGTTTTGCTGCAAGAAGGAGAGAACTATGATTTGAATTTGAGTGAGTCATCGGCCAGTCAATACGCGATACAAAAGGGATATAAGCTGATTGAAATGTGTGTGATATGGTAGATTTCAAGTCCAAGAAGGTTAGTATACCTCCACACTATCTGTCGAGACCTTTTTAGTCGTATCTGCTGGACAGATCGCTGATAATGTATTTTGTCTTGCACAGATCCGAGTCCAATTGAACCAAGCGGTCAAATCGGAGCAGAAAGCAGAAGCTAAAGAAGTGTTGGCTGCTGTCGATGAAGATCGTAAATTCATCTATCAAGCTACTATAGTCAGGTTGATGAAGGGTAGGAAGGTGAGTTGCACTTGTCTTTACGCTCTATGAATCAGACTGTGCGATAAACATTTACATTGATCATTTTGCTGATTTTCTTGTGGGACAGACGATGCAACATCAAGCTTTGATCCAAGAAGTTACCGCTCAAATATCTGTGAGTTGATCAGTTCGTAACAGGCTGAAGTGATCAACTGACGATATACTTGTATTTATGAATATCAGTCCAAATTCACACCTAAGATCCCAGAGATTAAAAAGGCGATTGATTATCTGATTGATAAGGAGTATTTGGAAAGATCGGCAGAGTCGAATAACACTTAGTGAGTGTGGTACGACGGGTTGTTGAATGATGCTGACGATATCATTGTAGCAACTACTTGGCATAAGAAACTACGAGAGGTGAAGATAAGCCCCACTTCGGGGTGTGAGAGACGCTCAAGTATAAGAGGGAAGACGATGAGAGATAGAGTGGGAACCCAGTCCGAAGGGCAGAGCAGACTATGAGATAAGTTGAAGAAGTCGATGAGATACATACGACAGACATGTTATGACGATACCTATTCTTCTTTTTTTCTCTCCTCTTACCTATACAATCTTTACTGTAATATACATATCAATAGATATATCTCCTGTGTGAATAACAGAGTGAATATCGATCGTCACATGAATATGAAAATATGATCAACATATCAAAGCTTGATGATTTGCATAACACGAGTATTGTCAATGGCATGGTGTGCACTTGTTTCCATCGGAAGATGGTGTTCCGGTCTTATCGGATGTTTATCTCTTATCAGTGCGTTAATTCGAATTAGAATAGGAGCAGATCCACGTTGATCGGAGTAGTGGTATCTTAGTTTGTTATCGTCGGTTTAACCAGTGGGTGGGTGATCACTCATATGGCACGGATGGAACACCGCATCAGCACACCAGTACACTTATTTTGAGTCAGATAGGCTATAAGAGGAGGATACGTTGAAGATTTGTATTTTTTTTTCCATTTTCACCCTTTCATCATTTACTATACTCCTGTGAAACTTCTTCCACTTGTTCATCAAAAATCAAAATCACATTCACATTTCACAACCAGTCATGACCCAATTGTTCGTAGGTACTTTTGTGGATACTCCCACACCGGGAGAATTGAGGATAAGGAAAGACCACTTGATGGGTGAGTATTACTTTTCTTCTCCTATTCAGATTCACGTCGATCTTAAGCTGGATTGACGTTATAATATTTATCATTATCATTATCATTGCCGTTGTCATTACAATGACTCGACACATGTAGCCATCTCCTCAGAAGGGTTCATATCCCACCTCTCACCCATCCACTCTGAATCCTCCCAATTACTCCTATCCGACCATTCCTCTCTGGCCCCTATCGAGATCCCTAATGCGTCGTTCCTCCTACCTTCATTTGTGGACTTACACCTGCACGCTCCGCAATACCTCTTCAACGGGACGGGTTTGGATCTCCCCCTACTAGAATGGTTAGAGAAGTACGCCTATAAAGCTGAAGAAAGAATTGATAGTTCGACAGAACTTGCTGAGAGGGTATATGAAGTGTTAGTCAGGAGGTTGTTGGACAATGGAACGGGGTGTGTTAGTTTTTTCGGGAGTATTGGTGTTGAAGCGAAGTGAGTTAAATCTCATCAGTCTACTTCACTTACATGATTCGATTTGATTTGACTTCACATTGTATCTTGTATGTCTATTTCCGATGGTGTCCATGCTGATAAGATATATCTACTTTCTATTTTCAGCCTGATCCTAGCTAAGAAAATGCAGGAGTTGGGATTGAGAGGGTTTATAGGTAAATTATCGATGGATCAATCACCGGTGAATATTTCATTTACTTCGCTTCACATATCATCCAAGATAGTAATATATCACACAAGATAGTGTCGCTGACAACGGTATGAAATGATTGACGATTAGCGTCCAACATACGGCGAATCATCCGCCACATCCTCTCTCTCATCCATCACCCAATTCCTAGATTCCCTCCAAGGCTATCTCGCACAATTCCCATCCCACGAGCGATTAGTCCAACCTATCATCACACCTCGATTCATACCCGTGTGCTCGGATGAGTTGTTAGTCGGATTACAGAAGTTGGCGAAAGAGAGAGATGTAAGGATACAGAGTCATATGTGCGAAGGGAGGGATCAAATGGATATGGTTGTGAAAAGGGGGAAGGGACAGGATCATGAATATTGGGATGAGGTGAGTCAGCGTCTCATTCGATCTGTCCTGCGAATGTTATCCTATGGTATGAGAAATCATATGAGTGTGAAAGGTGTCGAGATGGCATTGAAGTCTGAGAACAGCAGTCTGAGAACAGCCAGAGGATGGCATATGTCTGATGATATCATTTAAGATCGGAGAACACTACTTGACTCTATTCACCCAGGAAGAGCACTATGGCTATGATCACAAGACAAACAATCATATACTGATACTTCTACATACTTTGCAGCTCGGCTACTTAGGTCCCAAGACTCTCCAAGCGCACGTAACTTACCTTGACGAAGAGATGATTCCGCTTGTGAAAGATAGACAGGTCACTATGGCTCATTGTCCTTTGTGAGTTGAGCTTCGGCTGGTACCTTCGAGAAAGGTTTTGAGCTGATCAACCCATTCTGAGAATAGGTCAAATGCGTATCTATCGGAAAAGCAGTTCCCATTAAGAGAGTGAGTGCTGTGTTCGATTCTGGTAGTGTCATCAATAAGACACTCGTGACTGGCCTTTGGGCCAAGAATCGATCAGACACCTTAAGATCAATGCTAACATTCCATGTCCCACTTACAGAGCAATCGACAATTCCCTTTCTGTTGGTCTTGGAACAGACATCGCAGGAGGATACTCCCCCTCTATCCAAACGCAGATGCGTCAAGCGGTGATGATCTCCCGAATGAGAGAAGGAGCACGATGTGAATCTATGAATTGTAGTTTTGCCGAATCGACCCAAAAGGAAGGTCAACATCTGAAGGTCGATTGGAAAGAGAGTCTGTACCTTGCCACGAGGGGTGGTAAGAAGGGGATGGGGTTGGGTGGATGTTTTGAGGTGGGAATGGAATTTGATGCGCAATTGAGTGAGTACGATTATACATGCAAAATACGATATGGCATAGAAAGAATCTGTGGGAATATCAGATCAAGCTCAATTGCTGATTTTCTTCATAGTCGAACTAGCTAGCTCAGATACACCGACAGGTACCGGGCCGTTGGATCTCTTTGATTTGTCTTTAGATAGTAAATTGAACGATGATGAGAGTTGGATTGAGAATATCGAGAGATGGTGGTGTAATGGTGATGAGAGGAATAGGAAGGGTATGTGGGTACAAGGTAGGAAAGTGGCGTAGATCAGAGTTCGATAGGATTGAGTTGTATATGGATGACGAGTAGTGATTTGTATATGGGTTGTCATGGATCGTCAATTCAAGTGATACTGAGTCACTGATCATGGTCATTATGGTGATACTGATGATACTGATGATACTGATAAGATATAAGAGATGAATTACTTGAATCGGCTGTCTTGACTCTCAAAGGTATGTTTGAATCGAATAAATCGAGTTGATTGATGGTCTGTGCGTAAAATGATGAATGGAGATCGGTTGACGTCAACTGGTCACTGAGTGGCCTGCCCCCTTCGAGGCTCAATTACTCGTGTCTATCCATCTTCCTCTTCCCATCTCTCCTTCTTTTCCTTTTCCTTCTTCCTCTTTTCCTTGTCCCCCCAATTAATCCACTAATAAGCATTTGATCTCTATTCGTCTCATACCACCGTAAGTTCCTGCTTCCTTATGTTCTCTCCTGGTTTCAATTAGATGGATCCTCAAGGAGGAAAGAAAAATTCGTACAAATGTAGGAGCTGACGTGATATAACCTCAAAAGGAAATGTCAAGACCTACAAGAGCACGCAAGCCCGCTCCTGTCTTTGGAAGTTATGTCTCCTCTGATCAACTTTACGGATCGGATGACGAGGGAGAGGATGATATCACTGCCGCTGATGAGGATGATGAGGAAGATGAAGATGAGTATGGTGGAGCGGTCGAGGAAGTAGAATCTGAGATTGAAGATGTCGATAGTGGAAAGGAAGAGGAAGGAAGTGGAGACGAAGGTGAGGAACCAGAGAAAGCTAGTAAAGTGAGTTCGCCTTTCCTTCCCTTCTATCGGCCTTGTCATCGACATCGCTTCATATTTTTATTCATCGAAATAGTATTGAAAATGAGAGGGTAGAATGGTTAAGCTGACGTGATATGACCTTTGATGACAGAAATCAAGAAAATCTTCTACTTCAACGAAAGAAACTCAGAAGAGATCCACCGCCACCAAAGGAAGTAAATCCGATTCAAAACCAGAACCTCGATCAAGAAACAAACTTACCTCATCGTCTGCGTCTACTGCTTCTACTATCAAGGGCAAGAAAGGTAAAGATCTTAAAGAAGTCAAGAAGGAAGTCAAAAAGATTGAGCTCAAGTCAGCTCCGATTAAGAAGAAATTGAAGAAGATTGTGGAGTCTGATATTGAGACTGAAGTCAATTCGGATCATGAACAAGAGGTGGAAGGTCCTGAGGACGATGATGAAGATGAAGGATGGGATGGCGATGAGGGAGATAAGAAGGTACGTTATACCTTCAGCCGAAGATCTCGCTTCGAATCGTGAGCTGACGTTACGTTATCTAGAAATTGATAAAGAAAGAACAACCGAAGAAGACGGCGACTACCAAAGTAGTTGTAAGTAGTGCTTTACCCTGTGATAATTCGGACAGGGTAGCCACTAATTTCGAATCCATCTAGAACAAGCGAGTTGAGAAAGATGAACCCTCTGAAACATCTGATGGAGAAGTTGAATCCGCCACAGAAAAGGTAAGTTGAGCAATCCTAGCATAAGATAATATATTGAGGCTGACACGGTATCAATCTAAGGACAAGAACGATGAGGAGATCGCTACTGATACGGACGAACCTCCCAAATCATCGAAGAAGAGTTTGTCGACCGCCACCAAGGCTGCTTCCACCAAAAAAGTCAAACATTCTCCTCTTCTTCTAAAACCAGCCACTACTTTGAAACCAACGGATACCAAACGTCCCCCTCCTAAAGTAGCCAAAAACAAGACTCACCTGGCTCCATCTTCAAATTCCTCGGCTACCTCTGGTGTTAAGCCAACTATAAACTCATCCGCTGCCGCAAAGAAAGGTAACGGTAAGTTCACTCCACTCTTACCGAAGAGTTCGAGCGTTGCACCATCATCTTCTTCTTCTTTCACCCCACCGTCTGCCATCGTGGCGAAAAAGACCCAAAATGCGTCCCCGAAGAATGTTAAGGAGGGTAAAGAAAAAAAGTTGGATGATAAGGAAGAGACAACTGTTAAGAAATTTGCAAAGGGTAAAGTAGAGAAGGTAGACATCAAGGAGGATAAAGCTTCTGTTGAAGCAACCATTAAACCTAAAGTAGAGGTGAAGAAGGGTAAGCCTCAAGGTAAAGGTACAAAGAAGGAAGAACCAGCAGAGGATGCGGAGGATGATCAGGTCAGTGGCGACGAAAAGGCCGAAAAAATGGTTAGTATGATGAACTTTGTTGTGAAGTCCTGTAGAGCTAATTCAGCGCCCTACTTTCAGTCTCTCGATCCTGGCTCGGCTGATGAGGCTGAGGTTCCCGATACGATCACAAGCAAGACCTCGGATCTGAAATCCTCAAAAGTCGATAAACGAGCAAGAACTAGCTCGAGTGGTAAGAGCGATAAAGCTGATCGAGTTGGGACTCCGAAGAAAAAGTCAAAGTCGACCTCTCCGAAGAGTCAAGGTGAAGCTGCTGCGCAAGAGAAACCCTCTGACAAGGACAAGAAGGGAAAGAAAACCGGAACTGCGGAGTCAGAGGAGGAAGAAGTTCACAATGCCAAGGCTAAGAGTACCTCAGAAGATGATGGAGATAGAAGTCTGAAAGTACGTATCATGCGGTCAATCGTATAGGACCGTAGCTAACTGTTCCTACATATAGAATGAAGGATGGGAGGTAAACCCTGCAAAAGCATCTGTGAATTCAAAGCGAAAAGGCTCTGGTGAGAAAAAAGATATTAAAGCTAAAACTGAAAGTCCGAGTAGATCTGATGAGGTGAGTTGTGTATTTTGTACCAATTATGAAGAGAAGTAGCTCATGACTTGCTCCTGTCGATAGTTGGAGAAAGAGAGCTTCCCTAAGAAGAAGGAATCCCAACAGACGGCAGGGGATGATGATGAGATGGATGTTGATGAAGACCAAGTGAGCGGCACAAACTATACAGACAGAGATGATTTACGGCAATTTGCTGAACCTTTAGCGATCTTAGCCATTCTCACATGTCAGAGAGCAGGGTAACAACACTCGACTTGTTGCATACCCAGTAAGTCAGCTTTCCTATTCCGTCCAATGTCTTGTACGGCCGTAAAGCTGATCTTTGACATATTGCAGACGCCTGTCACTCCACCCAAACGAAAGGAAGTATCATCACCCTCCACTCCATGCCCCTCGCCTAAAAGAACACCTACAGCTACTAAGATACCCCCATCTGTTAGAGGGTCGATCATCTCTTCTCTTTTGAATCCAAGTTATACCAGAACTCTGGCCTTCACATCGATCATGACGCCTACATACAGTTCTACAAAACTGGCAAGACATTGGAGAGAGGTGCTTGGTCCCGATCTTCATAAACATTTTGAAGGTCATTCACCTAAGAAAGGTAAAGCGTCGATTGATAAAGCTTTGAGAATCAGAATTTGGGATTTAGTAACTAAGAATTACGAGAAATCAGACTGGAAATCCATCGAAGAAGAGAATGGAGAGTTTACTGTTACCAGACTCAAAAGACATTTCAGAGAAGTTATGGTCAAAGAGGGTAAGAAGTATATCGAGAGCTGTTAAGTGGGTTTGCACCGAACCAAGAAAGAGGCTTTTATATTATCTCAAATGATTCTCATGACATACCATCTCTATACTATTTTTTTCTTGGTTAATATCCATATCGATTTGTACTCTATTCGCAAATATATATATATTCTCACATACGCTTTGCTTTCGATTTCGTACCCCAGTGAGATTTCTGAATATAGCCATATCAATCATTTTACCGCCTATGCTCGTAAATAGTTTCATCAAGATTGCTTATCATCCAAATTCGACTGTATATAAACATATATACCCATGCATGTCAATTACTTCATCTACAACCTATAATCAGTGGTCCTCCGTCCAAATCCTCTGTTGAATTCCCAAAAAATCAAAGATAATCATAATCCCTCAGAACTCCATTTTTGTCTGCATTTTGGTTATACCGATTTGACGGGATTGGCAATGACAGACCAAGGATGTTCAATTTCACCAATTTGAATGGCTGTCATCCTATCTAGTAAGCCTTTGGCGATGGATCCTAAACCTTCGGGACCGGTGGGTATCTCGATATCTCTACCTTCGTACCCGATCCTATCAAGTCAAAGCAAGTACAATCAGTAATCTGAACTTAGTCAAGACAAGCTGGGCTGATTTCCGAATCCGGAACAAGGTTGGAAATATAGTTCCTCTGTGGTAAGGAGGAAGAAAAGAAGATAACGATACTAACTTATCAACAGCGGAAACGATCGCAGCTGTACCCGTACCGAAAACTTCAACCAAAGTCCCGTTCTTTTCGGCTTCGACCAAATCGGCCATTATCAATTTACGTTCTGACACGACGAGTTTTTCGGGAAGGCCAGGGATCTTGTCCCCATTGGCGTGGGCTCTAGCAAGGGCCAAAGCACTATCGGTAGATCAAATTGCAATTAGAACAAGACAGCATTCGTTTCTCTGGTAGGTGACAGAAGCTCAATGAAACAGGTGGGGTGGAATGGAGTGGAAGAGAATTCGAAATGAGATACTTACGAGTCTCTGGTTACTCCTGGTAAGACTACATCGTCCAATGGTGGAGTGACAAGTTCGACAGCTGAAAAAGGTGTCATTTGGTATTTGCCGCTTCTCAGTGGAAATGACATAAGAACGAGTTACTCACTTCCATCCGGTTTCTTGAAAGCTACAAACAAGTTCATAGTTCCGACCTGCCAACAAATGAATATTAGATCACTTTTCCAAAAGAAAAATTAGCTTACTTACCTCGGTCAAAGCATGTTCTTTACCTAACAACCACAAATTCTGACTATAACCTTCTTTGGCAGCTTCAGCCTGAGGTACGACACCAGGTGCGTAGCTACGACAATCATAACACAGGATTAGCACAATATACATATTATCAAGCTGGATCAAACGGAGAACGTGACTTGACTTACTTTGCACCGAGCTTGTATCCACCAGTTCCACCGGGAGCGGCCCTAACGAATTTTGTAGTAGCCAACAACTGGACGGGCTTGAATCCTGAGGCGTAATATGGGCCGACCTGATTTTGGAAACCAATTCAGTACTGCTCTGCGCTTGTAGATATTGAACGATCATTTGTTGGGAGAAGTGATGCTAAAGACTGAGAAGTACTGAATGCGCTGAGGACATTGGAACTCACAGGTGAACAGATGACGAATAACATAGCATCTGAACTTGGTCCTACACCCAAAGCATTCTGGGTACCTATCAATGTTGGACCTGTTTCACACCACATGACATATCAGCTATCTCTAGCGGTTCTCAAGAGCGATGTCGCTGAATGACAGGGTATACTTACGGATGTAAAGTGAATATCCGGGTTCTTTAGGAATCCATTCAGAATCCAATACGACAAGCTTCTTGATCAATTCAATCAAAGCTTCTCCGTCGAAAGTCTATTCATGGGGAAATACTGTCAGCTTAAAAACACTCTCGATGATTGTCCAGCTGACTTACAGGAAGAGCTATTCTAGCAGCGCTCTAACACAGATAAGACATCAGCTCTCGCGATTCACCAAATAATCAACCGAGATGAGAGAAGCTCACTCGGTTCATCCTGGCCATGTTCATATCTGGTCTGAACAACCTGACAGTTCCATCTTCTTGTCGGTAGGCTTTCATCCCTTCGAACCTGGTTAATCGACCGCATCAGTAAATGGTATCGCCAGCAGAAGGTGAGATGTTATGTAAGACATACAATGTGAAAGCATAGTGGAATACAGTAGACGAAGGATCAAGCTCCAGTGGAGCATCTATAATCGGAAGTCAACAATGAAAAATTGACACCAGACATTGATATCGTTGATATTGGTAGACAGACGTACAAGGTTTGATCTCAGGTGTGCCCCATCCATTAGCAGAATTCCAATTAACAGTCAACATATGATCTGTGAATGTCTTTCCAAAGACCAATTTTGAGGGAGGCAAAGGAGTTTTTGGAGAGGTCGTCTTGGTGATTTTCAACAATGATGCCTGCGACGAGTTCATCATCACTATCAGCTATCTCCCCCCCGCGATGTTTCTGCATAGGTATAAGTATATACTCATACTGGGAATCGGACTCACATCTAAATCAGGTGTTTGGATAATTTCACCCGTCATGACATCTCTCATAGGTTGAGGATTCCTCTTATAACCCCTCGTTTGGGATACAGCAATAGCTGGCCGAACGACGGCGCTGACATTGCTGTGGGCGAGTTGACGGGTGGTCAAGCGGGTGAGGGATCGTAAAGGGGTGATTCGCGACATGCTGCTGAGGTGATGGGGAAGTGGTATTGAGGAGAGAAGGGTATGGAAATTGCTATATGACTGTGTATATATATGTAGAAGTGTGATAAATATGTGTCCTTATTTATCTCGAGTCTGATTATATTTGAGTCGTCCGTGGTGGTTGCCACGTGGGACTCGTCGTCCAAACCCGAAAACGCGGTCCGGGCGTCACATATCACTACAGGCCGGAATACGAGTATAATGTACTGTATGCATGCATGACGGAAATGATAACCACACCGAGTGGCCTCTTCCAGTCGTTCATTCCATTTCAATTTCAGGTCACACACACATACGAGTACATATCTCTCATGTGAACGTCCCGTCGCCAGCAAAAGCGACAGTGATGGGCAATGGTGTTGGTGTTAATGGATGGTCTGATTTTGCCGGCCTCGCACATCAAGATAGTGCAGTGAATGAGCCAAAACAACTATCCGATACATCCCATCCCATCCCATCCGAATTTTATCTACTGTATGTGAAAGAAACATACTCACAATTGAACGAAAGAGCCATACAATCATACAGACATTAAAGTCATCATAGGTCGTTTAAAACAACATACACATACAGCCTACAATCCGAGCGATAGTTGCAGCACATATAACACCCGATCAATTCCATTCAACTGATCTTCTTTTTCTCTCTAACAGTCTCTTAGCCCTCTTGACATCCCTAGTCTCCACTAGGATATTGGCAGTATGGAAAGTGGACGAATATAACATTCTAATAGGTTGTGAACCATTTCGAATGCCATTCGATGACGAGGATGATAATAATTCTGAAAATCGAGTGACTAATCCTGATTTGTCTATAAACATTCAATACCTGCCACTTTCAGCTAATCTTCTATCCCTTGCAGCTATAGGCTGGTGGTATATGATACATGATCTTTGTGACTTACCTAGATGATATGCCCCTTTCTCCTCATTCTCAAAATCACCTATTCCTCTTAAATCCAGCTGCAAACATCTTTTTCTACCTACCGCACTCCCATTTCCATTTCCACTAGTATTCCCAGTACCGGTACCGGTGAATTCTTTCCCTGAAGACCATTTGATGGGTATCTCTCCTACTGAATAATCAGATTTTCCATCATCCAGCTCATGATCCGCCTCGACATGGGAATTGCCAAAATGGTCGAAAGATCTCTTATCGTAAGGTGTGGGCGGTAGACTATATTCGTACGGGTAGGGTGTATCAGGTGGAGGAGTAAATGTTTGTCCATTAAATCTACGCGTGGGATCTTCCGGTAGAGGATGAGATGGTTCATCCGATGAATGAAAACTCATGGAATCATCTGATCTCGAATGATATCCCTCGTCCTCCTCAGGATCATCGTGATCTTGAAAGAAAAATTCTTCTTGATCTGACCTAAACAATTCACTAGATTTACTATATTCCTCTCCATCCTCCTCACCATCATCATTCGTTAATATATTTTTCAATAGTTCAATCTCAGTCACTAGTGATGATCCATCTTCATTCTTCGTATAGCTTATGAATGGTCTTCCCCTAGGTAATAGACCTCCGTCCATATTCGCCTCCAAGTCATCATTATCATCGAGTAGGGGTCGAGGGGCATAACATCTTTCAGGCCAAACCAAGAACTTCCTAACCCTTTCTGAGAATGTGTTTTCCGTCGATTTGGAGAATCCTATACATGCTAGTGGGGAAGGTAAGACGGTGATTTCTGGTGTGATGCTAGACGTTGATCTGGCTGGTGAAGAGGAAGTGGATGATGGGAAAGAAGGTTGAGAGGGAGTTAGTGGTGAGATTAGGGAACGCGTCTCGGTGAGGGTGTGGACGATGGGTCAATTTGCCCTGTAACATCAGGAACAATAGCAGCTATCAGCCACTTTCACTTTCACAATCGACATACAACGTAAGTTGAGTAGGTTTGCCAATGAGAATAATGAAAAATCGATACTGATAATATAGATTCATTGAACTTACATCCTTGATGATTGAATATATTTCTAGCATTTTCAAAATCGCTTTCTTTCACTAACAGAAAATCGGTGAAATAGCTAGATTGGTATAAGATGGATATACCAGCTTTGGCTAGTGGAGCAGAGACGTGACGTAGATGAGGAGAGTCTACATACATGTGTTAGACACAAAATTCGTTAGCTTCGACGAAATAGGTCGATGCTCTGTTCTGATATGGTTGGTACTGGTATACAGTAGAAGATAATTGCTCACCATAATTCCCAACTTCATCTTGATCTCCACTCGAAATCTCAAATACCCTCCAACTTGTTGATATTAGAATTTCACCTTTCTGCCTATCACTTATATTTGACCATTCATGGGTTATCAGAGCTAGTGAGCCGAAGATTGCCATCTATACATGGCAGACAGCATCAATATGTCAATCAGATTCATGCGGGATAGAGGGATAGAGCAAGGAGCACGGGGACAAAGAGAGCGTAGACTATCTCGATCTGTCTCATTGGACACTCACCTCAATCCTATTCGAAGTTATGTTGAAGAACTCTGCCGACTCGACCGAAGATCTATCGATCGTCCAGTATATCTTGGTAGTGTATAGCTCACTTAACGATATGGGTATATGGACGATTGCGACTGGGTCTGAAAGTGCACTATGCGTAGCAAAGGGATACATCAGTGCATCAGTCAATTGAGGATAAGTGAATGGCGGAAAGAGATATAAGGCAAACAGAGACATACGTTATGACTATAGCAGGCATGTTGATTGACCTTGCACTTTATTTTGATTATTTGTCTACGATATTATTTAACCAGGTCACTACGATTGTTATCTAATAGCTAGAAAGACGACTTTCCCACCTGGATACTGAAGGTACTGTACGTGTTGTCGGGTCTCTGTTTATATGGTCATGGCGATTCCCCACTTTTCAGCTCCAGCAAATATCGATCTTGATGCTCAGCTAATCCAGCTAATCCACATCCACACACAAACTAGAGACTGAAGTGAAGATGGGGAATGATGGAATGATGGAATGAACTCTATTCGTTGCTTTGCACAGTCCATTTGAAGTGGTGGCTTGAATCTTCCATCTTTTCGCCTTTATCTCACCAAGATTGGATTGGTATCCAAGTAGAAGAGGTGGTGAATGCTTCTTTCCCTCCGCTGCGTACTCCCCCTCTCATCTCGAGTTGCTGCTGTGTGCATGTCCGCGGAGTAAAGACGAGATTTGATCCGCCCGATGTCTTGATGGGATTGAGGGGTCCTTTGATTTGAAGGTCGATGTTGATTTGATCTTATTCTTTATGATGCCAATGAGAAGTGGGGTTAATCAGTTCGTACTGTATCCAGGTGGTGAGCACAGTCCTGTACAACAATCACGTCACGCCGACTGGCGCACATACGCTCAGGAGTAGGTTCGATGTCTGAAAGTGGGGTCGCTTACCCCTGATGTAGTAAGTTCAGCAACCAAAGGAAAGCTTAAAATGGGGAAGCGAAAAGGCTTTTTGATGATTGATTATTGATCGTTGATCGTTGGAGAGAGATCCCGTTAGTCTATATGAGAAACGAAACAAAAAAAGATTGTTCTTGGTATCCTGATCCTTTAAGGGTGATCAATCCTCTTCATCATCGTTTTGATCATTGTTTGACCCACTTTGTGATCCGTCTTGATCGGGAACACCGTACCGATATACCGAGAACAATACAGATAGTGATCTTCATGAAAATTCCGTTTCGCACTCTGAGTCCACAATTGAATTTCGCTTTTTCTCTGTTCTGTGATTGAGGGCGCAATCATCATGATGATGATCTCAACCTGGGTGCTGATATCCTCCTGACATTACTGAACAACGAGGCACATGGTTGCGCGGTTGGTTCAAAGGCAGCAAGCTTGTATTGTAGATACATCGATACATCTCGAAACGTTCACTGATTGTCCCAATGACATGAAGCCCTACTGTATGTAGATTATACTTTTCTTCCCCCGTTTCTTTCTTAACTCTACTCTCTGTTCACAGTATAAGTCAAGCCAAATACCCCAAAAAGTGAAAAGTACAATACTGTACTGTACAAGAAGATGAAAGGCAGTGACCAGTATGGTATGGTATATGATGATATGATAAAATAGTCTCAGTTTTGTATTATTGTGTTTTCTATAGAACGAATTGCTGAGATACTTTATCATATCTATAAAGATTAGCCCGAGTAGCAGTTACGAATGATGCACCGGCGCGGATTTATTGGTCATCACCGATTTTTCATCATCCGACTCTCCCAGATCATTCCCAACATGTGTTGATGATCTAGGCATCGATATTGCCTCAGGTGTAGATAAGATGTATTCGTCCGACCGGGATACTACCGTAGTTTGTTCGACCTAGGTCAAATCAAACCACCAAACTTGCACATCAGCAGCAGCCTTTTCCCACACAATGAGGGTGAGGAATTACTCACCTTGATCATAGGCATCTGAGGGTTTTTCCTCGTTGACGAACTACTTATAGGCGATTGCATCTCTATTCCACTTTCTTCATTATTCAGAGTCCTTAGTCCTGGTGGGTAGGCGGCATAAACCCTTCCACCCGATCCTTTACCACTTCCATTGGATATAGCGTGAATACCTCCTGAAGCAAGTTTATCTTCCAGTAAATCCCGCAAGTCCTGTCGACCGCATAGTGTATGAAGAGCAGAATGATAGTATAGGACAGGTAGAATACAGGTGATGATTCTTCTCATATCGGCTTTAGATTTCGCAATTGTCAGTACAGTACAGCTCACAAAGTACGATGAATCTTGAGTTATGTTCGGTTTGACCATGTGAATTTAGAGGTTCGAGGATCAGAGGAAGTCACTCACTCAGCGGTGTACCCTTGCTTCCACCTGCAGTTTCCAGTATGATGAGACAGATGACCGGAGGAAGCCTTGACAGAACCCACAAGGGGTGATAAGCATTGGTCGTCACGAATTACATGATCCACTTACATTGTTTCATAAACTAGTGAAATCAATTTTCTAAACACTTTAGTTTCTTTTGAGAACAGACTATCTTGAGTTTTGAACAAGAGGATCGTCACTGGATGGTGCAAGTCACACGAAGTCAGCAGATACTCTCACACGAAATTACGTTCAATCTCTGGTTGGTGAATGGGTCACCTCACTAATTATACATAGTGCACCGTCTACCACCAAGGTGACAGCTCCCCATAATTTGAAGAATTTCAATACTCGAGGCATCTTTTCCGGCAATTGCATGATGGTTTCAACAGTTACTTCTGGTAATTTACATCCATGTACGACACCCCTATATTTTACCGAAAAGAATCAGTATCAGTATCAGTATCATATAAACGCAGTATAAGATGAACACAGAGTCAAGACTTACATAACGGTCATCATCATTTGTACCATACCGCCAATAGCGAATGGAGGAATCATGTAAATCTTTCTACCGCACATCTATCGATTACAAAAGCCAGCCACAATGGCAATTCAATGTCAGCATCAGCATGAACCAACAGAATCACAAGAAGACAATGATTTTGTATTGAAATCTCGTAGGGCAGATCGAATCCGACTCACCATCCATACCCTCCATGTATAATATCCTCCCGCAGCAATATTGAACATTGCAGCCATCAAAAGTCTGAACATATCTGAAATTACTAGGAATCGAAATATATCTTGGAAATTGTCGGGTCCACAATATACCAATCTGTAATCCTGTGAACGAATGATAGATCCAAATCGATATCAGTAAGAGCTGACAGATGTAAACCATAACGGACAGGAGGAATGTCTCCTACTTACCTCTGCACATGTCATCATTAATTCTCCTCTATATGAACACCACAACCACAAACCATCATGGACTGATCAGCTAACAGTTCCAATTCCCTCAAAACTCAGACTGCAGTCTGAATGTACGCTAGACTCACAGCTGTATGGTCGTACCTACTCCTATACCCCAGAGGAGATACGGTGAATCCCGATTCGTAAAATAAGTGAAATACTTGATTGTCATTCCTAACACTGAAGTCACCAACATTGCTTGAAGTAAAGTACCTATCAGACTGTACCACTGCAATACGAAAAGATATACCAAACGATCAATCATTTATCAGCCGTCAATTCTTATTCGTTATTGAGGAACTGAAGATTCAGTAAATTACAGTAGACAAGTAGACAAAAAACTCACAATGGTATCTTCAGGTTCGGCTTTCATCATCTTCCATAATTGCGGTGTGAGTTCACTGACTGTGAACACATGGGTCGTTATATTTGACATTGACGACATATCGATTTCTCTTGTTCTTATCTTATTTTGAGTTCGCTCCTTCAACCCGACTTCACGTTTACACAATGATAACCAGTGAGAAGATATATAAGAACTTTTCGACAGATAGGATAAAACCAATTGGAGGAAGATCTTCTACAAAAAAACTTGATCTAAACTGTCTCTCGTGTATACAGATGATTGATAAATTGGAAGGTATGGTAGATGAAAGGAAAGAAACGAAAAGGTATTCTATTATATACTGGAGATGAAATCATTTTCGTACTGATTTCAGTTGTACTTCACTTTATGGTAATCGATAAGATGGATAATACAGTACCTCAATACCTCGATACCACTATGTTCGGAAGCATTATTGATTGATGAGGATTGAAAGGGATTCAGCCAGAGACGCAAGATAAAGAGCGAGGGAGCGAAGGATGCATATCGTTGATCGGTAATGACGTTATCTTTATATATGTGTGTATGTTAACGTATGTGTATGGTACACATCCTTCTAGGTACCATAGCTTACCATACCATCCGTATGGTATTTCCCACTTTCCCTTAGTCTGCCGGAAAGAACAAGAACAATGCTGAATAAAGGTCCTTTAGAGGAAGGATCACAATAATCAACAGAGTCTAAGCGGTTTTCCAAAGGAATACCTATCCTTTGATAATAAAGCACGATCGGTTCATCTCTCGGTTGACCCATCAAAGGGCAGTCCTTCTTGCCATAAGCCAAACCGACGTCGATTGATCAGTGATGGATGATTGGTGATTGATGGGTGATCTTACTATACAGTCAGTGAATAATACGCGGGGATGGTAAGTTATATGAAACAAACACTCAAAACAAACAATCAGCTGATTGTCCGTGTCCTGATCCGCTTTCCCATACTACTGGGTTGGGTACACCAGACATGTGTATTTGTGTGTATATGATATATGATATATGATATATGTATGGGGCTTGAAAGTATTGGAACTGGTAGTATGGTTAATGGGGTTCGAGCGTTGATCATGTAATGATCATCTGTTGAAGTGTTTCTCCTTTAAGTTACCTTAACTTACTCCTTTGTGATTGATTACATACTGAATTTAGCGCGCCTCCGGATAAAGCGGCGCTGCTCCATTCCAAGGCGATCATAGCTCAATCAATCACGGCGTTGGCGTTGGCATTGTTGGTCTTACCAAACTTTACCTAGTCATGGGAGGTATTGTAAGGCAAATCGTCAGTCATGGATCAAGAGCAAGGACGAGATGAGCGTGAGCGTGACATTGGGCTCATTTGGTCTAGGTCCACATGACCCAGCGACGTGATATGCTTCTCACGCTCATACCTCGTACTGTACTTCATGCTCAACGTACATTTCAGTTCATTGAGCTTGGGCAAACGGATTGGATCTTGTAGGCACCTACCTGCTCATCAGAGTCAAGGTGTGTCGCACGAGTCCCATCCTCAAAGCGAAGAAGACTTGGTCCGTACAGTTCGTATTTGTAAAATCCGAATAGTCATCACGCTATTATTGTACAACGTCTAAATTGCATAGACAAGACATGTTCATACAGGACGCTATGCTATGCTACGCGTGACAGCCGTGGGATATATTACAATATGAACGTACAAATGCTATTATTGTAAAGGAACAATACAGTATACTACAAACATGTTAACGTGGCTATATATGATCGTTACGATGTTAAATGCTAAATTACATATGACCATGAATGAATGAATGAATGAATGAATGAGACGGATCATCCCCAAAAAGAAGTTCCAGCTACAACAGGTTTCGGAGTTGGCATTTCCCCAGATACCGCAACCTTCATAGGACTTCTACTTCTCCTTTTTTCTATTCCTGTCCTTGTATCATCCTGAGAGGTGGGAAGGATATGACATGGTATATCCCAATTATCCGATTGACCCAATACGTCCAATAACCATTCATCTTTAGTATCTCTTGGCTGATTGTTACTACTTTCACTATCCTTGTCCTTGTCCGACGTACCAGTATGATTCTGCGATTTCAAAGTAGCTTTCGAAGAGTTGGATGAGAAGTTCAATCCTGATTTAGTATATCCAATCCCATTTCCACGATTGGTCGTTTTACCCTTAGGGATTGGGACTGGAATATGGTCGATGTTGAATGCAAAGTCAGAACGGGGTGATGGAGCATCAGAAACGAATCGTGGACTATGTTGTTCAGCCTTGGTAGGGAAATTGTCGTACAGGATCAGTGGTGGTAGTTTCACCGTAATGGGTGTAGTCACGTTGGAAGTAGACAATGTGCCGTAGGGAGAAGGGATAGTCGATCGGTGGATTGAGGACGATGGGATAGGATCGAGAATTTTAGGTGGGATCTGTATTTGCAACATAAAGTATCAGCTAACATATCCTACATACCACCACACCGAAACCATTTGTGTTATGGGTACGGTACAATGGTAATGAGCAAGAGTGAAAGAGATCAACTCACATCAAATGACATTTCTACACCCACAGGCGATGCATCCCTTACACCTTGTAACCAACAATTGACCTTACTATCCAACCGAGCACGATTCTTTGCGAATTTCAATCTTCTCTTCTGATCATAACTTTTGGATCTCTCATCACCACCGAGTCCCTTGGGTCTTACCGTCTTTGACCTTGATCTGATTCTTCCCCTGTCTATGTCAATCCCCTCCAAAACTGAGATACTACTACTTTCCACTTCTACCTGTGATCCTTCAGTGGTGATGGTGGTGATTACAGATCTATGTGTTGCTACGGACGATTTCGGTCCATCTACACGTCTAGAAGAATTCGTTGTATCCTGATCCTGGTCAATCTTCTCTAGATTTTCGTGTTCTAATAAATCAGGTTTGATCTTTCCATCCACCAACGTTTCCACTCTCAAGTTCGGATTCAATAACGATTCATTAATCCCATTACTGTTGTTGTTGTAGATGTTGTTCAATTGGTTGGATGCTTTGATAGTTGATCTTCTCCGTATATTATTGGGAGACCAAGACGGTAGGTGGGAAGATGAAGATGTACCGGAGTGGGAGTGAGATTGGAGCAATGAATTTACATATTGAGATAGAGCCGCATGATACGCCGATACAGCCAATGAATTTTCGGTAGTGGTGGTTGAGATTTCCATTGTCAAGCTGGAAATTATCATTGGGTACCTAACACTATGTGATATATCCTCAGAGACACCACTCGTCTAAATTCCTTTATGTTATGATCCACCAACTCCTGCTAGAAGTAACAACAATGAGAATGAGCGAGAATGGTCGACCGTCAAATTCCAATCTTGACTATGTTCTTGCCTCGAACATTCATCCAGTTGAGCGGTGTCACTGCCTTCTTGACTTTACTTTGCTTTCCACCTAGATGTTTGGCTATCTGCAAGCTACAACACTGTTGAAAGCTACAGTATAATTTGTCTTTGACGTTCTCTTGGTGGTGCGGTATGGTGGTGTAATGGTGGCGCTGTTGTATGATGTCACCTTCCCTTATATCCCGTTCCGTCGGATAGATCGATTGGGTTGTGGTTGTCTGAACCAAATGGAATTCCTCTTGTAAGGATATGTGATAATAGATGTTCAGGTTTAGATGTATTTACGTTGTCACTCGAGGTTGATACGTCCTGTTTGAATGACTTGTGCTGTATTGGAATGTTTGAACTGGATGAGGTTGAGGATGACAAACACTGTTAACTTGATTGTTTGACCCAGGCCAGTTCCTGAGTTTTTTTTTCCCTGAGCGAAGTAGATGATCGTCAGAGGCTGACCAGTGCAGTGCAGTACAGTATTATTTGGGTCCGGGGAAAGACACGAAGGTGACGATGCGGTGAATAAGAAGATGCTGGAGCGGGTAGAGTGAATATGGACGTTCGAGTATGGGAAGGAAGAAGGAATGGTGTGCGAGACGTTCCGTTCCGATGAATTCACCACGATTTGTATGAAGCTTATAATGTGAGCGGCAAGAGTAGTACAAACGAATACTGTAATCAATCGATAGCCAAACAGGGGGGAAAACTCAGAAAGTATATCCTTGGACCAATATCTTATATCCTCATGTCGAGTCCAAAGAGTAAGAGGAATGTCGATTGTCACACGTCGATCACTGCATATAGACTAGGTCTAGACCATGACCATTACCATCACCATCACCCATGATGGTCGATCATAAGGTACAAACGTACAGTAGTTTATCCATTACCACGTCACAGTCCGTATGCACTGTAGAGAGGATACCGCGATATGTCGACTTGACGATGAATTGATTGACTATGATCAAACACCGTGCCGCATATGTATATGAGAGTCGGAATCAAATACATGCTGCCCAAAGTTCGATTTGACGATCACGGGCGCAGATCGGTTCAGGAAATGTAAAAAAAAAAACAAGGTTCAAATCCAATCACAAAAGTGGCTGCTGAATTTACGTTATGTCGATCAATTCACCTGGTCTAAGATGTTGGTTACGTTGGAAGATGGTCATAACAAGCTAGGCCACTTACTTATTTCTGCGGTATCGCCTTGTATTGTACTGTACGGTCATACTGCACTGCACTGCACATTGTGTACTTGAGAACCGACCTCTCGCCTGTCGATCGTTTATTCAAACTTACTATAAGTTACAATCATTTCTCTTACAATTTACGTTTTACGTTTTATGGCTGGAAAATCTGGTTGAACGTATGATATAGGAATCCATAGGTCAGATCCGCATTCTACGGGTGAAATGAAGGTGTATTCAACGTATCTCTTCATCAACATGTCGCATGGAGGAGGAAGCCTTGTCATTTCAGCGCGTGCACAACTTGAACTGATATATAATCATTCCACTAATTCATACAGCTAACCTATTTCGAGTCAGAACATAATCAAATCGTATCAAAGGATGGAAGAGGAAAGGAAAGGAAACATATTAAAGCTATATATGAAGACTAGATTAAGTTTGTCGGAAGAGCAATACATGATCATTCAAGAGAACTCTTTTATTCGATATCTCCAGTTATCTTGAAAATTGACGAGAGACAAGCCGAAAGCTATGGAGAACATTTCGGAGGGTCTTACTTCGACAATGAACGATGAAAGATGATAGGATAGGTGAAGAAAATAGGATATTATATTATACTTGATTTGATTTTTGAAAAATATCACTCTTGAAAAAGGGTTATCTTTGTCTTGATCCCTGTAAAGATCGCCACACCCACGAAGTCCCACTCCACTCTCTCTACTATCAGACCACCATTCGAGATTGTTCATTGCGAGTTTCAGCTACTTTTTGCAATGAACCTCAATCCATATCCACATCACTCTGTCTTCTCGTCCTCACACCATCGCCGTCCACCTCTTCATCTTCATCATCATACTCATCATCGTCATCCTCTTCATCATCATCTTCATCGTCTACTGCATTCTCTGAATCACTATCCGCATCCATCGATTGATCAGCTAACATCGAGTGGGGCTAAGTAAGATCGAGAGTTCATAATTAGCAAAAACCTCACTAGATATATCACAGACCGGTAATTTGAGGGCGAAAATTGTAGTATTGTCAACTCACCATTAACGATTCACCAGTATACGTAAAACCTCTAAAGTTCTCTTGTACACTACTCGTCAGTGGACTACCACTAGCTCCGGGAAGAGGTGGTCGTTGAGGTTTGTTAATTGCCACTCCAGAGGGTGCAGCATTATTCATATGGCTTGCAGAAGATAAAGAACCTCCCGGGCCAAGGTACGAGTGTTTACCAGGTTGAGACTGCGAGATGTTCTCGTTCTCCTCCCAAGGTATGATACCAGCTTCGATCAATGACGAGTTGGTGAATTCGGGATCAAAGTTGGCGACGGATTCGTCAGAATCTACAATAGGTTTGAAAGGAGGGGTGATCTGTTTCTTATATAATAAATCCCAATCAATTGATTTGAAGAATGGATGTTCTTTCAATTCCTCGGTACCTCGTCTAGCTCCTAGTCGGTTTTGAGGATTTCGATTGAGTAGCTGATCAAGAGGAAGCAGATGTCAATCACACGTTTCACTGACACGTTCACTAAAGAGCAGCACTCACCCCTTTTACGAACTGTTTACCATCGTCGTCGATGACATGCTTGGGGAATCGAATTTTGCCGTAACCTACAATTAGGTTATTAGCCAGTCTTTCTTTTCCTGTTGAACAGCACAACACAACTCACAGATCAATCGGTACATCTCTTGAGTCTGCTCAGCGTAGAAAGGACTCCATCCGCAGCACATCTCGAACAGCAATACACCAAGTGACCAGAAGTCAACGTGTTTACCGTATCCCTTCTCGTCAAGCAATACTTCAGGAGCGAGGTATCTGCATAGGTAGACAATTCGTTAGCTAAGTTTACAGTCCCAAGTCTTTGAGAAGTCCAGCTTACTCGGTAGTACCACAGAAGGTGTTTGTGAGTTTATCATCCGATAAATCAGGCTTGGATAAACCAAAGTCGCACAATGCTACATGACCTGTAGCGTCGAGTAGGATGTTTTCCGGTTTTAGATCACTATGTTTGTACCCAGGGTATCGATGTCAGTTTCCGATTCTCTGCCAGATGGATTCCCTTCAAAAGGATGACCTGTGTTGAGGGGACATTGCGACTCACCGATAAACAATATCATATTTATGTAAGTGCTCCAAAGCCAAGATCAATTCAGCGATATAGAATCTCGCCCTATCTTCACTGAACCTTCCTTCCTTTTGTAGATGCCAGAACAGCTCTCCGCCGCATTTATAATCCGTGACGAAATACAGATCTCGATCAGTCTGGAAAGAGAACTTCAGACCAACAAGGAAAGGACATTCTAAACTTCTTTGTAAGATTTTCCTTTCACCAATTGTATGAGCTACTTCTTTCTTCGCTACAATTTCCTTCTTGGATAATACTTTCATGGCGTATATTCGTCTAGTATCCTTCTTACGAACTTGGAATACCCTTCCGAAAGTCCCTCGGCCAATCAATTTTAGGAACTCGAAATCAGATGGTTTCAATGATAATGATTTCTGTTCCAATGAAACATCTGGATCAGCACTTCTGAAAGCCATGTTATGCCATAGTGTGAGGCAGAGTCTTGATTACTCACCCTGACAACCTTGTAAGTCATCTGAATCCAAATTTCACCAGTGACATGTTCTTCCCCACGAGTAGCCAATTTGTACCAATTATCAAGGGTATAACCATCTTGCAATACAGGTTTGATATCTAACATTCCCAAGAACCCTTCGCCCGCTCTACCTTTATCGTACACTGAGACGTGAAGGGCGGATCGATTGGATGTCAAATCGCTTTATTGCACAGCGTAAAACACTCGTCAGCGAGACGGCCCTCAGAAAGGTATGATCTGATCTCGACTGACAAGAATGGTCAACTCACAAGGTAACTTCCTCTTTCCATATGGGATCACCCGGACCAGGTTTACCTAACCAACTTCCTCCCCCACTCGGTTCTTCTGCTCTAGGAGTCATCGCTCCACTTCCATCTCCATCTCTCCTTGTTTTACTTCTTCCGACTGCATCTGCAAATGCCCTCGAGATTGCTCCTACTCCTAGACCACTCGTGCTTCTCGTCAGATTACCTGGAGCGCCAAGTGGTTGAGGTGTAGATTGTGTGAAGGGTACAGCGGTGTGAGAGGTGGTTTGGTGAGGTGGACAAGAAACATATTCGTTTTGTTCAAATTGGATAACGACGTATGGTTGAGGGGGTGATCCATCAGGTTGATTAGTTACTGCTAGACCCCTTGCGGAAATCACTTTGACGTTAAGTGTACCTCTTGGACCACCGCCTTCTCGATGTTGGGGAGTAGACGTGCCACCACTGCTGGCTGCGGAAGATCCAGCAGCAGCATTCATAGGTTGATCAGTTTCGGGTGGAGCGGGTAAAGAATCAGGTACGTTTGATGTAGAAGAGGGGCTGGTCGAGGGGGTGGAAGAACCATCGTTGAGTTTGCTCATTGCTTTTCTCATCTTTGGTGGTTCGTGTAAACCGAATCCCATACCCGTATTCATCCCTACACTATCACCAACCGTTACGCCCGTTGTCGGTTGACCAGCACCGGGTGTACCTAAAGGTAAAGGCATGAATCCATAGTTTGTCGGTGTTCTTGGTCCTCCGGCAGAATGCGCTGAACCAGGTAAAGCAGTCTGACCGCCCACAGCAGGTGAATTGGGTCTTTTGGCTGACGGGTCCAACGATAGACTCGCGGTGGAACGACTCAACCCACTTCCCGGTGTTCCCACTCCCGCACCTGCGCTGTGGGGCTGATGGATACTTGGCACCGTAGCTGAGTCGAATGGGTTGGCAGTAGGATGGGCGGAAGCTCTTGGTGTTGCTTGGTCAGCAGGTCCACCAAGTGACGCGAATGATTGGGATGGCGATAATGTAGGTGAAGGAGTTTCACGCCCTGTATGATTATTATTGTGGTTATGTGACGAGGGCCACAGTTGCTATTACGAGACTCGAATTAGCCTTGACGATGTTGTGTTGAGATGGTTTGAGTGTTAAATGAAGAATATGGTGGCAAGTCAAAGAGCGAAAGACTCACCTTTACACCTTTCAACATGATGCAAGTATAAATTCTGATGTGATGCTGTCACCAGGTTATGCTTTAATATTACACAAGGGGGATGAGAGGGGAGTGATGATGAGGATGAGAGTATGTACTTGTTCGATTGTAAGTCGAGTATGACAGCTGACTTCGTGTTGTGACCTGAACTGAGAACGTTAAAAACGGTTGAAACCGGGATCTGGGACAGCAAGAACCGAGAGTGGATTTACACGGTGATTACTGATCACTGGTTGCTTTGACTTATCGACTGATCTCAAGATGACTGGTATGTGAAGGTCAATCTGGATGGTTGCTGTATATGATGGGATGAGATATGTATATGTGGTATGATTGGCCAAGCATGGGTGGAGAGTGGTTAGTCTACTACTCGTATTGATCTCCACTCTTCAAATCTCCCATCTCCCCCTTGCGTCATACCGCTCATTGAGTAGTATGTAATATGAGTACGTGTGCGGTGGGGTCCGATCAAATTATATTCTCAGTCACAACGTACAATGAACTCAAACCCTCATATATTCGTAGCTCAACATGTCAACATGTATCTTAGCATACCATACAGCGCATTGCAGACCATTCAACGCATTGTTGACGATATATTATAGCATTCCACTGAATAACGTTATGAATGATACTTACGAGTACACAGCCCAATTGCGGCAAGAGCAACAGCAATCAAACGTCGATCACAGTGGGTTGAGTCTGGCCGCGGCGATACAATTTATATACCCTTGATGTGCATGTTGTGGCAGTGGCAACCTCACCTCCTTTATTCGAGAGGAAGTTCAGAGACGAATATACATGACAGACGGGGAGATTGTAAACAAGCAGATCAAGTTATTTTACATGTTGTGAGTTTACTGCATATATACCTTACTTCGTAGCTCTGCCAGATAGCTGACAAGTATCAGCTTCTCGTGTCGAACGGATAACCATGTCCGGAACCGTAACTCAGCGTTCTTTTGGCTCAACTTTCAAAAGGATGATTGGTAAGGAGTGTGTGAAACGTATTTTATGAAGTAGAACGAGCCCGTAATGGAAGTATCGCATCAGCGTCACCACACTTTACAGTGGACAGTAATTTATGAGTTCCAATTAAGAGTTTGATACCTCCGTTTTCCTTTTCCTCCTCCCATTCCACCCGAACCAGGAGAACGTGAAGAGCCTCCTATCGGATTTTGATTGGTGGAAGTATGAGATCTTTGGAGAGTCGGGAAGTGTTCGTCCATCTCCTCGTCTCCTCCACTAGGTTGCTCATGGATCCTTTGAGTAGGCTCAACGTTGGTCGAAGGAGGGTTCTCCGAAGAGAAAGTAGAAGGGGCGGTGAAGCTCCTCGCAGGTGGAGAAGGTTGAAACCTCTCAGATTGACTGACACCAGCATCTGTACGTGTACCTGTCGGAGCTTGTTGCACTGGTGTCATTCCTAGCATTTTTCTTAGGGCACTTTCATCGTTGACCCCGGTGGTACGAGAGTATGAGTTGGTAACTTCACTGGGAGTCTCCCCTTCCTGGGTTTCGGGCACACTCTGATGATACGTGAACATGCCATTTTGTTGCAGGCGAGAAGTACCCATTGGGGGCGAATGAGGGGGATGGGCATATCGTCCGGCATCTGCCTGGGGATCATGGTACCCTGACGCTGAGTGAAAAGGACCATAAGGATTTTGAAGTGGATAGCAGGGATCATTCGGACCTAGTCCAGGAGGGTAATGAGGACGTCCATACGAACTAGAACGATACCCCGACTGGCCATATCCTGAGCCACTTTGCTGTTCGGAATATCCCTCGTTTCCGTATGGATCACCTTCCTGGTACGTGTGATCAGAATGAAGGTAACCTGGATAACCTGGATAACCTTGTTGATTCGACATGATGTATGATCTAGATACCGAACGGTAGCGGTATATTTCAAGACTTTGGTAGAGTGTACGAGACGGGTCATATCCACAGGTGGGGAGGGATAGGTGTATATACCCCTAATCAGGGTGTATCTCTGGCATCCTGCTTGGGGTTTAACTGTCGGGATCCTGATGTACCATGCTCCTTTGAATTCTCCTTGACACACTTCAACACTGCCACCAACGTTCAACTTCCGAAGTAAAAAGGTCAACTCGAGCTCAAACATCAGGCTAACAATGCACCACTCCACCTGCTGCGATCTCGTCTAGGATCACTTAGGAACAGTGAGGTGATTTCAAGACGAATGTGAGCAGACGGTACGATCGCCAATAACTGTAAATTGCAATTTCGAAGCACAGCTTTGGGAATGGGTGGGACATTTCAGTTGCATACGAAACTACGATAATCAAGTCCTCCACCAGCCTACAATCACAGACCGGCGTACAGTACTCCCAAGCCAAATGCCCAAAGTATGAAAAGGATAGGCTATTAAGATCGAGAGCCACTTCCTTGAGCTGATGATTCGCGAGTGACAGACGAGCTTGATACTCCCAGTCTGCCTAAAAGGGTATCATGACCTTTCTTCACATTAGCATAAATGTCCCCGTCGGTAGTTTGGTTTCGTCCATCTGTTGGTATATAGGAAGGAGCGAGCCTGTATGCGGAAATGCCAGCTCAATTTAATAAATTATCAGCATGACTGTTGTCTGTCGAGATATCCCCAGCTGTACTAGTTGAGACTCGAACTAGATGTCCGTCGACTTCTTCATATACACCGAAATGAGTGGGGTTTGACATTGCGTTTCACTGTGTTATATCTGGTTTGAAGTATCGATGATGGAAAATTAGGGCAATTATGAGAATGAGCAGAATCTCAGTGCGCTTTTTATACCTTCACTTGCCGCATACATTGACTCGCATCAAGGGCATATCGTCATCATATGAGAATAGCTAGCATAAAGGTGATTCTCATCCAAGGACAACCCAACTCCGAGATAGGCCTGGTCCTTTCAGGTCAGGCCGGACAAGGCAACGCTTTAGTCTGTAACACCAGACCGGTTTGCTTTGTTATTGTCCAACCCTTTTTCCTTATAATGAGGAATGTGACCACTACGGTCATCGACGAAAGAGTTTCGACGCAGCACCCACCTACTTTCCTTGACAACCCCTATGGTCCCAGGACAGGTCACTATCAGATCATATGTAAATGAAATATGCTCTTTCAAAAAGAATCCTTTTCAACCGATTCTGATCATATCCCCAAACAGCCCCTGAGGTTACTGCAAAAACAAAAAGAGTTATTCAAGTATGAACATGGATGTTCAGATGTTCCAGAAATTGTGTATCGGTCCGTAAAGACGCAATACAACGGTAGGATTGTTTTTTGCAATCAGCAATTGCTTCGACTCGGATTTCTCCTCACTGTCAGAAGCTCTAACCCTAGCATAAGGACTGATTGCAAGACTCGCCACAGTGATGTCGACCGAGCATGGTTGGCGAAGAGAATTTCGGTAGGAAAGCCGGGATAGAGGCGCACGGGGGATTTAGCACATGGTTGACACGCGACAATGCGAGAGGGGTGGTTACGCGTTGATAGAAGTGTCAGGGACATGATTGATGTCGATTCCAAAGAATCATTTCTTCTGTGTCTCTTGATCCACACATTATTGTCACATAACGGAGTAATCACAATGTCAGATAAACAACAGCAATCGACAGAGAAGAAGGAGGAGAACGCCACTGCCGGTCCATCGAATGGTACTGCCCCTACGACGGAGAAGAAGACGTTACCTAAGTTGGGTGCTTTGGAGGACGATGATGAGTTTGAGGTGAGTTCAGGTCATATGTGATATGAATGTGAACGTGAAGAGGCCATAGATGAATGATGGAGAATACTATATGCCGGACATGATGGATATCGCACCTACAATCGAGGAAGATTGATGCTGATAACCTCCCCTTTGGTTCTCACATAGGATTTCCCAGCGACAGGTTAGTATCTACCTCAGCCGCACATCGTGTGTAACGCTATCTCGAAGAATATCATTGTTGTGCGCATGTGTCTGTCTAATGGACTAGTCTATAGTCTACTATCAGACTCATATATCTCTTCTCCCCCCTCTCACCTTTCCTTGTTTCTCAAACTCTATCATCATCGTCGTAACTCTCACTCCTCTCCTTATATGATCTCCTTCTGCCATCTTTCAATCTGTATTCCCGTGCCATCAAATAATCATTTCTTCGTCCTCCCGCTTCATGCTTCAATATTCATAGGTTCCTTCACTGACACGTACTGATCTTCTCTATGATAGATTACGGAGGAAACGTCCTAGACGCCATGAAGAAAGCAGGTGATGGACCCAACGATAATTTATGGGAAGATAATTGGGATGATGATGATGTAGAAGATGATTTCACGAAACAGCTAAGGTGAGTATATACTCTACTTCCGTCATATTCCCCTCGAGACACACTTCGAGGATGCGATACGATCTTTCATTCCACTTGTGGCATGTAAGAACCGTCTTCACCACATCAACCAACATCAAAGCGCACTCCACATATAAAGTAGGTCTGGTCTTTGACTAATTGATTTTTAATTCGATCGCAGAACTGCAATCCAAGAGAAACAGGGTGTTCCCGATGAAAGTATGAAAGAGTAATCGGCCAATCAGTCAGTCAATCGTAACTCAGGATTGCAAACAATTGGATGATAATCAACCGTAGCTGAATATAGGATATGGATGAGAAGAAGTGTCAGAATGAAACTGTAAATACCAATTTCGATCGAAAGGAAGATGAAAATGACCCGTCCTGAGCATTCATTCATTATATGCATGTGTATAGTAAATGTCCATATCCATACTATCAATTATACATAATATATTTCTCATACTGTGATCTACTAAACTCCAATCTCACTTATACAAACACCCAATAATCTATTGTAATAGGTTTTTACCACCATTGGACCAACAACATGACAATAAATCACTACATGTCACTTGGATCTCATTTCCTACCCAACCTCTTCTTATAATCTTCGATCTCCTTCCTCGCCTCCTCTTCATCCTTCTTATCCTGTTCCTCCTCCCTCCTTCTCTGTACGTCATCATCTTCATGTGATTCTTCGAATCGTCCAGAATTCAGTTTCTCTCTCATCATATCCATCATACTAACTTTCCCACCACCTTGTTCCTGAGGTTTATTCATGGATATCACAGGGTTTTTCTCCAATCTGTCAAATAAAACAAATAACCTTTCGGCCTCACGTTCTTTCTCTTCTTCCGTCATTTCATCAACTTCCTTAGTATAATCGTTCGACAAAGAAGTTATAGGATTACGTTCGGTGGCGGAAGAAGGTGGTACAGTATGATGCTTGGGTATGGTAGGTGTAGCAGGCTGTATGTTAATTGAAGTAGATGATTTTGGAGGTTGCGATTGCGGTTCATCGTCAGCTTGAGCTTGATATTCGGGATTTGGTATTTCCTCGATCTTCGCTGGTGGTCCCGATAGACCTTTTTGGAATAACAATCCGGCGGCATTACCGTATCCTACCTCGACGCATAGATCTACAGCTATTTCAGATTTTCAGTATCAGCAACTTAATAGCACATGGCCCGACGAGATCTCAAGAATCGTCATTTTGACGAGTCGATAGTGAAAGATCCACTCACCATCACCTTTGCATATGGCCCACATCAGTTCTCCAGCAGTATTCTTACACTGAGTATGTCCCGCACATCCCATCAATCTTAGTAGATTCCCTAATGTACCCTTCCGGTTTTCCAATGGTCCAGCTTCGGGTGATCGATCACTACCATGCAGGGTCATAGCAGCAAATCATTAGCTTCAAGTCGCAACAGGACGGTCACTACACTTACAGGGTAGAAGGTAATAGTGTATCTTTCAAGATGACCCTGATTGGCTCACTACCCGCTGCTGCCCTAGTCAGGAGTAACAACAGAGGAGGTAGCATTTCGTCCGGTACCAGACCCTGTGGAAGGGTATCATCAGGCTTCTTAGGCCATGGTAAGTAGGTATCGAAGAAATGATCTAAGATCTTCAGCAACCTCGTAGGCAGTGCTGAGGGGTCCTGAGTACTTGGAGAAGGAACAGTAGGTCTATTCGTAGTCGTGGATCCACTACTTCGTCTAGAAGAAGATGGTGAAGGTGTTTTACGGTGATTGGGCGGTATGAGTGATTCTCCTGTTGGAGAAGAGGAAGAAGAAGATTTCTTATTGTGGTTTTGACTCGTTGACATATTGGATAATTTGGATAATAGGTTTTTCATCGATGATGTAGGGGAAGCGTTAGATATCGGTGGTGACGGAGGCGCAGAAGGTACTGAATGCCAAGTGGGTAGAAGACGAGTAAGAAATGGAATAGAAAGAAGAACGTGAATAGCGTGCGATAAGGGGGGTGAGAGATCGATGAATGGGATGTTGTAAAAGTGACACAGTATTGGGTAAAGCAACCTGCATTATGTTATGCCTGTCAGCTCTACGTTTTGCAGGTCTTATGTGAAGGTAAACAACTTACGGATCGAATATTTCACTCCACTGTTCGATTTCTGCTAATGAGTTACCTATACTCTTATTCGTGTAAGGGTAGAAACGGATGATATTGTTCGTCATTTTCAATAATTCTCCCAGAGCCATATGATTCGCGGGAGTTGACTGAAGATTGGTGAAATGCTGAGGTTCCGGATGAGTTCATAGAGATCAGCGAAAAAATCTGATACGTTCAGTGGCAGTGCAGAATGTAACTCACCCCAACGAGAGATTCGACGATATCCTCTGTGTCTACCATGACACCAACCGCTCTCGGTCTTTCAATGGTCACCAGAAATCCCAATCTACCTAATAAAAACAGTCTCTCCAGATAATCTTCTTCCTTTTCATACACCACTTCCTCCCCATTGATATCTTTACCGGCTAAGGCTCTGGCGATTGCTTTCGCTCCTCCTGAAGAGGCCATAACGTGCCTTCCCTCTTCATGTAGTACCAGTAGATTGGCAAGGATCTTGAGTGTCTCTCTAGCTGAAGCTGAGAAAGGTGTAGGTGGGGGTCGTGTAGAGGAGAACATAGATGAGAATGGTAAACCAGAGTGATGAAGGAGGATAGGGAAGTTCTCATTGGATAAGAGCGTCTCGGATCCTACGGGATTACGTCCAAGAGATTTTATAGCTGTCAAAGCTAACATATATACTGTTGAAGAGGTTGAATCAGTATATCAAGTCCGAATTCCGTGTGATGTATGATCGACCTACCGTCCTGTGGCCATACAGTCCAGGCAGCATCATCTCTATCACTCAGATCATCCAGTATAGCTTCTAGATACAATGACCGTTCAGTCGGATGTATTTGGGTTGGCAGTGCTGGAAGTCACAGTTAGATTGGTGACCTTAGATGTCATTGGGAATGCTCACCATTAATTACCAAGTTCAGTTCCTTTCTGACTGCATCTAGCCTTTCTCCTCTTTTCTCTATCGATGTATAGCTCGAAGCTAAGAGAGGTCGAGAAATGGACATATTTCCTGCTGTTCTCTTCGATGTGATATACCCGCAGTTTCGTATTAGGAGGATGTGGTAGGTAAAATCACTCGATAGATGATGTCCTTATGAGTTGTTGCCGATTTCTATTCCTATATCACGAATCGATCGGGAAAGGTAAGGAGAAGGAGGAGAAGGAAAGGAGGGATTTGTGTGTACCAGTGTGTAAAGGATACTTATAAGAGTATTATCGTCCTTCTTTCCTTTTCACCACACTTGACGATCGAGGTGGGGATCTCTCTCAGTCGATACCACTCGCTGATGTAACAATGATGTTGAGAGTGGGGGAGAGGGGGTATAAGACGGTGTTGATAGGATGCTGATACATGTTATATGTATGAGATGAAACCATACTAATCCATCTTACTCGTTAGAATAACACACGAAAACACGAAACACGGGGTCCACCCAAAAGTGGAGGACAGGATCTATTGTTGTGCATGGGGCTCCGATCATTCTCAAGCGAGTGCCACATTTGAAAAGATATGGACCTAGAGGGGGAGAGTAGAATAGTATTGTTACCTGCACAGAAAGGTTGTCTGGTGACTTGTGGACGAGCCGGCGAGGATTCCGTCACTGCATGTTTTTTCAAAATGGAGAGAGACGGCGCATTAAGACATGATGGGAGAAAAGCGGAATATGACACCCGCAAGCACTTGTTCACGTTGGTCTGAGGAAAGGGCAATCCATTGGTGCTCTTTGAAGTGTGGCTCGGATGAGTCGCCAGTCAAATACAGCTTGTGGAGTGCTTTATGAGCCTATAGTTATCTTCTTGATTCAATCTCCTGCCCATAAAACTAGGTAATATTAAACGAGTCACCACTTCAACGCCACCACTGGGAAATTGGCTAGTGACTGACCGTGGTTGAATTACCAGCATCTCCATGGATCTGAGGTCAATGACCAGATCCGCCATCACGGCGGAGGCTGTCCAGGTGTCCTATCGTCATTGAGAGACTTATGGCTCAAGCAAAATGATGGACGATGGCAAACACTGGATGTGTGCTATATCTGTTAACTTACAGTCTCTATACTGTAGTTCGTATTGAGCTCGTAAGTTGCATGTTATTACTGTAAGGGTTACATATCACATTAATTGTCCAAAGGGGACATCTAATCACATCCTTTGGTCAGTGAGGATACGACCGCCAATGCTTTTGCCTGTAAATCCAATGAGGGTACAGCTTCACGGCTGAGCAAAGCGAGAATGGAGCATTGGTTCTCTGTAGACAATTGCACGTATCCCCGTCAAGTGAATACCTTGACCCATTGACATCGAGTTGACAGTCAAAGACGCGGGGGTTCTAGCGGTTGCGACACGCTTGGTACCGTTGGTGGAGTGAGATATACAACATCTCAGTATGTCAAGATGCGATCAACGTGTACATGCCAGTCTCCTATTGACTGTCTCACCTGTCACAGGATGTATGACACGTCTCAATCAAACGTACTGGACATCGTTGTTCGACTGCTAGTGTTAAAAGAGCTCCGATCGTGATCCACCGGATTGGACATAGTACCAGTTAGTATGCTGATACTGTATAATATACACGTCCTTCACATCACCGTTCGCTATATCTTTCAAATGCCAAGTACACTGTGATATACAAGCATTGCAACTGCAGGACTTGATGAGTCTCACAGAAAAAACAGCAGAACCGTCCAAATACGATACCCCCAATCTTCTCTTCCTTCACAGTTGCCATTGTATACAGGTCACCCAAGGTTCTGAGTTCCTTTTCACACGCCTCACAGAAAAGGTACAAACATACCAAAGCGTTTCTCCCTGATACAGTATTACATGTTGCTCGGACCACCTTTTCACTGCCCTTGTATTCTTCCAAGAATTGATCCACCAGAGGGTTTCCTTTGAATCTCTTCTGCTTGATAAAAGGCTTTTATGCGGACCTAAATTCCGCATCGAAATGCCTATCTTAGCCTGTTCAGCATGAAAACCTATCAAATCATCTTTCGACGATTACCTGTAGTCTTTCATACTGTATCGGCCGAAATGAAGACTACACAGTCAACGGACTTGTGGGATGGATTCCGGAATACTTCCGGATCTTGGTTCAGCGAAAGATGAGACTTCAGTTAGATATGTCGGAAGTCTCTACCGGCGGCGGCGCTTGAATATCTGACTGCGCTGGTCTCTTATCTGCCATCTGAGAGTGAAACCTTGGTACGGTCCGAAGGTACCGTTGTATTCGACAAGTGTGGTTCAAGCAACCCTCGAATGTGTTAGAACGTCGTTTATTTATTCTTGGCTACAATTCAATCAATCTAGAGTATCCCTTTAACTTGAACAGGGACGACCGATTCAACAAAGGGTTGTTTGTTTATCGTCCGTAATCGAAAATAGCCTCAAGAGTCTATTTATGCCACCTCATCCTGATTGAAATGCCACATCATGTTCATCGGGAATTTCGAGAATTCTGAGAATTTTAGGTACTGGTTGATGTGGCATTTATCTGCAAGCATCGACGTGTAGCTGATCAGATGACTCCGCTTTACTCTTCTCGGAGTAGATCTGGGTGGGAGTGGGAAAGTATTCAAAAACCGCTCCAAGGAATGATGTGATGTACGACTGCAAGTATGTACGTCTTGGCGATCTCCACTTAGGTACGACCCAAATCAAAAACTCTGAAGCTTCCTTGAGGTTTGGACCTTTATCTCGGAGAGGGGCTTTTCAAAGGTACCACTCTCACCGCATCACATCACATCTTTAAACGGAGATTTAGAGGCTCTGAGTGCGTCGTGGCTCCAACCCCGTTTCATGGGGCAAATTGAGCACTCATGGGGGTTTGGTGAATTGAGGTAAGAGCATACATGGAGTGAGCGAGGAGTGATACGGACTTTGTCAACTGCCAAGAAAAGCAATCTACCAATTTTCATTATTTGAACGGTACAGGCAATGGCGCTTTGGTGAAAATTCGAAAATTCTCATCCTTCCTTGGCCTTGCGTCGAAATGCTATCGCAGATTTTAGCGAGATCTATCATGCATTATCGGAATTAGGCGATAACGACCAGGCCAAAACAAACATTCCAAATTCCGAAAGGAAGCAAGGAAGAAAGTAAGGATACTTACTAACTGCGTACCCAGAAAACAGAAAACCTGATGACGGGAAGGTAAATGACAGGGATCTGATAAGAAACCCTGAGAATGGAAACCGGAAGTTCCGGATGAATATAAGGATAACATGGATTAGGATGGATTCTAATCGTGCATGTTTGGGAATGCACCAAGCTAAGAAGTCGAGCACGACAGATGGTCGAGACAGTTGTTGTCAATTGCATCAAGGTGATCCTTGAGAGACGTCTTTGCGGATAGTTTTTCCTTGTTTCGGTCTCGGTCTCGGTGATCAGCTGAATTCGAAATTGGAATTGTCAATTTATGAATATGACAGCAGTGGCTTTTTCGCACAAGACCGAACTTATACTACCGGCCGCGGGTGGATGACTAGATGCGTGCATCTGCTTATGTAGATCTTGCCATTGTCATCTTATTGCAAGTTGCCAATCTCTTCGTCTGGCTCATCAAAGATGAAGGCGTGGACGTCAACGCTGGTAAGAGATGGCCGAGGCGACCAACTCCGCGCGAAAACATGTATCGAAGCTATCTATCTCACTGTTCCGCTTTAGTATGTGCACTAAAATGCTCCCTAGTGGTTGCCAAGAGTAACCGGCGGTGCATCCTCTTCCTCTTAGCATGGGATCATCACTATCAAGACAAATGCTTCCAATGTGATTCGATACCGAAGCTGCATAGCCACACTACATGCATAATCATATGGAGCCACAAGCTCAAGCGATTAAAAAACCAAACGGTGACCGAAGTAAAAAGGTCCCCATGTCAATGCCGTTACGACCACGCGGGTGGGGTATTTCAATTTGGTGCCTCTGCTAAGCGGGAACGAAATAAACAGTAAACGCAAACAAACACACATCCCCTTGAATGGCTTGTATCGGTATCACTTCAGCCTTGAAAATTGTCAGAAAACTGATGACTTCCTTCCATATAGCAGATTTCGACTCTACGAAACTCTTGCAACAAAGATGAGATGAATCATCTCCAACCGATGTGACGCCTTACGCATGCTGTCGTTGCCGAGAAATGATAAAGCACCTTTGGATGTACTGCCTTGTTGGCGATATAAGCTAAACTCGGACTTTATCATCCTAGTCTGACGTAGTTTATCCCCTGAAATCAGATTACTCAAGCCAACTCCCAGCTCGTCTCTTTCCCCTTTGCCCCATGCATCCACTTATCTGTTTCAGACACATCCGTTCAAGCACCAAGCGATTTACCGCAGAGTGGTTTTCTACTTTTAGCTAAACTCTTTAACTTCTGACCCCCTGGACCCTTAACCTCCCTTTTCTCAACCACCCTGGCCTGATCTTGATGCCGTCCTTCCCTCAGATTTCCGCGGCCATGGTTGTTTTTTTTTAGGCTATGGGCGTATGAGCAAATTCGTATGCATCCAATCAGATTGATAATTACTCGTCCGATTACGGCCACTCTCATATAAACCCCCTAAGGGCAGACGAAGACCTTTTCTTGTGATGGGATTTGCCAATCCAAATAATCAAATCGAAAGCAGATGAACCCCATCCCCCTCATTTTTTTTTTCCTTTCCACTGGATGAATTGATTTGATTAGTATCATTACTGTAGTAACATAGGTATCATCACCGTAGCTCTGGTCTGGTTTTAGTAATCTGACCAAACAACCTAACCAGGTAGGTTACCACATTACCACATTAAAACCCGTATCTTAACTACCAACTCCCCCCCTTTCTTTCTTTTTTCTTTCTCTTTCTTTCTCTTCTCTTTCCATCTATCTTCTCCTTTCTTCCTCCTACACCGATACATATATATAAACTCACAGATATAATCTTTTCTTCATCCTCCCCCCTTTCGTACACACAAGCATTTTTCGCCCGTTATATCTTTTTGACATAAACAATCAAATAGATAATTCTTTATCACCCTCTTCGAAATCACAAGCAGTGATCACAACACTCTACCGTCGAAGGATTCATTCTGATTTAAACCTCGTCATACAACCCCCTCTTGTATCAGAAACTGAAAAAAATCCTTTTGATCTAGCTTCTTGGCAAAGCGAAGTTTTTCGTTGAAACCAGCCAGCCCAAATCGAACAGCCCACCCGAAAACAACTAAACACACATAGTTGGGGCAAGTTCACTTCATATATCTCCCTTCTTACCTATTTTATTACACCTTCTACCCCCTTTTGATCGCTCATACAACTAAATTCCCCCGTACGCCCACCCAATATGTCCACAAACGAGAAAGTTGGACATACTGAGGAGGCTCCTGTAAAGTGAGTACTACCCCTTGCTCCACCTTCCATCAATTCGCATGCATGACAGCTGACATTCCTCCTGTCTCCGCTTTGTTAGGGAGTCATCCATCGAAAACAAAGTTGCCGGTGATGCACCAGGTGAGTGCGGAGCTGAGTTCTCTTCACCCTGAATAAACATTCACACGTGCGAAAAACAACGCAAGGGCAAACTCGCTGACTTGTACGCCCCATCATGTAGCCCTTGATGACGCTCCCGAAAAGAAGAAGAGAGAGTACAAGGAAATGGAGCATGAAACTCATGGTGATCTCCACGCTAAGGTTGACATGAACACTGTGAGTGGATTCGACTGGAATGACCAGCCACCTTTCCTTTGTTTTCCCGCCTTATGTTGGTTCTCCCGCTGATGACCATGCATCACAGATCCAATTCACTGCTACCGATCTTTACGACAAAGACAAGGTCGATATCGAGCACGTTGTCATGGAGGAAGTATTTCAACTTCTTCAATGTGACGAAGGTGGTCTTACCGAAGCGGAGGCTACCGACCGTATCGGTATCTTTGGTCCTAACAAACTTGAAGAGAAAAAGGAGAAGTGAGTGCAGCATCGATATTCACCATCGCGACAATATCGCTGACAATCCCTGTAGTGTTTTCCTCCAATTCCTTTCCTTCATGTGGAACCCTCTTTCATGGGTCATGGAAGGTGCTGCCATTGTCGCCATCGCACTTTCCAATGGTGAAGGTGAACCCCCCGATTGGCAAGATTTCGTTGGTATCGTTCTCTTGCTTTTGATCAACTCCACTATCGGTTTCGTCGAAGAAAGGAATGCTGGTAACGCTGTCAAGGCTCTTATGGACTCCCTCGCCCCCAAGGCTAAAGTGAAGCGAGACGGTAAATGGAGAGACATCGAATCTTCCGAGTTGGTTCCAGGTGATGTCATCGCCTTCAAGCACGGTGATGTCTGCCCTGCCGATTGTCGTCTTACTGAAGCCATTGATGTATCGTGAGTATACCATTCACGCTTTCACTCTCCTAGCTATTATCGCTGACTCTACTCTTCGCTTCTCAGTATGGATCAAGCCGCTCTCACTGGTGAATCTCTTCCTGTCTCCAAGAAACTTGGTGATGAGTGTTTCTCCGGTTCCACCTGTAAACAAGGTGAAGTCGAGGCTGTCGTCATCTCCACCGGTCCCAACACTTTCTTCGGTCGTGCCGCCACCCTTGTCGGTCAAGACAATGACCAGGTCGGCCACTTGCAAATGGTTTTGGCTCGAATCGGTTCTTTCTGCCTCGTTTCCATTGGTATCTTCGTCGTCCTCGAAATCGTTATTCTTTACCCCAGATTCCACTACACCTACCGAAGAGGTCTTAACAGTATCCTTGTATTGCTCATTGGTGGTATCCCCATTGCTATGCCTACTGTATTATCCGTTACCCTCGCTGTCGGTGCTCAACAACTTGCCAAACACAAGGCTATCGTTACCCGAATCACTGCTATTGAAGAACTTGCTGGTGTAACCATCCTCTGTTCAGACAAAACTGGTACCCTTACCACCAACAAACTTACCATTGACAAGGAGAACGTCAAATGCTACTCTCAATGGGATGTTGAAGGTGTCTGTCTCCTCGCTGCCTACGCCTCTCGAACTGAAAACCAAGATGCTATCGATGGTTGTGTCGTTGGTACCCTCCCTGACCCCAAACAAGCCAGAGAAGGTATCGATCTTCTCGACTTCAAACCCTTCAATCCTGTTGACAAGAGAACCGAAATCACCTACCGAGACAACCGAGACGGTGGTAAACTCAAGAGAGCTACCAAGGGTATGACTGGTATCATCATTGAGCTCTGTTCCCGAAACAAGACATCTGAACTTGAAGACCAACTCGAAGCTGATGTTGAAGAATTCGCCCGACGAGGTCTCCGAGCTCTTGCTGTCGCTTACGAAGATGTTGTTGGTGATGCCGCCGATGGACAAGGAACTGGTTTCGAACTGGCTGGTCTTCTTTCTATCTTCGACCCTCCTAGATCCGACACCAAACAAACTATCGATGATGCCATGGCCCTCGGTGTTAAAGTTAAGATGGTTACCGGTGATCAACTCGCTATTGCTAAAGAAACTGGTCGACGACTTGGTCTTGGTGACCACATGTACCCCGCTAAAGTGCTCAAGGATGGACCTGAAGCTGGTGGCAAACACGCCAACCTCGATGAAATGATTATGGATGCCGATGGTTTCGCTGGTGTTTTCCCCGAACACAAATTCGAGATTGTAAAGAGAATTCAAGCCCTTGGTCACTTGTGTGCGATGACTGGTGATGGTGCCAACGATGCTCCAGCCCTTTCCAGAGCCAACGTCGGTATCGCTGTCGAAGGTGCTACGGATGCTGCTCGAGGTGCTGCCGATATCGTGCTTACCGAACCCGGTCTTTCTACCATCGTCCACGCCATCTACGGTTCTCGAGTCATCTTCCAGAGAATGAGAAACTATGCCATCTATGCTTGTGCCGTCACCATCCGTATCGTCGTCTGTTTCGCTATTATGTCTTTCATCTGGCAATTCGACTTCCCATCCTTCATGGTTCTTATCATTGCCGTTCTTAACGATGGTACCATCATGACTCTCTCCCTCGATCGAGTACTTCCATCCACCACCCCAGACTCTTGGGATCTTGCCGAAGTATTCGCCTACGGTATTGGTTACGGTCTTTACCTCTCTGCTTCTACCATCGCTCTTTACGCTACCATGCACTCCACCACCTTCTTCGAGGACAAATTCGGCGTCAACGCCATCAAGGAAACCAACGATCCTCAAGGTCATATGGTCATCTACCTCCAAGTTGCCATTATCTCTCAAGCTCTGATCTTCGTTACCCGATCTCACGGACCCTCATGGACTGAACGACCTTCGGTCGCCCTCATGCTTGCTTTCTGTCTCGCCCAATTGATCTCCTCCATCATTGCCGCTTTCGGTGACTGGGGTTTCACCCAAGTACACTCTATCTCCGGTGGTTGGATCGGTATTGTCTGGGTATGGAACATCGTTTGGTACTTCCCTCTCGATGCCGTCAAGTTCTTCATGAAGAAAACCATCATCGCCGCTCTTCAAAGACGAAAGGCCAGAAAGGCTGCCGTCGCTACTGTCGACGAGAACGGAGAGAGACTTCAACGAACTGCCTCAAGACACGAATCTTTGTACTCCAACCGAACCTCTTTCTTATCCCGAGCTGCCAACAGACTCAGAGGCGGTGCCAAGATCTCCATGTCCCAAAACGAGCTTCAACGATTCTCTTCCATCCAAGCTCAACAATCTGGTGCTGCTCTTACCAGAGCTCACTCTAGACCTGCTGCCGCATAAGCAGTTCAAGTCTAGTCTGTCGCGCCCACCCCTGTAGCCAGACTTGCACATTCTTCTCCCTCTCCTCTTACTCTGTAGCAGTCTAGGTGAATTTCTAATCATTCGAATACCTAAAATACACATCCTTTACTACGTTATACATTAATATAAATTGCATCTTCTCCTACATCCTCAATCCTCGCATTTTATCTTAAACCTACCTCCTTCCCCCCGTATATTCCGAGCTATATCCGTATACTCGTTAATATCTGTTTATTCCTTAATTTCGACATATATATCTATCCTGATATGTATCTTGAACTTGTGTTCTCGTTATCTGTCGTCAGTAGTTTTTTTTCTCTTCTTTTCTCTCGCATAGCCATATATCTATCTATATAAAAAAACATTTCGAAATGCAGATTTGATCGGATTAGCTTGGTTGTGCGGTTGCATGATAGCATGAAGCAAGAATGACTGAGCGTGCATGATGAATTGAACAGACGTGAAAGCGTGAGAAAGGAAAATGGTATGGTATGGTAGTGATGACGTTGTTAGCCGACAAGGGTGATGTAAGATATAACAATTGTTGTTCAACTTTATGATCATCTCTTATCATTTCGCATTGTACATCTCTCATCATCTATACTGCACATTCATCCATCTTCCCTCATCATCCACCCTCACCTGTAGCATACCGACTTTGATCCAAGCACGATGCAAGGCAAATTCAGTGGATTCCTAGGGAAAGCGCAAGCCGCTCTCAAGGTATGTACCTGTACTCCACTCTGCTTAATCCCAAACACTTCAAATACAAAGATAAGACAGATAGATCTGTTTATGAACACCTACAACTGATGGCATCATTTCCATTTGTATCTGGCTAACGCTCATGATCTGGTTTGTGTATAGGACGGACAAACGAGAGCGGTATCAGGTGGTTCAAACTTGATGCAATCTTTCTCTCTTCCTGGTGAATCGCAGAAAGCTGCCAAAATACTTAAGAGTTTCCTCGGTAAGTCATGCAACACCACACCATATTCAATGTCTTGGTGTATGAGGAATTGTATTCTGATGATGATGATATTGGTTGAATTGGGATACAGCCGACCCTACAGCTCCTCAAACAGCTCTGAACTCAATACCGAAAGCAGTCCTACAGAAAGCCAAAGGTAAGTCGCTAGCACATGTAGTCTGACCAATATCATCCTGGTCATACTGATAATGTTCTGGTCACCTGTTAGGTCTCGCGGTATTCACCATCCTCAAAGCGGGGTTCGTATTCTCAGGTAAAGCAGGATCAGGTTTAGTCATCGCCCGGCTACCTGATGGAAGTTGGAGTGCACCGAGTTGTATCGCCACGGCAGGTGTGGGATGGGGATTGCAGATTGGTGCAGGTGAGTCAAGATGCCCTTTCATATCTTTCAACCCCCGACCCTTTCCAATCCACCTGAGCAGCTGACTTATTTGAGAGTGGGCGTTTTGCTAATTTATGATGACTGAATATCACACAGATATGACAGAAGTGGTCATTGTGCTAAATTCCGATGAAGCCGTCAAAGCGTTCTCAAGAGGTGGTAATGTTACTGTAGGAGGTGGGTCTCCCCTTTCTTCCTCGTCTCATGAGATGAGAAGAAGGCAAGGCTAACGAGAATCGGTTTTCAGGTGGCATATCGGCTGCTGCTGGACCTATCGGTACTGGAGGTCAAGTATCGGCTTCCTTGGCTAATCCAGCTCCCATGTTCAGCTATAGTAGATCCAAGGGTGAGTCATATATAGGACACTGCAACCTTCTTCGTGGATGTAGGACTCGCAAAGCTGACTTTACTGTATAATCATAGGACTCTTCGCAGGATTGACGTTAGACGGAACAATCCTAGTAGAAAGGAAAGACGCAAATAGGGATTTCTACGGAAGTACCATTTCGTCGACAGATATCTTGACGTGAGTCAGCTGTATCTATGCTGATCCGAGCGCTCAAGCTGACATAGGAATGCAGTGGAAGAGTACCTGCGCCTGAAATTGCTGGCGAGATGTACGATATCATTGAAGGTAACTACAATCTACTAAAGCGCTCGATTTATTCCACGTCATCTAAGCTGACTCCCTTATCCGCCGTAGCCGCAGAGGGTCTCGACGAATCTGGACTTCCTGCCGAGGCCTACGTCCCAGGTCAAGGAGGCGAACCACTCCCTGTACCTAGTCCTTCGACGGGTTATCCGACTGCTCCCCCAGCTGCCTCATCTGGCGTCCCCCCAACTTCCGCTGTCCCTCCCACCGCACCCGCAGCTGTTCCGGGTTCAGGCAACAAAACTGTATTCGACGCTACTGCTCCTTGATCTAATCGGAGAACGAAATGAAATGACATCAAGAGATGAGGTACATGCGAAGCAATTTATTATCAATAGTAAGGGCGTGGGGATGGGAAGATGGTATATTGTAGTAACGTATTTTGTTTGGCTCGAGGTCAATATGGATGTGAGTTTCATGTGCAATCCTGATCGCGTTGAGCTGAGCTCAGGTGAGTTCAGCAAATAATGTACTCGGTGGTAGAAAATCAGCATGGGAAAAGAAGTTGACTGAAAATATAAATATGACGTTTGATACCTACTCTTTCTCCTTTCATCGAATCCTTTGTTGACTAACTCCTTCATCTGTATATGTCGATCTCGATCTGAGCCTCACTCACCAGTCAAAGTGCAGTCAAAGTTGTCTGACGGTCCACATGAATGAGTATACATGAAGTGTATATTTGATTTCTTCTACTGACAAATAAATCAATTTACCATTATACATGAAACAATTCGTTTTACCAACGACTAGACTACAGATATGACCTTCACCCCTTTACTCAGTGAGACCAGCCCTCACGATAGATGGATATCAGGCTGTCAAGCGATATTCGCAGGATTCGTCGCTCGAGCCATCGAGTTGAAGGTGAGTGAAACGCAAATAGCTAAACATCTAGCGATCTTCAGTATGATGTCTAATGAAGGGAACATCGATGGTGGTCTGGTGGTAGATCCAACCTACTATACGACGTTTCTGGTTCACCGATCAATCATCATTACTCTTACCCAGTTTAAGAAGTATGGTACATTCTCAGCAACAACATCAGCATCCAATCCAGAACGATAATGACAATACGAGTACAAGTCAAGATACGATTTTACAAACTACATTATACCAGTTACTAAATTCGAAGCAGAATGTATGTTTACCTGGATTTTCGAGTGACGATCAAGCTATCTTAGCTAATCTGATATTGGATGCGACTTCCTATAGAAATTCACTGAACTCTCTTCATCCACATCACAGTCATCAGATGTAATTGATCAAGAGTGGGAATTGACCAAAGCTGGTAAACAGACTTTCCGTCTGATACCTAAACCCACCACTTCGATAGATCTAGCTACTCACCATAAACAATTCATAATGTAAGGTCTGGAGTGGAGGAATCCATCATTACGGTCAATCGGGAGATGTGACTGTAGTAGTAGTTGTAGTGCACAAATATGTTAAGTAATGCATTAATTCTGCCTTTGCGCACACAATATCCATAAACAAGCAAAATAGTACAACTTTTTTTCCTTTCTCATAGCAAACACAAACACAACATCCTACGCGATAACAGCAAAAATCCTTATACATTCCCTGTTCCAGCGGTTTTATCCGCCGAACCTCTCCTCGAAGCAGGCTGACTCGTACCTACCACACCCGTAGCTTTTATCTCAGCCGAGGGTCTTCTCGAATGTCCCCCAGTCAGGGAATTCCTCCTCGAGACGGCTCTAGAGGGAGGAGCAAGTGCACCTCTACCTGACCTCAGAATACCTTGTGCGGAAGCTATGGATAATTGAATCCGACAGGTATCGCAATATCTCATAGTAAACGTTTCGACATGTAATGCGTGGGTACTAAATCCAATCCAATCCATCAGTCAACCATAAACAACGAGCAAGAATGCACTAAATGGACATACCCGCAGAACGCTCCTCCACATCCTCCACAATGTCTCTTGGGCTCTGCAGACAGAATTATGGTCAGTCCTCGTCTCAGAAATTATCGGGCCAAGGTGACTCACCCAACAAACCGAAATGTCTCGCACAACCTTGTGCCATGCAATGATGTGATACGTTCTCCGAAACATGTCTAGCCGGTCCATCAGGTAATGACCATTGATACAAGCTGTATTTCGACTTTTCGTCAGAAGGCGCGAACGCAGCGTACAGCGTTTCCCTATAACAACAAACCACAGTCAGTATGGGTACATTTCAATGTGTGATGGATGGTGTATACATACCCCATGAATTTGACCATACAGCATTCCCCACCTAGATGATCATCCGACCTTGAGATCTTGCCTTGTTCGACCAAAGTCCAAGGTCTGACCATCTCTTCATCCGAGGCCATTGGATCTTTTTGACCTGGAACACATCGATACAGAACTACCTTTGCTCCTACACCTATGACGAAAAGTACTCCGCCATTCAGGAAATCTCGATTTAAGAATGATATCCCACCTGTAAATTCTATTCGATCATCTGTCTCAGAGTAGGTAGAGGATTTATCGGATGCTCCGGAAGATCCCTCTTCGATGGTCGTTGATGCAATCGGATGACCGTTCAGTGAGAACAGACAGAGGTATCGAGCTGAAGCCAGGGCGATTTGACCCTATCAGAATATACATTAGCGATTAATGTCTCGGTTTATGACCTGACGACACATGCAAAGACTTTTCCACTCACATCGGCTTCGTTGACTGCACAATACTTGATAGGCTCTTTCATGCCCGTCTGTAGCGTTCTGGTATATCGCAATCTATTCGTATCCCATACCATTGCATTGCCATTCTACACAGCATACTCAGCAATATATCCACAAAAAGCCATTGCGATCCACTCACCTCTGATCCGCTCACAAGCAGACTCCACGAGGTGTTCGCTGCCAAGCATGTGATTTTGCCAACGTGGCCTCTGAGGGTAGCTTCTCTTTGTAAAGTCGCATCTCCACGTCGATAACCACCTGATTTTATATTCAGTCTCCAAGCAGTCAAAACTCCATGACCGGATACAGTAATGAGTAGAGAGGGGGAAGCGAATATTGCCTCGACGACATATATGCCTTCAACCAAGTGAATAAGCTGGAACAACCAATGGCTTGTTAGGTCATACTTTAATAATCATCTCGATTCAGCTACTCACCTTGATCTGTGATTCCTGATAATAGATTCTGATCGAACCATCTGTGAAACCATACTGTAGTGATAAATGAGGATGTCCAGGAACTACCAATCTAAACTTCTGAGTGGACTTGGGTTTGGTATCCACCCCATATGGAGGTACAATATCATCTATCGGAACTGATGCTTCCGAAATGGGTAATATACTTCTGAAAAGCAATTGCCAATGTTCTGCTACACCGAATCGAACCGAGAGCGGTAAGCTTGATTTCCCACCTACATATCGATGAGGATGAGGTTGTTTGAAAATCTGTAAAGGCGTTTGACCGAAATTATGAATTATAGCGGTCGATGCTGCTTTTTCACCTTCGTCCTCTATATTCTCCAAGTCGATCGCTCCTCTGTACGATAAAGGGTGGAAGCAATTCAAGGCGGATGGATCACGTTGCTTGTACCCAAACGTCAAGTCTATCCAGTAAGAGAGGTATCGTGAGACGTAGTCGGACTCCAACGCTTCTCGGTGTTTGTGTATGAACAACATGGGATCGCCCAATGCCCATGGCGGCAGTATGACGTCGTCCACTTGGTCCCCGGAAGTTTGTTTCCTACCAAAGTCGTGGTGATTCTGTGCCCAGCAGAATGTAAGCTTTGGATCGGTTTATTAAGACATTAGGTGCGAGTTAAGCTTACCAGATTCCTTAAGAACGCCGGAGTATAATAAAACTCTGGGATGAGCTCCCTTACATCTCCTCTATTATCTGCCGAAGCAGATTCCCAGGCTCGTGGTATACTCGAGAATAGACGATCGGCCAGATCGAAATTACCACCCTGGTTGACGTTGACAGTTAGCTGAAATACATCACTTGCAAAATCATGAATTCAAAAGCTTACCTGTAAAGCCAAGAAAATTTCGGTGAATGGTGACAGACGAATCATGAACCCGCAAACAATCATCGAGGAAGTATAGTGAGTACCGTAATGGCTATTCGTACACAAGATGAGCTTTGGCTTACGAATTACGGATGATGACAAAACAGCTTACAAAGGTTTCTCTCCAACTCCTTCGGTCGCACTATATCTTTCTACCGCATCTTCTCTTCTGGCTGGAGTCAAAGCTCCCATGGGCCATTTGAAATCTCTAAAACTGCTATCCGAGTGCAAGTCAAGTATATTTGACGTGTAATCTGCCAGAACCCAAGGGAAAACGGGGTATTGGGTGACATCTGAGAAAAACTTAGATCAGCAATTATACTAAGGAAGACAATAAAGCGGATCTCACCATTCGGAGTTCGGTTGGCATATTGATTGAGTAATTGCAAATATGCGAACTAGTTTTGGACCACATCAGCTTCACGGTGTAATGACATGTACAAAGGATACAATACTGCTCACATTGCTTATTTCCCTATTTTGCCATTTCCTCATCAAAGCTTCCAATTGCTGTTCGGATCTATCCATAGCTTTGGCAACAGTGTCCACCACGAAATTACCAATGACCGACCGAGAGATCGCATCTCTATGATCATTCTTAGACCCGATCTTCTGGACGACAGCCTGACGTTCTTTCTTATCTTGAAAGACGATTAGGAAGTTTCGTTTGTCCGAGAAATACAGTTCTAAAGCTACATCTCTGAAAAGGAAGGCTCGTTTGTTGTTTTCCACAATTTCATTGTATGACCTATACGCACGGACATCATGAGCTCCGAGATCGTCAGGTTGAGGAAAGTTGTGTGACTCACCATCTATGACTTTGTTGATCACCTGCATCTAAACCTGCTAGAGTTCCCGATGGAATAGATAAGACATCTTTCTGAGCATCTTTCGCATCAATCACCTCGCCATCAGCAGTTTGCACAAGTCCATCGACCAAATATAAATTCTTCTTTCCAAGAATTAGTAATCCGGCTAAAAACGAATTACCACCCAATCAGCTAAATTGCAAATCCATATGCAGCGTAAGACTTACGACAAGCATCGACCCCGACTATTCGAACGATATTCTACATCGTCGATTCACATATCAGTTCGAATACCACTTACTAAGTGATTCAGTTCAAGATAACACTTACATGAGCTTCCTCTACAACATCACCAGCTTGTAGAGTCCTAGCAATTCTCCTCATCTTATCATTCTTATCATCTTCCACTTCCAGGTAACTCTCAATCTCTCCATTATCATCCGAAGCTACACTCGGAGACTGGTTCGAGCCTGCCCCATTTCCAGTCCCACTTCCCGCCGAAGGCGTAGCGGCCCCTCCGGATGTGGTAGGTGGGAGTAAGAGCGGTTCTTCTTCTGCTATAGGTGCCGAGTCTCCTAAAGCCAGGGCAAATGGGTCTTCCCATGGTGCGACGTTGATTTTCGATACTGCTGAGGACAGCTCATCGACAGATGGAATGGCATCTCTCAGCTTATGTCTAGTGCGCGATACTCCAGATTCAGGGAGGTTGGTTACTCGTTCCAGTCGAGCTCTATTGAAGGGATAAGCTTTCATTGCTGCATTCTTCCGTCAGACTGGGTAGCTTACCTCATACGGAGAGGTCCCTCACTCCCATCCAGACGCCAACAAACTTTGTCTTCCTTCTCAGGCCATAGTCCATTCTCCGCGCGCAGAGCCGCTGCTTGTCTAGGCCAGTCGATCGACGAGAGCTTCTGCCAATGTTCCTTCCTATATGACCAGAATCAGCGCCCATTCAGTCTCCTACAATCAGCTGGGGGAAGTCCTTACCTCTCCAAGGTCATCTTAGAATGGCTTTGCGAGTCCTATTGAATCGTGACAATATTGAGCTCAGTCCTGTTACTTTGAGCTGTTTATGCATGTAACACTCACGGTTTGTATAATGATCATCTTCCAAGCGGCATTCTTATCTTTGCCACCTTCCAGTATCGATTCTCCCGTGATGACTCTTTTCAGGGGTACTCGTTGTTCCATAATTGATCTGGACTTTGTAAATCCAGGCATATCCATCGACGGTCTTCTTCTGGATGGACCACCACCTATACCAGGTGTACTAACAGGGGAAGAACCGAATCTACCAGAAAAGGATTGTCCAAAATATGAAGAAGATCCTCCTATTCTAGGTGATGTAGGAGACATGATGAATGATGATGAAGTTGTAGCTTTAGGTGACGGTGATTGAGTGGAAAGCTGCTCAATAAGGAGTTTGATCTGGTACAAACAGCAGTAGGATTAGCATTTCGAGTGATGCATCAGTTTTATCAATTGCGTTCACTTGCCTGATTGACCAATGTCACTGGTAATTTGGCCGATTCTACCAGCGCCGTCAACAACTCAGCTGCAGCTTCTCTCTGTCCTCTGATGATTTCTGGTTTCCCGGTCGACCCTGCTGAAACAGCCGCGAAATCTGCTATGTTAGGTAAGAGAGCTTCGACCTTCTTCGATGTGAACTGTTTGCGGAATCCGGAGGAAGAGCGGTATATCGAGGTCATCTCTCTGAGCAAACCCTCTAATCGATTATCATCGCCGCCGGTCGGGTTATCTGTGAGTTCATGTGATTAATTAATCAGTCTCATTTGATCTGTCTGAAGAGTGGCAGAAAAGGGAACATACCATTCACCGCCGACAAATAGCTCATTGACCTAATAGAAGCGACCGACCTTCTTCTGCCTTGTAAGGAAGGTATATATCCCGCATCATCGGATTCTCCAACTTGTTGTAGCATCGAGTCCAAAGCAGCAAGTACACAAGTAGCCATATGAGGTGATTGTAGAGATTTTGTATTACGATCTTCACCGAGCATCATCCTAATTACCATAGTCTGGATATCGGATCTCCATATTGGTCCGAGTGTAGTAGCAAGTAATGCAAAACCACCTTCATTCTCGAAAGCCCTTTGGAATTGATCGGAAGACGAAGATGATGTTGCTGAAGTACACCTTTCCAAGATTTCCAAACATGGTATGACAACGTAATATGATGCGTTGGAAGAGATAAAAATGACCAACAGTCGATGCAAGGCAACGGACTTGTTCAGTTTTTTCAACCGGGCCTTGTCGGCGCACAAAGAAGCGATCATGTTGAGTATAAGAGCTGCAGGTACTTGATAAGGAGGTGGTTCATTTGTAGGGTTCAAACTGAAAGACATGTTATCTGGGGATTCGCAAGTCAGCTATACAACACCGGGTTAGGGAATAATCTTGTAATTAGCTTACTCTGACATAGAGAGGAGACCAGGTATGAAAATACAGGTTTGATAGCATCTTCACCACTCCATCTTGCTTCCAGAGCCAGCCTCAACGCGACTATAATACTTCAATTAGATTATTCCATCGGATAGTGTACAATGATCTAACTCACCAACCACATCAGGTACAACCTCTAAATCGAATAGACCAGACCTGAGTGCGTATAACATCTTCTTCACCACGGCAGATTTCTGGAAAGTTCTCAATACGTTGAATCTCTTATGTTTCGAAGTTGATAAGAGGTATTCGAAATGTTTCAAGTAGAATCGAACCACGTCATCTGAGGCATAAGACCAAAGCTCGAACTCCAGCCCGAGTGCTCTGTAAGCTACGGAATTATGTACTGTTGCCGTGCTATGAGCGAGGCTAAGTCAGCTTGATATGTCGAGATCTACCCAACGGGTTTTCTGATGCACTTACGCAGGTTTATCCATATTGATACCCAACATCGAAAGCAGGATCTTGGCACATTGCTCATCGAATAACTGCGACATCTTGGGTCTGAGGATAGCCGCAAGAAGGTCAAACCCATCTACCGCAGCCATACATCAGAATCAGCATCACCCACGGCTGATATTCAAAATGACAGTTGTGGTCAAAAGCTCACGTATTCGTTCCATCTCCTCACTAGCTGACCAACTATCTTTAATCATATCCCTGAACATTCCCAAAGTGGTGATCAATTCCTCTTTAGTACGACTGAGATCAACTAATTTCAGAAGTACTAATCCCCCACCGACCGCAGTGGTACTTTCGTCCAAACTCGTAGCTGAAAACGGACTGATATTCCCAACCAATCGAGCGGTACCATGACGAACCTGTTTGGCACGCAGTGGATGTGGAATAGCAGCATTGATACATGCTCCAAGGGTAGGATCGTAATCCCTCGCAGCGAGCGAAAGGATAATTATATCTTCTGGTATAGCTGGTCCACTCCGTATAGCTCGAACAAGGATGGAATTGGATGAATGGGTGAATATCTTCTTATCGTTTCCTACTCTGGCCAAGTTGCTGAGGTAAATATTGATCGAAGTTGCTCCTTCATCTGTATTCATACATTAGCCACCATGTTGATAACAAATCATGGGAGAGAAAATCCCACTTACACGTCAAAAATTTTCCAAGTGGTTCTTGTAAATTACCGGTGTACCTCGGACCCTAATATCATCCATTCTCAGTCATCTTTTCGTCCTATCCGAGACCCCAGGACAAGTACTCACAAGATGATGCATCAGCCTTACTAGATCTTCAGGGACAGCCTCCTCCAATAAAAGAGTCCGACCAAGCATCCATTCATTTTCCTCCTCTCGACCCACTGAACCTGATTTTCGAGGTTTCACTTCCTCTTCCTCAGGTCTATATTCTCTCCCAATCGCTATCCGAATAGCATCCCTCGGTATCTCACTTCTCACACCTAGCTGGGGAGGCTGCGTTGAAGTGACGGCAGAAGGTACGGGGAAGGGCATTCTCATAGCTCCCACTCTTAGACCATTGACGAATATCCTGATCTCACCTAAATCCGCTCCTTTCGGTTTCCTACACCCCACGGAGAAATGAACCCATTGGAAATGCGGTATCAAGGCGTCATTCGCTCCGCAGATCATCTCTCCGTCACTTGGTGAAGGTGGAGCAGTCTCGGAGAGGGGAGTGGATGATTGAGAAGAAGATGTTTCATGTGAATGTACAGAGGTCGTTATTCCTATCTGGGAGCTTTCAAGTATGCGTATCTGGAATAAAGGTTGTTTGGAACCCTTCTGTGACATGTGGAATAGCGTTAGGGGCTGATTCAGTTTGGTTATATGCAGCCAACACTACAAGAATGATCAGGATGAGTTGACGTCAGCTGAACCCGGCGAGTGAAAGTTTTAGAAAAGACTGGAACGGAACTTACAGAAAAGTTGAACCCTTTCTGTCCTCCCATCCAAGTTCTACCAGTCTCTTTCAACTGCAACCCCCCAAGAGTATCTCCATTTCCACCTTTGAACACAAACACATCAGGCCAGCGAGCTTTCATCGCATGTCTCAGTAGATCTAAAACTTCCAAATGCAAACTCTCTTCATCAGGTGGTAGTCTATCGACATCGATATGCAGGTCTGGTTTTCTTTTGTGTTTTATCTTCGGTGTATCTAGTATAGGTTCGGGGGAAGTGACTACCCCTGTAGGAGAAGAGATATCTGAAGGGGAAGCTATATTCACTTGATTGCCATTACCACTTCCACTATTTTCTGGATCTTCTTGTTCGACGACGACAGGTGAAGTTGTTTTGACCAATCCAAATAATCTCCAAACTAACGTCTGGGTAACACCAGCTTCTAACAATCTCCTAAACAAGGCTAAATAGATTTTCCGCAGGCTGTCCAAAGGAGGTTTCCATTCTTCTATTTGTTCCGCTACAGGGGAAGAATCTGCTTGTACCCAATCGTCTCTAGCTGGGAAGGTGACTTCATATGTTCTCTTTTCAGGTATACCATATAATCGTACGACCAAAAATTCAGATAATTGAGGTAATTGCGTAACAATGGCAAACAAGTTGAGAGTTGATGCTGAAGCTGCAACAAGTATAACTTGAAATGTAATTTCGATCAGACGCTGTTGTTCTCTGCCTTCTTCGCCTTCGAAAGAACTTTCCATATCGGACTGACGCCGTTTACCTTTACCTTTCTCATCCTCCCTTCGAATGTATGCCCAAAGTAATTTCAACGCTCCACTCGTCGACGGACGGATATTCAGGTCGCCCAGACGCTGTGAGATGATGGATGAGATAGATTGATCTGAAGTGGAAGTTGAGGTGGTCGGAGGTGACTGGAAGAGAGATAGGATCGAATAGTTGTTATTGCAGATATGAGCGAGAAGAACTGCTATTATCTGTGAATTTGGAGATTCAGAGGGAGGTGAGAGTTTGGAAAGACTGGGTAACAGTAACATATATCCGCCGAGTTTCTGAGTTTAGATAGTCAGCTTGGTTCGTGTTACAGTATTATGAAAGGGAAATACCATGCTTACCTCGAAATGTAGTTCACCTTGTCTATCCCCCAATGACCAAGCCAGCACCTCGAGAGCTAATCTGACACCCTCCATCCGCTGTATTTCACGTACTTGCCATTCTTCCTCGTTCAATGTAGCTTTCGAGTCTTCCTTAGAAGTCCAGGCTAGACCTTCGCTGAGGGAGAGGAGCAATGTTCGGAATCCAGTATGACGACGGAAAGCTCTTCGGGAGATAAAATGACAAGGTATCGATAGGAGTTGGGAGAAAGTCTGTACATAGCAGCTTATCAGCTGATAGACCCATCCTTCCCATTGAGGATTCAAACGAATTGTCATTTGCAGGGAAGGATGAACGGACTTACTTCGACGTATCGCATGACATCCGACCCATCTTCCAAACCCCTTATCTCCCTAAGATATTCAACAACTTTGATCGCATCTTGATCAGTCTCATCTTCATCTTCGCTCTCCTCATCTTTTACTGCCAGCTCTGTCCCTATCGACCATCCACTATCGCCCGCTCCATCATGCCCATGGGCAGATGGTACTCCGGGAGGAGCAGGGGATTTCGATCTACCCAATCCCGCCGGAGCGGGCGATTTGCTTCGTGCCCTGGTGTTTGACCTGGATCTAGTAGCGTACGGTACGGGAGTAGAGGAGGCGGCAGGCGTGGAAGGAGGTGGGGTGAGTGATTCTGGTGCTCGGGTTAGATCCTTGAATAGCTTGAACATGTCGTTCGACCAGAGAGGAAAAGGGAGGAGGGGAGGTGCAAGGCAGGTACTTGATTTCTCTTTTTTTCAGGTAAACCGTGAGCTAGGATTGGACAGTAGAAGATATAGTAGGGATTAGTCTGGGATATATGGTGTATATTATATGGTGTACGGTATATTTGGTGTGGATGTTATCCTTAGCAGGTGGACATGACCCGGTAATTGAGATGTTACGTTAATCCATCTCATCAACGGGATCAATTCATCCTCCAATCTATCCCCCTTCCCAGTGGCATCCCGCATGAGTTCCTCTGCGATTAGCCAGAGTTCAGTCAAATGTCTAGGCCTATCAAGATGTACTGTAGAACGAGCAGTAACAACGATGTGCTCAACACAAGTAGTCAGGGAGATCTCGCAAGATGTGAGGAAGAGAATAACCTTTCTGACCTCAGGTAGGGGTCAAGCTCTGCTCAAGCAAAGTCCGAACTATAGGATACATGCTCATTTTCACTGCCGTTTATATTTGTGTTTACTTCTTACGACTTCTAAACTAAACAATACAAATAATGGATTATAGGTACCACCCCTATCTTGTTTAAGCTAAAACTCTAGCTACTCCAATGGCAGCTGCACCACCAAGGAAGGCGGACCACATTCCAGGGGAGTAGACCAGTTGGCCAGCTGACGAGCCTGAGCCGGATCTACAGCCACATCATACATATATCAGAGATTGACCTTCTTCGATGAATCGAATATGATTGGGGGGATGGCGAACTTACGCAGCGGCAGAAGTAGCAGATCCAGCAGCAGAGGTAGCTCCACCAGCTGCAGAACCAGCGGCGGAAGTCGCACCACCGGCAGCAGATCCAGCAGCACTGGTAGCCCCCGCAGCGGCAGAAGTTCCTGCTCCAGCGACCGATGCAGCCCCCGAAGTGGCTTGTCCAGCTACACTTCCTGCTGCCGAGGTACCAGCCCCAACAGCACTAGTAGCATCGCCAACGACACTTCCCGCTGCTGAAGTAGCAGCACCGACAGCGCTGGTAGCGTCACCGATAACACTTCCCAATCCTCCGGTACCGGCTCCGAGAGCGCTGGTCGCATCACCTATAACGCTGCCGACTGATCCCCCACCACCAGTGGGGTTATTGATGGACCAATTGTTAGTCACTTGATACACCTGTTGGCCAAAGAGCTGACTCACCTTGTCTGGCTCCAATGCCAACGTTTCGTTCTGCACCGGCTTTTCCAATCTGGAAGTTTGGAGACGCTGGAGCGGGTTCAGCCAAAATGGCAGGCAAGAGGGTTAAAAGAGCGGTAGTGGTGAATTTCATTTTGGGTTTTTGCGAGATGATTTGATATGACTTGGGAGGGGATGAAGGTGTAAATAACGATGGGAATGGAAATTCAGTGCGAATATATTTAATGTCGATCTCTGGATCGTGGTTACTGCACTGAAATGCCAAGAATCCAAAAATCACCATGCAGATAGGATTCAATGATCACACCGAACCAATGTGCAATGCAGTGGGACTCCACTCTAGAACAGTGTGATGTGACGCGTTTGACGTACAGTATCGATACGTCATTCTGACACATCTGTTCATCACCCCACATGGTGAGTCACCGCAAGATCCACGAGGAGCATTCAGAATCTTTTCTCCTCTCTCTCTTCACTTCGCGACGGTTGGCTTTACACCCAAGTCTCATTCATGACCTATCACATGAGTTCCGCCTTTCTATGTCCACCAGACACAACGGCGCTATGAATACTTGATCCAGTCAAACTTAAATCTAGAGACCTCATGCAGCACTGCTTTGCATCACACTCAGACAAGACAGCAGGCGAATACAGTCCAGGAAAATCCGATAATAGATCTCTGGAAGATGTCAATCTGATTCAATATCGTTCTCGGTGCTGGACAGCTCATCTTCACGACCTTCAACGTTATATACGATATTAAATGAATGAAAGTCCGTTGACGGCAGAGATGTCTCTTCCACTCCCGTTCCTAGTTTGTTTTGTTGTTTGATATACACGGCGATGGTCTATTTTACAGGGTGATAGAGGGAAGATCACTATCAAACTTTCTATAAAGGAAACAAAAAGATGATCCTTGAGGTTTCAGAAAGTTCGAACGAGATTCAGATCTCAAGACCAGCAGCAGCTACTACAGCACCGAGACCTAAAGCGATAAGTTTATTATCTACACCAAGGGCGTATCCTGCACTATCACTTCCGGTAGCAGAGGCAGCAGCGGACGAAGCTGCAGAGGCGGCTGAACTGGCTTCTTTAGAGGCAGAGGCGGCGGCGGATTGGGTAGCTCCAGCGATGGATGAAGTAGCGCTATTTAAGTGATCACACAAAGTAAACAATTAGCATGTTACCTTTACTTCACTTCGACTTAAAAGTAGTGGTAGTGAGTGAAGTGGAAACGACCTAGCTGAGATTTCTGGTCATGGTGTGATGGATAAGGATAGGATAGAACACAAAACTCACCTTCCAATAGCAGCGGTTGCACTAGAGATCCTCGAAGCCACCGCACCCGAAGCAGATGTAGCGAGACTTTCGATCTCCGAGGTTGGAATACCGTTGGCTACTGCGGAGGTAGCTTCGCTAGCAACAGAGTCGATAGCGCTGGTAGCCTCGTCGAATGCAGAAGTTACGTCTGAAACGCCAGTGCCGACGGCTGAAGTGGCTTGGTCGAATACCGAGTCGATATCTGAGGTGGCGTCATCGAAGACACTGGTAGCGCCGTCGAGGCCGTCGTCTACCGCTGATCCGACCTCGTCACCGGTAGTTTCACCGTCTGTAAGTACAGCCAGGCAAGAATGTCAGCAGGAATTTATGAATGAAGATGTTTGGAGGTAGGGGCGTCGGGAATCTGAGGATAAAGAAGAAAGAAGAAAAGATAAGAGGATGAATAAGCAGAACAAATGGCGCTCTGGGCGTCGTATCTATGATGCTCACCATCTTGTCGTTTCACTCTTGGAGCAGCGGTGGGGGCAGTAGCAGCTACGACAGCAGCGAGTAAGGGAAGGATAGCAAAGAAAGTAGCCTTCATCTTGACTTGTTCTTGCGATTGTGTTTGGATTATATTTTTGTATTTATTTATCGATGAAGAGATTTGATATCGATATTTATTTTGATTTATCAGATGGGAAGAGGAATGAAAGATTCCAGATATGACAATGCACAGTGTGAGTATATATATATACGAGAGAGAGGGTATAGGGTATGGAATCAACAATTGAATGAAACGAGGAGATCAAAAGCAACACGGACAGGGACACCGCACTGCTAGTGCCATCGCTACACAGCCTCGGTCATCACGGTCCTCCATCATCAGCAATAGCGTCCAGACTCTGAGGATGAACTCTACATGACTGCGGATGATGTGCTCAGTGATCAGTGCAGATGGTAGTCATGTAAAAGAAGCATAGAAACAGCGCTAGAGAAAGGATCTTGTCAACAGGCTGAGATTGATGGATCAACGATATACACATATGACGTAACGAGGTTCGATGGTGGCAGTGCACTTAGAAAAGAGAGATTTGGATCATGTTGGAGAGTTAGTAGCAGACAAATGTAGATCTCAAAATACTGTATCATCCGATATCTTTCAGCGTTGTATGTCCCACCATGGGATCATCATCCGACTCTCATGATCAAATAATGAAGACAGGTTTGAACGTTTTATAACATGCGAGTTGAAAGGCTTCTGTACAAGCCATCACTATATTACTGTACATACACCACCTTCACCCATCCAGAAGAGGACACCTAGCTCTCTCTCTCTTGCTATTTCACACTTGAGTCGAAGAAATACGATATCGAATAATTCCCTTTTCTCATATCCTCAAAAGATTTATAGCGTATGTATATATTCTGCATTACTGAGAAAGGTGAGATGAGAGACCCTCAATGTCCCATCTGTCCTTTCGTTGCTCCCATCCTCCCATCCTCCCTTCCTTCATATGCTCACTCAAATTGGACTAACAATTACCCAATCTCAATAAAAGTAAATTCGCAGAATGGAAATTGTATTTCTTCTTCAACCTTTCCACACTTTCCTGATCGTTGTGAATACTACCAAACAACAGTCAGTTGCTGATAATACAGATTTGAGACTGTGTCATTTCAATACTTGACTTACCCATCGAAATACGTTTGTCCGAGCTACATATATAAGATATAAGGCAGATACATTGGTCAGTGATGATACAGTATTATCTCACTTGTACCTTCTATTGTGAGATCAAAGAGAGATGCTTGACATTCACCAGTGCATCCGATTTACGATAACCTTCCATCAGACTGTACCCCGAACCATCAGTACACATTCCACTGATACTTATCTCCACTGCAAGCGTACGGCACTTACTCGAAGAAACCCATTCTACGCTTTCCGAAACTGACATCAACCCAAATTAGCGAGGTGGTCTTCTGCTTTTCCCCAGAATTGTCATGGGGACATACTACTGTTGTTCCACTGTAAATATTTTCAAACATTAGCACTCTCGGAGAGATAGTACAGGGGGAAATTTGTGGTAAAGGACTCACTTATCCTAACCGCTCGAGGATCTACGGTGTCATGGGAAATTCATCGATTGTTTGTTGATTATTATCAGAAATGCTACGTAGGCTGGGATTGAATTACTCACGCATTTCTCCCAGCTCATCGACGTATACTGTATCAGGGGCCGTGTTAGCATTCGAATAAGCTTGGTTCAGATTGATGTAAGAGGGAAATGGACGTACATGGAGAAGCAAAGAAATCGTATCTGCAGAACGGACTATTGGTAACCTAGACTTTATATTGAATGGTGCAGCTGGACTTACATTGCGAATAAAACATCTTCACACGTTATACCCTATCCCGATGAATCAGTAAATCATCATGAGACCATTCCAGATTAATTAGATCTGATAGATTCAGGTAGTGTAATATATTATACTCACCATACGATTTCTTACTCTAATCGACCAACCAGTCTCCACATGACCTATATTTATCTCTTCAACAATTGGCGAAGTAGCAGGTTGACCTCTTTCTTTGATCCCTACGTAATCGCATAACCACATAAGCTTGGTTCGACCTTTTCATCTGTATATAGGTGTGACTTGTACTCACATTCCTATGTTACCACCAAAAGAGTAAACAAAGACCCAATAATCATGTCAATATCTCATTTCTACCATGGACATTAAAGGGGTAACTAACGGTTTCAGTATCTGATCATCATACAGTATATCAGCTTTCCATGTAACATATGAACATTCACTGATTTAGATACTCACCATCGAAATCAACCCAAATAGCAGCAAACATCGGATGCTGTATAGGATATCATATCCCATACATCAGCAATCAGCAATCAGCAATCAATTTCATTTTGATCAACGACCTTTCTTACGCCGTACTCACCTCAATCACATTCCAAGCCAAATACTTTGCATATGGTTTAGGATCCCAAGTTCTGAGTTGGAGCAATGGATGGATCTTAAGGGGTGTATCGAGTTGGGCAGCTTAGAGATAAGATAGTACCTGGAAAATACACACACATCGCTCAATCTGGTTAACCAAAACCTCGCTGATCCTCTTGGTAGACTTACTGGTCCATAACCTGGTCGACTGCAACAAAAGTTCAGTATCAGATTCTGTATGAGTGTCATACAAGAGAAACATACTTACGATGGCTTAAAAGGACCGATGGTAATTGCTATTCTCAACCATTGGTCAGTCACTAAGATCTGACCTGTATGTATTCTGTACTTTTTTTATAACTCACCCGCATCTCGAGGAGCACCAACTGGCTCTACACCCTGTCCTGACATCTTGTCTATTGTGACTTTTGCAGCCTATCGATCAATCGAGTTGAGCTGTGCTTCGTGATGTGTAGGGTAGCTGTATTGGTGGACTTTCAAGTGCTTGAGTGATGAGTATGTATCTTCAGTACATGGAGTGGATGAAAGGGTGAAAGTGATGAGGTGTTAGAAGCAATTGCTAAATTTATGATAGTACGAGAATAGAGAAAGGTATTCAAAGTCAGAGAAATCCAAGATGAAGATGGTTCAAAGTGAGTGACTACTGTATGTTAGAAGCTTTGAGCCGTTTGTTTATCTGTTGAGTAGTATGTGGAGTAGTAGAATATCACCCAACCTTTGAACAAAGGATAAAAGGCGGTAGGACGTTAGGACCACGATCAAAGGACGTTTGATCCTACATACACCGCTGCCCGGTTCCGGTACACTGGAAAATCGACAATATTCCAGAGATTACAAGGATCATGTTGATAGTCCACTTCTTCACACGTACATTTATATTTTGACTGAGTCGTTCAATCTACTCGAAAGTCGTATGAGATGTGGACATGATGGGTATCAGTTCTCGAGGTTGGACGGTCGTGCGGTGTGTATATCCCTGCTGTGTCTACACACAGAGGTAGATCTCATGGTTGGATTACACAGTGCATTCCTTATCTGGTAGGTGATCTAAGAGTCCCACACAGCATGATGCCGCACCACTAACATGACCTCGCTGCCTTTAGTACAGTTTAAACTAAACTTTCCTGATGCAGCATGCTTGTACAGCTGTATATCCAATTGGGTTGATAACGCAATCGATATCGCTATCGATATAGCTGTTGTGATTTGAGATGGAGAAGCATCGTTCGTTCATGTCACTTCTTTTTCTTCATGATGAGTTGAGTATAAAAAGGTAACGTCTTGGATACGAATGGATGAGATATCGATTCCTCACTACTTGTCTAACCACCACCTTCATCTTCCGGTAAACATCGGATCGGTAGGCAGAGCATATTTGTAAGCCAAATAGAATACACTCTACTCGTAGTGCGAGTGGAGGGAGTAACGAGAAGGGAGCTCCTTGATTTTACAGAATTACCGGAAGTAAGATTACCCAATTCAATCACGCAAAAAAATATCTTTTCACTTCCATTCGTCTGCGCCCCGACGTCACTGCTCGTTTTCCATTGTTGATCTTGCTCAGAACATCTCACTCCAAGTAAGAAGGCTACATCTCATACCTGTCAAACACCGTCGGAGCTGTGTATCCTTCCTGTCAAATCTGGCCAGGCTGGGCTTTTACAAACTCTTACCGGGTAGAGAGTCCGGCGAGAGGGTCTTCTTGTTGAGGTCGATCGACAAATCCTTAACGCAGATCATACGCATCGCACTAGCCAGGTGAGTCTGATGATACCCATTTCACTCCTTATACATATATCCTTTACCATCCTTTGACTTGCGGTTAGAGAGCCCCTTTGACACCTGTTCCTATTCAATACTATTCCTTTGTGCTTACATGATCATCTCATAGGTTGTTCATTCGAAATTTCAACTTTTTGACTCGTTCCGCTCATCTCCGAGGTTTTCGCACATCACATCAAATCTCTACTATACCCTCGCCTTTGCCCAACCATTAGTGACACCTAGAAAAGTAGAGTAGAGACTACTAGTGACGAGATGGGTCTACTAGCGCTGGGTACACCGTTGACATGGGATGAGACGAAACCACTTGCGGAACATATAAGATATCATGGGATCACTCAGTTTCTCAAGACTTGGGATAGATGGAAGGATAATACTGGCAAAGGTCTATTGTGGGGTGATGAGGTGAGTAATACCAAATGCTGTCCGTATTTCCTTGTACAATTCAGACCCGAGGTACATGTCCAGCAATACCCGGACTGAACACCATGAAGTCGAAATGTATGGGATGGTTGGTTGTGCCAGGGACGTCTAATGCTGACTTTTCCCTTCTACGCAGATCGAATACATGGTAGCTTCCTTCCACGATGACGAGAAGAAAGTATTATTAAGTTTAAGGCAAACTGAGATCCTCACCAAATTACAAAGTGTGACTTTGGATCCAGCTTTGGACAAGTACAAACCCGCTTGTTGGTGAGTAAACTCTCATCTCAAATTATCATCGTAACCCACAGCTCATCTAGTACGATCAAATAGCAATGCCATACCTACCTTTCATCCTGAATATGGTCGATACATGCTAGAATCCACTCCTGGATATCCATTCTCCGGTCTTCCGTCTTCCCTCGTTTCCGTAGAAGCAGATATGAGATTTAGGAGGCAGATCATACGCTCTCACTTGAAGAAACATGAATTACCTATAACTTTAACTTCTTGGCCTAGGTTGGGAGTATCCGACGAAATTTTCACGGATCCAACTACCAAACCGGATAATCAGAAAAGTAGTAGTAGGAGTGATTATGTTGGGGAATTGATAACGAATCCACATGCGAGGTTTCCGTGAGTCCTAGACCCATGTTATGATCATCCCTATGACTTTACCTTAAAAGAAGGATATTATCTGACTAACGAGATCACTGTATAACCCAGAACTTTAACGGCCAATATCAGACAACGTAGAGGAAGTAAAGTCGATATTAGAGTACCGTTGTTTATAGATGAAAATACCGTTGTACCGGATGGATTAAAGGCTAATATGTCAAATGGACATTCAAGTAAGTGCCTATACCTCTCTTTATGTTCATCTTTGGTCTACGGTGAGTGGAATCGGTGAGCGCACTGAATTTTGACTCTTGTCCTCTATCATCAAGCAGCCCCAGCGAAACCTGAACCTGGTACACCCTATATACACATGGACGCAATGGCGTTTGGAATGGGATGTTGCTGTCTACAGATAACTTTCCAAGCTTGGAATGTGGATGAGGCTAGAAGAGTCTACGATGCACTTGTACCCGTCGCTCCTATCATGGTGAGTCTCTTCAGCCTTTCCAACGTTAACAGTCAAGCTGAATTGAAGATGTTTAGCTCGCATTGACTGCTGCGAGTCCAGCTTTCAGAGGTCAGCTGGCAGATGTAGACGCACGATGGAATGTGATTGCTGCCAGTGTAGATGATCGAACGGAGGAAGAAAGGGGACTGAAAGTGAGTAATAGGTTCATCGAGATTGACAATATAATCAGAAGAGCATAGTTGATGAAGTATACTATTATTATTATTAGCCATTGAAAGACAACAAATATCGAATACCCAAATCCAGATACGATAGCGTTTCATTATACCTCTCAAATGACGAAAGGAATAAACCGGAATATCATGATGTCTCTGCACCAATCAATGAGGATGTGCGGAAACGGTTGTTAGATCATGGTGCGTATATCAATTTCTGCTGCCCATGCTCGATCCATAATTCCTCAAAATGTTCACCCTCCTTGATACTTTTACTGATCTCGCCTTTTGCCCTATCATGATATACAGGCTTAGACGATAAACTCGCCTCTCATATCGCCCACCTATTCATCCGTGATCCTCTCGTCCAATTCTCTGAAACGATAGATCAAGACGATGAATCCTCGATGGATCATTTCGAAAATATCCAATCTACCAATTGGCAAACGATAAGGTTCAAACCTCCTCCTGTAAACTCACCGATAGGTTGGAGAGTAGAGTTCAGATCGATGGAAGTTCAATTGACAGATTTTGAAAATGCCGCGTTCAGTATTTTCATTGTACTGTTAACGAGAGCTATTATCAGTTTTGACCTTAATTTCTATATGCCAATCTCCAAGGTGAGTCTCAACATATTCCAATCTAATCTCCATCAACTCAGGCAACACAAACATGCCTGGGAAAAGTCATTCGATCGCTCGCTGTTCTAATCCCTTTCATCATTTGTTTGATAGCTGTAACACTTACCCTATACTGATAGACTTGCACAATCACTATAGGTAGACGAAAATATGCAACGAGCTCAAACTCGATCGGCCGCCACCTCACAATCCTTCTTCTTCCGCAAACATGTTTTCCCGAGGGATAAACCATTATCAAGATTTGATTTAACTTCCAGACCAGTTTCACCACCTTCACCTTCTGCACCTGTTACTCCTAGTCATTCACGATCACAATCACGCTCACAGCAATTACCCAATGGCCATGGCAATGGTAATGGTGATGGAAATGGATATCCGTCATCCTCTTCAAGAAGTGAATGTACAACGCCGATCGAAGCATTTGAAGATAATGATGATGCACCTGAAATGACGTTGGACGAAATTATCAATGGAGATGGAGATCTTTTCCCTGGTTTGATGGGTTTGGTTAACGCTTATCTGAATTCACTCAATGTGGATGTTTGTACCAAATGCGAATTGAGGAGGTACCTAGACTTGATCAAATATAGGGCTAAAGGTGAGTTTGGTTCGACATTTTATTCTAGTAACTTGTTCAGGGTGTGTTGAACTGATGTCATTTCATGTATGATAGGTCAACTGGTTACTCCCGCAACATGGATAAGAAGATTCATAACTTCTCATCCAGCTTATCAGAACGATTCGATCGTCTCTGATGAGATCAATTATGATTTGGTCAAAGCCATTGATGAGGTGTAAGTTTTGCTCTTATCTCTCCAACAATACTTCAGCTGACATGTAGGGGTGATTTTCTTGATATAGTGAACGAGGTGTAAGACCAGCGCCTGAATTATTGGGTAAAGATTACGTCGGCTCGGGACCTACCGGTTGCTTATAAAAAGGACAGGTGAAGGTCAGTCTCTGACCGTTAGATACAAACATCGTGATGTCAGGATACAATAGACAAGTGTATATATACAGAGAAAAATCATATATAATGATTTATAGATAATGTACAGATTTCAATATGAGGGTTCTATGACTGACATATACACAAACAAAGTACTGGTCTTGCAAACATTTGTATGTATACACAGAAATCCGAAACGTAAACCAACGAACGACAACCGTGCAGCCGCTTCATCATCCCTGATTAACAAATACTGCAAGTGGCACCTTACTGATCGTCCTCTGCCCGACGGCTTCACCAATCACTCAGCTTTTTAGCGGTAAGACAGTGAGTGGCACACACAAACAAACAAATGGGATCGAAGTATCAAAGTTGTGCTTAACACCCTTTTGGTCCGAAAGCCATCCTTTGCAAAGGTCTGCCTTCATTATTGACTGATTAATGCCTTTGATTGATGCAGTTATCAATAAATACTGCGATGAATCCCAAACCCTCGGTTTCGGTTTCGGTTTCACTGAAACCGACACAACCTATTCCTCCTTCGTCCGTAGATAACATATAATGTTCACATTGGCCATCCAAGGGACTTACCTCGGTTGGCTATTTGGTATGCTCGGTGTTGAGGATCTTGGCATGAATGGGGTCTTGCGTCATATTATATTACTTATATAACAGCAAGGTCTTGAATCATGTGTTCGAATCTGTACTTGCCTTTACTTTCAGGTCCTGTGGAACAGGGTACCGAATATCTTCATTAATCATTGCAAGAACGAAAGGAGAAAGGTCAAGAACGATTATGAGCCAGTTACAGACGAACAACTCTACGGGTAACCCAGTGGATGCCCTCTGGGGGTTGATGGCGCTTGATGATGGCAATGCTGTTGTAAGTCCTACACAGTATACTGTTCCCTTCACCTCAATATCAATTATCATCATGAACTCATCTCTTGACGTTTCTTTCATCTTTTCATAGTGGTACGCGTTTATTGGAATCCTCCTACAAGCCATGTTGATCTCCAGCATAATGGGCAAAGCATTTGAATATTTCGATTATTTCAAGAAGAGGGATAATAAATACCTTCTTTGGGGTGTTGCTGGTGGTACCGTACTGGCCCTGTAGGTACATGTACCTATTCTACATACATACTAATTGAGATACGATGACTTACTAGTTGATATTTTATAGGGTCACGCTTGAAATAACCTGCGCAGAGGTAAGAGACGATTTCTCTATTGTACCTTAGACTGAAGTACCAAGGGAACTGATGCAGTCGAATATGTTGTTCCATAGACATACGTGACGGTGCATCAACAGACACTCAATACCGCTCCTGCCATCAGATTTTTGATTCTAGGGGACGTGACCAACCTCTTCCTTGGTACGCTGTTCAACCTCGCAGCTTGTATATATTATTCCTGGAGGGTATATAAGGTAAGCTATGGCTTCCATCTTATGAACTCTTCTTGGGCATTAGAATATTCTTAGTTTAGTATTTTACTAATTGGAACTGAAGATGCTCGGCAGTCGTCGTTGGACAATTCCTATATTTGCCGCATGCCTTCTAGCTCAGCTCGTGGCTGCTTTGGTGTAAGTAATATACGTTACACTGTATACTTCTCAGTCTACCAATGCTAATCTCTGAATATCATTCTTGATGTAAATGGTATCGCCAGCGCCACGGGCGATGGATATAGCTTCCCTATCATCACACCTGAGACTTTACAAGATTTTCAGAATCACATGCGAACGAATATAAGAGAGTTCCAAATCTGGGGTGCCATCACACTGAGTGTCGATGGTACTCTGTGCATTCTGAGTGAGCTCACCCCCTTTTTTTCAGTCAGTGCAGGAGAATTGTCCATTGTAAACTGCATGTGAAGGACCTCGTGGGAAAGCTTGCTAAAGGTTTACATGTGGATTACAGTGACTATAATGCTATTCAAATCTCGGGATGGTATCTTCCACAGAGAAACTAGATTATTCAATAAATTGGTTTCTCTGCTTTATGAGACGATGTAAGTCGACGTCCTTCTGGCAATACATGTTGCACGGGCTATGAAGTACTATATACAGTGACCAACGGTAATCCATATTCATTGATGACCATTGATAATAGGTTACCACCCGTTATTTGTCTTGCGATTTATCAAGGTACAACTCACTTTGCTGGCAATCCTATAAGTAGGTTCCTTTCCACTGGACATTTTTGCTCACATGTATCGTACATCCGAACAAATCGTCAAATCTGATGATCCATCTGTCAAATGAATAGGTGACTTTCGAAAGATCATTACTTGTATCTTACCTGTCCTATACTTCCATTCCCTCCTTCATACCTTGGTAGGTAGGAAAAGGATTAGGGAGATACTCAATTCCAACCTCACGAGAGAAGGAGTCAAGGTTATTTCCGATAGGAACAGAGATAATTACAACGTTAGCAACACTGGTAAATTCGATCTCGCCGTGAGTGGTACTCAAGGTATCCATTCGGACCATAATGGCATTGTTGGTAGAATATTGGGTGGTAGTGGGTTTGGGAATGATATAGCGACAGCCCCTAAAAGCTTCATTTGGGATGGAAGGAAGTGAACAGAGCCAGTCACCTACTCAATTCTGATAGTGTCTCTGACCAGATCTTTTTCACAACTATATACTATACCATATATATCAAGATCTAATGCTTGTAGTACGTCTTACATTAATTTTATGGTTCTTCCTTGTTCCTCATCTTCTTCAGGTACATACCCAACCTATATAATCCTATCGATGTCGAATACAACGATGCAGACAGATACAAACAGTTTTCAAGTCCAGGGTCTGACCTGGCCCGAACTCGAGAGATAGAATCTCTATCCATTCCTTCTTGGGTCAACGAGTTGTGCATGTGGTCCGATGGAACATATAATGGCCATGCAACTGGAAGACTATGTCATATCTCTGCCATTGCATAGGGAATATTGTTTGTCTCGAGAGAAAGATGTGAGGTCGTTGTTTGGATGTTCGGTACAGATCGTCAAGGCACAATTTGGGCTATTTTAGCTCTTGGCATGTCACCCAGAGCTGAGGTATGGTCAGGTAAGTTGCAAGGTAAACTTGCTGGAGCTGGAATCCGCAGGGATCTCTATTAAGGTTGAATTTACCGAATGATATTAGGGCAGGCAAATCAACATTTCACTACCGTATTTGTTCGTTGATCGAATTCCTGTGTTTCTTCGTTGAACAAGACCAATGTCCAGGAAAGATAACAGCCTGTTTGGTACCAGGTCTTGAACAAAACGATGCTTGGGAGGTGAGTTACTTGGACTTGCACTTCCATCTTACCGGGTGCGGCTGACTGATTCTTTGCTTGAATTAGTGTATGGATACACAAAACGATCTTGAATCATGTGGTGATTGCCTTCATGGAGCTTATAACAATGCCACCGCTTTAGTCGGTGGCAGGTAAGCTGATTCAAGCTGGTCACATCTAGAACGTCCATTCTGACATCCTCTACGGTGATTGTGATCTATCTGCGTCAAGCCAGGCGTCAAGCTGGGTCCAGCCACCTGCGCTGCCGGTCAATGTTTGATCACAGAGTACAAAGATGGATTCAAGCTTGTCAACAACGAGTGTGTCTCTCAAGCTCACCTGTAGAGCCCAACCATTGTAGTGCCATTTTAGCTTACCCTAGCTTCGTATCGCATTTTTACTCGTCATATTCTGGGTTTTTATTGGCATGCAATGGACATTATTCATGATTATCTACCGAGCTGCATGAGATCGCGGTCTAAATAGTCTAAGGCTTCAGGATGAGTGTGCACCACAGCTGATGCTATCACGGTATACTGGTGACATTTCATTTTCTCCTGCCTAGCTGCACTTCCGATGATCCATGCATATATGTCCTGGTCTCTCATAATCAGAAAACCAGACGAAAAGGGCAATTTGGCGACAGTAGTCAACCACACCGGGTTGTGCTTGAGTGCCGACTCCACTTAGTAGCTATCGCAGTTGGTTCACGGGCGTACTATACTTTACCACACACACACACACACGCAAACCAACAATCCTTTCCGCAGGATCAAGCATTCCAACCTCATGTCGAAGCGCGGCGTCGTTAGAAAGTCCTACCTTCAAGGTCTGTGCGAATGACCTCGGTTGTCTGATCGAATGACCTCGGTGTTGTCATAATGTGTTCAAAGAGCATCATTAACTACATACAATACGATAGATAAGAAAGTGAAGTATTCCCTTTCTTATGCTATGGGAATACCTTATATACAATCTAGCTCAATACCACCTTGCTCTTCTCGAACTTTCATTTTGTAATCGAGATTCAAATAGTCTGATATCAATTGGCAATCGACACTCGAGACCTGACGATCAGTGTCAGACAGTCGGATATTTCGAAAAAGTCGACAATTATCAACGGGACTTCAGTGTGGGATTCCATGGGTCTGTCAACAGACGCTACTACAGTATGTACCAAACTACCAGAACTGTAACCAGTGAGACCTGTAACTGACAACAGATGGTATGTCGGATCATAACAGTGGTACTCTTCTTTGGCGATTTTCATTCAAGGGATCGTCCTGGCCTGTATTCTAAGTAAGACGATCCAGTATTTCGATCGGTATGATAAATTGAGAGTTCATATGGGGACGATGGTACTTGTAAGCTGTGGAAGTGCGATATCTCTGTAAGCACGTTTTTACCCAAGACTAAGAGTTCACCAACTGATTTAAAGTATGCTCTTGTCCAGAGGCATTCTGATATTGACCTGTAGTCAGGTGGGTTTCTAATCCATGACCGGACTGTCACCCTCAGCTGATTTGAAAATGGATAGACCCGTGTGATGGTATACAAACGTAAAATGGACGCACCGTCTTCGATCCGATATCTACTTTTGAGCGATATGGTCATTCTTTTCTTCAGTGGTTTCTTCAGCTTTACCACAGGTATATATTACGCTTGGAGATGTTATGTGGTAAGTCCAATAGCCTTTCATTTCAATTCCTGGTATACCCCAATCAATGTCTCATCGGTTTCGGTTTTGTTTGCAGATGACCAAGAAGAACCGAATGATACTTGGTATTCTGTTAGTAGCTCTACTAGCTCAATTCATCGTTACTCTAGTGTAAGCTGCCTCCGTGATTGCATATCCAGACAAGAACAAGTCAGGTAAGAGTTGACCTGTACTAATCTTGTTTTTGTTTGTTGTAGTACGGCTGCTCATGGTTTTACTCTACGTTCCCTAACATCCGAATACCTCGCGGCATTACCTGCTTTTAAGGATAAGGGGAGTCATCTCCATAAGATTTGGTCAGGTATTACTTTAGCATTGAACCTGTCAATGTCAATCCTTCGTGAGTACCCTTATATTTCTTAGATTGCTGTTCTTTGGTCCGAGCTGAATTTGATGAGTTGAGGTAGTATCGTTCTTGATGTTCACGAAGAAGAATGGGATATACCATTATGATCCCAGAACATGGCATAAGTACTTTTCCATCACTTATGAGACCATGTGAGTGATTTTACCAGAAACCCAATGGTTTGCATCTACACCCTGATCAGCTGTGACTGTCACTGAATAAGTATCATCTATCTAGGTTACCGCCTACGTTATGCTCGTGCTTGTTAGTTTCACTAGGTAATTTATCTGGATCGCCAATGAGTAAGTCCAAGTTCGATCCCTCATTCCTTATTCTCTGCTCGCGTCCATCCTGGCTCGACTAGTATCTGATGTGGTGTGGTACATGTTATAGCCGATATGAGAAGAGTATTTACCTCGATCCTTCCTTTACTATACTACAACTCTTTCATCCAGTCCTTGGTGGGCAGACAACAAATTCGAAGTGTGATAGACACCAAATCCATGTATGATAGTGGATCACCACTTGGGAGTAACGGTAATGGAGACAAGGGTTCCTCGTATCAGCCTGGAAGTGGACAGTTCATGTTTAATGGGATTAAGAATAAAGGTGGTCCGAGGGTTTATGTTAGTTCACCTAAGAGGTCGTAGTGATGCCTGAATGGAGTGGGGTGGGAGATGATTTTGTAAGAGCTCGATGTGGGATTTCTGATATGGTATCTATATACGATGTGTGACGTGTGGTATGACGGGATTTGGATGGAATTACACCTGTCACGGTCATGAATCCTAGTCGTTCCTACGAGTAGTTCCAGATATGGAGAAATTATAGAGTGTATGTATGGAATCTTGGAACAAACTATAGGTTCCAGTCGAGATGAGATGTGACTCTTCGAATGTAAACTTTGTCGTCAAGTCAAGTCAGGGCAAGGGTGATCGCACACTTCACATCGTTACAGATTTACACGTTCCAGGCTTTGGCCTTTTTTGTTCTTGGGCTTTTTAGTTTGATTTTCGTTTCTCATACATTTTAAGGTGAAGAAGATCGTCTTCACCCACCCCATGTATACAGTACATGCTTGTCTGTATGTGCTATGCATCCTTTCGAGTGGATCTCATTCATACTTGAATTTCATTATCATACTTGGCACCGAAGTTGCGTGAAGAGAGTAAGGCCCAAAAAGAAGGTCGACGCGTCTTTTTCACGTTGATTTTCTCTTCTCTCTTACGTGCTGTGCAAAATCAACATCATTCCAAATCCAAAATCCAACTTCCAACATCCAACATCTTTTCATCTTCTAATCTTCATCTTCGCTCCCAAGTCATCGCCACCATCTACACCACAACCAACTCGGGCAGGTCCCATCACTGTCTCTCAACGGATCAACGGGAAATACAAGGTACGACGGACCATTGAACAAGAACGCCTGGAGCATATCAAGTGTCTGTGCGGGCACTAAAAAAAAACGCTTGGATCGGTCTACCCATATCGTACTCTTTCCTCGTTCAAAGCTGGATATCATCAGCAACAATAACAGCAACAATAACAATAATAACAACACCATCATCATATCTCATATCGTATCATACACCTCTACATTCATCATCACCACGGATACTCATACCGCCAATTATATCTGATCGAGTACCCTTTCATCGACAATCCTTTCACATTCCCCGTCTCTCCTTTACCTCACCTGACGACATACCTAGAACAACGAAACAGAATCCTTTTATACGGCATCCGGATCCAGGATCGCATCTCGACGGTGGGACAGGTTAGAGAATTGTTGGACCCCGCTCTACCCCTCAAGTTGAACCCAAATACCGTCTCCCTATCAGTTGCTGGAGCAGGAAGAGAGCTAATACAATCTGAGCAGAACGACATCGCAAACAAGTAGACAGACACTCTTTTAAAATCAATCACGCTCATTAGACCCCAAACAGGTGAACCTAAACAATAAGCTCCGGCGACGAAATATCACAGAATATCAAGGCATATTGGTCAGATCAAGATGCACTCGTCACACAATATATCGCCTCGATTAGATCACTGGCGGAGAGATGGCTGCGTGTCGTGCGACGAGGCTACACCGCAATGTAATTGTGCTTCTGGGGAGAAATGTGTATTGACTTCTAGGTGAGTCGATCGACCCCTCCATGTCACAACTTCACTCATTCACCTTCGTCATTCGAAAGATTTGGAACGAAATGAGTGCTAATTGTCGATTGTTTGTTCATATCTTATAGAACATGTAACCAATGCCCTACAATCAATTGTATCAAATCATCAAGCTCCAAATCCAAAGGTGTAAATCCAGGTGCTATAGCTGGTCCTGTAGTAGCTGTTTTGGTGATAGCTAGTTTGGCTCTGTTCTGGTGGTTGAGACGTAAGAAGGTGAGCAGATTTCCTTTAGGCTAATCGCATTATGCCTTCACCTACCAGCAATTGTTTTCAGATGTGTGTTATTGCAGAAGCTGACCACATCATTCATTCCCCTTTTCTTCAGCGACGCGATCTCGCCAGACTCGAAGGATTAGCAGCTCGAGCTAGAAAAGCTGAATCAGCAGGATTCCAATTATCTCAACCACCATCCCCTCAACCTGGCTCGGCTCATTCTAGAAGCTCTTTACCTCAACGACCACCCTCTGCCGCTCGGCCTCGATCACCATTACCTCCTGCACCAGTCAATGCAGAGTATTATGACGATCACGGTGCGACGATCAGAGTATATGACGGATCAAGAGGAACAATTCACGTTGATAAGAACGATAATGGAGATCCATTCTCTGATAGACAGAGCATCTCAACGATGGGAAGTGGCGGTACAGCCAATATCATTCCTATCCAATATATCCCACCATCCAAATCTGACGAAGCGCTATCTAAGAAATCGTTGCCTGAAGGGCCATCTAGCCAGAGTGCAGCTGCCAAAGCGCTCGATGCAGCTCGACAAAACTTGTTCCATCCTCGAAGGCCTGCTAGAGCACCTGATCTCGATCTACGTCTAAACCCTCCTTCAGCGAAAGACAATCTAGGTCCACCGACGGCATACTCGTTCCTTACCGATCAACGATCGCCCAGCGGATCCGGCTCGACCAGTCATTATAGGGATTCCTATCTGTCTGGAAATTCGGCCGCACCTTCGTACTGGTCTGGTCAATCTGATGTACATCTCGATGCACCCAAGATAGTCACCTCAAAACAGGTTCAGATCGGTCGATTACAACAAGCCGAAGTCGTTCAATTCGGTAATGGTAATAAACCACAGTTCATCGAAAGGCTCAGTCCAACAGGCAATGGTAATGGACAATTGTCACCTGTAAGAGATGAAAATGTCCTCCAGCAGCAACAGCAAAAAGCAATTTCTCCAACGGTAGGATCGTTCAGATCTTCCGAAGCGACAACTAGAACTTTGACGCCGATAAGTAACAGGTACAATGTGGAAGATTTGGAGGAAGGTCTGAGATCTGCTGAACCTTCTTCAGCTGGTTCTCAAGATTTACGATTCTCGATGGGAAGTTTAGCATATGATAGAACATCGGTATCTACCATGGGTACAGGTAGATATTTGGCTTCTGCCATTTCGACTGGACACCCAACTTCCAGTCCAGGTATAAATCAATTACCTCTTCCGCCACCTACGGGGTATAGGAATTCGAGTGGATCATCCAAATCATTCGCTGATTCCGTCTTGGGATCATTCCCCATGATCCCACCGAACTCATCATCTACTATACCCTCCAGCCACTCTGGATTACCTCAGTCTACTTCGAGCAATACTCTTGAACATGTCGCTCTATCGCGTCCACTTACTCAGGCCTCGTTTGGGAAGAAAAGACCTGAAACTCAGGCTTCGGTAGCGGACTCTTTCCTGGGTTCATTCCCATTCGTACCTCCCAATACTGAAGATCTAGCGGATTTGCCTACTGCCAATGTTCCCACCAACGCGAGTGGAAGAGGGGTAAGTACAACCAGTGAAGGATTGGGCGGATTTGAATTTAGGTTGGATGAGAATGCTCCTCCTGTGCCTACCCAAAGGAAGGGATGAGCGAAACATGAATTTACTACTGTATAGAGGAAGAACTTGTTTTACGGACGGACAAAAGGGTTAATCTGATAGATAAACTGAAGTATATATGAGATTTAATTGTTTGTATAGTTGAATATCCAGTTTCTCAAGAGGAGGGAGGAAAGAGAATGGAGGGAGATCTTTTTTTCTGAAACTCTGTTTTCATGTTATATTATTTATGATTTTTATCGATATTTTATGAGTAGGATGAAGTTTATGATCAGGTGGTCCGTCTAAACAGTCCGCCCAACTGTTACTGTTGGATTGCTATTCACTCGAAATTCCCATGTCAAAATATAGGGCAATAAGATATGTTCTCCGACGTGCACTTGTCCCCGGATGAACATGCCGATGAACCCGATAGGTTATAGCCGAGATATGTACCAAAGGCAAAGTGGGCAACGAACGAAAGAGTAGGCGCAGTGTTATTTCTGTCTCATCTCCTCACGATCTTCTATATGCCCACTTGCATGTATAGAAAACAACTGAATTTAGAGTAAATCGGATCATAGACATCAGAGAACTATCTCATTTTGATCTTATTACCGCGCGATAGCAAATAGAAAACGCTCTTGCGACATGTCGTCCTCTACGATACCCGAAAGTATGGAAGCAGTAATATTCAAAGCTCCATATAGCGTTGCTGTCGAGACTATACCTACACCGAAATTGAAGGATGAAGGTGATATCATTCTAAAAGTACATCTAGCTGGATTATGTGGTACGTCTCACACTTCTCTTTTAGTATACAAAGGTAGAAATTATGCTTATCGGTCATGGCATTCATGTTTGATAGGATCCGACTTACATCTCTATAGGGGTCATGAAGATGCAGGTAAAGATTATATAATGGGCCATGAAGTGGTAGGCACGATAGTGGAGAAGGGAAAGGGAGTTAAGAAATTTGAGGTAGGGGATGTCGTAGCTGTACCATTTACAGTATCATGCGGTGAGTGTTCCTCTTTCCTACCATGTATTGGTACTTGTACTCTGATCTGTATCTGCTAAAGTATATTTGCTGTACATTAGGATCATGCTGGTACTGCTCCTCATCACATACCGCCCGATGTCATCAATCCCAGTTATTCGGTACACCCTCTCTACCAGGTTGTCAGGCTGAATACGTGCGTATACCGCTAGCGGACGGATGTGTATTCAAGAAACCTTCTGAATTGCCCGACGAACTCATGTTGCTCATGGCCGATATATTACCTACTGGTTATAGTGCCGCTGCGAATGCTAGGAGCTTGTTAGATGGGCCAGGGGAAAAGAAGAAGGATGGAGTATGTGTGGTGATTGGTTGTGGACCTGTAAGTCCAGTGTACTACTCATTCACGGACGATCGAACCGAACTCAAAAGTACTGCAACTCCCAACTTCAACTCCTTCACGTCCGAATATGTGACGCGATGTGGTGTATGTATCCTCACGAGCTGACCTGCTCCATTCTATGACTCTACAGGTCGGTCTCTGCGCAATCTCCTCAGCTCTCACGCTCTTCTCCAAAGTCTTCGCTACGGATCTTACCTCCTCCCGACTCGCCCTAGCTGAGAAACACGGTGCAATCGCCTTACCTTCATCAGAATTGAAAAAGGCAGTACTGGAAGCGACCGAAGGCAGAGGTGCAGATGCCGTACTGGAAGTTGTAGGACACGAAGGAGCTTTGTTGACTGCTTTGGATATTGTTAGACCGTACGGTGCGGTCAGTAGTGTCGGTGTGCATAGTCAGCAGATCAAGTTGAATGGAGGGGATTTATATGATAAGAAGTGAGTGTTTGTGATCATAGCAGGGGGAGAGAGGGATTCACGAGTGATGAGTTGGAGGGTCGAGAGATGAACCGATTGAGGTTACATATCTCATCTAGATGTACCTAATGGAGGGAGGCCGCTAGATGAAGCAGAAGGTACAGCGGATACGGGTGAGGGTGAGGGTGAGGATGAGAACGAGAGATATACCAACCAAGTATACCCCGCTGACATCTTTCAATCCATCTTTGTATCAGTGTCAAACTCCAATTCGGTCGATGTTCCGTACGGACATTCTACCAACCAGCTTTGGAAGTGTTGATAGCCAATCAAGATATATTTAAAAGTTTCATCGAAAACAAAGTAGGATTCAGTGAGGCTGAAGAAGTGAGTTGTACTATGCTACTGTATAATTAGGCGTTTCTTTTCTACTAGCCGTCTCAATATACTAATGGATTTTACTTGACAGTACTACCGGTTGTTCGAGAAAAACAAAGTCGCTAAAACGGTGTTTGTCCCTGGCCAGTAAGATGAGAAGCAAAATGAAGAAGTCTTTTCTTAACGCGAAGGAGTAAAACAATAGTGAATGCATTGACGATGATCGAATCACCGCATAAACTGCTGGTCAATATCGCGTCGACATTCCTCACTTATATTGTTCGAATCCAATACATCCAACCATCTATTCCACGCGAATATTGATTGAGGCCTAAGGAATTATGGATTATACGTTTCTTCAAAGAATGACAAGTACACTTTGACAACTAACAGAAAATATTCGTTTAAAAGATATGACCAGGTCGGCCAGAAAGGGAGAAATTTTGGGAAAACCCAAATATCGAAGATAAAATCGAGTCCAAAAACTTTAAAGGTATATAAATTGAAAAATTCGGTGGTATGCTCAGTACATGAACACAAATGACAAGGGAAAAAATCACGTTGCCCGACCTGTACCGGGTCCATCATACAATCTATCTGTAGATTCCCATTTCTGATTATAGTTATTCGTGCCTTCCCAACTTACACTATCTGGGCTGTTCACTCCATGATGATCGCTGGGTAATCTATTCCTTCCTAGTGTTGGTAGATGAATCTCGTAGCCGTCCGGTCCAGTAGTCGTAGTAGTTTGTTCAGTCTCAACCTAGTATCACAACGCAAACTATCAGTCCGTATCCCGCGGAAGTGTATATGAGCTGTAGGAATTTGAGACTCACATGTACAATAGGACCTTCTGACATTTTCGATCTAGGCGTATAGGGTGATCTGACATTTCCTAATTCCACATCTTTTTCACCTCCGTTAGGTTTACTGACATATACCCTTCCACCAGATTTGGATACATGTCCTCCGGATCCACTACCTGATCCAGAGAGTTGTTCGATACCCTCCGCATTGAGCTTCCGAGCGAGGATCTTCTGGATGGTCTTTCGACCCACAAGAGTAGACAGGACGGAATGATAATATAAAACAGGCAAGATAGAGGTGAAAATCCTTCGAAAGTCGGCTATGTATACACGTTACTGATATCAGCTTTGATCAATGGTTTTCGTATAGGAAGGAAGGAAGGCCTACTCAATGGTGAACCAGCTACACCACTACATGCTTCCAAAATCAACAGGCAAAGAACAGGTGGCATCCTGAAGGAGATACAGTATGACAAGATCAGTAAATAAAACTACAACGACTAATTTTGTATAATGTCAAATGAATTACTTACATAGTTTCATATACGAGTGAAATTAATCTCTTGAAAAGTCGATCTTGATTGTGGAATATACCTTGTTTAGATTTGAATAACATGAAAGTCACTGCAATGTGAATACACCAACAAAACGGAAGATTAGTTAACAACGATTTCTTATTGCTATAACGGGGTGAGACTCTACTCACTGAACAGACATAAAGTGCCATCAACAGCGCAGGTGATCGCACCCCAAGCTCTAAACCAGGTAATAGTCCCACTCATAAACGTTGGTAAGTCCTTAACGGCCTCGATAGTTAGTTTGGGCAACTTCAGTCCGTTTCCTACAGCACTGTGATTATCAAATGGCAATATACACAATTCATCAGCCAAAGTCATTTGTCGTATGAGTTACACTAAGCATAAGACTCACACTAAAGCGATTACCAACTGCGCAACGATACCAATAGCGAAAGGAGGTATGATGTACCATTTATTACCTGACATCTACATGATACGCAGTACATTCATGTGACAAGTCAGTCAGCGCTCAAATGTTGCCTAAAGTCAATGTTGACTCGAACTCACTCTCCAAGCTCTGTAGGCGTAGTAACTCGCTCCAGTAGCGTTGAATATCGCTCCAACGAGTAGATGCGACATGTCGCCCAACATCAGGAATCGGAAATGTGTAGCGATGTTATGTTCATTTTCATACACCAGGTGGTATGCCTAAGTCAAAGAACAAAACAATAAATACGTGATTAACTAATTAATATACTATACTGTGAGATACTATGATGAGATGGGAACGTTGGAATGTGACTTACTTGTGCGCATGTTAATCCTAATGCCCCTCTGCGACCCAAAAATCAATTCCGTGATCAGCTCCTTGATCCATTCGATTTGCAATTCTGATCATAACGGAACTTACACAGACAGTATAGCTCCTAGGCTGACAGCTTCCAATAACCAGATCGAATCAGTCTGAGTGAAATAACTGAAATAATTAGAGGTGTTCGATAAGATCGATGATACTATCAATGATTGAAGGACAGTTCCTATGATCGCGTACCACTATTACGTGGACGAAAATCGAAAAGACACAAATAAGGCCAACTTGTATTACCATAAGATAGCGTGGATTGAAAGCTTACAGTAGTGTTATTAACGTTGGCACCCATCTGTTTCCATAGGATCGTACTCACGTCCATCCCTGCTCCTGCGGCTGCTCCTGCTACTGTCGAGTTGGACATTTTGACGGTCTGAGTATAGTATACGGATGGGTGAAGTCTTTGGACCGAACAGAGAGGAGATGAATGGTAGTTATGGGTGAAGCTGGGAATGTACAATCTCGGAGGGAGTTGTGTGTAATGTTCTTTACTTATATAAAGATAAGGTGGGAACAATCGATATGTGATGAGAGAAGAGGCAGTGATAAGACTTCACTTGATATTCCAATATTTCAATTCCAAGTACTGTGAGGGTGAAGGGAAAGTAAGAGAGTGCGATCGATCAGCTGCCTGAGCCGAAAGAGTGTGGTGAGTGAGTGTGAGTGTGTACCGCAGCTGAGAAAAAAGGCGTAAATAGACTTTGACAACGACAAGAATCAATATCGATATGGTAACACCAAGACCAACACCAAGACCAAGGACTGCGTAAAGGTCAAAGATGAAAGGTCTACGTTTGACATCTCTCCACTTCCTTCCCTTTCTTACCTCGCACCAGACACGGACAGCTGGAAAAGCACGAAATCAGTCTAGAACAGACATTGATCAGTGCCTTTGGAGAAGAAAAGTAATCTATCAATCTTGTGAATGATTGACAGGCGGGTTCCTTCCTTTGTTTCATACCGGATCGAATGGGTTCAGATCGGATTGGACATCGAAAGGAGAATCAAGATTTTGGTCTGTTTGTGTATTTGTGGGTGTGGGGATCTTTGGAGTTGGTGTATAAGATTAGCTGTTACACTCCACAAGAAAACGATTGATCCGGGCTATGGCTGGTACAGCCGTGAGTCAAGTTCAATATGGTATAGTAGTAACACAGAGACTGTGCATCAATATTGATGATACAGTGCCTTTCCATCACAGATCCTTTCCTTTGGGAAAAGAACAGTTACCGAAGTTACAAGTCTGTTGTTGGGGCGCAAGGACAGTGAGAAGACCAAGACATATGATGAGGTAACGAAGTGATTAGACGCTGAAATGATGATCAATGCGAGGTTTCATGTGTGTATGTGTATGTGTTTGTGTGTGCTTGTGGTGCGAAATGTCTGTGTAGTTATCATGTGTGTGTATGTGTTTGTTTGTCGTTTATATACCATGAAGATCATCCGCGCTCGCTGATTCCCGGATCAAGGACAAGATTCCCACGAGGCGTCAGGTGGGTTCGAGCGTTTGTCTGTATACAGTGTGGCTGACCATCGAAGCTTGGACCTATCCTCTTGAATGGGTTGAACAGGTCATGAAAGCAAACACCGCCTGGGATGTAGTCACCTGTTCACAATCAAAATGATGCTTGATGTCATGTGAATGAATGTATGGTCGCCGTTCAAGTTCGATATACTTCAATCTGGTAGTCTCGACTTTCACGGGATCCTCTTAACCAACCGACAATTCATCCGAGAGACAGCTATGTAATAGCAATACAAATATGATCTACCTAAATGATCTACAGTGACCACAATTTTTGACTACAAATGTATCATTTCCCATTTTCCAATATCGATTCACCCACTTCAGCAATTCTTCACGCTGGTGTACTCATCTCTCTATCTCTTCTACCATTCGAAGACGTCGCACCTTTACTAGCCGTACGTTGTTTGGTGTTATGGCCATGATGGTGGGTATTGGTCCTTGGTGGTCTAGTCCAGAATTTCACTTGCGCTGCTCTCGAGACGGTCACAATAGAAGTTTGAGTCATATGTACCCCCGTAAGTAAATTACCTTCTACAACTCTTGCCTATATAATACAGACACCATAACATCTCAGCATCTCCTGTTCATTGTGGGAGGACGTAGAAAATAGAAAGGTGTGTATACAGACAAGGTTTGTGCTCGATTGGAACGGAATGACTCACCATGACAGGTTGTAACAGCGCTACCTCACTTCTAGGTGGAGCAGGATGGAATATACTGGATTTGACATATAGTGGTAAATGCGATTTCGAATGTTGAGCAGACAGAGATAAGGAACTTCCTCCTGCACCTAATCTGTGATGAGACGATGTGGGATGATGATGTCTTGGTCTATGCAATGCAGCAGCGGAGAAGTCCCACTAAATCACAGTTCGGTCAGATTAGTCATCACTTGTACTGGATGGAAGAGAGGGTACTCGACTCACGAGGATCAACTTGGCATCTTCACCTACACTGGCAAACCTATATGCTCTAGCTTCTCCTCTAGACTGGTCGAATGCTATCGACATGACGAATGCAGAATGTCCCTGACATCTAGCTACGATACGTGATTCCCTCGCTGAGAAGATGGTTATGAGATCGTCTTGTCCTCCTACTGCTACGAATCGGGAATCAGGTGACCAAGCGATCTGTACAACCACACGATCAGATCTACAAGCGAGGCAGCATTTCACAGTGGAATTTGAGCTCACGCAGTTCAAAGATCCGAAATATCCAGCAAAAGTATCTGTCAGCCTGAGGGGGATTGACAGGTCAACTTATTTCACAAGCGTTATAGCATGATGAATGAGAATCACTTACTGCTCTTCGGCGACATCAACCATTCTCAAATTCCCATCTTCAGCAGCAATAGCCAAGAACCTTCCGTCGGGCGAGTAAGCCATTGCTGGTTGACAAGACCATCATCAGCTACAAATTCGTAATGAAAACATTGTATCATGATCATGGTGGACTTCATGATCAACTAGAAGTGGATGTGTAGGATGTCGCATCAATCAACTTACCTGATATTTTAACTTTCTCAATCTTATAAGCTGCAATTGGATTTTTACCCGCCCATGGATTGACATCTTTATCCTTTTTGGTATTTACATTTGGGTTATTTAGTAAATTCCATTCTTCATTCTTCCATTTGATCAAACCTTCTTCCCATTCATTATCCACCGCACCGATAGGCGTAGCATCTGGTAAAGATCCGGAATTCTTTCGCTCTTTCTCTTTTTCTGACGAAGTTGGAGCTACCGAATCGAAATATTTTGTCCAAGGTAGTACGAAAGCCATGATGGATGTAGGAGGATCGTCAGCGAAGAGGTGGAATCGGAGTATAGTCGAATCGGCAAAATGGGCAACGAAATGGTGGGGTTGTCGAGGATCGAAATGGACTCCTACGACGGCAGTGTTGTTGAGGAGGCCCTGTAGATGGATGAAGTCGGTCAGTAAGGTGATAGACATGACTTCACGTTGTGAGGATAAAATGGTCCAGGTGGATTGGATAATAGGACGATATTCGTCGAGAGGGGATTACTACTCACCCCCTTATTCAACCTTGAGTATTTACCAATTGTAAAATCTACCCAAAGCAAATCACCAGATGTGAAACCTATTACAACGTCCATCCTATCTGGACCGAGGGTGTGCATGTTGACTGCATGACAGGTTGGTACTTGGCTGAACGTGATTCGAGTGAGGGGTTCCTATGTGACCCAAACAATCATATCAGCTTCAATTGAGGGGTCATTTCCGTAACAAATATCCAGCTCTGAACTGACTGGCAGACAGACGAAGAAGAGATGAAGGGAGGTCGTACACTCACTTTTGTCTTTGGATTTTCCTCACCCCAAGCAAAAGTTCTCCCCAAGTTCCAAAATCCATACCTTGCCATCTCTCCTACACCACTTCTCCCCTTCTCTCCTAGATTCTTCAACAGATTCTCCTGCATCTGAACACGAGTGACGAACGTCGACGAAGACGACCTCAAATTATTCTTAGGACGGGGTATGACGTTATTTGTAGATTGTTGATTCTTCGTAAATGGGATTCTCTTTCCCGTACTCGTACTATTACCAGGAATGTTCATCTCTAAGGGAGGAGGTTCTGAAGAAGGTTGAGAAGCATTCTCATTACCTTCACCATCATCTGAATATAACGAAGGTTCATATTGATAATTTTCTTCTTTTGGCGGTTGACTATCAACTCCTACCAAAGGTGTATTCTGCTGTTGCTTATTACCCAATAGACCACCGAAAGATCTTTGATCGTTAGGTTGTTTGGGAGGATACCAAATGTTGACGAATGTCATTTTCACGGGTTGAGGAGGTTGAGCTTGACCATTCACGATGGAGGATCCATATGACATTGCTGTAGATGCTGGGGGTCCACCGGGCATCTGTCCTGGCATCATTCCCGGTCCAGCGACCATAAATCCACTGGCACCAGCTAAGAAGGTACTGGTACTTTGCTGTTGTCTTGCTAGCTCTGCTGCAGTCGGATGAGCAGGACTACCAATGTTTGAGAATCCCTCCGGGGGGTTGAGCTTGTATGTTCCTTCTGGAGCATGGAGTTTGTCAGGAAGATCAGGGATGGGAACGATGGGGACGGCAGGAACGACAGGTTTGGGTGGGAGGACTCGGAAGAAGGTTGTCGGTGGGGGGATGTACAGCTCCATCTTGGTCTTCTAGGAACGTTGTATACCTACTAGGATGAGTGGAGTGAATACAACTTCTGCAAGATTTATGTACAATCGATGATAGAGATGAACAGCAACAGAGACGTAAGGATGTATGGATGATTATTCACGTGATGTTCATAGGTTGAACTGACATGAACTGACACTTCGGGCCGAGGATGCAAAAGGGGGAATTTTAAGGGTCCATCATGCATCATCCACATCTCAACCATGACGCTATCAAATGCTCATTCGCTGAAGGATCGCAGTGCATTCCATTACCATTTTATATGTTTCAATTGACCGTTTCACCAGCATGACAGTGTATATATACCTAAATCATTTTCCTTCTTCTCCGCTTTCTTACCCTCGGACACTTCACAGCGAGAGCTGCGCAGTTTACTGTGATTATCATATGTATTGTCAGCAAGATCTTCCCTTGTGATTATCGCGGATACCAATACTCACAGTGATAACATCGGGTTTCTCCCTCTTGGTGAACTCCTTCAATTTACTAGTAGCCAAAGCGACCTCGATCAAAGGTTTCAAACCATCTTGAGCGTCTAATCCATATTCACTCTCGTTCTTAGAGTACTTCTCGACGTATAATCGGACAGTAGCTCCTGAAGATCCAGTACCAGACAATCTGAAGATGATCCTAGATCCATCTTCAAACTTGATGTACAATCCCTGTTTCTTTGAGACGGATCCATCGATAGGGTCGGTGTAAGAGAAATCATCAGCTTCTTTGACCTTGAAGGAGGTATCCGAGGAAGTAGCTTTGAGTGATTGGCCAACGAAATCGGACGAAGCAAAGAGTTTTCGGAGGTGATCCATCATGGCTTCGGCACCTTCAGATTCACATTCTTCGTAGTCGTATCTGAAAGCAGATATGCATTATTAGCACTGCCCTTGTGGTGTGAATCTCCTTTCATGGCACCTTACTCACCTAGAGAAGAAGCTTCGTCCGTATTTCTTCCAGTGTTGTAACAACACATCGTTGATACCTGACCCGGGCTTCTCCTTGTTGGCAGCAGCGAGGATAGAGAGCCAAGCTATGTGATAGAGTCAGTGATCAGCTTCTGCCATCATTACTTGCCAGTTGAGCATTATGGTCACTCACCAACGATAGCCCAGACACCGTCCTTCTCTCTGATGTGATCAGAACCAGTACCGAAAGATTCTTCACCACAGATAGACAATCGACCGGCATCCATGAGATTACCGAAGAATTTCCCTATATCAAAGCATCATCAGCTTCCCATTCTCCAAATCTCATTGGGGCAGCTGAACAGAACTCACATCCAGTAGGAACTTCGAATACTTCCAATCCTTTATCCTTAGCTACGATATCGATAGCACCGGAGGTAGGCATGGATCTAGCTAGACCTTTGATACCAGATTTGAAGTATGGGATAGCCTTCTCAGCCCAATCGGCAATGATCGCAACTGAATCAGAGGGAGTGACGAAAGCTCCCTTTCCATAGATCATATTCCTATCACCATCACCATCTGATGCTGCTCCAAATTCGATATTCTCTTTCTCTACTCTCTCGACCAATTCGTGAGCATAGGTCAAGTTGGGATCAGGGTGAGATCCACCGAAATCAGGCTTGGGCACACAGTTCTGAATGGAGCTTTCGTCAAGACCCAACTCATCTACGAAGATAGCTCGACCGTATGGACCGGTCACACCGTTCAAAGCGTCAAAGAGGACGGTAGGTTTAGGTGAAGTGGTGTGTAACCAGTTTTTGATCAGGTCGAAATCGAAGATATCCTTGAGGAGCTTGATGTAGTTGGATACGGGGTCGACAATGGTGACTTTGATAGGTCCGTGAGTAAATTCACCAGTCTTGGAGAGATCAAGCTAGAAAAATAGGGATGAGGTATGATTAGCGCTGAAGCAGGGTTCCGGGTCAAAACGTTATGGATTCATGGAGGAGGTAGACTTACATCGGGAAGGTTGATTTGTTTGTATTCCTTGATAGTCTCAGTGATCTTGTGAATGGCATTAGTGACTTCCTCAGGAGCTGGACCACCATTGGAGATGTTGAACTTGATACCGAAATCGTTGTCTGGACCACCGGGGTTGTGCGAGGCGGTCAAGAGGATACCACCGTCAGTCTTCAATGAACGGATCAAAGCTGACACGGCTGGGGTAGAGAGAATGGCATTTTGACCAAGGATGATATGCTTGATACCGTTGGCAGCTCCGATTCGGAGGATGATTTGGACGGCTTCGGGGGACTAGGTGAGTAAGAAGCGTCAGCATTAACCCAGAAATAGATGTGTTTCCAACGTTGACCTATCATTCTCTGGAAGGGGTTGATGATAATGCCAATCTCATGAAAACACCACACTCACAAAATATCGTCCATCACCACCAACAACGAGAGTCTTACCCTCTGGTCCACCGGGGATAGCACTCAAAGTAGCTTGAATGAAGTTCTCGGTGTAGTGTTCTTGCTGGAACACCTTGACCTTCTTACGAAGACCGGAGGTACCTGGTTTCTGGCCTGTTAGTTTGGGAAGAGGGGAGCATTAGCATATGCGTGTCTTTGATACTCATGAACAGTAGGTTGGAATAGAGGTAGAGATGAAGGATGCAGGTGAAGGGAGTATGGAGACGGACCAACTCACCTGAGTAGGCTTTGGTTTGAACAGTGATGATATCGGACCTGTGGGGAAGAGCACATGGGGATAAGCTGAGGTGACCTCTATAAGGATTGTTGCAGGTCACCTACATTTTGCTTGAGTTGATCTGAGATGAGAGACAGAGAAGGGAAGAAGGGGAGTGGAATGGATGATGAGAAAGTGATTATGTGGAAGTCGAGGTGAGGTGGTGTGGGGTCCAATGTGAGTCGCTCAACGACGTCAGATCATCCCATACATCATCTATTTCAGGAACACCCAGACAGGCTCACGTGGATATCCTGACCTACCCCACTCCCACCCATATCTATAATCCCGAGTGTGGCACCATTTTTCAATCTTAAGTCGATCACTTACTTTATCATTTTGCTGCCGTTCTGAAAAAGTTGACAACGACAAGTGAAAGATCAAAAAGATTAAGCGTAAAACCAACACACAACCACACCTTCTTCTTCTCATCTTCTTCTTGTACGCCATCAGCAGGTCATCCTGTTCTGACAACCTCGCCAACATGTCAGAAATCACCTCTTTCCCTCCTCCTTCCACCGACCTTTCGATTCTCCTTCTCGGATCAGGAGGTCGAGAACATGCCTTGGCCTATAAACTCTCTCAGTCCAAGAGAGTATCGAAGATCTACGTCTGTCCAGGTAACGGTGGGACCGCTCTAATGGGAGGAAAGGTTTCCAATCTTTCTATACCTTGGGGCGCTCAACCAGCTTTCAAATCAATCATCGAATTTGCTCAAAGCAACAAGATAGATTTAGTTGTACCTGGTCCAGAACAACCTTTGGTAGATGGAGTAGAAGGAGCATTTAAGAAAATTGGTATACCAGTATTTGGACCTTCACCTCAAGCTGCAATGTTGGAAGGATCCAAATCCTTATCTAAAGAATTCATGTTCCGACACAATATCCCTACTGCGCAATTCCGTTCATTCACCTCTGATCAATATACCCAAGCTGTCGAATACATCCAATCGAATCCTTTCTCATCTGGACGATGCGTTATCAAGGCGTCAGGCTTGGCGGCAGGTAAAGGAGTTTTGATTCCTGAGACCAACGAAGAGGCATTAGAAGCTTTAAAGAGCGTGATGGTAGATAAGGAATTTGGAGATGCGGGAGATGAAGTTGTAGTGGAAGAGTATCTTACTGGACCGGAAATCAGCGTATTGGCCTTTTCAGATGGATATACTATTGTACCTATGCCTGCTGCTCAGGATCATAAGAGGATTGGAGAAGGAGATACCGGGCCGAACACTGGTGGGATGGGTGCTTATGCCCCTGCTCCCGTGGCTACCAAGGAAATCTTGGATAGAGTGGTAAAAGAGAGTTTGGAACCTACTATCAAAGGATTGAGAGAGGATGGTGAGTGCATCAATCGATTAGTAAGTATCAACGATGTTGACGATATCGTCTCTATCACATAGGCTACCCATTCGTAGGAATGTTGTTCACCGGGTTCATGCTCACTCCCGATGGACCTAAAGTGTTGGAATACAATGTCAGATTCGGTGATCCAGAAACTCAAGCTCTGATGTTACTTTTGGATGATGAGACTGATCTTGCTGAGGTCATGCTCGTAAGTGATCAGCTTTCACCAAATTTCGTGGTGGCTTATGATTTAATAAATGAATTGATCTTTGCTTTCCATTGTTCCATCATCAGGCTGCTGTGGAAAGACGACTCGATTCAGTTAAACTTGGCTACCGAGATGGATACGCTGTCTCAGTCGTCCTTGCATCTCAAGGATATCCAGGCAAATACCCTAAAGGTGTACCTATGACCATTAACCCGGATATGCCATCGGGTAAGTTAAATATAGCTTTCTTTCCTATCGTCATAACCCACACCAAGTATACTAATATTTGGTTTTATTTAGGCGTACACGTCTTCCACGCCGGTACAGCTATCAAGAACGACACCGGAGTGACCGACGGTGGACGAGTCCTTGCAGTTTGCGCATCCGGTTCGACCCTCAGAGAAGCTGTCGATCTCGCTTATTCCGGTGTCGACCAAATCTCCTGGGAAGGCAAGACCTACCGAAGAGATATAGCTTATCGAGCCCTTTCTTCTGAACCCCCCACATCTTCTACCTCTGCTCCATCAGGAGGATTGACCTATGCTGCTGCGGGAGTGTCCATCACTGCAGGAAATGACTTGGTGGAAGCTATCAAACCCGTTGTCAAGGCTACTCGACGTCCCGGTGCTGATTCGAATATCGGTGGATTTGGTGGGGCATTCGATTTGGCTGCTTGCGGATACGAAGATCCAATCTTGGTTAGTGGTACCGACGGTGTGGGAACTAAACTTAGAGTTGCTTTGGATTACGGTAAACACGCTACTGTCGGTATTGACCTTGTGGCAATGTCAGTAAACGACTTGATCGTTCAAGGTGCCGAACCATTATATTTCTTGGATTATTACGCCTGTTCGAAATTGAATGTTCCAGTCGCTACCGACGTCATCACTGGAATAGCCGAGGGATGTCTTCAAGCTGGATGTGCCCTCATTGGAGGTGAGACAGCAGAAATGCCAGGAATGTACCATACAGACGATTATGATCTTGCTGGATTCGCTGTCGGTGTCGTTGAACGAAAACAACTCTTACCTTCGAACGATATTAAAGAAAATGACGTTTTGATTGCCTTATCGTCAAGTGGACCTCATTCCAATGGTTTTTCCTTGATTAGAAAGATCGTTAGTCTATCTGGATTAAGTTTGACGGATATTGCACCATGGAGTAAAGGCAGTCAGAAAGTTGGTGATGCCTTGTTAGAACCTACCAAGATATATATCAAGTCGTTGTTACCGGGTATTAAAGGTGGACTGTACAAGGGGATGTCACATATAACAGGAGGAGGATTTACCGAGAATATACCTAGGATATTCGAGGGTGATTTGGGTGTACAGTTGGATTTGGGTAGTTACCAATTACCTGAGTTTTGGAAATGGTTAATGAAGACTGGACAAGTGGAAGCTAAAGAGATGGTAAGAACGTTCAACTGCGGTGTGGGTATGGTCATCGTTGTAGATTCTACCAAAGTCGACTCAGCTCTTCAGAGTTTAGCTGAGAACGGTGAGAACGGATGGGTCATTGGGAAAGTAGTTAAAGGGAAGGGTGTTAGATATACCGGATTGGAGAGTTTCGGTCAGTAATGTAGAGTATATAGAAGTAAATTGAGATTGTTTGGGTATTTCATTATGTATGCATCTTTCGATACTGTCTGGCTTTCCCTGTCCAATTCTCTGATTCTCTGATCTTCTGATTCTCTGATGGTCAGCTGTGGAAAAGTAAACTGATCATTGCGAAGGAGATACACCAGCAGTGCCACTATCTCATCGACGGGATCAAATATTCCTCTTCTCAACTCAACGTCTTCTTGCTCTCTTCCTTCATCCAGCTCTTTCTCTGGGTTTCGTACCATCTGAATCAAATAACTCAAACAGCAAGTCTCACTATATCCCAACCCCATACACAATGTCCCAAGCCCATCGACCAACCTGGAACCCAACCCAAGGTCGAGAGACCAAAGCAGGTTCTCAGCAAATATCCAAACTCGCCCTTGCCGCGCATACCAAATTGAAATTCCGTCAACCCGGTCAGACAAACAGCTCTGATGTGGCTCGAAGAGATCTAAAAGCTGAACTGGCAGCAGCGGAGAGGAATGCATTGGAGAAGAAAAGAAAGGCTCAGGGTCTACCACCTTTACCACCCATCGAGGGAGCATTGAGGATAGAGAATGGCAGTACCCAAACGGAGGAAGATGAGATAGCGGCTAAACGACGGAAAGTGTTGGAAGAGGCTGCTGAGTTGGATAAGGATGAGGAGAGTGATGAAGAGGAAGTTAAAGATAAAGGGAAAGGGAAGGAGGTTAACGGAGATGCGGCACAGGATGATGAGTGAGTGAAACTTTCATGTCATATGAATCTATCTTTGTTATATCTGTTGGCTGATGAAGTCGTGATATCACGATCATAGTGATGACGACGATGATGATGATGATTCGGATGACGATTCGGACGATGAAGATGATACAGCGGCGTTGATGGCTGAATTGGCGAAGATCAAGCAGGAAAGAGCAGAGGAGAAAGCGAGACTTGTAAGTGGGATCTACCTTTTGAGGACTATCATTCCAATCGAGTTGTGAACACCATATATATACTCCATATCTACTTATACTTGTATAAGCAAACATCAGTGTATCAATCGCTAACGAATGTTCAATTTCTATTTCCATAATATAGGAAGCAGAAAATGCCGCTTCATCCGCTCAATCCCGCGAAGCTGAAATCGCTCTTGGAAACCCTTTACTCAACCTTCAAGCGGCCCTTGGTCAATCACCTTCCTCACCTTCTTCTACTCCAGGGTCCACAACCACAGCAGGGAGCTTCACGGTGAAGAGGAGATGGGACGATGATTTGATTTTCAAAAATCAAGCTTCGGGTTTGAATGATAAACCAAAGAAAACGGAGTTTGTCAATGATCTGTTGAGGTCAGAGTTCCACAAGAAATTCATGAATAGGTGAGTTCAACTCAGAGTTCTATCTTATCAAAATTTATGATTCGATATCTGTCTAAAAAGAAAGGGAATTTTTTACTGACTGATATCTGTGTGTCTTGCTTGATCATAGGTTTATCAAGTAAAACTTGATTTGACTTTCTTTACCATTTGACTTTTCGATTATCACCTTTTCTCTCTTTCATGGATATACAATGTAAATTTCTTTTTTTTTTGTGTCATACCATATATGCATTATCTTGTTCAGTATCATCGTCGTCTCATAACAATACGTTTATATACAAACAAGCTATTCTCGTTCAAAAAGATGAAAGAACGAGTTCGCCATCGCACGGACAGAAGAACAACCATAATGCAACGATACTGGTCAAACAAGTATCGTCTAATTACCCTCATTCTGGGTATGAGCAGGAGGGAAGAAACTCCTATCAGCCACTCCACCTTGACCTAATCCTACATCCGAATGACCTTGGCCCGCTGAAGGTAATCCACCATGAGCTAGATATCCTGATGAGGGTGTACCTCCTTCTCCTGGTGTGGTGGGGGTGTAGTTGGCGAATGAATTTTGGTGAGAGGGAGGTAAAGGGATATTAGTAGCTTGGTGAGAAGTACCTCTTTGCGCAGCAGCATTGTCGATGGGAGTAGCTGACTGATTCATCACGTAGGGATTGGTAGTTCCTGGTGGATGAGGGATTTCAGAAGCATGTACCGAGTCATGTAAGTGATGTGCACCTTCAGCCGGAGTGTTGACGTTACCCTCTGAATTGGGGTTGACAGGTGATCGTTCGGAAGGCGAGAGATGGGGTGATTCTTTCATATGATCATGAGAATGTTTATCTTCGACTCCATGACCAAGTTCCTGTACGTGAGCTTGGCCTTGTTCTAGGTCCGTTGGATGACCAGTTTTTTTAAATTGACCTTCGATGATCTTGTCTGGATTTTTGGTGATTTTACCGACTGAATGTTGTCACCAACTTGATGTCAGTATCGTATAATACACTTTGAAGCCCAGATTAATCATCTATAGTCGTGTGGACTCACCAGCTTACTCGATGCTACCTGATACCTTATCACTGATCGTAGGTTTGTGATCTACCTGTGCTTCTCTACTACTGGTAGTGGCCAATGATCAGCCTGGGGCTCAAGTACTTGCCTCGATGTTCGAGTATACCGATACTGATGGGTAGACTTACTCGGTGTGTAGTTTGATATCCTCGTTTTGAGCCATGATGATCGCTTTATAAGTAGTCTACCTTATATGTGACTGAGTCAAGTTGAGTGGAAGAAAGTATTTATAGAGTGTTAGTGGGGAAGATCCTTTGATGAGTATCTCATCTTGACGGTATATACAGAAGCAAGCATCGCTGTATACCTTTTTGTTTCCGGTCAGTGCTCAAGAACAAGACGTCATCCGCATCTCTTCTGGCCGTATTGATGATTGATGACGATGTACCAAGTGAAAGTGAATGATGGTCATGACGACAGTTGACATGACCTCAAAGGAGGGGTGTTCATTCATGGATGGATGTCTTTGAATCATCATCACTTCCTGTGCAGATTGTCGTGGTCGGCCATATGTATCAGCAGGACGTAGATGTACACAACGTATCAATGATCTCTCACTGCATCCCAACGATAAGACAAGATACATAGAGTGAGTATATGTTTGGATCTCTTTATTGTAGGTCTGTGCACAACGGAATCAAATGAGGTAACCGTAACCGTATCAGGCTTATCTCTGTCGCTACTCCAGTAGTAGGTGATGATTTTCCAATAATGAGACAAGCGCTACCATCCATTTTCCAATCCGGAGTCTCCATCAACAGAATTCTTGGAAATACAAAGCATTCCTCAACCCATCATCTTAATCCATATATGCCATTGGTTCATCCCCCTTATCTCTTTTCTTTCCTTTCCTCTACCCTCTGTACTCAAACGCAGCAACTGAGCAATTCATCCAAGATGATCTCCCTCCGTCTCGCTCGACCAGCTTCCTCAATCCTCAGAACCGCCCTTGCTCCTAGGACCAAGGCAATGAGCTTCTCAGCCGTGAGGTTCATCTCTAGTGAGTAACTCTCCTTGTTCAAATATCATAGGGTCGACGCCGACGCTGACTGGAATCATATGTGTTATTTGTATCGCCAGCTCGATACACCACGGACCACGAATGGGTGTCATTTGACCCAAACTCTAACATCGGTACAGTCGGTATTACAGATTACGCTCAGAAGGCTTTAGGAGATGTTGTCTTTGTTGAATTGCCTGGACAAGGTGCAGAGGTCGCTCAGGGTGGTGAGTCAACATTGTGTCTTATGCAGATTGCGTGAAGAGTCGATCTTGGGATGTGATGATATAGAATATCGCACAGACAGTCATCCGCGGATGGTTCAACGCTAATATGATAATTTTCGTTGCAGATTCTATCGGTGCCGTCGAATCTGTCAAAGCAGCTTCAGATATCTACGCACCCGTATCAGGTGTGATTGAAGAGATCAATGAGACTTTGGCGGATCAACCTGGATTGTTGAACAAGGCTCCTGAAGGTAATGGTGAGTTGTTATCTTCTAGCAATTTCATATATGTTTTTCATGACCTACACCACATCTCGTCTATACCTACATCTACATGTAAATCCACCCCTACATCTAGGTCAATCGCACCTACCCTTTCTATCATAGGGACTCATTACTGACTCTGACCTATGTCCGCAGGATGGCTCGCCAAGATCAAACTTTCCGACCCATCCGAATTCGAAGCTCTCTTGAATGCTGAAGCTTACAAGGCCCACTGTGAAGGCCAATAAGCGGATTCTTATCCGCTATACGAGTTGGTCGAAGGTAAAGAAAGGAAGTCATATTTTTTGGGAATGCAAAGCGTTGTTCTTCTGGTTATCGAGTTCATATCTACATTGATACGATATAGTATCATGGTGTTTCGATTATTCAAAATTACTCAATGACGAAGAGACGAAACGAAATGATGGGGGACTTACATGATTCACGTACTGATTCTGAATGAGGACAAAAGCCAGATATTCAATATTTGGTATCTGGCAGTGTAAAAAAGTTATTCAAATCCCGTGAATAATTTCGAGATATACATAAATAAAATTATCGTCACCACCGGCATTGATAGTACGATGATGAGGATCAAAATCTTGACTATTATATTCATGAGATCCAACAAGAAATCATTATCATTGGGATTGTCACCTTTTCCCTGAAATCGAAAGTAGTCTGGTACTGATAGATGATAATGAACTATCAGCAAGGGGCTTGGCTGTGGACTTTCACGAACGATGGAGCATGATTTCAAGACTTACTTCTGAACATAGCTTATTGTCATCCCAAGAAAAGATCACAATTCCATTCGATTGAAGTACCTGACTCGTACGGTACACGAGGACAGCTAAAGGTATTATTGCGAATGGCTAAAAGCAGTCAACGCATCTCGAGTATCATCTACTCCAAGAACGATAAAGGACAAAGGACAAAGGATATTGCAGTCATCTCATCCTTTCTTCATCGTCCAAACTGTCATATTGTATCATCGATGACAATACGAGAGCGATAATCCTGTGCAACACACATACGAACCCAATGACGTATTTATACACACCAAGCAAAAGTCATTCAAAGGGCTGGTAGTCATAAAGGTGAACGTATCTCCAACACATATCGATGGAAAAATACTTTATGCCCTCTTTTCATCGAATCGAACAAAACTAACGCTACAGTATCATCGACCGCGAGTTGAACAACCAAACGACAGAGACCAAGGGAGAAGGTGATATGCTGCCCATAATCAGAATAGGATATGTACAGTACTAACTGAAATACATTCACTTACAATATATACATATTTATATATACGAGCAAATCAGTTGCTCAAATGAGTTAAAGTGTTTGATAATAATAGTTCCTAATTACCATACAATACCTCCGCACAAAACAAGATCGATACAAAGATGTCATCATATAACAGTTCAAATGGTGGTGTTGGTAATGGTAGTGACAGGAATGAGCAATCCTCGAAAGGTACGTACAGTACAGTACATAGTGAATCGTTTCTAAACCAAGCTCGATTCAGACATGTTGTAACTCCGATTACTGAAAGTTTGCCTTGATAGATATACACATACTGGATGATCAAGATGATCCATTTGGGAAAATATGGTTTATCCAAGAGCTCCAAGCCAGACCAGGACAAGAATCAGAATTCCCGAGCTCAACAAACACCAGAAATAGAACGATCAGATCACCTCCTGAGTTCACAGGAACCCGACAATTTCAATTATGATCCTACCAAGGTACTCGAGTGGACTGGTACTGTAGCCGGTTCAGGTGAGTTTCGAGTTCTCTCGAGCAAAAGCAAAGATTCTTGTGATCAATGTTGATCTTTGTAAAACACGTGAATACACAGATACTCTTAGCGGACGTGGACAAAAGGATGATCACTTTGCTGATGTGACTGAGTCCATTGCCTCTGAGCATCCCACAGACGATAGAGGTAATCAGATGGCACCGTGTACATCTACCACTACTACCGAAGAGGAGCGATCACCCACTGAGAAGAATAAAACACCTCACGAAGCCAAAGTCAAGTCAGGTCCAAGTGCAGACCAAGAAGAAACCAAGCAAGGTTCAGTAATGCCTTTGTCTGTGAATGAAACTGTGACTGATTCCTTGGTGTCGATCATGCCGCAATCATCGCAAAGGCCTCGTGCGTGGGCATCGTTATTCCAATCGACCCTTGCTCCGTGTGCTGCGTCCACGGCAGGTACATCTGCATCTGTGAACGTACGGATCTCATCAACATCTGGTGCATGTTCGGCCAAGGAAGCGGCAGGTACAAGTAATGAAACACAGCCCAACGAGGTAGAGAAAATTGAAGATCAAGAAGGAGAATTCGTGACTGTCACACGGGGTAAGAGACAATCTCGAAAATCGACTGATCAACATGACCACCAATACGCAGAAGAGGTCGACCAACAAGATGTATTCTCGTATGACGAAATTGATGTAGGACCAAAATGTGAAGATTGGTATTTAGACAAAGAATTGGCATTACAAAATGCCAGTTTCACACGAACGAGATATGGTGTTAATCCGAATAGACAGGCTAGTTCAAAGAAATGGGATCTGGATGATAAGACTCATTGGGGCAGGGGATTCCGATAATCGTCTGAAGCCAATAACAATTCAAACTATAGATGATTATACACACTCGATCTTATCTTTGAAGCTGTCATGACTTTATTGTGTTAGAACAAAGTTAGATTTTTCGGTTGTTAGCGTATGGGCCCTTTTTGAAAATCATCTTTCACGTTTTCATGTCGATAATTGATCGAGCAATATGAGATAGCATGAGGACATGACTGGTCATGATACCTTTTGATGGAATGTTCATCCGGGTTTTGCTGGAGAGGGTGCACACTATACTATGTAGTTATTCTTCCAGGTTGTGTTGCAGCCACGATCTACAAGATTCAGCTTGGTGAATGTGGATTTGGGATGTCGCGAGAGGGCTGCTGAATACGCAGTAGACACGTCAAAATATGAATTTGAATACAGAGATATGACACAGCATGATTGGATTGACTTTGCAATGGGTAGTAATCTTTCCAATCCGACCAAGACCAAGCCAGTCGTATTGGGTTTATGTTGCTTGGTACGACGAGTATTTGAGTAGACGCGTCGTTGTATAAATCTCTATCATCTGTTTATCTACGCCTCGAAGATTCCCTTGATCGGAGAGATGTATAACCACGTTGCACAGTCTATAGCTTAATTACCCTGACGTATATTACTAAAATTACCAAATTACTGTCAAAAAGTGAGATTGGAACGCGACGCGTTTTTCTTGCTTACCAAACAATCGTTCATCTTGTTCTCTTGCCTTGCCGCACTCTTGGCTTTGATGTGATCGTGTTGAAGAGGATGTGTTGAACGTGTTTTTCCTTTTTTTCCATTTACCCTCTTGGCTTTCGAGGGTTGTTTATCTCTTTCTTCGCTTTGCCCTTTATCTCGTTGAACGAATCCACCACTTCAACGTCTATTCAGTCCATTATAATCTCGACTGCCATCTTGTTTACTTCATATTGACATTCAGTCAACTCGACATCTCGTCATCTCAGCAGAGTCATCTCACAGTATCTTATATCTTCACATACACTGATCGCTAGACGATATCGGATGGTACTCTCAACTCGTGTCAATATAACACATTCGTATTGGTAGATCAGTGATCGCCATCGCCGTCATCTCTATCACGCGTCTTTCTTTCATCAACTTTCCACACAGCATCGCTTTTACGCCACCAACGGTTACTGTCATTGTCACCTGTGGCCTCAGCATCGAAGCGCAGGTAGCTTCAACGTTTCATCCATACCTCAATTTACTCCTTGACTCCTTACTACGCCTTCGATGCCATCCACTTTGAAGACTTCAGTACCTGTCTTTCACCCGGATCATCCACACAATCGAAATCCTTACCCCTTGTACGAATCTCAAACGAATATACCCATCGGTAGCAGCAGCAGTAGTAGTAAGATAGGGAGAATGTTCACGAAGCAGGCTCGGCATGGAGAAGAAGGAATGAGCGATTCGGAAAGTAGTTTGTCACCTAGTCCAAGCTCAAGGAGTCGATGTTTCTGTGGAAACCCTACGCAGGACGGCGGGATCTACTGTAGTGTTTGTGAGTCAACAGAGAATAATCATCTAAATGGTATCCAAGCTGACGTTAGTACTATTGATTTTGATCAGCTTGTGCTCGATCCGATGCTTTCTCTTCATTATGCTATAAACCCACTTCCCAAAATTCAGAACCACTCATATCTCAACATGGACAACATCCATCCATCGCATCGGCAATCTCATCCTCCCTTTCGCGTAATCCCTCTTCTGCATCTTCAACATCCATCGCCTCATCCTCGTCAAATCAAGACGTCGGAGAATGGACTGCCTCACATTACCGAAGACTGGCTCGAGCGGATATACGTCGTGAGGAACGTAAAGAGGAAAGAAGGAAAAGGAGAGCAGAAGGTAGTTTGGCAAGTTCGATTAGTACAAGTCGAAGTACGATGATGTCCGTCTCCTCATCCGCTTCGAGAGCTGTACCGGATTTGGTCGGTGGTCATTCCCATTCTAGAAATCCCTCGATAGCAAGTTCGATCACTTCCATGTCATCCTCCACCTGGGGACTGGGAGGTAGTCTATCACGAAACCCTTCTTCGGCCAGTACGTCCTCGAGAAAGGGAGGTAATGGATACGGTGGGAATGTCAATATCGGTGCGGCCATCATGGAAGATGAGGATGAAGAAGAATGGTTACAATCTGAATTTTCACAACCCCCTATCCCAGCTCTACCAGTATCTTCAGCACCAACATCGTCATCAAAGAGAAGACCATCTCACTCGCGTACAGGTAGTAAATCGACTTCTTCGAGTAGGAAAGGAAGGAAGCATACTCCCGATCCATTGCCTTTCGGAATGGGCAAAGATATGCGAGATGTGCTAGAAGAGATAATACAAATGGAGAAGAGCTTCTTGGTCTCGGATAACGAGAATGACGATGATGATCATATGTCTCAAAGTGGAAGTCAGATACCCCCATCGACAGGATTGTTCACCAGTCAATTTGATCGACCACCCCGAACACCTAGTCCAGTATCTACTTCGAAGAGGAGAGCATCCATAGCGCCTGGAGCGCCAATACGTGGTCATAGATCGGCCTTATCCCATTCTGCCTTACCACCACCTTCACCACCTCGAAATATCCGGAACCCTCAACCTCAAAGACCCCCTTCTCTCATGGGTTTACACCAATCCTCCTTATCTGAATCACACACCGCGCTGTACTTAGCTACTGCGTCGCCCGTAGCTCCTGGTCCAACTGGACGACGATCGGCAAGTCCAAAATTGGAGTATAGAAAATCAATTACGTTCACTCCTGACGCTGCTGGACCGTCAATCTCATTCGATGGTTTGCCTGCACCGAGAAGGATGTTCGATTCTCCTGCTGGGAATGGAACTATCACCCCGATGGGAGGGAGAAGGAGGTTGAACTTGACTCCTCAAGCTGTACATCCTTCTATGGATCATTGGAGGTTCCCCTCTGGATCTGGATCAGCCTCTACAATGGCTACTCCAACTAGACCTTCACAAAGTCAGGTACCTACACCGGATGAAATGCGAATGTCAATGAGTATGGCAATTGAACCGACACTTTTATGGCCAACTCAACCACCTAATCTCCAACCTGCTTTATTCCCCTGTTCACCTGCTGTGGATACTCCCGAATTTCACTCGACCGCCGTTCTACCTGCTGAGGATGAGATGGGAAGGAGAGATAGTCAACTGTCTGCTCCCGGAAGTGGAATGAGATTAGGTGAATTGTTAGGTAGTGGACATGGTTTTGGAAATGGACATGGGGATGTCGATATGGATATGGACATGGAAGAAGATGGAGATGGAGATGGATCGACTGAACATGGACACGGACAAGGACAGGGAAGATCAGGTTATTTACCTGTTTTCTTGGAAGCTGAAGGATTCAGAGCTGGTGATGGGAATAGAGGGTGGTAAAAGGACAAGTCTAGATGGCTTGGCTTCTTTTTGAGAAAGCAAAGAAGCAATTAAGCGAATTCACGGAGAATTCAATCAATCATTCTTTAACGACCGAAACTGCAAATAACTCATATACTGTAATATCAGAACCGACCTTTTACGACCCATTCTACGAATAAAATTGTATATATATAAATAGAAAGTGAATCGCTGTGCGATATTGAAATACCATATGTACTTATACAGTACAGTACGAATAATTCTCATTTTTCCATAGGGCATAGGTTACAAGGCATTTTTGATGATGTAGATGATTACAATGCAATGCAATGAATGAACAACGCACTATGCAATATGCAGTTTGACATGCTTCATGCGCACCATAGATTTATTCCGGACAGTCGAACGAAGTGAAGAATCAGTGGATTGATTCCCTGCCTAGTAGATTGACGAGTCTCGATCATCTGCCAAGGTCTTTTAGTCATGAGCCAAGAGCCAAGAGTCGATGATCTATCATTGATCGATAGCATGATGAAATGACGGACTGATGGATTGATTGATAAACAGTGCCGATCATGATCGGATCAATTGAAAATCATGAAGAATAAGTGATCATGCCTCGTACATTTGAATTCAAATTATCGCTACTCCCGGGGTGCTTGCTACCTGCTATGAACAATGTGGCGACAAGTCAGAGTACTGCAGCTATCTGATCTTTATTCTATATAATAACGGAGAAGGCCCCATACAGTGACTTCCTTTGTTCTCTAACCTCAATGGTCGGTCAAAGTGTGGACCAGACCATGAAAAGGAAGATGGGAATGAATCGTTCAGATGCCTTTGGTAAAAGGCTAAACAAATGTCGAAAGGACAAGCTGTCAATCTATCTATTCCTTTGATCAACTGTCCCACCCTGTCCCATCCCATCCTGCAGGTGACAGTAGGTAACAATAACCTAAACCGGATTTGGAGAATATACACATGGTAAGGTAAGGTAAGATGGATGAAACAAGCAGGAAAAGAAAAAGAAAGGAGAACGAGTACTGAAAGAATAGCAATCCCATAATCAATTACGAAATTCATTCATCAATATACATATCACATTGTTACAGTAAGTTTAAACTTCCACGTACCGTTGACCGTTTGAGGTGGAAATTAGGACCTAACATATAACATATAACATCAATACCAAAAAATCTAGTAGATTTAGAAAACATTGAACATAGATGAAGATGGAGAAAAGAGTAGAACCTCATTTGTCGAATGATAAAAATGCGGGTGATCAAGAAGAAGATTGGTTTCAAGCTCATTCTAGTGAGTTGACTTGAACCTAACTGACTTGCTCCCATATCATCTCGAATTTACCAAATTTGATCTCGACCTGGACTTATACTTCTCCTAACTTTAGCTCAAGTATTTCTAATATTCGGTTCGATCCTATTCATGATCACCCTTCTATGTCTCTACTGCCTCACAAGGAAACAGGGCCAAAAGGTTTTACCCAGCTGTATACAACGACGTAAGAAAATGAAAGTTCGTTCAAATAGGAATAGGAATAGTCATAGACCTATATCGAATGCTTCTTCGATCAATGGTTTGTTATCCCTCGATAGAAGTAGATCAAGAGATCTAAATAATCCAAATCATGCGATAGTTGGTGGATTGAGGATGGACCACGAAGATGGACAAGGGAAGGGAAGAATGAGGATGTGGCAGAATTCTGGTAAAGAGGATAAGAGATTATGGAGGAAGACTGCTTATTTGAGTGATTTGAAGCATGCTACTGAAGAGAATTCCAGGAATTATCAGAGGACACGTGGAAAAGGTGATTTCGATGAGGGATTTCCAGATGGGTTTGAACGAGTTACTAGAGATACATTCTACGTGCCACAGCCGATTGATGGACACGGAGGACACAAGAGAAATACCACTACATCAAGTTTCGCTCATCCACCTACATCTTCTTTCTACGATCATTCTGAATCACCTTCACCTTATTCAGTCTACGATGCGAATGGATTGGTTCGTCCTATATCAAATTATATACCTTATAATCCCATACCGACTTCAACAGACAGTCTGAATACACAATTACGGTATCCTCCATCCGTGAGAAGGCCTATAACAGATTATAGGAGATCGTTCGTTTCTCACATGACAATTGATCCAGGTTATCTCGAAGATCTTAAAGCTGGATCTCATGGTAGGAAGTCTGGATCGTATTACCCCAAATCACCTGCTTCGACTTATATACCTCCGAGAGAATCGGTGTATTCGTGGAGATCGTATCCACAAGAGGAGAGCAATTACGAGAGGGATCAGTATGTTCAGCCTGGTCAGTATGATCATATCGAAAATCAGCATGATTCTCATTCTCATTCTCAATATCAGCCTCAAGACCAGAATTATCATCAGTATGATCGAAACCAAGGAAACCATAATGAGCAAATTCAATCCCTTAACCCGAATCACGATGAGGCCAATTCATACCTCAACCCCAGTCCGATAGAGTACGAGCACGAGCGCGAGTACACTCCTAAACCGTCAATCGACCAATCAATAGTCAACGACTACACAGCTTATACGCAACCACAACCACTGCCACTGCCTCATTCCTCTCATTCCCCTCCACACCTGGAAAATTCCCTGGGCGATACGACCCCGTCAGCTAGACGACGGCATGAGAGAACACCGTCAATGGGATCCATCAAATTCCCTGAACCTGAACCTTCCCCTGCTTTTGCACCGGCGGCTGCTCCAATGGGAGATGGTATGATATCACCTTATACTAGATCATCTACTTATTCATTCCCTGCTCCACCCACAGGAGAAGGTCAATTCGAATTACGATTATCCAGCCAGCCTCAAGCCCCTTCTCAAGGGACATTCGATACCTATGATCATGATTATCAAAATCAACATCGACTCGAAGATGAATACCCTCGTGGTAACCCTCAAGGGGAAGAAGAAGAGGGAGATCCATACTCACCTTCAAGAACAGAGGTAAATACTAAATTGAATTCTGCGAGTTATTATTCACCTTCCCTCATATCTAAACATTCTCAAATGTCGACAGTCCCCGGACATGGATATGGACAATCTAAATTGGGTAATTCGATCTCAAGAGGATTTGATGATTCCGATGGTATAGGTGTGGGTGTGGGTACAACACCAATCAAAGAGAAGAGGAATAGTAGTGGACCGAGTTTGGCAAAGAGTGGTAATCCCAATCCTAGTCCCAATTTCCCTCCTCCTCCGAATCTAAGTATAGATACTACCTCTTCTACCCTCAGCTCGGATCCTAAAGATCATACCACTACCAGTAGCAGTAGTGGTGATAGATCTACTATATCGACCATGTCAAAGAAGATTCAACGTATCAAACCTCCTTCCCTCCTAAAATCGACATTACCTCCCAAATCACCCAAATCACCTAGTCCGTTGAGGTATTCTTCGACATTTGATATGGATGATATGCCAATTTGGATGAGGGGTGATGTGAATGAAGCTGGTGAGGAGCCAGTACCGAAGAGTGAGCTGTAGATGTAAGGCTGTTTTGTAGGCGGGAAGACAGATATGGTAAAAGATATGGTATTGTGTTAGAAATACCTCCTATATGATAATATCGGGTCGATTGATGCTGCTCGACTATGGATTATGTACCTTGCTGAGAGTAATCACAAGGTAGGTGAACCAAGTCCACTTCTCTTTCATCCCACTGAAATCCTCCCCTATTGTTTCGTGTTCGGTACTTGTCGTAAAAGTATGTGAAGATCCAGATTATCATTCTGTTGATGGATTGTGATTTGGGAAGCGGGTTGATGGGATGTCAATCGTTTGGGAGATGGGAATGAGGAATGATGAAGGTATATGTTACCCGTGGGTAGATGACCTTTCGATGTATCTGAAAATATCTTCTTCATGTTCGTGGAATCGAGATGCGAGATGAAATTGATTTTATGATATGGCTGATCGACGTCGTCATGTTTATCCCAAGATCCGCTTCTAGTAAGAAAATACCCTCGTTGAAAGATCTTAGACTGCAAGTGATCGGCTAATGACGGTTGGTTACGTTATGATGTTTATCCGGAACACCGTGCGATCGACACGTGTACGAGTATCGCATGTTGTACTTGGGAGTGACCATTCCGCGTGTGTTTTGATTCAGTCATCTTGTTGTGGACTTGCATATCCTTCATGGTGCTGTAGATGTGAATGATAACGATAATCACAACGACAACGACACTAAGAAGCACACAGCCATGTACTGGAATAGCTGAATGCTCGACATCCAAAGGACCCTCTCACGCGACTCGTCGTCATGTTCAAGACGCTAAGACGGTGCACTGACCCACTCCGATGGTAACAAAGGAAACCTAGCAAGCAAGTAGTGCTGACACCGAAGAACACACGTCAACCATCAATCAGGGGCACACACGCACACAACACACGCCACACTGACCTGACAGTGCATACCTGTATCTGTTGTATCTCAACAACAATAAAACATCCTCTTCATTTCTCATATACTTATTCTCACAGCGTGTACTTACTCACTGCTAGTCAGAGGGACGATCTTATTGTCTTTCTGACACATCGATATCTCATCCATATCACAACAGAAGCAAATACTCACCCTCAGTATCTCATATATACTTCAACATCCAATTCATCAACATCCCATCAATTATCGCATCGCCACCCAATTTCATATCGAAACATATCAAATTAGCTCTTATCAACTCAACTTAACCAAGCTAAAGACTAATTCGCCATATCATCGTTATACCCATACATTCCACCATACTACTACCCCTTATTCACCGGTCCATCACCTTGGCAATCCCCTTTTTTCTACTTCCTACGAGCGTTAGCCCAAGCGACAAGGATGCAGTACTACAACCAAACGCCTAATCCCATGATGGGTGGAGGAGGGATGGGTGGAATGGGAATGATGGATCCGAGAATGCAACAGCAATTGCAAATGCAAGGGATGAACCCTATGAATGGTATGAACGGAATGGGAGGGATGCAACCGGGTATGGGAGGGATGATGAATGGGATGGGGATGGGGATGAATGGGATGGGTAATTATGGTCAGGCATGGAGACAGCTTGTAGGTGATCCCCTTGACCACTACTGGAGTGGCGATTCAAGCTGATATGATATTTGTGTTGATAAACAGGGATACGATTATACCTTACCGACCTTGGGATATAAACCCGAAGCTACCTGGGGAGCATGGGATTTGGTGAGTGATGAATCAATCTTTGAAAAAATACATATACTGATAGCATACCTATCTCACAATAATCTTCACCACATACTCATCGTCCGATTTCAATACATCACCAGGCAAATGCGCAATATAACGGAGGAAGACTTGAAAGATCTTTTTTCGACAATATCGTACGTCTTTTAAGAGAATATCAATACCTCAAACATAAAGATAAGTATCAACGTGAACGTGAAGGCTTACAAGATCCCAACTCTCCTTTGACATCTCCATTATCTCCAAACTTCTTGTCAAAACAGATTTCAAGCTTGACGAACTTTTTTGCGAATCGACATTTGTCTGAGGAAGCTGCTCGAGATGCTCATCGAAGAGTGTATTATCAAGCTGAAGGTGCTGATGCTGGTAATAAGACTTTGGGTGGGGCTGCGGCTTATCAAGCTTACTTGTGAGTGATCAGCTGTTTAATCGAAGGCGAAGACAAGGAATGAGCTGATAAAAGACCTTTTATTGTAATAGAATCTGGGATCGAGATCATTATTCTGCTTATCATGCCAATCCAACTCAGGAAAACAGAGAAAGACTTGTCGGTCTAGCTGTAGCTGAATGTGAGCGAGATTCCATTCCTTCATTTATGGCAACCTTGTTCTCGTCTTATACTCACACGACCCTTGTTGTGATGAACCAGTGTTCAGTTTATGGGATCGAGTTCAACCTAGATCATCAAGAGCAAATACCGAAGATGCCGCTCAGTACGCTGCTGCCACTGCCAAGTATCTGTTCGACAGGGTAAGCTGCGTCTCCCATCAAGTCTCCACGGATTCACTGACAGTATATCATTATAGCACTATGATCTTCCTCACTCTCACTCCCACCGACGACCTGGATCTCGATACTCCGGCTATGGGGCTGATAACGATAGTGATTCGGATGATGATAGGCGAATGAGGAGAAGGAGTCTATACAATCGTGAGTGTCCCACTCAGCCAGCTCGGATATCAGGACTAACGATGATGCACCAGAACAACCTTATGGCATGGGAGGAATGCAAAATTCTATGATGAATCAAATGCCAATGCAAGGAGGTATGATGCCAGGAGGTGGCGGGGGCATGATGGGACCTCAATCGATGGGTATGGCAGGTATGGGCATGGCCCAACCTGGTATGGGAGCTTTGGGAATGCCAGGAGCAATGGGAGGTGGAGGAATGATGAATAACGCAATGATGATGAATCAGATGGGAATGAACGGTATGGGAGGTATGGGTATGGGTATGGGTATGGGTATGGGTATGGGAGGAATGCAGCCTGGGATGATGAATGGCGGGATGATGGGTGGTGGACCATTGGGAGGTATACCCGGGAACCATGGGCAATTGGGTGAGGCGCAAGCTGGACCGGTGAGTTTATGAATGATCTCCTTCTCGGCTTGACCATCCTATACAGATCTCGTTAAAGTGATCAAACTTGGTCACCAGAATGGATCATCGTGCCGAGGAGAAGTGGCTGAGGAAAAGATAATTGGATTCATATCGTCCTTCAAGATGAACGGTCCGATTGCTGACTCAACCTTCCGGTTCTCCTCTAACAGGGCATGCACCCTTACACCTATGGAGGCCAGTCAGGCGTAGCCTATGGAAACACCCCTATAGATCAGATGGGTAATCCAACCTTCCCTGGAGGACCTGGACGAAGCTGGTACGGTTATGGCCAACCTAGATATTTTTAGATGAATTCAGTAACTTGTCAGTCACGCCGGAAGTAAGAGAAATTGCAAGAGATCCCAACACACAGCTACATCAGATAAAACAGAACAATGACGAGGTGAATCAGGAAGGTAACGGAAGAAACAGAACAAAGAGGAAGAAGAGTGTAACTTTCAAGAAAGATGATGAGTTGATCGAAATTATTGGACGATCTAGATCTTGGAAGAATCAATGATTAGACTAGAGTATCATGTGGATTAGGATTAGTATCATATTTCATATCTTGTGATTTGCTAGAACTTCTATCTGATGTATATGCAGAATTAGGTAACTTATCTGACCGTCACATCGAGCTGAGAGGAATGTTCAACTTTTCATTCAGGTTATGTTGGGCAAAAAGCTCTCAGCTGTAATGCTGGCTGAGCTTGTGTACGATCACATTCATACGTCTTACAGGAGTGAATCCCACAAGAACAGAGCTCGTTATGACGATTTGCTTCTCCTTCCACGATAATTGGAAGACTAATACGTAGTCTTGTAGAAACCGTGTGGGAAACTTCGACCGAATGGATTGGTTTTCCCGACTATAAGAGGGAATCAGAGTATGCAATCAGCAGTTTGTCTCTAAGACCACTATGTCCTCCTCTGTCTCCTCTCCTCTCCTCATAGTGTTTCTCCACAGTCAAGTATAGTATATCTCCAACTTCAAGTATGTTCTTCAGATATATCTCGAGAATACAGTACTCAACAAACAAGATCGAACAAGGATTCAAGTCGACTCACCGAATCCACCCAACTCTGGTCTGAGTGGCATAGGTCCATACTTAGGCCACCCATAATTGAACCTCATCCCCTGTCCACCCCCCTCCAACGTATATCCATAAACACCCGTACCTCTTCCTTCTTGGGCCGCAATTATAGCTGGTGGTAGACCCCATTCGGGGAATTCAGGTAAATTCCACGGTACGTGACCCCAGTACCCCGAGGAGGGACCTCCTGATTGGATTGAGAGATGGGGTCCATTGAGGTTCCCGTTGGGGAAGAAGGAGGCGCCGGGGTAGGTTGATAAGAGGGGATGGAGGGCAAAGGCCATCGTGGGCTATAAGACGGTGTTAATTGGAAAAGATGGCCTGGTGGGTGGATGTCAGTTTGAGTGAGGATAAATCTCGAACGTGGAGGAGGGCACGTACTCTGTTATGTAGCTGTAGGAGTTTTGTATATCAGTCAGAAGATCAAAGTCAGTATAGCTGTCAGAAATAGGATGTTAGATGGTACACTGGATATGTTAGTACTAGATTATTTCCCATAAGAATGGTGCTGATCACCTCGTCAACGAGTCTGGGGCAGTAGGACCCGAAAGAGGACAAAGGAGGACGGAAGGATAGCTGGACAGAACGACTTCTTTAACATGATTCAGCAAATCTATCACAGACTGTGGCTCTACCACCTTAATGTACGAATCTATTCCTTTCTTTGTATTCGGTCACACCAAGATAGCACAAAGCACAAAGGCATCAAGCATATCGAGACGATGTTTCGATTGCCAATTGTTGCTAACATAAGTGACTATACAAGATATAACACGCGTATTGAGCTCGCTAGATCTCTTGGACGTATGGATGCTATAGTTGATATGCTGCTGGTGCTGGTGCTACTGCATCAACTGTAACAAAGAGGCCATCTGTAACATGATTTGGGCTCCGAATGAGTCATTTCACCCTGAATATGTCGTCATACAGTACAAACACCCTCCACATTCCATTTCCACCCGCCTCACTCGCTTTGTTCTTCTTCCTCGCTCTGTCTGAGAGAAAGGAACCACTAACACAGTGAAACGTGAAACGTGGAGCATGAGCATCAACACCGCTTGTACCGAGTGTTCTGGAATTGACTGCTCGCACTAAATTTGATCTCGTACTGCTCACCTGACGCATTCTTCGCTACCAGCACTCCTCGTTCCTATAAATCACTCCGGGTCACGTCATGATGATCATTATCTCATCTGACGTTATATGACTCATCTGTACCATACCATTCAGCTTGGCAGGACTCATGGTACAGCATGAGACATGGCAGGTATATAACCTCAATAGGTCTGGAAGGAATGGAGGTATCGTTTCGATCAATCCAAAGACAAAAGATAATTTCAAGTTGAATCAACAATTACGACCGACAATTCATAATGGCAAGCTCACACAACCAAGGACAAGTACACGGACACGGTCAATACGATGAGTAAGTCGCATTTCATTCTCAGTATTGTCTTTTGAGCAGTTTAAGCTGACTTCGTTATTGTACGATCGTTTTAGGACCGCTGCTAAGCCCTCTATCGGACAGAAGATTGGAGGTGGTCTTGAAGAACTTGGTGAGTCGATCGCTAGACAACTACCATTCTAACAATTTATCTATATCATTCATTCCTTGTACCAACCACCTCCTCTAATTACACAGCTATCGTTTGGAGATCACTGCTAACGCGTTATCGATTGACACGTAGTCGGGAAAGCAACTCACAACCCCGGTAAAGTAGCCGAAGGAGAAGCTAAGAAACATGGATATGCCGGTCCACCAGGAGGTGCTCAAGGTTATAACGAGACTCTACACAAAGGTGAAAATCCAGGCGGTTTAGCTGGTGAACATTCAATCAACCCTTCCGCACACGGTAATCACGGTCAACACGAACCAAGTCGACATGAAGGGTTCAACTCCAACTCTCAGTCTCACTCTGGTCCAGGTGCTCACCACCAAGGTGGTGTAGGAAATCAATCGCCCTTCCCTCCTGGAAAAGGCGAACCTGGATTCGGTGGACATCCCCAACAACAACAACAACAATTCCAACAAGGTCAACATTCCGGATTAGGTGGAGGTGGATTCGAAGGTCAACATTCTGGATTAGGTGGAGGGTCCACTTCTAGAACTCATGAAGGTTTGGGAGGTGGACCAGCAGGTCATAATTCCGGATTACCCTTGGGTAGCAACGCTGACGGACCGGGTCATCATGGACATGGTGTAGGTGGAGTCGAACGTGGTTCAGGTATCGGTGGACAATCTGGAACTGGACAAGGTATTGGTGGTGGACATCACACTGGTACGGGCGTAGGTCAAGACAACGTTCAACCTCCTTTTGGTGGAAGTGATAGAAGATATTAGAATGTAGATACAATCAATCAATGTGATGAGACCAAGAGAAGAAAGAAGATGATTGTATCATATAGAAGTTGAAGCAAGTACTCTATGTAGCTATACAAACATTTAGTTATACAGACATTTCGAATCAAATGTATAGGAATGATCAACGAATGAACGTATGAATGAATGAATGAATGAATGAATGAATGAGATGAGTGCATGTCCCTACGACCTATGCTAAGCAGCTCTGCTTTGCTCAGTTCCGGAAATGCAGATGCAGCCTTGTGTCTTGCAGCACGAATATTTCATATTCAGCGATCAACAGTCGGATAATTCAGAGATCTCGCTGTATATCTGATCGCTGCTGCGCAGCACAACCACCCTGAGGGATGAAGTCATGACCAATAATCAACAACCAATGCTGCGAAACAACTTCATCATTTGCAAGTATCACTGCGAGTGCAATACTGTACCGTGATGTGTCTTTTATGTATGTACAGTACAGTAGTGTTGCATAATTTGCAGTACAAGTATTGAGGTGCAATATTTCTACTTTCTTGTCTCTGCACTGCACTGCTTACTGCCATTCTCCATTCTCGAGCGACTCATCATGCATGATGAATGCATCTCAAATGATTTTCAGCACAAGCTGCTGCGGACTTTGCACCTAATTGCCATTGGATACTTTACTTGAGGTGCTCCGCTCATCTCATCTCATGTCGACTGCGAGTTATGCTAAAATTGCGTCATGATGATGATTTACATCCAGTGACTCAGTGCTAGTACCGCACTTGTACTGCAGTACTTCCAATACAAAGTCAAGTAAGCTTGCAGGATCCTCACGTATATATAAGTGAATGAAGATCGCACCATATCTCGTACATCGATAGATCTTTTGCGAAACATACAAACACACAATAAAGTAATTCACACCATATACAACTACATTAATTAAAAAACGACATAAAGTAATATCGAATATGGGATTACTAGGACATCATCATGGACATGGTGGTCCAGAGTAAGTACTCCGTCTTATGAAAGGGAAATTCACAAGTTGACGTTTGACGGTACAAACTACCTCTTGTTCTTGTGATCATTTCAATAGACCACCTCATAAACCATCTCTCGGTGAGAAGATCTTAGGACATGGTAAGTCTATCCTTTCCTCCATCGGACATCTGTCTATGTCCTATGTTCCATGTTCTATGTTCTATGTCCCCTTCATGCAGACACATATTGATCCTAATATACTGATATTTATAGTTCTAGGAAACAACCATAACGGTGGTCCACAAGGTGGTCCAGGCGGTCCAGGTGGCGGGTACGGTGGGCAAGGAGGCTTCAATGGTCAGGGAGGACCAGGAGGTTATCAAGGTGGTGGTGGACCAGGCTTCGGTGGTCCAGGTCAAGGACAAGGACAAGGCTACGGTGGTGGCGGTGGTGGTGGACCTGGAGGCTTTGGTGGACCCGGTGGACAAGGCGGTTTCGGTGGTGGTGGACCTGGTGGATATGGCGGTGGCGGACCGGGTGGACAAGGTGGACCGGGCGGTGGTCCAGGAGGACAAGGTGGCTTTGGAGGTGGACCAGGTGGTCATGGAGGTCATCACGGTGGTGGGCCAGGTGGACAAGGTGGTTTCGGAGGTGGTCCAGGTGGGTTTGGAGGTGGACCTGGACAAGGGGGACCAGGTGGTGGTGGCTTTGGGGGTGGTGGACCTGGTGGACCCGGAGGACCAGGTGGAAGATATTAGATTAAATGATAGTAATTTTGTATTCACTCGATTGTAGATATGTAAGAAGGAAATGAATCAAGGATTATAGTACGATATAAAGTCGGCTCTGTAAGGCATTGGACACAAAGATGTGAAGTCGAATTAGTTAGTCGCTGGTCAAACAAATTCATTTATGTCATGTCAGGTATTGCGGCTATACGACACGACTACACAAGTACATCTTGGGATACGAGATACAACAACAGAACGTACAAATATACTACCTGTATCATCTATAATCTATCGCCTTGAGTAAATGAGAAGTATTACGGATCTAATCTCTCGATTCCTGTTTTAGCTACACATTCTTGTACCATCAACCGGATCTAGACGAAATGAAATCGAGTTAGCGTTGATTGACATCTATAATACCTATTTTGAATGATCTTCAGCTCAGCTACTATTCAACTCACATCTATCACACCTGTCTCAACTGCTTTCACATTCAATAACGGTTCGTGCTTTTCTGTACAGTTATCTAGGTCTTGTGAAGATGGTGGATGTAAGGTATCGTTTGCCAAGGCAGGTATCCATGGTGGGACGGACTACATATAGTGAAATTCATTGATCAGCTTGACCACATGAAGAAGAGCAAACGTTCGATTTGATAACTGAATGGTAGAACTATCGTAAAGGTTGATAGACGTACCCCATCTTCATTGTTGTTTGAGGAAGGTTCAAGCGAATCATTCGTCTCAATTATCACAGCGAAAGTGGTCTCGCCTGTAAGAATGAAGCACGAACACCTCAGCTGATGACTTTCTGAGACCGTTGATAGCCAAATCCATGGCAACTCTTTAACCCACCTTGGTTATCCAATAACTGTCCATCTAACGCATTTAGTTTTATCAAGAAACCACGTAGCATCAAACCCAGTTCTTCTGCGTTCGGTGCGTCTATCAACCTATATGGATGACAAACAATTTATCAGTGACCGGCGACATATCATAAACAGCTATATGGAACATGCAAGGTTGATTCAGTAGGAGTATTGACATACCCTACCTCACTTCCTCTGCCTTCTCTAAGCTTATCCAATTCCGCCAAATACCCCAAATCGAAGATCATCCTCTCCCTGGGTAATCCATCTTCCACTCCCTTAATCACTATCGTCATCCTTCTCAGCTTCCCACTATGTATCTCTGGAGCCAGGGAGGAAACGACATTGGTGATGTAAGATCGGACTTGAGGGTGTCGAGATTGATAGACTGGGACTTGGTGGGCTCGTCTACGTGAGAATGTCGATGGTGGATAGACGGAACGGAGATAGAGGATCGTATGGAGGGATATCTCCACTTCATCATACGAACAAGACGATAGGGACATTCATCAGCTCTATGCTTGGATCAATGGGGAAGATGTCACTTTACTCACAGAATGATATTATCGCATCTGCTATTTCTACATGACGAAGCGGGGAGAAGATGAGCTATGACCGCTTTGGAAGAGCATCAATAAGTTTGCTTACCTTTGTAGCTCAGTCCTGGCTGCTGAGCGGCAGTAGTAGTCATTTTATGTCTCTCTCGATCAGCATACAGTGGAAGTCAACAGTCATCCTAGTGTAAGATGCTATCGACATGAATTCTTCTTCTTCCCCTCACTTCATCGCGTTGACGTCAATTGGGTGCCACGTGGTGAGCTGCTTCTCTAAGTCACGTGACTCAAGCTCTATATCTCCGTGGAATGTGATCGAGTGCTTGGACCCTGAGATAAGCTGTCCTGCAAATCTGAAACTGTAAATCCAAAATCAACTCTCCAGATCTAAAATACCTTCTTTTCGCTCAGTAGCAGCCGAACGCTGATAGTTGTGCTCACTTATCCTGACATCGAGACTGTAGTGAGCAGTTCAGCCTCCTCATCTTGGTTGGTTCACTCCGCAATGACAGCTTGGAGCTCCATGCACCCCTTCCCGGCAGTTCCGGTGTTGGGTCAGAAGGTCCTCGGAAGAAGTCGGAAAATGTCAGGAACGATGTTTGATGATATTTTCGAATCTTGAGATTAGATTCGAAAATCATCCACAAATCAAACTCGACTCGGTCAAATGCGATGATGAGCTTGAGCTTCTAACAGAATCTTTGGTGTGGGGTAGAGGAATGAGATGTTTTGAGTCGTGATGAACTTTTCATTGGGGCTGGTAGGCAGAGCCGATCAGTGCGTTGATCACTAACTACAATACTGTGCGAATCTCGTGACTTTGAGTGTGCAGATCATTCTGTTCAGTCTGGGTCCACTCATCAACCATTTGTCATTCCCCTTCCCCTCCTTCTCTTCTTCGTCTCACGGTCAATTCCCCGCTATATCCGGTCAATCCGATAATCTAAACTTTACCCCAAGGTTTATCTCTACTGTACTCGTACTTCAGTGTCGTGTGACGCCTTTTTTACCCCACATCGTATTCTCATATTCTCATATCTCGACGTTAATTTCGAATTTTGGAAAAAGTTCGAAATCACAATCACAATCGCAATCTCAATCACCTTTACTTTCAATCTTATTCGCTGTTTTTGACATCATTCCGAGTTCCCGCTTTCACTCTTTTGTCTTTCTCCTTCTTATATATATAGCTCATAAGAAGAAGTATGAGCTCCTCTTTCTCTGCTTCTTGTTCGACTTCTTTCAAATCCTTATCTTCTTCGTCTAGTAAAAGCAAAATATATTCATACACATCCCTATCGTTAGATAACACTTTCATCCCCCGCTCTTTGATATCATCTTCGTTATCATCCCCAAAACTTACTCGTACTCGTAATAGTACAATCCTTTCATCCTCCTTATCTCCTCATCAACATACATATAGACGTAATTACTCTTACTCTTGTAATTCACGACCTAAACTCACTCACCACAAGATGACATCCTACATTACCAAAACATTATCATCACTCGCTACCAATGGTACACTCACACCGCCTCTTACACCTAACGAGAACGACGCCAAGTCAAGTGAGCTCTCCCCTCTGCTCACACCTAAAATAGAGCTAAGCTAATATGACATGTGTCATATCGGTCTTGTAGTCTCACGATCATCGTCTCCTCACCCTTTGATCTCTCCTGAACAGAACCTCCTCAGACTCAAAGCTCACTTACAGAACCTTCCCACCGATTTACTCAAACATGTTCATCTGTCGAAGATCAGAAGAGAAGATCCTTCGTTGTACTTCTCAGCTATTAGAGATGATTTGACTGGTCTGTGAGTGCTATTTGTCTCCTCGTCATCCAATACTTACAGTCCCTATGTACCTCTCTTGTCTTTGGTCTACTCTGAAATACCATATATTACCATATACTGATATGATTGTCGATATGTTAGCGCACCAATTGTGTACACTCCGACAGTTGGCGAAGCATGTCAAAAGTATTCTCATATCTACCAAGGTCCAGAGGGTCTTTATCTCTCCATAGACGACAAGGTGAGCTTCACTGTACACGAATGATGTACCCGAGTTATCTCAAGCTGACAACATATACTTCTTTTTATGGGTAGGACCGAGTTCCCGAAATCCTCGCTGAATATGCATCCAACCTCTCTACCACACCCCAGATCCTCGTCGTCACTGATGGGTCGAGGATTCTCGGTCTGGGTGACTTGGGGATAGGAGGTATGGGTATCTCAGTTGGGAAATTGAACCTTTACGTTGCTGGTGGTGGTGTCAACCCTCATGGTTGTTTACCCGTCGTTCTTGAGTAAGTCAAATTAACCTATAAAACATATCACGTAAAGGGCACGTATAGCTAATCGATGGTGAACTGGATTGTAGTATGGGAACCAACACTGAATCTATAAGGAACGATCCTTTATATATCGGTCTAAGAAGACCAAGAGCTTCTCTCGAAGAGGTACTTCAATTCAGCTTCCATACAGGATCTTTGAGCGAAATGATAGCTGATCGTTTAACTTACTATATATAGGCTACCGAGTTCATGGATCTCTTCATGGCTGCAGCTTCAGCCGCTTTCCCGAATGCTGTGATCCAGCATGAAGATTTCTACTCGGAAGCTGCCTTTGCATTCTTGGACAAGTACAAGAACCAATATAGAATGTTCAACGATGATATCGAAGGGTGAGCTGTCTCCCCTACCCTCGCCTTGAGATGAGGTAATATCGCCAGCTAACATTAGACTGATGCAGTACCGGTTCAGTCATCCTTGGTGGATTCATGGCTGCTGCCAAACAAGCTTCTGCAGCCTCTGGAAAGGCTCTGAAGGATCACAGGGTTGTTTTCTTAGGTGGTGGAAGTGCTGCTGTTGGGTGAGCTAAGATCTTAAGGGTCAGGAGATACAGCTGACATGGTTGGTTCTATTATCAGTGTCGCCAAAGAAATGATGAATTTCTTCAAGATGCAGGGATTGACCGAGGATGAAGCCAGAGAGAGATTTTGGTTAATCGATACCAAGGTGAGCTAGAGAAATATCCACCGTTCTAGTCCTAGCAGAAGCTCATCATAGATTGGTGAGTTTGTAGGGATTGATCACTTCCACCCGACCTGACGTCGTAGCTGGTAAACTCGCTTCTCACAAGAAATACTTTATCCGAAACGACACCGAAGGCAAGGAATACCCCTCCTTGGCCGATGTTGTAGAGTACGTCAAACCCACTGCTCTCGTCGGACTGTCAACCACCTTTGGAGCATTCGGTGAAGATGTGGTAAGACGAATGGCGGACCTCAACGAAGCTCCTATAATCTTCCCTTTATCCAACCCCACCTCGAAATGTGAATTATCATTCTCCGATGCGTTGAATTGGACAGACGGTAAAGTCCTTTTCGCCTCTGGATCGCCATATGCCCCCATCGAGAGAGACGGTTTATTGAGAGAACCAGGACAAGGAAATAATTTTTTGGTCTTCCCTGGTATTGGTTTCGGTGCTTTACAAGCTGGCGCGAAGAGAGTTACAGAGGGTATGATCACTGCTTCTGCTATTGCCCTTTCGGAAGCTTTGAATGAAGAAGAGAAGAAAGCTGGTTTGCTTTACCCTAGATTAGATAGAATTAGAGAAGTGTCTGCGAGAGTCGCTGCTGGAGTAGTGAGGAAGGCTCAGGAGGAAGGGGTGGATACTAATGAGAAATTGAGAGGTTTAGGTGAGTTTACTATATTTCGTCTGGAATCCGATATGAGGCGATAAGATAGCTGATGAGTAAATGAACAAATAGATGACCAAGCTTTGATCAAGGAGATGAACGACGCTCAATGGTGGCCTTAGTCTTCAGTCAATACGGTCATTTCTCGCTTGACCTTTAAAACAGATGAATGAATGATCCAACATAATTTTTGTCTTTCTTTATTCGCGTCCTTCTTAGTTGTTCATAAGGACTCTTCCCATTCAACCATAATACGTCAACCTTCCTTCTTTTTTGGTGATATTCCTGATATATTAGGAAAGACAGAGAACACGATAAATTTGTACATATAGTGAGAATCAGTAAACAAGTACAGTAGTATGCATTTTCTGTCAGATCATGAATCTGTACTTGTCTTGGTCACATGTGATGAAATATGCATGATACTTGAAATGAGTTGCGTATGATAAAAAGTATGATCGATGATTGGTATACTTCACAGTTTACAGTATATGGTATCTAAGGGTATGAGGCGACTGTTTGGGTATTGAATAAGGTATATCATAGAATAGAAGGTGTATCGCAGGAATACTGTAGTCGAATGAGTCGATCTATAAAGCCACGGCAGTTAGGACCGCTCCAAAAGCTAATACGATGAGTTTATCGTTCACACCGAGGATATATCCTGCACTATCACTGTTGTTGTTGTTGTTGTTGAGGGGGACTTGTGAGACTGAGGAGGTAGCTGAAGGTAAGGGGGTAGGTGTAGGTGAAACATGGGATGAACCGGTGACGCTGGTGTAGGTAATAGACAGTATCCTAGTAAGCTACTTACTAATCACAGTACAATACAGTAGAGTACATTATACCTCAAACAGCATGAGATGAGTTGATTCGCTCAAACAGTAATAGGAATCGACGATGATAGGATGTTGTGATGGAACGGTAAGAAAGTACTTCACTTACCTTGCACCGACAGCACTGACTTTACTTCCAACCTCGGCCGTCACACTACTAGCCCAACTCTCTATCTTAGTTATAGGAATTTGATCAACGGCCGAATCGAGCTTTGAAGTGATTTCACCGAATATAGATGTATGTTCCGTAAATTCTTCTGCGACTTTACTAGTTACTACTCCGAATAAACTGGTCGCATCGGTTACTCCTTGTCTTGCAGCAGAAGTCACATCGTTGATTATACCGTCTAGACCAGAGGTGGCATCGCCCAAAAGGTCGGTTGCGCCTGCTATGCCCGAGTCGATCAGGTCGCCTATCAAATCGCCTGTGAAGGAAGTTGGTCAGTTTGGGTGGATTGGGTTTGAAAGAGTATGTATAAGACGAAAGGAATCGACAGGTGAAATGAAACCCACCTTGTCTCTTGGCTGGACGGGGTGTGGGAACGACACTAGCGTTCACAGAGAGGAGAGTAGCGAAGATTGGAAGTAAGGTGATGAAGTTGATGGATCTCATTTCGGTGATTGTTTATAAGTGTTAAGGTTGTGTTATGCAAATGTCAGCTATTGATTAGAAGAGCTACTATCGATAAAATGAGATGAGAAGAGATATTGAAGGTCTTTTATACCATTCTGATATTTAATCAATCTCATAATGTCATGTTAGTGCAAGTAAATGGTTGACATCCGGTCAGATGGCGATACGTCCATGCCGAATCAGCACAGACATACCAAAACATCTTACAGCGTTGTACCGTTATAATCCAGGGGTGACAAAGCGGTGATCTGAGTTAACCTGTGACCTGAGATGGACGTTATGTTTGACAAGCATACTTGAATAAAGACGACTATGCTTCGTGCGGTGCCTTTGCTATGATCGACTAATAGGAGTGCGGAGCGGTGCTGTGATATCGGTAAACTAAACGTCACAAGTAAGTACGCAACCAATCCAGCAAACATATTGATAGGTGATGTAGCCCTCATTGCGGGATATAATGTCTTTATGCATGTCCAACCGTTGCTCCGATCGATTACAAAGCTGCTGAGCTGTACCTAAGGCGGAGGAGAAATGCATACAGCTGAGAGAGGAAGGGGCGGTGCTACAGCATGTATTGGTCACCGATGTTCGAGCGTTGATAAGTCAGAGTGCCGCACAGAAATGATCGAATTTCATGGCTCGTATATGGATACGAGGGTTCCCTATGATATCTATGGTCGAGGTCTTTCGTACTGCTGAGGCTAGAGATCCAGTGTGATTATGCGTGTATCAATCTAGTTTGAGATATTTTTTGGTGAAAGAGACCAGGTCATCTAGAGATCGGGTGTTGCAACTTTGTCTAATCTCGGATTATCTTCGGATGGACCAGCAACTTCAAACATCAATTAACACGAATTCACGAGTACTGTATAGTACAGTACATTCTTTCATGTTTTCTTACCCACTACATCCCCACCTCTCTCCATAAGTATACCTACAATGTCCTCCCCCTCTACCTTACCCCTGGAAATATCCACCTCATCCCTCTCCACTTTCACCCCAACGCGTATCTTATCGGAAATCACCTCGACCGGATCTATCTATGTCTTGGGCACATTGCATGATCTACCTACGATCGTACATCTCCAGAAGACTGTATTGGGATCTGACAAAGTAGGAGAGAGCTTGAGGGGATTGGAGAGGTTGAATGTGTTTTTGGAGAATCAGCCGGTGGGTTATTGATTTATGGTCTTGATATCTTACTGTAATGTTCAGTACAACCGGACTCGAGGTTTTAACAAATCGATACATCATAAAGCTATCTATCAGTCCGAGGGACAAGCAGCCCATGCTTAGACCTCATATCCAAGCTGGACTAGCTGAGCTGACTGAATTGTCATTACTGATAGTACTTCTCAACCCACGCCTGGCTTCGTCCCACACCAGATCGATCCCCAGATCTTCAGATAAAGATCATATGCCCCGCGACCGAAACGCACATCAATAAGTATTCAGAGCAAGAGAGGTATATGGTGCATGAGACTCCGGAGATATACGAAAAAGTGGTGTTGGAGTATATAAATGGGTTTGATGAGAGTAGATTGGGATGGTGAGTTTGATGCGTAAACATCATCCCTCCTTGGTGGACGTTTCCACAGATACGAATGAGATATGAAAAGATATTGTATTCTGTCCCAAAGTCAAGTCGTCCCCAACTTTGAAAAAGAGATTGAATGGAAGCTGATCACTGCATCTTCTTTCTAGGGTCTACGCCATCCTCGACGGAAAGAAAGAAGCTGAAAGGATACTCTATCGGAAACAAGGTGAAGATGGATTCGTAATCCTACCGGATCTGAAATGGGATCAAACGTCGATGAACGCTTTGGTAAGTCTTGTTATCCCAGAATACCTCTTTGAGACTGATAACTTCTTGCTTTATCTCTTGAATCTGGTTATGCCTCAGGAAGCGATGTGAACTGACAGAAGTGTACTGCTAGTACCTCACCGTCCTCGTTCAGACTCGATCTATCAAATCACTCCGAGATCTCACACCTTCACATGTTCCTTTACTGAACAATATCAAGGAAGCTGTATCCCAAACTGTCAAAGAGAAGTATGGAGTGGGTTCGAACAAATTGAGATTGTTCGTTCATTATCAACCTTCTTATTGTAAGTTGCACCATACTACTCTCTCGCTCTTGATACATTGCTTTTCATCATTGCACTATCTCAAAATGATCATCTTGGTTGGTTCTGCTCTTGACGGTATTTGCTGATTGATATGTTCACTTGCTAGATCACTTCCATGTGCATGTCGTTCATATAGACGCTGAACCCACCAATGGAATGGCAGTAGGACAAGCGCACATGTTAGATGACTTGATCACTCTGGTGAGTAGCTTTTGCTCTACTTACGTCCCACCAATCAATGAATGAAGACACCTGGAATACTGATTGTTTCATGTCGAATATAGCTGCAACTCTCATCATCTGCAGGACCTTCGATCCTCGCTCAAAAGACATACACATACCCACTCGGAGTGGAACATGGTCTGTTTAGCGGAATGAAAGATGCTGGAGCGATTACTTTTGATTAGAACCATGGAAGATAGAGGGAGAACGGCAAGGGGAGCGACGAGATGTCGACACGATATGGGTTTTATCGAACCGGATACTCAATATCTAGACTACACAGCTATACATACAGATCAGTATAATCTTATATCACAATGCCTGGGGCATGCTATAATAGCTGGATTATAAAGAAAGACTAGGCTAGTCATAGAAGCTAGAGTATTTATATCCACACTGGATAGATTATATATAGAAAGCATATTAAGTTTATGAATGGCTTATGGCAACGACCTATACGCTCATTCGCAGAAGACATAAAGACGATCTCTTTCTTTTGTTCCATATGGGTTGACCGATCTCTGCTATTATAGAGATATGACCAAGAGAATTCGTTCTCATATAGGACGTAGGTCGGGACCGTGTATCCTATGGAGAGATGCTTGTTGAAGATCTTTCCATCTCGACTCGAACGGACCTCTAAGATTTCAAACCTTCTCTTCTCTCTCACTTCCGTTCCTACCTTTTCCAGCGATACACACCACTCACACCTGATCTTTCCTCTTATTCTTCGAAGTATAAAAATCCCCTAACCTATTAGTTGACCAGTCCAATAAGTCTTTCCCAGTCCTTTCTCTAGCTTTTTCCTCCACTGTTCCATCCCCCGGCTGTCGTATCTTATCCGATTGATCTAAACTTTCCTGCGATATCGTTACTTCCCCAAATACACCTTGATTCAACAGCTCCGCCCTCTCTGCCACCGATTGAGGTAGCTCAACTTGCTTGACTTCGTCCATCAGTGAGATCAATTCTGATAATTCATCGATTAACTCTATTTCATCAGTTGAGTCGGGCTGAGGAGGGTTGAGAGCGGATAGGCGGTGGAGACGATGCAAGGTCTCGCGGGATATACGTGTTGATGAGGACTCAGATCGAATACGAGATGAGGTGGATAGTGAACGACGTGATGGGAGTGAGGTGGATGGGTGTTGGTATTGGTGTTGAAAGATGGTACGGAGGATGAATAGTCTGGAAACGGATGATAGACGTGACATGGCAGTGCAATTCGTGTATGGTTATTCTAAATTCCTGATTCGTTCTGTTATATGTGTAGTAACTTGACCATTGGATATGCTCAGAGATGTAAATTGTGATGATAGGGTCTCAGAAAGATGAAATATGGAAAGGAAGGAAGGAGAAAGAAGTGATGAAGTAAATCGAAATTACGAAACCATCGAAATTCAAACGTAACTCTACCATACTTCTCCTTCTTCTTGTTCACAATCCGTAAAATCAATACCACTGCATCATCATTGCTGTATCTTACTGTGCAAAACAGTTCATCAGCTCCCACCTATACATATACATATACATATACATATACATATATTTTGATTGTACGAAAGCAGAAGATTCCAAAGATGGAGTACGCTCAACCTTCCAGTGAAAGTGGACCATCCAATTCCAGTTCCAATCCTTTGTATACCGTATTGAGGATCAAGAGGAAAGCGACAGAAGCTCCATTATCATCTCTAGGTGAGCATACTTGTTTTCCCTCCTCGACCGTACCTCTCTGAGTCAACTGTGACTCTGGCTCATACTCACACACACTCATCTCCTGATGACCATCACGCAACTCACTAACATCCATCCTTCGCTCACCTAGTCATCCAAGACATCGAACCTCGTATTCGAGCTAAACGTCGCAGGGATGTATCTGGTAGATCAAGAGGTGTCTTTCGACTGGCTGAGACTGTACCGGACACTTGGCTAGGTGCAGGTGAGGAAGGAGAGGTATTGAAGGTGAGTTAGAGCCTCGACATCATTGTCTGTCAACGAGATATTAGATGAGACGTGACGAAGTTGGAGAAAGAGATTGTGAGACTTTTAGCTGATGATGATACTTGATATTTGATATGTGATGGTAGACAAGAATACAAGGCCTCATTTCATCATCATCTTCTCAACCTGATTCACCCGTCTCACTCCCCAAATCACCGCTCGCTCCTCAACATATCGATACACCGGCCCCCATAACGCAGCCTACCACTGTCTCATCCCCTTCAACGTCACCGTTGATACCATCTCATACCCAGAGTCAGAGTCAGAGTCAGAATCAGAGTCAAACCCAATATCGAGTTATACCACCTATTAGTCCAAGGACAAGAGCGATGTTGCCTCCTCGAATAATGACCACAGCCGAGTAAGCTACGCCGTACTCGAATGAAATCGGATTTGTAGCTGACTGTGCACTAACTCAATGACAGGACGGAAGGAAGAGGTCGTGATTCACCTTTAGTATTTGTTGATGCTCAAGCTGTACCTCCCTCGTCTTCTTCGGGTGGTGGACAGTCTAGGAATATGAGACCGGCTAATCAGGAGGAAGAAAAGGAGATGGCTAATTTCTTGCCCATGTTGGAAGAGTATCTGAAGTGTGAGTCATCATTTCTCCTCCCACTTACCTTACTTTTGTGCACGTGTCAGCTTGTTGGGGGACGAGAGACTGATACGATATATCTTGTTGTTTATAGTGGAAGAAGCTTCGAAAAGGCCTGAACCTTCACTATCTACACTTTCTCAAGAAGATGAATGGGTATATGACTTGTATTATAGGGATAATACTTCTGTACCGCTAGGCCTGGGTGTGGGCGATGGAGTTAGTATAGGCCAGCTGTGAGTTTACACTTTTATCTCATACATCGTCATCGACCTATAATCCTTAATGATCTATTCCATTTATCATCCAATATCTTCTTTTCCCACTTCATAAGAAACACAAGCTGATGGTATATACCACTTCACTTTGTAGACTCGGATTCGAAGATATTTCTCCTCCTTCGTCTATATCAGGCTCCGAACCAGAGGACGAAGCTGACGAAGATTCCAATGACGAGGATTACTATCGGAATGATTATCCGGAAGATGAAGATGCCGATGAAGATATGCAGGGTTTTAGGGGCGGTGGGGATGAGGATTATAGTGATGAGTGGAGTGGGAGCGAGGATGGGGAGGAGGAGGAGGATAGGGGTGAATGGGGGTATCGATGACTCGTCGTTGTTGGGTGTAGGGTCAGGAAGAGCAGTTGGTACGGTGCGATTAGGAGAAATGAATGAGATCTAGTCCTGCTCAAATTCCATGGCAGGATATCGAATGACATTGAAGAAGACCAAAGGCTAGAAAAAGTTTCAAGGCTTAGTAGAGCTGCGATGCGATGTACCATAGACCAATCTATCTCATCACTGTACTGTCATAACTTCACCCCCAACAAGCGATTGTTATGGACGATCATTTAGAAGTACTTCAAGGGTAACCTTTTCTTGTCTTCTCAAAGTCCTGCATAACGCTGAACCAGAAGGGTACCTCTACTGCCTCTGTTGACTGTAGCATACACAACCGTATTGAACGCCATAAAAAATGCATCAAATGTAACCTTAGACATCAGTATCCGAGAAAAACGCATACTATCTCAGCTTATCTCGTTTCATCCTTGTTGAATTATTCTAATACATTCAGCTTTCGTATCCACATTCCCCCTCCATCTGTCCCGCTCCGATCGGATCTGATAGCGATTCAATGATTACGACCACCACGACCACATCTTGAGCTTGTCTTGTGAAGACTGTATCCTACAATACTCATCCACAGTGCCAGTATTTCTACTCTTGAACGTGCTTCCTAGCAAGACTCTGCACTATAAAAAATGTACACTCGTCAAGTAGAATATCAAGCACGTTTATCCAATCCCTTATCTAACAATCCTCTCCTATAGAGAACGGAGGGGATTGGTCAGTGAGATCACTCTGATACTGCCTTGAAAGGATGTATGAGTGGTTGAAAGGATAGGGGCGGTTATGCTTTTGCCTTGAACCAGCTATACTGACATATACTGATATTCATATATATACGCTGACCAGAACAAGAAGACAGAAGGTACTTGTGTAGCCGAACCAAAGCATTCCAACTGGGTCATCGCAGTCTGTCTGTCTCAAGATCAATCACAAATTATAATACTATATAGTATGAGCAATTTACAAGATATAACTCACCTTCACGCTCAGGCTTTCCACATAGGTTTGATAGGAAGGAGTGAATCTGCTCCTGCTGTCTTGCCCACTTCCTCTGTCACGGGATTACAGCAGAGGACGAGAATAGATGGTGAGAAGAGTAGTCAGAATCAACATGGTAACAATCATTCGAATGAGTATCGCGATACTGCTTATTTTCACAATACTCTACTGAGGGTACAGGGGCGACTTCAAATCAGGCTTTCTACCGAGGAATCAAACTCTCAATCATAAAAATGGAGCTTGAGCGGTTGGTTATGATAAAGATACAACAGCTGACGGACCTGATATTCCTTGTGTTCTTTTAGCTCTAAGGCAAAAGCCCAGTATAGATGATATCAAACCTTCCTTGCCAAGATTTTTTAGTGCTTTTGCGACTGGTACTGGCAACAATTGGAGAGATAGTTATGAAGCTATAGGGCATTGAGTAAAATCAACGAAGCCTGTACTCATGCCTTGCTGCGTTGACAAAGAAGGATGAATGTGAGCAAGAGGATAAGGGATCTGAAATGTGCAGTACGATAAATTTGGATTATGATCATCATTTGGGGTGTGAAGACACTAGGAATTCCGATGAATCTGATTTATCTGATTTACCTGTACATTGAACAGTGTAGAATTTGGGAGAAGATCATGCCGAGCGTGACAATCTGAGGTTATCATCCTGTTAATAGTATATTTATGTATCATGTAGTGTACCATGTTTGGTCTATTGGGAATCAATCATGATCACATCAGCTCGCAACAGTCAGAACGACCACACACAAACTTCATAACACTAAATCAAATACGAATACATTCAGAAAACAACAAGATGCCTTTTATGTTTATTTCTTTTTATCATGGTCCTGAGTTATAAGCTATGGAAATCACAAGGTACGGATTATCATATCAAAACAAGTATATATATCAGTCACCAAGAAAGAGAAAGAAAGAGTAAACCTATATATTATATCAATATCAATACCAAAATTCATTATCCATTATTCTCCTGATAACTCAAATGAGCTTGTCTTATTTTATTTATTCCTTCAATCTCGATCTCGCTCTTGATTTAAGGCTGTTCTTTCTCGTTCTCGTGCTTGTTCTCGTTGAGAGAAGAATACACTTTGATTTTTATTCATCCTCATCCTCACCCAATTCCTTTCTTCTCTAAAGAACACCCACCACAAAGAAACGTTCTCCCTCTTGGCGATTTCTCGAAGTCTAGCCACGTTATGAGAAGGAGGTATGGAGTTGTCGTACTCTTCTTCGATTGGGCTGGGAATTCCACTGATGGAGGATGAAGGTGAACCATTTGGCGAGGTTAATGATGAACCACTAGGACAAGGTGAAAATGAGGTGGAATTTGATTCGACGATTGACCTTGATGATGTCAATGACTCCGAACGGGAATTGGAACTAGAATCGGATCCCACTCTTTGTCTTTGTCGTTGTTGATTAGGATTGATTGTATAGGTATGTCCCACAATATCATGTAGGTAGATGTCCTTTGTATGTTTAGATGATTGTTTTAAAGCATATCGCAATACCCCGAGAGAGACGAGTTGTATTGGAATGTATCGTGTGTTGTCGTACTGCCATATGAGATAGAAGAGTCGGAATTGGAGGATAGATACGGTTGTGAAGACAATGTAGAGTAGCATGTCGGTGAGGTCGACGAGCGATCGATATCTGAGAGAAAAAGCCTTTGTCAGCGAAAGAGCCTGATAGAAAAGGAACAGACAGTGTCGTAGAAGGGATGGAATGGGTTGTGTCAGAGGGAATTAGTACAGATCTAGACGTACCGTTGGTGTCTCCATCTCCAACTGTATTCGCTGAGTTTGACTTTATATATCCAGCTGATCCAGAGGAGAGATGCTATTTGAAAACAAGCGATTAAGACGAGTTTATCACTACGAGTAGGAATGGGAAAGATCGAGGTGTCAGCGAGGATATTTATCGAAGGTGAAGATGGTATCGTACTTACCTGAAATGATCAACAAGAGATATCAAGAGAGAATCAATGATATGTGCGGATGAAGGACAATGACAATTGCTAGATATCACATCAGCTCAGCTCATGTTCACAGAGTTAGAGACAGCGCGGATCATTCTGTGTGTGTGTGTACTGTATGTGTGTTGGTGTACTCACCTGATCATAATATAATTTGATTCAGTCATGTCTCCTCCGTTGAGTGATTGAGTTTTCTCTGTAGACATTATGAATGAGTTTGTATATACAATATATACACTTTTTGATATATCGTATATTCAGTTTGAGGCGAGATGGTGAAAAGAGAAGAAAGAAGGAAAGAGGAAAATGAGATTTGCCACCGTCGCTTATACATGTTATATGCATGTATAAGGTATATACCATAGTACACATCATAGGAATGAACTTTGTTTCCAATAAACAATGTAATCAAGTCAATGCATAGGGTAGGAGTACGTAGAACAATCATTCCATTCCATTCCTTCTCATCTCCATTCGATCCCCACAGTACGACTACTTCCACCTACCAAAAGTGCCACTGATCCTGCCTGCTACTTTCGGTTCTAAAGTACTACAGTACTCTTCTAGTTATAACTCCTCACTACAGCTAAAAACCCTTTGATGCAAACCATGACGGCTAGACCTATCGATGCCCAGCCAAGGATGTGGATGAGGGTTTCAGCGTTGATGTCTGGTCTTGGAAGTGGTAAGATGACATCTCGTCAGCTCATTTCATCATGGGTTGTGGGTTGGTTACAGTAGTGAGATTCAAGAAGAGAATGTGACTCGGTTTACATGAAGGGGATGTATAGTACTGTGGATAACGAGTAGGGCGGGGTGTCTTACCTTTCAAGGAGGCTCTTTGTAATCGTCATTGTGTATCGCCTTGAATCGAGACTTGTTTTGTTTGATGGGAGAAGAAAGGCAAGAGGGTTTGGTCGGAGGGCTTCTTTGTTTCTTCTTGAGCGTGAGGGCGCAATACTGAGGAATGTGCTTTTCTGTGTGTAACAGAGATGTATGACGGTTTAGAGAGATTCAGACATGTTGATATGTTTTGATTACTGAGTTGAATGGAAGATAGTAACATGGTCAAAGAAGGTTGTATCATCAGATGTTGGTTTGGTCTGATCTCGTGATTGTAAACTTCCTTTCGATTCATCTGTGTTTGTGTGTCATTTACATACTGTAATGTACCCCACATTCCTTTGAGCACGTCTGATATACTGGGTGATACTTGAATCCTCCCAAATTGCCTGACGATATACAATATACATGCATGATTGGTCCATCCCTTAACTTCGAAACCCAGTGAGACTATACGTACGCAGCTTCAGTTTACGGTATAGAGAAGGAATATATACTGTACAGTACTCTCTTAGAAACATTAGTCTCAATCCTTTCTATCAAAGTGACCGATAGACATACATCTGATATCCCTTCTCATCTCCTCATTAATCACTCCCACTTCCAAGTTCTCTTCTCCCTCATTTTCACTGTCACATTCGTACTTGTTCATCCTTGGAGAGCTACAGCCTCGACCAGAGCCAATTGAATATCTGAATATCATCCTGACTTGTGCACTGTATATCGGTAGACCCACGAGACCCAGAGTGATTAACCAAACCACGATTGTCTCCCCTAGCTGTACGTTCGGACCAAGCTTTCGGTCGATACTTTGTAGGAGATAGGATATGGTGAATGATAGATAAGATGAAAGGAATAAACGAGGGATCAAACGAGGGATTCGTAGAGGGTCTTGTGATGGATCATTAGCACCAAACGTCCAATCAAATATCGCATAAGCATTGATCCATGTTCGTACACCTCCCAAGATTCAGTATTGGGATTAGCCCAAAGAACTTACCATCCGCTCTTGGACATACCACTACAACCTTTCATAGCTCCTACTAACGATCTACCACAAGCGAAAATACCAAAGATGAATAAGGTCCATCCGAGATTTTGGGTGAACATGATAAGTCTCGATATGAGGGTGATATGGTTCGACATCAATCGGGTAGTCTATACATGCGAATCAATCTGATCAGTACCACAGTCTACTGGAATATCCTGAGCAGAGAGAGATAGTTCACTGTGTCTTTTTTTTGTATTCCGACTTACGAAATGGTTGTAGGATCACGAGTAGTGTATTTTGCCACTCTTGATTTCTAACAATAATTTTACTGTTTCTGACAAGGTAAAGAGGTGAGTGATAGTGTATAATCGATACAGAGTGGGAAAGACGAGATGTGATTCAAGTACATGCAATTATACTTATACCCATATATTTATGCTTATCTTTATGGACTATGTCAAAGACTTTACCGATTTACCGATCATCCATCACCATCTGACTGTGGTGTATCATGAGAGAACAAAAGGTCTCATGATGGTATTGTTTTATTGAGTGGGGTGGGTTCGGTGCCCTTGAAGGGATCCTGTAAAAGGACGTAGGTTGTTTATTCATACTGTAGTTGACAAAGGAATAGGATACAACAACACATTTCTCCGAAACCTTGTGATCCAGCTCCGAAACTGCGTATGAGTGTGTATTATCGGGATGAAAGGAATGTCTCGCTCAGTGTCGAGTCAATCTGAATCACCTGATGATCAGTAATTATAAGACCAGGATGTTCTGTCCCCACTTTCTACAACTCAGGTTATGAATATCTATTCTAATCCAAAATCAGCGCGCCGGAAAAATCGGAAGTGTATTGACATACTGAGCATCTTAGAGGATAAGCTGTACGATAATCGGCTTTCAACATGGTCAAGATGCACTCAAGTTGAAAGGGCGTATCAAATGATAGTGATACAGTACATGAATGGATGATATCTAAATATACAACCGTCACGTTTCCAATGATACATGCTCCCACATACCCCTTCTAACTTGGTCTCACAATAATCAGAATCCCGATCTCAATTGATTCTGCCTCTCTTTCACAAAGTCCGTAATCGCAGCTTTCGTCTGCGGTTCAATAAATAAGAATTTCTGCGTAGATACACTGAGCTGTAAAGCCGCGTTGGCTTTCGCCTCATTTTCGGTATCTTCAAATAGCTCTTTACTGAAGAATTCCAGCATGACCGCTAATTTCGGAAAGAAAGAGGTAAGGTGAATCAGCGTACTCTCCTCGAAACATACACATCTTATAATAGTTGAAACATAGTTGGGAGTAATGTGGAAAAGCTTACTATCCTCCGTTTTCAACCTATTCCTCTCCCTATCCCACAAATGCAATTGATCGACAATTGTAGGGTGTAACAGTGGTGGAGGTGAATTGTACATCTGAGGATGCGCGTGACTCGACAGATACGATATGATCTGATTTGCCGATATGCCCTTCTCCATAGCTGATTTGACGTTCTTTCGATCTAACTTACCCACAACCAAGTTTGGATAACGGATTCGGATGTCGACAAATAGGTTCAAGATTGCGATTTCCAGCTCGTTTGCTACGTCAGACAGATCAGTCAATGAATGAGTCTCCACACTGCAGTTGGACGTGATAGTGACGAATTCGTGCTCACACGTATAGGCATAGATTTTATAGTTAGTCTCCAGAATCAAGAACCTCTTCTCATCTGCCTCCTGCCCTTTCGTAGCCGCTGCATCACCACTGCACAAGGCAGTAGCGAGGTGAGTAGGGAAGAACTGGTCTGAATCTGGTGATGGTCGATAGATAAATCCATACTGAGCTAAGTCATTCAGCGCGGATAAAGCATGAGGGAAAGATTTGGAAGCCGAGTAGTCCTGCATATATAATACGTGTTTAGCCATCACACGTGTAAATTGTGAATTATCGCTCACCTGTCCTAGCTGCATACATCCTAAAGAGAAGAACATCGATAACACCTCTGCTGACCTTTCTGAATTTGCCTATTGGATCATCGATCCATTATGATCAGCTGTTGACTGACTATCTCGCGAGCGATACCATATTCACCTCTTTGGCAGTAAGGTAATACATGAGTATCTCCCACAATTGAGTCTGTCGGTCTTCCAACAAGAATTGAAATCCTTTGGACGTAATCGTCATCTTGTTCAAATTAGGGTTTTCACCAGTAGTGTCAGTACTATCCCATATCACTTGATCGTCAGCTGACGATAGCGACAGTCGTGTTCATTCAGCTAAAACCACAACTCGTACTTACGGATCAATCATCAATCCACTTATATGCAGTAGCTCCAACACTTCGGCTTGGGGTCTAGCTACTGAAAATCCAATTCCTAGTCCGGACGATACCATGTATTTGAGGATACCCTATCACACTGTATAAGCTAATTGTGCCTATGAACGTGTCAACTCTTTCACAAGCTCACCTCGAAGGCCTCTTCTCCGTACGCTACTAGATCTTCCTGACTTGGTAATTCGACATCATCTGGTCTGTCGAACGGTACACCAAACGAATTTGATGTTCCTCTGTTTACAATGAACCTTATCAGCTTATACAACTCTTACGATAGCGAGGGTAATAGAGCTTAAATCATCTGTGAAAACAAACAAGAACTTACAATCCGGTCAAAGCGTTTCTCAACCCTTTCTTGAAAGCGTCATTCCAAGGCCAGTAGAACTTATTCTTCTTATGTATCATGGGATGTATGATCTTCCTATTCAACGCCGGTCGCACTATTTCGTCGACACTTTGTTCAGTCGGTATAAGATCAGCTTCAACCCAGTTCTTCTATCCAGTCCCAGAAGAGCACAAGAACTTTCTGAAGGAAGAGACTCTGCACTCACACTTCTAGCTGGGTATGTACATCCAGCTGCAGAAAGCTCTTCACCTCTGTCGTTCTCAGGGGCATATGTGACCATAGATGATGCAAGATCAGATGTCTACACACCGGAGGTAATGACCTGTTCACGTACACAAATATAAGCTATGGTATTCTTTGAATGAAAGAACCGCTGCCTTACCTCAGTATACATAGACATACTGCCTCTGACTTGTATAATTCCTCGAAATACGATTGATGCTGGTTATCGAGGAATGCATCAAGTGCCGCTGTTGGTGAATTTGAGGTAGAGGAAGATGAAGGGTCGGAACGAGGGTGGGAGAAGGAAGGTTGGACCATATCGTTGCACTAGTGTTGCTATACCTTTCTCTTTCGGTATACAGTGGGATCGCTAGTCACTCAAGTGCAGTATGATGGGTCTCTCCGAGGTGAGTGAAATATGAGGATAAATGGAAAAGTGCACGGAAGAGGAGGATCGCTGCTTCGCTGTGACTGACTTCATCGATCACTGCTTGTGGTTCAAGGTGAGAAGTGATGACATCATCATTTTCAGATCCCCCTTCTGCCGAATAGATTAGACGATTTTCCAAACGGCAACAACACAAGTCATTCATTTTCGAACAAGATTTACATCCTAGATATCAAACTCGAACAGAGTGTATAGTTTTAGATTTACCATAGATAGATAGAGTGTATATACTGCGGCCATGCCTTTACAAGATCTATCAACGCGTCAGACCATATTTCTAACGGCGGCAGCCACGGCCATCGCGACCAGCTCCCTCATCCTATCTTACCAGGCCTTGCGGCGCGAACAGCGGACTACCAAGCTCAAGAAACAGGTCGGGGAAGATGTTGAAGAATGGGAGAGGAGTAGAGCGGGAAGTGGACTGGGCACGCCGGAAGAGAAGATTGATAGGCTGATTAAGAAGGAGAGGAGCTGGAAGAAAGGGGAATTTGACGAGGGGTTGATACGCGAGCAGGTGAGTGTATCAGATCTCAACAGAAGGAGCCGTAGAATTAAGGTAGACAGGGATGAACGATACGTCTGTCTATCTTGGACATAAGGAGGGCTTTCGTGGCAGAGAGCAAGGTTATTGCTAATCATGCGTCCTGGTATAGCTCACAAGAAATTACAATTTCCTTGGTGAAGAATCGATGGACAAAGTACGGAACTCTTATGTGGTCGTGGTAGGATGTGGAGGAGTGGGCAGTTGGTGTGCATTGATGTTATTGAGGAGGTATGTCTGAGCTGCTTGGCCTGCGCACATCAACATACATGCAGCTAATATAATAATCATACACAGTGGTGTGGGACGATTATTGCTTATTGATGTAAGTTGATACCTATCGTATTCATGATATGACCAGTGGCAGGCCGACTGACTTTGCAAATTCATTAGTTCGACCTCACGACACTCTCATCCCTCAATAGACATGCATGTGCCACGCTCGAAGATGTAGGTACACCGAAAGTAATAGCCATGCAGAAATACTTCAAGAAGGTAGCACCATGGGCCGAGTGAGTAATCTGCCTCTTTTCATGAAATTTCACCTGATCAAATGATACTCATACCCTTTGAATTTTCTATAGGGTCGACGTACAAGTTGGATTATGGCGAAAAGGATCTGAAGCTGAAAAATGGTTAGAAGGTGCCGACTGGGTGGTAGATGCTATAGATAATTTAGAGACTAAAGCGGATCTGTTGACCCATTGTCATAAGAATGATATCAAGGTGTTTGCTAGTATGGGTGCGGGCGCCAAGCAGGATCCGACCAGGGTTCAAATTGCGTAAGCATCATGTCTAAACCATCTCATATAGTCAGTCTTATTGGGCTGACGATTATCTTCGATTAGCGATATATCAAACACATACGAAGATCCTTTGGCTAGATCGGTAAGGAGGAAACTGAGAATTAATGGTATACCCGGTGGTATTCCGTAAGTATACTTTCCCTCTCCACGTTCATTCTCATCACAGCAACGCTTTCTTTTCGTCTTATCACTAACTTTGGGCTCTATTTCAGCGTCGTCTATTCTACCGAAGTCCCGTCAGAGATCAAGCTCCTCCCCCTCCCCGAAGAGGAGTTCCAACGAGGTGCCGTCAAAGAGCTCCAGGCATTCGATGATTTCAGAGTCCGTATCCTCCCCGTTCTCGGTCCCTTACCAGCTATATTCGGATTGAACATCGCTACGTACATTCTACTCGACCTAGCAGGAAAGACACTAGAAGATTACGCCGAAATCAAGAATCGTAAAAAACTATATCAATCTTTGGAAAAAAGCCTAATGAAGTTCGAGAAAGATCTAAGAGGATTGAGGGAAATGGAGAGAATACCTATCAATTCTGATGATATCGGATTCGTATTTGATGATTTATATTCGGGACGATCATCTATCCCTCCTTATGAGATATTATCTAAACCATCTGTGATAAGGTGGGATAATCACAAACCGTTGGATGTAGATAATTTGGTTGTCATGGGTCCTAAGGAGAATAAGCGGCATCAGGAATTGATATGGAAAGAAGGGAAGAGTCTGGAAGATGTTTATGGGAAAGAAACGGTTGACAGGATAAGTAGGAAGAGTGCGCAAGCTAGGAGGGTAATGAGTTGGAGAAGGAATGAGTAAAGGTGGATAGGGTAATAATCTCGTCTTGTCGTGATTAACATCTCCACTCATTGGTTAGTCGGAAAAAATGTAGGAGGATCAACATGCTACACATGGTATGATAATGCATATCCACAGGGTACAAGAAGCACGACGCATGGTTAACTCTGATTGAAACCTTTTATTCCGTTTGTTTTTTTCTTTTTTTTTTAATTGTATATTTTATTTTTTGTGTGTGTGTGGGGTTCCTTCTTTCTCAACGTTCATCAATCAAATTACGATATCCACCACAATCTTTATTGACACACAAGGAAAGTTATAAACATCGACAACATAGACTGACCTCTCTGCTGAAAGCATCAGCATTAATCAGTTCAGCGAAACTGCTATCGTCTTCACTGTGAGACAGACAATCTGTCTAAATCCCTCGTAATCCCATCATGATCATCTTGAGTGGCCTCAGTCGGAATCTTGCCATTACCTCCTTCGGTCTCGCCAATCATCTGATCAACAGATCCTTCAGAGATCATCCCACAGAAGAATGTCATCCCATTAACCGTCCCATCCAAATTATCCAAACTCTTAATTTTCTCCTCTCCCTTATAAAGATCCAAGTTCAACCCAGTGATTTTCACGCCGGTCATCATATCCCCCAATACCAGAGGGACCACTTCACTATTGGCCATATTATGATTTGTGATAAGGTCAAATCTTTCCATTCGTCTAGCTCTTGAACGTCTTTGATGGAACTGGTAAATCCTGTCAATGTGAAACTATCAAAGATTGATGACCCCCTCGATCGATCTCCTTCTCCTTCTCCATCCGCATTCATAATGTCACTTGCAGGGTGGAGATTGAATGGTATAACGACGTCAATCCGATTTTTGCTACCCCTTATGATCCTATGACTTCTCCTATCACTGTCAGTAGGTTGATCTTCGTTGGGGGGTTGAGTTTCCTCGACCACTTTTACTTCGACTGGACGGACATCAGATACCTTGGTTAATTGTATGTATTGATCTGGTTTATGTGGATCTGACCCATCTCGAGAGTACAAATGGGATGCACTGGCTATTCGACCAGAACCAGTGCCAGAACCAGTGTCAGTGTCAGTATAAGAGCCCATCTTTGAGAAAATCCCAGATCGACTATGTTCGTCAAGTATGGTTACTTGGTATTTGGTTTGAGGCGAGGTGACGATGTCGTATGTAGGAGGAGCGGTGTTAAGTGCGTTTGATTGACCTTCCGTTGACGCTGACATGATGAGTGTAGTGTATGTATTCGAAATTAATGATTACGAGTACAATGAAAAGCAGCGATATGATAATCAGTTGTGAGTTCTGTTGGCTTGGAGTGGACAGGTGTGAAAGGCGGTGAAGTCGAGATGAGTTGAGATGTCTGAGACGGGTGTTTATATACCTTACAAACGGCTGACTGACGTCAATCTGAGAAGATGTAAGTTAAGGAACCATGATCAGTCGTATAACAACGGTTGGGCAAAATCTGGACCATGTAGAAGACTTGTCTAGCATCGCCGGCCATGGCGGATTGACAGCTTCTTTCTTCCTATCCTCTCAGATGACTCATTCGAAGACAATGCTTCGTTTTTCCTATCAATGTTGAGAATGGCTCAACTATTGATGGTGTTCTGACAAAGGACTGCAAGCGAGTCGCTTATTCATGATATCACATTCTCCATGATGAAATCACTTACTTTGGTCTGGTTGATCTAGACCTGGACTCAGGAAGCAGGATGAGGCATAGCGATGAATCTCATCCGAACAAAAGCTGGATCACCTGACTGGCGATCGTGGTATCGACGTCAAGGCAGAGAGACTGCAAGAATCGAAGTGGATAATTCGTTATTAAGCTATCATGTTATATATAAGATTATATGTTGTTCAGAGATCCGTGTATAGTTGAAAGAAAATCCGATAAATATAAGGTATTACAAGAAGATCGAAAAAGGTTTCTCATAATTGATTAAATTCATCAGAGAATTTAGAAAGTTAAAGTAAAGTTGGAATTATCGAGGAACGTGTATATATATTTGTTATCCTAATCCTAGAGATGTGAATTTAAGATGAGAATCCACCATACCACGCCTCATCCGGTGGTCCTCTCTCAACTTGGACCTTTTGCTTCTCATCCATCGACGTGAACTCAGTCGAAGCCTCGACGTTCTTACCGTTAAACTTCTCCGCAAGATAGTTACCAATACCCAAAGGATCATTGGTAATCCAGATAACAGGTTGTTTCTTCCACAAAGCAGGATGGTCAAATGCTCGATAATGGAATCCAGAGGTGTTGCCGTATTGGGGACCGGCATTGTTCACCTCTTCGTCAGAGGTAGTTTGGGTGACACCGACTTTAGGATCGATACCTAATGATTTGGAGTGAGTGGTGGTGGAATGAACGTAGTAGAGATAAGGTTTCTTGAATCTGAACCAGTCGATGTAGAATTGGAATAATGCGATGGCGACGATTACGGCGACCTACATCATTGTCACGATCAGAACACATGTAGTTATACCTTCTTTCAGGACGATAACCTCGACTCACCATAACGGCACCACAACCCAAACCACTCTTCGCTCGATTACCGTTCTCGTCGGAGGATAAGAAGAATAAACCAGCCAAACAGATACCTTCGAGGTACAAAGAAACAAAGACGGTTCTCAAAGCTTTGATGTAGAACATACCACCAGTCTCAGAGTAATCAGGTTGATCGGCACACCAATGTAAGAGGTATTTGTAGGCTCCGTAGAGTAGACAGAAAGCTACCAGAGCGAGGAGAGTGATAATCGGTTGAATCACCGTGTAGACGATGGTGATACAGATCAACAAACATGTAGGTGGGAAAGTGGTAGCCCAGGTGAAAGAATCCATCTTGAACTGTGGACAGCTGGATTTTTAGTTTCGCGATCTATCAACCTTTCCAAACACATTGCAACTCACAGATTTCATGTATACCTTTCTAGGGGTGTTTCCAGCCAAAATACCTGATAGCATGTACATGACCCACGGAACAGCTCGAGAGTATGATTTGGCAGCTCCTGAGAATGTAGCGGTAAGGATGCTGTGCGATGAACGTGATTAGCAAAGATATTATATGTACCTCGTCTGAAATGACTTACAAGGTAAGGAAGAAGATAGAAGCAGTAGGTAGTTTCTCGGCCAAGAGAGTGGGCAATTGACCAACAGTATTTCCAATGTCTGATAGGGCAGTGATCAAACCAGCAGCAAGAGTGACGATTAAGAAACCGTGAATGACTTGGAACAACCAGAATCGTGAGAAAAGCTTGAGTTCGATATCACTATGAGAAAATCAGCATAAAAGATGCAGTGGCAGGACAGGGGCACTTACGTCTTCCTGACTTCACCTTGAAGCTTGACCAAGAGTCGCAATACGATAGGTAAGAGCATGAACAGGACGGCCAATAAGACGGGAGGAAGGACACCCTTCACGATACCCTTGACGACACTGGGATGACAACACGGTCATCAGCTTGTGATTGGACTCTATTGGTGATATCAAGCTGGACTTACGGTCCATTGTTACAGATCCAAGCCAACCAAGCAGTGTTCTGACACAAAGCATCGATATTCGAAACGATACCAACGAACGCAACCGGGATAGCCCAAACGATGATTAGTCCGATGGTCAAAGCCCATGAGATGATCTTTCGGATCTTTCGTTGATAAGGGTTCATAGAGATATTGGACCATTCGACATCTTCAGGAACAACTTCCACACCCGCTTCCATGAGTTTGTTGGATTTGTCAGTCTCGGCTACTAATCTGGCGAAAGCATGAGCCTCATGTTGAGAGGCGAATCTGATGAACACGGTATTTCCTTGAGGTAAATCATCGATAGTCTTTCTGAGATCGGACAATTTGGCATTTCGTTCAGCAATATATAATGGCGAAGTTTCTAAGTCTTGTTTTTGACCGATTAATCCTAATGGACCTTGTTTCCATGAAGGTCGTTTCTTAGACAAGACGTATCGGTCAATGATATCACCAGAAGATCGTTCAGCATCGTATTGACCTAGACAAAATATCCCATCATCAGCGTATGCTTGACTTTGGTGACGTGATCGCGAACTCACCTTGAGCCTCGGGGGTTTTCTTCTTAGCTTGGTTCTTATTAGCCAATTTGATTACTTTGCCAGCACCGCCTTCCAATCTTGAACATTCCTTATCCCTTTCTTGCCAGATCTTCTCGACGTCCTTGCACTTTCTGGTCAACCAGACTTGTCTGACACCTCCTTCAGCGTCGTTGGAAGGGTTGACAGCGGTACCTTCAGTAGCAGTTGATTTTCTGGGTTGTTGAGCAGCAGCGTGAGCAGATGGGACGGATGAGCCTGGAGTGGTGGAGTCGATTCGGGCGACGATCGATGCGATCTCCTTCATGCCAGATTCAGAGTTGACTGAATCAGGAACATTGGTAACAGCGACAGTTCGAGTTCGTGCAAGGGCAAGATGTTGAGGTGAAGTCAACCATGCTTGTCTGATTTGGACGAAGTGGTTGTACTCTTGCCAGATCAACCAACATGTATAACCCATGAGGACGATCGCACAGAAGAAATGAGCAATGTGTCGGTTTTGATGATTTGCAGGGACATTACCGAAGGATAACAAGTTCAATCCTTCCAACTGGTTGTTGGGTTTGACAGCTGAAGCGGGAATACAAACGACGAAAGTTAAGAGGACGTAAGGTAATAACATCTTGAGACCGAAGACCTTGATGAATCGGATAAAGAAGTAGGCATCGGGACCATTGGACACGATCAGATCGGTATCGGGAGTACTGATTAAAATTGTTTTCCAGTACCCAAAAATACCTGATGGAAGTACAGGTGGTCTTTTGCTGTACCGTCCAATAATATTCATTAGTATGATGATTGGATCAGATCAGGTTAGATCGAAAAAAGGAGGGAAGAAAATACTCACGCATCGGGAGCCAGTAATGATCTAGGTTGGAAGACCCTCTTGAGCTTTTGTCGATTATGGAGTATCAACCATACTGCCGTCAATGCTCCGACTGTAATACCAGCGGTGACCAACGCAGTGACGAAGGAGGAGGTGGAAGCTGTGGTGGTGTCCTTTCCAGTAGCGGACATGGCGGATGGTGGTGTGTGTCTGCTGCTATGGACGAGACAACGGATAGAGGGAAGAGATGGAGATTGAGATAGATTGTAAGAAAGTAGTTGATGGTGCTGTATTGGGTGAGTGGTAGATTGACGATGAAGAGGATCGAGGCCAAAGCGTAATTATGGATGATCATCACACACATATACCATACATCAAATCAGCATTGACATCATTCAACCAAAAGTGCAAAGGATGGGGATAGGGGACGGAACCGAATAAGGATGAGAATATGGTAGAATGCCTTTGAAACGCACCTATCACGATGATCCAACTGTGTTAGCTATGAACAATACCTGGTTCAATGAAGGATGATAAAGATGATGAGAAAGGGAATCGCAATGGTGATAAAGCAGTATGTTATATGTAGTGAAAACTTGGACCAAACACTGAAAGGGGGTGAAAAAAACTGCGCTAATTATCAGTTGTGTCTCACTAGGGGTGGTCAGGTAGGAGGTATGACGATCGCGCCACACCAGTTGTTTATCTCGAAATGTGAGAGTGTTTTGAGCCTAAACAAGATGAACCGGGATCTATGACGTCAGATAATTCCATTTCGTCACTTCACTCGTCCCTGTTCGCATTCGGAAATTCTAAATCTTGCATGTGAACCCTTAGTCGTAGCATATAATTGACCAGGAAGAGATCTATCTACGAGTACTCTGTACACAGAACAAAATGACGATCTTCTCCCTTCTTGGCTCGGAATGATCACTCATTTTACGTGATGGGATTGCTTTACCAGAAAAGAAAAACATCAATGGTATGTGATCGAACGAATTCTATAACGATGATACATGGATCGATCGATAGAGTCAAGTATCAACAAATCAGTCACCAAGGAGTATGTATATAGGTTTGTACAGGAAAGTTAGGTAATCGTATGGACAGCATCTTGACAAGAAATCTGAAGCGTTATCAATCTAATCATCGAAACGAAAGATGTTCCGTGGACATGATCCAGCTATCTATAGTACAGCATCAAGCGAATAAATCGACATAAGGTAAATGATCACCAAAAGCGAAAACATGTATCGTCCCATCTTGTCTTGCACTATCACCTTACCTCAATCAGCTACATTAATGTTTCTTTCTTTGAAGGGAGAAACTCACGCTATAATCTTGTTAGATATCATTTTCAGATCAAATACCAAACTTGATCTATCTTCATTAATGATCTTTATCAATTTACCAGTCTTGATATCCCATATCTACAAATTTGATGTACTATCAGCTTCGAACTTACCATCACTAGTCAACAAGTTATATAAGGAGCTGGATTTAGATTACTTACTCTTATGGACTTGTCGTAACTTGCACTGACTATTACACCGGCACTCTTACTTACAGTAACACTTCTCACTAAATCCGTGTGATCTTGTAAGGTACTGATCAACTGGCCAGTCGAAGATGAATACAATTTTACTAGATTATCTCCATCTCCTGTAACGATGTGATAGTGCTATTTCACCTACCAAGTCAGTATTGGTGCCAATATGATCCTTGATCCCGCAACGAAGAAGAAGAAGGAGAAGGCATGCCAGCGGGCGTTACATCCTATTCCACGAATGATTTAGTATTGATATCCTCAACTCACATTCCATTCAACACAAGCTACACCTCTCCCTCCTCCTCCCTCACTCTCTACAAGTCCTGTAGCTATATCCCATATCTTCCAAGATCCATCTCCACTTCCCGATACCAATTTATCCTTTCTCGACGAGAGCGATATCGAATTGATAGGTTGGGTATGTCCTTCCAGTGTTTTTACCAGTTCATAAGTCTTTCTATCATATATGTGGATCTTGGTATCTTTATTGGCAGATACTATATATCGAGGTGTAAGTCCAATTGACAATATCGAACTGTCACATCGCATAGTATTCACCCTTTTCCCCACGTCTAGAGACGATGAAGATGACGAAGTAAAACATGATGAGGGTGGTGGGAGGTCTATAGTGTATATACCAATCGCCATATCTGAAGAACCAGATACCAAAGTCCCTTTTCCATCTTCGTCGATGTCGAGATCCAAACATAATACACTCCGTTCATGAGCATCATTTTCTGTCCATATACATTCTCCAGTAGATAGATCGTACAATCTTATTGATCTATCTCTTGATCCTGTAAATAGGTAGTTTCCCCATCGGGCCAGACAGTAGACTACATCCTTATGTCCTTGTAATATCGTGGGGTTAGGTAGGTGATCGGAGTCGAGGATGAGTCGTTGGAGATTGTATCGGGATTGAATAAGAGTAGGATAATGTATTGCTATACTATAGTTATCTTTTACAAGATCTTCTTCTTCTTCTTCACTTGTGACCACATTATATGATTCGTTTGAACTCGGATCATCCGGATTTCCTCCGGATTGAGATCCGGGTTGTATCCATTCCGTACCACTCCAATGTCCCTCTGGAGGATATTCCACTGCTACTCCATTTTTCTGAGCATGTTCGTTGAGCTCGAATCCCGCTTGGTGGAATATCCGCAACCATAGTACAGGTGTGCGGGAGAGGTCGTAGAATCGAGTTGAGATCTGGGAAATGGAGTGGAGTTGAGAGAGGGTGGGAGGAAGTTGAAGTAGGATATGAAGAAGACTAAGAGACGGGAAAAGGTAAGTAAGGACCCGAATTCGCGGATAAGAATGACCATATTGAAGAGGTTATTCGTAAGATATCTTTTGATTGTAATTCGGAGAGACATCAAAAGGAGGAAGTATGATGTGTACTCACATCTCATCAGGTAATCCCATCAAACCCTTCCCATCCCATTCATCTGTATCCTCCGGAGCCTTCTCCTTATCTTTACTTCTGGCGGGACTTCCAACAGTCAACGTCAACTCTTTCATTCTCTCTGCGAAACTCCATACATCTCCCACCACTCCTTGTCTAGCGGAGTCTTCCTGCTCATCGTCACCCGGCTGGAACCTTTCATGAGTTCTTCCTGATCTAATAGGTGTACCGAGTGGGGCTCTGAGGGGTGATCCAGTACCATTGCCTAATCCAAAACTTGCGAACAGCCCCCCGAATCGCTTACGGTTGTTGAGTTCCGTACGGGGGGATGAGCTTGAGGGTTGACCGATTTTGCTGAGTAATTGGTTTTTAGGTCTTAGAGGGGGAGGAGCTGCGGAGGATGAGGATGAAGCGGGAAAGGGGACATGGAAGGGGTTGGAAGGGTCGTCCATCTCTGGTTTATGACTGTTGCACGGTCATGACTATTGGATGAGGATGTACGAGGTGTGATGAAGCAAGCGTATATCAGAAATATAAAGAGTCAGAAAAGCAGGCACGCTCTGATCTTCGGATTTGATGCGCAACAAGCGAGACATCGAATCAATGCAAAATATAGTGAGCATACAAAATGCATGTAACACTGAAACTTCTCGATGATGGATGACTATCATGTTCATTACATAGTGCTCGAATGATAACAAAAAACCAAAAATGCAACAAACACAAGCAGAATCACTACCACCCCAACTTCCCCCTGACCGCGATCATCCACCAACGACCTGTCAACTTCTAATTATCAATTTCAATGTCAACGCCATAGAATCTCAATATGCAGAAGAGATCACCGAAGATGAAATGATGACAGAACTTATGCAGCTTTTGCAATCATTCAGAGAACATGGGGTTCAACCTGTTTCGATAGCTTATAATCAGGGTGGGATCTGCATCACGGCGCATTTCGAGGATGAACAATGGGAAAATATTCTGGGGCCAGCAAGAGGGTGAATAGTGAGTTCGGGCGAGTGAATTGCTATTTGCTTATGCGAGGATACTCTGAGCTAAATGATCGATTCCAGTGTACTTAGTCAAGCGCGGGATGAATTTGGACATTTCGCTGGCCAATTTATAAATAAGGGGACGATAGTCAATAATATCATTAAATAATACATTCTAGACGTTACACTGCCTATGTATGACAGATCTTATGATACCTTGAACGGATGTTCCAATGAATGGTAGTCTCTATATTCTATTATCTAAATCCGCTATCGGGATGAATGTACAACTGACTCAACCCCTTACTAACACACCGACCATACATTCTTTCAGCATGAAATCGAGATTTACCCAAGAATGAGTGAGCACTACAGGTGAAAGAGATATATTAGCGATCCTCAGTATGTGTCGTCGTTTTGGAATGAGAGCTTTGTTTGCACAGATTTTATAGCTTTTGACTGGGTACACGAAGAGACTGTTTATACTTACTAAACAACTTCGTACCGTCCCTTCCTGCCACTCGCATTAATTCATCTTCACCACCCGGATGAAAAGGCAGATACGGTGTGATGTTATATACCATCCCGTTAAATACTGACCATGCATCGTCAGGTGTATTGTGCTATGTACATTGGTGATCAGCACAACGACTCTTCACCAGACAGCGACTCTTCACCAGACAGATTGTTGTGATTCAAAAGATTTCTAGTGATTTGAGATTATCACTAACCTCTTTCAACTCGGCCAGCGTAACTCTCTGAAGCCCCTGTACACCTCTCAAATCCTCCCCGCTACTCGTCAACCTAGCCCAATCCAACGCACTATGCCCAGGAGTCAAAGCCACCTTCGACCTCTTCTTCGTCTTCATCTGTGTCTTCTTCGCCATGTCTTCGACAGCAGAAGAGTCCTGTCCACCTTTCTGTATACCAAAATTCGGCTTTTTGACTGTAGAAGGGGGAGGAGCCATGTTACCCAGGGGTGAATCGGATATAGCTATATTCAGATCGGACGGAGGTTCGTCATCGTCATTTGTAGCTTTCTTAGGTGATGGAGGAGCTACTGAGAATGATGGAGCTGAAACTGGAGCGGAGGATCTCTGGTGTGAATTGAGGAGTGGAAAAGGTGGTGGTGCATCTATATCTTCTTCTTCTTGCTCATTGTTAGAAGGGGGATTAGAGGTCGAAGTTGAAGCTGGGGTGGCTCGAGCCCAGGTGGGCAGAGAGGGGACAAGCTACGAGATATAAAAAGGAGGTAAGCTGAATGTCTCTTAAATTGAGCAACTCAGAGAAACATAAAGCTTACCCAGGACATCGTTCAGCGGGATAGTACGTCTGGGTGTTATATGAAGAGGAGATGATCATCCGGAATTCCAATTCATTTGGTTTGCTTTGCTTTGTATTCGATTCGAAGACACTTGGCTTGCCACCCAAAAGACAGTGAGATCTAGTACTTTCCCACGGTGAGTCATACACAGACAAGCAAGCCGAGGCACGGTGCAGATGATTGTGGGTTGACGCGATTCTAACAAGCAAGAGAGAGAGGGTGGAGGTGATCAGGTTGAGAACATGATCCAGAGTCTCGTTCTTCCTCTTTCCTCTTCCATCCCTGCACCTCGACAGACCAAAAGTGTAACACACAGAGAGAAAGATCGGACGACTGAAGAAACTGACGAGTTCCGACGCCCTAGCTTAGCCTTCAAGAGTCCATACCGGAGCGTTTCATCCTCAACTCTCATTCCCAGGTCCGCTGGTCAACTTCCCTCAACCAACATGTAAGCTTGATGGACAAGAACATTAGGTCCCCACAAGCTAAAAAGATCTCATAGGGCTTCCCTCAACAAGCTTGCCATTCGAGGTATCCGATCATTCGACGACAAACATGTGCAGGTCATAGAGTTCTACTCGCCATTGACGGTGATAGTAGGTCATAATGGAAGTGGAAAGACTGTAAGCTAGTCGTCTGTCGTCGATTGCAATCAAGCTTATTATAATGATCTTTTCCTTGACAGACGATTATTGAATGCCTCAAATATGCTACGACGGGTGATATGCCGCCAAATACCAAAGGAGGGGCATTCGTTCATGATCCCAAAGTGAGTCAATTCTCGTTCTTTCAAGAATCAATCAGCTGTCCGGCATCATCTAGGATATTTAGCTGATATGGCGACTCAATTTAGATGGCTAACGAGAAGGAAGTCAAAGCTCAAGTCAGACTGAGATTCTGGAATGTCAATAGACAGAGAATGACAGCGACGAGAAACCTTCAAGTGACAACGAAGAAAACGGGTGCATTGACTATGAAAACTCTGGAAGGTATTTTAGCTAAAACTGATCCAGATGGTGGTGAAGGAAAGGTCAGTTGTATAGTCTTCTCCTTCTATGGGTGTAAAGGTCAACGAAGCTGATTAGTGGATTCATAGAGGAATACAATATCAACGAAATGTTCAGAGATGGATGAAGAAGTACCATTGTTATTAGGTGTATCGAAATCGATTTTGGAAAATGTCATTTTCTGTCATCAGGAGGAATCTAATTGGCCTTTATCTGAACCTGCTGCATTGAAGAAGAAGTTTGATGATATATTCGAAGCTACAAAGTGAGCTGGCCTTTCCAGATGATGACGATTGGAGTTGACATTTGTTGTTTACTATTTTCAGATATACCAAAGCTCTGGATAATATCAAAGCTCTTAGGAAGGAGAGAACAGCTGAGCTGAAAGTCGATAAGGAGAGATTGAAATTCCTCAAATCGGATAAGGACAAGGCTGAGCGAGTAAGTACACAATCACTGTTCTATAAACGTGTCAAGAGAATTACTGACCTCGCTCTCCGCAGATGCGAAAAGACCTTCAAGATGCTATCAACCAAGAGAATTCCAAGCAAACTCAACTGGAAAACCTCAAAGAACAGCTTGAACGCATCAAAGGTCGTAATGCCGATTTCTACAACGAAGCGAGAGAGTTCAGGGAAATCTTCGAAAGATCAGAATCGCTCAAAGATAAGAAAAAGATGTATGAGGAAAACAGACAGCATGCATTGAGTACTATGAACGTGATGAACGGTGAGTCAGCTGCCCGCTCGTGCACGTTTGCCACAGTCCAGCTGATGTCGCTGAGTCCTTCAGAGAGTACCGAGGAATTGCAGCATATGCTCAATAATTTCGATGCGCATCTCCGTTCGATCGAAAGTAAGAGAGCTACTCAAGAATCACTCAAGGAGAAGGAGGAGGGCATACTTGAGGACTTGCGAAACAAAGAACGAAGTTTGGCTAGCAAACAAGGTGGTCTACTTGCTAATCGCAGGGTGAGCTGCTCGCAGGCCATCGATCACAGATAAATCAGCTGACATGACATGCATAGATGTACAAGAAGAACCTTCGTGAACGAGAAGCTGTCATCAGAGAGGTTGCCAAGACACACGATTTCCCTGGATACGATTATTCCCCTTTGGAGGATCACAAGATCATGGAGTTTGTGGAGAAACTGCATGAGTTGGTTAGAAAAGCTGAAAATGATCTGAAGAAGCTGCAGGTGGGCAGCTTCACATGCATTGGGTGTAACTCGTCAGCTGACATTGTATTAGGCGGAAAACTCACGCAAAGAACGAGAATTACAAGCTGAGCTCGACAAGCTATCCAACGCCAAAGCTTCTGCTCTAGCTACCAAGCGAAGCAAGCAAGAACAGATTGTATGTCCATGTAATCTTCCAAAGATATATCGCGGTATTGGCTAATACAGTCAAACTAGGCAAAACTCAACGACAAGATCCGATCATCCGAAGCTTCATTCGACTCCATCACATCGCTCGACGCCGAGATATCAATTCTCCAAGGAAAACTAGCGGAGAACGAAGAGCAGAAATCTCGATTGGAAGCTGAAATAAGAGAATCAAAGTATGATGAGCAGATCAGAGAAAAGGCGATGCTTGTTAGACAGAAAGAAGCTGAAAGGGATAAAATCAATGCGGAATTATCCGCATTGAATAGACAAGCTGATTCAAGAGCTCAATTGACGATTAAGAGGAATGAAGTGGGCGGCAAGACCGCTCAGGTCGATAGTAGGTGAGTATCAAGTTGGAACTTCCATTTGTCAACGTCCGAGAGGTAAGATGCTGATAACTGGTTGTGTAGTATTGCAACACATGCTACGAGGTTCAAAGAGCTTGTTGGAACTGATATTGACGCTGAAACGATGGAGGATAAGATTGCCCTTGCCTCAGGGTGAGCTAATCTCCCTCCAGTTGCTTGCTTTGGTTATAGCTCATGTCTGATCTCCGTTCGACAGGCGCAAAGACCGAGAGCTTCAAGATGCTGAAGCCGCATCTGCAGCCGTCAATCGAAATGTTTCCCAATTACAGACTTCTCTTAACATCGCAAAACAAACGCTCAAGTCGAAGAAAGATGAACTAAGTCGTACGTTCAATATCCACTTCCCCCGTGTTGTGCTTACACCGATATATATTCATAGGTCTGGAAAAATCCGTTCGAGATGGTCTTGCCGCTGCTGAGACTGAGAAGACTAATGTCGATGAAGCTGTTGAAGAAGCTATGGAAGAGGTTGATTATCGCAGAAAGTGAGCTTAATCATTGCAGGGTTCCGGACGCAAATAAGCTAATAAAGACGATGTGCAGTCAAATCGCTAATGCTCAACAGAACAAAGCGCTTTGGGAGAAGTTCGCTCAAGTAGCTAAGACGAAACACAAGTGTTATGGATGTGATAGAGAAATCTTACATGACCAAGAACGAGTGATCAATCGTTATGTGAGTCGCTGAGGGAAGCACTTGATCAGTTGCGATTTTGAAAGCATCGTTCGACTGTATGAGCAGCTGATATGTGTTGTGACTACAGGTACAAACTCGTATTGACTCTTACTCGCCTGAAGGATTGAAGGAGTACAAGGAAGAGGAAGAACAGTGGAATGGCGTCTTACAGTCTCTACGAAAACTTCAACCTTCAGTGGCACAATGTGCAGAGTTGAGGGAGAACGTCATTCCGTCGTTGGAGAAGCAGGTACAAGAGGAGACTGAAGCTTTGGAGAAAGCTCAAGAGGAAGTCGAAGACGTGAGCTGTATCCCACCCCAAATAGTGAACCGGAAAGCTCACCATATCGTTTTAGGCCAAGACGAAAGTTCAAAAAGCAAAACTGGCTACTCGGGATTTACAAAATCTCAGATCTGCTGCTGCATTAGTATCGCGAACTATCACCGAACTGAAAGAGCTCAAATCTGATATATCGAGACTGGAAAGGGATTTAGAAAGTACTGGATCTCTCAAGACTGTTGAGGAGGTACAGAGAGAAGTCGATCAAGTTTCCAATGAAATGTAAGCTCCCTTGTTCAGTACAGCGTGAATCTGAGCTTATTTTTGATCCTTGTATTGATAGTAAAACCTTGTCTCGAGATCAGCAGTCTCTCAGTGCTGAGAAAGAACTCAAGACGAATGCCCTTAGGAGTGCCGCTGATGATATCAGTCGAAAGACTCTAAAGATGGGAGAGCTGAGATCGCAGCAGGAAAGACGAATGAGAGAGGAACAAGCTTTGAAAGAGATGAGAGAAGGTCTAGAAGGTTTGCAAGCTGACTTGAAGGCGAGTGCATTCATCTGATATGACGACATCAATTTGGAGGCTAAAGTGAATGAAATGGAACTGTGCAACCTGTAGGAGCTTGATGCTGCGGCTCAGAATGCCGAAGCACCCTGGAGGGAGAAGAATGAAGCACTGAACAGGTACAGGGCTGAGCGACAGAACTCGGAGAACGATGCGAGTCTCCAAGTGGGATTGTATCAGTCCAGTATGAGTGAAGTGAAGGGTAAACATCGAGCATGTCAAGCGTAGGTGACCAGTCAGCTAGCTACCTTGTCTAACAATCTCTCTAGCTGACATGGCTGTCGTATTAATTCGCATTTATAGGTACGTTGCCGAGGGAAATGATCGACAGATCCGAGAAGTGGAAGCTTCTCTCTCAGATATTAAACGAGAAATATCGGTAGCTCAAGATGCGCGAACGACTATCGAATCTACGATCGCATCGTTATCATCTGAATTATCAAAAGCTGAGTCCCTCAAAGGAAATATCAGCAATAATCTGAAATATCGAGATGATGGTAAAAGAGTAGCTGAAGTTCAGAAAGAGTTGGATAGTTTGGATTTGGAATCGGCCGCGAAGAGCAGAAAAGAATTCAGTGAGAAGTATAGAGATATGATGGATGAAGAGGAGGAAGTAGGTGGGAAGGTGAGTTTACCGTTCTAATTGTTCTATTCCCCCTTTGGTATCAGGGTAGATGGGTATATGTGTTTGATGAGATCGTGTGATGTGACTGATCATGCTAAGTCATGTGGAATAGGTACATCTGTACTCTGGTCAATTGTTGGCTATGACTGAAAATAGGAAGAAAACGGAGAAGACGTTGAAGAGCGATTATAAAGACATTGATAAACAGTTTAAGGATCAGTTGATCAAGACGAAAGTGAGTATGGGCCGATCTTGCTGATTGACCCTAGTCAAGGATGAGCACAAGGCTGATTTGGTCTTGTGTGTACAGGTCAGCGAACATGCAAATAATGATTTAGAGAAATACGGAAAGGCATTAGATAAGTAGGTAGCTAGTTGGGTCAGTGAACGTTGCTACTGTGTAGCTAATTACCCTTATAGTGCTATCCTGAAATACCACTCGATCAAGATGGATGAGATCAACGATACCATTGGGCACTTATGGAATAAGACGTATCAGGGAACAGGTAAGCTGCTGTAATCGGTTGATAGTCATAGAAGAAATATCAAGCTTATCCGTGCTCTGGATCAGATATCGATGGTATTCGAATTGTATCCGATCACGATGAGACAACCTCAACTTCGACGAGGAAATCATACAATTATCGAGTAGTCATGGTTAAGAATGATGTTGAACTGGATATGAGAGGAAGATGTTCGGCTGGTCAGAAGGTTCTGGCTAGTATCATCATTAGATTGGCATTGGCGGAGAGTTTCGGTCAAGGATGTGGTGTATTAGCTTTGGATGAGTGAGTCAGCTTTCCTGCTCGCTTCGAACATCCGAGAGCGTTCATGAGCTGAAATGTGATTCGTATCCTTTAGACCCACAACGAATCTTGATCAGGAGAATATTAATGCTTTAGCTGAAGCTCTAGCCGAGTAAGTTGCATCAAGACAGCTGCCAGATTAGTGATGGTAGGATAGCTGATGATACCTGATGTACCGTAGGATCATCCGAGAGAGAAGGAAACAAGCTAATTTCCAATTGATCGTTATTACCCATGATGAAGGGTTCCTACAAAGGTTAGCTGCTTATGATGTGGTAGACTTTTACTGGTGAGTAGAACTCGGTAGTATATTTCCAAAACGACAAGGAGATCGGGCTGACTGTATTGGGTAAACAACTGGATAGGCGAGTATCAAGGGATGCTTCTCAGAAGAGTATCTTGGAGAGACAGAGGGTCGCCTAGGATTGGGAGATCCAAGTAAGGCAAGTGTAATGATCAATTTACGAATGGACCATGTGTATAGATATTATATGTTCATATATGTATGTAAATGCTATGACCAATTACAACCTTTCCTCAATATCTCTACTACCCTTTCCAAACCTTTTTGATCATCTTCATTGAAAGTGCTCAAGAGGGTACTATCCAAGTCCAACACTCCTATCACTACGTTATGATCGTTTCGTAATGGGACCACAATCTCGGATTTTGTATCTCCATCGCAAGCTATATGACCTGGGTATTCATCTACGTTGTTGACGATCAACGTCCGCTGGGATAGGAAGCCGTCCGCACAGACTCCTTTTCCTTTTATGGGAGTTATGGATAGACAGGCGGGTCGACCTTGGTATGGACCTAATAATAAAAGGGAGGTAGATGAGGGATGAGATGAGGATGAGGTAGAAGGGGGATGAAGGTAAAATCCTGTTTGTTTGTTTGGTAAAATTAGCTGAATGCAAAGAAGTACGCTCGATGAGGTGAATGAGTGAAGGAGTGGGACTTACCACACCAATTTACAACTGGATGTATACTCCCTCCGCCATATAATGAGGAAGCGAGATATGAGTGATAGAGTATAGCGGAAGTTTGAGCTAGGTTAGTTACCTATATGACCCAGATGTCAGAATTAGCTATGATCAATAAGAAGAGTTGTTAAGATGGAATATGCTGACCCAGTATCTTTCTCCCTCAAGTAATGCTTCCAGGTGAGTTATGACATGTTCGTAGAATTCTGATTTCCTATATACTTTATCAGCTCTAACGGGACACTACGTATAGATAGCTGTTGACAGACTTACGTTGAGATAGTTGAGGGAATATAACTCGAGTCGGCGTGAGGCATGTTGAGGACTCTTTCTCACTTCTTCTCTTTAGCTTTGCTTCCGGCCTTGATGTTCCGTGATACTTGGAGTATACCGTGTGCTATGATCTCATACAAGTTGATGAGATGAGATAAGGCTTTGAGGATGTCGCCATGGATTCTTTTGACTTTTCGAATGAAAGGTGAACCACCTCCACTCGCCATGTGTATCCACGTGACCCATTTAAGTGCGTTGTTGACTGTTGATCCCTGATCCGAGTGGAGGTGTTGGTGATGAGCAGGGTCATGTTGATGACGATGAACAATGGGATGCTGTTAATGTATAACGATCTCACCCACCATCTAGGAAACAGGCAGGCAAATTCTTTGTCTACCAACATCTCCTCTCAAAACTCCTCCCATGACCTCCCTTCCTTCTCCCGCTGGTCCATCCGCACCGCAATGGCGTTCATTCACATTCTTCGATGTGGACGATGTGAAGGATAATGATGACTTGGCTCAGTCTCCTAGATCAATACGAGTATGTCGCTTTTGTTCTATTCCATTATCATTCAGCTTACCAACCCGATGTGAGTCATATCACGCCATTTAAGCTGACTTATCACGGTTCACTGCTAGTCTCTGACCCCACCAATCATCCTCACTCCCACATCGATCAACTCACCCCTACCCCCATCCCTAATCGTAGCTTCATCCACCCATATAACCCTCCTCGACCGGTATTTCAACACAGAGCGCACGTTCAAGGCTTGGGAGACTAATGGACGTGCCACAGCATTGTTGGAAGCTGGAGGATTGTTAGTGGTCATAGGTGAAGAGGAAGGTAGTAGGTGGCCTGTGTTGAAGATTTGGGATTTGACTAGAGAAGAGAAACGAAAGTCTGCTCAGAAAGATGGGAATGGCGGATCATCCGAAAGAGAGAGGGGACCGATATTAGTACGGAATACTAGGATACAACATGGTCAACGACCACATCCTGTGAGTGTGCCATCTAGTGCATCACATAATGTAGCTTCTATGAGAACAAGGATTCCTGTCCTGCTACTAATCATCAAACTCGGTCTGCGATATTGGGATTCACCGATTGACATATATATCCTCTACTCTCAGGTATCATCCATCGCAATCACCTCCAACCTTTCACATCTAGCCATTGGTCTAGGAGACGGCACAGTCCTACTATACCGACACCTCTTACAGTCACTCACGACCTCGCCAACATCCCTAACAGCCTTACCGAAAGCACGAGTGATCCACGAATCCAAAGAACCCATAACTGGATTAGGGTTCCGTGAACCGCAAGAACCGAATGGAACGGGTATATCGTTATTTATAGTAACCACAAATAGGATATTATCCGCTCCTGTATCTGGAAAAAGCAGTAGCTCAGAAACCAGGACGATAGATGAGCTAGGATGTGATTTAGGTTGTGCAGTCATGGATTCGCAGCGGAAGGAAATGATCGTTGCCAGGGATGAAGCTATTTATTTGTGTAGTAATGAAGGTAGAGGGGCTTGTTATGCTTATGAAGGTGAGTAGAGCTTGGTCCATGTGAATGAAGAAGCGATGCTGATGGATGAATTGATTGATTGACTGAGAATAGGTCCAAAATCCTCAATAGCAGTATATCAACATAATCTGATCATCATCTCACCGCCTTTCTACCCATCTGCAAATTCAGCTTCAGCCACTGTACGACATTACGTCTCAAAGCAAGCTAATACCACTACTAATTCTGATGGAGTTTCTTCCTCCAATCCTTCAAGTGATATCTCCAAGATCACCATATTCGATCTGCAAAACAAATTAGTCAGTTATAGTGGGACGTACAGAGATGGTGTTAGAGAGGTATTTTGTCAGTGGGGAGGAATATTTGTGTATGGTGGGAATGGTAAAGTGAGTCTACAGATAAATCACACAAAGCTTCATGATAGCTGATCGTGGTTGTTTGGGTAGCTCACAAGACTAAGTGAACACTCTACATCTGCCAAGCTCGACGTGCTGTATAGGAGAAATCTGTATACACTCGCTATCAGTCTTGCCAGATCACAAGGGATTGGGGAGAGCGGTGTTGCAGATATACATCGGAGATATGGTGATTATCTATATACCAAAGGTGATTTCGATGGAGCGATGGGTCAATTCGTCAAAACTTTGGGTAATCTCCAACCTTCCTATGTCATCAGGAAAGTGAGTGTTGGCTTAGCTGTCGAATGCAGGTAGAAGTCAGATCAGCTAACTGAGGCTTTAAAATTTCGGCTCATCTTTGCAGTTCCTCGATGCTCAGCGGATACATAATCTCACTACTTACCTCCAAGAACTACATTCTCGTGGTCTAGCCAATCCTGATCATACAACTTTACTCCTCAATTGCTACACCAAGACTTCCGATAGAGCAAGATTGGACAGTTTCATCAAGACCGAAGCGAGAAGATCTGAAACTTCAGGAGACGAAGAATTACCTTTCGACTTGGATACGGCGATAAGAGTTTGTAGGCAAGCTGGATTCTATGAGCATGCTACCTACCTTGCCAAGAAATTCGGGAGACACGAAGAGTATCTGAGGATTCAGATCGAGGATGCCGGTGAGATTGGAGAGGCTTTGAGATATTTACGAGGATTGGGACCGGACGCAGTAAGCTAGGATTCCTGAGACTAAATATTTGGACAACTCAGCTAATGCTGCACGATATGCAGTGCGAGGAGAATATGGTGCGATATGGTCGTACTTTGCTTAATGCTGAACCTCAAGCTACGACTGCCCTACTCATTGACCTATGTTCCGGAGACTTGGGAAAGAAGAAAGTCACAACGCCAGCTCTTGACTCGAAACCTAATGGAAATACTACAACGTCCTCTGGCCCAGCTATGTTATCGTATCTAGGCTACAATCGAGTCACGGGTTTGTTTACGGGTGACGCTCCCTCAGGTGCTCAATCTTCCGCCCAGACCGATGGTGCTGCACCACAACCGAATGGCGAAAAAGGTGATGGACCAAACGGCAGCGGAACGGGATTGGAAGCTGCACCGATAATAGAAGATGAACCAAGTTATATCCCACCTTCACCGAGACAATATTTTGCTCATTTCGTTGATCACCGAGAGCTGTTCATCACTTTCCTCGAATCGGTATCTTTGGCCTTATGGAACCAATCTCTTGCTTTACCCCTTTCAACACAGTCTACCACCCTTACTGCCCCTTCAAGAAATATAGATCTACCTCCGCCTTCTGATCCGACAACAATCGATCAGAGGGCAGTTTGGAATGCTCTTTTGGAATTATACCTCTCATCTACCAAATCGGACAATCCTGACATCGTCAAATTATCAAGTGAAAAGGCTTTAGCTGTAATTTCAAATGAGGATCTACCTTACGATCCAATGCACGCTCTGATCCTATGTTCGACGGTAGGTTTCGATCAGGGTTTAATCAAATTATGGGAACAGATGGGAATGTATGAAGATATAATCAGATTTTATATCGATAAGAATGATTCTCAAAAAGCATTAGATCATTTAGAGATTTATGGGAATATCGAAAGTAATTTGGGATTGTATCCATTGGTATTGAGGTATTTGACTAGTTCACCTGCTATATTATCGAAACATCATCAAGACCTTGTGAAGATCCTTGAGAAGATTGATGAATATAGGATTTTACCTCCCTTGGCGGTGATTCAGCTGCTAAGCAGGAATGGAGTGGCTAGTATAGGTACGGTCAAGGATTGGTTGAGAGGGAAAGTGGAGGAGAACAGAGATCAGGTTGAATCGGTGAGTATGATTTGCTGCTTTACGATGTCATCTAATTGGTCTTTTGGGGTTTCTATCAATTCGTGAAAGTTGTGTGTTCGGGGTTTGTACGGAAAATATATATGGCTGACTCTTGTTTTTGTGATTATTTTCAGGACAAACACCTAGTGGAATCATATCGATCTGAAACGCTCACGAAGAAAAAGGCGATCCAAGATTTATCGAATGTTGATCAACCTGAGGTGTTCCAAGTGACGAGATGTGCGGCGTGTGGTGGTCAATTGGATTTACCGAGTGTACACTTTATGTGTAAACATAGTTATCACCAGAGGTGAGTTGGCCTTGCTCTAAATCCGAATATCTGAATATCAGTATGATCAGATGAATTTAATTTTCATTTGATTCTATTTATCATGCTCCTGGTGTATACCTCTAGGTATCATCTGAACTACGAATATGTGCTGACTCTTCCTTTTCTGCTATATCAGATGCTTGTCCGACTCCGAACCTGAATGTATACTCTGCGCCAGGCAACACAGTGTCATCCGGGAACTGCGCAGGAACCAAACTCGTCTGGCGGACAGACACGATTTGTTCATAGATGAAGTGAAGGATTCGGAGGATGGGTTTGAAGTGGTTGCGGGTGCTTTTGGAAGGGGTTTGATGGGTAAGGAAAGGGATTTGGACGATGTTGTATAGTGCAAATCACGATCAGTGTTGTTACACTTTTTACATGATGCATTACATGTAGGAGATGGATTGGAGTTCATATATATACATTCGATGACTAATCATATCTCATGATTGATATGAATGTATGTTAGCATTGTAAAGCTATTTACATTGTTCAGCTATCGCCAAACATCTCCGTCAGCCTTTGCGAGCTTTTTGTGATGTATATGAGTACGCGAACAGAATCACTTACCCATATCTTTATACCTCTCTTTCCTATCTACATCAACTTCTTCCAACCTCTTATACAGACTTCTAGCTTCCTCCTTCAACTTCGATTGATCTTCTTGCTTCGTCGATGGGTCTTTGAAAAGTAGGAGCGTATAATGTGCTAAAGCGTTGATACACCCTGGTAAACCAATCAAACGATGTCAGCTGCGTTATGCAATGGGAAGAACCAAGGATGGTAGAAGAAATCGTACATTTAGAGTCTGGCTCAGCTTCATATAAGTCTTTGATATTTTTGATTTCTCTCTTTAACACCTCAAGTGGAGGTTCTACAAGATTCAGAATGACAAGATCAGCTAGACATCTTTCCCCACGATGCGAAGATGAGCTTACCTGACCCAATTAACCATCTATGGTATAACCAGCCGCTCTGATCGTTAGGATCAGTCCATAGAGCCTGAGTAATCAATTCGAATTCTACCGCCAAAATCGCAATTCATCATCAATATATGATTCCTCCTATTCCCTATCTCCCTTCGATGACATCGAGATTTCATACTCGTCCTCGTACTTACCCTCATCTTTAATCCTGTTTATCTCCTGCTGACTAGTTCCCTCTTTCTCCCAAATAGCGGATAGGGTTTTGGTCCTACAGTGCCAAGCTGAGAAGTTGGAGAAATTCGATTCGATCTTCGTTTGAGTATACTTCAATTCGTCTGATAAGGGTGTTTGGGTGGGTAGTGAGGAAAGGACGTATCGACGATAATCCCATGCGTGGACTGGTGATCGCAAGAAATGAGAATCAGCCCAACATATTTGTTCATACGCTCAAATCTCTCATACCCCCGGCAGCTCCTTGATTAGATACTGCTGACCTGATAAATCATGATGTGGAGTCACAAATCGCACTTACAGTTCCTCGAGTCGGCGTCCAACATCTTTTCGACCAATTTCAATTCACCTTTCCAAAACTCCTCTTTCCACTTGACTGTATCCCCTGGTCCGTCTGGGACAGACTCTAAACACCATTTTCTGTGATTCCATATCCAGTATACTTTCGGGTGGACTAGGAGGTACGAGGTGGTCAGGCGGAGGTCGGTAGTGAGATGGGAAACTACTTCTTCGGGTGATCTACCAGAATCAATCCGATCGTTAGCATGAGCTCATGTGAAATCTCCTAGCGACGAAGAAGAAGAGAAACAAGGAATCAGTGATGTAGTCATACTTACAGTGAAGGGAATAGACCCAGCAGTATATTCCGCCTGTAATTCCATATCGTGTAGAATTCAGGATTCAAGTCCAACAACCTCGTATTTTGATCCAACGATTCGATATCATATTCTCTCCTACGTTTCTATAACCAATCTATAAGCTCATTTTGCACAACCTGACAGTTACAGATCCGGCTTACCCTTCCTAGGACATCCTGCTCCAAAGCTAGGTACGCTTCAATCTTACTCTGCTCTTTCAACTTCTTGGCCTCTGCCGCTTGAGGGGTCAGTCGGGTGCGTTTGATACCGTGCTATATAGAGGGTAGATATCAGCTTGGTGTATCAGCTCCGACGAGTATCGCAGTATTCAATCGCGAGATGTACGTACCATGGTGCGACAAGGTCTAGCAATACGCTATGGTGATGATATGTTTGGTTCTGAAGTGATCATTACGTTCTTCTTCGTCATCAACCTGTTGTTGCTCGGCGCTATCGACCAAGTGGAGGTTGGGTTACAATGTTACGTAAGGTGGCCAGCTCACTCGCAGAAACAGATCAGGTAGAGAGCCCATCACACATCTTCTTTGGCTGTTGGGTATCTATCTATCTATCTCACAGTGTTACATGCTACATATCATCAAACGAGACCGATAGTATCGAACGAAGATGACAGAGTGAGCTCAACTTTACCTGTTCCTTGTAGACAGCTGAGCTGACTCGTCTCGTGCCCTCATCCAGATATTGGGTATCGAAAAAGCAGTATTACTGTAAATACTGTAGTATCTACATCCGAGATGATGCCCCTGTAGGTCGCCCTCTCTTATCTCAACCATGCAAGTTGTGGGATATCATCCCTAATCTGATACTCCTTGTCAAGCTCATACGCTGATAGTAGCTGATCGTTGATCTCGTATTGCATAGTCTCGAAAACAACATGAAACGGGATTAAAGCATATCGGAAATGTCGAGCGATATATCAGGGATTTATATAAAACTGGGTCAATGGCGAAGAAGGAAAAGGCTGAAGAAGCAGCTGAGATGGCTAGGATAGAAGCTGTAAGTAATTCACACCTTACTCACCTATCTTTTCTGTCTGATATCACTTGTACCAATGCCAAAAGCTCACAGCTAACAACTTGATTGATAAATAGGCAGCAGCAGCAGCTTACGCCAACGATAAAGCATCCGGCTCAGCCTCACCTAGCACATCCAAACCATCTATCCTCTCATCACTCCCTTCTTCTTCCTCATCGGCGGCAGGAAGCTCGAAACCCAAAGCTGTCAAACCTACTGATAAATACTCTAATTATTCTACTGCTGAACAGCTGGGATATAAGGAGGAGAAGACAGAGTACGAGATCCAGCAAGAGATCAAAAATCAGATAGGTCAACCATCAGCTTGGGAAACTGTTACCCTTCCCGATCCACAGGCAGTACAGGACCAGGGGCAGGGGGAGAAAAGGAAATGGACAGGGGAAGATGAAGAGGAAGAGAGTGAAAATTGGAAATTTGAATATAACAAAACTTCCAACAAACATAAAAGAGATCCATATGAAGATGATTGGGATCCATCATCGATCAAGTCGTTAAAAGTGAAAAAGAAAGAAGAAAAGATAATTCTTGATCCAAAGAAGGTAAAGGAAGAAATGGAAAAAGTAGGATTGAATAGAGATAATTGGACGGGTAGATTGGAATTGAATCCTGTCACTACTGCATCGAATAATGGGGGAAAAGATAAAGAAGGGTTAGAGTATGTTCAAGGGAATGGATGGGTCAAAAAAGATGAGGATGAGTTAGAGGATAACACAGCTGTGGCCGGAAAGGACAAGGAGAATAATCAAAATGGAATCGACGTCAAGCCAGTTGTGGAAGGTATCAATCAGGAGAAGGAATCAGCACTCAAAGAGTCAGATGCAACAAAGACAGCGGAAAGCAAAACAGCTGTGGAAGAGTCTACAGGAGGTGGAAGTGTGTTCAAGAAACGTCGTCCACCGCCATCGTCCAGAAAGAAGTAGGAACAGACTGCAACCTGCGATATATCCTTTTATGCAATATTTCCACATAAAGAAATGCATCAATACACACTCTGTCCAGTCCATCGATGCAATAATGATACTTAGAATTTCCTCGACTTGATGACTTTCGAGATACCAGTCTTTTCACCCTTATACTCCCCACCATAAGCACCTTGACCACCTTTATAGACACTTCGTTGAGATGCGACCTTCTTCTTGGCTTTCTCGTACTGTTGTCTCTTCTTGACTCTAGGGTTCCTACCTCCCTTAGATCGGTGGGGTGTAAGACCCCTATTCTTCTCGATGGCTCGAGTGAGCGCTCGAGGTCCTCCTTCGTGTGTTGGATCGTCAAGGGATGCGATCGCGGCGCTGTGAGATAAAGGAGTCAGTACATCTCACCAACTCACTAATTGAAGAGATAGAGCATGAATGGATATCAATCGTCCACTCACAGTTTCTCAGCCTCATACGCTTCATGTTCAGCTTCCTTGGCATCTTTCTCCTCCTTTCTTCGCCTCTTGACCAAATCATAGTAATCCTCTTCTCCATCATCGTCTTGAGCGTCCTCATCCTCCCTCGATCGCTTGCTAGATTTCGATCTCCTGGTATCATCATCTTCCGCATCAAGGTCCAAGTCTTCTCCAATTGACTGATTCGTTTGACTTCTCTTCAACGCATCATCTCTAGCTTTTCTCTTGTCCCTATATGGCAGATCCTCATCACCTCCCATCCTATTCTGTCGACCTTGTTCTCTCCTTGCTAAAGTAGAGTTGATCTTGGAAGTATGGAATGCCAAGGACCTCTTTCGTGTCTGTTTATCTTCGTAATCTGCATTTCCTAATGACGTAGGATCGCCCAACACGTCCAGCTCATCGTACACTGGTGATTTCTTACTTGATGATGATGAGGTATTGCCAGTGAAGAATTCAGGTTCGGCTAGAGGTGCGAAAGTGGGTCTGGAAGTCTTCTCTTCATTTTCAATCTTTTCTTTCTTTGATTTGGATTTCTTCTTAGTTTTATCTTTCTTCGGTACCACTATCGAATCCAAATCAAATTCATCCTCTGCCTCAGCAATGTCTGCAGCTTTCTTAGCCTTCTTTCCTTTCTTCTTGGCTTTTTCTGACAACTTGATCATCTCCCTCAGTTCGTTGGCTTCCTCATCATCCTCTGCATCTTGAAGCAATGCTTCCAATTCACCTTCTTCCAATCCCTCTTTACCCCACAGATCATCCCCATCATCCATATCATCTTCCCATTGGTCCTCATCCTCCTCATCCTCATCTCCGTTGAGACCTTGCATTCTCTTGAGTAACTCCATCTTGCCTTCTTTCAGCTCTTCGTCAGTCTCATCGTCACCCAATCCCATTCGAGGGTGTAAGGTGAATGCCCCGTCGGATACGGATCCGGCAGCGAAATCGAGATCTTCCAACATCGCCAAACCCTCTTTGAGCTGGAGTAATCGAGGAATGATGTTGATCTCGCCTTCGCCGCGTGCTGAGGGTGGTAGAGACGATAGGTGAATGTAAAATGCGAGGGTAGTAGCGTATGTGAGGAGGGTTTCTACCAATATTCAATAAGGATGGAGCAATTAGCTACCATAGCCAATATGATTCATGTTGCAAAAGAAGAAGAGTGAACTCACGATAATGTAACCATCCTAAACCCTTATGCAACTCTCCATCACCTTTTTGCTCTTCCATCTTCTTGACTCCCCTAGAAGTCTTTTCTAGCTTTTGCACTATCAATGGGAAATCCCTTGCGAGAGCAAGTTTGACAGGCTCATGAGCTTCAAGGTGACGAAGTAAGGCTACGGGGTCGTTGGTCTTGGGTGGAGCAGGGATGGTTTTACTTTGAGGTTCGGCTTCTGCTATTTTTTCAACCTCGGCAGGTTCGCTAGACACGGTATGTTTGAAGTCAACTTATCTGGTTGAACCTCTTAGGATTTCTATGCCAGTTGAGAGATGTACTCACGATAGATCATCTTGTACAAAGCCGAAATCCTCCGCATCTAAAGCCTCTCTAGCCTTCTTCTGCAACCTCCTGACTTCCCTTTCTTCCATCTCCCTCTCCTCTTCTCTCTTCTCATCATCTACTTTCCCATCTTCTTTCTCCCTCCTATTAGAGGGTTTACTATAATACTGTCTACCCCAATTCTCATCTTCACTGTCCTCATCACTATTACTACCACTACCTTCCGAATCATCATCCTCATCAGACGATTCAATTGGTTTTCCAAATCTACCCTTCCCATTTAAATCAGGCTTCTTCTTCTTCTCTTTACGTTGCTTCTTAGTTGTCTCTACCATTTCCTCATCGTCGTCGTCCTCTTCATCTTCCTGTTCTCGCTGAAGTTGTTTGCGCGATTTTTTGGGCAAGTCCAAAGACAGTACTTCTTCACCTTCGTTGGCATTTACATCATCATCGTCTGACTCGTCTTGAGGGTTGAACGAAATTTGATCTCGTTTGAACATAACTGTGATTAGAAGAAGATGCGCTGTCATTTAAAAGTCCTCGTGGGAATAGACTGAGGATGGTAGATGCCGCATACTCACAATCATCGACACTTCCAGGTTCAAGAGTATCTTCATACTTATCAATCTTGTTGATCCTGGCCCCAGGCGCAGCAGAAGCTTTTGAGCCTGCTGATACTCCCTTTCCAGATCGCTTCTTTGCCATGTTGTTCGCCCTCTCTATGTCTATCTGGTATATGCTCAAGATGATGTACAATATGCAAGCTCAAATGAAGAATGGATGAACAACTTCAGAAAAACATCTAACGGCAGGGTTGGCAAGTGGATTTTGAACTTTTGGTGGCAAGTCACGTGACATGGATTCGCGCTATGGACATGGTACTGTTCCATTGCATATTCTATTGCTCATGCATACAAATCATATCATCGATTCATCCTATCTCTCTGCTTGACCAAACAGTCTCTTGCTATCATGATCGAGAGGTAAATTAGCGAATTCGAGATGCAAAAATTCAATTAGGAATAGAAAAACCTCACACAAAAGCGGGTGTTTGTATTTCCCCTTTTCCAGTCGTTGACCACATTTCCCTTGGCCAATAATCCTGGAGGAAAACGTATGTATGACCGGCGAGGATACCAACCTATGGATGTGCATAATATACAGTCAGACCCAATTACCGTTCGCTTGTAGGTGAAATGAAATGGCACTCACGATATCCCCTAGGGCAGCTTGGAATCCACCTTGTAACAACCATGAGAACGCTACTAAGCATAAAGGTAAATACGGAGCGGTGATCCTATGTTATCTCTTCTAAGTAAGCAAGTGCTGAACCCCTTGATGTTCGAGTTAGAGTGAACATACGTGACTACACCGAACAAAGACAGTTTGATAGCTGGATTCCTCCTTGACCAGATATACACCAAGGCGAATGCAAGTGACGATGAGAGGAATGGCATAGTCAGGAGAGGCGATATGATCTATATGAATGGAGTAATGTATCAGCTACGCATCTGATCATAGATGTCCCAGCTAACTTACAAGGAGGAATACCGAACATAGGAATAATAACCAAACGTAATCTGCTCTCCGATTTGAGAATGAATTTTCTTCTAACAGCCTAGAGTATCGCATTCTATGTATGTATTGTATAGACCATGTCATCAGTCCTCGGAATGAATGCAATGGGAAGCTGGAAGGGGGGAACCTGTGGAATAAGGGGTATGTGTACTCACATGAAAAACATATGAAATGCCAGATCTAGCGATAATGGTCCAAAGTACAAAAACGTCGTAATGAACCTCCATATCTACAAAGCGACTTATTGATCAGCCAAAACTCCGCAAACCACGGCAGACAATTAAGCTGACTGTACTTACCTGCATATTTCCTACAGCCGCTTTCCACGAGAAGTAGAGTTGAAGCGGCGCTACCACTTGACATTCCTACATCAATGTCCGTCAGTAGGTGTCAAGCGACAGTATGGGCATATAAATGACGAAAAGTTCGCTCTTTTCGCTCAAGTACTCACCACCAGCACACTAGCTCCTATCGATGCTGCTACCCATACTCTCGTCACAGGTGGGATATCCGTAATCCACTGCTCGACAGGTTGAGCCATTATTGCAGCTGTTCGGGTCAGGTATCTTCAATATGTTATCTGCCTTGTTTCTGCAATACTTCTTGATCACTCGTGGTCTTGAGCTTTGACTCTCTAGTCCCTATTTAAATGGAGTATAGAACTGCAGGATGACAGACGATAAGCAAAATACAAGAAGGGAAACGTTTTGAACCAGGTGAAGGACATTGCAAGTGGAGGTTCCGTTCACATTGACGTGGACGTGTCGTGGCAGGTGACAGGTGGCGGGTGGCGACAGACGATCGTCATTCGATGATACCGCGAATGGCCATTTCGGCAGTTCTCCGTGTCATTACGACATCGCTTGACATGAGGGAAGGCAAAGAATTGCTTCTCTCCCGTTTCAGACGTTCGCAATGCACTCAAACAGCCTGAAGCAAAGTCCAGCCCTTCAGAGACCCAGAGCGACGACTTCATGTGGAGAAGACGGTGATTCAGTTGGTTATGATGGAGGAATTTCTCGGTCATGTACATGTCATGCAGCAACAGAGGATGTCAGCACAGGTACGCAAAGGTCTAAATGGCTCGGCACACCATCTGCTATGCAAGCTTGACTACATATAAGGGCAAAGATTTCAGTGTGGATTCAATCACCCTAATGAACGGATGATCATCGTTGAATGTGCATCACACCTATGCGCATCGAGCCCTCCCTCTGGTCCAACACCCTTATGCATCCGAAGGGATCCCGGCTTCCAGTTGAATGACATCAAGAGATCCCTCTTCTTCCGGGTTCAAAGCTCTCGCTCCAGAATATAATTAAGTGTAAGCACTAACTGACGCGCCAAGTGCTTCAATTGTTCTGACATGTTCGTTATCCTTGTACAAGTCCACGAAGATACCGCTCACAGGCTCGTTGTCCAGTTTAGACCCTGTGTTGAACATGAATCTAGGTTCTCTCAGATCGAAATCGGACTCGAAAGTAAACCCTTGCTCTTCTTTCCATGATTTACAATTGGAATTATTATCGCTGCATTCTTGAAGATTCTTGAGAGTCACTTTATTGAAATCATGTTCGGTCGACACATTTTGGAAATCAACAGTCATCATAAGTTGATGATCACAATCGTGCACTGTAGATTCGGAACCGTTGCACGGTTCAGAGGCAATGCCACCGGTGACCGTTGCATTGGTACGGATCGTAGGCGCAAATGCGGCTCGCCATCTTCCACCAGGTCCAGTAACTTCACCTCCCTCCGTGGTCTCAATGGGTGTAAGAGTGATAGCGTTAAATCTCACCCCATTGGATGGGGTCAGGCTGTTCTTCGAGTCCGGCTCAGTTCGATATTCGTCAAAGAGTCGAGGTCGAGCTGTCTCGTCATCAAGTTTGACTGAGAAGAGAAGTGATAATTTTCTATGGAAGGTGGGTTTTGTTCAGATGCCATATTGTATAATTGTCGAAATCCCTGCTGCTTCGTGAAGAAAGAGGGAGTACAAGCCGTATTTGTACCTCATTCTCCAAACGGGATAACATTTTTATTTGCAGCCATAACACTGTATCCATGATGTCAAGAACGTGATTTGTCTTCTTCTCCGTTTCAGTGAGGTGATACACCAATCGTAGTCAAACCTATTGTCTAGCTCTTGAAGATCAAGGTTTCGTCCGTTTACATCGGGAAGACAAATGATATGAAAGGACAGTTCGTGAATTCGCATGTTTGCTATGCTCTTGGATCATTCTCACCAACTGACTAATGGTCAAGATCCCAACACATTCCCACTTACCGTGATCCTCGGAGTCATTCTTTCAAGAGGATTACACTAGCATACAGTATCAAGTTGTGCGCTCTGGAAATTTGAAAGTACTTCTTATTGTACATTCGCAATTACTCATCACATGCCACTCTAAGAATATTCGATTCTCAAGAGAATCCCAGTACCGATTCATCTGTTATATGACTGCATATACTTGTTTATGCAATCACTCCTGGTGTCCTCAGCTTGACGCTTTCCCTAAGCATAAATGCTATCCATCTGCCCAGAATTCAAGTTACTGCTTGACGATATATCGGAGCTGGGGCACACTGTTAAAACAAGAATGCACCCCCATTTCCTTCTCGTACAACCAATGAACTAAATATTCCAGTATATCCATCAATGTCACAGTCAATACATGCTAACGTCTCTTCAGAGGCTTGACATCCGATTGACATTATCTCCTTTCATAATGTACTATGTCTTTAGATTGCATGATCCTACCACAATCAAAGGAAGATGCAAATACCGTGAAGTCCAATCTTGTGGAGCCACAATGGAGTTATTCTTCCTATTGTATGTGGTAGAAAATGGTGAAGTAGCCAAGATGCTTGCCTTCTCACTACCTCCGGACAAGGGATGGATCTTTGGATGAGCATTGATCAGTCTTCTGTAACATAGAACTTGCTGTATGCTATAAATACTGGTATATTATAAGGTATCTCTTATACATTAGCTGTTGCATCTCCCATAATACCCTGCAATCCGGTACTTTGCACTACTCCGCATCATGTCATCAGCTCAATCATATCATGTCAGCATCGCCGTTCCCCCTTTATCAAAAGTCCTTGAAGAATTAAGTACACGAACTTTACAATCCACCGAAATTCGAAGATTCCCAAATACTGGAACTTGTCGAATCCATTTTGAGCCTATTTCACTCGATACGACAGCCATCATCGAATCTAAGGACGACGCGCAACCATTCTGTAAAGAAGTACCTACCAAATTCGATTTTATCGGACGAGCGATTATGACACCCAATTCCGGTACTACCAGAATGAGTTTATCTTCCTCGTCAGGCGCCTATATACCTCTTGGATATGATAAGTTCTGCAGATGGCCTGATAAGATATAAGATGAAATATGAATTTACTTCCCACTCGGCTTTGAACTCGGCGGACGATATGAGTAGCGATAATTTTACTCATCGAGTGTTCCCAGTCAATCTGAATGACACGAAACTCTTTCAAACTTTTGAAGGTGCCACACTCACAATGTTTGATGAGCAAGACAATATGTCGGTTCATTATTGGGACAGAGGTGCTGTACAGGAAGGTGATATCACCGTGGGAGCCTCGTGCAGAGATTTCGAAAGAAAAGATCATGGAGCGGATAGTCCAAACAAGACATGTTCATTCATGTGATGATCTGATTTAGTGACTAAATGGCAATATTTGATACATAGGCGATTGACTTTCTCTGATACAATGTCAGTAGCGTAATGTTGATAACCCTTCTAATTGTGTAAGCCATCCATAATCACGGTAGCAGTTGGTAATTCTGAGCCATGGTGTCAAGCACATCTTGTATGTCATCACGTCATGGTATTATTATTTAATGATATGAATGCAAAATAAGTAAGAAAGAGACAATATCGTTAAGAAGGAACTTTGAAAGCAGAATACAGTATAGACACCACCTTTTCCTTACTTGGATTATTGTCCACTCCCACTACCACCACCCAAATTAGAAGGCATAGCCTTAAAACCCATCCTTCTGGCATATTCAATTTCCTCAGCTTTCGTCAATCCATCTCCCGTTTTACTCCAATTGGCAGAAGAAGTTCTAGCTCTGAACTTATTGGTCTTCACTCTGAACAGTTCTTCCATGTTTAGAGGTTTGATCGGACCAAATAATTCATCAGGGTTACGATGAGCCTGAGCTTCGAGAGCGGCACGTAATTGAGGTGATTCGGCCCATGTAGGAGGAATGAAATCTTTAGTTCGATCTTCATCGTCCGAATCAGAGTATCTAAATTGGTCATTCGATATTAGCATGTTTTCGCTTCTCATTCTGACATAAGGAATGAGGCAGACTTACTCAGATGCAATATCAGGTAAAACGATATCTTCACTCTGGATCATAGCTGCCTTCTCATCCAATTGAGTTTGAAGAGCTACTCTGCTCTGTTGCAGTATACTATTCGCATGAGATGGTACAGCCGTGGATGTTCTCATGGGCTGAGCAGGTTGATGTTGAGATGGTCGAGAAGGTGGTCCTAAAGGTTTTCTTTCTCCATTTCCAGTTGGCTGATTCTGAGTGACTAGAGTGATGGTCGATGGTTGAGTTGCGGTCTCAGCAGTTCGGAATGCCGATGGACCCATTTTACCGTTGAGAGCCATAGTCGAAGCTGATGATCCCAGAGTAGCTTGTTTGGTGGGTCGGAAAGGCTCCTTGCCCTTTTGCGATTGTTGTAACGAGGATGATCCGGCAGTAGCTTTGTTCTGGGATTTGTGTAGAGCAGCAGTCTGAGCAGCTAACTTTCGCTTTCGGGCAGCTTCTTCTTCAGCAGCCTATGTAACACAGGACACATCAGTCTTCCTCATACGCTTATCATGTAAGATACATTACTTACACGTAACTTAGCAGCTTGTGCGTCCCTATCAGCCTTCTCCTTGTCTGCTTTCTCCTTAGCCGCTACAGCAGCCTTCTCGGCTCGTTCTTTCTGTCTCTTCTCAAGTTCAGCTCTTTGACGTCTCTTTTCCTCAATTTCCGCAATCTTAGCTTTTCTTTCTTCATCTGCTCTGATTCTGTCTTCTTCAGCTTTCTTCTTGGCAGCTTGTTGTCGACGAGCTTCAGCTTCTTTGAGAGTCGCTTTACGTTCAGCGGCAGCTTGTTCCTACGGTACCAAGATGTGGGTTAGCCATATTCAATCTCAGTTGGCATAGTACCCGTAAGACCACTCACTTTCTTAGCAGCAGCAGCAGCGAGTTGGAGACTCTTGACGGGTCCCGTAGCAGGTTTGACTCCTAAAGCTTTGGCCGCCATATTTTGACCTTGAGTAAGTATACTTCCGGAGGTCGCGATCGAGGATGTAGATATGTTGAGCGGAGTGGGAGCAGCGCTTGATGAAGATGGCATCTTTCGGTGAGTCTGCACATCAAGTATGTTAGCTTCACTTGACTTCGGTTCCACATAGAACAGCTTACCTTGATTTCCACAACAGGAGGAGCTCCATGAGGTTTCTGAACTTCGATGACTTCTTCGTCCTCGCTCAGTTCATCGAGTTCATCCTCCTCTTCCATCTCCTCGTCTTCGCGTACATTTGATGCCCTGGCTTTTCGAGCATCTTTCGACTCATTGACGACTTCTCTTTCATGTTTCTTGATAGACGCATTTCTTTGATGTTCCTTCTGTAATGCTACTACAGAGGGCTCATGAGCATGTTTCTCTTCTCTGCCATGCAATGCTGGAGCTTGGTATCGAGATGCGGGCCGAGTGGGTGTACCAGTCGGAGTGGTCGATTGGGGTCCTTCTTCAATAGGAGCAGAAGGTTGTCGTTGAGCAGTAGCCATTGAAACTCTTGAGTCAACGGGGGTGAGTTCTTCGATGACTGACTGCTCTTCGACCATTTCCTCTTCCTCCTCTTCTGGTGACTTGGGCGCCTGGGGTTGTCGTCGAGGCGAAGTAACTTCTGGTGTAATAGATCTGCCGAGTTGACTTTCAGGTTCTGGTTGTTTGTCAACATCCATATGTTTGTCTTCTTCCTTCTCGCGTTCAGGTGAATCAGGCCTGGTGGCTTCATTCATCAGTCTCTTAAACTCCATTTCGGCCAATCGTTCTTCTTCCAGCTCTCTGGCTAATCTCTGTGCTTCTTCTTCGGGATCAGACCCTCCCAAACCTAATAATCCAGCACCAATACTACCTAGCCCTCTCAAGAATCCAGTACCAGTACTCTTAGCTTGTTGTACACGACCCGCTCCAGCCCCTTGGGAAGCTGCCAATGCAGCAGCCTTCTGCTTGGCCAATTCCTTTGCAGCTGTCTTTTCTCGAAGTTCGTCAAGCGCTCTGGTGACCTTATGTATATCGGATCGAGCATTGTCCGTTTGGATGACCGATCGCCCGAGTGAGTTCGGTTGCGAGATCGGACCAGCTGAACCGAAAGATGGTGTTTTACTGGGCATGGTAGGTCGTCCCATCGGACCAGGTGTACGAGCGGGTAAAGCATCGGTATAGTTGGGAGCAGGTATATCGACATTGAATTTAGCTGTTTTCTCTGGTCTTCGCTCATTTTCCACTTTTTCCTCCTCCTGCTGTTCTTCGTCCACGCCATGATCCGATTTTCGCTTGAGTCCGTTGATAGGAGCCACACTCTTCCTCAATCCATCAAAGTCCAGAGTAGTACTAGGTCTTTGTGCAGATGCGTATGATTTCCGCAAAGCTGTGCTGGCCTCGTTGCTTGGTAGACCATTGATGGGGACAGCATTTGAGCCAAGAGCCTTACTGAGCCATGAAGATCGGACTTGCCGAACAGGTTGAGAAGTGCCGGTAGCCATCGTACGGTTGGCGAAAGAGGATGGCATGGTGGGATCGACTTTACGTTCCGGTTCTTCTTGTTGAGGGTGAGCGGGAATACCTTCTCCTTTGGCGGATGTAGATTTTCCGCCTTGGACATCATGCTGAATTGCAGGTGGTTCTTCATCCACAACTTCCATTGCCTCCTCCTCCTCGTCCTTCTCATCCATTGGCACTTCAACATCTTTCGCCATTGCCTCCTCGTCAGGTGGGGAAGAACCCTTTTCAGGAACAGAAGATATACCATTGTTTTGAGTCTCTGGTGACGATGCCCTTCCTACAGCCTCAACTGGTGCAGTTCCTGCAGCTTCCTCCTCTACATCAATAGGTTCATCTTCCTCTTGTTGTACTTGAACGTGCCGCATAGGCTCGTCTTCCACAACCGGAAATACAGATTCCACTTCAATAGCTTGGACGACAGGTCGTTCGGCAATTTCTTCTTCTTCCGCCACCTTCTCCTTCTCCTTTTTGGACTTTGATCGGGTCGATTTCGACTTTTTCTGTACTACATCATCCTTTGTAGAAGCCGATGAAGTTGATTTAGATTTCTCCGAAATCGAGATCGAGGTCGAAGTATTATCAACAGAAGTAGGAGGCGAATTTTCATCATTCTCGATCACTTTCTTAGATTTGCCTTTCTTGGTAGCTTTAGGTTTGGATTTTGCCTTTTCGGCAGGTTTGGATTTGATGGGGCTGGCAGCGCCTTTGGGAGATGCTACGGGTGTCGGTGAAAGAGTAGACACGTTAAGTGAGCGTGGTTGGAGTGGTGAGAGAGCGACTCGGGCCTACAAGAAAGAAAAGTTAATCAAATCGTTAAATGGACTTTTGCGGTCTTTGCAAACACTTACATTCTGTTTGTTACTTGGGCTTAAAGCCAGATGGGCATTTAGACCTTTGACTTTATCAGTTCGTTCCTTGGCAGCAGCAGTGGTCGCTCTAGTCTTCTTGACTGTCTGAGTACGAGAAGGAGTCTTCATAAGTTCGGTTATGGAAGCTCTGCAAATAACGTAAACACAACAAACATTAGATCCCTCAATCGATAACATTATCGCAAAAATAGTGTGGGTATATCATGAATGGAGCACAAACCTGTTCTGTCTATCCATGATTTGCTCCATATAGCCATCCAGCCATCCATAACCTAGATCATTGATACTTCCCTCCAACTCTGATAGAGTCGTTACAGCAGCCCTTCGGAGACCATCACGAAGGTTGAAAGCGTAATGGTCGAACGAGGGCATATCCTGTGTTATGAAGGACATGATGGTCTCGACAATGACCTGAGGCGTCAAGTGAATGATTTGATCAGACAAGGAGTAATACAAGGATGTTAATTGGGGAGAAAGAGAAGATAGAGAAGATCAGAATGAGAGATGAGAGGTGAGGAGGAATATAAACAACCCAACAGAACAGCACCAACATCGCTCATCACATCTTTACCCTGAGAAATCACTCACCATATAAACATCCACTTCTGCATCTCACGTGGAGAACACGTGTCAGCGCCAAAATCAATAAACAAACAAAGACCAACATCACATCTGCTCTCAGTCGAGATCATCATCGTCATGCATCTGTCGTCTGATACCTTGTAGGCAGTCGCTCCCACTCTATCACAAGGATCTTGTAGGAGCATACTGCAACAAGATGTCAGGTTTAGGAGCACGGGTGAGTCTGTCAGCTGGTCAATACCGTATGGGACCTCTCACTAACGCGACTGTTTTTGTTATCCTTTAGACCAAAAAGGTGAGGGTGTAAACAATGTTCTTGTTTGTGGAGCTAGGGAATGCTAATCGATCAATCATCACTCATCAGGTCACTACATATGGCAAGAAGAAGACTGTAAGCTCTTCTCTCCGCATTCATCACGAGGTAATCAAGCTCATCCGATTCCGTATGCATATGTTATAGCAAATCATCTCGATCCACAGCGACATCTCAAATCCCATCGTACCATCATCTCCCCTGCCCTCACACATACAAACCAAGACCAAACGACCAGTACTCCAAACGAAATTATCCAATGACATCTCAAATCTTCCATCTACACCACTGCCTCTTTCCAAAGTTAAAGCAAAAAGCAAAATAATCGAGGATGAGATACAGCCAATATCAGTACCTTCAAGTCCTGAGATTATCTTTAAAGCTCATAGAAGAGTGAACCGACCAGGCAAAGTCGTTATACCCAAATCACCCATTTCATCCCCACCATCAACAACCAAACCAAAATCAAAATCCAGAAAGAGTATTTCAGAAGTGGTTATACCTACTTCAAGGAAGGTCAAACCTTTAGGCGAATTGACTAAACAATTCAAAGAGGTGACTATAGAAGACACACCCTTTTCTGCCGCTGAGGATGTTTCGCCTATTGAAGATCCCCAGATTGCCCTTGACGACTTACTCTCAGCCTGCTCTTCATCATCAATTGGCCAATTTACGAATTTCCTGGAAGGAGGTCAATTGCCAGAGTATGGTAGTATAAGAAAAGTAGGGGAAGCATCGTATTCTGAAGTATTTGGACTGGTAGGAAATGAAGAAGTGAGATATGTCTTGAAAGTGATTCCATTGCTTTCGTCAGCGGAAGTGATTAAGGCAGATGGACCGATGCCTGATTGTACCAAGATGGAAGATGTCAAGAGGGAAATTGAGGTGACGAAGAGGATGAGTCAAGTTCCAGGTGGAAGATTCGTAGAGTATATCGGGTGAGTCGGACTTACCTTGCCTCTCAAGGTATAATAATCACTATGCTGAAATGATGGCGATGTTACAGATCATATGTAGTTGAGGGTATATACCCTCAACGACTACTGGAAGAATGGGACGAATATAAGGGGACCGAAGGCTCAGCAAGTGTACGACCATGTGAGTACCTCCACCTATCACGAGTAATGGAATTCCCCTCCATTCCTCATAAAACTGATCGTTTCTGCCTATCAACCTAGCCGGTCTCCCTTCCACGCAGAAATACTGTCTCCTCCTTCTTTCCCACGCCGGCACAGATCTCGAAACGTTCAAATTCTCTCAGACTCAAGGGTGGCTCCAGGCTGCTGGGGTGTTTTGGCAGATAGTCTCTTCTCTCGCCAGAGCAGAGAGATGGACAGAATTCGAGGTCAGTTCAGCTTATCCTCATCATGGTCGCTCAAAGAGGCAGAAAGCTGAGGTTGTTTGTTTGGTGACGTAGCATCGAGATTTACATGAAGGTCAAGTTCTTATTCATCCTTTCAAGCCGTCCCATGATGAGATTGAAGAGAATTACCTGAGCCCCTCTGCAAGTGGGGTGCAAACTACAATAATCGATTTTGGCCTATCACGCTTAACGATACCTGTCTCAGATCATTCGGAATCGGTTTGGACGGAGATACCGAAAGAAGTGTATGAAGGTAAAGGTGCTCAGTGGGATTCGTATAGGTTGATGAGGGATAAGGTCGAGAATGAGAAAGGTATGGAAGGGTGGAAGGGTTTCAACCCTATCACAAATGTTATGGTGGGTCGTAGCATATTTATCGCATACCAGAACATATCGTACATATATTATCATAGTTTGCTTGTCTTCGTCCTTTCAATTTCGTATGATCATAATAGAATGCAGCTGACATCGAAATTGTTGATAGTGGCTCCATTACATCCTCACCTACATGTTCAACACCAAACTGCCCCGTCAACCCAGACAACCCAATCGACGATCTTCAAGAGCCATGAAGACCTACGAAAGAGAAGAAAGGGCAATGAACATCTTACAACAAACTGAAAAATTGTTAGGATGGAGTATCGATGTTGATAAAGATAAGAGACGAAAGGGTTTGAGAGGTCAGGTGGAATATGGGGAAGAAGATAGGTTGAATAGTGCGATGAATGTCTTGGATTGGGGTATGAGAGAGGGTTGGGTCAAATGTTTAGATGAAGAATCATGAAATTCCATTTGGGTTTTGGGATATTTATTTTAGTTTGTTGACCAGTAATATCATGGACTCTTTTTCTACGATTCTCTTTTCCTATTTTCTTCGGGCTTCAGTAAGGGATAGGATGATATCGATTGTATAAATAGCGATATATACACATGTAAAATAATCATATGTAAAAAATCCAAAGATACATACATGTTCGAAATTCGATCAAGACCAATCATTATGATCATGTTCTCTTCTATAGGGATACATGGTTGACACGTACATACAATTTTGACTCATGAGTCAACAAACATATCATCTCCGCCGTTCTTTGTCTGCCCATGTCCCTTCCCTTGCTACGTATCGATAACTATCGATCCTTAAATTGTCTCACTGCGATGTAGCTCCTTTCAACCTTTCCAACTCTTTCTCCAACCTCTCCCTTTTCTGCTTAAGCATCATCACCTTCTTCCTCTGCAGTATACTCAATTCCCTCAAATTCAAATCGGATATCTTGCATGACGTATCTTGCTTGCTACCTGTTTCTTCAGCCAGAGAAACGGGTAATGAGGTGGGATTGGAAGGTTGAGAATTGATTGTAGGGGATCGAGCAGACTGAAGGATATTTAACTAATTTACCCATCAATATCGAATTATCATTAGCCATCTTCCCGGAAACACAAGTCAAGCGATAGTAACCATTTGAAATATGTCATTTTGACATGTCAACTAAGATTATGACGACTCACTCTCTCCTCCAAAGTCGAAACTTTCGATTTCTCATGTTCGACCATATTCTCAGCTTTCGCTATCAACTGATCTATCTGAGGTGCGAGGGAGGATGATAATGCTGATTTGTGAGCTAGGATGGTAGGTTCAGGAAGGACTAGGAAGTGCTATCGAACTCAAATCATCAGTCTCGATTCGCTTTGACTCAACTAAGAACATTCCTCTTTGTTCACTCATAGTCACTCACATGCTTATGTTTCATCACTTTGGTCAACCTCGGCAAATCGCTCGTACCCACTTGCAATCTATTCAAACCCGCATTCAACGTATTGGAACATCGTTCGGTGGCAGTCACGCAATCTTCCAACGCGTTGAGAAAATCGTTGGAAGGTGGAGTAGGGTAGATGGACTCTCGTGGTAGTCGCCGTGTTGATGCTGTGTATGCCATCGTTGGAATGGGTCAACCTATGGATCTATGGCTGATTGATCTGTTGAGTGAAGGAGAGCAAGAAGATGAGTTCCAAGCGAAGAAGAATGTTTATCGTCACTCCGGGTGAGTGATGACCTCCACCGACGCGATGCGGTCGCCCGGATCATCTGCACCCTTATTTATTGCCACTGCCAACAAGATGACAATCATGCATGTATCTTCATGATCCGTAGTCAGGTATCTGCATGTATCTGGTCACTTCTTACTTCTTCCGAATGAAAGGCCACCATATACTGCAGGTGATTTACGAAAAGCCCAACAACTGGCATTCCGCCAAGAATAAGATTGGAGGTACAGTAAACAAATAAAAATACCGAGATCGCATTCTCGTAATTTTGATGGTCATCCGTTAGGATGCCCAATGCATAAAGTTATTTGACTTTTCCCCGGATCTACAATATAAACAAGGAGGAGGGTTTCTTCCTTTGGCTGTCACCTCAGACCAACAGATGGTCATGGGCGTGAAATGAACGGAATGCTCAAACAATTACGGTAGTGAACCAACGGTAAGTAGATAATTGGGGTCTGCATCTCGATTTGATGTAGTCTTTCCTGTCCTCCTCCTTCCTCCTTCCGCTCTTTATTTGGCCTTCTGGACTGGGGCTTAGATGAGCAAAAGTATGATTAAGCTTCGACCTATGTGATGAACTGATTGTACTGATCGGCGGATGTTTGCTTTGTTGGTTGTAATTTTTATACTATCAACAACATAACCAAGATGGACTATATAATACAGTAAACACCTCGACATGTCTTCTTATTATCTCTTTTTTTCTCTTCATCATCCCACATCTCGCAACTTCCCTTTCCTGACCTCGTTAAACCCAAAGCAATCAACCAACTTGACGAATCACACTCATTTGATCAGCCCTCCTCACAATGAAGACCACTCAACTAATCTCCCTCACTGCTCTGACTGTCTCTCTGAATGTGATCAAGGTCCTCGCTGAAGGGACATTCGCGGGATGTTTCACTTCCCCTAATACAGCAACGTTCACCGGCATGCAAACCACAGATTACGAAACTTGTGCTGTGAGTGAGATAAGATCTATTCTTTTCCGATCATCATCCCTCAATCGGTGTGCCGGTTGCCATTGACACATTCTAATACTGACTCGTTCCCTCTTTATTCCCATTCGTTCCGTATGCTACTCTCAGTCTTATTGCACAACTAAATACGCGTGGATCTACTACGGTAATTACTGCTTATGTTCCGATACCTACGGCACGTATAGCAGCAGAGCACCATATAACCCTGATACCTGTATCTCCAACTACCGAGCGGCAAGTTACGTCAAGAGCACAACGTTCGATTTCGCCAATTGTGCTACACCCGGATCGGTCTACTTCGATGGAGAAGAGAACACGGAATATACGACAGCAACGGATCTCATCGACTGTTTCGGTCAATGTAAGACATCAAGATATGCCGCTCTGGCTTACGATGTGAGTGTTCGATGTTCTTCCTCAAGAGGATAAGAAGAACGAAACCGTGCTTTCCATTTCGATACACAGAGGCTGACAAGGCCACATAGAGCACTCAAAGTTCGTACGTGTGCGCATGTGGTGATGAACTTTCAAGTCAGACTTCGGAATCGTGCACAACCACATCCACTTTGGTGAGTTGCTCTGTGCCTCACCGATCGTTTTCTTATCTCCGCTAACATTTGTTAACCGTGGTCTATGAAAGGTTTACACCCATCCTGCAGGTGGTGAGTTCTTATAACTATCTCCATGTCGTATCTTCTGGCATTTGACTTGAAGCTAAATGCTTACCGTCTACACTGCATATAGCCGCTGTCTCGGGTCTGGCACGACGAAATGCACGAGAAGCATTGAGAAGATCAAGACAGGCAGCCCTGGTTCAAACTTGTCCTAAAGGTATGACGGCCTGTGTCATTCCAGGATTGGAAGGAGCGGATGCATGGGAGGTGAGTCGTAGGGCGCCAAAGCTTCGACACCGATTGGGTAGACGCTGACATTATGAGCACGTTCTTGTGATTCAGTGTGTCGATACTCAAAACGATCTCGAGTCTTGCGGTGGATGTATGTACGGTACTTATAACAATGCCACAAACGTCATTGGTCAATCGTAAGTTGACTATCCTTTTCAACTCATGCTTGTAAAAGCCATTGTAGAATACTGATGTATTTGCGATTTGCACAAATTCCCCTCACAATAGCTGCCAGGATCAACATGGTGTCAAATTAGGAGGAACCACCTGCCAAGCTGGTAAATGTGTCAACTACGATTGCATATCAGGCTATCAATTGGTTGATGGACAATGTGTGGTGATCTGAACACATGATAGTTTCGTAGATCTGATTTGGGTTTAAAAGCACAATGGTATCTATCTCTACTGTTTGTGAGAGTGTACTAGTGTACAGCGCTCTTCGCCTTCCACTCCGATAAATCATCCGCATGATCCATCTATGGCTATGACACCCGTTCGTTCTACTAAACTGATATCTGAGATGGTTAGTCCGCCACTAACAAATTAGATAAGTCACATCCGAATCACTGGTCAGCGTGTATACTAGTAATGACGGAATCAATGGGACTGGGTATAGTACTAATCGTGTTTCATACCTTCCTTTGATGACGATGATGACCCTCCTTTTGATGGTGTTTCATCTCGACTCTCACTCTTTGTCTCCTTGTCATTGTTGATCACAATCACAACCACTTGACTACGGATCACAGTACGATTTATGATGACTTTGAGATTGAGTGATACTCGCAGATTGACAATCTGATAAAACAATAGTATAGTAGTACAGGGAGAACAACATCATCAGACAGCAATCGTACAATCATTACAAGTGAATGGGAAACTCACCCTCTGTCAGAGTCACCTTGACGACCAACATACAAGCATAAACAAAGCTAACACCACGATAAACACCTTGACGACCGTTACCCTCTTTGCCCTTCACCCTACAGTAACACATTCTGCACTAGTTACCATAATCACACACGTTTATATCATTTTCCATAACTTCTTATATTTATCCATCATCCTCTTCTTGACCTTTCCCAAATCGACATCACATGCTGGTCATGCTGATATAGTCAACACTCCCTCGCCATCAACGATATTTATAACTACAAACACTAGGAGATAGACCTGGTGTCTACATAATAACAATCAATGTCATCATCGACCGACGGAGGAGGGGGTCTCTTAGGAGGTCTTTTGGGCGGTGGTACCGACAATGAAGACACTACCACTCAAATCCTCTCGCAGACTACCAATACTCGGCAAGCTCAAGCTACGGCGACGGCTCCTGCTGAAGAAGATGCTGAATTGACCTCGACTGGAATAGGAGCAACACGTACGACAGACCTCCTAGATCCCACTGGTACAGGAGTGGCGACCACCTCCTCGTTATCGTTGAAGGAGGATACGACGATTGCAACAGAAGCTACCAGGACAGTAGGTCAAGTGGTATCTTCGTCCTCGGTGACCTCTCTCGATACCGCCTCTGGTATTTTATCAAGTAGTCAAAGTCAGACTGGTACGTTAAGCTCATTGTCCCAAGACTTGTTGTTATCATCAACAGTAATACAGTCAAGCTTGGTACCATCAAGTACTCCAATAACAAGTAATCTTCCTTTGTCATCCACAGGTTCATTGATCTCTTTGACATCTGCCATTTCATCGACTCGAATTTTGACTCTCTCAAGCTCAAGCTCAAGCTCAAGCTCAAGATCGACGTCAATCCCGTCGGTGATATCAGATACGGCATCAGAAGAAATCACTTCTACTGAAGAAACGTAAGTACGGCTACTTCTTTTGTACTCGTGCACATACAATATTCCTATATCCGACTTTCACTCTGAATGACATAAGCTGATGATATTCCGATCTGTGCATGGTCATGTTTTATAATTCAGACCTACCGAAACTACCCCGCCTGTGATCGTAACCATCTCAGCCGGTCAGAACGTCACTCTCACTTCCTCAATCTTCTCTACTCCTCCACCAACGTCTTCAGACAATACCTCGAAGGAAGCTGCCAATGACATCAAGGATAATACGTCCATTCTGAATACGGATAATAAACTGTTCCCTTTAGGTGTTATATTGGTAGTTGTGGGAAGTAAGTTTGACATTTCCCACTCATCAGGCATCATGAGGATACCGCATGGCTGACTCCAAATTCTTCGTAGGCATAATAGCTCTAGTGACGATCCTATGGTTCCTGATGAAAGTATTCGGTATAACCCGTCGACGAAAACGACTTCGAGGAGCCATACCTTCATTCGTACCTCCAGAGAGGATCGATTTCCCTGATGAGAGTAACGAAAAGTACGATGCGTATCCTTCTGTCCATCACCATCAACGAAATCAAAGTAATTCAAGTTGGGATTATATGCCTGGATATGAGCCTGCTCCAGCAGGAGGGAGGTCAATCACACCGATGGAAGGTGGTAATTTAGCTGGTTTTGGTGTGGGTCATACCAACCATCAAGATATCATACCTGATTTCCCACCAGCAGGTCAACAGTATATCGCACCAAGTCAGATGATGCAAGATCAATATCATTATCCTCAACAGCAAAATCCATTTATGGTCGATAACCATAATTACAATAACAATAGTAGGGATCTGATACCTGTACGAAGTAATTCCCAATCTTCAAGTTCATCCGCTTCACACGATAGGTACGGGTTGACGAGGAAGGGGACGGTGACTGATGCGTATGGAGGGATGGAGACGGAGGTTCAGAGGAATGGATCAGTGGGGGATGGGCATAAGTTGAATAAGAGTAGAGATTGGCAATCAGGAGCTGGTGGGTAAGTATGATTTACCTAGTAAGTAGTATATCGTCGCTGGATAATCAACTGCAAAGCGAATATGATAATCAGATGGGAAGCACAATAGAGGTAAAATTTGTGCATAACACGTACCTTCGTTCAAATATTGTTCCAAATCTTGCTTCCGATGAAATGTAATTCTCACTATCTTGTATTATATACTCATGCAATGAGAATGTAAATACATAATAAATCATGTAAATCAACTCGAGACCTACACTAGATTGGCAAAATGAAAATCGTACAAACAACACGGAGAGGAAGAACCACAAGAAAAGAGGGAAGCGAAAGATTGATCAAAACGGTATGATATGAAATGTAGTACGATATTCTTCGTTCTCCCTCAGACGTCTCAATATATCATATCAAATCTAGAACACAACTTGTTCATTCATATCATTCTGTATTTCTAAAAATCCAAAACCATCTTGCTCCTTGATCTCGTATTCTTCTTGTAAACCATTTTCCGACTTGGCGTAAAGATCAACGGGGATAGGACCGATGTAATGTATACTAGTGGTCAGGTAGAACCGGACAAAAGTCAGCTGGTTTGATCTTAATTTTATGGATATCAAGACCTGTTCTGAATTATAATTAAGTATGAGCTGGTAGACTCACTCTCCAAATCCCCCAACGTAATATATCCTGTCAATATCCAATCTCGCCCAATAACTCGTATGTGGTGAGTTGTTATCACCGGGTAGCCAATATTTCGAATCTGGATGATAAGCTGTATAGCATTTGGCTAACTCCTCCGATTGGCTGGATGAGATATCTCGAAGAGTAGTAACGTTCTATCGGATCCATGAAAGATCCAAGTCAGGATACAGACCCTGTTAGTGATTATAGCTCGCAGCGCAGTATACTGTATAATACACGGAAGATTCAAACTTACACCCATCAAAGCTACTCTACCTCTACTCATCGGCGACCTTACACCCTCAGTAGGCATACTAACTGTATAAGCTACGTGATGACCTGGATTCTGGAAGATGTTTTGAGCGGATCGTGATATAGGCATCAAGATGAGAGTCAAGGATCCGTTGGAGTAACATGGTGCGTGATACTGTTCTCATAGATAGTCAGGAAGAGGCGGAAGGAAAGGTATTGTGAATTCATGAGACATAACACACCTCCATCATCGCAAATGGTCTACCTACAGCCATCAGTTGGTCAGCGCCATCAGAGATCGAACAGAGAGACAAGTACATACCTGCGAGATCGGTCGCATCTGGGAACACACTAGCCAGAGTACCTGTCTTGACATCTTTGACTAATACTCTGGCATTATGAGCTGTACAAATGCGAAGTCATGTAAGCTGGGGTGATGATCGGCCGATATAGCATTGAATACATACCAGCTTCTACCAATGTTTCTCGTCTGGCCAGCTGACCTGTAGAAGGAACGGTCAGACTCAAGACCGAGGTGAGAGCGAGAAGTGAGCATAGGGAATGAAAGAGCATGTTGGTCAGTGGTGTGTTGATTATGGACAGTAAACGATATGTGAGCAAGACTCAGAAAGTGAAAAGACACCTGGAGTAGACTGTCTATTTATCAGATAACACCTATCTATATATGATGATGATCATCCTCCACCTCCCAAGGCACGTGCCAAGCATACACACACTCACTCACACCGGCCGAATGCATTGAAAACAACCGGAAAGAAAGGAAGAAGTGCCACACTCTTTTACCCTCTTGACTTGGCTTTATTCCCGCGAGTAATGGAGCAGAGTGCCACACTGACATGTCAAAACTCCGCGAAACTCCGTACAGTGGTACTAGGAATTTGATGATTTTTGTATGGGTGGGTGGGATTTGGGTGTTTGGCAGTTTCGATCGTATCGTATCGTCTGCATCGTCTGCTCTCGTTGATTTGCTTGAATCAACTTAAAGTGTTTAGCCAAAGGTCCTCTTTCTCTTCTCTTTCAACCGTCAAGTCTAAAAAAGCGGAGGATATTGCCCATCATGGTGAGTTCATGCGACATCAGGACAACGCAGGATGGACAGGTAGAATATTGAATGAAGTGAAGGAGGAAGATTCATGGTCGATGGCAAATACTTTGGGACTGGAGGGATATAACGCTGGATCATGATCAGTAGAGGAGGACATCGTCAAGACAAGAAATGGAGGATATATCAGAACGAATCATTGAAAAGCGGACGATGCTCATCCTGCGTTGTTCTGTCCAACTATATCCATATATCTATATGTGTATATCCAAAAGTAGACAACTGAACTAATTTTCTGTTTTGATCGTATATAGGACCCTCAAGGAGCTGTAACCATCCGAACCACCCAATTCATCACCAACCGTCTCCTTAACAGACGTCAATTCATCGTCACCATCTTCCACCCTACCCGAGCCAACATCTCTCGATCCGAATTAGGTGAAAAGCTCGCTGGATTATACAAGACCGAAGCCGCTCGAGTATCAGTATTCGGCTTGAAGACCAAGTTCGGTGGTGGTGTTTCAACTGGTTTCGGTTTGATTTACGATGATGAGGAATCACAAAAGAAGTTCGAACCCAAGCACAGACTTGTAAGAGTGAGTGTGATTTTTAGTTTAGTGGATGTGGCTGTGGGACGAGATCAAGATGGAGATGGACAGAAGGTGGGGAGTGTGACCGAACGAGAGAGCAGTTCTATTTCGGAGAACAAACATCGTATGGAGATCGTGGAAGGATAGTCATTTGTTGAAACGTCACGCTGACAATTCATTTACTTCCTTTTCGCTACCTATTATTCACTTGACTCAATCATCGAATCATACCAATCTGCCCGCTCGCCCACATTACCTACATCTACACCTACACCCACATAGTCCGGTCTCGCCGACAAGGTCGTCAAGGCTTCCAGAAAACTTAGAAAGGAGAGAAAGAACCGATCCAAGAAGGTGAGTTGTCGCTATAGCTATATGCTGATTCGAAAATCCTTTGAATGGGTGACTGATATGCTCCAATTTTCGTGTAGGTACGAGGAAAGGCTAAGACCAAGGCCGCTGAACCCGCCAAGAAGAAGTAAACTTAGTGAAACACAATCATGTTACTTTTCTTTTGGTTGGATTAGATTCAGAATCAGGAAATACGGTTCTTCAATAACATCATTATCATGTATTGTTGAATTGGGTTATCCCTCGATTCTGGACGGGATGGGATGTATATCTTTTGCATGCTCTGCTTCTTGGTTTGATCTTTTGCTCAGTGTTACGTGGTGTGTTTTTTGCAATGGACTGGTCGGCAGGAAGAAAAAGAGAGATACTCTGGGTTGGAATCTGTGTTGACGGTTGGGTCCTACCCAAGCTATGTCCAATGCTTACTATTGCTCAGAATGGGAGAGTCTGAGCTTTGTCGAATGTCGCTGCGATTCACCTGCTGAGATACGGCACTTATCAAGATCCGTCTAAATTGAGAATTCGAGAACCGTCGATAGAAGCAAGGACTTATTTTTGCGTACTAGTATCAATCGTTCGTCTTTCAGGAGATCCATGGTTGTATTCAACTTGATTGACCTCACCGAGCATGTTCATTACGTTACAAAAGTGAGATACAAAGACCCATCAGGGATATATGACATACGATAGTATTGATTTTCATCATGGTATGGAGAGAACCGAGAGTGTCAAGAAAAGAAGAACTTTGTAGAGAAGAAAGTAGCTCGAATCAAATTCCGAAATTATGATGGGAACTAACCCCAATCACAGATCAGCCTCTGTCTCATAGTAAGATGACTTGATACGAGGAAATTATCAACTCACAGCAACTACATCATCTTTCCCCACCTCTTGAATATTCCCATCATCATCCACGAAGCTCAACCTGTACACCCCTTTTTTAGATCCGGCAAATTCGTTCTTCCCACTTTTACTCGTACTCTTTAGACCTAGGCCGTTACCCGTCCCAGGTAAAGGGGGCGATACGACGGTCGCACGGTAGAAAGACGTAGTATCGGGATACAATGCTAGGACTTGAGAGTCTTTGGGGAAATCTTCAAGGTTGTTTGGATGGGAGGAGAGATGGGAAGCGGAGGTGGGATCGGGTAAGGGGATGATCGATCGGAGTGTGGTGTTGTATGCACTAATAAATACGAAGTAGATAAATGTCAGTATCCAGTTTAACAAGGCTCTAATCAAAATACTAATGCTATTAAACAAATGGTACACATTGCTCATGTTACTCACTTTCCATCATCTACATCCTGTACTTCATACCTCATCTTATCCATCTGTATACACCTCTTGATCGTAGCCAAAATCCAATCATCCCCTCCCCCTCCAGCACCACCAGAAGGCGTCACCTCAACTTGAGAATCCCTCTCATTGTTGTTATTATTGACGTCTTGAGATTTACTTTTCGGTAATCTAAAAGCGACCCTTCTTCCAGGTTGTAATGGTAATTGATCCCAATACATCTCTCTCAACTGTTTACCAGTAGCTTCTCTAGACATCGATGTCGACATCGATGCGCTCAAGGGTGTACCTGCTTTTGATATTGGCATAGGGGAAGGATGATCGGCTGGTGCAGGAGAAGCAGAAGCCGAAAGAGATAATTTCCGTTTTTTCTTTATACCATTTGTTGGAGTTGATATAGATGGATAAGAAGGTTCACCTTTAACGTTCGAAATTACAACTCCTGGTATACCTTCTGGTGGGACCGATGAAGATGAGCTGCTAGAGTTGCCTGGTCCCCTTCGGAGAGCTAAGAAGACATTGAGTTTATCCAAAGCTTCATCTAGATGTTTCTTCTCGGATTGGATTGTACGTGAATTACGCTCTCTTTCAATCTCGGAGAGGGAGGATGATTTGAGGGATGATGGGTTGGTAGGCACAGAGGGAAGTAGACGAAGAGTATCGACGAGAGAATGCCAGAGGGAGTTCACTGTAATGTTGTGGTATCGCAAGTACGAGTATACCAAGTTTTCAGATACGTGAATGTTCCGGTACACATAAGAAGTAACATCCATGTATGTACCGTGAAGACAAGACCAGTTGTGAATTGGTACCAGATGGCGTTATGCCCATGAAAGTCAATTGATGTGTTGATTTGTCGATGCGTTCATATTGTGTTATTCCATTTATGGGACATGCCATATCATCGAGTGTCAGTAAGGTTTCAATCATATTTTTTTGTGTCAGTAGCGAAGAACGTCAAGTCAACGAAAAGTCAGGAGTAGAAATCACAGTAAGTCAGCCTTTGATTCTTCTAATACGAGTATGCATAAGCAGGACATTCACTCACTCTGCTCATGCTCCGCGGCAGAAGCTTTGACACTGCCCAGTCGGTTTCGAGACATAGTATAAGAGCAGTGTGATGAGATGTATTGTTATTACTTTGTTGATTGATGCGTATGGATGGACGGTTTATGGTTTTCGGTTGTTTGTCGAAGCTGCGACTAACACGAATCTGTCCGTTTTGAGTTGTGGTTGTCGAGTATAGCCAAGATAGGTGGGTGAGCTGTACTTGAGTGGATCAAGAGAGAAAGTTGGAATGGATGGGTGCACCTTGATCTCAATTTCGGTGATTGGTGTATATGTATACCGATCACGGGTAGTCTGAACGCAGTGTCCGTATGGAATAAGGTGTTGTGGTATTATATACCCAATGCTGCGCTTTGATTGACCGTATGTTCGAGTATAGTCGTGTTTGTGTAGCCAGACCTTGGGGTGTCCGAGTCGGTTGGAGGTCTGCTCGTATTGATCACGCGGATCTTATTCTGAATGCGGCACGAGTAAAATCAAGTAAAGGATGAGTGTTGTATATGATTACTGTATGCCTACTCTACTCTACTCTGGCTGCTGCTTTGTTGTGATTACGATTCCGATCAATTCGTTCGAAAAGCGAGCGAGTGATAATGGAAATTCAGGCACAATACACAACATAATGTTGCTCGGATTGGACAGAATGGCTTCTTGTACGGTAAGTATCTATTGCAACCCATTCTAGCATGACCATCAGGCCAATTGCACTGTGATACGATAGTCACAGTGGAACAATGCAATGGATTCAATTGAAAAAAAGTTTAGGTTTTTGATGCATATTTATTTGATCATCTACGTGAATGAAGCTAGCTACATGATCTTATGTATATAACCAACCACCATTTTCTTTTGTTTTTCCTTGTTTTCAGATCTTATATAAATCCTTCTTTTTCCTTCTGTTTTGTTTTGCTTCTACCTTTTTCTTCCGTTGAGATGAAGTCGAGTATCCAACTCGATCTTAATGACTACGCTACGCTACATACAACTCTCAAATACTGATTGAGATCAACTCTCGAAATTTCTATTTTATGATTTTCTCTCAAAACCCGAAAGAAAATGTTAAGTTAAAGCTAATATACAACCTTTAAAACAAAATCACCAAATACCTGAATTCAAAGCAGAAAAAGTACAGGTGTATTTGGCCTGAAAGAAAATGAGAGGGGAATGGTGAAGACGAGAAAGAGTAGTACATCTACAATTCCAAGGTACCCAGCTGATAAGGTTTTAGGTGAAGATTCGAAGAAAAGAGATCTACGAGGTTGGAGGTCGAGCTGATGATACGCTATCACGCCCTTTGCGGCGCAGGAGAAGCTTGTTGTTGACCATTCGCTCCATTCTGTTGACCTCCAGCCGCACCCAACCTAGCAGCCGCATGAGCAGGTAACTTCAGGTTCAACCCTCCAGTCGGTAAGGCAGGGCTCTGTTGCTGCTGTTGATTGGCCTGTTGTTGTTGTTGGTTTACCTGAGCTAACTGTTGTTGCTGTTGCTGTTGAGCCATTCTGGCCATCTTCAAGAGGAAAGTCTTATTTCGTAATTCCACGAAACCCTGGACGTTATCTCCATATCCTGCTTGTTGGGCCATCCTGCTGATTTCGGCAAGTTGATCCTGGTTCATATTCTCCAAATTCAACTGAGGAGGTAATTGCTGTTGAGCTTGTGCGGCGATAGCTCGAGCAGCTAAGATCCTTTGTTGAATTGCCGGATCAATCGCATTACCATTCGCATTAACATTGCCGTTGCCGATAACCACTGGTGAGTTGGTGAAGGGTTTACCATTACCGTTAGTGTTGTTTGGAACGGTCCCGTTGACGATTTGAGGTGAGCCATTAGCGGGATTAGGATGGATTGAATTTGTAGGGGAAGCAGAAGCAGAAGCATTAGGTCTATGCTGAGTCGAAGCGGGTGGTGCCATCTGAGCATTAGTAGACTGTCTTTTGACATTTTGAGGTCGACTGTTACCGTTGGGAGGAGGCATTGATTGTCCGTTGACGACAGGTGAAGCGACTGATGATGCGTCGGCAGAAGGAGCTCTAGGTTGAGAGGGAACGTTTTGCCCTTGTGGCAAATTCTGACCTTGAGCAGCAGCTTGGGCTAGTTGCTGTTGTTGAGCTTGGAAAGCTTGGGCCTGAGCGATCATCTGGAGACGCTGGAAGTTCTCCATTTGCTGTTGCTGCTGCATCATCTGTTGTTGTTGTTGAAGTTGAACAGCGACAAGCTGAGGATTGTTTTGGATTTGAGGTCGGACGAAAACTGGTGTGGGAGGTAGTTCCATGGGAGCGTCGAGAGCGGTGATTGCTTGATCAAGAACAGAAATATCCGGTTTGAGCTTCTCCCAATCGTCGTTCAGAAGCAGACTGATTCGGTTTCGGATATACTTGGAATCGAAATCGTCTACAACCACTCGATCCATATCCTCTTCCATACCCATACCGACACCCAAAGCACCACCTCGAGATACGTCATATCTCGATAATTCATTGAGCTTCCTTCGCTTTTGAAACCAGTCGTCTTCGTCCTCCTCGACTTCATCAATAGATTTGGGTCTTCTCGATGAGCTTGGTGATGGAACGGTATCGGGGAAAAGCCAATCAGCGTAATCAGAGGGTGAAGACGGTGGCAATCCTGTCCGGTGGCTATAGAGAGGTGTCCGTCTATCGAGTCTGAGAACACCACCTCGTCCGCGTCGAAGTCGAAAGGCAGATGGGTACAAGGGGTTGGGCTCGTCATCATCGTCCGACTCCTCACGACCTCGGTTGAGCGTACGAGCGTAGTGGGGATCAAGGGACGTTCGAGGTCGGAATGTCTGGATGGCAGCGGAAGGGGGCAAGGGTTGATATGAGTTCTGAGAATGAACAGGGAATCAGCAAGATGATCCATCTCTCAGCCAGCAAATCATAACTTACATCAGTACAGTCATCCCAAGCCGAGTCTGCTTCTTTCCGTCTGGCCAACAACTCTTCATGTCGCAGCTGAAGAGCAGCCAACCTCTCCTTGAGAACCTCAGGAATGTTTGGTCGACCAGATGAACCAACAGGTATCTTGTCGTTGGTGATTCGAGATGGATGATCACTCGTTCTATCCCTTTTATCTCTCTCCTCTCTATCTTTCTCATGGAAGGTTCTCTTCCTTGCCTGTGGTATATTGGTAGATGATGAAGTTTGCAATGGCAACGAGGGTATGATGGTGTTTGGCGGAGGTAATATACCTGAGATTGGTCTTCCAGTGATGATCTCCTCTTCTTCCCTTGTCATACCCAAAGAAGGCCATCGTCGTTTGGTCTCGAACAACTTCCATTTAGCTTCCCAGACTTCTTTATCCGATTTGAACAGTTCCCTCTTCTGCTTCTCACGCTGGACTACCATAGACGCAAGATTGTGAGCCAAACGTAATTCGGTTTGGATTTTCTGGAATTGTTCGATCGAATAGTTATCCGTACGTCGAGTTTTACGAGTAGCTCGAATATCCCGTCGTCGGAAACAGACATATGGATCGTTATCGTTGGTCTCGTCGTACTGGACAGAAATGTTAGCTTATAGCCAGATATCCAGATAGCTAAAGCAACAACTTACGTTCAATGCAGGTATGATTGGTTTTCCTTCCCTCTCTTCCCTCCTAACTTTCCAATGAGAATACACATTTCTAGCCATTCGAGAGAGAACCTTTAGATCAGGTAGACCTTTCGGTATTTCGTTACTTGGCAGAAAAGAGGCGGATATGGGGGATGAGAACAGGGGTTCGACAGAGGAGAAAGGGGGAAGGAGTGATAAGTTCTACGAGATGGAAAAATTGGGTTAGTGGACTGCATGACTACGTGATGAGACATTGACTTACAGTGTGTAACATAGGTACACTATCTTCTGCATACTTCTCTAACACACCCATGATATACTCAAAGGTATCTTCAGAGATAAAAAGCGAAGTAGGTATACCATCATGCTTATCTTTCTCCTTCTCCTTGCCTTTCGCTCTCATACCTCTTCCAGCGCTGGTAGGGGGTTGAGGTTGATTACCGTTTGTCGATTCTTTCAAAGGTGTCTGAGGACTGTTGGCAGTACCGCTTGGACCTTCCTGTTTCGAATTGAATTCATTTAACCATTTATAATCTTTGTCATCCATACAATATCCTAACCCTCCCCATCCACCACTGCTCTCCTCGACCGTATCAGAGAATCTAATGTAGTTGACAGGTTCGACATACTTCGTAGCTTGATACAACGGAGCGAATAGATCATCTTTGACCAGACCTGTAGCATCAGGTGTGGGGATATGATAATTTAACGAAGAGGTGGAAGTGGTTTCTGGTTTTAGTGTTGTACCATTTGATTTACCATCGGGTGAAGACGGTTTGGCAGAGGTTGCGCGAGAATGTAATAGGGATGCCGATGATAAAGCTGCTTGAAGATGGTGTTCCTATTGGAGAAAGAGAAGAAGAGAAGAGAAGAAGAAACGCGTTAGTAACCCAGAATACGAAATCAATGTTGTAAACAGAAATAAGATGGATGATGAAATATCCGAAGGAGAATTGCCCGAATAGGAAATGGGTTGGATGATATTCGACACGGCCGAAGGGAGAGATAGACCACTTCTCGACACCCAGATCACATCTGAACATGCAGAAAAAAGAGAAGAAGGTTGAAGAGTAGGTGAGGGAGTGCATGTGGGCACGAAAGAATAACATGTGTACGAGGAGATAATGGGGGAAAGAAGGATTGTTTGATGATGATAAACAAAGGAAGGCTTGCGCGCGTTTTTCTTATTCCCACGCGGAAACCCTGTTTTTCAACCCTCTTGATCCAAATCCACCCTACCCACTTTAAACGTCAAAATGAAGGGGATGGCCATATGCAATGGGGGTATGCATGCATAGAGAATGTTGAAGAGGAGAGTCGACTTACCAGTAGTTCACCAGATTCCACACCTTTGGCACCGACGTGTTGATGTTTTGTTGATTCGGAATTGGCGTGGGCAGAGTTGGATGATGAGGGATCATTTGATTCCCAGACGATAGTTTCGGCAGCACCCAAATCCACTTTATCCGTCCCTTTGTAAATCAATAACTTGGTTTTATTCGTAACCCTCCCCGCACGACGGCTGGAGGTTACCATCCTACCGGGAGCCATGGGATGGAGCGGAGGAGGAGGGGATCAGCGAGTGGTGTGGACTGCTGATTCACTCGCCCTCTATATGTGTATAATGAGGGAGCCATCTAAGGCCGTGTATAGCGAGTGAAAAACGAAGGGGATTGGTCGAGTGGCCAAACACTGCTTTTACTATGTACTACTTACTACACCATACGTATTCACTATGATGACGGATTCAAAAACAGAACAAACAACCGGGAATTAGCACAATGAAAATTTTCAGCATCACACGGCGTTATGGCGTTATAGCCGTGGCAGATCTGATTCCGTTGACAGGTAATTCAGTGCTCATAAGATGCTATGAATATGTAATGCAACAATGGTGAGAATGCAACTATTACCTGTGGGGAATGCAGTGAGATTAGTATCGCAGATCTGTAGTGCTCTTGACTCATGAGGACCACGCACTATGTACAAATGGGAGACCAGTGACAAGAGGAAAGACTACAACATGATATGAGCTACGCTCATCACAGGCAGAAAGTAGCCACACTTACGGTTGGTGGTATAAGTGTATGCTGTGATTACCACTTGACCCTCTTCTTCCAGCCTTTACCTCTACCATTCTCCATCCTATTCCACTGTAGATCCCCGTACTTCCTCTTGGCGTACTCTCCTGTACTATCATCTCGTATCAGATTTTGGACTACCTGACCCGCTCTATATTTCCTTTCCTTCGTCAAGGTAGTATCTTGCACATGACGAGGAACGTCGACCATCGTACCGATCTAGATCATTATCAAAACCAACAAATAAGCTCAAGAGCATGATCATAAAATCGTATTGAAACTCACAGCAAACGATTCAGGTATTTTATCGGATTTACTACCACCTTTCATAAATCTCTTGGGATCCAAGCTATTTGCAAGAGCGAGAGCTTGATAATCCCTCTTCATCTGAGGTAGAAGATCTGATCGAGGTGTAGGTATACTAGCCCAAAGTTCGGATGTAGTAGCTTTACGAGGTTGCTAAACAGAAATCACCGATATCAACATGTGCTTAATCTCAAAGCCAGAATAACAGTTTTCTTGTAGTGATTACTTACAGCTGCTTTTTCACGTTTACTCAATTCTCTTTCATATGGTCTATCATCTAACTCAGGTATGGCATCCTCTCGTTTCTTTCCTTCTGAGATAGGTTTCTTTGATGGACCAGCTCGTCCCAGTTCCGGTAATTTGGTTGCTGCTTGAGCTTTCCCATCTTGCGTGAAAGACAAATGTGGTTTAGGCAATTGGGGGACAGATAAATCGGGAATAGGACTATTGATCGAGGTCATAGTCAGTTATCCACATCAGAGCATCATCCAGTAACTTACGCATCCTTCTTCTCCTCTTTCTGATCTTCGTCAAAATCAAGTACCTCTTCCCCGTCGTCATCTGCTGTAGCTTTCCCCTTTCCTTTACTCTGCTTGGCTATAGCAGCGGCTTTGGCAGCTTCTAATAGTCGGTCCATACGCTCTTCGTCCGAGTCATCCCCATCATCTGAATCCGATGTATTTGACGAAGACGCAGATGCAGTACTTGATCCATCATCATCCGAGTCAGTCTCTGAATCATCAGATTCGGAATCGGAATCGTCCTCTTCCTCGTCGTCGGAAGGAATTGATATCTGAGGCTGAGCGAAAATTTGACCAGTGGTGAGAGCAGTAGAAGGCGAGGAGTTGACATCATCATCATCATTATCATCGTGACCATTTTCTGAGGTCGACTGAAGGTCAATATCCCCTTGTATAGAAACATCTAATGATTTCGATACTTCATCATCCCCATCATCATCTTGACTTCTGCTCGAAACCGATGCGATAGATTTAGAATCTTCCCTTTCTCTCGTTTCGCTCGTAGCTTCTCTCACTTCATTCAATCTTCTGTGCCTCAGAGCCCTGGCACTGCCCGTTTCAAGCTCGATGGGTATTCCTACCGACGTCGTACTTCCCGCGGACCTGAGGCGAGTAGTGGGCGTATGTAAGATGGATGCTGCCTCTTCAGCGGCAAGCTCGTCTGCCGTTTTGTGGTGGTGTACATTCGTACGTATGGGTGTCGGTGTAGGGTTTGAAGATGAAGGTGTTGATGGTCGAGAAGATCGTCGAGGGGTTGACATGCTGTGTGGGAAGGAGAAGGGGGTGGCAAGAAAAGAAGGGATCAAAAGGTGTGTGTTTGTGATGGGAGATGTGAATGGACCAAATCCGGGTGTTGGACTGCAGCGGTATCAGATGAAGAAGAACGATTCAACTGGAATCGGGATACCAGATGTACTCCAAGATAGGTGGGAAGAGAACTTATATATATATATATATGCTCGATGGTGTGAAATATAGATGGGAGTACAAAAGGACAGTATGACATTTTTTTGGGAAAGGATGATGGGCAAGTGAAGATGAGCGGATGATAATCTATCATCGTGTCACGTGATCCATCCAGGCACAGCAATCGCACACAGTATCGACAACAGCATCGCGTCTATCCTCGTTCGAGAAAGAGAAGGACAAATGCACAAGAAGAGAAAGGATCTCTCACATCGCTCATGAACAATAGTCACGTTCGACGATGATCAACAGCGGCAAAGTCAGACAAGATAAGCAGTAACCCGACAGAAGATGGCCTCTCGGAGGGAGAGTAACGCGGATCGTAACATCGATGCTCGTAAAGCTCTGGGTGTTCGCCCAGGTGGACAACCTCCACCGAGGGTAGGTGATTGACATATCTATGTCGTTATCGTTGAGACTGATGGTGACTACACTATAGTTGATGTTGGAGCGACCTTCCCTACCCAGTAATGCACCTTCTCCAACAGCTACTGCACCACCTTCACCCAGATCACCACCCGGTTCTCGAGACGTTTCCATCTCCGTACCGCCCCTCACCCTCCCTCCCTCTCCCACTACAGACCAGCCCAAGCGATTCAGACGACCCACCATAACCTCTAAACACAAGCCATCTAGATTGGCAACCAACAACAGAGGTCTATATGAAACGCAGAAATTGCTCTCTCACTTACTAGATAAGCTGGAATCTCGTGATGCTGCGCCTGACTTGCTGGAAAGAGCAGCGATATCAGCTAGGGAAATTAGCAGGAGAAATAGAGGCAAGTCGAAAGGCAAGGTACAAAGAATAGGAAATGTCATAGCACATGCTGCTCATCATGCTACGGGTGGTATACCTCCTACTCCTGCTTCTTCGTCCATCCTCTCTCCGCCTGGTACAGCGACGTCTTCAGCTCTTGGACCAGGGGTTATGGGGATAGGAAGTGAAGATTATGAGGATATCATTTTAGCGGAAGGTGAGATTGATACAGAAGCGATATATGATCTGGTCGAACAGACTAGGGGACTGCTAGTCTTAGCTGAAAAACAAGGACTGGATTTATTTGAAGACGAACATGGTGGCGAGAGACCTAGTATACCTGGTGTACCGGTATTAGACTCTACACCAGTCAAGAATAAAAGAAAAGCAGGAAGGTTCTCTTCGATAGCTCCCTCGGGATCGATCAAACCTTCTTTCTCCTTATCAAGCGATAAAACCAATAATCAGAAACAGGAAGATCACCATCCCAGGAATTCACATGACAATCCAATTGCAGGTCCAGTCCTCTTGGCTCGGATATTGCATGTCTTGCAGACGCTATTGACCGTGGATTGTCTACATCGGACCCATCTGTTTAGACCGCTATGTCCTCCATATGCCTTACAAGCTGCCTGTTTGGATATCGCAAGCTATCTATACGCGAAATCCGGAACGGGTGCCAAGATCAAAGTGGTTGGAATGGTGGTAGATGGGTTCTATGGAATGAGTGGGATGTTAGAAAGAGTCTGTGAGTGGCTGGAAGGTAAATTAGGCGAACTATTGGGTCGATTAGCAAAGAAAAGAGGTGGACCAGGGAAGAAAGATCAGGTTGAAGATATGGGTTGGACTGACCCATTCTCGACGAAAGGAGCTCCTGGTAAAGCTGTTCCTACATTCGCAATATCTACCGATTCGCAAGACTCCTTACCTCCTCCACCCAATCAGTCTACACCAGGTTGGAAACGATATTCACCCACATCGCCCTCGTTCCCCTTCTTCCCTCCAGGTGACATTGCAGGTCTATTGTCCACCTACGCTACGAGAGATGCTTCACATACGACTATCGAGATTGCTTCACTCGTTCCTCGAATTTTATTAGGTCTGACTACGATTGTCGATCTAAGTATATCGAAGTTGACTACTATCCATCGGGTCCATCGACTGCTCACACTTATTCTCACGGCCAAACCGGATTCTTCTGTTGACTTACTAGAGATCGTCGCTCATGCGCCTTCGAAGGCCAGACGAACTGCTCTAGAGATTTTATCGACATTCTATCCCACCGTTGTAGGGCATAATACAGTCTCACGTCGATTAGCAAATACGACATATGCCGCTCACCGAGCCAAATGGGAGACAGGCCAAGAAAGGGCTTTAGGTGAAGATGATGATACACATTATTTCATACCTTGGAGATACTCAAGTAAAGAAGATCCTGAAAATACAGCTCCAAAGTGTGGAGTCTGCGAGTCGGAAGTGCATGGCTTCATCGTCAGGTGTACGATGTGCAAAGAATATAGACATTTACACTGTTATCATACAGGCGGAGTGCACACTTATGATGTCATCACGTTGTCTTCCGACAATGCTTCGACCCCTCATCAGATGATTCATGTAAAATTCTCACCTGCTCCTCCGAGATTAGACGAACAAGTGTTATTTGGATCTACGATACGTGGGAATGCCACTTCAACAAAGCGAAGAGTCGGTCAACATGATTTGATCCTGGTCAATCTGTTCAACCTTACACTATGCCATGCGTGTAATGAACCACTTTGGGGAACAACTGCTCAAGCGTATAGTTGTACTAACGGATGTCAACGATTCTTCCACTCGAAATGTCTAGATAAGATGGAGAAGGATAATAGAGGTCAATGCAGGTTTGGTAGAGATGTGGTTATAGATGAGATTTCGTCTCAGGGGAGTAATCCATTTGTCATCTCCCTTTCACGCTTCCGACAGTCATTCGACGATATATCCACCAAGCTTTGCATAGGGAAAGAGGATCTTCAGAGGAAGACATATGATGAAATGGCAATACTCTGGGGTGAATTATGGATTCAATATCAATTACTCAAGAATGGATTATCAAGTGGTAGTTTACGGATCACCGACTATAATATCAAGATCGAACCCGATCTATTGAATATGAAATCTACCTTGAAGTTATATGAAGAACAGTTGAAATCAAGATACTCGGAAGCTTCACCTGCCTCTAGCAACTTTACACATGTCATTGGTACTGAAATGCCATTGGGATGTGGATATTTGTTTTCCGATAAATTCCTTACCTACGTTATTGCATTACTACGAGCTCCTTCGTCGACCCATCCGATGGCTAGTGGAACGCAAACTCCCTCAGATGGCTTACTTACTCCTCTGGGATTACCTGCTCCGAATGAAGAAGTGGACGGTAATGAAGGTTCATACGAGATGTTACCATTGTCAGTCATCTCTTCTTCCCTTTCTTCGGACCTAGGTATATCCGACCAATATATATCTACAGTATTCTTGACCCAACTTCGATCAATCGGATTAATCACTATCAACAATAAACTTTCTATCACCTCCGAAGATCTCACTTCACCTAATACATGGGCAGGTTTCAACCTACCATTGTTAATTGATAATTCACCTACGATTGAAATTCTCATATCCACCATTGAAGCCTTATTAGATGATTTGGATTTGTCCCTGAACGAACAAGGATTGAGGTTGTTGACTGAGAGATGTTGGCCTAGTGGATTATGTTCACCTTATGCGTTGGATAGATTAGGTAAATCGGTGATCAACTGGATAATGAATCATGATGATTCGTTATTACAGATTGTCAAGCATTACGCATCGAAACATCGGAAATTGCCTGGATTGAAAACCTCAAACAAGAATATCAATGCTAATCAGAGTTCGGTGAATTTGTATCAAGATGATAGGAATAGATTGATGGAGATATATGCGAAAGGGTGGTTGAGGGCTTTACATGATTTAGATCCAATACCGTGAGTCTCAAATGAGTATCATCGCTTTTCTACCTCTATCTATCTCGTTCTCAAGGTATGAGCTATATTGGGTCATATTGGAATTGACCTCTTGTGTGAAACACTCACACAGGTACGCAGCTATGGTTTATGAAGAATGTAAGAATCCCCTGGCAGCTGGTAAATTGAACTACGACAGTGAAGAATCGAATGATCAGGTGAGCCACCGAACTTGCATGTGGTCACAAATATCAAGCTGACTATTGTGTGTCATTTAGCTCGCATCGAAAATGGCTGGTATAGCCCTTGAGAGGATGACTGCTGTAGTCGATGCCGAAGTGATATTTTCAACTCTTATGGAATTGGTCACTGCTTGGCTAGAAGATTTAGGTGCTTTAGCAGATCAGGTGAGTGTATCCGTAATATCAGAATGGTCCTCTTGGCTTGATTTTTCTATCCTGTTCTCATATACTTTGTGTGAAGACGTCTGACTCACAAATCAATTCGAACAGGACGTGGTGTACCGTTCTCTCCCCGAACTTCTGCGCCATTCTAACTCCTCTCCCTCATCGTCATTCGAACAAACGGACTTATTCTCTTTATCTCTCTCGGTCTCCCAGTCTGGTCCAGAAGGTCTGATCAGAGTCTGTAGATGGCTCAGAGTTCTGTCATTTTCGGGAGTAGAGATTCCGTGGAATGTTTTGATTGATCTGGTGGAATTACAATCAACGACACAAAGCGAAGTAGATGCGAGACTCGATCTGGTCATTGCAGTAGGAGCGAACGGGATGACCATGGATCCGGCAGACTTTGCTGGATTGTGTGCTAAAGTCGGGAAAGGAATTTTCAGAGACATGGGTAAAGTCGTTGATACAAGCTTGGCGCATAACGAGTGAGTTACAGTAGCTGCTGTGCTTTTCTTCGAGGATTTTGCTGATACTGTGGATCGTGGTCATAGACTCGACTTGATCAGGCAAAGTATGTTACTATGTCTCCGGGCGTATGGTGTACCTTTAGACGACGTCGCGCAAACTTCGTTAAATAGTGGAGAGCTGCATACGAAACAACCTGCAAGGTATGTCGTTCTCAACTGGATGTGACATCTTCAATCGAAGTACATATAGCTGATGATGCCACTATGTATAGTATGTCGAAGAAAAAACGAACTCCGAGTGGTCGAATTGTCTTCCCCCTCGATAAGGAGATGGTCTTATCGGCTGCTTCGGTTTTGGATCGTGCAGGGTTTCCTCGGGAGATGGTACTGGATTTTTTATGGTTGATCTTTACGAAAGCTTCCATGGTGGACAATGTGGATGAATTTGTAAGCTGCAGCTCAACTCGATGATTTGATGGCGCAAACAGCTGACCATGTTGACAGATACACCGTGCTTCTTCGAAGCTATATCCAGTGTAAGTCCATTTCAGTATCTGTTACAGCTTGAACTTGACTGACTGATTGAGCCACAGGATATGGCCTTTGGTGGATGTTGCGGTCGATCGCAAGAGCCGTACGAGGGTGATACTGAGGATGTTAAGTGTGAATTCGAATTCCTTAGAGAAGATCGTCAGGGAACAACTTGATTCTGGACCTGAGGGAAGGTAAGTTCGGATCATTCGACCTTATATCTCCACTTGAACACGGTTAGAGCTGAAATAATCATCCACTTCCCTTGTATAGGGCTAAAGTTCGCGAACGACTCCTCACTTTCATACTCGAGTTATCCGACTCCAGTCTCGTCTTCGAATTGACTTCATGGCAATCCTCAGCGGTTGGATTGATCCTGCTTCTCTTCGATGTCCTGATGGATACCTCAGAGATGATACCTGATAATCTAGTCATACTTCAATGTTTACTTCCAGCTCAACTACAAGCCATGTCTTTGTGTTTCGAAGATTACTTGGTTAGACATAGTGACGAGAAGAGATCAATCTTGTTGACTAGGTTGAGGAGATTGAGATTGAATTTACCCACTTGGCCTAGTACGTCTTCATTAACATCCTTGTTTCCGGCCACGAAGCTAACCATATGAATGGGGTAGTCATCTCTTGGACGAAGATCGAAGAATTGCTGGCCGAAGAAGTGGCTTCTATAACTCAACTGCGTCCTGGTCGAGCTGTACGTTACGGTCTTTCACCTCTCAAATGTAATTTGTACTGATATTATACGATAGTCTCAAACGATGAATGCCTTAATGGATTCTCAATCCGTTCGATGCTCATTACTTTCTCTAGGCTTAGACATGTTATCGTCCGGTGTCAGCGTACCCTGGATCATAGCCCAGAGATTCCAACAACACGTTGCCTCCTGTCTCTCTCTACCCTGGACGAACCCGATTGAAGGAATCACCTCTCTTGTCTTTCCGTCCATCCGGGGTGTATTGGATAGTACAGCAAGGATCACCATATCTGGTCAAACATTTGAAAGCAAAGCTAAGAAGACTGCCCTGGTAGGAGCGCTCTTCGTACCTATCGTGATAGACTTGGGAAGTGAACTAGGTAAATTCGAATATCTCACTCAGAGGACTTTATTGGATATTCTCATGGTCACGTTCTTCAAGGTGAGCTGCCATGCCAATGGAAATCTGATCAATATTGATAGTTGACTGATTCACGCGATTCTATAGCAAAATGTACGAACGGTAGAACTGGCTGCTCTCAGCTCATTACAGACTCTAGCTCAGTTTGTAGCTACTACGGAATGCGCGGAGAATAGGTTACTGGCTTTGCAGATCTTGCAGACTGCACCAGTCAGGATGGATCGGGGGAGTGTTATAAGAGCTGTACCGTGAGCTCCAGTTCGACTTTCGTGATCGATAAAGAGCTGATCGCTGTTTGGTAGATCGGTATTTGCTACCATTGCTGGAGTGCTGGTCAAAGAGAACGAAGCTGAGCATGCTGATTCGGCAGTACTTGAGCAGAGTGAGTGGACTTGATCAATGGTACGAGTTTAGCTTATCCATATGGCATCACAGGTCGAGTGTTCTTGAGAGGAATTATCAAAAGGTGACTACTATTCTCTTCTCTTGGATTGGGCTGCATGCTGATAAAATATACTCTTCTTTATAGTTTCGGACGATCTGGCTTGTTCATTCAGCTATTCAGAGTGAGTCGTGACACACCAAGATCAAGGCCTTTCCACTGAACTCGCAAACTTAGATTGAGGATCCTGCTACCTACAAGCACAACGAACCCTCGAGTCTGGGTAAAGCCCTTCAACTACTTCATGCGACTGAGAAGACTATGGAAGGACAGCCGTCGGTCTTTGATAATGTGTTCCACAATCTGTGAGTGTGCAAGTTACTATCTGTCTGACGACATGCTGATAATCGATGCAGGTCGGATGTACTCAAACGTGGTCGTCAGACTATTGATCAGGTTTTGGTCTCGCTATGCAGGTTCTCGGAATCTTTGCAAGTGGAGCTATCTGAGGATGTTGCTCAGAGTGAGTGGCCTGATCATATCTTTCCGTTATCACACCTAACCTAAGCTTCTCTCGATCAGACTTCGGATTATTCATTGCTAGATTGGGTAAACACGTCGCTGAATATGATCAACACGAGTTTGATCCTAACCCGGCATTGAAAACTTGCGCCGCGGTTCTAGACTTGGTAAAGCCCATTGCGTCAACAGTGAGCTGAGGACATTCTGGATCTGAATAAAGTCAATGCTGACTGCGACTGAACCAGACACTGCTACATCAGATATCCACATTCCTCCATCTTGCATTCACCCGTTTCAATGTATCGCACGATACGCTATCAAAATTGTTAGCTGTCTCAGAGAGGGTAGCGCGAGGTCAGTCTACCGAAGATACAGTCAGGACCGTCACTTTCGAACTGGCTGGATCTATAGTACATGGATTGAATGTAACCCCTGTGACACTTCTTACGCTACTCAACGTGAGTTATACAGCCTACTGTCAATCGATGATGTGCTGAATCATATATCAAGTTCCTCGCTGTCAATGCTTTCCCCGACCACGACCTCGACGCCCGAAGCTTTACCCAACAGAAACGAGTACTTGCGGATTCGGTACCGGGATGTGTACAGATCTTGCTTCGTACCCATCCGACATTCGCTGTTGGACAGTTAGATGCAGATGTAACTTTGGCAATAATGATGAAAACTGCTACGGTGCTGTGTAAGGCGGAGATGATCGTTCAGGGGATCATCAGTCAGAACTTGGGGAATATTACGTCTGAGGTGTGTCAGAACGCTTTCCCGCATTCAGATCGACGAAGCACTTATATATAGATATCATTATCTTCTTCAGGCTGCGTCTACCCAAGTCAACTTGTTTATCTTCCTACTTCTGTCTTCGCTAGATCTACAAATGGGTCCAGCGAGAAAACAAATCATATCGCTCTACCCACTACTCGCTCGAGCCACCTCTCTATGCCTTCGAGCATCCGCAGACTTCCTTACTCTACAGGACACCTCAGGAGACGGTGCAGAACTTCTATCAGTAGGGTTTGTGGTATTCCGGTTGACTATCTTGGCTTTACACGATTCAGAGGCCGGCAGTAGTACGTTAATGAGCAATATGGAAGAGGACGCCATGGACACTTTCTGGTGTAGAACCTGGCCAGATTGGTATAGACTCTTGACAATCTCATTGGATTCATCATGCGTTAACGGAGTAAGTAGCATTCTTTCGGTAGCTCACTGTGAATATTGCTGATGATCATACTTGACGTTGTGAATAGCCATTAAAAGCTGTATCACACAGTGTATTCCTCGATACGATCATCTTCCTCGGTCAGGTACATTCGTCGATTTTGACCAAACATTCAGGAACATTATCGCACGCTTTGACTGTCCTGGTGAAATATCAAGAATCGCTTTCGTCCACGAGTGGTGGGAAGATGCAGAAAGCTGCTCAAGTTTTGGATCGGATCTCGAATGGGGTGGGAATTGGACATGTTAGTGATATTGATAGAGGGACGATTGTAAGTAACATAAAGAAGGATCTGAGCGCGACGGAAAGATTGAAAGCTCTTAGGGCTATGTAATTTGTAAGACCACTTTAATGACTTTAATGCATATCACGGACGTCGATGATGATAGGTTGACAGACTCTGTGCGTTGTCGAGATTGTCTACTTATAAGAGGAGCACGAGTTGAAAAGCACAGGTCACATCGAGATCGTATATAGCCTCCGCAATTACCTAACAGGACAGCATCCTTCGACCGTTTGAAGAACAATCACAAAGCAGCTCTTTAGTACTGGAGTTTAAGTTGATGTAATTCGAAACGAGATTTTCGAGAACCATGTATCGTTTGACGCTAAGAGGATGGGCATTTGTATCAACTAAAGCAGGGAAATCCGCCGGGCATCACCAGACCATCTGCCACATTAGCTTGCAACAAGCGTGGCAAGGCAATGCAATGTTTTCAGAATAATGCATATGACTAACTACTGATCGTGTGGTGGTTATGGAATCATGAACAGATGCACCATACAAAGAAAAGTTTACGCCTGAAGCAGGATGGATCACATCGATCTGTAGGCCCCTCCAATCACTCGGAACTTCCCGCGAGATCTTCCGGACGTTCCTGCTCGTAGTCAGAAAGATAGTACGGGCCTTGCAGGTTAAAACTCTCAGTATTCTTTGCGATCTTCCTACCCTTTCTGTATTCTTCTACAGGTGTGTGTACAGTGACAGGTGCCATGGTGGTGCTGGATTGCTCGACCAATTGGGATTGTAGTCCATCGTGTAGCCCAAGCAACGTTCGGAACTTGTCTTGAGCTCTCGCATAATCTTCCTTAATCTCAGGAAGTACGGCTTTGTCAGCTTTCACCTTGAGGTTGCTGGCAAAATAACCGTTAGTCTTCATCATGATTTTCTTGAGAGAGGGCTTGGTAGGCCTTTCAAGATCAGTCACATCGGTCGAGATCTTTGACTCCTCCAGATCAAATGTGCCGACTTGGAATTCTCTCGGGAAGGTAAACGAAAGTGTATCCTCTTTCACTGTCGTATACTATATCCCTTGTAGAAGACCAAGGGTCTGATTTCTTGGTGGTGGATCCTTGGGCTGTATCATTCCAAGCGTCTTGGATAGGGTTCTGGTCAGCTTCACGAGTAGCATTTTCAGTGGCTCCTTCTTGAGTAGCGTCCTGGGTAGCATCGTCAGTTGCGAGCTTAGTTGTGCCCTGGTGTGTTTCTTGGCTTGACATGATACAGAAGTAATGAGGAGCTAGACTATGTTGGGGTTGGCTACAAAAAAATTCTACTGGCAAGCGTATATACGGCAATGAGGCTCTGTTGCACAGAAAGAGTAGAAGAGACCTAGGATGTCAAGAAAATGTATCAGTCTTATATAAGCATTCGTTCATTCAAAAGATGCCCAATCCCTCATGCCTTTAGAGGATGTTGCTTAGCGTTTTGTGGATGACGTCGCATGCCACAGTGCCTCTGACGACATTGAGAAGTATGTGAACGATGCATACATGTACTGTAGCTATACGATTGTAAACGAAGGCAACCCAGTCACACAAGTGTCTAAGTCCTCCTCTGTTCCCTATTGAGTCGTTTCTGGGAAATTGCATATTCTGCAGAGTTTGGGGAATTGTAATGGTCTAGACCACTCGTACAGCATCGAAAGAATCGTGAGACGATCAGATGCAAGAACCGCATCGATTTGCCGTCGATGTCATCAGATAAACCGGCTTCGTGCCCATTACTTGTCTTGAACCAAGAATTTCCTGGATTCGATACTGTCATTGAGCCCAGAAACGTCACCCCTCCTCGAACCCCGAGCAGCCCCCCCCCCTTCCTTATATCGCCGGAAGTAGCTCTCGTCTTTTCGTTATACAATATCGTCCGGGCTTGTCATATGTACTACGTGCATCGATGGCTTACAGTCCTGTACTGACTAGAATGTGGCAGATCGAAGGAAGGGAACGACCTAACAATTCTGGGGGAAGGCATAAAGCCTCAAACATGTTTGAGCGGCTTGTTCTTCTGTGTGACCGTTCTTGAAGACCTGATGCTCAAACGAAGTCATCGCGATAGTCTAAACATGTCCTAATCACACCTCTTAAGCCTGAAACAACCAAATAGATTAGAGATCTTCATCCTATACGTCTTCCTTTCTTGACATCGCCACTGACCGTTCGTCTCCAGACTTCTCCTGCTAGAAGAGGGTCCCAGACTAGAACGATCGAAGAAGAATTCGAAGCTGCACCTTCACAGGGGGACAGGTGTCTCTTTATGCTACCGCTTGCCACTGTCATGCATCAGTATATATGTTCTACCATTCATTGTGCCCAACAAACGAATAGCCTATTCTTCTCGGCAACATCACACAGTACATAATTGAAAGATGACGGCTGAAATAGCCAGGGCCACCGCTGTAACAGCACAAGAGGGCTACTTGTGGAGAGTGACTTTACAAGATAAGACTAGTCGACCTGGATTATTCTCTAAACCCGAAGAGCGATCTCCACAAGATATCTACCCAAAAACGACGGTTTGGAATCCGGGTATATACGAAATACATTTCTTCCAATTTTCAGATTTCACACCAGCATATGTGACAAACGTTGTCGATTCTAACAGTTACGGAACTCGGAACGATGATGGATCCAAGGTTGAGTCCAGAAGGGATTGTGTGAACACCTTGGAAGCTCTCATCCCGTTTCGTACCCCAAATTCTTCTTCTCACACAGAATTTAATGGCATCAAGATTCGGAATTTCAGCGATTCAGCGAATCACAACAACGAGATAAGGCGATGGAGCGATACGATCAATTTCAGTGTGACAACTCCCATCGACCTATCTGAAGAAGAAACACACGTTAATGCCAATTGGTCAAATACGAGTGATGTCAAGGGCTTAGCATTAGATCTTTATATGGACGGTAAGCTAGTGGATACGGTGAATGAAGTGGGAGGGAGAATTAGGGGTATGACGGTTATTTATGGAGGAAACTCACATTCGGGTAGATCAGCTGATGGGAACAAAGTCCAGGCCTTATTGAGATCACTCAGCCATTAGGAGGTATCATGGTGAGTACAATAAGATTTGTTCATACATTGGTTGCCAAAAGGACGAGGATCTTCAGTTCTGTATGAATTGGAGAGAGAGAGTTTCAGCATTCGAGTCCCACTTTTGTGATACAGTCACTCAGTCATCTGGCATGATATAGTATACATGTTCGATGAAGTGGAAACATCCTGTATATGTTGATGAAGGAAGGTATGATCAATCAAAGGGTCAGCAGGTTCGAGGTTCACGCTTGTGCCATAGAATAGTTAGTCGATGCATACACCGTCTGATTGCAGGATGACTAAAACAGCCACTGTCTGTGTCTGCTGCGAAACTGATCTCCTGTGACTAATATGAAGGACAGAAATTCTTGGAGTTGAACGACATGTATAGATGTGTTGAGTCATGGTCGGGAAGATGAAGTTCATGTGTTACAAGTACACTACAATAGGGCTTCACAATCACAATGCGATGAGGAAGGAAAAATAAGATAAGCTTGAAAGGCTGAAGACCAGGTTGAGGTTTCCCGCTGGTCGTGCAGTGGAAAATTGGGAGAGGTTGATCGCTAAAACGAAGACAAACCAGTGAGATCACAATCGATTTCTCGCGAATCGTCAAGGGGAAAAGTGGAAAAGCCGTGGGATGGGCGTGAGATGTTATAATGACGTCTGTCGCAGATGGGGAGGGGTAGCGGACAGATCGGTAAAGGGTGCAGGTTCTTCTACATCACCATTCGAATTCGCTGAGGTGGAAGACATCACGATGTTGTCATTAACAATGTAATATTGTGCACTATTTAACGTAATTTACTCACCCGTTACATTTGGCAAACAGGTAATCTCGTCCGTTGACGTGAATCATTCCATCTTTGAACACCGTCTTCCACTTGTTCTTGACTCGTTGCACCTGAAGGGTACGATAATATGGTTTAGTCATATCTCCCCGTGTTCTTATCCACATGAGATAGATCGAATTACCTTATCATACACGCAAAACACTATATCCGTATCCCCATCATCATCTCCACCTTCCGCATCATCCCTTAGCTCATCATCTGAATCATCTAAGTCTGAATCTATTATATCGTCTCCAGGCAGTAATCCCGCTGCATTGGGTTCAGGTCTATTTGGGTCTATGGGTATAATAGGTTTAACATCTTCGCTCTGTAATATTACAATCATCAGGTATCAGCTAGTCTTACCCTTAGACAGTTTGGTACAGCGTGACAGACAACGTACAGCACCTCCCCTGATTCTCATTATATCATCCGACGGTTCAGCTTTCACCCTTACATCATCACCACCATTCATATTCCTTCCCGGTAATGCTAGACCTTGACCTGGTGGAGGGAAGATACCAGACGACGGGCCGGGCGGGGATGATACTGGATTGGTAGGGATGGTAGAGTTTGGTGATACACCTTCGTTCTCTCCTCCTTCACCTGGTTCAGGTGATGACGAAGATCCAGGTGCTCGTGCGAAGTCGGCTACTCGTGTTTCCAATAATCTCGCTTCCCATTTCTGGGTAAGAAGACAGATATCAGCTGGATGACTTCAACCGACGGTATTGAGCTCACCGCTTGCAAATTCAGCAATACCTCTTCTTCCATACCATATTCCTCAAAATCCACTTTCACGTTGGCGATGACATCGTCAATGATCGAACGGTATGTTTGAGGCTATTGAAGATGAATGATGAGTAATGAGGCAGATAAACATTGATAATTGGGCGTCAGCCCCTTGACATAGTGCCAATATGACAGGATAGATGTTATACTGACCACTATCTTATTCGACCTTTTGTGTGATAGTACAGATATAATTACAGACATGGTGTCAGCGGAAATTGGGTGCAAAAGAGAATGGATGCTGTCTGACAGGAGGTAGATATGTATACATACATTATGATCAGACCTCCGGACGGTATAGCGATGTGAGTCGTCGATCAATTACTTTTAATTGCCAGGTATGAGAAGTAAAGAAATAGAAGGAAAAGTCGAAATGGTGGGAACGAATGATGGTATGCTATATGCAAAGTGAGATGGGGGGGGGACAAGTGAGAATGGGTTGTGAGGGTGCGAGGTATATATACCCTTTGAGTCCAGTATGGGGCAACAAACCTGAACCCATCTCGACCTCCACTTCTCACATCAAATTGCCACCGGGTCACCCATTATTCTTTGAATGTGTTTTTATTCGTTTTATCCCAGATTTTCTGAAAGTTGAGTTGCAATGTCAGACCTCCACTGTCCACAGGCAAGATTTCACTGTTTTGACTGGAACGATTTGCATAAGCTCAACCTACAACACTTACCTTGAACATACAAGACAAGGCTTAGCAGAGCAACATGAGGAAGCAGTTGGACCCACGCATACCGGCGCTCATCAACAATGGTGTCAAATCGAATCACAGGAGCTTCTTCGTGATGGTAGGGGATAGGGGAAGAGATCAGGTCAGTTTGAATCAAATGTCAAGGAGTCAAGCTGGAATATAGCTGACCAGCTCGATGCCATAGGTGGTCAACTTGCATTTTCTTTTGTCCCAAGCTAGAGTATCGTCCAGGCCAAACGTGCTTTGGTGTTACAAGAAAGATCTAGGATTCACGACGTAAGCCAATTTCAGTACGGATCTATCCCTCCTATAAAAAGCTAACTCAACTTACGGTCCCTAGCCATCGAAAGAAGAGAGAAGCCAAGATAAAGCGAGATGTCAAGAGGGGGATCAGGGAGGCGAACGAACAGGATCCGTTTGAGCTCTTCGTTGCGGTCACCGATATCAGATATACATACTATAAAGACAGCGCGAAGATATTAGGTCAGACCTTTGGAATGTTGGTTCTACAGGATTACGAAGCTATAACACCGAATTTGCTGGCTAGGACGATAGAAACTGTTGAAGGTGGCGGTATCGTTGTGCTTTTGCTAAAGACTATGAACAGTTTGAAGCAGTTATATGCAATGGCCATGGTGAGCGATCTTGGCGTGGCAAGCCTGTATCGTCCAGTGAAGCTGATATTGCATCAATTCTCTTCTCAGGATGTCCATGCAAGGTATAGAACGGATGCGCACCAATTCGTTCAACCCCGATTCAACGAGAGATTTATACTGTCCCTCGGGTCTTGTTCAGATTGTTTGGTCTTAGATGACGAATTAAACGTATTGCCTTTGTCGAAAGGAAAGGATATAACAGTTGGAAAGAATGATGAAGACGATCGAGGGAGAAAGAGGAAAGCAGAGGAATTGAAGGAGATGAAAGAAAGTCTGGATGGGGTTGATATTGTCGGATCATTAGCCAAATTGGCAAAGACGGTAGACCAGGTATGTTTCGTTGACGTTTAGGTAGGCCCAAATCCAGCTAAAATGATAATCTATAATAGGCAAAAGCTTTGTTGACCTTTGTCGAAGCCATCTCTGAAAAGACTTTATCGTCTACTGTAGCTTTGACAGCAGCAAGAGGTCGAGGTAAATCCGCTGCATTAGGTCTAGCCATTGGAGCGGCATTGGCCCATGACTATTCCAACATCTTCGTCACATCCCCTGATCCTGAAAATCTCAAAACCCTCTTCGAATTCGTCTTCAAAGCCTTAGATGCTTTGGGTTATGAGGAACATATAGATTATGATATAGTACAGAGTACAAATCCAGAGTTCAAGAAAGCCATTGTTAGAGTCAATGTGTTTAGAGGACATAGACAGACTATACAGGTAAGCGAAGATTCCATCAATCACAAAATCACAACGGCCACAATGTGCTAATTGTACAATTCAGTATATCTCCCCTGAAGATTCCCATGTCCTTGGTCAAGCGGAATTAGTCATCATCGATGAAGCCGCTGCCATCCCTCTTCCTCTTGTTCGAAAACTCATCGGTCCCTATCTAGTATTCATGGCATCCACCATCAACGGTTATGAGGGTACCGGACGATCCTTATCCATCAAGCTTATCCAACAATTACGAGAACAGACTCGACCTTCCATAAGCAAAGAGCCTGCACCTTCTTCTGTCACCTCTAATGCCGGTCCTTCGAAAGCTGCCTCAGCAGGTCGATCAGGTGCAGGTCTAGTCCGATCACTGAGAGAAATCAAATTAGATGAACCCATCAGGTATTCGCCTGGAGATCAAGTTGAGAAATGGTTGAATAACCTACTATGTCTGGACGCTACGATAGTATCGAAGAATGTCCAAGGTTGCCCTCATCCGTCGAAATGCGAGTTATATTACGTCAATCGAGATACGCTATTCTCCTACCACCCAGCATCAGAGGTGTTCTTACAGCGCATGATGGCTTTATACGTCGCAAGTCATTACAAGAACTCGCCGAATGACCTGCAGATGCTCTCGGACGCACCTGCACATCACTTGTTCGTGTTGTTGCCACCGATTAAAGAGGATGACAACTCTCTTCCGGATCCTTTGGTGGTGCTTCAAGTGGCTTTAGAAGGAAATATCAGTAGGGATGTGATATTGAAGGAGTTGAGTCAGTCGGGTATGAGGAGTTCAGGTGATATGATCCCTTGGTTGATATCCATGCAGGTGAGCTACCCGTGAAAGACACTAGAAACAACAAATAGCTGACTACTGTCCCTGCAGTTCCAAGACAACGATTTTGCTATGTTATCGGGAGCGAGAGTTGTAAGGATAGCTACTCATCCTGATTACGCAAGGGTAGGTTTGATATCGGCAAGTTATATATGTCGTGGGCTGTTCAGCTGATGGTAATGGGTAGATGGGCTATGGTGCCAGAGCTATCGAAGCCTTGAACTCGTTCTATAGTGGCGAATTATATAATTTTGATGATGCGCCGGCTGATATGGGAGAGTCGTTCGAGGACGCTGCTAAAGTCGGACCTGTGAGTATTGGGCTTTAATACATCCAGACCGGTGCTGATGGTGCTGTCCAGAATGAAACTTTACAGAACGATACCGTTTCGATACGAGATGCGGCTCGAATGCCACCTCTACTCCAACGACTATCGGAACGTAAACCCGAACAGCTGGATTATCTCGGTGTATCGTTCGGTCTTACCAAAGACTTGCTGAGGTTCTGGAAACGTGCTGGATTTATACCCCTTTACGCAAGTCAGAGGGAAAACGCGTTGACCGGAGAATATACATTTGTGATGCTTAGAAGTCTGTTGAATAACGTCGAACAGACCGAAGGATGGTTGACTGCATTTGCACAAGGTGAGTTGCCTAATCCTCAGTATACCCAGGTGCGAGTCATCTGACCAGAATGAATCGAATTATAGATTTCCGACAACGATTCATGAACCTTCTTTCATACTCATCATTCCAGAAATTCGAATCCTCAGTGGCTTTATCGATTATCGAAGCTGCTTCACCTCGATTACCTGCTGCCCTCAATTCACCTAAAAAGACAATAACGGCCGAAGAGTTGAATGCCTTGGTAACTCCCTTCGATATGAAACGATTGGAGTCATACTCGGATAGTATGCTAGATTATCATGTGGTCTTGGACCTTGTGCCGATATTGGCGAATTTGTTCTTCAGCAGAAGGCTGGGCGATGATTGTACGCTTGCTGCTGCCCAACAGGCTATCTTGTTGGCTTTGGGTTTACAAAGGAAATCAGTGGAGGCTTTAGAGGTGAGTCAAAGAACCTTCTTGCCTAGGGTGATTGTTGAAAAGCGGTGATGGCTGATTTTGTTTGTTGTAGACTGAATTGGGTATAACTGCTACTCAATGTTTGGCACTCTTCGGTAAGATCTTGAGGAAAATCACCAAACAACTACAAGATATCCAGAAAGCCTCGATCGCATCGACCTTACCTTCTCAACCTAATCCCATACAATCTTCCAGTAACAAATTCCAAGCATTAGATAAAACCATCGAAGAGGATTTAGAAGATTCGATACCTGTATCTGACGAAGCTCGGGCCGCGCAGAGGGAGATTTTGGATTCCATCAATATGGATGAATATGCTCTACCATTGGAGGGAGATTGGACGAATGCCGAAGACCAAGTCAAGAAATTGGCTAGTAATGGTGGGGAGGGATTAAGTACGACCATGACTGTGAAATATAACAAGAAGGATGAACAGTCCAAGAAGGATGGGAATAATAAGAAGGATGGCAAAGGGAAGAGAAGGGTTAGTGAGGGTGAGAAAGGGTCGAAAGGAAAGAAGATGAAGGTTTAAGTATAGGTGTGTAGAGGTTATATGATTATCTGTAAAGTTTAGTTTCTTGCATATGCATTGATCACGTTGATATTTCCTGGACTGATTATGATGAGATTGGGAGGCGCCTGCAATGCGAGTCACACCGAAATGGTTGACCACCGACACAAAGCCATTGAACGATGAGGATTCTTATAACTTGCTCTCACGAAGGTAGACACGTTATGGAATGCCATCCCTTCCCTTTGTTGGTTTTGCGAAGATCATTCAAAAAGGAGCCTTCACGAATGCTCCTGTAACTTTACGCTACTTGTCTCACTCTAAGTGATTCGTTCTTGCCTTCCTTACGACAACGCTTGGTCAAAGGAACGACACAAGCGAACAGTGCTGTAAGTGACGGGCACCCCGCTAGCATATAACTTATGGAAAGGCTATCAACTTCCCATATTTTGAAATAGTATCCCATCAACAGTCAAGCAAAGTGACATGCCCGCCCAATATGCCAACTTCCGATCCAAGCTCGAGAAGTAGATCAGAAAGATTCAAAGACGGTTGTGAACGTACTGTTGCTAAAAACTTTCCTGGCTCATCTTCAGGCCAGAACTACAGGAAAAGATCACCGTTTGAACATGCCCTAAAGCCCTACGCGCAATTGAATGAGGTTTCTACCTGGCATTATGGAGTTCTTGCGGATTGGACCGAACCCAAACAGACCATCATCATCACCAGTGATTCTCCTGATGATGCCGAAGGAGCTGTATGTGTCCAAGTCACATCGGTGTCCACCAATGACACTGTCTGCCGTATGGAAATGGTCGATTAGAATGGTCCAAAACGCATTCAATTGGGAGAAGCCGATGTAAAGATCAGCATGAAAAGTGTCCTCAAAGTTGATCCGGCCCAATTCATTCGACAACCGTCCGAGAAGGGTAGAAGGTGGTATCGACCTCTTGGAAACTCTGAGCGGGAATGGAATTATAAATTCGAAAATATTTCAGAACTGGAAAAGTCATTGCCTGAATTCAGTGGTATGATTCGATCCTTCAAATCAGGAAGCAACGATTGGTTAGGTCAAGTCAAAACTGATCTTTCGAATAGAGAGGATATCACAAGAGAAACGAAATCTTTCTCAATGACAGCCGTGAAAACGATTGATAGCACTGTTCCAGTTAAGCTTAAGTTTTCCGTCAATGAACATACAATTGATCGAACGATACCTGTTGTTGGTCAAGAGGTCTTGACGGCAGATTTCCAAGTGTGTAATTGTCAATGGAGATGAAAGTAGAACAATGAGCTGACTAGGCATTTACAGTATCTTTTTTTGAGGCAGATATGACATGAGGTTGGCTGTGAAGGGGATAACGACTGGGTAGGATGATAGAGATATGATTGACTAGTCACTTACTGCTTCAATGCAGATTTGCAAAACTCAAAGATGTCGAAGGTTTGCCCTAGAGTCGGCAGAATCCTTCGACTTACAAAATCACAGATCGCAACCTATGACATCTATGAAACGTAGGCGAGTTTTTACCATTGAATCGTATTTGTAGTAGAATTTCTGGTTATTTCCAGGAAGATGGTACGAGCCAACCAGATGTATGGATGCACCTGGAACTACTCATTCGAGGAGGACCATAGAGTATTCAGATTTCAAGTGGGACCTCAGCCGCGATCAACAGCAGCCTCATTCATGGTGATTACTGTACAGACAGTCGGAATGATGAAGGCGTAGACCTGATTCGACGCTGAGCAACAGTACACTCTCTCATATGTCTATAATCCATAGGTACATGCATGTGTACATCACTAAAAGATACAACTCAACATAAGCCTATTCCATATCAACATCGCTATCTTCTTCCAGCGCTTCTTGCAATCTCCTCCTCTTCTCTTCCTCCTCCTCTGCCTGTTGCGCAGATTTAGGTGCTCTACTCCTCAAACTTCTGGCCACTCCCTCAGTCAATGGAGCAGCCACCACCTTATTTCTAGCTTTCTTCGCTGGTGTCGTCGATACTCTTCCTTTACCTCGAGTAGGTCTTTTGGGTTTCGCAACCTCGATCGCCTCGACTTCGTCTTCTTCCTCCGTCGATTGCGCTTCGTCTTCCTCCGATTCTTGCACCTTTCGCTTTCTCGTTGATCTCACCGAAGCACGTCTGGTCGGTCGACTCTTGGTCGTGGCGCCATTAACATTTTGGCCACTTAACCGCAGTGTGATTCGAGTGGTACGTGAAGATGATGGCGGAGGTATCTGAACAGCTTCTAGATCAGAATCAGAATCGATTTCGATTGGCTTGACATCTTCTGCCTTTTCTACTCGATCTTCCGATGTTTGCGGTATAATTTCAGGTTGTACAACGTCTTCTGTTACTGGCAGCGGTACATCTTCCATCCCATTCTCACTTTCACTTTTCGGACTTGGTGACCTTTCTCCTACTCTTTCAGTCCATTTGGCTGTACCTTGCTGATGAGCCGCAGCCAAGACAGAAGCAGCAGACTTCTTCGTTTTCGGTTGGGCATCAGCTGAGTCAGTAGAGGGATCGGCTAGTGGATTGAGAGCCGAAGATTCATCGAGCTAAACACGCATTTATCAGTCCTGTCTATCACGGTATCAACAGATCTAAGCTCACCTGTTCGCCGGTACCATACTCCGCTTGTAATCTCAATCTCACTCTTAATCCATTGATTAGCTTCGCCCAACGCTTCAATGCCTTCTCTTCCTTCTTCATTCGTTCTTTCTCCTCGGCAGCAGCCGCAGATTCGGCATATGCCTGTCGACATCATCAGTATACAATGCATATGACCGCTAGATGAAATCTACTCACGTCCATGACCAATTCTTCGTTCTCCTTAGCGACCACGATACCATTGATGACCGGAATGGCACGTTGTTTCTTGAACTCGAAGCCGGTCTGCATATGAAGTATGTGTCAATGAAAGCTCTCATGTACGTGTGTAAACCGGACGTACACATGCTTCAGCATAGCTGATGTCCAGCGTCTTGGCGACCTTCGCAATTCCCTTGTCTATTCTGGTTGTCAGCGTTGATCCATTCTATCACAGCTTATGCAAATTTAACTTACACGGAAGATGAACAGCTCCCGCAGGCAGCATCGTCGGAGCATAAAGATCGATGTTACCAAACGAATTTTGCGGTATAATCCCCTATATCCAAATAGCAACTTCAGCTGCGTCATACCATGCTGTCACGTCTCCACTTACGTCTTTTATAGGTGGTGGTATATATAATTCTGTTTGTTTCTCTGCATACAAACCCTGCTGAATAGCCTCTCCAGTCTCTTGAATGGCCAATTCCTGCGCTCTTCTCTTCTGCAAAGTGACCGCACGTTGCTTCACCATTTTCAGAGGGTTTTGTCCATCTTTCACCCTTCGACCGACCCTCATCCAGGTTTCCGCGGTCTTACAAGTCAAAACATTCTCTCGTCGATATACCGCCTCCCCTCTGAATTTACCGGCGAGCTTCGTCCTGGGTTCAATAATTTCCTCTCGCTTCAAATGACGTTCCAGGACGTATCTATATTGGTGATATTAGCCCCAACCTTGTATTTCAGTGGCGTGTGGACAACTTACATAGGGTGATCTTTGAATCCACTCATATGCTGAGGCATGGCCTCCGATATTTGACTAGTTTCAAATTCGGCATCTTCTACCTTATCTCGGTTCTGCTCGTTTTGGATCAGCCACTGGCCAATGATATTGTAAGTATAAGAACAGCTCACCAGAAGATATGGTCTAGTGAGAAACCCCATGACTGATTCCCACCAATCCTGTTCATCTTTCCTGGCGGGTACACGGAGTTTGCTGATCTTGGACCCGAAATTCTTGGTGTATCTCAGAGTCACATCACGGGCAAACCCATCTGTATTAAATTCATATCAGTTTGATGACGGAGACTAATCGTGTTTCTTGTCACTTACCTTCTTCGTATGCTACTACATATACCATTCTGATAGGCCCACTATCTGAGGTTGGCTCATAATGAGTCTTCTTCCTAATTATTCCTCTGACGGGATCAACGGGAATCCATCTCTGATCTGAACGACTGAATATTTCCGCCCAGAATACAGGCGGTTGTTCCGACAAATCTACAAAAGACGTGAGCCAATAGCCGACTGATTGGGGAGATCCAGATCTTACCTTGCTTCTGCTTGGCTTTGGGCTTTGACGGTCGACCTACAGTCTGCGGAGCAGGCTTGGGCTGCCTCAGCCTGTACAGATCTGTAGGATCTTGCAATCTCCTTGTTCCGGCCGCTCTAACGTTATTCTTCCTTTCTTTCGGTTCCCCTTCACCTGGTATAGGTACTTCCTCAAACTCATCCTCGTCCTCTTCATCCTCATCTGTCGTAGGTCCCATACCCTGTCTACTAGCGACTGTACGTCCCCCTCTTCCAGCGCCGACAGGTTTCTTCTTCGCGACTACCTTCTCCGCACGCCACGGTACCGGTTGTAGGGAGACCACTAATCTCGCACCGAGGCCACAAGCCCTTGCTAGAGCTACGAATAGCTGAGCTGAAATATCCCTAGATCCTTCTTGTTGTAAAGCCTTTTTCATCATACTATTCACCGACCTCAATTTCTCGGCTCCTGCTCCGACCGACATCTTCTCTAAAGCTTCTTCCCTTTCTTTGACCTTTTCTTTCGTGGTTGAGAGGTAATGACCTGGTGTTAGATTTGCTCTAGTGAGCTTTGGCAATTGATCGATTATTTCCTGTATTTCATCCCATGGCCGAGTGCGTAGACCTAGGGTCGGATCCGATACATCGAAGAATGAGTAAGACCACCACGTCACCAGGTCTTGAAGCGCATCGAAGAATAGACGAGACCGCTGGGCTCTATCAGGGAATCGAGATGGTGGGATGTTGAACGCGGTTTGCAAAGGATGTGGGAGTAGTGACAAGAGCCGTGCCTATCGTGATTAGTAAATCAGCTGATGTTTTGGGCTAAGGGTGCACTTCACTATACTCACCTTGAGCAGAGTATTACTACACCACTTATTCCGTATCCTTGCGCTTGCCAAGAGAGCTATGACATGCATTTTATGTATCTCCAGCCTGATTGCTCGATCTTTCGAAGTCATCGGCTTTCTGCAGATCTCATAAGCTACTGGAAATTGTCCTAGAATATCAAGTTGAACTCACTTTCGCAGAGCCAAAGCTATCCTCTTTGCTTTTTCTTCAGCCGTCTCTCCGCCTATCTCAAGGTGGATCACACCATCATCATCACCCTCACCACTCTCTGCGTCGCTGTCTCCACCGTATCCTTCCAGATCGTAATCTATACTCGGTGCGGACGTATTTGTTCCTGGTGTAGTGCCCGCCGTGATATTGCCATTGGTAGTAGGTGTTTCAGGGTAAGGTGATGATGGTCCAGCTACAGAGGGTATAGGCACTTCTTCAAAATCGTCATCTTCGTTATCCTCATCGCTCGTAATGGTATGAACAGATAGAGGGGCGGATGTCTCTTTCGCTATGCAGAACACGGATATCAGCCAGACGACTTTGTCAGCAGAGATGGTATGTATTAACCTTTTCCTTTACCCTTGTCCATCAACGATCTGACTTCTGCGCTCGGGGGTGGTACATGTCGCCTGACCCCGTTCGCGGGTGACTTATGGACGACGGGTGCTTTATTGGGTTTCGGGGTGAGCTTGGGATGGGTAGATGGTTGAGCCTTGGGGATGATCTTCTTACTCTTGGGCCTTGATGCGCTCATGTCTATGATATTATATTGAATGACATGCAAAGTAAGTCGAGGTGAACAGATGGGATATTAATCATGTCAACAAATAAGTGCGTCTGTACCATTTCGTCATAGTCATAAAACTACTCGTAAGTTAGCGATCGGTTGATTCGAATCCAGTCAACCGCGAGTGATCACGGAGATCTGTACATTACTCCGTGTCAAGGTCACCGTGAGAAAGTGAGGGTGGATCGGTCATGATCATCCTCCAGGAGTCGAAAGTTGGATATGTCGACGAAGATCTGTCGGTGTGTTATCCATAAAACCATGTGTGAGATCTACTCGTCATCGATAAGTACTCGACGCTGAAGTAGTATACCCGGGCATATGATCCATTTCCGTCCTCTTGGTGGTCCACTCTCTCGAGCCAGTCCGTCTCTTCGACTCCCCCGTACAATCATAAACCGACTTCGACCTCATTCCATAAATCGTAACTTATCCTCCAGTCAGTCATTCAGTATGGCTTCCACCTCTGCCCCCGCCAAGGATTATGGTTCATTCAAGCTTCTTCAATCTTTCCCCATCGAATACGCCCCAGTGACAGTATCCAAATGGAGAAGTGAAAAGACAGGTCTAACCGTCGTTTTAGGTAGTCATCAAGCACCAGTCACTAATGGTTATTTCGCTATTGCCTCTGAAATATTTGATGATACCGGTCGACCACATACTTTAGAGCATTTGATATTCTTAGGATCGAAAAAGTACCCTTACAAAGGTGTGCTGGACTCGTTAGCGAACAGAGCAGGAAGTAACGGTACGAATGCCTGGACTGCGAACGATCATACGGCTTATACGATAGCTACTGCTGGGAGCGAAGGTTTCCTCAAAATGTTACCTGTCTATGTGGATCATATCTTACATCCAACAATAGATGATGCAGGGTTCGTAACGGAGGTGTATCATATAAATGGTGCCGGAGAGGATTCAGGCGTAGTATATAGTGAAATGCAAGGAAGGGAGAATACCTCATATGATCTTATGGCTTTAGAGTGAGTAATCATCGAGCTATACCGTATCCGAGGAAATGCATGCTCAAGCTTTATCGCCTCAAACAGGATCCAGAGAACCCTCTACCCTCCTACATCAGCTTATCGAAGTGAGACAGGTGGTTTGCTGCATAAATTGCGGGTATTAACCGCTCAGCAGAGTACGTCTTGTCATATGGAAAGGTCAAAACCCGTGCTAACAGTATATTGCAGTCAGAGATTATCATGCGAGGTATTATCAGCCCTACAACGTGAGCTGAAAGCCTGATTTCCCCGATTTCTCAGCTGACTTTGACTGATAGCTATGCCTCGTGATTGACGGTGCTGTCTCCCCGCAAGAGTTATTCAAAGTGTTGAATGAACAAGTGGATCCTCTGATCCTGGAACAACGAAACAATCAACCCAAAATTACTCCTCCAGAAGACTGGCAAAGACCTTTTGTAGAGACTACCACCTCTCATAGACTCAGTATACCGGAATCAGTGACTAAAGTAGTCGAATTCATGGAAGAAGATGAATCGGTTGGCGAAGTAATATTAACTTACTTGGGTCCACCACCAACAGATTACTTTACAAATACCGCATTGAAGCTCTTAGGAAACTATCTCACTTCAACAGCTACTTCACCACTATCCAAGGAATTTATCGAAATCTCGAAACCTTTATGTACTTCGATAAGTTTCGATTCGGCTGATAGGGTCAACCATAACGAACTTCAAGTTGGTATCACTGATGTTCCTGCTAAACATCTGCAGTCTATTGGAGATAATATCAAAAGGAAATTGGAGAAAGTCGTGAAGGAAGAAGGTATAGATATAGAAAGAATGGGGAGAATCTTGAGGAAAGATAAGAGAAAATTGTTAGATTATATGGAAAGTAGGGCTACAGATGTTCTGGCCGACGTCGTTATTGGAGGTCAGTCTGATCCAATCCTCTCTTCATCAGCATCAGCTAATATACCTCTGCATAGACTTTCTGTATGGTGAAAAGAATGGTAAAGACCTTCCAGTCGCTTTCCAAGATCTGAAAGAGTACAAGATACTGGAATCATGGAAAGCTGAAGATTGGGTATCTCTCCTCGACAAGTAAGCGACAATATGACATTTTGGTACACAGTTGGTTCGCAGCTGATGATCCCCGCATAGATGGTATGCGGCGGCTCCTTCCATCACAGTGATTGGTAAACCCTCAGCTGCGCTATCAGAGAAGATTGAGAAAGATGAGAAAGAGAGAGTTGAGAAGCGAAAAGCAGAATTGGGTGAAGAAAAGCTCAAAGAGCTAGAAAAGAGAGTAGAAGATGCCAAAAAGCAGAGTGATGTTCCACCACCGCCAGAAATGATTTCAGGTTTCCCTATAACCGATGTGAGTCATCTCCAGCGACAATGTAGTATCAGTTGCTGATCGTTCGACTCTCAGCCTGCTGGTATCACTTGGGTGCCTGTCGAAACCGCTATCAACAACTCAAAGGGACAAAAGTTGAAAGTCGATCAAGGAGAAGTACAACGATATATAGATGCAGATGGTGTAGAGCTACCTTATCAGGTCCATTTCTCACATGTCAAGGTTGGCTTCATTCCAAAATTCATCAAGAAAACAAAAGCTGACGTACTACTTTCAGTCCAATTTCGTCATCGTATCCGCTCTTTTCGATACCTTTGGACTGCCTACGCATCTCGCGCCGTAAGTCTATGCGATATAGTAAAACAACTAGTCGGCTTACAAAATGTCTTTCCCAGATATCTCAACCTCTTGATTAGCTCCATTTTCAGCCTCGGTGTCAAGCGCGCAGATGGTACCCAACTTTCGCATGAGCAGGTTGTAGATCAGCTGAACGAGTAAGTCTGCTTAACTCATCGGTTTCGGTTCTTAAAAGTGATTGTCTTGTTTCAAAACAGCTTGACGATATGGCAACAAGCTTGCTTCGAGTTCCGAGGAGGGTTTGCCGAAGTCCTCTGTGTCCATTTCAAGGTCGAGACTAAGCGATACGAAGAGGCGGTAGCATGGATCAGAGATCTTATGAGTGGTGTGGTCTTTGACAAGGAGCGGTACGTTCATGACATTCTTTCTATACTTGAAGCTCGAGTTGATTTGGCTCCTATCAGACTGTCCGTCATAGTTGCGAGACTTCTTCAAGAGCTTCCTCAGGAGAAGAGAGATGGTTCTGAAGTAGCCGTAGCGTGGGCTAACAGACTAGCATACGACGAAACCATATCATCTGCGCAGAAATGCGAACTCTTGAGCAGGCTTGAGTTCATACCCAAAGCTGCTGAAATGTTGGAAAGGGAGCCTGAGACTGTCATCAAGGCTTTGGAGGAATTGAGATCTAGACGTCAGTACTCTGCGACCTATTTCATAAGGATGAAAACTGATTTTGATCTTCTAGTAATCGATCCCAGCAAAATCCGAGTATCGGTTCGAGGTGATGTGTTAGGTTTGGATAAGCCGAGATCAGTGTTACAAAGGTCATTCCTGCCTATCAAGGTGAGCAGTGCTCTATGGGAATGTTATTCTGAGCTGACCCTCAAAATATGTAGGAGGCGAAAACCCTCGCTCCTATCTCTACGTCAGGTCAGACCCTCTCTGAACTGGGTAAGAACCCATCAAAGAAGGTCAGTTCACATGTCAAATAGAAGGCAAACTGTTCGGAGCTGATAGTTTACTTGGCGTCAGTGCATTATCGTCCAAATGCCAGCGATCGAAGGATCCTATTCTCAGCATTACGCCAAAGGCCCATCAGGATTCGATAATTCCGATTTACCAGCTTTGAGATTGGCTGCTTCAGTCTTAAATGCTATGGAGAGCTACCTGTGGAAATCCATCAGAGGGAGTGGGCTGGCTTATGGTGCCCACGTCGCCGTTTATCCTGAACCTGGATTAGTTGGATTCACAGTTTACAGGGTGAGTCAGCTGGGAAACGCTTCCAAGCGGCGAAAAAGCTAATGGCAATTTGTCGATTGCAGAGTCCGAATGCTATGTTGGCTTATGAAGCTGCTGGAAAGATCATGCAAGGCTTGGTTGATGGTAGTGTAAGTGATGGCTCGTCTTTCACTTCTATACCTGCGATTCTTGAAAAGCTAATGGTGAGATTGGTTTTCTTGTATTTTACAGATCAAATTAGATCAAGATATAGTAGACGGTTGTCGATCCAGTATGACCTACGATTTCGCTCGACGATCCGAAACAGTCCTCGATGCAGCTTCCACAGCGTACCTGAATGAAGTTTTGAAAGGTATAGGAAAGAACCATGATCAAGAATTTTTGCAAAAATTACCTTCGATCACATTGGATGATATCAAGGATGCTATTGAGAAATACTTCTTACCCCTTTTCAAGCCTGAGACAGCGATGGGAGCTGTGAGTGTTTCGTCGTCAAAGGCGAAAGAGGTAGAAGAAGGGTTTAGCAAATTGGGATTCGAGGTGGAGAAAAGGGAGTTGCCCGTACTGAAAGGTGATGAAGATGAGGATGGGGATATCGAGATGGGCGATGAGAGTGGAAGTGAAAGTGAAGAAGAAGAAAGGAAGTAGTGCATCTGAGAGATATCATGTTGCGGGACAAATAACATGAGCCATTGCTAGATTGCTTGTAACAACATTCGTCATGCACGTACAGTTAACACATGTGAACGAGCGTCGTTCACTGCGCATGATGTGACATGTACAGGTTACATCTATACACGAAACACATATGTGAGAAGGATCTATATACAAATAATCACGCCATCATTGTCGGACATATACAATCAGGATAGAGCTAAATAGTATATACAAAGAACATGAACTTAACCTTCTGAGGAGATCTAACATATACAACGCAATTCAATCTAAGAGAGCACTCTCCACTCCTCACCACCTCATCAGGCATGTCCATTACCATTGACTTGTCCCCGGGCAGCTCGCAGAGCTTGCTCGATATCTTCCACCAAATCATCGTAATCTTCAATCCCGACACTGAATCTGATCAAATTAGGAGTGATATTCAACTCTTTGAGAGTTTCTTGGGGGAGGTGCTACATCCATCAGTCAGCCCAGCTCTATCTCTCTATTCATAACTCGTGCAAATGCTCCCTTCGACCCAGGTTCAGATCAAGCTCGCGGTATCACTCACAGCATGTGTCATCCCATATGGAACCTCTACCAAACTTTCCACTCCACCCAGACTCTCCGCCAAAATAGGGATCCTCAACTCCGTACAGAACTTTTCCGCTTGTTGAGCAGTGGCGCCCTTGATAGCAAAAGTGATCATCCCACCAAACGGTATACCCAAAGTCTTACTGAATTCCAAACTATCTTCTTCTACACCTTCCGTCTCTGAGGTCTTCTTGAGGGGAAAGGGGAATTTCCAACCTAGATAAGATAATTCTTTTTTGGCATTCTTCGATATGAGATCTTGAACATATTCAAAGGATTCATCAGTCTTCAATCCTGGATATCGGACTCTTTCGACCAAATCGGTTTGGGTAGATAACCAGTGTGATAGTCGCAAAGCGTTCAAACCATGTTTGATCATCCTGACTGATAAAGTTTTGATACTTCGGATCATCAGATGACAATCTCTAGGTGAAGGTGATGCTCCCATCGCATTCTGCAAAAATCTCAATCCCTTTAACAGATTGGGTCGAACTTTGTTAAATCAATGGTGATATCTGTGATGATCAATGGTATTGATGAACCTCAGTGAGATTAATGATAATGAAATCAACTATAAGGTCATGTGAGTTGTCATTATTGATGAACCACTAGAGACTAATGAACAACTTACCTTGGTATCTGGTCTGATGGCTTCTCTGATCCCCTTCTCACCAGCTTTTTCCATATTCAAAAATGTAACTTCTAATCCTGTAGGTCGACTAGCTCGAGCGAGATATCTGGCTGTTCCACCGTACTGACAAATACCGTTGTCACCACATCAGCACAAGATGGTAAACAATTTTACAATTGTGCAATGACACTCACTACATCATTTACAGCCAGGATATGCCCACCATGTCCATTCCCATCTTTCCCACCTGCACCTCCTTCTTTCTCTGACAAAGTCACCCACTGGGCTATAGCAGCGGTCGCAGCTGATCCAGAGGCGAATACCAGACTCTCTCCTCCGGAGGCATCGTGTCTCGCATCGTTGGAGATAGTTTGAGAAGGACAAGTCTCGAGTGAAGTGAGGAGCGATTCTAACGCTGATCTAGTTGGATTACCAGATCGAGAATAATCGTATCCCTAAAAGACACCAAGACGATTTATCAGGGTAAAGAGCTTGGATCAGTAAAATGAGTCGACCTTGACTTACACCGAGAAGCTTGTTAATTCCATCTTGTTTGAAAGTCGTGGCTACGCTCAGGCTGGGTACGACCGCACCAGTAGATGGATCAGGTTCAGATCCGATGTGGATCGCTCGGGTTGAGAAATGATCGTGTCGAGACATCTTAGGTGAAGGCAGTAAGATTGTGAGGCTGCCAACAAGTAGATTGGGATATAGATGGTGATGTCTACTTGATTAGTCGTGTGGGGGATGAGATCTAATGCTATATATAGTCTATCAGGGCTCATGAATCTTTGCCAGGCTTGATTTCAATTTGTAATCATGTCAGCCGAAGAGAAAGGAGTCGATGAGAGGGAGATTGAGTAGATTGAAATGGTCATCGATGGCGCAATGGAATGGACCTCATTCGGTTATCAACAACCGAACTACATCGCAACGATCACATCATTACAGAATTATCCTAATCGGCTACCCTCAAATCCTAATGATCACTCAGAATTGCTAATGCCCGATCAGAAATTGGTCTACTTTACACCATGCCATCTCTCGTCACTTCTTGTTCGATACGGATCTTGATCTCGCTCGGCGAAACAGACTCTGCAGAGTGGACAGCGATAGGTGAAGTGAAATTCTCCAACTACAATCGAATCCATCATCAGCGTCAATAAGCTCTAGACTCATGTATCTCGTCTTACTCGGTCACACTCACAGCCATGGGCATACCCAACTCTGAACCTTCAGAATCCCAACTTCCCTTTTTCTGCAAAGCGTTGTTCCTCCACACGTCACGACCACCTGAATCAGGTAGAGGTACCTCGAGATGACTGAAATGAGGTTGATTTGGATTCTCGTTGACTCTAGATAATCTGATGGTTCCTCTAAGATCATCATCGTTATCCCATTGACCCCCTTCTCGGAGCAAGGACATCAATGCGATCCCACTGGCTAGATTACCACCTTCAATACCACCTCTCATCTGCGCATCGGGATTACCAACCATCACTTGGTTCCTGAAGGTTTCGTTATCTGGTGTCCAGCTTCTTGGTAGATACAGTAAAGTCGAGATGATCAGGACGAAGAAGAAGGATCCGAAGATGATATGAGTCAGGAGGTCTTAAGACGGGTTTGAGATTGTCACCCACTGTCAGTCGTCGACTGTAGCGAAGGGAAAGGTAAACTTACCAGAAGCCAGACTACAAGTTGTCCAAGACAAAAGGAAGTTTCGGTCAGATAAGATGTGCATCTTTTTTGAGAGGTTCAACTCACTTGTTGAAATGGATTCTCTTGGCCTCTGTCAACCCGTCAATACCGAGGATCATCATACAAATGGCGAATACAGCTCGAAAGAAATTTCGGATTTTGTTGGCTTCTAACAAAGGTTAGAATAAAGCTCGCTCAGTCCTCCGTTGATTTTATATATATATTTCCAGTCATTATCGAGAACAAACTCACCATGATAAAAATGTAATCTTGAACGGACATCTGGTCCAGCACCTGAAGCTTTCTACGATACCACAGCAGTCAAGTCAGCGGATGGTACGAGTACTCTTCGTGCCACCACGGAAGAGATCCTCACTACACCTGCAAGGAAAGCTGGGAACTTCCATATAACAACCGAAGATGAAAGTACCACTCTATCGCCCAACCCATGTCCATGTCACCATCTCACAATCAGCTCATCTCATCTCATACCCTCAGTCATTTCTATGTACTCACGCAAATTCCACACATCCATGTACAGTCATGATCCTCGACATCTGTATATCCAGATCCAACTCACCTGAATGGATCCAGCCCAAACCCGATTGACAGACCGTGCAGATGATGGAGATAACGATCCAAGCGTAGAAGAAGGAAGATGTCAACCATGATCTACATGATTTAGGTTGTCGGACAGCTCGGATGAGATGATACCAGTATAGACCTTCTTCTGCATTTAACGATGCTTGAATGGAGAATGCCACTGAGAATGTGAAAGAGTAAATGAGGTTAGCGTACGATGTTTCGTATAGTAAGTAAAATTTAGGGACACGTACGGTTGAAGATGATAGTATAAGGTAAGTTAAGATCTCTATATTTCTGCTCGTACATCGCTGGAGGGAATGGCATAGCTCCATAGGGTGGTATCGTCGTCCATCCCAAATGGTACTTTATCACTAGAATCCAATGATCATCATTATCAGTACAGTTACATATATACTGGGGAATGTATGAAAGAGAAGACTCACGAGTCCATCCTACTGCCCAACCTATGATCATTACCGTAGAACCGATCAACATCCACTGAACCAAACATAAACCCTTATCAGCTGCTTTTCATTTCGATTGACAGTGGGAACTACGGTAATATACAGTGAGTAACACCCTGAACCACTCTTTTCTCTTGGGTAGAAGACATCTACATCCATCGAACTTCCATGCATGGTGTAATGTGAATCCCAATGCCTATACATCCCAGATGTATCTCATCAGTAATGCACAAGTGTGATGAGAAAGAAGTGTAAGATGCTCACTGAAACACTTAGTATACAGGCGATATTCATATTACAGTCATTTGCAGTGGCCATCTTGTCGTTCTATCTATGGTTATGACAATTATTGGATAAGAGGCTTGTATGATGGTTTAAGTTTGGATAGGATAATGGGATCATTCTGATATCACAGCTACATACATATATATAGTATATATGATGACTCGATCTTTGGCTAGATCCTCTTGAGAAGACCAAAGGAAACCCTAATCGATCAATCGAGTGGTCCTCTTACCCCACCTCACCTGGGGCATTCTGACGAAATATGATGGGATCCAAATGCAGTGCAATATCATCTGTGTAAAGGTACAATCCCTATTTATAAGGGCAATCCAATCTCGTCCTTCAAGGAAAGGAAAGAACCTAGATGTCTTGATAGTAGATCTAAATCGAATGTATAAAGGACGCGTTTGAGGTTATCATGCCAAACACATCCACACATACAACCTCCTTTTTTGATTGTGTGTCTCTGGTGTGTGCTTTCCATTCGATCGTTCCTGGCGCTACCAGTGGATGAAATTTCTACGAATACAGCAACATCTTGTGAAATGTTCGTGCGATAGTCCGTATAAACAGGTCTGAGGAAATTTGCATCCGCACGGTGAGGGGATAATACTGTAACATTTTATACAACTAAGAAGGAACACCACGAAACAGCATAATCTATCTCTTCCTCGTTCCTACCTCTAAAATACCATTACTTTTTAAGCAGGAGGGTTAGGTCCACTGGTGCTAGCACTAGCAGGTTTACCATCCTCTTTCTCAGACTCAGCAACATCCATAACTTCATCTTCCTGTTTACTCGATGCAGTCTTCTCGATACTGGCCGAAGCGAGGCTGACTCGAGGTGAATGTCTGAGATTGGCTGGGTTTGTCTTTCGTAATGGTCGTTGAAGACGTCTTCGAGCAACCTATACATAGTGTATGAGCAATGATGACCCATATGAGATCGACCATCAATCACTCACCATCACGGGAACAGATGATTTCTGTACCAGGTAGTGCGAAGTCGAACCCAACAGGATACTGCGGATGTTAGCCTTAATCTCGTTCGGTCTCGACTCACCCTTGCAGTTTACCCAAACCTCGAGATCCAACAATCACCATCGTGGGTTCAAGGAAGTCAATAAGATCTGATGAAGCACATTTGTCAGCTCGGTCATCAACTGTGCGTAATCACAATAGCTCACCGAGCAACATATGTCTTGCGTTCTTAGCATGCACAAATTGACATGTCACCGTGATATTCAGTCGAGTCCGCTGCAATAATCCAGTGACTTGTTTGACCAGAAGTAACGCAGTCGTTTGTCGCTGAATCAAGCGAGCGTCAGTGAGAGGTCACTATCGAGACCTTCTTGACAGCTTACCTCCTTCTGCACACGTAGTTTTTGAGCTCGATCCGAATTTGACCATGCTTTTGGGTCAACTGGAAGGGTCAAATCGTTAGTATCAGATCAACGAGAATCATTTCCATCATGAGCCACTCACCTTTACTCTCATCTTCCTTCACCGAAATCATAAATAGCTCATCCCCATCTCTCGCTACCGTCCCAATAGCCCATTCGACGGCATACCTACTCTCCTCACTCAAATCGCTCAATACTACATATCTTCTTAACCGCTTACCACTGGCTTCCAAAGCTCCATCCGGATCACCATGAGTGAGCGTGATCGTACATCTATCTCTGGCAAAGCTAGGTCGGGAAGTGACCAGCTCGATCCCTGATTTGAGCGATTTTCGTCTTTTCGGTTGATGCAGTGAAGAAGTTTGGAATAGTGATTGAGGGGGTACGACGACGTTGGGTCCCTCACCCAATGGGTCTTGTTCTACTTCTTCACCGAAGAAATCCAATTGATCGTCATCCCTTGGTGATATCGAAGGTACTTCAGGATCATTGATATCTTTATCGTCACCTTCTTCACCTGTTGCTGATCTACCGCCTAACCCAGCTGCATCACCTTCAAAGAAGACAGCATTGGCTTCGGTGTTCTTCTCGGTCTCTTCATCGAAAATTACTTCTCCATCTTCATCAATGATATCAGCATAGTCGTCGTCACTTCCGGATTGCGATTCCGAATCAGATTGAGATAACGCCGAGTCCGATGCACTATCGTCATCTACATATGCTGATGCTTGAGGTCGGTATTTCTTGGGTGCACCGCTGACTGATTCGGCTTCAGTCTCAGGTTCTACCTCGGATTCCGCACCGTAATTATCCTTCTTCAACGCTTTTACTTCAGGACTCTTTTCTCTCTCCCGTGCTTGTTCTCTCGATTTTCTAGCTCGGAAGAATGGCGAAGGTGCTCTGGGTCCCCGAGACGATCCTCCACCGACAGGTTTGGATGGTTGGAGGAACGATGCCTTGGGTGTGGAAGTGGTACTCGTAGGAGCGGTATCTGTCCCAGTCTCATCGGGAACTCTTGAAGGAGTTGCCAAGCCGATAGATGCTGCTTTGAGTCCTAATGCGGCGAAAGCTCCGCTTGATCGCTTGTTGAGATCGGTTGCTGAACTACTTGGGGAGATTTGACCGGGTCTTCCACGGTCGATGGCACCGAGGATCAGGTTGGAAGCCTGATTGTCGAGAGGGAGTAGAGTGCAAGTCGAGATAGGGGTGGTGGAAGGGGGATAGGTTTGATTAGGGGCAGGTACAGTTAGCTCATGTTCTTTCTCTCTCTCTTTTCCTTTCTCTTTATCCTTGATCTTAACACCTTTCGACTTCCTGAACCTCCTTCTACCTCTCTCTTCCTCCAACGGAGCAGATTCGAAACCTTCCAATCCCAATCCGTCTTTACTGTTCTTAGGAGATATGTCAATAGACAAAGTCTTTTTTATCCTATTTGACAGACTCCATCTTTTGTGAGGAACGATGATTGGGGATTGTTTTGAATTAGGATCTTCTGATCCTTCCTCAGAAGGAGCAAGATCTGAAAAACTGATCTCCGAAGAAGGTCTTTGATAGGTGGAAGAGGAAGCTCTGCCTTCGACAACAGAGGGGGAGTGGATAAGGGGGATTTAACAGAATCACGATGACTTTTGCTTACCTGTGAGATAGAAAAATTTAGTGAGGGCGGCGACGGATATGATCAAGAGAAAGTGACTTACCTCGTCTCTACTCGCAGCTCCGCTCAGAGCTTTGAGACGGGACACGGGGTTGGACAGAGAGACGGGCAGGGAGTATGATCGATTGAGGGGTGCCATTTTGGTTGTGATTCAGATAGAGTGAAGTCGAGATGCGATTAGAAGAGCATTGGGGGAGTCAAAGGTATTGGAGATGAAAGGGAGATTGCCGAGGCGTGAACAAAGCCAGAAAGGTGGTATGAGAAGCAAACAAACGTCGGATGGTCAGCACGAGGTAACCCTTGGCGTTTGAAAATGGACCAGATTATTTGATCATGATGATGAAGAGTACGATGAACGAGACGAGAAGGATGAACGTTCATGAGTATCCGTGAGAATCGCACAGTCCTTGTCCTTTGTAAGAAATTAACGGTTGATAGGGAGTAGTAAAGCACAGACAACGATCACGAGAAAATCCAAAGGACCCCATTCAAACACATCACACGAAAGAGAGATAAGGTATTAAAGAATGACGACGTCTGTCCCAGTGATGGTGATGGTGATGGTGATGATGAAGATGAAGATAAGACAACCACAATGCACAAGCATCCCACTCGCACTCCCATCTCATCTCCAACGATAAGACAACCAAGACTGATCCAGCACTGGTATCACTGTACTAGGCTATCCTTTGAACATTGTAGAAATCGAGGTCCAGACAATCAAACACTTCAAACATCCACTCACCATAATTAGCAGCTTTGTGTATATCATTATTCGTTTTCTACACCAAACGAAAGCACGTCCACCAGTGTCAGTTTGACCGTTCTACAAGGACCCTCCCACCTCCTGGACGACAACACCCCTTTCAGACCCAGACATACCGATAGTGCATAACGGGCCGATCTTTCCGATATTCCCAACTCTTTCAGTTGCTCGACCAGGTCCGCCTTGGGTGCTGGAGATGTTGACATTGTCGAAATGTGTGTGTAAATAAGCTATGATACAGATAACAATGATAACAGCGAGCAATGATGGTCGGAGAAAGAGAATGAAGTAAACGTAGTTCACGAGTATTGATGATGTAGATGATGTTGATTTGCCGCTTAAACCCGTATGAGAGGTGCAAGTCTCGAACAGACCAAGCAAGCTCTGTTCCTGCCGTCATGCTAGTTGGATGATTTCCTGAAATGGTGCTCCGTCACGTATTGGCTTATTTCCTTCCCTCCACTCCGAAGAACCTAAGCCCAAGAGGATAACCTCCCCAAGCATCCGGTCAGCTCATATCTTACATCCATGAACAACACACCCTTGCATGTAGTCAGCATATGCGCAGCACAGCAACGAAAGGCCGCTGAGCCACTGCTGACCTTCGACAAATGTATCATAACAAACCACTACCATTTAATATGCCATCGGTATATAGAAAGAATCTTGGTATGACAGCGTCATCCTGCGTTTGCCAAGAGAATAAGATAATATCACTATGCATCAGTTCAACCGATGTTCTCTCGCAGCAATGCCTTCCTCGTCATGACTGTTGGATGTATGATGATCTAATCTCTGCCACCCTTTCATCCCGAAACCGACCAAGACAGCAGCTATCAACGTACCATCGTCAGTCAACTGATCCTTCATAACACCAATCTTTGGACTTACCCAACGCTATATATCCTGCATTGCACCACTGAGCAGCCCTTAGACCATCTGCCAGCGCATTTAACTTCTGTTCCTCTGTCGGATTGGCGTAAGAAGATAGAGCTGACTTCTCAACGCTTGTCTGAACTAGAGTTGATATAGCCAAGCCTAGGGCGAAGCCTAATCTGCAACTCGTCTGAAATAAAGCTATGACAAATGTAGATTGTTATCCAGGTCAAAGCGACAATGTTACTAAACAGGCTCACCCGATGCGACACTCTGATCCTCACTAAGTGTAAGAAGATATGAAAATATCAGTAAACTGGTTAAGTGTTGGGAACATAATTACTCACGGAGAAGCAGTCTGAGATATTATGGTTGATCCAGCAGCTATAGTTGCATCCGTCCCATAAGCAATGACCAGCAAAGCCCATAGATCCCCTTTCCAATATTCCCAATCGAGACCACGAAGGGCGAAGATCACCGGACTAGCTCTATATTGGCCTTGCCCTCAGCTTTCTGATATTCCATCATTGTGCACTGGTAATGATCAACTCACATCGATATCATACATCCTAGAGTCATCAATAATCTGGGAGAGATATGAGAAATTGTCAGAGCTACTACAAGCGCCGCAACGGTACCGCTAAAGAAAGTGATGCTCAATCGAAGACCAGCTTGGAAGGGCGATAGGTCCAGTACATCGAAATACAGGAACGACGCAAAGACGAAGAAGCTCTAACATGTGGAACATATCGCCTCATCAGTTCGTCTTTTGCTACGAACACTTGTTGAATGATTTGAAAGATTATGAACATACATCTGTCATTGCCCATGTACACGCCGAGGCGATATAGATAACCACCAAATTCCTATTCTTCATAGACAGAAGTGACAGAGGAATCAAGGGTGGTGGTTTCTTATTATCCGGAGTTCTGGCCGATCTCGAAAGCTGACTTTGACGCCATGCGAAGCTTGTGAAGAGCATTAGAGAGGCCACGAGAAGGGCAGGAAGGTCTACCGGATGTGCTCCTCTGATTAGGACTTGGTTATGAACGATGAACCCGACTTACAAGGTGTCTTCCAGCCTCTTTCTTCCGTTTCTGATAAGGTAAAAGTCAAGAGTAGAAGGAAAATGGAGCTTCCAATCGTGGAAGCACCCAGCCAATCTACTGCTTTGTCTGTGGTCAAAGGTGGATCCAGTGGGATGATCATAAATCCGATCGCGAGTGGGTAGATAGTGAGAATACCAATCAGAAGGAAACATGGTCTCCATGTCCACCTGCAGCACATTTCAGCTCCATTGATTCGAACGACTGGCAGTACACTCACTTTGTCCATTCGATCAACATACCAGCAACGAGTTCTCCTCCGGCAGCTCCGGCAGCACCACCTGTCGATGAGGTGTCAGACAGTGATGCAAATCTATCATCAACATAGTGAGAAAAGGGAAAAAAATGTCTGACTTACCACAAGTAATAGCAGCAAAAGCCAATGTCCTCGATTTTCCAGCAGAATACAAAGACCCTATTATACCCGCCGAAGCAGGTAAGACTATCGCACTGGCTATACCAGCTAGTGCTCGAAAGACACTGAGACTTGCGAGGTTCTGTAATTTATCAATCAGCTCAATGGGGATGGAGATTCACGTGTGTTCAGGAAGTGGAAATGATCATGTCTCACGGGCATGAACGTTGAAATTATATTGGTCAACATCAACCCCAAACAGCCTATTAGATATCCCCTCTTCCTCCCAAAAATATCACATAACCTTCCTGCAACAAGTTGGAAACAGCCCTAATAACCACCCAAGTTTTGTGTCAGTATTTCAAGATAAGAATCCGAAAATCAACTGAACTCACCCAGGTTAACATCATCGACGCAGAAACCCACTGGACTTCACCCGGGGTAAGATCGAATTCAACTCCTATCATTGGTAAGGCAAAAGCCGTTTCTAATATACTTGCAGACTAAAGATCTAGATATTTAGCTCATTCCCGGACGTCTAACATGTCTTCAGCTCACGGTCAAACCCCATAGGAAAACTTGGCCTGTTCCTAAGATGAAGAGCTTGGTATTGCTCAATCGGGGTGGACTTTCGAGTTGGACAGGTAAAGATGCCTCTTTCGATTTGCCAGATCTATTTTCCGGTGAAGTCACATTGTCTAGTTGATTTTTGAGTGAATCATGGGTGTCCTTCGTCTCTGGTATTTGCTGAATCACGTCCATCTCAATCAAAGAGTCAGTAAGAATATAAGATCAGTTTCTGGTTTTGGAAGTTAGCAGACAACATATATAGCTTTTCTCTCTTGATCAACCTCGTTGATTCAGGTATTAGTGATCCATCAACTTCTTACTGTCCTCCTTGAAGACTCCTTTGTCTGTTCCAAGATTTTAGTCTGGTATGTACAAACAAGCAAAAGCCTCTTTGTATCCCCTTTTATACCCTAACGATGCGATGACCGGGATTAAAAAGGCCACTTGGTTTGGTTGGGTGAGGGGTGGGTGATCGGTTATATCCACTCCGGTAACAACAGTGCTCACGATGACTCGTCATACTCAATTCAGGCGACACCTGGACACCTGTCTATCTTCAACACCATCATACATACGAACAATACTCCTTATACTGCACATCCACGGCTCTCACCATGTCATCCAAAATGGGTGTGACTACCCTCGTAGTAGGGATGTTCCTCACGGGATGTGCCAACAGTCTATTGTGAGTTCGATTACACCGTATCTGGCAGGGCGGGCCCGAACCGATTACTGATCGATGGTCAGATCAAAATACCAAGATATGGAATGTGTAGAGAACTGTGGTCCTGATGCACCTGGACCTCGACTCAATTTCGAACAACCTGTGAGTCTACTTCATACCATGAATCAGATCAGAGCTGACGATTCATCAAGGTATGGCAAACGTTAAAGTAGGTTCCACTCACACCAAATTCAGTTGGTTGGAGTTGGCCGCTAACAGATTTTCAGTATGTTTGCTGGAGAATTCCTTTGTTTTATCCCTCTCTTGTTGTCATATCATAATCGAGCGGATAAAGTGATCGCACCTCCTCAAGCTTCCATGTTTACCCGTATCTTAGCAAGACTTCCACTTGGACAAAGATCAGGACATTACGAGACTTTGGATGAAGAAGAAGATGAGAATCAACCGCTCTTAGCATCAGTGTCGGAAGACAAGCTGTTGACAGGATGGAGGGTATGTTGGATGTGGTTCCCTGCGTTCTTTGACAGTGAGCATCTCATCCCAACTCCGATGTGAAGACGAGCTGACAAAAGTGCAGTTTGCGGTACCACTCTCATGAACGTCGGTCTCATCCTCACCCCCGTATCGATTTACCAAATGTCACGAGGTGCACTCGTACTTTGGGTTGGGGTTCTATCTGTCATCTTTCTTCGACGTCATCTATGGCTGTATCAATGGGCAGCGCTAGTCATCGTCACATTAGGTGTATGTCTCGTCGGTCTATCTGGAAGCTTAGTCAAGAAACAACTATCCGACCCTATTGATCTCTTGATTACTCTCGCCGAAAGACCAGATGACGATCCAGCTCGTGTCGCTCTGGGTGTATTGCTCATCCTCTTCGCCCAGATCTTTACCGCAAGTCAATACGTGGTAGAAGAGAAGATCATGTCTCACTATAAAGTCGAACCGCTCGCTGCTGTCACTCTCGAAGGGTTCTTCGGTCTATCTACGACTCTGATCGGTATGCCCTTCTTACATATTTTGTTCCGGAAGAGGTCTCCATATTTCGATATACCTAGAGGATGGCATCAGATCATATCTACTCCAACGGTATACGGTTCGTGCTTCGCTATCATGTTCAGTATTGGTGCATTCAACTTCTTCGGATTGAGTGTAACTCATCGGGTCAGTGCGACTACGAGAAGTACTGTCGATACCTGTAGGACCCTTGGTATATGGGTTGTCAGTCTCGGTTTGGGTTGGGAGAAGTTGGTTTGGCCATTCACACTCTTACAAGTCGGAGGATTTGCCATGCTGGTGTGAGTCTATTTTATGAATGGGATGTAGTTGTTGTTGCTGACAATCCTGCTAGCTACGGTACATTCGTGTTCAACGGTCTGGTCAAACCGATCATCTTTCCTCCTCCACCAAGTATTCACTTACCCCACGAACCTGAGTTGGAAGAGACGAGTGATGTTCCCGCAGCTGGTGCTCAGACTAGAGCAGGGTACGATGTAGTCCCGGATGAAGAACGTGGAAGGTGATCCATTCCTCTTTCTAGTACACATTCAAGTAAACAGTCTAAAAAAGCATTGGTTCAAAATTTATAGCTTAGTAATAATGTATGTACAAATGATGCATCTGATTTCAACTTGTCTGTCCTGTTGGAATTGAGGTCATGTCATTTTCGATGATACATCAGCTGCACGAGTTATACGCCCAGATGGTCACTGTCAGTTGAATGGTGAAAGGTATCTGGGAATTAAAGTCTAGATAGAAGTTGACGATTAAACTCGCATCGTATCTTTGCTTGGGGACCCATAGGGATCATCGAGTGAGTTGATATGATACATGGCACATGCTTGATGGTCAATTTACAACAATGGCTTGATGTTGTTACACAGAGAACATGTTCTATTCCGCTGACTGATCCTGTTGTCTCTTCGCAGCGAGACTCTGCGATTGAAGGATTTACTACTTATCGTAAGCACCCATTCATACACCAGAAAGAACGGTAAAGTCAGAACGACGCACCTGCTGATATGTACCGCTACTCGTACTGAACAATCTATCCGCTTCAGTCACTTCTAACTTCTTCTTATTGACGTTGGTAGGAGGAGGTTTAAGGTAATTATCAAATCCCTATTATCACTTTATGTCAGCACTTTACAGCAAGTTGAGGCGGAGTAAGGGAGCACACACCTTTATTATGTTACCTCCAGATGCAGCTGTCTCATCTAAATAACTCCCCTCGAAGGCGTAGATAGAATGCTCCAAGTTTGCCTATATCCTTAAAAGTCAGCGAGAGTATTGATACCCATTCAAGGAATGTGCTTTACCAGATTGGTATCGATAGCTCGTTTCTTCTTCTGAGCAGCTTCTAGTTCTTGCAATGCCGCAGCCTGCGCCTGCTTGGCATCAGCAGGTGGACCGGACTGACTCATGGTGCTTGGTTGAGGGTAAGTTATGAATGACAGCAACAAGAGTTAAACATTAAACATTCAACATCCAACATTGCAGCTGGACGTGAACTCATATTCTCGACACGGTCAAACTGAGTTTACGTAACCACAGGAAAGGCAATCATCTTTTAACGCAATCAATCATGTAAGACAAGCAAACACAGCTACAGAATGCAATCCTGACATGTCTCGCGAGGATCCAGAAATCATGCAGCAAGTATGGATCCATCATACATAGCACGTCGTGTGCTGTCATCTACCAAAAACCAACGAAAGAACCCTTTCCCTCCTTCTTAAGCTTCGATGGCGGCAACGGTCTTTCCCTTCTTGGAGCTGGAGGTGACGTCGAGGTCCTTGGCTCGGGGGACTTCGGATGAAGGGGTGGAAAGGATGATCTCGATGTGACATGGGTGACCTTGGTATGGGTTGCTACAGATGGTCATTAGCATTTATGGCATACCCCACAGCTCATTCGAAGGAGACTTACATTCTACCGTGAGCTCTGTAGGTTCTTCGTCGGGTCTTAGGAGCTTGTTGGACAACGATGTTCTTGATGATCAAATCCTCAACTTCGAGATCCTTGGCATCGGCGTTGGATTCGGCGTTTTTAAGGAGACGGAGGATGAATTGAACAGACTTCTCGGGCCATCGTCCTACACACCATACAAATTAGCATGAATCCCTCCCTCCATTCCAGATTATGCTTCCAGACCCACCCTTGGTAGTCTTGAATTGCTTAGCTTGGGAAGCTCGACCAATACCACCGGCGAAACGTCTGAAGGGGATGATTTGTTTGTGGTCTTGAACATCGGCAAGGTAGGTGTAGGCTTTCTTAAGGTTCATACCTATTACCAATGAAATCGATATCAGCACCTTCCTTCCCTCTAAATCCTGTCGTGTCCATTTGCAAGGAATATAACCCACCTGAAAGAGCAGCGGCAACCTCTCGCATGTTCTTGAAGTGAGTTCGGACATACTCTCCTCGAGCCTTGGCGACTGCAATAACAACAAATTCCAATCAGTCCTACTATCCCAACATTCCATTTCTACTGATACACATCCAACCAAAATCCTACGTACACTTCTCAGGGTTGCCGGCGACGACGTGGGCAGAGGCGTATCGAACCTGTTGATGTTGTATTGAATATTGGCGCAGATAGAGGGATGAGGGATAGTCGAATTTGAGGTGAGCAAGGAAAGAATCAAAATTTCATCAGCACCGATTCTCTATCATGATAATCCTCCTTTTCCGCATCTTCGTCTTCTGTCGTTGCTTGAGAATGTGTACTGACCATTGTTATTGATGTATGGGCTTTAGCCTTTTTTTGATGGACAAAGAGGAAGTAACGACAAGAGTTGATTTTGAGAATGTCGAATTGTGCGAATGGTGGTGAGCCAGTGAGCTTCCAATGGCTGAGTGAGTGAAATGGTGGTGGTGAGCACGAGTGGCATCAAACCCGTGAATCTGCACCCAAAATATAGAGATTCCCATACAAAATTACGAACGGAGTTTCTCGGTGTTTTGACTACCAATTGTGGCACTCATCTGCTTCCGCTGATTTCTCACCTCGCTGATAATTCTTGTACCATCCACGCGACCCAGTCGCTGTGAGCCTGATAACACAGAGGTCCGGCATGGTCGGAAGAGGATGCTTGAAAAAGTCGAGAGCGCAAGAAATATCATTTCGACAATCACTCGTATGCTTGTAACACTCTGTGAACCTTGTCATCGATCCCAACCACCGTAGCAAGCTTTACGTGTCACCCCAGCGTGTGATAGAGAATCACAAGATCTACTCGTCCGTCCTCCGAATACCATGAAAGGTTCAAGTGGATCTGCATTGAAAGCTCTTCGAGCAAGTGTGGTTGTTCGAACAGGTGGGTTGTCCCAGAAGCCCTTGTCCATATTGAGTAATCACTGATCAGCTTGAATTTCTACAGCCACTCGGCCTCTCTCAACTTCGAGTACCATCAACCAAGCAGAAGGATCCACTCGAGGGCAGGTGTATCCCGGCGAATCAGCCGAGCAGGCATGGAAGAGGAATCTGAACGAAGCTAGAGAATGGCGTCGGAGAAGAGATGCTCAGCGTGAGTGGTAGTGGACCTGGACCAGCGTAGAGACGTCATGCTGACAGATCGATACCAAATCATAGGCAATTCACTACCTCTATTCATACCACAATCCGCCAATCCACCACCCCGTCCCCGCTCACCAACTCAAGCAACATTATCCACTCTCCTTGCATCCGGCGCAGCACTCGGCCACTCTCACAGTCTCACTTCTACAGCCTACACACCGTACATTTACGGTAAACGAGCTGGTTTATCAATCATAGATCTCGATCAGACGTTGCCCATCTTGAGACGTACAGCAGCATTGGTTAGGGATGTGGTGAAAGCAGACGGCATAGTGTTGATCGTAGGAACGAGGGATGGTCACAAGAAGATGATACATCGTGCAAAGGAGAGGTTGGAAGATAATGGATATGCAGTAAATGATTGGATGCCGGGTGTTTTGACAAACTCAGAGACATTGTAAGTAGTTCTTCCGCTTTGTAATTTGCCAGAGAAGGTCACTGACCCCTCTTTCAGCTTTGGTATCGAACCCATGCTGAACAAATCGTATAAACCCGATCTCGTCGTTTTCCTAAACCCTTCAGAGAACACAGCCGCTATACGAGAATGTACTGCTCGTCATATTCCTACAGTCGGTATCGTCGATACAGATACCGATCCTAGAATAGTAACGTATCCCATCCCTGCTAACATGGAGGTGAGTTGGATGTAGCATCTAAGGGCGTGATCGATGTGGCTTTTGCTGATATTTTGGAATAGTCCATGCGAACGGCTGAACTTGTCGTGGGAACACTGAGTATAGCGGGACAGGAAGGAAGGAGGTTACGTTTGAAGGAAGCGGAGAGGAGGGCGACCGAGCAGAAAGGCAGAGCGAGAAGGGATAGAAGGTAGTCACTAGCATGCATGAACATAACGGCTCAACGAGTGACAAAGTGGACAACTTTGGGATGGTCTGAGTGCTGTCCTTCATCTCAAGTTAGGCAACTAGGAATATTAGCGAGCAAAAGCATACTCAACGAAATCACTGTTGTCATCAGATGATCAGAGAAAGGATTGCAAATATCATTCCACTGCGATTCATGAAACCATTGCCATCACTACTGACTCTGCTACTGTTCGTTCTGTAAATTACATATTATAGGGTTGCATTGTTAAATTAGGGGACTCATACTGTATGATTTATCAAAAAGGAACATATTATTATAGGATTGTAACGTACGCGATCGAAATATTATAGTGTAGCTCGGTATTAAATAAATTTGTAAGATTATAACAGTAAGATGTGTTGGTCAGACTATTGAGTGTACGTGAATAAACCCCAACTTCTACTTATTCTACCGTTTCTAAGCAGATCCATCTCTATACCTCGATCAGACTCGCCAATGTCGTATCGTCAACTCCCTCGACGAGCTTCCTCAGCACCTCCCCAAATGCTTTCTCCATCTGCTTGACTTCTTCTTTCACCGCGACTGACCCCTCCTTCCACACCGTGACCAACCTCAACCCACCTTCATGACTGATCAAGGTGACGTTAAAAGGCGGTGCATATGGCGAAGCTTCTTGACCCCATATCAGATCTTCCGCTCTTTTGGGTAATTTCGTTACACCCAAATTGGAAAAACTGAAACTCTCGTTGAAGGGGGTCTCAGAGTATGCCTGAGTCAAAAAGAAGTCTTCCCATTTGGTCGCACGTCGAGAATCTTCATGGGGAGGATCGAATTCACCATCTGGTACCCAAGCCAACATACCCATATCCATTCTACCGAATTTGATCAATTGAGGATCGATAAGATTGTCTGATACTTTCGTAGCAATTGTCCAAAACTTGTCATCCCCTTTTAAGGGAATATCCACTTTGTGCGAACTGACATAATTACCAGTACACAGAGGATGACCCAATTTTGGATCCCTCTCTGATCGAGGAGTAGAGCCACGTATGACGAACGGAGTAAGGGTATGACGGTAGACGGACCATACACCAACCATGTAGATGGTCTTGAGGAGACCGTGTAAAGTTTTGATACCGTGTTCCTTGGAGACGATCTTGAGCTTGCTAAGCAAGTCAAGAGGAATTGCGATGATAGATTGACCAGCTGGTAAACCGATGGGACCTTGTCGGATACTTGTCGATGGCCAAGTGGGCGATTTCTTAAAGTATGATTGTATGAAATCAGGCAGTTTCGGTAATAGCAATTTATCAAATACGATTGGAAGGAAATACCCTAATGAAGGTTTCATATCTATAGTGTCTTCTACTCTGGGTATACTGAAGAGCTTCTCATATGGTAGTGAGGATATATCATCGGCCAAAAGACAATCGAGAAGGGCGATAAGGCCTCGACCATCATTATAGATATGATCAATCGCCAATGTCAGATATGCTCTGGAATGAGCAGGATGGGTATGTAGTCGGACTTGCCAACTGGGACCAGAGTAGAAATCTTGCTTCTTAGCTAATACATCGGGCTCTTTGCAGAATACCTCTCCCAGTTCTTCTTTCGCATCGGAAAGAGGTGTGTAGGTCGTATGAAATAGGATTACAGAAGGTGGCCATACTTCCTTTCGACTCTGAAAGTATGGTGTGGTAGTTCGTGAACCTTCGACACTGGCGTACAGTAATGGGAAATGTTGCTGAAGCTCGGTGATTTGTTGCTCGAGGAATGAGGTTGAGGGAAGATCCGAAGAGTTAGGATATGCGACTACAACTACGACGACGGCTGGGAATGTCGAATTGCGCCTACACACGCTGTATCGCTCGTGCAGTGATACTGAATACCAATCAGCTCAAGACATACTCCATGTCAGTCAATACTTACGGTATCTCTTTTCTACAGTATCAGTATCAGCAGACATGGTCCGGCTCGAGTAATGATATAACAGCTTGTTTGAGATAACGTACAGCTGTATAAGTCATGGATATACAAAGACACAAATGGACAATTGTGTTGTCGTATGCTTAACTTATCAAGCTCTCTCCGTTCGGACACCGAGCACCAAGCACAACCAGAGGTGCCTGACTTGTTGTCGGGGCCCGACAGCACGCACATGTACAGGCTGAAGACGCAAAGCAATGCCACACTGTCAAGGAATCTACTACTGTATACTCGTATCACTCAGGTTATGAGAGAGAGAGAGGGCGATAAGGGACGGAAGACAGAAGGGTCAAATGGCCACCAGTCAACTTGTCACCCATGCTCTTGCGATGGGATGTCCGAGAACATACGCTTAAACTGGATCTCCTCTCAAAGTCAAGAGATGCAAGGCTTCGAGATGATACGAAGTTCAACAAGTAACGTGACCGTAGTATGTATACTCGCCTTCCTGAAGATCGAGCACTAAACACGCCTGATAAGCATGTAAACAGAAGCAGCTGTTTTTAGATTGCTCAAACGACCCTTGTCAATAGAGACCACGGAGAGGGAATATCGATCACTTTGGCAGTCAATGGATAACGGCCTGAAGCTTTCGTTATCCATATAACATGAAGAAATGTGTGTCCAGGTAGGCACGAGCACTCCTTTGTTCTCGAGACCATCTACACACAACAAGTGCAGGTTTTTAGCTGCATGGTGCTCGACTGGTCAATTGCACAACAATCGCAAGCGATTCCTCACGAAAAGTTGCCTCCTGATATGCATCTCACTCGAGGCTATGTTCATGTTCTACTTATCACTGTCACAGTTGCTATATAATGAGATAGGATATGGATTGAAATGGAGAGTTGAACAAGTAACGATGCCGGATGTCTGCGCCGATCAAAGGTTGTTTTGGAGGTGTATGTTGTTGCTGGTTGTTTTTGTTCACCACCTTTAGCCCCATTCTTCATTCACCCCTGAGGATTGCAACATTGCAACATATGTTTTTCTGTCTGTCAATAACTGTCAATCATACAAGAACAATCCTCACATCGCTCGTTCAGTATAGCAGAACATCAAGCTACACGACGTTATTTCATGAATCAGCACAACACGCGATATACAAACGGATAGATTTCACTTTGAACGGTTGATATTACATTACGACATCTTTTTGTGCTGAACACCGCTCTCAACATCCATTACAACCATCTCTCCTGCTTCCCAATACTCGCTTCGACACTTCGATCAAGGTGGACCGCTGAAAATTGAATCTCACAATGGCAGCGCCTCGGCGTGCGGGAGGCCAAAACAATTACAGCTACACTGCTAATACCGCAAACAACAAGCAGGCTCAGGTGGGCGATATCTCTTCAAGGCATCAGTTCACCCTCGCTGACTTATATCATCATATAGCTCACCAATGCATATCAGGAACTTGCGAAAGAGCTGGGCACAGACAAACTCAAGGTGGTAGGAGGATACACGCTGGGACGTGTCATCGGTGAAGGTGAGTATTGGTCTTTACTAAGCTAGGTTGGTTTGGTACACCGTACACTGACGGTCAATCAAGGTACATATGGTTCTGTTCACATCGCTACTCATCGTTTGACGGGCACTCGATGTGCGATCAAAAAGATCCCCAAATCCTTCACCCCTCATCTCACCCGAGAGATCCACCATCACAGGCGATTACATCATCCATCTGTCGTACATCTGCACGAGATCATCGCTACGGAATCGCACATATGGCTGGTCACCGAGCTATGTAGTGGAGGAGAGCTGTTTGATTATCTAGTAGAGAGAGGAAGAATGCTAGAGGGAGAAGCCAGGAAGTTGTTTGGAGAGTTAGCTGTAGCTGTTGGATGGATGCACCGTCAAGGAGTAGTACACAGAGATTTGAAGTTGGAGAATGTACTTTTGGATGGGGAACTACGGATAAAACTAGGCGATCTTGGGTTTGTCAGAGAATGGCAAAGGGGAAGACTGTGAGTGGTGATGAAGTCTTGGCGATGAGGGATCACACTGACCTGCATGTAGAATGGAGACTTTCTGTGGAACCACTGGTGAGCTATAGTTCGCTTGAACATCAACATGAATCATACTGATCGATCACCCGTACAGGCTACGCAAGTCCAGAAATGCTGGCTGGGAGGAAATATCTGGGAGTGGAGACAGATATTTGGTCGATGGGGATCATTCTATACACGTTGCTGTGTGGAGGACTTCCTTTCGACGACGATGATGAGAGGGTGATGAAGGAATTGATCCTGAAGGGGGAGTATGAGGAACCAGAATGGCTGAGCGAAGGTGAGCATACCATACATGAACGATAAATCTCTCGCTAACTCCTCTCGCAGAGGCCCGATCACTCATCCGAGGGATGCTGCAGCAGGAACCCTCTCAACGTCTCACTATTGAAGGCATCTTCAATCACCCATGGTTCAAGATGACCATCGTTGATCGTATACAAGGTCATGCTGGTGACTCCCATTCCATCCCACCTTCACCTCTTCCCGCAAGCCCCGGCTCAGGGGACGAGTTCTTCGCCGAACCCTTCATCAAGAACGGATCTTCATCCCGTCTCACCCCTCACATGTCTCAGCCATCTCCACTATCCTTACACACTCCTACGGTCCCTCATGTCGAGTCTGAGCCCTCCGAAGCTTCTGTTGCCGATAGCGAAGCTGGCACTGGAACCACTCCCCCCACCACGGCCGAAGAGGACGATGAAGAAGATGCTGAACCACCGGTACACCGTGTGAACAGCAGCGAATTCAGCGCAACCGAGAAAGCCCTCGAATTGCTTCATCCCAACAGTAGTCAGTCGACTATCAGGAGACCTGGCTCAGCTTCACCAAAGAGCGGATCATTTGCCAAAAATAGAGTTGCCATGAAAACACACCTGGAAGGGCAAAATGAAGAAGATGAAGATAACGAGGGTGATGATGTAGCCGCCAGTCTACCTAATCTCGATGATCACTCACTTCACTTGCCTGTTGCTCAGCACTCACGTACTCCTTCGCGAACCAAACGACGTTCGGTATCTTCGACTATGTCTATGGAACGTCGTCACTCTCATCACAGTATGTCTGGCCAGTGGCAGAGGTATCATCCTGAAGATTACCTCACCAAGCTTAACGAGGAACGACCACCACCATTCACCACTCCTTCGGAAAAATTCTTACTCAATCAGCTGAATGACATGGGTATGGATACCGGTCAGCTCAGACATTCCGTTGAAAGCGACGCGTGCGATTCTAGTGCTGCGATGTGGTGGATCTTACGAGCCAAGCAGGCCGAACGAGGTGAGACGGACGATGTGATTGTTGCGCGAGAAGCTACAGCCGCGAAGAAGAGGGAAAAGGCAGCTGCTTATGCCAGAGAAGAAAGGCGAAAAGCCAGAGAAGCGGCCAAGGAGCAGGCTAGCGTCGCACCTGACTCCCTCGAAAATCGCTCACCAGCTGTCACGTTCAAGGAAGAAACAGCATCTATACCGGTAACACCGTCGTTCACTATTATGGATTTAGGTGCACCCATTACTGGATCAAGTCAACCCATCTTTGCATCTCCTGATAATCTCCCTATCTCTTCCTCATCTTCCGCTATTGAAGCACTCAACGCTACAAACTTACCGCCTTTTGAACTCAAACCCTCTCCTGGAACGCTCGCTCCGCATTCTCAACCTCCCACCACTCCTCCTCGTGAGACTTCTCGAGATCTGCTATCGACGCCTGAAGCTTCACCTGCTCGTGGTGGTGACGAAGAACGCGGCGGAAAGAGACGCTCACCTTCCATGTCTATGCTTCAAAGAGCAACCTCAGCTTGGGTAGGCAGCAAGAAGACTGAGGAGAAAGACCGAGTACAAGGGGACATCGATTCACCTGCTTCACATAAAGATGAGAAGCGAAGCACCTCCCCGTCGAAACTCCACAAACCCCCTCCCAAGCCCAAGTCACTTCCTAGGTCCGATGTGGAACATGACTCGCTGCTGCGACCATCTCCTGCACCCACTCCTCCCCTTGTAAACACACCTCTTTCCACTCCTCAACGGGAACGGCCTGCACCATCTCAGCGCATCGGTGCCGCGGTAGACCTGACGGAAGACCTCCCTACATCTTCCTCTGTTGGGTCCATCACAGCTGATCAACTCGTGGCTGGCCCATCAAAGAATGTCAAAGGATCCAAACGAGACAGTCTGTGGACGACTTTCCGTCATCTGTTCAACGAGGACAAGCGTAGGAGGAAGAGGGATATACCTGGTTCCCCATTAGCAGCGGAAGTGAAAGCTGCTCCTTCAGTCGTACTCAGTCGTGGAGCCAACGCACGTGCCCCACATATCAATAGAACACCTTTGGCTCTTCCGGGATCAAGACGTACTTCACTCGATGGTCGACCAGCTATGCACTCTCGCCGGTCTAGCAGTGTCAACTCGAGGCGATCCTCCTTTGATGGGCATAATCTGCATGATCTTAGCGAGCTGAGTGGTCTCCACAGAAGGACCAGTCAGCGAAGTCATGGTAGCCAGACTCCCACCTCGGATCGCGAATACATCGACTTCCCCTCTAGGCCAGGCTCATCTCACTCTTTACAGCGAGGCAATAGTCGAAGATCATCGATGTCGGTACGCTCCCCCTCGCTCATATCGGATAACGCCTCCGGCCGTTTCAAAAATGGTGCACCGGCTTCACCTTTACACAATTACCGTCGAAGAGCTCCTGGTGGAAATGATTCATCTCGAGTACGACATTATCGAGTCATTCCTGACAATCAATCATTACGTCCTTCATCGATAGCATCCAGCGTCAAATCCAATGCATCGAGTAGAGCATCTTCAGCAGAAGGAAGAAGGGATAAGGGTGCGGGAGATGATATGGATGATAGCGGACATGATGACGCCTCTTCATCACGCTCACAGCGACGGCGAAGGGAAAGCAAGAGCTCGCTTGCTCATCAGATCCATCGTACCAGATCGCCACTTTCTGCTCAGGCTAAAAAGGGACCCATACGGGATGTTTTCCAGAAGAAGCAAGATGACGATTGGATATCTGAAGAGGAAGAAGAGTATGCCTGTGGGCTCGGTCAGATCGGTAGTAGTCGCACGGCTGGAAGTTCCAATACGATGTGGATCAACGGTACGAGAGCATCTGCTTTCGCTACGAATGTGAACCCTCTGATGAAAGTCTCCACACCTTCAACCAAACGACGTGAGAGAGGTAGAAGAACGAGTTTGGAGGAAAAGCAGGAAAATGAAAAGGGGAAGAACAAGGAACCTACAGGATTAGGTATCGGTCTAGACAGCATGAGCGGTGGTGGTGGTAGTGGGGGTGGGAGTAGAGCGAGAAGAGGTTTACCACCTGGAAGATCGGCTGCGCCTGTCATCGAAGAAGAGGAAGAGGATGAGGAGTAAACACTATCTTTGTATCTGCTATCTGGACTTGTAGGGGACACTTGACTTTATCTTTGCTCGATACAGTACACGAAGCTTTATAATGCATCTAATGATATATCAACAAAACCTGCTTTTTGACATCCTAATATCGATACAACATAATTGGATAATACGAATGACTATGCTTTAGTGGGTAATGCCGGCCTTATTGGTTTCTTACGCTTTGTGGATCTGTTGCGATCGGTCTTGCCGATATTCATGATAGAATGCAGCGGTGGCATAACCTCTATTATCATGAAGATGTCAGTATTGACATGTGTGTTGAAGGTATGGGATGGTACCATTGTACTCACTCTTTTCATAAACGAAATAATTGATAATCTCCTGTGACCCCTTCTCAATAGCTTTCTCAACCATCCTCGTACCTATTTCCACTCTATCACCCAATTTAACTTTCTTGCCATTTTTCAACCCTTCCTTGACAGGTGATGGAGTCGAATCCGAAGGATCCCTCTCCACCAACAATTTGACCATTTTCAAATCTTTCATAGAAATAGCTATATCCAGAGCGAAACAATCTTTTATACCTGGATCGGCACCATGTTCAAGTAAGAAAGTCACTAATTCGTAATTCGATGTTAATATCGCTCGAAATAGCGGATAACCTTTATGTGAATTGGGGGAAGGATGATATTTGTCGAACAGGTATTTGATTAGAGGATGAATCGGTCGAGAAGGATCAAACGGATCTCGAAATAGACGACGGGGGACTTCAGTACATTGTAGGGCGGGAGCAGTCGGTTCAGGCGGTGGTGTAGGTGAGGGCGATCTCGAGATTGACCTATGCCGATGTTTCCCTTTCTCAATCGATGTGATAGAATCTCGTCGCTTGGTCTCAGACGATATAGGAGATTCTATATATCCCCTACGTCGATCCCAGATTTTCCGTATTTCCTCTGCGACTTCGGTGGTACATATTGGATGTCTCAACGATCTTGTAAGAATCTCGTTCGCTCCATAAGCAGAGTATAGCCGGAGGAGATAGGTGGATGCGTAGTACGGAGATGGATGATGGAATATGGAATGAAGCTGGTGGTTCGTGCAAGGGAGGAAAGGATTGAGCGCGAGGTGATGTATATGGTGAAGCAACTATACGACGAAAGTCAGCGATTCCCACAAAAAGATATATGGTAGATACCACTCACTTCTATGGGCAAATCTGTCAGTGTCACTGGCATGTTATCATGGATGTGAGTGGAGTACGAGTGAAGTAGATGATATTGAACGTTCAAAGACCCAGGATGACTATCAAGGCTGGGAAAAACAAAGTGAGCGGTGTGTCACGTGACCTGAGCTGGTCAACCAGAAATCGAAGAGATCCACTGAGAGTTCCGACAATTAACGATGATCATCTCGTTCCAAGAATATATATATCAACAGACTCCCATCTCACTCGCATTCCTATACCTGTATTCACCCATCCTACAGCCATGAGGTCTTCACTCAGTAGGGCGAACTTGCCACGACAAATAGCCACCTGTTCGAGGAGATCATCCTTGATCCGATCCTCCGCCGTTTTACCTTTTCGATCCACAACTCCTGTACCATCTCAGCTTCAGAGGCGTACCTTCTTTGGCCTATTCAAGAAGAATGCTACTCCCACAATATCCGAATCTGCACCACCGCTCTTATCCCAAGATGACCTTTTCCACCCATTGTCTCAATCACCATTCCCAGCACTCAGAGAGAAAGCAGATCGGATAAAGTCAGTTTCGCTCTGCCCTACCTCCTTTGAGAAACATCACGAACGAGTGAGACCCGCTTTCGACTGTCCAGATTGTGGATGGCCGACACACAAAAATCAGGAAAGGTGGGAAGAAGGTAAGGAGGAGCATAGAGAATATTGTGGAAGGCTGAGAGAGGTGAATGAGGATGAACATGATCTAAGGAGTGGTCGAAAGATGGTGGAGTTTGAAAATATGCCAGGTATGTCAGACGATCGAATACGAAATTGATAATTCACTAACCTCTCAACGCAGAGGAACAGCCTTATGAATCGGCAGTCAACTTTGCTTCTTGGGATACACTCTTCTTCACCCGAAATTTCCTTTCGATAGATTCCGATCGATCGGTCCGACATGTTTCCAAGATCCTCACATACCCCATGACCATTGCCGGTGTTCTACACCAGAATGGACCATTCACCTCTGGAAATGGCAGAATCACCAGAGAAGGTCGAAGGAGTATGGCAGGTAAGCTCAGACGTTCATATACACTATGCTTCATCGCTAAATTCTCTTCTTAGCTGTCCACTCCATCCTCCACTTGCCGCCGGGTGCCACTGAAGGTACTGTACCCGAGAAGCCTCAACCTCCCTTCCGACTTTTCCTCCTTGGTGCGCGAGCCGAATCCACACTACCACCGCACCTTTGGGCTCAGCTGTGCTGGCTTTTCCCTCGAACCAATTTCAACATCTACTTTATCGGACCTGAAGTTGGTTTACCACTTGTTAACGCCGAGCAGCGTCAAAAGAAAGAGTACGCTTTCTCAGAAGATGGTGGATGGGGCGTACCAAGCTACACGCTCAACTATAACCAACGTCTCTCCCTCACCTCCATACGGGCACCTTATGAACAGATTCACGAACAGTTTGGACCTTTTGACCCTTACACCGATGTATTCTTTGCTTTCTCACCTGGTTTCGGTTTCCCCCATCAACCTCTCTTGGAGAAAATCACAAAAGGTGGTAAAGGTCAAATAACATTCGACCGAGCAGAGGAAGTTAACAAGTCAGAAGCTGGAGCCACCGCTGAGGATGCTGCCAACGCCTATTCACCAGCTGAGGTGGATGGAGGTGAATCAAAAGATGTCCCTTACGCGCCGCCCGAGACGCTCGTCCAGGCTCAGACAACTTGGAGAAGACCATTACAACAGATCTTAGAAACCAAATGTCCATTCTTCTTCACTGCTTTCTCACCTTTGGACTTGCAGCGTGACGTTTCAGCTTTGTTCGGTACCAACCCACCTTCAGCTTCATCCCCTGGTTCACCCGTTCGAGAATTCCCAGATTACGTCGCCCTACCTACAGGTCCTATAGAACCTATCGAGGGAGTCACAGATGAATTTGAATTGGTCTTGACACCTGGTGTCAATCCTTTCGGAAGTTTGAAATGGGAGATTGCAGAATGGGATGTCAGAGTTGGTGTGAAGACGAATTGGGGTACTTGGGGTATAAGAGGAAAGAAATACGATGTTGTCAATGGTAGAGATAGGGCTTAGACTCGACTTGCATGCAGACCACTCATGGTATATATACATATTCAGGTTATCATCATCACCAACCCCATGTGCCAGGTCCTGCGATTTGATTAGCTCCTGCAACCTCGGCTTCATGGACATCACTCACCACCTTTCATCTTCCCTTTGATATTGCTAGTGATCCATCCTCCGTAGAAGTCTCTAAAGCACATATTAATCAGTATTGCGTTCCCCTATTCTTGATGGCTCTTACTAACCCCTGTTGTACTCCAACCTCTTCTTCATCTACAAAGCATCTCCATCTGCCACCTATTTCTGCTTCGCTCTTGCCCGTCGAGGCGTAAAAGCTCAAATAGTCTCTGATGGGTGCGAAATCTGCCGTAGGATTGGGATACGGACCAGATTCTGTTTTCTATCTCTTTTGAGGAGGATGGGGGATTGAAGGTATGATAGGATGCCTTGCCCTTCCACTAAGTTTCGTCAATTTCAGAACTAGCCGTCACTTGTACATATGCTTACCTCGCAGAAAGTCTGCCTGGTTGTCTTAGTCAGAGGGACCTTCACAGCTGAAGGTGGTAGGTAATATGTGGGCGGATGACTATAACATAGTCTGATAAAATGGTCTGCTCCAGCCAGAATGATTTATAGATGGCCTACCTTGTCTCTAAGACTCGATATCCTTCGGTGGAATCAGCTATGATTGTCTCTGTACCTTCCGAAGAGGTCCATATCACCCTCAAACGGCTGTGAGATGTCCTCAGCATCAGCCAGAATATGTATACAAGGGTATAGGACGTTCTCACTTGGGTGTGCGTTGCAGAGCCGGTGGCCGAGGATATTTCCAAACGTCCTCTTCGGCCTTCCGCGGTGCAAGAGGTACTGACTGGTTCGAAGTCATGTTTCTGACGAGATGGTTCGCTGGCTTGAGAGTTCTCTTGATAGTATGCACACTTGGTAACATCGCTGATGGACAAAGAAACAGACTGAACTAGATACCGTCCCCTGGTGATGTATGTACCGATCGTCATCCCGGCTTTACATAAATGTGAGCACGCATGTCTCGCAATGATCGGATGTTTGGCAAGTTTATGCACTTTGAGATGCTTTCACTTGACGTCTTCTTGGCTTCTAGGTCTCTTTTTCTATTTATGGATCTATCCATCCTCTTGGTAATGACTAATGAATGGTTACTATCCTCATGGACTCTTGGCGTCCTCACATTACTCGTAGCCCATGACTGTTATGACGAATGGGGATCCTGCGATAAGTCAACACAGTCCAAGTGGAACCTGATTGCAGTAGCGAAGTCATGCAATACTTTCTTCACAGCACTCCCTTGATGTTGAGGGCTCTTCTGCGGTATGTACGTGCATGCTTGGATCCTATCATGATATGATGCGAAGTGGGAAGCGATGAGATGCTTGATAGATGTATATATATTTATATATTTGGTCATGGATGTCAGGGTCTGTTAGATACATACTCTGTCTTGGCATCCTCATCTTTCGCAGTTTTACTCTTTTCTTTTCTTTTCTTCCTTTTCTTTTTCATCAACATCATCAGCATCAACGACACCCTTTCCATCCATCTTCAACTTAGCATTCATCTCGCCAGACAAAACACTCTTATCGGGACTGTTAGACAAACCAGAGATAAAAACAAATTGTAGCAATAGTTTCAATCAGCAACAACGATCACTTTATTTCCTCGGCGGACCCTTACTTCCTTTCCGTTTGTACGATAACCCTCATCCCCTCAACAATTCCCATCAACCCCACCCCCATTTGTTTCGTTCATCAAACCACCGCACAACACTTCCAATCAAATTCTCCATTTGCACATCGTTCTACCTCGCAGACCTCACTATCACCCCGGACTACTGTATTTCGACAAGCCTCGTCCCATTTTATCTAATTGAACGGTAATCAATTAGACATCACATTCTCATTTTCATCCCGCTCTTCGACATACCTCCTCACACTTGCTCTCAAGGTATGATATAATCAACTCGACTCTCTCGACTTTCAAAACTTCGCCATCTACGTAAATTGATCTAATCGAAACCTCGACTTTAGTCAGATACTAAACATCATGGGATTTCACCCATTTGAAGTCTCGGCCGCCCACTTGGCGTACACCTTCCTAGGAGGGTTCGTCGTGATATTCGGTATGCTGTCCCTCTTTTTGAAGGAGAAGCTTTATATTGGTGAAGCACCCATTGCGACTGTTCTGGGTATTATCATTGGACCACATTGTCTCGGATTATTTGATCCTGCAGGATGGGCAGGTCAGAAGGATGAGATAACGGATGAGATTACACTGGAAGTTACCAGGGTGGTCATTGCTATATCTGTGTTTGCTGTAGGAGTGGAATTGCCAAAAGTGAGTTCAATTCCTGTTTGAAAAGTAGAACAACCCGCTTACCGCTGTTGTACAAATAGGCTTATATGAAGAGACATTGGAGATCCCTGTTCTTCCTACTAGGACCATGCATGGTATGGGGATGGATGGTCTCGGCGCTACTCATGTGGGGTCTGATCCCAGGTCTCCACTTCCTCGGTGCATTGGTCATAGCAGCAGGAGTGACGCCTACCGATCCTATCTTAGCCCAAGCGGTTGTAGGTGGAAAGTTCGCCGACAAACATGTACCCACCCATATTCGACACCTTCTTTCAGCTGAATCAGGAAGTAACGATGGAGCAGCCTTCCCGTTCTTATACATCGCCTTATACTTGATGCTAGACAAAAGTCCAGGACATGCTGTTGGAGAATGGTTCTACATGACCTGGTAAGTCTGAGCTAGATTCCCTCCCTCATATTCTTCGCTGACGCTTTTCCACCCCAGGTTGTACGAAATCGTCCTTGGTGTGACAATTGGTATACTTCTTGGTTTCACTGCTCGGAAGTTCATGAAGTTCGCGGAAAGAAAGAGGTTGGTCGACAGACAGTCTTATGTGGCTCAGTATGTCAGTTTAGCTGTTTTGTCAATGGGTAAGTGCAGTTCAAGTCATAAAACTGCTCAATGACAAATGCTAATGTTGTCATACGGTCTAGGTGGTACCGCTCTTCTAGGTAGTGACGATTTGCTATGTGCCTTCGCATGTGGTTGTGCTTTCGCTTGGGAGTGAGTCGGTTTCAATGTGTTGCAGTCCTGTGTTGCTAACCGATCGACTGCAGCGGATACTTCAATAAAGCTACGGAAGATGCTGTGTTCTCGAACGTTATCGATCTGCTTTTCAACTGTGCTGCATTCATCTATATTGGAGCTATTATCCCATTTGGAGAATGGAATACTCCGGATGTAAGTCACATTGCTTTGGACGTGAACGCGAAATTGCTGACTCTGTGATGTTAGCTCCGTGTATGGCGACTTGTGGTCCTTGCTATTCTGATCTTGATGATTCGTCGTCTGCCAGTCATTGTCGGCCTCTACAAGTTCATCCCAGATATCAAGACTTTCAGAGAAGCTATTTTCACAGGATGGTTCGGTGAGTCAGTGGTGCGAGATATAGTTCTTACAATACTAACTCAAAAACATGACAGGTCCCATGGGTGTCGGAGCTATTTTCATTTCGACCTTGGCTAGAACGAGTATACCTGAGGGTGACATTGAGAAGGATACAGCCCAAGTAGAACGTGTGCGAGATGTCATCGGTCCTATCACAGCGTTCTTGGTTCTCTCTTCAATCGTCACCCGTGAGTTCATCCCCTCCTCCGTCACTGCTCTGCTGATCTCTCTCAAACAGACGGTCTTTCCATTCCTTTTTTCTCACTGGGTCGACGAGTGCATTCGATCACCTACACTCGATCTCGTGGTCTTTCGATGGATCAGCGGGGCGATGAGCCGGCATGGACTACGCACGCTCGACGTATCTTACCAGGGCAGCACATCACCATCAATCGTGATGACGATCCCGAAGAAGGTGATATGGGAGTGAGGCGGAGAGATACGCTTCATGATGGATTTAACGGAGAGAAGCTTGGGTCGCAAGATAGCGGTGGCAGCTCAAGCTCAAGGACTGTTCCTCACGGAGAAGAAATCGAGATGCGAGAGCAGTATCAGGGTGAATTGGAGCCACAACAGGAAGAACCACATGAAGGCGAGGCCGCAGAGCTGGGTCGAAGGCATTCGACAGATAGCGGAGCCTCCCGGACCAGTCGTCGCTCCCGATTCTCTAGGACGAGTAGGAGAAGTTCGGTGGATAGTCGAGGATGCCATGTTGAAGGCACAGACGATGAGCAGGAAGACGAAGAAGCTCGAGGAGACAGGGAGATAGATGACAAAGCAGGAGAGAGGACACCTCCTCTCGCTCAATACCGTGAAGGTCACCATCTTGTGATCGAAAGAAAGAAAAAGGGCAGTGAGGAGGTGCGTCGATTTCCTGGCTCACTGAGTCATGCAAGAAATGCTAATCATGGGACAATCAGGTCGAAGTTGAGGTCATCCGTAATCACTTCAGTGACGATAAGCCAAGCGAAATGGATACCTTTGTCCATCCTCATCGACTCAAGTCCAAAGAATTGGACAAGATGCTTCATATGCTACCGAAATCGCTCGAACATGCCACATCTCACGTCCGGAACGAAGGTAAAGAAGCGGTCGATCGACTTGGACTTGGTCTTATGCGAGGCGCAAGTACGCCTAGTGTACTGGAAAGTGAGAATCATCTCGAGCAATCGATCTCGGCTCAAGGTCAAGCTCAACAAAATGTTAACGAGGAAGCTGTATCTGATACTGAAGAAGCCCCATCTTCTGGGAATTACCAATCATACAACAAAATACCAGCAATCAATGTTCATAGCGGAAGCGGAAGCGAGAGCAAGAGCAAACGGAAATCCATCGCCGCCAGGCTCTTCGGAAGGAAGTCCAATGATAACGAAAACATTCCATCAAAAGCAGAAGAAGGTCTGGCTCCTCCTAATCCGACTTTACTTGTCCCACCATTGAAATCTGATATCTCTAGACCGGTCCCTATAGTGAGCTCCCCTGAACCGATGGATGAAGGATCGCGCAGTGGCTCGTTCGGGGTACCCTTGACAAGGACTATATCGGCGTCAAGAAGTCCAGCTATCCGCTTCGCACCTGACGTTGAACCTTCCTCTGAGACTGCTCCGACGATCAACAATTATGGTGCAAACGCCCCGGGATTCAAGAAAAACCCTAATCTTGCGATGTTCAGATCTGCTTCCATACAATCGACAGGTTCCAACAAAGGTGGTGAAGGTCCGAGTGTATCGTTTGTGGAACCGGACAAGCAGCGGTAGTGGCTTATCTGGGTTGTGATGAATTTATGTTTGATCTATGCATTGAACTTATGTGCTCGAAATTGGAGCGTTATACTGTACAATACAACTTCAGATTTGAACTTGCCATGACTTCGTTTGACCAAAGCAAAGACCTGTGATAATTCACGCCATCGTACCCAGATCTCACTTGACTGTTTACCTATGACCGACACTCTGCCAATGTGAATTGGTACCTGTCGCCGGCAGATCGTATGTATATACAGAGGTTGATCACAGCACATCTTACAAGTTTTATTTCCGATGCATGCGTGTATTTAATTCAACAAAGAGTTATACCCAAAATTTCAAGATGATAGAAAAAGAATGGTGATGCTATTAAACAAACAACTGATACGTGTACGTGTTGCAGAAAGGGGGTATTTAATGCAAGGATATATGAAACAAAAAAAAAAGAGGTAAGCGTGCAAGAAGAGGGTTCGACTTTCAAGATTCCAATTTATCCCATTCAGCCATGAGCAGAGATCCAACCGCTATAATATGTATAGTATGTCAGTAAGTACATCGCGGTAGCTTACACACAGCTAGAGTAGGTCCACAAACTTACTAGGTTCAACCTCTGTTCCGTCTCTCGAGACCTTGACCTCACGATCCGCATTCCACGGATTTCGCAAGTGACGAGTCTTGTTGAAGGGGATAGGTCCAACTTTGACCCATTCAATTCGGAAGACATGACCTCGACTCTCTTCCACAAACTCATCATGAGCTTCTTCCTCCTCTCTTTCAGCTTTCTCATCAGGGGTCAATACCGTATCCTTCCTGAGAACACCTTGTTCATCAAGAGTAGGTTGACGATTCGATCCACCGAGATGTTCTTGATGATCAGCTTCCTCTTCATCGTTGATTGGTACAGGAGGGAAATAATCATGCTGAAGGGCCTTGGGATCGAGGGTTCGAGCTCTTAATTCAGGTGCTGATTGGATTGATTTATTATCGTGATGAGGCTTATTGCGTATGTCAGACGGGTCGGTCCGTCGCCATCCCACGGCATGCTCCAATTTGGCTTCTTCATTCGGCGTAATTTCGCCGGGAGATGAGCTCGCGAGATGACTCTGAGAAGGAGTGAGGAAAAAGGGAGGTCGTGATTCCCCTCCATCGATATTTGCTGTTGGTCTACGAGCAATTGAGGCACCGGTCGATTGTTTCTTCGCTCTTTCTTTATCGATTGGTTCGATCATCTTGGCATAACCGAAGAATTCACCAGATCGATTCGCACCAAAGATGAGAAAGACCTCTGGGGACGTTCGGAATGCCTGATCTATAACATACACGAATTAGCCATGCTCATTCAGCCGGAGGGACTCACCTAATATAGGCTCGTTGTGACGTTGAGTTTTCCATGTACCAGTTTGAACGGATTCCTCCAGCTCAGCCTACCTGACCGTCAGCTGTGAGGACATATGATTTTCAGACACAAAACTCACTGTTGTCAGACTTTTCAAGATGAACACACGTTTTGGGAAGTGTCGTGCGAGGAAGCTTGAATTGGTACTGGCGAAACTGCCACTCGACTGATGCTTGTTAAGAGCATTTCCTTCCTTGATGATACTATCTCGACGACGACCTTCACCTTCAGGAGGATGTTCCAACGCTGCTGGGCTGGGAGGAACAGAGTTGGCAGAACTGACAGAAGCGTTACTCGTTTGTCGTGGCAATTTGGGCTCTTGATCTTTGACCCAACCTCGATGCATTCCAGTACCCCGTTGAGCTCCCACACCAGACCTTAGATCATCATCTTTTCGTCTAACCCGACATAACATCCTAGGACATCTATTATCCCATGGTCGTAAAGACTTTCCGTTAAAGAACGCTACAGCCCTATCGAGGTCTGCTTGCGAGGAGAGATTAACGAAAGCGCAGGATGACCGTGATATGAGAAAGATGGAAGAAGGACCTCGCCAAGGCTCAGAGTCAGCTTCTGAGTCGTTGTCAGTGGGTATCGTATTATTGAAGTATCGCCATAACTCCTCATGAGATGTGTTGGAGGGACTACATCATTAGCAAGATAATATTCTTCGTGTTCATGAACTCACACGTTGCCCACCCACATCACCCAGTCAGACCTTCTAGCCGGTGCTTGAGGATGGTAAGCCTTTCTTTCTCTCTCTTTCTCCTGTAACACGGCGTCTTTAGGGTTTCGAGGAGGACCACTCCAGGACTGACGGGAGTTTCTTCGCAGCGGAGGTGACTGAGACCACTCGTTAGTAAGAGGAGGTCGGATTGTCTCCATCGTATGCTGCTGTTGTTGGTATGGCGTGTAAAAGCCAAAAGTGGAAGGCATTGAAGGACTAGTCCAAGCAGAAGGTGGTCCACTATAAGAAGCGCGATAGAATCCTCTGTAATCTCCAGCAGAGCCATGTCTAGAGTGAGGAGGAGGTGGTGGTCCAGGTGGTGGTGGACGGAAGGGGGTGGAAGACATAGCAGGGCTGATCGGTGGGCTAGTCCAGATCCCAAACGGTTGAGCTGGATTCATGGGTGAAGGGGCGTGGCCATCTGGATATGGCGAGTACGAGTATGCGGGATACTGGAAGGGTCGTGGAGGGGGGTAGAAGTTGTGATTGAAAGGCTGATAAGGTTGCTCCTCTGGAGGAGGTTGATAAGGATGATAGGGTGGTCGAGGTGAATCAATTTGCAGATTCTGTAACTGGTTCTGCAGATCGGGATCCACATCATCTTGCGTCTGGGCAGGATCTGAGTTGGGGGTCAATCAGCCTATGCAATTGGAGGATTATCCACACGACAATGAATATAGAAATGACGATACTCACGGTGCATCCCTTCGGCAGAGTAGTGACCGCCCATCATCATGTCACCACCACCTTCCGACTGCTTTCTAGACTGATAAGGAGGGTAATTCGGTGGAGGTTGATCCGTGCTGTAGGGGTTCATGCTGTGATGACCTCTGTCAGATGGTCGAACCGGCACGATCAAAGATGATGTATGACGACGATGGTGATATGGGAGATATGAAGTTGAGAGGAAGGATTGAAGAAAGAGGGTCTTCCACCCTATGAGGGATGTGTCATGAGATGGTATATGAGATGAGTGAAAAAGGTGCGAAACGGTGAAAGAAGGGTCATCGGAGTGCGCTTGTCCGAATATCATCACCATACACCATACCACACATGCAACCATGCAACCCTCGAAACAATAACATGTCCATGCTGACAATGACACTGATACTTATACTGGTTCCATTCATGAGAACAGATGACGAGGGCCAGCATCATATGATGAATGATACATGTATCTGCAACAGTACCGGTACTGGGAGGCATTCTCATACACCCATTACGCTCTTTGGCTGATGGTGGTTGATCGATTCTGTGTATCGTTAGTCCCGCTCTACTTCCTCATGTTGTCCTGACTGACTGAGGCAATGTCTTTGACCTTTACATCCCAACAATCTTATGAATATCAAATTTTTCGCTTCCTCGTGATAGACATTCGGCGAAGATCAGCCAGAAGCGGCTCTAGTTGATAAATGGAATGGACTTGTGAACTTGACAGGAACGAATAGTGCGTGATAATCAAACCTATCTCCAGAGTAGAGTATAAATGGACAAAACCTGAATGCAGGTCAAACTGCAGAATACTTTCTTCAACAGTGCACCTGAAAGATTCGGCGAAAGAGGAAACGAAAGTTATAGACCGTCGACGTGTCAGACATGAGGTTGAATCCGATGGCTGGGTCAAGACCGCTCCAGCTTATTATGGGTGATCTGAACGGGATCAGAAATTTGTAGCTCTAAACATAAGGAAGATATCATATCTCAGAATCTACAAATCATGACGATAATTTGGACGTTTTGTCCATGAAAGGAGAGGGAGGTCTGGATGTAAGTGGAGTAGGGGCAGAGTCGGTATCGGGAACAGCAAAATGGAATCGAAGACGATGAAGCTGTATGGCAATCAGCGCTGTCCATGGTTTACAGGGATTGGACTTACGATAGGAAGCTTGGGAAATAGCACGAATACCAAAGCGGCGAAGTTGAGAACGAAAAGTATATAGTCGTATTTCGTGTAATGCGTTGATATCAAAAACCTGAACATCGTAAGCTAGAGACCATCTCTCTCGGTGACTCACAATCCTATTGGAACACTGGTCAGAAATTTCTTCGCCGGTGTATACTGCGCTCCATAATCGATTTGCTCCCAAAGCGTTAAATCGTCATATGCGCCGGCAGAGGTCATTGTTGATTCGAATGGGACACCTGTGGCGTGATGGAACATGAGGAAAGAAACCTAGTTTGCGAGCTTGTTAGCTTTGTTCGTATCGAGAGTTAGTATTGATATCCACTCACAGACATATAACCGAGGTTGACGATTGTCCAACTGACATCTTGTGTCATCCCAGGAATAGCATCGATTAACATCTTAGCGAGCAATATAAGAAGAGGATGCATTACCCAAGCACCTATCATCATGTCAGCTTAAAGATATATATATACTTGTTGACATACCTGGAGCATTGACCCATTCAGCATTCTCATTATTACCAACACCCAATCTATCCACGACGTTGTCAGGGTCATCGCCACCGACCTCGGTCACCGTGACCAGACTGCTACTTCTGGCACGACCTTGGGGTTTACGGAAACTTGGGCTTGAAGAATGATGTTGATTCGAGTTCCCAGAGGCATGTTGACTTCTTGACATGTTATTCGAAGATTGGGAGCGGAATACGGTGGAACGAGAGGGTTTGAGGGGGGAAAGCGTGTCGAGGTGATCCAAGGCGGAGTCCTCTGGGATGGGTTGTGAGACTGACCTTGACCTTGAAGGCGAGTGAGGCGGTGCTGTGAGCGTGACTGAAGGGGGAGCCATGGTGCGAGAAGAGATGGAATGTGAGACGGATTGGGTATACATAGATTGAAGGGATGATGATATTCACTGATAAATATCCAAATACCCAAACAACGCATCAGTCCTACACGAGAAGGGTGAGACCACACTCGCGGTTACAACGCCTACGCCCTTATCAATCTGAATTAAGCCACATCACTGAAAGCACGTGGTCGGGGTATCACGCTCTCTTAGGAGAAATAAAAAGTTGGAAACTGATATATAATCTTAACATATCAACATACATGTATGACCCACAACGTTTAATCATCAATCCCATGTCCACCATCTGCAGGTCATGTTGGTCTCTGGCCTTCTCCAAGCGGGGTTTCGCTGCAGCAGCTACCCCTCGTCCAGCTCGCAATGCAAAACCACTTGCCAACAAGCGAACCCCCTTGCCCAGATTAGGTCGACAAGCTCCCGAGCAGGAAAGCTTAGCGGTGCTTATCCAAAGGCTAGCTAGGCTGAAATCAGAGAACAGACGTCCCAGACCCGAAGCGTATGTCGCTATACTCCGAGCTGCCGGAGATTTCTCACTCAGTCGTACAGCACCAGGTGAAGAATCGGAGAATCTAGGATGGCAAGTTGCTCAAGCGGCTTGGGAAGATGCCAAAGCAGGAAATGTAGAACTCGGTCCAGAAGGGATGGAAGCTTTCTTGAGGGTGAGTACACAATGGGTATGAACTCCTGCTGATTTTATAGTTTTCCGTCATATATCCTCATCTCCTTCAATCGTTCTTGTTATATACGGATTCGAAACTTACCGGAAGCTATCAAGGTCTTGCTCGAGCAGCTACTGTCAACGGGAACCTAGAACATCTCATATACGTCATCAACGACATGTTCGTTAAAGGTATAGCTGTCCCTCTGCACATGGTTAAGACCGCAATTCGTCTGGCATGCCAATGGGGATGTCCTCGTCTGGCTTTACAGATCGCAGAGAAGATAGAGAATGATTCCGCTGTTGGTGTAAGATTGGATCAAAGTGCATGGGTAGATATATTGATAGCCAGTGCGGACGCTCACTTTGTAAGTCTGAAATCTAAAGAACCCCGCTGATTGATACATTGTAGCTTTCCGGTGCCGAAACCGCTTGGTACAGAGTCAAATCCAGCTATACAGCTGATGAAGGCCTTATCTTATCATTGCTCAATGCGGCTGGACGATGGGGAAGACCGGATTTCGCATCAACCATCCTTGAATCTTTACCTGTTGCCCCTCAGGAACAGCACCTCGCTCCGTTGTTAGAGGCATTCTGCAATGCTGGAGAAGTGCCTAATGCCTTCCAGGTGCTCGTATCCATCCGAGACGCTGGTCTTACACCTACAATGGCTACCGTTCAACCGATCGTTTCAGTCTTATCGAATGCAGAGGTGATAGATCAAGCTTTTTACGGATTAGAAGACATGTACAAATCAGGGCAGCCGATCGACATCACAGCATTGAACGCTCTAATTGATGCTTCGGCTCGACTTGGCGATCTCCAAAGGGCTCGAGCAACCCAAACAGCAGCTACGGATCTTGGTCTGACACCCAATGTCGACACATTCAACCTAATACTGTCTTGCTGTATAACTGCGCAACATCGACCACTCGGTGATACGATACTGAACGAGATGTCTGCGCAATCTGTATCACCCAGCGCTACGACTTACGAAAATATGATCAACCTCTGCCTTACCCAACCAACTTATGAAGATGCTTTCTATTACCTTGAAAAAGCAAAAGCCGATGGATTCAAACCTTCATATGCGGTTTATAACTCACTCGTACGCAAATGTATCACCACCAACGACTCTCGATGGCGATTAGTGGTGGATGAGATGAAGTCTGTTGGATATCGTTTGGATAATGAATTGCACGAATTCATCAACTCGGGTGGGAAGCCTCGACGAGGTGAGGAGAAAGGTAGACGAAGATCAGACGAGTCGAAGAGGAGTAATGGTAAAGGAAAGCAGCGGTCCGATAAGAAAGAAGGAGAATAGATCCGAGACATAGACAGAAGGAGCATCACAGCGATGGTATTTGTCAATATAGTTTGGTACATGGATGACATGCTTTGATGTCAATGTAATGAAGTGACTTGCTGGTAGGAGGCATGGACGGGCTATTGCTACAAATGCATATGACTATTAAGATACAAATTTACTCTAGGTCGGCGACAGCAGCATCTACTTCATCTTCTTGCTTGAGAGCCGAAACGTCCTTGTTGGATGATCGGGTGTAACCTTCGGAATCGTCGAGGACCTCTCCACCACCAATAGTGTCTTTGAGACCTTCAACTTCCTCTGCGACCCAAGTATCGATCAGCATAATCCATGAAGAAAGGACAAGTACAATCACTTACCTTTGGAGATTCTGCCAGTAGCCTCACTCTCCTCTGCTGCTCGGTCCTCGGCAGCGACATTGAGGTTAGTCTCAGGGACGTTGGCATCGGCAGTAGATACGAAAGCTTCGTCAGATGACATCTTGTTGAATTCGGTTTATGATTGGGGTGTTTTAAAAAAAAGGTGAGATAAGTTGTTTGCTTGTTTCTTTGTTTGGTTCGTGTTGAAAGAAGAAGTGGGACACATTCGAGTTCAATTACCTCTTTATATATATGTTAATTGATTAACCCCTTTCATGATGACGCACATTTTCAATGGTGAGATATGATATGACGCAAAGTTAATTCATTTATCGACCAGAGATGTCAACATCGGACATGTCTGACTGCAAAGTCGTACTGAATCGAAGTCATGATCAGCCGGCCACTGTGATTCACTCGATCGATCAACAAATCTTGTTAATGATCGGATCGACGATAAACAGTGACTCGTAGTGACTCGTGCCTGGATCGGTTGAGAACATTACTTTTTTTACGAGAGATCCCAGTCGGATCGCGAATGCAGGTAGCGTGTAGGTTTAATTACACCACTACCGTTAGAATGTATGCATTCAATATATGTACGCTAAATACAAAATGGAATCTACCCTATGCAAAGTATGATGATGATTGTTAAAATGATGTACAAGAGATTCCTATCAGGATCACTTTTGCGACTTCTTGATCAGACGCTGCTTCTCCGCTTTAGGCATCTTGTTCTTCCGTTTCTCTCGATTTTCCTCTTTGAGAGCCTTTTTTCGCTCCTGTTTGACGACATCTGTCAGTGCATGTAACAATAACCGGATAACTCACCTTTTTAGCATCTTTGTCCTCATGACGGAAACCTCGTGATTTATGAGGTTGATCATCCTGTGCTTCATCCTCAGATTCCGACTCCTCCTCTGCTTGTTCATCCTCAAATCGTACTTCCTTTACTTCTTTCGGCCCAGTCTCCTCTGTTTTGTCCGCCAACTTCAATCCAGTAATTCCAGCATAGATCAGATCGTCTCCACCTCCACGTTTCAAAAGATCTACATCCCGTTCAGGATCGTATACTTCTGCAAGAGTCCTAGGAATATAAGATGACAAAAAGACGGCATCATCGGTTTTGTTTGATGGATGGCTCAACCACTCGGTGACGATAGCTGCTAGCTTACCATCCCCATCGGGACTCAATTCTTCCTCGTGGCTGAGCCCGATATTCTCAGTGACTGTGAATTCCCATGCTCGTCGGAGCCCTAGACACTTGACTCCACGACGTCCAAAGAATTCTTCCACATTTTGTAGATCGGCTCGAAGGAAGTCGAAGGCTTTAGGATGATCATGCTCTACTGATTGGGATACATCGATAATCCACAAATGTCCTTCATGCAGTCTATTATACGATTCAGCTTTATTGTATGAAACACAATTGTAGAGACCACTCACAATATGTTGTACTCGCTCAAATCCGCATGTACTAGGTGACAATGCTGGTACATCCGCCTGACAGCTATGACAAGCTCGGCATATAAAAAGTCTAAACGATCCGCTTCGATCTCCGCATCTTTCAACCGAGGAGACGCACTAAATGGGTCAGCGTGAGTCAAAAGTAGCCTAAGACTCACTTATCTCCGTCACCCAAAAACTCCATTACCAATACGTTTTCCTTGCAGTCGAAAACTTTCGGTGCACGTATACCACCTTGAACCAACCGTCGTAGATTCCGTAACTCCTTTTCAGCCCATACCCTGACCATCTTTCTTGGATTCTTCGACGAAGTATATTCTCCCTTGAAACGTTGCTCTCCAATAATATAGTTTGACCTCGATTTGAAGATGAGAATCGATGTCCTGTAGATCTTCACAGCAACCCCAGGCATAGCATAATATACATTTGCCTGAACCATCAGCACTGTTTCTTCTGAGTACTGTCACTCACCTCTTTTCCAGTGCTCACACATCGTTCTATCTTTCCTATTATTTTACGATTGACAAGCCCGGCCAATACCAATCGCGTTCTAGAATCCAGCACTTGATCCTGAGTAGCACGATCGCTCTTATCTTTCTCCTGTTTTTCATGGGCGATTTTCGGATTCATTGCGACTCCAACTCCAGCGAGCGGATTACTCTTGGCGGTCTTAGATGATGACGGCTGAGAAGGAGCGTTACGAGCAGGGAGAGGAGCATTCCCAGTAGTTGCAGCATGTTGCTGTCTCACTCGATTATACTGTTTGGTGAAATCTACCAAGATTAGCCTGACTGTACTTCCCTAGATGGACTCACCTCCATTTGCCAACTCCCAATCCTCATCATCGACGTCCCAATCACCCGCTTCGTCTCCTTCCAAATCAACTTCATTGTCTAATCCTATATCCTGTTCGGATTGCTCATCGGATAGGTCATCGAACGGTAGTCCTTCTTCCGACTCTTCCTCGATACTAGACCCGCTCGCGTCCGACCGGGCATCATCAAACTGGTGGGTCACTTCAGCATCCGCGTAAGGAGCAGTATCCTGATTTCGCTGATCGATGTAGCCTTGACTTGACCTCCTAGACATGGTGGATCCTGTTTATGGTGAGCGCTGGTGATACTGGTGATGATGGTGGTAGTCGATGATGTTATTTTGGTGAATTTTGTGCCAGAGTACTCTTGAGTGGCAAATTAACAATTCGAGGTCATGTGGGAATCACGTGTCCTGTTGAGGCGGTATGGAGTATTATGTAATCACAGGGTCGGGAAGTAGGGCAGTAGTACGTCATAGTTGTCTGTAACTTGATATCAGGTGGACAGGTGGGGACAACCAATAACAAGACACATCCTCCATCATCATTCGCTCGTTCACACTCCTGTTCCCATCTCTCACCCATATCCATATACAACAACAACATCTCAACCAACAACTGAACACCAAAGCACAACCAACATGTCTCCATTACCAGAGATTCTCTTCGACGTGGCAAGAAACCCATTCTTGGCAGGTAAGTCCATCTCTTCTAGTCCCCGAGGATCCTGCCTGAAACCTCCGCCCTTCTGCACCTCTCAGTGGGTCTTCCCATTGGTCTCGGAATGGCCAGTGGCTTTGCTACCGGCCAATCTTCCAGAAGTAATTGGTTCAAGAACATGACTCCTCCTCCTGGCAACCCTCCCAAGGAGGTCTTCGGTCCTGTGAGTCTGCTCATCGAGAGTGATCTGTGCCTGCCCTTGCTGATCTCATCCCAAGGTCTGGACCATTCTTTACGGTCTCATGGGTTACGCTTCCCATCTCACCGTTCGAGCGTTTGACAGTGCAGTCACTCCCTCCGGAACGTAAGTAATACCACCCCCTGCAAGGTATCTCTCTGCCTGCGAAGGGGATGAGCTGACCCTGTGCTTCTCAGCGCTCAAGCGGATCAAGCCCTTCAACTCTATTATGGTCAACTCCTGTTGAACTTGCTCTGGACACCAACCTACTTTTTCTTCAAGCAAAAAGAACTGGCCCTTGGTAACATACTTGCCTTGTTCGGAACAGTCACCGCGATGACTGTCAAGATGCACAACCTTTACACCCCATTCAGTACCACCTGGTTCTTGGCCCCTTACTGTGCTTGGCTCGGTTACGGTGAGTGTAACAATGCTTCTAGCTGCTCTGGTCATTATGCTGATGCTTCTCAACAGCCACCTACCTCAATGCTGGCTACGTTTTCCTAAACCGAGACAGGAAATAAGGATTGAATATGATATAGGGCTGGAATCCGAGTAGCGATTATAGCGATAATGATATGCAGCGTAGTGAATGTATTAAATTGTGTTTGGAAAAACCACCGTGCATATTCTGCTTGCATGGTCCGCTCTGCATAACCGTCTGGCAAGCGTTGTTGAATGTATCAGAAAAGATGATGATGGCGATGAGGGACTGTTTGGTGGTGTCGGGTGTAATCAACTACAAAATCCAAAAACACGCGTTGAATGGTTGAATGAAACTTTGCTGTTTTGATTGACCAGAAGACATCAAGCATCATTCAGATAATCACATAATAAGCTATCATCACTGCAATCTACAGCTGCCCAAAACTTCATCCACATCTTCATCGGCATCATAAGCAGAGAGCTCTGCACGACAAGCTCTGTGCTGCCTGTGATGTCTCGGTCAACCTTTGATCCTCACGCAAACTATCCCCCTTCACCTCCTCCTTCTCGGTCAAGACGTCCACCTCCTCTTCGCGTCAACACTCACAGCATCGCTCCCTCCGGATCATCTATCAGATCAGCTGGTCATTCTCCCGTCAATCCCGGCTTCTCATACAACCTCCCCACCTCCATCGAATCGCCCAATCACTCACAGAGTCGTGCTCGTCCTGGTGGTTTGGCCGCGTTGAACGGTGACGTCCCAGCCCGAGTCCGCTCTCCTCCTGTCACACCTGGATCCAGAGCTCACTCTCGAACGGGTCAGTGGTCGCGCCGAGGATCAATTGAGTCGAACTTACCGCCAGCTGTGGTGCGTCAAGGTTCTGAACAAGGTCCTTCGAGGGCTCGTAAAGATAGCGGAGTCCAAAGTCCACCATTAGCAAGCGTGTATTCCGGTAGAGAGGGCATCAGCTACCACAGAGTAGAGGGAGTCAGGAGTCCCAACCCAGCTGTGAGTGCACTACATCATGACGATAGCTGATCATGTAGGATTTACAACTCTTCGCCCATCACTGTCGTTTGTTCTACTTTTCTCCGACCCCTCCTGAAGAATCATCTTCATACATATCGTCTACGCTAGCTTCGCTCCCACCTTCACACCGAGCTGCCTACACACGTCTCCAGTCATCACTCAGATCGCTCGCACATCTTCATCATCTACGCCTTCGTATATCATCATTTCACGCGCTCATATCCAGTACAGTATCATCTGCGTCATTATCTCCTCTATCCCGTCAAGACCTCGTCAGTCCTCGTGCTAGATCAGAGAGGAGTGAGAAAGCCAAGAAATTCATATCTACTTGGTGTACAAGCAAGACAGGAGGAGTTGAACCGTTCTTTAGGGGGCTCTGGGGTGCTTTGCGTGCTCAGAGCCGAGGAGGAGTGAGTCGTGGTGGGGGAGGTCCCACAAGGGTGGTCTGGGAAATAGACGATGCTGTATTTCTGGAGTCAGGGTGAGTGCATCTGGTCTAGTATACTGCTCAATCAAGCTGACCATAGTCCAGCGGCAACGAATTCATGCATGAAGCCGTAACTTTCATCAAAGGTGTGCTTGGCTTCGAAGACCAACCACTTACTTCTCCTCCTAAACTCCGTCGAATAAGAACTTTACCTAGGTCATATTCTGAGACTCGATCGAGACCCGCACCCCGACCTTCACCTCATAAAGCACCCGTAGAATATGATAATCAAGAAGAGCTTGCTGCTTCGCCGCCGAACCGCTCTCGCTCCCGTTCCTCGGATTCTCGATCAAGAGCTATCTCAGATCCTTTCACCGATGCTCGACCCAATAGACGTGGGCCTGCACCTCCCCCGCCTCCATCCCGCAGACATCCCTCCACTTCAGCGACTCTCACTTCAAAAACCATACCCAATCCGTTGCAGCGGGGATCATCGGATGACATGGTCCCTTCTCCAAATCCCGAATCTCCTTTGCTTGTTCATGACCCGGAGGTTGAAATCTCTGCAAATGGTCACAGTCGACCACCAGTACCACCCCGTATATCGGAAGATCGAGTGCATCTCCTTGGTCGTCGGCCGATGAGCGATACTAGCGATCACGGTTCTGGCAGCTTCGCTCAACCTGCTGTGCAACCCCTCGAAGAAGATGATGAGGACGAACCAACTGAAGATGACATCGCTGCCGAGGAAGCCGATCTTAACAAACCTCGCTTTAGATTATGGATTTTCCCTGCTCACATATCTGATCAAGAATCGGAACATCTACAAAGTCTTTTCCCTCGATTTATCGGCGCGAAAGGTGATGTTCGGTTCCCCTTTGTCAGACCCGGACATGGGGTGAAGGCAATGGAGGAAGCAAGGTGGGACGCCATAGCTGTAGGTAACATTGATGACACCGAGCCCAAGGTCGTCCGTGTACCTAAAGTTGAAATTGAAGATGAAGAAGGGGTATTAAGATGTGGGACTGGGAGAATGTGGGTTGGAGGTGATCCGAGAAGACCTGGATGGCAGGGAAGCAAATGGTTTCGATTCAAGAGATGGTGGCGAAGGTTGTTTGGAATGGGTTAGTGTCATCCGTTAGTGTTACAAACTTGTACCATGAACGAGTCCGACTATATACATGCACAAAATTGTATGAATTGTTGTTGCTTTTATTGACTATGTACGGGTCCTCTTCGCATCATCATTGTCATCATGCTCTGACTTCCTCTTCTCCCCGCCGCAATTTTGTTTCGCGTTAGCCAAATTTTCTTCCCTCTGTTTGTTTTTGGCAGCGACGAGTGCCCTGAAGTCAATTTGTCCTTGGGCGGCTACTCCGGAACCATCTTTCACAGCAGATACAGTCGAAGCGGCGGCAGCTACTGCAGTCGGACGAGGTTTTGCGATGACTTTGGCCTTTCGAGTAGCTCGAGGCGCGAAAGAAGTGGACAAAATTGGGGCAGCCGCAGGAGTTGTAGAAACGCCAGTGGATCGAGTTCTTTGGATGGAGAAGTGGATTTCCTTGCCTTCGAAGACAAGTGGCTCAGAGCGAAGCAAGAGTTTCCCAACGTCCTGAAGTTGAAATTCGATTAGTTTCACTCAACGTGGTGGCGAGAACCGAACTTGCACTCACTTGGGACAGCTCGAGCTCCGCTACAGCTTCTTGGGTTTTCGCGAACAGCTCCAGCCTTCTGACTGGGACTATCTTTTCCAGCCATTGTTGCAGTAAACCTTCTTGCGTCTTCTCAGGTAGACCGGACAGGGTCACCAACCTATCCCTTCTTTCTGCAGCTTGATCCGGTTTACTGAGATACGATCAGCAACGTCGTTGCTGGGAGCTGAGTACTCACCGATCTTTGCCTTTTTCATTGCCATAGTTGGGGTCGCTGATTTGCACTTTCAAAATCTTCCTTTGATAGGGGGTACCATCGAGTGACAAACATGCATTTGCCTCTGCCTGATAGACTTAGCTCGAGATCTTGCAGTAATGTTCACTCACTTCTGAAGCCATTTCCACAAAAGCGAAACCCTTACAGACCTTCTTGACCGGATCCCATCCAAGCTTGAGATGGCGAATCGTACCCCGCTAAAACTCGCGTAAGTGACCACGCTCGAGAAGCGAAGCAACAAGTGAGCTTACATCTCGTAGCAAACCTCTAACATCTGACTCAGTAGTTTTGTCGTTGAGCCCACCCACGAACAATGTGGAATTATTGGCATCACTGCGTTGCGTCCTGGCGGAAGGGTCCGAAATGAGTACATTCATACCAAAACCTTCCGGAGAGACCTTGTATCCATGTAAGAGGAGGGCCTCTTGTGCTGCAGCCTTCAGCAGGAAAAAGTCAAATTCGATCATCGACGGGTGACACCAAAGACGGAGACATACAGGAGTTTCCATTGTTATATAGCAGAACCTTCGATTGCTTGCGTATTTCCGACTTGGCCAACGGGTTTGTAAGATGCGTCCATACTGCTTGATCAGCATGTGATAATTCGAGGATACAACTTACCTGACCAAATAGTTGTCGCAAGGCCGCATCATCCATTTCGGGAGCGAAGTTCGTTACAAACAGGGTCGAACGCCATAACATGGAGACCGAGATCACTGCATCATCGATCTTTCTGCGGTCCTTCTGTAGTGCTTGTGGTACCGCTTCTACATCTGTGAATTCTACCAGAGCAGCATCGAACATGCTCTCATCGTCCGTAAGAATCGTTGTTTCTCGAACATCTCCGCTCTATTCATATTAGCTTGACGGCCCTAGAAAGCTGGACCTGCTGAAACTCACGTCTGAAAAAAGGGAATTGATGCGATCACGCGAAGTCCCTTTTGGTAATCCACTCAGTAGGATGGTGGTGTGTTCGCGATCACTATTTACACAAAGTCACCGTCATCAGCACATCATGTGATTGAAACAACACGTCGACAATAAGAGCATACCGTTTATGGTGCCCTTCTGGCTCTTTGGCCGTGTCAGCTGCATTCGTGGCTTCCGCTGCCACGGTAGATTGCAAGACCGGTTGGACAGTTGCCACGGCATCACCGGTCGACATGATATATTGTTGGGTCTCCAATGCAGCCTTCTCTCTACGCTTCGACAGCTTTTCTTGTTCCCTCTCTATCTTCGTTCTCGCATCAAGTAAGGAGTCCAGCGTCCCATGCACATGTTCGAACTGTATCAGAGCATCGTATACTGCCTCCGGCCAATCGAGATCAGAGCGTTGGATTGCCTTGAAAAAGCTTGAACGAGCAAGGTCGAGCTGTCCACGTCGACTACTTGATCAGCTTCATCGATGACATTATGCGCTTACCTTAGGATGTCAGTATGTAGTAGAACCATTTGATACGAAGAGGATCGAGCTTTGTTCGGCTTCTCTACTACCGCCAAAGCTTGTTCGATATATGAAGGAGCACGGTGTTCGGCCTATATCTATGGTCAGCAGCATATCGAAACCCATGCCTAGTTACGTACCCAAGACAGCAAAAATTTCTCCAACCTAAGGCTTGTATCACCGCTCTTGTTGACTGTCTGGTCAGCAGGGTACCTCACACATTCTGCTCACCTTGGGAAACTAGGTCCATTCCTCTCAGTACCGTTGACAGAACCGGACGTGATGAGGCTGAACAGTCATATCAGCGGCGTCGCTCAACTTGTCTCACTCACATTCGATATCTTCTGGTGATGCCAGTCGATTTTCGTATGCTGCTTTGCCAACGAATACTGTTACCAGATCCGAGGTTCGACCATCAGGTGTAGTCAAAAGCCCAAGAGCAAGAGATTTTTCGAATATAGCCTCGATAGCAGCAGAGTCGGAACCGATTTTTTCCTGAATCATTAGCTCTTGTTACTCATGCCATAACTTACCTCGCTCAGTAGTGCGTTGATCCAAGTGTCACCATTTTGGGGGCAGGCCCTGGTGGCCCGTATCCTAAGTCGACTAGCGGAGTCTTTGGGAAGGTTTTCGGCCTATCTGTCAGCTGTGTTTCTTTCCTCTGAGAACTCACTGCCCATCCTCCGTATTTGGCCCAGATTGCCGCTTCAGCATCTTTGTAGGCCCTAACAGCCTCGCCAGCGACCTGAATCTGCTGATGTATGGCAGCCATCTCGTCGGAACCTTCTTCATCTCGCTTCTTCCTTCCTTGCCCTTTAGACTGATGCCTATAAAGCCTCAGCGATTCTTCAGCAGCATCTAGTGCGGCTTGGGACTGCCCGCAAGCAAGAGAGTATCGTGATACCGCTCGCTCATAAACATTTTGAGTGAGCTGATTATCGGGTTGGGGTCCTTTGCCACGAGCATTATTCCTTGCCCGTGGGTCAGATTCCCATGAAGCGTACTCCAGCAGGATTGATATCTGGGCATTCAACTCGGTGGTATAGGCCTGTGAGAGGTCAGCTGTGCGTCAGTTGTATACGAACTCACCAGTTGCTCCTCAAAATCACTTCTTGTCTTGCCATATCGCTTCTCACTCAGCTTCATCTTGGCGGCTCGGCTACTTTCGGTTGATTCTACCATTCGGATCTCATATTCCTCTGGACAATACTGAGAGCAGAAGTTGGAATAGGCACTCGAGGTTTGATCGATATCTACCTCATCTCAGCTTATTTCCGTCCGAGTGCGAAACTTACTAGTATGAGTTATCTTCACACGATCCGCAAACATGGTGTGTATCATCTCCAATTGCGTCTGCCTGAGAGTCGCATAGGAATCAGCGACATCGAATCGAGATAATGATATCATGTCCGAGCGGATGCGCTTACTTGTTTGATGCGTTGTACAACAACCCTAATTCCCATTGTAACCATATTTGCCATATTTCTTCACTTTGATCCAAGAGCCCTTCCCCTCTTTGGTACAATGCCTTTATCATGTTTCTAGTGGTATCTTCACTGAGGAACTCGGTGATATCTGAATCGACAGTGGTCGTTCTGCTGTTGGCAGCGTCTTCCGGCACTCCGGCATGAAAGCAGGATAGTACAAATTGTATATGACGAGTCAAGACAGCAGCGGCTACCGCACATTAGCATGGGTGATCTGACGGTCCCAGCACTCACAGATGTAATCCTGTTCGGCCTGATCGAACTTCTCCAAAATCTCCACGAATGCATCTAAGGATAGCGGTTGCTGACAGGAAGGTATTTTGAGATCGAAATACGACAGCCATGTCGCTGTGCAGAGATCAGCAAACTTGATAAAACGCAGCAAACTCACCTTCGTCAAGCATAACCAGGGAGGAAAGCCTGTCATAGGCATCGAGGATCTCAGCCGTCATGCTGAGACGGGACATGAGTTGTATCTGTTTACGTATCAATGGGACATTGTCGGGATGATCTCCCATTTCGACGAGCACCTGACTGAGGTCCGTCAAAGCGATCTCTGTTACTTCGTCGGACGCGCCAGACGACTGGGGATCTGACGTTGCCTCTGCCATGTTGACCGTGATGCTATGATGCTATGATTCAGAGATATGGCTGTATGATCGAGGACCGAAGGAAGATGACGCTTGAAGTAGTGACAGGGGTAGAGGTATGTATGTTGTACGTATCATATGATATCACGTGACTTGTGGGTTGATGCGTATATATTCGTGTAGGGGGGGTATATGATATATGTATACTCGAAGACTTGGTTCGACAGCATGCATGCACATATATGTATATACCTTATCATCTCGTGAATCGCTCTGAAGTCATGCTCAGACAATGATGGTAGACACATAGACACATAGACACATAGACAACACGATCAACCATGCACTGCCCTAGCTGTTCCAAGCTTGATTGCCTTCAGCTTTGTCATAATTTGCAGAACACCCGTTTTCTGCCTCGAAACAAACAAAGCTGACACGATACATTAACACTCCAGCTATACTTGCATGAATCACTCTCTCCAAGGTCTTCTAGGTGATGACTTCAATATACGATGCATACAGGACCTGTATCAGAGACTGTTAAATCCATGGCTCATCCTGGTAAGAACGATGACTGGCCGTTCTTCGGACTCGCAGCTCGAGAAGGTGCCCAGGTCGAACCAGCAAGACCAAGCATGTAGGCCAAGTCCCAATCTCCACCGGGGTCAACATTCTCGAGCGATAACAGGCCTTGCAAGTCCACTGCTGGATAGGTCGATGAAGGGGCGACAGCTGGATCGCCTTCGCGACTGATAGGAGCTTCTGGAACCGTACTATTTGTCAAAGTCGCAGATTTAATCAGCAGTGGAACCGTAAATCTACCCACCGCACTCTTACCTTGATAAGCCTGCAACGATACATAAGTCTCTGCAAACCTTTGCCAGATAGGTGGAGTTCTTTGTCTCGCTGTGATCCGTTCGCTCAAGCAGGTCTATAGCGGTGTGAATGTAATGGGTCAATACGGCACGATCTCCCAGACAACGGTCGCCCGAAGAAGGTGGCTCAGGATCTGGAGGTAGAAGCTGAATTCGGATCAGGAAGACTGCCGCTTGTGCCAATGACATGGTGATATACTTTTACGACCGGTCAGCCCTGTCTCCAACGTTTCAGGGCGATATACAGCGGGAGACGAGTTGGCTTACATCAATAGCATAACTCAGCGACGAGTCACCTGCAGATGATTCCGAGTGAAGTTGAACGATACCGATGGCTGCCTCGATAGCCAGCCGGATGTAGCGAGTTGTGTCTGCTGAAAGCTCTCGACTACTTGGATTGATTCGAAGGGCAAGGGTGTTAAGGTTCAATCGCAAATGATTTTGTTGCAGAATTGACAGGGAGCGAGATGTACCTAGTTGCAGTGATCGAATAGAACCTTTTGTATGTCCTAATTAGTGTCGTCGGATTGGGCGACAAGCTCTGGTAGGCTTGCAGAGTTGGCGAGCAACTCACCGTTCCAAGTCCACTTTGTAACCCAGTCATCCAGCTTGCCATTGAGCTCTATCAAGATCGACTGTATCTCTTCTCCCGAATACTGATGACTCCTGTCGTTCAATGCTTGACACGTGGATATGAGCTGCCGCCCAATCTGTTAACAAGACCTTCAATCTTAGAAGCGTTCATCCGATATGCGTGACAACGAGATGCATGCAACTCACTCGTGATAGCTGTACGAGGCTGGCTAAATAAGCATCTCCTTGAGTTTCTTCCGGAGGTGTATCACGTCGGTCCAGCGACAATTGCAGAAACTGGTCCTCATAATACGATTGACCGGCTGATTGAGGGCGACCAAAGCCGAGGGAAAGCAGACCATCGAATCTATCTTCAGTTTCAGTAGCGTATCACGAGACGTACCACGAGATGATCTGGCCTGAAGCGGTGGCAACTCACGAGTACCAAGCCATCCATGTTCTCCACTGAGCCAAAAGCTTGTCCACTTCCTCTCTACCTGACACGCTAGCACTTGCCAGATGCACCCTATAGAGTCCCAACCTTGATGCGATCCTTGCAGCATGTCCCGTGACGACCCATGGATCAGGACCTTGACCATCCGGTAGCAAGCCATAACCGGCAAGCAGGAGTGAGGCTTGAACGTCGGCAAGACGGTGCTGCTTGCGGAAGAGGCTGGCGGCGAGGTGCGAATAAGCGAGTTGGGCAATTCTTTTGGACGTTGTATCGTCGAAGGCCAGTAGGCGATCATGGCCCGGATGAAAGCGACATGCTATGGCGAGGACAGTGGTGAGAAGGTATCCAGAAAAAGACTGTATCGCGAGCTGAGATTTGATAGGTGCGATGATGGGGAGGAACCGGTGACATTTGGTGAAATAGCTTAAATGGAGAAGAAGGCAAATTCAGACGGCGAATCTCTGATAGCATATGTGCCTAACACTTCGAGCTGTTAAGAATAACTTACAAGTCCAAAAGGGTCAAGGCCGTATCCATCGTAATAATTGCCAGATTGACCGGCTCATCATCAATGCTGACTTTGGCTTCAAACACGCCACTTGATCCACCTTCTCCCGCATGGTTCGGCTCATACGGTGCGGGACTAGTAGGCTGGGAACTCTCTTTATTCTGCCAAATCCCTGGGTAGTGGGTCAAAGGCTGAAAAGGTGCAGTTAAATCGCCAGCAACACTGGCCAGTCTTGACTCAGGCGATGTTTTGGATGGAGGGGGTATGATACGTAGCTTGGCAATGGGGTGGTGGGGCGATGGATCTTGCGACTGGGGAGACAAGCCTATCAAGGATGGGTGATCTGGTAGTGGAGGCAATTGAGATAGAGGATGGGACTGAGGATGAGTATGATTCGGCTGAGCCGGTAATGCGGAAGTCGTTGGTGAAATGTACGGCTGGTAGGTGGTCGCGAGATTTGAGTGATCGGGATTTAGGCGTGGAGAAGCTATGGGTAGAGGGGCTATCGGTGCAGGCATATCATGGCTATCCGAATCCGAAGCACCCTGGGGATGATGATTGTACTGCATCGAAGACGACACGAGTTCTATTCCTTCAAATCTGGCTGTTGATTGCGGTGGACACATCATCATTTGCTCCAGCGAATTCATCGAAGCTTCATTCTCAGCCGACACCGATACCGGGAACGTGTTGTCATTTTGTGAAGGGCCGTGTGGTGGATTGCCTTCTACCATCCCCTTCACCAGGTTCTCCACCATTCTCTCCAATTTCTCTAATCGATCATGCCGTTCATTCACTCCTCTGGTATTCGGAGCATTCCCACCCAGAAAACTCGAATACCTGGTCCTTTCGAAATCACACACCTCCTGAACCCTTTGACACCTTACACATGGTTGTCCACCCACGCATTTTAGCTTTTTCCGTCGACATCGCGTACAAGCTAAAGGAGCTCGATGAGTTGGTGGAGGCGAACGAGCGACCGAAGACGTGTTTTCAGGCATGTTGACATGCAGAACAGCAGCTGTACCGGGCTTGCCGAGGGTCAGTGGTGAGAAATAGATAGTTGTAGTGGTGGATTCATATCATGGAAGTTCCACGGGCCGAGCGAGTATGTATATAGTAACCAAGATGGCAGGGTCGCTCGTGATCCACCTGTCTACTTTTCCTCTTCATACCTCGGATATCCCGAGCCAGAGGCCGAGCGATGAGCGTTCACGTGATGTTGTGTCTCGTCTTCTGAGTAATGACCGGAATGATGCCGGCTGAGTTGCTGAGGAATGAACTATATCTAAAGCGTTATCAAAATCAGAACGCAGCCGTTTCATCAACATCCAAGACAGTTGGGTCGTCTACTTTCGCTTTGATCAAAATCATAATTTACAATGGTAAGTGGCTCATCGACGATCTGCTCTATCCTCTCTGCTGATAAACCTACCCCCTGATTAGCCGGATATCGATCCCACCATTACCGGGTTCACCATTCGTGATCTCCGATTTCCAACATCTCTTGACGCGATAGGGACTGATCCCATGAACAGTGCTGGCGAGAACGCCCTTGGTTATCTACAATATCAGTGAGTCGATGCGGAAACGGTGATGCAAGGGCACTGACATACTTCTCGTCTCTGACAGCACCGACGCGGGTCTCATCGGGACCGGAAGCTCTTTCAGCAACGGACAAGGAAATGAGTGAGACGCATATAGGTTATCCCTAAGTAGCCAGCCATACGAGACTGACAAATCACAGAATACTCTGTGTAGCTATTCAAGCTCTAGCTCCCAGATTCGTTGGTCAGAAGTTGTCAACCCTGACGGAAGACTTCCGCTCGACCCATCGTGCCCTCCTATCTGGTCAGATCCGGTTCATGTCACCCGAAAGAGGTGTGCTCCAATTAGCCTGCAATGCTGTTCTCAACGCACTCTGGGATCTGTGGGCGAAAGCTGAAGGCAAGCCACTATGGAAGCTGGTCTGCGATATGACACCAGAGCAGTTCGTCTCGGTCATCGATTTCCGATATTTGACCGACGTCATCACTCCGGACGAAGCTCTTCGTATGCTACAGGAGAAGCAAGCCACGAAGCAAGCAAGGATGGAAGAAGCATCGAGAAATGAGGCGGTCCCGGGTTACAGTACATCAATTGGATGGCTTGGTTTCTGTGAGTTGGATTGCAAGCTGTCTGAATCACCGCTGACTTGGGGGAGGGATAGCGGATGAGGAAGTAGCATCTCGTCTTCGAGCTGCACTTGACCAGGGCTTCAAACATTTTAAACTCAAAGTCGGAGTTGATCTGGAAGGCGACTTGAAGAGATTGAGTCTAGTTAGAAAGATCGCTGGTGACGACGCGGTGATAATGGCAAGTCCAACTCGTGCTCTTTCGTGCTACTGTCAATACTAATACCGACAATGACACTTAGACCGACGTCAATCAGCTCTGGGACGTCGATGAAGCAATCGAGTACATGCCAAAGCTGTCACAGTTCAATCTATGGTTCATCGAGGAACCTACTTCCCCGGATGATATTCTCGGTCATGCTAAGATTAGATCCGCGTTGAAGCCTCATAATATCGGTGTAGCCACTGGTGAAGTAAGTTGTCATTTTCGCCTTGCAGATATCATTCTCAACATGCTAACCTACCAACAGCACATCAACAATCGGGTCATGTTCAAACAACTACTCCAAGCCGAAGCCATCGATGCGGTTCAATTGGACGCGTTCCGACTTTCGGGGATGAACGAAATCTTGTCGGTCTTACTGCTCGCCGCCAAATATGGTGTGCCTGTTGTACCCCACTCAGGTGGATGTGGTATGACCGAAGCATGTGCCCATATCTCAACGATTGATTATGTGGTCGTGAGCGGGAAAAAGAGTATCCTGGAATATACGGATCACCTTCATGGTGAGTTTAGCGTTCATGTCATGTCACTTGGTTTTTTTCGCTAATAGTATGCCTGCTCAGACGTCTTTGTCAACCCCGCTGAGATGACACCCAGTACCGCTCATCACGTATCTCCTACAGCTCCAGGTTACTCTAGCGACATCAAAGAGGAGGTGTTCGAAGAATTTGAATATCCTAGTGGTAGTTTCTGGCAGACGGAGAAAGGGAAAGCGATGGTCGCAGATAAATGGAGGGGTGTTCCGGGCCGGCAAACCAGTTGAGGTAGCTACCTCACTTATGTGGAAGATGCTCTGTTGGTTTACATTGTGGAAGCCTGCATGGTGGTCTTGATTTTGCATGCATATTCTCGTTAAAGGTGTTCTGCTCCATATCTGCCCGACTGGATCCGGGGAAAGGTCATCTTGAACTGCCTAATACAATTAATTATATGCTATCGAGAACCTGCGTAAAGAAATCGGGTCAATTGAGGATCTCCTTAGGAAATATCACTGTTACCTCTCATATGGTCATGATTGGTGAAGTGCCTTGTAGTTTCAGATCCTACCTCTTCCGCATTAAACTTTACACTGAAGCTCCTAATGCTGCTATGTGGAACGATATTCAGTAAAAGCACTATAGTCTGTTTATACTTCTTGGATGGCAGTAGATTATTAGCTAATCCATACTTGTACAGTCCGTGCTCCCTTCTGATCTGCTGTAGTACATCGCCCTGCATCAAGGTGTAACCCGCATATATGACTATCAAGCAACATTACATACACTCAATTGAAGCGTACAAGTACTGATTTGTGCCTAAGGCATACCGACTCTCCAATCTGACCCCTCGCCGTTGAGACCATACTTTGTACTACTCATGTCTTTCACAGTTGTCCTTCGCATATCACGCTTGAATTTGCCTTCGTAGGTACCGCCGGTCGCTCGATGCTATCGACCTGTCAGCCTACCAACCTTCCGGCAATCATCGCAAGAACACATACCATGACAGAAGTATTGTCCCATATGATGAGGTCACCAGGCTGCTCCCAATCAACAGTAACTCGATATTCTGGCTTGTAGACATGCTCGGTGAGCTGTTTGATCAAAGCGTCTGACTCTTCTTTATCGACTCCTTCCAGGTGGTGCACATATGAGGCGAAGTAGAGATTCTACATGGTGACTAATATCAGCGGATGGCGTGTCATTGGTCATCGCCCGTTGGCTCACCTTCCTTCCGGAACTCTCGTGCAGCTGAACCAATTTGTGCTTTGACATGGGTAGACTTTCTACGTCGAGGTCTTTGAAATACTCCGGCATGGCTGTCTTCCTGGAGTGGAACAGAGAGTGATATCCAACGAGCGGTTCGAGCTTGGTCTTCAAGTCATCTGGAAGGTCCTCATAAGCTGTACGAGAATCCGAGAACTGATGGGTATGTCAGCAAGTCCGGACCATTGACCTGAGATTCACGTACCTCGGTAGCTCCTCCAGTGCCTTTGGGAGGGAGTTCTCGGGCGAGTAATAACGAATGACCTGCTCGTCGGGCATTGAAAGACGAATCTACGTGGAAGAGAGCATTCGCCTCACCGTGAATCCACATCAGCATGAGCAATCTTACATGTGCTCAGCTCGCCTACCTTGTTACCAATAACCGTTGCGTCAGTCATGGCAGCAACTCCATTGGTAGCACTGCATAAATTGGGTTTTTAGCGGAGCACTGAGTTCAGTAAAATCTAAATCTAACTTACGGATCGATGTTACCGGCATCGAAGAGCTCTTTGTATGGAAGCCTGTGCGTTCTACCAGCTTGCTGATATGGAGTGACATCATCGAGATCCCCAAAGTATCTTGAGAACTCGATGTGGGCTTCGTCAGTCAATCCAGTATTCCGAATCACTACTACTCCGTACTTGTTGGTCAACGTCAGTGCGGTCCCCTCACTCAAACCTGATATACTCACTGCGTCGACAACCTTTCGAACTTCGGCATATTCAGCCGGGGTAATGGGCTTGGAGAAGTCTACCCCAGATAATTCGCATGCAAAAGTAGGATGGAGAGATTTGACCTCGTAAGAGTCGGGCATGATTGTTGCGAAGAATATCAGAGTTGAGTACAGGTCACTGACTTCGGGATTAGGGGCTCAAGTTGCAGACAATGATCTTTAATCCATCGACAGGTTGGATTTTCCTCCTCCATCATCAATCCTCCAGCAGATGTCCTCGGAAACAGCCGAGAAATCAAAAGGTCCATTCCTGCTCAGCAGCGAGCGATATGACAGTTTCGGACAAAACTGGTTTGCACGGCAAGCTCGGAAAACCCGCGGCTGGAGCCGAGGCACCGGCCACTCGTCATGTGATCTCATGTATCAGGTGACATCACCCACCGGAGCGATCCCGCGACGATTGAGACGCCATGCAAGTCGCCTGCTGAGAGCAGGTGTCGGTATATCCCAAGAAGCCGGCCCCTGGGGTCCCGACGCTAGAAGACGATCGAATCGTGATAAATAGCCATAATCCAGTCCAAGTTATTCACTCTGTACTCTGTAATCACTCTCTCGTATCGTTCACCAACCGGGCTCGAAGAAGCTGCAGATAGTATATCAGTATGGTCAAAGCCAGTTTTCATGATATACCTAGTGAGTGGGCATTGAGAAGTCTTCAGTCAACGACCATTGACAGAACGCCACCAAACCCAGATAATACCTCTGCCACCTGGTGGACCGATCCGGGTTTGAAGAAGAATGTTTACCATTGCCTCGGTTGCTGTCTCTGCGTCTTCTACCTGGGCTGTAGGTACTCCAAATTTTATCACTTACTCCTATCGGGCTGACTCCCCCGTGTTAGATGATCAATCTCTTTTGACGGGGCTTCAAGCGCTCCCTCAATGGAATGCGTTCTTTGGGTCCCCTTCGGGTAACAAACTCGGTTTAATCGCTGCATCCATCTTCCTTCCATCCATAGTCACGGCCTTCATTGGCGATTTTATCGCATATCGATATGGAAGACGATACGCGATATGGATCGGATCCATTCTTATCCTGATTGGCGCTTTGGTCAACGCTCTCGCTGTGAACCTTGGAATGTTCATCGGAGGCAAGTTGTTTTGAATCCTCCCAAAATAATGACCGCAATAAACAAATAATGTCCTTAAATTAATTGACGAAATCTTTCAGGCCGGATAATACTTGGTTCCGGAGGTGCACTCACCAAGGTGGGAGCACCATCATTACTTCAAGAAATTGCTCACCCTCGTCTCCGACCTTCTCTTGCTGGGTTGTATTACGGGTTCTACTACACAGGAAGTCTGACCTCTGCGTGTCTCTGTAGTGAGTAATCACGTTTAGTAAGGGTCACTTCCCGAACTCGAGCTGACGATTTACGATCTCTAGTTGCCGGCCTATACATCAAAGGAAATTGGGGATGGCGATTCCCCGCAATAGCGCAAATAGTCGGCCCGTCGCTTGTGCTTATTATAACCTCCACTGCGCCAGAGTCTCCCCGTGTGAGTATTCTATTTCCTCAGTAACCATGCGTCAGCTGACCATTCGCACTAGTTCTTGATCAAGAACGGCAAGAAGGAACAAGCTTTGGCTGTCTTGACGCGTTATCATGCAAATGGAGCCGAGGGCGATCCTCTGGTCCAGTGGGAGTATCAGGAGATTGTGACCGCTCTGCACGAGGAGGAACTCAGGCCCAAAACCAGCTACATGGACTTTTTCAAGACCCGAGGTAATCTGTTGCGACTGGCTACGATAGTCAGTTTGTCTTGGGGCACGAATTGGGTGAGCTATATCGCTGTCGACTGGGATCGCGCTGACGGTGCCGGTGACAGGTTGGCAACGGTTTGGTTTCGTACTATCTCTCGCCAGTGCTGAAGTCTGTGGGGGTGACACGTCCGGTTGAGATTACAGGTATCAATGCGGGACTGGGCAAGTGTCATTTGGTATTGTATGTCGTGGCTAAATACTGACGATACTATTCCCACAGCTGTCTGGAACTTGTGCGTAGCGGTCACCGCCGGTCTCAATATCGACAGATTTGGTCGTCGACGTCTAGCTTTCGTGTCTATTGGAGGAATGTTCATAAACTACGCGATCGTGATGGCCACATCGGGAACCTTTGCTCAAACTGGGAATAAATCAGCAGGTCTGGCTGCTATCCCGTTCCTATTCCTGTTCTACGGTAAGTGAATACATCGCCTCATATGTCACAACCGCTGAGATAGCAAATGCACACGGATCAGGCTTCTACACTCTCTTCTGGACACCGGTGCCTTACCCATACGTATGTCCGTTATTCTAAAATCGCTCTTCATATCTGACTCTTTTTGCAGTCCGCCGAGATCATGCCTTACGCACTTCGTTCCAAAGGTCTAGCTATCTTCACATCGGTGCAGAATCTCGGTAATACCTTCAATCAGTTTGTCAATCCAATAGCCTTAAAAGCCATTGCCTGGAGATACTACGGGGTGAGTTAGCTGTCGGAGTCCTATTGGCAGATGCCGCTGAACCTCAACAGGTCTATCTTGGTGTACTCGCGGTCTACTTTGTCATCGCCTTGGTGCTGTATCGGGAGAGCAAGGGCATGACTTTAGAAGAAATCTCTATCTTGTATGATTATCCACTCAAGGGGGGTAGACAGCAGGCCAGAGAAACTCTTGGACAGCAAGTCGCAGCAGAGACGGATCACAAAGTCATGGATGCTAAACGCGACGTGGAGCATTTAGAAAGTGCATGAATCGAACAATGATGGGCGGCAGGAACCTTTCCTGGAAGAATGCCAGTACCTTTGTGGGGACCAGATGAGAAGGACACCATCGAAATTTTGCGTAGTCGGTTTTGATTCGTTGGATGTAACAAATGTTTGATCGCCGTGCGCTTTTAGCGTTGACTACCTATCAATGTACAAACGCTCTGTTTCGACAAGGAATCAGGAAATGATCAGCATCATCAGGGAGAAACACTCTTCGTGCGCTTCTTCCATAATTTGATCACCCAAGTGAAACCTGACTCGTTTTGTATCAGATCATATATTCGCACCTGCCCGCCTACACGCCGCCCAACAACCTCACTATGCATGCTACGATGAAGGAGAGTCTTCTGATGGACCTGTGATCATATCCCCTACTCGCCGCATCTACTTCATCCGCGTTATTGATGACAGGTCAATTGATGTCGAGTGAGGGTTTGTATCTGTAGTTTTCTTGCTCATCGATGCCTAGAGGATCAAAACATAAGAAATATAGTCGACGATCATTAATGAAGTGCCAATGGTAGACTTCCTGGTATCGTCCCATCCATGGACGATTGGTTGAGTGCGCATACAGTCTTGGCAGGTAAATATGCCGGATGTTCCTATAGGACGATGATCCAGGTACAAGTAACGTATCCAGAGGAATCAAGATAGCGAGACAGGCGTGACTAAGTCTAGATAAAATCCACTCTATAAATAATTTCGGCGAGACAACTTCCATCCCTTAGGTAAGGAATGGCTTTCTCCGGATCTTCGGATCTACCAAATCAGTGAACCGGGAACCAGAAATCCGGTACAAATAAAATTGTCCCCTCATATGGCATATGGTACCGCCACTGTTAGTGGCACAAGGACGATGACTACAGACACGTATGATCGACAAGGGGTGGAAATTCTTAGTGCATTTGAAGGAAGATGTGTACTTTGTTATGACAACCTAACCATTGTGTACTTTTCAAGCGACGTGAGGGTTTTTTTACCTGCTCTTCCGTATCATGGTCGAAGCCACATCACCGTGAACCATCTCTCAATACCGACCGTGATTAAATTGGCTCATTCGACACATTTGCATATAGATGATTACGACGTTAGGGACTACCATTACACAGCTACTCATTTGATCAATTTCAACTAGAATTCGACATCGTTCTTCGACCTTACTGCCACGAACTACAAACATCCAGCAATATCAAGCTACTAATTCAGCTACTTAACGATGCCAAGCGGCGCCTCTACTCTTTCAACTCTACATCCAGTTCTCGCATGCCCCCTTGTTCGAGGTGAGCTACACGCTTCTCCTGGCCTGCATCCAATGCTGCCGATGGAGCGAAGATCAAGTCAATGGCTTCAAGCGATAACCCTTTAGTCTCGGGGAAAAAGAAGTAAATAGGCGGAAGGAAAGCAGCGTTTATGACGGCAAAGATCTAAAAAAAAACATCGTCAGTTTGCAGGAAACCACCCGGATCGTGAAGTTACTTACAATGTAGAATTTCCAGCCGAGATTGGCAATACCGGAAGGAGTAAACTGCACTACGGCATAATTGGTAATCCAGCTACAAAAGCGTCGATATGGTAAATCTATCTGACGAACTAATTTGCCATCACGACCGGTACTCACTTGCAAGCGGTAGCAATACTGGCTCCCTTCTGTCTCATCCGTAGGGGTTGGATTTCGGCAGTGTAGCACCATACATTCGCTGAGCGAGTATGTCAGCTTTGCAGTCCTTGCCAAGTAGGTTTCACCGCTTACCTTGAAAACCTATGGTGAACAGACCCATAAAGACGAACATGAAAGCTGTTGCTACTCCGCCAGCCACTTTGCTATTGGTGGTTTGAACCTTGTATACTAATCCGGTCTCGATGGCAAAGATGGAAGCCATACCGGCGATGCAGACGAGGAAAAGCTTTCGTCGCCCAAGTGAATCAATGAGGAACCATGGAATGAAGGAAGCGGCGAAGAACCATGTAAAAACAGCTCCGGCAAGTAAAGCTGGTTTGTCAGATACCAGAGCGAAGAAATTACCCCTGCAAGGGCGATCAGTATGGTTCTTGGATGCAAAAAGAGGCTCTATACTCACATGTAGAAGATCAATCCGTTGATCCCACCGATCTGTTGGAAGAATTGGATGGCGCATGCGATCAACAATCTACGTCTTGACTTCAAGTCGTCTTCGCGAAGGAGATCAGACCATTTGCCGCTACCTAAAGACTCTTCAATCTCCACGGCTTGCTGGATCTCTCGATGTTGGGCGACGACGTCGGCATGATCGATTGGTTTGCCTTGAAGTCTTGCCAAAACCTCCAGACTCTCTTGCGCTCGACCATGAACGGCAAGCCATCTGGGTGATTCTGGTACAATAAGGACAAGGACGAGAATAGGAATGATGAAGATGGCTTGCATGGCTACGGGAATACGCCATGCCTTGGAACCATCCACGAAGGCAAAACCGTATCCAGTCCAATAGGCAGTCATGATTCCCAGGTTGAGTAACGATAACTGGAAGCATACGAATCGACCTCGACTAGCTTTAGGAGAAACCTCCGATTGAAGTACAGGCATGGTTGAATTCAGGAACCCCTACAAATGATGTCAGCGAAGCTATGCAATGAGGAACAGAGGATACCAACCATTCCTAAACCTGACACAATTCGAGCCCCTATCATCGGGCCTGCAGAGCTTACACCCGCTTGGAAACCGGCTCCGCCAAGCATGATGATCGCACCGATAATGATGGACCGTTTTCGACCGAGCTTTTCTCCTACAAAAGCAGTAATGATGGAACCTGCACAACATCCGATCTCATAAATCGCAACGATGGTACCAAGGAGAGAGGTGGATGGGTGACGAAAAGTTGCTTGAAAGGGTGCTTCGTTGATGATTCCTCCTGTTGAAGTCATGCTGGTCAGCAACGCAACTGAATATTGTGTAATTTGTTGTACTAACCCATGACGCCATTGTCGTAGCCAATAAGCATGAAACCAAGTGCTGTCAAGAGAGTGACCAGATAGAGTAATGTTCCTGCCATACTGTAAGTAGACCACCGAGTAAGTTCTTTGTTGATGATGATGAATGAAGTGGACCCCATAAGGCCCCATCTGGAGAAGTCATATATACCATAATCTCCTTAGGATAAGAGGTAGACTTAATCGAGGACGGCAGCGGCTACAGTAGGCGTTTGGCGATTCGGAAGACAGCCGGAATGTCCAGTGTCAGCAGCAATATGCGAAAAATGAACACACAGTTTTTTGGCAGTAGAATGCGACTTCGACCGAAAATAGAGTGGCGTCAACCTTCGATTGGTAGGTTTCTTCTTTTTCTTGATTCTGTTGTCCTGCGAATGACCCCCCTATATAACCCGGGTTCAATATCGCGTCAGCAATCGGATTGCCGTAGCCGTAAAATGGAAGTCGTCTGTCTGGAACCAGATCCCATCACGTTTGCATCTCATGAATTATTGCGGCAGATCTCACGGTAATCGAAGGAATCAAGTTGATTGGCGGTTGTGATCGGCTGTCGGCGGGCAGCTTCCCAAACGAGACTGATCTTGAAATAGATCACCGGGACGTTCGGAAGATGTTTTGGTCTAGCTTGTAGGACTAGTGCCCTTGTTCTGACTTGTGGAGAAGTTACATCCGTACTTCTGCCCGCAGAACTGTCATTTGTGGGGCTTAAGAGAGTTCTCTCTTGACGAAAGTACTTTCGATAATAGTCACACCATCCACAAATTATGATGAAACACCAAAATAAGGAGGGTTCCGCGAGCTGCTTGGTGAGCCAAACGCATATCCAGTCCCCGCCCGCTTGTGCTGACTACAGGCAGACGATTGATCCACTGGAGCACCTGTGCTTGTCCACGCCATTCCACCGCAACGCCTTCTCTGAATCATTCATTTCATCCCTCTCGTCAAAGAACAATAATGCTCCATCGTCGGCGAAAACCTTCGTCGCCCACGATGCAAGCTTTTTATCGCTGTTGTCCTCTGATCCAAGGGTCCGCTTTCTAGCCAAAGATGAGACTGGTAACAGCTTCGCTCACGAAGCCGGAGTTTGGGTAGAATCATTGAACGAGGTCTGGTTCACGTCCAACTTGCTCTGTCACAGGACGACATCACAAGCGGAAGGTCTTGCAAAAATGCGCGTAGATATTAGTGCAGTCAACGTCAGTACTGGGGAAGTGCGAAAGCTTCACATACCTCAAGTCCGAGCGGGCAACGGTGCTTGCCCTTACGGAAGATTTGTCCTGTTCTGCGATCAAGGTGGAGATATTGAGCAACCCTCACGGCTGATCCTCGTTGACCCTGAAAATCCGCATAAAGCACAGAATCTGATCAACAACTTCTATGGACGTCATTTCAACTCACTGAACGATGTGATCGTCCTCCCACCTCCACATGGGCGACATGCGGAGTCTGTCCAAAGTAGCGATGACATCGAGTTTCGGGAAGCGCTCCCCAAAGGTTCCACCATCTGGTTCACCGACCCTACATATGGATTTGAGCAATCATTCAGACCAGCTCCTCAGCTACCTTCACAAGTATACGCTTTGGACCCTCACACAGGTCGCATCAGAGTTGTGGCCGACGGTTTTGACCATCCAAACGGAATAGCTTTCGGTCCCGATGGCTCAACATGCTATATCACGGATACCAGTCATATCCACGGAACGGGTAGATTGGATCCCCATCTGCAAAGTACCATGTAAGTCATCAGTCACATAGCATCTTAGGCCTCGACCTCAAACTGCTGAATCAATCCCCTGAACTAGATACGCGTTCGATGTCGTCTGGCTAGGAAACGTACAATCTGCTGGAGGACCCAGCCTGCAGAATAGACGAGTTTTTGCTTTTGCAGATACGGGGGTACCCGATGGGAGTAAGTATCGTTAATTGACTTGCTGTTCGTGCGCTGACAGAAAGTCTAGTCAAATGTGACGTGATGGGGAATGTCTACGCAGGATGCGGAGATGGCATACACGTATGGAGTGAGTATCTTAGTTGAGCTCTGTGAGAGATCATCAGCTTACCTTGTTTCAAAACAGATCCGTACGGTACACTGATAGGAAGAATGTAAGTCTAAAGTGTGGCCGTGATCTGAATCTAGCTGAAGTCAATCTTCTTCACAGAGTACTAGGAGCTGCAGATAGCAACCTAAAAGCTGGCTGTGCAAACTTTTGCTTCATACCGGGAGGGAAACTGGTCTGTCTCTCCGAAGATAGAGTGTATCTAGTTGAAGGTTTGACAGTAGAAGGAGCTTTGCTTTGACCCAAGTTGGAGTGACATGCATTGGGCCGGTTGTAAAGTTGTATTCAGACGACCGCCGCTGAGTGGCTTGGTGCATGAGCTTTGCTTCGTTCATTTCCATGGTTACATATGTCACTCAAAAAATAGTCAGATCCGCTGGCTAACATTAGTATTCAACCGTTCTCCTCTTCTGGCTGACCGTTGAAGAGCATGATGAGTCTGCATATATGGACAGAACTAAGGGCAAAAAGTCTGAACGGATACCTATCCTCGACCAATGAAAGGCATGCCCAACGGTCTGCACATCTTTCAGCGATTCTCCTCAACAAACACATGAGGGATTTGGCACTTACAGAATCTCTAACTTTTGCACGTCTGCCCCAAGGGGAAGTTCAGCCAGGTAGACCAGCGTTCTGCCTACATTATCAACGTCCATCATCGGCTCGGGCCTGATACTTCCGTCCGCCTGTCTGCATCCTTTGGCTGCATGCCCGCCTAATGATGTTTGCGCGTTCCCAATGTCTAGTTGAGTGCAGCATATATTATATTCACGCCCATCGAGAGAGGTCGACCGAGATAGTCCCAAGATCGCGTGTTTAGAAACGGTATATGCTGCTGAGTCTGTCACAATCCCGTCAAGTATAGCCTGGTTTGATGAGGGAAAGCCTTTGTTTCACTCACTTGGACGTGGAGACATAGCTGAGATACTTCCATTATTGACTATACGACCGCCCGAAGGGGTTTGCGCCTTCATGATTTTTATAGCCTCTTTGGTGCACTGTAAATGATATGGCGTCAACTGACTGAACGCGAGACAAGCAGGTGCATCTTACTATGACCGCGGCCAAGACGTTCACTTCCAACACTTGGCGGAATTTGTTGATGTCGGCGTCTTCAAGAGGAACGGAATTTAACAAATCTACTCCTGCGTTCTAAAATCTCTTTGCCAGGTCAGACAAGTGTCGTGGAGAGACTATGAATTGGCTCACATTGAACAACAAATCCAGCCTTCCATACTTCGCTTTGATCAACTGAAATATTGATCGCACGTCTTCTTCAGCACTGACATCGCCGACTACCAGTTCAGATATGGTGCCAACTCGGAGCTGCTTTGCAGTCTCTTGAAGCTCAGCAATCCGTCGTCCTGATAGTATAAGGGCCACAGGGGAAGGTAGAGCGTGTGACAGTGATATAGCACAAGCTCTTCCGATCCGTCCTGAGGCTCCAGTAATGAGTATAACTCGGTCAGGTTTGGTCATCATCAATTTCGAGTTGATGTGAGAACGGTCCTTGGTAGCAGAACGTGGAATTGCATCATTACAAAGTATGATTCAACTCACTACGAGGGAAGAGTCTATTCTCAGCATCCATAGGTGAGACCGTCGAGTCGGACCGGGACCCCGTTTATGCAGATCTGGAGATCGACCAGGAAGTCAACTCACCCAAAGACCGCTCGCCTTTGTAATAGCGGTAGTGAGCGGGTGCAGCAAACGAGACCACCTTCAGGCTAAAGTCGATTGACATCGTACCTTCAGCCACCGCTGTCGTGATCGGCCTCTACACAAAGTCGCAGTTCTTATCAAAGCGACTTTCTCCGAAAGGGCCAGGACCTGGTTTCAATGGGGTAGTTCAAAGTTCATGTTCGGAACAGAAGTCGTCAGTACCCCACGTCATATGCAAAGTCTGATCCCGCTCTGAGTATTTCATCACGATGCTGAGGAGCATCTTCATTTTTGGAGTATATTTTTGCCGAGGTATATCTCTACAATATACGCGTCGATCGATGGCAGAATCCCGAGAGCAGCCTGCATCGAATGACTCATTCTCATAAATCTCAGATTACGCTTATTTTTGCTTTACCCTTTTTTATCCTGTAAATACTATGAAATGTGGGTATGCAAGAAACTATGAGAATATGGGTATCGGAGAGAATGTCAAGAATGCAATCAGGGTATGGGAGGAAATTTCTCCTCAAAAAGCACCCATTTTCTTGCATGTGACCACTCACAGTACCGGATCAACGATGACCTTCGTTCTGACCATGTATCCGAGCTTGGCAATTCTGTTAACGAACTCTGTTGTCTTATGCTGATTGGAAATCCTAGTCAAAACAATTGAGTAAATAAAACATGACCCGGTTTTCATCTAAGAAAACCAACTTAGGGTGAAACATCGTTATCCTTTCTTCTTTGGGAATTGACATCCTCCCATTTCGCCGTCTATCGATCTCACTTCACGAAATGCATTACACGTAACATCCAGTCATTTATACCGAACGCTAACGAACTACTAAGTCATCCAATTCCAAAGCTGTAGAAGCCAAGGTTTCCCATTCGGGCTGCGAGAATCCGAAAAATGGATCAAATGGTCCAGTCGATTGACTCATAGCTTCAAACGTATCATCTTGTGACAGTATTTGTCCCCGAATCCCAGAACTCGGAGGGAAAGCCCCAAAATCTCCTAACCAATTCGTCTCTAAGGAGAGCGAAGAAGTTTGCGGAAGTCCGTGCATAATGATCGGAGTGGGAGATTTAGGCAGATGCGTTCGATGGAAGATATCCAGAGCCCTGTTGAGTTCGGTTTCAGCTCGGCCTGTAAACCCTGTCCTGTCCTTTCGATTCTTATTTCCCGTCAATCCAGCTTGAGTAGAAGCGAGCTGTGCGGACCTGTCTATGAGTGCAGCTAGCACTAGAGCTCCTTTTTGAGCAATCATGGAAACATCCTTCATCCCTAACAGTATTTGTAGGGTTTCTCGGACCATTTCAATACCCTCTGATACCACCGTTTCCGTCTGTTGAGCAGCATCAAGGATTATGACGAGGCTGGCGGCGACTGCATGTACCAAGACGGTCCTGGACGAGAGAAAATTGTTAGGTCCCCAGCAATAGTGCCCATTGTGAATACTGCACGAGTCGACTTACCATGTCGCTCGGAATTGCGGCATGGAGCAACGTTTGAAGATGCCTAATATCAATTTCGCATGTTCTAAACATGTCTGTTAATTGATATCAGCATCCGGGCAGGCTACGTAGTAGGCAGCTTACCTCTCGAGAACGAGCATAGCGAAGATCACCGCGAATGGCTCGGCCAAGATACGGCCGGTGAAGCACAATGACCTATAACATCGTGATTAACGCGGTAGGGCCACACGATGAATGATGCTCACTTTATGGGCTGCCGACAGCTACATGTCCGTCAGTAACGGTTCAGATAAGGTGCCAGTAATTCGGGTCAATCTCTTACTAGATATGCTTTGCGCTGCCAATCTACCCAAGCTGGCATATCAGGTGACAAAGGATAACTCTCATCCCGCATCCAAGCAGGTGCCTCTGCTCGAATATTCTGCATATCGTGGTCAATTTCCAGTAGATTATCATACTGAATCGGCGAGAGATGATCGGTTTCTGAATAAGCTCTGTTTCTCATAAGCTCATGTCGCGATGCTGTTGTTTGGTACCTCACTTGTTGACTTGCAAAGCGACTAAACAGAGGAGTCAGCTGTCGCGGCGCTGCGCTGCAACAAGCATAAACCTCACCCTTGTATAACTGGCTGACGTGCGAGTCTGTAGTTGGGACGTCCAATGGAACGACAGCCTGTTGAGTACCCAGACCCAGCTGACTATCTATGCAGTGTAAAGGAGGTGGAGTATTAAATTGAGCTTGATTTATTGCTGAAGGACGAGAGCAGTCAGGTATTACGTCGATGTTGATGCCAATATATGGGAGCTTTGGTGACTCACAGCAAGAACCATTGAAAGCCGCATGAAAGGCGTCTACAGTTCAAATCAGCTAGGCAGAACTCCTGACTGTAGGCTCCCCGTACCTTGATATACAAGCTGATACCATGTACGTTTGCGTACTTCTCTTGCAATGACAATTCTCGCATCCCCCGACTGGTAATGTAGAGGCGAGTCGGGTCCAAGCCGGTGTAGGTTGAGGCCTTGCGCCACTCTGTGTGAAGTGGCAGGGTAAGCTGGCGCCCTGGTCTTCAGACAAGTAGGTTGCTGAACAAAATACGCACCTCACTGCTGCTCCCAAGAGCGTGAAATAGAGATCCGCTTTGCCGATGTGATTTGCTGCGGAAGCGATGACAGACACGCATTGCACCGCGTAACTGGACAGTCAGCAGAACGACGATGGCACCACTCACAGGCTGTGCGATCGCATCCAATCGGCTTCTTGAAGACATAGAAGGGAAGCGTCAAACCAGTTGTTCACGAGTTCTATAGGTGTTTCTGTGTGGTACCTTGATGAGCCAACAGTAATGAGATCATGGGATGGGATAAAAGAACTCACGGCCCGGAAAGAGGGTACGGAATATCCCGGGCGGTAAGTGATATGCGGCTGACTATTCCCATCATTGGTTTTCCAGCTCATTACAATTGAAATCCCTTACCATGATAACTCCGAGCAGAAGAGCCAAAAAAGACCAATTGATCTCCACGCCTGGAACGCCCAGTTCAGACCAGAACAGGTCACTTTCGCTCTCTATCATTGGTAAGACTTTAAGCGTTCTTCAAATACAAGGATGCAGGACTTACGAAAGGTTGGACCATGATAGCAACTATTTGCAAAAACCCATCAGCAAAAGCACCGGAACTGCGTTGAAGTCCGGATTGCAGCTTACCAGTGTGTCCACGCTACATGCTCGATGTCGAACTGCACGAGCATTTTTCCAAGCTCAGGGGTTGGCAGGGTAGATATTATTTCGTCTCTGACCTTCTGACGAGCTGCTGATAGACGCTGACGAAGCGGTCGCGGAGATCGCGATAAACCAAAATTGAGCGAAGGTGTGGAGGAAATACTTGTGGACGGTGCTGGGTCAACCAAAGGAAAGGTCATACTGGATGGCGAAGAATCGGAATGAGTCCCTTGAGAGGCTTGCTAAGAAGAATACATCAGCAGCTTGTGGGGAGTTACTGGCCGTTGTTGAGGCCGCGAAGCTTGCTCACTTCTTCGGCCATCCCTGAGGCCCAACGAATATCCTCCTGTAAGCCCTCCGGGGAGGCGGCGCGCACCCTACCGATAGCGAGGCTGGGTAGTACAGCAGGTTAGGAGCCAAATCATAGTTGCACCATATTCCTTACAATTCAAGGGTAGCCGCTGCATCGGCTCCATCATTATCTCCTGGAGGTGATCCGTCATCGCTCTGGAGGTAGTCAATATCAGCACTAAACCTACTCAAGGCTCTGGAGGGATACGGAGCTTCTCACGAATTGATCCGTAGACATAGACGCAATGGGGGATTCCGTGGAACATCCTTGCACTCCGTAAATCAGCTCATCAGAGCTTTGAGCAGCAATGAGACCCTTGACCAGCGTCTCCAAATCGGTCACTCGCTTCTCGACATTGGTTTTGAAAGATTGAACATCATTCTTCAAGAGCCTTAAATTTGCAGCCGCGTTTCTACTCGTATGACGTAGACCTGATAAGCCTCACGCGGAAGAGGATGTCGATGGGATCACTCACAGTTGCTTGGTAGGTATGACTCGCTCGATTCGACATTTTTCGGGTACACCACGGGTACGACTGGAACATAGATCAGCGACCTGGACAGCGCAGCATAGATATACGACGACCTTACCAATTGGTACACGGCTCCTTTTTATCGCATCTTGGATGCAGTTAGCAGTAATCGAGCTGTCAAATTTGATGCACATACCGCGTCTTCCGTCTAAGACACATGAATCAGCCAACGTGACAATTTTACTGAAGCCAGCTCACCGTGTGCACTCCGTACAGCTACGTCATCAACATATATTTTGATATTAGTGACCTTCCTTCATGTGGAGACCGTGACCCACCTTGCAGGCTGTCTCTGGCTGACCCTGATCGGCCCAGCTTCAGAACGCAGAGCCGTGAAATCAAAGTCATCCGATGGACTTCCCATCTTTCCATGAGTTATCGCCACCCTCAGATAGCTTAGAGTATAGCAAGGATAACAAAGCTCGTTGGATCGAGTTTTAAAGCGGAACAGAGATGAGAATGTCCAGTGGGAATTTACGTTTTTCCAAAGAACGCCGGATGTGATGAAGCAGCTCACCCGATGGGCAAAATCATATTACGTGATACATAACCGAGAGTATGCGTTGTACATAAATAGTTGTGGCTGATATTAAACGAACTCAACGGGTAGCACGTGACATCCTCATGGCATACAGATATCGTTCTCGGCATGCCGGGTACACCCAACAGGGCATGGATAGCTCGAGTTGAATTGCCATGCTAGGCGCGGGTCAGTCTCATCATCCCCGATAGGCCCTACCACTTGAGTGATGGGTCGACCAGATCCAAAGCCCACCTGAACGGCTGCAGCAGCAGCTAGCCACTGGTTTCGGACGCTGACTAGATACTCGGTCCATCCCAGAGACATCAGAGTTGGGCTCGAGGTTCCATAGACCACTCTTTTGAAGCCAGCTGATAGATCCTCAGTATGAACTCTTTTGTTATGTACAAGATGCTTACATTGTAGAATGGTAGATCCACACATCGGACATCTGTAGTTGTAAGTTGTGTCAGTTGTAACTGCCATAGTGTCACACAGGGTGACTCACGGCTCAGCTGTAGTATATATCCAAGCTTGAGGCCAGATGGCGGAGATCTACGTCTTATTTTAGCTTCTGATGGTAGTACCCTGGCCTGCAACGTACCTCTTTTGGGGTCCAGCCCAACTCGGTGTATTTGGCAACGCAGTTCTGCAACTTGGATCATCAGCAAGACTCTTCAAACATCAAGATAGATTCCTCACCCGAATGGCATTGATCTCGCCGTGCTCGGTCGGATCTCCTATCTCCACTTGGGAGTTATAACCGGAGCATAACAAAGCGCCATCAGTGGCATTGACAATGACCTAACCGATCACACCATTTCATCAGCCAACAGCTATGGATTGGATCAACTCCAGACAGTGTACTGACCGATCCGTAGGCGTTGAAGTGACAGGGAGGCATGACCTCGATGGATTTCCGCATCCATGCCAAATCCACCTCTTGTGGAACGTTGTCAATGTTGGTGGGGTTGGTACCTGGCAGCACCTTGAGTAGATTGGTGCCAACCATGACACTAAGGTTCAGGATTGCTTGACCCAGCATCGTTAGAAATTGTCAAGAAATGGGGACAATATTGTGCAAAAGTCAGGACAATATCAATGAGGAAATGGTGTTTAAGTGGTAAAGCACGGTTTTCTACAATTCATGCAGGCTCAAATGTACAGAATCTGGCAACAATGAAAACCCGGTGGAGTTGTCGAGCACTCGACCGAGTACGACCAAAGTATCCCATTCCTCCGACAGCGGATAGCAAAGCGTACGTCGTAATTTCCAAAGTTTTACTGCGCATCGGGCCAGTTTTACGGTATATCCTTCCTCGACGGGATCAATCTCAATAGTTGTGGCGTCTCGCGTATGCTTCGACTGTTGTCGAGATAACAAGTTACCTATAAAATCTGGCTCCAAATCTTATCTATACTGAAATTGCACTTGGTCTTACAATTCTTTACAGTACTCAATCACTCAAACCTTGACAATGGAGCCCGAGAAAGATATTGAAGCACTCGCTGACAGCCCTCCTGAAGAGCCTCATCATGTACATACATCGGCCACCCGGATCCTCGAAATCAATGACGGCGTACCGCGTAACAATGGTATCGTGGCGCCCCTTTGGAAGGCAATGTCTTGGTTCGATCGGGTATGTCCGCACGTCATCTGATACTTTGTCCGTGCATACTGACGCTCGAGTATCCCCTCATACTTAGTTTGGGGTCGAGGCCAGAGGGATCGAGCGAGTTCCGGAGAATGATCGACCTCACGTTAGCTGGTACGTCATCACCTCAGGAGGAAGAACGAAATGCTTATCTTTTGGCAGGTGGGACAATGGCACGTTATGGTTCTCCGTCAACTCCTGTGTGGGCACCTTTAGTGTTGGCTACCTTGGGCATCTGTACTGGGACATGGGGCTGAGGGACGCTGCACTTTCTATCGTCTTCTTCAACCTGCTGGCCTGTGCTCCAGTAGCCTATATGTGCATATTTGGCAAGGTCGGTCCAATCATTATTTTTTCTGCACAGAAGCTCATCTCGCTTGCCTTATACAGGAGTTAGGCCTCCGTCAGATGGTCCTGTCTCGTTTCTCCATGGGCTATTGGACTGGTCTCATTCCCGTCATATTCAACCTCATCGCTTGCTGTGGCTGGGCAAGTGAGTGAGCGCTATATGATAACGCGACGAAGAGATGTTTGCTGACAAAGTGCGGCAGCTATGAACACTATCGGAGGTGTTTCTTGTTGGCAAGCTGTCAGTTCTACGCATCAGATCCCAACTGTGGCTGCGGTCGTCATCCTCGGTGAGCTATGACTGAGAAAAATGGCGTCAGTGAACTAAAGTTACGCTCAGCACTCCTCGCCTTGTTGATCTCGTTCTCCGGGTATAACGTGATACATAGATACGAAAAATTTGCAGGCTACCCTGTGCTTATGTGAGCGATGCCTTCCATCATATGCCGACACCGTGAACTGATATAGACCACATAGTGCATTCCTTGTGGCGATGGGAACGTCAGCGAAGTACATGGACCTTCCCGGTGAGTGATCTCAGCCTTTGCTATCCCCTATGGGCCACGTAGATGTAAGCCGACTCCTGTTCCAGGGGCTTGGGGAGGCTCAGGTCCGATTGAAGCGGCTGGAGTGCTCAGCTTCGGATGTACTATTGTTGGATACGCGTACGTGACGATTTTGCGTTAGAGTCCAGGGACATACTGACTTCAATTCTCGACAGAATTGGCTGGGTCGGCTTCGCCGCTGACTTCACGGTCTCGATGCCGAAATCCACAAACTCTCACAAGCTGTTCTGGGCGACCTATATCGGTCTTGTCATTCCATTGGTCTTTATTGAACTCATGGGAGCGTTGGCCGTCACGACCTTTGCGGCCAGACCTGATTGGGAGGATCGTTGTGAGTGTCAGATTTAACAAGATCTTACCTTCGAGCTGTCCGTTGAATGTTGTTTTTCTTTTTGGATCGATAAGTCGAATCCGGCTCGGTCGGAGGGTTGATTTCTTCCCTTCTGGAGCCTTGCGGAGGCTTTGGCAAATTTTTAGTCATCATCATTGGCCTCTCGACAGTTGCCGTCAATACACCGTGCGTATACTGCCCTTGCAGATCTGTAAGTATATGGTGGACTGATCGTTCGATGCACGATAGAAACGTCTACATCTTCACGAATACATTCCACGCACTTTCGCCGTACTGTCAGGCAGTTCCGCGCCCATTTATTGCCTTGATCATCAGTGTCGTATATGGAGCCTTGGCGGCGACGGGGGCTAAATCTTTCTCCACTGTCTTGGAGAACCTACTGCTATTCCTGGCTTACTGGCTGGCGATGTATTTTGGGGTGGTTGCCACAGAGCATATCATCTTCCGCGGAAATGACTTTGACAATTATGCTCCAGATGACTACACGGATGCTCGTAGGCTACCTATGGGTGCCGCCGCTTTCTTGGCTTTAGGTTTAGGCTGGATGGGTGCGGCGTTAGGTGAGTTTGAGCCCTAACATTGGCCTTGATGATGCTGACTTCACTCATACCTTCAGGTATGTCCACTTCTTGGTTCGTTGGGCCAATCGCTCGGAAGATCGGAGGAGGAGGCGATGTGGGCTTCGAATTGGCCTTTGCGTTTGCCGTTGTGACTTTTATTCCCGCTCGATACGTCGAAAGGAAGATCTGGGGTCACTAATTGGCTGTTTATAAACTTCTGTGGTAGAGCATCCCACAGCTTCCAAAGACAATCTGAAGGCATACAAGCGAAGACTATTCTAGTTTTGTACAATACAACAGTTGGAGAGTTCTTGTCTAGGCGAGCTTTCTGATCAAGAAATCATAGACCTAAATAGCTTTCTTCATGCAGTTCAGTGTACATGAGCCAAAGGAGGTTTTCAGGCATGTTGCTCAATCCGGGCAGATCCGACTCTTGTTGCTTCCCTAGATAGTAGCTAATTATCTTTGGACACAATCCCTTCTGCTTTTCAGGTTTTTTTCCCCTTTTCGAGCATCATCCTATCAGAAGGCTGACAATACACTGTGCATTCCGATATTTGGTGACGTGCAATGCATGATGCATGAAAAGTCACTCTACAGTCAATATGCTTGGGCCTTTACCTGTCGAGCAATCCAAGCGTACATTTCCTCCATTTGATAGGTGTCGTCCATATCGAACAGATGGTCAACTCCCTCTAAGATTTGGAAAGTTACGTCCAGCCCACGAGATTCGCAAGCGGTTACCACTTCCTGGGATTGCTGAATCGGGACCTTGTCGTCGATACTAGTCATGTAGTCAGCGCGAGTCATTTGTCTTAAACTTACGTTCCGTGAACAATGAACATTGGCGGAAGTTTGGCCTCGCCGGAAGCGATAGCAGAGGCGATACTGAAAGCTTCTGGGGGAATACCAGTACCTTCCAGAAGGAGTTTGGCTTCTATGGCCTCTTGAACCTGCGTGGTGGTCAGAGGAGACCTCCTGCAATTTCAATGCATGGCTCGCTCACCATATACGGGTAACATTTTGATCTCGTGCTCTCCAGTGCCGACTCGCTTGTCGCAGGCGCACTTGGATTCATGTACTCGGTGACTTCCGAATGTTCGATCATCCGTCCGAAATACGAAACGGCTGATAATTCAGGTTCAGTCTGAATTCAGGGATCTGTGGAGTGGACCATGCACGTACGGGACTGCTTTGTGTTGAAAAATGGCGCACAGATGTCGGTGATGGGATACAATGGAACGACAGCGAGCGGCGGCTCCGGTGGCGTAAGGGAGCATGCTTCAAAGCCTATTCCGCTCCCGAGGAATAAGGCAAGCCAGCCGCCGGCGGAACCGCCAGAAACGATGATCTTATTTTGATCTACCGAGTTGTTTGTCTTTCCAAGAAAAGTGGAGGATCGCAAGTATGCAATGCAAGCTGCAATATCTGCCATGATTCCTGGAAGTCGGGTTTGAGGTGCCAGTCGATAATCAGCCGAAACAACGCAGAGACCATGCTTCTCGGGTGCGTTGACCAAGTGAGACCAAGCGCCTTTGTTGGTCAGCCCATTGATATAGTGTTGTACACTCACAAGTCCGAGTGCCCTGCAGTAAGCCTATTCACAAAAGTCAGCTTACGCTCGAAGCAGCTGGTCGGATACTCACCCCCGCCGTGAAACCACAATAGGATTGGGACTTTAGCGTCAGGACTTGCTAGGCTCGGCAGCCGGTAGTCCAGAGCAATGTCAACTCCATCATGAGTGGCGTAGATTACTGTTTTGAAGCCAGGCTTACTCATCTTGACGTTCTTTGAATCAAAGAGATGCGAAAAAATGAAGACTGGTCTGAAACTGGCTTTTGTAATCTCAGGCGAAAGGCTTCCCGTGACCGATCGGGTGAGTCAAGCAGGCTCGGCCGTCTTGGCTCCGATGTTTGCGGCTCGCCTACTGCGTGTCCTTATCGGGGTGTCTCTAAGTTACGTTCCCTATTCAAGATGGACTTTGTAGCAGGCTGAAGTTCGCTATGTGCATGCGTTGCGCAATCAATGAGGGTTTTGCGTTTCCAGCCTTGACCCCTCTTTTGGCTCCGTTCTGAGCAGCCAGATCAACCAAAGCTTGCTTCGTGCGACGAGATTGAAGAGACACTCAAAAACAATCCTTCAAAGAGCGTTGCATATTTTGGGAATGATCTATATATCTCGCCAACTTATGGATGAATCATTCACTTAGGATATGGTTCTTGGCGTGCAAAAGCAGTTGACGCAGTCTGAGAAGTAGGAGATCGAACAACCATCAGACTCAGCGAGTTCGATCGACTCCCGAATTTGTGATGATTAGGAACTGGAGATCGTCCATCAGTGACGGCAACAACGATGGATATGCAAGGCGAGGACTTACTTGTCTGCACAAGAGAACGCAGAGGAGACCTGCCCGATAGCGTAGTCATTCATGATGCTTTTAACCATGGCGTAAGCGCCACCAACAGTCATGAAGACCCCTATCAACAGCATGCCCAGATGGAAAACCCATTTCGCCTTCTGGGCAGCGCTACCATTACGGTGAGAGGCGTAGTCATATAGCCACAGGTGCATGGGTACTACAATCTGTGATGATCAGCTATGCAAACAGGAGAGAACTCACCGCCATGGGGGCATAAGCAATAGCACCAAGCAGACCGATAAGACTCCCGAAGAATGGAATAGCCTCGGCTATGATGAACGCTGCAATTCCGCAAACAGAAGAAACGCCTAGCCATGTAGCCCAGTGAACTATAGTTTTCTTCTGAAGGTGTTCCGTACCCTTCAGCAGACGAACAAAGATGTATTTGGCTGCCAGCTGGGTGGGGGATCAGCTGAACTCTTTTCACACGTACAGTACACCGAACTCTCACTTACATGCTGATTGACCGTGGAGCTGATCCATAGACCAGGTATAGCAATTCCATAGGTGACTTTCTTTATCACTTCCCCAGCACTTCCTAGGGCTGGACTGGCAATCCATACTATAATAGGGAACAATCATCCTCAAATACCTTTCATGTTTCTGTTAACTTACCTCCACAGTATCGATAAATTACCAGAGCGAAGGCCAAATAGCACATGTGGAGGAAGGTCATAGACGCAACGATTGGTCGCTTATAGTCCGTGGTATCCTTCATCTCCGAGATTCTATTTGATCAGTCATGATTCGCTCTCGTTATTGACTCACATTGGTACGAAAGCGGCGGTTCCGCCGGACGATACAAATATGGTAAGAGCCGCTGACATTCCTTGTAAAAAGGTCGGGTTGCCAATTGCGTAGAACCCGAGATCGTAATCCCCTTCGGGTGCCAACGCAGGTCTGTCTCTGACAGCGACAGCGACCACAAGAATGAATATCGATATGAACAAAGAAACAACACCAAGCCAGGCTAGTAATCAGCTGCGTACCATTGATGCTGAACTCACCTGCCACACCAATCTGAGATAACCGAGGAAACATGGCGAGAGCGGTCGAGAACACAAAGGCGATGAACGAAAACCATACAGTACAGATACTGTGACCTGACAAGGTGTTCAGAGCGGTCGAGACTCCAATGTAACCGCTGCCAGCAACGAGATCGTAACCGATGATGAACAGTACACCGACGAGTTCTCGATACCAGGCCCCGCCCACGACATAAGCCATATCTTGAAGACCCTGATCATCAGCCACGATCGGCTTATTGAACACTCACATGAATACCGGGATGTCGAAGTCGGAAAGACCCTAAAATCAGTGCAGCATAGGCGTTGAACACTCCGAAGCCAACCAGCAAAAGTGCTCCCGGCAGAGCACCAACGTAGGAAAATACAGAGGGAATCGACAAGATACCAACGGAGAACAAAATCTTGAACATGAGAGCGAAAGTCCGATACCTAACGACAGTAATCAGCCACTTAAGCTCCCCAGTCAATACATCGATATGTCCTACCAGGATACGTTGCGATAATTCTCTCCACCGGCCTCGATCTTGAATACCTCAGCGTTGTCATCCGGAATCGACTGGACGATGTGGACCGTGGCCAGCAGATCACTAGATAATTGGTCCTTCGCGACAGGGGCAGACATGACGGATATTGGCATTCACTTAGTAATGGTGATGAAGTGACTTGATCGGATAGCACTGACTTACATATATAGTCTGGTGCCGGGCAACGATGTAAGAAAAACGATGAGACGGACGAGTATCAAAAAGACGTCCGAAGAGGATTGGGACTCAAGATTGAAGTAAGTTAGACGAAATCTACGTCTAAGAGCAGATATTCTGTCTGCTAGGAACGGGTTAAAGTTCAAGATTGGAGATCAAACGCAAATGATGATTGGCGGGATGGGAACTTGGACAGCCTGTTGCGCCGTGACATAGGCTGGCTTGATATTTCACAATCATCGGGCCAGAAACTCTCAGTGTGCGAGAGAAACTACCGGGTGCAGGTTTCGTATTCAATGCCAAATTGACAGACAGCCGAGAAAAAGAAGTCGCCTATCGAACGTGCTATTCATTGCTATATACAAATGCATACAGTTGATTCTTCAACGGAAGGGTGCAAGTCCCGCTTGTTCACGCAATGCGACGGCCAATGCAGACCAATCAACATCCTCTCCGCATAATTCTTCTGCGCGTACCAAGTGCTTCTTGGCCAGTTCGATAGTGGGCATTGAGACTCTCTTGCCAAAATCCTCGCCCAATGAAAGGATGTTACGAGCATCTAACCAACATCAGCATCGGCCTTACGCACTCTTCACCCACCTTTTAAACCTGCTTCTAATCTAAAGCCGCCAGCCCCCTTGAAGCTGCCTGTACTGATATTGTCGCCATAAGCGATGTACGGGTAGACTGGAAGGAAGTCGCCTAAAAGTTATAACACTAAGCTCGTCGTATCAACGAGTACTACCGCACTTACGGATGAAGCTTTGATACACCTTTGCGTCAAACCCAATAGTATCTGCCACAGCATACGTCTCTGCCAACATTTCGACAATTCCCAAAATGAGACTGTTGCCTAAAAGCTTGAGTGCAGAGCCTGGACAGTCAGCTTGACTTCGTTTAGATTCAAAACCTACCTTTGGCAACTTCATTACCTGCATCCACTGTACGAGTAGCGATAGCGGGTACGAGAATTGGTTTCACCAACTCCTTGACCTCAGGTTCGCCTCCGAGTATCTGTACCAGCGTAGCTGCCTTGGCCGCGTTTGGTCGACCAAAGACAGGTGCAGCTAGGTACGACGCACCAACCGCATGAGCTGCTTTCTCTAGTCGCCCTGTCTTATCGTCAACGACTTTGGTATACGGTGAGGACGGGTGAACATCAAGACTTACTGGATGTCTTAGGTCTCAAGCTCGATTGGTCGACGAAAATCACCTTCTCGGACCCCACAGCGGTGTACAGTTTCTGATAAACCTTCTCGGCGACTTCATCATTCAACAAGCAGGTGAAGACAACGTTTGACCTCTTGATGACCTCCTCTACCTCTCCTGCTAGGTGTACTTCTTTCAGGTCCGACTGAATCTCCCTGTAGCTACTCTGATCGATATTCCAAGCGCACGGCGCTGGCAGTCCATTAGTCGCGGCGTAATTGACGAGATTTGTGAATATGGGACGCCCCATATTGCCAAGGCCGACATATCCAATTCTGTACAGCATCTTATCGTCGACTGTCTTTCACGAAATATGGAGCTTTCCAGAATGTTTTCTCATCATTGTAGAGATGGTATATCACGGGTTTCCAGCTGGCATAAAACCCTCGGATCGCTTTGCTATTCTCGCCCGGAAGGAATGGAGATGCATACATACATTGTTCTCGGGTGGGTTTTTCCCTGTTTGCCGGAGCGGATCATGCGGGAAATCAAGTATAAGATCCTTTCGCCGGCTATCACGAATTTTCATCAAAGAAGCCTAAATCAAACATTCCCGACAGTACAATGCCTCGATATATCACAGTCGCTGCGGCACAAGTTGGCTCGGTACATAGGTCTAGCAGCCGTACCGAGGTTTTGACACGACTTCTCACTCTTCTCGAAGAAGCGGGGGAAAAAGGAGTGAAGGTTTTGGTATACCCGTGAGTAGGACGGTATCAAAGACGAAAGAACCGAGCTGAGAGGGGTGAATATGCCTAGCGAGACGACTTTGACCACTTTCTTTCCCAGATACAAGGGATTGGATGAAGATTCGGCCGAGCTTGACAGGTGGTTCGAGTATGGTGACATTACCAAAAACCCACAAGTTTCGGTACGTGATTGAACGTATTCGAGTGCGCCAAATTGGCTGAGTAACTCACTTTTGTACAGCCCCTGATTGTTCGTGCCCAAACCTTGGGGGTCGACATTGTCATCGGTTACGGGGAGAGAACCGTTGACGGACATTACTACAATTCTTGTTCGTATCTCCACAACGGAATCGAAGTATCCAAGTACCGTAAGGTCCACTTGCCGGGTAACCGAGAGCCCTATGAGGATGAGGATATGGTCGATCAGTTAGAGAAAAGATATTTCGAGCCGGGAACCTATGGTTTTAAGGTATGGTCACTTCTCGATTGCCCAATGAGTGCTAATGTACGATATGTTTCAGGCTTTCCGGGTTCCTGAACTGGCAGTCACAGCAGAAGATGGCGAGGCTATAGCTGGAATGATGAGTAAGTTCTCTGACTACATTATGCTTGTCATGCTAACCGTTGCGCAGTTTGTAATGATCGACGTTGGGCTGGTGAGTGATTCCCACACGAACGAGACTGATGAACTAGAATCTTGGCGATGCTTGGGCCTGCAGGGGGTCGAACTGGTCTGTTTGGGTTATAACACCAGTTCATGGGCACCTGGTCTGTAAGTGATGCTGCAGTCTCTATGTTCAACTCGTAGCTGATCAAATCAGCTTCGGACATACCAAAGGTGAGCCCCGGCTCAAAGCCGCCAGCCATATACTCACGAGCAACTATTTTAAACGAATGTCTACCAGACGCCGATGTCGACGCTATACGTACCCGTTCTGAGTTCCAACATCTCTTGGTCATGCAAGCGCATTCATACACCAACGCTACTTTCTCGATCGCAGCAGCGCGGGCCGGCTTCGATGATGGCAAGTTTGGCCTGATTGGGTGTTCTTGTAAGCGCTTCCCTCTTCAAGTCACGACTCTTGCCTGCGTTGTTGACCTGTAAACCCGCTGAATACCATCCTTTGACAGGTATTGTCCACCCCGAGGGTCACATCTTGGCTCAGTCTAGAACACTTGATGATGAGCTGGTCGTAGCGAAGATCGATCTCGATGACGCCAAGGTGGGCAAACAGAAAGTCTTCAATTTCGGTCTTCATCGTCAGCCTCATCAATACCAGATCATCACCCAGCAGACAGGTGTTATTGTTCCAGCACCTCTCAAGTAGAACTCATAGACATAATAGTTGATAGGAGTTGGGACAACTTAGGGGTATTCATTCCATTTTTCGAGAAAAGGCTTGTTATATATGTACACTTTATTACTTTGCATGCATACTCTGCCTATGTACAAGTTTGAATACACCTTCATGGTTTCTACATGCCATTTCAAGTCCGTTTCTTGATTGATGGAGGGGTATGGAAACAGTCAGCGTGCTGTACTCATCTTGTAGGAGGGTGGGAAAAGAGTCAATCTCAAGAATACTTACCTCAAGGTCCAGATTGATTTTTGTAAATACAGTTATGCAGTACTTATCGCTCTCCATGATGTTATCTGTGCGTATATGACACTTGGGCAAACCAGCCTTAGATTGGAGATATATATCTGAGCTATAAACTCGGGATTTTTCTACTTTTGCAGCTGAATCGTCACGGACAGCGGGCTAGTCAATTTGGAAGCACAGGGGAGACAGACTTACGATGCGATAAGTATATGAGAAACTGTTGCACAATTGCCCATCTTCAATCGGTAGTCTGCATTCGGCAGACAGCCAAATGAACCAATTTCCATTGCCGCGCGAGATCAGTAGTTGTGTTTCGCCTGTCTGGCGAAACACACCGTGTCCCAAGTTCAGACGATACATCTTGTCCAGAAAGCACGCAATACGCAAAATGACCCTAAATAGTCTAATATGCCTCTCCAAAATATTCGAGACCCTTCTAAATCATGCTTTGTACAACCAAGTAGCGACCCTGCGCTTGTCAGAAGCTATTGAATTCGTCGGTCTCGTTGCAAGCTGATTAGTCCCTCTCTTAAGATATTTTCCAACACTCGCAGACGCTCGGAGCTCCCCTTCGGCCCACACGATCTGGCCTCTCACAATGGTATATCGCGGCCAATTCCCGAATTCCATCCCTTCATAAGGGGTATCTGAAAACGAATAAGCTTTGATTACGATATTCTAGGGATTCCGCATCCTCTCAAACTCACAGTCAACGTTATGATGAAGGTTGGCATTCGTGAGCTTGAAGGATGGCAGGGCGTCGTTGGGATACCTATTTCGAGGTGCGGATTAGTCAATGATTGAGCTCGACAAGCTGGACGTACCATATTACGAGATCCGCATCGGAAATACCAGGGATCAGGGCGCCTTTGATCGGGTACAGACCATACTGAGCACGAACAATCAGCCCCCAAAGTCAGGGTTTAGTATGCAGCTGTAGAGACTTACCAACTTGGCTGGCGCGGTTGAGACTAGATCTACATACCGTTCGGGACTTACACGCCCAGTTTTCAGACCGTATTCGAATAGCAAAGGCAGACGCGTCTCCACTCCTGGACAGCCTTCAATCATCGCCGCTGATCAGTCGCTGATGACAAATCGCCACAGCAGGTGGCAGTCTTGCTCGAATCGACTCACCATTCGGCACGTACTTGAAGTGACCTGTCTTGTCGTCTAAGATTTCAGATAGGTGCTCTTGATCCACAGGACATCTGGCAGACCCCAGACTCTGCTCATGCTGTAACACACCAAGGGCTTTGCCGTGTACGTCTTTGTATCTGTGGCTAGATCAGCTGACCTCGATAAGGAGTGAAGAATACTCAGGCGTACCGGAATGGACAGTGATCACTAGAATAGATGGTGAAGGTTCCATTGCGGAGTCCACTTCAAGCAAACATTAGCATGATCCAGGGACGTGAAGTGACTGGGCTGGAGGAAGACTGACGCCCATAAAGCTTCTTGATCAGAGTCATCTGGCCCAGGAGGAGGCGAGCAAATCATTTTTGAATTCTCAAAACATTTGGGAGAATGGAATCGTTTCTGCCGAGAGACATTCATCAGATTTGTCTTTATTTTGGCCTTGTTCTCACCAGATCATCCCATGTCAGGTGCAGGTATTGAGGACAGGTCTCGGCATAGATTGGAAATCCTCGAGTTTGGGCATTACGTATGATTTGGGCTGCAGACTGTCAGCGACAAAATCATCAGCGATCTCGTATCTTTGCGGAGGTTATTCAAAGATCAGATGGGGAACTGACCGCTGAACCGACATGTACGAAAAGGACAGGATTCTGTATCATTTCGGCCAGGACGATGGCCCTATGGGTCGCTTCCATCTCTACAACTGGCGGTCGTGATATTGCGTGGTAGAAGGGTTCCACCAGCCCTCTTTGCTCCAATTTATCTAGGTGACATCAGATCATGCACTAGAGGTTCTGCTAAACAAGAGGCAAGAAGTATGACTTACTTGTCAGCCAAGATATGAGATCCCCATTTTCAGCATGGATCATCTGTATAGATTGGTGAGTTTTCTCTATCAACCGCAATTTCTCATGCTGCCCTCCCGATGATGATAGGAACGTCTCTCACTGTTGTCATGAAGCGCTTGCGAGTCTCATACATAACATCTAACAGCTGATTATCGCTCAGCTGCATTGACGAGTATGTCATAAACAGCTTGCACGATGTGACTGAACAAGGGCCCATCAGCACAGCTTTAGATTTTCAGTCACTCACTTCCCCAATCCTCGATCAACTTCGGGAGCTCCTTTTCCAACATTTGTACCTCCGGGCGAGTGATGATCACATGAAAGCCTGACAAAACAACCAGAGGATAAGAGATGCGTTGCCCCTTTATAAGCAATTGTAGGACCTCGCTTACCGTAATCACAGTACGCGCCGCTTTTTTCGGACAATGCATGATAGTTCTGCACTACCTTCAACAATGACTCGTCGCTTCGATTTTGCTGAGCTAGGTAACAGATGAGCGTCAATTACGAAAGCTTGAAACTCACCAAAAGCGATGATCGTGGTGGTCCCGCCGCACACCGCCGACCGAGAACCGGTGAGGAAGTCATCCGCGCATTTGCCCATCACACCTTTCGGTCCTGTGCATAGAGATCGTGAGCCCCGCACCACCACTGGGGTGTCCACTGCTTGGCGGTTACCAACCCTATGAACAGCACAGGGATGTTACTGACCGCTGGTAAAGTCTTGTGCGATATGAACATGGGCATCGACTCCACCGGGCATCACATACCCTCCTCTGAGAACGAGTCAGCGGAAATACATGACGACTGGAGAGGGCTGTGGTACCCACTCCGCATCGATAACCTCCTTCGCCAGTCCTGAGTCTATACTAGGAGATAATTGTATTATCTTCCCATCTTTAATACCGATTTCATACCGCCCAACACCGTCGGACGTCAACACAGCTCCGTTCTTGATGATCAGATCAAATTGTTTGGCCATGCTGAAAATGTTTCTGTGAATCAGGGGGACTGTGATTTGTGTGCAAAGATCCTTGTGATCATCTAAAGCTGCGCTGATCAAGTGTAGAAAGTCCAAGCGGAAAAAAACGAAGTGCGCGTTTCTTACTGTCCTTCTCCGTGAGTTGTCTATCGGGTGAAACGCTTAGTTCTCGGACGAGAGCCACATTACTCAACCAACATCTGCGTGGCACTTTTCGGGTGACTTGACAACTCACATCCGGGGTGGTGTAGAGCTACCTTACTGCATGAGCACACTAGATTGGCTATATATGAATGGGGACCGCACTGATATCCATGACAGCGATCAGTGAGATAACATCATACACCGAGGTTAATATGACGGTCATACAAGAATATTCTAAATTGCCGGTCATCTCGCTGAGGGATCACAAGTCAGTTGAGTCCTTGGCACAACAGCTCAATGATGTGTGTACCACCGAAGGTTTCATGTATGTCAAAGATCACGGCATTCCGCAAGAATTGATTGACAAGGCTTTCGCGATTGCCGGAGATTACTTTGCAAACGCTGGACCCCAAGATAAGGTGGAACTCAAGGATAATATAGGTTACACCGCGATGTGAGTGTCTCTTCTACTCTAGCGAGCCTCGCACAGACGAATGATTACCGCGCTTATCTCAAGTGACCTACAGAAAGGAGGAAAGGTGAGTGACCTTGATGGCTGCTGGCAGTTCATTGCGGCATAGGCCTGAGATGGTTTGTACTTAGTCTCGATTCGACAAGAGGATCTGGCGATCTTAAGGAATGCTTCCATCTAGCCAATCCCGACTGGCTACAGCTTCACGACGAGCAGATGCTGTTGCCTCCCATTCTCGAACCCTCAAGATCGACAATGGAAAGTTTTATCTCCCAAATCAACTGTGTAGCACATCGATTACTTGAAGGGCTTTCTGTATCGCTGCATGTATGTCCCTTATGTCTCCTGGGGATGCGTTGAGAACCTCACAGAGCTAATGTATCAAAGCTGGCGCCTGATTACTTGTCCTCTCAACATTTAGGAGAGTGCGTAGCCCTGTTAAATTTTATTACCTCTCTAAAAGAACAACATTACTAATCTGTGTACTTGTACCTTGCACTCAGGCGAAACCGCCTCCGTTTGCTACATTATCCTCCCGCAAGTCTTCCATTAAACACCACAGAAGACAGCAAGTGAGTTGCTCAGGTTGCACATGACGAATATTGACATGCACAATCACCTCACTCGTTGATGCAGATCTGCGGACATTCGAGCAGGCGCTCACACGGACTACGGATCAATTACTGTGCTCTTCCAATCATCGGTTTCAGGACTCCAAGTCAGGAGAGGGAGCTCATGGGTCGATGTTCCTCCTAAGCCCGGATGTCTGGTCATCAATATCGGAGATGCTTTGGAGTTTTGGTCAGGAGGAGCCTTTAAGGTCAGTGCACTAGTCTTGGAGAGCGCCAGAGACCTTGTGCTGAAACCGCATTGGGACGTCCCAAAGTCCACTTTGCATCGAGTGGTGATGCCCCGAAATCTTTCAGAGACAACATCCCGATATTGTGAGCTCATCCGCGCTACGGCCGTAGTTGTATAGCCTTATATCATTGACGTCGCTGAATCTGATATTTTTGGGAACTCATAGCGATCGCATACTTCCTTCACCCCGATAACGAAAGTGTACTGCAGCCACTAGGCGGTCAGATGTGAGTTAAATTCAATTCTTTCATAAGACACGCGGTCTGATCCCTTGATCTTGCTGTATTGCACAGTAATGACCTGGTACTGGATGAAATACTTGTTCGTAAGGGTATGAAAGCAGGAGTTCGGAAGATCAAGGGCGGCGAATATGTTCAAGCCAGGCTAGACGCCACGTATGGGAAGAAGGAATGATGGCCAATGATTGGGTCAGGATGAACCGTAGTCCTCAGGATGGGTCTGTTTTGATATTCGCCACGCTTTAAATGAAATGCTCCCAATTGCGCCAGCCCACAGATATATGGGCCCGTACGAGACAGTGCTTTCAAGTGGGTGGGCTTCTTGGATGCATGGATTCTGTAGCTGCCCCCAATTACCAGAAGTCTGCCGGTACGAGGACCTTGAAACTCGAAGACTCGTCATGTTTTGGACGATCTCACAGAAACCGGGTGAAGATCGCAAAGCTTATCAGCTTTCATGTTCTGCTTCCGTCTTATGAATCCAGACTTTCTGTTCGAGTCATCCTCACGCGGATCAATGACTATATCTCAACGTTTCAACCCTTTGCGTTGTGCAGCTAGGAGGGCATGATCGCAGCAGATAGCATCCTACCAGACAGGTTATTTTCGGCATCCTGTAAACCTACTCTACCGGGACAGTTGTGGTGCCTTAAGATTGATCCAAGTATACAGCCATGAAGTACAAGTCTTTCTTGGGACCCGTAGACTGAGTAACGATTGACTAAGGCTTACCACTAAACTTAGGAAGTTGGTAGGACGGCTGTGGTTGGTAGACAATCGTTGTCAAATATCATCCGTCACCTGACTGCCTGAATAGCAGGTCCGGAATCGGTCCGGTCCTTGTCACCGGTCGTGGTCATCCTCGTTGTCATGGGGTGTGGATGCTTGCAGCCTGCTTTCTGTCGCTAGGCTCGACTCCCTCAGCCTTTGTCTTCTTCATTCGATGATCATATTAGCATTCAACTCTTCGTCCTAAGAGTCGCTCACCTACCTTGGTTTCCAATCGTGTTACATTCTCGTCTCGTCGGACCGCGCGGAACCAACAATCAAACAATCATATTGGAAACTTATTTACACACACAACCTATCTTGCGCAACTAGACTCAAACTCGCTCTCATATTCTCAGCCCGTTATCTCTTTCCAGATGTTGAAAGTCATCGCAACTTCTACTCGGGAGGTCAAATCTCTCAACGGACTCTGGTCGTTTGCTCTTGACACTGACCCCAAATTCACCTCCTCATCGCCATGGGAATCCACCTTGCCTGGTAATCTGGAGTGTCCCGTTCCTGCTTCGTACAACGATATCTTTCCCAATCATGCTCTACGTAACCACGTCGGAAAGGTATGGTATCAACGCTTAGTTCGTATTCCCAAATCTTGGGACGGTCAACGAGTTTTTATCCGTCTGGATTCAGCAACTCATGAAGGGGAGGTCTATGTCAACGATAGACTTGTGGTCAAACATGTTGGGGGATACACCCCGTTCGAAGCTGATCTCACTTCGGCGGGAGTCAAAGCTGGAGAGGAAGTTAGAATTACGATTGGAGTGGATAATATCCTGACGAGACATTCGATTCCACCTGGAGAGCTCCAGAAGAACGAGCTAGGTAAGACCGTTCAAATCATCCGACACGACTTCTTCAATTATGCCGGGCTGGCTAGAAGCGTCCGGCTATACACTGTCCCGCTAGATGTCAGGGTCGGAGATATCAAGGTAGTCACGGATGTCGAGGAGAAGGGAGGGTCTGGTACAGTCAAGTTCGATCTAAAGCTTGAAGGAGGTGATGGAACGGTCACGGTGGATTTGGTGGACAGGGATGGCAAGATCGTCACAACTTCAGACTCTTGTTCCGGTAAACTGACGGTCCCCAATCCCAAACTTTGGGGGCCAGGTCAACCGTACCTCTACAACCTTTCCATCAAAGTTTCTACTACCGGTAATGTCGTCGATGAGTACAGCCTTCCCGTCGGTATTCGCTCCGTTAAGATTTCTGGCACACAATTCCTCATCAATCACAAGCCCTTCTACTTTAAAGGTTTTGGTCGACACGAAGACTTAACGGTGATCGGCAAAGGTCATGATGATGGTTGGATGGTATACGATTTCGAACTGATGCGATGGACAGGTGCCAACTCTTTCCGGACTTCTCACTATCCCTATGCCGAGGAAGTTTACGACTACGCTGATCGACACGGATGGATCGTGATCAATGAAGTAGCTGCCGTTGGTCTAAACCTGCATCTAGGAGGTGGGATATTTGGTAAAGATGAAAGAGACACTTTCTCGGACGAATATTGCGATGCCACAACGCAAGAAACTCACAAGCAGGCCATCAGAGAGCTAATTGCACGAGATTATAATCACCCATCCGTTGTTATGTGGTGCATCACCAACGAGCCTGGATCTCAAGAAAAAGGTGCGAGGGAATATTTCCAACCACTCGTCGAACTCACCAAGCAGCTCGATCCTCATCGACCCGTGACCTTCACTAACATGGGTATGGCACTCCCGGATACCGATAAGATCGCCGACCTCTTCGACGTGATTGGTATCAATCGTTATTTCGGGTGGTACTCAGAAACCGGTAATCTCGAGCTTGCGGAGAAGAAGCTGGAAGAAGAGCTCAAACGCTGGGCAGAAAAGTACAAGCGTCCCCTGGTGATCTGCGAATATGGAGCGGACACTTTGGCAGGGTTGCACATGAACCCAGCTCAACCTTGGTCAGAGGAATACCAGTGCGAGTTCCTCACTATGTACCATCGTGTCTTTGACAGGATCGAAGCAGTGGTAGGAGAACATGTTTGGAATTTCGCCGACTTTAGCACGGGACCTGGTATCATCCGGGTGGATGGCAATAAGAAGGGGGTGTTTACCAGGGACAGGAGACCCAAAATGGCGGCCCATACATTGAAAAACAGGTGGGGTGGGTTGTGGGAGGAGGCGAAGTAAATCAGTATACCATCTCAACAGCCGTATGCGTATATGTATGTATGTATGTATGTATGTATGTATATGCCATATGTCTGTATGCATGCCAGTAACTATGCATCAAGTATGTTATCTAATGTTTCGTGAGCAAGTGGATGCGATGTGACGTAACGGGGGTATAGTCCAGTAAGGAATGTCTTGGCTTGTAATGTAATCAGTGAGTGCACCGCTTCACCCTTTCTCATCGCCTCTGAGATACATCCTAAATGTCCAATGCATAGCATCGTTATCTCCCTTCCACAACATATAGAAATATACATGCATATACTGCATCCCCACATCTTATCTATCACCGATCATCACAACGACGTACACGCATCAACAACGGAACAATGGGATTCTTCACCGCATCTGCACCAGCTCAATTACACCCCGTCAGCCCTCCATTAGGTCTACACCCGAACTACTTTGCTAAACAGCCTACTACGCTTGTACTGAGAGAGAAGGTATTCAGCTGGAGTGGCGTGAGTGAGAATCCATAACATCCTCATCGCACTGACTTATCATGCAATCGCAGGATGACTTTTCAGTTAAAGACACGAATGGATTCACCGTGGTCAAATGTCATGGTCAAGCTATATCATTCCGAGATCGTAAAGGTGATTTATTGTCCTCCCACTCACCTGGGAGGTGTCACCGCTAATCATGTCGGGGTCCAGTCATTAACGATCCCAATGGGAACTTCTTATTTGGATTACGAAACAAACTGTTGTCCATCCACAAGACCTTTATTGGGGAGACCCAGGATGAGAGGGAGTTGTTCAGGATAAAAAAGAGGATGAGCTGTGAGTGGGATTTCTACGATAGATCAACGTTCTCACCGTCATGCCATCCATCTCGTTCGAATGATCGCTATTTCACTAGATGAGATGACATCCAGCTGACTTTTTTCCTGTATTCTACCCTCACACTTAGTCGGCTCGAAGATGGAAGCTACCTTTACCAATCCGGCTACCAACCAACCCATCACTCTGCTCCTCAAAGGTGACTTCTGGGGTGGCTCAGCGGATATATCAGTAGAGAATGGACCGGTCGTAGCTCAGATCTCAAGACAGGTATTCAACATGAGAGAAGTATTCACGGATCAACAGACTGTGAGTTGTCTTCACCATGACCCCTCTTTCACCGTTGCCATCTCATTCTCTTTCATCCTACCTCGATGAATCCCACTCCTGAGTAGAAATTCAAGCACGTATTGATGCCGAGCTGATCATCCTTTATTCCTCAATCAGTACTTCGTGACTGTCGCTCCAGGCGTGGATTTAGCGTTGATTGCTGCAATCTGCATCTGTTTCGACGAAGCTAAGAATGAGAATAGTGGTTAAAGGAAGTGGAGGAGAGATAAGATGCCCCGGGAATACAGGGGAAAGAGCGGAAGCTGAGTGACTGTCATCTTGTAAATTGTATTAGAATATATTCATGTATCATGTGAGATATCTAGCTCATATACGTTTCACTCTCTAACTCTTATTCTTAATGTGAATGCCAGATTCATTCGTCATCTATAACATCTATCTATCTATTGTGTATTGATCACTACCCGATACGCATGCAACTGAACTCTAAAACAGCTTAGGATTACCAGGTATACCCTCGTCACCATGGTGCGAACCCGGCTGGTTATAATCATACCCTCTTGATCTCTGCGAGTGAGAAAGTCCTTCCCATCCTCTCTGTCCCTGTCTCTGACCCATCTCTCGAGCACCAGTATCAGCAGGATACGCCACATTAGGTCTGGCTTCGGGCCACTGCACATTTGCTTGATTCAAATGAGACCAATCATTCGCGGATGAGGTGTATTGATTGGTCTCAGTGGGATGAGCAGATGGGAAAGCTTCTTGTCCTTGAGGTGTGTACTGAGGGTTACCTTCCGGTAATCTTTGATATGATTTGGTAGATCTCAAGGTAGGAGTCATGTTACCACTGGATGATCTCCTGGCTTGTTGATGCTGTTGCTGGGGTGGTGTAGATGACGTGAAATCACCTCGTGGGTTTGTCATATTGGGATCGAGCTTCTGGTTGTTGGCATATCCAGTTTTTAAATTGGATAATTCTTGGGGTCGATCTTCGTCTACGATCGTATCAGGCATGAATCTACAGACATCGGACCAAAAATTGGTCAGTCTAATTAATCTTCCAGTCGAAGAGGCGCCGCACAAACAGCTTCGCAATGAAACGCCAACTCACGTCCTCTGTAACTTTGTACTACTCGAGTGAGTACCCGGTTTGCCTCTTAAATAATCCACTAAGAATTTGCACGCAAGGTAGATCTCCCTACCGAAATCTGCCAGGTTGATCGTATCCCATATAGCTTGTAAGTACGTTTTGAAAGAGGTACGACGTTGATATGGGTTCTTCAACGGGTCAGTGCTACAGGATTGAAAATAGACAGGTTATTTTCCAAGAGACAATTTGTGATATCGATCATATACGAACGTATGTGAGACAGAGGTACTTACTAATCAGTCCAACTGTATGCCCAACCCATGTAAATACTAAAGAAGACCATTTCTACACACGTGCACAGCGCTGCTAGACCGTTGGAGACGTTGGTAGCTGTCCATAAGGCAGTGCCTTTGATGACCCCGTAGGTCTGCAGAATCGAGAATAAGAAGGCTGAGCGGTCGCAGAGTGGCAAGAAATTGGTGATCAGCAGATAAACATAATGCCGATTGCAAAGTGCGGTTATCGTATAACTTTGGTAAGGGTAATTTTCGAACTCACATTGATAGAACGTGAAGAAGACAATGAGTTTGATAGCCAGAAACTATCCGATCCCACAATCTCAGCTGATATGCACAATTTATTGCGGCAAGGTGAAATACCCAGACTCACCTTGTTCAACGGTTTACGACCTTTCAACTCGTCTTTACACAGCACGTAAAACACCACCAATCCGTACAGGGCTACCGAGATCGAGACGAAGTCCACGGCGTCAAGGTACACCTCGGCGTAATGGACAGAATATTCTTCGGGGCATAGCTACAATTCATGACGAAAATGGGAGATAGTTGTCAGGATTGGAACAGTGTGCGATGTGTGGGATAGGTGGAGACCCATACGATAGGTTTAACTAAACTTACGACTCCGTAATATTGACATATGATCCCGATGATAGATATCAGAGGTCTCAGTATGACATACTGCATGACGCTGAAACTCAACGCATGCCAAAAATATGGTTTGGAAGCTCTGAATCGAAGAAAGTTAAACTGGACACCAGGTTGTCAGTTCAGCTAAAGCCTGGAATCCGCGCAGAAAATGGCTGGCTTACGGGAAATCTAGTGGGATGTAAAAAATTTAGCGTTCTTATCATATCAATGTACTGATAAGAAGGTGAACAAGAATAGATAAACCCACGGGAACTTCTTCTTATCCTTCTCTGCCAAAGCTGTCTTGATTTGCTGGTCTGTTGTACCCATGGAGACCAACTCCATGAGGAGCATCAAGAAAGCAGATAATGTGACGGCTTCGTAGGCGGTCTGCATTGAGAGGGGATGAGTATCAGCGTTTGTCGGCTATAGGGTATCGCAGGAGGTTCTCAAGGGGTCTTATGGGGAAAGCATGGGACAGAAGAGTATCGATACATAAATCATAGAACTTACCTCTGCCAAGATATAATATTCGTATTCCCTATAATACCTATACGAGAAGAATGATACGATCGAATAGCTGCAGTATATCCCATTGAACGTTAATCAGGGAGTATACGGCATCAAAGAGATCAGGATGATGAGCCACTTACACAGCAGGCATTAGCAATACCCTCATGACCTGTCTCTGAGCGGGAGGATGCTGATATCGTATTGCGTGCATCGTGAGGTTGAATAGCGTTATCAATGTTGTCTAAGTACATTTTTAGTCATTTGAGGCGTGAGTCTCCAATAATGACAGGTAAACTTACAAGAGCGGCACATCCTCCTGCTACTGCCCATCTGATTTAGTCTTTATCATTAGTTCACACATTTTCCTTTCCTTGTATACGACCCAGCTCACCCTATACGATGGGCATCCCAATGTATACCGTCCTACACGTCAATCATTTCTTAGCTTACTATACTCAAGCGCGGTGGGAATTTGACTTACAGGACTAAAAAACACATCTTCGTCTGTATCCTATGTCATGACCCCAAATTAATGGTCAGCTGTGGATCGGTTGGAACACCAGTGTTGTCAAGGATCGGACTGCTAGACTCACAGTTATATTAGAGTTAGTCGTAGGACAGGACATCCTAAAGACCTCAGACTTGATGTTGTATTCCTTCAGCTAGCACTTTCCAGCCTGAGAGTCTTAGTATCTATGTTCGAGTGATTGCTGATCCTGTCGAGTTATGTTGGGTTTGAACTCCTAATTTGACGTGTCCGACAAAACCTTGATGAATATATTATCTGATATCCGCTTAAAGGCCTTTGTTCTCTGAATTCCTGATTCCTATACACAGATGCCACAAGTTAATGCGATGGTCAAGATGATGATATAGATCTGGCAGTTCGTTCGAGTTGTTGAATAAAGAGTAATGTTCTTCTCCCCCCTCCTCTATATGTGTCATGAACGCGTATGATATTATTTTCTTTTTCTTTTTCTGTGCTGTGTTCACAGTGAATTACTTCGGGCCCCGCAGCAGTAGGGGTCTATTTATAACTTGTAGTTATACTGGTAACCACTCGGCCGTAATGGGTTGATGCGGTATTGCTGAAGATGCTATGTAGACGTAAGTTAGTCGAAGAGATGAGAATCCAACATAGAGTCTCGAAGGATAGACTTGACAAGAGATAGTACCGAGTTGTGATTGTATTCCGATCAGATGGGTCCAGTGAGCAAAGGAACAAGGATATGAAACAGTCTTGTTATTGTTGACTTGGTTGTTTATTCTGGGTGAAATGCCAAGACGATCAACTTTCAATCTCGCAGTCCTTACATTCCGTGCACAGCAGGAGCAGGATGATCATATCACATCAATCAAGATAAAATGCATGCTTACAGATGGATGCCATTGAATGGAAAAAAAAAAAAAAAAACAGTGCATTCTACTCTATGTAAAGAAGACAGACCGAGCGATGGTCATGTAGAAACATTTCACCTCGACGAGTATCAACCTAACACTTGATCACCACAATACCACAATACCACAATGAGACCTAAGCATCACCATTGATGGCGACACCTTCCAACTGCTCCTCTCTCTGTTGCAAGTCACCGTCCACTTCCCCTCTGACTCTAATAACCCCTTCTATCGATTGTTTCTTCCCTTTAGCCTGTTCGGTGTAAGCCTCACTTTCGGGGACGATCTTACTCTCCTCTGGGTGTGGGTCGACGTATCCACCATTCTCATTCTTGCTAATCTGCTCTGTCAGCACGTTGGCACCGCAGGCAGCAGCGATAAGACCGAGGAAAGGCGGCGATGGGTTGAGTGGTCGAGAGCAGAATTCGGGATGAGCTTGGAGAGCGACGAAGTATGGGTGGTCTGAAGAGTAAATCAATCAGATCAGCGATGTTTTTAGTGTGACCATGTCAATGCTCATATGTCTCCATCACCATGTTTACCCATCATCCCACCTCTTTGATCATCCACATCTACAAGCGTCATCCTTCGTCCCGCTTGAAGTAGCCTAAATGTCCTTCTGTCACACCTAATAGAACAATAAACTCACCATCCAATTCCAACATCTGCATCCTCTCGCCTCTCTCATCCTTTCCTACAAACCTCAGACCCTTCTTCGATTCCAGCTGCTCCACGTATTTAGGTTCCACCTCGTACCTATGTCTGTGCCTCTCCCATGCGACCTGGTTCGAGCCGTACAATCGTCGGAGTTTTGATGATTCGGTGTGATCTTGGAAGATGGTTGGTCGAAGACCCAATCGCATCGTTCCTCCCATGTGGGTCTTGGAGATCTCAGGCATGAAGCAGATGACGGGGTAAGGGGTATCAGGCACCAGTTCGGCAGAATTGGCTCCTATGTTTTCCAATCAGTATTGACATTTATCTAGACGAAGAGAGATTCGCACTCACCTTCCAGACCACATACATGTCTAGCCCACTCGATAACAGCTACCTGGAATCCTAGACAGATACCCAAGAAGGGTACATGTTGTTCCCTAGCCCATTTCACAGCTGAGATCATACCCTCCGTACCACGATGACCAAATCCACCAGGTACGATGATACCTCTGACCGATGATAAGAGTTGATCAGCTTATTCTCCTGAGTGAAGGGGAAAGGGTAGCTGACTCACTTGGCTGAACAGAGGGCAGACCAGGCATCATGGAATTTGACCGGGTTGGATATTTGAGTGTGAGGTTCGAGGTCAGATGAGTCGACCCACTGAATTGCGTGTCAGCAATGAATCTCTAACTTAGCGTTGAAGGTACGCTGAACAGGGAATGATGTCACTCACCTGCAACTCGAGCTTTCGACCACATCGCATAGAGGCATGTTCTAAAGCCTTCACAACAGACATATACGAGTCTTCGAGAGTAGTGTATTTACCGACAAGAACGATAGAGACGGTATCGAAGAGTCTTTCCTGGCTGTGAACACATCGACAGGTCGGTATGAGCCCATGTGTATTGAAAGTCGCAAGGGTTTGTATCGAGGAGAGATGAGAAATGGGAGTCGGAAAGGCAAAGAATAGGTAACTCACCCAACAGTCAAAGCTTTCCATCTACCCATGAATTCCTCACCCTTCTTCTTGAACTTGTCATTGATCGTCACTTCACCGAGGTTCAATCGTTTCTTGAGGAAATCCAACATGCCTTGTTGCTGAAGTAACAATGGAACGTGGTAGGTTGAGGATACGTTGTGTACACCTAACACTTGTTTGGGCGATACGTGACAGAACATGGACACTTTCTCCATAGTTGCGGTGAGAAGGGTATCGGTACATCTACATGCAATCTTTACGTACAGAATCAGCATACACCGGCATGGGGAAATCAAAGGCATCGGAAAAGACTGAGCTCACCAGATCAGGCAACAAACCCAATCCTCTCAAGTCCCTCACACCAGCCTGAGTAGGTTTGGTCTTCTGCTCACCTCCTACAACAGGTATCAAGGAGACATAGATCAAAGCGAAGTTGTCGTGGCCGACTCGGAATTGGAATTGTCTCATCGCTTCTACGAATGGCATGGATTCGATATCTCCGACCGTACCACCGAGCTGTAGGCCAGGTAGACAGGATTAGCTTTTTGGAAATTTGCAGTGATTGAGGATCACTTGCTGGAAATGATCATGAAAGGGAAGCATGAACGCACCTCGATGATACAGACATCAGGTTCCTCCCCAGTTCCATCCACTGGTATCTTTGATACTCTTTCAATCCAATCTTGAATGGCGTTGGTGAGATGGGGGATAATTTGTACGGTTTTCCCAAGGTAATCTCCTTTTCTCTATACGTTCCAAGAGACAAGTCATCAGCTACGTTCACTAGGCCGAGCATACATCATAGTTAGAGGTTGAGTCCGAAATGGTGCACTCACCTCTCGATCAATCACGTGTGAATAGACCTTTCCGGTCGTTACATTATTATCCTTGTTCAAAGACACGTCCAGGTATCTCTCATAATTTCCTAAATCTAAATCTGTTTCACCACCATCGTTGAGGACGTATACTTCACCTATATTCGATAGGATAGCATTGGTCAGCTATGTAGCGGCTCTTATAGACAACAACAGCCTTGTAATCCGTCTACTACTCTCCTCCAATCCCCTTTCGTCTCCAAAATCTAACAACAACAACATAGAAATTTCACTCACCATGTTCCGTTGGGGCCATGGTACCAGCATCTATGTTCATATAAGGATCGATCTTGATAGCTGTCACTTTCAATCCGGCGGCTTTGAGTGTAAGACCAGTACTCGATGCTGATCACGTTTCACACCTTTGTCAGTATCATAAAGACCTTTCGTGCGAGAACAGACTCACCGATAACACCCTTTCCGATACCGCTATTACCATGGTTACATTCTCAGCTTTCGCCAGATACAAATCCAGCGTACAATCAACTCACGAGATGACACCACCGCAGACTAATATGTATTTGACCATTTTGAGGAATTTCCCTTTCTGTCTATCTAAATGTGGAAGAAGGGGTGTGGATCTAACAGGCTTTGTGCGCGACAAAACTCTTCGCTGTTCAGACGGGTATTCGCGATTGTGAAGGTTTCTAGGCAGAACCTGCTGAGCGTGTTGCGAGAATAAGAGTAGACTGGGTAGATGTATACAGAGAATAGGGTAGCAGAAGAAAGAATTAAGAGAGAGATGTAGAGATGTAAACTTTATCTTGGGTTCGCGTAGACTGAACAATTTTCAACTTTTGAGAAGAAGGCTAAGAAAGCGGACATCACCGCAAGTTGACTGTATGAAAAGCGGAATCAAATTACCACGATAAACTGTGACTGAAAGTGACGGTGCACCAAAGTGGCAGTGAAAGACAGGCCAAAGTAGATGAGAAAGTGTGTCATTGCGGTATGAAAGCGCCGTGGAGACACTGGTCTACCTCTGGTGAACGTTTGGATAGTATTAAGAGTCTGAAGAGGATGATTAATAGGTTTTATGAAGTCAGATCCAATCGAATCGATCATGCAGAAACTCTCGACGCATGGTCACACGGCAAAGCCGAAACGGCCATCCAGTTATTTTTATTACTATGCGACTAATCATCTGAGCCAGATATCGCCTTGTCTGTTGATGAAAAAGAACAAGGAACTCTATATCACATCATTTCACAGTAGTTGATCATGACATCGACCTATCACTACACCTCGACTATGTCATCAGCATCACAGAGGTATAATGGCAGAACAAGTGACACTCGGATCTGAACCTGACCAAACTAGGCTATCGGATAGATGGAGACCTATCAGCATATGCGAATGTCACGGAAGCCACGATCCGTTTGGACTGATCTCGATGTGGATCACTAGGAATCAACTACCATCGCTGGCCATTCAACTTAATTCAGACGTTCGGATGAAAACGGAAAAGTCAAGACAGTCAAAACATGACACATGGCTTATGATACCTCAATTGAATGAGAAGTCTTTCGACCCAGTATGAAGGTCCCAATGTGTGAATAAAGTACAGGGATGAGACAGGGATGAACCAGGCTGGATCTACCTGCTGATCAGGCCCCTTGCCTCGGCTGAATTTTCAGCCGTCATTCCTACTTCTGATACTTCCCCGGATCGTCCAGACCTCCATGAAATCGATAAACAAAGGGTCTCCACATTTTTATCGTTTTTATCTTTAGACGGAGGTCCGATAAGACAAGAAATAGCAACAAGATAGGTTTAAAACGAGTAAACTACCGGCGGTATCGTCTGGGGTCGGGATTATCAAGTGTAAAACCGAGAAAGCGGTCAACTCCGCTGTGTAGTATAGGCTTACCAGCCTGCGTGCCTATGAGGTGGTTTCCCACGTGTTTCGCGTCATTCCCAGGTGAATGGAGTCGAGTGGTCCCCAATTCCTCATATCCTCATTCCCACATCGTATCCACCCACATATTCCCCCTTTTTCCTTTATCTTCTTCTCTCATTTCATTCCCCTCTTCTTCATCACACAAACGACAAAAACAGAGTCAACAACAACAATGTCCACTGTCACCAAAGTACACGCCAGACAAGTGAGTACACTTACATATTTAACAGATGGACTTTCAAGAAGGATATAGAATGTTAGCTGACATGGAATGTATAAACGTTTATGATAGATCTTCGACTCAAGAGATAAGTCTTCACTCCTCCATCTCTATCTATTCTTCACTTGCATGTAATCCTTCCCCTCATCATGCGTGGCCTCCACTCTACTGCAATCGCCTCCCTTAATTTCCTTGTAGCTTGACCACTTCTATCCTTTTATCTTTCATCTTTTTTCGTTTCTTTCTTCCTTTTGTTCCTCCACTTTGACCTCGTATCTCATATCTTCGACTTCCTAGACTTTGCGATATGGCCTGAAGCTACACTTGTATACTCAGAATAACAATGCTGACATTAACAAATGCCACTTCTTCGTGCTTCCCATTCCCATTTCCATTCCATCAATCTCTTACATCATCATCTCCCCACCTGTTCTCTACCTTTGGATTGACGATCATACGTAACCCTACCGTCGAGGTCGATGTCCACACCGAAAAAGGTAGGTCATTTGCTTTTGAAGTTGGTCGTGTTCGAGATTTACAGCTGACAACTACCTCTTCACTGCGATTTTTAGGCCGATTCAGAGCCCAAGTCCCATCTGGTGCTTCCACCGGTGCTCACGAAGCCATTGAATTGAGAGACAAAGGATCAGACTACGTCGGTAAAGGTACGCCCCTCGTGTATCTCCAGAGTTACGGAGCTACCGGCTTACACAGATATGTCCTTATGTTAGGTGTCCTCAAAGCCGTCAAGAACGTCAACGAAATCATCGCTCCCGCTCTTATCGATGCCAAGATCCCTGTCACTTCTCAAAAGGAAATTGATGACTTCCTCATCAAACTTGACGGTACCGACAACAAGGGTAAATTAGGTGCCAATGCCATTCTCGGTGTTTCCATGGCCGTTTCTGAAGCTGGTGCCGCTGATCAGGTGAGCTCCTTTTTCACTTATTCAGGTGATTCTAGCTGACAGCGATATCATCACAGGGTAAACCTCTCTACGCTTACCTTGCCGGTCTTGCTGGTGTCTCCGAGCCTTACGTTCTCCCCACCCCCGCTTTCAACGTTATCAACGGTGGTTCTCACGCCGGTAACGCCCTTGCCTTCCAAGAATTCATGCTTCTCCCCACCGGTGCTTCTTCCTTCACCGAAGCCTTGAAGATGGGTTCTGAGACCTACCACACCCTCAAGAAGGTCATCACTAAGAAATACGGTATCGATGGTGGGTTGAGCAGTCCTTAACTCATGTAGACAAATCACAACTGACAATGATATGCTTAGCCGCCAATGTCGGTGACGAAGGTGGTTTCGCCCCTAACGTCTCTGGTGCTGAGGAATCCCTTGACCTCCTTACCGAAGCTATCAAGCAAGCTGGTTACACCGGTAAAGTCCAAATCGGTCTTGATGTCGCTTCTTCCGAATTCTACAAGGAGGGTAAATACGACCTTGACTTTAAGGTGAACCCATTCGTCTCAACTCCCTTACAACATCAGCTAACATGTGATGTCTTCATGGTAGAACCCCAACTCTGACTCCTCCAAATGGCTCTCCGGTAAAGAACTCGCCGACCTCTACAACTCTTACGTCGACAAATACGATATCATCTCCATCGAAGACCCCTTCGACCAAGATGATTTCGACGCCTGGACCCACTTCACCACCACTTCCAAGATTCAAATTGTCGGTGATGACTTGCTCGTTACCAACCCTAAGAGAATCAAGACTGCCATCGAGAAGAAGGCCTGTAACGCTCTTTTGCTCAAGGTGAGTACGAAATCCTTCTAACATGTTTCAGGTGTTAGGCTAACCAGCTTGTTGCGTTGTAGATCAACCAAATCGGTACCATCTCTGAATCTATCCAGGCGTGAGCTTCAGGTCCCCTGTCCTTTGTGCTCCCGCAGATTAGCTGATTCACCACTGTAGCGTACAACTCTCTCAATCTAACGGTTGGGCTGTCATGACCTCTCACCGATCTGGTGAGACCGAGTCCACCTACATTGCTGATCTTGCCGTTGCTCTTAAGACCGGGTAAGTCTTGCTCATTTGACAGCTGTGAATATCTTGTGCTGACTGTCGGGGTCATGCCATGCAGTGAAATCAAGACCGGTGCTCCTTGTCGATCCGAACGAGTTGCTAGTGAGTGGTCGAGTCTCACAGCTTCATGCTGTACATAAGCTAATATCCGTCATTCCTTTCCCAGAATACAACCAACTTCTCCGAATTGAAGAAGAACTCGGTGATAAAGCCATCTACGCTGGTTCCAAAGGTTTGAGCAAGGGTACCACTGCCCCTGAACTCAAGGACAACTAAGCGGATTTTATAGTTGGATCTGTTGAGATTTTCGCATGTCAGTGAAGGTAGTTTTCTAAAAAAAGGTGAAAAGATATAAAGACAGGATAAACGATGATAGCATGCATGCATGATTAGTCTTTGTCAAGGACGATGTGAATCTTCCGTATATCCATCATGATCTTCTGCACCCGTGTACATGCATAACTGAGTGAAGTTGCAGTGCAGTAAATCCATAATGTTGATATTGATCTACGATTGAGGATCACATTGTTTTCCTCCACCTTCGCGTCCATTTCCATCTTTTCATTTGTCCACTTGTTCAACTTTCACTGTTCTTCTTCTGCTCATTTTCAAGCATCAAACATCACAATCACAGTTAAGAATGATGGTCTCGGAAGATCAGCAGAAGGTAGCTACTCGTAAGCTGACTCAATGGATAGAGAACGATAACAGGATTGTAGGTGTTTCTCTTCCCTTCTAACCTTCCGTTCTTCGATCATTCCAACTGATATTTCGCGTATAGGTCACATATAGAGATATAAGTAGAGAAGTGGGATGTCATGTGAATACAGCCAAGAAGTGAGTACTGCCTCTTCACTTCCATAATCACTCTTGAATCGACGCTAATCTATGCTGATGTTTGACGATTGTCTATTTCAGTTTGTTGTTATCCCATTACATTTCCAACCCTTCTCTCTTACCTACCTACCTTCTTACCGGTCCATTACTATCCACATCGACCATCAATCAGACTCAACTGCACTCCCTCACACAGATCCACGGAAGCTCCACACAGAGAGTGAGGATAGTCGATATGGACGAAATGTCAGAAGGGGATCGAAATTCAGAGGATGAAGATGATGATGATGAGAAAGAGGTGGGGAATGATAATGGTGCGGAAGACGGTCTGGTGGGTGATCTGAAGTTGCCTATTCCAGGGTCAGTGAAGGATGATGAGGAGATGGGAGCGCTGGAGAGGGAAGAGGTAAAGAGGTGGGGGGTGGTACTGGTTGGGAAAGATGGGTTGGAAGGTGAGTAATCCCAAATGATTGGGTACAACAGTGCGTGTGTACGTGCTGATTGAACGGCTCAACGACACAGAGAAGAAGAAACTGTTCGAACAAGATACATTGAATTTGCATATACATTCGCTAGCACCTTCACCTATCAACGTGAGTACAATGGAAATCACGATGACACCGCTATTGCAACTGGCATCGCCAAGTCGCAGTGACTGTCAAGACTGATTCTTTTACATGTTACACAGGATCCTGCACAATACCTCATACCCAACCTCACACTCCGAGAACACAAGAACTATCATAATGCTCAGATATACGGTACCATCTCTGGAGAGACCTTCAGACCTGCTGTACCAGCTGTAGCCGAGAAGAAAGCTATGAAAGATGGTGGGATTGATTGGAGCTCTAAGAAGGTTGTCGGGGGTAGTAAGAAAGAGGAGGTGAAGAAGAAGGAGGAGCCACAGAAAAATGAAACGAAAAAGGTGAGTTGTTCTCGAAAGTGGTGATCCATGAAGATACCGGTCGTTGGTTTGCAACTGACTAGTCCATGTACTTTTTGTCCAGGTCGATACCAAGAAGCCCTCCTCATCCACTGCTACCAAAGATACATCGAAACCTGCTTCTACTAGACCCACTCCTGCTCCCGCGTCCACACAAGGTAGTATATCCGGCAAGAAGAAACGAGTGATACATTCCGATACAGAGGAAGATGAACCTGCTCCTCCCCCCAAGACGGCTACTGTTGGCGGAAGTAAAAAGGTGGACCCTACCTCATCGATGATTCGAGCAGACGACCAAAGAGCGATGGAAGCTATGATGTCCATGGATATGGATATAGATATGGAAATGTCTGATAATGAGGTGAAAGTCAAGAAAGAACCGGGTGCTGTCACCGGTACGGAAAGTAGGAAAGTCAGGAAGAAGAGAAGAGTTAAGAAGAGTAAGACGGTGGAGGATAAGAAAGGCAGGATGGGTGAGTGCGATCAACTTACGTTCGAAAATCTAGACGGCCCTGGGATATTTCTACCTCTCAACAAGATCAGTTCCAACTTTGGTCAAGACTCACTGCCTGATCCATTTCGAGTTCCATTCGCCCTTTTCTCCTGACCCACGTCATGTTGGAATGATCAAACTGACATGCTTTTCTTGTTATTACAGTTACCAAAGACTACTCCACGGACGAATCGTACACAGCATCAGAGACTGACGAGCCAACAGACTCGACAAAAGCTAAGTCAAGACCTGCACCTGCGACAAAGCCTCAGATCATTAAGAGAGAGTCAACCTCGTCGATAGGTAGTGGTACGACTAAACCGCCCGCTAGTTCTGGATCGCACCTGCCTGCCAAGAAAGCAACGGGAGGAGGAGCGGCGAAAGGTCAAAGTACGCTGAAAGGGTTCTTCACCAAGAAGTAGTAGTGCGTTGAAGGAAATATGAGGCTTAGCCATGTATGATGTATGATAGCGTATATAACATGTTTTCTCAATGTTCTGATCATCGATTGGAGACCTAGTTGTCATATTTTACCCTCTGACAACATTGGTCACCTCCCACAACCACCTTTCCGTTGAGGTAATGGAGATCTACCTCGGCATGCCGTGGGGGACGAAAGTGACTGACAACTAGGGAGATTGTACAATAACCCTCATACTTATGACGTATCGTTAACGCTGTTGAGCAATATGTAGCAGAATAGAGGTACCACAAAGGATCTTCCAAGACGACTTCAGCCTGTAGATTGTATTGAGTCGAAACGGAAACACTCTTCAGATGATAGATCCTTTCACATTCCAGCATAGCATTACCTTGCAGTGTCGGAGAATCACAATGTATACTTCTTTAGGCATCAAACGAGAGTTCTAATCAATATGTCCACCTTACAAGAGGCTGAGAAGATTGTTCGCCACTGCATGACTATTCTTGAAAATCACTATTATTCTGACTCTGACAGCATATTGGTAATCTATATTTGTTAGTGAATTCACACAATATAGTGCTCGCCATTACTCTTACTCATCAAGAAGGAAACTATTGATACTCATCAAGGATCGGCTGACTGAAAATGGCTGCCAATCTTCCTCCAGGATTACTGGAACAGCTCCTGCGACAGCGTGCAGCTCAAGCAGCATCCGCAGGAGGTACTCAACCAAGTTACCCATCGACCTTTGCTGGTGGTCCAAGGTCTGTACCATTATCGTCGTTGTTCGGTAATGCCACAGGACCCCAGTCCTCAGTCCCATTATCTTCTTTGTTTGGTCAACCTCAACCTCAACAACGACCATTCGGGACTTATGGTGGTATACCCACAGGTACAGGTATTCCCTCATCCTACTTCAATGGTACCAATACCAACAGTCCATTCTACAGACCTGGTTTCGGATATGGATATGGATATCCGCCACCACCTTCGGTCCCATCCAACATCTCTTATGGAAGGAACGGGGAGAGATTCGATCCCTCTCAAGGTTTCCCACCACCCGATTGGTTCATCAACGAAACCAACAATACTTCTAACAGAACTGGCTGGGGAAATGCTGGTACCGGTGGTCTGAACACTGGATTCGGCACCAACACCAACGCCACTTCACCTCATAGTGCATATTGGAGCTCGACATTACCACCTGGCGTACCCCGTCTTCGAGATGGTCCAACAACCATCGGAGGGGCATTCCAAGGTTATATTTCGGAATTGAAGAAGGATGCGATAGGTACTTTGCAAGGGAGTGAACAGATTATCAGCCAGAAATCTGAGATACAAAAGGAACTGAGCGAATATGTTTCAAGAGGAACGACAAATCTCATGAGTGCACTGAGTAGAAATGCTAACGTCGGTGGAGAGGCGGTATTGAAAGCTTTAAGAGATTTAGAAGAAATTAGGGAGAAGCGAGATCTAGTCAGTCAAGAGGTTACGAATGAACGGATTGTGAAGACCCAAGCGATAAGCAGGGTCAATGAATTGCTCAGTACGGAGGTGGAACTTGCTAAAGGCCAACTGAGCAAGGAAGAAGCTGTCAAGAGGAGTAGAGGTTGGGGTAGTACGTATTTGAATAGAGACGCTAATGGTAAGTATAGATTTTCATTTGATATCTTTCCTCCCAAAATCATATGTCATCAAATCGAGATCGAAATCAAGTAGTATATAACGTTTCACCGTGACTTTTCATGTTGACATGTGTCGACGCTATTTGTAACAGGTACAACATGGTCAACATGGGATGATTATCTTACTTCAGCGACTGGAACGAGATCACAATTAAATCCATTCTTGAGTAGGAATGAATCTCGAAGTCAAGCTCAACAACAGCAACAAACGCAAGGAGCCGGATCTTCCTTCTTCGGTAATGGTAATGGTGGTAATCCATTTTCAAGGTTTTTCAATAGGTCTAGTCCAACTCAAGCTCAGAGTAGCTATGGTGGATTGTGAAAGACGGTGTGGTAAGACATTCCCCAGAGAGACACTTGGCGGTAGTGTATGCTCGTTGCGTGGTATCACCATGAAGATGGCCAGATCGCATACTGTATAGAGTATCTGCCCTCGTCAAGACATTTCACTTTCGTTCGTGCATGATCAGGATGCTCAGAGAGGATGTCATTGTGTCTGCGAGTACAACTTTATGTATGGCTCGTTAGTATACTGTCATAACATGGAGCTAACATCTATGAATCATGATCGTTAACGTTGTCTCTCGGAGCATGCAACCTAAATAGAACTTGATTTTACGGAAAATCCGTAGGCGATACGGGGAAAGAGTGATGACCAGACATGCGATGCGCTTGAATAGAGAGGATTGATCTTCCACGGATATACCCTTCGCGCAAAATGCTCTCTTCATCGCTGGCGATGTCGAAAGCTGTGCTGGCTATCTGCTCGATAAGGTCAAAGATGATGGAATGATTGCATCGCCTTGTATCTCCTGTCGTATTCTTTTGTATGGTAGCCACTAAGAATTGACTCTTACGCGTCATATTCCAGCATAAGATCAAAAGTTGATTTTCAGGGTCCACATAAAGATTACCCCGCCTCACTCAGCATGAAACGCAGAAGACGAACAAGAGAGAGGTCAGTGCACGTTATGCTTAGTGCTCGTACATACATCAATCGATATCAACCATAGATCTGCATTCTCATACAACGCAGTCTCACTCCCACTCCCACCATCTGATCACTACAACGCTCTCCCCATACCACTACGAGTACCATCACCATGAACCCAGGGGATATATACACCCCGCCGCATGGCCGACAACAGCAGCAGCAACAGCAACAGCAGCAACAAGGAGGATACACTTCACCAACTCATCAGACTCACTCCCAAGGTCAACCATTCCCTTCTTACCCTCCTACTCATCAGCAACAACAACCACAACCACAACCATACGGTGTACCACCTTCACATCATTACCTATCCGATCCAAACCCACAGTACCCTTCGCCGATGACCAACCCATACGACACACCACCACCTCTCCATCAATCTCACTCATCCCCTCCCCCTCAGATCTTTCCCAATTCTCAATCACAGCCATATGGGGATCCCTTCAACCCGCCTGCGCCTATCCAACAAGGGAATCAAGGATGGGAAGAACCGCAGGGAAGTAGACATCATGCTTCTCAACCCCTTTCACCGACTCACCATCACCAATCGATCGGTGGTGGTGCTCCAAGATACTCTTTACCCGTTCAACAACAACCTTACGGCTCGCCTTCGCCTGTGCCTGTACCTGTACCCATCAGTCCACCAGGTGGTGGAGGAAGAACGAGATTCGATACAAATATATCATTTCACTCTTCGGCACCTCTATCATCTTACGATAATAGGTTATCTTCCCCACCTCCATTACTACCCCACGACTCATCTTCCTCATCCATGTCAAACCTGGCAGGATTGGCACATCATCCATCCTACCCTCCGCACGGGTATGGTAACCACGTAGCTGGAGGGCAAGATGATGATATAAACGATTCTGCACCGCTGTTGTCTCATGCTGCACCTGATGCGAGATTCGGTATCCCCTCGCAGAATCAATCAAGGTATCAATTATCGGATAATGGAGCTTCGCAAGGTGATGGAGGAGATGTGGGGATGCTACCAGGACGATGGGTCGATAATGAACAGCAAAGGAATGGATATTCGAAACCGCCCCAGCAAGGACAGGATGATGAAGAGGTGAATGTCCATTATGGTCCACTACCTACCAGGGTGGTGAGAAGGAACAGGACTCAGAAAAGGGTACAGTGAGTGTGAACACTTGTGATATCACCGTTGAATCCGACGAATAGCTAATGCATATATGACAATATAGATTGTTCCGAGGACACTTGGTGTTGGATATAGATGTACCTACAATGCTATTGGATCAATGTCCGATAAGAGAGGGAAATGAATTTACCAAGATGAGATATACGGCTGTTACTTGTGATCCCAATGATTTCGTCGTGAGTCGAACTTTCTATATATATCTCCGTCTGCTTGAATCAAGGAGTATCGCGTAGGAGACTAGCTAAAAGTTGCTGCTTCGGACGAATATAGGAAGATAAGTATACACTTCGTCAGAGATTGTATGATCCACCTCGACAGACTGAACTGTTCATCGTGAGTCCTGTTTTTCGATTTCAGGAAACTGGCGTATAGGAGTTAATTTTGACTCTCAATTGATCTGGCGTTGCATAGGTCATCACGATGTACAACGTAAGTCCAATAGCTTATATCTTTCTCTCTGCCATTATGACCATCCACTGAACAATCGTCTCTCTGTATAGGAAGATGACGTCCTCTTTTGTCGAACGATGAGAGGTATCATGCAGAATATCGCCCATTTGTGCACGAGGAATAAGAGTAAAACATGGGGCCAAGACGGCTGGAAGAAGGTGAGGTGGATTTCCCGTCGCAATCCCAAATGAGTATGCTTATTGATTAGTACTTTGCATGATCCAACAAACAGGTCGTCGTGTGCGTGGTGGCAGATGGACGACTGAAGATCAACCCACGTACAAGATCGGTGTTGGCTGCTTTAGGTGTATACCAAGATGGAGTGGGTAAGAACGTGGTCAATGGAAAGCCAGTGACAGCACATTTGTACGAATATACCACTCAACGTGAGCTGAGTCTTTCCAAATAGCAGAAAGCACAGAAGCTAACGAGAAGGCTGGAAATCAGTATCGATAACGTCTAATGGGAAGATCGGACCGGGTGGATCGAATACTGTGCCTATACAGGTGATATTCTGTATGAAGGTGAGCTATATTCGAAACATGTTGTCGACGAGGCAGTGTAGCTGATTTATACTTGAAATACGCAGGAAAAGAATCAGAAAAAGGTCAGCTAGGCCGTTCACGGAATTGATTATTTAGCTAACTTATCAATGTTGCTCAGATCAACAGTCATAGATGGTTCTTCAAGTGAGCTGTCATATCCTCTGTACTGGGTTTCAGAGGGGACTAGCTGACATCTGCTGAATAGTGCTTTCGGAGCGTGTCTCAAACCAAAGTGAGCATGTCTTGATCTTGGCCGGATTGATCTTGATGGATCGCCCTGCTGATATGCCGGGTGCTTTTGTGACTTTCAGCGTTTGTGTCCTCTTGGATGTAGGCACTCAACCAGGTCCTGACTCGATCTACCATCTCTGGAAAGCGTTCGACATCAACTCATCAGTCGGAGGAGCATGTGGAGAGATCGTAGCTTTGAAAGGGATGTTCTGGAAGAATCTCTTGAACCCTCTGGTAGCTGCCCAGAATTTCGAATATAAGATGTCGAATATATTGGATAAACCACTGGAGAGTATCTTCGGGTACATCACTGTGCTGTGAGTGGGCTGCTCTTGCCGTGGTAGGTGAAATATATAAAAGCTGATATGATGATTTTCAGGCCGGGAGCTTTCTCAGCCTATAGAGTAAGCTCTCGATTGTTGTGTGTCGTCGACTCAAGCTTATGATTCTATTTTCAGTATATTGCTTTGCTTAATGATGATCATGGGAATGGACCTTTGAAGCAGTATTTCATCGGCGAGACCATGCATGGTGCAGGTGCAGGTATCTTGTGAGATATTTTGTTGTCTTTTAGGATGATCTATCTGCTAATATCTTGTCCAGTTCCGCAAATATGTATCTCGCCGAGGGTGAGTTGCTATGTGCTCGATGAGATGACATGCAGCTGACTCTTTCACCTTTTTTTAGATCGTATCTTATGCTGGGAGTTGGTCAGCAAGAGACAATGCAAGTGGAAATTACATTATGTCAAATCGGCATACGCTATCACAGATGTACCCGATACCGTGCCGGAGTTGGTCTCTCAGAGAAGAAGGTAGGTTTAATACCCTGTTGTGAACGGGCGAAGTTGAACACATGATCAGATAGCTGACGTTCAGTTGGCAATCGATAGATGGTTGAATGGTTCTTTCTTCGCTGCTATACATTCGATCGTACACTTCGGGTATCTCTATAGGTCATCGTGCGTTAGCTGTTCGTGGCGTGAAGACAAGATTAGCTGATATCATCAACAGGCATACCTTCACGAGAAAACTTTTCCTTCATATCGAATTGGTGTATCGTGAGTCTAGCTCAATCGCTGTATATCTTAGAATATTAAGCTGACGAGTGGGTTTTGTTCTTCCTTCTTGTATAGAAACCTTGAGCATGATCTTCGCTTGGTTCGCTCTGGGAAACTTCTACATCGCCTTTGTAAGTTCATCATACCCATCAGCTGTTATTTCGTTGTCCTGGTGCTGTAGCTGACCAAATCTTCCAGTTCGTTTTGACAAGTTCTCTCAACTCACTCGGATCGGCCTGGAAATACGTCAATACGCCCTTACATTACTTATATATCGCTTTGCTGTTGTGGTGTTTCTTGTTGGCTTTGGGTAATAGACCTGCAGGGTGAGTCTTGCTGTATGGCAAGCCCACTTTGAAAGTGTAATCAACTGATCATGTCACCATTCATCAATGTGAATAGATCCAGAGTCGGTTATACGAGTAGTATGGTTGGATTCGCGTTAATTACTGTTTATATGCTATTCGCAGCTAGTAAGTCCCATCGACCTTATGACTCTGTCTTTGACAGTCAATAGCTGATATTCTTGTCCACCTGTTATAGTCTACCTTGCAGTGAGAGGTATCCAGAGTATAACTGCCGATGGATCGATCAGCGCAGACGATATCTTCGGTAACAAGATTTTCAGGAATATTGTCGTATCTCTCGCTGCGACGTATGGTCTATACATCGTTTCATCACTTTTGGCATTGGAACCTTGGCATATGCTCACTTCTTTCTTGCAATATCTGTTATTGGCTCCGAGTTACGTCAATGTGCTGAAGTGGGTGATCTGTCTTTGTGGAAGGAAGATTTAGCTAATGTTCGTCTAGCGTATATGCGTTTTGTAACGTACATGACGTTGTGAGTTTACAGTTTCCAATTTCTTCCCACTTCCTTGTCCTGTTGCACATACACCGCTCGTCTCTTGTCCTATTTTATGATACTGACTCTTGCATCCTTGTAATCGTAGTCGTGGGGAACGAAAGGTTCGGATAAAGTTTCCGAAGATCTGGGAGTCGTCAAATCCGATTCAAAGGATGAAGTTACAGTGGACGTTCCGGTAGAACAACAAGATCTGAACGCGGTGTACTCCTCAGAATTGAGAGTATTAGCTACAAAAGCTCCGAAGGAGGTGAAAGTAGTTTCTGATGACCAGAAACAGGAGGACTATTATAAAAATGTCAGGACTAATGTGAGTCGGCAATACATTATCAAGGCCCGTGAATACACATAACGGCGAGAAATTGTAATATGCTGACACAACTTTTGCTTACAGGTGTTATTAGCTTGGACCATGTCTAATGGAGCTTTAGCAGCTGCTATTTTGTGAGTACAGCGTTGTATGTACTTGTATAGCATGATTATTATCTAATTCGATATAATATAGACAAACGAGTGGTGGAGATAGTGCTTTGGCAACTACATATATGGGTATCCTTCTATAGTGAGTTGACCAAGCAGGTGGTCGATCAAACTCACTATGAATTTGACTGACGCACGTTATCTATGTAGTACGGTAGCTGGTCTCGCTTGTATGTTTTTGTTTCTTCTGGATGACTCAGCAGATCGAGATACCCGATTGAACTACATGAAACTATGGTTGCTGATTTGGCTTACACCACTTCGCAGTCTTCCGATTTGTTGGTTCTACGTCGTACCTCATTGTAAGATTGTTTGCTGGTGAATAAGGGTGTGCAAGTGGAATGATCCAAAACTTGACGTGCGAGTACATGGTCATATATAATGATGTAACGTCACTCTCGAAAAACGATGGTATGAACATGCATAAGACGATGACTACGATCAGACTTCATGGTAGGTGCATCGAAGATTACAAACGTATTCTGTGGAGACGAATTAGCCTACTGCAATCGAGACTATACTAAAGTAATTTGACTAGTCAGACTCCCTCCCAAGCCGGAGTACAGTGTATCTCTCTGATCAACCATATCAACACTAGGTGTAATGGTCACTTCATCGCCTTCGTCGTCGACCTCCAGCTTCACCGGGAGTATGTCGTATCTCACCGATTGGTCATCATCTCCACCTTCGAAAGAACTCGAATGGGATTCATCAGATAGGTCAATCTCGATTTCTCTTCTTGAGAAGGCCGATGAAGGGATATCACTCGAAATTGGTAAGGCGGTATCGTCATCCAAGTTGAGGGAACCATATCGTACTTGAACCTCGTCCATATCTATGGTAGCGTCTTCATCCTTGGACAAAGCCGATCTATTCGCGAAATGCTGATCTTCATCATCCCTCGATCGAGTCTGAACATCCTCCATATCAAGTCCTACAATGATATGGCCAGATCCGTCTATTGGGTTATCCAGATACCTTTCCTTCTCCTTCTCCTGCCTTCCATCTGTCTTACTCCCATCTTCTTCAATCGGGCTCTGACTCAGAACTAGCTCTCCTCCCTTGTTCTTTTTCTCCTCCAATTTCATGGTCAATTCCTCTTTCCGCCCTCTCAAGTCGGTCAGGCGCCCAATCAAATCTGTCAATCCCGTACGCTGCTCCGCAGAGACTTTAGGATCATTTCGGAAAGGAGATAGATCGATAATCATGTTATCGACTTGTGATCTACTCGTTTCTTCCGGATATCGTGCTCCATTGCTGTTCCGGAGAACAGGCGGATTTCTAGATCGTGACTGGCCCATCGAAGAAGTGTCATTACTCGGAACTTTTGAGATAGACGAATTTGACGTTGAAAGAGTTGAGCTATTATTCACATCCGGCCTACCCTGTTTCTTGTCTGCAAGTTGCGCCTCTTTTTTCTTCTTGGCCTCTTTCTTCTCCCTCTTACGCCTCTTTCGATCTTCCTCATCTTTAACCAAGGAATGTACGCGATCTCGAAAAGGTACCTGACTGATATCTTTTGGAGAAAGGTATAGGAAAATATTGGATGATTTCTTACGGATCTTTGTGAAGAATTCCGTACTGTGTTGAAGCACCCGAAAACGAGTATATCAGTTGAAGAAGTATAGAAGTACGAAGGGAATGCTGATTGACTCACGTGTCTTGGATCTCCCGTAAATCAACATCTTCTTTCCATTTATGATCTCTTCTCCATTTTTTGTATGGTAGTCTAAAACAATGAAATAACGTAAGATCATCAATGTCCAGTCTAATTCATGTGACATCACCTACGTATGGTCATTCTGCCATTCCATCATGTCCCTCATCAGCTGTTGCATGCCCACTCTAAACCTTCGCTCATGTTCCTGGTCGAGTATCCATTTATATTCTAACAGCTTTTGGTAGTTCATATTGCGTGCTCTCTTGGCGATGGACTTGTTACGCCAGGGTAAGTTGTTCGATGGGGGAAGAGGGGGAAGCCAATACGAGGAAGAGCTGGATGATGGATCGCTTGGAAGATGACCTTGACTTATAGTCGGCGGTTCGTTCACAACAGGAGAGGGATGTTCACTCTGGTCGGTCTGAGTAGATTGATCTTTGAATGTACGATAGGACTGTCGTCCCTCAATTCCGCTCAAGCTGCACTGTAGCCCTAGTTGGACATCATGATCTTCCGTTATACCATAACCGTCATCCTTGAGTACCTGCATGACATCCTTATTCTCGTCGTCGATGCATTGCACTTCTGGTGACAAAGGAGGAGTCAATAATCCGCCTTCACCCACCAACGAAGGATCATCTTTCATTTTCGATAGCGGTCGTAGTCGAGGCCGATCTCTATAAGGCGTGCTCCAAGTCCACTCATGGTCGTTAGGTTTCAAGGTGGGCAAACCTGGTCGAGTAGGTCTAGGTAAAGGTACAGGAAGTAATTTACGTTTCTCGTCGGAGAAAGTGGCGGGGATGGCATAGGACTGATAACGTCGAAGATGGACTGTTGAGTGCAAGGACAGTATCAGCTATCAAGCTACTATAGAGGAAATAGCCAAATTGAAAGATGACAAGAGGGCTAGCCTTTTATTATACGACGAAAGAGATTGTCTGATATAACACACTCACATCTCTTCCTCTGATCCAGTACGACCTTCCTTAGCTCGGGTGTGACCTCTTTCCACAATCTGAACCTCCTCACTCTGGACCTCGGCCTCTCGTCGAGTTCAGCAGCGGGAGGAGGGAGCTTGGACCATGCCAGATTTGGCTTCGTCGGTTGTCGGACTGCACGAGGGGACTTGAAATTGGGGTTGAATAGTTTGAGGGAACGTTGGGAGATTTCTGCTGGAGAAATGGGTTGTGGGGCCATTGAACGTAGATGTGAGTGTGGTCAATGATGATTTAGACAATTGTGATTAAAGATTGCCTGGTTTGACAAGATGATATGTGTTGGTGTTTAGGTCATGAGCGAGACATACCTAGAAGACAGTGTTATGTGTGTTTGGGAAAGAGTTTGCGAATGACGAGTTGTGTAGATGAGTTGCGCAGTGTCAATAGTTGTCGATAGTGGCGAGAGAGGTGATGTTGCTAGATGATCGACTGCACCTTACTAGGATCATTGTATCTTATAAGTCTAACACGGAGCATCAAACAGTCCACCTCGATGTAGTGTCAAAGGATGGTGCAGACATTGGATGTATGCGTGATATGACTCGTCATTATACCGAGGGTTGTAGGAATGTCGATCCTTTATGTGAACTCATGGCTCATGATGAGTAAGATACGTCAGTACAACAGCGTGAGAAGGCCAGGTATATGAACAGTCATGGTAGAAAATGGATGTATGGACGTTTTTGAAGAGACAGGTCAATAGCAGATTATCATGTTAGAAAAAACTGCTGTCAGTAGCGGTTGGAGATGACCTATATACAGCTTACATATAATCTTCGTGTCCTTGTGTTATGAATATATCCGACAGATCGACTACTCAACCACAATATTTATGATACACTGATAATCCACCTAAGTCTAAGCCTTACCCTTCTTACTCTTCTTGTCATTATCGACCTCACCAGCATCCGACTTTCTCTTTCCTTTAGTCGAAGTAGGCTTCTCAGCAGGTGCCGGATCGTCTTTCTTGGTCGAGGCAGGTTTACCTTTAGATTTCGGTTTCTCGGCAGGCTTCTCATCATCCTTCTTCTCGGTTTTACCTTTGGACTTCGGTTTGTCGGTAGACTTCGGTTTCTCTTTCTCCTCCTCTTTCTTCTCAGAGGGGTCTTTACCTTTCGATTTTGGCTTTTCAGTCTTCTCCTCTTCTTTCTTCGACTTTGGTTTTTCACTCTTATCTTGAGCTTTACCCTTTGACTTGGGTTTCTCATTCTCTACCTTCTCAGTGTCATCCTTCTTAGCAGCAGCACCTTTTGATTTAGGTTTCTCCTTCTCAGCTTCTTGTTTTTCCTCTGCGTCCTTCTTTCCCTTGGATTTGGGTTTAGGAGCTCCTTTTTGTGGCTCGTTCTTTGATCCAGCTTCGTTTTCGTACGATCCGCCTTCTGCTTCGTACTCTTTCGAGAGCTTTGCTGCCTACGATTATAAAGTGAAAATGGTCAGCATAGTCCTCAAGAAAGGTAATAAGTACGATGGAAGAGGTCCACGATGAATGGTCATGACGAATGTAGGGATCAGGGGTCTGAGCATCAGACGCAAATCCGGTATCCAGTCGGAGCGAGAAGACACTCTCTTCCTCGACTATGATTGTAAGCTGAACTTACCTTCCAAGCGCTCCACTGTCCTTTACCAGACCCGTCCTTGTTGGTCTCGTTCTGAACCTCTATGGGATTTGAAGGAATCAGCATCAGCGAGTGAACTCAAACCTACTACATTTAGTGAGAGGCAGGATCGTATCACTCACTCTCTTTCACCTCTTCTCGAAGCTTGGGGCCGGTAGGCTTTCCTTTAGACGATGGCATTGTGTATTGATCTTGGTGGCGTTACACGGTAAGTGGAGTTGATTTGTATGTGTATGTTGAGTTGCACAGGATGGATGTGATGGGGAGAAAGAAGGGGGGTGTCTGTCTGGGGATCTCATCTACCATATATACATATACTTCAGAGAGTAGTAGATGTCTTGTGATCGAGTGTACTTTCATGTAAACAAACCATGACATCATCGGTGACTTGCTCAAGGCACGGAACGATGGGATGATCGGGGAAATCAAGTAATCGAGTAACGTTCAAGTTCATGTCCATGTCCATGTCTGGGATTACTGTTTTAGACTGATAATTGATCTTTGATGAATATATCGATCATCGATCGAGAACCACAGACCTCTCATCAGTGATAGAGACAGGGAGTACTCATTTAGGGCACAGCCGTTCCGACTTATGCCCAAAGCGGATGTTTACAGGTCTAATCGCGGTATGTCAAGAAGTCCCAATGATCATAGAGCACAGGATACATGCATTACAGTAGATCTAATCGTGAGGTCCATAGCTATGCTTACCTGTCTTACCATAAATCAACAACTGGTTGGAGTTCACTCGCAAATCTGTCAACGTCTTATTCTCGACCAACCTCACTCTCAGCAAGGTTCAGTCTCTCACTCCTATCTACCAAAGTACCAGTGGACTTCATCTCCACATCCCCTTCCTCATCTCCTGTTCCTATACCGATAGAGGGTGCAGGTGTATTCTGTCTTGTCGAGGCTAAAGATGTATCCGTGGTCATACTTATATCTATCAGATCGTCCTCTGGTACTATTGCCGTCTGGCGAAGGTCGTTTCGAATTGTGGTAGCGGGTGATAGATCGATCCGCGATGAAGCGTTGGAAGGGGGTGCAGAAGGACGAGGACCGTCTCTTGAGTATATGAGCTGCGACAGGGAAACACAGTCAGATGTCTCCATGAGCTGAAATATTCGTGGTACACTGGCAGAGAGATTACTTACCATATATGCACCGCCGTCCATCCACAATCCAGTTTTATCTTCCGCTATCGATTTCCAATCAACCTAAACCGAGTCGTAGACGACAAATAAGCTCCGGCTTAAGCCAAAGACTATACATATAAAGTAGCTAGTCATGGACGTACCGGCTCAATCTGATGTTCCTGTACTTTCCACCATCTCCCATCATCTCCCCTGATATATGCGTATAAATGATTACCTCCCACGAGAGCGCCATCCTGGAATAGGATACCTCGCAGTATGTACTGTTTCGGAACCAGAAAGATTAGCTGATCGGTTCAAGGAGCACTAGCTTACCAAGCTGACTTACAACATGCTGATTGTAGGACGGATCATCGGTATCGAAAACACTGCCGGAAGCGGCTTGGGTATGTTGTTCCAACTCGAGTTGAAGGGTGGAAACTTTCTGTTGAAGGAGTTTGAGGATTTTCTCGAGCTGATACGGGGATAATATTGAAAATTAACCTGACACGTTAAGACGGTTACATAGAAATGCAGTCAGGGATGTGTATATAACCTGACTCACTCTTTGCTTCATCTCCCTTCTCGATTCATTCTGCATACTATCTTCCGTCTCGGGGGTACTTTCGAGATGCTCAACCAGCCTAGTGGGTGATTTTCCTGTCAGTTGAAAACAATTCCTGCACTTTCCAGCTGAAAATGATGACTTACGAAGATATGCTCTTCTGATAATCGTTACCCTGTATCGCGAAGTTAATTAGACGTCTTCACCTTCATTCATAATCAGGTTACTTACCTCGTGCATCGTCAAGCGATCTATTTTCTCCTGAGTACGTCGAGCATTTCCAGCCATTACCGACTGGTGAGCTCGCTTCTGTGCTGAGTAGGTGGCATTGGATTTCATAAATCGATCTGGGGTCAGAGAACACAGAATCAGTCAGACCCATACGGAGTGATCCACGGACACCTGACATTGATCACATATAAAGACAATGCAGCAGGGAACTTACCCAGCACAACTCTTTCTTCCAATTTCCAGACCTCCCTCTTCGCTCCACTACCCCATTCAAGCATTACCGTCAATATATCGCCCAGATCTATTAGACTCTGCTGCTGCGAATCCGAATCGGTGTTCCAGAGTATCTGAGATAAATGCGAGTATATGTCAGGCGAGACATGGGAGGATCGCAAGAAGGTGACGTAGGATGAATTTTGCGGTGGATCGGATTCCACTCGCGTTTTGAAGAGTCTAATGATATGTGTTCAGAGATTAAAGTCAGTAAAAATAGATACATTATCGTCCTATGAAGTATTTCGATAGTTGTAACGGTTGATTGATGAGAGCGATCAGGGCATTTGACTCACCGCTCAGGTTCAGAATCATTCAGGTTTTTCCAATCTTCCGGCGTAGGTGAATCACCGATTTGGGAGAGTATGATATTGGTCATCTCATGAACGAACAGCTGGTGAAGCTCTAAACTAGTCGTCAATATAAATCTCTATCAGAGATATCCAGAGGTGAAGGCACTCACCAACCCCAGGTGCATTGGGTGGTAATTGATTGGGTTCCCTTCCGTCTCTAAACGCTTTAAGTTGTTCGTCGACTTCGATGAAACTTGTTGTCGAGGTGAGATAAGAATCATAGATTTGGTTCACTATTTTACCCTCTGAATAGGTGAGGCAATGGAGTTGTCAGCACCTTGCTGCAAAATGATACCATCTTGTCGACCATCCTGCACTGCGAATGTTCCACGAGCCATGTCAAAGCGGAATTCACAACTCACTATATGACGATTCACTAGCTTGGTTCGCAGCCACTACACTGGCCACAGCTTCACGGAGCTGTGGGACAGCATACATCGCTTGGAAGAAATTGGCTGCGTAGGTAGAATGGCCTGATTCTGAGTACAGGACGAGTGGCCTAGTAAGTTAAAGGGGGATGACGAAGAATGACCGGGTCAGTTCATCTGCTATTGGTGTTTGATAGACTGGATACTCACGCTCCGTCTATCCGTTCCGAGGGTACAGGTTTATCGGTATCTCTGACATTCGAGGCTGAGTGGAAGCTTGCGGTCATGAGGGATTCTTGAATCGCTCGATCCATATCTTCGTCTTCTTTCGACATCGAGTTGGGGTTGTTCTTTGGAAGTTAAACAGATCTCATCAGCACAGTCTCGCGGTTGTCACCGACGCACTGACTAGTATTACTTACCTGAGAGGTAGGAACCATGGCCAGCTTTCCCTCCGCATCATCTTTATTACTCGGTCCAAACAGCGTCCCTATTTCTAAGTTATCATCGTCATTCCCAGTAAGATCGATAGGCTGATTGGTTGGGCTGGGTGGAGGGGGTCCAGTAGCTCTAACGGATCTTTCTCTATTTTGTCTATTCTCGTCTTCTCCTTCTACTCCAGATCCGCCTATTCCATCGGATTGCTGAGAGAGCTCAATGGCTCTGCGAAGATCTTCATCATCATCGTCATTCACGACAGTGGGAGTGAGGGAAGGTGCAGGAGCGATATTGCGTCGAGGAGGTGGAGGGGGCGGTGAAAGGTGTTGTCGGAATGGATTATTCGATGCGAATGCAGGTGGTTGTGGTGATGGACTGGGTTCGACCGATGAAGGTGCATCGACGTCTATCACTTCTCGGTGCTCGACTATGGGTAGTACGATTGATTGAGCTGAAGATGAGCTGATAAACTGTGGGGAAGATTCTTCACTCACCTGAAGTACCGTAGGCTCGTTGTGGTCTCCATGAATCGTACGAGGGTGGCCCTTCCGGTCTAGCAGATTCAGGGGTCCACTATGTATGGAAGACAGCATCAAGTCAGCCTTGTATTGAGGTCCGTCCTTTTCAAAATGAAACTTCATGTCCTACTTATCACTCACGTTCGCCCCATCACCGAAACACCAATTGACAGCTGGTTCGACGCTATGAAACCTCGAAGCAGCTTCCCTAGCTATGACGGGATCTATACCCATCTCCTTGAGAGAGTTGTAGGTCACCTCGTGGACTGACATGGTGACTGTGGCTGGCTATACCAGTTGCGATGAGGTCGTGAAGGAGGAGGAAGGGATTGATGATGGAGGACCATATAGGAGGGTAAGGGTACAATGAAGGATGATGACTGTGAGAAGTGAAAGTGATGACGTGGAAGATAGGATCAGACGAGATGACATCCTAACTACGAGCATGACATAGGATCGAAAGAGGATGAGACATTACTTCACTTCTGCACTTTCTCCCTTACATACATCTCTGCCATATACTCGACCATCCCTCCTGCTCCTCTCAGGATGCCATCTCAACCGAAGAAAGATGCGTCTTACTCGGTCGATCGACTTTTGCCATATGTCTTTCTCTGTACGATCGGACCATCTGTGGTGGCTGCATCAAACCTGTTCGTGGTCGTAAGTCGTATCACGGGATCACACTTGAAGATTCAACGGGTGGAGCTGATCTTTACGTCCATTCTCCCATGATTTCAGAAATATGTGATGTGTAGGTATTACTGGACATCAAGAGGGGCAGACGGCATACCCGATCCTGGAGACGAGAGATGTGCCAATAGGGATGTACAAGCTTTGGCAGGCAGTGTCCTAGCTGCTTTAGCTACTTTGGATGGGATATTCTGTAAGTTTTCCCCAATGACTGAATGTGTATCAAATGCTGATCTATCGAACAGCATTCCTCTCGTCGCCCTATGTACAGAGTCTATCAGATCGATATGGTCGTAGACCATTGTTGGTCATAGGTCCACTGATAGCGACTATATCGACGGGGTCGATACTTTTGGCTTGTAAGTCTCAGATACTGCTAGAAGGTAGCACGTACTGTGCACTGATGTATGACTATCTTCGCTACAGACTACGTCAATAACACCGTAAGCTTTTCATAGTCGTCCAATTTCTCAGCTAACAAGCATCTCTTTATATGTAGACCATTGTCTGGATCCTGCTCATATTGACAGGTATATTCGTCTCAGCATCTACCAAAGCTGTGTTTCTGCCTTCGTTGTGTGTAGCCGACGTAGCGACGGATGATGCGAGGTAGGTCAGCTTTCGACATCTTTACCAGACCACAGACAGAAGCTGATCACGGTATGACTTCAATGTAGAACTCGATTCTATTCACGTATGGAAGCAGTAGCTTTACTGGGTCCAGGAACAGCGTACAGTGAGTGACTCCATCGAATTCTGTATAACCGCATCAAAATTGACCAGATGGTTGTACTATCAGTAATATCAGCGCTGGTATCGCGATACGTATCCAATATCGCCGTGCCATACTTCATAGCCCTAGGTGCCCAGATAGGTGCATCGTTATGGTCCTATTTCTTCATCGCAGAGACTAGGAAATTCCCGTCGAATCACGATAACTCATCAGATGACGAAGAAGAAGAAGAAGAAGGGAGAGGGATAGTAGCGGAGATAACGGAGAGTCTAGAAGCACCAGTTAAACCGTTGAAATTGATCTGGCCACATAGACATAAGGGGAAATTGCATTGGGAATTGTTTGTGGTGGCTTTGAGTCTGTTCATGACTACATCGGGAGTGAGTGATCAGCGATCTTCGCTGTTGTCTGCTCATCACGACAGGACTGAAAGAGAATGGAGCTGATCTTCCTGTATTGGGTGAATGTGGTATAGACCGTGTTCATCGCTACTGCTTCATTGCTGTTCCTTAGTGATAAATTCAACTTCAACCCAGAAAATGTGAGTTGATGTCTTCCAACGGAGTTGGTGCATTCTCTTTAAGCTAACATCTTTGTTTCGTTAGAACGCATGGATGTTAGCATTCCTTACATTCTCTCGATTTGCCTACCTCATCATCCTATTCCCCTTCATCCTTAAATTCGGTAGAGCAGGGTACAATAGATATCTATTATGGAAAGAAGAGAAGAAACAAGCAGATGGAGAAAGACAACCTTTGGTCCGGAGAGATACCTCTGCCAAGCAGGAAGATGCGAATTATTTCGATGTGAGTTCTCATCTACTTCTTCTTCTGATCTATGTGGGCAGCATGTTAATTCATCGATTAGGTCATACTCGCCTTCTTCTCGGTGATTGTCGATGCCGTGGCGTTGGGATTCGTTTCGTTGAGTTTGTCATATCAACAAGTCCTTGCGGGTGAGGGATCTTTTTGTCACCGAATTCACCATCGGTGACATTCCAGCTGACGTCTTACATAGCTTTCGCAATCATGGCTTTCGGTGCGGGTGATAATCCAACTTTCAAAGCTGTCTTTGTATCCTATGCACCGCCCGAACATTCAAGTAAGTTTTCCCTGTTTCAATCTAGAATAGCTAGCAAGCTAATCTATCTTCTCTATCATTTAGGTGAAGCTCTCGCGGCATTGGATATGGTATTCAGCGCCGCCAAACTTGCCTCGCCACCATTATTGGGTTCGTTATACGCGGCATTTGTGGAAGTTGGCAAACCACAATTCTTGTTCTTGACTGCTGGCGTGAGTTACCGACCAATTTGAGGGTCCAAGAATCGTGACTGATATATATGTGCGGGCAGGGTTTATGCGCTATGGGAGCACTATTGATCTCCGCGCTGATCTTTGCCAAGAGGAAGTTCAAACCTACGGAATGAATCAATAGATGTTAGGACTTTATATTGGTCGGATTCAAGAGTGTGAACTGGGAGAAATATAGAATAGTAGACACCGTTAAATTGATGTTCGGTTCTATCACAGTACGTACACCATGGGCAGGTATCGCATATAATATCGTACGCCAGTCACCTAGAGATGTATCAATAGTTAAGACTATGGTCCAAGTGGTCAACAGCTCGCCAAAGGTGGTGCTTGTCGCGTCAACTCAAATACTGCTCTACGTTTATCGAAAAGTTTACACAAAATGAATTCATTCACATCACCAACTTGAATAATTTTGGTTATTCCTCGTTTTCTCTTTAGCACAAACGTATACGGCTACATAAGGATCATGGTTGGAAAAAGAAGTGTATCAATTTCTTTCCAGATTTTATGCGTTTTATCAATTATTTCAACTCATGTCAATGATTTCCAGAACCTTGAAGATACTGATCACTAAGATCGTACGGCTAAGAACCACTTCTAAAGTGTTCAAAGAAAGCGATAGGATTTAACAGAAAGTGATAGTGATCTACGATCGGATATCATAGATCAGCAATAAGTCACGATTAGTTTACCTTTAGTTTGATGGAGCGACGGGTACTCACTCCAGTGTTATCGGCGAGACATTGAGTAGGTGCTCCACCTTCGGTTGAAGATCCCAAATAAGCTCCGGGACATTGATCAGCAGAATCTCCAGTACAAGGTCCACCAGGACCATTGGTGCATGATCCAGTGAAGACAAAGTCCATCTTATAAGTGCTATTGAAGGTTATCAGTTTAAGAGAACAATCTCCAGCTGATAACGGCAGATCGTTCAACTTACTACTTGTGGTTACCCAATCCAGGACCATCCAAGAGCGAATAATCAGCAGCGTTTTGTTTTCCAGCGCCTTCACTGTTGGTCAAGGTGAACTCGACGATACCGCAGTTGACTCCTGAGGATTGACAGTCCGCTCCGGCGAAACCATCGACCCAGGCGACTCCGCCGTTGACGGGACCGGAGATGACCCCTGAGCCTTGGACGCCGTGGTCGGCGTAGAGGAAAACGGCGTTACCGCTTCCACAGTTGTTGACTAACTACAAAATAGAATAGTGATATCAGTGATCAGTGAAATGTGTATGAAGAGGCTGGCTTGTATAGCTAGTATGGTCTTCGGCTAGGGTTATGGTGAGACTTACGTTGACAGAGTGAGTTTCGTCTCTAGCTTGGAGTGGAGCTGGAGTAGCGAAAGCGTTGAGAACAGCAAAAGAACCGAAGAGGGCGACGAGAGTCTTGGTGAACATCTTGGTTGTTGTATTTAAAATTATGAACTGCTTGATCGAATCGATTAAAGTAAGTTGATGTATGTGGACTTGTTGAGTTGTTGAAAAGAACCTCTATGGATTGTCAGAAATGCACCCTATTTATACCTTTACGACGACCCAGAAGGTCCACGTCGATGATGGTCTTCTCGGCGGTCGGACGGTCTCTCAGTCAGTCACATGGATCACATTGGACACTGAAACGTGCGAGGTCAACCACCAAGAACTAATCATAGCCTCGCTTGTGAGACTATGACGAAATATCCATCAGAAGGAGGTCGGACAATGTGGTCGATCGTCCTCGGTGTGACAGTGGCCTCTAGGTTCGACCAGTGTCCCCTTGTGGGAAGGCTGAGAGAGGAGAGCATCATGTGTTCTATCAATTTGGTAGACCACACTGGTACTCATGGTCTCGCTCGGGAGACTAAGTTAGTGACTTCTTCGGGGGGTCAGTGGATTCTGTCCTGTCGGCAATACTCACATGGTCTTATTTTTGGTTTCTAGTGTGATGGGACTGCAGTGCAGTGCATCATGTTATTGTACTTCACGCTAAATTGAGACACCTCCTTTCCCACCGGCAGAGCTTCACATATTCTCAGTCCAGTAGCACTACTGATGGAAGGTCCGTTGCAGAATGACGTGGCCAAATTGAGTATCTCTGGAGGAATGAGACTCTTGGAGTTGTTCTTCTTTCTCGCGACGACTCGCGACGATGAGGTGCTTCTGGATTACTCCTATTTTGATGGTTCTCCTTGTTGTTGGCTGAGGGTCGTCCTCATTGACTCGTTATGGTGGATGGCCATCAAGCCAACTGGAACCAGCGTGGTACTCACTATCAATCAGTTCTCATCTCCGCTAACCGAACAGCTTTGCATTATGTCATGCTGTCCCAAAGGCACCTTTGGCGGATCGACCTAAAAATATCCTATCAACCCGTTGATTGATCCAACTAATCTGCTAATCTCTTTTAGTCCCATCAGACAAAGATTATCACATGTATCGTATATGATTCGGTATTCCGACTAGCCGAGACATACTGTAGTTCCGATAATCTTGACTACCTTAGTGAATATCTTCGTGTGAGCTGTATCCGTGGGAATCGGTGCGGGTGAATCAATCAAAGATCAGTCTAGTATATGAGACGATAAACCGGTCAGCCGTTCATCTATTTATAGATCGGTTGATCAAGGTTACATCAATCATGACGTTTTATGATCTAACCTTCGTGTCCAGTGTTCGCTATGTGCCCTGGTCTGATGGTATGGATCGGTTCGACCCCTCTAGCACCTGGAAAGCTCTTTGACTTGCAAACAGGCTGGATATAATTTTCTTTGGGGAAGCGGTCGAATATCGTCGTGCAGGTCTGATATACCATGCTGCTGCATCGAGTTTGCGCATGTATCGAGATTTGTGTTGGTAGTGACCTGAAAGTGTGGTGAAAACGAAAGGAGAAGAAAGCTATACGAGCGATAGCACCTGTAGTGCTATCAAACCCGTAGTGCCATCGCAGCCACCTGGCACTGCTGTCAATTCCCAATCCCACCGGGTGGTACCAACAAACCTACCGAGCTCTACCAGATCGATACCGTATATGCATCTTTCATCGTCATGCGACTATCAACCGTCGTCTAACTACTCACCTACCACCTACCACTCTTCGTCTACCACGTACCCACCACTACCACTTACTCACCCTCCTTTTCCCCAAACCCACCCTTCTCTGCCCTATACCCACCCTCCACCCACCTACCATCCTTTTTCCACCACCATCCAGGGTTTAGTGGCGGGGGAACGGGCAGGTGGGTGGGTAAAGGGTAGGGGGTTGGGAGAGGGGAGGTATGGGTGGGAGTAGGGTAAGTGGAGGGTGGGAGAGAAATGTGAGAGTGAGTGGGGAATGAGAGAGTGAGTGAGTGAGACGTAGATACAGTAGGTAATGAGCAACCACATGCATTGATTATGATACCGGTCAAATGGATACTAGTGCCCGGCAAGTTTGTTGGTACCACGGATTGATAGCAGTGCCAGGCGACTTGCTATGGTGAGATTGCAGTACCACGACGATACCCAGGTGGGTTTGGTAGTAGTACCCGGCGATGGTTACCACCTGTGGAGTAGTACTGTTTACTCCTTAAGCGCTTTTACGTCACTCCAAGCATCGCAAGGAACGTACGTGATGAGATCAACATTGACCTCCATTCAGTCATCTGTCCATGCTGATACACATTGGTAGCACATCATCGCATCATGATATTTGACAACCATGTCATATTCATCCCAGCGCACCGGGCCATCCATAAATGACAGCGACGCGACGACTTTGGGCAAACCCAAGACCAAGGCATGCGACACATGTCGAATACGAAAAGTGAGATGTACATTCGCTCCTCCACTCCACACTGGTGAATCATCCACGAAACCTTGTATATTGTGCAAGAAACACGGATTCGCATGTACGTACGAGCGTAAACCTAAGAAGGTCATAGGGAGCTCGAGCGAGGGTCGCAGGACGAATGATATAGGGGTAAGGGCGCGACCGATTGCACCTGTATCGCGCAGACCTAAGGAACCAGAAGATGCAGCAATTGGTCTGACACATACTGCTCAATCAGACAGAGAGCGACAAAAGAATCATAGGAAGGGCATAAGCGCGATCGTAAGTCCCTTACATATAAGTTATAAAGAGGACTTGCTGACACGGCGCACCCTTGTAATCAGCCGGAGGTCACCTCAAACCCCTTCGACGAGATTTTGCCGAGACAATTGCTCCTCTCAGCCATATCAACTTTTTTCGATCATCTCTACTGCTTAACCCCACTCGTTCACAAGCCAACTTTTGTAGCGGATCTGAAGTCTCGACGAGAAGAACAGCCAGAAAATCAAGAATGGGTATCTTTGGTTCTAATGTTGGTCGCGGCTACTCTCGTACAAGCTCCTTGGGCATTCCCTCAGCTTCAAAGGAAGGAGATAGAAAAATTAGCTAAGAGCTGTTATGGGAGAGGTAAGGTATGGCTGGTGGAAGATTTCAGGGAAATCACTGTCGGAAGATGTAAGTAATCAATAATGTCAAGTCACAGCGTGCTGATACAATATATATAGGTGTATCGCTTTATCTGTAAGTTCCACGGCAGTGTTCAGTTGTGTAGAAAGACACGATTGCTGATTATGCCCATAGATCATGCATGGTCTCAGCTCATTTGGAAGAAATCGGCATGGCGGAGATGTTTAGAGGATCTTTATGGGGATTGATTTTTAAATTAAGGATGCACGAGGAAAGTGTGAGTCACCACCATTCCCCAGAGAATGATCCAAATCTTGATAGGCAATGGGTATGTACTGAACCTCCCGCTTAGAGCTATGAAGGTCTTGATCCTATAGAAGGAGAGTTGCGGCGAAGGGTATTCTGGCTGGCGTTTGGGCTGGACAAAGCACGCTGTGCTGTTCATGCGGATATGGTCCATGTGACCGGGGAGCATTGCGCGGATGTTCAGTTGCCCAAGGCTCTGTGAGTAAGACTACATGCTGTACGGACAAAGTTGACTCCCTTTTATGGCAGGGACGATGAGTATATATCAAGGACAGGATACGTAACACCATCCACTGAAGAAACCCCAATACTTCTTGGGTTTTGCTATGTCTCACGTATATTTGAGAGTGAGTCATACTGCTCAAAAGCCAAGATCAAGCTGATAAGACATCAGTGCTTGGTCAAGCACTAGATCTCAGACGTATAGACCGAAGAAGAAATCCTACAGGTATACATCTGCAGATGAGATTAAACGAGGTTAATGGGCTTTTGGAGCTGTGTGAAACTATCATGGATGATTGTCCACCCGCTCTGAGGCTCAATCAGTCATTGGATCCTTCCCAATCACAAATGCAGAGTAGGAACTCATTTCTGGTACAACAAGCCAACATATATATGACACAGGTATGTATATCAGCTCACGTTCTCTTACGTTGCGTATTTGTCTGACCATTGGGAGTACGTGCACAGCAAATGACCAGACAATTGCTTATGGAATATCGCGCTCAGCTTCGAGCTCTACAGCGTCACCAACAATTGGAGGATCTAGGACAAGCTGGTATGCCACTACAAGATATGCACTTGCAATCTGGTCTATCGGACGAGGAGAAGGAATGCGTTTCCAGAGATGTCCTCAATGTTCTAGAAGCTATCCCAATGCAAGCTTTAGGTGAGTTGTATACGTCTCGTTTCCCGTGGAGAAAGACGATTGATCCGAATGTAGCTGTCAACACTACTGGCGTTGTCAATAAAGTTCGTTTCGTTGCAGTAAGCTTGTTAGACGGTCTTTCGGAGAATGGAGCAGAAGGCGAAGATGGGACTGGAGGAACATCTCGGAGTCAGTACCATCGAGAGTACCTTTGTGAGTGGACAGTTGTTGGATGTACACTGATCTGTCTGGGCCGCTAATCTAACGGATTCGATAGGGAAATTCTTAACTACTCTGGGCGAGATAGAGGCTATGAGCTCTTTGAAGGAGATCCCATGAACCACGGCATTTCACTTGCATAGTTGATCATGCCCGTTCATCGCGACCGATCGGGATATCATAGAGACCGTCACTACACTAAGGATAACACGAGACTGATTCTTACATGAACATACGAAAACACTGATCCTAAAGAAATAGTAGAAGACCAACACACGAAGCAATGGAAACTCTTGGAAGTCGAAACCTCCTTTCAGCATTAGTGCTCCAGGTACTCCCCCTCCTCACGTCTCGCTTGCTCTATGGCCTCGGGCTCGATGACAGTCTTGGCAAATTTCCTTGCAGGAATTCGACGTTCGAATAGAATATCCAACTCGTAATACGATCGACCCTGTTTAATAATTAAGCGAAGCTCTGGTTGACAGCCCTGCCAACGTATTACACTGACCTTCATTTCCGGTAATCTAAAGAACGCCCAGACTGCCATCATGAAAGACAATGGTCCCCAGAGGAAACCGGCTTTACCTATTGATGAGAGTGGGGTCAGGTCTGTATTCACGCATTCCTCATGAGTCAACTTACCTTGCCAATTCCATGCTAGCGGATTGATCATATACGGCGAGATGACAGCTGATACGATTTGTGCGAGGTAGAAGGCATTTCTCGAAAGACCAACAGTCTTAGTTCTCAATCGAGTTGATGAAGTTTCACCGACAATACCTGCAACCACCTCAACATCAGGAATTTGCAGGTGAAGGGGCACTGATATAATGTTGCTTACAATAAGCCAAAGGCCCGATAGTCATATCGTATGACATGACCCATACCAGCATGAGTGCGGCCTGCCCCCATTTTGCTTGTCCATGACCGTTCAGAGCCACTACCGCCAGTCCACCGGTGATGAACCAAAGAGTTGCCATCCAGAGAAGCCCGATGACGAAGATTGGTCTTCTACCGAATCTCTTGATGAGGAACCATGATAGAATGGTACCAATGAATGCGCAACCGGTATTTCCAAGACCCATCTTGAACGCATCACTCGAGGCCAACCCAGCTTCCCGAAAGAAGTATACAAGGTAAGCTGAGAAATGACCACCGCCAATGACCTGAGTCGCCCAGGTCAAAGTGGAGATTTCGGTTCTTCGAAGATCGGTTCCTCTGAAACAATCTAACCATCCTGTACGTTCGCCAGCCATGTTCTCGATTTCGAGCTGATTGGTCTTGACCATCATCGCAACGGTCTGTTTGGCTTCGTCTCGTAACGAAGGCGCAGCAAGTCGTCGAACGGAATGCTCTGCCTCTTCGAGGCGTCCTTTACGGACGTACCACCAAGGCGACTCCGGAGCAAACCATAGGACAGGAATGAGAAGGACCGGCCAGACCCATCTATGCACTGATATCAGTCATTGTAAACCTTGTAACGATTGAAAGTCCTTTTATTGTATACTTACTGAACTGCGAAAGGGATTCTGTAGGCCCACTCGTCGGTACGGTCAGAGATGCCTAGTACGACTCCCGAGGCGATGAACTGCCCCATCACCCTACGAGATGATATATCAGTCAGCAAAGTTCACATGAACATCACAACGCATTGCATCCACTCACCAACAAAGGTTAACGTATGTGGTCAAGTAAGCTCGAAGATGAATTGGAGCTACTTCAGAAGCATATGCCGGACCAAGAGAAGCAAGTACACCCCACGGGAAGCCACATAACATCTCACCAAAGAGCAAAGCGATCTTGTTAGGCGCAAATGTAACGATAGCTATGGGATGCATGAGTTTAGCTCTTTATTGTTATGGATCCATCTACTTACCAATACATGGGATCATAAATGCGACATTGGCAATCACTGTCTTGCGATACCCAAAGTAGTCGATCTGATAACCACCAAGGAAGATTCCAACTGCACAGGATGGTTAGGTTTGCTTCATCCAAATGACACAGTGCTTCTCCACTTACTGAACGAAGCAACCGTCGTAGCATTGGTAATACCACTTTGCCATTTGGCTTCGACCGTATAAGAACCCTTAGAAGGGACGTATACACCATAACGTTCAGCAAAAGCTGTTAATGCCCAAAAGTTACCAATGAGGGCTTTGTCGTAACCTTCCATGACCAAGGACATCGACACCATACACGCCCAAAACACAGCCTACGATCCCCGTCAGCGAGCTGTTCCAAGCATTGCTACTCAATATTTGATATACTCACTTTCCGGTAAAGCTTGATGGAAGCCCAAGTAGATAAACCTTGTTCCAGTTTGATATGTTCGGCCGCAGCCTCGGCCGTGGGATCAAGTTTGGATATACCATGCGGGTCCTCGATGTGATGGACTTCATCATGCTTAGACATGATAGGATGGACATTTGTATCCTCGCTTTTTCTTTCCATGGCACTCGTCTGGATTTAGGTCAAGGGTCAAATTTAGCAGATTATGAGTTGAGTAAATTGAAAAGATCACCTAGCCACTTACGCATCAGAGTAGGTAGACCCTTTATATACGTTAGCTCCAGATGGTAACGAATGAATTTCAGTATACAGACCTGTGGGACACCATCACTAGCCGGTGGGGCCGCTACTCCTTGGTCTTCGGTCCGCAAGTTCAGCTGATCGTGAGTACAGTGGGCAAAGAATATGTGTCCGAAAGATCAATTGTGGTTGGCTACAACCGGGGAATACAGCAATTACGTCACCTCTGACTGCTCAAACATAAACATCTACAGTCTCTTGGCAAATTTGAGCTTCCAACGAGATTGCAGCTCCTTAGTCAGTGTGCCTGTTGGCGACTATTCTATTCTCAAGAGCTGTGTGAATTGCCAAGATAGCCCCAATCTGATCGAATCGACAAGAAGGAATGCAAGTGCCTGAGAACTTCGTTAATTAGCTCTCGGTAAAAACAATACAGCACCTGCTGAAAACTTGCAAGCCGAAAGAGATAACCTTGTTGGAGGGACCCACTGCCCGAGAACGAATTCTTTCGTCATCCATCAACAAATTCAGAAGCAGATCACGAGGACAAGGTCCCCCGAGCGCAAGGGAGTCCCGATCCTAGAAAAATGATTGGGTGTGGTCTCCGGGAGGGATTAGGATTGGGGTCAAAGGTTCCCAGGACAGGTATACGGCTGAATGGAGCCAGAAGATTTATACCGATAATCGGGCGAGGCCCGCGATATATAAGTCGGGCGAAGATGACGCACGTAGAGGGAAGCAAAGTTTGGTGACCAAACATCAACGATTTTATATCGCCCAACTTACAGATTCATTGCATCCACTCAAGATGTTTCAACCCAACGGCCATATACTTGCAGGTGGTATGTGAATTCACCTTTACATATCCTCTTAACTGCCTTGCTATTGATGCTAATTTAGTGTGCGTAGATCCGAACTGGTGGAAACAAGCTGTAGTCTACCAGATCTATCCTCGATCTTTCGCCGATGCCAACGGAGATGGTATTGGAGACTTAAAAGGTATTACCAGTCGAGTGCCATACCTAAAGGATCTTGGGGTAGATGCTATCTGGCTCAGTCCTTTCTATCCTTCTCCATTGAAAGATGGTGGATGTGAGTAAACCTTCCCTGACTTGCGGAACAGTTTAGCTGACCATGGTTCTAGACGACGTGTCGGATTACCGGGATGTTGATCCTCGGATCGGAACCTTGAAAGACTTCGAAGAGATGACTTCTGTTTGCAAGGAGGCGAACATCAAAGTCATCATCGACATAGTCCCCAATCACTGTAGTGATGAACATCCGTGGTTCCAAGCTGCTCTCCACTCTGCGCCAGGCTCCAAAGAACGAGCAAGGTTCCACTTTCATGATGGTACGTAGTTCCGTCCCTTAAATGTAACGCGATGCAGCTGACAGTCTGGGCTAGGCCTCGGTCCTGACAAGAGCCAACCACCAGCGGATTGGATGGCCACTTTTGGTGGACCCATGTGGACACCCACCGGCAAGAATGACGGTCAATTTTACCTTCACATGTATGATGCTGCTCAGCCAGATCTGAATTGGTCTAATCCTGAAGTCCGAGACGATTTCCTCAAGACGTTCCGTTTCTGGGGTGATCGAGGAGTATCAGGTTTTAGAATTGATGTCGCAACTGGAAATATGAAGGATCTCAGCGATCTGACGATCCCATGGAGCGAGCTCAAGCAACGAAGAGCAAACAAGAGTAAACCTGGAAACGAACACATCGATCATCCTCTTTTCGATCGTGATGAGAATTTCGAGCTGTACAAAACCTGGAGACAGGTCTTCAATGAGTTTACCCCTCCTTTAACGTGAGTTTGCTTCCTCATACCCATAAGCCAGGCTGACTTACCCACTCTATGCAGCGCCGTCGCAGAAGCATTCGTGTCACCTTCCAGAAAACGACACTACGCTTCACCAGAAGGTCTAGGACAAGTCTTCTCCTTCGACATCCTTCTTTCCAACTTTAACATCAAGGACTACAAGCAGAGTATTGAACGTCAAATTAGAGAAGCCAAAGAAGATGGCTCCAGTACCACTTGGGTATTTTCGAATCATGATGTGGGTTCTTAGGCTTTCCCTTATCTATCACTAAGGCTGACAGGGATCGGCTCAGATGATCCGACATCATACACGTTATGGTCTACCTGATATCGATCCTAGCAACCTATTCACCTTCCGAAAGGGGTTCCTTAAATTCCTGGAAACCGATGGAAAAGATCCTGCTGTCGATTGGCCAACTGGTATGAGAAGAGGACGCGCCGCTACCCTCATGATTCTCGCTCTTCCAGGCTCCACATACATCTATCAGTAAGTCAATGAAGCTACTTGGAAGCTTATTCCCTTGGCTGATCGACACTCGAGTAGAGGGGAGGAACTGGGCTTACCCGAAGCAGCGGCCATTCCCGAGGATCAATTGCAAGATCCCTACTACTTCCGTCATGGTCGATCAGACAAAGGTCGAGATGGGTGTCGAGTCCCGATACCATGGGCGAAGACAGGTGTGAATTTTGGATTTGGATCTGGCAAACCCGCCCACCTGCCGCAACCAGAGGAGTTTTGGGAGTTCTCAGTGGAAGCTGAGTTACCTGATCCGAAGTCTACGCTGAACATGTATCGTAAAGCACTCGCAATACGACGAGACCTTCAGACTAAGGAGGAGATGACTTGGTATGACCACGAATTAGGTGATCAGGTGTTAGCCTTTGAGAGACCGAATGGTTGGCTCACTATGATCAATGGTGGAAAGACAAGCGTTCCTTTGCCGCAAGGAAAAGTCTTGATATCTTCAGGAGATTTGGGTGAAAGCACCTTACCAGGTGAAACCACTGTGTGGATCAAGAGAGCGTAAAGTTTTAGTAAAGTTCAGCAATATGAAGGATAGATCAGATATACAATCCGTTTATGCAATGGTGAAAAACGCCCTGTGCGCCAACTCCCATATCCTCATATTGCACATCATGTACACATAATAGACAGAAACAACATTACTTCAGGTTCTGTCACCCACAAACATCTTTCCGACCACCGTGAACCCTTACAATGATTGCTAGTGTCAAGTACAGTGGTCTATACTGGATTGCCAAATCATCGAAAAGCTGCCAATATCCGATGGCTGAGCTCGCCGATGTATTGATCCATGCCATTGATCGAGAGCCATATCGGAGGGTTCAAGTATCGCTTGAATAAAGACTGTAAACGCTGCACAAACCAGGTACGGGCACTGTAAGAATCATCGTATCATGAACATCGCCTTCTGTGCATCAAATATCGTGCTTCACCCCGGCATTCCAATTTTTATCGTACATACCATCTCGGAGTGCGCAGCTAGCATGTGTGCCTTGAAAGCAAGATATACACGAGGAAGCTGGCTGGTTAAATTGTCTGTACTACAGATGGCAGGCAGAGAAGTCAGTATCGGGAGAAGGAAAATTTCGCGCATACAGTGCTTCCAAGCTTGAACGATGATCTCCATGACTTCGCTGGTATCTCTCAGGGAATGGTACCACGCCTCCCGTTACACTTCAACGCGAAGTCTGAATAAGTAAGCTTGCTGGGTGTAACACTCCTTCGGATCAGCCACTTCTCTGTCAATGTTTGAAGCTTGATTACGTGAGATTGCCCGTACCAGTCAATAACGGTACAAGTACGTCCGAGGATCCCTAGAATTCGGAGAGCATTGTTGGCATCTACACTGTCGAATCTGAATGATTGCTTCCGAGCGGCTTGGACCCGGCACTGTCTGATTGTTACCACATCCGTGATGTTCACGTATTTTTACGGATGTTTACCCTGTTTTCTTTGGTGTATCCAGTTTGGTAGCTTAAACACGCGAGACATCTGCCATAAAATGTTTAAGACACCATCCCGCGCAGGATGACCCGGGTTACGGTATGCTGGTCTCTTCGGTTCCTGTCGATCTTGTTCCTGATTCAGGAATTTGGTGGGTGACTCTCCCATTTCCAGGTACGGCATGTCACCCGCGATACAATCGAGATCTGCGTTCGGTTCAAGTTCGTTTCCTTCCGAGCCGGAGCACTGACTGGGTGCCGTCGCCGTTCCTTTTTTCATGTAACGCGCTTCTCAAATCCAGTGGAGAAGAGAAAAAAAATGTTGATATATAGACCCATGATGCTATCATACTAATATTCTTCGCATCCCCTCCTCAACATAATTCTTGTATTTCGAATTCCTACAGCTTTGTAGTGGCCACCACTTCAAGCTCTTCTTCATTCCTCGGGACTGAACAACGGAAAGATCGTTCTAGCAATGTTCTCCTACACTCTTTATACCCTTTTACAACTCTTATCCTTCTTTTCCGTCGTCTCAGCCTATGCGGACACCGACACGATCACCTGGGGAGGAAGCAATGACCGAACAGGTTACCAGAAGTGAGTTTACCTTGCGCTCCCTTGGGGTATTTCTTTGCTGACATCCATATCAGTAACCATAACATGGACCCTGCAGTGGTAGGCAGCGCACAGTTTGGTCAGTTGTTCAAAACTCAACTTCCTGGAAACTATGGTGGAGTATCCGAGCAAGTGTACGCTTCCCCGCTTGTATACACTACTAGTGATGGCGTTCAATATGTCTACATCGCCACTCAGCAGAACAACATTTACAAGATCAATGCCAAAACCGGCGCCATCGTAGCCTCTAGAAATCTTCACATTCCTTTCCTCACTGCCGATCTAGATGGCTGTGTCGATATCAACCCCCACGTTGGTTCGACAGCTACTGGAGTTATCGATCCAAACACCAATACTTGGTACCTCACTACCAAAACCTACGTAAATCAGAATGTGGTTGGTGCTCAGGGTCGACCGAATGGAAGATACTATGTTCATGCCATCAGTGTTGACGATCTCTCTGAAAGAAGCAATTTCCCAGTTGATCTCGAAGGTACGGTTGCACGAAATAATCCCGCTCGATCTTTCAATGGAGGTATTCATCATCAACGACCTGCCCTCTTACACCAAGGACAATACATCTATGCCGGTTTCGCTTCCCATTGCGTTCAATACAACTTCACTGGATGGATTATGGGATGGGACAAGGATACCGGAAAGACTGTGGAGATGTATGCTACTGAGGGAGCTGGTGTCAAGAACACTGTACCAGGTGCTGGTGTTTGGATGTCGGGTGGTGGTCTTGCGTCCGATAATGCAGGCTCCATGTTCTTCGCTTCCGGAAACGGTTACGCCTCTCAACTCAACGGTATTCCAGTAGCTGGACGTCAACCACCTACCTCACTTGAAGAGGCTGCTGTGCATATGACGATCAACTCCGATGGTACCTTGACTCCAGTGGATTTCTTCATGCCTTGGGAGAAGACCCAGCTTGATGGTGCAGACAAAGATTTGGGAACTTCCCCGCTCGAAATTTTGCCAAGTCAATTTTCTTGTGGAAATGTCAAGCGGATTGGTGTAGTAACCGGAAAGAGCGGTAAAACCTACTGGTTAAATCTCGACGACATGGGCGGTTATCAGAATGGAGCCAACAAGCTAGATAACGTGCTTCAAGTCTACCAAAATGAGAACTCAGTCTATGCTGGTGCTGGTGTTTATCCTTTGGAAGGCGGTTACATCTACATCAACGTCATTCAGTACCCTACCCATGTCTTCAAATTCTCCTGTGACAGCGGTGTTCCCTCATTTACCAAAGTAGCCGATTCCCCCGAGAAGAACGCTTATATCCTTGGTGTCGGACACGGAACCACTACCTCCTTGAATGATCAGGCTGGTACAGGATTGGTTTGGACCCAAGACGTTGAAGGCGCAAATCTTCGTATCTACAATGCCGTGCCTCAAAATGGTCAATTGACCTTGATCAACTCTTTCAATATTCCTGGTACCACCAAATTCAGTCGACCGGTATTTGGTGATGGACGAGCCTACATGATCACCACGACTGGTTACTTCTACGGCTTTGGTTCACCTGTCAATCTTCCTCTAAACTGTTCTTCACCGTATGACTTCGGTACAGTCAACCTCAACAACACTTCTGCGTACAAAACGATCCAATGTCAAGCCAGTGTCGACACCCAGGTCACCGGTCTTAGCATTAGTGGTAACAAGAACTTCGTCATCGGTAATTACTCTACTCTTCCGGTTACCGTCTCTAAAGGTAAAACCTTCTCATTCCAAGCAGCCTTCGCTCCCGCACAGGTCGGATCTCTATCCTCAGATGTATTGATCAACACCACTCAAGGTGCCACCACTGGATATACTACTAGTACTCCTGTCAGATTGAAGGGTACCGGACAGAGTGTCAACGCTATCCTCGGAGTTACGCCAAACACAGTCAGTTTCGATGGTGTCATTACCGGTCAGCAAGTCGGCGGTGTCAGTCAATCGGTGATCTTGCTCAATCAAGGTAATGCCAACCTTACGATCACTGGAATACAGTGTTCCGATTCCAGCGAAACCGGTCCCTTCACTACCAAGCAGATTACCAACGCTTCGGTTGTATGCGGTCCGTTTACCTTCACCAAAATTCCCACAACTATCGCTGGTAACAGTCAAGCCACAGTGAACATTGCGTTCGATCCAACGACTTCCGGAAGCTATGCTACATTTTTGAACGTGCAGTCTACTGGTGGAACCAAGGTGATTGATGTTCTTGGCGTGGCTGGTACATATCCAAGTGCTTTGCTGGAGTTTCAAACTCCTGATGGAACGGGTTGGGTTACATACGATAACTCAACGGCTTTCACCTTCGGAGATGTATTGGAAAACACTTCCAGAAACCTCAAGATGCGTTTGACCAATCAGGGGACCAACAGTTCCACATCGCTCTCAGTCACCGTTTCGAAACCACCGTTTGGTGTGTCGGGAATCATCGGTGCTCAAAACCAGGTTGACCTCGCTGAAGGTACCATACTCGGACCAGGAGAAAGTGCTACAGCCACTTTATACTGTTCAGTACCTAAAAGCCAAATTAATGTCGATTCCTACTCCGGTTCTGCCCAATGGACCATGAATTTGGGTGATCCCTTGTTCGGTAAACAACATATCCAATTCGCTTGTAATGCGGTTAGCGAGCAATCTTCACCTCAATTCGCCAACGGAACTTCGAAATACAGGTACCAAGGATGTTACAAGGAGAACAACCCTGGTCGACAGCTAAAGACCCAGCTTTACGGCTCCTCCTCCAACACCAACGAGATGTGTGTCAAGGCATGTTCAGATGCCGGATACACCTACGCGGGAACTGAATATCTCACTGAATGTTGGTGCTCATCATACCCACCTACCTTGCAAGTTGACGAAGCCAACTGTAATTATGCTTGTGCCGGGAATGTCAACGAGATCTGTGGTGGTAACGGAATCGACCAGGCTGGATCGTACATCTCTCTTTTCATGGATGTCACTCAGGGTGCAGGTAGTGTACCAAAAGGTCCTTTCACGAACAACGGAACCAACGGATACACTAGTATTGGATGCTACACCGAAGGAACCAATGGCCGAGCCTTGTCTGTGGGCAAAGGATTAGGTCAAGCTACCAATGTCGCCAACTGTACTGCCGCATGTGCAGGATACACATATGCCGGTGTGGAATATGGTCAAGAATGTTACTGTGGTAATACCCTCGGGGTGGGATCAGTCTCTGCTCCCTTGACCGATTGTAACATGGTATGCGCTGGTAACAGCAGCGAATATTGTGGTGCCGGAAACAGACTCAACGTATATGCCCTCAATTCCGCAACCACCTCGACCTCTTCCAGTGCAGTGTCGTCATCGATCTCGGCCTCAGCCTCAGCCTCGGTCTCCGTTTCTACGTCCACCTCTGCCACTTCCTCCCCTTCAGCTACTCCTACTGGACCTGTCCAACCTCTGACCGTCGGATCATACAAATTTGTGGACTGTCATACCGAAGCTACCAACGCCCGAGCCCTGACTGGCAAGACCGTCGCATCCGACGACATGACTCTTGACAACTGCGCTGCAGCTTGTTCAGGTTTCCTCTACTTCGGTGTCGAATACGCCAGAGAATGTTACTGTGGAAACGCTCTTTCTGCTGGAAGTGTTACTACCTTGGACGGGAGATGCTCGATGCCTTGTAAGGGTAACGCACTTCAGTACTGCGGTGGTTCGAACGGTCTTTCGCTGTATATGTTCAGCAACACGACTACTACATCCACCAGTGCAAGTGTCTCAACTTCTGCATCCAGCTCGGTGTCATCGGCTATTTCCTCCTCGGCCGCAACTACGTCAAACACCACTCCTGTGCTCGCCTCATCTTCGACAAGCATTGTAGCCTCATCCATGGCTTCTTCCAACGCCTCTTCGATACTTGCTTCTTCCTCCACTAGTATCGTGGTCTCGTCTTCAAGCTCTGCCACATCCGCTTCTTCATCTGCCACCTCGTCATCTGCCACTTCATTTGCCTCATCATCTGCCGCTCCGTCGTCAAGTTCGGCATTACCTTCATCATCCATGATCGCTTCATCCTCAGCAGCAGCCTCATCGGTTGCGTCATCATCCTCAGCAGTCCAATCGTCAATCTCCAGCTCGGTAACATCAAGCTCCACATCGATCGCATCCAGTAGCTCGTCGTCAAGCAAAGCTGCCTCAAGCTCTGCTTCATCCACTATCAGCTCTGCAGCCGCCTCGAGCTCGGTCGCACCATCATCCTCCGCATCGAAATCTGCTTCATCAACGAGCTCCATTGTGCCCTCTGCATCAGCCTCAGCCACGCCATGGCAATATTTGGGATGTGCTAACGAAACCAATCCGCGAGCACTGAGCTTAGCAGCGACCGCTTCCGACACTATGACTATCCAGCAATGTCAGAGCTACTGTCTTTCCAAGAACTATCCTCTGGCTGGTCTTGAATATGGACGAGAGTGCTACTGTGGAACCGCCTTACAATCTTACAGTACTCTCGGTTTCACGGGATGTAACATGCCTTGTGCTGGTAGCGCCTCCGATACATGTGGTGGTTCTTCTCGATTGTCCGTATACAACTACACCTCTTACGTAGCACCTCAATTGATCGCTATGGTGGGAACCTATCAACTTCAAGGATGTTATTCGGAGCCCAGCAATGGTCGGGCATTGTCAGCATACAGTTTCTCAAACTCTACAGGAATGACAGCCGAATGGTGTGTCTCGGGATGTCAACTGAAAGGATACGCCTACGCTGGTATGGAATACGGCCAAGAATGTTGGTGTGCTAATACCCTCAGCACGAGCTCTGCCAAATTAGCAGACTCAGCTTGTAACATGCTTTGTCCAGGTAATCAAAGGGAATACTGTGGTGCAGGATCGAAATTGGCTCTGTACAAAGCGAATTAAGCGGATGATAGGGGATGAGCGGACAATGGTCATTTTGACCGATTAAATAAATTAGATATGAGTGAACCAAGCTTAACGTTCATGAACATTATTTGGGATTTTTATAGTTTATATTTTGGGATTTATATATATGAGATACAATGCATAGTCATCAAGACGTCATTTGCAGCGACAAAGAAATGGCAGAATGCTACAAAGTAACCTGTCAAAATCAATCCACATACCAGAGATCTATCATGGCCATTGATACGAGACCTTCATAGGTCAGTCCAGTCTATCCCTTGCTTGGTGCGTACAAAGGTGGCTTCTTACCGTATGTATCTTTTTTGGATATAGTTATATAATGGCATAGTAAGGGACCAGATTTTATCTACGGCCATAGAAGGTATAAAACATCGCATCCCGTCCGCTCTGCGCAATTTAAGCTGCCTATCGCTCGGTTAGTACCAAGGTGGGGGACCACTTGGGAATCCCGGGTGCTGTAGTTTTTGCTTGGTCCTGATCTTCTTACTCAACTGGCACTTTTTACTGAAGTGGCCGACCGATATTGAATGAGCAAGCAGTCAAGTCATTTCAGCTGGTTTGATTGCTGGGTGTTTGATTAACAGGTACCATCAATCAGTCACTGGTGTGTTTGTCTTTACCCTGAATTGCGGTCTCAAAGTGCCTTGGGATGATCATAGCGCATCAATCCAGCCCATGCGCGTAAGAACAACGGATGTCCAATGCACGTTCTGTGCAAGCACTGTACATACCACGCAGGACGAGAATGGTAGTCCGATCGAGCTCGGCAAGTATCTCGAAGATCGAAGGATGTGGTTAATCCCGAATGGCTGAAGGAAGGCGCGCAACAAAGTAGGCAGTCGCGTCATTTGCGAAAGCTCCGCAAAGTATACCATCTTCGAGCACACTGTAAGCCTAATGACTAGATGAGGTACATACAGGATCAAAACTTCGCAATAGCAAACTTAACAATGCTACACATTATCAAGAACTGGCGACCAGCTACTGTAGAGCCGCTCAGGCCGACTTATCATGAAATGCATATGTGGACATATGGCACAGCAGGTCACATAACTTGTGACACTCCCTTTCGACTCTCCCTTTCAGACTCCCCATCGGGCTGAACTCCTATTCGGGAGGATAGAACGGGTATATATTTGTCCTCAAGCGGGAAGATCGACTTTCATGGCCAAGTAATCTCTCAGCACAGTTGTATCACCTTGGCCGTCAGTGAGTGTGGCAGTAAGCGTAGTCGATGTGCCGAAGTGACTAGGAGTATACGCGGGATTATTGAATCGGACGTCGACTTGTATTCGGGTGAAAGGGACGTTCTTCGATTCATCGACCACTTTCTGACCGTTCCACCCAGCTTAGTGCCCATTTGAGTCGAGATCGCATTGAAGGTCGGTAAGAGGTTTGTGTGGGACGCAGACTTTTTGCATTGAGTGTAGTAACTCTTCAATGCTTCGTTGGACTGGTATTCCAAAGTCGAAAGAAGTGCACCTTTGCGCTTTTCTAGCTCGGCTTCCGTGAGATTGAGAGTCCCAGTATAGCTGGGCACATTGAATTCAGACATGATAAAGCTTGTAAGATACGATAAAGAGGCTTGGATTGGATTGAAGTTGGAATGAAGTGAGAAGTAAGATGAAAAACCTTTGTATATTCTTTTTAGCAATACTAGGATGGACCTCTCCACCAGAACTTACTATGGTGCGCAGGAATTCTGCGATCTCTAGAGACCTCTATCCGGAAGGAAGGGACATTGCTGAGTTAAAGAAGCGACGAGTAGCAGTCTAATGTCTCTGCGAAAGTCCCCGGATCCTTTGTCTGAAGAGAAGTTTATGATCTATTAGTTTTCATTCTTTCAATTATGCCAAGGGATTGTTGGGAGGTCTACAAAGCATGGAGGAGCTGTGGGCATAGAGCATATAAACACGGACTACTGATGAACTGGCCATGGGCATCGAGTCAAACTCATCTCACCGGAGGCGGAGAGACATTAGACGTTCCTTCTAGGAGAGCCTGCCATGAGATTATATGGACTGACTGAGCCTTCCTTCTAAGATTCGGCTTCTTGTGCAGGAATCGCACCTCAACCCCACCCGTACTTTTATGCTTCACAGAGTGTCGGGGCAACGGAGAGAAGGCTGTGAGATTGGGTCCAAAAAGAGTCATGCTGTACAGCAAAAGCGAATCATCCTTTAAATTGCATTCTCATCCTTCTCTTCGACAGATTCTGGCTGGCTCAATGTCGTGTTACTCTCTGTGCTCCGTCGTATTGAGAGTGACAAGTCTTCTTTCCTATCCTTTGTCAGGAGCAGTCTGTCACATCCTTCAGTATGCCACAATCCTTTGAGATTCAATTTGTTGCTTCTATTTCTCTCTGATAGTCATCACGGGCTTCCACCGTTACACAAATCTGCAGCTTTACCGGCTGACCTTTGCCAGATCTCTCAGAGACGACGTTACAGAATGTCCGCAGCATCGACAGGTACCTTCGACGATAGCAACAATCGAGCGGCCATGATGGATTGGTCCGAGCGTAAATCCATCGTCGAGAACGAAATTGACGAATTGATCGAAGATATCCTCTACCATATCTCATCGACCCATCGAACCGACCCGAACAATCTCAAATTATCAGCCGCTTTCAAAGAACAATTATACACTGAGCACACCAAGCATACTGCAACTATCGCTGAGATTTATCGGACTCGTACTTTGTTGGGTAGTGATTCAAAGATATCTTCAGCATATTATCGAGATGGTAGTTTGAGATATAACATCGAAGCCACCTATATCTTGAAGAGCGAGTATCCCACTGGTCTAGAAGCGGTTCAATACCCTGTGAAACAGACTCTCGTGTTCCCCTGTTCAGAGATGGATCTCAAGGAAATGGGCGAAGGAACAGTCAATAGAGTACTCCACCACGAGGAACCAGTCTCATTGGTCCCGTTCGTTTCGGCTCAGAGAAGGGATCCCATAGAGGTGTACCGAGATAGCCTCTCCAAGAGGAGTTTATAGTCGATTTGATCGTCTGATAATGAGCTGACGTTCGGATACATCAACACATATGTTCATCATGTATGTTGATTGTATGATTTGACCGAGCCACATAACCATTAAGATGAAGAAGCAGTCAGCTCCCACTTAGATGCGCGGTTGAGTGTATATGATCCATACTCCGTCAATTCTCCTTCTGCTGTCAGGCATGATCAGTCAGTTATGAGTACTTTACTCCGGTTAGTCATCGCAAAGGATATCCGAAGCCAAAGAGACAAAGGGAAAAAAAAAACGAACTACTCGGCGAGAGACGGTAGACGCATGGACGGTCCGTGGGACGCAATGGCTTCTCTACAGTACCACCACCTACGTCGACAGCATCAGTTGTCATGTTGAATTTACCTCAGGGACCGGGAAGTACGGAAACACAGTTTGGTACACACATCCCTCATTCCGGTTATCAATCTCATCTCCGAGACCGGTACCACCAAAACCCAATTACAAGGTTTGTAATCAGCTGACAGGATAGTGAATGCGATTAGGATGGCCTCGTAATGTTTGTAATGAATGCAACATGTAAAACCACGTTTGTCATCAAATAAATATAATTTATTTAGATGAAAATTAAAATAAGAGAAAAAATACCATCGCACGGTCCACCATAAACCCTTATTCCTGGAAACCAGCAACAAGTGAAAAAAAACATCTCCTGTCTCACTTTTTCATATCTATCTCTCTCTCTTTCTTACCATCATCATCAAGAACAACATCAACATACATTTATAATACCTACCTCTGACTCAGTCATCTGGTAACTTGATCTCTACTCGGACAAGGACCTCTCTCCCTCTCTTACATTCATTCGTGTAGTCTCTGTCTTTCTTTTTCTCATACCGACATCTCGACGCGTCTTTTTCATAAACAACCTCTTTATAATCTAAACATCCACCGCATATCAACACAATGTCACCTTTCTCAGCATGGACACCTGGACCAGGTCCGCTCTACACCATCATCACCTCTGCTTGGGAGACCCTCGGTGTACCCAAGGTACCTATCCAGTACAAGACCTGGGTACCTGGATCTTCCCCCCTCTCGACTCAAAAGGAGGTCGTAGCTGCTATCGGTACTTACCTTCTCGTCATCTTCGGTGGAAGAGAGCTCATGAAGTGGGTCATCTCATTCTCATATCACCCAATGGTATTTGGAAGAAAACAACACGCTGATGCAATAGTAACTGTACAGGAAGAGACAACCTTTCAAGCTCACTGGTCCATTCAGATTCCACAACGTTTACCTCACTCTTGGTTCAGGTCTTCTCCTCGCGTTGATGCTTGAAGAGATGTAAGTGGTTCACCTTCTCTCACTTTTTGATCTGTCAATTACTGATATGCTACTGTTATCGCAGCGTTCCCATGTTCCTCAAACACGGTTTCTTCTGGTCAATCTGTAACCCCACCGCTTTCACTCCTGTAAGCAAACATCTCCTTCCCCATTCCCCATCCCCAAAAAATGAGAAATTCCAAAACAACATTTCATGCTTATGTGAGACATGCTGATGACGTTATGAACCCCAACAGCGACTCGTTACCTACTACATGATCAACTACTACATCAAATACGTTGAGCTTATCGACACCGTCTTCCTCGTTCTCAAGAAGAAACCTTTGGGTGAGTCGTGTATTCTGCTCATGAGCGTGATTGGTCGCTGATTGATTGTTTAGCCTTCCTCCACGTCTTCCACCATGCTGCTACTGCCATCTTGTGTTTCACTCAACTTGAAGGAGAGACTTCTGTTGTGAGTACATTCGGCTATGACCAGTTGTGCGATCCCCTCAACTAACAAACCTGATCAACAGCAATGGGTTGTCATCACTCTCAACCTCCTCGTTCACGTGATCATGTGTGAGTGTGCACATCTCCTGCAACAACCAAGATCTGCTAGCTAATTTTGTTATTACATAGACTACTACTACTACGCTACTGCTGGCGGTGCCAAGATCTGGGTTTGTTCAATCACTTTTCTGTCCAAACCAAAAGCAGTGAACCAATAGCTGATTTTACTTTGGTGATTTAGTGGAAGAAATACCTCACCTCGATGCAAATCACTCAATTCATCATCGACCTTTTCATCGTCTACTTTGCCAGCACGTTTTTATTCTCATACCGTTTCGGGCACAACCAATATCCAAACTTACCTTTCCCAGTCTCACCTTCTAGTTCGCTTAGTTTTCTTTCATTCTTTCTAGTTTTGTTTTGGTGGAATCAATCCCAACCTACCTACCTACATCTAGCCTATCTACCCATGTTACTAACAACCTCTTCATTTTTCGCTCTTATTTGGTTGTGCCCCACCAAAGGGCGGTTAATTTTGCTAACCGATGACTTTCCTTTCTGTTATAGCTTACAACCACTTCGCCACGAAATACACTCCTTTCCCAGCTGTCGGTGATTGTGCTGGAAGTGAGGGTGCCGCCCTCTTCGGTTGTGGTCTTTTGACTTCTTACCTCTTCTTGTTCATTGCGTAAGTATCCTACCTCGTATAACGAGTCCTTGGACGGGGCACCACGATTTCATCCTCATGACTCTTTAGAAACGTATCGCTGACGATCTTTTCATTCATAGCTTCTACCGAGCCACTTACAAGAAAGGTGCCGCCGCCAAGAAAGCCGCCGCCAATGGTAAAGCTGATGTCAGAGGATCATCCAAATCCAAAGTGAGTTGGACTGAAATCTGTCGTGCGTCAGTATGAAGATTTGATCAACTGACATCTTATTTAGTAGGTGATCGTCCAGAACAAAAGAGGAACAACCGTAGTTACGGAAGTCCAATAAAGTGGAAGAAGGCGCAAAAGAGAGTGCTACGGAGGAGGAGTCGTAACACGATATGGAATCTGACTAGGAGGAAGGGTCAGGGAGGTTCATACATGATCTTTTTTTCTTTTTTCGGTTTGGAAAAGGACGGCGGAGAACGGAAAGGAAACGGAGTATACCAGGCAAGACGATACATTTGCTTATAGCTCATTACAAAAAAACCTCATTTTCATCATTTCATTCTCAATACATCTTCATTTTCATTTGATTCCCTTTTTCCCCATATATCCATTTTGCCATTTATTTATCTCTTTCCTTCGCTTATATCATCTTTTTGGTCTTTCATCGGGACTCAAAAATCATACATCAAACTCATTTATGTCTTTCTCATACCATGCAGAAAACATACAAAAGATATCCAGCGACTTGCTTGTCTTTGCTATCTCTGATATCGTCAAGTTTGCATACTTTGCTCAGCGAAATGAAAAGATTGCTCGCTTTCATGTGTAACATCAGTACATCGGTACATGACTTTGCGAGGTATAGATTGGAACTCCAGATGACAAATGTCTGACATGTGATGTGTGTATATGCATGAATAAACGTAAACATGGATTCACTGGATGATATGATATCTATTTGGCAAACGTGAATCATTACCGGATCGAATTCGTTTCTTTCTTTCCTCCATTCGAGATCGTCAATCATCTCTTTCTTCTTCTTCTGGATTTACTAATCTTCTTCAATAGTAACAAGAAGTGATCTCCTTAACAACCCACGTCTTCATACTAAACTGATCATTCCGGTTTATCGACCTTTGGACTTTTTCCTGGACTAGGATTTCTGGCAAACTTCGGTGTCGAAGCAATTTGTATGAAGTTTGGAGTTCTTGGTGCTTCCAACTCATCGCCACCCTGTTCTCCTTTCTCGTTATTACTAATCTGTTGTGGGCGTTGTGATAAGAGGGTACCTTCCAATTCGATCGTATCTTCCACCATGAAATGCCACCAGGCAATCGTAAGCGGTATAGTACTAGCGTGCCATAACGAGTGAGCGTCGATTATCCTGAAAACAGGTGAGAAATCCAGTAATTCAAATGACATTGCTAAAGTAGTTAAGATCACTAAGAGCAATGGTGTCTGAGCTTCTTCGGGTTTAGGATTTTGCGTAAGAGGATCATGAGGTGGGTAAGGTTTGGGATAGGTGTAAGTCGTACCTAAAAAGGTCATTTTGGGATATGGATATTTAAAAGATAAACTCCAACTTATCCATAATATGTTATGGATCGCAGCTAAGACGAGGTTGAATTTCGTATGATAGCCATATGGGAATGACCCGATGGGGAATGAGAGGAGGTAAGTGAAATGACCTAGTACGATAAATCCGATGATCGCAGAGATGGGAAAGAGGTAACGGGAGGTCGAGAGAGGTGTACGTAAGTGGAATATTCGAATGATTGAATAGAGAAGGGTGAAGGAGATTGTTAGAGTTGCAGAAAAGTAATCTAGGCACTCGGTCGTTGGTGTATCTACGTACAAACATGACAGAAAGGTCAGTAAGGTATTATTGGGTCATGAGGAGAAACCACACCCACCTCTAGCATGGAAGACTGTACTCCATATCCAAGTATTAACTTGGATCCAACCCAACGCACTCAACCAGTTCCTCATCCCATTCTCCTTCCTGACCCTTCGACGAAGTTGCTCTAGACCTTTCAGGTTTACGTATAGATTCCCGAGAGACATGAGGATCGAGAAGGGTTCTTGGAATGGTCCAAGTCGGTAAAACGCCCATTTACCGTAGACTATTCAACATATCGAGACAGTCAGTCAAAACAATCGATAAGATTGTGATTACGATATGGATAGTGATGCATAACATGATGTTAGATGAGAAGATCTTAAGATACCTCGCTTTCGCTCAGTTCACTCACACTGATGAGGTTTACTTCCCGGTCTGATATTATCCGTAAACGTATGACCGCACTCATAAGCGCAATTCTCTTTACATGTCCAGCCGAATGCCCTCAGATAACCCGGTAGGGGAGGTTGATGAGGTTCGCAGTAAGTTAGTTGACAACCTTTGAGACAATGCTGGAAAGTCGGATTACGATCGCCTGAGGAAGCTATGATGGGGATGGCGATGAGAAAGAGGGTGAAGAGGAAGATATGGATGAAGTTCGGACGGGATGACATGTTGAGACAAGTTGACAGTCTCTTCCTGTTCTGTCTGACTGTCTGATTGCGCTGAGCCGGATCTGTCAGTTGATGTAAGAGGGACTCGGATGAGAATTGAGAAGATAGACGTAGTTGCAGTTGCAGATTGCGAAAACACGTTGAACACCCCTTGCACGCGATCGAGTGATGGTAAGCGAGTTGTAATCGGTATTAGGATAAAAGCCTAATCAAGGAAGGGGACTGATTTGATTCCGCTAATGCTTTATTACAAGCCTGTAATGTCGATTCCCTCCACTTCGCATCTTCATCTTAACCTTCCTCCTACTTGGTCCGTGTCCACCTAACTAGATCTTCCTCTACTACCCAGGTCAGCTGCATATCGAAGGAAGACTCACCGATACCTGAGCGACTACACGACAAGAGCAGAGCAGGGCTAACCGAGCCACTTGGAACATGCCTTCTTCACCTTCTCCCATTCTGAAAAACAAAGGTAAACAGAAAACACCCACACCGCTTGTGGAGGAGGGAGGTGGATCACCAACGTTGAGTACATCGGGCTTCGAAGACGATCTGATAGTACATCAAAACGATCCGCTCGGCACGAAGCAAGATGAAGATGTCAGTGATATTGATGACATACCGGATGAGCAAGAAGGTCTGTTGGGGGAGAGGAATGTACATAGGAGTATAAATCCGCTGGTCATAGATGATGGGAAGAGGCGGATGGGGAGGGTGAAAATCCTAGGAGTCAAGGTGAGTTCTGCTTATGATGCTGCGCTCATCTCGAAACTATCTCTCGTAATCCTAAGCTGACTTTGTTGAATAGCTACCCAAACCACTCCTCTACCTCCTATCCATCCCCTTAATCCTACTCCTATTCACCCTGTTTTCTCCCAACTCATCACCCTACCAGTCCATACCGACCCTATCTAACGGTACACATCCATTCCATCCTACCGTCCTTCTAATCTCCCTCGACGGCTTTCGACCTTCATACCTCACCTCGCACGTTGATCTCCTACCGAATCTAGTGGGTTTGGCAAAGAGGGATGATGGGATCAGAGCAGAATCAATGAAGCCCGTTTTCCCCACTTTGACATTCCCTAATCATTGGAGCCTCATGACGGGTCTGCATCCAGAGTCACATGGGATTGTAGCTAACAATTTTTGGGATCCGATGTTCGTTGGTGAAGCTATGACTTTGAGGAATGAGGGAAAGGATAGAGGGGACATGGAAATGACGGATATGGGACTTGGACATGTGAAGAATCACAAAAACATAGATTATATAGATAATATAGAAGGTGTAGACGGTTTAGATGTTATAGAGGTGACTGGTGGCAATTCGGTAAAGAAAGATGAAAGTAACGTAGGAGCGCAATTCGTGTATACCGAAGAAGATAAGAGCTGGAATTCGAATTGGTGGTGGGGTGAACCCCTCTGGAGTGTTGTGGAGAGAGCTAAGCAGAAAAGTGCCGTTATCATGTGGTGAGTGATTGAAGTCTCAGAAAGTACAGGCATATACAGTGTGATCTGTAAGAATGCACTGCGGTCATTCACAGAAGTGGAAGTCCACATATTTTGGTGATATGCGTGTCAGCTAAGATTTATCTTATCATGTTCTAGGCCAGGTCCTCCGGTCACTTCGAAAGGTATATCACCATCGTACTTTGTCCCATATCGAGTAAGTGGATTCTTCACGCCAATCCCCCAAAGTCTTGTTATATCTGATGTAATATGTCTTTCGGATGAGCCACGAAGTAATGTTGACTCTTTGTTTTATTTTAACAGAAACTCTCCCCTTCCAAAAAAGTCACTCAAATCTTATCTTACCTCGATCTCGATATCAAGGAAAGACCTCAATTTATTGCATCGTATTTCCCGGAGATCGATCAATCTGGACACCGTGGTGGACCAAACTCGAAGGGTGTGAATGGAAGTTTATCGTTATGCGATGAGATGATTGGAGAACTGCTGCATGGACTGGAAGTGAGAAATTTGGATGAGATTGTGAATGTGGTCATCGTTTCTGATCATGGTGAGCTAAGTTCCAGTTTCTGAGATAATTTTTCAGCTTGCTCGAGATATTGACGAGCTGATCTTGAGTTTCTGTAAAGGCATGGCGGAGACAAGTAATGATAGGATTATCTACTTGGACGATATATTAGGTGAACAAGGTGTAGATGCGATCGAACATAAAGACGGTGAGATATGTTGGTTGAGGGACTGATCATTCGTGCTGATTAACTATATCCAATATAGGTTGGCCATCCGTCGGTTTGAGGTTCAAGGATGGTGCTGACACGCAGTATTACCTTGATATCCTGCTGGACGCTGCTGAATCTTCGAACGGTACCTTTGCATTGTGAGTTAATCCACAAGTATGTGTGCAGAGTTGTTCCTCAGCTGATCATCTACACTATAAGATACACCCACGAGACCATGCCTGAAAGATGGCATTTCAACCACGGACATAGAATCGCACCTATCTATGTCGTTCCTACCATAGGCTGGGCGATCACTGATCATGTGAGCTAATACACCGGTACTGCTGACACCACCGTCGCTAACAATATCCCATATGCTTTATCGTCGATAGCACGAACATGAAGTTCTGTTTCAGGGCGATTATCAGCCAAAGGGTAATCATGGTTATGGTAAGTAATGTCTATGCGATCAATTGTCGTAACTGTTAAAAACTAAAACCTCGCTGTTTAGACAACTTGTTCCCCGAGATGCAGGCGATCTTCTTTGCCAAGGGACCGTTGGTCAAATCAATCAAGGAGAAAGCTCCATTGGAAGTGTATGAATCGACTGGACCGCCTATATTGAAGAGTACGTGAGGTGCTTCGGCGCATACTCCCATGTCAGCTTGTCAGTTCAGCTAACTTGTTTATTGCCATACTGCACGTATAGGTTTCCCAAATTTGGAGATATTCTCGCTTGTCACGAGGTTGTTAGGGTTATCACCGTCTTTCGAACCTGCCCATAATGGCACAATAGGGTTTTGGGATAGATACTTTGGGTCGTAGCTGCATGCATGCATACCTTCATTGTTCTCCGCTTTGAGCGAACCCTTGTCCCTCATCCCTCATCCCTCATCCCTCAACCCTTTTCAGGATGAATGGATGATTCGGAAGTAAAGTGAGAATATGATATGATGGTCGTGTGATCGATTTGGAGTGGATTGTGATGATGTGATTTGATAACAGACAGATAACGATAAACGTTTACGATTTATTTAACCTTTACATCTTGACTCACAATTTCGTCAAGTCACCCCAATTCACACATCAGTCTGTATTCATATTCATGCCTGCTTGTATTTCTCCATCTCTGTCAACATCCAGTCTTGTCGGTTGATTGCTTATCAATTTTTGCAATTTGTATATATCCACGACTCAACGATCACTTACAGCCTGATGACCAAACCAGACGATCGTGCCCAACCTTTACGCTCCACTTCGCCTTCACGACATAATCATATCGGATCCAGCTCAAGCACAGCTCCATCTTACTACAACATACCTTTCAGAGGATCGTTCGCCAACCTATTCTCGCTTGTAGGGCTCTCTGGTACATTGAAGAGATTGGAAGACGAGGAGGATGACGATGAAGAGGAAGATATGACGGATGGCGAAGTCGATGAGGATGATGAAGAGCAGAGTGCAGGTGGTGAGGTAGATGAAGAATCTCTCATGTGGGATGCTCAGGTGAGTTTTGACGTTGAACATATATGTATTCATGTATAGACTACAGACTAATGATGATTTGTATACTGTAGACCGCATTGATATCCCACCATCCAGAATTAGCTATCAAACTATACACTCAAGCTGCTCTACCACCCTTCTGCTCGGCTTCAGCATGTCTCGCATTGGGTAACTTGCTGATCAGAGGATCAAATCTGACGGAGCATGAGGCTCACGATTTCCACCATCTTTCTCACGGTCAACTCCAACCTGATCATGCCCATGACCATGAACGTGAGAAAGTTCAAGTTTTGGATAATAACTCCACAATAACATCAAAGATATATAGCAAATTCTTTGGATCCTCCTCTTCTTCTTCTTCTTCACATACGAAAAACACCTCAAGACCCATACCTCCTAGACGATCTACCTTGGATTTAGTAGCTTCAGGATGGCAGATTCCGAAAGATGGCAAGAGGGCAGTGAGAGATGTCAAGTCGATGGGAGTCGCCGGAGCGTGGTTTGTCTTAGGATTAAGTTGGCTGGTGCAGGAGGAACTGAAAAGAGAGAAGAATCAGGTGAATAAAAGGGAACAAAAGCGAGTATCTCATCCCGTCAAGATCGTCTCCACAACCACTTCAAATGGAATAAATCGTAATCCTGAACACGCCGGGGACGATTTGATAGGTGAAGAAGAGGTTTTATCGTTTGACCTCAAAGGCAAACTCAAGCACAGAAACGAAGATAGACTCAATCGTCGAACAACATCGGACACCGTCACTGGAATCGATCGCAAAGTTGAAAGTACATTATCAGACTCGGTCGATACCCTCTGTCCACCGAAATCAAACCCTAGTTCCAATTCTGGGCGGACATCTGAATCGACCATCATAAGAACCCCGGGTGATGGTCTTGTAAATGATCCATTTGAGCGTGAGAATGAGGATATTGATATTGAAGATACAGCTAGGAAGTTGGAGGTCATGCAAACTATGGTGGGTATCACCACTCGCAGAGAGATTTCTTTTCACCACACGATTCTCAGTCGTTACCTATTCTGACTTTGACTGATCCATTTGTCGCATAGTATAACTTGCTGCAACCGCTCTTGAAACTCTATCGACACGGCCATATCCAACCTCAAGACCCCGTATCACTCCCACCTATATCCCTGCAGGCCCTTCCAAGTGTCTTACGACCGAGGAACGAGGCAGAAAAGGGAAGAAATGTATGGCGTTTAGGTCACGTTGTGGCTTCCAAGATAGCTCTTTTATATATGGTGCAATGGGAAGAGAAAGAACTGGGGGCCGGATCAGAGTTGAAGGAGATTGAAAGACTTAGAGATAGTGTGGATATCATCGTCAATTATATTGTGAGTAGTTGACACAATCTTCCAATCTTCGATAATTCACTCCTGTGCATGACATTGTTTGGTTACTGACACGATATCACTATTGGTTCAGCTCGCGATGACATCTCACGATTTGGAAGCTGAAATCTATTTCAAGAATGTTATCTCTCACCAATCGACGGGATACGAAATAGCCGACGATCTCATCAGACAGGCTGCTAAAAGATTAGATATCATCACTTCCACACCTAAAGATGAAAATTCGATGAAAGGGTTCCCATTTCCCGATACTCATCTTTCTCTACCGACGAATTCATCACTATCATCTCGTCAGAAAAGATCTTCTCCTCGAAAACCATCTGTGACCACTCATGGACGTAAACCATCTACATCTTCTATCACTTCCTTATCAGCTTCGAGAATATTCTCTACCCCCATCAAATCTTCAGCTTCCGCCGCGTCGTTAGCTTCCATCACGGATGATCATTACGAGCCTGTTACTGTGAAATTGAGCGACAGAGGTAGGGAAAACGAAAACGAAGATGCCATGTCGACATTACGGAGAGTTCATGCCAAGTCGATGGCTGATCTGACCGAAGCGTTTTCACGTCATGAACAACATGAAGAAGAATCAGCAAGATATCCATCACTTGATGGATGGAAATTATCACCTCCTATCGAGAATGATAGATCCACCTCATCTCAATCACACTCGAATTCATCCGGTTTTGGGGTGTCTCAACAATCCCAGCGGACCATCATCCCTAATCAGTACTATCAAGGTGTAAAACCTGCCAATACCAACACCTTACGTCCAGTAGCTTCGTCACCCCAGTTCGGGACTTTGCGTGCTACCGCAAAGGTTGATAGCTCGTCCAGACGCAAATTACCATTTGAACCTTGCTCAGACCAACAGATCAACCCTATCGATCCCGAATTGGCGAAAGCCGAATTATCCAGTGCCCTCACCAAACATGTTATCTGCGGAGTATGTGAGATGCAGGGTGTGAATTTCCCGGAATGTAGGAGGTGCGGATTGACTTTTTGTTCGAGGGAATGTAGAGTAGGGGAAGATAAGGCCGGGAATGGGAAAAAGTGAGTTGGACGTCATCCTTCATCGACATTTGAGAGTTATTTGCCAAATTCGCCTAGATCCATATTTTTGGTTCAGGATGATATTACTGTGTTGAATCATGATCGACCATATGGATTCGGCTAATCATTCTCCTTTGTTTTCTTTCGATTAGACATATATGCGGCTTAAGGGAATCTAGGAAATTGTTATCTGGCCCAGATAGTACGAACCCGTTAATCGGCAACAATAATACAAAGCAATCACATATAGAGAGAACCATCCCACCAGTAAGAGCGGCAAGGGTACATTAGTGATTCGTCTTGAATGGAGATTTACATTTTGGATGCGGGTACGGAAGAAAGGAAGGGAGAATGAAGTTAGTTTTGTATTCCTGTAACTCGGTAAATAAGTAGAATAAGGATGTGTATGTAGTTTATCTCGTGATAATTGTGATTATTCTGATTGGGGAAGCTTTCATATCCTCTATCAAACCATTGAGCTACTGATTAAAACCCTTGCCGCAGATCTTCGACTCGGACTAATAACCGAAGGATCAAGGGACAATATAAAGTGTATAATTCGCAAGAAAGGGGATATAGACTATAAAATCTCGAATATAAGATAAACAACCACGAACAATTCCCTAAAGACAACTTGTATACTTAACTTGAATTCAACAACAAACATTATCCTATCCTTTTGATCAACCCTGTGTCCGTCGTCTACCACTCTTTTACAAGGGCAAACCCACCCAAATTCGCCCCATCAAACTGACTTGACCCTTTTCCTTCCGTGACCGACTATCGACCCAACTACGAGATACTGTACACCACAGTACATTACAAACACCACCCTATTCCTAATTTAGGTAAACAGGAAATTGACCACCTTGACACCCCAATTCTTAGGTGGCGGTTCCTCATAAGACACTTCCTCGTCCGTAGGAATGTTAGAGTACATATCCAATTCGTCAATCTTCAAGTGTCTGGGTCGCTTCACGATCCAATAACCCAATATCAACACTGAGAAAACAGGAATGGTGATGTAAGCAATGACAAAGTCGGATGGATTCCAAGAGCCTTTGGTGAATACTTCCCAACCGTTGAAGATGATGATGATTGATGACCAGAAGATCACCCAGTATGCTGGCCAGGGTTGAAGTCTGTTCCAATAACTAAAATGATAAAATGTTACAAGAATACATCAGCAACGGCTGGTAGGATGCCATGGTATATATGGGACATATGGAAGATGTTCTACATTAAGAGAAGAGGAGGAGATTGGACTCACTGTAATGACTTTCGATCAATACCTTGAGCTGCTAAACCTTTCTTGAATCGTAAGTAGGTGATGGCGATAGTACCCCAAGTGATGTAACCGATTCTATGCAAATGACCCATGTTTTGTTCAGTATAAATCACTCCATTGAAATCGGTGATGAGATCACTCACAAAGCATTCAAGTTTGATAACCAATTCAACACCGTCGAAGCACCTTTACTCAACGTCATGAATGACAATGCGTAAAAGAGCGTTACAAAACTTAACGAAACGATCGGTAATCCTTTCTTGGTCGTTCTTGCTAATATCCTTGGAGCGTATCCTCTAAGTGATAAACCATATAACATCCTACTGACCGAATACATGAGTGAACTTCCAGCCGAGAAAGCAGATGTGAGGACAGCAGCGTTGATTATACTGGGTAAAGCTTTGATTCCAGCTCTTTGGAAAGCAATGACAAAAGGTGATGAGGCGGCTGTACCGGTTGATTGTAACAATGATGAATCATTATATGGAACCAATAATCCAACCACGAATATCAATAGGATGTAAAAAATGGTAATTCTCCAAAACAATCGCTTGATAGCTTTTGTTAAAGCCACACGGGGATTCTTCACTTCTGCTGCTGCGACTGCGATTGATTCTATTCCTGCGAAAGATCCTGCCGCTTGAAGGAGGTTGGTAAAGAATCCTAAGAATTTACCCAAATCGCCTGCGAAGTGATATTCGGCAAATGCACCGGGATCTTTCCAATATCGAAAACCAATACGATCGTGATTTGGTCCACCGCCTAGGTCGACGACGATACCTGCGATGATCAGACCGATGACGAGAGCGACTAGAGGGAAGGACGGGGTCAGAGAAAGAACGTATTTTGATATACTGAGGAGTAATGAATCTCAGTTGGGCTTGTTCACTCACTCTTGATGAATGCGAAGAAGAACTAGAAGGGCAGTATAGAGTATCAGTAAATTTGTACATCACGAATTACGATGAAGAACAACGGTGTTTGAGCAGACTTACCTCGGATTCACCGAACCACCTGACACCGAGAAAGTTCTATTTAAACACAAATATGATGAAGTCAGCGGAATTTAACCTTTATAAAGCGATACGAATCACTCACAATAGCAGCAGCACCAAAAGCCAGTGCAATCATATATCCAGCTTGATGTGGGATAGTAAAAGCTATTTATATCATTTCCAATCCAAGCATTAGCTAGGTTCTTGCCCGTCGTCATCTACAGCACCACTCACACGTGTCCCAGTACGAAATCAAGATCGACGCAGCGATAACCTCTGAAGGTAAGAACAAGCAATATTGAAAACAGACTTGCCAACCGACGGCAAATCCCACTGAGGGGTTCAACCATCTTTCGATGTAATGAATGTACCCTCCTGAGATTGGTGCGTAAACTGCCATTTCACCTACGCAGACCACTAATATAGGGGGACAGCTCACGAGTCAGCATGTAAGCCATAAGAGAGATAGACGCCGATAATAATGTGCGTTTATTGGTGAGGGGCGAGAGGACTGTGGTTGCATGAGGGATAGATACTTACACATTGAATAGGCGATTGAACCAGTCAATACAAAAGCCAATAACGAACCGACCGGTCCACCGTGTGCGATAGTCTTTCCACTACCTAAGAACAGACCTGTACCGAGGGTTCCGGCAAGTGCGATCATCTGCATATGTCGTTGTTCCATCTTACGTTGGACACCGTCGTCTGTGGTCATTCAATAGTGATCATTGTCAGCCCTTAGAGCAGAACACGGTAGATGTTCGTACGAAGGTGAAGACAACTCACAAAGGTTGGTATGGACATCCACTCTAACATCGTCTTTGACAAATCCAGGATCTTCATCCACGGTCGTAGTCGCCGCACCGACAGGGAGAATCTTGTCCTCGTCATACACTGAAGGGGACGCTGGCGTTATCGTTGACATGTTGTTTTGCACAAGCGTTTGGGGCCGGTGATTTGCAATAGATATTGAATACACTGAGAATGGTGAATGATCGGATGTTCGAATGTGGAGATCGTCGAGAATGTTTTTGGTTCAGACTAGAATAAAGAAGCAAGAGAGTCAAGTCGCCCCTGTGGTCGCTATTGATTATCCTACAGAATCAAAGATTCCAAGCACAGAGCGCAGAGTTTCAGTGTTACTAATGTAGAAGAGATAAGAGACCACAAGAATGGAGATAAGCTACTGTGGTCTAACGATTTAGGGGGAGTCAAGGTACTGTACTTCACATCTTAGCGGTCTGATGATGTGGGGCAAGGATGATAGACCGGTATACAGATTCGCACTGTTGGCATGCTCCTCCTTAGCCTCCCTGATATGCTCTAGGGTTGTACTAGGGGGTCATCAAAAGGATTTGATCGAAAAATCTGGAGGAAGAGAGCGAGAGAGAAGAAATTCCGTCTGTTCGGGATATCACCTGTTAGAATCCCGAATAACTCTCTTACAGGGTCGATCGGTCATTTCCGTCTCTAACCATCCAGCCTAATCCCATTCGAGTTAGCAAGTTAAGGTTTTGGCAGTATCTTTCAGTAACTTATGTTGAGAGGGGTGCAGCGAGATAAATTTAGCTAAGCCAAGGAAATCAGTGCCTAGTACAGCACCCTTATACGAGTGGGCATTATTGGTATTTTGCGCATTTAGGACGAGTACAACCATCCATTTGATCGTTTATGAATGCCAATTCGCGGTTCCTTGAGGGTTTGACTCGTTTATGAATGCCAATTCGCGGTTCCTTGAGACCCGAATAACTCCCATCGATCGAGGTTTCCGTCTCTAACCATCTAATCCCATTCGAGTTAGCAAGTTAAGGTTTTGGCAGTATCTTTCAGTAACTTATGTTGAGAGGGGTGCAGCGAGATAAATTTAGCTAAGCCAAGGAAATCAGTGCCTAGTACAGCACCCTTATACGAGTGGGCATTATTGGTATTTTGCGCATTTAGGACGAGTAATAACCATCCATTTGATCGTTTATGAATGCCAATTCGCGGTTCCTTGAGACAGGGATGCAGTGGTGTATCTAACGGTAAGTCAGAGTGGGGGAATTGCGCAAAGTATTCGTATGAGATTGGGATGTCAGCGGAGATAACACATGAACAACGTTGATGTATCTTTAGATATGAGTTGGGGTGATCCGGTAATGCACATTGAGACAAACTTGGATTCATGCTGGTATGACTATAGGCTACAAAAGTGAGTCAGGGGGAAGTTGAGTCAGAAAAGTGAGGGTTATACAATCGATTAGAAGTGAGTTTTTTAATGATTTGTCGAACTTAAGTGAGAGAGACGGACGCGAAGGCCCTTGCAGGATCATGATAATCCTCCTTCAACGATCTTCGATACGATATCATGTCCCATCTCATGCTCAAGCTGAAACCAACTTGGTAATGAGTTTACCTTTATTCCCACCACTAAACAACTTATTATAAATCTCTGGGATATCCTCGAATTTACCTTCGATGATAGTCTCACTCTCTGTATTGCTAATCGTGCCGTTCCTTATCCATTGGGTTAGTTCCGATACAGCTTGGTCGAGAACGGCCGTATGGTCGAATATTAACATTCCTACGGTGAAGAGCAAATCAGCGAAATTGGCATAAAGGTTTGGAAGGATCACTGGAAAAGAAGGACGAGCGCTTCAAATTCACCTTTGATCGTGAATCTATTGTAAATTAATTCACCCCAATGTTTCAATGTCATTCCTTCATCGTTATAACCTATGAGAGATACATTGATTGATCAGTATTCAGTGACTACAACCAACCATTTGAGATTCTTGTTGTAGTATCACCTACCAGCTATTGCCCGGCAGATCGAAACGAAACCATGTCTCTTCATCAAAGTCAACATGTTATCCAGAATTTCTCCACCGACATTATCGAAGAACCGATCAGCGTAATCCGGTAAGAGTTTCTTGAGGTGTTCAGGATAATTGGGGTCCTGGAAGAAGAAGAAAACAAATGTCAATTTTGATGTCAAACTGAAGCGGAGGATCTATGCGTAGAGAATGGATATATACCTTGTAATCTACACAATCATCTGCCCCGATGGATTTGACCCTATATTGAGAATTTCGATCATCCGATTCAGCTCCGAGACTAGTACAGGTGATATAGAGGGAAAGTAGTAAGAACAACATACCATTCACATTTATCTTTTCCACCTGCTATACCTATAACTGTCCTGACGCCAATCACCTTCTTTGCGATTTGGATTAAAGTAGACCCCACGGCACTAATTATATATCAATTTCGCGATCAATCAGTCAGTTAGTCAAGCCTGATTGTAAGATATGGTTTGGTTTGGCGAAGTTTCACTGTTTGCACTTACCCTGCTGCACCAGATACGACAAGTACATGTTCAGGTTTCAATTCCATCTCTTTGAATGCTCCCACCCAGGCCGTTTGACCTGTCAAGCCGAGAATCGAGTTGGTGAGGTATGGTGATTGACCTTGGATATTACTGTGACACAACCTATCAGCTTAAAAATCACCATTCCAGTCTGAGTACAGATCACTTACATTTCTTTACCTGTCAACGGGCCTGAATCTTCAACTACAGAGTATTCCGCCCAAGCACCATCACCGTATACGTTATCCCCCACATTCCATTTATTGGATTTGGAAAGGACGACGGTACCCATCGTTGAGGCTCTGATGGCATCTCCCACGAGAATGGGTTTTATATAGAGACGTTTCTATGGTGTTGTACTATGTTAGCTTGGATGCGCATGGGGTAGTGATATGTCAACTTACCGGATCGATACTTCCATCCATCCATAATCTCTGAGCTGGATCGTTCCCCAATGAAGTATTCTTGATCAACACCTGACCTTCCTTGAGATCATCGATAGTGGGTGTGGGTCGAGTAGTGAGTTCGAATTCGTTAGGAGTGGATTTATCGGTAGGTCGTGTTTTGAGTAACCATACTTTATGCTTTTTGGGAAGATCAGACGAAGACGAAGACATGATGGAACGTCAGAAGTAGCTGTCTGGTAAGGTGAAGAAGTCCATGAAGGGTTGATGTGAGCGAAGAGGGATGGAGAAAAGGAGACGAAGGTTGACTTATAGAGTTTATGATAACTTCCGAATGCATGTCAAGCTGGAGGTGGTATCTCCTCATTATCTCATCCACTTAGCTCAGCCTCCATTTGCCATGAGAGTATCTCTCATACTCGTAAGGATGATGACGAGAAAGATAATAACGACTCCTCCACCTCCACTGATGACACATACAGAGATAACCGAACTTTTGCATGCGGTTACTACCTCCATTCCTGTTCAGTCATGTCTCGTGGTAATCATTAGTAATCACAGTATGAGGACGTATGAGACTTCCATGGACATGGATAGCATATGTAACCAAAGGATCGTGTCAGGTCACTTTCCAAGACCCAACTTCCGTGCTCTCTACGTTCTACTCTTCATCAAAAGGTAAACCACATTTGCAGTTACTCTTAGCCTCTTCACTTTGAACATGACCACATCCATCCCCGATACTCCTACCTTTATTCCACCCAATAACAGTCTCACTCACGATGGCTGGTCGAACGAGGACGAAGCGACTGCGACCTGTTTCTGTGGAAAAGTTCAAATAGTATTCGTGAGTAACCGACCATACTTATAATCATGCTCCTTTTTATTTTTATACCAAAATTGTATTTGATGTCTTTGCTGTTCGTGACAGCCTCTTAAATCTCCAGGATTAGCCAACACGTTCCTATGCAACTGTACAGACTGTCGTAAAGTGACCGCATCAATGTTCGCTACGAACTTCACCACTCGCGATTCCCACACTCGATTTTCAAGAGGAGAAGATCACTTGACTCTATTTGTACAAGATCAAACCACCACAACGGGTAAAAATATGATCAACGGATTCTGTAAAACCTGCGGAACGTTGATGTACAGGAAGTCAGAGGGTTTTGAAGGTATGAAGTTTTTAAGAGTTGGGACGGTCGACGACTTCAAATTGCATGATACGGTGCTGAAACCACAACATGAACAGTTTGTTGGATGTAGAGTTGGTTGGTGGAGTGGTGTGGATGATGCTAAGAAGTATGAGAAGATGATGGAGTGAGGTGTTTGATATTGTTAGACGAGGAACGAGATTGACGTTGTGAGGTAGATATGAAAGAGAGATTCGGTGCTGTAGTTGTATGTGTGATTGTAGTTGCAGTTGTAGTTATAGTTGATGTTGTGTTATTGCAATTATACGTGGTCAACCGAATAGGTGTTATGAATCGATTCATATGATTCGATCGAGACACTCATACGCCTACATCCACTATGTATTTTTATCTATTTTACCCACCCACCAGCTCAACTCACAAATTCACATCAACCAAATCATTCGTCTCTCTCCAACTGGAAATTTTCATTATTCGGGAACATGGACTCTTTCGCACAGTCCAGAAGAGAATAAAATAATAAAGAAGAATTTGCATTACTCAAAATTCTGTTGAGATGTACCGTATTGATCTAATTACGCCCGACCCACAAAAAAGTGTAAAGAAAGAGTAAGGCGTACTCAAGACCCGATTGTTTAACTATTGATCGATAAAACCACCTTTACCCGTATCGCTCACCCATGAAAATGAGTGGATTGACGGGGAGAGACTGCTAAGCTATTGAAGGAAAGAGTCGAAGCGTCGTCGTCGGGTGTTATGTTGAATGAGAAGGAAGAAAAGAAGGAAGGAAGAAAGAATTTGATTGCGTAGGAATGGATTGGGTGAATTGCAAAGTGGAGTGCAAATTTAAGGAGCACTTGGGATAATGATGATGTGGAGGTGGATGATTTCGATCAAGACGATGGAGTGAATGAATCATCACCTTGTTCTCTTTCTCGTCATCCAACAACACCATTACTCATCAACCACCAATATCATCCACCTCGCCAGCAGATAGGTCACCACAGTATAGCAGAGCACCACCATGAAACTCACCATCATCGCACCGGATACAGTGTACGAACACGAGGTATCGTCCGATATGGAGATCCAGGATGTCCGAGCGTTGATCGAAGCTGAAGTGGGTGTCAGACTATTATCTATATCTTCTTACTTGTGATCAGATATCACCTCATCATTCCGCTCTCCTCCTCATACTCTGTTCTTGTGAATTACATGATATTGGCTCCAGACAAAATCACATTAGCTAACCCCGCTTATTCATCCCATCTCATAGTCCGGTCTCCCCCGCACATCTCTACTCCTCTCTACAGACTCTGGTGTACCACTCACCGATGTCACACGTACTTTATCAAGCTACGGTCTGACAGGTGAAGAAACTACTGTCTTCCTCACCTCCAAGTGAGTCATCACCCTATTCACTCGTATTTGACTATGACTGTGGACCATGCGCTTACGCGTTTTCTTTCCATGGTATGGTCAGACCACAACCTACCGCATCATCATCTTCTTCTTCGTCTCAGCATACATCTGCATCAGGACCATCATCGGGTATATCATACTTGGGTGGATCGGATGATGATATTGAGAGAATGAGATTACAAGCTCTGGGTAATCCAGGTTTAATGAATGATCTGAGGAATGTAAGAACAACGTTTCCTCTATACCCAATCTTCCTAATCTCCTATACAATATACATACAGAGGTGTCGGACTGATGAATATTCTGTTTTTTTCTCTCGCAGAACGACCCAGAGACATATCAAGCGATTCAAGGTGGTACCCAAAGTTTCAAGCAGGTTTTACTCAACGCACAACAGAGACAGCGCGCAGCAGCTGCTGAGAAACAACGTCAGATCGAGGTATGCTTTGACTGATCTTTAGATCAGCTTCGAGACTTTATCGCTACGCTATAGCTGATACTGTCTTCACCAGCTACTCAATGCCGATCCATATGATATCGAAGCTCAGAAAAAGATCGAGGAAGCCATAAGGATGGAAGGAGTCATGGAGAATATGCAGCACGCCATGGAGTATTCGGTGAGTAAAAGCTCAAGAATTTAGCTATCCTGGAGAAGTCCTGCATCAGCAGCTGATACATCGACTCTCATTATGCAGCCGGAATCATTCGGTAATGTCACGATGTTGTATATCAACGTGGAAGTCAATGGACATCCTGTCAAAGCGTTCGTAGATTCAGGAGCACAAACGACCATCAGTAAGCTCGATTGATGTTGTTCGATTCCGTTTCAACGTGGTAGCTTACACTTTTGACTTTAGTCTCGCCTGAATGTGCGGAAGCTTGCGGGTGAGTCTCAATCACTCCAAATTACCTATCCCTCGTATCCAGGGCTGATTGGTGATCTCGCAGGATAATGCGATTACTCGATACTCGATTTGCAGGGATGGCCGAAGGTGTGGGAACCGCCAGGATATTAGGCCGTATACATTCTGCCCAGATCAAACTCGGTGGACTACATTTGCCGTGCGCGTTCAGTGTTTTGGAAGGTAGAGCAGTAGATCTGTTATTTGGTTTGGACATGTTGGTGAGTGAAGAAGACATCCGCTCCTCCGCACGCCGAACTATACTTCAATCAAAGTCTGCGGTGAATAATTGCTGATACGATTGAGTGTTTGTTCCATGTACCACAGAAACGTCATCAGTGCTGTATCGACCTCTCGACCAATACGCTTCGAATCAACAATACAGAAGTTCCTTTCTTGCCCGAACATGAGTTACCGGACAAAGCGAGGAGAAGGGGTGAAGCTGAGATGGCTAATGAACTGGGAGATGCGGCGAGTCAAGGTGTCAAAGCTGGTGTGGCTAATCCGACCGTACCGAAAAGAGAATTCCCAGGAAGTGGTCAAGCGCTTGGAGGAGGATCGACATCATCTGCAGGTGGACAGAGATTGGGTGGTGGATCTGCTGGTCCAAGTGCGAGTGGAGGTGGGGGTGGGTCAGTGAATGTGAAAGAGGAGGATATACAGACTGTGAGTATCGATCTGGATCAGGACGATTGTCTTGAGGTTTATACAGTTTCGATAGATGCTGACATTCAATCTTCTTGGTCTTAGTTGATCGGTCTGGGCGCACCCCGAGATCAAGCTATTCAACTGCTTCAAGCTTCAGGAGGGAATGTGGATGTAGCTGCGTCCATGTTATTCGGTTAAGTCATCAGATATTGTCAAAGACTTATTATGAAACCTAGCATAATATGATTACATGTCATATTGAAATGAAGCCCTCTTACGAACGGACAAGAAACAAGCGACCTTCTCATTCTCATAGTCAATATATCGTTATGCATTTGTTCACACCTCTGACGTTTCACTTCAACGCTATCCGCAATCCATTAGGAAGGCTTGACTGGATCTGAAGTGGCGATAATTTGGTTGACGACCATCATAGTTTATACATTATCAATCTTTGTTTTGATTACAACGTTTGTCTTTCTATCCTTGACATTATCAACAGTAATGGTACAACCAACTTAAGAAAGGTGTATAAAAGATACAAAAGAGTTTCGTTGCTCAGATTACTAACTGTCCACATCGTTCAAATTTAATATTTTCTTAGCCCAATTCCTACCTTTCTCTTTCTCCTGAACAGGTAGACCCAAACCAGCATCCACTAACTTATTCTCACCAAATGCCATCAGTCTTATCAATCCATTCAATTTCGTTTCTCTCCCATGACCTTGGTTTTCTAATATAGCGGAATTCAATTCTTTGGATATCTCGACTCGGTATGATTTCTTCATTAGGGAGATGAGAGGGGTGAAAGATGGGTCGGAGAATAGTTGTAGAGTTTCTAATGGGATGGGTTTGATATCTGCACACGAACAAACAAACGATTAGTACTGTGCGTTTTCGAGGATGTCGAGGATGTATTATTAACTAGAACTGTTGAAGGATGATGACTCACCTTCACTATCATCCACGTTGATACTCGTACCCGTATCATCCGCGAATTTGACCAAGTCGGGGAAAGCTAGCAAACCCATTGTCCTTTCCAGCTCAAGACGGAATTCAGGATTTTCCGCCCCTCGAGGTGCTAGTTCCTCAGTAGCGAATGCGAGAGCTTTGTCGATCTCTTCAGAACGAATCAATTCGATCATACGTAAGAGATGGAGATGGAATAATAGAGGTGGGTTGGTATCGAGTATCTATACACGATGAATGTGATACTGCGTCAGTGATTCATCTCGTATATCATCACGTATCAAAATTTGAAGTAAAACAAAAATACACGAATACCCCTCATATCAGGTCTGTGAGTATCAGTTGCTTCCGCATGGCCGCGCTCTGTGAGCTGGCTAAGCGTGGTGCATGATGGTTTAAATCCTTGGGGTGTGTGGGCGAGAATAATGACAATTGGAAAAGAGAAAAGAGGAGAAAGCAAAATAGGAGATGTGGGAGGTTGGTGGAAAGTAGAATAATGAAGTCAAATATGTAGATATGGGAGGGCAATTCACTCACCTCTGGATCCAACTCGTTCACCCTCCTTACAGCTTCTTCCACTCTGCCATCTTCGACCGCCTGACGAATCTCCATCCGTTCCTGTACTTTCTCGTGATCAACATCAGCGGGTAGACCAGTTTCCCTGGCGAATTCCACCGCTGCGTCGGGGTATCCTTCGATAAGTAGATAATCGAATATCAGGGAGTTTAGATCGCTTTAGACGCCAAGTAACAGCCAAGTCAGCTATATAGCTCTTTTCTACGGTTGATAGGTAGCGGGATGATAGACGGGGTCAGAGGTGCTAAGTATTTTATATTTCCTCAATTGATTTAGGAGAGATTCCCACTTTGCATTATATTTAGTCTCATCAGAGATAGATTGAACGGAGAGGGGGGAGGCAAGAATTCTGTGATCAGGTGGGATTGAGAATAACTCACTGTTTCGATATATCGACTTTGCTAAGTTCGTCTTCCCATTGTCTCGTATCGAACGTAGGTAAAGCTGATGCACCGCTATTACCTGATAGAATGGAATTGGATGTTCCACTTGTTGTGGGTCCCAAGCGGGATACGGTCGGTGCACGTGTAGACTATGAAGGTGATAAGTGAGCTATGATCACCGCAGACATGGAAGTGGAAGCTCACTGTTGATGCCATGTTGGTGTTGATGGTGTTGGATTACATTTCCACCCTTTTGAGGGGTAAGAATGAGAAGGAGAAGAAGGAGAGAGAAGAGAGATGCGAATTGAGAATGAGTGAATGAGGTTGCATCGTGCATTTTGGGTTGATATCATGCGGAGTTTCGGAGTTACGACCGACCACGCACTCACGGTCAGTCGGTGTGGCACCTGTCTGCCCATCTGCACGTGGCATCAAGGTGTCAAAGCGCGATTGACTTTGTTAACTACAAAAGTACGAACCAAATAAACATCCATCCATCCAAGATATCATCAACCTCTGCTTCAATCATCAACTGACGATAGAACAAAGGGCTAACCATCCCATCGATCGAAATCAGCTCCACCATGTCAGACGGGTACGACTTCTCACAGCTGTATCACGCATCTCTAACATCCTATTCACCCGGAACCACCTTCCTAGCTACCATCTACCAGAACAGGGTGATCATCAGATCAACAGCGACATTGCAGATCGTACGTACTTGGGCATGTCAATTACCAAATCGTCCATTATCGTCATCATCGTTTAGCAAAACAGTAGAGGATAATGTAAAGATTGATTATCTGGAATGGTCAGAAGACGGATTACACATCCTTGCATTTTCTTCAATAGGCAGGACAGCTTGGATATTTGGATTGGCATCTGAAGGAGATGGACTGTCAGGGGAGGTAGCTAGGATAGGTGGTGAGGGGATAGAAGGGATGGTGAAAGTTGAATGGGCCAAGGGTGGGAGTGGGAAATGCGTAATGGTTTGGTCGGATTATAATGTAAGTTTGACTTCCAATTCCAATGATGGTGTTCATTAACAAGACAAGCGAAAGACAAGGACTTTTTGTTGATGTTTTTGTCTTATTTGGGGGATTGTATCGAATATAGTTGAAAATAACGATATATGATTTATCAAATGGTTCTACGAAAATCATTCAAAACCCCAAATCACTAAATCAATGTGAGTGAACTGCCCCTTCCGTCCATATTACCTGATAATCAAGCTTATCTTATCGACTGATGATATATATGATGGAATAGGTCATACGTATTCACCTGATAAACGATATCTGGCCGTTGTAGAGAAACATCTAGGTAAAGAGTATATTGGGGTATATGATATGTTAGATAACTTTAATCTATTCAGAGTAAGTTATCATTCTCTAAGTTGTATTTTCTCGTTTTAGGGTTCTAAAGCTGACTGTATCGCGATACTTTGTTAGCACTTCCAACTATCAGCTCTCGACGTTCAAGGTATAAGCTGGAGTCCATGTGGGAGGTATATCGCAGTTTGGGATAGCTCTTTATCGGTAAGTCCAATCATCTCGATGTCACATATCAATGACTAACCTAAATTACATCTCTCAGTACTCGATGTTTGTCCACTCTCCCCTTGGACCACTCCTCACCCAATTCGATCACACCTCACCGACTTTCTCTCCTACTTCCTCAACCGAAGATCCAGGTCTGGGTATACGTACCCTCACCTGGGCACCTGGTGGGAGATGGTTAGCCCTGGGAGGATGGGATGGTAAAGTGAGGATAGTAGAGAGTGAAGGATGGAGATGTGTAGGGGTGTTGAGTTGGGGAAGTAGGATAGTCGAAAAGGATGTGGTGAGTCTCTTCAGTGCCTTTTCCCTTCATCTTCAATTTCGTCTAGGTGTCAGAAATGGCTAACAGTGTGGAGTAATATCAGACCGTATGGAAAGAACCTCATGATTGGGTCAAAGATACTCGAGGAAGGGGTATTGTACAGTGTGAGTTCATACAATGAATTATTCACATGTTTTAAATTAAGCTCATCTCGATTTATTTCCTTCCGCTATCCCAGTCGATCGTGTTCAGACTCCAACTTCGATACCCACGACCCGACCAGATCTCAGTAAACCCAATCCCTCCATCGGCGTATCGCAAATAACATTCGATCGAGATGGTGCATTTCTCTTGGTCCGGCTTGACAACTCACCAAATGTCATACATATATATACCTTCCTAAAGACGCCTACAGCCGAATCACCCGATATACAGCATTTGACAAGTATGATATTTGAAAATACCATCAAGAGTGCTGAGTGGTGTCCTTCAGGTTCAGGTACAGGTAAGAATAGGAAATTGGCAGTGACGGTCGTTGGTAGGACCTCTGCGGTGTATATATGGGATGAAGAAGGCGGTGGATGGGAAGAGGAGAGTACCGATGATACCAAAGGGGAGTTGAACCAAGTGGAGAATGATGGGAGAGGTGGGATGATGGAAGGTGTTGGTATACCTTCGAGTGAGCATTCTTCGCTATCACAGTGGAATAATGATCGAAGACATTATTGATGATGATGTGATGTGATATTTACAGGATCAGATTTCTCAGCAAACGAATTACATTGGGCACCAGATGGGTCGTCCGTGGTCATACAGGATAAATCTCGATTCTGCCTGTTGTACATGAACGAATCTGAGAAGACAGATACGGATACAAATACAAATACGGACAGATCGATGAGATGGGATGATGTAGATGAAGGATTATCACATGTAGTTGAAGAGGAGGAGGAAGAGGAAGATATAGGAGGGTGGAGTGGGTATGGATTGGAATTGAGAGGTGGATTGCGGACTGCTGTTTGGGCGTAGAAGGGTCTTATTTAGTGCATTTTAAAGTTGTATACATGACCATATACTGTACAATGTTATTTCATAGTATGATAGTTGGCTATACTATCACTTACACCCAGCAACGTTATAGAGTATCAGCGATTGGGATCTCTGAAGATCTGCTGCGGATTACTGTGAACGTTTGTCACCACCGACAAATGACCGAATCATTGTGCCTCGAATCAATCAAGTGACAAACAACAGACTGACTTACTCTACTTCCTCCAGTCCTCCATCCTACTATCCCATTCAACAGAGGATACCGGACAAGACAACATGATATACCCCTCAGCAACGATCATATAGCATCCCCATCCCTATCCCATCCAGTCTCAATTCTATGTAAATAGATTCATATCCCGAAAAACATCATCATCATGCGCCTTACCGCCCCTCCTCGTTCCACCTCTCTATCCTCGTTATTCATCTTACCTATCCCATTGGGATTACTCATAATTGCATACTTGGCAGCAGTGGGTAGGAGACCTGATATACCTGAATCTGCACAGGTGGACGATCGTAAGTCCATCGACCGAAGCAAGGGAGGGCTGTTGTCTGATGTTCTTTCGTAACTGAATAGCCCATCAGTGGGGATTTCCAAAATGGTATGGCAACCGTCCCACACCATTTGATTACCGTTCGACATCACAGGGAGAAGAGGAAGAAATCTGTGATCACCCGAAGAATGTATTATTATTTATAGGTAAATATCATCCCATCGCTTATTGACCCTCTGTTTGCGAGTATAGAATAGATCATGAATGCTAATGTAGTCTTGTTTTTCCAATAGATCTACCATGTTAGTTACAATCATCTCTGCCTTCAAATAATAGTAGTCACAGTCGATCCTAACACCTCATATCACCCCTAGATGATTCTCCACAAATACCATCTGCATTGACTCTCCATTCATCCATAACGTCCTCGAACAGATTCAACCTCACCACCATATCGTCCTTCTCACCCACTTGGAACTCGGATCTATTACCGAAGGAAAATTTGCAGAATGCAGGATGTGATCAGTTTGATTGGATATGGAAAGTAGGAGATGATAGTGGACATGCAGATCTGGGTTGTGGGGAAGGGAAAGTCATCCGGGTAGAAGAAGGGATGAGGATTCCTGGAAGAGCTAATGTAAGTTAGAGGTTTGTTTTACTGCTGCGGAGGATCAGGTGGATACGAATACAGATACGGATACTCAATATATCTGAGTTGATTCTTTACATCTATATTTCACTCGAAATATGTAGATCTGCTACTTCTGGGGTCATACTGTACTATTGGATCGAGGAGAGTGGGAGTAGTGTGCTAATACCTGTTTCTTATTTCTATATCCTCAGGTATCATTGTTAACTCAACCTCATCATATATTAAAACCTGAACACAAACATGATGCTCTGAAGACAACACATGGTGAGGGATGGGAATTGGGATTATGGACACATGTATTACCTTCGGTAAGTGAGACTTTCGTAGCTTCATGGCTTTTATAAAATAATCTGACCATTTGCCTTCTCCAGGCCGAGTAAGTTGTACTTTGTTGCTACCAGTCATACCCTCGGTGTAAAGGTGAACGTATAATCTAATATCTAGACATTCCTTTTTCAGCCCCAAAATCTTTTACCCCTCGCGACGTATAACCAATCGACGGTCCATCGTATATTTCCCACTTCGTACGACGGCTACCAAGGATTATCCGAAATTACCTTGGGGTAGAACATGGTCTATCTATTCACGTGAGTTCGGATAACTACTTGTAGGGGTACTCCATTTGAACTGATTCATCCATATCTGTAGCATCACGCAGATCGCCGCCGTCTCCGAAAGCAGGTGAAGATCCTTTTTCGCCGAATAGTCGTTGGAGGAAATTTTGGTTGAAAGAAGAAGAAAGGTTGGCTAAAGCTATGAGAGATGCTGGTATTTGTCTGGTAAGTCGAATACAACCATGACCATCTGATGACTCTGCCAATATAAACTGAAATACCGATGTCTGCCAGTTCGAGGGCTGGCAGTATGGTGAATTGGATGATAGGATAGCCAAAGCTATGTTATCGGGCTGTATCGTTGCCACTGTACCACCTCAAACACATCATGGTGAGTCGTTTTTGCTCGTATAGCAACACACACGGGGGATCTTGATGACTGATACCTGTGATTGTCAATGGTATAGATGCTTTCTCATCTTTGATCTTACCTCTTGCAACACCATCATCCGTCTCGATCTTACCGGATCTACCCGTTGACAACCTCAACCAGCTATTGCACAAGTATACAAATTCTCAACTACAGCGTCTCACTCTCAATGCTTTCATCTCAGCTAGGAATAGGCTTGTTCCTCCCTCCAGGCTGAAAGGTGTTGAGAGTGCCGTGCATATATGGGAAGATGGTGGGAGAGGATACGATTTCAAAGAGGGGTTCAGGTGGGATTGTGATTCGGGACATGGGGGATGGTGTGGGTAGTCATGCATCTGACGATATCTGGACTCCCACGGTCTCTCTTGCTTGTTCATGGGTTATCCAGATCAAAGGGGACATTGAAATCCGTAAGATGGGTGTACTCGTACGGTTTGCTCACCACCAGCTTCAGAATGACGTCACGTCCTCCAAACTGCCTTCACCTTCACCTTCCTTGATCTTGATTCTTCTGCATCTTCTTCACTTACTTCGTCATATCATCCACGCATGTCACTATTAAGGAGATTGGCATTCCGTCCTTCTCTGTCTGCCCACTCCGCAAGTATTGTTATTCAAACTCGAGACCTCACCACCATGGCACCACTCACAACCATGCCCCTCTCTTCACTCAAAGTGTCAAAACATCATATTCCAGCTTATCAGAACTTCCCCAACACCTCACTTCGTCCATACCCATTTATGATCTACCATACAGCTTATCCTTCGTCCCTTTCGCCAACATCCGTGGAACAGCATTTATCGTCTGTGGGTATAGTCAAGCCTGCATGGAGATATACAATGTACAGACAACATCATTATCATTCGACCGTCGACGAAGTACTGGTCGTAGTGAATGGTTCAGCAAGGCTGTGTTTTGGTGGATCAGTATCTAATCCCGATAAGTTGGAAGTGCAGGTCAAGAGGGGAGACGTGATGATTGTTCCTGCTGGAGTTGGACATGCGTTAGTGGAGGATGAAGGATCGTTTGAGATGGTTGGAAGTTATCCGAAAGAAAGTGATAATTGGGATATGTGTACGGGAGAATCAGATGAGAAAGATAAGAATTGGGATAACATTAGGAAATTGAAGTGGTTGAAGGGTGATCCAGTTTATGGCGATCAAGGTCCCGTGTTGGATGTGGGAAAAGAGGGGAATTGAAAGTTCGGATAAAGATACTTGATGAGGGATAGGTGACTATACCAATGAGAGATGGGATACCTTTGATGATCTATCTTATCGTTTAGATGACCAGGGGAAATGAGAACAATCTGGAAGGATGCTTGGTGAGAAGATGGACGATGGCGGAACAGTCTTATCATCAAGACACCTTGTCGATCATCTGGATATCCCTCTTATTGCTTAATCTCTTCAATCCCAACAATATATCGATATCACTCCACTGCATATCCCTCAATCAATCTCCTGTCATCGGTCCAATCTGACCGATCCCTCCTCTAATCACTGGATCATACCATTGTGCACTTCAAAAATCTCATCATCCGATCAGTCCGCCATCAAAACGTTTATATATGCGATGGAAGAACAAGACAGCTTTATCATGAATATTCCTCCGAAATAACTTGCCAGCTGGTCCCTTGGTCATCCCTTCACTACCTCCCCTAGTCACGCTCACAACCATACCATGTTAATCAAATCATTCGTCCTCTTGACCGCCGCAACTGCTGGTACATTTGCGGCCCCTCAGAGATTCGGGTGGGGTGCTACAACTTCAGCTCCTGCTGCTCCCCCTCCCTCGTCCAGTTCACCTCCCGCAGGTGCCCTTCCTGCAAGTTCTGCATCTGTCCCTTCTTCCGGAGGGGGTGCTGCCACTGGTGGAGAATCACATCAAATCACCGTAAGTTTATCTAGCCTCTCTACTCGAATGCTGTTTAAACTGATTTTGACCTTTTGGTTCGGTTTGGTTTGGTTTGATTGGTAAAAGATTGTCAATAATTGCGGAGAAGGTCAACCGCTCTTTGCCTACGCTGCTAACAGAGCTGGTCAACCTGTCCAAGGCAGCGTTACGATCGATGGTCCGGTTGATAGTGGTATAGCATGGATGGATGGTACGAAAGATAATTGTGAATTTGATGGTACAGGTTGCGGTTTTATGGAATTTACAATTGCTAATTCCATGACGAATTCGGCGGATTATTCTTTACTTACTACCGGTTTAGGTGAACATCATTTGTAGGTGACCTTCTGTTTCGGTCTGCAAAAGACTGGTAATACAAGAAAACACGATGAACTGATGGATTGATTGGTTGAAATAGTAAATACGCAATGGACTTCAAATTCACAGGTGAATGTACGGCCGGACCAGGTAAATGTCTAAGTGGAGATAATTGTCCAGGAGCATATACTGGTGCGGATACTTTTAGTGGGGATCCGACTACCTGTGGTGGCCAGAATGTTGGGGTGAGTGACGCTTCATTCTCGATACTCATCTGCTCAGGAAGACATAGAACTGATGGTACTTGTCTTTTTTCCAACGCAGATTCATATCACTTTCTGCTAGTTATGAGAAGGACCCCCGCCCATCAATTCATGCATGACCTTACAGGTCACTCTGAAGATACACATGACGCATATAGGTATGCGAATGGATTAGTAGACCCGAAGGTTTCGGCTGAGTTATCACCCTCTTGGAGAAGAGTGGATAATGATTGTCGGTAAGATATCTGACGCAGCGAGTAGAACACCATGAGATCATGCATGTGCAACAGGATTACTGTACATCTTCTCTTGTTGTTTCCATACATCATATCGTCTTAGAATCAGCAACCAAAAAAAAACCATTAAGAGCTTTTAACAACTACGAGTACCTTCCGCCAGTTCAGCAGAGAATAACCACGATCACATCCCGATTTCTCTCGTTAGATTAGTATCCCGAAAGACGGAGCAGCGCGTGTCGAATATCTGAGGGGAAATCCTCGTAAAACCGAGCTCGTTTGGATCACACCGCTTCATCATTACGTACAATCTGTAGCCGCCTACGTAGTGGCATCAAGCGGACTCGTCATCTCACGTTTATCCGCTTCCTGTCAAGATGTTTCGGTCAACAACAACAGAGTAAACCCTGAGTTGAACGAGAATGCAATTGGGAAAGGTCACTCTTTCTTAACGTTGTTATATAATACTTGCAGTAATCAGACAATAAACCGGTCAGAAGTAGAAACATGAGCACCGGACCAGCCAATATTCGAATCCGGGCCACTCTTTCCCGCACCGGCGGTGAGTGCGGCTAAGGATCAACATGTCTGAATCGGAACCGGTCCGCCGGCTTACCCTGAACATTTAGGGGCAGGGAGGGGGAAAAATTCGTCAGAGACGTCAGACGGCACAGCGATTCAGCCAAGAAGTTTTCTTGTTTCCCAGTGTTTCGGGCGAAAAGAAGAATTGGGAAATCCCGATGATTCACGAATCACCCTAAATCAATTAACTGTTGTGTTCTTGTTCTCATTCTTCATCGAGAGAGGATGTTGAAGGCGGAGCACTTGGAAGCGACTTCGGACCCCCAACCGGGGCGTTATATTTTTGAGGGGTGAAAGAGGGATGCAAAGATGTTATAAAAGGCCAACCGTCCTTGTGTCGAATTACCCGTGTTTCCCCCTCTGTCTCCAATCTTTCACTACTCAGTACTTATTTGCAAGATACGATGTCTACATACGATAACCAACAACACGAGGGGATAACCAAGACGACGGAGAAGACCCACGACGAACATGTTGAAGATTCCATTGCTGGCGATCTCGAGAAGGGCAAGGACCTGAACTCTGGTAATGCCGAACACTCCGATTTAGGTGCAGCGTGGCTCGCCGAATATACGGGACCTAGAAACGAGATTACTGATGAGGAGAATAATGCGGTGCGAAAGAGGATCGATGCCTTTTTACTGCCTATGTATGTCTATTGTGGAAACGTAAGAACCGGATCTGGTCATAGATGCTGACAAGGTCCTGTAGGATCTTCATCGTTTACTTCACCCAACAACTCGATAAATCATCATTATCCTTCGCCTCTGTATTCGGACTGAAGACCGATGCTCATTTAGTGTGAGTATCCTTCATCCCTGGAATGATCAGCAGTCTGGCTGACTTGTGATGTAGGGGACAACAATATTCGTGGCTCAGTAGTTTGGTCTACTTCGCGCAACTCGTGTTTCAACCTTGTGAGTAGAAACCATTGATGATTGGAAATGGAATCAAGGCTGACTATTATCGCAGTATCGGTCTATGCTCTCGTAAAAGTAGGTTCGATATCGGACAGGGATTCTGACGATACACACTCACTCGTTTCCTCTCCTAGCTGCCCGTCAATGTCTGGATCAGTATCTGTTTCTTCGGATGGGGTGCCTCTCTCTGTATCATGTCCGCTTTCACCAGCTTCGCCGGTTTGGCCGTCTGGCGATTTATCCTTGGTGCATTCGAGGCATCTATCTCACCAAGTATGCTCGTCGTGGTATCGATGTGGTGGACTCGACGAGAACAACCATTAAGAAACAAGTCAGTATCGAGTGGTATCGCACCCCGACTGTGACTTAGGGTCCTGTACTGACTCTCGTTTAAAATAGTATCTGGTACTCTGCCAATGGTATGGCTACCATCCTCGGTAGTTTGATCACATACGGTCTTGGTCAAGCCAAAACATCGTTACACCCTTATCAACTCATCTTCTTGGTATGTGGTTTGATGTGAGTCACTTGTCTAATCCTTCCTGACAGAAAAAATCATAAAAAGGAAAGAGAGCTGATCGTCTTGTCATGCTCGTAGTGCCGTTGTATTGTCTATCCCCTTTTTCTTCCTTTTCCCTGGACACCCAACCAAAGCTAGATGGCTAAACGATCACCAAAAGTACGTTTCGTTGGAACGAATCAGATTGAACAATACCGGTACTCAAAGTACAAGTAAGTGGGGAAAATACAACGCACAGCCAGGGTGTTGGAGAATCGGGCTTACCAGTTATGCTCTTTATAGCATTCAAATGGTCGCAAGTCAGAGAGTGTGTGCTAGACCCTAAATCTTGGTTCTGTGTCGTCAATGGTGGGTCAACGAAATTGATCAGATAGTCGGTTGCATCTACCACTGACGCATTGCCTTACGATAGTTTTCTGTATCTCCCTCGTCAGTGGTGGTATCACTACCTTTGGTCCATTGATTCTACAAGGTTTCGGTCTCAGCACTTTCGATACTATCTTATACAATATGATTCCCGGAGCCATCGGTATCGTCTCCAACATCTTGTGAGTATCAGCATAACATTAACCCGTTTTCAAAAAAGGAAAAGCGAGGTTGAGTGTTGACAATCTGTATGCTGTTTATTTCTCTGTCAGATCCGCTCTCGCTGTAACTTACACTAAGAGAAAGTTCCCCGTCTTACTCGTCGCTTCCGCTTTCCCTCTCGCGGCTGCCGCCGCGCTGTTCGCTTTACCCCGAGGTGCTGAACACAAATCGAAATTGTTGGGTGTCTACTTCATCCTCCAGGTCTATCAATGTATCAGTCCTCTCTTTTTCAGTTGGCAGTGGGTTATCTTTTTCATCTCCAATCTCAATATGAGCTGACCAACGGTCTCTGTGCAGATTCGCCAATACTGCCGGTCACACCAAGAAAACCACCACAACTGGTATGCTCTTTGTTGGTTTGAGTGTTGGAAACATCGTTGGTCCTCGTAAGTATCATTGTGCTAGCCGATTCGAGAATTTCAGTGGCTGACACATCTGTTTTTCCAAAGAATTGTACAAATCAAGCGAAGCACCTTATTATCACACCGGTCTTACTGCAAATCTCATCGTTCTCGGTATAATGTTCGGACTGATCATCTGTCAAGGACTGTACCTTCACATGTTGAACAAGCGAAATATCAAGCGAAGAATCGCCAGTGGAAAGACCGGTGCTCATATCGATCTATCACTTGAGAACTCCTCCAAATGGCAGGAACTTCGAGCGAAACAGAGAGCCGGTCAAGTTGCAGATGGTCAGCTTGAGGGTGAAGGAGCTTACAATGATCAAGCTTTCATGGATTTGTGAGTGTTCAAGTATTTGTATACGATATAAGATTATGTCGAAACTGACAATTTCCACGCAGAACCGATCTTCAAAATGAGGATTTCATTTACTCCTTGTAATGCATTTCAACCTACAATGCCGCAGAGCACCCAGGTGGTCTTTCCCATTCCCTTGTTGCCTCTTCAAATACCAAATATCGTCATAGTTGACTCATAGAATGTAGACGTATGTATCGCATGAAAACTCTATTCATAACTGTCCCCAGTAATCGTCATAGCAGATAAGCCTACAGTATAAACTCACAGGCGATGACCGCATTGTGCCAATCCAGGGAATACGAGTAGACTGACGGACCGATTTGCTGGAATCTGCGTGATAAGGGTCAAACGTCGCTAATAAGCCTTAACCATTAACTAATCACGTTATCATGCTTAGCAAAGAAGACCCCATCCATACTCGTATCGGCACTCGATTTGCGCCTGGTTGCGATTCAGAGTAATCAAACCGTGTCATTTCGATCCAGGAATACCACATACCTCGTCAGTCTGGTCCTACAACAGAATCCAATGAGGTCCGGTAGTACGCAGCGATGACGACGAAATACGACTTGTAATCTACTTGATTCGATTGGCTGTTTGACACCAACACTGTATATTTGTTAGATATACAACTCGATTTAAAACATGCCCACTACTTTCCCCCTTCTTTGTACTATACAGTTCACAGCTGCTGTGAATCACAAAGCATCAAATACAAGTAATCCAACCAAACAATGGCGGCGTTTATCCAACAAACATTAGAGAAAGTACCCGGTGTCGACCCTCGACCCCTTCAACGATCACAGTTCTTCTCGGGCCTTAACGAAGGTCCAGCTGCTACTGCCTCTCGAATCGCTGGTCTAGTCTCAGGAAGCCATGCGCAAGATAACTCACCTTACTATACTTCAAACTTTGGACAACTCTTACCTGATTCAGGTCATCCGTTGAACGTCGGTGGGATCCCATATCAAGGTGATGCGTTGCTTCTTGAGAAACAACAGGCATTCGATAGATCAAAGTTACAAGAGAGGATCGTACATCCTGCTGGATGGGCAGCTTTCGGTGAGTTACATGAAAATCCTCATTTCGTACCGACAATGCAATATTGTACTAAGACTGGACTGTACGTAAGATCGATACTGACATTCGTTGGGACTGTAGGTAAATTCACTGTTACTAAGGATGTATCAAAGTTCACCAAAGCAAGTTTCCTCAGTAGCGTAGGGAAATCTACCCCGATCTTCTGTCGATTGAGTACTGTCACCTATGGTGTAAGTTGAGCATACAGTGTCACACCACTAAGGGTGCTAATTACATTTTGTATATTGTGCTATACATTAGAGGGAATACCCCGATGCGGCTCGTAACCCCCGAGGGTTCGCTGTGAAATTCTATACCGATGTGAGTGACTTTGCCATTTCCTACTGTACTGTAGATATATGGCTGACAATCACGCAGGAAGGAAATTACGATATGGTTGGACTCAATTGGCCTGTCTTCTTCGTTCGAGATCCTTTCCAAGGTAAGTCCCTCCGTCTGAGAAATAGAAGATGATAATGGCTGATGTCTGATGAACTTCTAGGTCCTGATAATATCAGATCACAACAAAGAAACCCACAAAACTTTTTATTGGATTTTAGTGAGTACCGTGTCTGTAGCATTGCAAAACCTTCATTACTGTGGTCGTTGCTGATGATCCACCATTGTATAGACGCATGGTTCGACTTCCTCGCAAATGTCCCAGAATCCCAACATGCCGGTATGATGTTACTATCCGATCATGCCACTCCAGATGGTAATCATTTCTCTGCTTATGGGTGAGTCCTATGAGCTGCAGATCTAGATCCGACATGCAACCTATTGTAACATGCTAATTAGTATTGTATATCAGATGTCATACTTTCAAATGGGTTAATGCTGAGGGAAGCTTCGTCTATGTCAAGGTAAGCGGCATCAAAGATAGATGTTGTAGTCATGGTTAGTTGACTCTTGTGCAAAGTATCATTTCCGTCCTCATCATGGAGCGAAACAATTCGATTTCGACCAGACTATCATGACTCAAGGTGTTGATCCGGATTACTCCAAACGACAACTATACGAGACACTCAAGAACGGTGGGACTTACAAATGGACCATGATGATTCAAGTGAGTAGTCGTAACTCACTCAGGTCTGTCGTTGTCGAACATTCTCATGCTAATTCTTCTATTAGGTCATGACCCCTGAGGAAGCCTCGCAAACCAACTTTGATCCATTCGATGTTACCAAGATCTGGCCTCGAGGTGGGTCGTTTCACCTAATCTCCGCATAACTTGTATTATGTGCAATAGCTGATATCTTTGTGAAGGACAATTCCCAATGCAAGAAGTAGGCGAGATTGAATTAAACAGAAATCCAGAAGACTACCATCGAGATGTCGAGCAAGCTGCTTTCTCCCCCGGATCGTTGGTCCCTGGTATTGAACTTTCACCTGATACCTTACTCAACTGGCGAGCTTTCTTGTAGGTCATGGGTGCCAGTTTCAAAAACCATCTTTACGTATTGATCATCATTCACCAAATTTAGCTATCGAGACGCTCAGTACACTCGGCTCCAAAGTGCCAACATCCACCAGGTAGGCGTTTGAACAAATACACATTGGATCTTACAATATATGCTGATGAAGTTGTAACAGATTCCCGTCAACTGTCCTTGTATGTATTCCTTTCCATTAAAACCCCCCTTACAATTACGATTAGTACTGATCTTATACTTCCTCAGTCCTTTCGAAATTCCACTCGCCCGACAATTACTGGGGATCCATGCGAGTCGATGGTGACGTAGCAAGAAAGCCTACCTATGTGAGTTGATTTGTCCGAAGCAAAGATGATTACCTTTATTTGTCTCGACTTCGCTTTGCTTCGTATGGGTGCTGTCGCTGATCCTGATGATGAAAATCGACACAGTTCCCTAACAGTTATCAATCGACTGATCCCAGTTCCAGAGCACCAACATTCGCTGGCAAGTCCGTTGCGGAGGTTCCACACCAAGCTGCGTCGAACATCGTCTCAAGACAAAGTCACTGGCAACATGAAGGTGAACCAACAGAGTACGACCAGGTTAGAGAACTCTATACGAGAGTTATGACTGATACTCAAAGAGAACATCTTCATTCTAACACTGCCAAGTTGCTCAAAGTGAGTCGAGTTCGTGACTTGTGATGGTGGTATGACACACGCGGAAAAGGTTATTGACGCAAGGTGTTGTTTACTGTCTATTGGACTGTAGTTTGCCGATACGATTGTCCAACATAAGTATTTGGTCCAACAATGTGCTATATCCCCTCGATACGCTCAGGCAATCTACGATCTCCTTCCTGCTGACCAACAAGCTAAACTTGATATCGAAAAGATTGGACAAGATGCTTCTACAGCTCATTTGGTAGGTAAGGATCTGAGCTTCAAGAGCAAGGACGGAAGAAGTTTCATGGGAATGCCAATCCCCCATGCCAAGTAGGTTGATATCGTCTGTAAGAATTTAGAATGCCCAGGAAACTCATGAATCGAATTGTCAAGATCATCTGCGTGTCGCTCAAGTTCTGCTAGGGTGCAAGACTTGATAAAATAATTGAGATATTTCATATACAACACTGACGACGATTGAATTTATACATACTATTCGACAGAGCCACAATAACAAACTGAGAAGTCAATCATGGAAGTGCCGTCAACTTCTTCATTACCACTCAAATGCTCTACCTTGATACCTCTCTGGCATCTCTCTCCCATTCGCTTTGTAGATCAGCTCCACCGCACCATCCCATTGTTTCCTTCCATTCCCTTTAAACAACCTATATTGAGCAGGCGAATTAACGCCTCTTACCAATAACCCATACAATTCTCTATTGTACCACCAGAACTTCCATGCCTTCCAACCCCATCCTCCCAGATACTCGTTCACGCTAGTTCCAGCCACATCATTCAAGAACGATTCGAAATCTCTCGCAATAGTCGGTCCAGTCCTGAATGTCCTCCAACGCTTTACTAATCTTACATTAGCATGGTAATTACCTTCACACCATTCGTCCACTTCTACTTTATTTTGCGGTAATTTGTTGGCAGAATTGAGGTTACCAGCGAAAACTTGAGTGATAGCTTGAGAGATGAGATCGCTATTTGGATGAATGGCGAAACTAAATCCTTTACATGGACCTATAAATGCTAGAGAATCGATGAATTGCGGATGAAAGATATTCTGATATAATCTAGGATATAATAATCCATTTGAATGTTCTAAATTTTCCCATTCTTTCGGTTGATGACTCGCTGGATTAGCTTCAGGTGATAGATTCGAATAATCAAAGTACGCTCCAGTACAGAATATCACCACATCCACCTCAGTATGCACTTCTTTACCATCAAAATCTTCAGTGATGATGCCATTAGATGTAAATGATTTTATACCGTTCAACGGGATTACCTCGCCAGATGTGAATTTATCAATGATATGATCGTTAATCACTCCCCAGGTGTTTTTGAATGCCGGTGCAGGAAGTAATCTCCATTCGGGTTTGAGATTCGGATAAACCTTGAGCATGTTGGAGACCATCACTTTGTTGGGGATGTAATCGCCCAACCATGGGATGTACTTGTCGAAGAATGTCATGAGTGAGCTGAGTTGACGGGTGACTTTGGTGTCGAATGCCTTTCCGTCGACTATTCGAGGACACTGGGAAGGGGCGTAATAATAAGATCAACATGAATATCAACCAGACCTCCTACGATATCTAGCTGATTTTGGAATGATAGTGATGAACATACTTACTATCCTTATACCTGATCGATGTGACATGTAAACTTCTTTGGCGACTCCCGCCAAGTCCACAGCAGTGTCACAGGCAGTGTATGACATTCCGACTATTACAACCCTCTTGCCAACATACTCCTCGGGGCTATACGCAGTGAAGTATGGGCATATTCATCAGCATCCTTGATTCCTTCCCTATGCTTCGTCTTGTAGTCGCTGATGGGTCATGACTGAACTGCGGTGGACGATGGGTACAAAAATAAGGTGAACTCACCCTTTGTATTCCTTTCCCATAACGAACTCCCCTTTAAAATCCGCTTCTCCCTTATACTTAGGCTTATAGCTCCTCTCCCATGGTCCAGTACATACTACCACCTTATCGAACCTTTCAACTATATCCTTTTCATCCGAGGTATAATGAACGTTCCATGCTTGACCATCCTGGGATCGCTCTAACAGGGTGATGACGATACCCAGTCGCATGTATTGGAGAAGGTCAAAATGATTCACATAATCTTGAAGATTAGAGTAGATATCTGATGCACGAGGGTAGGTAGGAACATCTGTAAGAGAATGGATTGTTTGAGATATGAGTAGGCACCTTGATGGATAGGTTGCATGCAATAGAATAGCTTACCGTCGTTGAATGAGAAGTCCGTGTAATGACCCTGTGCAGTGCGTCTACCCCATCAGCTCCTTCACGATCAAGCTATCGGCAATGTGATATCTGATGAGGTGATCTTGACCCACAAAGTACTTGGAAGTATTAGCTATCGTGTCTATAATCACACATCGCATTCAGCTTGATTCCCCTTGTCATACTTATCATGTCCAGATGGATCAACTCACTCTTCAGAACGGAGATCTGTTCCTTATCCTCGTTATACTTCCATAATCCACCATAATAATCATTACGTTCAAATCCAACCACTTGGAAACCTTGTTCCACCAGGTTCTTGACCTGGACGATACCTGATATACCTAAGATTGGAACCAAAGAGCAAGGTAAGCTAAAGGTCAGCGGTGGTATCCCATGGGAAGTACGATCTTCTAAACCACCCACCCAGTCCTAACACTGCTACTCTACCTTTCGAGCTGTTGTCATGCTGTTGACTGGATGTCATGATGTCTCGTAGGTGCTACACTTGAGAGGTAGGGTCATGTCAATGTAAAGATCAGAAGATATGTATATGGTTTAGTGATCTACGGCGATACGGCCATGCTGATGAGGTTCCGTTTCCCGTGTGGGAGTGTGTGGGAGTATGTATGTTGCACCCGAGATAGATCCGATAAAGATCACAATCGTATAGCCCTCCTTTAGCCCTTCTTTGGGAGTCTGTGTCGCACAAGTTGGATCTGGATCCGTTGTTATGACTTTCCCATTGAGGCTGTACAAATCATACAGCACTGGTGGAGTACGGGTATATGATTTCAAACGACCTGTATAATTAAGATTACGATTGCTGGATATCGATTCCGGTATCAGTACAGGGCTCCCCCTTATCTCGGAGATATGCAAGATCTCAGACCGACCCGCCCAGACTGTGCACAGCATTCCTGCTTTTCATTCGGGTTCATGTCTTGTCCTGCCCAGTGGTTTGTAACCGCTCTTGGCGGTGCGAAGTGTTGTCCTCGTTAAATATCGTGAAGCATGTTCCCCGCGGCCGGAATGAAAGAGTTATCCTGCCGAGATGGTTATCTTACAACCTGTATGCTGATGTCATTCCATGTTTAGACTCTTTCTTGGCACCGGTTATTCATGATGATAATGAGAGGACTTTTGATCGGTCATGTTGATCCTTCTCGCCATGAGACACAAATGTATATATATATATATATATATATACACGAGACGATGGGGTCCTAACGTTTCTCTACAACCCAACACGGTGAAATAAATTACATTACTCGATACTTTAGTCACCAACCACATACACCATGGCCGTCGCTATAGGATCTTTCATCCCCGTCCCATTCTCCGAAACTACAGTCGCCCTACTCAAAGCAGGACCTGCACAAGCTCTTCAACCTGTCTCACCCTCGATAGGAGTATACTCTGAACATGTAGTCGGTGGACCTACTGGATTGATCTTGCAGTCTGATCCATTCGATAACAACGGAGTAAGTTTTGTCCATGAAAATTGGGATCGTGTCTCGTTTCGTAAAGTAGAAAGGGACGGGGAGCTGATCCGAATCGATGATTGTAGGAAGACTTCCTGATTCGAGACTTGGAAGGGAATTTAAGATTAGTATGTAGGACCAATACAGCTTCTGGCAAACACGGAAAAGGTGAGTTTAACATCATACTACCCTATATCCAGTCACCTACACACTGACGTTTCGGCTCGTCCTGATTTGGTCATGCCAATACATACATAGTCATCACCGATATCAACGGTAATATCCTTATATCTCTCAAATCGAAAATATCTATATCCAAGTCATATGTAGGAGAGGATGTAAGTGGGAAAGAGGTTTTGAAAGTGAAAAAGAAATTTGCTCGTGAGTGTCATGTGTCATTATCCCCATCGAGAATCAGTATACTGTAGTATGAATGACCATTCTAATTAAAATTGGATGATCTGCAGTCGGATCAGCATTCGAGGCGTCATTCCACGATGCCCTATCATCCAAATCGAAGTCTATTCAACTCCGGGGTGATTTCTGGTTAGGTTCAGCAGATATACTAGTAGTCAGCGGACCATTGATAGCTCAGTTCTCGAGGAGGAAAGTGGATAGTCAAGGGTTAAATCCGAATAAAGAAACTGTGAGTATTTTGAGGTGATATCGCAATATCCATCTCATCCACTGTTGTATGCGCATTATATCCGTTTGACATTTTGACAGTGCTGACTTATACTTATACTTTTATAGTACATTGTCAATGTCGCCCCTGGAGTGGATCTCGCTTTGATAACGGCAATTTTGTATATGTTTTGAACAAGCTTCCAAAGAGAAATTACTACAACAACAGATAGCCCAGTCGAAGCATGGCTCCCAACCGAGATCATAGTTGACAGTGTTGAGAGATACACGTTAATCTCAGAACAGGGAAGAAGAAGGCAAAGGAAAGGGAAAGAAAACATCTTATGATATATCTTTGTAGTAACGACATGTATCACATACAATATACAGATGCCTTTGCCCACTGTCTTGCGTCTGAGAACAACGGGTAGAGAGAGAGAGCACACTCCTTCTACTATTTGGACCAAAAAGTAAGAGAGTAACTACAGCACCCGGGATTCCCAAGTGGTCCCCCACCTTGGTACTAACCGAGCGATAGGCAACTTAAGCTTCCCAGAGCGGACGGGATGGGATGGGGCGTTTTATACCTTCTATGGCCGTAGATGAAAGTGTGAGCATGTTGTTGCAATTATATGGATTAAAAAGGGAGTCAAAGGAGAATGATTTGAGGAATATGAGTGGATATTCCCAATCAGATGAAACACAGATTACTAGTACAATATCTTCTCAATAGTCCCAGAAGGAGCTTCTTTTAATCGCATAGAGGCAGCTCATTGGTAACATCTATGATGCATGTAAGGCTACACATCGTCTATAACGGTGTTTTTGTATTGCTATAAGAATCATTGTCCATCGACATCAATCACTGACCTCTCAATGAACCCTCCCTCCCGGTTAAAGATGTCCATCTATATATCTATCCAGATCAGAAGACGTGTCTAGGGAGATTCAGCAACAGCATCAATCTCTTCATTAGCTTTCTTGTTGTTCAAAAAAGAAGTTTCGAATCTTCTTGTCCTTGGTTTTTCAGGTCGGGGTCCAACTCCAGCTCCAGCTCCGGTAGCAGTTTCCACATGTTCAGTGGTACCTCTCGTGCCCTTCTTTTCGTCTTTGGCAACAACCGTGGCGAGATCGAAATCTTTCCATTTTCTCGTAGGAATTCGAGCTTCCATCATGAAGCTAATAAATATCATCAGCAAAGATGCAGGAGAATTTCAGGAGCTGGAAAAAACTCACTTGATCTCTTCAAGTGTTCTGCCGATGGTTTCGGGGATGAAGAAGTATACGAATAAAAGGGAAGCAAGAGCTCCGAGCGAGTAAACCTAATCATTCAATACAAGATATCATATCAGCTACCAACGTATCATTAATATTGAATGTGGACGTGAAAGGAAACTTACAAAACCGATCATGGGTCCTAATCCAGCTTCATTAGGTTGGAACAAGTAAGGTAAAGTGAAGGTGACTACCCAAGCAGAAACCCAGAACAAGGCAGTACCGATTGACAAATGCTTTTGTCTATTTCTTCCGGTTGACATCTCAGCGGCTACTACCCAAGCTAAAGGACCCCATGCGACGTTGAATGCGAAGACGTAAAGACAAATCATTGCTGCGACTGCTTTACCGAATGATGGATGGTCGGCGAGGTAAGGCTCGAATCTCTCTCCTTGTCCTGCTACCGCTCCCAAAGCTCCTACTACGAGTAAAGTGAATAACATGAAAACACCACTGAAATTAAAAAGGAATAAATCAAAATCAGCTTAAGTTATGATGCACCGCATTGGTAGAGTACGAGACGAAGGATAACTGACGTGTAGAGGAGTAAAGGTCTTCGACCGAATCTGTTAACAACGAAGAAGGAAGCGATAACACCGATGACTTCAATACAGTCGACAATGATCTGTAAACCATGATGTTAATCCGTTGTGATTGTCAAAACAGGCAATTGGTTGTGAATCACTCACTGTGATGATGAAAGTGTCCTTGAGACCAACAAGAGTGAAGAAAGTAGTAGTGTACGAGAAGATGAACTGGACACCTGAGATCTGTTGAGATACAAGGATACCGACGGTAGCGATGAACTTTCTTCTTTCGACGGGGTTTTCTGTAAAAACGGACGAACATTTGAAATTGTTAGCCACTGGATTGTTCTCCATGATGATCCGTCCCTTTGATAGAATTTTTGATTGTGATGTTACCACTCACTCCACAGATCACTCCATCTGGAAACACTACTGGAAGATTCAGCTTCCTCTTCTCTTGATTTATTCAAAATGGCCAATTGTTCTTGAACCAAAGAATCCTGATAGTCGGAGCCAGCGTGGATTTTCTTCAATGCTCTTTCGGCTTTAGCTTCTTTGCCTCGGTACAAGAGCCATCGAGGTGATTCAGGTACAATGAAGAGGACTCCAAAGAGAAGTACCACCCAGACGAGGTTGATACCGACAGGAATTCTCCATGAACTGTATAATAAGTAAACATCAGCACAAATCCTCCTGACAAGGTTGTAATCTGTTTTTACTCACGCGGTGCTTTCCAGAGTGTGAGCACCAAGACCTACACAAGCACCGATAACTTGTCCAATGGCCAACATCAATTGCCAACTAACAGTAAGTTGGAGTCAACAATTGAGATTCAGTACCAAGATAGAGCGGACTGGCTGGAACATACCTTGAAACACAAGCACCTCTAATTTCTACGGGAGGAATCTCAGAGAGGTACAGTGGAGCACTGTTCAGATCATTGTTAGCCACTGCTCGATCAGTTCATATTACCCACTCAACTCACGCGTTGGAGATGATACCAATACCTGCACCAGCAATCAACCTACCAACAGTCAAGAGCGCACCACTTCCGACGATGATCATTTGCAAGACGACACCAATAGCGAGTAAGATGATAGCTGACAACAGACCACCTTTTCGTCCGGAGTAATCACTAAACACACCAGAAGTCAATCACAATGTACAAGCCTGAGGAGAGTAATTGACACATACCCGATGGGACCAGCAGCTAAGGAACCAACGACTTCACCAACTTGAATGATTGATACCCATAATGATTGATCACTACTTGAAATGGCGGGTTCACCATCAATGATATCACCAAATTGTCGGACTATTAAGCACCAACTTCGTCAATATCCCATGTCGCTTTAGCAGTGATCACATGTACTCACCGAAGACAGGTGTTTCTAGTAAAGAGGTGAAGTAGGTACCATCGTAACCATAAGCGATAGGTGCGATAGCGATCAAAGCACAGAAGAAGATGGGTCTTCTATATTCTTTCTTGAGGAAATCTCCCCACGAATCAAGTCCTGAATCTCCACTGGCAACAGCAGCTACCATCTTGTTGATTTGGATTTGTTTGTAGTCTGGCTAAAAGTTGGATTGATAGATTGGAAAAGAAAGGCTTCTTTCGAATAATTAGCTAGCATACATATACAATTCTTTACACATCCCCCCGAAAATCACCCCCAAGGGGCTATGAGAGATTTTTTCTTCCACCTCCTCCACCTGCTGTTAGACGTGTTTACATCTTTTTCATGTCCCAATTCAGCTCATTGCCGCAAACGAGCTTTAGGAATTGAAAGTTTTCCCTAAATTATCCGTCATCGGCAATCACTCTCCTTCGGTAAGTATGCACTGTATCAGTCTAGTCTAAATCATCTTGTTGCCAGGTACGTCACTCCGATCGGAATGTAGGATGGGCGAAAGGAAAGGAAGAGCCTTTGCAGTAACGCCTTCCACGTCACTTCATTACGATTTAGCCTGACAAACAAGCGAAAAGACAGATGAAAAAAGTTTTTCCACCAGGAAGCGAGAGATCTTGAGAGTTCATACCGCCGGTAACGACATGTTTCAGGGTACATATGCAGGGGGGTAATTCCTCATTGTGGCTAAGCCGGCATTTAGGTCCTCAGCTCACAGTCACGATTTACCTGCTGAATTGTTGCCTGAAGCGAAAGGATTACATCATTTGGCTTCGGACGTACTGTATCGACTCCGATCATCTTCTAGTTGTATTCTCTTGGCAGGCGTGTTCGCATCCACACCGTATATGTGATTCTATGCTAAAAAAAATGGGTTGGAGCAGACGATCGAAGGTTCGAAGCGGCAATAGCAAGGGTCAAATCCCATGAGAAAAAGGATTTTTATAGTCAGGCACATCCCATCAAAAGACACTCGCAGAAAAAAGCAAACACGCTAGAGACCAGCACATGGGGCTCGTCGCTCCATGATTCTTGGGGTCGTTGGGTGACCGAATCATCTCCATGTTGTACAAGGGGGGCAGAGGGGGTCAATGAAATTGGTATGAAAGGGACAGATAAGTCGCAGCGAAGAATTCGCGCAGCTTCAATCACAAATCAGACATATCGTCAAAGTTATGGACATGTCAGTGAGGCAAAGGCATCGGCCGACTTTGTCACAAGGCAGACATGCATTGGTATCAAATTTACCGATGGATGGATAACACAAGATGACAATTCATCATATAACACAAACAACACACCACAGCAAACATGCAAGCGATCCTAACAAAGGAAACACTTCTTCACCTCTTGACTCTAGCGTGTATGGTGTATGAGACATACCGAATTTCAAGATCTCGGCAAAATCCAATACCAACATCTTTGCGTTTCTTACTAGACTGATTTACCGATTGATTGGGATCAAAGGCATCTGGCAAAACAGCTTCTCAAAGCGACATTGCAAATCTGCACGTTACCTACGGGCCCAAGGGTACCATATCAGCTGACTGCCTATACTACTAGAGTGGTAATCGATTGATCGCCTTCCGATGACAACGGCATGGAGTTATGAGAAGCATTTTTTGGGGAAAGGGAAGTGAATGTGTAGGTTACTCACCGTAAACGCTCATACAGCTCAAATACCCTGCATTACAAGTTGCTTTGCATGCGAGATAAGGATTCCAAGCCTCTGTCATTGGGATAGAGGCGAAGAAGAAGATGATAAGCAAGATCCAAAGTAAAGTGAGTGGGTTGAATCGGGCCATTGCGTGTATGGTTGGGCGATATGGCAGTTGGAAAGATGATGAGTGAGAAAGCTTTGGGTGGTGGCTAATGACCAGCGATACAACGATATTAGTGGAGAGGAACGAGGGACTCATCAAGCCGATGAAGTATCACTTACTTCGAGTTGGTCCAAGATAATATCACGCTAGTGGTAGCTGTAAGGGGTATTGAGCTGGGTACAGTACGAGAAATATAGGAATATATGATTTATAAAGAACATGTCGAAGGGTATTGAAGGAGATTTACTTATCATCGATATTTATACCTTTCCGACCCAAGCTCGCAATGACAATCCTGTCATTTGTTGGCTTATCTTATTATCCCGAATGGGGAAGTGTCAAGATCAAGTCGAAGAAAACGCGTGGTCAAGTGTATACGGTAAAAGGTAAAATGAAAATGTCAAACATGATGTTGCTCGTCTCCATCAAATCATCAACAACGAGGAGTTGGTCTGGTTTGGGAAAGATAAATTCCATTTTTTTAAGGGGAATGGGTAATGGCAGTGAAATTGTTTTCATTTCCCACTTGTTTAGCTTGATTTGTAAACATCATCAAGACATCATCGTTACACAAGGAAGGATGGTCGACTTTTATCGTTGGTTTCTCACCAATACCTGATAAGGAAAGGAGTTGGAAGAGGCGTGTTCAAGGTTTTAGTTATATCAATCTGTACGCTAACAATTCCAAACACTCCTTTTGTTGTAACGTGGATGGAGCCACCATCGTCGTCAACTTACCGTACATCAACAGAGGAAGAAAGATCACTGGTCTTTTGATACAGTCTAGGATGGAGTGGCTGAAAAGGGGAGGTAGCTGAGTCACATTATCCGTGTGTTTACATGGACCACCTTTCCGTTTACTTCTGTAATAACTTTAAATTCTCTTCTTTCCCCATCCCATCCCATCCCATCTCATCTCATCTATGTCGTCCAGCACAGCACAGCAGGAGGCAGTAAACGTTCACCCCCACTTTGACGAAAGGACCATATTATCGATGGCGGGCAGGTGCGTATTATCCCATCACCATCATGTACCGCCGGTTGCGAATTAGCTAGATCGGAATACCCGCATCAGTGCTGTTGATGACGCCATATAACCAAGACATTACCCATAAGTGGGGTCAACATGCTTGAAAAGTCGTTTTCAGAGGGTGATCCGTACCATTGCGGATCAAATTGTGAGACGGTCCGAGCTTGAACTATATTACGCACGGTTCTGACACCTTAAACCTTATACCTGTGCTGTACGAACGAAAGTATGCTTCGCGATTGGTCGATCTCTCATCGGCATGAAGACGAACCGGTTCACTCTTATATCATCGCCTTGTGATGGAACGAACTCATATATCAAGAGAGATCATTAAAATGCACGTCGTTATAAAAGAGATATACCATAGTTCCATTTGGTCAGTTTGCCTCTTCCCTTTCGATCTTAAACAAATCGTGTTTGACAATTATTTGACATTATTCATAATACCGAGAAAGGAATCGCATCTATCTATTGTGAGATATATGTATCAACAAGGAACCAAATACATTCACATCTATGTTGTTCATTATAGGAGTAAAGTAGTCTATATGGTGAGTCGATTTATGTTACTATGAGAGTAGAGGTTGTAGTGTAGTGCAGTGAAGTGGGAAAACGGAGTTATGTAAATGTGAACGAAAGGCAGGGAAGAAAACTGATCGTCCATGTATAATTGGCAGTTACGAGATTCGTTTCCTACTACTGTGAATGTCCATTGAGAGAGGATTGGCAGTGTGTGGAGCGATGAAGGTGAAAGTGAAAATGGAAATGGAAATGGAAATGGAATGCGTTGAAAACGTGTTTTAGGTGAGTTTGATGGTTGTAGCGAGTGGCCGATCTAACAGTGCATGTAGCATACTGTCCTGATCGAGTAACATGATGCGAGTCGAGGACCGGACACTAAATAGCAAATACAGAAATCGATTGAGTTAGCCCTGTCACGTACACATATACATGCACACACTTGTGTATGATTCTCGATCAAGGATATCAGGAGATGTAACGATATTTCAACCGGTCAACACGAGTTTCGACAACGTCAAACAACTATGTCCTACGATATTGTTATGGAGAAAGCGGAAAGAGATGCGTCGCTCATCCGCATCAAAAGCATGACATAGCAGGAAAGAAGAGAAAAGAAGACTTCCGAGAAATGCATTTTTTATACGGGTGGCAAATCGATGCGCTCCGATCGAAATATTGAGGAGATGAAGGGAATTACCAAGTTTGGTATCATTGATGACATATACCTTCAGAAGAGCAACACGGATGGGTAGGATACAAGGTGAGTGGTAAAGGGGATGAGGAGAGTACGTCATAATATACGACACAGGTATTCGCAGTCGAGAGAAAGAGAAAACATGAAGAAAGGGGAGAGAGAAAGTGAGAATGACAACTCACTGGCAACCCTCGCGCACATTGCGAACTTCTGTTCACACTGTTGTCTACAATAATATGACATGTAGACTGGTGTAAAACCAGCATCTGCAGGAGTAGCCAAGAAAGCTATTACGAGCAGTAAGAAGAGGAGGAAGATGATTGGTGAGAAAATGGATCGAGTGGATTTGGTAGTTGACGACATTGTTCTTCGATTTTAGGTTGTTATGAGCGGTCAAGCTGTTTTAAGTAATATTTATCGTATGGTTGACTGACTGACTAAGCTGTGAAGTCTTTTAAGTTGTAGTTGTGGACTGTATTGATAGATGGCTTAGACGTCAAATGGATAAGAAGAAAGGTGAAGAGATCGTCAAGATATGTTGAAGTATTTATACCTTTTTCAAGCAAGATCGAAGAGTATGTCGAAAATTTCGTCCGAAAGCAAAATTCAACACTATAGTATTCTATACACCGCATCTTTCTCCCTTAACAACCCGATGAAAGAGGACCAGCATCTCTCTTCTCTCTCAACTCTGGGTTTTTCGTCTAAAGTGAAATTTTTCTCACACTACAACCATCAACAAAGTACATCGCTTTAAGGTCGTGCGCCCTTTCCATCTTTACATATTTCAAGCTGAGAAATCCAGAACTTGATATTTTTACGCTTGATATATTTTGATGATCAACAGGATCACCCTCGTTTCAAATTGTTGCTAAAAATTCCGATCAAAAATGTCAACGCCACACTTGAAATTTGAGTGAATTCGTCTGTGCAACCACACAAAATTTGCAGTTACCAAAGATACAAAGACAATTTAGTACATTGTAAGAATCACATGTACAGTACAAGGAGCGCGAAGTTAGCCAGTCCGTTACCCGTTACCACTAGTTAGTCTGAAGCTTAACTCGGATTGAGTCGGAATTTATTCTATAAAAGATTGCCGAGTAACACTAATCGATCATCAAGGGAATACAACATTCATGAAACTGGTGGTTCGACTCAATCTTCCAAACTTCGGAACCTTCTTGGTACTCTAATTTCCATTAACATGAGGTGAAGGTCTTGGGGTTCAACTGGAAAGTATCGTGTGGATCCTTGGTTCACCTAGGTTACGATGTCTGGACTGCCTCGATCTTCTCGGTTGGGTGAAGAGGGTAGGATAATAGTGTGTGAATGCGAAACCTTCTTTGCACTCTCTGGCTGTAGGGGACGAATCGACCCGATGAAAATCTAGATCTTGACAATAACCATACCTCTTTTGATATTCACCATCAGATACCGATGTAACAGCCCTAACATCGCCATTGCCGGTTCACCTCCCTGATCTACACCTTGACAAAAGTAACATCGTTGTTGACAGATTGGCCAGCAAGCGAAAAGGTGCTTAACAAACACATGGTCAAAGCGTGTTGGTCACCTTGATTGATCGACGGGAATGCCTAGCATGCTCACGCGACTAGGTGTGATTTGGCGTTGTCGGACATTTAGCTGTGTGGAAAGCTGTGTGTGTATGAATCAGTCAACGTGATTGTCGGTCTGCGGATGTTGAAGTATAATTAGGGTAAGTAGGTTTTTCAGGTCAATCAATCTTTCAAGAAAGCACTGTCGACCAACTTGGCTAAATTTCTACACGAAAACTTCATTCCATACTTGCTGTTGACTGAAATTCGGTCATTCGCCAAAACCATTTTGGTTTCAAGTGTTGTGTTATTCCCCACTCTCAACCTTCATCGACTCTGCTGATCGACGCTGCGCCCTTCTCAGGACTTTTCGACTTACGTATATCCAGTGATTATTGTCTAATTTTAGCACAAGAGGATGATAGTCTCGATGAGGTGAAGAGAGTGGGGGAGAACGGGGAACTGATAGCCCACAGATGACAGATCCACCTTAGATTAAGCATTTCCGGTGAGATCGGCTCGATTACGTCGATCATGGTCATACAGCAGGATCCCGTATACGCCGATACGTTCCACACCGGTAGTAGCAGACATCTTCTTGCTGGTCCCAGCCACGAATCGAGCACAAATCGTTAGAATTCGCTTTAACGATGTTTGATGATGTCGACTGTTCAATCTTCATCGCCAAACCAATTTTTGAATCTCTCTTCCTCCCTTTCCCATCTTTCCGGCCTTTTCACGTATCCTTCCGTGACTTCTTTCAATGTTCTTCCAGCTATCATCTGTGGGGTCAGCTGATCAATCTCGTGTATATTGTATGGTACCATAAGGATCCTCTCAATTATCGTGTTTCGAGGTGAGATGAAATGGAAGAACCTTTAGGCACTCACTCTTCACGCTTCTACCCCAGAAATCACCTTCCTCCCCACCTTTATCCCAAGGGTATTCATCGACCTCACGAGGTAATCTCAAAAACCAATTTTTCTTGATCTGACCCGAAGATGAGAAAGTATGTTTGTTCGAAGATGCCAACACGAGGATGAAGTCTACGTTTGTTTCGTATTCAAGTTGATTACCATGTAAGTGTTAGTACTGTAAGCCAATGCAGGAATGTTAACATGACCCCAGTACTTACGATGGTTCGTCATCTGTAAGAATTTGAAGTCAGATGACTGTAAGCCATTATTTATCCCCACGGTTAAATTGTCGTACCTTCCTCCCTCCATGTATTATGAAATGTATACTCCTACTCTTCCCATATCCAATTTTCCGATAGAGAAATTGACGGAAAAGGTCTTCTTGATATCTTCCATCTCTTCACAATTTAATATTCCTGATCAGTCAAAATCCTACATGCCTCCTGAGTATGTCGAAATATGGACATACCGATCTTCGCTGCCTTCCTCTTTTGGATCCTCTTTGGATCTCGATTTCCTCTTTCGTTTAGATGGTCGGTCTTCGTCCGAGGTAGAATCCAGTGCCGAAGACGGCTTGGTGATTGTATATTCACCGATGTCCCAAAGTACTACAAAGATGTGTACATGATCGATGAGCTAAGATATATACTGTCTTTAATAGTGGAGGACGATTGAAGCTTACAAGTACCACCTTTTCTACCTGCTGAGAAATCTATTATGAGGAATATGAGTTATTCCCGATTCTGCATGAGTAGAGTTGTCGAAGCTCATTTTCAAGCACGATATACCGCTTCACTCACTTCGTCCGTCCGCCCCTATAGCCATGAATCAGTAGATGTATCGACCAAGGTGAGATCGACCAAAACTCCATATTTCAGACTAACCTTCATATGTAGTGTAACTGATCGGATGGATGGTAGTCTCCACTGCTAATCTACTTGATTCACCCTTTTTCGATATACCTGATTAACCAATCGGCCATCATCAAATTTCAATCAATTATCCAGGAGGAGGAAGAAAGAAAGGAGAAGGGAAATGTCATTGGGTATAAATGGATGTAAATACTGATAAGAAATTCAGGCTCACCGAGAAGTCCCTTGGGTATAGCCCAACTGACAGTTCCATCATCCACCTGCATCCTCAGATCATAGTGCATAGCTGACCCGGAGCAGGTGATCTTCTTTCAGTTACACATCCACTTGAAGACTCTAGTACAGTTAAGCTGGTTTCACTCACCTGTAGCAGAATGTCGTTGAATACACCAGAAATTCCTCTTTCGCAAAGCGGGAAAACGTTCAATCTCAGATCGAGTGAATCCCCATATTCCTACTCTCTCTTCTTCCGATTCTTCCTCCACTTCTCGAGAAGCATGCTCGAGGTCCATTGTACGAATATGCTGTGAATGTGTTTCGACATTGTTCACCGTCACAGGCTTTCCATCCTGAATTCGAGTCGAGCGTCCAATCGGATCATCCTGAGTCTGGGTCATCTTTCTCTTACTGATTCTCTTCTGCTTGAGCAAATGTAGAGTGAACATTGCTGCTCGATCGATCCGCGATGGAATATCGAGAGTAGCGATTGTGTTGACGATTAACAACAAAGGTAGAATGAGAGTTGTCGTCTTGACTGGACTTTGGTTGGCGAGTATTAACAGTACGTCATATTCATACTGGACCACCTCCACTTGAGATTCATCTCCTCAAATCAGTCAAAACATCTGGTATTGGATGGTCATGGTATATCTTACATGCATGATATGTTCTGTCTACAGTATATAATGATATAGCATGGATGGTCAAATCAGTCGCGTATATGATATTGTTTTCGTTTCCTCCATTGCTCTCGATTGATATTTCTCTGTGATGTATATCTTCCTTTCTCAATCACCAGCCCTCTTGTATCTTTGCATCTTCGTCTTTCTCCGGGATCCAGAAGGTCTATATGAGACGAAATATCAAAGAACAACATCAGCATCGGTATCTCATGCTATTTGTTAACACATCAGCCAACTTACCAAGTCTTCACCCCCCACCGCAAACATCTGTAATCTCGGATTAAATCTCACTGCTCTACTCATTCCCGTACCCGTTGAACCTCTCAAAACGATCTTCGCTTGTAAATCCGGTATAGGCATCGTATGCCAAGGAATTGATTTAGCTTCCTTTTGACCATTTTCCAATTCTACTCTAGTCAACTTGTCTTCTCCTCCTTGATCATTGGACAAATCCCAAAATAGAATGTTACCATCTGCTGAACCTCCCACGACAAATTTCGAATCAGAAGTGAATGAAATTTCCTCTCCACTTGACCCCCTCCTGGGTACATGTGCTTTATTCCCCATTTTATCTCTCTCCAATCCTTGATGTCCCACCAACCTCCTCAGGGGGACCAAGTCAATAGCGTCAAGAAGGTAATGTACGTCGGAGGAAGTGCCAATCAACAGGTATTCACCATTGGAAGAGAATTGTATAGATGTGAATATTGGTTTAGGAGGTGGGATGGAATCTCGAGCAAAGTTGATATCGTTGAGTGGAACAAAGCTGAATGGTATCTAGATATAGCATCAAAGTCAGTATATAGGGTTTGGAACAGACAAGTCAAAAACATAGTTCAACTCACCCTATCCATTGTACTCGTAGCATACATCATGACAGTCTGAGTATCTGAACAAGCCACAGCAAATACTATCCCCTGATTGTCCATCGCTGCAATTGCTGATCCCCCAACATCTTTGACCAAACCCTATGACATTGTTCACACATGAGCTGACTTGATGATACGTTATGGACGTCCAAAAGTGAGCCAGCTCACCTTGCATCCCGAAGCTCTCAAATCCCATAATCTGACCGTCCCATCATCTCCAGCAGTAATGAATGTATCGTCCAAAGGGTTCATATCGACTGATCGGACTCTATTTCAATATTTCCTGATCAGCTCGCAAGCGAAGCTCATTAAGTGAATCAATACACATTCGTGACGTACCTAGCGGTATGTCCTTTATAATACGCCAGATACTTGTTATCATGCATCGAATGATACCTAACCGCATGATCATCACCTTTCGTAGATGCGTGAACGATCGTTCCTGTCTTGTGGGTGAAACGAGGTAGATCTATACCGTATTTCCTCGAATAGAGGGGTTTGATCTTTCTGCGGGGTTGCAAGTTGTACGTAGTTGCAAGGAGTTAACGATAAGGCATAATTGAGATATAACATAAAAGGTTCATCAGCGTTGCCCATCTGATCAACTAGATGAGCAAGAAAGGGGAAGGAAAGGGATCGAGAGGAGGGAGGAAGCACAACTACAATTCATTTACACTCACTTTCCTTTCTTACAATCCCACAATACGAACATATCATCATTCCCAGCTGTAACAAGTCTATCACCCGTATCATCAAAGCTCAAACTAGTTATGTTCTTTACGCCACCTGCTTGAGACTGCTGATCGAGGAAGGACGTACGTGTGGAAGTGGATGATTCGGGATCCAGAGCATCTTTGAAATGTTTTGAAGGACGGAATTTGTTCTACATACAACATAACAGAAAAATAGAAACATTCAGCTTGAGACTTGTGTCATTGACATACTAGTATATGAAATATGTATGTATATACATTGTATCACTCACAAGTAAGTCGATACTGAGAGGAAGCGTTACAGGTGCATTGTTAGTCAGTCCACCTTGTCCGCGGGAGGTGGAAGAGGAAGAAGGTCCAGCCCCGAAGTTCATTCTGCTTCAACTTGGCTCCAACTCTTTGACTACCGTATAAAATAGGACAAGCAGTGAGAAGCAGTGAAAGGGCCAAGTACGTCTCGTGTTGAATGGTGCAAAGGTACACAAGAGTTCAAAAGGAAGAAACACGAGGATAATGTTGTTGACATTCCCATCCTCATGTTCAACACCAAGTCATCATCTACGGTGGAGGTTTGGTTTTTTACCTGATTTCTTGTTTCAGCGATATATGACAATATCGATATCAGTTTATGCATATATCTTCTTCTTGAACACCCATGTACCTAAACACCTATGTATCTGTCTGTCAATCGTGGAGACACGAAAACAAGAACAAGTTTATGAACATTTCTCATTATCGACATATACATAGACGTTTAAATGCTATATGTCATCTTATGAGACCGACGAATAACTCTAAAATCCCAAAAATAAACATTGGCAGTAGAAAGATGAGTTCAATTTAGATATTGACTTCCCCTCTCGGATCAGTCACTAGGGATTCATCAGACTTGAGGGCCTGCAGGTCGTTGATTGGCCAAAGAAGGTTCAGGTGTCGGTAGAACATTACCAGTACCAGCAGTAACTGGTAAACCATTAGATATCTGCGAAGCTTGTTGTCCACTGGCTGACGGGGGCGTGATACCATGAGCCGAATTCGCATGACCAAGGGACGAGTGTGAAGGTTGGACCTGTGGATAAGTTACGTGAGAAGGGGAAGATACCAGTCCATTTTGAACTTGTTGTTCAGGGAGTCTTGCATGAGGTGGTGAGATATGCTGTCCCTGGCTTCCCTGGGGCTGATAATGCGGAACTTGCTGGTGATGAGGTGAAATCTGATGGCCAAAGTTCGAAGGCGAAGAAGAATACTGTTGAGCATGTGGTTGCTCTTGTTGCTGTTGTTGTGGAGGAACAGATTGAGGTGTTATTGGATAACGCTGAGCTGGGGGAGCTTGGTGGTATCGCTCTTGATCAGATAGACTAGCTTGATGCCCAGGTCCAGGTCCAGGTCGAGAAGGCGATGTTTGTCCAGGAGGATAAAACACCGCATATCCAACTGGTCTATCTTCTCTAGCCGGAGGATGGGGGTAGGATAGGTAGAATTCACCTGGACCTAAAGGGGGTGGGGGTGGTCTGGAGGGATCGATAGGGGGACGAACGTGTGGTCCAGGTGTTGAGCCAGGTAAAACAGGATAAGGCGAATGCGATTGACTCAATGGATGAGGATTACCATTGGCTTGGAAAGGGTATTGAGCAGGAGGAGGATGAATGGTATGTTCCACTCGCTGTTTCTTACGTGCCGCTCGATGTTGACAATCTTTGCACTGTGATACAAATAGATCAGGCAACTTGCTCGATGACTTCGTGTATTGAAAGCAGGTGACAAGGATGATAGACAGAGTTTACTCACCTTGAAGTCCACCTGATCCCAATTCCGCTTTGGTCTACCTTCCCTTCTATCCAACCGATCATGGCATTCTGTATGCTGCCATCTTCCGCAATCATCACAGCAGACTAGATCTAGGTCTTCGTCCTGATCAGAAATGAATTGTCAGCTCCAGCGCAAAACACACTAGATCAGCGGGCGATTCGATCAAATAACTCACAATATTCCATCCAACCTTTTTACAAACCTCACAATTCAACTCCCATCTCTCACTGGGGGTTGCCGTACCCGTATTATCTCTTGGCGTATTGGCATTCATGTCCTCATCATCTGAATCATCCGATACCACTTCACCTTCCCTCCTTCGCTTTCTTTTCTCCCTTCTTCTTTCCCTCTTCTCCCTCTCTTTAGCTTCTTCTTCCGCCTTTCTCAACAAGGCTTCCTCTCTAGCTAGAGCTCGCTCTTCTCTTTCTTTCAACCTATCTTCCCTCGCTCGCTGAACGGCCAAAGCTTCTTCTTCTTCTCTCTGTTTTCTCTGTTCTTCGGTTCGTATCCTCTCCATCCTTTCTTCCATCTCCCTTTCTGCAGCTTCTCTTTTTAGTATCTCCTCTCTCTCTAGTTCTCGAGTCGCAATTCTAGATGATCGTTTTCGATTGTTGACCGCTTCTTGTTTTAGACGCTCTTGCTCTTTTGCCTGTACGCGCATCGTAAAGACCCGTCAATCAATGCACATTGACAGACATACGCTCTGGAGAGGTAGATGGGAGAAGATGATATACGTTTTCGAGGTGATGTGATTAATGTCACATCAGATGCACTTACCACTAAGAATCCAATGATGGTAGGACCAACTTCTTCGGTCAGTAGAGCATACAAAGCTCTTTCATCTGGATCTTTTGAATTGGCAAATTGTTCAGGGAATGTACGCCATTCGTATAGTGTCACACACACCTATAACACGAACACGAACACATACACCGCATTTTGTTAGCCAGGCCTTAAACACGCCTTTGATGGATCCACCATCAATCAATCAATAAATGAACGAAGCAAAGACTCACAGCTTCCCACTCTACAAAATCCGATGGGATATGCGATCGACCTTCTTCCCATGATAACAACAGATCGCTCTTCTTCTCGGTCACTTCCTCGACTTTGACTTCCTCTTCTTCCTGTGGGACCTGAACAGCCTCTCCAGGAGATGAAGTATCACCATTGGCATCGTTCTTCTCAACAGCTGTCTGACCATTCACACCGTCCATTTCTGGTGCACACTGTTTCTCAAATACATCGGCCACACCGCCATTTGCCGCTTCGTCGTTGCTGCCGGAGGCTGCACCGTTTACATCGAGAGTTTCTTCCTTGCTCTCTCTCTCCTTGATTTCATCTCCCGCACTCGAGAGCTGCTGTTGCTGCTGTCCGTCTACTTGTACCTTCGCATTTAGGTCCGTATCCTGAGTCTGCGAAATATTGGCTACTGATTCGACGACCTCGTCATGACCATTCGTGAAGTCGGCAGGGGGAACCATGCTATGGTTCTACATAAAAACTGCCAATCAGCTTATGCAAGATCGATCATCGATCAGAAAGCTTAAGCCAACTCACTTCGCCATTCACCTTCCCATCTTGAATTGTATCTCCATTGGTATCTTGCCCCCTATCCACCTTCTCTACCTCTGTCTGATCAACTGCCATTTCCTCCGCATTATCTTCCTCCTCATCCACATCCATTTTCTCTTGCTGATCCTTCTGTTCAGCTGGTTCCTCTTTAGGTGTAGGTGATTTTCCTTTCCCTTTCCTAGCTCCGCTGGCCAAAACTAACCTTTCATGTTCCTCTTCATCCGTCAATTCGCTCAATTCACTCTCATCTCCATCTGTCTTCTTCCCCTTCCTCTTTCCCTTTCCCTTCTTCGTCGTCGCCTTAGCAGGAGTGGATAACCATTCATCTGGGACTTGTTGCCATTCATCGTCCACATTTCTCAACCTCCTCGATACTCTCGTTCCAAGTGGTAAAGGTGTATTCTTAGCCTTTGAAGGACTTTCTATAACCTCTTCTACGTGATTATTCCTTGTTGATCGAGTCGACCTTGACGCACTTCCGCCAACGTGAGATGGGGTGATAGGACCAGCAGCCGAAGCTGCACCGCGCTTCAAAGCTTGAGCGGTAGGCGTGGGATTACCATAGAAGTTTACAGACTTCCTCCGTCGACCAGATCCACTCAGTATTGCTTCTTCTTCCTTAGGCGGAGGCGTAAGGGAAGGTTCAGGTGTAAATTCTCGCTTCTTGTGCGATTTTTTAGGTGCCGAAGTCGAAGTGGTAACGGAAGGTCGTGATTTCTTGGCAGCTTTCTTGGCTTTCTGAGAACTCTTCTTCAGCGGACGAGGTGGTGGTGGAGGTAGACGTTGGATCCATAATCGATTGTCTATATGATATCACAATTTTAGGATTCATACACAGGTTATAAGGGTAGGTAGTGAATGCGGATGCAACTTACCGTCAAACAGCCAAAACGTGTTACCATCTTTATCCCATCCTACAGGTTCCACTCTCTGCACATCGCATCTCATCAGCGTTACCTTCCTGCTAAGATCGGGATAGAGTATGACGGACGTACCCATGAGACTGCTTCTTCCTCTGATTTCAATAATCCTCTGAATCTAGCGGGATCCTCCAGCTGCCATTCACACAACTCATGTAATATCTGTACCTATCATTTCAGCACCGCCGCAGCATCCGTATCAGCTCTCGATGCGATCAACGTTTGAAAGGATGATGAGCTGATGACTCACCTTTTGACTCAGTCCCAGAGTTTCCCATTCTACCGGAGCCTCCTCTGTCCCTAAAAGACATTTGTAATCAGGTCTACGCTTTGCGTATGTCTTCCGTAGACTTTCAAATGCATTGTCCCGGCTGTGACAATGTACGTTATCAGCTTTGGTTTTGGCGAATGATCAAGCTTGCAGATGAGGAAATGATGGACTACTTACTTGATCTGCCTGTTATATGTCAAAGCGAATAACAGCTTCGCTATCAACGTCGGTATGAGAGTCTTCTCGTCACCGTCGAAATCCGCTTCCAAGGCCTATAGCAGAAAATGCCTGTCAGTACGATTGTAGGCAATCAAGATGAATGTTTTGAGATGCTCTTTGAAAGCATCGAGGAGGAAGATCTGCGCAGGTGTGATGATAGTACCCTATAAGGGAAGGGAGTCCTCCTCACTCACCTCGATATCCCAGTCCACCAAACCAAAGGCATCTGAGAAAGTCCATATGAACTGAGATATAGCTGCCCATCTCCAATCTTTCCGGAGAGTCTGGATGATAGGTGAAGGTGGTAAAGGGGGAAGAAGGGTTTCGATAGGTGCTACGGCTGAAGGGGGAGGTAATTTACGTGGCATCCTTGATTGGGTTAGAGCCAAAGAGCGGGCTAAGAAGATGATAGGAGGTAAATTCAGTCCTGAGCCCACTCGCGTAGAAAGGAGACTCTGGATTGACATACCTAGCTTGAATCAGGTGAAGATGGGATGTATTCTATATCGAATTGATCTGTTTTTCTACTTATTATCGAGATAGGTTAACGTGATGGAAATAGCTGGATGAGGGTATGTCACCTTGAAGTGACGCTCAGACAGGATTCACCTGGCTTGGATCTTTCGGGATATATTGTTGGTTTGCGATAAAGATGTGATATTGTTGGTTTTGATTTTGATTTTCAATTGACACGCGTTGCTTTTGACATTACCCGCTATTTGCTTACTATACCTCTGAAGTAAAGTTGAGCCAGCATCCAGCGTTGATACCAATGGAAATTCCGCTTGTTGACCGAGTGGATGATGTTGAGGTGTGGTCTTGACAAGTCAAGCGCGTCGGTGATGCAGGGTGGTACAGGTAATGTTAATGGTAATGGTAATGTTGCGAGTAGAGGTAACATGAGCTGATGAAAGGGAGAATAAGGACGCATCAACCCAAAACACGATGCGGATAGAAGCACTTATTTGAACCACCCATATATGATGGTTTTTAGGCGTACTGTCTGCTTCTTATTTTACAGCGTGCCTAATTCTTTTGTGGATGATGCAACCTTGAATCTGCTTCTGGATGCTCTCGACGCGATCATTAATGTTTTCATTCATCTGGACCTTTCCTCCTCCTCCTCTTCTTCGACCTCACCTCACCGAATTACAGCTCAATTCGCAGCGCAGCACACTTCGAGCGAAAGAAGTAACCGCCTTTCATAAACACCTCTTCGGTCGAAATAGATCATTACAAGACTCAACGAATTTTAACCTGGTTACTTGACCTATCCCACTACACCTTCACCAAGATGTCTGATAACGGATCACCCGCTGCTCCCCCAGCCGAAGCCAAGCCAAAGCCTGAAGCTGGTGAGATCTCCTTCCCCTTTTCCACCTCATCTCCTGTTACATAGTCAGAAACAATTGGTAGAAGAAGAGGAGAAGTCGAGGAACACAGATAAAAATACTATGTTTCATCGAATTCGCCGCTGACGATATCTTTTGGTGTTTACGACAGACCCAAACACCCTTAACATCAAGATCGTCTCTACCAACGGTGATGAGGTATTCTTCAAGATTAAGAAGACGACCAAGTTGAACAAATTGAAGGTGAGTTTTGTAAAAGAGGTCAAGTCGACGGCTTGTCGAAGAGCAAGTAGCTGATGTCAGCTTTTGGTTGAAATCTCTTTAGTCGGCTTACGCTGATCGAGTTGGCACTGATGTTGCCGCCATTCGGTGAGTGACAATGTCGAATGTTACGTCCCAAATCATGGTCTGATCTAATTTGCTTTCAACTCGCTCAGATTACTCTTCGACGGTCAACGAATTCTGGATGATCAAACTGCCAACGATCTCGATCTCGAAGATGGTGATTCCATTGAAGTTCTTTTGGAACGTGAGTACATTTCAGGTCTTTGATACTCATCCATCCATGCATTCCCCGTATCTGGTATTCACTCGATCATTTAAATTAATTATGATCTGACATTTATCTACTATATCACAGAGGTCGGAGGTTACTAGAGAAACCATTGACTTTCCCTCTCTCAATTCCAATTCGTTCACCTCTTCCAAGCATATTACAACCATGTCATAGCTCACGAGACGAAGGAGGGAAGGGAGGAACACATCAGGGGATGAGGGGATGAAAGGAATCTCAAGAAAAAGAAGCAAAGTTCATGTCTCCCAACAGTTTCCATTCAATTTTTATATAAACACACATATCCATTTCTTTCACTCCATCTTCGATCAATGTTGATACAAGATGTATACTTTTTTCTTATACTTTCCACTTTCGTTTTTCGCTTTTATATCATATTCTCGATATATGTGAATGAAAAAAAATTATTATAGCGAATGCGTTCATGTTGACTTGGCATCTTGCACACAATAATTTGGACATACAGTATCCTATTAACTGAATCGGATATCAATGACCTGGCGAAGGGACATCTTGCACTAACACAACTCAATATGTTCACAGTATACAGTATATCACATTAACGGGTATAGTACAGAAACAGATATGGCTAGAAATTCAATTCGAACAAGATAAAGAACCAAAATACAGTAACATCCGTACATCCACCAAAGTCCAGCATATTGGAAATCGCATAAACACATAAAGCAGAGCGACAAGCAGGTCCCCTTTCTTCCTTTCTACCAGGGTCTACTCCATCCACCTCCATAACCAAATTTCTTGTTTCCCACATCCTCCTGAGGCATAGTAGTCGTCATAGTCATACTTGATGATGATGCTGATGTTAGTCCATCAATCGTACCTTGTCTTTTCCATGGCCTACCCCATCCACCTCCATATCCGAATTTCATATTCCCAGTCTCATCGGATGATGGTTCTTCTGAGACTTGTTGGGTGGATCCCGAGCTCGACCTGACGAAAGGTCTTCCCCATCCTCCTCCGAATCCCCATTTCGCATTACCCGTACTATCCTCTACATCGGTAGTACTGATCGTAGGTGTGGACGTAGTAGTGATAGTCGCAGTCTGGATCTGAACTTGGGTGATAGTAGCTGTCGCAGTCGCTGTGGCAGTTGAGAAAATGGTAGTTTCTTCTAAACAATCTTTAGGTTCAGGATTTGGATTGGGTGATCTCTTCCATGGTCTGCGCCATCCTCCGCCATAACCGAATTTTAGATTACCCATCAAGTCGACTTGAGGCTGAGCCTGGGCTTGAGCTTGAGCATTATCATTAATAACAGCGGAATCGACTTGACCGGGTTGAGATGGTGTTAAACCCAGATTGAATAATCCATTTCTATTTCCATTCCCTTCCCCGAAAAATGGGATAGAAGGTATACTAAAATGATTGGTATCTCTTTTCAACATGATTTTATTTTCTCCTTTTGAATTTGAGTTTGATCTAACTAGGAATGGTTTACCCCATGAACTAGCTCCACCAAATTTCATATCTCCTTCATTATCATCCCTCGTTGCCATCGCCGTAGGAGCAAGAGTGCCGGTGGATAACTCAGGGGCGACCAACGCAGGAGCTTGAGGAGTAGTAGGTATGACTACGCTTGTGATCGTAGCGGTTGGAGTCATGTAAGGTGATTTGGTTTGTTGTTTTATATACGATTTTAATTCTGGATGTTTCTCATTCAACAATAAGAAACGTCCTTTGGAGTCGCGGATGTTGGAGACTGAGTCGTCTGACACGATTGGAATACAAGATGGGTCCTACCGGTATCCAAGTCCTATGAGCAATCTGGTGTACACGCTACAATCATAGATCATGGTACGGGATGATGTGAAAGAAATATATTGTTATAAGGCGTAGAAGCTTTTACTCACGGAATCAACACCATGTTTGCATTTCTGATAATCTGGCGAAGCGGTTGACGGCGGATGGTATTTAGCTTCTACCACTGAAGTGAGGGAGAAGAGAAGTATGAATAAGGCTGAAGTTGGTATTTGCATTTTGTGATAAGCAAACGAAAAACCAATATCAAAGTAAAACTGTTGGGAGATATGGATCACTCGGTTATGGTTGCGTTTGTTGGGTAAATGCTGAAATCGTAAGTTAGGATAATACCTTGAAGAGCGTGATGTGTTGAGTAAAGACAGTGAGCGAAGTTGGAACAATGCAATCAGAGGATGGTAAGCTAGTGGAAAGTGGAAATAGTAGAGGTCAAACTTATGAATAACATCTCTTAACCATCGTACTTAACGATTATATACCTTACCCGCCCAGTCGAATTTGCCAAGTAATTTCTTTGTGAGGACAATACATCCAATTAAAACCGGGCTTGACTAATCGGTCGACCATGAGTTGATGTTATATAAGCAAGAATTCAGTAGTCGAATCACACTGGTCAGGCGTCAGTACCTCAGTCAGAATGGTAATACTACAGTACACCTCATATTCAATTAGTGCCACTATTGTCATCGACCCACTATCCTTCCTGTACAAGCTCGACGATTGGTTGGAACTTGCTTCGTCCCTTATTCGAGCTACTGAGTGAAGTGAGTCCTCTGATTTCTGATTGATCATCGTGTCTTGTTTGACCAAGTTGACATTATTATACGTTTATGAATCATACAAGTCCATCTCTCTTGTCGTTTGTTACTTGCGGAGTCAGGGCAACAAGGGTGGAAATTGCCTGAATCACAATTTTGTAATCGGGTATTGAGCTGTCCCGAGTTGAATAGTAACCGTTTGTAATCGAGTTCTATAAAGGGATTAGTAATCCGGATAACGCGGTTACCGGGACAGTCAAGTTGTCCCAATTCCCGTCATTCCATCCATCCAGCTGACACATTTTGTTACATCCCCTCTCCTTCTCGTCCACGACACCCTTGCTCATCACCCACCTGAGCATATACAGACTGACAACTGGACTATCGACCATATCATCCTATCGAGATGTGATAGGGAAGATATCTATACAGCACCATCAATCATCGAATGATCCAAGCAATTCACAAGCCTAAACCCGCACTGAATTCAATTCAATGTCATATCTCAAATCTATACCTTCCCGCAATTACACTCGAGTCGTACTCCCCGTCCCTCTCCCACGTCACTCCCGAAGCTGTGTGTATTCCTCTATTTCACATACAAATAGAAGATTTATCAGCTCTACTAGCATGATGGAACGTGAAGTAGGAGGTATCAGAGGTAGAGGTAGATCCCTCTCTACGTCAACTTCGACTTTGACCTCCTTTGTTACATCTCAACCTACAGCTCCGACAACAATCCCCCTTCCGTCCTCAAGAAAATTCTTATCGACCTCTTCCTCCAGCTCTAACGTCCGAACTCCCTCACCTCACTTCTCACCTCTACCGGGTAGCCAACTACCCCATTCAAGCAGTATGACGAAACGATTCCGATCGACTGGCGTTTACCCCTCCCCTTCGCCTGAGCTGGGAGAGAGGACAGAGGATTTCAATAGTAAGGTACTGCAGGCTGAGGAGAGGATGATCTCGAGGGAGCTGAAGACGAAATCTGAAGGTAGAGGTAGATTCATCAGGTGAGTACAGGGTCTTCGGATAGCCACATCCTCTTGATTCTACCAGAAGTGCTTGGTTCATATATAATCCGTTTGATGATGTTGAAGGGGGCCTAGAAGCAGGTGGAGATGGAACTGGTCATCATGTTTTTACCTTTACTGAATCATTCAACTTGATAGAATCGTCGAAGTCTCCGCGCGAGACGGATTACAAAACCTACCTGGTCCGGCTGTCCCCACTGAGCTGAAACGAGAATTGGTGGAAAGGTTGTTAGAAGCTGGAGTGAGGAATATAGAAGTGGGAAGTTTTGTCAGGGGAGATTGGGTACCGCAGGTGAGTCAGATACCAGCTTCCTTTCAGCTGCGTTCTCCTTACTGAGCTAAGCTGATTTATGCGAATTCTTATCAATCAGATGGCAGATACACCAAAACTCCTACCGCTACTCCCACCTCTCACCGGTCAATCACTCCCATTGCCATTACCTTCACCTCCTTCCACACGACCTCAGACTCCCGAAGAAACAAGCTCAATTCCAATTGCCGGACCATCATCCCTCAAACATATCATAGATAGTACGGTCATACCCTCTTCAGCGGGTCAGGTCCATTTCCCAGTGCTTATCCCTAACATGAAAGGATTGGATAACCTGATCAAGCTTCAGGATCAGCATTCAGCAAATGGTGGTGGGCGATTGACGGATGAGGTTGCTGTATTTGTTTCTGCCACTGAGGTGAGTGGATCATGCCATCTACTGCATTTTCCAAATGGGACCCGAGAGTCCCATCGAAGATAAGATGAGAATCTCGGAGAGGATTATTACGCTGCTTGGTATTCTCATATAGTTATGAACCTATCAGAAAGCTAATTCACTTCTACATACTCTTGTAGGCATTCTCCCAAGCCAACAATCACGCTCCCTTATCCAAGATCCTCTCTTCGCTACCGCCCGTGATCACCAAAGCTAGATCGTTGGGATACAGAGTACGAGGATACGTCTCATGCGTCATCACATGTCCTTATTCTGGTCCGACACCTCCCGAAGACGTAGTGGACGTGGCGTTGAAATTGATAGATATGGGATGTTACGAGATCAGCCTGGGCGATACTACCGGTGAAGGTGATCCGGAATCTTGGAGGAGGGTTTGGAGGGAATGTGAGAGGAGAGGAATGGATATGACTCGGGTGGCCGTGAGTGTATACGTTTGATTTGATAAAATGATCAGAGTAAATGCTGATTCAGTCAATTGTTATGGATTTCTCAGGCTCATGTGAGTATAGTATCCCCCTTTTCCGTATTGGATATGGTGTGCATTGCTTGCTGACAATGACAACACTTATTATTTGACATTACCCTACTCTCCGATCAACAACTTGAATTGCCTATACAGTGCCACGACACTTTCTCCCTCGCCCTCTCCTCCATCCTCTCTTTACTGCCTCACAATCTCACTTCGATCGACTCCTCCCTAGCTGGCTTAGGCGGATGTCCATACTCCCCCGGAGCAACAGGTAACGTACCGACAGAAGATGTAGTGTATGCACTACACAAATTGGGTTATGAGACTGGTATAGATCTGGACAAATTGGTAGAATGTGGGAACTGGTTGAGCTCGAAGTTGAATAGGAGGAATGAAAGTAGAGTTGGGAGGGCGATATGGGCCAGAAGACAAGCTAGGGAAAAGGAGAATCAACAGAAAGGGAAAGGGCAAGAGGGATTGAAAGGTAGTGAAGGAGAGGAGACGGAAGATGGGATGTAGGTTTGGAGCAGTCAAAATCGTATAACTTAGAATCAAATATGATGAGGACAGGACATTGACATTGACATTGGATGGACATTATCTGGGTTTGGGTTTGGGATTGAACGTGAAATTTGTATCAGTGGTCAAAAGAGAGATAGATAAAGTGGTTATCGTAATGAAAGCAGATGAAGTTTGTTGGGAGTAATTAAATCGTGTTAGCACCTCATCAAATGAACAATTCATTTTTGGATGTTTACTCCATCTATCGTTCTGTCTCGTTCATTTTCACAGTATTTTCGTAGTCATATTCGTTGTAAAAATTGTAACATTGCGAAAGGACACTCATGTATGAGATACACTCTGCTTTGTACTCTGGCATTCGGAGAATGTGGAAATCATTCCACACACCACACTCAAGGTGAGGTACCCATTACGTCACTCAAGATGAACCAACAGATCATCCCTCGAGCCAATTCCAAAGCAATATAAAAGCATACACAGGCCCTTGCCTTCATCTACGGCCACAGAAGGTATAAAACGCCCCATCCCGTCCGCTCTGGGAAGCTTAAGTTGCCTATCGCTCGGTTAGTACCAAGGTGGGGGACCACTTGGGAATCCCGGGTGCTGTAGTTTTTTTGGTTCTTCTGTTATTTATGAACGACAGGAAATAAGAGAAGCGAAGGATAAGTAGTCAAGTCATGATCGGCAATGGGGGAGTTTTGGGGAGGTGAGCGACTCAGGTAAGAGGATTTGATAGTATTTTTGCATGAATTGTACTGTATTGTATCTAAATATATAAATCTACCATCTCAATCACACGGAGCCCTATCATCGCTAATTGCCAACTTGATTCTGATCTTCTTCAAGTTTCTGATCAACCTTAGGTAATTTCCAAGCTTGCCAAACCAGCATTCCTTCAATCAATACCTCAATGACAGTGATATAAGCTATACCCATTCTCAAATCGTACGTCCCCACGATGAACGGTACGAAATACACCAATTCCGATACTCTATATCCCATAATCATATATGTGGTTACTTTGTAATTACCCGCGAAAGTCGAGTTGTAAGCGTTATGAGATATTTGTAAGATCAATGCGAAAATTTCGAATGAGCGTGATAAGGCTGCGAATATGGGGGATTCATGGATTGCCGTTATTGCTGATGAAGATTCAGAAGGGATAGGTGGAGGGGGGAGGATGGATGGATGGAGGATTGCGAGAGAGTATTTATTTGGGAAATAGATAATCGAGAAGAGGGATATGAATATCTGTGATAGAATAATTCATTGTTGTTCAGCTAAGCTTGCAAAATGGGGTATGATGTTGTGTAAGTTGGATTGTGCTGTACTCACCCCTATCCATATCTTCGTATCTACACCTGTCCCTCTTCTAATACTATTCCGCTCATTATGACTCCACCTCCATCTCTTCAAATTAAATTTCCGCCAACCGTTCCTTACCAATTCGATGGGAAGAGTCACCTTGAGCTGCAAAATCGCAGGAATAAATTCCAATATACTCAACAACACCAGTAATACTCCATCCGACCATCCGTCAATCTCCTTGAATCCCTGTCCGAGAGATACCAACGCGTTGATGATCATCCCACCAGAAGAGATATACGTAGCAGGATGGTTGATACCCACAGTCGTCGTTCGTGTATACCAATAGATGAGATTTAAGACCAAGATAGGGAAAGCCAATAATGTTCTCAAAGTGGTGATGATCAGTCTTCGAATTGGGTGAGTGCCTTCTTTCTTAGCTCCTAATACCCCACTGGCCTGTTCCCAATCATTATGAGAATGGGCGATCTCGAATTCACTGGCGTTGTGTGACACTCGGTGAGGTTGGACGAAATGATTCAACAAGCCTACTCTTGCTGGAGTGAGGGATGAAAATCGGATAGTGTAGTTGATTGGGAGATATTCTGGATCGAGGGTTGGTTCTGATCCATTCATACTATTGTGAGAGGCGGAACAGTTATGTCGAGTGACCGGTAGGGCGTGAACATCCTGCGATCGACCAATGGCGCAAAAAAGTAGAAGATCAGTTTGCATAGTACCTTCACATTTCTGGTTCAGCCATAAGGATAACATACCTTGGGTCCCGCCGCATGGAAAATCGCATCGATATATGGTCCATAAGCCAACTCTTTATTCTTCTGGCCTTCTGATGGGTTTAGGACGAATCGATTCTCCCAATAACCATTTGATAAATATGTCCTAGAACAAAGGAATCTCGAGACGTGATGACCCGATGAAACCTTACCGCACTAAGGTGAAAACAAAATATCAGTTCCATTAGGTACATGACCGTGTGATTATATCTCCATCGTTAGGTGATAGGAAAGGACAGGATACCTGACACTTACAGCGTTCTTACGCAGCTCCTTGTGAGCTTTATCGTAAGCCTTTCGATCGAACAATCTCGTCTCCTTCATGATATATACGTGGGATCTGCAGTGTTCCATCATAAAGGATCAGTCAACGTATCCTATCTGATGCGTAACCCATGAAGGTTGGGATGGCTTACCTAGTCACTATATGAGGATGCATCCATGATTTCTGCTTTTTCACATTCTTCACGACATCTTTCTCCTGAGTCTCCTCTTCAACCTTTGTTTTGTCTCGAGTACCATCCACTTCATCTATGATGCTCGCATACAAGTCATCTTCCTCGAGCTCATCGTCATCTGAACCAGCTTTGGTCGAGTTGCAAGGATCACCGTGGTTTGAGAATTCGATAAGTGGAAATGCGTAAGTCATCTGTTCGAGAGCTTTCCATTGGATAGCATATTCCTCGGTATGAGGGTAGAGAGATGAAGTCGCTATGAAGCTATGAACGGTGTCAAGTCAGCATGGTATTATGACTGAGCCGACAGAGATGTATGATTGTATGCAAAATGCTATCTTGGCTCAATTCACCGACAACTCACTTGTCATCTATTCGTATAGGGAATTCTGCTTCTTCAGGTTTCCAACTGGTGAAATTATCTACTCTGTCTAATTTACTGGGTCGATGTGGCAACAATGCAATAGCGGCCCGTACGTCTGGTGTGTAAAGGAAGTGGTCGTAGCTATTCAAATACACTATAATCAGTATAAAGTCCAGTTGACGAGATATATCTGGTGGTGGCTATCACTCACAACCTCTTCAATGGTAGATCAAACTTAACGGTCTTTTCCAGATCCTTATCATCCAACGTCAACCCTCTGAATACTACATCCTGGTAGATCACCTTCTCTTGAGGGAGATACCTAATTTCCACAGGTGATCTACCCACTTTCGCTGATAGAGCCAATTCGTTCCCCGTGTAAGTCTCCGTATCGGTATCGGTATCTTTATCAACCTGATCTTGATATTCCTTTCTCTGCTTCTCATCTTCTACCTCATCATTGGGTATTCTACCATACACCGTGAATAGAATATCAAATTTCGTCTCTGAATCTATCAACGGTCTGACTACCTGCGTGCTTGATAAGTTGGGTGTGATTGTCCCGTTATATACGAGAGCTTTATGAGGATCTTTGAACCATGATATAGTAGTTTTAGCAGCTGAGAATACAGTGACAACGAGGAATATCGCTATACCGCAGGCGAGGAGGATACAGGATATGCAGAGACATCTCTTGACTGTTTTTCGTGGGCGTGGTCGAGGTGGGACGGCGGATCTGTCGATGTCCATGGCGGCGTTATCACCTATGACTTGGTCGTACTGGTCGTACTGGAGGAAGAGGTGATTTCGAATGGGTTTAATTCGCTTTACTATATTATTATACGTGATCACGCTTCTTTCCTCTCAGCTACAGCTACAATAGCATCCGACGCGAATCTGACCTGACCTCTGCCGAGAGAAGAAGAAGGGATTCGTTGTCTCACCCGTCCGAGTGAAGCTGTGCCGATGTTTATTCGTTTAACCTATCTGCAACTGAATCTATTTCTGTCCTGCGGATGAGTTAACAACTCATTCAAGGCACGGTTCATGTCACGGACAAAGTACAATAGATACCGTATGGTCCTCGGTTACTATCCGCCCATAGCGCCTCATCGAATGCAGTAGTACTCTACTCATAGTTTGTGATTCGGTGTTCACACACGCTTTCAACACAACCAAGCATCAACAGAGGAGAGAAATCATTCGGACTGAATATGAGGAGACGTTGTCACACGGATGAGGATAAGCATATCCTCTCATAAGCTCTGTTTTCTCCGGTTCACGAGTACTCTCCAGGAGTATCGCAGGCCATTTTCTCCGATGTCAGTGGATCCACATTAGGGGACATGACCATCAGCTTGCCCATCTTGCGCCACCGGACTAGATAGATTCGCGATAATCCCTCAGTCGCACGAGGATACAGTAGATGCTTGTCTTGGCGAGTCTTGATGAAGAAGCATTAAAAGTGGGGTAACAGATCTCACAGGCTTCTCGCTCTGTGCCACGATTGCGTAATGTGGTCAATATCGGACCTCCGTCAGTAAGTTACTCCACCACCACTCAAAATTCGAAATTATCACATCCACATCCGACTTTTTTTTCCCACTACTTCTGTTTCTCTCACACATATAGATATATATCTTCCATCTTCTTCTCTTCACCCCAATCCTCCCATTTTGATCTTGTACATACGCTCGTATTTCCAACATTAGCCTCAAGCCAACACAACACAAGCACAACAAACCATACTACACTACTACTCTAGCTAGGTCAGTAATCAGAAAACCCAAAATATAATACCTACAACCATGAGATCTTATCAATCTCGAGGTGTTTCTCCACATATCCCATCTTGCAACGCGGTCCCAAAAGTGAACAATGACATCTCCCAGAGAAGAAGGATGTCAACGTGAATAAAATGCTAGTCTAAATGTTAAGAATAGATAGAAGAAAAAAAAAAACATTTTGACAATCTATCTTGTTTCATTTATCAGATGATCTTCAACAGATCTTGATAAACGCTTTGTATATCCTGTTTGGATTTCATAAAGTGAAAAAATGAAATGTTAGATTTAAAAAGCAACACGGGTGCCGAGATTCCCATTTGTCCTTCTGTCCTAGGACGGAGGAGATGGGGAATTAACTCGAGCTGAGATCATACCGTCGTTAGCGGATCAGGATAATGCCTGCGTCGCTAGTTGCTTTTGAATGATGTTTTGGTTTTTGAGCTCACGGGTAGTATCTGGATTTTTGTATTAGGTAGATAACTATAAATAAGATGTCGACGGATTGGCAATCTATGTAAGTGATTTTTTCACGGATCTCATCTAGTCCTATCATATCTTGATGGGCTGCTTGGTTGCTTGGGTATCTACACAATTGTACTGACTCCTCTATCTTCAATAGCCCAAATGCGAGTGATCATTTGAAATGGTACGAAAACAAAGGAAAGCTCAAGCTCAACTTGTGAGTTGAAACAATCTCACAACCTCTTTCACGAAAACTCCGACTGATTGATGGATTGGTATTGTAGCTTTCTGAGTATCGTCGCTGTCGGAATGCTCCTAAATGGATGTGAGTGAAACACCTAATGCAACTGATGACCCATCAACTGACAACGTTGTTATGTTCTATTGTATTTTCAGACGATGGATCCCTCATATCAGGTCTTCAAGCTTCCGACGCCTGGCAAGCCGATGTCGGTTATCCTGACGGAGTGAAACTTGGTCTTCTTAATGCTTGCGGCTCTTTCTCTGGTATTGTTGTTGGTCCGATTATCACTTATATCGATGAGCATTTCGGTAGACGATGGGGAATTAGATGTGAGTTTCTGCCGCTCCTTTCACCTGGTGTTGAGATAGATCGAAGCTTATGCAGATGATCCTTCAGTCTACGGTGTTACTATCCTTTTGGGATCGATCATCGGTTGTATCGCTGGTGTATCTGGAGCGAATGGTTATGCTTGTGAGTTATTTGACCGTTCGGCGCAACAGAGCTATTGGCTTATGGGTGAATGAACGATGTGAAGTATTCTGCGTCGGAAGAGTCATCATCGGTTTCGGTCTCACTTCATTCCTCATGACTAGTTTGATCGTAGTTCAAGAGATCAGTCATCCCAGATCTAGATCAACGGTCGCTCATTCATGGGTAAGTGCATGCACATCTCCATTCAATACAAGGATCTAGTTGACATCATTGTGTTTCCAGAACTCCTGGTACATCCTCGGTCTATTCATCGAAGGTTGGGTAATCTTCGGCTGCGTAGGCTACATGCAGGGCTCATGGTCATGGCGAATCCCCTATATCATCCAAGTAGGCTTTGCCGTCTATATCCTCATTGCCGTTCAATTCGTCCCTGAAACTCCTCGATGGCTGTACGCCCACGGTCGTCAAGACGAGGCATTCCAATTTATGGTCACGTACCATGGGAATGGTGATCCCCAAGATCCCCTGGTTTTATTCGAATTTGAAGAGATGAAAAATGCCATCAACCAAGAGCAAGAAGCCAAAGCGGAAAAATGGTCAACTATCTTCAGTGGACGATCCAACAGACATAGATTAGGTCTAGCTACTTTGATGCCCTTTTTGTTTAATCTCTCTGGAGCATCGATCTTGTATTTGTACTATACCATCGTCTTTGATCAAGTTGGAATAACCGATGCGACTACTCAAACGGGTATAGCAGCGGGTCTAAATGGGTTCACCTGGATTTGTCAGATCGCTGCTGTCTACGCCGGAAAATTCATTGGAAGAAGACAGATCGTTCTGTATACTTGGCCTTGGCTTTTACTATGTTTGATAGGATTGTGTGTATCTGGGTAAGTCATAACGAACTAGCCCATCGGTAAATAGATATTTATATCTGATGTTCCATCTTTTGCAGAGCGGTATACTCCAACACTGGCGAAGTCAGCAAATCAGCCGGTATAGCTACTGTCTCACTCGTATGGATCTATCAAGGATTCTTCAACTTCGCCTGTCCAGTCATCTACTCATACGCCTCGGAAGTGCAGACTTACTCGATGAGATCGAAGGGTTTGTTAGTTTGGAATACGGTATATCAACTTCAGGGTGCTTATGTCGCTTGGGTTGACGCTATTGCCTTGAATGCTATTGGTGAATTTGTTACTGTCATAATCCATTCCAATGACGGATCCTCGTAATGATAAGCTGAAGGAATGTGCTAATATCTGAGCTTGGGTTAGGTTATAAATACTATATCGTCTATATGCCTTTGGTAGTCATCGAGTTCGTCTTAGTATACTTCTGTGAGTTCCATCTCGAAATTACACCTCAAATAAAGGAAGTCCTCCACTAATATCGTTGTTACCACTATCATAGTCATGGTTGAAACTAAGGGCTACACTCTCGAAGAGATCGCTTTAGCTTTCGATGGAGGATCTAAGATCTCTTTGGCCAATGCGGATGTGCTACCTTCTGTTGAACATTCTCGACGAAATGGGGACAGTACCGAGGACGCGACTCGAGGTGATGGAGAAGGGGATCACAAGAATGCGATTGAGGGTGGAAGGTAGATGGACGAACAGGTGTTGTCGAAGTAGAAGACCAGGCTAGGAGAGGAGAGAAATGGCAGATGTTGAATGAGGAGGAGGATATATTCGAGATCAGTTGGTGGTGGGGGTGAAAGGTAAATTAGGTGCTGGCTATGTGATCTATGGGGAAGGGAGCGGATGAAAATATGGAATGTTCTGAATACAATAACACTTTCTTTCAAACTTACTATTCGCTCTGCATTTTTTACGATAATTTTCTCACAATATCAACTATTAATATCCTTCGAATACACATATATGTTGCATATATGCATATCCATTTTTTATCTTAACTTAAGCTGCAAATCAAGTGATCATTTCTAATCTACTGAGACTTAGTAGCCCACCCTCTCAATCTAACATACATAACTTCCCATCCTTCCCCTCCCTCTGCGTCATTCGAAGATTGCTGCACACCAATCCCAGGATTATTATCCGACCAATAGTTATCCACCCTAGATCTTTCCACTACATCGTCCAACACTTGATTTGCTTGTTCGTCCGACAGAGACGATAAGAACGAATTACGAGCGAAAGTCTCGAGCCATCCTCTAAGATCTGTAGGGAGGGGAGTAGGACGAGGGACGAGGTTGACTGATTGCGGAGTGAGAGAAGAGGATCGTAGGACCTGAACATTGCCACAGAACGATAGTTGGCTTAGTACGAATACGTTGCAGTTTTCATATGAGTTTGGTAGTGATAGGCGAAGAAAGTCGTCTGGTAATGTGGAAAAGACGAGAAAAAGAATCTTGTCTCGTTCACTTACCTTCTCGTACTGTCCTACAGTGGGAAAATACCATGGATCGAGTGGGATCGGATCAACATTGATGGATTTGAGAGATTGATGTAATGCAGATCTTATACCGACTCTACAGATACAATATCAATCGATCATGTCATCCGTTTACGAGGTTGAATATGGTATGGTATGGTCTGTCATGATAAGAAGAGGCATTTCACGTTTGTTTGTCGTTTTAACTTACACATTTCCAAATCCACCAAATTCAAAGACAAACTTCCCTCCATCTTTCAATAACCAATTGACCAAATCGCATACACCCCCAGGTGAAGATTTACACCAATGTAAAGTCGCTGAAGTAAACACTTTATCGAATTTTCCTTTACAGTCAGGGTATGAAGTCTGGAATGATTGCAAGTTTTGAATATCGGCTTGAAGGTAGGTTATCGATTGAGGTGAGGAGGATCTGGCTGATTGTAACTACAAAAGCAGCAAATCCAGCGAAATATAATCAGCTTTTTTTTAGCTTTATTATATAATCTACCATTTGGATATTAGATTGTAGAGTGAGGTTAGGATGACTCACCATGCCTTCATTGCTATCTACACCTACCACCTCACCTCCCTCACCTACCATCGATTTGATCTGGATAGTCAATTGACCCGTCCCGCATCCTAGATCAATGATCTTCTCTCCTGACTGAGCATCAAGTAACTCCAAGACTGGCGAAGAGTCCTTAGCGGAGTAGACGAACGAGGCGTTCGTCTGATATTTGTCCGGATTGTGGTTGGTCAAATTGGATTTGTATGACATGGTGTTGAAGTGAGAGTACTTTCTAGTGGGATGGGATGGATGGGATGATATCGGAATGAATGGGAAGGAATAGGAGAAGAAGGGTTTTTATATCTCTTTTTTCTAAAATCAAGCGGAGGTTCTTATCTCAGTGGACAACGAAAACCAATTGACTCGCTGAGATTATATTCTCTACTCGATACATCATCCATAGATGTGGGCATGGATATATGGTTATCTATCATCTACCACCATCTCATCCATCACGGTGGACCTTCCTCCACCTCTCATCGGCCGATTGACCCGAATAGCATTCAGGCCGAAGATACAATGTGACGTGGGATTACGGGTCTTTGATGACCAAGGGGTCTCCACATCTTATCACTGTCTCACCGAGTTCGGAAGCACGGATGATGCTCGAGCCGGTGAGAAGACTACTCATAGCATCAGGAATGTTACAATTATATACCATCCTTCACCCAACACTAGCTCTTACTTATCACATCTGACCTTATCAACAACCACGATGACATCGCTCGCTTCATGTATCTTTTGCAAGATCATCAAGGGTAAGTCTTCTTCAGCTTTCACGACTTACTTCAGTGAAATACTCACTGTGATTGCGACTATGATTTTATAGGTGAAATCCCTTCGCAAGTATCTACTTCCTTCTTAAGTTACAGCACAATGATGACAGAATGATCTAACATCTGAATCATGGGGGTGAATTGGTGTATGTTGGGGACTTGACGATATAGGATGAAGCTTCTCGAAACCGATACTATCTTCGCTTTCATGGATATTGGACCTATTGCCAGAGGACACTGTTTGGTGATACCTAAGCGTGAGTGAGCCACGCCATAACCCATATCATCTTTATATGCTATGTGCTTAATCGTCCAAAGAAGAGCTGATCGATCTTGTTATCATTGATCTAAAAGACCACGCTGCAAAATTAAGTGATTTACCAGATGATCAAACGAAAGATATCATCCCTGCTTTGAAGAAATTGGCTATAGCTACCGTGAGTGAAATTGTACTTTATTATACAATCATCGAATTGAATGAATTGAAAGTAGAACTGATTATCTTGATTTTGGACTTGGTATTGTTTTGATAGGGAGCTGAAAACTATAATATCCTTCAAGTGAGCTACCACTCCCAATCTCACAACATCCCAACTATATCAATCCACATAACTTGAGACTGACGGTCTAATTCTTTTCCCTGTACCGCAGAACAACGGTAGACCAGCCCATCAAGTGGTAGACCACGTCCATTTCCACGTCATACCCAAATACGCTGACAGAGGCGATGAAGAAGGTTTAGTCATTGGTTGGCCAAGTGAGTGGGAAAATCCAATTGGTCCACAAAATGGAAAAGAAACACAATTTTCTTGTAATGGTATTGGAGTAGTTGCTGATAAATATTCCTCTTCGCTCCATCAATCAGCTCAAAAAGATGTAAGTGGTTTGTTACCCGTTGCTGCCTACTTGATTACTGATCATCATGCAAAAATTCCTCACTTAGCTCTCGAAAGACGATATCACCAAGATATTCGAAGAGATGAGATCCAAGCTGTAACTTTAACATTCTGGGAAAGGAACACTAAAAGCGGAAAGTGAAACAGCGGAAAGTGAGAATAATTGAATCTTAATTGTTATGGTAGTTGATGGGGTTGTAGTTGTAGTTGTAGCAGGAATGAATATGATGAAAGTAACACGGCGTGTCCTTAGGCGGAAAGGAGGCCTCTTTCAGCTGATGAATCCATTCTTTGGATACTGACAGATGAGTATCTACTGATTATGATAATTTTGAAATTTCAGGTCTTAATTTAGCGTACAGATAATATCATTCATGTATTAATTACCAGAAGACTGATACCAACAAACAAGTCAGAAAGAGATGATAACGAGATATATCCATTCCTTTCCCCCTTTTCAACCTTTCAGTTCCTGGAGTATCGTACTGGTTCACGATCAAACCCATTTCTATCCCATATACATCTATTCCTCTTGTCCTAGACCAATCTAAAGTTTAGATGCAGCACCCGCTCCCGCTCCTTCATCTTTGTCAGCCGGAGCTTCAGCTTCTTTATACGCTGCATCAATCTCTTTATTGAATTTCTTGGCGGCAACATTACTATAAGAACCACGAATGTGTCAATATCAGCAAGCACGTTTCCATTCGGCTTACGAAAACGAGGAAGAAGGAAAAAGATGCGATAGCCACTCGCAACTCGCAACTCACCGTTTGATCTTCAATGTAGGCGTCATGATATCATCAGGGAAAGGTGCCAAAGTCAAATGAACACCTTTAATCATCTCGAACCTAGGGATCCAACCATCCATCAATTTCATCAGTCCCATTCATCATGCAGTCAGTACATCGTAACAATGGCAATTGACTTACCCATTCAGCTTATGCTCTTTAGCAGTCCTGGCCAACCTCTTCAAAACGGCTTTCCTGATCTTCTTATCGCCCACTGCTTTTTCAAGTGCAGCCAGATCTTCAACTCTGACGTGTTTACCCAGCGCATGGTGAATGAGAGATGCTGCCTGAGCCGGGTCAAGGACGGCGAGTGCAACCAGATTTGATCGCGTCGAGTCCCCATGTACGAGTAAAGAGGCGAACAATGGATCGAGAGCATAGAGCGATTCGAGTTTTTCCAAAGCAACGTATTCACTATATCACATATATACAACAGTATAAGCTTGCTGATAACGTGTAGAGGGTTAGTTTTGGGGAAGGAAAAGAACGTACCCCTGACTCAGCTTGACTACGTTCTTGACTCGATCTACAATCTTCAAATGGCCATACGCGTCAACCTCACCAATACTAATCCAACGGTAGTTCGATTAGTCGTCTCCGTGTAAAGCGATGTTCGCCTAAGCACTCACTCTCCCGTATGGAACCACCCATCTTTATCGATAGACTCTTCGGTGGCTTTAGGGTTATGGAGATAACCGGGAGTGATGTTGTACCCTTTCAAGCAGACTCTATAAACCAGGAGCAATGCAGATCAGCATAAGTCCTGACATGATTGTTTACAGTATTCGAGTTCACTTACTCTCCTCTGGGATTAGGTTTATCTTGACTTGTGTACTACACACAACGAACCATCAGTTTTAGCGGGGTCAATCTAGCTGTAGGGTAGAAATTACTTACCCCCATATCAGCATGATCGATGAGTTTGAGATCGTTACAGTTTTGGATAAATCCTACAGTACCCACTGCCCTGACGTCTTGACCGATACTACAGATATACAATGTCAGCTAAGTATTGTTTTTGTGGTATGGTGGAAAGGCAGAGGCGCACCCTTTAGTACAAGTACCGATGGTCTATTAGGTATAAATTATCAATATCAGCTTTCTTTTCTCCGTAAAATAGACATCCTCGATTCGGTAGACTGTATACCTACCTCAGTAAGACCATACTGTAAACAAAAGTAATAAGTCAGCTGGAGAAGAGCATCAGCGTCTGATGGTTGAAACACTCACCCCTTGTACCACTTCGCATCCAAAGCAGATTTTCAGCATCTCGTGAACTTCCGGAGTTAGCGGTGCAGCCCCTGAACACATGTAGACCAGCTGGCCACCCAGCAATGCTTTGATCTGTTAGAGATATTAGCGAGATTGACACATCGTCAAGAAAGTCCACGTCGAAGACTCTGATGTCAATATGAGAGAGTAGACTAACTTTTCTGAAGACAAGAGCGTCCCACAATGGATGAGTAACACTTCCAGTCTGTCTCCAATTAGCTATCTTGGCATCTACCGCTCGTCGAAGTAAAGCTCCTTTCAGCCCGCCAGCTTCCATCTGAGTGGCCACTGCCGCATGGATCCTAAAACAAGCGCAGATGTGCGTTATTTTAGCATACCATCATGACAGTCTCTTGCACGAACGGAGGAAGGTAGGAAATACTTACCTATTCCAAACCCTGGGTACACCAGCCATGAATTTCGGTTGAATGATCTGAGCATCTTCAAGTAATTTCGTTACATCTCCTGTGGTAAATGCGATGGTTCCATCACCGTTCATGACGACATAGTGGAGGAATCGCTGATCTCAAAAATTGGAGGAGAAACGAAACAATCGAGTTCAGATCAGTTCATGGATTCTCGAAATAATTGTTTGTGCGTTACATGTTAACATACCTCAAAGCTATAACAATTTGCAACCCGAAAAGGGACATGATCAGTTATCATTCGGAACACCGGCGATACGATCTCAGCATCATACGACTTACATATGACTCAAAGGAAGATACGAGATGTACTTCCATTCTACACCGTCGGTTATTCCTTCGGTCGATCCAAGCATGTTGGAACGTACGGCGTAAGTCATGTTCTTGTTTGTGAGCACCACACCTTTGGGATCGCCTATTCGTGGTGAATGAAGTGATGATCAGCCACATTCGGCGTCAAGTTAAGTATTAGAAAAAGAACGGACGGTGAAAGAAATCATGCACCTCAACTTACCCGTAGTTCCACTGGTGTAACTAATGGTGACCACCCTCTCCCTATCCAATTCCAATTCACCTTGAACCCCTTTAACAGGGCCAGGTTCGATGAAAACCCCATCCATCGAACCGTATTTCTCAAGATCATCTAATACTAACAGTTCCAATCCTAAACTTGCTGCCCATTGAGATAAGAGGTCATGTTCCGATCGAGGGAGAGAATCCATCGATACGACGATCTTGAGGGAGGGGCATTTGGGGGCTATCTTGAGGAGTGAGGGGATGTGGTTTGAGGATGCAAAGATGATAGGAAGAGGACAGTGGTTGGTACTGTCATGCCAAACAAATGTCAATATCTTTCCCATAGTCAGGCAATCAAGATCGAAGAGCAGGAATATTTTACACTGACATATACTGAGCCACATCCGGTCCAAGAGTCTCATACAGACTGACTCCCACCAATCCATAAGCCTGACAAGCTAAATCAACCACTTGCCATTCCTCTCTATTCTTCGACCAGATCCCCACGGCCCAACCCCTCCTCGAACCACCTTTTACTCTGTTGGCGTTGCCAAAGTACGGTATACCAGGATGCGTAATCTCGGGAGGACTGACGCCGTTCCTCTCTATAGACGATTTGAGTCTGCCATCTCTTTCCAAAGCCAAAAGGGCTGAACCAAGATTGGATCGGCGAGTTTGTACAGTTCCGTAGGAGGTTGGAACGAGAGTACGGGAGTAGACTGGTTCTTGAGTGGTGGACGCTGGTGCAGATGGGCTGGATGGCAGGAGGGGTCGACGGAGGAATAATGCTCGAGAGGGATGACGAGCGACGGCTATGTTGGTGTGACAATGCGTAAGAGTACGGCTTGTGAGGTGAAGCAAGGTTTGGGGAGAGGCAACTCACATTGCTCGAATAACTCGAAGAGGGTGGTAGGTTCATCAGGAAGGTTCTCCCACCATTGTTTGTCCCAGATAGCTATGGTGATATCGTCAGCTCGAGACCCACTGGATTATCTCATTGTTTCAGCTGGCTCACCACATCGATATGTTGCTATTATAGTGTATCAGCTTCATAATGTTCTAATCAGGTCCAGGAGGGGAATTACTTACCACTTTGACCTTGGGATTGAGTACCTGGAATAGGCTGCAGTTTCTCATCAGGTACTAATTCTTGCATCGGAACATCAAGCTAGAATTACTCACTTCACTCAGCCTGTCCAGGTTGAGGTTATCAGGATAAGGTACGAATCCCACCATTTTGATGTTGTAATCAAAGATCCTACGAGGAAGATATAGTTAGGTATCAATCTACTGTTGTACAGTGTACTACAAGTATCGATATGAAGTTTGCGTTCTGGTTGAGTCCGTGTAGTTTGATGGTGATAGTGATGGCGATTGAAGCGAACAAGGTGACGATCAGAGAGTACGACGATAAACAAAGAACGCCAGCGCCGGTGAGCGTGTTGATCGTTCCTTGAGATGGGTGATGTTTGGGATACACAGAGAGTAGCGGATGAGATGATCTGACTGGTCTGCTGTATAGGTGTATAGCTCTGTTGAAACGATGGCTGGATGATACGAGTAGTCTGCTGATGAATTACAGTAGTAGTAAGTGACAGTTACGGTCAGTTACAGTTCTATTCATTTCCCCGTTTTTCTTGGAGAAGCGACTTTGTGGATGCACACTCGTACTCCGGTTATTGACCTGGGCTGAGTTACCCGAAGTTGTACGTATTCGTGTCTAAACGGTACAGTTGCAGCAGTCCATCGAAATGTCCAGGGTGGCCAGATGCCGTCTATGACGAGAGAACTGGGAAATACATACCCAAACACTGCACGCTATGATGACTGCAGGGAAAGGACAAATGCACAGACTGAACTAGCAAACCACTAGAACCATTAAAGATTAAAGAGCCATCGACGTAGGCATGTGATTAGCCCATGAATCCGGATAACTCGGATTGGGACTCTCGTGGCAGTCGGAGGCCGATCTGCCGTGTCCCATAATTCTTACAGAGGACATCTTGAATTGAGAATGATCAGGATCGAGCATGTTACATTAATTCACTATAGCTACATCACTCCTTGGTTACCAAACCAATACTTCTCCACCCAGTCCTCACCTCTTTTCGGCATAGGCTGATAATCTAGATTGATGAGGGAGTAGCCACCGTCGCACCACCATCAGGAGCGATAAATTGACCATTGACGCTATACCACGACGATTAGTGATGATTCGTAGATGGAGAAGGAGCAGAGAAAGAACGATTGACACTTACAATACACCAGCATAACTTGCTAGGTACAATGTAGCAGCGGCCATATCACTTTCGTTACCTGGTCTACCGGATGGTAAACCTTTTCCTTTGGATGTATCTGATAAGTCGGATTTGTGGGTGTGTTCGTCTGAGTCGCCAGCTGTCATCTCTGATGGGAATATACCGGGCTATGTCAAATCAAATCAGTAAAAGAAGAAGCATAGTATAATAGTGATTCATTCATGGGTGGACAAATAGATGAATGGATGAGTTTTGAGTGATGTTTACTTACGGCAATTTGATTAACTCTGATTTTCAAAGGCAAAAATTCTTTAGCCATGACTTTTGACATTTGTACCAAAGCTGCTTTAGAAGCTGCATATGCGAATTGACCTCCCGAAGCTCCTTTCATCAATCCAGAGATAGAGGAGACGTTAATGATTTGAGATGCATATCCTTTGGTGGATTTGGCTCCAGCGTTGAGTAAGGGGATGAAAGCTGCTGCAGTGAACTGGTGGAAGTGCATGTTAGCTATCAATTGTATAACATACAATGATACCAATTCCACTCACGTATTGTCCCGCAACATTGGTATGTAGGATATCATCCCATTCCTTGAATTCAGATTTCAACAACTGGCTTGAATAGGCCTTGGCATCTTCCGTGTTGACATCTTCATATCCTTCTCTTGAACCTTCACCGGCAATACCGGCGTTGTTGAAGCTGCAGAGCAAAGAAGAGATTAGCAACGATCATCGAAAAAATCACATGAGAAGGATATAGATAGATATTGTAGAGCCTCGATCGAAATGAATTATTGGCTATGTATGAAGGTACCTTGAACTTACAGAACATTAATTCCATCCTTGGCTTGAGATTCAATCTCCTTAACCAGCTTCTCAATCCCGTCCTTATTCGAAATATCACCTTGTACAGCCACGATCTCACCCTTGGAATTACCGTCCCCTCCATATTTCTTAGCTACATCTTGAAGTTTCTCGGCATTTCGTGAAGTTATAAATACTTTAGCACCGTTCTCGACCAAAGCGAGAGTTTGCATCAAACCTATACCTGTTCCACCACCTAGACAGTATACAAGATTAGCATTATATCTTTCTGAGGAAAGATTGAGGTATGATTCTTGTAGGGTGAAGTGAGACGTACCTGTAACTACTGCTGTTAAACCTTTGCAGGAAAATAAGTTTTGGGCTTTCAAATGCGAGTGGTCGGACATATTGGGTGGTAGTGTAGTGTATGAACGATGAGTTGGGTGGGCAATCGAAGGTTCGAATTTGGATTTGTATTGATATGTGCGAGATATAACAGGTAAAGAAGAAGAGGAAACGATTGATCGTCTAATAATACAAGATGACCTTCTTATACCTTGCCCGATCAAAGTCATATTGAAAAATAAAGAAAATGTAGTTCAACCCAATGATGTCAAATGACCAACTCACCACTGCACTTTATACATGTGTCATACCCTCTCTTACCTTAAGAATACTCACTCGCCTATGCCCCATAAACAGGTAAGATTATGTAGCTACACTACCAAGTTACAAGTTACGATGTGATGTCACGATACGAGTGGTGGAGTGAGTCCAGCTCATGTGGAGGTCGAACTTATTTGGTATCATAGTGAATCGACAAGGAGGTACGATCGATTAAAAAGGTTAAAAGGTTAAACTCAGATTGGGATTCCAAAGATACGGTGCGAGGGATTCTGTGGAATGTACCTGCTTCATGTACTAGTCACCCGCTGTCCGGTAAGTTATGATGGCGGTGAATGTGTTTCAAGCGTAACGATGGGAATTCGGTAGGTCATTCATATGCATATCGAATGCAAGGTATATATATCAATAAGTCTGGATGATGACATACGACACAATTAACTGGCTATCCCATTCCCACTCCTATTTCCATTATCAGCCGATACTGATACTCTATGAGATCCTTTCCTAGGCGTAGTATTCGGTTCGTGTATACCATCCTTTTCATTATTCCCTTTCCCCCCTACATCGTTAATCTGGCTCTGGGCATTCCCAATCCTAGAGTATTCTTTAGGTAACAAAATTGCTCGATCGATGGCTACCGGTAATCCCCTATGTCTACCTCTTAACATGACGCAGATGATCTAATATTCGACAACAAGCGATAAAATTGAAACATCAGTACTATTTCTCTTTCAATCTATGTGAGCCAAACGAGCGAACAGTTATCGCATATTGTTTGTGGATATTGGAAGTATATATGTACATATTGAAGATCACTCACAACAATCTTTGAGGCATATCCAAATTCACCAACAAACGAAAAATTGTTGTTTGGCGTACCAAGACTTAAACCTATCACAGAATATGCAGAAGTACATTCAAACAAGATTCGAAAGACGGTGAACCAATCGTACCTGACCAACAATCATCAGCCAGTGATTCATATCCATTTTCATCATGGGTGAGTTTGGAAAGACTTACTTGTCAGGATCCATGAGCTTGCCTCTCTCGAAGCAGCAGATCAGGAATATGGCTACAGCCAATGGCCATATATCGAATGCGAGTTGTTTGCGCATATGCCATAGGAGGTATTTACTGTGATCAATCAATCAGCCATTGACACCCGGATGGCTGAGGCGGAGGGTATCGTGAGAAAGGAGATGGGGAAAGAAGAATGAGAAGCCGAAGGTAAGATAGGCGCAATTGAGGGGTGAGAAACAGGAAAGGCGGGAGGATATAATAGGAGAGGGAAGTAGAGGCTAGGATGTAGGACGAAGGGGTAGAGGAGCTGGGGGGTGAAGCAGACACTCACCTGAACACCTCATGTCTTCTACCTTTGAACTCTGGTTCATCTTCACCTAAAGTTTCAGGATCGTCCGCTTCGTATACCCCAAGTGCTGATGACAAATATCGCGTGAGTTGATGTGTTGATTGCCTCTTACCCAACGAAAGAAGCTTACCTTTCTCCTCATATACGTTGGTAGATCTTACAGACATTGCAATTGCTAAAAACATCTAATGTATCAGCTCAACACCCATAGAAAGGATAGAACCAATCGACGTAACATCAAGATAACTTACGATATATAGCAACGTACATCAAAATCTACCAATACTATCAGCAAGGTATCTTTTACCTGAACGATGGTAACATGAAGAATAGTAGACCTACAATGTACAAGAATAACACCGATGGGGCCATATTACCAATAGCCACGATTCCGAAGCCGCTCGCCCTCACACTGAGAGATTGTAATAATCCATCTGAAAACTTTTCAAAGCCGCTGAGCGATTCCATGACGGGTAGACCGATATTGAGGACTAAGAAACCGAAAAGCTCGATGATGCTGGTTAAGACGTCAGTGGAATCTCTCGGTTAAAAAGGAATTACGAACTCACATGAAAGTCAGCACGATGAAGAGGAGATACCATGTCTGATGACTTGGAAACAAGTATAAGAAGCACCTGCAGTATGTCCTTCACGATCAGCGTATATCTGACTTGGGCTGGGAGATTTGAGCTCACCTTCTAGGATGATCCAATAGGAAATGCAAAGTCTCAAATTTCTCTCCCTTCCTAGTGATCTTGGTCCCGAACCAAATGATAAATCGTAACATGATTGGGAAAGCATGATTACCGGCCAAGAGGACGAAGATGAGAACGTATATGATAAGATAACAATTTTGGAAGGGGGCCAAACCTTGATCGACGAGACTAGAAGGTCACGAGAAATCATTTGTTCGATTAGCTTAACGTTATGATAATGCTGAATATTAGGATTGATGGGACTAATCTAGATTATCAGCCCTGTAAGATGGGTAAAACTCACCTCATACCTGTCCCTGTGAATGCCGAAGCACTTAAGAATAGAGAAAACCAAGTTTTGTTCGCTGAACCAGTTTGAACACCTTGAGTAGGTTGGAATGCTGAGTCCCATTTGTTCACTTTAGCCAGGTAGATGGAGATCATGGCGAATGGCACAGCCTGACATAGGAAGATGTACTACAGATCATTGTTAGAAAGACATCAGTCAGCAGACATCAAGAACCGCGTTCAGAGATGTTCAACGTCCATCATAAGAGACCTTTGACTTACGCCCCCAACAAGATGACTCAACAACCTCAAAGCTCTATATTCAACTCCCCCAATCTGTTCCAACTCCTCATCATCCAATTCTTCAGTCCAGAATCTACTATTCCGTCCAATCACCAGGCCACTTAATCCATCAGGCATCCACTTAGCCACCGACCCCTTGATCACCTCCGTCCAACTTTCCCCTTCCTCGTCTGCCGGGTGGGGATGTGATTCTACATCTTTATTGGTTCGATCGAAAGTCGAATTAGTCAATATCTCCAATTTTCTTACTGGTCTAGCGAGCTTATTCTTGGTCGAAGAAGGCATATAGTCCCTTATCAGTTCTAGAGGAGTGGGGAATCCACCCATTCCTGTATTCTTGTGTCCTTCAGGATGAGGGATAGGATGATTATAGTATGCTGCAGAAGGTGTTGATTTGATGCGACCCAATGGCGAACCCATAGTAGGTTTACGTGTGGGCTGTCGAATAGGCTGAATTGGTGAAATGGGATCGATGGTTGCGGCTTGACCAACACCTAGTGTAGCTTTTCGAGTCTGTTGTCGTAGTCTCTGTCTGGCGATATATGATCTCTCTGATGGATGTATACCCAGACCATGAGTGGTAGCAGGCGAAATGGGAGTGGGTAAAGCCGTAGTGTATGCATGGGGTGATTCAGCTCGTGAAGTTGGATTAGTGGGAATGGCAGTAGTTGATCTTCCAATAGTTGAAGGTTGACTATGATCATGATTGCGATCATTATCCACGTTCTCAGATATCCTACCTTCTTCGAGATCCATTTCCACCGGGGAATCCGTCACACCCTCTCTTCCATGTCTATCTTGATCAGCAACGTATCCTTCAATCTTATGTGCACTAACTGGTCCAGAGATAAAAAGCCCTTTCTTCTCTTTAATGGTCTTGATCTTCCTCTTCATAGGTTGGGTAACGAATCCTTGAAATACTGTTTCAGTAGGATGTAGAGTGTTGGTACGTCGTAGACGGTCATTGATGATTAATTGTTCACAATGCGTTCTAAAGTAGTATTTTCTAACTAGGACCATGATGAGGGAGACGAAAGTTGGGTCACCGATTACAAATAGGAGGAGGAGGAGGACTTGCTGGAATGGGTGAAGAGCCGAAATACTGATATAGCATGATAATTCAGTGGACGGTGGGTGGGGTCGAGGCATTGACGACATACTCACTTTACTGGTACGAGACCGCATGTTCTATTCCAAGCGAATGTCCGTCAGCTGTTTCATATCTGCCAGGTGGAGATGCGTTCACTCACGTCATTGCAGAGAAACAGATGAATAGACTATCCAAAAAGGTAACCTTCTGTCTTCCCAGGTTTGTGCTATTGGCATTTCCAGACGCAGATCCGTTCGCAGCGTAGAAGATACAGGCGGCAATGACTGACAATTCGGCCATCTTGTCATAAGCAGCTAGTCTATCGTACAAGAGATACCCGAGGCTGAAAAGGGAAGACTAGGGGGAGGGAGCATGGGGAGACAAAGAGGATAGAGAGGGGACGGAGAGGGGAGCGATACTCACTTGGAGTAAAGGTGAATATCAATACATGTATCCTAAAGAAATTCAAGTGATTTTTGATTCTTCCCCATACCGTCTGTTTTTCATTTTGATCTCCTTCATCCATCTTCATCTTGACTCTAACTTTATGTTTATGTTTTAGTAGATGTCTTCTGGTCAATTGTTGTTGGTGTAGTATATGTCCATCAGAGACGAATAGTCTTCTACTTCCTGAATGAAGATCTCTTTGATATACCATTTTGAACCGATATTACTGGCCTAGCACCCTTTACACAATTTATTATGTCGTGGTTTACGCTTTGTCCTGGTGATTGATCGGTGGTTGAAAGCGGAGATTGATGGTGACATCAGGGGCAGTCGTGTAATCGTATGTCTGTGAGAGAGACTGTTCAGAACATGCTTCAACGTCGCACATCTGACTTTCCTTGGTTGCGGGTAGTCTTATCCAGTCTGGATTTGGTCGATGTCATTGCATACAACATACATGTACATGGTTTGAAAGGGTGTTGAATGATGATGGGTTGGGACGAGGAATGATGGATGCTCGTGGCCCAGGCACAATCGACGAGTGCCTGAACAGCCCAACCTGCTCAAAAAGCAAACTGATAAGAACAGGTTCAAGTTCATTGACACACGCTCAAATATCATCCCTCTACACATGTACTCCATGTACTGGGTCATTCAAGGACATGTCCGACTCAAGCTCACAGATGAATGGTGGGCTCTGGAAGATGAGTGTCAGTACAGTCGACATCAATCGGCTATGCCTCGTCCAGACATACGCACTCTTCTGATACCATTGAACCTAATTCTCGACCTCAAATAGACCGGACCACGAATGCAGATGTTCTGTTGTGTTACTTCAACCCTGCTCATGACACAACACTACTTCCACATTTCTCACCCTCCTAATAACTGTACACCATGGTTTTCACATTGAAGGATGAGGAGCGCAAATATCTGGATGATGGTCAGGCTGCGCTCCAGGCAGCCCAGGTAAGCGGTCACTTCCCCACAATGTTGAAGGATATACTGATGAGTCGCCACCTCAGGCCACCCAGAAAGTTCATGCGCTTTCTGGGTTGAAGTTCAATGCGGCCGTCTTGTACACAATGGAAAAACAGTAAGTAAAAAAGTAACCCAATCTCCTGGCATACCTCATGCTGATTGTTACGGTGTCGACTCCTGCTAGCCTGTTTGCTCGTCGCAAGGGATCATTCCGAGATGTCCCACTTACTCGAGAGCATTGGATGGTGGACGCCAAAGCAGTAGCGCAAACGGCGATCGAAAATGTAGATTCATAACACTTTTCATATATGTGGGAGGGACGATCGTCTAGCCGGAGCTGATGATTTGACTTGACTCGCAGATCACAAGCCTAGCTACGCAAGAGGTCCGAAATTCCCCTCTTGCAGAAATCGATATTCCGACCTCTCATTCTTCTGCCAGAAGACCAAGTCACCCCGCCTTCGTTCTCCGAGATAGACACGACCGACGCGAAGTAGCTGTCTCGCGCGCAGTCAAAAGATGGCTAGATCATCAAGTGGACTCGTTTCTCAAATACTACTTCTGCGGGCCGATAGATGTGAATCATTGGCCTGGACCTGAGATGGATAAGATCAAAAAGGAAAGAAAGGTAAGAACAGAAAGGAGAGAGAAGGAAAGACAGGTGATTATTGCCATGGAGAAGAGATTGCATATGTGAGTGTTATTCATACATTGCATCATGTTCATGTGCAACCATTTTTATGTTGAGCTGTACTGAGGATGGCTCGCTCATATACAGCCAAGATGGCAAAGAGAAAGAGCTTGTCACACAACCACAAGGTGATGACTACCAACACCTCTCATCGACCTAATCATTTGTTGGTAGTCGTGTTTGTACTGTACTTCACTGGTTCGATTATTGTGTAAAGAGTTGTATAATATCGTTTATACTATTATGATATATGACATGATGGTGGGTGGCAAATTTAAGGTTGTCTTGCTCTCGTCATTGCAGGAACCTAAACATTTCATCAGGTCATGTAGCATTCATATGTAGCACTAATGTATACTCTTGGCTTGCATGATCACTTGCATATCTCATAATTCAGCCATTCAGCCCTTCCTTCCGAGATAGTTCGGGGCCATGGCTCCTTCATTCATGCTCTCTTACATCCAGGAATGATATGCAATTGGAAATCTACGCAAACGAAGCTACAAGTCACAAGTCCACGAGTTTCCCTTGATCACCCACCTACCTCCTTTTGATGTTGAACCTCGCTCAACTCACGACCTTTTCATGACTTCGCAATGACATTGTCCATACCAGTATCAGTCGGAACGAGCTCTCATTATACGTCTATATGATCTATCGCCATTTGGATGACCCATATGATCAAGCACCCGTCCTCTCACTTTCCATACTCCTCAACCTAATACCAGTATAATATCATTCCAATATACAAGGTAGATAAACATGTGCATCGCATTCTTCACTTTGTCACAACCGGGATACAAGCTGTGAGTGACACCTCCTCCTTCTTTCTACTCAGCGTCTCAAATGATGGAAGGTATACTAAATCCTATTATCTCCTCATTTAGTATCCTAGCTTCCAATCGAGATGAATTCCTCTCTCGACCCACTGCACCTGCACGATGGCATACGTTCTCCCCAACACCTTCTATAAATGACGACGACGAGGAGGAACCTTGGGTATTATCCGGTCTAGATGAAGGTGCAGTGAACGGTGGAACTTGGTTAGGCATCACAAGGGATCTGAGAGTTGGTTTACTGTAAGTCCATAAAATACTACCCTTCTTTCAAACCATCATGTCTGCTTCCTCCTCATACGACATGTACTGCACATACAAATGAAACGGACGATTAATCTAGGTACTTTTGATAATCCAGCACAAACGTCCGCTTAACTCCCCCTACTCCTCCTATTCGACCTTCCCCCAACCCACCTTCTAGGGGTCTACTCCTCCGAGATTTCCTCTCCCCTCCCCCCTCATCCTCAGTCGGAGTACACGACTATCTATCATCCCATTATCCCCAGTCAGGCGAATACGAAGGATTCAACCTTTTGCTCTTCTCTCTACAAAAGGGAAAAGGAGAAGTGGGTTATCTGACTAATAGACCTATACCTTGCTTAACGGATTTGCACATTCCTTCTTCCCATCCTACCGCCCCTCCACTTTGTGGTCCCCTTGAAGAGGAAGGGGAGAAAAAGAATGTACATGACATGCCTGCTGAATGTATTGGTATAAGTAATTCACCTATGAACGAACCTTGGCCTAAAGTCCTACAAGGGGAGAAGAGGATGGTAGATACTTTGAAGGAATGGCAGAATGGCGGGGAGGAAGATAAACAGCTTGTAGAGAGGATGTTTGGAGTGTTATCGTGAGTTATGAATGCTCTCTATATATGCTTACACTCGCGTAATGATTATGAACTGATCAATTTGATTGCGTCTCACAGCCAAAGTATACCAATAACCAAGGAGTCCGATGCATCATCATCAACTACCATCCCTCTCATCACGATTCCTTCCACCAATACGTTTACTAACCCTACTACAGAATCAGGACAGGCCCCAAAACCAAGATGGTACGGTACGAGAACGTCTACAGTCATCATTGTGAAAGAAAACGGAGAGACGATTTTTGTCGAAAGAGATGTATTGGTTTTGGATGATGAAGGGAATCCAAAGAAGGGTGAAGGGCAGAGATGGGTGGAATTCAAAGCGAATTTGGATTAGGAGATTCAATCATCACAACCATGTTGACACAATTGTTAGTAAATCAAGTAATCGTAGTATCATGTCTTTTTACGCATGTTACGTTTTTGTAATCATTACTTCGTACGGATCCATCCTTTCTATATTCCTCCAGAGTACAATGAACCAGTGTTGATCATAACACAACAGTCAGTTTCGCTTCGACGAGATTTAAATACGTTTGCAACCCAGTATCCAATGCCCAGTATCCGATATATAGAGGTATGCCCTTGGGGAATACGACCTGACAGCAGTCGTGGAAGCCATGCATGACGCCAAAATACAGACGAAACCCCTCATCCCTCATCCTTCTACTCCTATCCAAATCTACGTTTCCTTTCTTAGTATCGCAAATATGGTGAGAGATAGAAGAATCCGATTCTTGCAGTAGACAACGATTAGATGAAGCCGATCTGTGGAAATTGAAATGTCAATACATTAGCTAAGTGCTCTTGCTGCGATTGTCACTGAGGCCAGGAGGTGAACCCACCTTGTTGGCAACTTCAAGAGCATCGAAGTCGGCAGTCAATCTAACGTAGGCCTTCTTCTTACCGTCGGGTCTGTAGAAATGCGTATAATCAGCATATGTAAGGTAGTATAAAAAGATGAAGAAGGTCATATGAATCGCATCCATTCCACAACGTGATTCCAATTGATGTGCAACAGAGATCAACTCACCTGATAAGGGTGTTAACCTTGGCAGCATCAACATCGTAAAGCTTCTTAACGGCATCCTTGATGTTTCGCTTGTTAGCCTTGAGGTCAACGATGAAAACGAGAGTGTTGTGTTCCTCAATCTTCTTCATGGCAGATTCGGTGTTAAGGGGATGTTGGATGGTTCGGAATTGATCCATTCGAGGTAAATGAGGAACGGATTTTCTTGGGTATCGAGGAGCACGAGGTAATCTCAAAGTCTTTGGTCGGTGGAAAGAAACTGAGGTTCTAACTTTTCGAACGGATCCACCGGAAACTCCCTTGAGGGCAGCTTTCTTGGCCGATTTGGCTTTGGCATCTTGGGGTTTGGCAGCGGCTATAGAATAACAACACGACAAAAGTCAGCACTACGGCCATGATGATGATAAAGTACCAGAAAGTTGGTATATGGTTGGTTTGTTGGGTTGGTTCGGTTGATTTCGTTTAGTGCAGTTTGGTTCAATGGGACAATTTGCTGTATCGTCTATTCCTTCTTGATCCTTTGATCCTCATAGAGCGAGATACGTTTCTTGACCAAACACATAGGTGTTGTGGTCTCAACGATATCCACAATCATCCCCCTACATCCCAACAACAGCACCATCGTACCAGATCGTATCCGATTGATAAATGCTCCAGTACTCTAGTCCGATGCCTATTGTTCGGTCCATATCCATCCTATATCCACCGTTGACCTGCTCCCGTAAGTTTCTGCATTTCCCATTCTTCCATCAATCCGGGTATCGTTTCCAACGTTAAATCATCCCATTGAACCAAACCATTCCAACCGAGACCAACCGAGCGAGCGATGTTGTTGAAGATATCAAGAGTTCCTATACTCACCCTTGGTTGAAGGAGCCATTTTGACGATTATACCTGATTTCACGACAATTGATCAGTACAAGTGGGCAAGGAATGATATGGTAGTAGTATGAAGATGACTTACAGGCTTGATGGATGAAGAAAGGTCAACAAGGATGATCAACTAAAAACCTCAAAATTGGCACAACAGCAAGCAAGCGACGAAGCTGCAGCTACAGTGAGAGTGAGTATGGTACGGTATGGGTATGGTGCAAAACTTTGCATATGAGGGGATTCAGGGTCATACGAGGAAATAACGTGGTAGAACAGTGAGGTGCCACATACGCATCTCAGTGAAGACTGACGGTGTTATGGGAAGGGTGTCGGATATAGCCTATCACCGACACTCGCGGTTTCATCAGACGCTTAAACCGGGGACTTGGTTTCGTTATTGTTGCATGGTGCATTTGTTCTGTAACACCCCATACATGACACATCTGTATCTCAGCAACATGCAACATGAACTCCACGAGGATATTTTGATATTACTGGACCATGTCAACGCAGTCATCAGCAACAACGCAGTGATTGACGAAATGGTGGTGTAGGCAACGAATGAAAGCAAACACTCCTTGGTGACGAAAAAGAACAAGGTGAAGGGGAAGGTACCATCAAGATCGTGCTGAACGTCTCATGCAGTACCTCGATCTATCGCTGCGGATATCTAAAGGATGGTCGTGGAATAGCTTCCGAACAATCTGATTGTTCATCACATCACATCATTTCACACTGACAAATGATGACATCGACGTTCTCGACTGTTCTTTTCGTCGCAAGGTGTTGCCTTTCCAACCGATCAAACACAACAACGACACACACCCGACAGCCAAAGGACATTTTGATATGTTTCGCTCCCTCAGATACCCCCCCTCTCACAACGACAACAAGAGGGAGAAGGGATAGCTGTTACTGACGGATCAGCTCTGTCCGAAGAGAAACCACTTATATAGTTGACTAATTGCATCATCTTGATGAACGTTCAAATAGACATGTCTCGTCTTCAAGTTACTCTACGTTCAACAGAGAACATCAATATCCATCATATCAAAATGATGAATGACGATATTGTATACTCGCATGACCGGTGACGTCGATAATGATGGCAATGTATTTTTCAACATCAACATCGATGACGAAAGAAGTACAATACTGCTGAAAAGGTGAGGAAGGTAGATTCCATACGAATGTAGAGCGAAAGGAAAAGGTATAAATAGAACCCCTTTGGTTCTGTTCAGAGTCGTTCTCCATCAACTCAATCACTTAACAAGAAAACCAAATTCAACAGTTCTACTCAATCAACTACCAAATCAACCAAGATGTACTTTGCTAAGTTCGCTTTCCTCGCACTCCCCTTCATCGGTCTCGCTTCTACCAAACCGGTAATGGTGGAAGTCGAGAAACGAGCTACTGCCTTGGACGTTGTCAACGAATTACAAAGTGCCATCGTAAGTGGTCTAGCCAGTCAGGTTTTATTCTCCCTTCACTCCTATTTTCGTTTTTATTCAAGCGATCAAGTGTAGTATGGCTTACTGATTCAATTTGTTTTGTATTTGTATTAATCAGGCAGGCCCAATTACAACCCTCAAAACAGCCAACGTATCTTCCGACGATGCCCAAACTGCTCTTGCATCGATCAAATCAGCTATTACGGACGCTACTTCATCCATCGGATCAGCTACTGCCTCGAAGCGGGACCTTGTCGCTTTAGAGGGCAGACAAGCTGATGATTTGGCTATCGTTGGACAAGTTTTGGCTCAAGTGATCCAAGATATCGTAGAGGCTGTTGAAGGTTTGGCTGACGATTTGAAAGGACTACCTCTCATTGTGAGTGCAGTAATCAATCATCCCTCTTGTTGTACCATGATTGCTTCGTACCTCACGATGTACATCGACTGACGTTGATTGTAAAGGGCGCCATCATCATTGACATCGACTTTGGACTAAACACACTTTTACTTGGAGTTGAACTCGTTTTGGCTGGTGTGGTTGAGATTCTCAGAGGTTTACTCAGTGGAGTTGCTGATTTGTTACAAAGCTTGGGTAATGGTTTACTCGCTGGTAAGTCATTCATTGCGCTTACTGTACACTTCATGCTGAATGAGACATGGCTGATCATTCTTTGATTTGATATTTCAAAGGTCTCATCTTTGCTTAAACATACCTCTCCAATAGATTAAGATCAAAATTTCTTCATGTAGCGAAATTAGTTTTTTATTCTCATGTCCATTTATCCTTTTTTCTTATATACTTTGTCTCAAACGTCGATTGAAATTAATATAATCACTTGGACTATTATTATTGTATATAGCTAAGAAAGGCCATGTATCGCAGAAAACGTAACATCATCAACATCAGTTGGCAGGCATATTGGTTCATCTGGGTAAGAGCAAGAGTGAACATCCAAGTGGAACGGTTCTTCAAGCTATCCATCTGAGAAACAGACTGCTATATATATCCTTTCTTTCACCTGAGACATTTCGGTACTGACAGATCTTTGCTGCACACTGATCTAAAGATTTGCGATTGCTTTGGTAAATGTGAATTCTCAGCTTAGCACAATCATTTCTCTCATTGAGAAACTGAACTCGGAACTTGGTATTCACCTTGAAATAACTTTAATACCCTTCTGTAACATCATCCGCCAATCTAATAATGGTATCCATTATACTAGGATCTTTGGGGTCTTTCTCTACCATCGCATGAACGATCTTCCAATTCTCACTACCTTTTTGTACGCCGTACATCTTTCCATCATGGATAGCAGCATAATCGCTTGGTCCGTGGTGGATTGTCACTCCTGGAAGGTAAGTTACGTCGGGATCGGATTCCTCGGGAGTAGTAATATCAGTTTGGTGCGGCATAATGTTTGTTCAGTAAGACCGGATCGTCCCAGATGATCCTCCGGCATAAAGATACATAAATGCATGATTTAACGGACTCAGACTGAGGATGAGAAGAATACCAAAGTAGGTCAGAAACAACGCAAGGCATGTCGTAAGCTCGTCGTACGACTAGGAGCATGAACCAGGTATTCGTACGTCTATCGACAATATGGCAAACTCAGATACTATAAGTCCATATGCTCGTACATATAACTATACGTTAAAAGAGTATAAAGATTCGAATGGCATGTTGCTATCGAATGTGACCGTTCATCAACGATTCAGGAGCATTCTATGACGTTGCCACCAACAGGAACGATCAACATGACATGACGTTTCGAGTGTGTGCTGCGTGTGTATCGCTGTAATGAAGTCAAATGACGAAAATCCTTTGTTGTACTGCTCCACTCAAAGGACGGTGCGTTGTGAAGAGGAGACTCAGGCAGCTATGCATATATAATGGTACCATAAGACCACCGGAGAGGCGAAATATCTTTGCATAATCGTTACACTCAACTATCCAACGAAATACCTAGCAACAACGAGAAAAAGATGAACCCCAAGGATTCAGCATTAGATGTCTCTCAGAAACTCAAAGAGGGAATCGTATGTCTGATCCCTCTGATGACTTATGATGATACAGCAAGAAAGTGTTGATGAATGGGATTTATAGGCCAAACCAATCGAGACTCTTCGAGACCCCAACGTATCATACAATGATGCCTCTGAAGCGCTGGGAGCTATTCGAAATAGCATTGCCAAAGCCAATGCTCAATTCCCAGCTGCAGGTGTCAAACATGATTTGTCCCAATTGACCAAACAAGTTGGTTTACCATTGGAAAATAAGAATGACGATGATTTGAATAAAGTCGGTGGGGTGTTGGCGGACGTCATTAGAGATATTGTTGAGGCTGTCATGAACATAAAGGAAGAATTGAAGAAGATGCCTTTAATCGTATATCCTATTATCCACTATCTCTTTCACAGGGAGAACAAACGAGACTGATAAATTTGTTTTATGGTCGTAGGGCTCACTTATCCTTGAAATCGATACTGGGTTGAACACCTTGTTAGTCGGACTTCAACTTGTCCTTGCTGGAGTGGTCGAAGTCCTCAGAGGACTCTTGTCGGGCGTATCTGGGTTATTGAAGAACCTAGGTAATGGTCTGACATTTGGTGAGTCCGGTATATCAGTTGTATAACCGAATACTAATGGTTATCCGCGATGATGTGTTCTAGGTCTCATCTTCGGTAAATAAGCTGCATGACCCTGTCAGCTATGTAGCCGGAATATCATTGAACTGTAGCTAGGAATGTTTCTGATTATTGTTTCGTCGTGTATCTATCTTGTGTATTGTGAGAACGCAGAATGAAGAATCGAAATTGAAGTGCTTCTATTATCTTATGCGCTTTCGCTGATGGGTGCACGTGGCGTACTGAGTACTGGATGTCGTCTTCTCAACCCTGAAAGTATCCTGACTATCGTCATCGCTCTCTCTGTGTTGGGGAGATGTCAGTGGCGAATCGATGTTGTCCCTCTGTAAGATGCATCGCCAAGATTTGACTGTGGCTCCAAACAGCTGGCTGCATGCGATGAACAGCAGTGAGAGAGCAATGCATCATATACGGAAGAGACGCACCGTGTTATACATAGTACCTTGCAGGGTGGATGATGATGATATGAAATGGCGGAGTCAAATGGGTGGTGTGGTGCCAATGAAATGGAAAAATGGAGTGAGGTAACCCAAACTGACCTAACCGTTCCGGCCGATTAATACCTTTTTTTCCATTTTATCGCACTACTTATCTCTATCGAATAAACAATCATCAACTTGCTTCTCATTCATCTATTGTATCTGACATATACAACATACAACAACTGTAAAGAGTTGGAACAGGTCTTCATTCGGTCATTATCATTGAGGAATTGAATTGGATCATCAAGCGGTGTCATCTATATATCTTACGAAAACACGAAACTCCGCCTCTTTTCTACACACCACACCGCGCAAAGTTACCCGGAAGGTTGATTCAATAATCAATTGACACATACATCCACATCTACATCTCCCCTTTTACATCTTATCTCGTTTATAGATATACATTATACATCATGGTAAGTTCTCATCCTCACCCTGATACATGCAAGTAGCAAGAAGAAGGTGGTAGGCTTTGATGGATGGATGGATGGATGGATGGCTGGATGGAATGACGCGTCGAGTCAAGTTTATCAATACATCCATATCTATAAATGCTGATTTTATAATGCTTTCTTCCTTGTTGTCGATATAGGGTCAAACACTCTCTGAACCAGGTCAGTCCCCATCGTACTTCACTGCGAATAATGATTGTATTTATACTGACGTTTGACGTTGTCTTTGACCTAATCGCCGATCACCTTTCAATCATCTTCCAATTAATCCTTTGTTCACCATACCTCACACGACCTCGAAAAATCTCATCGTCATCATACCATATCAATTCCCCTCTTCAATCACTCGTGCACTACTGGATGCTGCTTGTCATGCTGGATGGGATTATGTGTACGCTCAAATAGTCACGGAGAAACATACCACTTCGGTCATTAGGGGGAAGAAGTTCTGGGTAGGGTTGTCGGATATGCAAGGATGGCGTATCAGTGAGTAATCGACAGATTCACCATATCATTATCTTGTCCTCGTCATAAGATATATCTTGTTGTTTCTTTACTTTTCCGTGCAATCCAAGGGGTGAGAGGGGAATGGGTAGGACTGGGATGGGACGGCAATTGTTTGATTGAATTTGATTAATCGGTTGAACAATCTTGCTAATTATTCCATTTGTTTTCAACAGGTATGGAAGATGCCCATACCGTCCATCTCTACCTCCCCCCCACCGACTCATCAAGAAAAATAACCCCATCCCCCGATATACCCCAACAACCAGCCGGATCAACAGTGACGAACGATAATGAGGATGAAGAAGGGAATGAACATGCTTTATTCGGTGTATTTGACGGTCATGGTGGTTCATCTGTAGCGAAATATTCGGGTACCACTCTACATACGAGATTGGCTGGGTTGGATAGCTACAGTGAGTTAAATCTCATTACTCCGACCATACCCTGAGATCACTCCATAGTCTACCATCACTGTAGACGGGGAAAGGAGCTAATTATATTGTTCCTCGCTAGAATCTGGTGATTTCGAAGCTGCACTCAAACAAGCTTTCCTCAAGACCGATGAAGATTTAAGAGCAGATCCAAATTTCTTCAATGACCCTTCGGGATGTACGGCTGTTGTTGGACTTATCACGAAAGATGGAAGAATCATCGTTGTGAGTAATAGTCATGTCAACGAGTGTCACTGCAAGGTCTCTTTTGCTGAATAAATTCGCTTTACTTTCTTAGGCAAACTCTGGTGATTCGAGATCAGTATTGGGATACAAAGGTCAAGCTAAAGCTATGTCAAACGATCACAAACCTACCAACAAGGGTAAGTTCAAAAATAGCCCTCGTTGCCGACAGGAAACAAACAGCTGACGAAATATGGTGAAAATAGAGGAAACTGCTCGTATCACTTCTGCAGGTGGATTTGTAGAGTTTGGACGTGTCAATGGTATGCTAGATTATTTTCTCACAATCATACTTCCAGTGTATACTGATCTTTATGCTGAATAGGTAACCTTGCTCTATCGAGAGCCATCGGTGACTTCGAATTCAAACAAAACTACTCCTTGGCACCTGAGAAGCAAATCGTTACTGCTGATCCTGAAATAATTACTCATAAGATTGATGGAGAGGAAGAATTCTTGGTATTGGCCTGTGATGGTGAGTATCTTGGCGCTTCTCTCAATTCAAGCGGAAGTTGTTTTTTCTTTGTCGACATCAAGCTAATATATATCTTCATAGGTATCTGGGATTGTCTATCGTCTCAACAAGTGGTGGACTTTACTCGAAGGGCCATAGCGAACGGTGATGAACTCGGTAAAATTGCCGAAGACATGATGGTCAAATGTCTCGCTACCGATTCCGAGACTGGTGGTATTGGTTGTGATAATATGACTGTTATCATCGTTGCTTTGTTGGGTGGCAGAACTCCAGAGGAATGGCAAGCGTGGGTCAAGGAGAGAGTGGAGAACAAGGGTCAGTTGGATTATTTCTTGTTCTGATTTTTGTGGTCGTACTAACTTGCTTTTGCTGCGTGCGTAGTCGGCTACGATACCCCCGAATCAGTTCCCGATATCTTTGGTCAGAACCAAGCTAGCTCAGGTCCAGGAAATGCCCTCTCGAGTTCAGGATTCAGAGTTGCAGGTGCAGGTGGCTTAGCCAACATTGCCTCTATCCTAGGTGCATCCGGAATCACCTTCAGACCCGCTTACGATAGTGATGACGATGACGACGAGATTCAAATCATTGGAGAGGATGGTAAAGGGATTGATGTGAATGCCGATAAACCTGATACTGGTTTGATCGATGATCAAGGTGTAGAAGGGAAGACGAAACCCAAGAATGTGACTGATGAACTTGTGAGTGGTCCCCTCTAGCTATCATCTTGACCATCATCAGTCAGGAAAAGGATTTCAGCTCATCGTCTGCTTGTACTGCTACAGGATGACGAAAGAGCCGAAGAGGCCCTGAAAGCAGAATCAAAGAAAGGTTCTGTCGAATTATTAGATGAGGATGGAGATTCAGCTATGGATTCGGGAGACGAGTCGGATACCACCACCACTGCGGGAGCGGAGAAGCTAACGGAAGAACAAATAACGAAAGCTAAATCGATCAATACGTCGAATACCCCTCCATCACCTATCCCACCCAGTTTCTCTTCTATTGGATCTCCTACCGTCCCCACCCCACAGGCATTGCAACGATCTTCCCTACCTTCCTCGTCGAAGGACAAACAGTATGATCAGTTGAAATCTGATCCTCAAGGTGATGCTCCCAGTGGTGCTGTCAAAGTTGAGGGATTGATGGATACGAGTGAAAACCCCTTGAAACTTTAGAGAGTAAAGAAAACGTTGTAATATGATTCGACTTCACATCACGTCACGTCTCGATTCCAATCTAAACTTACAAAGGTCAATATATAAATATAACTATCAATATACACATACATTTCGATCTGTTTATATACATTTTTTTATGCTTGTCTCATCTCATCTCGTCGTCATGTCTCCCTTCTTCTGTCATATACCCCATTTCATTTCATTTCAGTTCATTTTGTTCGATTCCATTCATTCCGTTCCATTCCATCTATATAGGTTTGATAATTCAAGAGAAAGTGAGAGTTCATTGGTGATTGATAGGTCAATAAATGCATCATTGTATTTTTCTAGCAAGGAAATGCGAGGCGAGGAAGGCGGAGTCGACCGATCGATAGGTTCAATCTCTGTTGATTGGTAATTCAGTCCGATTTCGTCATCTCAAAACATGTTACCAGTAGAGTAGGCAGGGAAAAAAAGCATGGATCATAGAGCAGTGTTCCGTAAGCATGTCAAGTGCATGTACATGTAAGTTACTGTTCAGCACATTCCTCATTCCAGCAGGTTAGAGTTAGACAAAGTCACCAGATTCAAGATCATCCGAAAAGATCGGGACATCAGGTCGTGATTGAAATTGAGATTGAGATTGAGATTGCGAAATTTCAGATCATCAGCGATAAAGGGGTATCTCATTAGTCTGGTTCTATACTCCATCGACATCGCATCGTCAGTCATTCATACATAAGAACGACCAGCGAACTACTACCCGACAACATCAGCATCCACTTTCTTACCCCACCACCTCCACGATACAATGTCTTCATCATCAGCTTCATCATCCCTTTACTTGTTCACCACTTCTCAAACACCCTTACCACCCCGTTACCCTCATCCCTCCAGACCGAAATTGATCCTCCCATCTCTGGTTCATCGTACACTACACAACTCTCTCGATGGGGATACACCGTCCATATCGTTCAATCATGGAGATGGGAAAGGGACGGTGATCATACCTCATCCAGATGGGTTGGTGAAACATGATCTTCCCTCTTCCAACAATTCAACCTCACAATCGCAATCGCACAACCCGAGCCCTAATGGTAATGAGATCCCAGAGAATGGTCTTTCGGACGAATCATCGAAATATCTGGTAGATTCTGAACTTACTGTGAAACTACACTTGGTCTCCCCTTCTTCACCTTCAAATTACCTCGAAAGGGTCAAGGAATCATTAGGTATATTAGAGAAGTACAAAGGGTTGAGTAAAGAAAAGGTCGATACGCTTTTGATCGGATTTAAAGGTGTGGATTATAAAGGGAAGAAAACGGAAACCGATCCCGACTCGGACTCACAAGCGGATGCGGATGGGGAATATACGATTGATAAACAGTTAGAAAGTACGATATTAGATACTTGGAAAGAGATCTTGGAAGAAAAAGGATTGGTAGGGGAACAAACGAAATTGGGTAGTTTGTATTCCCCTTTAAACCTATTGAAACAGCTGGTATCTCCCTCTCAAGGAAAGGGGGATGTGAAGGGGATTAAGGTGAATGCGTTGGACACGCCAGATTGTCATCATTTGCCTAAAGAATATACGGGTTATGCGAGAGGGGAGGGAGTAGAGTTGTGGGCTGGGGGAGGAGGTGAAGGTTCCGGTGAGTTGAACGAGAATCTGATTGAGCGAGTCAAAACCCATATAATGCTACTTAACGATCGTAGTAGGAAGGAAACGTGATGAAAGACTGGTACTAACGACATTTACTTATAATAGATCCGTTACCTTCGCCTCATCTTCATAATCTCCTACAAGAGTTCTCAAGTAAACTGTCAAGTCTGACCGGAGGTACGATCGATAGTAGCCTGTTAGGGAAGTTGATAGGAGTTGATGGAGATGGGCTGAAATTTGAGAAGAGAGGGGCAGTGGATGTGAGATGGGTATTGAGTGTAAGTTGTTATCTCTTTCTCATCGAAAATCAATTATTGCAAACTCAGGCTGAATGCGAAATTATAACAAAACGTATATAGTACACGCTCGTATCGAAAACTAGAAATGTCGTGAAAGATAAAGGGTGAGTGGAGTCTCTATCATCTCTTTCTTTGATCGAAATGCTGGCAGCCACTGATATATAGTATCTCTGCATTCAACAGGTACATCGTGGCTGCCGATCTCTATCCATGATTTTACAAGGTTATCACCATCCTCTCTGATAATGCTGCAATAGACTGGAATGCACGAGGAGACGGGGACATGGGCGGGTAAGACAGAAGGATCGGCGCCCGGCGGCTCCCATCTGTATTCGGCTTGCTCTTTGAGAACAGCAATGTCCGGGTGATTGTAAACGCAAGGAAGAAGCATTACAACATTGTACAAATCATCTACACCCTTCGTTTCCGTTCTATATACAATGCATACATCATGATGGCTATGGTTCTCGTCACTGTAGTAACTCTCTCTCTCTCGAAAGGGAAGATAGGAAATCTACCATCTATAACATATAAGAGACTCGACCGAATTAGCTTGATATCTTCGGTAACTCGATAAAATAAAGGTACATACAGTCTGATGTCTCCTTTCAGCTTCTTCTTTTCCAAAAGGTGTCTATAAAGGAGAAGGAGGTCAACCACCCCTGATACCACAGATGATATAAAGACATACCTTCATTCTATCTCTGATCCTTAGCAATTTCACCTCGAAATGCCCTTCTGCCGATCCTCCTCCTTCAGAATCTTCCACAAGTTTTCGATTGACTTTACAGCTGAATGCTGCGCACCTCATTATCCCCACTGAACCTACCGCGTCTAGCCTATCCGAATCTTGGACCGCGTGTAACTCTGCACAACTAGATTGCCAGGTCCATTCACCGTTCTTGGTTAACCTGAGCTCCGATGTATACGATACGGACGGTATAATTTGGAGGATGAGGTCGGCTTGTTTGGGGGAGAGAGATGGGTGAGAGAGAAATGGTGAGAGGAGGGAAGATAGGGTTGGTGAAGAGGGGGTACGATATTTGTCTTTTGGATCAAATCAATCGGATCAGTTGAGTATGGAGTATGAAATGGGTTTCTTCTTGTTGATCACTTACGATCTGTAAGACTCAGATGGTCAGCATGCAGTACAAAGCAATATACTTGTGCCAGTAAGATAATCAGCTTACCGTCTAAATCATGGAACAAAGCTGCTAATTCCACTACTAACAAATCAGGTTGAGGGTTCAACGTTCTCGCAATTCTCATTGCAAGTCTTCTGACTCGATCGACTATCAGATTGAAGTATCAGCCGACCAGTCTGGTTAGTTGAGATATGGAGATAAGAGACTCGCCATGAGGCCAATCATGCGACGGATCGTACCTATTGATGAAACCGGACCTAATCAGCTACACCACAGATGAAGTAAGAGGGATGGATATAATCACCCCGCCATGTGAGCTCTCACAAACGCCTCAGCCTTGTCAAGCAGCTCTTGTTCACCAGTTCCGTTTGCCTCGCTCATCATGCTTGTTTCGGTGCTATGTTCATGAGATGATCATGTATTTGTGTCTAGGATGAAATGATAGTTGCAGTGATAGTCTGGTTTACGTGTACGCGTTCAGGGTGGTCAACGCGTGTGGAGGTCTGTTTTGTATTTGACCCAATCATCCAGAGTGGATAGTGGCAGCTCATGATTGTTTGCTTAATGCTTACTGGGACGGACAAACAGCGGAGCGGGGACTTGGACTCTTGTTCAATCCCGTCTTGCCCCTCTGAACAGAAAAGGACTGGTCAAAACCGCCGGCTATGCTCTCTGGTCATCGGACTAAAGGACGTTTCTGGTAATTTCCCCTTTTCTCGGATCAAACGGTCACGAGTTGACTGAGAACCGGAACGTTCGGATGTGAGAGGTATGGCGACAGATGGACCGAAAGATCTGAGGTTGAGAGCTGCACTTGTTTCCTCCATCGACATGAGAATCGGAGATGAATAGGGAGGAGACAAGGTAAGAGGTAGGTCATTTGGCTCGAGATACAGAGCAAGAACCTTCCTTTGATTTCCTAACCCCTTATACTTCGAAGACGATGACATAGTTATAAATGACGAGTTATAACCGGTATTGTCAATGACGATGTCTGAGAAGACTCGATTTCATAAATAAAAGGAAGTCCTAGTGGTGGTGTTGATGGAGATGCAAAGGTTCAGTGATTCCTCAGCGTTTTTAATCCTGCCAGAACCTCACGACTACTAATTCTATCTCGTCCCACACAGTCATCACAACACATACAGTACCAATATTATCACACTACTACCAATGTGGAAGTGGCTCAAAGATATGGGCTCAGCACACTCAGCACCTAGGCATGATTATAATGGACCTCTATTTGGCGGTCATTATCCTGATGATTTCTCGATAAGAGTGCGTGCGCTGTGAGCGTTCCCCCTAAAACATTTACATTACATGAACCTTCACCGCTCTTGACTTCTTCGTCTGTCAGTACGATATGGCTGACTGGTATTCATGTATTATAGCGTAATAGACCAGATACGAACAAACCTCTTCCGCCACCTCCCCCTCCTAAAGAAACTAGATCGGTAAGATTCGGCAACGATCCACCGTAAGTTTATAGTCCGTCCATTCGTCCGTCCCAGAATTTGATAGACTGCTGTTATAAAACCTCAGAAGATCTCTACTGACATTTGTTCGTGGTCTAGGGCTTGGGTATTTTACAAGAATCGACCAGCAGATGAGAACCTCGCCAACACCCGATACTGCTATTCGCCACCTACTTCCAATAGGAGTAATCGGACCCCACCACCAGCTTATGGGACTTGGGAAGAGGGTCCGTTGACCATTAGAAATCAATAATGATGCATCTGAGTCTCAGATCAGTGTATCTGACTCGGAGGACTGGGGTCTCGAAGGGAAGGGGGAACGATGACATTCTTTACGTGGCGGTCTTTGGTGTGGGAAGATCTGTGACTCGTCATGCCAAGGATGGATCACTGTGGTAAACTGTATTTTTATATGAACATATGTATTTCTACATAAGCTGTAACAGATTGGAATTACACAATGGCAACTATGCGGACAACACTAAAGAGAATCTCTCGCACCACCTACATGCAAAGCTGATTATTTACATGATTCTCCGTTGTATTATTGATTACAATATATCGTGTATGGAAGGACTAGTCTACTTAAGAGATGTATGAAAGGAATAGTAACAGGATTTAGAAGAAACTACCTAGCGTGTATATAAGTTTCAGCAGTATGTCGATGTACGTTTGCATTAGATTTGTATATGGTCCCCACTACACCGACTGAGTGGCGGAACAAAGCTGATGCGCCCTTTAGATCTGATGGCGAGATAGCGTGAAGCTTATATCCTTAGATCCAACATATCTGAGATAGTCCCTTTTATGCTTGACGACGGACAGTCAAAGCTTTGATCCGTCTGTGAAATGCTTGAAGCTATTCATGCAAGTATATATGTATATATATGTATATGAGAGTATGAGACAGCCTGGGCGACAGTCTCTCGATTCCGACACCTACTTCAGCTCTTTTTCTGTGGACATTTGACAGATCACCAATCAACATGGCGAATTCTCATTTTCCTGAGGGTCTATACCACTTAACTAAAACTTTGCGATCACACTTCTCCTTTCAACGTGTAATCGTGCTGGTCATGACTATCATGGTGGTCTATCTCCTGGACTGGCTTAGAAGATACCTCAATGTCAGAAGCGTGAGTATATCTTCGACCTTGATTCATTCCCTCGGCGTAGTCTACGCTAATGATATATATGTATTGTAGCAAGTGAGAGGACTGCCAACGATCAGTAGTCTGTTCGAATTCTGCAAATCTTCCTATCGCCAGAAGTTGCCGCACATACCATACATCGTACCTGTCCGAGACTATACTATTGAAACACCATGGGATAGTGAGTAAGATCCTCGCTCTTTCTAGCTCATAGATGTATGAAGTGCAAGAAACTTGAAGCTGATATACCATATAGAGTATGCCAAGTTCCGCTCTGACCTTTTCGCCTGCCCACAACTTTCCGCCCCATCTTACGCAGTATATGTCACTTCCAACTCCAACGCTGCTGTCTTGATATCAAACAAATCTGGCCTTTTCGGTAAACCAATCGACATGTTCCGATATGTTGCGATCAACATATTTGGTAACCAGATCACCAGTACGCAGAGTGGAGATGAGCATCACAGACATAAGAAAATTGTAAAGCCCTGCTTTAATGAGAATATAATGCAGACTGGCTGGTCAAAGATGGTTGAAGCTGTTCAAACTATGAAAGTTGAAGAGAGCATTGAAGGAGGGGGAACCATCAGAGATGTGAAAGATTGCATGATCAAAGTGAGTGCGAATATTGATATGTGCCAATGAGGTACTGTATGAGTATCCACTCAGCTGATGGATATCTGATCGCGCTTTCTACAGCTCACTCTATTTGTGTTTGGACGATCGGGCTTCAACATGGACTTTCCTTGGAATATATCTCAGAGCAAAGCTGGGGAGAACAGTGAGTCCGCATCGAGCGGCCCGTCGCATTGTTCGCTGACAGGTATCTTATCGATTCCAGTGCCATTTGCAGAAGCCTTGCACACAGTCGAAACCAGCATAACAGTGCAGGTGCTGGTCCCTCTTGTCAGTGAGGTTTTAGGATTACATAGCTCAGGTTGATATCATGAGCTGAGTCGTGTTTATCATGAATCCCCAGTGGATTCTGCTCCATTTTCCCTTATCATCAGTTCGCCGACTGGGTCAAGCTCAGAGATCGTTCGTGTCCCATCTCAAGGCAATGTACCATTCGAAGAGGTTGGAACTGCAAGCCTCAAGTGAATATGATGAGGATGGCAATATTCCATCTCCTCCCAAAGATATTCTGGGCGCATTGGTCGCTAGTCAGATGAGTGCTGAGTCGGAGGAAAGATTAAAAGCAGGTAAAACGAGCGAGAAGGTCGTGGGGTTGATGGAATCAGAGGTTATCGGTAATATTTGTGAGTATAACGTCGCCGCTGTATATTTGATTCTGGTTATCTGAGGCTCTCTGTTTACACCACAGGGATCTTCTTACTGTGAGTATCCAGCCAAGAGTCACCTATATTCTGCCGCGGCATTCGGCTTCGCTGATATGGCGTTGTTGAACCCATTGTCTACGCTGTACCGGTTTCTAGAGCTGGCCACGAAACGACTGGTCATACCCTTACGTTTCTTCAAGCGTTCTTGTGCGTCTATCCAGAATGGCAAGACAAGCTTTACGAGGAAATTATAAGTGTATGCCGAGATGAGCCACCCAGTGAGTAATGTGTACGAATCTCTTTGACGGACTTAGCTGATCGATCCTCTAATAGGCTACCCACATATGAGTCAATTGAACATATGCTTAGCTGCCTGCTACGAGACTATCCGTCTTAAGGACATAGTCATGACCTTACCCAAAATTGCTATGAAGGATACCACTCTACCATACACCACATGGGATGATGAAGGTCACATCTCTCATAAAGTACATCGTGTCAAGAAGGGCAGTCATATAATCATCGATTCACCCGCACTGTCACTCAACCCTTTCTTCTGGAGTGATCCGAGTAGATTCGATCCTACGAGGTTCCTAGATGCCAACGGTAGAGTATCAAGCTCGATCAATAATTTCGCTGGATTCAGTCTTGGCCAAAGACAATGTATTGGCAAAAGGTTTGCCGAGGTGGAGATGGTGGCGTATATAAGTCATTTGATCAAGGAATACAGATTGTTTCCTATTGAAAAAGATGGAGAGAGTGTACATGAGATGAAGGCTAGGATTCTAAAGGGAACAGAGGAGTTGACGTTGACGCCTGGAAAGTTTGCGGTCAGGTTTGAGAAACGATAAGGGGTGGAAACCTCTTCAATTCATCAAAGCAGAATGATCTTCAATGTACATATCTGATCGAAGACTCTGTACAAATGATATGTATATATTCTTCTCAGTAGATCTCTAAGAGTGCCGCTGCAATGGTGAATGACCTTCATCTGTGAAAGAAACGCTGAAGACAATCCAAAATTTGCCACCCGACTGAGACTTTTCGAGGTGGCGTAGAACAGTTCATGACACACCGGAATAAGAAGCACAGATGGTATCGGTCCATATTTAAGAGGATACGGAATGTATGGAATTGCGCGAAGTCAGATGCTGATTGCTCAAAGAAAGTCCTTAAATTTCGTAATGTCTTATCCCGACTGTTCAAAACGAACGATCATCAGGTCATCTCGCGGAAGTATAGTAAATAAGACAGGCTTCGCTCACATGTGTAATTTCTTATTCATCGCACTAGCCAGAATCAACTCCTTCTCCTTTTGCTCCTTCTTCCTCGTAAGCCTTTTATGCTTTTCAATACAGATCCACGAATTCACATCAATTGAATGACAGTAATAATACTTCAGAAACCTGGTTACGCCTAAATCCAGCAGATCCTTCTTGGCCCTACGTGAGGTGGCCAGTCTCTTGGTTTTATCTCGTAAATAAAGAACGTGATCTTTTGCGTCTGCGATAACAGATGCGGACACGTCGATACTGGGATTTGCGCCAGATTGAGGGGTCTAAATTTCCTCCGTAGCTAACTTTGTGAGCTGCAAATTACAGCATGAAAATGAGCTGTGTTTCAATTATATTGCTATGTTGGATTTCGTTCGTTCGCAAACCGAAAATTCACTCACATTATGACAAACCATCTCGGCTACTAGTCTAGCATCTACAATCTATTGCTTATAGGTTGGCCCCAAGTCTTTTGAGGTCCGGCACGATGACCACAGTCACTGCATATGCAAGCTATCATCATCCTGATCATTGGCTGAGGGTATATCGACCCAGTCACTCACAATTTGGCCACTTGAGAGACGATTATTTCGTGAAATTGAACGCCATTGAGTGTGTGTAACTTCTTTGAAGACTGCGAGGATCATATGTATACGATGAGCAGGCAAATCAGATGGCCTCAATGAAATATTTATGCACCTGATATTCTCGTAGGAGAGCTTCTCCATCATCGAGACGTTCCTGCTGTTCGGTAGACAGCTGGGCCACCATGGTGAATGGAAGGGATGTAACAGAGTATCGAGAAGCTGTGATAATATGCAAAAGCTATGACGTGAATATGCAGACAAAGATACCAAGATGACTGTCGATTGGAATGAGTTTTAGGTTGCGGCATTGTCCCGGGAAATAGTTAGGTGATGTAAGCATACACGTACATACTAAAATAAGACAATCCTGAACCTTCTTTCTTGGGCAAAATGAGGTCCTGCAGATAGACTGCGCGGTGTTTTCTAAGCCCCGATCTGTGGGAAGTGTCTTGTCATAAACTAGAAACATAAACAACTGCAGAAGTCCCCTCGGCACACTACGTTGTACAGCAGTCTCGATAAAGTGTTCCAGGAGAAAGTCATATATGACATGTTCAACAAGTTGGGTGGCGATGTGAGCCAGTATAGACACGATAAATTCATAACACCAATGGAAATACAATATCGTAGATTAATGCAGATGCAAATCATCCTGACACTCAGCCATAGCCATTATTTGACAGTGCTCTGGAAGACTACAGTATTCATATCTTATCTCGACCGTAAGTCATAACTCCTGATCAGCATACACAATTAGCAACTTATGGGTTCACTCACACATGCATTTTCTTGAATGAGTTGACCATCTCTCTTTCCCTCTCTTTAATCTCTTTGGCCCTTTTTCGAGCTCGAGCTATACGTGCTTCATTTTGATCATGAATCATGTTCGCTTTCTTGGCTGCCATTCGCCTTTCTAGCCCGTAAGGAATCAGATCGGCCGGTGCACAGAAGATTGTTCTCAACAACCTTTCCATCTGATGCTCGATGAATGACATCTTTCTAGGTGGGATATTCGCTCGGGGAGCTAGGACCTGTGTGGGCGTTATTGCGATTTCAACCGTTTCGGAAGGGTATATCAGAGTGAACACGGGACTAGCGCCTGTCATCTTGCCCAAGCGGACGTTTGCTTCTTTGTCCTTCAAAGAATGCTCAGGCGATAGATCCTGAATCTCATTGGACGCCGCTGTAGTCAACTTATCAACAACAGTTTGAGGTCAGCTGATGAGATCGCATGACATATATGTTCGGGGAAGCCGTTTCGACTAACCTCGCGGATAGCTCCTCTCACGTATGTCATTCCATCTTTCAACCAAGAGTCAAATGTGCGAGACCTGTCGAGTTCTGGTCCCTGACGACGATCTTCCTCGCTGCGAAACAGATATATCTTGCCGCATCAGTGGGCTTACTCCACTCGTCCTCAAATCTTTGGCACTCACTAATCCACGGCTTGAGCACCGAGAACCGTAATCATCTCCTTGATGCTCAAGGTATGTGTAGCTTTGGCTGCCTGCGATATGAACGTAAGCTTGATACGTGGGCATTTCCGAGTCTTTCTCCCCGACATTGCTACTCACTCGTGCGCTTGCTAGGGTCTCTCGACCCTTGGCTAGCTGTTCGCGTCCGTTGGCGTTCAAGCAGAGAGGCATGCTGAAACGTATATCTAAGCGTCTTGGTCACAACAAGAAATGAAAGGAATAGCGATTATTTAATGATGCAGCGAAAATCAAAAGAAGAGATTGAGATGAGCCAAAGCAAAACGTTGCATGTCTGAAAAGGTTGGTGTTATGACAGGGACTGTTGCACAAGTGGCAAAAGGTAGTGCGACTCTGGTCCAATTGACGATTTTTTTAGAAGTAAGTTGGCAGTGAGATGACGTTTTTTGGGCGTCCTCTACTGACGGTCATCCAACCCTAAACCTGGGCAGTCATGAACTTAATATTGTGAAAAGATGGACACCCGTTCGACAAGTGGCCCAATATAAGTGGTCTTGTCGGAATTCTAGAAAGTGTTCAAAGTACTTTCTGATTTGATATTCTATTACACTACTCTGTTTCTCAACTAAATCGATCATCCTGTGAGCTGATACTGAAAAAATCGTTACTTCAAGCTTTTCAACTCTGATAACGCCCACCCACAGTTTTAACCATCATCCCACGATGCTCTCGTACACAATGGCTCACGCTCTCGCTGAGGAGGGTTATCAAGCATACGATGAGAGTGAAACTCGGCGATGTTCTTTGCGTCCCTACTACTCCGCACCCCTTCTACCTCAGGGTGTTGGTCATAGCCACTCGAACACTTTCTTGATGGCCATCGCTCCGTCCCCCCTTCAATATGAGATCTCTACTGCAACATCTCCCCTCACGCCACTTCCGGAAGGTTATTACCTCGATCATGAGCACGGATCCGAGTGTGAAGATGAAGATGCCCAGGCTACGGATGACATTGGAAGATCTCATGAGATGTCGACTTGGCTGTTTGATGTAGTCGAAGCGCTCAGACTTGAACAATGGAACTGGCTGGCTTACAAAACGCCTACACTATGCTCCTTGTCTCAAGCCTCAGCCGCTGCTCTGGAGGATCCGGTGGAGATCTTCTCCTATCCTCATTCCGATCCATGGACAACTTTTAGGGATCTTTTACGTGATCGGTGGGAGGGATTAGCTGCTTCCAGCGTGATCAGCAAAGAGATAGAACGACTTGTATCGATGGACGATGAGTACAAAAGCAATCATAACCTGACCAATGAAGCCGGGTTGAGCCATCATTCTGCGGTGGCACTTGCACGATTGCTTGAGCTGCTGGCTAAACATCTGGATCCATCTGCGCTATTGGAAGTCGCTGGAGAGCGTGGTGGCAATACAGTTGACTGGATGATCAATCTCAGGACGAGCAATCAAGGTCGAGAAGGCACGTGCGCCGTTGCCATCGAATTGAAACCATTTTGGAATGCGAATCCTGAACATTTCGGTTTGATTGAAGAGTTCGCCCGGCGAAGCACCAGGAATTCGCCGTCTCTGCTGTATCATGTGAAGAACACAGGTATTATTACGGAGCCAGCATTGGATCCCCACTCTGCCCGACTGCTGGCTCAACTTCTGGGATACATGCGCCGGTATCAAATTCTATTCGGATGTATATATAACGGTGACATTCTCCTTGCCTTGGAACAGATCGATGACGGCCGATTTTGCTTGCTGCCTCCATTACTTACCGATCCTGAGAAGCCAGTGAACTTTGTTCTAGCAATAATGGCTCTTACCAACTATTCCGATCGGAAGCTGAGCGACGAGGCCTCGCAGGCATGGTCCTTTGCATCACAGGGTATGGAGGGCGACTTCTTTGATGACCTCTCAGAAGCTGAAGCATTTCAGGAGCTCGAAGGAGAAGAAGAAAAGCAAGAAGGGGAAAACGGCTACGGTCAAGGTGACCGGCCTGAGTCATATGGAGAAGAAGAGGTAGATGAAGATATATATGAAGATATGGATGAAGATGCAGAGGTAGAAGAGGACGATGAAATGGATAACGACACAAGTGCAACCTATCTCCCTGACGACGATGTTACTGAGGAAGATTACGATTATGAAATCGACCGGTCAGAAGCATGAGATACAGTTGCCTTCTGGTGAGATGAGGTACAGTGGAATGGATCAATACATACCAGTGAGTACCATTCACAGATATGGTCTTCAAGGAGGTAGCACGGTGACTGACTAGTAAAAATTAGATGCCGTATGCGGCGGATATCCCGATCAACATACATACAGTACATTGAGCAGTCACCACACTTGCATTCCCCCACTTTGATCGAGCGTACCTGCCGACATTGGACTATAGTGAGAAGACATTGGGTGTTATCGCGCCGCATGAATGGTCCTGCGCCGCCAGGGCAGGTAAGTCCAAGTCTTGATGGTTACAAGGTCAGCTTTCAACATGACCATCAGCTGATAAGGGTAAAAGACAGCACATCGGAGAAGACAACATATCGGAGTTTTTCACCTTCGTGGCCACCCTAAAAGTAGACACTGGTTGCCTCATGTTTTTGGCATGTTTCTGTCTCTGTTATCGTTTTTTTGTTTAGTTGATACTCTAGAATCGCATCTCACCGTACGAGTATCACGAGGATATTAGTGTCATGTAGATTAAGTAACAACCAAACATGAATACAATACATTGCTGTTTAGTTGAATGAGAAGCACCTTCCTTCCTTCTCCTTACCTTCCTTCCGTCCCTCCTGCGTTGATCGAACATGAATGATGAGTTACCCTTCATATATCATTTAAGTATTGATAATTCACACGATTAACGTTTTGACTTCTTCTTTTCACCACTACCCTCCCTTCATCTTATCCATATCATTCTACCGGATCTCGCTGATCAGTAAAGAGATTAACTCTGATCTACAAGAACCATCAAACTAATTAAATAAACAAGATTGATTTGCCACCCTGTGTTCCTTCGAGATCAACCTGACAGATCGATATTTCCTAACATTTCAACCTCATCATTTGATATTCTCGATCATCATATAACTAAAGATATCGATCATCTACATACTTTCACCTAAACATCTGTTCAACTGCTACCGCCTACTTTCAGCTCGTACCCTCAACTATATCAACCCGATAAGATCGGTTCACAATCGTTCCTTCCTCCCTTGCTTCATTCTCGTCTAAATCTGATCAAACGTAACGATGGCATCAATAACATCCGGATACACATCATACGAATCACCACCTTCACCACCTGCGACAGAAGAAGAGAGGGAGAGTATACCCTCGTTGGCTCAGGATGCGCTTGAGTTATTGGGACAACAGGAATCTAAGGTGTGTCATCTTTATGATTGTCTCCCTCCGTCTTCCTTCCTCATTTCCTCTAAGTGAACATCATTACTTATGGCTGGTATAACATGTCCGACTTATGCTCCCATCATTTGACTCCGATTCCTGTCAACATCACCAAATCTCTGTTTATCCAGATGATGGAGCTAGGCGATTTCATAGCGGAACTGCGAGATCTAGATCTCCGAACGGCGGTCATAGATGAGATATTGGATTATATGGCGTCGAATAGCTGGGTCCAATTGTGGAATTGGAAGGGTACGGAGGAAACTTGGATTAGCATTGTTGAATGATATCTGATGAATATGTGAATGAATGGATGAATGTATGTGTGATGAGAGACATCAGTCCTGCATTGAGATAGTGCATGGTGTGATGGTTCAGTTGAGGTGATGCGATCTCTTTTGACACCATTGTCGTTCGTATATCTTCATGGATGATCATAGGGTACTGAATCATCAAAGATGTGTTTCGAGAGATTAGATGCATTGGTTGTTCAAAGTGCAGGATCAACCGTACTGCCGGACGATTAGATGAAATACTATTACTCATTACAAACTCATTGCAGATCGTTGTATCCGACTTTACCGAGGTGATTACGATATTCGTAGTAGGGTTGATCACCCCTGATCAACCAAACAGCAACCCGCCCAAACATAAACAAACAAATGTCAACATCATCGTCAACAACGTTCAACATTGTTATTCATACTCACACCGATCATCTATATCTGTAAACACTTCTCGAGTCATCCGATCATACAAGTACCATATTCATATCACACGCTCATTCGCACCACACCCATCGTCAGTGAAAACATACATATCCAGCTCATCTCGCCACTTGAAATATCAAGATATCACAGGAATAGTGAAGTCACAATCAATACCGTCCATTCCCAGTTCAGATATTATCTATATTGCTCAAAGTGAAGTCAAAGATAGAATAGTACTAGTAGATCCCATCATCACAATGGCCAATACCAGGCCATATACACGAGAAGAGTTGAAAGGTTTACGAAGAGCGAATTTGCAGAATTTGTTTAAAGTGAGTGATAACTACTTCATCTTTCGACTGAACACATGACCTCCTACTTACTTCCATGTAAACAATATTTATCTCGCTAATGTACCTATGGACTGTCATTGACAGATACATAATCTCAAAGGAGCCAATGGTACCAACTCAATTCTCATCGATTCATTGGTCGAATACTTTGCTTCTCCCCAATATACCTCGGCTCACCCACCTCAAATACCAGACAAAGAAAAAGAGAAAGAGAAACATGTACCGGCGCGACCTCATAGTGTATCGAGCGGGAAGATAGAAAACAGGTACAAGAATTTACCTATAACTACCAAACCTATACCTGTCAAGGGGAGAGTGGTATCTGGGCCCACACGCAAACCGGTCGAAAAGGATCCTTCGACAATGACAACCAAAGGTTCCCAAAAGAAAGGAGCGAAAGAAAAGGTTTTACCGACTATCGCAGCGGCAGCAATCTCAAGTGAAGATCAGAGTGGACCTAGTGAATCGTACGACGCTCCTCAGCGAACTGAAATTATCATTCGACCTTCTCTACCCACTCCACCCAAATCATCTTCATCGCAATCTCATCCCGTATCGTTCTCTCAGGTAGAAGCTCTCCTCTCAGCGAACGATGCGAGATGGCAAGCGAAGTTAGAATCGTTAGAGAAAAATCTGAACGATCAGATGGAACGATTGCGTTTAGAGATGAGCCAACTTAGAAATCAATTACAAGCACAACCTCATGCGGGACCTTCGAGAGATACTGGTGGTAGTAGGACTTGGTCACCTTGGGAAAACCGAGATCGATCAGCTTCACAACCATTACCCTCAGCATCGATTCTGGGTAAACGAAGACAGCATCCTTTATCTACTGCCATCGGCGGTGAAGGTGTTGATGTAGGATTAGAACAAGATGATGATAGGAATGAATCGAAGAGAGTTAGATTCAATGGATCGAAACCTGGTGACGATACGCCATTAAATGAACACCCACCTTCCATCATCCCTCGTTCTTCATCCTTCACTGCTAATGCAGCAGCAGCAGCACCACCACCACCACCACCTCGGACGCCCTCACCTCAGAAAACCTCAGCATTCGGAGCGGACTATTTCGCCAACCCATCTTTAACCCCTTTACCCTCCCATTCACAATCAAGCTTGATACCCCGTACTCCATCTCCTTCAAGGCAGGGAAAAGTCCCAGATAATTCCCAAACTCCCAGATTACCCAATGATTGGGAAGGTGAAGGTGAAGATTCGGAATTATCCGAATTGGATGACGAAGATATGACTAAAGGACAGAGAACACCAATAAGCAGAAGTATGATACCCCAATTTTCGACTACGCCTGAACCTCCTTCGCATCGACCCATCTCACCTACGATGGAGAGGAGTTTCTCTGGTTCTTCGGATAGGTTTACACCCGGTCGAGTCGTTATTGGTTCTTCCGCTACCGCTTCCACCCCGCTCGCTCAACCACCTTCCTTCGCAGTTGACGATGCGAATCCCAATGGTATACATCTGTCAAATGTAACTGATCTAGAAAGGATAGATGAGATGGATGAATCGCAAAATTCACAACATTCACAGATCCACAATCAGAGGTTGATCTCACCTAATGGACAGCTGAATTTCCCTACTATTAGACCTATACCTAGATTAAGTGGATTAGGTACACCCAAATCCACTCAGCCTCACCGCATCGGGACTGGGGGTCATCAAAGGACCATATCTGCTTCATCATCATCGTCCGGAACATTACTCGCACCGCCATTATTGATCGCTCGAAATTCCCGAGCAGGATCGGAGTTACCTTTACCTACGAGGCATAGAGTGGGCTCAAGAGGATTGAGTCCCCCTCCCAGACCTAGAAGTGCTAATGCCATACATGGTCGGGATACACCCCCTCGAACGATCTTTCCCCTCAACTTGCCTGAACCCGAGGAAGGGTCGGGGTATGTAGCGGGTGGGAAAATCAGGTCGGCGTCGGCGGATTATATGCATGTGGCTATGCATGGTCTACAAGCTGGAGAAAGGGCTGAAGCTATTGGGAATGGAGAGGCGGAAGGAAATGATGGACTCGATTTTGATGATGCCGATATAGATATGGACCACGGTATAGGAAAGGTGAAAAAGGAAAGAGAAAGAGAAAGTACGAGAATGTTGGATATACCTACTCCATCCCATCGGACTTTATTGGGTACAGAGAGATATAATGATAAAAGATTTGGAGATATACCAGTCTCGTTTGGATTGGATATTGGAGCAGGTGAGAGTGGGATTTGGGAGAGTCCAAGGTGATCGATCTATCAGGTGAACAATAATGGATCACAGGTGGATTGTAGATGGGATATATCTCGGAATATCAACTACATCGAGTCTGATGGAAGAAGATCGGGGTCACATATCTTGGTGTCTTATCTATATGGAGAATGGTTTGAATAGATGAGATCGTCTTGCGTAATTTATAAACTTGTTGTAGTTAGATGATGTTTAAATTATAATGCTCCTGTATCCTGAATATCTTGGAAATGCAACTTTCACGGTTAACGTTTTTGGATGGAGATAGATATCAGATACATGATATAATATTCATCGCTTCTCGCTTTTCTACTTCATATATATAACACTACAATACCTGCGAATGGCAGTCAGGCAAATGGCAGATGGTTTATTGAGAAGCTGTGTGAGTGAGAAACCATAATCAGCTCACGACCTCTCTCTCTCTCTCTTCTCCTTGGGTTAGACGGTGTACTCACGCTTGTTGATCTCCATTTGAGCTTCACCTTTATCATGTTGGAGATTACCAGAGGTCTGTTGGGACTTGTCTCCGGTAATAGCACCGACTATGGAATCCTTTTTACCTTCGAGTCTGTCTCCGACACTGAACACACGATTAATACCAACACAAGATATCAGTAAGATGCTTCATACTGAGATGTACTATATCGACTCACCCCTCAACGTATCCTTGAGCTTTGGCAGCGGTGATCTCGGCTTCACCTTGATCATGTTGTTTTTGACCTGCTGTAGTCCATGAGGAAGGTTCGGAAGATCCTCCCACGGCTTGGTAGGCTGTCTCGATGGTGTTGCCTACGAGGACCTTGGCTGATCCTACGAGGGAGTTGATCTAATCACAAAGCAAGATAAGGGAATGATGTCAGCTCCAACTGTCTTGCAGCGTATGAGAGAGGCGTGCACTCACTTGACCGTTAGTCTTGGATGGTTCGTTGGACATTGCGAGTGGTTGAGTGAGATGTATGAGGTGTAAGTAAGTGGCAAAGTAAGTTGTCTGATGTTGTGATGTTAGATGAAGAAAGGAATACGAATCAAGACAGTCCTTCCCACCCATTTATATCTTTCGCTCTATTCAATTTGTTTATCTCTCTTTTACTCGTTTTAGCATTCATCCAGGTGACATCAGCATGAATGGCAGCTGAAAGATGATTGACGTCATTCCCATCAGGAACGGAAAAAAGCGAAGCTGACAAAAGGATCTACAATTCACCAACTGCCACCTGTGCGTAACGCCGAGGAGTTATCTTCGGGAGTTCTTTTTCGTTTGTTGCCCCTTGTGCACATGGTAGTTTCCCCGGAACGAGGTTGGGGAGTGTGCTGGAGTGGAGATGAGGAGCACATGAGAGTCCAACTGCGGGTCCCATCTGGAAGAGGAACCAGTACGATCACCGTGTTGGTACGTTGGTACGAGTGACAGATGAGATCAAAGGTATACTCGTAACGTACAGTGGATTCACCCCGATGCATCTATCTATATCTGATACAGACTGCAAACATAATTCTTCTCTTGTTAGTGCTACTGCAGATATTGTGTAGCTATTTATCTGTCAGATCCTCTATCACACCTACCTGCACTGTGGGCGAGTCGATCACTTTCAACTTCTAATCGATAATAGCCGGGAAAACAGCCGGTCGCAAATATCAACTTTCCTTTCAACACTTCAGCATTCCTGCTCATGTGATACCATCAACTATCGAATTCACTATCTTCAGTACGACATCGACTGCTTACCACTACGAAACACACTTGGGTTTTATGACCCGTAAGTCATAAGAGCAAGCAATTCTTCATGGATCCATCAACCAACTACAGCAATACGGGCACAGGCGGAAAACCATTTACCACCCATAATTCCACTCCATCACCCTTCCATACTTCCCCTCAGACCATACCTGGTGGTACTGGTACCAACACGGGTGGTACTTCACCCCATTCCTCATTGAATCAACAGCCTTCACCGCTCGTTCCAGCTTACCTCACTCGATATCCCACTTCCTCCTTGGATCAATTTGGTCCTTCACCTCCTTCCGGTTCTGGAAGAAGACCAACGTTGACAAGCTCTATATCGACATCCAACTATCCCGATAGTTTAGATATGTATCATACCAATCATAATGGAGGTGGAGGTAGATCAGATAGTTTTAGTCAAACGGGGAATTGGCCTGCTCTACCATCTACTTCTGCAGGAGGAGTGAAAGAAGATAGAGGGTGGAATAATGATAATCGATATTCAATTTCTTCTTCTTCCTCAGCAAAAGGGAGATATAACACACAACAACAGCAGCAGCAACAACAGATAACTCATCCACCTCCTCATACAGGTCAACAAACCCAGACTCAGAAAGTATTCCCTAGTGCTGGGCCAACAGCTAAAAGAGGATCGAAAGCTTGTGTGGCTTGTAGAAGGGGTAAGAATAGGTGTGAGTTTGATCCGACAGGATCTGAAACTTCCTGCAGGAGATGTCTCTTGAACGGAACACAATGCATATTCGAGAAACCATCGGAGAAATCGGGTGGGGGAGGAACGAGAAATAGGAATGGAAGTATCAATCAAAACCAAAATCAGAATCAGATGAATCAGCAAAGTGGAAGTAGTAATGACGGAACAGGAGTGTCAAACGAAGCAGAAAGTAAGATCAATAACCTGGAGAAAACTGTCCAATCTTTAACTCAGAGTCAAGATCAAATTCAGAATGTTTTACAACAAATACTTCAGTTGTTACCTTCCCAATCACAAGGGAATCTACCTACACCGAATACATCGTCTATACCGAATTTTAGCAATCACTCTCAGCAACAGAATCCTACGGCAATAGCTACTTCTAGTATCTTCCCATCTTCCGTATCTCCCCCTTTTCACCAGAATCTAAACCAGAACAATCAAGGAGATGATAGACAGGATGATATGATCTTACAAGCGTTTACAGCTGCTGGGAATGGTAATAAGTTGAAATCACCTCAGAATACTGCTAGTGGTAGATCACTGTCCATGTCGACTACGATCAATACCACTACGGCCAATCAGTTGCCTACACCTGGAAAGAAAGATTTCCCTAAATTACCTGGGTTTGCTCCTCCTGTAAGCATCATTACACTCCCCTCATCAATAACTGTAATGAAAATATAGATTGACGCCAACATTGTGTGTATCGATATAACAGGCTCACCAATTCGGCACATATGGAGTAATCCCTTTACCTTCCGCACCTCCGTCCCCATCTCGCTCTAGACATTCCTCACGATCATCCTCCTCTCACTCAGCTACTTCGTCCAGCGCATTACCTCGAGAGACACTTACAGCTCCAATCCAGGCTTTACAGGCACTTGCCAATGCCGCTGACCAGATAGCCAAGACCTCGCCGGAGAACAACGGCGAAGTAGAAGAAGAGGAAGATACCAAGGATGTGTTGATGGCTGAAAGAGAGGAAGAAGGAGGTGAAGAAAGGGGTAGATCCAGAAAGAGAAAAAGAGTATTGATTGATCCGAATTTGGATTTGAAATCTATGGCGATGTCTCTCAGAGTAAAAAAGAAGAAAAGACCTGATCCCACTCCACGAAACCCCTTTCCTGATGTGGTTACAAAAGGATTGGTGAGCGAACAAGAAGCGAGAGAACTGTGGGATATCTTCTTTAAAGGATGTCATTACTTTGTGCCCCTGTGGGATAAGAGTTATGATACCTATGAGACTTTCATCGTGAGGACACCGTTCTCAACTGATGGTGAGTTGTCGGTTTCCCCATATATTCATGATCACTTTGGATGGATGGTCGTGGCCATGGTCAATAAATGCTAATGATCATATGGCGAAAAAATAGCTTTATTGGCAGTAGCTGCTAAGATCAGAGCAGGGAATGGTAAGTATCTTCGATCTTCTCGTTTCTTGATGATCTGTCGGGTGGCGGCTGATCTAAGTATTCTGTTTCATAGGCCCATTGGGTCAGACGTTCCAGAGATGTTTGGAAGAAGCTCAAGGTATAGCTAGATCGACATTGTTTGGACCGATAGTCAGGAAAGAAGCAGTCATGGCGATGTTAATTTTGAGTGTGTGGAGTCAGAATGGTTGGTTACCTTGCGGGTGAGTAGAACACACTGTCACCAACCTGTTTTGAGGTATACTGATGGGCAATTTCGTATGATTAGCCACGCCCTTCGTATGGGGTTGGATATGAACCTCCATCGGGCATTAGATAGGCTGGCTAATAAGGATGAAGTGAGGCCTGAAGCTGATGAGAGGGATCTGGGTGAGTTAGATGTTTTTTTTCTCCCGAAAATATGTAATGACAGCCGATGGTTGTTATCTCATGATAGTTGTTTCTGCTCGAATATGGTTGAACTGTTATATGCATGAACACCTGTAAGTGACGATTCTTCGAAAATGTAGTCTACTCGAAACATCGCTGAGAGACATCGTGGCTCTGGTATATAGTGTCAGTCTGGGAACCGGTAAACCACTGTTGTTAAGAGATGATTCTTCCGTCAGAGGTGCAAGGGAATTATTGTACGTGGGATATCTCCTGTACGGCTGTACGGTACGAAGTGTGTTAGCTGATATAAACACAAAATAGATCACACCCCATGGCTTCAGAGACAGATATGAGATTAGTAGCTGGTGTCGAATTAGTCAATCTGCGAAGTGAGTCTACTCCCATTGTATAAGCTTGGACTTTGAATATTGTGTCTGACCTGTTTCATTTCAATCTGCTTTAGTCCGAATCCTCGAACATCTCACTCCCTTGCATGGTAAGATCGATTCAGCGACTATATCATTTGTCAAGCGCATGTTATCAGATTTGAACTCGTGGTACAAGGAATGGTACTCTATCCACAGAAGTCGATATGACGATGAAGATGTGTTGGTGAAGTTGCTAGAGACGGAATTGTGTTATGCACAACTTTGGACTGTGTGCGTGGCGCTTCGAGGAGTTCAATGGGATAAGGTGAGTAATCTGAGGAATGAACCATTGTGCCATGGCTGACCTGGATGGTGATTCAGCTGGCCCCGGATCAACGTGAATTGGCGTTCCAAGCTAAAGACGCATCGTTCAGATGCCTGGAGATCTTCCTAAGACATGATAATTTCAGGAAACACCTGAAATACGCTACGCACGATCAACTTGTTTCGGTAGCCTTTGCTGCGGTGTTCTTGTTGAAGATGTGAGTGGATTGACATTTAGGTATCTTAACTGCAAACGGGTGTACGAACGGCTGCTGATGTATGATCGTTTCATATCTCCAGTGCAATGCTTTACCCTACTTCTGTCCCATTGCCATTCCTAATTTCTCAGGTATCGCAACTTGCCCACCTACTCTCTGCGGAATGTTTCGCCGAACGATATGCTCTAACTTTACGATTGATGTTATCGAATTTCAGAAGGAAGACAGGTGCCATGTCTACTGTACCTGGTACACCTAGATTATCCGTATCTGCCGGACAGAACCATCATCAAGGTCAAACATTACCTTCTCAGCCGGCTCATAACAACAACAATAATGGGTTGAACGTGATTGGTGATTTAGATGGAGGATTACAAAGTTTATTATCGTTACCTTCATTTGATGGACTAGATAATACCACGAATGGCAATGGCGGAGAGATGTTCGGAGGAGTAACGGATCAGATGTGGGATATGACTGGATTAGAAGGATTTAATTGGCCTACGGAATTTAGTCCCTCTGCGTTACCTGTTTGGTTACAGGATGGTGTAAGTTTGGCTTTTTCTTTCATCTTCGACGGGACGGAAGGGTGTATAAGTAGCTGACCGAGATCTGATGACAACTTAGAACGTAAATGATTTGGGATTACCTGCAGATGGATCGGATTCGTTATTCTTACCACCGGAGTGAGTAAAATACATGATTAGTGGTGTTCTGAGTGAATCAAACTGATTTGTGTCGTTGTTGGATACTTCTTAGACTTGCCAACTTGTTCTTACCTTCTACCGGAAGTCAGACGTTTGATCAATATGTCTTACCCGATAGTGGTGATGTAGGAGCGGAAGCTTGGTAGTGGGCACGCAATGAGGCTGTATCATGGTCAATGACCGGAATACACATATCGAGGTGGATGATGATAAGCGATTGTAAAACCGGATGAGATGAAAGCCGGTTTAAAGGGAAAATCATCCTAGCTACGGTGGTGAAAAAGGGAACAAACACTCGAGCGAAAGAGAAAAGCGAAAGAAAAAGAGGAAGATCTGAATGCCAGGTGGTTATCTATCAAGGGTAAAATGTTTTGAACCGGTTATTATATAATTTTGATTTTTGTAAACAAATAAGCGCAAGGTGTTTGAACACGATTTTTTTCGGGATTTGGTTGTTTTGATGATTCTGCGCCCGTTGGTCGTAGAATGGCAATATGTTGTATATGTCATGGATCTGGATGAGCAGATCCTTCGGGTTCCGATGAAAACATCACTGTAATGGCATTCCGGCCATCCACTATCAGACTAGAGTACAGGTTGTCGATGTATCTTGTACGGTATTTGCTTTGCTGATGAACCAGTGTTACCGGCGGTGACTGACCATTGTACCACTTGTTCACTCCGAAAATAACGGACGGCCGTATAAACCGTGGTTTTTTTACCCTGGATTTACCCGCGGCTGGACCGCAATGGGCAAGCTTAATCAGACTTTTTTCAGATAGAATACAATGGCGCCCTTGATTGACAAGTTGCATATGTGTCATAACCCAATCCAAGCTATCAAAACAAAGCTAAACAAAATCAACTCGACGACAAACATATGCCCGAATGGAAAAATTTGGATAGCGAGGTCATCGACTTGGGCAAGTACATATATACTAGATAATTCTCTCTGTTCTCTTGTAGTGTTCTTTCTCTGCTCTTTGTTGTGTTTTGGCTTATATCATCCTCTTCGTTGTGGTGTTTCATAAGCTCCTCAAGCGGACGGACCGAACGGACGGAGACTGATCAATAAATCTCACACAACACTAAACGCAAAATACACATCGTGCGAATACGGTATATCCCGAAAGCTACTCTTTCGTCTCCCATTCACCTTGCGTCAATCAACAGTACTCGTATATCTCACTCCCATTCAACCTCAAAAACCCATTCATATCATCGTCTATCATCGTAATCTAGCGATCCAACTCATTCAGCTTTGAAAATCCGAAAATCTCATCTCCGAGACTAGTACTAGATTGTACGAGTATCGCTCTAATCCGACGCGACCAACGGCGCCCGATCTCGGTGTTCTTGTTTCTTGGATTTACAGTCAAATTCTATTTTAGTCATTCAGTCATAAAGGTCGGATCTTGGTAATCAAGAATTCTTTCTTAATTTATATAACAACCATCTATCCATCTTTTCCATCGATCTCTTATCTTTCTTATCTTTCTTTTCTTTCCTTTTCAATTGTGTATACATCAAAAAGGATAATCCAAAATGTCAACAACATCGACCACCACCACCCAAATAGGTGATTCACCCTCTACACCACCCAAAACCAACGGTCTAGTATCGGATAAACCCGTATCATCGTACACACTGAAGAAACGACCTTGGAGACCTTATGTCACCCCGTTCGAAGACATACTAGCTAGAAAATACCCTGGGAGCGGAACCAACGAAGATCCCCATATAGTCGATTGGTTACAGAACGATAAAGAGGATCCTCAAAATTGGCCAGCCGTATTTAAATGGACGGTGATAGCGATCGTATCGTGGTTGACTTTGGCTGTAGCACTTTCATCCTCAGCTTATACTGGTGGTGCTCAGGATATTGTGGTGGAGTTTGGAGCGAGTTTGGAATTGGTCATTGCTGGTGTATCGTTGTTTGTCGTTGGTGAGTTGATTTATTACACGAACTCTCTTCCGATCAAACTCTATAGATCAATAATCAAATATCAACGATCGATGGTTCATGACTAAAGCTGACTGTTGCTTCTCGTTCAATAGGCTTCGCATTTGGTCCACTATTCTGGGCTCCCTTCTCCGAAGTATTCGGTCGACGATACTCCTACATCATCTCCTATTTCTTCCTTACCGTTTGGTCCGGTGCCGCAGCTGGATCACCCAATATCGGCTCTCTCCTTGTATTCCGATTCCTCGCTGGTCTATTCGGTTCTTCTCCCCTGGCGAATGCTGGAGGAACTATCTCAGATGTATTGGATGCCAATCAACGAGGTTTGGGTATGGCCCTTTTCTCAGCTGCTCCTTTCCTCGGTCCATCGCTTGGTCCAATCACAGGTGGTTTCCTAGGTTTGAAAGCTGGTTGGAGATGGGTAGAAGGATACCTTACGATCTTCGTAGGAGTCATGTTGATCATTGTCGCTATCTGGGGTTCGGAAACCTACGCTCCGCTCTTGTTGAGACGTCGAGCCAATACTTTGTCCAAGGCTACTGGAAAAGTATATAGGTTCAGAGGTGATGCCAAGAAGCCTCTTCAGGTCGGTCCGCTGTTTGTTACTTCGTTAATCAGACCATGGAAGTTCTTGTGGTACGAACCTATCGTGTCGATCTTAACTGTTTACACCGTGAGTGGAGACACATATGTTACATACTATATGAAGAGTATTAATTCATAACTGACTGTGTTTATATGTTTCATTCAGGCTCTTATCTACGGTATCTTATATCTCAACTTCGCTGCCTACCCTATTGTATTCCAACAAGGTCACGGATGGAACGTCGGTATCGGTGGTCTCGCCTTCCTCGGTATCTTGGTCGGTACCCTCGTAGCAGTCTTGCTTTCCATCGTATATGTCAATCCTCAATATATCAAAGTTGCCAAGAAGAAAGGTGGAAGAGCCGATCCCGAAGATCGATTACCCCCCGCCATCTGGGGTGGTATTTTGTTGGTCATTGGTCTAGCTGGATTTGCTGCCACCGACGGACCGGACGTTCATTGGATTGCTCCTATCATTTTCGGTGTGCCATTCGGTACGGGTATCATCATTGTTTTCTTGGCTGTGTTGGGTTACTTGGTAGATAGTTATACCGTGAGTTATTTACCATACCTATTTACCATACCTATTTGTTGTACACAGTGTAGGTGTAGGATACTGACAACAGATGATTTGGTGATGATTGTAGATTTACGCGGCTTCGGTACTCGCTGCCAACTCAGTCCTTCGATCGCTTTTCGGTGCCGCTTTCCCCTTATTCACTCGACAGATGTTCGCCAAACTCGGTGTTCATTGGGGTGTTGCCCTTCCCGGATTCTTATCTCTCGCTTGTATTCCATTCACAGTACTGTTCTACAAGTACGGTGCTAAAATCAGGGCAAAATGCAAGTACGCTGCTGATGCCGAGAGGACTATGGCTATGATCATGGCTGCTAGGATGGCTCAGGCGAAACAAGAGGATGAAGAAGCCAATATCAACGGTGAACCTAAACCAGAAGGTCAAACAGGAGGGGAAACAGTCGAGGCTCAACCTGCTGAACAACAAGGTGGACTATCAAAAGATGAATCTCACGCTGCTGAACATACATCAGCATCAGCTAGTACCCCCATCAACAGGATCCCATCGCATGTACCTCCTCATATGCACCATGAGTGGACTATTTATGAGGCTTTGGCCGATAGAGATGAAGTTGATTTAGAGGATGATGAAAGGATAAGATTGGAGGAGTTACACAAGAAATTCCATTATGTGAAAGCTACCAAACCAAGTGAAGGTGAGAATCAGACGGGGACTCAAGCTTGATCTGAAGTAGAAGGAGAAGAACAGGGTTAGTAGGGGAGGGATAAAAGGGGAAAAACAAAAGGAAAGCAGAAAAAACCTATCTTATAATATCACATATCACTTAACATATAGATCTCACTTCGCTTTTATATCATACCATACCTGGGTTCATACCTACTTAGATAACTATAATGACCATCATGCATATATGCAATTCATAAACGTACAATAACATCTTCTATGCGATATCCAAGTTACAGTACAAATACTGCACTCGAAAATGGTTCCTCAATTAACTGTGTACACACATTTCCTGCAGGATGGGTAGGAGATCGGCAACGAAAAGCTGAGCTTGGGCCAGTGAGTGAAATGTAGATCATAAGGTATTATGATTATTTATGCATGGATAGAATATTGTGCTATGTTTGCTATAAGCCACCGTGTATGGATTAAACCCCCAAGTTTTCTGTTGTAAGAGTTGGTGTAGGTGTTTTGGTTGTTATTATACAATGTCAAAAGACGAGTGAACGCAGTCTCGAGGAATGATGGAGTAGATAATTATGTAGGAAGAGACGAGGAGGGGCGAACAGGGGGAGAAAGGATGGTATGTAGGAGGAAGAGAAGGGGATTGAAGTGAGAGGTTGATGAGAATCAACCGATAAATCTGAAGTTCGAACTATGTATAGCGTACTATTCGATGATCATCAGGACAATCATTAGGACACCAAACCAGTTTTTTTCTACTACGCTATCACGTTCAAGCTGATTCATACAAAGATGGGTGAGCCACTCACTTTAGGTTGCATCCCCTCACTCTGCTCTACAGCTTTCAACATGAACATCTCGTGGAACTTCCTTGGCATGTCCCTCGTTGCGTCTTTCCCGTTCGCATTGTTATTTCGATTATCTGGGGCGGAGGACGGTGGAGCGAGGACGGTGGGTCCGTGGAGGACGGAGCCGGTTACGTTGATTATTAATGAAGGAGGGGTGTTTGGTTCGGCTAACGTGTTGATACAAGTCAATAAATTAGCATGAGTTTGGCGTGCAAGGATAGTGCAACTAATTCCTTCTGTTATTGATGTAGTTGTGGTTGTTTTAAAAATTGAAAAATTGGGAGAGAGAATGAGAAGTCAACTCACCAGATACAGGATGACAATCCAATGTCTGTAAATCATGTCTACTCAGTGGTATGCCTTTCAAGAATTCGGCTAATGAGGGTTTGTCGGATGGTACGGTATTGCCATTCCATATGATCTTTGAGTTGGGTAGGTATAAGAGGGGTATTTCCTATGGAAAAATACACCAGATTGTTAGGCAATATCAGCCTTCTCGTCCATATCCATATTCTTCCCGACCTAATCGAGTGAAGGCGAGCTTGATAGAGCGGAGCTAGGAGTGGTTTTTACCATGATGAGTGCTCACCGTATCCCTCCGCGTGGGTTCATCGTAAGCCTCGTAATATATCTGACAGAAGGCTATGGCTCCGTGGGACGCAGCATCAATGGCGGCTGCTCCCCAAGGTTGAGGTCTGACACGAAACAACAAAACAAAGGGGTAAGCTGAGCTGATATTCGCGAGCTTGATGAAAGATGATGCTTACATTGGCTGAGCGGGGATGCTCATAGTTTGTGGCTGTTGAGGTAGAGCTGAGGTAGCCATGGTGCTATCTGAGTGTATGATCGATGATGAGGTAGAAAATGATGAAATGATAAATGTTGATGCATGCTGATTCCCAGTCATCATGTGTCGTAAGTGCCTGGTGAAAGACAGGTTGAGTGGCAAATTTGAGTAAGAGCTTGATATCTTATCTTCCACGTCATCACTTATCTCGACCATGGTCTTCACGACCAAGGATCCATGCGACTGATTCACGCATCTACATTCACCAGACCATGCAGACCAGTAGATCCTCAATGGTGCACAGTCAGTAGCACACCTTTAGTCATGCCTCCTACTCCCCGCCCGCCGAGACCCTTCAAGCGGGAACACCGATCGTATATACCCCTCCCTATACTTCTCCTCACATCTCTCATACCGCTACTCGCGCTACTATTCCCCTATTTGTCGACCCAGCCAACTCATGCATTCTCACCCTACATCTCATCGACTCCAGTGAGATCTCCAAAGGCACTGATACTGACTGCTCATCCAGATGACGAAGTGATGTTCTTTTCACCTACTATCTTATCGTTAGTGTCAGAGGGATGGACGGTTAGTGGATTATGTCTATCGACAGGTCAGCTACTTGCTTTTTGTCTTCATAACATGAACAATAGCTGATATCATTTCTCAACAGGTAACTCGTCGGGTCAAGGGGATATACGTACAGAAGAATTATACGGGAGCTACGAAGTCTTGGGAGTTGTTCGTGAAAATGTAAAAATTGTTGATCATCCGTAAGTTCTGTGCTGTCAACATCCACATATCCATATGCCAGCTTGATATCTCACATTCCTACTTCAATAGCAAATTGCAAGACTCCATGACTTCTCAGTGGGATCCACATCTGTTATTGGAAATCATACTACACCATTTGAAGGACCATCCAGTAGATCTGGTATGTCCCCCTATCTGCCATGAAGAAGAAATGCAGACCGGCTGATACGTATATTTGTTCATGTAGATAATAACCTTCGACGAGATTGGAATCACCCATCATCCCAACCACATTTCTCTCCCTCAAGCTCTAGCTCTCCTACAGACTCACACTCAGCCTAGTCCTAAAATAACACACTTAAAATCACCTGGGGTGATACCGAAATTCACTGGACCCCTATATCCCATTTACCTCAACTTACAAAAAATCCTTTATCATATACTCAAGTCCGATGGGCAGAAAGAAGGGCAAGGGGAGAAGGGGTTGGCCGTAGTTTCATCCCCTACTCAATGGGTACAGAGTATACAAGCTATGATGGCTCATCGTACGCAACTAGTATGGTTTAGGTGGTTGTACCTCGCTGCGTCAAGGTTGATGTGGGTTAATGAGTTGATAGAGATATGATCATATATTATGCATTCATTGTACCAATACTCAATGAGAGACAGGCCAACATATGCAGCCTGACTAGGATCACAAGAGATGGGAGATAGAAATTATATTGCTCACTGTTGGCATATATTCGTACCGTGACTCAACAGAAGATAACGTTCTTCCTCTCATTCCAAGATTTCAGTTATATCAGTAGAATAGTATATCTATATGTTCAATCACCTTATCTGCCGTTACTCACCGCATACCATCGAAACCACAGACGCTCCCGCTCAGCTGTGTAAATATGATAGAAGCTCTGACGTATACTCAAACAGTGCATGGAGAAGATAGAAGAGATGAAATGAAATGATATTCTGCCCACCTGAGCTGCCATTCACTCCAATTTCTCTAGCCTGCTTCTCTCGCATGAATTCCTAGTGTTTCCGTTGCCATGTGGACCCTTTGTTCGGATATGGTTCCAGGATACAAGCCACAACGTAATCATATTCTTAAAATGCATTCATTCAAGAGGAACATACCTCGACTAAATTCATCTCTTCCCAATTTATCATTTTCCATTATCCCTCTCATTGCCCATTCTGACTGAGAGTGACTAGGGCATCATCGAGCCGGTACTCAGCCCTACTCTAAACGCCTCGCTCTCGAAGATGAGTAATTTCCATAGTTGAAGTACGAAAGATTCAGCATCTTCGGCGAGGATCTGAGATATCACCTGGTCAGCTCTCGAGACCGAATGTCCGGAGGAGACAAATTACAAAGAATTGCACTCACAGGTTCCAATCCATCTACCAAATCATCCGATCCTTTCTTATCTCTAAGATGCTCTAGAACAAATTCGACCAAGTCTTGGTCTAGTTCACCTAAGAACTGGTGTATCTTACCTTCTACGAAAGGTTTGATTTTTTCTCTGATAGCGGACTGAAAAGAACATGATGAAGCATCAGATCGTGTCACAGCAAGAGCACGACCACGACTAGAAAAAAATCGTAGGTGTTTGTAATTGAATTTTTAAACTCGTACTCACCTCATTTATCGCAGCCCAATCGATACCAGCTCTAAAGATATCTCTCCTACTTGTTGGTAGAATTTTCTTAATTTCCAATAATTTCGCATTCCTCTTAGCCAATCTCTGAGCTTCCGTCAATCCATCATTCCCTTGTCCATCCGTCTCGGCATCTAATCTGATGAGTGTTCGTTTCTTCTTCTGTTCATTCTCTTCTTCTTCATCTCCAGCCAAAATCACAGGTTTGGGTTTATTGGGTATGACAGGTTTTACTTCTTCTTTAGGCTTGACTTCTATGGCGGTAGGTTGAATATTCAATCTAATCGGTTTAGCATCCTCGGTTAATAATCCTTTAGCTTTCTGCTCGTTCTCCAACTCTGCTAATTCTGCCATTTGCTTCTTCAAGAATTCCTCGGACTCTTTCTCCAATGCTTGTAATTCGTCTTCCTCCTGTTGTCGATCACGTACGTCATCTTGGTACTCTTGTTGTCGGATACGTTGTCTCCTTGCACGCCATGTTGCCCTACAAACATCGTGGTGTAAGTTCTGTCATGCCTTGAATAGATAATACAGACGGAAAGAAGAATCGATACTTACCTGTCAGAATAGAACAACTCCCTGCCCTTCTCGATTATCTCATCATCATCCCAATTCTCGTATTGCTCAATCTGTCTTCGCCTATTACGCTCGATCAGGTCCTCGTGGGCTTTTCTTTGGGCAAGTTCCCTGTTAAGAGCCTCTATTCGGATACGTTCTCTGTGTTCGACCCTTCTTTCGGCCTGGATGATGATATGTAACGTCAGTTTCGATGTTGTGGCGAATGCAGGACATAAGGAGAGTGCTAGAACAGGCTTCAACGGTACCGATAGATTGATCGATGCATGAGACCAAGAGGATTTGATGTAATTGAGATATAGTAGAAGGTATAAAAAGAGTCACTCACATCTCTCAGAGCAATATCTTTCTCTCTCTGCTTCCTCTGTCTCCTCAACTCTTCTTCCTCTTCATCCGTCCTTCCAGAGTCGACCTTCCCTTCGGCCGACTGAGCGGCAACGAATCCAACGGGTTTATCATACCCCTGAGGATCTCGCGCTCTACTTGGTCCAGCTCCATTCTGTTGGGATTGAGGAGTCTGTTGACCTAGAGGAGTGTTAGGACTTGGTTGGTTCTGATGTTGATTTTGCCAAGCTTGTTGTTGCTGTTTAGCCAATCCTCTGTTATTGCCATACCCATAATTCGCATTGGCCATAGGTGTCCTTTGCTGCTGTTGCTGTTGCATAATTCTATATCTCTCTCTTTCATCTTCGATTGCTTTCTTTTCCTTTTCCCTTTTCGCGGCTGCGACTCTGAAGATTGCGATCTGATCCAGTACTGCTACTCTCTGATTTTCAGGTAAGTCACCTTCTTTCAGATCTTGCAGATGTTCTGGAACGATGACTTGCAGTGGGCTGTCTCCGCCTCCTTGTTTAGCGGGACCGTCAGGGTGTTGAGCGTTGGGATCGGTCAGGAGTGCGACGATATGAGCGATTGATTTTCGGGTGGCTGCGTCGGCTTCTTCGTCGTTCTATGAATCGAGGTAAACAGGTAAGCATAGAACAGCAGATGAGACAGTGTTTAATTGAAAACCCACATCAGATCTGCCCAGAGTCGATTCAAACTCCTCTAAGAACTCCTGTGTCTTCTGATCCGCCTTAACCACCAAAGCCTTCTTCTTACCATCTCTCCTTCCCTCAGGCGACAAATCAGGTAGTTCCACGCCATTCAAACATCTTATACACCTCAGCACGACTTCTGGGTTTTCGTAAGCTGCGAAACCGAATGCTTGGGGTTTACCGGATGCACCCGATACCCTCTTGAGCTCATGGAGAGGACCGCAGGCCTATAACAGCAGAACAGCGTAGATTAGCACGACCATCTCAGTACATAGAAGATTATAGCAAGGAAATGACAGGCATGTCACTTACGTTGAGAAGATTCTTTAAAACATCATCCGTTACACCAGGAGCTATACTTCCCACGAACACACTCGTGGTTTTAACATCCCGTACGAAGCCTGGAGGTGTACCTGTTCCAGTGGGACTTTGATTCGGTGGTAGACCTTCTTGAGGGAATCTTGGTGGTTGGGGCAATCCAGCAGGGGCGGGAGGTAGACCTAATCCAGGATGAGCAGGTCTCTGAGGAGGAGGATATTGGTTATAGCCCATTCCTCCCGGTCCACTTGGTGGAGGACGGAATGGTAATGCACCGCCACCGCCACCGCCATTGGCTGGTCCTCCAGGTGAATTGAAGCCTGGTCCAGAAGGTGAGAGTGAAGGAGGCGGTCGAGAACCTGGTGCGAAGTTTGGTGGGAAAGGTGGAGGGATGAATGATCCTGGAGGAGGAGGTCGGAATGGTGGGAATTGGCCTTGTTGGCCTGGTGCGGGTGGTCGGTTCGGGGGGAAGGGAGGTAAGTTACCAGGAGGTGGGCGGAAGGGTGCTATAACCAGAAACGGAAGACATCAACATTACCTGTTAGCTAGGTCGTCAGAGGTCAAGAGATACGGGTCAGAGCACACTCACGTTGACCGTTGTACATTGTGATATCCTGCCTACTTGACGGTCTTCCGTGAGTGGTGAAATGTATGCGTACAGGTATCACTGATGAGAAAGAGATGAGATGATGAATGACTTTGATCTTTTACTGCAGCAACGAACGAATGTTGGGCTTAAACAGGGGGAGCACAGAAAGAACTCAAAGTTCATATTCCTCTGAGGGTAAATTCGAGATTCGAACAGATTTGTGCCACATTCGTTCATCCATTGATGGCTATTAAGCACAGATACGTTGTGTAAGTGATAGCACACAAATAGGTGAATTCATGGATCTCTTGTGTACTGATCCTCATGAATATGCCCTTGTTGCTATTCCACCTCAAGGATATGATATCTGCGCCATGTACATGGCTTCCAAAGAGTTCGTTTTTCCCGATTGCTCAGTCGTGGTCGCACCTTCAAATGTGACAACTTGTCTGATATGCTGGGCAGTCCGGTGTCCTGAGCATTCTCAGAGATCCGTGCACCCATGTAGGGAACCTCATGTAAGTCTCGGGATGAAGTGCTGTGATCACATTGACTGATATCGACGTTTTCGTGCAGGAAGAGTCAGCAGCCTCACAAAAAGGGCTCGAACGATTTGCCACAAAGGTCACTCTGAAGCGAGTTAGTAGTGCAATGTAATTCTCGCGATAGCTAATTCACCACATTTACAATTGGCAGCTTTGTTAGAAAGAATCAATACATGCAAAGGTTCTAACATCAAGGATGCTGAAGCCCTTCGACCCGGTCGCAAGTGTTCACTTACCATACCTGATAGCTGGGAGGAGCATGCATAACGGTATCAGCATTACCCTCTTTCCCCAAAAACGATGGCAATATGAGATATAGAACGACATCGTGAATGCAAAAGAGACTGTGTCGAGTGACTGTTAAGAAATATATATATAAGCCATCCTCAGACCAATGTCAATTCCTATTTTCCCAATTCTCGACAATCATCTCAATAAATCCACATTCATTCACTCCACCGATAACCTCACTTCTTTCTCAACGATCACCATTACAGTAATAGATTATGTTATAATGAGGTGAATATGAAAATTCCGATACGGTTCTGAGAAGAGTTATTGGATCGAGATTGATTGTGTAGATTCAGGTTGGTATCTTGTATACACACAGAACGATGGCTGAATCTGCCTCTGGAATGCATACATATTATGCTTCGTTAAGTTCGAGTGTACAGTACTCAACGATGGTGTGTGTGTGCGAACAATTACGCCACAGTGCTTCGCCACTATGGATCTGACGATCAACAACTTGCCTCACTAGCATCTGTGCACACAACATACATCAACAACATCTTCAGACCTCAAACATATCTCTCCTGGCTTGCAATTCTGCTATTTTCATATGAACATCAATCAAATGTCAATACAATGACTTACATACTACCAGAGAAATGTATAGTAAAGGACTGCAATTCAGTAGTAACACACAGCGCGACTACCGTCTGCTGGGTATGTACAGAAATTCGATGTTCAGAACATAGGTCGAAGCCGGTCCACCCATGCGGAACTCTCGAGGAAGTTGTAAGTGCTAGTCCGGCGGTAAGAGATAGATAGCTACTAACCTGTCTACATGCAGCTCTCCACACCCCCTAATGATCCCCAGTTGACCCTTATAGCGAATGCAAGTAAATTACAACGCGTGAGTCCCCGTAGTGAACTCAATAGAACAGCGGCTCACTGTATTCTTCAACAGTTTACCAGTCTACTCAACAGTCTCTCACTTGAGAAAGATCGCATCACTGAAGAATCTCAGCGCGTTCGACCTGGACGCACCTGCATTCTTCAGCTCCCACCTGATAGCCAAAGCATGTACGACGCAAAGAACATGTATAACGGCATCAACCCTCATTTCCCTATTATCTTCGACGATGGTGTCAAATGGCTTCTTAGGGTCAGACAGTCCCATAATGGCTACCCACCTCATGAGATACAAAGGTTTGTAGTCCGAAGCGAAGTGACTGCTCTCACAATTCTCAAAAATGGTGGAGTACTTGTTCCTGATGCTTGGTATCCTCGTCCTCTTATCGACGGTCAATCCTCTCGTGTGTGCTTTTCTATCTCTTCACTCCTGTAAGTCCATCACTAACTCGTATTCATCTTTCTTAGAGCCCGATCTATGCTACTTCTTCTGCCAGTTACTGAATGGAGCATCTTTGAACATTCCAAAGAGAGGAAGTGACGCTCTTTGGACACCTGGGCCAAAGATAAAGCACATTATCGAGGAATAGGCTAGAATATCCATCCTTATGGCCGATACACCTATCTCCGGTAGCTTGATCGGCTGCCCTATACCAGATTCCGATGACCCCCATCACATAACTATCGGACCTTTGGCTAATCACTGCGCATTGAACATGATCGAACCACCTTATTTCCCTGGCCCTTTCAAGAACAACCAAGAACGTTATCTAGCACAAATAGATATAGCTCTCGATCACATCTTTAAAGGGCATTTATGCCAAAGGGATACCTTAGATGCCTATTTATGGCATCTAGAGCTCAGGGAGCTGGTTGGACTATGCGATATGCTTGCCGAGGAACCCAACAAGGTATATATCAAACATGCGGATGATAAGGGGGATCATTTAATGGGTGATGGTGAGGGTAATGTGACAGGGATTATAGACTGGGAATGGTGGGTACCGGTCTCTATCTCCCAGCAAACCCGCTTATTATATCAATTTGGAAAGGCACAGGGCTGAAGGTCAAGGAACGATATAATAGGGCTTACGCGACGACCAAGGAAGAAGCTTTCTCCTCGCCGTACTTCTGTTTTACTCACATTCGATACTACGCCGGTAACAATCTCATGACTCCCGCGGAAGAGCTGTTGATTCAAGCTTATGAGAGATCTGGGAGGAAGGACTTAGCAGATTGCATACGGAACGGCAAGATTTACCAGCGATTGAGTCATATAGGCACATTTGAATCCTGGCCTTGTCCTCAACGTGGTTTCTTGGAAGTCTTTGCCCGATGGAAACCGGCTAATCTCAAACCACCAGCCAAGTTCGATGTATCATGGAGGATTTATCTCATAGACCGATATAGAGACAACGAGACCCTTCAGGAACTCATCAAACTTGAAGATTGGGATCAGGAGAAAGGAAGGGTTGAGGTGGAATCAGAGAGGGAAAAATGGCTGGAAAAGAGAAACAAGAAGTGCAAGGAGCACTCTTCTGTGGAGAACTCGTAGTGACATCGTAGTAGCACTAATAGTGCTGGTAACATACATATACAAGTATGCATACAACTGATGTGTCCGCTGACCATTCATGACGGACATGATTCATTAATGGAACATGTTTCATTAATGGTGAACATCTCAATGTTCCAAACAATCAAGGAGTATCAAAGAGTTAAGCTTTTTCTCTTCAAGCAGGTCTGAGTTGGTCTGATTTAGGAATTGATGTCGTTCTAGATGAACGGCGTGTAATTATACGACAAGTGATATCTGTACTCGAGATACGATTTGATACCTCATGTTTACATCAATGATCGATCTATGGATTCGCCTAGGACTACTATGCCGAATCCTCGCAGAATCACGAACAGAGATCATGTCACGTTATCCTCCCTTACTTTCCACTTCAGAACTTCCAGCGTGCTTTTCGCATCTACCGCAGAAGAATGACCCAAGTCAGATGTTCTATCCTGGATGAAATAGCCCAACTTTTCCTTGACGATATCTCGCAGAGCACGTCGAAAAGGCGGTCCTTTATCATGTGGGAATACGAACGCTGTATCGATCACTTTGATATGCAGTAATCGGAGAGCACGAAGATCGTTTTCAAGACTATCAGTTAGAAAGTGGTGAAAATTAGTCAGGTCTGCAGAGGCTATCTAAATGGGGGATATGGACATCATGAGGTCAACATGGAAACTCACCCATGTCCTACTATTATAGTATCCGGACCGATGAACATACACGCTGCTGCTCTAACTGCTGGCAAATCCATAACAGCAGTTTTGAGCTGATCGGAGGTTATACCGGAAAATCGTGTGTTGACGTCTCTGTATCAAGTACAAAAATCAGCTGAATGTGTGATCACAAGCAGGGAATGATGTCAACTGACAATACAGGTACAGTCTGTCTGACCAGTTCATCGAGAAGTATCTCTCCGTTCTCATCTACTATAGTCACTCTTCCAAGCGATATACCCGCCGTGGTGTCTATCATATAAGCCAATCAGCAATAGCCTTCTAATGAATGCAGATTACTCACATATCATCTCACAATCCATCGCTACCACCTCATTCCATTTCCCCAACCCACCATCTCCCTTGCCAATAACCTGTTCGGTAGTCTTATACGGTACCCTCCTTGCTAATTTCCTATCATCATCTTCCTCACTGAATACATGTATATAATCTTGACATCCCACTTCTCCTCTTTCTTTCCCACAACATGTATACATCCATTTCCTCCTTCCCTCAATTCGTTCAGGTAAAGTTCGACCATAGTGATATTTGCATTCACCATTTTTCATCCTTTCTTCTATATTCTTCGAACTAACCACAAAAGTAACTTTACATCTATTACATATCCTCTCTTCTCCTTCCCCATCAATCTTAACCTCCTCAGGGCTGATATCGGTGAGAGAACTATCTTGAGGATTGGGATATCGCCATATCTCAAATTGATCAAGAGGTAAACAGTATCTATCGATCTTCTCTCGAGACAGTCTAGATAGTTTCTCCTTCTCTGCTACTTCATGCGCAACTCTGGATTCTTTGACTGTTCCTATCGATGGATGGTCCAATTTATCTGGTGGGATTCGCTTAGAGATGGATACGGCAGCTTGATGAATCGCCGTTTTGTATATTCGCACGTTCGATGAAGTAGCTGCTGTTTCCGATTCTTGAGAGAAAGCTGAGGTATGAGCCAGATCAGGGGAGAGGTGTAGGATCGGCGCATACTATTCAATATATGTTAGCAGGTGGATTGCGCATGCAGGGTAGATTAGACTTGCAAGTTTGGCATATTGGGTGTATAACGTATTCACTATGTTGGAATACGTATCAGCATACTTCGAATTATCCCAGTGAGGGAGGTCGCTCACAGCCTTTTTGTCTATCTGGTCTTGGATGAGGTGATGGTTTGAGGTTGATGGGTAAGACCGGTGGACGAGCGGTGTTTATAGCAAAGGCAGAGGAGGGAGGTGCCGGAGTCGGTGTCGGTCGGACTGGTATTTGGGGAAGAGCTGGGGGCACCTGAGAATCAGAATTGTAAGCTTTTATCGAGCAGTGTATTATCATGCGTCCCCCAGCTTTATCATGCGTCCCCCGGCTTACCATGTTGCTCGCCGATATTCCATCCCTAACTGACGGTTTGATCGTTCCATTGTCTAGTTTCCGTGGACTTGAAGTTGGATTCCCTCTTCTACTATCATTCCCGGTGACCCTTCGCACCACACCCCTTATCCTCTCTTCCTCCTCAGCCTCTGATCGTCTCTTGACTGCTTGTCTAACTGTCGATGGGACGTCTCTGGAAGGTAAGGTAGACTGAGACGAAGATGCCTCAGCGTGGGTGAAGAAACATCTTGGACGGCCACAGGTGGGATCCGGACATCGAGCTGAGGATAGCAGGCCGAGATTCGAGAACATCTGGGAACATCCAAAGGTAGCTTCCCCCCTTCTCGATTGCTCTGGTGAGGGTTATCAAGCTGTTTTGGGCCTCTGGTAGGGAGATAGTGGTATGGATGAGAGCGTGAAAAGTGTCAACATGACTGTTGATGATGTTGATATCGAAGTTGGATTTGTTTCCGGCGGAAAGTCAGAGGGTAGCCGAAATATAATCGAAAACATCCCTTCGTTCGCATTTGAGTTCTTTTTCATTGTTCCCATCTGTCCACTACAGATCAATAGGAGCTGTGTTACTCGCAAAAATGTCCAGACCGGCGCTCAGAACGGTACTTAACAATCGAATACCCCTCAATCTATGTGGTGTCCCCGCGATAGGCTGTCGATATCAGTCCACCTCCTCCCTTGCATCTTCGAGCGTTCCATCGGTGAAGGAGAATGAGCTGGCAAAGATAATACGGGACACTATCAAGGTAAGCTGTGCTTGCGTCCGGAAGTGTCGCTTGACCCAATCTAAACTTTGATCAATTTTGCAGTCGACAGGTCCGATACCAATCTCGAGGTATATGCAGTTCTGTCTCTCACACCCTACATATGGATATTATCAAAAAGGAGATGTATTCGGAGAGAAAGGCGACTTCATAACATCTCCAGAGATATCACAGATATTTGGTGAAGTAAGTCAAATCGGCTGTGAGATTGAATTTTAACTTCTAGCTGATGGCGATGTGATGGATTTAGCTAGTAGCAATTTGGTTCCTCACACGGTGGATGGAAGCCGATTCACCCTCTAGAGTGAGGATCGTAGAACTTGGTCCGGGCAGAGGTACTTTGATGGATGATATTTTACGTGTGAGCTCTGCATCTCTCAGTCCGTCTTCACAGTGACAGCCCATGAAAGCTTATAATGTCGTCCGGATGTAGACATTGTTCAATTTCCCTGGTATATCCGGATCTATAAAGTCTATTCACTTGGTCGAAAATAGTGAAGCTTTAAGGAAAATACAAAGCGATAAGTTGTCCAAGAGATTAAAAGGGAAAGAGGTGGATCTGGAGTGGTATACAGGTATCAATGAGATTCCAGAAAGTGAGTCTGGTGGTCCTTCCCTTTCTCAAATCACATAATTCTGCTACTTGCGAATCGGTGCAAACAGAGTTCAAAAGCTCGCGAATCGAACCTCCTATGATCAAAAGCGTTTTCGATGCTCACTAACTCATCTGTGATTCATCTTTGTTTTTTAGCCAATGATACATATACACTGTTCGTGGCGCATGAGTTCTTCGATGCTATGCCTATAAATACTTTCGAAAAGACAGATATGGGTTGGAGGGAAGTTCAAGTGGATAATGATCCAGGATATGCACCAAAGTGAATCATTCTATGTCTTGTATGATCGGTCCCTCTGAAGTCCATCGGCTATGTCTTGATATACAATCCTAACTCTGCTGATATTGTGTTACCTGCAGTCTACCAACTCAAACATCAAAATCTGGCTTACGACTTTCCCTCTCCTCCGCACCTACCCCACTCTCGACCGTTCTACCTGCAACTTCATCTCGATTCACAAATCTATCAACAGGATCAAGGATCGAAATCGCCCAAGATTCATTCAAGATCATGCGACGCGCTGGTGAATTGATAAGTAAAGGTCTAGGAGGTTGTGGAGTGGTAGTTGATTATGGGGGAGATAGATCCTACGGACAGTCTTTCAGAGTGAGTGGAATAGACCGTTTCTTCGTTGGGCACGAACGAACATAACTGAGGATAATACGATTGTGATTGACGTATTTGATTATTTCGACATGATCGACAATCCTCTGTTGTCGATTTTGGATATTGCTTTTCGTCATAGCCCGTAGTTCAAGAGCTGATTCTACTCTTTTCGTAAATCGATAGGCATTCAAAAATCACAAGATAGTAGACGTTTTCGACGATCCAGGAAACGCAGATTTGACCGCGAATGTGGATTTTGCCTATCTGAGAGAATCTTTAGTTGGTACAGGTAAGTCAATCTCCCGCTGCTTTTGAACCCCCATGATCTGTCCCATTCAACAAGATGAACACATCATCAACTTGTTCCTTCTATCGTCTTCCCAATTCTTGTCTGTTACTACATTATACTGAGTCACATTTACGTTCTACAGGATCATCTTCCCTAGGCCCAATCTCCCAATCATCCTTCCTTCTTTCTCTAGGCCTCCAACCTCGTCTTCGGAAACTTCTCGATTCTGCTACAGACGAAAAGAGGAAAGAGGATATACGAAAGTCAGCTCAGAGATTGATAGATCCACTGGGTATGGGTGGTCAATATCAGGTTATGGGGATAACAGACGGTTCGGCGTTGAAAGTTGCTGAGGGTGGGGAGATATATCCTTTTATAAAAAGGAAGGAGCAAAGTAAAGTTTTAAAGCCGTGATTATAGACACATATATGGATGAATATGATATCAAGGATGGGTAGCTGTTCTCTGTTGGCAATTCAGACCTGTCTTGGTAGTATGATTCATTCTTATTGGACATCACTATTCAAGCATCTTGGGTCATCTTTGATAATAGTAATATTCATTGAGTCAATGAGAAAAATACATGACGGACTCGTGATATTTCATATTGCATTAGATTGGTATAAACAATAAACACACAAGGGGTATCAACAACTTTTATCTTGGGTATATCCTGTTCACTCTCCAACTATGGATGATCAATTCTCCAAAGCTCTCAACCTCTCTTCCAACCCTTTTATCCTCCCCTCTGTACTACTCCAATTACTCATAATCCCCTGTACGGCCTGATCCAAACCTTTATTCAATTTGTCCAATATAGCTTGTAACTGGCCTATCTCAGTGCTATTATTCTTATCTTGATTTTTGAGTTGTTTGAGCGACTCGGCTATAGTCGCAGCATCGTTGTGCAATTCGTTCAAGCTCCTCAGCCTAATAAGGAGAGGTTGAATGATAGGTAAATATCCATCTAGCCTAGACAAAAGTCCGAATAGCTGCTGCAGATTTTGATAATCACTTTGTGATAGATTCACATTACTTGTTGACGAAGAAGATGGCTTTTCCGGATCAGTGGTGAGATTGGTGATTGTGGTATTTCGTTTACTCGATGAAGAAGCTGCTCTATCCAGATCTACCAAGAGGAGTTTGATCCTTCGGGAAATAGCATCGAGTTGACGAGGTTGGGTGAGCAGTGATAGAAGGTGAGAATGTTTGGTGAGAGTAGGTATCAATGGACCGTTCTAGACGGTTTGCGGACGATCAGCTGATGTTATCTTTAACACTATGGAATATGTGTCAGCTTACCTGATTTGTCCCTTCTCCTAATGGACCTAGAGCATTCTCCAGTATTGCTAAACGCTTATCAATCTCTCCCAGGCTATATTGTCTCTTGCTAGTTTCATCATCTTCCTGATGTACATCTCGCCCTTCTTGTGATTGTGAATTTACTCTCTCCGTTAATCGCTTTAACCTATCATCCCACTCTGACGGTCCCCGTCCATCATCGTCTACTAGATTTAATTCATCGGTATCCAATTTCCCCAATCTCTCTTTCAACCCATTCAACTCGGATATCAAGTTTATAGGCTGTTTAGGAAGTAAGACCGATTTCCTCTTTCCCTCCCTTCCATCTGGGACTGGTATAGACCCAGAAGTCGAAGCTTGAGGTTGTGATGAGATTTCGGATTCGAGTTGAGCCAATTCAGCTTTCAGACGTCGTAGGCGGCTGATAGAAGATTCCTTGAGCTGAGATCCCGAGTCTTCGTCTTCGGAGGATGAAGGAGAATACGTGGACTGGGTATGCCGGGATAGAGGTGGGAGTCTAGGTCGGAACGAGAGGTCTTTCGGGTCTAATCCATCATAGCCATAGTTGTGTCATCAGCAAGAGTCCTAGAAGTGTAACACATTGTATGAGCCATGAGGGTTAGTCAAACTCACCCCTCCGCCTTGTACCCCTTCCAAATACTTTCTCGACGTTCTTCCTTCCTGGTAATCCACTCACATCTATGTTTTCCGAGTTTGGCTTTATCGTGTTATGCTCGTCTTCAGCTAGTCCACTGTCACCCTGAAGATGCATATCCATCAGTCAGCTTATGACCTGTGACATTCACATTTACGACCAAGCTTACCGGTCGTAGGAGGCTGTCTGGTTCATCGGGAGTCTCGAATATATCTTGAGCTGTGTCCTGAGTATGAAGTACGACATGAGCTAGGATCCCAAAGCGAGTGGGCGGATGATAGCTCACTATATCTGGTAGTCCATGGTATTTGGTGGTCATGGTATCTTACTGAAGTCTCTTTCTTTGCATATAGCTACATTCACTTGATGCAACATTGATTTTGGTTGTTCACTGTTCATTCAATGGTTCACAAAGTGGTCATAGCCATTTAAGACGCGTCGAATGCAAAGTGGGTCACTCATTCAAACTGACTGTGGGTGGAGGTGGTCCATGCACAAAGAGAGAGTATAAGGAGGGGAAACCAATTGTATATGTCTTTCATTCTCCTTTCCTCTTTCATTCCTCTATCACTGACCATATATACCTAGATACTCGGTCCACTCCCTCAACATGAATACTCGCACTTGTAGGTACTGCGAGGCTATCCTGAACTGTGGTGTCTTGATATGCGCTCATCATCTCTTGATGTATTCTGATAGTCAAGCTCGACAAGGCGATGATGACCATCCCCAGGTTATCGCCTGTCTCAAGTAAAGGAAAGGTGAAATGGGAGGCGATGTGAGCGACCTTGTGCTTCGACTTTTGAGCAGTAGCTCACATTAGTCTGTTGGCTTGAACAGAAACGAAAATATTACAATAACAGTAATAACTCGATCGTCCTCAAACGTGGAGGTACATTTGATCCATCAAGGAAGATTCATCGTATGTCAATAATCACACAGTAGTATCAGTAATTTGTTGCTCATCTGAAGACTGGCATATCTCGAAAAGATTAAACAAATTTTTGAACGTCTATCATACATGAAATCACCAGTACGCAAGATCATCCATAGCGATGCTAGTATGATCTTCAGGTATGAGCCGCCACAAACACCAGTGATCTCAGGAATGAAGGTATGTCGTCAATCTTCCTTTTGATACTATATGACAGACTTCATGCGGGTCTGATGACAATGATCTCTATAGATGAAAGAGTGTTATCAATGGAAATTCGTCAGCAACGAAGATTGTCGATCTTTCATTCAATTAATGAGCGGTTTTTTCGAGATCTCCGAACATAAATCACAATCACCTATTAAGGGGAATTTTGTAGAACCTTCTCAAATCATTCCTTCTCCTCCCCCAAAAGTCTCTAACCTCGACAATATGCCAATGGCATCCCCTACTAAACCCTCACCCCCAAAATCTTCTTCGTCTCAATCTCAACATACCCCTAGTCCGCACAAACGAACAAAAACGCAACCGCAACGTGAAGAAGGAACGAAGCAAGGGGTTGAACCCGTCCCCACGAGTATCCCTCCTACAAACTCATCGCAGATAGTCGAGTTAGCAGCAGAGAATACGCCTTCACCACCGATTGATGAGGCTACCGAACGCTTGAAGAAGACACTTCTGGAAGACTTCAAGCTCCCACCGACACCATCGGACAGCCAATGCCTTCAGCAAGAACACCCTACAGCCTTACGATCAGAAGGAAAGTCCACTCAAGTAGATACACCACCCTCAGTATATGCGGACAGAAAGGTTATAATAGATCAATCAGCAGGTAATGGTTTGAATCAGTCCGAGTCTCAGTCTACATCACGACCTAAGCCGGGACCAAGCTGTGGATCGTCTTCAAGTTCACCAAGAGATGGTATCCATGCATCGGTCAACAATTGCCTAGGTACTCCGACCAAGAGCCAGCCACTAATCGATTTCTCTTCTCAGTCCCTAGATCATCCTACTCATCATTCTCAAGTGTCATTGCCAAATAGAGCCAAGGACGTCTCAAATTCTGAACATATGTCAGTTGACGGAGAAGGTCACTTCTCAAATATCGCGATAGACAACTATCCAGTTCTATTGATTGAGGAAGAACTGGAGGCTCAACGACTAAGGAAGGGGAAAAGGAAGAGGGAAGAAGTAGAAGATGATCTAGAGGAAGAGGATGCAGATGCTGTGGCGGATTGGGTAAGCATCATAATTTACTGTATCACTAGCCAGACTGAGTGTTATTTCTGATGATTCCTCTTCCAGCATCAGAAGCCGCGAAGAGACACCTCACCCCATTACTCTCCGAATACTTCCAAACCCCTTCCTAAGCTACCATACGGAAGGGGAATATACGATTTGGCACCTCACGATTTGGAGAACCTGGTCGACCAGGCTATGATGGAGTCGGGATTCGAAAAGCTGGTAAGTTACTGAAAGAGCATATGACAAATGACCCATGCTGAAATAGGGATCTTTGAGCAGGTTGAAACAATAGGACATTTAATTCAGAGACGTTTGGAACACGAAACCCCTCATTACCATCCGTCACAACTACGGGAATATAATCAAGAAACGGACCAATCTAACCGCGTTCAAAGTCCGTGTGACGACCGAACCTTTCAACCACATCCCCTTCCTTCCCAGTCAGCCCCCAATGATCGACACAACGGTTGGAATATCGCTGATCCAGTGCCACCGATCTACAATCCCAGTCCAAATCCATTTCACAATTCCCATTCTCAATATCGATCTTATCACTCTGGTAGTAGTTCATCTCACTCACAATATTACTCCTTATCTCAAGACTTCTCTCAACAAGTCGTTCATCACACATATGACCCAAGCATCATAGCTGCTGATACCAATCACATCTCGCAATACACTGTCACTCCGAAATACTCACCGAGTGTTAAAGCTCATTCACAGCATAATCACTTACAGTATACTCATAGCTATCCAGAACAGCGTCGAAGTCAAGCTGGGAATTTAAATCAGCTTTTACAACATAGTCATATCTACTCTTCACCGACTGTGGAAAATACTGATTATGCGCAATATACTCAGCCTGGTCAATCTTTTCCAGAGTACGATTACGATAACGAACAACCCGAAGTACATCTGCCACCAAGCAAACAAAGCCTTGGTTTCATCCTCAATGACGTCAAGACATTTTCCTCGAATCATACTCAGACTGAGAGTCAAGCTGAAAGACCAAATCAGAGTTCAGGCTCTTGTTCTGACGGACAGACTTACGAAGTCAAGAAGACGAAACTTGATGAAGAAGATGAAGAGTTGGCTAACATCAGTAGAGAATTCGATAATGGTTCATCGTCCGGTTCGAGCAATGCTGTTAGCGATGACGAGGAAGAGAAGGAGTATGATTATGATGCAATGGCGGACGAGGATTTGGAGTTGGAAAAGGAGATTGAAAATGAAGTGTGATGAATGGTCGAATCAACTCGATCGATAGGAGATACTGTAGTTTTTTCATGTGGCAAAGCACAGGATGTCAGATTTTATAGCATGTAATCGGGATCGCAACGACAGGTTTATCGGGAACGTTATTATGTATCATGGCATGTAGCTGTACATACTAAAGATGAATAGCAAAGATATGTAATGTACATATTTATATGCGATGCTACCTCTGTGAGAAACATTCTCTAGTTTACAACCTAGTCGACAAATTTACCTGTGGTGTCGTGAATGTTCATGAGATCTGGAAGACTCTTCATGTCGTGACGGTGATCTTGATCTGGATCTATATCTGCTTTTGTTCCTTCTATCATTTTCTCTGTCCCTAGTTCTAGTTGAGTGCGAATGATCCTCGTCTAATACTTCCGATGGGTCATACCTTTGACTTTTTCGATATTCTGTCCTCGAATTAATATCTTTCTCTTCTCGATGATCTTTGCGCCTATCCCTATCCCTGGCTTGATCTTTATCTTCCCTTTTGCCCTTCTTTCTGTCGTCCTTACCGCGCTCGTCATCCGATTTCCACTTCAATTTCCTCTCGCACCTCACACACAATCTGACTTTCACCAGTGCCTCTTTCCGTTGATTATCCTCCATGTATACAAAGGGCAATTCGTAACTTCTCAAAGGTGGTATCTCATCTATATCCCTTGCATTATCATCATCATCATCACGATTTCTTCCGACAGAGGATAAACGACTTGAACTGGCCGCATCGGGATCTTTGAATCGTAAATTCGATATACTAATTTGTCTCTCTGGTCCGACCGATGGTGGACTATGATATTTACACCTTAATGAACCGCAGGTATCTTCCCCTATACCGTTGATCACCTCCGGAGCGGTACGCCAACGGAGTGCGAATTGATGTGATTTGTAATGTTTCAAGTCGATCTGTCAAATGGAACAACAACAATAATTGATGATAAGTACAGGGGCCAGGCGATAAACGATGATCAAATACATCATGATAGAATGAATGAGAGAGATAGACTTACCAGTGCAAACTCCTTGAAGAGCTTACTCTCATAAGCTCTAGCAACCCTTTCTTCCCAACTGACATTCTGCGGCTCTTCATCATCCCTTATAAATCTATGATTCTCCTTGACGACATCCCAGTCCGATTTCCTGCTTTTCAGGTCTGCTGCCACCAGATCTGAGTTTGGACCGTAGTGCGACAAATGGGCGGTATCTCTTTGAAAGGCTGAAGAACCGTATGAGTTGGGCCGGAGACGCTTGACCACTGGTTCGGTAGACGAGGAGGAAGGGGGACCGGAGATCAGTTGACCCACTGATTTCCAACTCATCGCATCGTGTTAGAACCACCGGATTTGGAGAGTTGAAGTAGGGATTGTTGTGATTGCAGATATCCCCCTAGCTATGGCTTCGACATGGACATGCATAACATCCTCAAAGGACAAGACACATCAACAGCCCGATACTACCATGGGGGAAATCAGTTCTATCTTATCTGGGTTACCCCTTTAGTCTTTTGCCACCCAGCATACAGATTTGATCCCGTTATTCCCATTTGCATTTCAGATTTTCAGTTGTGTTTTTGATTTTTGCTTGGTGGTCGTTGCAGCTCCATAGCTGAAAACTGATTCTTCTCCTTCTTAACTTACTACCGTACTACCAACCAAAACCATAGAACTTTAGTATAGATATAATGGGTAGACTAAGGAGATCAAGGTGAGTTGTCTGCTTCTGGCTGTTCGCTGCATCACCAATCAATTTGCTGATCATCTACTACCGTCCTTCTTCCTACTTTGTATGTTATCACATTCCAACGGTACGACCCCTGTACTGGCTCAACATCACCAATTTATGATCGCTATACACAATCACGATACAACCTCTCTTATGAAACTTGCAGGACCCACCACGCCCGACGAGACGTCCACCGACTCGCCCGTACCAGAGTCAGAGTCAAGGATTTAGACCAAATTGAGATCGATCTCAGACCGGGAAACAGAGCAAAGTTGGAAAGACAAGAGATAGATGAGGATAAACCTGGATTAGGTCAACATGTGAGCGATCTTCTCTCAGCTACCCTTGTTGCCTCTCTTTTGATTGCAGTGTAGCTGATTATGTACTTGGTAGTACTGCGTCGAATGTGCGAAATACTATGAAACTGATTTAGCTTTGAGAAATCACACCAAATCTAAAGTACACAAGTGAGTATATCTCTCCTGATCAAATGTAAATCACATTATGACTATCACGTCCAATGCTCTGTCTGAGTTCGGGTACAATCATGCTAATTGCGTATCTTTGCCCGTGATAGACGTCGTTTGAAGGAACTTCGAGACCCCGCCTACACACTCACCGAAGCTGAAAAGGCTGCTGGATTAGGTCAAGATAATAGACAAAGAGGTGTTGAAGAGGTAGTCAAGAGGTTCGAAGGGATGAACAATGACTCAAACTCGAATACTCAGGAGGGACAGAAGGACGCTACTACTGCTTAGTCTTGTGTGGACGTTCGGTATGTTTATAGATGTTCTCTGTACAGATGTTGTATATTATGGATCTTGTCCTTTATTGAACGCGACTAACCAACAAACATGGCCATCGCACCTGCCCGACTCAATCTCGACTCTTTTTCTGGTCTGTTTGTTGCACTCAGAAGAAGGATATGATAATTTAGATGATATGGCACGAAATATCACAACTTAATCCTCATTTCCATGCCCTAAGCTCCAAACTCAGCATTTCTCGCCTTCCCTCGTAGTATGCTTTCTTCATCTCCTCGAACCTTTTCTTCATCTTCTCTTCTTCTTCCGTCATCCACTTCTTTCTCTCCGTCTCAATCTCCACTTGTCTGATCCGCCATTTCTCCTTTTCATTTTCTGCTCTCTCTATCGACCATCCATAATCCTCCATAACCTTCTTCAATTCCTCAAGATTCTCGTAGCGCTTCATCATGTATATCCTCCAATCTACATCATTCTCGGGAGGATGGAAATCTTCCGGGATATCATCACCAAATACTTCTCTGAACCCTTTCTTGACACATAACGGATCGTAACTTCCAATACCCTCTAAACGAGTATACAGCTTACAACGCCGAACACAATCTGCGAGATCAGACCTTCCATGATGCTCGTAGCATTCGATCAATATCCTTTCTGCTTCACGAAGGGAATTGTTCCCCAATCGCATCCACTTGTAATCTTGATTGAAGATTTTAGGTGTCGAGAACGCCTCTTCTTTCGTTGTGACGTATGCCCTGCGAACAATATCTTCATAAGTCAGTCGCAACATACTGGAGCGGAGCTCGAGCACGTAGTCGGTAGACTTACCATTCCCAATCTAGAATGCTAATAATATTACCTTCCTCGTCTATCATCAGATGATCCCCTCTTTCATCAGCATGTTTCACATATACCTTATCCGTTTGTTTATCTAACTCCTTACATCCATTCACCAATTCGCGTAACTCTAAATGCCAGAGATAATCATCCATGAGGTTGCCTTTGTACAATGCACCTTTGGAGATGTATTGTAGAGTAGCGTCGATGTGCGCAAGATAACGTTCTTTGTTCGTTTTGAAAAGGCCAAAGAAGTACGGTGGACAAGGCTGCATGAAAGTCAATGTACCGATCATTGGACCAACTCGAACGTCCTTCGCTGAAATTTCGTCATTGGGAGAGGTGAATAGAGATCCAATTGGGGCGTGTTCAAGGGGTATGTTGGAAAGTTGGATTTGGATCTTAGCATATCCCTCCACGAACTTTCGTAACTCGTTGGGAGGTAATTCGATAGGCTTGTAAGGATCTTTGTTGATCTTGAGAGGTTTTCCCTCTACGAATTCGTAAATGAAGTAATCGAATGGTAGTCCTGCACGATATGATATATCAGCTATATGACAGTAGACTTCCAATCGAGGGGGGATTCATAAACCTACGAGCACCAGCATTAGAATTCCCGTCTCAAAGATGTTTGGGCAGCCAAGCGCCGGGCACCGAAATATCATTAGCTTTGAGAAAGTTGCGTGTGGAGACTTCACTCGTCATGACTATATCTGAGATCTCTTGAGGAGGTGAAGGGCCATAGGGTTGTCGGACTCGAAGAAGCCAATTGACATCGTCTTCGAAGGTAATGAGGAAATGTACGTTGAAACCAGCATACCATTTCGATTTTACCAGGTCTTCAAGTTTAGGTATGATGAGCGAGCAAGTATGTCCTGGTCGAATGGTGCTGACTTCCTTCTCCAAAGCTGACTGATGGGTGTTAATGTGTTCGAGGATATGATTGAGCTTTATTTCAATAGTCCATATCAGCGTGTTGTCCCATGTTCGCCAATTAATCATAGGATATGCATACATTCTTTTCTCTCGTAGCCTGCTTGACCTTATACAGCGCTTCGTTTCTCTCATCATGTTCCTGCAAATTCAGTTATATGGTAGTAAGCATCATTCAGGCCATGTAGACTGACGACTACTCTCTAATTTTGCTAATCGACGAATTCATGATTATTCTCATTGTCGTGTAAACCACAGAGAACAACGTTGCAGAATTGACACTTCGCTTCCCACCCGAGAACAGTGGAGGTACATCCAGCAAAGCTACAGGGATATTCCACCAACTCTGGCATTTTGAGGGTTTGTAAACAAAGAAAACAGAAGTGTTCAAAGTCAATGTATCCATCGAAGAAGTTGAGTGAGTAGCGAAGGAAGTTTGATGGGAATAATGGGAATTGGTGAAAAGTGAACCATGCGGTGACTTTTTTTGTGATTGATTGATCGAAAGGAGGTTCAAGAAGTTAGCTTAGACTTCAGTGGCTACTCCGTCAGTTCTCTCCACACGCATGCAGTAACCACGGCAAAAGTAAAATTAGATTAACCCTTGGAGGTGACGGCCGAAGAATAGTCAGAGTTTGAGCCCATCACCATCTTTGTACGCAATGAATTTTGCTTGTGATTTCTATTGTAACTACCTGAAGGAGGTACTTCGCAGGACACACAAACAGCTACTGTACTTGACGACAAAGTTAGAGGAGATCCACATCAATCAATCCTGCAACATGGCTTCATGATGCGTTAACGTCGGAGACGATAACACAGGCCATCAATGCTTCTGTCGCTTCATGTTGGCACCGTGTAAAGACTGTTTCTCCGAAAGTCAAAGAGACCATGACTCAAATTGAGCGCAGACACAATCATTGGTGTATGTGCCAAGCCTCTTCTCACTTTCTACTTTAGCGGCTATGTCTGTGTGTGCAACATTTCTACGCCAACTGAAATAGACGGTCCTTTCACCTACTTCAAAGCTGTTTATAACGAGGAATGATCCGCTTGATCAAAAAGAAATCGTCTCGTTCAGACTTTCACATACAGCGATACTTTAGTGTCATGCTATCTTTGCTTTGCTCAAACTGTAGCATCAAAAGGGGAAGTCGCCCATACGGTGCATCAGTGAGGACAATAAGAGCTGGATTGATCGGTGAAGACAGACTGAGAAGCCCGAAATTGAAAGCATGCTAATTTCGGTACCCCAGTCTGAAGCTTCGATACATCAATGATGTTTATAGCTGCTTATTGTTCTCTGTCTGGGCGTCATGAGATCGAAATCCCTCCCATCTTCATCAGAGCAGTGATTGAATGGGTATATAAGAAACTCTAAAATACAGCTTCGTTCGAACTCAGATAATCATCCTCCTCATCGGACCAAACCCGTAAACCAATATTACCTAAACCAACCTACTTTAACCCATCGTTTAATTGCTTCGACATGGCCAATGCAGGAAGCTCATCTGAGGAAGAGTAAGCTCCACTCCAAGATATTAGCTCTATGGGAGACCGTTCTGACAGAGACTCTCATTGCTAGATGCCCCTCTGAGTGTCCACATTGTGAAGTTTGTGAAGAACACGTCGATGACGGAGATTGGCATTCGGAGAAAACAGGCCATTGTCAGAAGTGTAAGCTTCATTCCTTGAGTGTTCTTGCCTTCCATATGGGCGGTGACGGAGCTTGTTCTCAGGTGGAGATGTCGTCGCTCGAGAGGACAGAAACGATAAGACTGAAGAGTACGAAACGAAAAGAGATGACTATCTGACAAAAGCAACTGGCACTTTGAGATCGACCAAAGATCTTGCCAAGCTGGAAAAAGCTGAGGAAGATGTTACAGAAGCTTACCAAGACCTCATTGAAGCTAAAGGAGTCCTTAAAAAAGCCAAAGAGGAAGCGGGCTACTCTGACACTGAAGATAGCAACGCGGATGACGATGTGGATTATGTCCATCCTAACTGTGATGAGTAAGTATCGCTTATGTTCGCTCAGAAGGAAGCCTCTCAGAGATCTGTATTGATACCTCACTCAATTGCAGCATCTCTTATTAGAGTAACCAGGCTCATTCCTCTCAAAATCTGAGATGACAGATATGCCACTTTCGGTGTTGCTTTTATCGTTAGGTCTTCCGATTGGGAACTTGTGACATGGAGTGGATTCGTAGCATTACTGTGTATGCATTTGTGAGAGAGTTTTGACTGCTATGATACGTCAACAGAGAACAGGATGCATCGAAGTGATACTCTTGTCGTTGTGTGAACTTCTTTGCTTTACCGAAAGTGTTCGCTCGGAGATTTACCCGGTGATGAACAAGCGTGTTTTGATCGCAACACACAGTCCGTGTATCCTCACAGCACGGTGCCATTCTTGTATCATCACCCTGATTGGATTGCCTTGTACATGCATGCGCTGGGAGTTGATCTCGTATCATCGAATCTATAACCACATATGACATATAACGTGAAGACATGTCATTCTTCACAGACGCCAAATGTTGTATCGCAGATTGCAATAATTTCACCGTCACCAACAGCAAATCAGTGTGTAGGTTATGTGAGGACGTGTACTGTCAAGAACATAACGTCCAAGCCTACCATGACTGCGTACGGTTTGATCTTCTGGTGAGTTGCCATCAATGCTATGCCTCACTTTAGCCCGGCTCATTTGTTGCTGTTTCAAACCCAAGTAGAACCCGACACGCAAGCATGCTGAACAGCAACAGATAGATAGGCAGATACGACTGCGACAGGTGAGTCGAGGAGCGGATGATGTCGAGATCGTGATTGACCGATGTATCTATATCCCCACAGTATGGCTTACTACTCGAGAAGCTTGAAAGATCACGATTCGCCATCATCAACTTAGCAGAATCACTCCGTCCTGGTCATCATTGCAATCTGGTCCTTCCACCTGACTCCCAAACGATTCTCGATAACGAGCGATCGTATGGTGCTATCAACATACATTTCCCGCTAGAGTTCGATGACGGTGTCAAATGGCTGATAAGGGTCCGGCAAGCACATCATGGTGTACCGCCAATTGAGGTACTCAAACAGACAGCCATAAGTGAAGTGGTAACGCTGCAAACACTCAGATCTTTCGGTATGCCAGTACCTCAAGCGTGGATTCCAATCAAAACCAGGGTAGAAGAAGAAGCGGGTGACTTGTTTGAAGGTATGCTAGCTCCTTCAGTCAGTCCAATGGCCTAAAGCTGATCTCCTCCGGCTGTAGATACTTCAATCTGTTACTTCTTCTGTGAATTCATGGCAGGTAAATCTCAGCTCATGCCGCATCTTACACTGCAAACATATCGTGACGTGGACGATCACGATCGAAGGTTGATAGAAGATTACGGAAGAAATCAGATCCTGCTTTCCAACCATCCTATAAAATCCACCTTAATCGGTTCGCTGGTCCCTTCCGATGGGCACAATGACTCAGTGTCGATTGGTCCCCTACTCAGCTTATGGGGAGTGAACAACATCGAAACACCTCATTTTCCTGGTCCATTCAAGAGCAACCAACAGCGGTATTTAACTCAGATCGACATCGTATTATCGCATATCAGTCAAGGTGTCATGAACGACCATGACGCCCTCAAGGCATATCTGTGGCATCTGACTCTCAAAGAGTTAGTAGAGACCTGTCCGGAATTAGCTGAAGAGGTTACTGAGGTATATGTACGCCATGCGGATGCGAAAGGGGATATTTTATGGGGTGATGATGAAGGTAAGCTGACAGCTATCCTTGATTGGGAAATGTGAGCAAGAACATCTTTGATATCTGACACGAACATTGTCATATGCTGATGTTGTGATCGTTCATAGGGCATTTGTCACCACCAAAGCCGAAGCCTTCTCCTCTCCTTTATTCTGCGACCATACCAATGCGCCTTACGAGAGACAAGATCTGCATACAGTCAGAGAGAAAGTTCTCATCGACTTCTACGAACGTTCAAATCGTCCGGATCTCGCCCACTGCGTTAGAAAGGGGAAGAAATACCAATACCTGGAATCAATTGGCAGATTTCATGGATGGTACGTCATGATCTGTATGCCAATGGCTTTGATGGATGCTTTCGAAGATACCAAACCTGAATCACTCCAACCTCCATTTTACGCTGATAAGGATTGGACCGTTTACATGGTGGAGCGGTATATCGATAATCCCGAACTCCAAAAACTCATCTCGAAGGCTGGATGGGACTTAGAAGAAGAGCGAAAGAAAGTGATCTCATCTAGAGGATGGGAAGAGAAAGATCGTAAGAGGTCAGAATGGTGGTCTCTATCGGTCGAGGATCGAAGGAGGAGAAAGTCCGAAGATGTTGTAGCGAGGGAAAAGGCTATGGTGGAAAATAGACTTCGTATCGAGTTGAAGAAGCAGAAGAAAATGGAGGAAAGTGCTACAGGTGAAGAGAGACCCAAGTCAAAAACGAGAAGAATCCTTCTTCACTCTAGCAGCAATAGGTCAACCGTTGAGTAAGATCAAACAGTGTCTAATACTTTCTCTAGCAGATATGATACTGGGTATGTAGATAAATCCCACATCCTTCCCAATCGATAATTACAGCGATCTTATTCTCTTTATTGATAATCAAATGAATATTTTTGGCATCAGCATATCTGACATATCCCTCTTCTGTTGTCTTATTTCGCAATTTACGATTGACCACTCATTCTCGTAGTTGAAGATGCCAAATATATGCATTGAGGGTATGGCCACGGCAGATATGTCCATTGGCAATATGAGAAAGGGCAATATCGATAATTGGGCTCTAAAAGGGAAGGCCGTGCTTTCTCTGAAATACTTGATAAATTGAGATTCATCAGCAAGACAAGAAAAAGGAGAAGATTTATTACAGCATTTGTTTTTTGATCGATCATCACCAGATTCAAAGTGGCAGATTCTGAAACAATTTGACTCGACTCAACATCAAGAATTGAAGCATTGTAACAACGAAAGAGACGTACAATATACCGTTCGAGCCCATCATCTAGACCAAAATGGCGGATCAAGATCCATGTCATAACTGTCGGAACCTTCTTGTCATCACTCTTGAAAGAAGAAGCGCGTACCCAGATCAATCAATCCGCAAAGGAATGTTTGGTCTACATGAGTGTCACGAGTCTCTTCGTAACAAGGAGAATGGCACCGAATAGAGCCGATGCATCAACCAAATGCTGGACGTATAGATCAACTACCGTTTTTATTGTTGTTGTACGCTTCTCATTCGTTTCATGCACAACTGATTTTGAGCTTCGTCCCCGATATACTGACGAATGTCAAGAGCGGATCAACGCGGAAAAGAGTATTGAGAGGCTTGAGATAGCTTTGTGTGATCTTCTTTCAGGAGCATTACTGTGTTGATGAGGACGCTCCGTTGAGATTTAGCATCTCAGTCGAGAGATTGATGCGAATGACGTTCACAGCGCCCCAAACACGACCTAACCAAAATTATTCTTCTTTTTCGTTGGGTACAGACGTTTATATATATGTGATACATGAAGTTCTGAGAAGTCGTATCCAGCATACTGCATCACTAACCATTCTCTTATCTCTTCCACAAAAATATAAAGATCTGATCGTTCCCAAGTGAGTCTAGCCCGCTTTACAGATGAATCTAATAAATCTTTGCATCTTTAGGCCTACCGACACCACTACCGAGAAGAAGGAGGAGAAGAAAGTCGACAATAACCCTAAAAAGTAAGTCGTTTCTTCCCACCGCTATACCAGCAAGAAGAGACACCGATTTGGGTTATTTTCTGGATCAGCAAACCGATATGTAACAGCAAGGGCTGTGACAACAAAGCTAAGACGGGAAGCTCTAAATGTGGAAAACGTAAGTCATTATATCGGTTTGACTAGCGTTATCCATCGGACTGACCGTTCTGACTGTAGACAAGTCTCCCAATCCGTTCCACGTACAGAACAAAAGTAAATGACGATGTTCTGATTTGATTGGTCCCTTCGGATCACAAATCAGGTTCTCCGGCTGTGTTTGGGTGAGGAGGCATGGAGTATTATAGGTAATTTGCTCTTTTGTAGAATAGCAGAGAATGCAGAGCTTGATCGACGGATAAAATGAGATTCATCGCTATACCAATCATTACAAACGTCCAATGCTTACGACTCGTCTTGAGTCAGCAGCTCTTGGTATTGTGTATCATTTCCATACTTATGGTGAGCCCATTCAACATAATCGTCTGAATCGGCGAAGGAAATATCATCGCTGGATAGCAGCTCTCGAATCGAGTTCAGAAAGTCTAAATCTGGGTACCGACCAACCAGTTCCTCTAATCGCTGATAAATCCTACCATGCCTCACGCAGTCTCCCAAGTCAGAATGTCCTAGTGCTTCATACTCCTCGATCAGCTTGAGTTCGAGTCGAGATAAAGAATTGTCGCCATCCCAAAAGACTTTAGGATTCATGAAAGCATCGCAACAGGCGAAGCCTTCAGCTTTGGACGTGACATAAGCCCTGTCCGCAGAAACCTTAGCCATCACCAATGGAGAAGACTCGAGAGTCAACTCACCATTCCCAATCTAATATACCTGTGATGTGACCATTTTCATCCACCATGATATGATCTCCCTTATCATCCCCATGTTTAAAGTAAAACTTTCCATCTTCGAACGTGTCCCACTTATCGAATCGGTTGACCATATCTTTCAGCTCTAGATGCGCGAGGTACACATAGCGTGCCGCCTCTGGATGGAAGACTCCTTCTATGACCTTTCTCAAGACCAGATCAATGGACCACAGATATCTCTCTTTGTTGCTCTTGAAAGGTCCAATGAAGTGAGGTGGCTCATCGAAACGAAGGTGGAGCGAAAGTAGAGGACCAACTATGACCGGATGGTCACCATGTTCAGGCGTGAAGTTAGAAGATGCAGGGTATAAAGATCCGATGGCGTCGAAAGAAAGGGATTTGAGACTGATTTGGAAAAGAGCGTAATCATGCACTGCCTGATCCATCTGCTCCGGAGTTTCTTCTCCATTCAAAATCGGTGCATTCAATGGTTTACCCGGAACGAAATCCATGTAGAAGAAGTCGAGTCCATCTACCTGTCCATTATTTTCCGGTCAGTGACAGTAACTCATTCGACATCCGATGAGAAGGGTGATAACTCACCAGTGTTGGGTTGAAGATCACTTGGGATCTCATATACCATCGGTACAATCCCATTTGTGATTCGATTCAAGATCTTCATGGATGCTATCTCACTTTGATCCTCCATTGATCTGATAGCTGATGTTGGAGCAAGGATATTGCGTTTCCGAATTCTCGCACACCATTTTTTACCATCGTCGAACGTAAGGATGAGATGAAGATTCACCCCACCTTCCAAAATTGTTTCTCCACTGTTGGGGATGTCGATGGTACAGTCATGACCGTTTCGCATGGAAGAAGCGATTTTGTCGAGATGTGCGTTTCGGACGATTTCGAGGAGTTCAGTACGCTACCATCAGTCCAATGGTCATGTCAGCTCAGCGCTAGCAACAAATGGAACTTTAGCTCCAGAACTCACAGCGGCTTCCGAATTTGCGTAATCCCTCGCATCACGTTCATCCTCCTAATTCCAGGTCAGCTATTGATATGATATTCCATAAAAAGACGGACTCACATCAAGCTCGAGACAAGGGTGGTAAGCCTCGAAAGCGTGAATTTTGCATAAACGCTTGTAACAGATTCGGCAGTCGCCGGTTTGGGGGATGGATCGAAGCTGACAACCGGGATAGTCGCAAGGCCAAGTGAGCATGGTGATATGGAACTGGTGCGATCTACTGAGCAGGGACTCCGATTAGAGTGCAGATACGAAGAACGTCAACGAAGAAGAGAACACAATGATTGACGACCGTGCATGTAGAGTATATGTATGTGCGTATTGTGTATGTGTGTGCATGTGAGCGTCACCAAGCGGTGAATGTGGCGGTTTGTCATCGCTCATAGTCGGACTTGATGGCACATCACACTACTGTACAGCTTCGGTACCTAGTTATACACGTCGAGTGTACAGCATTTTTCGTCTGTCACCTTCTCCCACGAGTTCAGTCTAGCAAACATGCTATATGCACGTTTACAAGCTGGATCGGAATAACATCGAGAAGCCTCTGAGATCAGCACATACGCGCATATGGAGAAGCTTCAAAATCAGAAAAGAAGCATTGCAACCCTATGCCAGACACGAACTCGGTGATTCTTGCTTCTCGTTATGTCGAGTTGCCATGCACTTTTCAAACGCATCAAGTATGATATGCAGTTTGACATATGCAGTGGAATATATATGAAATCGTCCGAACAAAACCAGTGTCTTCCCTCTGAACAACTACACCTCTCCTCTTGTCGTACAATTGTGATTCTCAAAATGGGCTGGTGTCGTTCTTGCTCGAGGGAAAAAGCTGAAGATCAGATGTCACATATTCACACATGCCTAGAATGTAAGTCATCTTTTCTATTAACAATTCAAATCTTGTTCATCTCCCAAGATGGATCGTTACGACAGTGCAATCGAGGAGAAAAATGACTGATTTCGCCACTTCTTGTGACTATCAGGTAAAGTGCGAATATCATTCTCCATCTGGGAATCTCAAAGCGCCCGTCTTCGTTCCGCTCAGATTCAACAAGACGAAATGCAAACTAAGGTTGAAGAAGCATATGCCGAATACTACGAATTTCAAGCTGAAATGTCTCCTCCCCACATTATGGAATCTGCTCAAGCTAGAATCAACGATTTTGCCACCAAGCTTAGAGCTGCTCAATGGGTTGTATCTAGTGCAAATTCCGATTTGACTAGCGCTCAGGTACAGTATGAGAAGGCTTATAAAGCTTGGGAGATGGCGAATAAATGGTTAATATACATGTAAAAGGGATTTCTTACTAGGTGATAGAGTTGTGTGTTTTCCAATGAATCGAAGATGTTCATGGTACACTACTCCACTGCCTCGGAAGCATTCCACTTTCGAAAATCACCTACACTGCTCGAAATGTGTTGCACACACGAGAATCTTCTCGTCTTAGGCGTATAGGCCACCTCCCCTGTGCATTTTATAGTCTCAGTTACGATCAAAAAATGCACGAAAAAGTGAACAACCAGCACCGCCACCTCTAGAGCTGGTATTTTGATATGCATGAACTAAAACACGCTTTGGACATCACCATAAGTCATCTTTCACACGTCTTCGTCACAAATCTAAGTCACCATTTCCCAAGACTCTTGCTCTATCTCCTTATCGTCAGCCTAAACATACTCAGCCATGCTCACCTGGCCTTGCCAATACACCGACTCTGGGGCCAGATCTACACCTGAGATTGTCGACTGTACAAAATGCGGCAAACATCTATGCGTCATTCACACCACACCTCTTTACCGCCCTTGCGTCGAGCTTGATGTGAGCATCCCGTATCGGTATAGGCTTTAGAGTCAGTCGGAAGCTCATACTGTCATCAGGACGATGCGGCTTGGGAGGCTACATATGCAGTAATGCAAGGGGAGGTCAGTTCAAATAGCTAAGTACACCCTTACAACAGAAACTGACGATGATTCCGAACAGACGTCTAAATTACTGCAAAAAATAAGAGACGCTCATCTTGACAAAGTGGCATCTTCCATGCGACCTGGTCATGCTTCCTCCATCGATATTGCTGAGGGACCAACTGATCTTCTCGATGGAGGTTACAACATCGCTTTCATAATTGACTTCGATGATGGTGTCAAGTGGGTTGCGCGTGTACGTAAGCAGACTTCCAATTCTCCGCCTGCCATGAAAGCGAGATTGAAACCATGAAGATCCTGAACGAAGCGACTAGACTGGTACCAAAAATTCACTTGCCGCCTGCAACAGATCGCGTCGGACATGGTGAGTGCTCACCAATTTCGGGACAAGATTGTGTGTACAGTATATTTGCTGATTGATGGCCGTCATAGATGAATTACAATACCTCTTCCTTGATTTTGTAGACGGAGAACCACTTCATCCAGCTATCTTGAATGGAGAAGAATCACCTCAAAGGTTAGCTCAGGTCATTCCAGATTATGCGCTTTTCCGAATCAAGATCAAGTCCGTACCCTTTGACAGAATAGGGTCTATTTACCCCGATCCACTCGACTCCTCTTCTACAACAGTAGGGCCTCTGATAGATCTTTGGTTCCGTTTCGATGACCCGCCTCACTTCCTCGGTCCTTTCCTCAGCAACAAAGAACGATACTTGGCTCAAATTGACTTTAATCTTGAAATGGTCGAAAAGGGTAAACTATATCCGGATGATCCAAATCTCATTTACCTCTTTCACCTTGACCTCCGAGCTCTTATACACTTGTACCAAAAGTGGGAAGAGGACACCGATGAAAGGAAGTTCTATCTTAAACATGCAGACGATAAAGGGGCTCATATATTCGTGAACGACGAAGGTCATATCACTGGCATCATCGATTGGGAATGGTGAGTACATGCTACCCCCGCGGTTTGATTCCGCTGAACTTTCAGATGACAGACCAATGTGATATTCTAGGGCATACGTTACTTCCAAAGCCGAAGCATTCTCTCCACCTCTTGCCATGATCCTCCCATCTTCCTTCTGGGATGGTGACAACACTCTATCTTCGTTGGAGGAGATGCTGATCACAGAGTATGTCAATCTTGGTCACTCAGATCTGGCTAAATGTGTTCAAGAAGGTAAATTCTATCAAAGACTCAACATCCTATTGGGATATCATCCGGAACTCAATCATCTCAAAGCGTTGAGAGAGATCGTTACTGGTGATAAGATCTGTTTCGCTAATGATGGAGAATACAAGGATTGGTGCCTCACTCGATATGGTGAAGATGAAGGGTACCTTCGTTTGCTCAAGAATACCATCGCCTGAATCCTTCATTGATTGGGATCTTGAGCATCATGCTATCGCATATAGAACACTGCCAATGTATTATATCCGCATTTATCGCCATTCATTGCCTTGCTATAGTACCATCCCTCTGACCAATTTCCACTCTTTTTTGACTCGCAGCCCTGTTATTAGGCTCAACTTCACTTTTGACCAAAAGTAGCTCCGGAAGATCTGTTGTTATCCTTGTTGGTATCAGCAGATTTGTTGGTATCGGTTTTTGTATCGCTATCGGTAGTGGCACCAGCAGTGTTGTTGTGGAAGAGGTTGAGGTTTGATAGACTGTATCGACTGGATTACCTGTACCGCCATCTGTCAGATATCCTATCAAGCAACATCCCTTCGCTACACGGATAGAAAGGACATACGAAGGTAACAATAACGGCCACCTTGTCGTGATCCAGGAATATTGAGACAGCGGGGGCAAGACCTGTATATTTTATTAGCGTGAAAGGAAGGGGTTGACTGGATAACCGGCTGACTCACATATTGAGGTGTAGGGAATCTGGAAGTGCAAACTTATGTGAAAGTTTGTTCTTGTGAAGAACTGTGAGAAATAAGACACAGGATTCCAACATTACCTCACCCTTATATGTACATCGATCGAATCTTGCCTGTCTCCGGTTTCTGACGAAATGATGCAATCGAACACGTCTTGAAGTTGAGGTTGAAGACAATAGAATAGCGCTAAAACACAACCGCTCGCAGAAGCATCTGACGGAGCGGATGAAAACTTCTCGACCATTGATCAAAACATTGCATGCCAATTCACAATCAATACCGTGACATCGACTTAATGAGGTGATTCGAAATCGTATCAATCGAGGTGTTTGTACCGTGTGCTGTCTTCTCTGTGATCTACTTGCTTGCTTCTGACCGAGTGCCCGATACACACCCGTTCAGATGTCTGTGTGGGATAGACAGTGATACCACAGCAATTGACGTACGACTTTGGTGTTCCAAGACACATATTGTACCATACCTTTGATCTGTGCCATGATGGTTCCGATGCCACACAAACCCAACACGACCAAAAGTGCCACCTTCCTTTGGCTTTGGATTGATGGCTTGGATGCAGAAGATCCGTGTGATGCATGGTCCGCTTCCGTCAAATTCATCAACCACTCACTCACACGAGTCACATCAGAGACGATTGCTATCCGATTGTCAGATTGTCGAATCCCCTCGTCACTCCTTGAAATCTTATCCTTCTGATCTCATAGCAAAAATCCACCACTTCGACCATCATGCCAGAACTCATTGAATACCCTTGTGAAGCTACTGGGTGTCAAGCTAGAGTCTTGCGCTGGGATGCTATATGCTCACTTTGTCATGTTGTCTGTTGCTCCGAGCATGATACACCAGATCATCACCCTTGTCAAAAAGCCAGGACGAAGGTGAATCTCGCTAATCCTCTCATTTGCGAATGGGAGCTGATTATTGGATGCAGGAAACTCCAGAATTGCGCATGACGGCAATCAGACAGATTCAAGCGGATACAGAACGTCAATATGTGAGTATAAACCCGCCATAATCAATAACGGTCCACCTGGCTATATGACGTTCTGACTTCTTTCTTAGCTTACTTCCATCCTACTTCAAATGCACACATACAAAAATATCATACTCAGAGATGTCAAACAGCTTCGTCCTACCTCCAATTGCACTCTACATCTACCCGAGGACTATGAAACTCTTCAGAAGTCCAAGTGGTATGCCGCCTACAACGTTCACTTCCTGATGGAGTTCGATGATGGTGTCAAATGGTTGATTAGAGTACGACAGGATCGAGGTCATCGAATTCCTCATGAGGTACGAGAAGCTGATATCAAGAGCGAAGTTGCCACTTTGCAAAGATTGAGATCAGGTGGGATCTCTGTGCCGGAGGCTTGGCTGTCTAGATATTTGGATGGTTGCAACAATGGTATGCCAACAAGTAAGTACATCCATTATTGATACTCGACTGTACCTGTGAGTCGGAAGACATCGCTCAATCTCTACGTGGCAGTATCACCTTTCCCATTCGACTACTTCTTCTACACTTTCCTGCAAGGTCGACCTCGGCCGATTCGGAAGACCCCTTTCTATCCTATGCGCTTACCAGAGGAAGATATCAAAAAATACATCGAAGCATACGCTTTACATCAAATCAAGATGTCTCATCTTGTACTGCCCCTCAACCAAATCGGATGTTTGCAAATGAACAAAAGCGGTGAAGTAGTTGGACCCATCATCACTAGAGGAACTTTCCAAAAACCTGAACCACCTTATCTTCTTGGTCCATTTTCAACTCAGAAAGAATGTTATCTATCTCATATAGATACCACGCTCGACTATATCTTGATGGGAGCAGTTGGGGAATCTGGGCCTATCGATTCCTATTTGTGGCATTTGGAGATGCGCGAGCTAGTCGAGCACTCCAAAATCCTCGCCAGTCCTATCACCGAGGTATATATCAAACATGATGATGAAAAAGGTGATCAGCTGTTATGGGATGATGATGGAAAGATCTGTGGAGTGTTGGACTGGCAATGGTGGGTCTCTTCCACTTACGAGCTATTCATACAGGGGCGAGTTCTGATTATCATTCATTCTAGGGCGTATATCACAACCAAAGCCGAAGCGTTTGCTGCTCCCCCTCTACTTTACTTTACGAAAGCATCAACCTTTTCCCCGGTGGGAACAGTATGACAGAGGAAGAACATTTTCTCATTGACTGCTCTAATAATTTTGGAAGGCCTGATCTGGGGGATTGTGTGGAAAAAGGGAGATTATATCAAAGATTGAGTCTCATAGGGCGCTGGTATGACTTTTACAAGAAGATAGGCTTCAGAGAACCGTTCGAGCCGGATCTCCCATCTGACTTTCAGCCCCCACTAGACGATGTCGATTGGCGTGTGTATATGATGGAAAGATATAAAGATAATAAGGGTTTACAAGAGCTTATGAAGATACTTGATTGGACTATCGAAAAGGCGACGGAAGAAGCTTTTCAATGGCATCGAGAGAAGGATGAGAATAAGAGTCAAGAACATGCAGAGCATGGTAGGAATGAAGAAGACAACGGGCTGATATCTGAGCGGGATGAAGAGAGGGCCAAGGTGGATCAACGAGCAGACGATACCACTGACGAAGAGCGTGCAGGTGTGCGGATCAGTCCCTAGATACCCATAAATGCTGAATGCATGCACGTGAAGTCAAACGTCTAGACTTTAGACTGGACTGAGCTTTGTGTAGTTCATTTTTTTACTGTACGATGAGAGTGATTGCTATGAACGATGCATGCATACACTATAAAGAGAAACAACAACGTTACGACGTACTATACTAGACTATAATGATACAAATAACCATATTGACCAATCGACCGATCGTACTAACACTAAATCACAAGAAACCAAGAGAGGCAAGAAAAGGAGGAATAGTTTACAAGAAAGAGATTATCATGTCGTATCATGAACACAAACAAACGGAAAAGAAAGAATCCAAGCAATTATGTATACACACGAGAAGGTAGAACCGATAAACCGTATCTAATGATAATGTATCGATATTTATGTTTGTTTTTGTCGTATAGTATGGTGAATCAGGTTTATAAGAGGTTAAGATGAAGGTCAGATAGGTAAGGAGTTGGAGTGAGAACTGGGTTCCGAGCTCGTATTTGTATTCGTGTTGGTAGTGCCACCACCTGAACTAAGGATAAATCCTAATTTACCCAGACACTTGATTAAGTCTGCTTTGGATACAGGTTTGTTGAGTACCGCGGAGAAAAGAGTTCCTTCCTCGGTGACCACCTGATGTTGCTCATACGAAGTAGCGGCGATGACTGAGCGATTGTGAAATATCAGCGTGATGGCAGATGATAATCTAGAAGGAGTAAGGGGGGTACATACTTGGAGTATTTTGGTTATGATTACTCGTAGATCTAATCATACGAGCCACCTGTTCACCATTCACCACAGGCATATGTATATCACAGATGATCACATCGAATCCTATACAGACAAACTATGTTAGTTATCGTTACTGCCCCATGTTGGCAGAGCATGACTCACGAATACTGCCCATAGTAGCTGCCAAAGCACCTGGACCATCGTCCACGCAAATGCACCTGCATCCCATCCTCGTAAGCAGCGTTTCGAGGATCTGACCGGGAGAAAAAAAAATCAGCATACGTGTTATACAGGCCAGGTACGATGATCTCTGACTCACTTTTTGGGAAATGGGATTATCTTCCGCAATCAACACGTCCAGGCCTCTATCCATTACCCCACTTCCTAAAGAATTAACTACTCCCTCGGGGCTATCAAGCGGTATGATCCCTCCTGGTCCAGCTGATCCAACAGATTCAGCATTGAGTGATACCTGTCTTCTCTGTCTCCATAATTCCGCACTAGCACTTCCCGCACTTGATCCTGAGCCTGCTCTGACCCTGATCGGAGTGGAGTTCCGTCGAGCAAGATCATTATGTATATCTTCCGAAAGTTTCACTCGGTCCAGCGCGTTGAGTTCCGATGGTCTTCTAACATGTTGAGGCGCAGGCATCATACCTGGAATTTGTGGCATGTTACTGGTTCTCGATGGGGTGGAGGCGGCGGAGGAAGTTGACGTAGTAGGTGAAGGAGGTAGATTGACTTCGGAAGTCTTTCGTTTAGATCTATTCTGTAATTTGATTGATAAACTTCTAGGTCTTCTAGTGTTGACCGGTGCAGGACCTTCCAGAGTTTGACCAATAGGAGCCATCGAGTCCGATCTCATCTTTCGAATCACATCATCATTTGCCTGTTTCAATGAAGGTAAATTCTTGTAGGTAAAAGTACCGAAATCGTCCTGTTCTGCAATATCATCAATTACCGCGCTCATATCAGCTGCCTTCGGTGATAGAAGTGGTGGTCCAGATTTGAGGCCAGGAGCTTGTTTCAGGACTTGAGGTACTACGGCATTATCATCATCGTGGAACCCGTGTGCAGCGCCTCTCGAGTCGAAGTAATCGGTAGATTCAGGGTCAGTCACCTCGGGAACGAAACTTGCTTCGGCAGTTGCGATAGTACTCCAATCTATACCGTTAAAGAAAGGATGTCTCTTCACTTCCTCGGCTCCTCTCGCACCCAATCTCTTCTGGACGTCGGTACACATCAACCGATCCATCAAGTCCCTGGCTTCTGGTGATATCTCAATTTCGTCTTCGTGCCAATCGATTCTTCGAGATACCACATTGTCAAATACCTTTTCCGGTGTGTCCGCATGGAAAGGTGGTATACCGTATAAGAACTCGTAAAGTACCACACCCAAAGCCCACCAGTCGACAGCAGCATCATCTTGACCTATACCCAAAATACTTTCAGGGGCAAGGTAATCTGGAGTACCGACGAAACGGGCAGGTTCTCGACCACTGCCTGAGGATGTATCGGCTAGTTTGTTCGCAACGGACATCTGTCGGATATGTTTCGGTATGACACCAGCAGATTCAGAGCCACTAGATTCGTCGGCTGAAGCTGATTCTTGAATCTGCTGTGCGAAGTACGATTGACTGAGATGTGACATCGGTTGAGCGTTGAGCAACTCAGGGGATATCATGGGTGAATCATTGGACGACGAGTTTGATACAGTTCGAGAATATGAGGGTCGTTGTCTTGAGGAGCCTCTCAAAGAGGTACCTCGGAGATAAGCAGGTCTCGGTCCACCAACTTGACGATTCAACAAACCGATCCTTGATAAACCGAAATCCGTCAATTTGAGATGTCCACGAGAATCGATGAGCAGGTTGTCAGGTTTAATATCACTACAAATCTGATCAGCAAACAGCTTACTCCAAGCCAGCTGAACCATGGACTCACCGATGAACGATATTTCTCGCATGCAGATATTCCAAACCCAGTACCACCTCGGCGGTATAGTTTCTCGCCCAATCTTCACTCAATCCTCCCAACGTCTTGACCAATGTCGCACAATCTCCACCATTCAAATACTCCATGACCAAATACAGATATTCTTTAGACTGGAAGGAGAAGAATAGTCTGACGACATATGGCGAGCTAGCTTGGTTCATTAAAATGGTTCGTTCCGCTTTTACATTGGTGATTTGATTTTTAGCAATCATATCTGATTTTTTCAAAGCCTTAATAGCGAAGTAATCCCCAGTGGCGACTTTCTTAGCTAGATAGACCGAACCAAAAGCACCTCGAGAGATAGGTTTGATGATTTCGAAATCTTTGATAGAAGGCTGGGCAGCACGGGATTGTAATGCTGCAGAAGGTATTCGAGGTGACAATGGTCCGCCATCACCTGCGCGGAAGTTTCTCGATGTGGATACTCGTCTATGATGACCGTGCTTGTCGTGAGGGACTAAGAGAGGTGAGTTAGTTTTGGAACTGGGTTTACTACTAGAAGTTTGTGGAGGTCGGGATTGAGAGGGTATGTAGATGGGTGATGGGGCAGGCACAGAAGCTGGTGTAGAAGCTGCTGGGTTGAATGCTGGTGGAGCCGGAGTGTGATTATGGGCGGGTGTTTGAGCGGAGGTATGAACTGCAGGTGTAGGTGCTGTAATAGTTATAGCACCAGAGTGATCACCATATCCACTAGGCTGTCGGTGGGGATGACTTTGGGTGATAGGTAATCTAGCTTGAGGAGCAATTTTTCTCGGTCCAGGTGGTGATGTCTCAGGATTATCTGCGTTGGCATTTCCAGTAGCAGTGGGTGATATCTGAGCTTCGGTTGGTGATTGGTTCCCATCCCCAGCCCCATCAGACCCACTTTCCGACTGACTACTATCATCTCTTTCAGCTAATATCTGGTTGACCTTATCCTCCCATTCATGTCTTGTTTTCTCAGAATATCTAATGGTACTCTGCATTCTAGCAATAGCCTTCTGTTTTCGTCTGAGTTGATCTTCCACATGGGTAAACAAGAGATTAAGTGCTCGATCGCTAGTATGGGGTCTTTGCCATCTGGTGATTCTTTGTAGTTTCTCTTCCGATTCGCGAGATAGGTATCGCTGAATAGTGAATGGTAGATCGGCTTCGTCCTCCTGTACAGAAGGAGTCTCGATATGTCTAGCAACATTGAGGATGTTGATCACATCTTCTAAATGTTCATGAGCGACTTTACGTATCTCTACACCTTGAGGCATCTGAGGTGAAGCACCTTCATCATTGGTGATGATCGAATCGGGTAGAGTATAGAATAAGACACCTTGATATTGAGCAGGTTGATTAGGTTGGGCAGTATCGATATCCGCGTTCAGCTTGATCACAGTTTGTTGAAGATCGTGTAGACAGTCATTACATTCTATGATTTCAGCTTCAAGTCGATGAACAGCATCACAAGTTTCGTTGTGTTTCTCGAAGAACCAGGTGACAATCTCTCTTTCACAGATTCTACATAATATACCTTCAGTCGAGATTATCCCATCCCGGGGGAAGGCAGCATCCGTTATAGCTTCCACTTGAGTAGCTGGTACCGGTTTCAGCACCCACATGGTATGCGAAGGTTCGTTGTTCTCTCGCATGAGCATTCCCACACCTTCGAGTTCAATGTATACAGGACCAGGCTGTCGAGTGTCCTTCTCGGTATCTTCATATTCGTGCACTTCGAATCGGAATCGCAGCTGGACGGTGTTGTTGTCGTCTTCGACCAAAGTTTGAGTTGCTTCAGAGAATACAGAAGCGTCACCGGGAGCAAGAAGGTCGGTGATAGGTTTACCAAGCACATCTTCCGGTTCTTGTCTATATAGTATACAGTCAGTAGCGAATCAGCGAGACCTTCCGAAATAAGGATCTTACTCACCCAACGACCTCCATAATAGCGTCATTGACATATTCTATCTGTTCTCCCTGAAGACTCAATTCCATGACTATATTTACACTCTTCGCATGTTCAGCTAAGAACTTCAGATCTTCTACAACTTGCGCCTTTGGTGTACCGGCTGTCGGTGCTACAGTAGCTTTGGCGGTGTATGGTCCAGAGGACGTTGGAGAAGGTACATCAATGCTGATAGCTGAAGCTGGTCTATCGGGGATTTGTGTTGGGGCAAGAGCGGGTGAATATCTTGAATCACCCAAAGCAGCTCTGAACTCTTGATCAAATCTGGGTTCCTCTCTCGAAGGTTTCATAACGAAGAGTAGAGGCTCGTTCTCATCATCCTCATCGAAATTCCAAAATCCTTTCTCGGCTTCCCACCAATCCAACACCCTACTAAGATTCGCAACCGCCATCAAGATATCGACGTACCAATCTCGGCCAGGCCAATCTCCGTGTCTATCCCACTTGGATCCTACTGTCTGCAATTTCTGAATGATCTCCGTACACAACGAAGGACGAGTGACCAAAGCGTTGACACTGGAATCGAGAGCCTCAGTGGCGAGGACGATGAGTTCTTGTAAGGCAGTAAGGAACAACAGATCTTCATCTGCCTCATCAAGCTGGTTCTGAGCTATGATCCGTGCAGTAGGAGGCATGGGCGACCTGGAGCGGGAAGTCGATCTGGAACTGGTGTTGGATTGAGTTCGGTCAAGGGCCAGAGACATATTCCGACTTGCTCGACCAGGCTGGTAGTTTCTCGGAACAGCACTTGATCGTCTTCTTGATGTCACCCGACTAGGACTAGCAGGTAACATAGACAAGCGTTTCGTGGGACTTAGAGCGGCATGGGAAATGGAAGGTCGTCTACTTGGTCCTCGGGATGATGATACTTATTTTCACAATATCAGCAACATCCTTTGAGAGCGAACTGATCCTTTCATTAGAAGAAAGGGGGTTGTAACTAACCTGCTCGAGACCTATTGCCTTCGCTCTCCATTCGTTCACCCGTATCACTTTCCGTCTCCGTATCTATCAGAGGAGAGTCATTCAGGTTCAACGCGTCGAAGTAATCCACCGGAATCTCTTCGGTCCTATCCTCTTCTTCCCTTTGTCTCTCCACAAACCCTGTGATGGCTTCGATGGTCTTCCTAAGCGTCATATCACATATCTCCTTTGCGGCGTTCAATCTATGCTTGACGTGCTTTCTGACTGACGCAACAGTGATATCAGCACCAGGTGCGACCGGTCGGTTTTCGTCGCTTCCTCGGCGCTCTTGACCCAAGGCGTATACTGGAGAAGGCGTCTGATCCCACCTGGGTACACCGGGTGTAAGACCTGGACCAAGCGATTGACCAAAAGAAGATGAACGAGAAGTAGCTTGACTTGGTCTGTCGAATGCACTTTTGCCAAGTGGTACCATTCTGGGTTGACTGAGTGAAGCGCTGGAATCGCTGTGTGAGCTGGGTTGACTGAGTACGTTGGACTCAAGGTCCAAACGAAGGTTAGGTTGACGTCGACGAGCTTCGAGGGAATCACTACCACGACTGGGAGGGAATGATGGCTCTTCAGGCACGGTGGAAGGATGACGCATAGGCATGTGGGGGAGCGATGGAGGCATCGTGGTTTCTTCGGATGATTGGCGAGACAGATGCGCAATATCGGCCGAAGTAGATCCGACGATACTAGCCGTTTCATGCGCGTCGTGATGGATCATGCGAGGTCGTAGTTCAGCATGTGATACCACTGGTCGAAGCGAAAGCGAAGAATCTCTTCTAGCTTCTGGTGCAAGGAAAACTGGCTGGGGTTGATGGAGAGTGGGGACTTCGCTTGCTCTTCGAGAAGATGGTTCAGACGGGATTCGGTTTTGAACATGATGACCTAAAGTGCTAGGTCGGAAAGAGTGATGATGCTCTGTATCTGGAACAAAGTTACTCTTGACTGCATTCCACCATCCTTCCATTTTCGAAACCAAATTTTTCTTCTTTTTCTGTCCTGCGCCAGAAGACGAACTATCTGTTTTGACTGAACTTCCGGATGATTGCCTTGGACGTTCGAACAGGTTGGATCTTTTTGATATAGGAGAAAGCTTGGGATCGACGAGTGACAAAGTAGATCTGATCGACAAACTTCTTCTCCGTAATGAACCAGATTGAGAAGGTGGTGGACCGAAATCGTCACGCGAAGTAGTGGGAGTGAGAGCGATGGCGCTTGAGGTATCGTAATTAGGCTGAGGCGTGATATCTAAGTCTTGTGACATTCGATGTGGTTCTTCCGGTATAGGAGCATTGACCACAGGCAAGACAGGACTTTCCGCAATGAAACTTGCACGTTTGGCTACTTCAGCTTCAGCACGGATTTTTGCCTCTTTATATCTCTTGTAACAATCCATCCAATCAACCCATTCAATTCCTCCGACGGTGCTGGCACTAGACTGCCTTTCCATAAGATTGCCCATATCCATTCCAGCAGGGGCAGCGGAGAACCTAGATGGTCCAGCGTTAGAGTGCATGGGCGCAGGCCCAGTCGATCGATCGTAGAGCGTGGGTCCGGGTGACTCGGCCGGTATGGAGACTGCTCTTGTCAGCTCATGCATTGAAGCAGGAATGGGAGGAAGGTCTTCTCCAGGGGAAGAAGCGGCAGAAGGGGAAGGACCAAGATCGCCCCACTGAGCTTGACGGAAAGCTCGTGGAGCAGCAAGCATTGCAGGCGCACCTGTACTGGTTGAACGATTAAAGGTGGGTGGTAAAAGTCCCTCACCGTGGGCCTGTGTTCGATGAGTCAGTCTCGTGCCACCAGGTATTGAGAAGCACACTCACCTGACCTCCCGCACTCGTAGGTCTCCATCTCTGCAGCTTCGCTTGTCTACTCTGCATGATCATACTAGCATGACTGGCTGCATCTCCCAGACCGGGAAAGCCAGCTAAATCCATTGCAATACCTTGACCAGTAGTCGACCTTGTCCTGCTTGACCCTACTCCTACAGGAGCTCCTGGTGTGACGGTTCCGGTAGTACCTTCAGGTACAAGGAAGGCAGTTTCGGGTGGCATGCTGAGTCCTAAGCCATATGAGGATGTCTTGGGACCTGTCGTTGGTGAAGGCTCTTCTGTCTCAGGAGCCGAAGGAAGAGAAGTCGGTGAATCGTTGTAGTCGGGGCTTATGGCAGTCATGGCTGATTTCAACGAAGCTTCATGTAAGGAAGTACGGTATCGATGGTGTCGAGCGGAAGATGCGAATCCTTCGGTGGCTCCTCCAGCTGGATCAGCAGGTAAAGATGGACGTGGACGAGGCTGCGTAGGTAAGAGTGGAGTCTTGAAGATAGGAGGCGGAGCAAGGTTAGGCCCTGAGACTGTTCTTGACGATGAACCAACAGCGGATGTAGGTGCTGTATTGGAAATGTTCTTCTCGATAGTAGGTGAGAGACTTCGCAGACCTGCAGGTGTAGCAGGAACGGAAGAAGTGGGTCGACCTTTACCGAGCTCAGCAAGTGATGCAGAAGCTGATTTCATTGCTGGAGGTGGCATGGAAGTGAAAGCGGCAAGTTCTCTCGCAGAAGGTATGGGAGGATTAGTCGGCTTGACAAGTGGTGAGTTCCCCACTGGAGATGGATTGGGTGTAGGAACGGAGGCTGTCGATGCACCTGACGGTGGACTAGCCGTCTGAACTGGCGGAGGGGTAGGGGCGCTACCAGTGTTTTTGATCAACTCCGCTGCAAGTCGCACACTTGTTGGAACTCGGTTCAGACGTATGGCTCCACCAGCAGATGATGTCGAGGTGGGGGCGGTTGAACTTTCGCTTGTGACGCTGTTAGGTGGGCTGAATCCAGCTGAGCTGTCCGTTGAGGAATTCCATGGTGATGGCAGGGGATTGAGAGGTGATACCATTGATGCCGATCCCGATAGACTTGTCATCGCACCTGATGGCCTGCCCGTACTCAGGATTGGCATCTTGCGCACGTCAAGACCTATTGGATTGAGAAATTCCGATTGACGACGCTGTCTTGAGGGGCTGTCAGGGAAATTGTACGTTAGCGTTCAGTAAGAGGTGACAAACATTATTATCCCTTTGATTGAGGGACAACAAATAACATAACTCACCTGGACAAGCCAATAGGAGCGGTTCTCTCCCTATCCCGCCTTGGACTTGATGTGCTCAAGACATCCTTTGGCTTCCCTTTGTCCTTCAATGATCCACTGCCACTGCCAAATGACGAACTCGATGTGGAAGTCGTTTCCCAGTTGGCGCCCCATCCGAGACCAAGCACATTTCCCTCCTTTGATCCTTCTATACCGGAGGACGAGGGAATGGCAATCGAGCGGCGACGGGGGGAAGATTCGGGTCCGAAATCCGGACTACCAAAGTTCAAGGGACTGGAACTAGGTAATGTCATACCTAAGCCCACTGAACTTCCACTACTCTCGCTCCTCCCCCTCGAAGAGACTGATCTAGCATCGTCAGCTTGGGGACGACTGAGCGACTCAAATCGTCGAGAGGCGGGGTGGGTAGGTGATTCCTTCTTGTGCGTTGTAGGAGGTGATTGCTTGGAAGTGGGTAATGGGAGGTTTCCAGTCAACGCCGATCCACTAGCTGAGCGCTTGCTCTTCATGAGCAGGGTAGTAGGTGTAACAGCTTGAGGACGGGTAGATGTGGTGGGGCTATCTGGTCTAGAAGAGCTGGCTTGTGCCGAGGATGAAGATGACGGACTAGCAGGTCGACTGCTGGGCAGGACAGGACTAGCGGTACGAGGCCGTGGAAACTGATCGATGGATCTTTTGGGTGTACCACTTCCAGCGGATCCTTGCTGACTAGGTCTACGTGGTCGAACATCCCTTTCATCGTCTGAGCCTGACTGTGACGAGTTGGAAGAGGTATCCGAGTTCGATGGGACTGTTATCGCCTGAGCCAGCGGCGATGGGAACGAAGGTGTTGCTGCGAATCCTCCAGGATGTTTCCGATGTTGCGGTAGTGGAGTCGGCGTGGGTGACAGGATAGAGGGCGCAGGTATCTGGAGTTGAGGTGGGGCATTGGACGATGAGGTTGTTGAGGGTGATCCACTGGGTTTCGGCGCCGAGCTAGATGACTCTGCTGATAGCGTCGGTGAGTTACGAGGAGATGGGGAGTGATTAGGGGAGGTATTACGATTGTCGTCGTCCTCGAAGTAGAAGACACCACCAGACATCTTCACAGTGGTATCTGCTGATCGCGTCAGCTCAAGTACTGATACAGCTAGAATAATGTAAATAGCAAGGCTCGCCTTGTTTGGATAACCAATTTCTCAATCCCCTCTCATGCTCTCCAGTCCTAATGATCTATTGCTTGTATCCAACGTGATTCGGCCAGGCCACACTCATCAACAACCTGGATCTCCTTTACTCTGTCTCCTCAGGGGTATAAGCTATTGTTGAATCCCTTTCTACCTGCCTTTTGGTTGACTATCCTTCTGATCCGACGGTTTCCGGCCTTGTTGATATTGCAGACGGGTTGTGGCTAAATGAATACAATGTGTCACCCAACGATACCGGTGTGATGAGGTATCTCGACTGCACGGGTGGATTCAAAGTTATGGATACTCTGAAGTTAATTGAGCAATGGTGAAGCTAGTCTTGATCTGAAACGAGGGATGATATGAACCGGAGATCGAGGAGGTCGAGACGGCACGAGGATTAAGGATGGAGGATGCTGTGAAGGACTGTATATGCCATTGATATGAGAGCATTGTCAGCCATGAGTAGGGATTAATAATGGGTGCGAGAGTGAGAAGGATTCAATGAGACAGAGTTTGAACATTGATCAAGGTTTTCGGATGTAACTCACCTTGGGGACTTGACCCTTTATACCAATTCTATTCCAAGCAGGCATCCATACTTGAACCTTTGATTGAGTCTAGTATAGTCGGTGTGAAGTTGATTGAATGGTATATGTATGGATGAGATACGAGTGCAACTTGAGAAAGGATTAGCAAGGGGGTGTATGACACTTGGTTCCTCTTCCTCCACTCTGAATTCTGCGGAATCAATTATATATATATACACTTACACCACTCACTATACACAGTCACCACCGACTGACCCTGAATTCTAGTGATAGTGATCTGCTATGCCCAGCTGTAAGTTATAGATCGATCACGACAACTACGCAGTATGATTCTGGATGGTGAGTGATTGATTGTACAGGTGACGGGTGATAGTGAATGGTGAGTATTATAGTGAGTAGTGTTATTATTAGCGTGTGTTCGTACTTCATTATCAATTGGATTCGCTCTTCGCTCTTCTTTTGGTTGTCACTCTCCCACTTGGATGTCATTGCCACACTCATACTCTCTCTCATTCAGGGTCAACACTTTCGTTTTAGCTGCATTCAGATCCTTTTACGTAAATCATCCTTCCAGGCAAAATCGCTCATTGCACCTGTAAGCGGACAAGGCCGAAGGAAGGGATCGAGCCTATTTCAAAAGTTAGTGCGAGGTACCACAGTCTTGGTCACATGCGGGAGAGCGATTGTGGAGTCAAGAGGTGCGCTTTATCTCCTTCGCGTTACCACAGTATGATATGTATGTTGATCGGAAACAGATACAAGCAGACTATGGGTATATAAAAGAAAAGTATTCAAGATTGAGGGGTTGGAATTGACGAAACAGAAGATAGATGATCCAGAAAAGGAAGAGAAACAGTATAGCAATAGCATAGTCGGTCGATGATCTCATCTCGTGAACTAGTTCTTATCCAGCACCGCAGTTAGGTTGCCAACACTGGCCATAACCATTATAACCCCCGTTGTTCCAAGTCATCTGTATCGAACCGGTTGATACCCAAGTGTTCGAAGTCTGGAAACATACGCAAGTATCCCACCAGCCTGACCCACCAGCGTCGTTTGACAGATACCCGGCAGCTTCAGCGAGACCATTCGAACTTGCGTATTCCCCTCCGAAATCATCATCGATTTCAACGAATTGATCGGCATTACCGTAGAAGTCTTCTCCATAATAGATCGCATCGGGAGCATCTGGATTTTGGTTTTGGCTTGAACTGTAGTATTGTTCACCTCCGTTCGCATAGTACACGCAATATGAACCGCAGTTGTCTCTCTTGTGATTTTCAGTTACAGGTAACCAATTTAGGGATCGTCCAACGAATCCTATACCTTTGGCGGATTCGTTGCGCCACACTGCCGTGGGAAGATGTTGGAGCTCTCCGTCCAATGCCCAAGAGACGATGGCGGGATTCGATTCGGTAGCAAGTAAGAGGGCCATCGGTGTGGTGAGTCCATAACCGGTAGTGGCATCGTGTAGGGTATATCCAGTTGATGATCGAGCTCGTTCGAGCGTCTTGTTTACGAAGTGACTTTGCAGCCAATTGATTTGGTCGTATCCGGTGGAGTTGGCGACTTCACTGCGACGTAGCTCCCCGTAGAAGCTGCCGAAGGGGAGTTCATTCAGGAGCAATATGTTACCTTGTTCTTGCTGGTACTGATAATATGCATCGTAAACGTTTTGTCGACCTTGAAACACCGAAAGAATCGCTCCTACGAAACCTGCAAAAGCGCATCCGTAATTTACCCAATTTGGGATTTGCTTGACAGCTAAACCGACAATGGTACAGCCCAAACCTCCAAGGTTGAGCCAAGAGGAGAAGCTCAAAGGGTTCCAGAACAGCTTGGTAGCTGCCCATGCGATGTTAGCCAAGCCTCTTTGTTCGAGGTTGTGAGCCGGGGAAGTAGTTGAATTATTGTTGGCATCCCCCGTTACGTTGTTTGTGGCGGTTTCATTGACATCAGTGATGACGGGTGGTAAAAGAAGTTCCATGAGCACTCCAGAAGGGAGCCCGAATTTATTCTCGCCCGTTACTTGGATGACATCGTGGTTGCCATCCCTTCGAAGGACTCGAGGCGAATCGGGTCTTGCCCAAACAGACAAGAAGAATGATTGTGAAAGTAGCAGGACGGTGAGTTGGGGTACCAACATGATGTATAATCTAACAGCGAATCCTGGCTGGAAGAGGCAAGTCTGCGTGGGGCTTAGAGGCTAAGGGCTACGAAGTCATATGAGCAATTCAAGTCTTAATCAGGTTGACAACGGAACTCCGTCGCAAGTCATATTCGATCTTGCAAGGACTCAATAGGGGATAAGGGATACAATAAGCTGGGCGAACTACTACTTACGAGGAGGGTCGATCTTGTTCTTCCGCCTAGCGCAGAGAGATGTGGGCAAGTAACAGAGCACAAGATGCAGCGAGAAGTGTGCCATTTATATCTTTTTTGGGGACATGTTGTGTTGACAAGTAAGCCAACGTCAGCCGAGTCAGTTTCATCATTAGCTTGTGAACGGAGACGCCTCTGCTCTCTTCGCCTCGTTACAGTTGAGATTGGTGAATCAGGTACTTGTCACGAAAAAGGAGGAGTGCCACTCCGAAGGTCATATCTAGCAAATTGATGTATCATCCTTGGGCATATATACGATGTAAAGGGGTATATCGCGATACCGGCCTGAGTGAGTTGGTCGATGGGTACATCAGACCAGGATCACGCTCAACAACCTCACTCAACCGAGCTGGGTCCGTGAAAGTGTTATGTTGCTCGGCCTCGCACTAACGTATCATAAAGTTCAGCCACTCCGAGTCCTCGTGTTCGTGCCGTTCAAGCGAAAGACGAAAGAGGTGAAAAGCAAAAATGAAAGCGTGGGAGCGACTTGCTCCGCGATAATAGTATTGGGATATCGGTTGCTTGGCTTGATAGGCACGATAGCGTAGGCGGTAACATCTGTGTTTGTAACCTATATGCAGCATGATACAGGTTGAATCCCTTGTTGAAGCCGGTCAAACTTTATCAGACAGGAACAACTTTCTTACCAGACGACCTCCGTGCTTATCCGCAAGATCTAAAAATAGAACTTGCTCATTAACAACCGGTCGGGTTCACCCCTTTCCGTGCCACCTCACCACAATTTCACTATGATAGGTTCTATGTGTCACATGCGATCATGACTGTGACTACTGTTCACGATGGGTCGAGAGTATCCACCGGAGAATGTTCGCCCATTATTCCCGCTCTGCCATTCGCTTCAACAAGTCTTCCCAGAAGAGCTACCCTCTTTCAAAGCTGTCAATTCCAGCTTGATTGAGCTTCTTTATGATCCGTTCACAACTTCCCGGACTCTATAACGAAATTTACGGTACATTCCATGTCTCACCCGGTGGCCGTCGATAATAAACGCCTTTAGAGAACGTACACCCTATGGACTGATACAATAATCAGTTTCCGAAGCGTCAACGAGTGCAACCCTGTGATGACTCACCTAAGTTTGGTTTCCATCGGCATTTTGCTGACACTCACCTCGTTTTCTCGGAACAGGATTGACCATTGTGGTATTGCCAACACATATAAGACTGAATATCTGTAAGATGAGCCCGGCGACTACCTTTGAACTATTCCGATTATGAACTTCGATGGCGAGGACAATGATGGTAGCTATGTTGAGCAGAATCGTAGCTATCACTAATGGTCGGTCGAGGTTCGGTAACATATCGCCAAGCCTGATTTGGATGGGGTGAGGGAATGGAAATATACATGCGAATGTAGAAAGTTGCAGATAAGAGTTCAATGCCACAAGATATAAGACATGTGATATGTGGTTGAATACATTTCTTCGGACTACTCAGAGTTTCGAATCCGCTTTTAGGCACAGAGGTGGCTGCCTTTCCCCTGTCAGGTGAATGAAGCTTATCCGAGTCATGTTGAGCCATTTGCATCCGATCAACTTTCCGGGATTGTCGGCATAGCATGCGTGCATACAAAGCTGGTCGTTATATAGTCGTACCGAACGGTAGTACAGAATGATATCGCGATGCGAATTGCCTTCGATCAAGCGGAGGTATGCAGGTACGGGCCGGCTTTTCGTATGTCTCCGAAGCGCAATCTATTCATGATGCATAATTTACCGAACAAAATAGTAACGCGTATAACACAACGAGAAGAGTACCCCCCTAATATTCGAGGTCTGGACTGATTATCAATGCAGGCTCATGCTAGCAAGGATATGACTAGGATCTGGATCCGAAGTACGTGGTGCATACTTTGATCAGAATATCTTCGCCAAAATCTTGTCTTTGACTGAAGTTGGTGGGTTGTCATCTTTGACCTGTTGGTAATAATTTGTGAGAGCATCGAAGAATTCCAAGTCCGATACGAGATCAACGTCTTCAGATCTGTGGAAGGGAGTTCGAGCGAAAATCTTGAACCCTAATCCTATACCACCGGCCAAAGCGATCTGCGAAAACCGAATCAATGACCATTTTTCTGCTCCTTACATTAGGGACCATGGACTTACAATACCGTAATTAAAGATAAACGTCGCGACATCCCAATTACCCTTTAAGAACACTGAGTAACCTTGTATGAACAAGAACAAGGGCGCCCAGAACAAAGCCCAATACCCAGCGTAAGGTTGGATCTTCGATAAGACTGGTAAGTATTCTTTCCTGTCGATGCCTTGTTTCTTCATCGCTCGATTGAATCGTACCCAGGTAAATGCCATGACAGACCAATTAAGCATCGTTGCGGCTGTACAGAAATTCAAAATCCAGTTAAGTACCTTTGCGGAACCTGAGCCAAGAGCGAGATATGCCAGACAGGATAGTAACATAACGAGAATGACTGATGTGTACGGTACACCCCTATAATTTCCATAGTGATCGGCAAGTAGTGGTTAGGAGAAGCTGCGCAGCAAAATGAGAAAGAGAAGGGAATGTGGCTCACTTCCTGTTGACTCTGGAGAAAATGCTAGGAGCCTTTTTATCGAGAGCGAGAGCGTGCAAAGATCGAGAAGCATTGAAAGTGTATGCGTTACCAGCAGAAATAACAGTGGTGATGAGTGCCGCGTTCACAATGGAGGGTAAGACGGGGATTTGAAGTCGGCTCATGGCAATCACACTGTGAACGAGTGGACGAGAACACATTCAGCCAATGTGTCTTGGTCAATTTGGAAGAGAGGTGGACATACTAAGGTGATTTGCCAGCGTAGGTCTTGGCACTACCCGTAGTGAGACTAAAAATTACAAGATGACTTCAGTCACATTTTGTTTTTCCACAGATGAATGGCCGACTCACGTTTCATCGTTATAAGGCACAAGGATACCGACGCACAAGCAACCACCGATGAAGAAGATGATCAAACGAGTCATCAGGGTTTTGAAAGCTCTGGGAATGGTCTTTCTTGGATCTTTGGCTTCACCGGAAATCATCGATAGATACTCAGGTCCACCCATACAGAAACCAGCTACGTTGACTGCATTGACGAAAGATTCCAATCGACCAGAAGCGGTCTCACCGGCCCATGGGCCAGGGTTCTTCCAATATCGGAAACCGAAACGGCTAAGGAAACATTTAGCCATATTTACAGAAAGGCTGGACAGGCAAACACTTACTCGTGAAGAGGGTTGCCCCCTAACATAGCAATAAAGGTAAATAGGATCAAACCAGAAGCCAACAACACTTTACCGAGAGCAAGCCAGACTATCCAAGGTGATATGTAGCTTAGCCTAGTGGGGTGGTTGAAAATATGGATCAAAAAGGCTTTATGACTTACATTCGACTTCACCGAAAAGATCGGCTCTGTACACATTGATAGCCAGATAGAATAGTAGTGATACGGTGATCAAGATGGCTGGACTGGAATCATAACCCCAGTACTCGACAAGAGTGTTGATAATCGTAGCCTCGAATATGATATAAGAGGTTTGAGCGAACTAATCGAACCAATCAACATGAGCTCAAGTCCAATATCGATAAATGCACCAGACACATGCGAAATGGTTCCAGCCGACGGCCACACCCAGTGCAGGGTCAACCATCCGCGTAGCCAAACGGATGAATGATCCATCCAAAGGCAACAAGCTAACTATTTCCATCTCTAACCGTGCACAAACAGTCAGCTTTGAGGTTCGTCACAAGGCTGTGTGGAGACTCACGACATTGACCAATAGAGTATACGACAGTGGCCCAAAAGACGAAAGCTGAAAAGAAGGATTATAAACGATCAGAACAGACTGTACTATCTTCGAGTCGGGTGAGCGTCTGACGTACCGATCAACAGAGCGAGAGGTCCAGAGAGAACCCCCGATCCAATTGCAACGAACAGAGCCGCACCAATCTATTCGCATCAAACCATGAAGAAGTGAAACAATGTCAATCCATGTACTCTGCCATAAACAGCATCATAGACATCGAAACGTACCGAACCGGCGATGGCTGAAAGCTGAATTTGTCTAGGATTCAATCTCCTATGATTAACTTGATGTACGATCTTCGCTTGGAGAGCATCGCCATCAGTACTGCTGGAAGATCCTCCTGGGATATCGCTAAGGGGAACTATCTGTGTGCCAATGTAAGCTTCGGATTTATCGTCTTCCTGCATCTTGAGATGTTCCATCGTTTGACTCAAGTAAATCGGGTTGTATCCTATGATTGCTTGAAAGTGAAGAGGATCCTCTTTGCGATCTGACCCGCTGGTCTTGAATATATATAGTGTTGATCGACCAGGATGGCTCTGAATGATAAGTCGGTATCGATCTATACCCAGCCTTTACCTTGCTTTATCTCTGATATTAGCTATCTTTGATTGGGGGTCTATACCGGAGCGGGGGCCACCCGAATGAAACCTGGGGACACGATAATTCTGAATTCCGTGATAATCACAAATGGTCTCCTTACATAGGTGAAGGAGTCTAGGGAGTCGTTTGTGCTGGGATTATTTAAGGGAAAGCTGGGACCGGAGTGTCGCATGACAGTTGTTGTTCGGATCGAAAGGAAGAAGAGTGCCAAAGACATGCAGCTACGCTATGAGATGAGGATCGGACTAGGGCCAGTCATGTACCGTGAACGCATCACATGATAAGCCTACCTCCAAGGTTATACGGGGAAGAACAGAGTGATGAGTGATGTTTGGGAGGATTAACGAGACCAACACCGTTGAGTCGGATAGGAGCTCAACATTCTCAATATGTTATCAAGTAAAAGTTGAAATATTCCATATGCAGTAATAAAAGGAGTCAAGATCCTGGTAAAATGGGCTCCGGCCCCGATTACGATACGGCAATACCGCCTAAAGGGTGGAAGTCTCTCTCTGCCTCTCGTATTGGTGCAAAACGGACTGCATGGACTAACATCATTCGTCATTAGATGGAACTTCTCGATTAATGGTGAGATATCTTGGGGCTCAAGTGTGCCGTGCACCCAGAGGCACTCACACTTAAACAGGATACATCTTTGGACCGAAATGGCCGATGAACATATCGGCATTCTCACATGCGATATGATTTGAGCTCCTATCCTATATTATTGTAAGCCCCGGAGTCGTATTTCCATCCTTTCGGATTAGACCTGCTGGCGAGGATAGCCGCGGCGACGTGGAGTTCAGATTTACCTCGATAGGAGGGTAGAATCTTATATGTCATCTGCCATGCCCCACAATGAGTAGGGCAGCAAGATATATTTGAGAACACAGTGCAAAACAGATAACGACGACTTGTAACCTCGTAAAATTATAAGTCCATTGCTGCGTTCACACCATTACCGCTCATATCACTCTCACAGTCCAAATGACCGTCCCAATGCCTCCCTCACTCGTCACCATCGATGCCTCTGAGCCCCTCGAAAAGATCTACGAGATCATCGAGCGAGATGGAGGAGTTGTCGTCAAGAACATGCTTTCCCCAGAACTCTTAGCGGAATGCATGTCAGCCATCGAACCCCACTTCAAGACTCGTGAAACCTATACCTCCAAGGCGACTCATGATGAGCTCGGTGCAGATTTCTTCCCAGAAGGCTCTAAGAGAGTTTACGCTTTACTTTCGAAAATTCCAGACCAATTGACCAAGATTATGAGACTTGATGTATGGCAAGGTATCATGAGTCGTTTCCTGAGGTGAGTCATCACAAATCTTGTTCGCTCATGACTTTGTATATGATGATGATCTTGGAAAACCTAGTGACGAGTATTACTCCTACACCGGTGAAACTCTCCTCCCTCAAAAATCAGGTTACATGCTTGCTTCTACTGCTGCTCTTCGATTAGTCCCTGGAGCCAAACCACAACCATTACACCGAGTGAGTTCAATTTTCTTAGTAGTGCATACGTACTTGACTGACGACGGTTGAAAGGATCAAATAGCATACATGGTTCGACCCGATCCATCCAACCCGTTGTTCACCCCTATGGTCGGATGTCTGATTGCCGGCTCTAAATGCACTTACAAGAACGGCGCTACTGCCGTCATCCCTGGCTCTCACTTGTGGGGTCCTGACCGAGCACCTAAACGATCAGAATGCACCTACGCCGAAATGGAGCCTGGATCAGCCTTGTTTTGTTTGGGATCAACCTACCATGCGGCAGGCGAGAACATCTGCGAACCTACCGATGAAGATGCCTTGAGAACCCTCTTCGCTGTTTTCGCTCAACGTGATTATTACAGACAAGATCAGGAGGAAATCCTATCCACTCCTATTCAGATCGCTAGGAGATTGCCGGAGGATATCCTGAAGCTGTCCGGTTACCGTAAGTTACGAGTATCCTACCAATAACGACACCAATCGAGCTGACTCAATATTATCCAATTCTAGACAAAGCTGTCGGAGGTGTTGGTTATGTCGAAGACCACCAAAGTCCACACGAATTCCTGCAGGCCGATTATGGACTCGGTCAATTCGGTGCTGGGGCACATGCGATTAAGAATGCCTTGTAAGATTTGTACTGTTTAGGTGTTTCGTAGTGTGACGTATACTCTTCTCCTTATTTGCATGTATACGCAACTTGGAACTGGAGCCGTGGACTCAGATATGCTCAGAGTCTTGTTCTGTCCCGTACCCGTACACGCTCCGACCAACACTCTTCCATTCACCCAATAGCAACATCTTCGCTGTCGCAGCAAAGAGCATGCAGAGTCAAGTACCGAGAGATCTTTCCGCTCCTTCTGATTATCTCCACCCAGTACGATGCATGGCCTTTGGACAGAGTTCAGGGAGACAGCCTCGTTTACGTAATCCGGAGTCATGATCGCCAATCGTTTAGCTGCAATCTCATTCATTTGCACTCCTTTGCACTACCAGATCTTCCTGATTATGAACAACCAGACTCAACTTTAGATTCCACATTCTGATCACCATATCCAGCCATTCAGGCAGCCTGTCCAGAGCAGCTGACTCCGCAACCCAGCACGCTCCAGCATTTCTCGATTCCCTTCATTCAATATCCTTTAAAGCTCCGAAAGATTTACTTACAGCAGGTGTAGCAGATTTGGTGTGAGGGGCAGTTAGATTATGGATGAAGAGAGTAGAAAATTGAGAGATGGTCTACACGACAGCTTGTGATAGATGTCGGAAGATACGAATGAAGTAAGCTTACTCCTCCGGCAGTATCTACAATCTAGCACATTTCGTTCCGCATATTGAAGCGTGCTTTGAACCAGATGCGAGCGCCCGTCCCGTGGTCAAGATCACCATGAGATCTGCCAAAGATGCAGAGCAGATGGTGCCGAATGTATAACGAAGAAGCGTAAGGTGGGTCGACAGCCGGGAGTGAAGAACAGGAAAACGAGAGAAGCGCAAGGAAAAGAGATGGGATCATATTACCATAGGAGGGAGACGAATGTACCGAGGGATCACGATCATCTACCAAATCCTCTGCAGGTACTGGCATCGGAAGCAGTCAGAAGACACAGCACACCAGAGTGAGTATGCTTTATTCTGTCCATCTGCAAGTTCCCGTGTGGGTGAAGACTGAGGCGCCAACTGATTTGTAAAGATCCGAAACCACCATGACCCCCACACATCCAGTAACGTACACTCGTGACAGTAGTAGTATATTGGACCAGTTTTCGGTCTGGACCAGTAAAGTACATGGGATTACGGGAAGGGCCGATATAGCAAAAAGGATCGATGATCTGTTGTCAGCGAACCGGCAAGAGTTGTCTATAGGGGCGGATGAGCCATCGTCCTTCTGTGGTAGGACCGATGTAAGTCTCTGAGCTTTCGGAATGTTCTCTTTGCTGGTTCACTCATGCCTAACCAATAGATGGCGAGACCCGACGCAGCTCCTGAGCACGATGTGATATCACTACAGATGATCTCGTTGCCGGAAGCTCAGAGGCTTTTCGATGCGTGAGTAACATTCGATCCCACCTCCGCTTGTTGCTGATCCAATTTCAGCTTCATGAAGTACTTGACAAATGGGTCAATGTATTTTGATCCTCAATTGCATTCACTTCCCTTTATCAGATCGCGAAGCTCATTCCTGCTCGCTGTGATACTCGCAATGGCTTCCACCTTCACTTCACTCTGTGCATCAAGCTTGCTTCATTCCCAATTAACATACCACGCCAATCGAATGTTATCGCACATTCGGGATAACAACCTCAAATCTATCGAAATCGTTCAAGGACTGCTACTTTTAGCAAGCTGGAGCGAGATACCGCATACGCTCAGTCAAGACAAGACATGGGCGTACGTTTCATACGCGACCGCCCTGGCGGTAGAATTGAGAATGGACTCCCCTTTACCGTACTGTGTACAGTCCGATCCTATCTATTCTTCAGGGATCCACGAACTCTTGGTTAGAAACGCTCACAGGGTCTGCTTACTACTGTATATACATGATCGGGTGAGTGTTGTCTTAGATGGAGCATAAGCTATCACTGATTTCCTGCCCAGAATATGGCAATGGTAGCGGGACGTTATCCAATTTTCCCAGAATCTACAGTATCGTCTCAAGCAAATCTCGATGAATGGGGGAAGCATGAAGTGAGTAACCGATATCTTGCTGTGAAAATCGCTGATTATATGTCAGCGTGCAAGTCGGTATGATGGTCCGATTTGCGCTTCTGTATCACTACGAAAAACCATCGTGAGTGAAAATCTTGGTAATCCATGCTGACGATCTCCAGACCGGAGTGCATCATAGACTAGCTGCACACAATGTCGCAGATTTTCAAGCAGACATGAATCTGATTGAACGAGCAATAGCAGATTGGCGTGCCAAATGGGCAATGGAGATAACCAGTACGTATAGATCCTTCGTGCTGCTTCAGGTGTAATCCTTTGATCATTCACCTACGCTTATAGGCACTCTCGAATACGGTATCATTGCGATGTTTTCGACATTCGTCCTCGCTCTGACGTTGCTCAAAAAGGATCATGACGATGAGGATGATGTAGAGGCTCGAAAAGCATGTGAGGACTTGGCTTTTGAAGTGGTCTGCGCTTCAATACATAGCTATAAGTCGTGGACCGGGATTGTGAATTCTGCTACCTTTGAGTGAGTTATCAGCTATGTCAAGCGTTCTCTCAAATTGATCCTTCAATGTGATGTCGCCTAGCACAAGCATGGTAGCATTCTGTGCTATATATACACTGCAGTCAATCAATCGGTGTGATCCTATTTATCTGTCCGATTGGTCTGTATTTCGACTGGCAACAGTACAGGAACTGATATCGGAGCTGGAAAAACAAGCTGCTGTACGGCATCATACTGACCGGGGGAATGGTATGACTGTAGTCGACGCCATGGCCAGACAGCTCTCGAGAGGCATCAAGCTACTCTTTACCAAGAAACAGGTTGGCCGTCCTCCAATATCTTCGGATGAATCAGATGTCTCTCAAGGACAACACATCCCGGAAACGATCCATCAACAGCAAGGAATTGTTATGAATATGGACGGAGCCATACAGTTCAATAATGAAAACACTATCCTACAGACGCACCAGCCGAACGAACAACAGTTCATCGCCCAAGAACCGAGATTCGGTGATTTGACTCAACTGCTCTCATCCACCAACGCTATACCTTTCATCCCAGATTGGAACTTGGAGAGCTTGTTACCAGACGCTAATTTCAACTGGGACCAAATCGATCATTCGAACCACGATACTAGCAGTAATATACCGTTTTTTGATTTTGGTCAATAGGTTGTACACTAAATACATATGTCAAATATCTTTTTTCTACCATGTGTATGCTTTGTTGTTAACTTTATACTGAAATTAGAGCTGTATCGTAAAGCGAGAAGGGCTCTAATCGATTTGGAGTATGACCCCTCGCTCACTCGATGACAATCTGTTTATTGCTTTTTGTGCCCATTGTGGGTGGACTTATCGACGGGCTCCACATGTAGGTTATCGCCGATTGTGCCACCACCGACATCTACATTCTCCCGTACCACAACTGAATTTCCTCTCTTTCGGTGGAAGAAGGGAAGTTCGGGCGGTGTGTAGAATAATACCATAGGCACTCCCACTGGAGTCAGAAAATTTGTCAACTAGTGTCCTATCTCAGATGAATGACTTCAGATGCTCACATAACGCTCCACCGATAACTGTGATATGAAGAATTAGCCACTCGCTTCCGAAGGGGTTGCAAAGTTTACTTACTGTTTCCGATCAAAGATGGGATCATCGATTGACCCACGTATTTTCCGACTGATACATTTGCTCCATTGAGCATGCCGATGGGGATATAGTACATGTTCCTGATAAGGTCAAAATCTCAATTAGCGCTATGATCATATACACCTACTGGTGCTAGTCGGTCATGATCCACTCACACAATGACGTGCTCGAAGCCCAAGAAAACAAAAGCGAAAGCTGGGAAATGCAGAGCGAATATCTTCGATATGGTCTCTCTAGCACCTGCTCCTAGCCATACGGCAAGACAGACTAGGAAGTTACAGCCTATTCCTCTTAGTACACACGGACCCCAGCCTTCGCCTGTTTTGGTTACTGCCACTCCGGCTGAGTACTTGACCAACGCGTCCGTACTGTACAGTTTGGAGTAGTGTGCTACACCCGAATCTCACTTAGCCTAGGATACATAATATCATTCGAGGATACGGACTTACCTAGGAAAGCCACATAGGTTAGAGCCCCGGCCATGTTCCCGAAGAACACTATCAACCAATTCACAGGGAGTTCCCAGAGCTTGGTACGTTTCTTGATAGACGTCATGATGAAGATCACTTTGCGGCTTATTAGTTCACAGACAGGGTGCATCTCTCTCCTCGGAGATTACTCACTAAAATTCGCTGTACACAGCTCTTGTCCTGTAAGAACAAGCATAATCTATTGCAGAACACACATCAGCTTTGACAAGACTTCAATAAAGAGAGTTTTAAACTGACCAGACCGATAGGGAAAATCAGTGCTGCTACCAGATTGATGATTGACGGATAATCGGTTCGTAGTGTTCCTGCACCACCTTGGAAGATCTGTACCGACATCGCTCCGAAGTTGAGCTGCATTCAATCGTCAGTGACGGTCACTCCGTTGTTCAGGTGTCGACACTTGCCATCCACGCTGCCATCCAAGCTTTGAAAAAGGTTATATAGTATTTCTGAGAAGCCTTCTTCTCACCGATGGTGAGCATAACTATTTTGTACCCAAGTCAGCCTACAGTACCTGTCTTCATCAAGTTGACCTACCAGCTGTAACTTCTGCTGGCGTCAAGGTATCCATTTTGGGCGACTGTCGTGCAATAAGAGCTTGGACTTAGAGATTCGAGGCTGGGCAGTGTTGTATGACAATTGTTCGAACTATATAAGTATGCCTCGATTGTTGTAGTCACAGCAGAGTGAGTATGGATCGGAGATAGATTTTCGGTGGGCTAAAGCTTTGGACCAATCATACATTCGAGAGATAAGGAGTTTCATCGGTGTCTGAACGGATGAGCCACTAGCGCAAAAAGATCTGGTACCACAATTTCATTTCAATTGATTCACTTGCCCCGGTGGTGTCACCTCAGCGTATCTTGGGGTCCTTCAATTCCTACCCGCCTTCTGGTTGGGATCCTCTGGATTACCCCTTTGTGACTATACTCGAGTAAAGAGATAAGGATTGAGTGGAACTCGCCACGGTTTTTCACCGGAATCACCTTGTAGTTATTGAATCCTGAAAATGACGTTATAATTCATTGAGTGGCATTAACCAGTTGGAGCTAAACGAAGCGATCATATGGGTGTTCCTAGAAATCAAAGATAAGGAAAAGTTCTTATCTCAAACATCACCCTTCTAGTACTCTTTGACGATGCCGAAGCGTGCCGAATCCTTATCTTTCTTCCCTTTTGTCGTCATCATGTGCCCTTTTGACCTGACAATGGAGCCCAAGGTCTGGTCACAGAGAGTGTCACGTCCGTACGTGATCGACCATACTCCTAGCGACTTCGTGATTGGCTCAGAAGGATGGAAGACGAGGAAACCCCGACGGAGATGGGACGACTGCAATAAAGTTCACCGAAAAATGACCATTTACTCAACGGGACCATAACGATTTATTATGAGCTGCCGAAGACTGCGCCGATTGGAGACTGATAAGGGATTGAGGGTACGAAGTTCTCATTGCTATTACTGTGATTGGCCAGGGCAGTTACTGGAATCGCCAAGACTTGTCACGGGTGTTTGCATGACTTGTCCAGAAGTCGCAGGGGAACTCGATACCACTTATAGTCTTGAAGCTGTAGTGTAGAGAGCAGCTGGAGCTGAAGGTCTTTTTCACTTCAATATTTCTTCGATCAATATCAATATCCATTCACCACACACAGAATCGTCCAAAGATGGAATCTACAAGTGGTAACTCTAGCTCGTCGAGAGCACCGGAGGATAGGATACAGGTGATGGTGGTTGGTTTAGGGATGGTTGGAATCGGTGAGCTCCATGTACCTTCTCTTGAAAGCTGATGAAGCTTACTCTGAGGAGATACAGCTTTCATCGAAAAGATGCTTGCTCTAGATGTCGCTGGAAAGTATTTCATCAGGACTTGTGGTGAAGAACCTGTTGTAGCCTACAACAGAGTGGGATTGACCGGTAAGTCTGTTATCCTTAGCGTGAGCGATTGGTGAGGAAGTCACTAATTGAACCGATCACCTCTAAAGAATACTTTCAACATCGAAATATCGAGGACTTGTATCTTAACGACGTATCATGGTATGCAGAGCAGAATCCAGAGCATTTCGCATTTCACATCGATGAACAGGTGAGGAAGTGTTCTAGACGCTTATCTCTGATGATTGCTGAATCATGTATCGGGTATGGTAGGTTATCCATATCGACTCGGAGAACAAGGTAGTCAAGACTTCGAAATCAAACTCTTTCAAGTACGTTCCACTCGATGGGATTTTACTGAGCTTATTGGGCACGAGCTGATCTTATGTATAGATACGATATACTGGTCCTAGCTACCGGCTCTGTGGCTGGTTTACCTCCATACATGACTCCTGAAAGAGCGAAGAGCGTCAAAGGTGTTTTCGTATATCGAAGTATCGCAGATCTCGAGGCAATCATCAAATACGGCGAACGACCAGAGGTGAAACGGGCTTCAGTCGTTGGGGGTGGGGTGAGTACGATAACCTTCACTCGACGTCACTTGTATGATTGACAGTTTGAGTAGCTTTTAGGTTTGGAAGCTGCCAAAGCAGTGTACGACATGAAAGTACCCGAGGTCTCTATCCTCATTCGCCAGGATTACCCATTAAATCGACAGCTCGATCCCTCCGCCGGAGAGCTGGTGCTGAAAAAGATTGAAAATATGGGTGTAGAAGTGAAGACGCGTTGCGAACCATCTTCCATAGTCACTCGTACCACTGACGAGGGACATGAGCTAATCGAAGGTTTCGATATCAAAGGCGAGAAAGTCGAATCGGATATGGTCATTTTCGCTATTGGAATTCAACCGCGAGATGATCTGGCTAGAGAGAGTGGGATTGAAGTGGAGCCTAAAGGTGGTATCAAAGTGGGGGACGACCTTCAGACTAGTGCTAAAGGTGTTTACGCAATTGGAGAATGTGCGAGTTGGAGAGGTAACTTTTATGGATTGATTGCTCCTGGTGTGGAAATGGCAGATATTCTGGCGTTCAACTTGGTCAGTTTCATGAATTGCCATTTGATGACAGTTCAGATCTAACGAAAATGTGATTTTGTGAGATAGACCCAGACGGAAGGAACTGCTGCACACGTCCCTCGATCGATGAATCCACCAGACCTATCAACCCGTCTGAAGCTCATGGGAGTAGACGTAGCTTCGTTTGGAGATTACTTTGCGGATATCCGAGCGAACCAAATACCCAAACCCAAGGGTGATCCAGTGGCAGATGGCGAAGTGGCGATATCCCAACCTAAACCAAGCAAACATCGTAAACTGGCTGCTGACGGTCCAATCCAATGTCTAACTTACCATGATCCATTCTCGGCCACATATAAGAAATATATTTTCACGCAGGATGGTCAACATCTTCTGGGTGGTATGATGATTGGAGATGTTGGTGATTTTACCAAACTGGTGGCAATCACCAAGAAAAAGGTTAGTGGATCTGTTCCATAGCATTAGGCAAGCCGTAGGAATCTGCAAATGCTGATTTACGTTGGCATACATACAGAAAAAGCTTGATGTGCCACCTTCCGATTTCATTCTGGGTGCGAAGAAGTCTGGCGAGGATGATGGTGGCGATTTGGATGATGATGCGGTGGTCTGTTCATGCCATGTAAGTGGAGTCGTCCGTTTTCCCAGGAACTTGTCATACCCGTAAGCTGATGTCAGCGTCTTTGTCCAGAATGTGACAAAGGGGGCTATAGGATCTTGCGTCAAGTCAGGTCTTACCGATCTCGGTCAGGTGAAAACCAAGACAAAAGCTGGCTCAGGCTGTGGAGGATGCGTACCAATGGTGGCCAACATCTTCAAAGCCGAAATGAAGAAATCAGGTCATAAAGTGTCCACAGCGTGAGGCGACTCTGTAGCCTCCATGACTGGGCCTTTCGCTGATAGGAATGTACATGTTTAGTCTTTGTCCGCATTTCAAGATGTCTCGACAAGATTTATTCCAAATAATCAAAATCAAGAAACTGAAAGATTTCGCTACGATAAATGAAACTGTTGGTACGCCCGGTACGATAGGTTGTGAGATTTGTAAACCTGCTGTGGCTTCGATATTGTCAAGTTTATATAATGAACATGTTATGAAAGTTGAGCATCACCATAATCAAGATACCAATGATAGGTATGTCGGAACCTTCCAAGAAGATTCAGAATACCATGAAAGCTAATGAGCTTTTTGCGACTGAATTGAATTGTCTAGATTTTTGGCGAATATACAGAGAAATGGAACTTTCAGTGTAGTCCCTCGTATACCAGGTGGAGAAATCAGTCCAGATAAGTTAGTTGCTATCGGTAAGATAGCAAGTGAATATGGATTGTATACCAAGATTACAGGTGGTGAGTGACCTCTATTATTCTTTATACCCCTTACGTACGCTGACAGTGGTGAATTAGGTCAACGTATCGATCTTTTCGGAGCATCCAAGCCTGACTTACCAGATATCTGGGCTAAACTTCACGCAGCAGGATTAGAATCAGGTCATGCTTATGGAAAATCTCTGAGAACCGTAAAGTCATGCGTGGGGACAACATGGTGTAGATTCGGTGTAGGTGATTCGGTTGGATTGGCCATTGATCTAGAGAATCGGTATAGAGGTGTCAGAAGTATGTTCATGTCTCCAACAACGAGTACGTTGAGCGTAGTGCTGATGATATGTTTACAGGTCCACATAAATTCAAAGGTGGTGTTTCAGGTTGTGTGAGAGAATGTGCAGAAGCGCAAAGCAAAGATTTCGGACTGATCGCTACTGATAAAGGGTGGAATAGTGAGTGCTCCAACATGTGTCATGAACGAAACCTGATTGTAAAGCTGATACAATTTGTCAACATAGTTTTCGTCGGTGGCAATGGTGGTATGAAACCTCGACATGCTCAATTATTCGCTCAGGATGTGCCACCGTCAAAAGTGGTTCGGATCATCGATCGATATGTGAGTAGTTCCACTCTCTTTTCGTGGGATTGTTCTATGGTACTGAGGATTGAGGTTTGATGGGATAGTTGATGTACTACATCAGAACCGCTGATAGGTTGGTACGTACCGCACCATGGTTGGAATCGCTAGAAGGTGGGATCGAGGTAAGTCTTTTCCCTCAACATCGACTTTTGCAGGGTCTGATTGAGAGTATGACCGTAGAAACTTCGGAAAGTGATCTTGGAAGACGAATTGGGCATATGTGCAGATCTAGATGCAGAGATGGACAATCTCATAGGTACATATGAAGACGAGTGGAAGAAGGCTGTTGAAGATCCAGAAACTAGAAAGAGGTTTAGGCAATTTGTCAATACGGTGAGTGCCACGCCACAGTACACTTTAGTGTCCAACAGGGTGATTTGAATGTCAGTACTGAGCTGTATCCTGTTCCGAATATGTAGGACGAACGTAGACCTGCTATTGATATTATCGAAGAAAGAGGTCAAAAGCGAGCTGCAGACTGGCCAAGGGATTTCCCCTCTCAGAAATTCGATTCGTCCCATTTACTTACCCCTGAGAACGAGTGGAAATGGGTTAAGTTGGCGAATATTGAAGATTTACAAGTCAATGATAAGAATACAACGTGAGTACGAAGTGATGTACAACGATTCATACAGCATCCCTGCTAAGCGATGGAGAGTTGAGTGAGGCGAAGCTGATGGTGTGGGGGCACTGTAGGAGCGTGGCAGTTCGTTATGGGTCTGATACCCAATTGGCGATTTTCCATGTACCTCATAAAGGATTTTATGCTACTCAACAGATGTGTCCACATAAGAGAGCTTTCGTATTGGATCACGGAATCGTGGGAGATGATAAGAATGGTGATTTATACGTATCTTGTCCGTGAGTATAAACCTTCTTTCAGATGTCACTTCATTTTACAAGTACGATACATGTATGCACAGCTGATTTCCGGATATCTTGTGGATAGATTACACAAACGTAATTTCAAATTGGATAATGGAGATTGTACAAACGACGAATCACTTAAAATCTTAACTTTCCAAGCTAAAATTGATGAAAGTGGGCAATTCGTTCAAGTCAAATTACCTCCCGAGGAAGATCTGGATAGTGTCATTGGATCATCCAAATGTAAGTGATCCTGATTGATTCGTGATGCAGAACGAAAGTGGGTTTTGCTGATGGTATACTGTGGGATCGTAGGGATGGTCAAGAAAGCCACAGCAGAAGCATTCGGGAGGAATGCAGCTACTGCTATTGAGATTGTTGAACAGTCAGGTGAATTGGAGAAAGAAGCGAATACTAAAACTAATGGGAATGGATGTTCGTCCGGTGGTTGTGGTGATTCCGCTTTGGAATGGTAGAAGTGAATCTTTATGTGCACCCTTATAGAGGAAAGATTGTCGAATGATATATTATAGATATTAGATAGATCATGTATGTGTGACAGTAGATGCATCAAAATAGCGAATCATCATTATTAGAAAATTGCTAGACAAGTAATAATTACAAAAAGGGGAAATCAGACAATCATGTTTATCATATAGTACAATTACAAGAATTAAGCTATTATACTATATCACAGGCTATAACGGACTATGGGATTAAGCGATTGTCTTACTAGCCTAAGCAAACTTATTACCTTTACTCAACAACACACTCCCACTACCACTCGCACTTCCATGACTCCCACCTGTACTTTGTCGATGAGGGTGAGGGACAGGTGCGGGCCTGCCATTATTTAAGGAGCTACTTCTGGATGGTCCCATTGATTTCGAAGAGTTTTGTGGTCTTACGACCGATACTCCTGCAGCTCCTCCACCTACTCTTCGATTCACTTGAGATTCCTCTTGTACGTATGAAGCGTAGGATGCAAGTTTACGAGTGGTGTTCTGCAATACACCAGATCCACAATTAGTACATGGCGACGTGAGGAATTGGAAAACACGGTGACTCACCTGTTTGTGATCTGTTGTACTAACAACACTAGTAGTGTTTCTGATTGACCTGGAGATGGAGAACCCTTCGTCTTCCATTGGGTGATCTTCATCTTCCCCAATAAATGTATCTCTCCGCTTCTTCAACGCAGTAGCACGGGGATCAAACGCAAATTCATCTTCATCCGCATCGTCAATAGCCATCTCTTCATGGTTCATCTATAATTTAAAATCATGATACATCAGCCACAGCTCATTTTCATTTTCACATCAGGACTCCTGATTCGGACAAATCACTCACACCTCGATTCATAACACCACGATTCTTCAGCATATCTAATTTCTCCCTGAAAGTCCTCTTAGGTTCGACTGCCACTTGACTGACTTCTTCTGGCTCATCCACAACAAAGTTCAGATTCAGATTATATGATTCCAGGGGCGTCTCATCAACTTCATCCTCATCAGAATCCAAATCGTCTTCATATACTTGTCTGAAGACATTCGCTTCGCCATCTATGCACATCCGAATCCACTTAGTCAGCTTTCCGACTCTCACTGTTGATATAGCACAGGTAACTTACGGAGTTTGTCCAATCCATCTTCTCTATCCAGCTTCCTCTTCCTCCTCTCTGTTCTAGATAATTTCCTCCTCTTACCTCCTCTCTCATCTTCATCGGATTCTTCACCGTCTAAGAAGTCCTTGCCACGCCTCTTATGCCTATATTCACCTTCCGTGATCTTCCTGGCTTCTGCTTCGATTCGAGCGTCGTCGGCAGCTTGGATCTCTCTGTAGACGATGTAAGATATCAGTTTAAGAGCCATCATATGGAGACTTATAGCCCAGCACAACATTTCCAATCGTTTTTCGCTTGTTTAAACCACCTTGTCCTTTCACATCCGGATATCGTCAAGAGGCAATCACTCACCGGTTCTTCTCCGCTGCCAACTCATCCTGCCTCTTCCTAATCTCCTCATCAACCTCCTGATCATCGACCAGTTCCTCCAAGAATCCATCATTTTCTTCATCATCATCATCGTCATTCTCTTCCGCTCCTCCAATTTTCGCCCATCCATTATCCTCGTCACTTTCTTCAGCCTGTTCGTCTACCATCCTGCTCCTTCTCATTATTTTCCTCTGCTCTTGTCGCTCAGCACGTGAAGAAGCTTTCATCATCCTGTCGAAAACAGTTCGTTCCGTTCGGACACGTTGAGTAGGTGAGAGAGTTAATGGTTCTTGAGCGTCATCAGGATTGGATAGTCTTCTACGTAATCTTGTGAATGACTCTTCATCCTCTTGTGTCTGTGTTTGAGTCTGAGTAGGGGATCCAATCACATTGGGCGATTCCATCTGAGTTTGGGTTTTGCCGAAAGGAGTAGCGCCAATTGAGAAATCGGATAATCCACCTAATTGCCTTCTTGTATCTGATACCTGAGTATCTTCCTCATAAGCAGGTCTAGTCTGAGTGAACAATCTATTTCACAAAAAGGATCATCAGCTTGGATCTCATCATGTAAAGCCTTAGACTCACCCTCTCTCATTGATATATTGTTTCTTTGGTTTCTCCATCTCCTGCATTCTTTCCATAGCAGCTTCTTCGATCTCAGCTGCAATCAAGTTATTATCCCTTTCGACTTGAGTTTTGGAAATTTGGACTCCGGGCAACATCGCATCGGCAGGTAAGAACCCTACGTGATCCGCTCGTAATGCTGCGAAAGCATCCTGTAACATAAATACCAACATCGTCAGTTCTGTCATAACAAGCTCTACATAAGGAAATATAATGATGGACTGACCTCTTCACCTGCCTGTGTAGCAGCTTGTGTATGTCCAAACAGTTGTGAGAATCCTTGACTGCCAGCATCATCGCCGAATCCACCCAAGTCGAATCCTCCGAATTCCTGTGTAGATTTGGCAGTAGCGGTAAGTCCAGCAGGCATCTCAGCCAGAGGAGCCTTTTGAGCAGGCGAAGATCGAATTCTAGCTTGAGCTTGAGTCTGAGCATCTTCGTCGTCCGAATCAAAAGCTACTCTGGCTGATGCTCGAGGTTTACGCTTAATCATTGGTGTGGATTCCTCATCGTCATCTTCTTCCAGTGTCGCAGGTAGAGCATGATGATCCTCGTTCTGATCTGCCCCTTCCCCTTCTTCTCCAAGTTGCGATTGATTATCAACTTCACCATCTTCTTCTTCGTCTTCCTGTTCTTCCCCACTCCATACCATTTCTTCTTCAGGATTATAATCTTCATCTTCACCATCTTCATCTTCATCTCCATTCTTATCATTCTCATTTTCATGTTCGTTCCTGGAAGCTTCAAGCAGAATTTGGAAATCTTGTTCTACCCTTTGAGGCAAGACCTTGACTCTACCATAATCTTCCTCTTTCTTTTGTCTAAGTTTAACAATCTGTTCTTGATGTTTCTTCTGTATCAATTTCGCCATATCTTCATTACTCAACGGTTCTTCCCTTCCCTTTTTCTGATTAGCAGGTTTCGATCCTCCATTCAATTGTTTTTGCTGGGCATGCGAAAATGTCTTTGCAGCAAAATCAACATACGTTTCACTGATGTCAAGCTGATTCTGATCTTGAGGTTTAACTTTCTTGTGTAATTTACCTGCTCGAGCTAAGAAACCTTGTTTCTGCTTTGAGATAGTAGATTGGTTAACGTTCTTGGCTAATACCGCTTTGGCTCCTGTCACTTTGGGCATTGCCTGTTTGACCACTTCTTTCTTAGGCGTAAGTTCATCATCGTCGAATTCCAAATCATCATCTTCACTTCCGTCTTCTTCATGTTCATGATCAGAAGAAGAAGGTTTTGAAGGTTCCAAATTCAATTTAGCAATTTGTTGCTTCACCATATTCTGCTTGAACTCCAATAGCTTCTTTCTCTTGGCATCGCGATCAGCCTTCTCTTTATCACGTATCTCCTGTTTGTCCATGAAAGTAGTGCAATCTTGATCGTCTTCTTCTTCTTCTGGTTCGGGACCTTCAGATGTTCCCGGTACAACCACTTTGTACTTTCCCTTATCCTTCTTACCAGGAGCAGGAGTGGGGGTGTTGGGGTTCTCAATGGAGATTCGGGATGTCGATGTGGTATCCAATGGACGACGAAGCCCGGATGAAGGTGTAAATCCGATGATATCGTCATCTGGAGGAGTAGGCTGACTAGGACTGGTTTGAGGCGATTTAGCAAATGTAAGCCCAGGTACGGCGTTGTTGTGCTCACTATACGAGTACAGGTACAGGTTAACATGGCTCAAGGGATTGATAAGAATTGACTTACATCGGTTCCTTCGACTTCACCGCAACGTTCGCTTGAGCAAGCCAAGCTGTGATGGGTAGACGAGATGGCTCAGGTCGGGAGAAAGCGACTGGACGTTCTGTTTACGAAACAAAAGGTTAGTCCTATGTAGTGATGCAGGGGAAATGAGTTACAAACCTCTTTGGGCCCGAGCGATATCTTTCTCCATCTCAGCCCTATCGGCTTTGTTCAGTCCCTGTTGATCCCATCAGCATCGATAAAATGATTCGAGTACGAGGATTGCTCCTCACCTTTGGTTTTCTACCTCTTTTCTCCCGAGGTTCATCCTCCTCGTCGTCAAACAGATCATCCAGTCCTTCCAGAGCCGATGACTTGGGTTGTCGAGACTCTTCTTCTGCCCTTTCTTTCTCTGTTCTAGCTTGTTGATCAGCCAAGTTATCCAGGTAATCTCCGATGTTCTCATTATCCTCCTCATCCTCATGCTCACGATCATGATTACGATTACGATTCGGCGGAGGGGAACTCCCTCTTTCAGTGGTCGATTCGTCTGTTGGCGAAGCGCTTCTAGAAGTATCCTTAGCGAATAACGGAGCTTCATCTTCGTCTTCATCTTCTTCGTCATCAGAGATGATTATTTTCTTGGGTCTTCCACTCGTCCCTGATTTCCTAACAGGGAACATCGTCTCCTCAGCTACTTCCGAAGACGAAGCTTGTAATTCTCTGTTGATCACCAGTGGCGGAGAAGATCGAAGTGGTGGTGGTGAAGAACGTAAAGGTGATGTAGCTGTAGTTGGTAAAGAAGTTAGAGAAGAGGTGTTCCCTAGCGGATTTGTCGGTACATCCAAACTCTGATTATCCTTGAGAGTCGAATGTTGAGCCTCAAGAGCTTTCAGTGCTCTAGCTTGTCTTCTCATCTTCTCCATCTCTCTCTTGATAGCTTCTCCGTCATCGTCTGGCAGTTCCTCAACCTTATCAGAAGAAGGGGCATCAAATTTCGATAGCTCATCTCTCCAAGATTGGTTTGCAGATGACCACCTATCGAGTAGTGCTTTGGATGGTGAGGTTGTCGCGGGAGGAGGAGCAATGTAGCTCGGTATTGAGGAGGAGGATGATGCGCCGAGAAGAGGTGGTGAAGGTGATAACCGGCGTGCACGGCCGTAAGTTCGTTTAGGAGCTGGTTTGGGAGGTGCGAGGTCGAGGGTATCGGATGAAGGGGCGGATCGGAAGTCGGAAGGAGGGAGAGAGGTGAGTGAGGAGGTTGACATGGTGAGCTATCAATGAGAGACCAGTCAGTAAACGGTCATCTTATGATCGGTGTTATATAGTGAACACTCACTGAAAATAGCAAGACGCGTGATTAAGCTGTCCAAGCTGATATAATGAAAACGAGTATGAGCAAGACTGTAGGGAGAAGCTCAAGACCAGCTGAGCGAGAGTGCTGTTATTCGGACTCGCCCTCGAGATGTTTGACTGGTGGTCAGTAAGAGAATGGAGGCTGTGATGATGGTATTGACGCGATGGTGAGTGCTAGGTAATGTTCTCAAAGACGGATTTGATTTTTCTGATGGCGGGCTATCTCAGAGGAGGAGAGTGAAACCAACCGACGCGTCGAGACAGGGTGTACTGAGGGGGATCACGTGATATAGTCCTACTCCCTCGGGTTATCAGGCTCACTTGTACTGGGATGGGTGCACGTGCGGAACCAACTGTTGTATGACGTCCTGACGACTCCTTATCTCGTTCATACCAATCTGCTCATTGTTTACTTACATCCCATCATCCAAAGATAACATAACAAAGATGGCAAGAAACGTATCGCAAGCAGCCATGGGCGAATCATCAAGACCGAAGAGGGACGATGATTCCCATAGGCAGAAGATATTGGTACTAGGTTGGAGGAAGTGAGCTTGGCTTTTGTTATCCTTTCGTATGGTGCTCGCGATTTAGCTGACATCGTTGATGAACGGTATCTAGAGCAGGTAAAACATCATGTATCAAAACTGTCTTCCAGCAGATACCAACGAAGGAAGTTCCTTTCTTTGGTGTCACTCAGAAAGTTGAAAAGATAAACTACGAGTGAGCAACCCAACCGTCATCGGTATACCATAGTCTTATGTTAGCTAATGTCCTGGGACAGCTCGATAGTACCCATTCAGATATGGGATACACCCTCGAACTTTGAGCTAGATCAACTAGAAGTACCCATCAGTACATTCTCTACGGTGGTATACGTATTGGATATGCAGGTGAGTATCATCCCATACTTTTAACTTGGAGTAGCACTCATTAATGATTTTCCTCTTTTTGTGATGAGTAGCAAGATGATTCATATCACGATTCAATCCTTCGATTTGTCCACCTCATGATCCGCCTCCACCTATCAAACCCTTCAATCAAATTCCACATGTTCATCCATAAATCCGAGGTCCTCTCTGAAGATTATCGAGGAGAGAACTATGCCGAAATTCAACGAACGACAAGTGAAGAAATTGAGGATTTCCCTTACAAATCACTCGCATCTCAATATCCAAACATAGATTTGGAAGATCAACAGACAGTTTCGATTATTATAAATAACCTCATTTCGGATGTGAGGTATTCAATGACCAGTGTACATGATGTGACGCTCAGAGATGCTTGGAGTAGAGTATTGCAGGGTGGAATGGAGATGTTGCCTGCTGTGGAAAGTTTGTTACTGGATTTTACATCTGTGAGTTCACGTTTTCTTGATAATATGATCTTGATATTGGTGGTATTGTGACGATCAAGAAGGTCGTTGTGATTTTGATGCAAAGATCTTTCATTCTCTGGCTATCATTGCTGACTTTCGTCTGTACAATAACAGCACTCAAGCGCAGATAATACATTCTTATTCGATATCAACTCCGGTGTGGTGCTAGCTACGGACAATCGACATCGTACGGACGACTTATCAGAGCAGGTCACAGAGTACTTGTCTAGTTTCTTAGCATTTAGGGATCTGTACAAGTCAGTTGGCTGGCCATCATCAGGTTGACGAGAGATAGCTGATGAGTCTTCCATTAGGCATATCAAAAAACGCAAGTCTCCGTCCAACGGTGAAGCAGTTGCAGAAACAAATGGCGATAAACAAAATGGAGATATAAGGGAAGAGAACAATGGCAATGGTGAAGGACAGAATGAGGATGGGGATGGGGATGACGACGAAGATGAACCTAGAAATTGGTGGGATGAGGAAGATCCAGACGAACCTTGGATGACTCAATCGACGAGGTTGATGCCTAATACCACTTTGGCATTATGGCAATTCACACCGTCAGTCAATTTCCAAGCTCAACTTGAAATGAACATGAAATACATAATCATAAAGGAGAAAGGTTTCGTGTCTCCTGCTAAATTTGTTTGTTCCTTTTGTCTTTTATAGCCATCTTGCTCTGGTCGTACTACTTCGAACGGAGACCTGGCAAGCTAGAAGGGGGACTATAGAGTATAATTTGACATTCTTGAGGCAGGGTGTTAGGGAGATCTTATCGGTGGTGTGAGGTAATCATGTAAGGGGATATGACCTGGTAAGTTTTTCTACTCTCTCACAATCAATACAATGAGATACATGTTTATCTGTATGACAAGATTCTTTCTTTCTTTCTTCCTTGAGAGATACGGCTTATATTTTCATATCCTCCAGAGTTGCTATAGTTACAATCATAAATTGAAACCGATCTCAATGGACATAGTATAAGTATACATACATCATAACCTCAGGTAGAAAATGATGCATAATTCCTCTGGGGTTGCGTTTTATGAATGAGTCGTATGACATATGGACATCTATCTCATTTGATGCTACGCTACTTTATAATTTACTACTGATCGTACTCATACCTCTGTAGTTAACATTCCATGAACAGGTCATCAACATCAAAATCGTTATGAACATTGAATCTTACCCATCAAGGGTTTCTATCTTATCGTATCGTATTTGACATGAATGACTTTCGTTATTTTCGTTATTCTGAAGTTCCTCTGAAATTTACAGACTCAACTCTATGGTTTGGTATTTGGGTATCATCATTATCAAGTTGTATTTCCAATCCTCGTCCGTCGTGTTGATTTTGGTTTCGGTTTTGGTTTTGATTTTGATTTTGAACATTATCTTGACCCACACTCTGAGTAATCACTTCCATCCTACCCTGTCTTCCATCTAGACCTTGATCTTCGGCCATTCTACTAATACTTCTCAATAACAACTTACTACCTCTCTCATCCCCGTATTTAGGCGGACATTCACCAGCGATATACTGATCTTCCACATCGCCTGTACGTTGTTCTCTTCCTACGGCGTTTACGTACGTAGGCAAGGGGGGGAGAGTCCATGGTGCTTCGGTCATGGTCGTATCGCCTGATTGAGAGGGGACGGGAGATGAGGGGGGATGGAAATGAGCGTAGATCTTAAGGGAATAGCGGAGGATGAAAAATAACGTTGTTAAGAGTCTACAATGTTAATCATTATGGACATCAGTTCTGTTGGTAAAGCAGGTTACGATACGATCGATGATGCACTCATCACTGTAATTGAGAGTTTCACTCACATCAAAATAAAACATCCATCTCCTACCATTATCAACGTATCCACTCCACTCTTGTCTTTTTCCTCTCCTTCTTCATTCTTCGATTTCGATAACCTGGCCATGCGATTAATGAAAATTACCCATCCTACTATTATACCCACCAATAGTGTGAATAAAGTAGACAAGAAAACCATTCGACGAGGATTAGATCGGATGACTTGTCTGATAGTGAGTTTAATCCATTGTTCATTTCGTTGAGCTTCGATATCGCCTGTTGTAGGCTGGACAGTACCTTCTCTTCTCTGTTCCCTCGGTCTACCGATGGGCCCTAAGAAGGCTTCTAGAGCTCGAATATCCACTGAGGTTGTTTGTCGTACGTTTTGTGATGGGAGTGCTGGTCGGGAGGTTGGAGGAGGTTGATGATGGTTACCCTGAATGGGATATAGACGAAATAATCTTTCGATGAACGATATTTGGGGCTCAGTTTCCTGGGGCTGGATTGGGAATGATGGGGCCTCAGAGGTCATCCTTATTACGTTTTCCTTTTCCTTTTACTCGTCCAGGTAATCATATAATTTAATCTAATTTTCTTTTTGAGGGGGGGATGGTGTTTGGTAAGGCTCAGCCTTGTGCTTCAAGTAATGAAGAATAGGTCAATAAGGGACCGGAGAACGAGGTAAACAGAGAAAAGAAGGGAGCAGAGACAATGAAGAGGGAAAATGAAAATGGTTCATCATCTCATCTATCTATCTATATATAGAGAGGAACAGATGCATGCATATAGCGTCGAATTGTACAGATCCAGTACTAAATAACCAAGTTACCAAAAATCTACCTCGGTACCTCGGTCATTTAACGATGAACAATGAAAATATCTTGTTAGTCTTGGGGACGCACACACATCTGATCCTGAATCGACGGCCATCAAGTTGTTTTGATGATGGTTGCTATGTATCTGCCAGGAGCGGAGATCCCTCAAACGTATCCAGGCATCTGCAATATCGGAGATGGATGCCACACCTTAAAAAGACAAAAAAGCATGAGCCACTTTTGTACACTTACTTTGTATGGTGCCTGACTGCTTGTACTCTACTCGTAATCTCAGATGCATCTCAGTACTCGTAAGCTACACCTAGTGTTGTTCATTCATTGTACCCGTTCATAGTGATCATCTCTCTACACAGCATATCCCCCACATATCCCCCACCTCCCTTAACTGCTCCCTGTCTTCACTGCAAACTTGTGATCCACCGGAACAGAACATCCAAGCTTGATTCTGCCGAATATGGCTCAACAGATACACTCATCATCCTCCTCTCGGTCAATTCCCGATGATCCACTAAAACCAGGTACATTCCAATCGCTCTTACCTCTCATCGATGACATACTCGGTATATTACATTCCCAAGCTACGGGGGAAGAGAGATTGACTACTGCGCAGGCAAGTGAGGGAGTAGCAATAAAGGTGGGTCAATTGACTAATCTACTCAGATACTCCACTTCGTATTAATATTTGAGACTTCGAATGGCTAATAGACATAATAATTATCCAGGCAAAACAACTTGCATCAGCTATAGAAATGATGAAACTTGCATCTATCAACTTACCTGGTGGACATCTGTCGATTGAGGAGTTGAAAGTGATAAGTGAGAGATTGGATGAAGAGAGTGAAAAGAGATTGTGAGTTATCCCGGGTGTTTCTATATGTACAATCAATTATTGAAGAAGCTGATGATGTGTACACGAATTCTATATCAATCTGTTCGACTCGGATCATCCTACCACCTACCAAATATTTTATACCTTTGCCCATCTGATTCATATCTTTCTCTTGCTTCTCCCGAATCCATTCTATTTACTCTACACAGACAGATCCTCAACGCATTCAAAGATCGTCAAATGCCTTTGATAGATTCACTAGCAACGGCACACAATATAGGGGAAGAGGAAGTAGGTAGTACAATGCCTAGTCCGACGGGACAGTCATGACTTACCATTCATTCAAGGACATTGGAAATGAGATGGCTAGATCTTTTAGGATTCGAGAGATATCGATTAGGACGATTGGAAATATACAGTCTGGCAAGTTTCGCCTAGTCTCATATATATCTTGTGTATCTATATAAACATCAAAGTTGTATATACACTGCATCGCGTCAAGATCCATTGCATCAAGATTCATTAATCGTTATATCATGTATCATTGTAATCACAATCACTCGTCAGATCCATCTTGTTCACTCTCCGGTTTCACCCTGTTGATCACACTTAATTTCTCTATTTGACAGAATCATTGAGCAGCCATAAATCAGTTATGTGCCAAAGTAATGTATGAGATAGCTGACTAGCTGATATCCTATGAGTACTTACGGTGTTTCAAGAACGCCCTATCGTACATGTATCTTTCTGCCGAAGTTGAGCTGGTTTCATAAGGACGCATTTCCAGTTCTGCTTCGACATAGACTGTTGATCTGCAGATATGATCATATGTCAGCAAGGGAACACTATGGTACAATTGAGCTGTGACATGAAATGAATGATATTGCTCACCCCTTGCCTAGTTTCTGCAAAGCAGGATGCTGAAATTCGTTGAACGAAAATACTGTATGCCAAGATGTAGGTGGTGGTTGCAGTTCTATAGAATACTTTGATCAGCCAAATACCATGATCAGTCCACTATAGAAGAGGGATCACTCACTACCACCTTCACCTTCTACCGGAGCACCTACGTTGGTAGCTACGGTATACCTGGTCATCTCACCTATCAGCTTGAACTGTTCCCTAAGATGTCAAAGCGAACTAACGTATAATATGGTTTACCGCTTGATGTCTCACGTCCATAGTCCATATCAGCTGATTCCAGAGGTTTGACGGTCACGAGTGAGGCAACTGACATTTCGCAATATCGGATCTGCACCTAGTCTACCTACTAAGATCACCTTTGATACGTCCAGTACTCGGGAGGAGGATGAGAATGCCTGGTGAGTCAAATGAGCTTGTCTGCCGCATCGGGAACGAAGGCAACCAGTAGCTCACCCTCGTTGTTGTCCTCGCTATAGAGGAGGATGATTTGATGATATTGGTCAACATGTCTGTTTGTCGTTCCAGGTAGTTTGGTTGATCAATCGAAGGTCATAGTAATGTTCACTCCTCTTCATCCTCGGATGGTGTCCGAGCGCAATGACCACAACCACAACAACAACAACAACAACAACAACAAACGGAATCAAATCAGGGTGTCAACATTTGATTCCGTCTTTTTGCCACCAAGTAGGTCACCACCGCACGGATCTTTCATCTTTCATCTTCCATCTTCCTCTTGCTCTCCTCTTTTTTTTTTAAGAATCCCGTGTTTATCTTATCTTCCTCCTCACAACGCACATCCTTCATCTCTTGTCCTAAGTCATCTCCCACCACTACACACTCATTATGACTTAGGTCAATCATCATAAATCCGAGAAACCGTTCAGGAGCGGAACTGACAACATCTCACACAACCAGAAACAAATTTACTTCAGCATCTTTCCGCCCGATTCAAGATGACAAGGTGCAAATACTGTCGAGACGAGTACACCGAGCTCGCCTTTGATGATATCAGTGGGACTTGGGCTTGTCCCACGTGTGGTCAAGTAGACTCATCCGCTACGGAGAGACATCAATACGTGGATGTATCGAGATTTATCGGGAGTATTGTCGATACAGATAAGCAGATTCAGGTTAGAGAGCAATGGGATAAAACAGAAGTCCAGTTTCAGGTGAGTAACTCTGTTTATCGTTGTCAGCTTTATCCAGATACCTATGTCCTTCTTCCACACTTCTTTTCCCAACCTATTGCTTCTTACTATCGGTGCCGTAATCTATTTCCTTCCCTCCTCTTTGCAGTCTCTCTAGAACCACGCTGACATCCTGCTTAGCAAGAGATCGAAGCTATATTCGACCTTTACCTCGGTGTTCGATCACAACACACCAGCATCATCGCCGGACCCGCTGCTGACCTCAAGAGCGGTGCCAAACAATGGTTCGAACGTATGCGAGCAATGGAGAAACTACAATGCGATCGAAAACACCTTTCTTACAAAGCTCAGAATAGAAAAATAAAATACATGGTAGCGATAGCTATCATGTTTGCTATTCAAGAGAGTCTCATCATCGTGCTGCAGAACAAATTAGAACTTGCTGGTATCAAGAAGAAAAGAAAGAATTTACCGGGTTATACCAAAGGTGATGATAGGATAAGTAACCCCACTCTACATGAGATATTTGTGAGTACCATGATATCTTTCTTGACAAAGTGTTATGCTGATAAATCCCTGTTGCAGTGTCAAGCCCACGCTTTCTCCGCCGATAGTTTTGGACATCTGGATAGCGAAGATTACCTTCGACACATGTTTGCTAAATTCTCAAAATGGGTCAATTTCGTCATGTCACCTATGGAAACCACTCTCCTTCGTGTCATGCAAATCACCAAACGACTTCGATTCCTTGTCGAACAGCCTCACGAAGAACGAATCAAACACCTCAAAACGAAACCTACAGTCAGTAAAGGTAAAAGGGAGTGGTCCGATTCTGATTTCGCCGATCTCCGAGGTACAGATTGGGATCAAGTTTTACCTCATGCCTTCCATCTGTACCAATTCCAGGAATGTACCAGACTATGGTTGAATGGATCCAGTCCGAGTCTGGCTATCGCTTTAACTGTATGGGCGGTCCAAAGCTCATCTGAAATGATCATGAATCAGTATTCAGCTATACAGCAGGAATTAGCCGCGGAATATGGCCTGTCCCATTATGTGGCTGCGGAAAAGTTCAGAGATATGAGGAATATGATCATCGGTTGGTCCACCTCTATCACCGATGCTGGTCTACCTTTCCCCGTAATGCCTTTACCGCATAAAGGTGCATTCGGTGATGGACAAACGGGATATAAAGGTGACAGTCGAAGACCTATACCCGAAATTGACATGGCAGTAGCGGCGGCCCCTACTATAGTCAAACATTGGCGACAGATCCTCAAAGCCAGACTCAAATACAGGTTAGATGTCATGACCCTAGATGACGAATTATGGCTATGTAGGAAGATGTTTGTGGTGTCCGGTCAAGTCCATCACTATACGCAGGATCCACTCGCTCAGCTCACTCGTGATCAAGTAATTCAGCGAGGGCCTCAACCTTTGGACGGGAACAGAAAGAAAATGAAACCCCGCGTATCCTTCAAATTCCGGTTGAACGCAGAAGCTGCGAGACAAGCAATCGTCCACTTCGAACCGCTCAAAAGGGCACGAGCTAAACCACCACCTGTCAGTTGTTGGACACCCAGTGGATCGACCTTACTGTATAATCCGATGCACATGCCGATCCCCATGTTCACTTCTATGTATCAGCAATCTCAACAGTTCGTAGCTCCACCTGAGGAAAGATCGCTTCAAAGGATGATTGAAGAACCGGATCCCTCTTCGGACGAATATGATGGATACAGCAGCGATGAGTACGATAGTACACCTAAAGCTCCTAGTCTCGCTCAAATTAATGCGAATGCCAAAGCTGGAATAAATGGTAAACAACCTTTCGCTTTCACCATCGGTCCGACAGGTTTCAACATCGATACCAACTTCACCCCTCCACCTCTGGTTCGTCCTATCATACCACAACCGCTCGACTCATCATCTGACCTCTCTCATTCGCCTGTCCCCATGTCCCGCCAATCGTCCACCCAATCATCATCCGGTATGGGTTCTGCTTCCGAAGCGGAAACTGTCATTCGACATCCTCACGGTAGACTTTCCATAAGGAGTATGCTTAATACCCCTTCCACGAGTGGTCGAAGTACCCCTTCTCCTTCTCCGGTCAGTAATTACATGCAAACGAATCGACCTTCTCCGACACCCTTACGAGTGATTCCTTCCAATGGATCAAGCAAGACCATGTCTTCTACTACCCCTCTAGTCGAGTATACAAGTATAGAAGACTCGCATGTCGGTCTGCTCATTAGAGAAAGAGACGAATACATCCAATTCCGATTACCTCAGGAAGGACGAGATGGTCGAATATGTCCTTCCTTGGTCGAATCGTACATCTGGAGATGGTTGAGGGAACAAGTGAAAAATGGAAGTATGCCGCGACATATTACTCCTGAATACCTACGGGGAATAGGTATAATAGGAGATCCGAGGAGAATGGATTTAGGTGGATGGGTAGATTCTAGGAAATTTGAATCCAGTCCATTAGAAAGTCTTTTAAGAGCTGGAATCAGACCTCAGGAATTACCCGTTCAATATATCCCTCATTCGATTATTCATACGAAATTGTTACTTGAACATTACAATGACCCTTCGTCGTCACCTCTGAACAGGGAAGGAACCAAGATTGATTTGAGAATGTGTGAAGAAGAATTGGATTTTCTGTGTTGTAAAGATGCTGGAGAAGATTATAGGATGTATCTCCATACGGATAAAGAAGTGAAACTGAAAAGAATGAGATACGAGAAGAATGGACTTTGGGATAATCTGGTTGAAGGTGGAAATGATTATAATTCGATTAGACCAAAAAACCAAAAGAGGAAACGAGCAAATACAGAAGATAATGAAGATGGTGAAGAAGAAGAAAGGGAAAGGGAAACACCGTTACTGGAATTTGATGATATAGCATTTGATTCTCCAACCTATACCACACAGGAATTACCTGATGTTGATGGCGATTCCGAGGATCCCGAAGATGTGGTATTGAAAGAGAAGGAGAAGGAGAAAACCAAGACCAGAAAGGATTTATCAAGAATACGGAATTCTTTATTGGTCAACTCACCTGGGAGGAGGGACTTTGAAGGTATAAGTGGACTGTTTAAGAAGAAGAATAGGTATAGAAGACAACAGGCTGAAGAAGAAGAAGAAGAAGAAGAAGAAGAAGCGGAAGAAGGAGAGATTATAGAAGAGAATGATTGGGGTGGAGTAGTGGGATTGAATTGGGATGAGATCGGATTAACGGAGGAATTTGGTGGGAGTGCGATAGGTGGAATTATTGGTGAAAGTGAGGATAATGAGGAGGTAGATGATGGGGGTGGTAAAATGGGTATGGGAGACAAAAGTGGGAAAGGGAATGGGAATGGAGGAAAGAGAAAGAATAGAAGGGGTTCTGCGAGGATCATGTCGGAAGTGATGGGAGTTCCGAATAAGAAATCGAGGAAGAAATAGATGGTTTAGAACATGATGAAAGAAAGAAAGAAAGGTAGAGATAGATAGCGCGGAAGGGATCTACGATTGGATGAGATAGTATCACATACCACATACCGCTTTTTGATGACCTCTGACGACAATTATAATTATATCTATCCAGCATTAACGTTTATATTGTATAAGATTGACTTAATAACAGTGAAGTTGTATATTTGTGAATAGTTTTCGAACATTGACGTACTGTACCATGTATCGTGCGTACTCAATTGCGTAAATGCATATCATGTTTCACGTTTTATGTTTTATGTGTGTGAATATGAGGAGAACGATCAGGGCGAGAGATCAAATGAAACCCAACATCTCGTGAACTTCATTGCTTATCAGATACGAGATACAAGTGATGGAGTGTTGACATTCACTGAGAAAAATGGCAAGTAAATGTCATAATGATGCATTTCAATGATGTTGCATATGATGTGTCGTGTACTGATTCTAGAATGAAATGAAGCTAACCTACATACAAATTACGAATCAATGTATAACCCTTTTATAGAAGTATCAAATTAGAGATCTAGGAAACTCTGCGGTTATTGCTGTTCTCCACGACAACATACCGTACAGTCGTGGGGGAAAATGTAATTGAACAATTGATTGTTGATTGTTGACTGTCCTTGATGATTTATTTGAGATGCTGAATGATAAATTTCAAATACGCTCCATCGGATTCCTATTCAATTATATTATATTGATCAAACTCCCGTTACTCTCTTGATAGTTGACAACCATTGATCTTTCAGTTCCGTCGAATCGGCAGTATACATATATGTCGTGCCGGCCTACGTTCACCACAGTATATGTCAATATCCTAAACAAATGGACTAAATACAAAGGTGAAAAATCACAACTTACAGTCTGAACGATAAATCCTTTAGATCCTTTCTCCTGAACATCAATCACTTTATTTGACACACCGCCGGTCCCAGTGCCAGTGCCCTGGTTGGGGTTGATGGTACTTCCATTAGACATGGAAGAATGGTGCGTAGCATTCGAAGGTCTCACTACGAATACACATTCACCTTTGACTCTCATATTTCCACTATCGGTCTCACCGGCAGAAGACGAAGAAGGTGTATATGAGTGTGAATGTCCTTGTGTATGGGTGGGAGAAAAGGTATCATCTTTGACGGTGATCAGTCGTGGGAAGTCGGTAAGGATCAAATGACGTTTCTTGAATGCTGGCATGAGGAATGAAGGGAGGTGGAGGGAAGGTGAAGATGTCCTAGCGTTTATAGGGGAAGAAAAGACGATTCGTTCGTTTGAAAGTAACAATGAAGACCTACAGACCAACGTACTTCGTTTAGCTATTTGAAGATTCGAGGATTGGATGAACTTGAACTAGCTCACCATTTACTATTATCATCCATGTTGCCCAAATTCAACCTCTTCATCTCCCCATTCGCCAGCTTCGTCGACCCTTGTTGATTTACAGGTGTCGTACCGCTCGAGGAAGTTTGACTACCCATCATAATCCTCATTTCCTCTGATCTGACACTAGTCCTACTAGTTCTATTCGATCGAATTCCAGCTGGAGAATGGTGATTGCCTATTCTCATCGATTCCAGCCATCCCGTCAAGGCAGATCTATTCCCACCCGAACTGGAACTCCCATGAGACCATCCTCTAGATTTCCTCTCATCCCTACTATTATTGTTATGAGAGAAATAAGATGGTTTGGGTGGATCTAACTGTTCGGCTATATCTATATGAGGTCCATCGGTAGGAGAGTATATAACGGATTTATGAGGATGATCGACATTTCGTACGGCGTAAGCAGCGGCATGTCTATCGAATCTAGGTTCTTTGGAATGATCGATCGATTCTTCATGTTCACCTTCTTGCTCATGCGACTGTTCATGTTCATCCTCTTCATCACGATCGTACTCGAATCCCCCATCAGAGACTTCGTCGTCGAATACCGCCCACAGATCTGAATCTGGAGCGACGTTAGCGAGGGTCGCTACGGGTTGTGTAAGACCGGTGGCCATTGCTGGAGGGGGAATCGTCCAGATATTTGAGAAATCGGTAAGAGCGAAGAAAGGATGAGATTTGATATCTTGGACGGATGGACGTTGGGCAGGATCAAGATTCTATATCATTGTCAGTGAAGAGAACGCAATGCAGAAGGTATAGGCCAACCCACTAAGATCAGATCCACCAATGCCTTTGCATCCTCGTCGAACCCATCCGGAAACTCCATCTCCCTTTTCAGTATCTTCTGGAAAGTAAGGTAATCCGTCGCTCCTCGGAAAGGGGGTTTTCCGACCAAGAATTGATACAAGATACAACCGAATGCCCATATGTCCGAACTATATGATCACGGTCAGTTAAACCTGATCACAGGTATCGAGAAAGCTTTACTCACGCTGCAGAGGCTGGTTCGTTCCTCAATACCTCAGGACTAACGAAATCTGCGGACCCAACAAAAGATCTCTTCTTCACATCATCAACAGGTTCTTCATCTTTGTTAAGGAGTTTAGCGGATCCGAAATCGGTGATTTTGATTCGCATGTCATCGTCCAGTAAGATGCTACGTAAATTATAAGCGAATGAACAAGGTGACCGTGTTATACGGACACTCACTTCTCTGGCTTGAGGTCACGATGCACAACCCCCTTCTCATGCATGAATTCGATGGTATCGATTAATTGGGCGGCGTAGTATTTGGCAGAAATCAGATCTAGGGATCCATACTAAACAAAGCAGACATCAGCCTAGATTCGTCAGCTGACTGATAGAGAGTCAACCCACTTTTCGGATGTACGTTGCCAGCTCTCCATTACTCGCCATGTCAAGTACGAAGTCTGGATTGTCTATTCAGCGTTATCCTTGACCCGATGGTCGAATTGAACTCACAGAGAGAGGTACTATCATTGAAAGTGGAATGCAATCTGATCACACCCGGATGAGCCTGACCTGTCCTACCACTACTAGACTTCACCGATCTTTCGGACGGAGCGAGAGACTGTCTCCTCTTCTTAGGTGTTTGACCTTTATGATCTCTAGTCGAACGTGAATGATTGGATTCGTAGCCGATATTAGGGCTACCCTGAATGTCAGGTGTGGAGTATCCAGTAGATGGAGGAGGTAATGGATGATCATCGACTTTCGAACGCGTAGATTGAGTTGGGGTTGAATACAGATTAGAAGGTTCTTCCTTTACCGGAGAAGGCGGTCTGGATCTACTAGGATTCGGTATATCTTCATTTGACAAAACTTCAGTTTGTTCAGGTACCATATCAGGATGTTGTTCCAGGTTTCTCGACGGTCTTCTACCTGCCAAAGTCTTCATCACAGGAGATAACGGCGCATTGCTTGATAGAGGTGACGTAGACAGTCCACTATCTGTAGTAACGATCGACAACCTATCTCTGTTATTTCCAGGTGTAACAGTCGCACCTGAATCTTTCCTGGCTGTACCCGCAGAACTACCTATACTGGCGATAGACTTGCGTTTACTAGCCGTTCCAGGTGATGGGCCGTATCCACCCGAAGAAGAGCTTGATAAACCCCGTCGATGACCTCTTGCTGTGGTAGGTGAAGTGGATTGACGTGGAGTTGATAACCTCACTAAAGCATCCCTCTCAATCATAGCATATTTCACCTTTTTCTCTTGTACAAGGTGATGCTGATTGATGATCTTGATGGCATACTTCCGAGGTAGTTTAGCAGACGTAGGGGATTGATTGGAAGATGAGGAAGCAGCAGTTGCAGCGAATACCTATCACACCAAATACAGGATGTCAATATCGTGCCATCAAGTGATTGCGACAACTCTTATTGATATCACTCACGGTACTGTAACTGCCTTGACCCAATTCCTCACCAAGAACAAAGTCTCTGATGCTCGGTTTCTTAATCTGGCCTGAACCAGAATGAGAATGAGTCGAGACTTGACTTTGTCTTCTCTCCCTCTCCCTATCTGCTGATCCACTTCGTTTCCCGTGATGGGCCCAACTCGGTCCAGCATCCACACTCAACGTCCGCTGTTTGCCTCCTACGAATGCTGGGGATCGAGATGGATCAGTCGGGGAGGACGGGGCGGTCAAGTGTCCTTCTCTTCCTCGAATGGGCGAAGAAGGATGGGATGGCGGTGTATGAGAATGATGATCGTGGTCTAGCGTGTCCATTGGATCGAGCGAGATGGTCACTTTTAACGGACCAGGTGATGTGGGATCTTGACTGTTCCCGTGATATCTCGGTGCGCGTGGAGTAGAAGGTGAGACTGTAGCTACTGATCCAGAGGTTGAAGGCCTATTGCCGTGAGTGTTTGAAGTATTTGTATTGGGGGGAGAATGTGAGGGCGTAGTAATGATATGAGATGGTGTCATTCTACCTGATCTAGGTCCGTTCCTACCCCATCCTCTCCCTCCTACTGAACCTAATTCTGGACCACCATATCCCCTTCGAGCAGAATATCCCGCATCACTCTCCGTACCGCTCTCCGCTCGACTAGGTAGCTGAGACCGGCTGGTAGCTGCTGTGGAAGTTTCGATGGGTGGCGGTCTCATCGGTGCAGCTTGTACTGACGATGTGGATGAGGTGGTAGCTGTAGATCGTGATGAAGATGTCGAAGCATTTCTGTTGATTGACGGAGATGATAGTCTGGGGAAGGTAGGGTAGTTGGTAGGAGGTGTGGGTGGAGAGGATGTTGGGGGAGTATGGATTGGCGAAGGTCTGATTGTTGTAGCCATTGTGTTGGGTATTACACAGACAAATCAGAAGAAAGACTGTTGTTGTAGTCCAGGTTGAGTTATGGTGATGTCGATGATAATGATGAAAGCAGTGGTTGTTATGATGACTTCCTTTGAACCGTTCAGTCCTTTCCCTTCTCCTTTGATTCGAATGTTGATGTTTTTTTTTGGGTGGTTAGTCCGGTACGGTATCACCCGGATGCACTTTCAAGTAATAATCAGACTTTCACTTTGAAGATCTTCAACACCCCCAAAGGAAAGAAAAAACTTTTTTTGTTGAACACGTCAGCTAGGTTGACTGACGACTACGACTCTAGGTGAAAAATTCTCCTTAGTCTTGATGAATGTCTCGGTTCTAAGTCGTTTCTGTCTCTGTTCCTTGTTCGATGATTATACTTTTAACTTTTTAGTCTGATCACTGAGCGTTCTCGTTCGTTTATATATCGTCCTTGTCGTTCCTTCGTTTTGATGTTCAAGAAGTCGGATGATGTTCGTTGTCAGGTCAAATCTGATCCACAGAAAAAGTTTTGATTATATTCTTGAAGTGTTACCGATTTGTTCGGGTAGGCTGAGATGGTGTCTCAATGTCGATTCAACATGGTGTCGGGTCGCTCTTGATTCGATAGATTTTACTAGTACGTCCAACATCAAGCTATTTCATCGTTAATGAGAGGGAGCATAGCTACGGGATTGTTGTGATGATTGATGGGTGGATCATACATGACCTATTGCTATACAGCACAAAGCTCCAAACCTGCGGATCATCATGTCACGTGAAAATAACAGTGAAAAACTACTCGGTCCGACTCGGGCCTGGAACTTTGTGTTCAGACCATAACCAGTACCACTAATCAAAACAAGACAAACACACACACACACCCACACACCCACACACCACACACAGCTAAAGCTGTGGTTTACTCCGCAGCTCAATCAGGCACTTGACGGTACCAAATATACTGTAACGTCAAAACAACAAGGGACCATAGCATGGTGACATGTACACCACTCTACATGGGGGCCAAGACCGAGCTCGTGAGAACATTGTGGAGCTACATCTCGTCCCCACCTTATACATGACGAGGATCCATGCCATGACTTACCTTTCATGCTAAGCAAGACGTTCGCATTCGGTTTTCACCCTGCGATCACACGGCTACTGTATTGGCAACCACACAACGGCAACAGTAGGACCACCAATCGAAGACCGCCATGTGTCTCGACGATCTGAGGTCTCCTCGCATCCATCCATCCTGCTATCATCTCTCAGAATAATTGATTCATCCACTTTACTAGCACCCATATCTCACATCATCCTCTTATACAAATTTATCCCATGCTACGCACAATTTCGTCTTTCAAGGTCGTTGATTACTACACTTGATTGACTACATACACATCACACATCACATCCTTCAACCAGAACCGGAGTTAGGAGATAAGACTAGACTAGTTATCAATCTCGCAAGATGTCGTGAGATTGGTTTCTATCGGTTTAATCCGAAACGAGGACTTTTAGCTTACTTTCTTATGTCCACCATTAAGATGGATGGAGGGAATGCCAATGTATAAATAGCCAGTTGGCCAGTACTGAGCTTATCATTATCTGTTCTCTTTCCTTCACAGATAGACCAATAATCAGGAAGGAAGGTCAGAATGCTTTCTTTTATTAGGATCTTGACATTGCTCAGCTTGAGTTCGGTAAAAATACATGCTCGACCTACTGCCGCTGATGGCGGTCAATTGATATTGAATCCTTCATTTTCGTCTATCAAGGATTTGACCTATGTGGACAGTCCTCCTAAGGGTCATATCAATAGGACTTTACCTTCTGGACGAGAATACGTATTATTCGTTCCGGATGGATACGATCATCAAGTCGAGCATCCACTGGTATTAAGTTTCCATGGCGGTGAGTGATTTACACAATCGTCAAATTCGATTTGTACACGGAGATTGGTATGCCGATGAGCAAGGTTGATTGGTTGATTGGTTGACCTATGATTGATTCTCAGCCGGTGGTAATTCATCAAGACAAGAGATCCTGACTCAACTTACTCTTCCATCCCAACGAATCGACGATAAACCATTCCTCAGTGCTTTCCCTCAAGGTGTAGATAATGAAATATGGGGTATGAAACATATTTGGAGAGGTGCACCGTACGCTAATCAATCGGTTGATGATGTGAGTAGCTCAAACTCTTGGATCTATTATTACATACTGTACATTTTCTCCTCATGTAGAAATCATGATTTGAAGAACATCACGAGCTAGAGCTGATCTTATTTTATACTTGATTGTTCAGGTCCAATTTGTGAAGGATATCATCCTCGACATATCCCAAAACTACACCCTTGACCCAACACGGTACTATGCAACTGGTAAATCGAACGGAGGTGGATTCACTTCTTTACTAGCTTGTCTACCCGATACATCCTCTCTATTCGCTGCATTCGGTGTAGTCAGTGCTGCACTGTATCAAGAAGCACTATCATTCGCTGGGTGTTTCCCCTCGAGGGCTGTACCTATCATCCATTCTCATGGAATCGAGGATGATGATACGCTCTTCAAAGGACGGAGCAGGTCGGAGAATTGGAGGTTTGGGCCTGAACCACATGTTGATAATTGGAGGAAAAGATGGGCTATAAGGAATGGCCATCCTTCGGAGTCCAGCGGAGAAGGAAAAGGGGGATTACCAGAACCCAATGAGGTATATCATCCTCATCACAATACTACCGAGGAAAGATGGACGTTGGGTAAAGCAGAAGTCATAGCTATAAGTGTAGGTGGTTTAGGTCATTCGTGGCCTTCGACAGAAGGTTTGGATCGAGCTGGAAGTCCAAATCAATATGCCAATTTCAATTTCACAGAAAGCCATTTACTGCCTTTCTTCTCTAGACAACAATTACCTGAAGAGTTTTTGGGACAAGGTGGAAATTGATGTACGAAGTAGGTAGATCTTCCTTAGAAGTCAGGGGATTTAGATTTAGGTATTCGTTAATTTAGCCGACAATCGAAATATACTACGATAACACTGAGGATCGTATATTCATGAATCATGTTTTGGTTCATTTGAGCTACGATATGGAGATACACTGTATATATCGTATATTATATACATATTCATCGATGCTTGGACATTCCTAGAAGGATAAGATGCAAATGCTAACATAAGTGGGTAAAAAATCCAAATGAAACCAGTGACAAATGACATGACATGTTGTTAAAAATAATGATGAGAGAAGGTGCGATGGTGGGAGAGATCGATTAAGTTGTTTCGTTCCCATTTCTCCCACCTTACAGTGATGTGATAAATCCAAGGCGAAGATATCTTCGACGACTACCTGGACGTGATCTTGATATATGTTATTTCCTATTTTCGATGATTAACTGATCTTAGATCAAGTCCTCCTCATTCTCCCTCTTCTAACCTAATCTTCCCATCAGCCCCTACAAGCCCTTTGGCCCTCGCATAAATTTCCAACCTCTCCAACTGTCCTATATATCCATCCACTAATCTCTGCACCCAGCCATCTGTTGGGAAACTCTTCATCCACTGGTTATGTAAATGCAATGACCATACTTGACCAACTCTCTCTTCCAATTCTTCTCTCCCACCTTCACTATGCCATTTCTTACCTGCGAAAATGGGCGGATCAGGTAAGAAAGGATCCGGGAAACGATTATCCGTTCGACAATTTCTTGGATCGGCAAAACACCATGGTAATACCCCGAATGGTCTTATATGAGCTGCTAAGAGGGCTCGGTGAAGTTTCGAATAGAGGTGAGATCCCCATGTAAAGGTATTGGGTTTTGGGAATGGTGAAGAAGCCATGAGGTGGAAGGCTTCGCAGAGGTAAGGGGAGTGACGCTCGAAATGCATCAAAGCGCCATTAAGGGAATAGTACGGTTTGTCTAACAATCACAATACAGTGACAAAGTTAGCTACAAACATTCGGATATCTGACGAAGACGAATGAACGTATATGTGTGTATGAGTAAGATGTCAAGTGATGCAATCAACTCACCGTAACAATCCCATTGAGTTACCCACTCCTCCTCTATCAAAGGATGTAAATCCCTTGTCAATATCTGATCCATATCCAACCATATTCCACCATGATGCCATAAGACCAATAATCTAATCGCATCACCGTCCACCCAACCTTTCCCATCAAACACATTTCCTTTACCATTACCCATCACCTTTTCTAGATCAGTCCCGGCGGTGAGGTAATCCATATCAACATGTTTGACTTCTATATATTCACCCCATTTGATCAAATACGGTTCAAGTATTGGATTATTTTCCAGTATCGATTTACCATTGGTCCATAAGATTATTTTGGAATATTGTAAAGGTTGAGTAGCGAGGAAAGATTGAAAAGTCGTTATTTGTCTTGGACCAAATTCGATCAAATCTGATCTCCAATATGTATGATATATCAATTGATCTCGGTTCCCATCTAATTCAGAAAACGGGCTGGGTTGGATGGTTGAAGAAAAATCATAACATGCCATACCCCTTTTCAAAGTAATACCCGGATTTAACATATTCCTTTTCGCTCCATGATGTTTCGTCATGTTGTAATATGGTGAAGGATTCTGGAAGCATCCTTTTAATTTTGATATAGAATCTATTTCTTGTTTAATCCATTTTTTGGAAAAGAGTGAAAATTCAATTTGGATTTCATATTTTGATCTCCATGTTGATATTCCCAATAATAAACTTCCCAATAATAACAACATCACTAACAGATTTCTTAAAGTTTTCCTTTGATATCGACCACTCCCACTAGTAGACAGACTACCCCCACCACCAGGCCACCACCTTGCAGGCCAAGGTAATGAAGATGATAATCTCCTTTTTGTACGATGGAATGGTAAGCTGAATGAACCTCCTCTACCTCTTTTTTGACTTTTTGATATTCCCGCTCCATTTCCCGGATGACTAGCTGTTGATGGATGATGTACATTCTCATCGTCCGATTCCATCTCTATTTCAGTGTCCCTCCTTCTTGATCTGGCGTATGAAGTTGAAACGTAAGATGTAGAACTACCACCGAGATTAGACGGTCCAGGTTGACTGTAGGTATATCCGTTGGAGAGTGGTGAAGGAGATGTGCTGTTGATATCTGATATTGCTGAGCCAGGACTACTATATGGACGTTGCGTGTTGTTGAGAGCATCTAAAGAGATATTGGACCCTGCTGTATGCAGCGAAGGTCGTGAGATGGTTGATCGTCGGTGGGATATACTGGGTATACTGCCATATGGGTCAGATGGTTGGAAGGGCGGTACGTGCTCATCGCTTGAAGATAGGGACGGTCGAGGATTTGTATTTGTATTCCTACGTATAACGATCCAGAATAGGGATCAGTAGGAGCTGGTGGTTTGAAAGGATAGTGAATAGTCCGTGTACTCACCACTCGGTCCCGGACCACCCTTGATGGCTGCTCTCGGAGGATGAACGAGTATCATCCACCTGAGCTAGATGAGCTTTCGACTTGTTGGCCTTCCATGTTCCATGAGGATCCATCTCGAGGATCGTTCGCCAGTCTCCGAAAGCTGAGCTGAAGGTTGATTAGGTATTATACGTTTGGTTATATGGGTATCATAGTCATCAGTTCAAGTGCGATAAATGTGGTTTTCGAAATTTAACAGTGCAGCTCGCGAGGTTACGCTAAGAGAGATTTACTACATCATCATTCATCTTCATCTAACCATTGCAATTAGCTAAAATCCACCACGTGCGTGAGATCTGCATTGAGCCACCCGCTCGGATAAAAGGAGTACGTATATAAGTACCACGATGTGATGTGCCACATGGATGAACCGGTTATTCCCGATTAACGGATATGAGTTATGCTCAAAAGTGGTTGTTATGGAATGCGCTCGAGCTCAGTCGTGATTGTTCCCTGATGCAGCAGTACTAGCATAAGTGTATGACGATTGATGCCGAGCACCGTACGCACCAAACCACCAACCAACAGTCACGCATCATTCCATTCCACCATTCGCCCCCCCCAAACGTTCCTTCTCTTTTATGTTTTATACTCGAACTCTCAACAAAGTAAAACATCTGCATCCATCACCTATAATACCTTACTCGTCTTACTCTACGTGTAACAACCTCCATGTGAGTCATCGCATTCTATTGCCAAGCGAAGAATAATAACTGACGCGTGATATTGCGATTGGTACTGTACAGTCATAATGTCTCAAGCTGTCCCCCCATCATGGAAGGTATGTCATTGACAATCTTCATCCATCTTTGTGATCCGGTGCTAAAACTTCTTTGACGATATTTAGGATCTCGGTAAATCCTCTTCCGACCTCCTCCTCAAGGATTACCCTATCCAAGGTACTTCCCTCGAGGTCAAGACCCTCACCCCATCCAACGTCGCCTTCAAGGTCGCTGGTATCAAAGATGATAAATCCGGTGCCATCAACGGTGATATCGAGGGTAAATACACCGACTTTAAGAACGGTTTGACCTTCACCCAAGTGAGTACACGTATTTTAGTCGTTGTGCACGTCGTACGAGGGCATGGTGGGGGGTTCAGAATCCAGCGAATAGAGTGGAATACTATTTGAAAATAATCTAGGGTTGAGCGGCTACATGTCGCTTCTTACCCATTGCTATTCTTTAGAAAAAAGGGAGCAATCATCTTCGATCAACGCAGAGGCTGACAACTTCTTTCCTTCCACTAGGCTTGGACCACCACCAACCTCCTCAGAACTCAACTCGAGCTCGAGAACCAAATTGCCAAGGGTCTCAAACTTGACCTTGCTACCACCCTCAACCCAGCCAAGGCCTCCAAGTCTGCCATTTTGACCGCTATCTACAAGCAACCTTCTCTCCACACCAGAGCTACCGTTGATCTCTTCAAGGTGAGTAATGACATTTCATCTACATCAATCGTTGTACTGATGTTTCACGTTTAGGGCCCAACCTTCACCGCTGACACCGTTGTCGGTCGAGATGGATTCCTTGTTGGTGCTGAGGCTTCTTACGATGTCCTCTCCGGTGCTATCACCCGATACGCTGGTGCCGTAGGATTCTCTGCCCCAGAGTACGCCATCACCCTCCACGGTCTCGGTAACCTCTCCACCTTCGCTGCCTCATACTACCACAAGGTCTCCAAGGACGTTGAGGCTGGTGCCAAGGCCGTCTACGACACCAAATCCACCACCGGTGGTGTTTCCCTCGAAGTCGGTGCTAAGACTTACCTCGTGAGTTCATATCCGGTACTCAAACATCTTATTGGAAATCATAGGGAAGATGCTGATTGTTTCTTTTTTAGGACAACGCCGCTTTTGTCAAGGCCAAGATCAACAACGCTGGTGTCCTCGCTCTCGGTTACACCCAAGCTCTCCGACCTGGTGTCAAGGCCTCTTTCGGTCTTGCTGTTGACACTACCAGACTTAACGAACCTGCTGCCGGTCAAGCCGCCCACAAGGTTGTGAGTATTTGTTTTAATGCGCTTTTGACAGATTGGGTATACTTGGGACTTTGGCTGATCATCCTGTGCTTTTCTTAGGGTGCTTCTTTCACCTTCAACGCTTAATCTGAGTGTGATGGTTTGATCAATTTATAAAATACAATGGATAACAGAGGGGGGCGTGGATGTGGTTTTGAAGAAGTTTTCAAGTCGGTTATTTACTATTAATTCAAAATGCTATTATAGGATGAGTCTCCAAGAATGCAATTGTTTTAACGGGACGTTTTAGTGATATATGTGCATGCTGCTTTGCCATTAGTACAGATATACATATATGGATGATCAGTCGAGAGTCGAGAACAGTATAGAGACCCTTTTTAGTTCAGCGGTTAGAGTATTGTACTGTTTGCTGTTGCATAACGGTGTTTTGAACTGAAATTGCCGGATGTGGCAAATCATCCTGTCATGTCGTGCTTGCGATTTAATCGTGACGTCGACCTATAACCTGTACTCAGACATCTTCACTGTCTTATATGCAAATTGAACCTTTCTTCTTCCTTCTCCTACTTCACATTTCAAAATATAAACAAAGCTTCAAGTAAGAGCAAGTTGTGGACAAAATGTCAGACCGAGGCAGATCACGTACACCCAAATCACTCACACCTTCACCATCCCCAACTTCTCGACGACGCGCACTGCCCCCTTCCAGGTCAAGGTCAAGGTCAAGGTCATACACACGAAGTAGAAGTAGATCACCGAGAAAAACCAATGGCACCAATAGTAATGCTAACGATACAGGGTTGAAGGTGATTGTGGTCTCTGGGTTGAGTAAGAATGTCATGAGAGGTCATTTGGAGGAGATATTTGGAGAGTATGGGAGGATTACGGGCGTGGATTTACCTGTCTTCAAAGTCTGTGAGTTGATTGTCAATTTTTCTGATCAACAATTCGAGCATACAAGTCCGAGAAGGTTCTCAGTGGGTAATTATCGATAAGGATGATTTCCAATTCAAGAGGCTTATGCGAAGCACTTGCATTTTGCAAAATCTATCTGTATACTTAGATACTTTGCATGGTGAAAAACGTGGGAGAACAGTGTAGAACTCGTTGGATGTGCCAGAAGATCGTTAAGCTGACTTGATACTCTCTGAAATTGTTTAGCCGGCTTGAATCGTGGAAAAGCAGCAATTGAATTCGCTCAATCATCCGATGCTGCGTTGGCTGTCAAGAATATGAATGGTGGTCAATTAGATGGTTCATTCTTGAACGTACAAGTGAGCTATCACCTTTGCTTCCTTACAATGATCCAGAATAATCGATAAGCTTTATCTAATTTGCTGAATCCCTACTGTTAGATATCCGAACATCCCTTACCGGCTCCCAGACCACCTTCTCCACCTATACGTCGACGACGTTCTCTCTCCAGATCAAGAAGTAGATCACCTCCACCTCGACGTCGACGATCACCATCATACTCCCGAAGTCGAAGTAGGTCACCACCCCGACGAGGAAGTTTCAGACGAAGGTCTCTATCCAGATCACGTTCGCCCCCTAGGGGATATAGGGGAGGAAGGGATTCGTATGTGCCTCGTGGTGGTGGTTATGGAGGACGTGGACCTGGACCTCGAGGTCCTCCACCACCATCAAGAAGGGATAGAAGTCCTTTAGTCGTGCGTAGACCAGGAGAGAGGGGTGCTCCGCGAAGACCTTCTCCTGAATATGGGAGAGGCGCGAAAAGCATCTCAAGGAGTAGAAGCCGATCATATTCCAGGTCTAGGTCTAGAAGTTATTCTTCGAGGAGTAGGAGCCCGGTCAGAAGGAAGAGATATACGCCCAGCAGAAGTAGGAGTAGATCAAGGTCAAAATCGAGAAGTATGAGTATAGATTCGAGGTCGAGAAGTAGAAGCAGAAGTATGAGGAGTGTTAGTCCAAGGAAGTAAATACCTGCCTAGTGAAAGGGTATTTGTAAATCGCATCAGAGTCGTATCATGTTGAATGATACATAGGTGAGAAAAAGGAAATCAGCACATGATATATATACATTGAGATACCTGAAGGCGGGTGAAAGTACAGTTGATACAGAAGTACATGACAGAATATGCATATGTTCATATGTACGATTGCCTGCTGGTTGTGTCTTCCTGATTCCATGACAATCAACCCTGATATGCATATACATGGCGATATTACACTCCGTCCAAGAGGTTGTCAAAGTTGCACAAGTGTATGATACTGAATTCGGCCTCGGAGGTCCAAGCGTCAGTTAACCGGAAAAAGCAACTGACACCTGCGAACGAACACAAAAACACGAACATTCAACTCACCATCCAACTTCAACTATCTCAGTCAACGCACACATAACACTACAGATCCCACTCAGCAATCTCAAGAGAGCGGCGCGAGAAGCATCGCAGGATCGAAAATCAAGCTCAATTCTGGATTGTGTAATTCTTGCATCACCGAACGCTAAGTCCAAAGCATCGATATTATCAATCCGAAAGTTGATCGATAGTGAACCAAGATGAAGATTCTCACTGAGGACGATGTGGAAGCTCGAATAGCGAAGCTGAGATCTGCAGGTATGTAGTAACTATCTTCTAGGCTTCCAGAATGTCTGACTGATCTGGTATGCGAGCAGAACCCGATAAGAAAGTAGATATCATTCAAGCTTTCGGGCTGGACTTTGAGGACGTAATAGAGGTAAGCTAACATATCACCTATAGCCTTCTCCGCAAGCTACATGGGTCAAGTACAACCTATCTGATACATGCCTGTTCGACTGGTAGATACCAGACTCAACCATTGATCCACTTATCTTACTGCTTCCACCATTAATAAGGTCTTCTCATCCATTGCTTCAAATATCAACCCTTACATCCTTCTTACCATTCTTCATACCTCTCATCCAGGACTCGCCTACCTCTCTCTCTCATCTACGTCTAGTCCTCTTGCAGGTATTACCTGCCTTATTGGAGAAACTGAACGATCCTAAAGAACGTATACACTCCGCATCAAGTAATATAATCTTCTTAATTGGTAAAAAATGCTTTGTCGTAGACCCACCTCACCCCTCCTCACTGGGTAGTTCCGGGACGAAAGGAAAAGAAAAAGAGAAAGAGAGTTTATCGCAGACTTTCGAAAGGATGTTGAAAGATACGTTGAATTCCAAAATGTGGAGACCAAAAGTTGAATCACTCAAGATACTGTCTAGACTCAGATTGGAATTAGGTTCGAAATTGGGATTGAAAGGTTGGTTGGGCATTTTGGTAGATCTCTTAGAGGATAGTGATGGTAACGTGAGAGAACAAGCTAAGGAGGTGAGTAGTTATAAATGCAAATCCTATTTGACTACGTAGCTAAAATGAACGTCAATAGACGGTCGTAACTTTATTATCCCCATCTTCGACACCTCCAGCAGCAAGATCAGAGTTGAAAAAATTGCTATTAGCTAGAAATGTCAGAAAGACAATATCCAACGATATCATCGCTAGAGTTCTGGGTGGTGGTGGGGTAGAATCGGGTAGTTCGACACCTGCTAACCTCCTATCGTCGAGGATCGATACTCCAAAAGATGAAGTTCCGATAAATGGTAGATCAGGTACTGCTACCCCTGCTTTATCTGCAGGTGGAGCAGGTGATGATATCGAAGTTGTCTATGTAAGTGATCCAGTCGTAAGCTATCAGGTGGAAGTGGATACTGATAATAACTTGTTATCCACATAGATCGCTTCACCTCATGATTTATTGAACGAAATGGCTGCCATGTTACCCCATTTCGAAGGGAAAGAGACGGAACAGAATTGGGCACCGAGAGAAAAAGCTGTAGTGAGGATAAGAGGGATGTTAAGAGGTGGCGTATGGCCAAAGTACAGTGAAGCTTTCATACAAGGACTGAAAGGCGGGATACTAGAAGGTGTATCGAGGACGGTAAGTCATGCCATAGACTGAACTTTTTCTTAAAAGCGCTGAGAACTTACACCGTCCTCAGATCGTCAGTCTTCGTACGACTGTAGCTCAACAATCTTGTTATCTCATGAAAGAGCTTGCAGAAACCCTTGGACCAAGCTTTGATCAATTTGTAGAACATCTCTTACCGATCCTTGCGAAAATGGCGTAAGTTGTGCAGTTCCTGCAACGTCTGTCCAAGAGAGAAACAACTGACCATATCATCTTGTTTCACATAGAGGTTATACAAAGAAGATCATAGCCGAGCGATCTCAAGCCTGTGTGACTGCTATCATCATACGTACCCACCTCCATTCTCGGATTTTCATCAGTCACATCGCAGCGGGAGTAGCGGATAAAAACATTCAGACTCGACACTTCTCTACTGGACATCTCAAGACTTTCATCGATATACACGGAGCCAAATCGAAACATGTTATCGAGACCACCCCTGGAATGTTGGACCAACTCGAAGGAGCGGTCAAGAAGTCTTTGGTTGATGTGAATCCGGCGGTCAGAGATCTAGCTAGGCAGGCATTCTGGAGCTATCATTCCGTTTGGCGATCACGAGCCGAAGCGATCCTCAATTCTTTGGATGGTATGGCGAGGAAGCAGTTGGAAAAGGCGAACCCACACGACTCGAATGGTATAGTCGCTCCTGCCAAAGCCGCTCCGCCCGCCAAGCGAGCGTCGAGTACGATGTCTGCTTTATTAGCTGAGAAACGAAAGGCCAAGGCAGCCGAATTAGCAGCTGGGAAAATGGCCCAAGAATCGCCCAGAATCGTCTCTGGCCCTGTACCTGGTTCTCCGAGCTTACAGCAAGGTATGCCAAGATCGAACTCGTCGGCTTCGTTATCTGCAAAGGCAAGTAGACCTAGTGATGATTTAGAAAGAGGTGTGACATCACCTGGAACACCTCCACATACCATCCCTCTGCCTTCTTCTCCCACACCTTCGCAGAGAGGTACTCCTCGACCAAGTACGAAAGCCGCGTTGGGATCGCCTAAAGATCTGTTGTCCCAAACGAGAGATAGAACAAGTAGTCTTGGCAGAAGTCCACCTTCGCGGGGATCACCAAGTCGTGATTCACCTCTAAGACAATCGTCGACTTACCCCTTCTCTGCTTCTGGCGTGAGGTCACCGGGATCAAGTACTGCTTCTAGTAGCGCGGTGAATAATCTACGAACGCCTCAGAGTAATCGAAGACCTTTACCGTCATTCGCAACTGAGACGGGTCTTGGGTTAGGTGTACATACCCCAAGCGGTATGGGCAGGTCATCAGTATCTCACGAAGCTGAAGTTGAGGGTGATGAAGATTGGCAGAGTGGTACGGATACTCCGACGAGGGTATTACCACCCGGGTCGGGTGTTGTCGAAGATGCAAGAAGGGCTCAAGCTGCTCAGGCTGAATCTGCCGCTCAACAATTGATGGAATATGTGGAGGATGAACAGGAAGCTATACCATCGACACAAACGCTGAATTGTCTACATGGCAATGACAATGCCGGTACGACTATACCCGCGACACCTGCTAGACCTGCCAATGGAAATGGAAATGCGTACAAGACACCTCTGAACGTAAGCAAAGCATGGGAAGATTCACCTAGACCTGAAGCTGTTACTCCCCTGATGATCGAAAGGTTGAAAGAGAGAAAACATGAGAGAAGTTGGTGGGTGAGAAGGCAAGAATGTGAGTTTCTTAGTAATTCCTGGGTGATTTTATTGAATGATAAGTGGCTGATATGTGATGTTGGATAGTGATGGATAAAGCTTCTCCTTTGAAATCAACTACACCTGCACCTTCATCAGCTATCACAGAGGATATCCAAGGTCTATTGTCTGGTCAACCGACTCTTAGGAATTTACAGAAGTTAGCATTGTTCTCTACTTCCCATCCTGTCCATGATACAGAAGATGTGGAGGAAGAAAAAAAAGTTTGGATCGACGATAAAGTATTTGAGAATATACTTCAAGGTTTACTAGATTTTTTAAAACCAAACCGAAATAAAGGATTGCTAGAACAGGGTTTGGTGGTTCTTTGGGAGATGGTACAACATCAATGGATATTGTTCGATGGACATGAACAAGAATTGTTGGAGACTTTGTTCAGACTTAGAGCAAGTCATGATGCTACTGTGAGTGAGGGTGTCACCTCGGAGTGGACAAGTCATAAAGTAACATCCTGCTGATTAAGTGCTGTTTTGAATGGTGAATGGTAGATATTGGAATCTACCAATGCATTAATATCGTTGTTGACTCAAATATCCGATCCTATGTATTTCCTGACACTCCTACGATCCTCATTATCCCGATTATTATCTGAACATCCATCCGCTTCGGACCAAGATACCGCAAATGGCGACGGAATTTCCCGACTTTCGCTAAATGGGACCCAACAAGAGACGGAAAAGATTAGAAACTCTGGCTGGTTATTCGGTTTAACAAGTTTAGGAATGTGTGTGATTAGATTACCTGAGGCTGTCGTTGAGGTGGAAGGTCCCAAATTGGGTCAAATCATAATAGAGGTGAGTGCTTCTTCATGTTACTTTTTGACTTTCTGAAGGTAGAGTGTAATAGCGAAAAAGGAAAGAAATTGACGTTGACATTGATGTATATCTCTTAGGCAATGTCATCACCTTCCTCTATAATTCGTCAGGCATCTCAAACTCTCTTATTATCCATTCAAACCATCTTGAAAGATTCCAACAAAACTTTATCGCTTGTGCCCCATTTGAACAAAGGACAGAAGGATTTAGCTATCTATTATATGGCCCAGAATGGGATTTTGGAAAATACTCATAATATTGAACAAGCCACTGAAGGAGAAGAGAATGGGGACGAAGGGAAGGAAAAGATGTTGAAGGAGATGCATGGTTTGATGGGTAGAGGAATATTGAGGGAATAGGGAAAGAAGAACGAATCAGGATTTGTCATTTTTTGTAGCTTGCGCAAATATTGGTGAATCCTTCTTGATTGTATATAGCACATAGATGATGTATGAAACGAGATGTGATCATGAAACGTCAGAGTTGCTCCCCACAGGTAATGGAAAGGGATTGAATGATCATAATTGATAGAATAGAAATACATAAATGTCGTCACATTCGTTCTGCGGATCTATCTAAGCAAACTGAAATACTATGCGATTAACCATCAGATGAATTCATCTAAATTTTTTCTTGCCTTGTGTTATCTTATCGAAACATCAAGAATATCAAGAACATCTGACCCTATCCATGGATTATGATGGGGGGATTACTTTATAGGTCTTACTCTCAAATTCGGACGTAGCTATCAAATCCCAATCAAATCATACCAAATCATATCAGTCGCAAATTCCACTGACGATATATGATCGATGGATCGACTTACGATCTCCACGAACAAAGGTCTCAGTTCCTTTATAGCCTTTGTCTCAGGAGGTACCAATAACAAATCTGCGTTTCTTCCTTTCCTCTTTCTCCTTCTTCCATGTCCTTGTGATATAGCTGAATCAGGCATTTGAGGTGATCTAGCTGGTCGGCCAGGTTCGTTCGCCGGATCTCTTTTATCTTTGTCCTTTTCTTTTTCTTTCTCCTTGGAAGTATGTTTGAAATCTAATGAATTCCTAATTTTCTCGAATGATTTCCTGTGACCCTGACCAGTCGCAGATCCTCCTGAGCTCTTCCTTCTTCTACTACCACTACCAATACCGCTTTCATCGGGATTTTGTGGTTCTTCAGTCAACCCAGCCGAGTTCAACGATGATCTTTCACTCTCATCTTGATCTTCCACTTTCAAATTCAAATTCCTCATATCTTCCAATTCCTCTTCTTCCTCTTCCTCCTCTTCTTCAGACTCTTCATCAGCCATCTCTCCACCTTCCGCCAAAGCAGTCTCACCGATACTCAAACTTGCCATTACACTATCCAACAGCGCAGCTTCTTCATCCGCCCCTACCCCGGCTGCTTCCGGACCAGTTGCAGCGGCAGACCTAAATCTCCTTCGGATCTTTTCTTCATGCGCGATCTTAAGTTTGTAATGATACTCAGCTATCGAATCGACTTCTTTCATTACGGTTCTCCGCTCCTCTTCTGAAGCAGGTAAGATAATTTCCAGATCTAATGGTTGGGGTAGACCGGTTCGTGCATAGGTGAGGAATAGTTCGATCCAAGACATTAATGAATCGAATAGACCTTGTCCCTTGGAATGGACGTTGTGTACGAATGTGTAAAAGGATTGTTCGTGTCGCTGTACAAGGTCGATGAATGTTTGAACAGTCCGTTGGGGATCTTCTTGCGATACTACATACCAGAGAATAAATATCAGTACCACACCATCATGCGTGATTATCTCTCCCTTTGTCAGTTGTATGGACTCACGTTCTTCCACTTGTTCCACCGTGCGTACCATATCATTAATGAACGCTTGCATGTCTCCTAAAGAATCTGCGATACTAGCAGCTTTGTAGACGGTAGCCAAGGGAGCATAAAAGATAGTGATGATATCTTTGAGTAATTCAGCGGTAACACCCTGCCACCATTCCATCCGACAAGTCAGTAAGCTCATACATCTTATCCATCGGACGTCAAAGTCAGCAAGTCCAACTCACCTCAAAAATCAAAGCTAGCAGACCTTCTTTCTCCCTCTTCCTCGTCCACAACTTCAACAACACGCTCAGATCCTCATACAACCAAGCATCTTCATTATCCGGTCCGAGATCATCATCCGAATCGTCCAATTCAGCTTGAGCAGATTTGTACTCATGATACGCTCGAGTAGCCCTTGCGACTCTCTGAAATTGAGGTCGAGATAATGAAGGCATATCAGGTGATCGGAGGATCGTCACCAGTAAGTCTATACGTTCTTGAGCTGTACAAATGTCAAAGATTATGATTTAGAGGGATCAGTTCCTTACTATCGATCTTCCAATTTATGTATGACTTACCAGCATCTTTTCTATATATCTCTTGGATTTCAAAAGGCGCATTCGCGTACTGTTCGATCTTCTGACATACAACCGGATCATCGATCTTCTCTTGTACAGCATCGATATCTTCCTGCAATAACCGAACATCTTCGGAGAGAGAGGAAGAGAACATTCGTTGGATGAGTGATTGACCTCCAAACGGTCTGGCAAGGAAGAGATCCAAAACACCTATATTGTCAAGAAGTCCAGTAATCAGCATTATCTGTAAATGGAAGACATCAAGTCATTGCATTGCTTGCGAAAGCTGTTCGCTAGACAACTTACCTCGTATCATCGCCATGGGATTTGATATCTTCAGTATACCTTTTAACACGAAGTAAGGCATCAAACCGTGTAGTCTCTTCAGCTGTGCCAGTGTATCAGATGCGGTATCAGAAGCTACAAAAAGTTGGAAGATGGTAGCTGCGAGTCTGCGTCATAGGTCCCATTGTCAGCTTGATCTAGAATCAGCCATTAGATCGTAATACGCACGATATTCTTCCCCATTCCAATACACTGGCCTCAGCTTTCGGTAGATCCTCTACCCTTTCAACTCTTCGTACAACTTCGAAAACACCTTTCAACCCTCCTTCTTTACTTAGTACATCACCCTTAAATTGCGCCAAGCCCTCTCGGAGCGCTTCGATCCGTTTCTCAGCTTCTAGCTTGAACCTCCTCCTACCTTCTTCTCGGACCGCATCAGCCTCTAGTCGCCGTTGACAGTCGACTGCTTCGGGTGGAGTCAAGGTGGTCGGTGCAGATAACAGGAATGATCTCAGTATAGGTGAATTGATTATAAATGGTAATGCCAATATCGAATTTAAGTAAGCTCGAAGGGTCAATCGGTTCTTCTCCCTTGATAATGGTGTAGTGTTCGTTGTAGGTGAAGATGGTGAGTCTGGACCAGCAGACGATGGAGGTGTATTGTACCCACTTGATGAAGCGCCATCGTTCCCGCCTGAACCATATATCATACGTAGTGGGTTGTAAGAGCTGTATCCTGCTGTAGGAGGCGGACTTGTAGCTGCTGCAGTGACAGATTTGTCTTTGGGAGGGGGTGGTGGGATTGGGTAATCTGGGAAAGCAAGTCGAAGCTGAAGGGGAAAAGAAGGATTGAGCTTGTTAGAAATGAATGACTCATATATTCTGAGAAAGAGCAAACTTACCTCGTCTGCCAATCTCTTGAAATCACCATACCGCCTTGAGACAAATACATCTGCTACTCCATTCCGTCTTGTGCGAATGATGAATTCCTGTTAGTGTGAGATGCGATTAGTGAGGAATGAACTATACCAAGGGAGATTGAGTATTCATAGGGAAGCTCGAAACTCACCTCATGGGATCTACTTCTCACTCTACCTTTTTCCACCACTACCCTCACGCCAACTACATTCACCTCGAACCCAGCTGTCGGATCAAACGACCCTTGTCCTCCTTGATTTTGTGGATGTCTCTCTAACCATTTCCTTCTACGTTCCTGTTGAAGTGCTTCCAACCTATTCAATTCATTCTGTCCTATCCTCACAACTTCTTCTCCTGATGTCAATTTGATTCCCACTCCAAACATCAACGAAGTATGTTTTTCAATCTTATTCCATAACTTTTTCCTTTCCAAGATCTCCTTTCTTTCTTCTTTCGTCATGAGGCTTTCCATCACTTCTCTTTCTTCTTCACTCAAACTTGAAGCCGTCGTAGATGACCCACCAGTAGTAGCCAAGAAAGAAGATAGAAAGGGTTGTACCTTACCCGACCAGAATGTTGGAGGCGCAGTCGAAAGGAATGGAAATGGTAAGAGGAATTGATGGAACATAAACCTCAGAAATGGTAAATCCCCTCCTAATCGACCTTCCAATCTTGAGTTCTCCGATATCTTCTGTAAAGCTTCCTGTTTGGCTGATTCAGGTAGGACAAATGGATCGCCCAGTAATCCCAATGCGTTTGCACCTAGTACCGGATCAGTGATGAGGTTGAGCTCATGTTGGACTTGTAAGTTGACCAGAGTCTTTTTCAAGTAATGAGCACGAAGGGGTGTAAGAGTGGTAGGGGGGTTGGAAGCTGATATAGGGTATGTGGAGTGATACGGATGTAGATGGGCTGCAGAAGATTGAGCCCCACTTATACTACCAGCGCTTGCATTGGGTAAAGGTGCAGTATTAGGTGGTCTGGAGAAGTCGATATTCTGTTCATCTTGATCTTCAGAAGACGGTTGGGAAAAATCAATCTGTCTTCCATACCCACCTCCTACAGGCGCAGTAGCTGGCGGAGGAGGCAGGGCTTTGTCTTTGCCCTGGGATGATGCGGGGTGAGGAAGTGGTGGCGAAGGGGGAGAAGCGAATCCTTGAGCAAGATCCACTGCATTGACGGCGCCTATGTCTTCGTCGGGTGGGGGAGGAGGGGGCAATGGTCGATCTGGTCGGGATGATCGTTGTCTCCTCGGTGTATATGGCTTGTACGGCACATTCGGATTGGGGCTTGAGGAAGACATGATGAGGATTGGGTCCAGCCTGAGGACTAGGCTGCGACGTGACAGTGAGATGTGTAATTGATTGTGAAGATAGACAAAAGAGAAGTAGCAGAGTCTAGTGGACCGAGAGTGATTTGAACGTGTTAGACGTATACATTTACATGACGTAGGTCGCTATTCTTGGCTATTTCCGAATGATGAAATTGCAATTCACATCTCAACCTTTTGGATAGAAAGTCATGCACCATCGACATGCACATGATGTAGCTCAGCAATAGGAGACAGACACTAAGTGATTACCCAATGCATGCTCAGTATCTCATGTTACCTCTGGAGACTCGTTGACTCAAGTTATTGCTTATACACGAGCGGAGTAATCAGTGACACCAGGCTGAAACGCTACGAGCACTCGACTTCGCCGCCTTTGATACGTACCGAAAGGTGAGGTGCCTGCCTTGCGAGAGCTAGGTGGATCGAACCACCAAGCTCATCGTCGTTAGCAGGTGTTATTCTCAGACTTGCTTGTTTCAGTGTATTGGGATCCATGCCTTCGGACGTAACAGTTCAGGCGAGGTATAACGAACGAATCTTGTGTACTGATTTATGCGATTTCATTCCCATTCTCATATGACTATTTGAATCTCTCTCTACAAAAGGTGGTAATAACACTGAAGTACAAACAGATTTACAAATTGATATAATATAAACACAAAGAATATGAACGCCAGTGGTAATTTCTCTTCCCTCTATAATGTGGGGTGATGAGGTATCTGAGATGACAGATGGAAACTAAGCCTGAGCAATCTTACTTGCGACGGTACGTTCTTTCTCAAGTCTTTCTTTGTTTGCTTGGAACGCTGCGTCTCGGCAGGCTTGCATACCGGAGCTGCAAAGAAGGGGCAATGTGTAAGCATATGTTCGATAGATGATGGATGCGTATGGTATGAATCTGATGACGGGACATATAGACATGCAGACATGCCGTATTGATAGAAGACTGAACTCCTACTCACCAATTATGCGCCTCTGGCTGTCTATGAGTCGAACAGAAACACTTCTGACAATGAGGACAATCTCCTACTATACGCTGAGCGGCTGAAGGGCATTGAGTAGGGTTGGCGGTCATCTCGGGTTTGGAACCTTCTTCGGTAGGAGAGGTAGGGATGTTGTAGACGACTTTGAATTGACATCGTTTCTTGGCTGGCCTGTGGTGAAAGTATTAGCATGGTGTGACAGATAAGGAGTTCACTGCGATGACGATCTTGAAAACGAATGAGGATGGTGAAGGTAGGTTAATGGATTTGTAGATACTCACATGTTGATGGATTATTTCTGTTCTTGAACGAAGATAGAAAGAAGGATGAACGATTGATCGGGTTGAGATGGGTGGCAAATGTATCCAATAGAGGTGTTTGTTTATATATCTCTAGGCTCTACGTATAAGATAGATGCAAGTAGGTTGTTGAGCGGGAAGAGTGAAGCGAGGGGTACGTTGAAAGTCGTGTGTGGTATGCTTTATGTGCAAGGTATGATTCGTTGGGGATTGGGTTATATTGGAATGATGGAGATAAGGGGAGTCGTGTGCGTCGGTACTGTAATTTGCTCGCTATGGCTGTGTTATATCAAATGAAGGATTTGATCTGATCCAATCGATTGACGAGTGCGTACTTATGTGCTGTATGAGATGTGCTGGTTATCTGATGAAAGAGAAGAAGAAAGGAAAGTGAAAGTGAAAGAAGAGAGAAAGCAACTATATATATATATATATATATATGGGGTTGGGTTGGTTGATTGATTACTCGATTGATTACTCGATTGACTCGTCCGCATTCGTAAGCGTAGATCGTAGTATCCTATAACAGTGAGGTGGCGCTAATCACCCAGTTGTACCAGTTGTAATCTGCCACTTGCCATTCGATAATCGGATTATACCGCCTTACCAATGATTCCTAATCCAGCATCACGATTGGGATTACGATTCAGGGTTCAAGTTCTAGATTGTGCGAGTACCATTCAAACAACCCCATTCCCCGGAACACGATCAAGAAGAACCAGAACAAGGGAAACGTAATGAAACCGGAGATGGAGCAGGAATTACTAATGGGTTTGCATTATCAACTTGACGCGGCCGTGGGTTGCTCCATACTCGTAGTCCTATGGATGGTGTAATGAATGGATAAATGACGAATGGAAAAGGCGATCGTAGAAGATCGACACATATCGTTCGGTACATACCCCAAAGCCAACGCAGAATTCACTGGACAATTCGGGATTGGAGGGATCGTTTTGCGCAACTATCTGATTCTGACGATACATCGATTGGGGTAAGGGATGCAATTCAAATCTTCAAAATAACGCAAAGCGTCACTTGTAATCTCTCGTGAAATCAGCGAGATATCAAATCAGTCACTAGAAGGTTTTGTTCCATTTTTTATACTTCTTCATCTAGATTCTCATTAACTCCGCATTATTCCTTCTCTATCTTCATGATCTGCATCAACTAAATACCTCAATCCTCTTCTTTTTCTCGAATGCATTCCATCACAACGATTCCTCATTTATATTGGGCTCATACCGATATCCTTCCTGTTCGGTACATATTTATACATTCCGCGAACGTTCAGGCTTTTCACCATGAGTGACGGACGGAGCGATTGGTTCGAACGGACCTCCTCTCCTCCAGGTGCTCCCCTTCTTATCAGAGTCAGTCATACCTATCATCGTATAGTCATATTCATCATCCCCCTTTTGTCGCATATACGATATTTCCGTTCTCTGCTTCTACTTGTCATATCAATAGTAAAACGCAGAAGCTGTTATATTCCAGGTATGACAACCGGCTGACCAGCTTCTGCTTGTCATTGAATATATTAACATGAAATGAGCTAAGAAGATGCAGACACAGAGTCCACTACCTTAACCAATCAATCATGACCTATCATACGCTTCTCGGCCGACGAGTTGCTCTGAGAAAGATGTACAGAAGATTGCACCAAATTTACCTCCGATTATCTTTGATCAGAAAACCAAATTGGCAAACACCGATACTCAAGTCCAGCTGTCAAACCCTGTATATAGATATCAGTCCAAGTATACAAATGTACTCCACAGTCAGCGAATTCGTATCTACATCTCAAGTCAGTCAGTGAAACATGTTACTTGTCACTTGAACAACTATAGGAGTAACGCGATCCTCTTCCTTTTGCTAAGGTAAGAAGGAACCGTTGATTGATGTGCAGGCATTTATAAAGAGAATCCATTCATTCATATTTTATGACAAAAGTTATCGAAGTTGAAAGGGGATATCGAATCTGTACGACCAATTACTTGATAAGCGATTCTAATCCAACTTTCTGGTGTTTGTGATAAATATATCAAGCCAGAACTCACAAGACAAAACGAAGAAGAGTTAAGATATCCATCTAAGCTAACGCCATCATGTTTATCTTCGGAGAGCCTTTTCTAAGACTACAGTAACGTACAAACAACATCAGTTATCGCCTATCTTATGTTCCATGCTACAGATAGAAAAATAACTTACTAGCATCTTTGGTGATTTCTGAGAAGTCGGTAGCTTGGATTTCGATGTGGATACCTGTGTAAGAAGGGATATAAGGTTAGTTTCGTATCAATGTGTGTAGATACGGCGATGACAGTGATAGAGAACGGGTACTCTAGAACATCTGATCACTCACCCTCAAGTCGTCGTCTGAGAGCGTCTTTGGAAGAAGCAAACATCATTTTGTTCTTGACGTTGGCATCGTCTGGGGACCTGCGTGAGGTGATTCATGTGCAGGAGTCAGCACAAAGTTGATTGACGCTTTGATGTTCCGTCATTGAGATGCAATGTGAAGGGCAGACGATGAGATGTTGTTATGAGGATATCTCATCAAGATTGTGAGAGTAAACGCTGATTCAACTATCCAGCGATACCTATTCCAAGTCAAACTAGTTTCCTCTTCCCTCTTCCCTCTTCCCTCTCTCATCTCCCCTCTGCCATCTGCCCTCTCTCGTCTCGTCTTTGTCCTCTCTCCTTATCCCTCCTCAACTAGTACTATTCCAAAGTCATCTCACGCCTAATGTGTCTCTCCCCTTCTCTTCAACTGTCGTCTTCTCATCCCCATAATTCTCCTCTACACGACAGTCATGGCCCATACCGCTCCCTCTCTCTCCGAGCATGACTTTAGACCGAAAAGAAACGTAACTTACCAAACAACAAATACCAACTTATTTCTCACACCTTCCCCTCCAGGAAGAGTAAATTCGAAATCGTATACCGCCCATCTACATTCCTTCTCCGGTAATTCACCTACAAACGTATCGAATTCCTTATCTTCCGAAGTTTTCAAAACGACGATGGACTTCTTATCTTCCGAGAGACCGTATACGACGTAGGAGAGCTTCTTGCCTGTTTTGAGTTCTTGGAATTTCTCGAGACACTCTTGGGTCTACGAATGAGAGCATGAACTTTAGCGAAAGCTCGAATGTGAGTGAGGCAGTAGGTGGGATGGATCAGAAGGGATGGATGGGTATTGTAGATGATATGATTATGATGTGACCGTTTAATGTTTTGACAGCTATCACATCACACTCCTTCATCCCCTCCTGCCCCATCCTAAATGCATCACACGAGTAAGAAGAGAACGTAGATTACACTCACAGGTTGAACACCGGACGACTAATTCATCATTCAACACACCATTATCAGCGATGAGCTCAATTATGAAGTCGATCAAGAAGAGAACGAACTCACCATTTTGCCTGAATACTAACTTGGTGCTTCTATGTGATCTAAAAGAGGAGGTATGTAGTTGAGGGGATATATCAATGTTCTTGCTATGAACGATAACAACGTCTTCAATAGTCAATGCGGTGACGATGTATGAGTATGTATCAACAGCAACACAGCGTGGCGCGACTGATTACCCTGAATACGACACTACAGTGGATCGGAATAATCCTACTGTGGCACTTTCATCCTCTATAAGATACTTCGTTATATTCATTATCATATCGTGTACTACTATATCATTACGACTATCATATAAGGTACTAAACACCTGGGATACCTAAGACTAAGTAACGTATAGTATACTCTAGAACGTGAATGCTTCTTCGAGGAAAGCATGATCTGGGAGAACAAAGGCATCAGCTTATACTCAGCTGGACCGCTCGTCTATTGCATTTCACACTTATCGAAGTTGAGGTCAGCTTACAATCGAACGCCTTCTGTCCCTCTGACACTGCTCTCTCCTGACCTTCTTCCAAAGCCTGTGGATCCTTCTCTTCAGGCATGATCTCAGATAAGAACCTGATTGTTTCCTTTGGTAAATGCGCATATTGGAAATCTATATCCGTAACATATGGCTAAAGCATAGCACAAGATCAACTATCAGCCATCAATTCAAGTTGCAGAATATTGACGATGGGTATAGACAAAGAGAAAGACCTAAGTCGACCCACCTTGTCACCCGCCATTCCTCTGAACGCTTCTCTCAATTGTTCAGGAGAAGATGCATCGTCCTTCGTCAGATCGACCTGACCAGCAGAAAAATATCTCAGTTAGCTGATGTTTCTACGCTTCGCGTAAGTCAGCTCACCAAGAGATCCAACCAAGCCTCATAAGTTACCTGACCGAATTTCTGTTCCAATTCCGTATATATTATACCTATCTCTTCTTCTGCGTAGACTATTCCTAAGGATGCTAAAGCAGAGTGCATCTCCCATACACCGAGGGTCTGCAGGTGTTCAACAACGAGGCCATGACGATATCGATCATTCAGCAAGAACGTCAAGATTGGAAAGTAGCGGAAAACGAAGATTGGACGATGATAGGAAGTATAATTAATCAGGTTCTCTTCCATTTTTCCAACATTCGGACGATTACAAACGTGCACTCACATTGCTATCCTCATAAGCGAAATGTTTGAAAGTCGCCTCGAATTCCTCCAATTTGGCAGGCGTGACATTGGTATGTTGAGCCGAAACCAATTGATTATCAACAAATGCCACTTTCTTCTTCACTCCCGCTTCAGCTAACGATAACTCGTATTCCAAATCGTCATATGTCAAGACGGTATAATCGTTTTCTTCAACTTTGGCTTCTTGACAACTATTGTTGAGTGATGATATTTGAGTGGTTAAGGTGGTTCGAAGTGAGGGGATTGTGGAAGACAATCTGATTAAGGTTTGTTTTTGATCCTTCAATACATATACACAACATATATGAGTTTCAGAACAGTACTCGTTATGTCGTCGCACTTACAGGTAACGATCCTCTCAACGCCCCTATAGCCTGTTCGATCTCTTGTAATCTCAGTACGAAATCTTCCGCCGCCTTAGCGAAACTCTTTCTCAAAGCATCTTTGATACTGCATCAAACCTCATGTTAGCTGTACTCTAACTTCTTCGGGCAGTATTCAGCTCACTCTCTAATCGTAGCATTGATACCTCTACTTCTAGCAGTCTCAACCACCAGAAACTCCTGCCATCTCCTCTCGAGATCCTCCAATCTTAATCCATTGACTGGTTCCCATGATCTTAACGAATACGTTTTGATCTTGGTTTGGATATTACTATACAGCGCAGCTAATTCCTGTCTTTCTTTCACATATTCACGTTTTGTCGTTTTCTTGTATTCGTTGAATTTGTTCAGATGGGAGATCGCTTCAGGGTAAGTGGTAGATTGAGGTATGAGTGACCACGAATGAAGCGTTGATTCAAGAGAAGAGAGGAGTAAGGTCATACGTCTCTCAAAGTCATTCTTGTTTGTCCTAAGTCCATCTGTTAGCTGGCAGTACAGGGCATATCGAAACGACTGGCTCACCAAAGACCTTGCATTAACTCTGCAAATTTCTCTACCCGTCTAGCACCAGTCTCCGCTTTGTCTACATACGCATCTATCAGCTACGTTTGTAGGATCAACGCCAAGTCACTTACCTTCACTAGAGAATTTATGGAAGAACTCTGCTACATAAGTCATCACCGATCTTTCATCTGGTACTTCTACATCACATAGATCCTTAACTTCGAGAAGACGCTGAGAGACAAGGTGAAGATATAAGCTGCCCTGAACCTATTGTCTTCTCCAGCTTACAGGTATACCCAATCTCTCTTCTGCAACTTTGAACGCCAATTCTGTATTTCCCCTCTTATCGCTTTTATCCAAGGAGTGATAATCCAGCAGCTCAGGTCGATGACGATGTATCAAAGCGCATCTACGACATCCCACAAAGGGTAAGTAAGAAGCTATGACACTCACCTCACTTGAGAACGAAGGAATAAAAGTAGTAGCTTACAATGCCAGACCATTTGCAAAACTAGATTTAAAGTTCTGAATGTCCACTTCAGGATTATAAGGTGTTGTTTTCCTCTGACACCATAGGAGTAAACCGTCTTTTGCCGAGAGACCTTCTTCGCTATTACCATCAACTATATTAGTCAATCTAAATCGAATGTATAAAATAGGAAGGTGAGGTGGACGTACGTGATACTGGCTATTGTAAACCTCAAAATCAAGGTCCATATCTACATCGCAAGATTGCGTATCAGGATCTACCATGGTGTGCACCCATATTGAACGAGTCTTGTAGGTACACCTTCCCCGGCACAGCAGAAAGGGTGGAAAGGTCGGTGATGATTTGAGACAAACTTACCATACCCAATATCAACTTTAAATTCCCATCCACGATATCTTCCGGACCGATATTAGTCAATTTTATATTTTTACCTCTTATGAAGTTCAATGCTTTGGCTGCGTTTTCGCACTTTTGAACTCTCATGGTAGGTTTCTTTACGTATCGTCCTAGGGACTCTTCTGACATTATTTCCTATGAGGTGTCAGAGTGAGCTGGAGGGTCCTAGATAGGGGATCTGTTATCTGGTGGGCCAGCTTACAAGTAACTGTTTTACACAGCAAGAGTCAGCTTGTAATTTAGATTTACATTCAGCGGTGCCGGATGAGATATGACAGGAGAAATGTAGGCGGTGAGAGCAGATGGGCAGTTATGTCACTTACTTGGATAAGCTTGACACCATTCGAGAAATCTCTAACTAGATCCACCATAGGGTCCAGTCCTTGACTTTCAAGCTGTTTATTCAACCTATGCATTGCTCGTTCATTTCAGCTCATGTCGCTCAACATAGCTGCAGAGGAAAGGGTAGGAGCTCTGACGTTACTGACCATTTACAGAAGGTCCTGATTTCCCAAACTCCATCAGATCAGCTTTCTATCTTACTGTCGAAGCAAATAAGACGGAACAGCTCACCTAGCTTGTATATCAGCCCATTCATGCTCGGCTCCTCCTCCCACCGTAGGACTTCCAATAGGTTTCGGACTTGATGGTCCTCCATAACCGTTCGCTCCAAGACCAACACCGAAATTGATCGCTCCTAGTGACTTGGTGCGCCCGTGTCCCATCCTATCGGTTGATGAACTACCAGAAGCATGCTGGGAGTTACGTCGCTCCATCGGTATAGGCGATAACATCTTGTCTTGGTAACTTCGTCACTCCGTCTAGGATATAGCTGTGACTCGACTGCGCAGAAGAAGTATAAGAGGATGGAAAGAGGAGTTTGTATACACTTTGAGAATGGTTCAAGCTGAAACACAAGCAAAAAGTACCAACACACGGATATACGCGTATGATTTGTGTTGAAAGGACAGTACATGGTCATAGCGTGTCGACCATGTGGAAACCAGAGTGACGGAATCAATTGATCCACCTCTTTATCAGCGAGATAGCCAAACCATCAGATATCAGCTAGAATCAGCCTTCAACGCCAAGGTGATGAAGGAGGAATGCATCCTGCAGTCATCTTCTTTTCTCAGGAGCAATCCTTTGATCGCCATCATCTCCGACGTCCTCATGCATGTAAACCTCGTTTTCTTCTTGGCAAATCCGTTTTATCCCCCCAAAACGTGCAACGTTGACGACGATCAATCGAAAAGTGAGAGACTTGCGTCATAATTGATGAGTCATATGAGTTCTCACTGTACCTTACGGGTATACATTCCTATGTGACGTGTTGAAACGATCAATGCGTTGGGTTGGTACGTGGAGTGAGTACAACCAAGTCACACGGAAAAGGTATATATACCCATTCATCTCAAGTTACATTCCTTCCTCGTTCCCTTTCTTTCTCAACAACGATCTTTTTCCATATATCACAAATAACGAATTAACGAACAAACAAACAAATAAAGAAACAAAAACAAAATGGGCTTCAACACTCCTGATCACGATACCATGGCCAAACTCAGAGATGAGGCAGAGAGTGAGTAGTAGTTCTACTCGTACTTTGATTCATGTCACTCCTCCATATCGCTTAGCATGTTATGTTCATCTTTCTTTCGATCTATAATCACTCTGTCTGTCATAACCCTCTCCTGCACACCTCGCTGACCCTCATTCACCTCTTTAGCCAACCACAAAGCTTACTGGGCCGAGAACGGAAACGGTTATCAACCCACTGGCAAATTCTTCCCGGGATTCGAAGCAGGATGGGCCGATGCCTGTGCCGCCTTGTCATCAGGAAACGATATCCCAGGTGACGTAGCTGGATGGGCCAAGCAAAGAGCTCAAGAGACCGGACATTCTTCCGAGGATGACTGGGAATGGGAACATGGTTTCAAGTCTGGTGCTGAGGCTGCTAAACAAGCTGGAAGCAACTAAGGTGAGTTGATTGATTGGTCGATCGAGCTCTCTCCTTACCATTCTCCTCTGATGATGGGAGAGGTAAGCTGACTCTTCATACTCGATTCAATAGGTCCATAAAACAATGTCTCTTCTCTCCGTCCTTGAAAAAGGAGTTTAGAAAGATCGATGGATTGATGGAAGATATGATATATGATTTGAAGAAGTTTTTATGCATAACGTATGATGTTGCACCTATTTATAGAGTCTTATCCGTAGTTGCACAGTCAGTAAGATCATCATCTCGAGATACATCCCACTCGTTTCGTTTCCGATGGAAGGCAATTGATGATGGACTGCGGCAGCTCCAGTGCACTTTGCACAACAGACATCTGGTTATAACCACGATCTCTCCTCCCATTTAATGAGCTTATGAAACACTTGTAACGCAAGCGTACCAATGCCCAGTTTCTCATCATGCTTTCCCTCTTCCTCAAGTAAAACTAATAACCCCATTCAAGATCCTCTGATATCTTCAACAACAGGAGGTAGTAAGGTAGTGAAGGGTTGTATCTTCTGTAATTCATCGAAAGAAAATGGTTTCAACATAGTCTACGAGGTAAGTAAATGTGCTACTTGCCTTTCATAATTTACCTATGTATCTATGAATCACTGATCTTGAGTGTGTGAACTTCCTGTAATGTAGGATAATCAACTTATAGCATTTCACGACCGTAAACCCCGAGCTAAAATACATCTATTAATCATACCGAGAGAACATGTGGTGTCTTCAGTCAAACAGCTGACCAAAGAACATCTTCCATTATGTGAGTACTAACAGATGAATATCTCATATCGTAAATGGTATATGATGCATGATAAGATACTAACAGCTAGATTGTCATTTAGTAGATTCAATGAGATCCCTTGCAACTTCCCTCGTTCCAGATCGACCACCACCTAAAATGGGATTTCACATACCACCTTTCTCATCCGTACCTCATCTGCACCTCCATGTATTCTCAGGTCCACATACACTCATCGGAAGGTTGAAGTATCCAATTGCTCGTAGGGGTAGAGATATAGGGAAGGGGTGGAGTTGGTTCGTCACGATTGATCAGGTTGAGAAGATTCTGCAAGATGGCGGGAAAGTAGGTCTAGGTACGGGCTGAAGCGTTTGAGAAGCAAGTAGACTGGTAGACTAATATACCAATGATAGTGATAGAATAACGATATTTTACGACTTACATGCAAATTACATAAATATGAACAGACAGTATATAAACAATCATAGATGCATAATAACATAATATCACAATATACACCCATTAATACGTACAAGTACAATTATATCCCTCGACAGATGACTGACACCATATCATATCATAAGAGAGGCTAATCAATTCATCAGAAGATGATATCTGTTCTCTTGACAGAACGGAAAGAAGGTCACTTGCTTTTGGTTTGGCTTGGCTGAATTATCCCAAAACATGTGAACTCTTCTTACTCTTCTTGGCTTTCTTATTACTGAAACTCCTCCAATCGGATATACGTTCTTCTCTTCGTTCTGTTCATTCCAAACAAAAAGAAAAAAAATAAAATAAAATCAAGTGTCAGCATAATGCTCACCATTATATCATATCATGCAGGAAACAAGGAAGATAATGGGATCTAATCGATCTTGTTTCCTTAGGTAAGATGTTGATCTTGAAATCGTGTCTATCTGTGTATGACACAAATCCGTAAGATACCGCCGCCATATCCCGAAGGACAGGTAAGATCGAACAACTCGAGTGGATGAATGGGATTAAATAAAAGTAAAGCTTACCTTCCCATTTAGCTTGTTCTTCCACTTTCCTCTTCCTGGCTGCTACTTCCGCTTCCTGCTTGGCCTTTTCGGCACCTTCGTTCGCGTATGCCAACTTAGTTTTCCTAATACAACAAAAGTCATTCCATCAGCTCGGCTCAGCCATGTTGGAAGTAGTGATTGGTCTCACCTCCTTCTTGCTAATTCATCTTCTACCAGGATCTCACGACCCTTGGCTCGTACTTGCTGGTCAAAGGGGGGAGTCAAGTTGGTTATTCGAGGATCGTCATCTGGAATATTCGTTGAGTATCCACTTCCCAGTATGCTATCAAACGTGACAGGTTGAGCATAATCCTTCGGATATTAGAGAATAGATGGCATGGCATGGTGATTGAGACCCACTCACGCTTTCAGTACTTGGGTTCTCGCATGAGTCATAATCATGTCAATGTCTTTTCTTTTCGCAGGATCAGAAAGTTGGTCTTCAGCCTGTGATACGGGTGAATCGAGCGATATTACCTATAAAGTCAGTTATATATCCCAATAAAGACAAAACAGAGTTCAACTGACCTTTTTCAGAAAATCAAATGCCTGTTATTGCCACCGGCACATGAAGACATTAAATACGTGAGCCTTAATTCCTTTGCTTTGGGGAAGGGATAGTGAGAATGGGAGACACGACTCACCTCCAAACCTTTCTCATGCTTGAATTTATCTGGATGAATCAGTAAAGATTTCTTACGGTATTGTTTCTTAATCTCAGCTTCTGTCGCTGTTATAGGTAAATCGAGTATATCATATGGGCTAATTTGTTATGGCAAGTATCGGTCAGCTAAAGTGCATTGAAAGTAGCTCTGTTGCCAGATCAGCTCACTTTAATTTAAATGCTTTTAATATCCTTTCCACCTGTTGATCGAGAATCAACCGTTAGTCATCTACCCTTTTAAGGAAAGTGAAGAAGAGTTGAACCCACCTCTAGTTCCTTCGCCAGGTCATTCGCGTTCTTCTTGAGCACTGAATCTAAGTTACTTGCCATCTTCGTATCGAGTCGGATGTCGGATGTCGTGATATGCTAGTTCCGTATTAGATAACGAAAGAAGAGAAAGAAGGAGAAAAGAGGAATGAGGATGGAGGGTTTTATTAGGTGAGCTGGTGGCGGCGGTGGTGGTACGGTACAGACGGAGTTGGCGGTGATGTCCGTGTAAGACCTGTATGTCATTCGCACTTCCGCTGGTCATCACGCGAACCTGCAACCTACCACCTCCATCAGTTAGCTACACATTATATCGTTGCCGCTCAATCTATCTTCATCTCTCAATCCTGCCATCTTCAAAATCCGTCACTCCATCCTACTAATCTCTCCTTATCGCCTCTCACACCATGTCCGACGCTGCTCTTTTCCTCAGAAAGCGAAAGGACAAAGACCGCCGGAACAGGGTACCTTCCCGTTCTGTCGGTGGACCGTCTACAGCTGCTTCCACCTCGGCTGCTGCTCCTTCTCCATCCACACGTCCCACCAATGCTACAGCCTCTTCCTCCACTTCGACCACTATCAAACCCGAACCGAGCGGTACGACCGATGGTAAGAACCCCAATATCACCGAGATCAAGATCTTCTCTTCTGGTTCAGATGGAGGACTGCGATTCAACTTTATGAGACTTAACCACGAGAAAGAGATCGATCCAAGTCAAATTGGTAAAACTATCTTATTGAATCGAAAGCGACCTGGACCTAAACAACCTCCGCTATTCGCTTTGGACGGTGAAGGGAAGATCATGGGTAAATACGTATACGATGCCAGTGGGAAACCCGTGTTGGATGCAGAGGGTAAACCACTAGTGGAGAAGAAACCAGAAGGTATGGATATGTCTTTGATAGGTACTGCTCCAGCAGGCTCTAATGAAGATCATCCTCCACCTCCTACTAAAGGGAAAAGGAAGATGAAGAAGGGTACGAAAGAGGTATTTCATCAGGATATAGAAGTCATGAGATTGAGGAGAGAAGAAGCCCAACCTTGGATATTAGAAAGTTCAAAACCTAAATCATCCACCGGTGCAAATAACAATATACCTGAAACCTGGGTTGGAAGGATGCAAGAACCTTCGGCGTTACCTACGGTATTGTTGGTTAATGACGGAACGACAGATGGGTTTGAGATGGTACCTCTAGGTAGAACTTATAGGTTCGATCCGGAAAGACCATTCAAAGCGTTAGATTCGGATGAAGCTATCAAATTGGTATGTTATTGTCATCCTTAATCAAAACAACATATCGCCTGCCTATCGTTCTTATTGTGTCACGGTTAAAGGGCTAATATAAGACATCGTTTGCAGTTCGAACATCAAGCGAAACATAAAATACATGATAGATGGGCACTTCGACCTGAAGGTTCGGATGCCAATGGTAATGGCTCGACATCTGAGGGACCCGTACTTAATATAAAAGCAGAGAGAGACTTGGAGCAAAGGGCGATGAGGTGGGAAGGAAGGATGAGGTTGAATAATGGTAATTTGGAAGATAGGAAACCCAAGATTGAGAAGTATGAGGATGATTATGTCAAAGAAGGTAGAAGGGCAGAAAGGGTGAGTCGTCCAGCCAGCTTTCCGTCCGAAGATGTGCTGATGTTTGTTATCAATCTTATAGGGTCTTGAGGGAGGTATCGATGAAGAATTGGATTTCGACGAAGCGGAGCATTTCCAAGATGACGATGATGTCAATACGTTCTATCGAAATGCAGAGGAAGAAGATGATGCGAAAGAAGCTGAAGAACAACAGAAGAAGGAATTCAGATTGGCAAATGCCAATGTTGGTGATAGACCTCAGATTGCCGAGGATGACGATGAGGATGATCTGTTTGGAGAGAGGAAGAAGTACTCGGAAGAAGGTAAACAGTTGAAAAAGATTATGAAAAAGAGAAGAGAGGAAGGTGAAGATGATAATTTGTTTTCGGATGATGATTCGGTAAGTTCCAATTCATCTTCCGAAGATGATTGGTCTGAAGGTCTTTTTGTTTCTTGTTGGCCAATTAGGACGATTCAGATACGGAAAGTATCGATAGCAAAACATCCCAAAACAAAGATCAAGAAAAAGACAAGGATAAGAAACCCCTTGCAGATGGCGATAGGCCCTCTCGACCACCTTCTAGAGGACCTGGATCCAGAGGTACTTCGTCACCCACCGGTAAGAGACCTAATGGGCCTATGCCGGGAAAAGCCTCAACCGCTCCTCCAGGTTCAGGTGCGGCTCTGTTGGCTCAAAGAGCTGCTTCTAGGGGTGCTTCTCCTAGACCCTCCGGAGGTGCTAGAGCGGGAAGTCCATTATCTGGTCGAGCAGCTAGTCCCGAAGCTCGAGCGACTTCTCCAGTCATAAGGGGTAATTCACCTGTTCCAGGACGGGGTCAATCACCAGGTCCAGCTAGGGGATCAAGTCCCGTATCGGGACATTCAACACGGGACGCTTCGCCTGCTCCGGGCTCGAGTGGTGCTACGAAAGGGAACAAATCGGGTAAAAGGAAAACTACATCTGAATCACCTGGTCCATCTGGTCCTTCTGGTCCTTCGACCAGTTCACCCTCATCTAAACGGAAGAATTCACCTAGCGAGGCAGGAAGAGTAGGAAAGAAATCCAAGAAATCAGGATCGAATACACCTACACCAGGTCCAGAAGAGATCGAATCGTTCCCTGGTATGATAACGAAACAAGATGTACTGGATTGGTTTAAAGGTTTGAACAAAGAGACTGTGCCGATGTCCGAAGCGATTGCTGCTTTCAGAAATAGGATTATGAATGCTGGTAAGAATAGGGAAGCGAATCAGAAGTTGTTCTTGGGTTGGATGAAGATGTTGGCTGATCAGGAGGAGAAAATGTTGAGGTTGAAAGATGAATATAGATAACTGGTTGGGGTAGATAATATGAAATTCTTGCCATCTAAAAAAAGGATGTAGAACAGATATCAGGTGGTTTGTCATTGTTATTTGTTTTAATCATGGTTTCCTATACCCCACCGTATCGAAAAATATCAAATTGATGAAAAGAATATAGCAGTAGATGGACGAAGGAGGAACCGAAGGGAGGTATCGCAAGAAGATGGACGGACAATCTCCTTGTCTGAGAATGTATAATCATGTCCCATATCTGGGAAGAAAACAATATAACGTATCTTAACTCATTCTGTCATGTTACTCGCATATGCAAAAATTGTATCTTTGTACTTTGCTAAAGGTCGTGAGACCTTCAAGAAACATTTCAACACAATTTGAGGTTTTGACGTATCTTGTCAGTTGCTATACACCGCTGGAGTATTCTAGATATCCACGATATCCATGGTGCACTCCGTAGATTATCTGCCAAGTGCCCAGTTCTATTTTTTTTGGGTATGAATACATGCTCTGCTCGAAATGCAATTGCAAGTCTGTCTCCAGGCCTAACAACCAAACCACCGTCTACTCCCAAAATCCCAGATTCATATCACATCGTATGTAGTACTATGAATTGTTTATTCGGAAGTGGCCTTGACCTTCTTAGGGGCGGCACCACCTTCTCTGAAACCGTTCTTGAATCGTCGGTTGACGTCTTTGAGGTGGGCGTGTCGACCGGTACCGCTGTGTGGGTGAATTTGGTTACGGATGAAATGGGGGAACAGGAGCAATGGTAGTTGTAGATTGCAAGGAAAAAGGGATAGAAAAAAAAGGATATTGATATGACCAATCAGTAAATATGTTCTGGTGAGCGATTGAGATTGAACTCACGTAGTCTTTCTTCTCTTAGCCTTCAAACCCCAGTTGAATGATCTGAGCTTAGCAGCAGGGTAACCACATTGAGCACAAGCTATAAGAAGTGGATGAATCGATGTCAGTGCTAGTTCTTGATACTCAATCCCTTTGATCCTGCGCTACCCGACTCTCCACCCTCATCTCCTAAACACGAATAGAGATTCTTTCATTTCACTCCAGACCGATCCAACAGCATTGCCCTAGCCTTTCCTCATTCCCCATTCTCCACTCTGACATTCCAAAAGAAGCGATACCCACTGTGCTTTTGCTTGTGGAAAGATCGGTTACCACATCTTCGACAAAGAGTGTGGGATTTAGAGTGTCGTTTACCGCTATATATCACATAACAAAATCGTCAGCATTGTGAACTCCATTGAATATCCGTGTTCCCTTGCGTGTACTCACAAAGAGGGTGTACCCTGTTAGATGGAGAAGCGACCAGGTCAAAGAAAGATGATCAAAGACCTTCCGTCAGCTATGTTGTTCCATCTTCCATTCTCTCTAAAAAACGTTGTATACGTACTTTACTCTATTCACACAACGTTTATCAGCATGACTTCGTCTTTTGCGAAGGGGGAAGGGGACATACCATTTTGAATGACTTTTGACGACTTGAAGGATAGAGAGAAAAGCTGAAAAGGTGAATTTGATATAGATGTTCAAAGATAATAGCGACAGCGTGCAACAGCGTGCAACAGCAACCAGCAACCAGCAACTAGCAACTAGGAGGAAGTAACGAGAAAACGAAAATTGGAAGTGAGTGCCACTTTGTAATTGCCGAGAAAGCAGTTTCGCCGGAATTTGGCGTTACATAGGGCCTGCAGCTGGAAATGATAATTTCATAGATAATGCCACGACATATCACATGGCCTCGACACTGAGCACGTGTAAATGTGGAGACTCCGGATCTTCCTCTTCTTGCACCTCTCGATTGGGATTCTTTGTTGACAACGTGATGAATGAAGCTGAGATGCATATTGACTCGAGTACTCAAACATACATCTATATTCCTACGTTCCAAGATAGGACGGCAAGCGATAGAGGGAATCAAGTTCATTACTTCTTTCTACCATCGTACACCCAGATTCGGCACACCACAAACATCATTGATATGCACTAAACATGTCATCACTCGATCCCAACAAATCCCTCCCTCCACTCCCTCCTCTCAAGTCATTCTCCCTCACTCACATTCTATACGACCCCACCCACCCACTTTCCGTACCTCTAACTTTACTGTCTCTCTCACCGATATTTCTCTTTGTATCGTACTTCACATTACTCATATTCACTCGACGCTTGACGATCCTCTTACTGGCAGCTGGACAACTGGGTAATGAAGTATTATCGTGGATTTTGAAAAGACTGTTGAAAGGGGATAGACCCTATATGGGCCATGGAGAGGTGGGTACAGGCTATGGAATGCCTAGCTCTCATTCGCAAGCTGCTGGATTTTTGGTTGCATGGGGTATAGGATATTCTTGGACTCTTGCTTCGAGAGGTCAGAGGGAGGGAAGTGGGAATGGTAGATTAGGAGTGGTGAGGAAGGTTCGGAATGGGATTTACATTTTGGGATTGGCCATTTGGTCAATAGGCGTATCATATTCTAGGTATGTCAGCTCTCAGTTTCCTGAATTATAGTTTTCTGCGGAATGTAAGCTGAATAAGTGAAAATGATTATTAGATGGCATTTGCATTATCATTCTCCTATACAGATTATCGCTGGTTATTCTGTGGGATTAGTAGCTGGTGCGACGTATTTCTGGTTAACAGAGTATCTACCGATATACCATCCTGGATCTCTGGTCGGCCAGATACGCAAGAAGGTAGAGTACCAGTGGGAAGGTGTAGGGGGAGTAGGAGGATGGGAATTGGGAGATGCCAAAGGTGGTTGGGGCGAGGGATGGTTGGTGGTTGGAAAAGATGAAACTGGTCAGAAGAAAAAGAAAAGTCGGTGATGTATATATGACTATAATGAGGTTGTGAGTAGAAAGATACATATGCATAATCCAATCGACGTACTTCCGAAATACGCTCTACACTCTGAGGCTACCTCGACTTGCCGTTGAGTTGAGTGTTACTACTCCACTTCATGCCAAGCAGATGAACGACCTCGTATACTTATCTACGTCGCAAGTGAATGTGGAATGCGTAGCGAGTAGGAACCGAACCGAACAAGTGTTGATGGTGAAGATCCGCTTACACACAACTTGTACTCATGGTAAGAAGTAATACTGTAGTTCGTGAATAGACGTCATGAACATCAAATGTGACAATATGAATGTGTCATGCGTGTCCATCGTACGACACCCAGGCTAGTGTGAACCTTTTCTGCTAGGTAAAGAAAAGAAGGGAGAGTAGGGTTAATTAGTCAATGAATCTTCACCTTCACCCGCATATATGCATTCACAACCGATTTCTACCATTTCATACAAGCAATATTCGATCTATACGAAATGTCAGCTGAAAACAAAGAACCCACTCCGTAAGCACCTTCATCTGTTGGACCAGAGATGCGTGCATCGTGCTGACTCTTTGAACAGTCAAGAAATCGTGAATCAGATTCGAGAATTGGAGAAAAAAGGGATTATCAAACTTGATAGTGTGAGTTGTAGTATACTTAACCAATCCGACGTTAAAGGAAGATCAAATCATTCGATTCATTCTACATTACGGGCTGACCTAAGCCGGGGAAACAATGGTAGGATGCGAAAGGAACGGTTGACAAGATTGAAAATGGATCCATTCCCGTATGTAATCATGCGATAATCCTATGATCCTATAATCCTACGATCTCATGATTCACCGATACTATGGTTCTGCTCTTCGGTCTTCGGTCTTCCAGCTGATATAGTCATTATTGTAATCTGAATTTAGCCGTCTGATCCAAGGGTGAAAGGAATTGGGAAGCTGTTATCGGGATTAGCAGTCTTGGGTGGTTAGTCTTGATCCATTGCTACATCAATCACCCATTGCAACTCTAGGCAAAGCGAGCTAACGAGACCATGAACTCTTTTTAGCTGGAGATACTAAGATGAACGCTGAGAGAGCTCTTGCCGAATATCTGAAAAGCATCAAAAATCCCTAGATGTAGTAAAGACTTGGCCGCTGAAGTCGGGCACGTAAAGCTGAAGGAACCCGTGATGGAAAAGATCATTGACTAATGAAAGAAAGGGAGTATGTGTAGACATGCATGATGGATATGCGATGGTGATTGCATTCGCTGTATTCACCGTTCTGTGCACCTCTGGATGAGAAATTCAGATTCCTTCGACGTACATCACGGATCGCCATCCTACTTTGACCGATCCTCGACCATGCGTCATGTGAGACAGAAATAATTGTGTTATGGGATTGATTGTCTGTGTTGTTACGAATCAATGTGCGGGCTTGTTCGATAGTTCAGATACGTCATACACGCTGCCAGAGAGAGTAAGGTATATAATGGATTGATCTGAATGTCGTACAAGATATCACTTCATCATCCTCATCTCTTTGAGCGGCTATCGAAGTCACATATATTGATATAAGTGTTCACACATTCTGCATATAACCAGAAAGCTCACTATACCCTACTTCCGTTTTGGACTGTAGGTGAGAACGGTAAGCATAATGAGGAAGACCAAGCCAAAAAACACAATGATGGGCTGCACAAGAAAGGAAAAGGACCTTAGCCAGTCTGGTCTACCAGTTGCAAAGCTTGTAGACTGAGGATCGACGATATTTTAACAGTCACAGACGTGAGCTTTCATGTAGCGTCTGACGATCTGAGTCCCTAACTTACTATTCTGCCATGCATTGCACGGACTTGATACCTTGACCGAGTCGAGGATATCGTGGCGAGCAAATATCAGAGAAAAGCACCCAGCAGGTGCTTCGCACGGGTGTATCAGCGATCACCGTTCATATACCTCTTTGCTTAGAGTACGCATAGATCATGCAGCGGTGAAAGCAAGGGATATACGAGTGCATGGACACTGAAAGATCTGCCACGCCACACTTTCCCACATGATGCACATGTGTTTGTGTAATGTTCGTTATGTGTTGATTTACCGGATTGGGTATATTGGAGTGACGTCACTAGATTAAATAACTACCCTAATGCAGTAAAGTAACACCACCCGGGAAGAACGACGTTGACTCCCTGACCTGGCACCATCCCATCATCATCATCATCATCATCATCATCGTTCATTCCTCATTCCTCAATTCTCATTTCCTGTTCCCTTCTATCCTGACTCTGACTGCCCCGCATAATTGCAAAACCGTAAGTCGATCGTATACATTCACCGTCATCGCGCAGTCCTAGTACCACACGCTGATCGATAAATATCTCCTCATTGCCCTTTCATCACACTCGTCTTCTCACGAATTTATTTCCATTCCCACATCTTGTAAACAATCACTTGCCGCCCATACAGTCATTCATCTAACTTAACTTCCACGATCGATATCAACATAAGGAGTACTAGTCAAGACCAGGAGATAGACACGATTAACAATGTCACACTTTGATACCTTGTCAAGGACTACGTCCAGGACTGCGGGTTCAACCGTCTCTAGAAATCAATCTTTGGTGAGTGAATCCAAACATCGTTTCTGATCCACACTGACATCCAACAACTGACTTTGATTTCTGGACTTGTAGATCAAGAAGAATACTGCCCCTCATGAGCTCAAACCATCTGATATCCTCATCGAGCGATTCACTGCTTGGAAGCAGATCGTAAAGATGCTCATCTGTAAGTTCAACTCTTTCTATTGTTCGGTTCATTTTCACCTGGCTGACAACAATTTCTCAGCCTACTTCGAGGGTGTCGCCGATATTGAAGCCAACACTTCCAAAGAACTCACTAAGCTCGGTGCTGTCATCCAAGTCCCATTCAGACCAGGAAACCAATTCTTAGGTGAAGGTGGTATGCAGGTGAGTAGCTGGTCATTTCCTTCATCCATATAACCCAAGCTTACAGGGCTATCAAGGATGTGTTCTACACCATCCGAGACAAGACTCGAGTAATCGCCGACTCCCACTCGTCCCTCGCCCGAACAATCGAATCCTCCATCGTTCAACACTTGCAAAAGCTCAGAGCTGAGATCAAAGCTCACATCAAGAACGTACAAAACGATACTGGAAAACTCGCTACTTCAGTTGCCAAAGAGAGAGAACTTTCCACCAGAGCTATCGCCGATCTTCAAAGAGCCATCGGAGCTGTCACCCACACTCCTATGCAAGTCTCAGCTAAAGAAGACCCCTTCGCCGTCAACCAAGCCGTTCACAAGCAACTTCAAAGACAAGTAAACGAGGAGAATGCTTTGCAAAAATCCATCATTATCATGCAACAGAACTCTGCCCATTTCGAAGAAGGTATCGTTCGATCGATCCAATCCGCCTGGGCCACCTTCGACGAATGGCAAACTCGAATGTCCAGCTCCGTACAAGAGACTTGGAGACATCTCGGCGTGAACATGGCTCAATTGATGCCAGACAGAGAATGGGTTTCGTTCGCTGCTCGATCTGATCACTTGCTTGATCCCGAAACTCCTCTCAGAAACCCCGAAATGATTGATTACCCAGGTAAAAACGATCCCGCTGTCACTCCCGTTCACACTGGTTTACTCGAACGAAAGAAGAGATTCACCAAGACTTACAAAGAAGGTTTCTACGTTCTCACTCCTGCTGGTTACTTGCACGAATACGCTTCATCGGATCCTACCACTGCTACCCACCCTGTCTGGTCATTGTTCTTGCCTGCCTGTACTCTTGGTCCACCTTCTTCTGCCACTACTGCCAAATCTCACAAGTTCCATATCGAAGGTCGAAAAGACGGTACATCAGCTTACGGCAAGACACCAGGTGGTAAAGGATTATTTAGAGGTTCGGAAACTGCTTTCACCTTCAGAGCTAGAAGTCACGAAGAGATGATGGAAGTCTGGAATGATCTCCGAATGCTCGTTGCTAGATACTTGGTTGCAAGTGAACAAATGGAAAGACACGGCGATGTTCAAAGAGCTGTCCTCAGTGTTGGGTAAGTTTGATCTTGTGTGTCTGGGGTCAGTCACTTGCTAAATCGATATGACAATATAGTTACCGATCTGACGAAGAGGAGGAAGAAGAGGAAGACGAAGATGATGAAGAAGGTAGCTCAGTCGAAGAAGCTGAAGAGGAAGAGGAAGAAGCTGAACATGCTGGTGACGCTCATGAGGAGTCGGAAGAAGTTCCAGCTTACACTTCGGGTGGGGCTGCTCCTCTAGAAGTTGGTCCCAACGGATATGTCGTGAGTGACCATCGTTCATAAACGTCAGCATATGCTCATATGGATGTAACCAGGTCGACAAGAAAGATAAGCCCGAGCTCGGGGCTGAGACCTCATCAAACGCTGGAAAGGGAGTTGAACGACAATTATCAAGAAAGGAGGAAAAGGCACCAGCAAGAGAGGAGCCTACGACCGGTGAGGCTACTCTCTCTTCTCCTTCCACTCTCCCTACTACATCTATCGGAGAGGGCGAAGGTGTTTCTAGTTCTGCCCCTGCCACCAAACCTGAAGATACACTTGGTGAAGTTGCACAAGCACCTGGCTCCGTCACTGGTGACTCGCAACCTACATCAACCGAATTAGACCCTGAAACTCCTCCTGCTACCAATACAGCTGGTGGAGGGGAACACAAAGGTTTATTCAGTCGATTCACCGAGAACTTTGGTTCTGCCACCAAGAAATCGGAAGCTTAAAATGAAGCCTTCAGAATTGAATCATGCACCTTCGCCCTTCCTCTCGTTTTGTTTTCGTCTTCTATTTCACAATTGTTGAATCACATTTACTGATATAACGAATCTCTCTTTTTCATCGTTACTCGATTCTGTAGCCGATGAATAATCACAGTCAACATGACCTTGAGTGGATGTCAGTGTCAGTTGTAATACACGAACATTTGATCCATTAATACTTGTTTTCTCTCCTCTCTTCTATCTATATCCTATTTCGTATATTTGTCTGATTAGTCGAGAGTAAAAGGTTGAATTTGAATTTATATAACAATAATATGCTACTTCTTTAATCTGAATGGATGAATTGGATTGAATCATATAACAATTGAAACTGCGGTCCGGTTAAACGGGCCCTGCGGATAACCGGGTATGAGGTGTGTAGGCTCCATCATCATCCACGCTGTTTCATCCATCCATTTCAGTCCACTCGATTCGATATTCATGACCATACAGACCATCAGACCTGCTATCATAGCAGTGCATGCTCTTGAGAGAATCCATACAACTGTTATCATAGTCGCGAATCACGGAATCACCAGATGACAAGCCTGAACAATGTCATCGCCTGCCAAGCACAATCCATCAATCGAGTCGGCCCAGGCGAACCTACGTAAATTCCTCAATGTGTACCTCCAGCATCGACCGTTAGTTCAGCGGACACTGACAGCTGGGTTTGTGCTATACTGTCTTGGAACGACATTCGCTGCGTTGACCGGCCGAACGAGTAACAAGAGTGGTGGATCAGGTGGGTCAGGAAGGGGGAGGAGGGGTAAAGGTGAGTAATGATTATAACGTGACTTGGTTCGAATTGAGAGTCACATATGTGATGCTCCTTGCTCAAAGGCGAGTATAATGCTTATACGCATCTATCATGTAGACTCGAAGAAGACGACTGCATCTCCCAATGATCCATTATTCCATATCCGACTCAAGAGATTACTTCGAATAGTCATACCGAGCCTGAAATCAAGGGAAGCAGCGATGTTAGCTTTACATTCCGCATTCTTAGTGACGAGAACAGGTATTAGCTTGTATGTAGCTGAACTGGATGGAAGGTAAGCTAATCAGAATGGTGACAGGCCAGACCAAATACACTACTGATAAAATTCACGTATCACTGCGATAGGATCGTATCCTCCCTAGTTACCGCTCAACCAGCTTTGTTCTTGACGAATCTGACAAAATGGTTATTGGTTGCTATACCTGCTACATATACCAACTCGATGTTGGAGTATCTCCAGTCTGAATTAGGTCTGGCATATCGAACGAGGTTAGTTTATTTATGATGGCATATCATGTCAAGTGGGATAAAGACCATACTGATTCAAGTGATATTTGGACGATAGGTTGACAAAACACGCTTTACAAACTTATCTCGATCCCATCATTCCTCCTACCACTATCAACGACACTCCCAATGAGAAGATATCTTCGTCCGACTTGCTGAAGACAGATAAAGACGCTCAAATATCGGGAGAACAGCTATTTTACAAATTATCAAATCTGGACGATCGGATCAAAAATGCTGATCAGTATCTAACGGTGGACATTCAACAGTTTAGTAATAAGTTGGCGGAGATATATTCGAATATTGCTAAACCTGTTCTGGATGTTATGTGAGTTGAATTTGCAATTAGCTTGTTAATACAGCTGACCGTTGAGTCTGTATCGTCAGCCTGTACAACTATCAATTGTCGAGGAATGTCGGTGCGGAGGGATTGGTCATCTTGACGATATTAGTTCAGACGAGTGCTGGATTGCGTGAGTGTACACTATCGTAGTAATGATATGTGCATCGGGTGCTGACCTGCTCATGCCTTCAGTACGAGCTATCACACCTCCGTTTGGGACATATGCAGCGCACGAAGGTAAGCTTCTGACCATCCCATGCTCGGATTTTCAACGCAACTCACATACTCCTGATTGAAATGATAGCCAAGCTAGAAGGGGAACTTCGATTCACCCACTCACGGCTCCTCGAATCAGCTGAGGAAGTAGCCCTATACCACGGCGAGGAATTCGAGAAGAACGTAATTGAAAGAGGATATTTCGCTTTGGTCAAACATGCCAATAGAGTATTGAGGATCAGAGTATGGCACGGTATGGCCGAAGAAGGGGTCATCAAGTGGGTCTGGGGTAGTTTGGGTTTGTGTATTTGCGCGATACCGGTTTTCGCAGGTGAGATGTTAGGTATGAAAGGTGGTGATTTGGGTACGAGAACGGAAGGTCAGTCATACAACTTCTTGCAATCTTGTGACAAATTGCACGATTGCTGAATGGTTGTGGGGACTTCAGGCTTTGTTACTAATCGAAGACTTTTGTTGTCCTCGAGTGATGCTTTTGGAAGAGTCATGTATAGTTATAAGGTGGGTCCTTCGGCTGATTAGATAACGAAGAAAAAATGCTGATCGCTTGATGCATGTATACAGGAGCTTGCCGAGCTTGCTGGATATACTGCTCGAGTTTCGGATCTGTTTGATACGATGGAAGATGTGAAGAAGGGGCATTATCAGAAGAAATTAGTTAGCAGTGCCAGAATAGAAGATAACGCTAAGAGTAAGCTAAGTGCCGGGAAAAGATAGGAATAGTAGCTGATATAATGTTCTGTCATAGTGCTTCAAGGCCGAGGAAAGATCATTGAATCCGATGAGATTAGATTCGATCAGGTTCCACTTATCAGTCCTAATGGTGATGTATTGGTAAAATCGATGAGCTTTAACGTCGAGCCTGGAGTGAGTCATCTTAGCTGTGAGACCAGATTGAGGCTGTGTGGAGCTGATTGGTTTTCTCAGAAACACCTATTGGTGGTTGGGCCCAATGGATGTGAGTGGCAGCTAGGTGACTCAGAGACAGATCAGCTGCTGACGGGAATTCACAGGCGGTAAAAGTAGTCTATTCCGTATTCTTGGTGGTCTTTGGCCAGTCTACGGTAAGCACACGATACCCGATGTGAATGGTGTGGCAGCTAACTGGTGAAATAGGAGGGACGGTCTACAAACCCCCTGCTCGATCATTTACCTATATTCCTCAACGTCCTTACCTTTGTACGGGCACCCTACGAGATCAAATAATCTACCCCCACTCCCATGTGGAGATGAGAGAGAAGGGAGTCTCGGACGGTGATCTGTCGAAGATATTGGATGTTGTTGAGATGGGACATATAGTGGAGAGAGAAGGTGGTTGGGATACAGTTAGAGAATGGAGGGATGCGCTTAGTGGAGGTGATAAGCAGAGAATCGCAATGGCTAGATTGTTCTATCATAAACCCAAGGTATGTACTACTCGACTCCCAATCGTTCTAAAAGTATCAGATAGTGAGCTGATATGTGAGTCGTACGTAGTATGCAATTTTAGATGAGTGTACGAGTGCTGTCACACTAGAAATCGAAAAAGTCATGTATGATCATGCTACCGGTGAGCCACACAGTATAACATCTTTGTCAAATATGTAGGCAGTACCGCTGACTTGGTATCTTGTCTGTTTGGCAGCGTTGGGAATCACATTGATGACAGTCAGTCATCGGCCCTCGTTATGGAAATACCATTCGATGGTATTGCAGTATGATGGAGCAGGAGGGTATATCTTGTGAGTTGATTTGATTATTCTTCAATTTGGTAGTAAAGATGAAGGGACATCGACTGAGTGGTAATCTTTATCGATGCGTAGTACCGAATTAGATGCAGAGAAGAGATTGGCTTTGCAGGAAGAGAAACAGGATCTGGAGCATAAATTATTGACTGTACCGAAATTGAAACAGAGGTTGGAAGAGTTGAAAGCTGTTAAAGCTGAGAGGGAGAGATTGAAATGATGTTGTGTTGTAGATGTTGTTTGATTATACAGATGAGATGTAGAAAATGACGTTGTATGCAGCAAAAGAGAATGAAATTGTGACTTGATACATCTCAGAAAAACTTGAATACGGAGGTCATCTTGTTGGTGGTTATAACTTAAGATTACATCTTGTCTTTGTTCCTTATAGTGACCTACGGTGCTTTCACACCTTCATGTTTTTGTCTCATGCCTCATATTATCAGATGGCACAGTAGTGTCATTCACTTGCGGTAGTTGTACAGATCTACACATTATTTCCAATTCTACTCCTTTGAATCTCATCGTCATCGGCTTTGAACTGCCAAAATCATACTTGTTATCTCACTTGCGATTCAAGGACATGGTTGTTCCGATCTGTATCAGGTTTCGATATCTGGCGATGAGCTATCACCAAGCTGGTGCACCACCTAATATAATGCAGAATATCATCAGTCCATATCCGATCCCTTTGAGACTTTGAGCATGACAAGTGCGGTATGAAACAATCTTACCTGGAGCTCCGAAACCTTGAACATCGACAGAAACGTCCACTCCACCTTCCGAACTCGGTTCGGTCTCACCCTGAGCGATGGGTAGGGCGCTAATCGGGGAGAGCATCGAGATAGTCAAGATAAAAGTCATGACGGATTTGGATGAGGCTGGCTTCATGATGAGATGGTTATTTGGTAAGATTTGGCTTCGAAAGGTTCTTGGATCGAGTTGGGAGGGATATGATATATATTCTGCAATTCCGACCGTCCTCAAAAGACTTTATATATGGGAGTTGACCGAGTCTTCACTTGGTCTTTAATTCAGATTTTGCTCAACTGGACTTGACTTTTCCATGGCTCGAGCTGGCCTTTGCGGTACCTACAACTTCGGCATGTCTGATTACGCGCATACATTCCAATAAGTACTAGAATGCACCTCGTCTCAATCAGAGAACAGTCAAGACCCTCTTTCTTCTTCTTGATCAGGTTGAGTTTCACCGGTAGAACCAGTTACATACCTTGATATCGATCTCTATTCAGATTTTGGTGAGAAAGAGTCAGTCACTGTGAGGAATGCAGATCATCTCTATAACCAAAAGCTAATTAGATTGGTTCTGATGTGTCTTTATGGTACCTTACTGTATTTTCTTGTGAATACAATTTAGGCTCTGATTGGTAATATCTACGTAGGTACGTACCTCCTTTATTGATCGGCACAACACATACAGCATACGAATTGCTCGTAATCGTGAATCGGCAGCCAGATTTTGACTTAATCTCTGATCTGCATGGACCTGACCGGCGAGGAACACGGCAAGTTCAAGTATATGTCTAGTACCTTCATTTTCACTTCTTCATATACATATCATGTATGTTCTGGACCAATATGAATATGAGAAGAGACGGTTAGTCGTCAGCTCGGCGGGTTTCATCATTGTGTGAGACATGAGACATGGCTTCTAATTGTTTTATCGTGTTTCGGTCGGACGTATAACCATGTTACGGTTTTACAGTACGCTGTTACTGACTGTAGTATATATTCGGTCGAGATCTTGTGTATGACGATTGCTTGTTCAAGTCAAATACTTTGCACTTCGCGCATATGCAGAGTACATGAGGTATACTTGTTAGTGGAGTTCGGAAAGATGACTTGATGAAAAAGGGTAGCGTAGATGACCGACAGCCACTTCTGTCATCTGTGCGCCAACGATCTACGACGATTCGAAAATCGGATAATCAGCATTCCTTCTTGAACTACCCGGCGTAAATTATACACATCTCATCGTCCTAGTTGGCATGTACATGAAGTGCAATCAGAAGTAGCAGAAGTGTCACGAGGTGTACCATTATTATTGCCATTTGCATTATCCGGTTGTAATTCCAGTCAAGAGAATTTAGGAGGTTTCAGTACCATACCAACTGTCTAAGTTATTTAATCAATGAGAGTAACAAGATGCCTATTTATAAATAGAAAGATGAATGATCAATGCCCAATGACAAACGACAGATAGCAAACAATGTCCCGTCCTTTCTAATATATATGTATAACAAGGATGAAAAAAAGATAAGACAGGACTATTTATAATGATGACAAAGTGAAAGAAAGAACGAAGTCGACAAAGAAGGAGAAAAAGAGCTGATAAACGAAGTGGAAGGATCAACCTTCAACGACTTGTTTACCAGGCTGGTGCACCACCTATCGATAGACATCAACTCATCAGTATTCGTATTTGGTGTTCAACAGTATATGATGTATTGAACTCACCAGGGTTACCGAAGCCTTGAGGAGCTACAGTTGGCTCGGCCTCTCTCTTCCAGGCGGGAGCACCACCGGCATTGCCGAAGCCTTGGGCAGATACAGCTGGCTCAGCCTCTCTCTTCCATGCAGGAGGACCTCCTGGATTGCCGAAACCTTGGGCAGATACAGCTGGCTCAGCCTCTCTCTTCCATGCAGGAGGACCTCCTGGATTGCCGAATCCCTGGGCAGTTACAGTTGGTGCGGCTTCTCTCTTCCAAGCAGGAGCGCCACCTATCGATGAAAGGCATGTCAGCTTGAGTTGGCGTCAAGACATAATCAAGGAGAAGGGCTTACCGGGATTGCCAAAGCCCTGGGCAGATACGGCAGGCTCAGCCTCTCTCTTCCATGCAGGAGGACCTCCTGGATTGCCGAACCCTTGGGCAGATACAGCTGCCTCAGCTTCCCTCTTCCAAGCGGGAGCACCTCCTGGATTGCCAAAACCTTGAGCAGATACAGCGGGCTCAGCTTCCCTCTTCCAGGCGGGAGCACCACCGGGGTTACCGAAGCCTTGGGGAGCAACGGTGGGTTCTGGGACAGGGGCGGCGATGGCTACGGAGGCAATGGTAGCGACGAGGGCGACAGAGAAGAACTTCATCTCGATTGTGTGATGGGGATTTGTGCGTAAGCGCGTGTGTGAGGTTTGTGTTGCGAGATAGGAAGGATTGATATATGACAAGATGGGAATGAAGGCAATAAAGGATAGTATGGGGACAGTGATCTACAAAGAATCAACGCTATTTATATCTATGAAGAACAAATGCGAGTCCTACAACGTAGGTCGATGCGATGATGTGCGATGTGCTAGAATAACTTGAAGAAAACCAGGTACCAGTCTAGGCGCTTTTCTTGACGGATTAATTCCTTAAATCAGAATATGAGGAGAATTGGAGAGTTGTTATGGCTGATTCAGGGGACAAATACGCTGTCACACCTCTTACGTGACTGGAAACAAGTGGTGGTGTTGTATGTGAAGAGATATGTACACAGGTGATGTATAGGTGAATGAGAGAAAGAGAAAGAGAGATGGAGTCAATCGGTAATACTCGTATGGTCCGTTCACAACGCAACGTCCAGCTTTTCCCCTCTGCTGGGAACCCCTTTTCTTTCGCGTAAGGCCAAGGCACATGTTTGGTTCCTCTGCTTGTCAAGAGGGTCGAACAAATGTAATGAGGCGTTTCCTTGGTTTTGCTAAAATGCCGAGTCCAGGTTTAAATGAAATGCAACTAGAAAAGCACTTTCCCAGTCGGTAATTGGAAAGGAAAAAGGGCATATCGAGAGAGGCTTCTTGACGCGGAATATAAGTTCCCCGTTGAAACAGCAGAGGTTCGGAGGAATTTTCTATTTTTGTTCCCCTGGAGAATTCGACGGCGTTATTTCCAATTGTCAATCGTTGATCATCAGTTGTAAATTACAGAAAGCCAACGATTTCACAGACATGCGGTAACTTTATTCCACAGAGGGAAAGATAAATGACGTCGGTCAGCATTACAGCAGACAGACGTGTTTCAGTTTTTCCTAATAGCAAGTCAATTTCCCCAATTACAAAATGATATCTCAATGTTGACGCATCGTATTCAGAAGTCCACGAACTAATATCTTAATTGAACTGTTCAGTCAGTATCATTCTGTTAGAAGCTGTCTCGCGGATATGAACTTTCCAATCAACCGTTTCTTTGTTGAATGTCATGTACACACAAATGCATTCCTGGTTGAGAATTTCTGGCTGCAAAGGATGCACGTGAACCATTCGGACTAACCACCTTTTTGGCGCCACACCTGTCATGGAGTATACATTTGCATGTGTGCACAGTACGCAGCTTGTCCGGGAAAAGCCTACCGAAGCCACTGCGTATCACACCCTTGCGTGGTGGGAATGTGGGGCGAACAGCTAAACGAGGGTGGTGCACAGGAGTTCGTTTCATGAGAGATCAAACGCGTCAATCATCCTGCTTGTAGGGAATGCGAATCCACCCTCGGTCCAGCTCACCTTGGCACGGCGATCCAAGCATCACATCATATGCCCTCATGATGGACCAAGAAGCATGCATGTATGTATGCCTGATCCGCTCCACGTATGCAGTGCAGATATGCACACATGTGAGAATGTTATGTGATGCGACGTGAGGTGATGTGATCAATGGGATGTGCCTTGTACCTTGAACCTGTTTCTAGTGGTTACTGATTCGAACTTTGACAAATAGGGTTTGGACTTGAATAGCAACATCAATTCCTTCCGTTCAGGCGATTGGTAGCAAATTTGCGAGACGAATATCGAATGCATCGATTCATCGGATGTGTTATATCTCACACCGCAATAAATGTTCCAAGAACCGGGGATAGCTTGGAATACAGTTCTGACTCGGATTAAACTCTAAAATAACCTGGATGATCACAATCGACGGCACAGACAGGACTGCACAGTTCATCCGTCATTCCGTCACATTCCGGAATGACGGATGCCCCTCTCTCCTTGTTGATGACGATCTATTGAGGATCAGCGGACGTAAGATCGACGCACTTATCGGAGTATGGCTAAGCTTGACATCATCTTATTCGTTACAATCGTCTCAATACTGTATCATATCAACAATCGTGATGTTGTGTTAGCAGGGAGCATTCCATTATGACAGTGGATCGCTTATCTCGATATGAGTCGTCGCCTAAATGCAACTAAACCAATACTTTAGATCCGAGATAAAGTGGTTAATACCCAATTGAGCCTACACTTTGATCTGCACCGTCCGACCAGATTGATCAAGCCCAAGGCGTCGGATGAATTGGAGTGAGTCAGCTCAAAGCGGACAGGAGTTTGGGGAACCTTTCGAACACCCAAGATGATATCTGATGATCAGATCTGGAATGTCTAAAGGGAAAAAAGCCACTGTCATACCAAGACGCCTCACTGTCAACAGGCGGGTTCCTGGACAAGCCTCAACTTCTGACGATGGCGAGCGGGATAGGAACTTGGAACTGAAACAGCTGCATACAACTCTTATGTCACCAATGGCAAGATTTGCAAGTTTCGATGAACCGTTTGGAAAACCGTTTGGGCAGTTTGAGTTCTCTGCTTTTCTCTATGCAACTCATGGAATCATGAGGAGCTTGCTAAATTTCCCCCATACTGACGAGAAATGTGAAGGACGTTGCTTGCGATCAAAGTACTGCCAGATATCTGACCCCCTGAATAGACTCTTCAGAGGAGAGGGTCGACCGACAATCGTCGCTACCAGTGATCTTCTAGCCATATCACATACCTAGCTGCCACGGAGGGCATGATGAAACACGGTGCGCTGACCGGGTTGTGTGTGTGTAAAATGCACTAACAACGGAGAACAATACACAATCCACACATGCATGTAACCCCATCACAGCCTACTCAAAATCAGCATCATGCATGCATGCATTGGGACCACTCTGGCTGCCTTTGAACTCTTCACTGGATATCACACTAATTCTGTCATACACCCACTACAGACCGGACTCACGATTCATGGGCAACGCTTTGTTCACTTTACACTTCTGACTATATATAGATGATGTCTCGACCGGAACTACCGCATACCATCACCTCTCATCCCTATCTGTCCATATCTCTCGGCTTATCAGCGCACAATGATGAGAAGGGAGATCATGCGATCTTTCATCCAGGAGAAGAACTGAGGGGGACATTGCAGTTAGAATGTATGGCAGCACATACGATAAGCCTGGGCAGGATCGAAGTGGAACTGGTAGGGAGAGAACGTAAGTTGGTATTCTACAATTGATATCGCTAAATTGATGGACCAGATGCGAGGACGAAGAACGAGGTGACTCAAAAGACCTTCTGGCAGACCTCACTTGCCTTTCAAGGTGAGCCGACCATTGAATTGTCCGTACGACTCTACCGTATGCCCACATATCCGTTACCCTAGGACTTGGACTACCAGTCTCCAACGCTTGTGACGAGGATTCCCTGTCATCCAGGTCATTGGCTGGGTACCATCCTGCTCGTAAAGGGTATGCTCTCATCGCTATTACACCCGAGTGTCTTCGTATTGATGACCTTCACGACAGAGTTACGACATTCCCAATCAGGCTAGCCTTACCTGACACTCTGCCTACTTCATTCACTACCCCTACCGCTCTCAGTTCATACACCCTACATGCCGTCGTTCATATATACGAGTTCCCATCGACACGTTCCATATTGCATACCTCTACTGAATTAGATATCTTGCCCAGAGTCGGCGATGGCGTCCGAAAGTTTCCTTCAAACTCGACAGACGCTGTCAGCCAAGCTATCTTGAATGGAGAGGGGGATGACGAGGTATTGGAGATCGATGTGAAGAGTACTAATGGATGGGCAGTTGAGGGATCGAGGGTCAGGCTTGGACTTAAGGTCAGAAATGAAACTCGATTACCGGTACGTCATTCGTCATGATATCTACCAATTGACAATCGACCATTAGTTGATTCAGTGATGAATTGGACAGACTTTGCCGCCCACGCTAGAGGTTGTCGAGCGAGTCATCGTGGAGCAAGTCAATGGGCAAATGATTGACTTGGATACCATCGTGCTTGAATGGGTCTACGCAGGTCAGTCTTGACTCAACATATACCGGAAATTTAGTCTGACTTTCTGTCTGTTTTCGAATCACATGAGACGGTTACATCACCTCGCCTTTCAGCGAGAGCGTCTTGTATGTCGATTTTACTCTTCCAAAGGGAACGCGATCTGTCACTCCTGCCGATGGCTCATTCCTTCAAGCGGATATCTTTTTCGAATTGGAGTCCATTTGAATCTAGCAGAAGAGTTGGAAGCGTAAGTGTGACTGTTGTACATCGCTGTGGCTTACTGGGCGGATTATTACCTCATGAGATAGCGTTGTGGCTCTTCCAATCCAGGTATTCCATCCGGCTTCCCTTTCTGCCCATATGTGGCTAGAACACCATTCGCTTCAAACGGAATTACGAGATGCATTATCGCCTATACCACCCATACCCAGAGCTCAGAGGAGATGGTCAGCTCCTCTCCAAGCTGTTATCACCGCGCTCACACCTCCGACATCGTCACGAAGTCCCCACCATCCTTTTTCTGCTGCTGAACGTATGTCTACGTCAGATCATCGACCGAAACTTCATCAATCAAGGCATAGTATATCTGAACTACCTACTAGAGCAGGTACACACCCCTTCTCAGCCTATCGACCAGCCTATCATCCCCTGCCTGTACCACCTCGGATCGACTATGATTATCCTCAACCTGATTGGAGCTTATATGCTGTCTCGGATGAAGAAGAATCGCGAGCCACGAGGACATCAAGACATCTCAGAGAAACCAGTGAAATTAGAGGAAGAAGCGTCAGTCCTCCTCCTCCTCCGCTCCAAAGTGAAATGAGTCCGTCGATTGCCAAAGCGGAGCAAACCTACGCTATTAATTTACCTCCCCGTCGCGCTACTCCGTTGCATGGTCCTCGTCCACCTTCAGCTCCACGTCTCAACATCATTCCCGCCACAATTCTATCGCCTATCTCGCCGGAAATCCTGTCACCGAAACCCATCGTCTTCACCCACTCAGACTCGTACTTTGACGGTCAACAAGCCACTACGAGTCCCGAAAGCTCACCTCCTAGAGGCGGGAGTTGTAGATTGAGCAAAGATACAGTGAAGAGCTTAGAAGCTATGGTTGTCGATGATGAACCGATAGTCGTAAATGAAGCAGGGGAAACACCGAGAAGGAGATCAACTAGAAGAGGTAGTGACCATCGACGTTCGATCTTAAATCTGTTCGAAGAGGAAAATAAGTCAAGTGAAGATGGCCCCTTCGAGGGTGGGCTGTATAGAGCGAGAGAACATAGAATATGTGATCATCATTCTTCCTCGCTTGGGAGTTTGGAAGAGACCTCAAAAACCAGATCGGAAAAGCAGAAGATGTCTCAAACTGGATCGAGTAGTATTGGTGCACTAGATGATAAAGATAATGCTACAGAGCGGGTCACAGAAGCGGAAACAGTGAGTTCAGGTGTCTGCACCGTCCTTACGGGACTGAGACGAACACAATCGGCGAAGCAAGGTCTGTTGATCCATCGCTGACATATCCCGTATTCCATTCCAGACATCCAATATGTCCACTGACCCATTTATCTCACCTGACCCCAACAAATCTGCTCGTGGAGGTAGAGGAGGAAGGGTGACTTCCGCTCGTCAGCTTTTCGAAGATAAGAATAATCGAACTAAGTCTTCTACCGGAATGCCGGTGGCAGATAAGAAGAAAAGTCTTTCGTTACCTCCTAACTTGCTTCTTACTAGTTCACGAAAGGCTTCAACTGGGTTGGTGCAAGTCGGATCCCCAAAGGAAGGCGTATCTGCAGGTCCAGATCACTTGGGAGGTAGAAGAAGTAAGACTTCAGGTGAAAGTCCAGGTGCAGGCGTAGGTGCAGCTGTTGGGAAATTGAGAGGATTGATTGAGAGATATGAGAGTGTAGCTTCTGCGACCGCCAAGTGATGAAAGTGGTCGATTCACTTCACACGACGGATGCACAGTATACGAGTTGTATCATACTGTATCATATCATATCGTATTTGATGAGATTTGTTTCCCATGTATAATACCGATGATGAGCTGCTCGATTCGATCGTACTGTTCAGCTCGTCAAATGATTGTGAGCTTTGATCTGGACTAGACATGATGAGATACATTGATCAGCTCGGACCCCAAGCGAAGTACTAGTAAGCACGACCCGAAGAGAATTCTACTACTACTGTAGATTGTTACGCATATGCTCGTTTTAGTGACTCAGCTGCTCCATCGAGATCTGTATGACCATCGAACAGGCATCGATCGATGTAATCCTCCTGATCAGTTTTATCATCCGGCTACCATATCACAAATAAGAGCAGAAGATAGAGCATTCGTCATTGATCTATTTCCAGATCTCGACCTTGTTTTGGTTGATGTGATTGATGCATATTGAAAAACGTTTTCTCACGCTTTCAATTCCAACGCAGAAGATGTCCTTGGAGAAGAAAACTGACGAAATGAGTAAAACCTATCATTCTATGCCCTGTCCTATTGTAGGGTACGGGTATCATCGATTCTCCCAAAAGGGAGCTGAGCTCATATGTCGCCTTGATACCGTTTTATGGCATGACACATGTGTAGGGTATCGAACCGAATAAAGAATGAAACCTTGTCACGAGCGTCTTTTGATGTTACCACAACGTTGCATCAATCCGGTCAAGGCTATGCAAAATAAAGTTCTGGATCCGAATAATTCTTTGATCTTTGATCTTTGAGTGATTGATAGTTGTTTTGATGGTATGATCGACGATCCAAGGTGATTGGCATTAACCTTCGCTAGATGATCGACATCGATACGATCTTGGCTTATACACCTTTATCTGAAAATGTTATCTGATTTTCCCCAATTTCCAAGACGATTACAGTACGAATGATGGATACTTAGGTAGACTTGATCTCAATGTGCAACTCAAAGACCTTGAGATTCGAGAGGGATCAAATCAGCGTTACGCCCTCCCCTCTTCTCAATGCCAAGTGGGGGAGTGGGTAATGCTTCGTGCCGCACTTTGATGGCTGATGGTTGATGGGTGATATGCCGAAAGGTACAATCTAATCAAAACGCATGTCTAACCAAAAATAAAGTTGCTCGCTCGAATGATCAAGGATCAAATTGACGTGATATCTCAAGAGAGAATGTTCTCACGGACACGATGATTTCATACCTGCATATTTATTGAAGTTGATCATCAAGTAACTTAATATGACAAATCTTGCACATCATGCTTCAGGATAGCGAATTTACGTACATGCAGTACTTTACTTCAAGACTACAATGTCAGTGACAATGACGTCTTTCTACAGTAGGAGCTGTACCAAAGTGGGGGAGAGAGAATACAAAACAAAGGAATACCAACATTACATCCTACCCTTCATCCAAAGGGCATTTGAACTGAAGCTTGGGTCTTGACTTATAAGGTATTGCGAGTCCTATACATGAGATGAGGGAGCAAAGCGCTGTGTGTGTGGTGTTGCGAAACGGGGCTTGAGCCCGAGCTCATCCTGAGCTTCACCACACCACAGTTCCAATTGTCCAGCCCAGCCGTATTGCTCACTGTGCCAGAGAGTAAGTGGGGAAAAGGCAGCTCAGGGCATCTTGTCTGTTCACACAACGCAATGCACATGCCTGTCGTTTCAAATTTTATAGGTGCAGGTGTACATCATTTGCCCGACGACCACATCTTGCATCTCACATCACACAGATCTCATACAGTATCTTCAATTTTCTCACATCTCAAACGCAACGCAGCCCCGATCCGTGATAGGATGATGCGGTGATTGATTATTGATATCTGTCATCTTAGATCAATTCAAACCTCATGTAGATCATGATTTATCTTTCTTCCTTTCTTTCTTTCATATTTCATAAAACTCTACTCCAGAATATTGTTAATAGATAGAAATCAATATCAGAACCAAGATCAAGATCAAGACGAGTATATTTTCAATTCAAGCTCAACAAAAAGTATATCAATACATATCGTCGTTGTCCAACAGAGATACTATCAACCTTTCTCCTTTTGAACTATATTCGGACTACATTCAATAGACTGCTACAAGGTGAATTAAATAAAGATCGATATCACTCCAGTAACCAAAATGTCCATCGTAACTTTCATCCTGCCCCTACTTCTCCTCGTCGTTCCAGCCCTGACTGCTCCTTTACCTATCGCCGAGCCCCTACCGGTCCCAAGCCAGACTGTGAAGGCCCAATTTTGGAATAATCCTGGTGGTGGTGAGTCCTCTTCATTTCCATACAATACAGTACTGTAGTTCTTATTTTTCGCTGACATTTGCTTTTAAACATAACGTAACTTAGCTCCCGCTTGGTAGTTTGACATGGTGACGATCAACTGATCTCTATATGTTTCGGAATGGACGATGATACAGTGAGTCCTTCTCATCAATTCTGTATCATTATTCAGTATGCTGCGGAAATTCTCTGACTGATGACGGTTGATTTGTAATGTATTTACAGTACAGTGCAGATTATCTCACACTGGCAGGACATTTGATACAAACATTTTTTCTTGTCTTTCAACTTTTCCTTTTACCTCTTTCTTCTTCACACTACACACTTGTCCATCGACATTTCAAAGTTCAAACTTAGACTCATTCAGATATGCTCTTAATCCAGATTTCCACGTACGAATATTATGTTATTTACAGGTTGATGAGCAGAGAAACGAGATGAATGATTTGACGGGATGGTTGCCTTAATTTACATTCATGTGTCATCATGTATATGTGATAGGTCACTTTATACAAATTCCATTAGCAGTTCATACGTCGTGATGCATTGTTGTGGACTCAGATTTCGTGAACTCGTCCGATACAACACGACTTATGACTGTACAGTACATCAGTAAACAGGTTACAATACTGATAAGTAATTGCCTACGAATAAGGTTTCTCGGAAGAGAACTTTATTGTAACTACATATGTACCGGAATGGGCGGGCCTGCCAATTTGGATTCACTCACAGCAAAGTGCTATGTAATGCATTCTATCGTCGCCAATGACCCAATGACTTATAGACTAACATATACAGTAGATATGCATCTCCAAGTTATCAATGTCAATATTATAGACCCGCGTTACGTGAACCTACTTTACATTATGTTATATGTATAACTTTATGAAGATGTATATACTGACAGCATTAAAACCCCAAAAAAGCTCGAACCACGTATAATCCCAAGAAAAATCCCAATGAAAGTTGTGACCGTTGACGAATCAGAATATCGACTGAAATATTATTTGAGATGACACTCCCTTCGTCAACATCTAAACCCCTCGCATTCATACGGCATGATTTGTTCAAAGATGATACGATAATTGACTATTCTATAACTTCCATGTATCAGGACCGAACCCTGTTTCAGGAGCGTCGAGATAAGTTGCACCTTCACCATTCCAATCGGCAGCTACATACAAAGGGGATGTGTAAGCTAGGGCGAATGAAATGAAGCTTTGACCAATTTAGACTCACTATTCTGATACACCGTATTACCCCACCAACTGATCGAAGCACCCGGTAAACCGAGGAACAGGAAGATCGCAATTGCCGAGAGTGCTGTACCGACATCCAAAGCAGCCGATAAGACGTAATTGTACTGAAAACCGCCCAGAAAAACCATAATTCACTCAGTACACGAATACAGGCACAAGCACAAGCACGAGTGTACGGTTGTAGAGATGTTTGATTGACTCACCTTAGACCACCAAGCGAATTGTTTCCTCCTCAGCCAGAATTGGAAAATGAATCCAGTCAACAACCAACTAGCGTAATTGATACCAGATGCAGGGGGGATATACAATGCTCCGCTGAATACAACGGGCAGGTTCAAATTCCTGAAGATCGATTGAGGGTATTTTCGTACCCATAACCAGAACGGAATGGGTAATACCGCTCCGACAATTAACGCGTAAGTTTGAGGATGGTAGAGCGATCCTTTACTGAATAATCTGTCAGGTCCGATCAACCCCCTGTTACGATTTCACAATATATTAGCAATTATGCAAGGAAACAGGGATAGGATTAGGGTGAACTTACCAGATGATCGAGGAAGTGAAGAACACCTTGGTTGAGGCACAAGTCAACAATGATTTCTGGCCTGCAGCGCATATATCGGGGATCTTGGCGAACATGAGTTCCTTGGTTCCACTTTGGATGAAACATGCGATGGCAGTTGCCGACAATTGAGCGATGAAAGTAGCTCTAGGTGGTACTTTCATATAATGTCCTAGTTTCTGATCTTGGACGAATAGTAATCCAGCTGCTACAGTTTGGACGGTAAAGACTTTGCATAGCTACAGCACCAATGCAATGTCAGCTTTTTACCTCTTTCACGGATAGTGCCACTCACCATCCCTGGAATAGGTTGACCTTGGAACATGTAACCTGGTATCAATTCCGCCAAAAGGTTGATCGCTGGTTGTTGAGAAGTCATAGCGTAGATGAAAGCTGATGGGATAATATACACGAAAGGTAGCAGCACAGCGACGATGTATCCCCAAACTGGTAAATTGGTGTGATAGACTTCCAAAGCTGTGACGGCCAAAGTGAAAACCACAGCGAATAAAGCTAAGAACCACCAATCGGGGACTTCGGGATAATGTTTCATAAGCTTTATGTGAATATCATCCGCTTCTGTCTTGACGTTGATGATGGCTCGGTAAATCCTTGGACCGTGATATAACGCGGTGTGTACTAACAACGCTGTGGCCAATGCGAAAGCCAACATGAATGTCATTGAGAACGTCGCTGAGAGATAGACTGGCGAATATTCAGCATAAGCGGTGGTGTTCAACGTGATATCGGGTGTGAGAATGTTGAAGATATCGTAGGATGACCCAAATCGATCGGCAGCTTGTATGACATTGACTGGTAGATAAGCAAATTCCCAGACCTACAGTATTTTCTTTGATCAGCTCTGAGAACACTAACACAGGATCAAAATCCATACTCACATTGTTGTAGTACAAGATTGGAACGAGAATCCAGAAGAATAAGACAAATCCAACACCGACATTCACTTCAGCCCACCAAGGAGCAACGAGAGGAGATCCAATCCAGGTGATCTGAGTCCAATCGAAAGTCAAAATACCCATTCCGAGACCAGTAGAAATACCAAATAATTGATTGACAACCCTGTTCTTAGGTGCTATCCAACAAGCATAGGAGAAGTATGATAAAGCAGTGAAGATGAAACCTGGGGCACATGTGTTAGCCAAGGCTCGTGTGTTCTGATTGTTTTTCGAGAGGTAAGGCGAACTTACCTGGGAAGAAATAATATGCGAAAGCGCCTCCCATGCAAATGAGCAAAAACCTCAATCTACTCATACCACCTTGGAAACCGTCTTCTTCAGCATGAAGAGTGTTCAAGTTGGTGGTGACAACCAGATTACCAGGCCAAATCATAGAAGCTGGCCAAACAACGAATCGTCGACAGATACCGGCCATAGTAAAACCCGTAAGTTGAGTCGCAAGGATCAACATGATATCAAAACCATAACCGAATTTATGTTTATAGTACAATTCACTCGAGACCGTCGCATAGAGAGCGTAAGCTGGTCCGATCGCGACATTGGCCATCATCACGATGATGGTATGTTCTTTGATATTGAAGGGACCAGGATTGAAAGTGAATTCTGAACCACCAAGGAAACGAGGTAAATTCCAGGTCGTAATTGGGAGTAACCACGCAGCGAATTTACCGACTGGATACGTGACAACTCTGAAGAAAGACATGGATCAGAATTGTTTCGACACGCATCGATTTGAATTACTCACTGTACGATGAAGGGGGAGAGATAAGGAGCAGGTGTACGGAAGTGGAAGAACGTGTTGATACCTGAACCGATGATGACGAACAGCATTCCCAACACCCATGCTCGGAACGTAAGCGCTGCAAGTGACATAAGTGTATCAGCAGTTGTCATGAAGAATAATATCAGTAAAAAGGGACATACCTGGCATTTCAGGATCATCTATGTTCGACACTGAAGCTCTAACTTCGGGATATGGACTATCTTCTTCTACCATCCCCGGATCGAGTACACCCAGACTTTCATCTCCCATATCGCTCGCTTCCTTGTGCAATCCACCCATTCCATCTCCCCAAGTAGTCTTTCCATCGGGGACGGTCATATCACCCGTCATTTCAGTCATACCATAACTACCCCTACTATATCCTCTTGCACTTTCGCTCGTGAGATCACTCTCCGAAATTAGGGGTGCAGAAGATTTCATTCTTCTATTATTATGCGAAGTAGTGGGCCTATAGGATAATCCAGGTTCAGACAAACCCGAGTCTTCTGAAATCCTCGACATGGACATATCGGTTGTAGTAGTGAAATCCGTTGTAGCTGTATCCAATCTTGAACTTGAACTTTTCCCTCTTCTGCGATTCAATCTATCCATTAAGGAAGCGCCTGAATGGGGTCTTCGCGATTTCTTAGCTATGACAGGTGCACCACCGGTCGACTCGTCCGCGGACGACATGGTGAATGCGAAAGAAGAATTGTTGGGATTGTATCGACCGCTGAAAGGTGGAGGGTTCGATTTATCGTACATGAGTTCAGGAAGATGTCCTCCCACGTCAATCACACCAGTCGGAGTAGGTACCTTGCCATCCACAGATACCGAATGGGGCGTATCGCTCAAGCTCAAACCCGGTGTATTCAGGTGACCATCAGATGGACCGGTCGATATGTTCGTGGTCGTTCCAGCAGTAGTTGGAAGATGACTGGAAGAAGGTCCGGAATAGGATGTCGAATAATCTGAAATTGTTCCTAAAGCAGGTACAGCGGCGGTGGTGGGTCGATGAAATGCAAAGACTTCTTCATCCTCTTCTTCCTCCTCTTCATCAAAATCGTCTTCATCCTCATCATCTCCCTCTTTGTAAAATTCTTGTTCAGGTAACTCATCTGCGCTGATCCCTGAAGCGGCCGTATCTAACCTTGCTGTGGGCTGCCTCCGTTTACCTTTTCCCGTGCCAACACGTTTCCCACTTGACGTCGATGGTCGCCCAGAGCTGGTTCCGGGACGTGAAGGGTCTGACATTGGAAAGAGGTGGAAAGATAATGATGCTTGTGTATGATTGTGCAGTGCTGGGTTGGTTGGAGTTGATTGATGGTGATGATCAAATTAGTCTAAAAGATGGAGGATAAAAAGGAAAATGATTAGCGTGAAAGAACGGACAATAGTTGGTATAATGTCGAATCAAGTAGTAACACTAACACACTAGTGCTGGGTAGTGGCAATGAAAACTCACTTGAATCGGGTCTGAATGAGACGTTTCAACGTATTGCCTTTCTAAGGTTGATCCATGTAATGTTTCGATCTACTGAATACGATCTGATCTTGCACCACTTGTTGTCTCTGTGTTTTTCATCTAAAACAAGATGGAGTCAAATGGATCTGAGGGGATAATCCGAGACTGAGCTGGTCTCGATCGAAATATTCAATATGAAGTATGGTGATATGGATAGGGCTGTTGTGATACGAGCGGATATGTGAGCGAGGTGCCCTTATCTATCTATATGGTGTGTATGTTATTATATACGAAGTAATAGGAATGGTGAACGTCGGTGCGTTGATGGTGATCGTATGGTTCTCCACAGTGGTTTATGGTCCGTGTGACGTATTTCTGACGCCTTGTCTCTCTGTTTATGCGGATGTTCAGTCACTCCATGTGTGTATATGTGTGTATCCTTCTCAAGAGATACCTTTACGCTTCTGATTGATTGAGTGAGTGTGACTGCCAAGATTGCGCGAGATTTCTGAAATGTCCTTTCCTCTCTTTGGTAAGGGGGGTACGTGCGCGTGACTGATCGGGGCGCAGGGTGATGGATCAAGTGTGATGTCGAGTATCTATTTATCAATGTTTATATCTTTGATCAGTAAGTATAATTTGATGTATGCGAAGATTTGTTGACAGATAAAGAAAGTACAGTGGGAATAAAATTGACTGTGAGTTTTGGTGATGCATAGGAAGATGGGACCTCGAGTTGCGATATTATGGGTCTTTCGGAGGTCGTAGGGTGGGTAGGTGGGGCTATTCTAATTCCGATCATTCTCTCCTCTTCTCTCATGCTCGAATAAAAAGGTTCGGAATCGGACAATTAAGAGTTGTCCTTTTCCCTTAATATTTCACCTCAAGGCACTTCGCAATCTAACCCATGTTCCAAACTTTCAGACTCTACGCATCAAATCATGCAAAGGTAGATAACGCGACGTTGATGCTTTTGCCAAGTGTTTGTGTCTCGTCTTAAGACATGAAAAGACCTCTCTATATGATCTCACATAGATGTAAAGCGGAGAGGTGTGAGAGTAAAGTTCGAAGGGGGCGAGAAAAGAGCACAAGCTCCGCGTTGCATTTCCCTCGACACAAGGAGATTGCTCAGGCACGATCTCACCAGAATAATGGGATTAACAGAGTGGATCGATGAACCTTGATTTTACCCTTACGGGAGGAGAGTGAGGTATGATTGGTTTTTGGTTTGTGTTCACTTCCTAACAAGTATACATTTATGAATAGAAGCTTTGAGTTGTCAAGATGTAAGATTTTCCATATCTCGGGTCACCAGTCAGTCGGACGTAAGATTGGTTGATTCGTTCAGACGAAACCCATGAAATCACTGCACAGTATCACTCTTTTGCCTCTAGTCCTCAGAAATCCTCCCTCTGGAGATCTGCGGTCCATCCCGACCGCCCCTTCCGGATTTATTTTATTCGGATCAACATGAAGGGATTCAAAATTGACAAAAATACCAAAATACCCAACCTGCGAGCAAGCCTCTTTTTCGGTTACTGTTATTCCTACCCAGATATTTGGGAAGGCAAGGTAAAGTAAGGGTTTGTTTTGTGCAATTCCTGAGTCCATGTCAGCCGTATGATCGTTGCATTGCAGTGCATAAAGATCCAAAGATCCCAGAACAGGAGAAGGAAGCATAACCATGTTGTTCAACCAAGTTGTTATGTAAATGTACAGTGGTAGACTAGATGATGAGTTGATGCGATTGTTGATTTCGGACGCAGATCGTTGTTTTGCATTTTCACGATCTTCTCGACGATCAAAGGTACAACTTCGCCCTCGACCTGAACGTCGTACTCAGATCTCTCCTCTCCATCTCAAGACAGGGTTGAGACTTGACCGGTGAAGAATATTGGTACGTCTTATCTTGCAGTGTGGTCAGCAACATGTCAAAGGGCAGCAGCATGAATAAACCCTGAGAAGTGAAGATCTTTTTTTTTTTTTTGGATTTTGGGTTTGTCGGGTTGGTGTCATATATTTTCCGATGGCCGGATGTGGTATAAGTTATATATATACGTGAAATGTCAATAATGTTATGGTTGTTTGTGGCATATAGATCGACATATAGATGATGGTGTGTACAGCGTGTTCCTGTACGATGATGAAACAGAGATAGAAGCTTGATTGAACACGCGGACTGCAGTCGATCGAGGATGAGACGAACAGGAGTTGGCAGCGTTCTCACTGGATGGAAACTAAGTGGCTATTGGTATTTCACCTATTCGCATTTCACCTATTCTTCACTGTCACCTGCTGCTTCATTAGGCTTCTATATTCTTCCACATACATATCGGATCTCCTGGTTGAGCTGTGGGTGTACTTGGATAGACATACCATGTGATATTGGTGAAGCTACCATTATAGTCCACTCCGATTCGAAGCAGCTGTTCTTGGTCATCCTGCTGATGTAAAGATAGCCATAGCTTGTATCTGGTATGTCCACACTGGCTTCATGGTCGTCCTCCAAGAAGCAACGACGGAGAGCCCATTGAGCTCGATGTGGATGAGACACCCAGACCGTAGACTCAACCAGTACGGACTGCCACTCATCCCCGCTCAACCGGTTACTACCATCACTTCCAACCGGTTGCTTTCTCCATCGTCCACTATTCATCAACGCTGACCTCACTCACTCACTCACTCATCAAGCATCACTCCATCCTCTATGCTTGGGGCTATCATACCTGCTAATCATACCTCATCCTAAGAGACTAACGATGACAGAAAGCTTCAAGTACATCCAACTCTCCCGCCCATCCTCAAACACCTGGCAAATATCCCTCTCCTCTCCACCGGACAACCGACTCACCCCCGAGCTTCTCTCTGAATTCTCCTCCGCATTAGACCAAGTAGAATCTCAATGGAGGGAAGTGGGCGGTGGGAAGCCCCTTCCGAAACAGAGAGAGGGCTATGAGGGAAAGGGGGCAGGGGCGTTGGTAGTCACGAGTGGGAATAAAAAGTTTTTCAGTAATGGGCTGGATTGGGAGAGAAGTTTGAAGATTAAGAACTTCTTCGAAGGTGGGTCAAACCTTAGACTAAACTTATTTCAGTATCTATCGACAGAGCAGATTACACGGCTATGGATCAGGATGTTAAGGGGGAACTCAGCTGATCATCTGGTTTCCACAGAATTATTCGATCCTGTCATGTGGAGATTACTTACCTTTCCATTATTTACCATAGCAGCTATCAATGGGCATGGTCAGTGATTCAAAGCAGAATATCCAGGTGGGTAGCAGCTGATGGTACATCGTACCTTCTTAGCCTTCGCAGGAGGTATGATTTTAGCTCTATGTTGTGATTATCGAATTATAACCTCCGGTAAAGGGTTCCTATGTATGAACGAGGTAAGTTGTCCCCATCGTATCACTGAACGAACGATGTTTCGAGTATAGGCTAAAAATGTTTCTATATGTATGGTTCAGATCCAATTTGGTTCACCCTTACCCAATTCATTCAACGCCCTTCTCTCACTCCGAATACCTCATCCACAGCATCATCGAGATACCCTCCTGGCTAGACGATGGACACAGAATGAATTACTCGATATCGGCTTAGTAGATGAAGTGGTCGAACCAAAAGAGGTGCAAAGTAGAGCTGTACAAGTGGGTCAAAGGGAGGGAGGGAAAGTTGCATCGGGTTCTTGGGGTGCAATCAAGGTGAGTCCACCCATCTACTCACATACGTCGAGAAATAGATGTGCTAATTGGGTTTGATGAATCGTAGCGCGGAGCATATCATCAGGTATTAGAGTACAGTCAGTCTTATCGTACGCTCAATTTACCCCCTCAAGAGGAGAAGGAGTTTTATGCGAGAGTAGGGAAAGATGGCAGTAAAGCTAAGTTGTAGAACTCTAATCTTAGGATTTGAGTCAAGATGAAGGTACGATACGATGTAGTGATAGTTTGTATATATGCATTATCACTTGTAAAACACCTTCTTTACGAGCGTTGCTGTCCCACCCCAAAATCAATTCAACCAATATGGTCCGTGTTGTCTGCTTTACGTTTCACTATGAGAGATAATGATCTCTTTGAGTCAGAGTCCAAATCAACCCAGTCCCTACATCAAACATCGTCAGAATCGACATCCATATACATGCTTGACATCATTGTATTCGATTCGCTGTTGTAGATAACAACACAATACTCACAACCAACGATGAGAGGTCCTATGGATCCTCTGTTAGGTTTGATCGAACCGAATATCAACCATTCCGAAGTGAAATGCCAAGTTGCCAAAGCGTATGTACCAATAGCCAGATCGTATGCTCTATTTGACATCAAGATGAGTCAGCGTACATTGACTAGAAGGGAAAGAGGGGTTCGGACTTACACTCGATCATTAACGTTATACGTTGCCATACCTCTTATCAACGATGCCAAGGCAGTCCAGATACCGAACATCCTCCCGGCGAGGAAGGTCACTATTGCATCACCATCATCATCAGCATCATCATGAAGATCAACGATCTCATATGTATGGCAAGGACGCACTCTCATCTGATTTGCGGGAATAGATCTCTTTACTCTGCCAAATCACGAAATGGTTCTGGAAGGCATTGTATGTACCTGCTACTGTACTCAATAGGAGGAAGTAAGGTAGGTATCCTGAATCGGCTGAAGGTAATACTATAGACGAGATAGATAAGTATGAATCAGCAATCTTGGACATACATCAAAATGGAGATTGAGGTAGAGAAGTGCGACTCACCTGATGTCATCTTGCTATACCGTGGTGATGATGGATATACTGTGCGGAGGAGGGAGCAATGTTGAAAAGGAAGGCAAGGGTGTATGTCCAAGTATTTATACGAGCAGCGTTATAATCAAACGTTATGAGTGGGAGAATCCCAAGTCGATCGAAAGCAAAGCTTGGACATCCCAGATCTGATTCTCGTATACTTGTCAACAAGCTTTATTTAACAGGTCCAAGCGTACACGTCTCATGGTAGAAGCGGAGTACGCCGCATCTGCCATGTGGGATTCTCAAAGTGACTTCTGATCACTCGATTAAAGGAGTAGGGGTGTAACATTTGGCATTCGAATCAACTGATTCATCTTCCATCCTATACACATTCGGAGATACTGTTACTCAAGAAGTGGTATATACCTCACGCACTCTAGGCAAGGAGATCACCAGTCAACTGAGCCTGAACAATCACTATCCTACGACCCCTCATACCTTGATCCTTCTTTCCATTCTTTCCATTCTTCCCATTCTACTAATAGAGATCAGACGATGGACCTCGTACAGAATGGCGAGAGTAGCAAATCACCTCGACTCGATGGAGATATAGTGATGGGCAATGGTGGAAGTGACTTGATCTTACCTCAATGGGATGGTATGTCATGTTTTCCTACATCAGATCTCGAGTACAATCAAGCTGATTGATTTGCATTTGACAGTACCACCACCCCGACATTTACATTCTTCTCACGATCTCATATCCCTCCTTCACCTAGATACATTATACAACGACTATGTACGTCCTTACGCCGAGGTTAATCCTCAAGATACGGAGAAAGGTCAACAACAGCATAGAAGGAGGAAATTGGAGAAAGGGTATTGGCATTTAATAGATGATTGTATAGGTGAGCTAGCTACATCCCTCTACCGTGATGTTATACAAAACTCCAATCGGACCATTGTATCTGGAGTATTTGCGATATTTAGAAATGCTGATATTGATGATGATTACTATGACGATGTAGACCCAACTCCAACAGGTACAAAACTAGATAATCAATCTCTCCTCCCCATCACACAAGATTTCATGCATCCTCCTGGACAACCTCCATACCTCTATTCAGAGGGTATAGAGATGTTACCTGATGAAGCGTTTCAGGTAGCAAGGTTGGAAGTGGGCCATAAAGAGGATGGGGTGAGTGTCGCCTTCATTTTTACGTATCTGAACAATAGTCGAGAGTCACAAGTACAACAGCTCACGTGGATGGATTTCTCTTTGTAGTACTCTGCTGGTGTGAAGTTGGGTGTAAGAGAAGCTGAGGAAAAACGAAGGGTGAGTGAATGTCTCATACCATACCATACCATACCATACCGTACTATACCCCTGTATGAAGACTTGTCATAACCCTCTGGTTTTTTTTTTTCCCAATTTTTTTTTACTTCATCTATAAGAATGTATAATATGGTGACTTACTCTACACCTTATCACAGCGCAAGAAAGCCAATAAACTATCAATCAAACCCAACAATACCAGTACCACACCAGGTATACCATCTCCCGGCATAGGTATACCTAACAGTAGCGTACCAGGTATCCCTTCTCCACGTCCGGGTTCTACACCAGGTACACCACTCTTACCAGTCCTACCACCGGGTCATACCAAGAATAATAGCTTCGGACGTAAACCTTCGTTACCTAATGTTCAGCTGGGTGTTAAACCCTTTGGGCCCGGACCAGGTCAAGGAAGACCTTATAATCCGAATAAACGACCTGGTTCAGTAGAGTTCGATAATAATCATCAAAGACAGAGTAGTAAGAAATTCAAATCTGGTTCGGTTGGTCCAGCAACGTCGAATATACCTTACAAACCTACTGGAACCGGGGTAGCTGGAAGTAGATCTGCTAGTCCTATGCCTTCACATCCCCATCAGGGAGGACAACAAGGTGGACAGAGTGGACAAGGAGGGCAAAGTGGACAGGGACAGGGACAGGGATTGAAATTCAAAATTGGAATGAGAAGTAAGACTGAAGGTGTACAATGAGGGAAAGCGAGCTGTGATTGTAATTTTGTATCTAGCATTTAGGATTAGTTCATGTATGAATGTGACATCCGTGCGGATGGGCTCACCTCATAATGTTGTGCTTTATCAGAGATCGTCTTGGAAGCGTCGTGAGGTGCAAAACTATCACAGAGAATTGACAAAGAAATATCTGACAATCTTTTCGCTTCTTGTATTATTCATTTCGATGTTTCACCACTGCGGAACAGACTTATGCCTATACCATTACAAAACAGTATTATGCATTCAGGTTGATTTGAAGTATTGGAAGTATTTGAAGTTATTTGAACCGAACCAGGATTGTCATCTTGTAATATATGTATATATGAATATATGGATTAATTCTATGGCTACAGATTATTATTTGGTACAGTGTATTTATCTGATATCTAAAGAAGAAAAAATTCTATTTTATTAATCGAAATGGCTCTTCACATCTCTCCCATCTGATCATACATCATCTACTATACCTGCCTCATCATGGGTGTTTGACTTCCCATGGAATACCTATTATCATCAATACTGGAAGGATGAGTACCAATACCACCATTACTATTATTACCATTACCAATATATGCTGCACCAGTATTCCTATCGATCATTTCCCTCCTCATCTCTTGTTCCCTCGCCTGCCAGTTGGCTCTTTCAGGATAGACGTCAAATGCCCCTCTACCTGTGAAATCATTCTCTAGGTGATTGACATTCTCATGTCTTGCTTGCCATTTCGCCAATCTCCTCATATACCTTGGACTGGATTTACCTGCTGGCCATAAGTCCGCTGCGATGGTCAAAAAGTAGAAGACTACGATGAAAGCGACTGTCCACTCTAGGGCTGCGGCGGCGGATGTTACGCGATTGCATGTTTCGGCGGAATGGGACGAGGTAGCGGTGGAATTGCCGCCGCACTATGGTGCAAGGAAATCATCATTTAGTATTCAAATACAAAGGAATTGGAAAAGGGGAGGAAGGTCGAGTGAGATGATAATGACATACCACTCCGTAAGTTGCACCAAAAGCAATAGCGCAAGCTACAGCTACGACGACGACGGTCAATTTAAGGATGGAATTTCTTCTGAGAGATTTACGATCGGGATGATCCTTGTGTAATGACCACTATCATCAAGAGTACAGGAGATGAGCATCTTATCTCCGTGCAATGCATTTTTGAAAGGTGCAAGGTGGAATGCGGAGAAGGATAAACTCACGACTTCAGCAGATTGAAAGATAGCTGAGAGAGCTACACCGACGATGAAGACTAGTGTCATTGTCCAGTGGATCGTAGAGTGATCGAATGCGTTGAACTGATCATAACATATGATATTAGTGGGCTATTTATCCATTTACGTAGATGATGAGATGATGATGAGGTATCAAAGTATCAGATTGGATTTGATTGGATAGGACGTCGATTTAGAATACATAATAAAGAGACACCACTTACAGCCGAAAGCAGTACCAATCCCGCTGAACCTATTATACAGAATATGATTGCTAGCCAATCTGCAAGGGGCATGAAGGACGGTGTAAGCTACATTTATGTCTTCCTACCAGAAGAACAAGGGGTATGCTTACCAAATATCACTTCCCTCTTTCTCAGATCGGTAGGCAACCTATCAACATGTCTTAACCACCTCTCAGCGAAGAGTGAGAGTATGTAGAAACTACAAATAAATTCAACCAAGTTTATCAGTACTGCAAGTCCTTTTGTATATCTTTCAATCTTATGCCAAAGGTTTCTACTCACCCTGCTACACAAGCGCAAATGACAATGAACAGAGTCTGATGAGTGGCCCCTACATCACTTATGAAAACCACTGAAGCTTCGTCAGATTGGTATCGCGGTTTACCAGCTACCACCCAAAGTAACAAGAGTGCCAGGATACCGCCTAGCCAAGTTAAGGCGGCTAGAATAGGGAAGAGAACGTATGGTCCGAAGACTGCCCCCGAGAGATTGAATTATCATCATCAGCATAAGGCATATTTTATAGGTGGTGGTAGCAGATACTTTTAGCTTACATATGTGTGAGGTCAAAGTACGCTGATTTAACCATAAAGGTCTTCTTGATCCATCTGCTGCCTTCATCGTGGTAACTTAGCTACACTTGTTACTGGTATATATTGCGATGTATCTTTCTATGTCTATGTCTATGCGTGAAGCGAAGAAGATGAACGTTTATGAAAAATTTGAGATGCAAAGTACGATAAGTCTCGTCAAGTTATCTATACTTTCTATACTTCCATTAGGGATGGACACGGACAACGTAGTCAACCTTGAACGTATCATAGACTCTTCCAAAGAACGATGGCCTTGCGATTCCATAATCAAGGTAAAAAAAATTGGTTCAAGAATCCCAAAAACGTCAATATTACGGCGTTGCTCACAACGACGTCATAACCCCATCCCACATGTTCCCCGATTAGGTTTCAGTCCGATACCGTACTCATACCGAGCAAGGCACTCCCACACGCCGAACTCACATGTCATGTTGATTACATGAGGTATATACATACGAACGATGGAAGTTGGTATATACTCTGCTGTACTTGTATCATCATTCAGATCATATGAACATGGATATCATTCGTTCCATCATATTGTCAGTTTGGGATTCTTCATATACATATAGATCATCAAACCATCTTTACCTATCCTAAACCCTTTCTCTTCTGATCATAGCTGTTCCATCAATACCCAAAATTTCCTCCGTGCTCAAGCACTATTCATCAATCGCTCTCTTCAGCTTTAGCTTTCGATCGAGGTTTCCTAGCTTTCTTAGCTGGAGGCTGTGTCGTAATGCAGCACACAACTCAATCAGCTTATTGTTCATAGCACTGTATGCTCAGGGCAGACTAGATGACTCACCTTGACCTCGTCCTCATCTTCTGATTCAGCTTTAGCTTTCTTAGATCGTTTATTACTCGAAGCCTGAGGGACGAGCATCAGCTGTGAACGTTCGCTTTGAGCAAGTAGCAGACCAGCTCACTTTTGATTTTGGTTTTTCCTCTTCTTCCTCTTCGGCCTCAGATCCAGACTCCACTTTAGGTTTCTTCGTAGCAGCCTACAGAATACACAGCCAAACGTCAGCGTTAATAACAACATCGAGGTGAACACGATGTTGAGACACTACTCACCCTTCGCTGTGGCTTCTCTCTGGTTTCTTCTTCTTCAGGTTCAGCCTTTGCCTTCTTAGCGGGAGTCTAACCAGATTATCACAGTTTATGAGCCAAAACTTATATAACTTTATGGTAATCGGACAATATGAGATAACTCACTTTCTTCTTTTTAGGCTTCACTTCCTCTTCTTCTTCTGACAATTCACTTTCCGTTTCTTCTTTCTTAGCTTTCTTACCTGTAGCCTGCAATTCAAAAATGATCGTCAGCTAGCGCTCCTTGTGCTCCAACAATCAGTCAGCTGACTCGCTTTTTTAGGTTTCTTCTCTTCCACATGTCCGTCTTCTTGTCGATCTGCCTTCTTCTTCTTGGGAGTGGCTTTCTTCTTCTTAGCTGGACTTGAAGACGGTCCATCTCCTTCTCCTTCGCCATCTTCTTTTTCGGGTGAAGGCGGTTTACGAGCACTTTCCGGGATATCCTCATCGGCGACTGCGTGTTGAGTGGGAGACATCAGCGTCTGTCCGGCGTAGAGAGTGGTCATAGAATATACGACATACCATGTCCTTCTTCGAAAGCCGTTACAATCTAGTCGATGATCTTGTCAGCTCATGATCCTGTATATATGACCTCAGGTGGACTTATAACTCACCTTCTCTTGGAAATTTGGTCTATACATTGGTGTTGATCCAAATTATCAGCAGCTATCTCATCGACCTCTTTCACACCGAGACCAACATACGGAAGTTCTTCGACTGTTTGATAATTTCTCGTCAGCTGTTTGCTGTGTATCAGAGAGAGAGGGACAGCTCACATCCATCGACATCCGAGGCATCTGGAAAATCAGCCTTGAGATTTGAGATTACCTTTTCAGAGACACCTATGAATCAACAGATGTGTGAGCATTAACCTTCAAGACGACTTCTCGACTCTCCAACTCCACTCACTCCCACCCTGATCCACATACATAACACTCAACATCGCCCTGATCTCTGGAAGAGTTGAATGAAAGACTTACATCCCCAATGTTTCCACTTGAAACTACCTCTATCTTGAATCTCCACCCATACACCAAGCCTCAGCTCGCCCTTCCCGATCTTTGTTCCTTTACATGGCTTTGGCCCTATTGGATGAAATACGATCAGTGAATGCAGGATATACCGGTATGATGGGTGAGAGGACGACTTACCGTTGCATTGAGCTCTAGCTGCGTTGGCTACTTCCAGTCTGTATGCTGGCATGGCAGTTTCTGCTCTCACGATACTGAAGATTCAAGGTGTATAATTGGATTGGAAATATGAAGATGGAAGGTGCGATTTGCAGTTGATCGACGGTGTTATGGTGTAGTGATTGAACCCAACAACCAACAATCAACAATCACTTTCACTGACGTAACTTGAACATGAACATTGCAAAACGGAATCAATCCCACATGCCACATGGTAGTCGCGTCTTTTAAAGTTGGGATGATACTGTAGTTGCGTTGGGTGGGATCGGGCATCGCCGGGACAACCCCCAGGGTACGAGTACGAGTGGGACCGTGCTTTAAGCTTACCTTGCAACAACATCAAGTACGAGTGCTTGCTTCCTTTTATCCACCTGTCAGTCGGATGTTGTATTTTTCTCGCCATCGTAGATCGTCAATCATCCGATAATCAACCATGATCGTCCTTTGTTCTGACAACTCCCTTTAGCATAGTATCATTCACATCTGTATCAAGCACCCGAATAGTTCTCTGTAATATATCAACTGCAGCCTTAACATAGATAAACTTTATACGCGATGTCCGCGCCACCAGAACTGAATCGACAAGAGGATGAATCACAGACAGACGCCCAATCGATAATTGAATCAGCTTCCTCACCTACACCGACCATACGTCATTCTCAACAACAGTCACAAATCCCAACGGCCGCTCAAACTTTCGCTGATATACTGAAATCCCAACCGCCTAATCAGACGGGAGAGAACATGTCATCGTTAGCACCTGAACTCAAAAGATCGAATAGTGCTCAACAGCAGGAAGCCTTGGGCAAAGGTAGACCGGGAAGTTCAGGTTCGAATAATACCAGTAAAGATGAAGATGAACCGGTGAGTCTTCCATTCGTTCATTCAGTAGTTTAGGATTTAAGCTTGTGATCTCTCAAACGTTCCTTGAGAAAAAAGGCTGCGACGCTTTGGTCATTTTTGTTTTGACTTTCACTCTTCGTTTCAAAAGAGAACGAACGAACCAGATTTATGCATGGTTTCATGTGCTCTTTCTCTGGCTGAGTAAGAAGCATGATTAGGTGTTGATGGGAATATGGTGGCTTGAGCTGGATCATGGTTTCTGAATTCTCACTTCTTACCCATTCATACCTACTGCAGTAGACCTTGTTATTCTCACACTCTCGTTCTTTTGTTTATTTGTTTGTCTCTGTCTTCTATCATCTTTATTCCCTTGTCGTCTCTTCTCACCCTTTTATCAACGTATACAACGGTTGATTGACAATGACTACCCCAACTCAGCAACGACCTGACCCTGCATCCACTCCCACTCCTCGGCCCACATCACCTTCTACTCAATACCAAGCCGCCTTATCACCCGGTCGAGCATCGTCCATACGGTCTTTCACCACTGCGACAGAGGATGAAGACTACTACGATTCGCAAGCCCGACCTCGATCTGCTGTTCCCGGCTTGCAGAGTCTAGAATCAACGCCCAAGGGAGGGATGGGCAGTCAGAGGGGTCCACCTCCTACTGCATTTGGGAGTAGTTTCGGATCACCCAATACTACTTGGGGAGGTTTCAATAATTCCAATTCGGGTAGTATGCCCCGACCATCGAGATTACCGAGATTCCTTTCCAGTGGGACGTATCAACCTCCTCCCAAAGACGGTGGAGGATCCATGTCCCGCTCTACATCTAGAGCTAGACCAAATCTCCAGCATCGAGATAGCGCCGGTGTAGTGAAAGATAAGACTAAGGAGAATGACGATGAGGAAGAACCTGAAGATCGAGGTGCGGAATTAATCAAGAAAAGACAGAAGGAACGAAGACAAGCTAGATTGAAAAAACAACATTTAGAATTAGAAAGAAGATTAGCAGCTGAAGCTGAGGGCGTCACACCACTCGCTACACCCGATCTGAGTGCTCCCACCACCGGGATACCGGAAGAAAGCTTTTCGGCTCAGCAGAATAGGGGAACGATGAGTAGATCAATATCGAGATCCAGAGCTCCCAGTGCGGATAGAAGGAGATATCCTAGCGAAGCTGGTTATTTCCCCAGGCCTTCTAGTCTAGCTGGGACGGAAACGCCTAGAGATGGCGGTCTAAGTCCGAGAGACGAGTTCCTGCTTAGAGCGCCGTCGATCCATTCTAGCCAGGCTGATGAGGAAGATGAAGAGCTCATAGCGGCTGAGAGAGCAAGTATAGTGGATGAGATTGTGCATGATGTTGTGGAGGAGGAGACCGGAGGAGAGGGTCACAGCGATGAAGAAGATGAAGAAGAGGATGAACATGATGACGAAGGTGTCACATTGAGGGATAGACAAGATGTAAGTGATCCCCTTTCGATCTTCCTGGGTAGCTTGATTGATAATCTGGTCTAGGCACTCAACATCGAACATCCCTTCGGTCTGCCTATCTGGAAACCTGCTCTTTATCGAAAATCGCGTTCAGTCACTAGAAATGCCGAATCTGCCCTTCACTCCATCCCGTCCGCCGCAGCCGAGAGACACTTGCTTCCCGGTAATCTTCTCTGGATCCTATTATTCGGCTGGTGGCTTGCGCTAGCCTGCTTTTTCGTTGCTGTACTAGTGAGCGCCGCGGAAGTGTTGGGTGGTGGTCGAGGTGGATATGGTAAGACTTTACGAGGATTAGCATGGTATATTGGTTGGCCATTCGGCAAATACGTAGAGGGCGAAGGTGCTCCTGAAGATGATCAAGAAGACTCCGGGGATGACGAAGAAGCCGGTGTTCAGAGAGGTAGACCCGATTATGGTACATGGACAAGTCGATCTGCTTCTTCAGTCTCGCCCACACCCAAGCAACGTGTCGCGTCTGATGGTGCCTCGTCAAACTTCACCATCCGAAATGAGCCTAGTCGAGATTCTCTCGGTCTTCATGCTGGTCTACCCGATGAACCGCCAGTGCGACCACCTCCCGCTCCGAGTTCTCCTGCGGCAGCCTCCTCCAGTACCATCCGAGGTGATGAGCAGGGCCATGATAGACACCCGACCGTCACATTCTCTCCCAATGTCAAAGTACGAGATGAGGCTAATGAGCGATCGGCTCTTCTCAACAAGCAATCATCGAGCACTGGAGGAGGGTCAGGTTTCCGCCGACCTCGAAATAAGAAAGCTAAATTCCTTGGTCGATTGATTTACTGGCCTGGATTCTTCCTTATCGTCGCGCCAATCATGCTCTTTGTCTGTATTCTATGCTGGTTCTTCGTCATCACTATTCCAATGGCCAAACTTACGTGGGCGTTACTCAGATTACTGTACTACCGACCGTTGGAGATCAATTTCAGATCTGCACCTAAAGTGGTCGTACCTTTACCTAGCAACAGTACACCTCATGGATCACCGGAATCTGCCGACGGATCTGGATCGACTACGCTAAGAGAAGACGGTTCACCTTCTGGATATACGATGAAGCGGGCTCATTTGACTGCTGGTCAAGTCGCTCCTACCTCTGGACCGACGTCGACCGTATTGTTATGTACCTACCGTGCGATCGGTTTACAATATTACAAGTATACTGTCGGAGGTGTCAATATCATGTTCATCAATCTACTTCCATTGGTGTTCTTCGTAATTATCGATGGACTATTCATCTTGCCTTTTGTGGAGAAGCAAGAACATCATGGACAACCGATCTCGCCATTCTTGAAACTCATAACTGCCCAAGCATTGATTTTCGTCATGGCTCTAGCATCGGTTATACCCCTTTCTTACTTTATTGGAATGGCCGTAGCGTCCATCTCAGCTCAGTCTTCGATCGGAATGGGAGCAGTCATCAATGCTACTTTCGGTTCAATTATCGAAATTATCTTGTATGCTATTGCGCTCATCCAAGGTAAAGGAAGATTGGTAGAAGGATCAATAGTAGGAAGTATCCTAGCTGGTGTACTTCTCATGCCTGGAGTATCTATGTGTTCGGGAGCGTTCAGAAGGAAAGAACAGAAATTTAATGCCAAATCGGCTGGGGTGACTAGTACGATGTTGATCATGGCTATTATCGGGACTTTGACGCCTACTATGTTCTATCAGACTTATGGATCGGTGAGTGATCTCGTCGTCTACAATGATCATTCCCGTTATATGTCTTCAGTCGGTAACTGAGGCTGATCGTCTTTCTCGTTAAACCAGTTCGAACTCCATTGTGAAGGTTGTCCGGAACCTGTCGTCCACAACAACATCTCAGTCATCCCTGATATGGCCCTTGCACCGTTGAAAAAAGGTGATGTGTGGATGTGCGATCATTGTTACTACGAGCATCCCGATCCTCAGAACGACCCGTTCTACCAAGAACAGGTTGAAACGCTCATGTATTGCTGTGCTGGTATCTTGCTATTCGTGAGTGATATCTTCCTTTTGCGGAGTCAGAATCGGAAGGGTTTGACGACAGGCTGATTGTCTCTATGCTCGTTACAGTCGTACCTCATTGGATTGTGGTTCTCGCTTCGAACGCACGCTGCGCAGATTTGGCAGAACCCTCAACAACTCATGAAATCCGACGAAGCCAACGCGATCCAGGCTATACATCCAGCTGTCAAGGCGACTTTGACTCAAAGGATCACCCCTCAAGCAGTCATGCAACACATCCTACCGTTACATAAATCCACCACTGCGAGTCCCGTCCAACCATCAAGATCAACCCAGGGATCGCCCAAAGCAACTATCAGTAGATTACCTAGTCATCTCGGGATCAATAAACCTCCTACGACTGCAACTGTACCAGAAGAAGGAGATGATTACGGTGAACCGAGTGGAGGACGGTTATCGTCAAGTACTTTCAATTTGCCTGCTGGATATACACCATTCTTAGATTCGGTGAATAAAGATTTGAAAAATTCTTCGAACCATCTAACACCTATGAGATTACCTTCTACTCTCACCACGGAAGATTTCACTAGGGCCGTCGCCGTAGCTACCGTCAGTGCTCTACGACATCAAGGATCGATCATTGGTAGTGGGGGATCCCAAGCTGGTCCTGGATCTGCACAAAAGCAAAGACACCCTCATGAACTCACTGCTTCACCTACTGCTGCTGCTGGATCGGGACACGTGAAAGAGGAAAGTGAAGAAGAGGAACATGGTGGACATGAAGCTCCCTCCTGGACTAGGGGAGTATCGGCGGGTGTTTTATTGGGATGCACACTTTTATATGCTATTATAGCTGGTGAGTTGGATGACTATTACCCACAACATAGTGCTCGTAAACGTTGCTGATATGTGACTGTCTTTGTTGTTGCGTAGAAATCCTTGTGGACGTGGTTGATGTGGTACTTCAAGGATCAGGTATAGATGAAAAGTTCTTAGGATTAACCCTGTTTGCGCTGGTACCGAATACGACGGAATTCATGAATGCCATGTCCTTCGCTTTGAACGGGAATATCGCTTTATCGTGAGTGGTCTTACCCCCTCACACAATCATGACGTTCGGCGCTGATATGATATTTTTGGATGCGATAGGATGGAAATTGGTTCTGCGTACGCATTGCAAGTCTGTCTCCTTCAGATCCCTGCTATGGTTGCTTTTTCTGCATTATACCAACCTGATAAAATGGGTGATGTGGTGGATACTTTTACGTGAGTACTGCTATTTCACCTTTACGACATATATGTCCATCATATGAACGCTGATTGAGTTATGCGGTGTCTAGATTGATTTTCCCACGATGGGATGTTATAGCTATCATCTTATCTATTTTCTTATTAACTTATACATACATCGAAGCTAGGAGTAATTATCATAGAGGATCGATATTGGTATTAGCGTGAGTAACTCCTTCACTAGGCAGAGAATTTTCTCGCTGACATGGGAGTTGATATTTTTGTTTGTAGGTATATCGTCCTGATTATGGGATTTTACTACGCCCCTGCTAGATCACAGGGTGATACGTCCAGTGATTTGGTTTATGGACCGGAGAGTTTGAGGGAGTTAGGAGGTGCGGGTTTGAGTGTGGCTCTCACTAAACTCTGGGTGTAAGTCGTGTTTGGACTTGACGTGACAGTGAGAGTGAGAACAAGAGTGTAACAACTTTTTTTGTGATGTCTTGTTTTGTCTGTGTGTCAATTTTCTTTTCCTAATTTGTCTGTCTGTCTGTAAATACATGCTTGTTCTTTCCTTGTTCTACCTCTATACATATTATACAGTAATACAATTGCAATTGAATTTTAGATATCATCATCTATCACGAATTAACGATGTTTCAGTATTTATTTCCAGTATCAATATCAGTATGTATGTGCTCTTGCTTGGATGTAACAAAGAAATTGATTGGATCAGTAGTCAGTTGATGGTTCATTCAGCATGTGAGGTGCTGTTTACGTGTATGTGAATGTGTATATTTGATGCGGTGTGTATGAGTTTGGTAACACATGTTTGAGAGGCGTTCTCATGTTTGTTTGTCTTTGTCTCTCTTTGGTATGTCGATCAATTCAGGATTCATGGCTCACGAGATGATTCACTTGAGTGTGGGGGGCCAGACTCCAGGAGACCGTTTCTTCCCCTTTGAGCAACACCATACCCTTAGATCCAGGAAAAAGGAGGTCAAACCCTGAATATCACCACCATCCCTTCTTTGGTAGGATCGCCCTTCCAACTCTTGATCAATTCGTCACTTGACTGGACTCTTTTCTCTCGTTCGGAGCCTGTTTGGCCGTGTTGAGAGGGACGGGAAGATGGACAGGTAAAAGATTCCCCCGGATAGCTGTCTCTTAGATATGAGTACGGAGATGGATGAGGATTAAAGCACGCTAAAAGGCGACATCTCATTTGGTACTGTACTCGTACTGATCACCGGTGTATTTCATGTGTACATATTTACCATCCTACTCGTATCTTCTCATGTATATATCTATTCAATATCTGATCATATCATATCATATCATAAGTTAAGCAATCATCCACGATCGATCTATTGATAAGATTAATTCAAACATAACGATAAAGCCAAGCCGACGATTCTAATTTCATCCCAAGCTGTGTAAAATCATAATCGTAAAAATCACTCAATTGTCTTGGCATTGCTGGCCAACGGTCATATCCAAATCTGTTCACGCATTCGACTCCACTTGCAACTACGACCACTCAAACACAGCATATAAACAGGATTTGCTGCGTTGCGTACCATACCTTCCAGTCAAGTGGGGCAACAGGCAGATTATCAATCGTCAATCACCTGAACACACTACGCTAATTGATACAACGTGAAAGGAGGGGGTTAGTGTATTTCGGATCAAGGTGACATCACTCCACTACGGCAAAGCAAAAGGTAGCTACGATAACGACGGATGATAGAGTGATAACATCCTTATACAACACTCAACCATCCATTCAATCCTAATACATACATACATACATACATACAGTCAAACCATAGATCTGGTTTAGCAAGCACCTTAATCACCGGTAGTAAAACACAGTTCAATTCCCGATCACCCTCAAAAGCGTAACGTAACCACTTGTCACTTGTACCACCTCATCATTGCACCACTACGACTCATTCACACACCTAAAGCTTGTTACAATCACAGCATTAACAGCAACCATCGCATCATATCATCTATCTACTCTCATCCTTATACTAAAGTATTATCAGCAACCACAACACACTCAGGAGAGATACCATAACCACCATTGTTATCGGGATCATTTTCCCACGTTCATCATTGTCCCCTCCGTCCCTTTCGTCGAAATCTTGCCACCTCGAACTAGTAATTCAACCTATTGTGTATACATCCACTCAACCATGTCATTGGGTACATCACCTACCGCACCATCTTTACTCATCCCATCCAACCCAGCATTCTCACCTGTCGAAACGGCTCCCAAGGGAGGTATTTTAATCAATGTCCATCGAGCTTCCGAACCCACACTGTCTATCGATTCTTCATTGGGATCTTACAACACACATGCTAGACGACCTTCAGATCCATCATCGATAATCAGTGAGAAAGAGGAAATTGCATCTTCTTATTCGCACTCGCCGATCCCTTCACCAATCTCAGGTATTCACACGCCCAATGTTAATGCCAAATCGTTGAAAATTCGATTCGCACCTTTACCTGATCCTCGAAGACCCCGAAGTCTAAGTACAGGAAGGAACATAGCGTGGACAAACCAAGTAGATGAGAACGGCGATGAGAAGAGACAATTGTCTATTAAAGATCATACAACCCCAGATGATGATGAATGTGCGGTACAAGATGATTCGGATGAAGAAGAACAAGGAGGAGAAGAGGATGAAGGAGATGGTAAATCCGGTAGAAGGTGGAGTAAGAGTATGGGTTTGAGTAGTAGTTGGAAAGTATCAAAGAAACTTTTGACAGGTAAAAATCCAATCAAGGATAAAGAAAAAGATAAGGAAGATAGTTCCATGAGTTATCCACAGGGTGCACCGTTGAAGAAGAGTGTTAGTACAGGTGGATTCATTGGGTCGTAAGTCGCAATCTCTGTTTATCCCCTTTGCCCCTCACTAGATCATATCAGACCATAACGATCTAAATCTTACCAAATCAAGTTCACGACCTCTGATCCGATTTTAGGCAAGATAATATGCTAATCATTATTGTTCATTCCATCGCAGCTCTCCATTCCGATGGACGTCCGAGACAGAGCGTAAGAACAGTATGCAAGGCTCTTCTCCACCTACCGTCACTTCTTTCCTATCTTCACGCTCAAACTCAAACCCCAATACCGCCTCGGGTCATCGACGTAATTCATCCTTGGAACCTGGTACAGGATCTTCCTACAGTAGTAGGCTGAGTAGTTCCCCTTCTACCACTCCGATCAAAATGATGAACGGGCGGGTATACGGGTCGAGGAGAGCATCGGAAGCTGCCGAGCGAGAGAGGAGGATCAGGGAGAAGAATGAACCTGCTTTTGTTGAGTGGGGACAGGGTCAGGTAGCACAGCGTACTACCGAGGAACCATCGGGTAAGGGAGGGTTCCTGGGTGATAACGATGATGGAGGTGGGATGGCTTGGGTGAAGAGACGTAGAGAAGAGAGAGAAAGACAGAAAAGAGAAAAGGAGGAACAAGAGAAATTACAAAGCGAACAAGGCCTTCCCGAAGCACAAGAACGGGAGAACGGTAAAGATGGTGTTGGAGTAGAAGAAGCATTATCAACAAGCTCTTCGTCCTCTACTTCTTCATTGGATCTGAATTTGAAGAAATCAGCTTTGGGTATCAATACTGGTGATCTCAAGACTCCAGCTATTGCAATATCGGAATTACCCCCTACACCTATTATAAGAGTATCGGCAGATTCTGATAATACCTCGAACTCACCCAGTACCAACTCGCATGGTCAATCGGAATATACGAAATCCACCATGAACATGGACGTGGGACCAAAAGGAGAGAGAATGACACCCACACCACCTAACGTATCTTCAGAAGCTATACATGCCCCTAAGACTTTGGTGGACGAAAGGAAAGAAGGTGATCATGTGGTTCAAGCTATGAGGATCCCTTCAGGGACGACTGCTCAGAAATCGAATAAATTGAAGGATCCTTTCGCGCAGGAGAGTCAGAACAATGATAATCCCAGTGATGAAGAGGAAGAAGAGGAGGATGAAGAAGAAGAGGATGAAGATGATGGTGATTTCGATGATGATGAAGAGGAAGAAATTGATATTAGGTGAGTGATGATATAACACTACTACTATTGGTTTGATACAAGGTGACTGATTGAGTTTCGGATACAGGACGACTTCGAGTGCCGCTGGTGTAGAAGTCATAAGTCGCCACAAGTAATGGAACTCAAATACATGAACAACTAAAACCACTTATCTACAGCATCAACATGACCTGGATCCTCTGGAATGATCCATCCCTGCTCAACTTCCTTCGCGTCATTGAAACAGCAATCGCTCTTTTCCCAAAGCAAAAGTAAAATCAGAATCAAAAGGATAAGGGCAAGATAAGCTCCAACTTCATTCATTTCTCCTTATTTGATTGTACAATCAGTTGTATATCTACTTTAAAATCTCGAGATTCCCAGTTGAAACCTTTTGTACACGTCTTGTCCACGAGGCTTATTTGCTTGTTTCTACTTTTACCTCTTGGTTGTTATGAAACAAGAGTTATCTGTCCTACCGAAAAAGAAATATCCCATATCATTGACATATTTTGTACTTTACCTTGTATTTGCTTATTCCACCAGGTTGTCAGATTATTAGTTACGTTGTGCTCTATCCCTATCTTTGATGAGAGTGTTTGTATATCGGAATGCAATCACAAGTATGAGTGAGATATGAAGATGGAGGTTTGTAGTATGGATCAGACAGGCTTATACAGATGCCACACTTGGGTCTGTGCGACGATTGACGATTGACGACTGACATTTCCTCCACTTTGAACTTTCCACCTCAACACACAAATACCTTGTTTCCTCTTTCCCTTCCTTCTTCTTCTCTACCATATCATTCTGATAGCAAGGTCACCTGTAACTTCAAGATGGCTCAGCAGACTCAACCTCTCAAGATGTCAGTACACCTTCCATATATATCCAAGTATGTAGAAGCGCATCGCTGATTCTCCTTTCCCTTTCCTCTCCTTGCCCCAACCCAAACCCGATGTTGTGTAAAATCATCATTCCCCCTTCCTCTTAGCCTATCTATAGGATCACCTTTATCCGAACTTACCACATTGGTATCTAAGATAACAGCGATCAATAGCAAGCATGGACCATTCGATGCGTGTGTAATTGTGGGTGATCTGTTCAGGGAGGGAAGTGATGGTAAGGAAATAGGAGGATTGAGCTGTGAGTTAGCCCTTAGTTCGTCCTCATTTTTGATCGATCAACAAGCTCATCTCTGTCATCTATACGGTGTAGTCCCAGTACCTACTTACTTCAGCGTTGGCAAATACCCTTTACCTCAATTAGTCAAAGAACAAATCATCAAGACTGGTGGGGAAGTTGCGAATAACCTTGTTTATCTCGGTAAGCTGACAATACCATCAGGAGATGAGGTCCCTGCAGCTGACACTGTATCTTATATAGGCAAATCATCAGTCTTGACTACAGCTCAAGGACTCAAGATAGCTTGCGTAGGAGGTAGTTTCACTGAAGAAGGCTATGATTCTATTGGAGTGAGTTTTCAGCTGACCTTCATTATCAGTTATCGAAGGGGCGCAGCTGATCATCGATCTATAGGATCAATTCTCACCTGTAATATCGAAAGATTCTATATCTACCATTCTCTCTCACCCCATACTTACTGGTGCGACCGCCAATCCATCCGAATCACTCGCATCTGCCAAACAGGAGGCATCGGCTTTACCAAGTGCTTTCCAAGGTGTAGACTTACTACTATTCTCATCACCTCCACCACATCTGTCAACCCTATCACCATCATATGCTTCCTCAGGTGTATCCTTGGCTCAATCTGCCCCACCGTTGGAAGAGGTAGTGAGAAGAGCGAAACCCAGGTATCTTCTATGGGGTGATGGTGAAGGATTCTGGGAGAGGGAACCGTGGGGATGGACTGGTCCAACTGGCAAAGAAGAAAGATGGACACGAGCTGTCAAACTTGGTGCCTTGGGTGGTGAAGCTCCTACAGGAGGAAAGAAAGCCAGGGTAAGTTGCACCATCAGCTGTGAAGCTCGATCTTGTTTCAAACGAGATTAGCTAATGAATGTATGTGTGATGTTCAGTGGTTCTATGCTTTCACCCTTCCACCTCAAACGGCGACTTCACCCTTGCCTGCCAAACCCGCCAATGCCACTCCCAATCCATACGTCATGCCTTCTACACCTTCTAGCTCCTCCACCTCGAGCAGGAAAAGAGGGCCGCTGGAAGATCAGAATTACATCTTTGGTGGTCAACAAGCCAAGAAAGGAAGAACAGGTAAGCTGCATCCACACGGCCGAAGGACGTGAATAGTTATAGCTTACCAATGATGCTGATCCCGCAGAAGGAGCAGTACCTCCTGATAATTACGTGTGCAAGATCTGCGCTCAACCTGGTGTAAGTAACGAACATTCCCTGTTTAAATACCATAATGCTAACCCCGTTCTTACCTCTAGCACTTCATCACGGACTGTCCTCAAAAGACTAATAGGGAGGCTAAAGATCATTCCAAACCACCTCAAGGATATGTCTGCAAGATCTGTCAATCTGTAGGTGACAATATCCCAATGTTCGGATACCGCTTACCTGCCCTTTCAGCCTGATCATTTCATCAAAGATTGCCCGCAGAAGGATGATAAACCAAGAGGACCTAAACCTCCTCCTCAAGGTTATGTCTGCCGAGCATGCGGTATACCCGATGCGCATTATATCAAGGATTGTCCGGTAGTCCTGGAGAGAGAAGAGGCGAAAAGCAAAAGAAAGGAATTAGGTCCAGCCGAATGTAAGCTAAATATTGATGGCCGAATGCATCTCAGCTAACATCTCATTTTAGGCTGGTTCTGTCTGAGTAACCCAAAAGTGACCAAACATCTTATCGTCGCTATTGGTTCAGAGACATACGTGACACTTCCTCGAGGACAGCTGATCCCTACTCTACCTAAACATATCGCTCAAGGGGGGCAAAAGCCATTGGTACCAGGTGGAGGCCATGTCCTGGTGAGCTGACTATCTCCATTTAATCTGAAACGAGCTGACAATCTGTCCGCCTAGATCATCCCAATCGCCCATCACCCAACGTTACTATCGATCCCAGCAGAAGATGCCATGTCCATTATATCCGAATTGGAATCATTCAAATCGTCACTCAAAGCTTGTTATGCTTCATACGGGGCTGTACCAGTATCATTCGAGATTGGACGATTATCAGGACGAGGTGGTCATGCACATATTCAAGTCATACCTATTCCTCAAGAATTGGCCGATAAAGTCGAAGACTCGTTCATAAAAGCCGGTGAAGCTCAAGGATTGGATTGGGAATTGGAACCTGAACGAGCGTTGGCTAAAGTAGGTCAACAAGGCAATTACTTCAAAGTGGAATTACCAAACGGTAAGAAGATGGTACACCTGTTGAAAGGAAATTTCGATTTACAATTTGGAAGGTGAGTATTCATCCAACTAGGTCGAATGAGACATTTGGAAAAGGAAAAGCTGATGGGCTGGTATGCAATGTACCCATGCAGAATGGTACTAGGAAGTCTTCTGGGTTATCATCATAGGATCGATTGGAAGGAATGCTCACAGAGTGAAGCGGAAGATAAAGAAGATGCTCAAAAGTTCAAAAAGGCTTTTGCACCTTTCCATTCTTAATTGAAGTGGGGTGTCGAAGAGGAATGGACGTATACGATGACATTGGAGAAGAAACAAAAGAAGGGTGGATCAAGTCAAGAGTGGAAGAATTCAGATGTTGTTGTGCTAGTTGTGAGGATGTTGTTGTTCAAAGGACGAGTGGATGTGAGCGGGGAGCAGCAGTAATGTAAAGCGAAGAGCAGACCCTTCAATGAATGATGCATTGTGCGTATGCATCGATATCATCATTATGATACACTACCATCAATCTCGTTGTGAAGTATACATAGCTTGGGCCGAGAAACCATGTTGCAAACATTTTTTGTTGGAACGGACGCAGATTCCGCTGGAAAAGTAAACTATGATGTGATCGAGTGGAGGAAGTCCACTTCAAAAGCCGGATCGATGAAATGATATCGTCATGATTCACGTATCTATGAATAGCGACTTCATCTCTATTTTTCGAATATCTTAACTTACATTGTATCTAACTAAACGGCGAGACATAGTCAGTCTGTGTATATCGGTCAGAAGAATTGTGGCTGCATAATCTGGTTTATCGAGATGACGAAACATCAACCATTCAAAGGTGGGCGAGCTTTCCGTCTAGTCCCGCTTGACGGCCTCCTCTCCTTCCTACTTCACATACCTCTATTCATCGAATATCAATAGCACAAGCGGTATATCAGAGAGAGAATAAGATATTGATATTCTTCTGACGTGATAGAGCTGGAAGCCTCCCGACCCGATTTCGACATATCGTATAAACCTCATTATACTAAGACTGCCGAACCGGATTTCCGCCCAGGACAAGGACTAAATGGTCTTGTGAGTGTTGCCTCACGAAGGAGAATTGCACTATGAGCATTTAGCTGAGGATTGAAGAAAAAACAAAATCAACCCACTTTTTTCAGCCATACTCGAAAGAATTCAAAGCTAGTAAAGATGGATTTAGAAGTGTTATACCGGAGAAGGAAGAGAAATCGGATATATACAAGGTAAACCGTGTTGACATTCTATTCATGAGAGCATTACCCAGCTGATGGAAAATCCCCTTGACCTGTCTCACCTGTTGATTGTGGACTCGATAGATGATGATTTCGGGTGTTGTAAGGGATATTTTCTCTGATTCTCTGATCTTCGATTAGATCGAGACAATGGCAAATGAACTGAATAGAGCCTGTATTTTCGCGGTGAATAGACCCCAAGACCAGTCGCTTTCGTATCTACCCTAAGTGAAGATGGTATAACCAATGTAAGTGAAGTGTAGCGGTATGACATCGTTTCTTCATAGCTTTGGAGGAAAGTATAGCCTTTTTTCTTTCAGATTTGAGGACATGTTGGAACCATCATTGAATTTGACTTGGCTGACCCAGATTATCAACATTGCACTATTGTACATAGCTCGCTCCCATCTCCTATTTCAACGTGTGCGCCCACAATCCGCCGATCGTCATGATAAGTGTAGCAAAAGGGAACCATCAAGATGGATGGAAGGGTTAGTTTAAACTTTAAGATACTAGCATCCTTGATGTGTTCGATACCGAAGTCTTCGGTTTTTGTGATTCATCTTATACGACCTGACTGGCTGAGATTGACTAATCTTAAATTCCAGATACGAACCATAATATCCTAACTACCAAGGAATTCTGTATATCAATCATCTCTGAATCATTCCTTGAAGCTTCCAACTATACTGCTGTGGACTGTCCCCCTGAAGTGGACGAATGGGTATTGTCAGGTCTGACTCAAAGATCTTCAGAGTGAGTACGACTCATCCTCCCCCCTCCTGTATGGTCTAGTATGATACACTGTTTTGACGAACGTGTGTATACGGTAGGACGATCAAACCTCCTCGTGTGGGCGAATCGGCATTCTCGATGGAATGTAATTTACAGCATTCTTATGAGGTGAAGGATGATCAAGGGAATTCTACGAGTTTGATCATTCTAGGTAGAGTCAGGAGATTTCACATTGTGAGTGTTCTCATCCTCATTTTCGTTTTCGTTTTCATTCTCCCTCATTTAGAACTTACCATACCAGACGTCGACAAATTACCGTAAAAGCATACGACATGTCGGAAAAAATGAGATGGGCTGATGCTTTTGAGCTTGTATAGCGAGAATCTGTGCTCGATCCCGGTGATCCTTTCAAGATTCTTACTGAGAAACTGAGACCTATCGGTAGACTAGGTGGGATCTCATATTCACGGACTAATCAGTGAGTGAACAACCCTTACTAGACACTCTGGGCTATGGCTAATGTGCTTGATGCGTTGATAGGATGGTAGAGATTCCTCGTCCTGTATGGGATCAGGTGAAAGATACACCCGAAGTGCAAGAGGCTTTGAAGAAGGGAGTCAAGAAATTATGAAATGAAGTAATAATGCTTCGATCCGCATTTTGTCGGAAAGGTACGGTACTTGACTATAGATCATTATTTTCATAGACAGATATGATACAAGCAATAAGATAGATAATCATGTAGTGCGATGCAATGCGAGTAGAGTATATCTAATCCCTTCTTCTACTAGGACCGAACCGTGTCTATTTCATACGATACTCAACTTGTCAGTACTCTCTCAGCCAATGAGAACTGGTGAAATTCAGAACTTACCAAAGATACTTCACGAATTGTGTATCTACCTAACAAATTCTTAAAATCAATCTTGGTAGGATCCAAATACCCATTTTGGAGTTTAAGAAATTCGTTGAAAGATCCTAAAGAAGGTATGGTAACGTATACCAATATGACGGTCTAAACACCAAAAAAAACATATAAGCATCATCCGATGTACGATCGCGTGAGAAAAGTGATTTACCTTCTGTACTAAAGCATTGACTCGCATTATTGTGTTAATCCATTTCCAACTCATCCTCTCCTCATACCAATCTTCGTTGCCGTACGGTGAAGACTCTTTATCTGAGGGATCTTCATAGACTGGTATGACTACACACGCGAAACTATCAGGGTGTATAGTGAATCAGCATCTTATTTATCTAAATTCTATGCGGAGAGGAGTATTTTCGACATACGCAGAATGACTGAATGCCGGACCTCGTCTGTATAATAGCCAATCGCAGCAAAACTTTATACCGTCTTTTACTACCCATCCCAAAGATCTGAAATGATGGTATGCTATGTATGAGACCAACATTGGATCGTCTGGTAATAATGGTGTGGATGTGGGTGTGGATATCGAAGATGGCGTGGAGGGAGGGGTGAGAAGTAACGAGAGGAGGGCGGGACCGTTGGGGATGTAAGTTTGCTATATACACGAGAACAGTCAGCAAAATGTCGCCTTCAGATACCTTAGGGAAGACTGTGGTACATCGGTATGGTATATCAAACTTACAGAAGTAGGATCGAATACTCTCAACACGCCCAAACCCAACGTCAGGAATAGTCCTTCTTCCAAACTCAGTTGAAGATGTTCCATCTCTTCTACCAGACTCTCATCAAACAGGTCTTCTCCCTCATCTTCGTCATCGTCCTCTTCTATCTCTAATCTTTGTGCCTGCTGAGGAGTTTGCACCGCTTTGGCAGGTTCCCCTGTAGCCGGGGGTTCAGGCTGAGGTTGAGATGAGGAAGTAGACGGTGGCTGTGGTGGACGTCTCTTGAACGCTTTCCTACCTCTATTCCTATTCGAGTCCGGTCTAGTAGGTCTAACCAGAAAAGTTTGCGGGGTAAGGTTCATAGGATCTATCACCGTGTTATCTGTAGCTGTAGTCATTGTCGTTGAAGTGGAAGGTGTAGGAGAACTGGGTCTGATTTCATCATCTACTTCTACTTCTTCATTCCCTTCCTCCAGCTCTTCTTCTAAAGCTTGACCCAGAGATGAGCCAAGCGGCGATGGCGAACCAGGTATGGATGAGGATGAACCACGGACAGAAGAGGTTAATACTGCTTCGGCCTGTTTGGCAGCGTCCAACATTGCTGCTGCTCGATCAATCTTGAATTGTTTACGGGCTATACGACGTTGTTCTCTCATCTGTTCTGCTGCTAGGGCTATAACATATTATTGGTAAATATCAGCACTGCACTTGAGAAGAACAACACAGCCGTTGAAAGTTATAGTAATCGTGGTAGGATATTTCTCAGAAATAAAGAAGAAGAAGAATAAAGTCATCATTCCTTCATGTGAAGGTGAGACTGTTGAGCTTGTTAAAAAGTTTATTCATCATAAAATGGGGTCACCGTTGGGTACGATTAGGTGATAGAATACCTTGAATTCATTTGGCGTCGAAAGAAAAGATGATAACTCACTTGCACCACCTTTTAACAGAGCTACTCTCCTCTCCCTCCAGGACGGCTCACTCCTACTCAAACTACCTTTCCCGAAAAACCCTTTGGTGAATAAGATTTCTTTTGATCGTTCATCTTCGATCCATATTGATCGAGTTATAGGGTCGAACGTCCCTATACATTGAGGTACTTCTACTCTCGCCGAAGGAAGATATGACGATAAGAGGGATCTTGATGATGAAGTAGAGCTGGATCTGGACGAAGAGGCAGAAGAGGACGAAGAAGGGGTGTTAAATAGGATAGGTAAGGGGTTGGCATATTTTCGCTGATTGGCTAGGTTTCGTGATCTAGCTGCGTTTTTCCCTGTTGCACCTGAGGGTGTGGAAGGGGCTACAGCAGCTGTACTCATGGTGCTGATGGAGTGAACGTAATTGATGTGATGAACAAAGTTGAGAAATTTAATGCAAGTTTCTTAAGTTTTTGGGTCGAGGTAAACTTAAGTGGAGGTCGTCGATATCATAACCATTCGTCACAAAGCTCACACGTTCAAAATTCCTTGTTACTCGCAGATGATCAACCGAGAACATGCAATCGAACGTGATCACGAACACGAACACTCAGGTCCAAACTATGGCTGTCCATGGATCAGCTAACAAGAAGGTTAAACTTTCGTAGCTTTATTGTCCTGCGCTACGAAAAAATCTTCCTCAAATCCTGTAGTCCAGCTCGGCGCAACTCCTCCTATAATGACTGGGAAGCGACAATTGTAACAACGGTGGTCGTGCAGTGTGACGTATGATCTCATAACCAGATCAAATGTATATATGAAAAGTAATAAGAACAGAACCGCAGAAGAAAATAAACTAAATCATCCCTTTTTTTCCCTTTTGATGTGGAAAGAATTAGTTTACTCTTCGTCGGCCTCTTCCTCCTCTTCCTCTTCCTCATCTTCTTCCTCCTCCTCTTCCTCCTCTTCTCGCTCAGCTTCAAGGACGGCAGTGGCAATTCGGTCGAGATCTCTCCTGTAAATTGATGCACATATATCAGTACGACCGTTTCTCATAAGCACCACAAACGCGGAGTGGTAGGTTTGACAGATATGATTGGGATGAATTGGGCGACGAGAGATGTGACAATGGAAAACCAGGACTCACATTCCATCTTGCGAGATTCTTCTACCACCATCAGGGTGAACTTCGAGCACACCGATCTTCTCAAGGGATTGAACAACGTTTCTTTGCACACCGGTAGCGGAGTCTCGGTGGTGGGATCGTCGGGTACCTCTTCGGTTGGTGGTACCGTGTAATTTGGCGAGGGCACCTACACCGACGTGTTTTCGGAGGTAGATGTGTCGAGCGATGGCGGCTGTTCAAAGTATTCGCAGATTTAGCATGATCCTCTACTATGCAATGACATATATCCTCCACAATCCACGATAAAGCCCTTTCGTTCGAAACGAAACAAAACGAATGCTCGACTCCTCATCCACCAGATCCCATCTGCTCCTTTCCTTCTACATCCTCCATCCAAAACCCAAACCCAAACCAAAACCAAAACCACACTCACCAGCTCGGACGTAGTACCAATCAGGATCATAAGGTGCCAATTCCTTTTGAGCACCGGTCTTAACGATATCGACCCATGTTGGGATCTCGAGTTTACCGGATCTTTTAAGATGGGATGAGTAAGCCTTGATGAAGGACTCGGCACTATTGTTCGAGAGGATATTGGATTAGCATTTCGTCCCATCGATCATCTACACCACGACATTTTCCATCTCCTTTGTCTGATAGCTTAATCTCATTCTTCCTATATGTTCCTCTCTCATAGCTCTCCCACTGTATCACAGTGCATGTTCCTCAGTTTGCTTGTCGACCTTTTCCTATTGACGATCTTGATGTTCATCCGAGTTGCAACAATTTTTCTAATCCATTTCTCTGCTTCCGCTGCTTCTACCTTTCCTCTACTGCTATAGCTGACGATGGACCGTAGACTCACCTGATGTCACGAACACCTGGCATTTTGAATTATTGATGGATGAAGGAAGAGGCAAAAGGTAGACTAGATGACTTTTGGATGTATTTGCTGAAAATCCTGCAATCGCAATCCTGAGACCAGAGCAAGCAGCAGGAGTATCGATAGCACAGTGTAGTGCCAAAACCATGCAACATGCTGGGAAACGTCTATGGTGGGCGGAGAATGCGGAAAATCACCTGGCACTGTAGGATGAAAGAGAGTGTGGCACAGGAACAGTGAGAAGCGCTATCGGATATAAGAGAGCTGTTTTAAGCGATGAAGACGATTCCTATCAAACCCAAGATCACCTCTATGTGGTCAGCCTATTTACGCAAAAGTGATTGGTCTCGTTCGGCGGTCGTCGCCGTTGACGGGTGGAGGCGAGGGGTGGCAATTTAAAGATTTCTGTTGACAAGTTGGAGATTAACTTTTGATTTTCGGATTTCTGTGATCGCTAGACGGTGATACACTCCCATAGCTGTTTCCATTATTGATTAGCCCCTCTTCCTCCATCCTTAGCGGTTTAGCACTGGCACCAACATATTGTACTTGGTTCTGACATGTGAGCTATTCGTGATTGTTGTCATGTCTTGTACGGAGTCGAGAGCTGACCCATTCACCTCAGGTCCCGACTAATCTTCTTGAATCTTCCTTCCTCAATCCAACAAGATACCTTCCGATCGACATTGACCAAGCCCAAATCACTCATATCATGCACCATTACAGATCTCAAGCTGGTCCCCAAAAGGAGATTTGCATTTGTGGGGTATAAGAATGCCGAGGAAGCTCAAAAGGTCAAGGATTGGTTTGACAGTACTTTTGAATTTGGAGGTGGGAAAGTCAAAGTCGATTTCGTAAGAGATGATGTGAGCTCTTCTCCTTCCTCACCAAATATGGATCTTGGCGCTTATTTTATGTGTGACATGCAGCCACTCGCTCCTGCTCCTGCAAAGGGTTCGAAATCCAAGTCGAAAGAAACGGACGTACAGACTGGTTCTAATGCTGTTGCTGGACCCTCAAAGAGGTTACAGGAATTTATGGATGTTATGAAAGGTGTTGATCCTTCTTCATCTACTGATGCTTCTGCGTCGACGGCAAACGCAGTACCAGGTGAACAAGGTTGGGTGGCTGATGGACAAGCTTCGACGTCGAAGAAGGAGAAGAGCAAGAAGGGTAAAGAGAAGTCATCTGAACCTGAGGAAATAGCGGAAGGACAAGGGGATGATGATGATGCTGCATGGTTGAGAAGGAGACAGAATGAAGCGTTACAAGGTGAAGGAGAGACCTCCGTGAGTATTTGTCCGTCTTTCTATCTTTCCATAAAATTTAATGTAAGTCGGATTGCTGACACCAAACATTGTATGTAGAGTACCAAAACATCTCCCGACGAAGAATTGATTCTCTCAACTGGAAGACTATTCATCCGAAATCTAGCATTCATCGTGACCTCCTCTGAATTATCCTCTCATTTCTCCAAATATGGTCAAATCGACGAAATTCACTTACCTACCTCATCAACAACGGGTGAACCATTAGGAACGGCCTTTTTACAATATCATAATAACGAAGATGCCCTTCAAGCCTATAAAAATCTAGATAAGACTGCCTTCCAAGGTAGACTGTTACATGTGTTACCTGGTAGACCTAAACCCGGTCAAACGGTTACCGCGAACGGTGGTGGAGTGGTAGATGGTAAAGTGTTAGGTAAAATTGATGAACAGAAAGGTCAGGTTAAGAAGAACGTAGATGAGAAGAGGAAAGAGGATGGTAGGAAGGGATTGAATTGGGCTACGCTATACATGAATGTGAGTGGATTTTCTTGGCCCTCGCCCTTTAGAATAAGTGAACAACCCTGCTTTAGGGATATATCTACATGGGGTGGGATATATATAGACATGGCTGACAACCGAATACAGAGCGACGCAGTAGCAGCTTCCGTATCCAGTCGAATGGGAATCAGTAAATCCGAACTACTAAATGGAGACTCGGGAAATGCAGCTGTCAAGCTCGCCTTGGCCGAGACCACGGTTATCGAAGAGACTAAGAAATATTTCGAAGATGCTGGTATAGTCTTAGAAGCCCTTCAGCCGAAAGTACCCCGATCACAAACAATAATCTTGGTTAAGAATATACCTTTTGGAACTACCATTCAATCTTTGACCGACCTATTTGCTTCGCATGGTAAATTGTCTAGAGTACTGTTACCTCCCTCTGGAACATTGGGAGTAGTGGAATTTGAGAATCCCGTAGATGCCGGAAAGGCATTTAGAGCATTGGCATATAGAAGATTAGGAAATGCTGTGTTGTATCTTGAGAAAGGTCCCGTAGGGATGTTCAAAGAATCGCCATCTTCAGCTGAACAACCGATGAGCACGACAGAGAAAGAATTGAAGGAAGCTCAAGCTTTGGTTGACAAGGTGAATGAAATCAGAGAAGAACCATCGATGGATGACGAAGCTGGCTCGACTCTATTCTTAAAGAACTTGAATTTCACTACTACCACACCAAGATTGAATGCTGTACTTTCTTCTTTACCTGGTTTCTCATTTGCTCGAGTACAGACGAAGATCAACCCTAAATCGAGTAGTGGTGAGAGATTGAGTATGGGATATGGATTTGTAGGATTCAAAACTCGTCAAGATGCTACGAAGGCCCTTGGAGCTTTGGAAGGGTTCGAAATCGATGGGAAAGTACTACAAGTCAAATTCGCTCAGAGAGGTACAGAAGATGATCAGAAAGAGAAAGATAAAGATACCAAAGAAGGGAATGGAGGAAAAACGAAATCTACGAAATTGTTGGTTAAGAATTTACCGTTTGAAATCTCAAAGAAGGAAGTTAGGGAATTGTTTAGGTGAGTGATATCTCTCTGTCTTCATGTCCTACCGGTTCTTTCTGGTATGAAGAATTGTGTACTGATGGGGTGATGTTTTGTTTTGTTTTGGTCGTTTGTTTAGTGCATATGGTCAATTGAAATCACTTCGACTCCCTCGGAAATCCGTCCCCACTTCAACGGGATCAGCATCAACACGAGGATTCGCCTTTCTGGAATTTACCACTCATACTGAAGCTTCACGTGCGATGGAGGCATTGAAACATACTCATTTGCTTGGTAGACATTTAGTTTTGGAGTGGGCGAAAGAGACTGATGATGTAGATGTGGAAGGTTTGAGAGAGAAGGTAGGAAGGGATGTCAGGTTCTTGAATGATGATGGTGCGAATGCAAATAGGAAGAAGAGGAAATTGGAATTTAGTGGTAAAGCGGCCGAGGAAAATGATGGATTGGAATTGGATTAGTGGCATCGTAGTATCTGAGGTGCTGTATGGTAAGATTATATAGCAGATTGTATGAATAAATGCATGGTTGAATCTGTTACATTACTATGACTTGTTCTGTTATTATACTTATTTCACTGGAGCGCATGACTAAATATCGCAAATACCATTATTACTCATCATGAGTGAACTGGGGGTTGTGATCCCCCCTTACTCTCCCTCACTTCTTAGCCTCCTCCTTGGAAGTGTTCAGAGGAGTTTCGCTACCTTTCTCACCCTGTTTACCTGGTGAGTAAGAGTAATCTGGATTTGCGGATGATCTTTTGGTGAAATCTTTACCGGACTGTGATTATGATAGTAGTACCAGATGTCAGCTTGTATACTCTCAAACCTCTAAAAGGTGTCATAGCGATGATAGTCAATCTAGAACCTTACCTCATTCTCTACTTGTTTCGCTGATGAAGAAGGGTTGGGATCTTTGTTGAATGCAGCGTCTGTATGAGCTACGTCGTCTGTCTACATACCCAAGAGCAGACATGGTCGGATGTCAGCATTGAATGTACGATCTCGATAATATGCACAATTCGTTTGACTTACCCCTGCACCTGTCGATCCACCTTCATCACTATAGAGTTCCTGTTTGCCCCTATCGCTCGCATATCCTCTTATCGAGATGTTGGATATCGTCCTCCTGTAGCTCATCCTTGATGGTCCGGCGGACGAGGTGAACGTGGATAGTTCGACGGCGGGTGGAGCTTGTGGAGGAGGAATGAGGGGGGTTCGGAAGAGGATGGAAATGGTTCGTCTGGTTGATGGGAACATGCTGGATAGGGCTGTTGTATACGAATCTGAGGATTGAAAATTGAGATTGAGATTGTTGTGTTGATCGATTAAGCTTTGAACTGATACTTTGTGAGTAAAGTAATGGCAACTGTTGAGGAGTAGCGTGAATGCGATATATACGAGTGTATCTGTGTCATTGGAGTGAACGGACGATGATCATCAGTCTGGATCCTAAATCCTAACAAATCCTGATCCGGCTAAATGGACGATTGACGTCATACGATGCACCCCGAGTGGCAGTGGAAGTGGAGATCACCGCTGACACGTCCAACCTCGACGCCAACGAGTGACTGACGCTTGGATCGTCGCGACCAATGTCAACTTCTTTTGGACGTGGAAAACATCAACACATGTTCATGGACAACTTGGATATCTGAAGTACAGCTTTGTTCTTTGACTAATCAGCTGATAAGCAACAGTGTCACAAGCATAACAAGATGATATCGAGACGCTCCTTACTGGCTATAGCCACATTGTTGGCTTTCTCAGCTGTCGTATTGGGTAAATCCGAAAAGGTATGTACACATGTATACTACTAATTGTATTCTCCCTTGATGTATGAGCGACTCTTCTGATAGAGTATCTCATCGGCTCGTATAGGCTCAAGAATTCTTTCATACACCCTCGCATAATCCTGCTGAACACGGAACATCGATGAAGAAGTTGTTCTCTACGCTGTTCCCCTTTGAAAGTCCAGCTTATAACTCTAGTAAGTGTCGTTGTCAAACAAAACAAACTCATATAGCACCGGAGTGCTAAATTTGATGGGTTGATATAGTACTAGCAACATTTTACATATCATCGTATGTCCAATTTCCTTCCCGTCACTACAATCCGAATCGCACAAATCCCTAATTCATGTGGCATGTGTTTGGAATTGGTAGAATACCCAATTTCATCCTCCTAGCTGTGCCTGCCACCCTCGAACCCTCTTCGCTCAATACGATGATCGCATTTGCGACTGGTGGGTTACTCGGAGATGTCTTCCTGCATCTAGTGCCTCACTCTTTCTTCGGTGAAGGTCATTCGGAGGATGGAAGTTTGAGGTCGGTGCAAGTGGAGGAAAAGAGGAATATAGTAATTGGGTGGGTTCATCTTTCCTCTACCAAGGATTTTTATCTGGTTTTGCGGAAGGTGGCAATGTGGAATGTTCACCTATGCGATAAGAAGTGACGGAGTTCATCTATGGACACGGTAGACGAAGACAGGGTATTATGGTCCTGACCAGAGAAAGAAAATTGATATGCTGACATTCGCATCTATCAATTCGTAGCGGTGCAATCTTCTTAGGTTTCGCAGCGTTCTTCGTCCTGGATAAAACAATGAGGGTATTAAACGCTTCAGCGGGTAATGAACCCCACTCCCATTCTCACTCTCATTCCCACTCTCACTCTCACTCTCATGGACCGACAGAATCGAAAGGCACTTCTACAGCTATATCAACGGCATCAAGTGGAAACGAGTTGAAATCTCGTAAATCACCTTCAGATGTGACTTCCATCGAACCCAAAGCACCCTCTTCAGACGTAACCGAGGCCAAGAAAGAAGTGAATCAATCACTTAAATTATCGGCATATTTGAACTTGTTTGGTGATTTTACGCATAATATAACGGATGGATTGGCGATGGCAGCTAGTTTTTATTCTTCTCCTGCGCTTGGGGCTGTCACGACTATTGCTACGTTCTGTCATGAGATACCGCATGAGGTGAGTGATGGGTCATGGACTATGATCTGTGATAGGTCCGAAGGAACAAGTTGATATCAATTTGCTGATATGCCTCTTTTGATATATGACAGATTGCCGATTATTCCATCTTGATCAAATCGGGCTTCACCAAGTCGCAAGCCATGGGATCTCAATTCTTCACCGCTGTCGGTGCGTTCGTAGGTACCTTCTTAGGTATATGGATAGCCGAGACCTCAGGTGCCGGTAATAAAGAGGTGGTGATCGAAGTTGGACAAGGGTTGTTTGGTACTAGTGTTGGAGCTGGGGAGTTGGTCATTCCTATGACTGCTGGTGGTGAGTTAAAATTGGTCTGCTGAACCAATCTGTTAGTATGTGAGAGACTGAGTATGGATTGTTTGTCAGGTTTCTTGTATATCGCCAGTGTCAGTGTGATTCCTGAATTATTGGAAGAGTCAAGAAGTGCCAAGCAGGCTTTGAAAGAGGTGAGTGATGCATATGCCATCTTATCTGCGATATGTATGCTGATGATAGACTGTTATGATTTGTTAGTACGCTGCTATGGCATTTGGGGTGTTCTGTATGGTGAGTGGACCCTTCCAACCGGGAAAGCATATGCCCCGTGTGTGTTTACTGATGATGCCCCGTGTGTGTTTACTGATGCTCCATTGTCTGATAGGCTGTGATTGCATGGAACGAGTAGATGTCGTAGACTGCAGAGCACATGAGATGTCACAGAGAGTAGACAGGCAGATAGAGGACATATACATCCGTACCATGCATAATGAGTTATAATCATCTACTTGAGAGTTACCACGTTGGGGTTGGGTGATCGGGAGCATGTGCGTCATCAGTTGGGTTGTTTACATTTGTGCTCCTATGGGGGAATTGCCACATCGGTCTAGATCTGGCCCCTTTGGCCCGATGGGTACTTGGTACTAGTTATTTTCCCATTAAACTGTTAATATCAAAACGTAAGGGGGAAAAAGGAAAAGCGTCATCCTCTTTGATCAGCTGTACTGTACATCACATTCCGTCCTGATTTCCACTTGTTGACATCAAGATATCAAGCACCTCCAAATCAGGTCAGCTACAAAGATAAGCTTACAGATCGAAACTGCATCTTCTGCCATACTTTCGTTATAATCCAGTACTCGATTCAACCCAACTCTTAGTGCAAAACCATGAGCTCAAACGATAAACATTTAGCTACTTTCTCTTGGGGAGCGGGAGCCCAGAGTGTAAGTTCTTGCTTTCCCCCACTATCCGGGCATGTTTCTAGCTAGCTTCGACGTCTCTCTGGATGGGCTGAGAGGAAGGAAAAACAATATAGAGGAAATAATGCTGACAGTGTATCTCCCGCATTCCTTTATCCTTGTATCTCAACCTAAAATTACGGTTATCCCTCTTCCGTTCTCGTTGACGAACCGAAACCGATCATGTACATGTGTGTGCAAATATACGTATACAGGTTCACATAGCTGGAAACTTCAACAACTGGTCAGCGGACGCTACGCCATTGAAGAAACAGGCCGATGGAAGTTTCACCGCTCAGGTTCCTTTACCTTGGGGTGAGAAACAGGCTTTCAAATATGTGGTTGATGGGGGTGAGTCAAATTAGCTCGGGGTTTCCCTCACAACATCTGCAGGAGGTTGTTGTATAGCTGATACATCGATGAATTGGAATGGTAGAATGGAAAGTCAGAGAGGATGAGGCTAAAGAGTGGGGTAAGTTTGAAGTTTTCCCTTGGTCTCCTCTAACGATAGTATTGTCATCGAAGGTCCTATACATTACTGGGCATCCATTTTTATCGAAGAAGTGATATTAATCTGCCATTTTTGATCCACACAGACGCTGCTGGAAACATGAACAACGTCTACACTGCCCCTCCCGCTCCTATATCCACCTCCGAACCATCCTCATCAGCTGTAGCAGCAGCCGCACCCACACCTGCCCCAGCCTCTTCTGAGAAAACAGCCAAACCTACCGAACACGATAAACCTTCTTCTCCCACCACCACAAATGGTGAACTCAGTACGGGTCCTGTCCCAGCTGCTGTACCTGCCCCTTCTACTAAGAAGAGTCTCGACGATACACCTGCTCCAACCAGTTCAAGCCAGAAGACTGAACCTTCAACTTTGATAGCTTCCTCTGCTCCTGGATCAGCATCAGGTTCTGCACCTGTACTTGGGGGTCCAGTCTTCCCTTCGTCACCTAAGTCCAAGTCTACCAGCACGACCACTACCACCGCTCCCGCTGGTCAACCTGCTGAATCAGCTGCCAACCCCGTTGTACCTGCTCCAAACCCCGAGGCTGAAACTGTAGCTGTACCTCATGCCGATGCCAAAGCCAATGCTAAACCTCTAGCGGAAGAGCCTATCCCCGTCCAGATTGAAAAGGTAGCCAAACAGGCCAATATCGGTGAAGCTCCTCAACCTACCACCGAGGAAGAACAGGGTATAGCTGAGAAGGCTTCGGACTTCGCTGCTGGTGCTTTAGCTGCTATCGGTGCGGTAGTTGGAAATGCTGCTGTGGCTGTTGAGAATATCACAGGGTTGGATATCGCTCATACTGGACCTGTGAGTGGAGTTTCCGCTTTCACATATTCACAGAAATGAGAAAATACAATATATAAACTGGACCAATTGATCAATTGCATGACTGACAATTGGACCATACCCAACGACCTTGTTTGAGCATATTGCTGACCTAGTGCCTTGATCCGCTCACAGCTCTCAGTCGAGGAAGCCAAAGCTAAGGGAATCGACATCAACACTCTCGATAAGACCGACGCTCCCACCGATGCTGTCGCGCCCGTCGGTACCGCCCCTTCAGCCTCTGCTGTTGACGCCTTACAAGAGAAAGTAGATGAGTTGAAACTTGGTACTTCAAAGGATACTACTGGTATTTCAGATGTCCCATTACCTAAGACCGCTGAGCCTACCAGTGAGTCTGATCCATTCGATTATTGTGAATTAGAGCTGATCATCTCAGATACAGCTTCAGTCGCACCATCTGAAACCCTTAATCAACTAAACCACGGTGAACCACCCAAAAAGACGGAGCATGATATTCCCGCTCAACATGAGACTATCGAGAATCACCAGCAAGTACCTCAACCAGTCATAACTACCGTATCGGATCTTGATCCTTCCAAAGACCGAACGAAAGCTTCGACTTCATTGGAAGACACTGCCGGTACCAAACCTATCTCTTCTAATCCTGGTGTATCAGCTAAAGCTGAGAAGGAGATCGCCGAACGTGATCCAGCTAGGACTGCCGCAGGATCCGATCATCCACTTTCAGAACCAAAAGTCGCACCTGATGCTCCTACTAACAACGTCACTCCTCAAAAGGATCAATCAAAGAATGTAGATAAGATCACACCTACTCCAGAACCCGCCGCTGCGCCTGCTGCTCCTTCTACTCCGGCTAAGGCTGCTCCTGCGACCCCTGCTAAAGATGTGTCTACCCCTGCTCCTGCGTCGGCTACTTCCACACCTGCTTCGACACCTGCTAAATCCACTCATACAAGGGAGAAGACCACTGATTCGGATGTGAAGAAGAAGAAATCGAGTTTGTTCACCAAGGTGGGTTCAATCGTTTTGCATTTTACTCGAATTAGTGAAATGATACTGATGTTTTGCTTTCGTACTGTGTTAGATCAAACACGCTTTCTCACCTAAAGACAAATCGAAATAAAAAAACAAACGTTCACTTTCGTTCCTACCTTTCGCCCTTTTGTTCGATTTAAAATGATCCAATATACCCCTTAAAACCTGAAGAACTTATCTATTTGGTCTACTAAAATATTTTATCATTATTATATATATATCTATACTAAATCAATTTAATCTAATGTTTTCATTTCGTTATGTTTCTATTCTCTTGTTATCGTTATTAGATAGATGATGATGTATTGGTCATTGGTCAAAATCATTTGTATCTTTTGGCTTTTTTGTTTTTTCTGTTTTTCTTCAAAACGATGGTTTTGCTGTATAGCAATGGAAATGCAAATTGAATGAAAGTGTTAATATGCTCGATCAAGCAACCACAAGTGAAGCGCAATTGTAATCAGCCTTGTGCGATCTCATGTGTTCATAATCACAGCTAGCCTTGTTCTGTCTTCCTTTGCTGTGACAGAATGGGTTCAAATGAGTAAAACTCAATTTCGATATCTCATTTGTCTATATCCATCATATCATATCATGTTCGTATTTGAATAAAGTATATACAAGACATTCAGGATTCTAGACTATCTATGTACTGTGCATTGTGGTGTGTAGTCTATCGAACCTACCATGCTCTCATGGCAGTCAAAGCGGTTGCTCTGAATCGATCGAGTATACTGATTCCCTTCTTATCCCTCTTTTTCCTTGCTTTACAATCTATCTTTCGTGAGGAAAGGGTCTTCTGCGTACTTTGCGTAATCAGGCCTTGCCAGACCGTTCAAAGCTACCTTAACATCCGTTTGAATATCTTCTATCAATGCTTCTACAAAATGAGATACATTAGATAACCAATCAACCGTCAGTTTCAGTACCAGGAGATAGGTCGGTCGAATCGGAACTCACCTTTGGAGACGTAATCTAATTCAGGTCTTATGTATCCTAAAACTAGGACTGACATGTGATGACCGTAGAAATCAGCTTTGAAAGGGTGCATTATGTGAACTTCCTATGATTATGTCTCGAGCCATTAGCTTGTTGTTTTTTTGCAATCTTGAAACCAAAGAACTTAATACAATCACTTACAGCAGTTATCTTTTCATTTTTGAAATACGGATTCCATCCTACAGACAAGACCATAGGCCAGATCTTTTCATCTTCCTTACTCCATCTCTGTGCATGTTGCTCAGGAGGATAGGGAGCAGTAATAGTAGGGATGCTTTCCAACGCTTCTTTACTTAGTTCATGGGCATCGGGATTGGGGGGCTTAGTAGGTTTCAAAGAAGGTGATGAAGGACCGGAATGGATGGGTGTAGGGTATGTTGAGGGTAGGGGAGTAGAGGAGGAAGGGTGGATACGGGCGAAACCGTAGTAGATTCCTGTCATGTTGAGGGCGTTGAGTGGGTCGAGGGAAGTATCGGGTAGGTTGGCTATTAACGAAAGCAAAAGAGCGAGGGATTTTTTGAAATCGATATATGATCAGCATCCCATCTTTTCAGCCACACAGTTTGTAGACAACATATACTCACCAGTGGGTATGCCCAAAAACCTCGCACCTCTACCGAATCCTTTCGTCACTGTACCCTCCAACTTCATCGGATATGGATGTTCAGGTTGATCGGGACCTACGATGGTGGGTCGACTGGATCGTGAGACGGGTGCCATAGGTGCGTTGGGAGGAGCAGGAGCGGGTGCTTGGGCTGCCATGGTGTGATCTATGCTGAAGACTGGTTGATCAGATGGGTAGTCGATGGAAGGCTGGAATGTTGAAAGATGTTGCAAGTACAAGAATGGAAGGTGATTTTGGTTTTGGTTGATAAGAAAGTTCGAGTCTACCAACATCATCACACCATACATATACATAGCTTACTAGTCACCGCCGGCTAACCGGGAGAAGACCGAGGCGGACATCTCCACCGTGACGGGGACATTTGTTGTCAAATCTCATCTCGGATATGATATGGACGCAATGAACGATGACAGTGATGACAAGGCCTAGTTTACAGCAACATCAACATCGCAGTAGCCCATATAAGCGACGATGATGAGGTATCCTCCGATATCGCGATCAGTGCTCGGCCTGACTCACAGACCCATCTTCCGATCAGTTCATACTCCCTCAACAATATCTCCGCCATTGTCATTACATTCTCCCTCAACACTTATCCGATCACATGGTAATCCCTCTTCTGAGCACAGTCTAGCCAAGCCCAATGATTTTCTATTCTGGCCAAATTTCTTTACCATCGAAGAATGTAAGACCTTAGTAGGAATGGCATTATGGAAGTTAGACAGGGCTGATTCGTCATTGAGGAGAAGGAGAGGCAAGCAGACCTCAAAGTCCAACGAGGGGGTGGACGAATTGCAAAAGTTGTTTGATAGGGAATACGGATTCGAGGAGGTAAGCTTACACAATATCGCGGTGGTATGATATAATTTAGGAAGCCTGAATTTCCCTTTCATGATATATAAGGGTCACTACGATTCAGTAATACACCATTATCGCGAAACGCTACTTTCAACTCTGCCACCCAACCCTTCTCCACATCTAATGACCACATTATCCAAGCTATACAGGCTTCTACCCCACTTACCGAACTCAGAATCGAAGTCGAAGTCCATACCGCCAGAAGGCACCATCACACACCTGTTGCACCTTTCACCGAAAGGTGAGATCTTGCCTCATGTAGATAATCTGGAGGCGTCCGGTAAATATATATGTGGGGTATCGTTAGGTGGAGAGAGGATATTGAGATTACGGACAAAGGGAAAGAAAGAGGATGGATGGGATGTAAGGTTGAATAGTGGGAGTGTGTATCTACAGCGGTGAGTCATGCATGCAGAAGATAGTACACAGCAATTTTCTTGTGCTGATTGTGGAATTATACGATAGCGATTCGATCAGATATGATTATGAGCATTCGATCTTACCGTATTCATCAGAGGGATCTGTATGGAATGGAGAGAAGTTGAATCAAGGTCACAGGATTAGTATAATGATAAGGGTGAGTTGCAACCGTTCAACATTCGGTAACCTGAGCTGATACGTGACACCATTATAGGACACGCCAACGAAACCTGCTCAACTATAAATTATATAACGATAGAGACTCTTGAATATACCTAGCATTGCGATATACCATTTTGTAAGCCGAAATTAATGAAATGAATGTATCAAGTAAGAAATTGGCCCAGAGATAGTCGATTTTCTTCTGATCAGATCCAGTGAGTGCGATCAAGTAGAACGAAGCTACATTCTCTTGACGAGGTAGAACTTCCGATCGAGGTCGAGCTCGAAAGTATCCGATGATGTAAGATGGTCTTTCGTATCTTCTTCTTCTTGCGCTGGATTGAAGTATTGTTTACATACCATGATTGATAATATAATTAATTATACAGGATAACAATTTTATTCTTTTAAATTCCCAGCCCTAGTAGATCTTAATAGCTTATAAGTCCTTTCCAGATCTCCCGTTGTGACCATGATTACATGAGATCGATACCCTGCTCTCATAACATAACCACCCTTAAGGTCGATCTAAATAGCATGTTTCTTAAATTCACTCAGAGCTTGAACGTAATACGCTGTACTTGCTGTTGCCAACGCGCATACGGTCGCTGGAATAGGTAATCGAGTCTTGATTGTTCGTCTGTATTTCCCACAATGTGGAGATTAGTTCGTTACTCATCGGTCTGTAGCAGTGAACAGGGCGGAAAGAGAAGTGGTATGGAGATGGGGAGGGAACGGCGATTCACCTTAATGTAGGTATAACTAGGGCGATCGAACTGGCTACAATCGATAGGGCATATATCAGCTTGGCTCGGTGTACTTTTGCAGGGCCATCACAAGAGCATCTTGAAGGGAGGGTTCATGTGATGTTGTCTTCTTGATCAGCTCAGGCGGCTAACAGCCAGCTAGTCCAATACCGTACTCTATGCTCTTCTCTCAAGTTCCCACTTTTGCTCCATCTATATTTCCCAGCTTTACGCCATGTAAGAACTCTCACTCACCCACTGCGCCTTCATACCCATACTCCATTCCATCCCTTATCCTCATACTAGACAACAACATCGCACTACCCACGGCGAACGATCCGATGAGGGAAGGGGTAGAGCCGAACTTCGTGTATGCGAATATACCGCCGAGAAGCGAAAATCCTGAGAGCTAAAAGAGAATTAATTATCAAGAATCAGCCAGGATTCATCTCCATAGACTGTCTATTAGGTTAGACATGAGAAGGTTCCGGTGATTCTAGATGATTGTGGTGTGGATATGAGATGACTCACTGTTGCTATTGGTTTATGAGACTGCAGGAGAGATATCAGCGATGACTACTACTGTAAGGAGAAGAGTTGCGACACTTACCATTGTAGATGCTGAGTATGTGGTAATGGTCCAAGAGGGTGAAAGCTGTCGATGGCTATTGATAATGACCTATCGATATGGATCCTGTCCACTTGAGATGAAGGTAGATACAGTAGAACGAAAGAAGCCCAATGACATTCCATTCCTGCTTGTCATAACAACGTCACCGTGAATCAACGGTTCAACGGTTGGACCGGTAACTCAGGACCGGTTCACTCGTTAATGTGGCACATGGCACTTTGGTAGAAGGGGTCGGGGCCATCAAATGGAGAAATGGAGACTCCATGGGCAGTCCAGGTTCATTGGTGCTTGTGCATGTGGGTGTATGTCCATGTACAAAGAAAATAGTCTTGTGGGTGCGTTGTTGAATAAGTAACGAGATCTGATTACAAGAGTATAGAACGTCTCATTGGCAAGGTGACGAAGGTGGCCTACTGAGATTACCACCGCCAATCCAGTAACAGACAAAAATGATTGAATCGAATTGAATAGAATAGACGAATAAGCAGCCATGTTTCATATTTAACTTTAATTTGTCTTTGATGTCTGTCACGTAACATACCATTCCCTCTTGATAACGATATGTCGATTCTCTGTATGTTCCTACTCCTCTATGTGAAAGAGTAAGTGCTATCTGTACCTCTGAGAGATTGTTTATTCTCTCTGGATATCCCGTATATATATATATATATATGTTTGTACATCTCCATTCAATCATACAATATTCGCATTCACGTATTTCCTCTCCCAGCCTCTTCTCTCTGTAAACTCCTGAACACTACTTACTCCTATATCATCCATACCTCTCTCTCATTTGCACTCTTCCCATATCGACAATGTTCATCAACATATATTCCGTAACCCTCTTCTTTCTGTTCTCATCCACTTCGGTATCAAGCTTGAGTCTACCTCAAAGACCAGGTAAAATATCTTCTCGTAAGTACCACTGATTCACTCATCTTCCATCAATCAATCACTCCGATCACCTATCATACCAAAGATGTCTGTCTGTGTTGATACGCATGATGGTATAGGGGAATTTCCAGTTAGGGCAAGTAGACCTCGTCAGGTACATATAGCAGAAGAAGAAGCTCAAGGTCGATGTGAGTTAAATATTCTGTCCCATGGCAACCCCATCTTTTTCAGAATTTCACGGTCGACGTCAACCTACTGAGTGACAGTAATGATATATGCTGACTGTATCGAGGTCCTATTAGACATACCAACAAGGACTTTCGATCCTTCTTCAATCAAGCGTAGGAATGCAGATGATGTCAATTTCGATCATTATGGTGAGTCGATTTCAATATCTCACATGTCCGAAGCAGGCTGATGGACTGCGTTTGATATTATCGATCGCCAGAAGAAGACGAGGATGAAAATGACGATCTCATCTTACAACTTAGTGATAAGAATAAACGAGGCGTCATACCGAAAGTCGTCGAACTCTAAGCTCTGAATACTGTTGCTTTTTACCCAACTTCGGACTCGGACATCCAAGGACTTTTTTCCCTTTCCCTCTCTCCCTCAATTTCTCTGATCGTCCGGACAATGAAACAACTTATCAACGTAAAGTACTGTACTGTAGCTTTATCTCTTATATGATTTCGATATTCCAGTTGTCAAATAAATCTAAATCGATATTGTAAACCAAAAATGAATGAGAATAAATCAAATGAAATGGTATATTATGCATTGAACATTATGACAATAAGGACACCCTTCCAGCTTAATCCGTTCATCCATCCGTCCGTCAATCCTATGTATATTATGTGTATGATCAAGAATGATTTTGTTTTTCCAGCTCTTCAGCATTTCATGAGGCTTAATCTTTCCCCTTAATGGACCCCGCTCTACTAGCATTCTTCGACGCAGCCGTGGAAGTTCCATTACCCTGCGACAATCCAGCTTCTTTGACTAACGCAGCGAACAGCGACGTGTCCCTCTCTATCAATACTTCAGGTGTATCGTATTCGGCCACTCGGCCTTCTGACATTACGAGTACTCGATCGGAGTCCAAGATCGTATTGATACGATGTGCGATCTATTGCAAAATCAGGTTATCAGCAAAACACGATCAAGACTTCACATCAGGTCAACTGTTGTGACAGCTTAACAACTCACAGTGATCGTGGTTACTCCCTTGAAGTCCGGTCCTCTCAAAATATCTTGTACGGCCTCATCGGTCTCGAGATCGATGGAACTTGTAGCTTCGTCCAATACAAGAATTTTGGTCTTTCGAAGTAAGGCTCGTGCGAAGCAGACCAACTGCCTTTGGCCTGCACTCAAATCTACGTTGTAACCACAGCGTCGTCAGTCATTCATGTCTCCTCGGAGCAATCACGACGCTCGGATCATGGGATCTTGATTCAAGTGCAAGATTGCGCAACTCACTACTTCCACCCTCAGTGATCTCGGCATCCAACGAACCACCCATATTATTGGTTATATGATCTTTCAAGTGCGCTTGACCCAGTGCTTGCCAGATATCAGCATCGGAAGAGACATTGGTAGGATCGATGTTATTTCTATATCCCAACAAGCACATTACTCTTTAGTAGTTGGACGAATAGGGACGTAAAGGGTTCGAGACATACCTTAAACTACCTTCGAACAATTGAGGATCTTGAGGAATAATCGATACGACACTTCTCAGATCGTGTAAACCGATCGTGGAAATATCAATTCCATCGATCAAAATCCTACCGCCGGCAGCTTCAAGTATTCGGAACAAAGCCAAAGTCAAAGAAGACTTTCCTGCACCCGTTCGACCGACTACTCCTACTCGCTCGCCACCATTGATCTTGAAGCTTACGTCTCGAAGACAGAGCTCGAGTTCGGGTCGGTATCGCATGGAGAAATTACTACAATGCACCGTCAGCTTGTGCTACGATAAACGAGAACCGTTTTAGGGCACTCACTCGAATTCGATCGACCCTTGCTCAGGCCATTTCGGAGAGGGTTTTTTGTCTTCGATGAAGTCCGCAGCTTCGCTTGGTAAGTTGGCATATCCAAGGACACGTTCCACGGAGACGATATTCTGTTCGACTTCAGAAGCACTTCTGACGAGCCAGTTCTTTTATCATTCAAAGCATAGGTCAGTTTTAGCGTTGGATCAATTGACAATGATCGGATACCCACCAAAGTACCAGTCACACTGATAGTGTACGACATCAACAGTCCTACTAATCCCGCATCGACTGAGTTGTAGTTGATAAGAGCGGCGACGGATACAAGGGCAGTTGAGAACATCAAGCAACTTCCTAAGAATTCAAGCCTGACAGCTAACCATCTGTTGATGGTCATAGCGGGCATATAACAAGCTTGATTTCGATCGATACGAGCTTCGTTATTGGCGATGAATCGTGATTTTTGACCATATCCCTAAAGAATCGGATGAATCGTCAATAAAATACCATCCACGAGAGGTATTAGATTGACTTACTCGAATGACGGGTAATCCAGATAGAGTTTCTCCGAAGAATGAGAATATAGGTGACCGAGATACAGCATCGAGTCGTTTCAGCTCTCGTGAGGTCGCAAGGTAATACCTATTCATTCAGTCGAAATCAGCTCTGCGTACCGAGTTGCTACTACGCCAGCTGAACAGCACAGACTCACCTCATCACCATTCTGTACAGGAAGCCTAACGGGACGAAAACAAGGAGAACGAATGGAGCACCATACGCGATGACAGCGACAGTTCCAACAACTTGTGTAGTCTGATATTGACAACGGTCGTACCGATCAGCTACATATATCAATTGCATGAGGAGGAAAACTTACTGTTCTGAAGAACGAACCCAAAGCGAAGATGAGAACTTCATCAATGACGAATATATCCCTCGAGAACAGATTCAATATTCTCCCGGTTGGGGTAAGTTCGAAGAAGCTCAACGGACTTCTCATCAAAGATCCAAAAGCTCTATCATGTAATTTTCTTCCTGAATTCAACGCAATGACTAATTTGAGCGTAGCGAAAGATACGACGTTAAGTATCGATCCTGATAGTCCTACTACACCGTATATCGTGAGGTATCGAACAACGTCGGTGGTATCACTAGCACCAGTATTTCTCGATGCCCAAGATCTCAAAACGAAGTTCGATAAGATCCCTAAACCTTGTCCCGCTAACATTGCTAATAAGAATACGGCCACACCGATCTTTGATGCAGCTGAGATATAATCTCTGTATACTTCTCTCTTGACATTTCCTTTCTCACTGTGTTCTTTGGGTTTGGCAGATTCCCTTAAGTCCCTAATAGCATCTCTCTTAGCTTGTCTGATCGAAACTACAGATGACCTTCTCATGTTGGCTGTTGACATTCTTCGATAAGCCTTTCGTTTTCTTAAAGAAGCTGAATCATCAATTGAAGCTTCCTCTTCCTTTTCGTTGATAGATGACTCATCGTCATCTTCTTCTATGGCTGTAGGCGTTATCGATCCATCAGAACCTTCTTCATTCTTAGCAGTCTGTTTACCTAATCCAGTGATGAGTTTGTACAACTCCGACGAAGGGTTGTTCATAGCTTCGTCGTAGTGTCCTCTCTCCAAGATGATACCTCGTCGAAGCATGATGATCTGGTCGGCTTGGGGAAGGAAAGTGACGGCGTTGGTACAGAGGATACGAGCCTTGCCTTTGAGTAGACCATTCGGACCGATCACTTTATCGAAGATGTGTCGTCCGACGTGAGAATCCACGGCGGCAAGCGGATCGTCCAGCAGGTAAATATCGGCTCGAGCGTAAACGGCTCTAGCTAAACTGATACGCGCCTTCTGACCACCGGAAAGAGAAACACCCTTTTCACCGACTTCAGTCATATCTCCACTGGGCAAGACCGCCAAATCTTGTCGAAGGGCACAGGCATCCAGTACTTCTTGGTAGAAATCAGGGTCGAATCGATGACCGAAAACGATATTATCCTTGACTGTCGCAGATAAAATCCAAGAGTTCTGACTGAAATAAGCAATTTCACCTCGAATAGTGACTGAACCATCTGATCGTGTCATTTCACCCAGCATCGAGCCTAACAACGACGATTTACCATCTCCAACTCTACCGATGATAGCGAACAATTCGCCTTTCTTGACTTCCAAATCGATATTTTCAAGTGTAGGTTGTTCAGCACTAGCAAGCCATTTAAACTCTCCATTCTTGATGGATACTACGACATCACCATTCTTGGGTCCACCTTGAGGGTCCTCGGAGGGTCTTATTACGGTTCTGGCATCTGGATCGAGCTCTTCACCGGATAAGAAATCTTCTAATCTACCCAAAGACACCGAAGCCTCGATGATACTGTTGATGATGTTGGCGAACATCGCCATAGGGAAAGAGAGAAGTTGGAACAATGAGATAGCAGGGAAGATGATTTCACTTGTCAGGGGCTTGCCACTAGTGAATGCGAAAGTCGCAAAAGTCGAGAAAGCGACGAGGAAAGGTGTTCCTTGCCAGATGAAGTTGACGAACGCGAAGTTGATACCGATTCTCTTGAGCATCTTCAATTCTTGATTGTTCCTTATATCGTAAATCTTATCGGCGAAGGATTTTTCCCATCCATACAACTTGATAGACTTGATGTTGTTCAGAATCTCGTTCATTGTTCTCGTACGGGTATCTTTGATCTTCATCATCTGTCTCTGATATCGCTTATTGATTCGATTCAAGATTGTGTTGGCGGGAAGACTGATAATCATGACTGCAACACCCATGAATGCTTGCCAGCCCACCAATCTATACAGAGAAATGAAGGCAATGACGATCTGTAAATAGAGGCCAGCGAAATCAGCCTATGAATGGACAGCAGTACAACGCAACTCACCTGGAACGGACCAGACCAGGCGATATGACCGTATTGACAGACATCACCAATCCTGACAGCATCGACACTTTGTAGATTGACTATATCACCAGTTGTTCTGCCTGATTTCTCGCCGTTACTGAGTACCAAAGATTTTCGGTAGATGAGAGTAACCAGACCACCTCTTATTCGCATCGCTATTTCAGATCGTCAGCTCATGTATATAAAGCATGATCGAGTTACAAAATTACTCACTAGTTTCGAAACATCTTTGGAAATATTGGTGTAAGATCGCCGTAGCGACGTTCGCACTGATGAACATCAAAATACTGATCGCGAAACCAGCTATGGGCGGCTGAGGATGATCGGTGCCGTAACTCGAGACGAAACTGAGTAACAATCTAAGTAATTGAGGTTGAAGGAAATTGAGTATATCGTAACAACCTTTGAATAGACCGGCGAGCACGTATGGTGAACCAAATGCCTTTACGATTGCAAAAGTCAATGAAGGTTTCTTCTTTTTACCATCTTTCACCATCTTGACTTGTTTTTCCCATGAACCTATCAACCTTTGAGATAACGATTCAGCAGAATCATCAGAAGGTAATGCCCACATATCTTCTTCACCTAAGAATTTCCTGGTTCCCAAAGAAAGTAATGGAGTCAACCATGAGAAAGTCAATTTCTCGTAGATGTTCGCAGTGGAGACTGGACTTTCAATATCTCCGTGTTCATTTTTGGCGAATCCTACTCCATCGATGGCATCCACACCGTTCAAGGCTTCTTCATCTTCCTCTTCATCTTCGTCAAGAGCAATCTTGCCTTTCTTCGACCACGGAGCTCGGAATTTCTTCCATCGTTTTTCGGGTGAATACAACTCGAAGATGAAATCGATCATGCCCGCTACGATACTGAGGAACCAGAATGATTCTCTTGCGAGTATACATCTTCCAGGCAATGTATGAGTGAGTGACCTGCTGAGATCACCGGTGATGATCATCGTTCGAAGTCGGACGAAGAAAATGAGCAAGTACGCTGGCCAGAATAGGAGTATCAGAGACGAGGATGTTCGAGAGGTATGATGGTTGAGATAGGTCAGGTGGATGAAGGTGACGATGGTAAGGAGGAGTAGAGCATAGTGAACAGTCGATAGAATATGCTGTTGGATATGAGCGAAGGAGAGTCCAAGAGATACTAAGGCAAAGACAGCCGATGCTGAGAGGAGGTGCTGTCAAAGGAGATGAAAATCAGTCTTTGTCGATCGAGACAAAATGTATATGGGACATGAAGGGGATACACACCAGTTTGAGAGTGCTTATCCTCTCATTCCTCTTGGTTCTATTCTGCCATACCAGACCACCTTGTTCTTGAGATTTCTTCAGTCTCCTCGATATACTGAAGATCTGAGCTGTTCCAATCAAGATGGCGATGACGAGGGGAGCAGGAAGTAAGACGGCATGCTCAAAGCATTGTGTGAGATCCAGTTCTCTTTCTCTCGATACTACTTGAATGGGCCATGAACATCGGTAGATGGGTTCCGTGTGCGACTTGAGAGCTTTAAAGGGAGCCTGAAAGGCCATTTTGAGTGAGGGCGCAGTTTGCTGATTAATCTAATTATAGAATGTAGCTGTATATAAATGCACCAAAGATCCCCTTATACCGATACCCGTTCTATCCGTATATGATGCTCCCAGATAGCGACCAAACCACCAGCCAAGTCCGTATATCTGTCGAGAAAACAGAGGTAACAAAGATAAGGAGGAGGTTGATTGAAATGAAATCGAAAACGGAAAGACGCAATCGTGTGCAGACAATCTTGGAATCAGATCTTTGCACTCACTCACACTTACAGTAACTTTCGGGTTTCGGCCATCTCCACCTTCGACCTCCACTCCATCGACCCTCACCGGCCCGTACGATGCGAGGCAAGCGAGGGACATTAGCGGCATCAAATGAATTGTAATGTCTCAATTGAGTTTGTAATGTGAATTAGGAATACACGCGTCTGCTTTCGACGTCATCGTATTTCTGCTACTCTGTTACCGCTCCACACAAATTTTGAGAGTGAGAAATGGGAAATGGCAGGTGACGATATATACCATTACCCAAACCTATTGTTGACATCTTGACATCTCACCATCTCATTCCCCCCACCCACTTCAACCAACCTCTATCTCCATATACAATCATATCGGATTAGCCTCACTACCCATCTACAAGAGTGATACGCGGAGATACATAAACATCCATACAATCAATCCGACCCTCTCAGACCATCACTCAACACAACACATTCGCGATGCCCAAACGAGCCGCACCATCTACCTCATCCGCTCCATCCAGTAAGAAGGCCAAGCCCGCTTCCAACTCCAAGTCTACCACCACCACTCCCAAGGGCAAGGGAAAGAAAGCTGCTACTTCAACTACAACTGACTCACCGTTGGATACAGTCAAGCAAGTCGCCTCAGACTTGATAAACGCCGTATCGGAAGTAGTCGACAATGCTGGTGATCTAATCTTAGATGACGGCAACACACCTGCACCTGTATCAAAGGTGATTGAAGAGAACGTTGATGTTCCCAGTTTGAAGAAGAAGGGTAAAGCAGCTAAATCAAAGGTATTAGAAGTGGCCGAAAATGCTGAAAAAAACTTGGAAGATGTTGTAGAGGATAAAACAGGTTTAGATGTCAAAGCTACTAAAGCCAAAGCTGGAAAAGCCGCTAAAGCAGGTTCAAAGAAAGTTGAAGAAGTAGTAGATGCCACTAAGCCACTCAAAGGAAAAGCTGCCAAGGCTGCTTCTGCCGCTCAAGCAAAGCTGAGGAGGCCGTTGGAGAGGTAGAGAAAGCTGCTAAAGATCCTAAGAATAGGAAAAAGGCTGAAGATTTCATGTCTACCGCTGAAGAGACTGTCAAGTCCGTTGCTGGTAAAGTAGGAGAAGTATTGGGTAATGTCGTCAATCAGTTTGGCGAAGCTTCGGGATTATCAGCGGATCTAGGTTTAGAAGTAGAGAAGGGCAAGAAAGTAGCTGCGAAGAAAGGTAAACAAGTCAAGGAAGCTGCCGAAGAGGTTGCTCAAGATGCGAAGAAGACTGTTGGTAAGAAAGGCCAACAACTCAAGAAAGACGCAGAGGAGGTAGTGGAAGAGGGTAAAAAGGTAGCTGGAAAGAAGGGAAAACAAGCTAAGGAAGTTGCCGAAGAAACTGTTGATGAAGGAAAGAAAGCTGCTGGAAAGAAAGGAAAGCAAGTTAAGGAAGCTGCTGAAGAAGTCGTAGAAGATGCTAAGAAGACTGCGGGAAAGAAAGGTCAACAAGCTAAAAAGGCCGCTGAAGAAACTGTTGAGGAGGGAAAGAAGGTGGCAGGTAAAAAGGGGAAACAAGCTGTAGAAGAGGTTAAAGAGACTACCAAGCGAAAGGCTAAGAACGCGACTGAAGCTGTTGAACCTACCGCCAAAAAGGCCAAAGCTGCTGTCGAACCAGTTGTAGCTAAGGGCAAGAAAGCCGCCAAGGTCGTTTCGGATGCTATGGATGTCGACGATGAAGAGGAATATGTTCATGGATTCTCCTCATCTGATGGTGAAGGTGATTCATCAGATGATGAGTCGGATGACGATGATGAAGATCGAGCTGTTGCCGAGGCTGGAAAGAAAATTGATATGTCTTCGTTACCCATGGTTGCAAAGGATGATAAGTCCGTTCAAGCCAAATTGAAGAAAGCGGCTAAGAAAAAGGTGAGTACCGATTCTTCCGAAACGATCATAAATCAATTTCCGACTGCTTATGAAAATTTCTAATCTTGTATGAAATGAAATGATAGGACGATCCAAAAGGTACTTTATACTTGGGTAGAATCCCTCACGGTTTCTACGAAGATCAGATGAAAAATTATTTCTCCCAATTCGGTGATGTTACGAGATTGAGACTTGCGAGAAATAGAAAGGTCAGTTTGTCACTTTGGTCTTGTGGTGAATTGGATGATATGCTAATTCGTGTATGGGTAATAGACCGGAGCATCCAAACATTACGCCTACATTGAATTCTCTTCAGCTTCCGTCGCTCAGATCGTAGCTGAGACAATGAACAATTATCTCTTGATGGGACATCTATTAAAATGCGGGGTGAGTGAAAAGCCGTCATATCGACAAACCTATATGATTTTGATTTTTGATCTTCGAATGATGCTTGATATCGATACTGATAATTCATGAACCTGCTTGAACAATAGGTTATTCCAGAGGATAAGGTCCATGAGAAATTATGGGTCGGAGCCAATAAGAAATTCCGAAAAATCCCTATCGCAAGAGTAGAAAAGCAAAAGCATGAGAAAGAACGAACGGGCGAAGAGAAGGAGAAAGCCAATAAGAAATTGGTAAAGAAAGAGGAAGCTAGGAAGAGGAAGATCAAAGATTCAGGTATTGAATATGATTATCCAGGTCATGTGAGTTTATGTCTCCATCTATGTGATGATATGCGATGTGACTCCTGCTGAATGTACATGTTTCGATGATACAGGAAGCTTAGTGTGTTGTGTCGGTCAGTAAGGAGATGTGATGGTCGACTCTCAAGGATGGATGAAGTCAAGAGTTGGTCTTTTACGTTATATAAGTAACTTAATCATATACCCATAAGTCTATTTTGATCTTGGAATTTACAGTAACTTGTCAATGCAGAAATCATGTTCATGATCTTACTCACTGTGTCATGAATTCCCAAAAAAGGGTTCGTCGAGCATATCACGCAAGACTCGTAACTCAATCGATTTATGACCAATGCATGGGGGCAGCGTCCTTTCTCTATATGTAATTTCATTCAACAATATAAATATATATATATGTATGTATATATAAACCCCCACAAGTCACAAGAAGATTTCAACCTAGACCTTCACCTTCTTTACCTTCCTTTTAACTCCGTTATAACTATATCCTCCTTCTTTTACTTCCAGTAGTCAAAGTTCTCATTACTCTCCTCGATTCTCTCAATCTCTCTTGTTCTCTCTGAATAATCTCATCAAAGCTCAACTCAATTAACACAGGTTGATATTCCTCTCTTTCAAACCAGTCTCTCCATACGCCCACCAGGCCCTTCGATCCTTGACCAGCGTGTCCACCACGTCTGGAAGAAGAAGAAAGGTTGGTACGTGGATGTATCCCCGATTTATCAAATTTGATTTGTTCTTCCGGATGAGTCTGGTTGAAAAGCTCCAATTCCAATGCGTCTTTCTTGTGTTTTAGGAGTTCTTCATGAATCGCCCATGTGATCAGAGGTACAGCTTCACCTGTCAGACCTAATTCTTTAACATACTGCTTTACGAATACTACTGGAGGTAAGGTGGATGAAAGATCCCATTCGATACGATCTCGTAAGATGTGAGTGTATATCTGTACGTCGAGCTGGTGTTTATGATAATGAAAATCAGCATAACCGCAGTACTGGCAGTTCACGTATAGGGCTATACTCACATTCACAATAATCCTACAATCAGCTTCTTCCCACACCTTCTCCTTCTCCTGCTCCACTTCTTGTTCCTGCTCTTCGACGTCTTCATGTTCCTGTCCTTTCTCCTCAACGCCGTTGACTTTCTTCTCCACATCTCCATTCCCGTTGACGTGAGGGATATCACCATTCAAAGGCGTGTCCGCTCCGTCTAATTCCTTTCGCCCATTCTCAGTATCTTCGTCATCTTCGGACCAAACCACATCATCTTCCGTAACATCTTCATTGGAGATATCAATCTCTACTGTATTTTGAGATTCTTCCAATTGGTTTTTGATAAGTTCCGATATCGTCGCGGCGTAAGTGTGGGATATGGAAAGATCGTCGCAGAATGTCTGAGCGAATTGAATAGGTTCGATGAATGGTTCTGTGAAATTGTCAAACCGTGTATTAGGCATCAGCAGGGACACGAACAAATACGGGTTGACCTGGACTAGTAATCCGTGACAAACACTCACCATTGATATTCCATAAGAATCTATCTTTTATCCTTATCCCTTGACTATTCGGATCATGACTCGGTATATCCAAATCTATCGTTATAGGTACCAATAATTCTGGTCTATCCGCTTCTTTCTCCAACAACTCTTCGGATCTACACGCATTCGTCACATCCACCATACCAATGTCAGCAGGCCGTGTTCATCTGCGTGTCTTAAAGATCAGATCTAGGAGGACCACTCACACATAATTATGTTTTGTTACTCTGGCATTAGCGCTCCTAACTCTCTCAGCTGGTGTCCTATCCCCAAGCCAACTCCATCCTTTATCCATTTCTTCTCTTTTCCTCTTCGCTTTATTCGCCCTAGCCATCGACTGACTATCATACCCACCACCGTAAGCATTTAAGGTATCTCTTCTCGAAGAAGAATGTCTAGTCGTTCCTGGTCTCCTTCTCGATCCATAATTATCATCTTCAGGATCTGATGGAGGTTCCTCCATCTCCGATAATTCCTCTTCATCATCTTCATCGTCATCTTCATCATCATCGTCCGAACCTTCTTCAGCATAATTCACTCTTCCTCTCCCTCCTCTTCTCGTCGAACCCACTCCAACCCCACCAGATCGATTAGGTAAAGGCGAATCATATCTCGGTGTGGAAGTTCCTGAACCTCCCCTTTGGGAATTTAATAATTCCTTTTCTTGTTCGGCATAAAACGCTTCTCGTTCTTTTGGCCCACCAGTGATATGTTCAGGTTGGACCAGACTGGTTATACCTGTTCTTATCCTAGATGGATAGGTGGTATATAACGCCTGACTTGTAGGTGGTGTAGAGAGCGTAACGTCATATGTCTTTTGTCCAGGTGGTGCAGAAAAATAAGGTAATACCCCCGGAGGATGAGATTGGGGATGATAGTATATTGCAGGTTGAGGTTGAGCTTGGGCTTGGGCTGTGTAAGAGGGACGAGAGGGAGGTGGGATCGTACCGTTCTGACGAGAAGAGTAATTCATAGAATTCGGATAGGCGTTGGAGGATCGGGTAGGGGTCGATTGAGAATAGGTCGAGGGGCGGTAGGAGGGCGCTGAGACGGGTTGATAAGCTGTTTGAGGGGGATGAGGACGAAAAGAAGTATCGGGATGAGGCATAGGCAAAGGTACGGGATGAAAGTTGCCCGTGAGAGGAGGAGGTATGAATTGCGGATGAGGATGGGGATGATGTCCGCCGACAAAGAGGGGTTGAGGTGGATATCCAGGTTGAGGTATGTAATTTGTTGGATGTGGTCGAACCATATGGATGTTGATAGGCAGTGGAGGAGGTGGATAAGGTTGAACATGGTTTGTCGATTTACGTGATGAAGTTGGGACGGTATTTGAAGGCCAACCGGAAGGTGGGAATGAGAATTCATGTTTTGATTTGGGCGGCATGATGAGTGGTGAGTCGAGTCGTGAGTCGTGGGGAGGGGATAGGAGATATATACGTCAGCTTAGATGTGGATTGGGATGTTTACATATCTGATAGTAGCAAAGATGCATGGTGATATGCAGATGAGATGAGAATGACAAGTGACGTACGCTGATGATTCCTTGTGTTGTTACTGTTGTTTGTATGAAACAGGTTTGAATTTAAGTTTGGTATGGTAGGTATAGAGATGGGCTGTTGCTGTTGGTATTGGTGTTGTTGTGGCACGTACGATTGACGCGATGGTCTTTCACGACTCCGCGTTGGGTACGACATGGTCAATTCCGCTATCTTCAAGATTGAAGTCGAGTCAAGGTGGACTGTGCGTCGGTTGCCAAGATACCACAAGTGTGATGATAGACAGTTGCGATGGGGTGAGATGGGGAATGAGATGTTTGTGCAGCAGCTGCAGAAAAAAGAAAGGGACGCGCAGAGAACATTGGAAGCGGACAAAGTGGGGTGAGCAGATAGATATACATTCGCAACGCAGAGACAGCCGGCGGAGATGGGCGGGGATGAATGATGAGAGAGGAATGAGTAATCACCACAGCTGGTCTCACATTAATTATACATACATGTTATCCTCAGACTTAGCTTGCTATCCTCACTTGGACGTCCAAAGATAACCCCGACTATAATGTTCACCGGTTTAGTAAGTACTCTGTCAGTCTAGAATATCCACGACCTACCAGAAGCTAATTAACCCCTCTGTAGATCGAGCACATGTCAACGATCTCAGCGATCAATGACCCATCTTCTTCCAACTCCACCGAGGGATTCACATTTACAATCAGTGACTCTGCGCCGATCTTAGGAGACTGTCACATAGGCGACTCGATATGCGTCAACGGAGCTTGCCTTACCGTAACGGCATTCGATGAATCGTCATTCAAAGTCAACTTGGCTCCTGAAACACTCAATCGCACAAATCTTGGTGAATTGAAAATAGGTGACAAGGTGAATTGTGAAAGGGCTATGAGTGCACATACTAGACTGGGTGGTCACATGTTACAAGGACATGTAGATTCTACAGCTACGATCATATCTAAAATTCAAGATGGCGATTCAATCCGATATCAATTCGCCTTACCACCCAATTCGACATTGTTGCCGTATATAATCGAGAAAGGTTATATAGCGATCGATGGAGCTTCGTTGACCATAACCAACGTAGATGAAAAAGAGGGTAGTTTCGGTATAATGTTGATCTCGCATTCACAGGAGAAATTGACGTTAACGGGTAAAAAGGAAGGAGATAAAGTGAATATAGAAGTGGATGTAGTAGGTAAATACATATTGGGAAGTACGAGTAAGATTGAAGGATTGGTGGAGAGGTTGGTGGAGAAGAAAATGAAAGAGAAGGGTCTGATATGATATATGAAAAGTAGGCATAGACTGAAGATATGTGCATCAACAATGTATCGTCATTCTCAAGAATGGTGCATCGATCCCGTATAAGATGGTATGCATAAGACAAAATGAGCAAATGTCATCCTTGTTGCTGTATACTAATACATATCCTGCACATGATAGATCGCAAGATCGCAAATGATCAAGCTATATTTCTATGATGTACTAGGGAACAAGATTGGTTCTACAATCAGACTTGCACACTGTACATCCTGTCTCAATGACAACCAATATTCCCACAATCCTTTCACTCATCGTCCTGATCAATCAAGAACTCCTTAACCTCCTCTTTCATCTCCCTCCTTCTGTCTCTTACATTCCCTCCGACCCAATACGGCAACTGCACAGGAACCACTTCGGTCCGGGAAGCCTTTGAGACCACAGTAGGAGGAGTAAATGTGGTAAGACAAGCATAACATAACATTGTCGCTAGACTCTCTCGACCTTCTCCATCAGTTGATATGTCCTTTGAGGGCAAGGCCTTGGTAGGAAGGGATGTAAGTGCTGTTCGTGATTTCCATTCCAGTGCATTTGGGTCGACCGGTCTGTTAAAGAGTCAAATATGGTTCAATCAGTATATGCAACATCAGATGTAAAAGAGTTTAGACAGTATAAGATCTTATGATACTCACAGCTGACAGACCGGACATTCCACTTGACTTTCCTTCTTCTCACCGGTAAACCTCAATTTATCACCCGTTCTATTGATAGTTGATACAGTAGCCGGGTGAGTGACAGCTAGACTAGCGATGAATTCTAAGGTCGAACATCATTCATCAGCTCGCTGTCATACGTGTTCGTATTGGTTCATTCCATTCAATCGCTGTCAAGTGGCTTGACCTATCATAATATTCTAGTCATAAAAAAACGACTCACGTTCAGTCAGACTTTCCAAACTCCTCGTATTTCCTTTCCCTCTCGAATCACCTTTCCTATTCTGTGGACCGGCATTATCCCAATTCCTAGCGTTTCTCACTAATCCATTCAGACCCTTCAGATGGGTATATATGGTGACTTCCTTCAGACTTATATCTTTCGTAGGCTTAAGTCTGATTATATCCCTTCCATTAGGAGCAGATGATTTATGTATGACTGAGAGATCTAGTGGTAAGGTGTATCCTTTACCTAGTGCTGTACCAGATATCAGACGTTGTGCTTGTCTAGTGGAAGTCTCAGCCAGAAGTACATGAGACAGGTCCGGTATGATCTGCGAAGTTGTGGTGGTTAGAGAATCGAGAATAGAAGATAAGAATGATGGTCTGGAAGCAGCCGGGAGGGTAGAGAGAATGGAACGAAGTCGGTCTAGGGGTGTTGATGATGAGGAAGAAGGAGCGTCGGGGAAGAGAGGCAAATCTGTATGATTGACAATGTTAATTACCTTTATTTACGATGGGTCCTGGATTTGACAAACTTACCAGGATTCTTCAAATCAATCGCCAAGCTTTCCTTCTCTTCACCATCATCTAATTCAGGTATCCCAATGATCCGTCTTATCTTGTTTCTCAGATTCACATCGTATACATCCTGACCCTTTAAACCAATCCATCCCAGACCATGCTCTTTATCCTCTATCCAGTTTTTCAATACCCCTGATCTATCTTCCTCCTTGTTACTACCCTCAATCACATCGGAAAAATCCACATGGATTATATAACCTTTATTCCAAACAGGTTGTTTTTCACCTTTAGTCCTATCTACCACCCTCTTATCCCCCTTTCCAATATATTCCTTCGATACTAGGATGTCCGTCAATGCGATCGAGCTTGACCCGCCAGAAAGACCAATTAAAACGGACCCATCCTGCGGTAAAGGCCGATTACCACCTATACTAGCCAGACTCTTGTTTTTCATTTCGCTTGGAGTGAGTGTGGTAGATCTCATAGCTGGATGAAGGGTACGTTGTAATCTGGTGAATAGGGATGACTCGAAACATGATCTATAGAAAATCAGTCACATGTTGACAGAGTAAGGCAATAGACGAAGAGAGATAGGTGCACTCACTTGCAGTAAGTCACATTCCGTATGATATACATACTTTTTGATGTCCTACATTTCTGACATTTCGATTTATCAAATCGTTGAACTTTAACTCGGCCTGGTGAACATCCGAACGATCAAACAGTCAATGATTATCTTTACAGAAATCCAAGTCGTATAGATGGACTTACGAGGCATTAATGCCTCCCCTTGTTCCTCCGTTGCTAGTCCATCTGGTATATCCCCACAAGACATTTTTTGAGGTATGTTGAATTGGATCACGCGGTATAAGAGGAAAGAACGATGATAAATTTCCACAACTTTTTGCCGCTTAAGCTTGAATTTTCAACGAAGGTCGGTGCCACGTGGACTGGTAAGAGAGCTGCTGCTAAAAGGATAAAACTGATATGAACCGATGTACACAAATCACCGTACTTGTGCTTGAATCATCTTTTCACTACTTTCACATCTGATATTTAACTTTGTTCATCATTCTTTCTTGTTCTTGTTCAATATGGTGGGAATCGCTCAGGATGGTTATCAGAAACCATTCGGATCAACTTCCATGCTCGGTGGCATGTCTTCATCTTCCTCTCCAACACCTTTGAAGCGAAGGAGAATCACCGTGAGTCATCCACAGAGTGTGCAGTCCGGAATGTACAGATGACTGACGGCGTCGGTATGCAGAGGGCGTGTGATAGATGTCATAGAGGAGGCACCAAGGTGAGCTCATCTCGTCAGTAATACCTCGGTACACATAAATCAACCTGACCTATATCTGATATCGAACGTAGTGTTCACCCGGTCCCACACCTGATATCTGTGGACCATGCTCAGCGTTCGGGTCGGAATGTACATATGAACGACCTGTAAAGCGTCGAGGGGTGAGTGACCTATGCTTAACATCCTATCAGGTGTGATAGTAATCCTTAGCTGACAATCAAGATATAGCCTGCTGCCAAATCGAATAGTATCGATAATGCCCACAATCATCAACGAGCTTCATCTTCTGGAGCGTCGATACCCAACTCACCTATACCGAAAGACAAAGATGATCCATGGGTATATCAGGAGGTAGCGAGTCATGAGCAGCTGGAGGAGTTGATAGATTCATTTTATCGATTGGTCTACCCAGTGTGAGTGAACTCTCAAGTATAATGAATCCTAGCTCCGTCTGACCAAGTCATCCTCATGATCAAATACAGATCAACTGATTATGTTTACTGTCCATAGCCAACTCTTCTTCCACTGGCCGACATTCACAGCCGCTTTTCAAGATCGTCTCTACACCCGCTCACGCTCTTTCAACTGTCTCATCATGTCAGTCTGTGCATTAGCATCCGCCAGACTGCGCGACGGGGCACCAAAGTACTGTCATTTGAAATATTGGGATCCATCTACCTCAACATCCGAAATATTCTACAATTCATGTTTATCGTCTTTCCCAGAAGATTTAATCAAAGCCAGTGAATTCGATTACAAAAGGACTAAAGTGATTCTGTCAATGATATGCCTTCAGTACGGCGAAATCGCGAGATCGATAGTACACATTGGGGATTATTGTACGTTATGTTCGTTGGATGGATTCCAAAACGAGTCGAGGTGGCCTAAAGGATTGAACGAGATCGAGATCCAAGAACGGAGGAGATTGGTAAGTTCTTTCCCTCCGGTGATACTACGGAATATAGAGAGCTAAGGGTCGTTATGCTGGCTTAGTTCTGGGCAGCATATCAAAGTGATATATACATTGCTACTACCTTTGGAGGAATTATACGACATCGTGAAGCTCAATCTACAGTATTATACCCTACTGAAGTCTTATCGGATGATGATATCACCGCTAACGGTATAGTGGAACGATCAACGACGAACATAAAATCATTCTTGAACGGATGGAACTTCGTTAGTAATTTGTATAGGATTTTAGAACATGCTGTATGTCAGATGAGACAGAGGAACCAAACTTATGATGGAGAAAATCAAATCGCCTTGTTATTCTCATCGAAATCGTCAAGAGGTGGTAGGAAATTTGACCCCGGTCCAGAGGAGATTTTATCAACAGTGGAAAGACTGTATAATGATTTGCCGGATTATTTAAAAAAAGCAAAGGAGATGTCGGGTGATGTTGATAAAGATATATATGGTTTTCAGAGTGAGTAACGATTACGATCTACAACTGCGCATAGCTCCTGAGGGTGACTCTCGCAACACGTTGGAAGCTGACCAATCTGTGTAGCCGCAAATATAATGATAACACTCCAACTGGTGAAAATGGTGATTGCTGGAATGGCCGAATGGTCCGTCGAACAACGATGTGCAATCGCAGGAGAACTACTGGATTCTCTGGCAGCTTTACCTAAGCCATTCATGCAAGCTTGCGGTGCACCGCTCGTAAGTCACCTAGTTCTTTGATTCGCCATAGAGACGGAGCTGACTAATATGATATGGTATGATTACAGTTCCATCACATCGCAGGTGTGGGCCACATATTAGCCAATATCATCCAATCTCCCCTTTCACCCACGTCTTATCTGCACGTTAGAACGGTCTTGCTTCGTATGGCGGATCTGCTATCTTCGTTGGAGAGTACCCTCAAATCGGCCAGTGTGCTGTGTATAGCTGCAAAACTCAGGGATCACGTAGAGAGGATAGATGATTATATGATCAGTGCGACGGAAGCTAGCGGATGGAATTTTTCTATCGGCGTGAGTTTTACTCGGCATTCAACTAAGATCACGTCTTCTTGATGAACCAAGGCATCATCCTGACTTCTTTATGCTCTTATAGTCTGTCACCTCGAATACGGACGATCAGCTTCGTACACCTACTACGTACCCTCCCGAACCTCTGATGTCGATGACCCGACCCAACTCTTCAGCTCAACGTTCCACTCAGATGATCAACGCTCAACCTCAAATACCAAATATCCCGCAACCTGCTCAGCCAAATACCTTACCAACAGATAACAACATTCAGATCATTGAGAGTCTCCTCAATCAGCCTGCACAGTCAACGACGGCTGTCGATCAAGGAGATCAACAATTCCAATTACCCGATGACCTATTTTCAGATTGGTCTTTCATGTTCAACGAATTTGGTTCTCAAGGAGATGCTTTCGATTTCTTGTCGGCTTCAGCTTCAGCTCCGGCCCCGACTGCGGATTGGCAAATCCCTTCGATTAATGGTATTGCCCCATGATTCATCGGACGGTGTTAGTGATTAAGCAGGAAAAGGGGAGATAGGATTGGTGGGAATGGACGGACATTTATTGCTAAATATCAGTATAATCTATGTCATGTTATGTCATGTCTGTACGCATATAGTATAGATTCTATCCAACTTATAAATTATGTCCAACCTTCATGTTTATGGTCCTTGTTAGATACCTGGATCATTCACTTTCCACTGTCTTTGACGATCTCGGAGATCCTATCCTTTATCCTGATGTTGGTGTGAGCAGGAGATAGCATAACGAGAGGTTCACTGTTTTTCCTTTCTTTCGCTTGGGGTATCCAGCACCTTTGTCCATCATCTGGATCGCCGACATCCTCCCAGTTGAAGAGGACAACCCATATTCCATATATATATGTGTGTGTCGGCCAGTGTAAGTCTTTCACCTCTACTATTCTATGTTGCTAAATTATTGATCCCTCGTATCTTACACTGTTGGTCGAAAGAGCTAACGTCCCATCAGTCATGGATTTGAACGAGATTACTTCGAATGTACCAGAACTAGTCCTCGGTGTTGTGATGCTGTATATCGGGTATGGGATGTTCAAGCAGGGTATAGCCGTGAAACGCTATATCCATCCAGTATCTTCGACATCGTCGTAGTCTCGGTGAAGTTTTGGGGTATCGTTGGTCAGTGTTACTTTCCTTATCCTTCTCCGCTGACTGAATCCATATCATTCAGATCCATTCCCGGAGGTATACCGTTCTACCAACCCTTCATCCCATTTCTCACCCCTCCTAACCCTTATTGGTCCCCTAATCTCCCCTCTATCCTCATACCTCCTCGCCTCGCCTTTCTGTGTTACCTCCACCTTCCCCTCCCTAGCTTCTTCCCAGACCACCTCCCTGACAGGATCCATGAGGCTCCTCCAGTCTGGATATCGCGCAGGATCGGAATCGTGTAGTGAGCGTGGGATCTGAGAGGGACAGATGGTCGATTCGGAGGATTTCAGGTGGGATAGGAGGGTATAGAGCGTTGAGAGGTATGCTTGGCGGTCTTCTTTGGATGTCGTAAGTTGTGTATCGGACATATTGTGCTTATGGTTTATATAGTGTTGCAATGCAATATCAGGAAGTCAATGTACTCTGCTGACATGAACGATCCTGTTTTTTGCGGTAGGTTACTGACCTGGAGATGGACAATGACGTCAGGCGAGAGAGTGAGCGGCATTCTCAGATGAAAGGTTATTTTACAAGATAGCATATCAAATCAAATCACATGTACGTATATAAAGCTACGAGTCCAGCTGGTGCTCCATCCAATCATTGATCTACGTATCGTCCTCGTATCTGCTCAAGCTGAGATCAGAGCAAAGGAAATTTAAGGGAATCCAGTAATGGGAGGATCACCAGATATAGAGTTATCCGCGCCGGAAACAGTTAATCCACTCCAGTCCCAAGTGCCGGTACAAGAACCATCTCCACAGAGTACGTAGACTCCATATTTAGCATCGCTAGCTGTAGAGACAGCTATGTCACGAATCTCAGAGTCAGCAGTGCCACGACGATTGAGGTCGTTACAACTTGAACTCTCTTCGAGGAATACTTACTGTTACCGGAATCGAAATTGATGTTACTAATCTCAATACCGTTGGTAGGTTTACCGGTAGGTGAACCATTCTCGTAATCCTGTTGGATCACCACTACAACAGATCGCCCTCATCAGATTATATCATACATTATACTTGGAGGAGAAACTTTTTGACTCACCGCCATACTTGGCAGCACAAGTAACTTTGTTATTGGTATAAGTGATATCGGAGACTGAACCACCGGTAGCTCCAGCGACGGTCTTGATTCGAAGCCCATTATCAGAGTTTTCAACGGTGTTCCCCGTGATCTTCACGTTGGATACGACGTTATCAGATTTGATCGATCCCTACTAATGCAAATTACAATTAGCTACGACTGTAGTAGATGGACCGAGATGATAAACAAGCAAAAGAAGAATACTGGAAATTCACGATGCTAATACCATGACCACCTGAACAGTAATTGTTTGAGAAAACAATTCCCGATCCAGCATCTACTGCAAGGCAATCATCTTGATTCCAGCAGGTGTTACCGTCCAATGTGGTATCAGTTGCTGAGACGTCAACTGTTTAAGCCGAATGGTTTGGTCAATCAAAGTATCAACCTTGTCATAGCTCGTGTGCGCTCACAACAATCAGAATTGTGTCCCAAGGTCTTACCGTCACTTCCGAGTTCATCACCATCTCTATTATCGATTGTGACTCCCTTGATGGTGAGAGGTTTCTTGTTACCGACTGAAAAAACGTGAACGGGAGCGTTAAGAACGGTAAGATCCTGGAGACGGCGTTACGCACATAAAGGAATGCAATTGTCAGTTGATCCTCGAGAGGCTTATTGTTTTGTGGAAAAGCTGATAGAACTTACAGAGAATGTACAGCCCATGGTGACTTTCATCATTTTCTGTTTACCCCATGATGTGTAGCATAAGTGATACGATATCAGAGGTAATGAAACTCAATAGTGATCATGAAAAGTCTGACTGACTGGCTTAGTCTTTCCCCCATTACCTCCTTTACCATCCCAATATTTGGCACCTTGACCATTGAATGTATGTCCTATACGACAAGAACATCATCATAGACTTTGACCCTTTACGGGAGTTATCAGTCGGCGAAGCTGATGATCAACTCACCACCACCGTTGAAAGTAATATCGGAACCGCCAATGAGGAACATTGGACCTTCCCATTCAACACCTCCTTCGAAAGTTACATCACCCTGTGTAAGGCAATATGTCAATCATTGTATACCAGATGATAGCTCGAGGAGTTACTCAAAGTGACTGTAACGCTAGTACCTGAACCCAATTTGGAGAGATCCAAGGCTTCACCGGAAGGAATGGTCTAACAACTTATCATCAGCACCGAATGTGTTCATTTATTTGGAAGGTGACTTACGATAGCACCGAGTTCTGGCAAAAATATACCCACATCAGTCCAAGGGATCTGTAGCGTGTTTGACGTTAGTGAAGGGAAACATACCAATATCACATCCACTTGAGACAGCATCCTCTACATCATCGTAACTTGCGATCGTACTGACGCAACGTTTGGTTGTAGTCGAGTCGAAAGGAATGACGAATGCTGAGCAAGTAGCAAGTAAAGGAAGAACAGAGATCAAATGTTTATAGCCCATCATAGTTTTGGTATGAATCAGTTATAGAAATAGTACTTCTAGTCAATAAAAGTTGAAGGAATGTAAGTAAGCTGGGATTGAAAGAATGTGCGAAGTTTGAGGTTTAATGTTTGAAAAGAAGATTGTATTGATATTGAGCAGGAGATAGAGGAAAGAACGATGATGTTGGATCGAAATGCTGCTTAAATACCTTTCCAGGTCTCCTCCTCAGTTTCCATAATTGGATATGAGTGACGCATCGAAACATGCATGCATACATATATGCAAATAACATCCCGATATCAGATTGGGTTTCATCCCCTTCTCCATCAATTCCGAACGCCTACAATCCACAGTGTAGCTTTGAGAATTTATTTTGCCGATATGTTGGTCGTCAAGTACCCTCGACCTGAAAGAAGGAACACTCCACACCAGTCAATCAAAGGAGCACCCTACATTCCTCGATTTACTGTAATCCACCAAAGGATGCTGAACATATATTCGATGGTCAGCACAACAATGAGACTGTTCTGAGATTGTTCAGTGCCTGTATCATCTTGCTTGCGGACTGATGAAAGATTGTATGCTTTGGCTCAGGTTCACAGGAACATAGACCATCAGCAAGTCAAGTCCAGATCGGAAGTCAAATGCCACATCGGACCGTTTCATCCTGATTGACTGATTTGATCGACTTCACATTGTTGCTTGGAAACGATAAACTGACCTTTGACATACAGTACCAGTCCAACCATGTCATCCGTCTTCGAGTCCATGCCCAGTACAGACGCATACAACAGTGAAGAATTGACCCAGCAGGGGGAAATAATCAAAAACCGACCATACCGAGTACAACTTGACTCTGTCAATCCGATGTGTTTGTGGCACGTGATTTTTCCGGTCAAATCCGTAATCTTTCAATCCGCTATTCATGTATTGTCCACCTTTTTAGCGACATGTAATATATTCTTCAAACAGTGTGACGAGCGTATCGCTTGTGCATTGGGTCTCTCGGTATGTGGCATTAAAAGGATCGATGCGCCGGCCTCCCTAAGTGGGGTTAACATTCCGACGGGTATATGCAATGAAGTATGGCTCATCCCAGAAAAAGGAGTATACCCATTATGTCTTTAGATGTGAGAGTCGCTCTTCGTCAATACTCCTTATTGGAGCTTTAGTCTTCTCGACAAGTCGAGATTACGGAACATGATGAGGGGTGACGAACTGTTGAAGTACCCCGGTTTCTGGGCATTATAATCCAGATTCGGATGAATCAAGGATTATCCCAGTATCAGTCCATTTGCAATACCGAGAGACTACCGAAAAAAAACCTTTTTGTGTGGCAAACTGTATGCACCTACCTACCACTTACTTCACTCACTAAACGAGAGTCCACATGTGTAAAATTAGTAGGTAGGTAGGTAGGTAGATAACGAATCAGCAAAAACTACAGTACTTGGGATTCCCAAATGGTCCCCCACTTTGGTACTAACCAAGCGATATCCAGCTTAGAGCTGCGCAGAGCTGACGGGATGCGGCGTTTTCTAGATTCTATGACCGTAGATGAAAGTCTCCAGCATAAATCGATAGGACCTCGCATCTCGGAGGGTTCATCTTCTAGGTTCAGTGTTGACGAGAGTTTGGACAGGGTGATTATAGCATGCATTGTCCTTGTTATGTCCACGATATATTACTAACCGATACAATAAATAAATCAATTTGAGTCTGCGTCCAAAATGTCCAGTTGTACTATAAGCTATAAGATCCTAACGTTATTGATACTGCACCCCGGGATCTACCTAATTACTCCGTGTATATCCAAATACAGGTGACGCAGTGGCTCTCTGAACATTGAAATATGTCGGATTTGAATTCCCGTTATAATAAGAAGTACAGATCCACGTCCCATCCCCATTTCCTGCGGTAGGTTGATCAAAGTAAATTTGAAATTGATAATAAACACCTGAAAGAGAGAAAGTTTGATCTGCACATCCTTGAATAGCAGTATTCTGAGGTGTTGTACCGGGTATATTTATCGTAACAGGTGGTTTTCCAGCGACGTTGTTTCCTATCACCAACGACCAAAAAACATAGGAAAGTTAGCAAGTTTGGGAACCACGGTCGTCATGCCAAATAAAACATCGCTGAAAGTGAGAGCGAGGTGGACTCACCGGGATTACTATCTGTCTCAATCACACCTGAACCAGAGAAATATAACCCGTAATCCAGGTAGTCCGAGGTGGCAGTTGACGGAGCGGGTGTTGGTGATGGTGTGGCTCGTCTAGATGGTCTTTTGTTCCTTGCGATAATCTAAACAGATCAAATCAAAGTTCCTCAGCTCTGCGCGGGGTCAGGCGGGGTCGCACCGACTGTTGAACGGAACAAGTACGATGACCTACCTGATCCCTCGTAGCTTGCTTCAGAGTACTGGTACCTCTTGGAGCTGGAGCCGGAACTGGCATTGGCACTGGGACTAGGTTTGGTATGGCTGATCCATAAGCGGGTATGCACCATAGAGCTATGGAAAGGAAGACAATGGAAGGGATGAACCACATCGTCGAGGTAGAAGACGGAGAAAGACTGCTTGAAAATGGGAGGATCTTCCAGCAGCGACCGCTTTCACTTCCACTTGACCAAGATGCAGTCTATGATGAGAATCAAGATATCGCGAGTGGGCAATTCTGTCGTCACGTTGTTGTCTATATGTATCTTGTACAAATCGCCTGTTATCTGTCAACCTGACTTGTGTGTCTCTTCTCGTTTCACTTTCCTAACCTTGATGTTAAGGAAATTAATATAGATCATCGATAGACTAGTTCAGATTGATAGGTTACATGATTCGGATCTTAGCGCGATCGAACAATCACTGCAACTGATATACCAAGATAGGTTGTCCGATGTTAGGAGTCTTTCGATGATGATAGTCGATCGACATGGGTGTCTCATAGTAGACGTCACTGCGTTGTTTGTGTTAGCTTTAGTGAAATATTATTCTGTTCTGTTCGGATGGAACCCATTAGTGATATGGCTGGTTGGAAAGATTTCAATATCCATTACTCTGTTATAGGAAAAGCGAAAGACAAGCATCGAATCTGCCGAATTGATCCGAGCAATTCGAAGAGTGATGGTTTCACATGCTTTTTGCGACTTAATATATGCGCCATTAGGTAGGGCGATCACTCATCACTGAGCTTGATTCAGTACTAGTAAATATTAGGCTTCATCGGGTGTCGCACTGAACGATATGTATGTCTCGCTGTAGAGGGTTTTAACTATAAACCTAGTTTTTTTCGGTTTCTCCGTTAATTCGCTATGAGGGAACGAGGTGATACCCGGTTGATTGAATGTCGAACGTAAAGCCATGTACATGAGACTGATGTTGTTGAGAATGTGACAGTGATTTACAAGAGACAGAAAAAAATGTGGTCTCCTTCTAGTCGAGAGTCGAAAGACAAATAGCAGACACGGTATTATAGTCACCATATACTTCTTCAGGCACCATATCATCATCCTTTATCTATCTGTGCTTCACTTCGTCGTATCACTCATACAAGAGTCAAAATGACGGACGCGTTCATTCTGAAGATCACTGACAGGCATATGGAATGCAGTATCATGTACATCATCTCCACGCTGTCCCCTGTATCGGATGCTCATGATATACTAACCAGCAGGACTGAACGAATAGATTCAGCAGGATTGAAAGGTGGTTAACGTGCCATCAACCCACGATTACTCAGAATCAACAACATAATCCTTTTGCATTGACTTTTTCTTCTATTCTCAATTCTTGTCCCTCACCACCTCTGTCTGGCACAAAGAGATACTTACCAGAATGACGTGAGTCTGATCATAATCTTAACTTCGAGGATGGCATCCTGTATCTCATTCCTTGTGGTGGACTCAGGCGGGTTATACGATCGTCCCGTCACTGCTGTCTTGAATTCCATCCAAGCTGCCGCACTTAAGAAACACACGGCTACTGCTTCAGCGGGCGATACAGCGCGTCTGTACACTTCGTCTGGCTTGTCAAGTCGGAGGGCGACGATCGGTAAGGTGATGGTATTGGTAGGAACATGCGATAACGGGCTTGACTCTGGCGGTGATATGACCTTCGCTTTGCTAGATCCAGGTAGACATTTGTTGTAGGTTGTTGAGCAAGTGGGCGAGTGGCGGCAGTATAATTTCAAGAATTCTATTGGGGCCTGAGCAGGCCACTCGGATCACACCACTTTTTGCGTAAAGAGTCTGCATGGATATCAGATGTCAGAGGAAAATGACCATGCCTTCAGTATGATAAGTATGATCATGATAATGGATTAGTCGCTGTTCCGCCGTCCATGCAGGCATGAGCTGACTGCCTCTGTCAGATGTGGTGATCGATGACAGCCACTGGGAGTGGAGATGACCGTGACCGCGTGTAACATCACGTAAATTCAGACATCCACCACCACCACCACCACCACTTTCACTCCAGCTCATACAATATTCTCATACTATCCTGACAGCATATATAGCATAGTACAGCTTGACCAGTATCGCATATCACAGACGATCACTCAAAGGAAATTCACAGCTCATGCGACGTTGAGCACTCCCACCGAGTAGACAGCGACATCATCATGTCCGACTCAAGCGCAGCAGTAGCACCGACGAACGGTAACAACGACCAAGCGGGACCTTCATCATCATCTTCCAACCCTACCTCTCCTGACCCCAACCCCAAGGCCGAACCATCTTCACCGAATGCCAATGGCTCTCAGAACCACAATGACAATGATGATCCTCAAGAGAGAATAGCCGAGCTCGAGCAGGAATTAGCTGCAGTCCGACATGAGAATGATAAATTGTCGAATCAGTATAAAGGGTTATTGGGGAAGTTGACAGCTATGAGGAATACATTGGGAGACAAATTAAAGGAAGATGCTGTAAGCTTAAATGGAGGAAAGCAGGGACAGAGCTGATGAAGAATAATGATATAGGAAGAACTTGATAGACGTGAAAATACAATCAACGTCCTCACCTCTGAAAACAGCGCATTACAAGAGACACTCAGCTCCTTGCAAGCGGAATTATCATCTGCCTCGCAGGAATCTTCCAACCTCACCACTCAGCTGAACCAGCTGCGATCTCAATCTGACTCGTCATCGTCAGACGTACTGAGTTTGACTAGGGAGATGAGGGAGTTAAGGGGCGAGATGGAGAGATTGAGGATAGAAAGGGAAGAATGGGAGGTGGAAGCTGGACGAGAAAGGGAGAAGAGAGAGTCGATAGAAGATGAATTAAGATTGATAGAGAGATACCAGCGTGACGAGAAAAGCAGATTGGAGCAAACGTTGAAAGAGTTAGAAGAGGAGAGACAGAGAGCAATGAATCTACAGGAAGTACTGGAAGAATTCCAAATTGGTAAGTATATGCTACATTATATTATCGTATCACTCCTGTCTCTCTCTAAACTCTCCTTATCTTTTCATTGTTTATTGTCCAGTATGGTGATTGGCTATTGGCTAACTAAGCTTAATGTGGTGACAGCCAAAGACTCGGAACTTCGTCAGGCAACGACCGAACTAGAAACCCAATTACGTCTAGCAGCAACTTCACTATCAGAATACAAATTACGTTGCGCAAATGCCGAGACTAGGTTAAGCGAAGTATCGTCGAGTGCTGGGAAAGTGGGACAACTCGAGAGAGAATTGAGGGAGAAGAATGTGTTGATAGGGAAGTTGAGGCATGATGGTGGGTCTGCTAATATTCTTCGGGAGATGCTCAAGCTGATCTCATGGGCCTCGTAGCCGTGGTGAATAATGAACATCTGACAGAAGCTTTGAGGAGGTTACGGAAGAACTCTTCTGACAACAATGTTGATCGGTGAGTGAACATTACAGTACCGTTTCTAAAGAGACATGAATTGAATCATTCCTATCACATTATTACGGCCAACTATCGTGTGTGACCTTTCGTCTATTCAATGCTAATTTGCCTTGTCCCCACCACAGTCGTCTGGTCACCAACATCCTCCTCTCATTCCTCACTACGTCTCGAGGCGATACGAAACGGTTTGAGATGTTATCCCTACTGTCGACGATCTTGTCGTGGGACGATAACGAGCGTGAGAAAGCGGGATTACAACGTAAGGGTGGGACCAATCTGGCTGTGGAAAGTAAAGGTAGGAGAGCAAGTGGGAAGGAGAAGGAGAGGACGGCAGAAGAGGAAGCTGCTATGAATGAGGTGAGTTGCACGATTTTCGAGACATAATATACTAACCTTTTTCATCGATTATTAAATGTACCATCGGGCTGACTTTTGCGTAATACCACCCTCCCAGTCATTCTCCAACCTGTTCGTCGAATTCCTCCTTAAAGAAGCATCTCAAGGTCAATCCCGCCCTTCCATCTCTTCGCCTCCTCCTTCAACACCTTCAGCGGGCGAATTCCCCCATCCTCACCCACATAGGACTTTCTCGCAAACATCTCTCAACTCACCTTTCTCCCCTCCTACCCAACATTTATCGTTCTCCCCTCCGCCTACTGTATCTGGAACGACCACTCCTTACTCCCGTCCGAGAGGATTGAGTAACAGCTCATATACGTCCGAAAGGCCGGGTTACGGGACCGCTGGAAGGAAGATCAGTGGTGGATTGAGGGACGTATTGGGTGGTTCACAAGGGCAAGGCCAGGGGCATCAATGATGATAAGATGAGAGTGCGAATTTAGCACGAAAAAAGGTTGTATTAACAGATTATTCAGTAAATCAGCGAATCGCATAAAACGAGAGAAGACACAGAACCGAAGATTTGGGTTATATTCACATATCAATGCAATCCACTACAAGATCTTAGAAGGTATGAAGATGTGATGATCAATTGGCATTATTTGCATTTCGCTTAACCCAACCTATTTCATGAATTTGTTGATTGTCGTAACACAAAATTTCCAACATCTTGGTTCCGCTTCGATATTCTTCGGTAGTACAGTAGCTTCGGAAGGAAATTAGGTGTTTGTTTATTTATCAGTAGATATCATGGTCAATCAGGTCTTGCTTCATACTATACTAGATTCTCTTGCATGAATATCAAATCAATATCATCCGCTATCAATCCTTAGAAATCGTAGTCTTGTGAGCGAGAGCATCAAACATGATAATCCATTCATGATGATGTTAGTATGTATGTATGGTTTGCATCTACATTTTATCCTGAGTTCAAACATTTACCTATCTCCTATCTACCTTAAAACAATTACCTTCCACGAGCCACAACACTATATATCTCAGGTCAAATTCATATGCTAAGTGCATTTTCAACCATCTATCTCACTGATTGAATCAGTTTATTCAGATTTTCCTCCAGCCTTCTCTGCTGCTTTGATGGAAGCAGCATCAGTCTGAGGTCCAGATGCTTTACCAGTCAAAGATTCCAATAATCCACCACCGGCTTTGAAAGGTCTCGCCAAATCACCTTCAGCCTTCTTACCCCAAAGATGTAATTTAGCAGGGTTAGATTCGAGAGTTGATTTGAGTCCCATAAGACCTTGGATGAAGAGTGGTTGAGTGTATTTAAGGTATCCGTGCTGTAACAAAAGGATGCAAATTAGCTTTTGCAAAGACAGCAAGAGAGAGGTAAAAGCCGGTCGAAACTCACGAGGAAAGCCATGAATGCAAGGGACTATAACAAGACAAATTGTAGAAGTCAGCTGTCCATTCGGGTCGAAGTTCGGTACTCCGGACGAAGCTGGTACTCACCACAAACAAACTCTTGATGGCTTTACCAACTTCAGCGAGATCATAATCCTTGACGGTAGTTTGGACCAACTCAGGTTTAGCATCGGGGTTCTGTACACCATACGATATGTCAGCTGAGTTCTCTCGGAAGATCTGAACAACATTCTTCTCCAACTGACCATAGGAGGAGCTGGATTAACGTATTTCAATACCGTTAGATCATTTCTCTTTCTGATCTGAATACATTATTTCCAGAGCGTCAGCTAAATGCCTACTCGAAAGATGGCATGGGGAATACGGTTGACTCACCTTGAGGGTGATGTAGTAGTAGATGGCCAATGAGATAGCTTGACTTGCCACGTATCCGATACGAAGGTAGTTGACAGTTTGAGGATCATCCATTGGGATCCTTCGGGCCACTGGTCAGACGACAGCAAATGCCATGTATCAGCTATAAAAACCGGAGGAAGATTGAATCAGCTACACTAACCTTGCATGGCACCGAGGGAGATGATCAAGTTGGATACCGCTGGGTTGTTCATTTTGCTTTGTTTTGTGTTTTTGTATTATAGAGTGAATGTATGAAGAGAGAGAGAGAGAGAGAGATGAGGAAGAGGAGGTGTTGGACAGAGAAAGATGTAGAAGGTTGTGACAGATTGATACGAGTGGACGCCATCGGTCACCTTGGGATTCAGGGTAGCAGACCTAAAGCCATCAACGCATGTGGTACCTCTGCGACGAGTGCCACACTTGACATTACACCGGTTAATTCCGTCACTCGCACTACACCACCCATTCTTTCTCATCGCGTTACCATTCCGAGCCATCCCATTCCTGGTAACATGAGACAGATAGATGCGATAGATGGATGTATACGCAATAACATCTCAGCTCCTCTCACCATATCCTTGTCTAACTTGCCCAAAATGAGACCCCAAGTAGTCCGAGCCACCCGACTTGTCGGTCGACGATTCAACTCTTCCTCATCCTCATCCTCCTCATCCTCTTCTTCCCCATTAAACAACCCTAATGTGCAAAAAGCAGTCGAGGGGGCACAAAAGGCTTACAACCAAACTGCCGCTACTGTCAAGAAGGTAGCTGGACCTTTGGGTGAAAGAGTCGGTTCTGCCCTTGGTGGTGAGTCGGATTTGAACTCAAAAAGGGAAATTTGTGATTAAATATACTAATCATGTATCCGTATCTGTTTCTTTGCTTTGTTTCACTTGTGGTTATTAGGCTACAGAGAACCACTCGTATACAACTCGAAAGTAGTAGCATCAGTAGCCAAGCAAGTATGGCAAGCTGAGAAATTATCTCCACCGCTCGATACTGCCGTTTGGGCCAGAGCCTACTCCCAAATCTGGTCGAGAGCTTCGAATTTAGGTTACTGGAGGGATCTGTTAAAAACTGGTGCATGGGCTGGATTGGGTGTTGCTGTGAGTCTTGCCTTCGCGTACTATTGAACGATAACAATAAGATCCAAATACTGATCGAGTGAACTATATCTTCCCCTCTTCCCCTCTTTCGTTTATCTACTTCATCCCAACAGGCTCTTGAGGCTTACGGTATCTTCAAAATCGGTGAGATTGTCGGACGAAGAAATCTTGTAGGATACAAGGTCAAGGAGTAGACGGCGGGCTGTCCAATGAAAGAAGTGTAGGAGAGGCGGACGGGGGGGTAGATAATGATAATATAGATGAGAATCATATTTCAAAAAAGTTATCCACCTACTTTGGTGGACTTACACGAGGGGGGTTTCAATTGATATATCTGATATCATGCATTTTCTTGCTTCATTTTTTCGGCAATAACTATCTTCTACCCAGTCATGTTCTCGATCCAGTGCATGATACCTCTTCATCCGTACATCCCTCTGTACCTCTGTATGCATGCGACTGTGAGATGAAGATGAGAGGTTTGATTTTGCCATGGTCACTCTATCTGAATTTGATTCCGTAATCCGAAAACTGACTTTGACGTTGACCTGACTCGTTCGTCCACTTTGTTCCCAAATTCAACTTTTATCTCATCCGATACATCTTACAGAACTTATCATCAAAAGCACACCTGACCTTCTACTATCCAGCCATTCGACAGTAGAGTAGCACAATGGTAAGCGGGCAATCAGAGTCTAATCGGAACAGAGCTCATACAAATACTTTCTTTAGCCCACTATCACAGTAGACAAAGCTGAACTTTACAGGAGGTTGGAAAGGGAATATACCACCCATGAGTTCGACGAGCTGTGTTTCGACTTTGGTATTGAGCTTGATGAAGATGTAAGTTATATCTACCTTCTGTTGATAAAGTGTACACTGCAAGCAAGTCTGCTATATATGAATTATACTCATCATCTATGTATTGCGTCTAGACAACCAAAGATGTAGAAGAGGCTCGAGCAAAGGGATTACCCACCCCACCACCTCAACTGAAAATTGAGATCCCAGCAAACCGATACGACCTGCTCTGTTTAGAAGGATTAGCCAGATCTTTGAGGATCTTCCTGCAGAAGGAACAGCCTCCGACGTATACTTTGTCAGTGCCAGATAAGTTGCAGGAGGTTTACGTTGAAGCTTCGGTAAGTACAGCTTTCATATCACTCAAACACTTTGACCACGTATTGGACAGGTCTATATTGTCTCTCACCTCTCCTGATCTCATCGTCATGGTATTCTTCTAGCGATATGCTAATCGCTGTAGCCTGTAGACTTCACCTCTCCGACCATACTTCGCCTCGGCCATCCTCCGACTATCCCGACCAATGAACCAGTTAGAGTACGAGAGCTTCATCGACCTGCAAGACAAGTTACACCAGAATCTATGTAGACAACGTAAATTTGTGGCTATCGGTACACACGATTTGGATACCGTCGAGGGACCGTTCAGGTACATGTGTAAAGATCCAAAGAAGATCAAGTTCGCGCCATTGAACAAGGATCAGGAGTATACGGCTGAGGAGTTGATGGGTGTTTATGAGGTAAGCTACATCACATCCTCCTTCGTAACCACTTTATGCTGATCGTGTTGATCTAGACCGACCGACACCTTAGTAGATACCTCAACATCATCAGAAATGCTCCTGCCTACCCTATCATCTATGATAGTAAAGATAGAGTTCTGTCTATGCCTCCCATCATCAACTCGCAACGTGAGTGATTCACGACCATCTGCATCAACAAGAATGCTGAATTAGATGTTCACGCAGACTCCAAAATCATCGCTGGTAAAACGAAAAACATCTTCATTGATACAACCGCCACCGACAAGACCAAACTGTGCGCCAATCTTATACGTTCTACTCGTATTGTAGCTGACCCAGATTTGATAGTGACATCGTCATAAACATGATCTCAACCATGTTCGCCGAGTACACCGAAATTCCCTTCACGTGAGTTGAAGCGAGCGCATGGACAACTTCCCTTTCAACTGATCATCTGATTCATGCAGTATCGAACCCGTCAAAATCATTATGCCTGATGGATCATCCCACCTCTCACCTCCTCTTGCTCCTCGACCCACTACGGCTTCTTCATCCTATATCAACGCTGCTACCGGTCTCACCCATACTCGAGAAGAGATCTGCACTCTTCTTACCAGAATGTCATTGATCGCTACACCTTCCACTTCCGATGCTGATGCCCTCGACGTTCAAGTACCGCCTACCCGTCCTGATATCCTCCACGAGTGTGACATTATGGAAGATGCAGCTATTGCCTACGGATTCAACAATCTCCCGCAATCTATGCCTACTACCAATACCGTTGCGAAGGCCTTCCCTGTGAACAGGCTGGGTGATCTGATAAGGAAAGAATGTGCTATGGCTGGATGGATCGAGGCATTACCTCTGATCTTGGTGAGTACATAGTCAAATATCATTCTGGTGTACGTTGACGCTGACATATATGTGAAAAATAGTGCTCTCACGATGAGAACTTCGCATGGCTCAACCGACCTGATCCAGGACATTACGCAATCCACCTTGCCAACCCCAAATCTTTAGAATACCAAGTAGTCCGAACCTCCTTATTACCCGGTATGTTGAAGACGGTACGGGAGAACAAGGCTTTAGCGTTGCCCATGAAGATCTTTGAATGTTCCGATGTGGCTATCCAAGATCCCAAATCGGAGAGACAATCTAAGAATTACAGGAGATTGTGTGCGGTTTACATGGATAAGAAATCTGGATTTGAAGTTACCCATGGATTGTTAGATAGGGTTATGCAAGTGCTTGGTGTGCCGTTCTTGGAGAAGAGGGAAAGTAGTGGAAAGTATGGATACTATATTGCTTCTTCAGAGGGTGAGTCCAAGATTTCTTTTTGCTTTTTGCATGAGTGAGAGTGATTGACTGATCTAACTTATGGATTAGACCCTACTTACTTGCCTGGTCGAGCCGCATCAGTATATTACCGACCCAAACCCAATGTCCAACCTACCGAACCTACTCCCTCAGGTCCATCATCCGAAGGACCATTATCCACCATTGCCTCAACTCTCAAATCGGCTTTACCCTCTTCCGCCGAAGAAGGTAAACCATGGTCAAGGGATATCATCATTGGTTCACTTGGAATTTTACATCCTACAGTGCTTAATAACTTTGAATTGCCTAGACCTTGTTCATCGCTTGAGATTGACGTGGAACCTTTGTTATAGAAGTAGATCGTGAGATTGGTGGTAGATATAGTAGATGCATTTATGAGATGCATATCATATGCGATGAGCATTCAGCGTCCTAAATTCGAGCACATGGGTTTGATTGTTGATGAAAGATGTTTATTACCATGACAATTCCGCTGTTTGGATGGGATATGCGGAAGTTCCGATGCTGTTTAAGCACGGCGTCTATAATCTATCGATCTCAGCCTCAAAATATCTCATCTAGATGATTGTCCTATCGCTCTATATTCTACCAATTCAATCTGACTACTGCGCTTTTTTCCAGAGTTCATCCAATTTCCACCTACTCGCCCCTTCTTCACTCAACAGATTCACACACGCTCTGAACTCGGCATCTGGACCAAGATTGAGAGGGACGATGGACCAATCTGAGTCAGGGGGTATACGGGGTGTTTTGGGATATTCATGTGGTGAGGCCTGGATCGAAGGATGAAGTGGGTTTTTGAGGAGCTAAAGAGGAACAAGCAGGAAGAAACTATCAGTTGATGTTCATGCTAGTTATCATACCATATCTTATCTTCTAAGCAAAGAGGAAAGGTTGATAAACCCCCGAAGAGATATTCAAGTGGACCAAAAAAAATCCACTCACCCATCTTCTCAGCACTCCATCTCCTCTACTTACCACCCCCCTTCCCCTCCCTTTGACCTGAACAGTTATAACCCAATCGTACCATCCGCCGGAACCTTCTTCACCTTTCACCAAGTCTCCCTGGCCCCTCTCGTCTAGATACTGCGATAGGGAGGTGGTATCGTACACTTGGACAGTATGTCGATGAAGTACGTCGGAAGCTTCGCTTGTGGTTGATGTGAGAAAATTATGGAGGGGAAGTAGGATCGAGGGTGTGGAGATAGGTATGGAGGGTATAGATTGTGTATCTTCGGATGATGGCGATATCTGTGAGGAGGATTCAACTCGTTTTGATGAAGAAGCAAGAGGAAGAGGTCGAGAAGGTTGATTGAGGAACCATGTATTTATCTTCTTATCTGACTGTGATGAGGTATCGACCTCTGTGTTGAGATATCGATTGGAAGATGGTATCGATCGAGTAACAGTCGATGTTGAGGCTGAGGTCACACGAGGGTATACTGATTGACACCTCAGGCATGTCCTAAGCGCGAAGATAGGCAATGACATGTCAAACAACGATCTATCTGGTTTTTTTGTATGTCCGTTGTAATGCTATGAGTGTTAGATTATGATGAATTTTATTAGCATACGAAGAAGAGGAGATTCGCAAATCCGAAATCTCAACATGCCGAAATCTTGAATACATGCAAAAACAAAACACTTCCGCCGGATCTCCCGTGTCAACATATGGTGAATCACAACCGGAATCATTGGGTAAGATAGCAACAACATGACAAGATATACGTATAACAAGCATGCATATGTTCACTATCATTGATACACCCCCCAACGATCAATACCCTACAGCTCCTCATGAGGTATAGCAGTCTTCTCTACCGTTTCCTCATCTTGCAATTCTGCCGTCTGCTCCGGGACAGGTTCAGCAGCTTCATCTTTCGACGCTTCTTCTCCAGTCACCTGCTGAGCATCCACCGCCTCTTGTGGAATAGCATCAGGAGCATCATCAACAGTCCCACTTCCGTGTTCTGATGCTTGTTCGGCAGCTTTCTTCGCAGCTGCCCTTTCCCTTCTCTCTCTATCTCTTCGTTCAGCTTCGTCCAATTTCGCCCTCCTAGCAGCAGCTTCGCTCTTCACTGAACGTTCTTCCGTCGCTTCAGCTTCAGATTCATATGCAGAAGTAATAGGTTCAGGTATCTTGATTGGTTTCTGCTTGACTTTCTCCGAATCGTTCGTTGTGGAAGTCTCACCGGTAAGTTGGAACTGTAACCATTCGAGTAATGCGTTGAATTTCATTGCTCCTATGGTATTACACAGCACAAGAGAAGTCAGCCGAAGATTTTGATTCACTTTGTCTGTGTCTTTGGTGGATTCACTAACTCACCCTCGTACTCTGTCAAGCCCTCCTTGGACGTAGTCTCAGCAGGCCACGATACGACTCTAGTGGCGTCTTTCGTAGTATCTGCCGAGTCGTATATGCCAAGTGAAGAGATCAAAGAATGGGAAGTGGTATCACGGACAAACCCGAGGTGCATCTACGATTCGATTTCGTAAGCTCAATTCGAACGCTGTTGGACATGGTATTTCAACTTACTTTGCCTGATAATCTGTGAGCTAGGACTTTCCACAAGAACGGTATGGAAGGTGCGGAAGGATGGATAAGTAATACATGGGGTAAAGTAGGTTTCTACCCATGCCTGTCAGCTATTATTGCTATATCCAACCAACAAGGCGAAAGGAGCTCAGCTCACCTCTTCCAAGAAAGTTCGTATAATCCTATCTTCATTACCACTTTTACTATCCAATTTCAATTTCTTCACTCTATCCGGTACCAAGGATTTTGCATATTCTATCAAAGCGCCCTTCTTTCTTTCACCTTGATAATCCCTCGCAGCACCCTTTCCAGCTCGGGGGAAAGCTTTGATGGTGGGGAACCCTTGAATCTGATATTCCGCACACAGACCTTTGTTTTTCTGATCGTCACAGTCAACAGCGTAGAATGGGATAAGGGGTGAGAGGGATTGAGCGGCAGAGGTGTACTCTGGTCCGAGGGCTTTACAATGTCCACACCATGGTGCGACAAATGCTACCATCTAAGCATATCATAGAACCAACCATCAGCTGCCGTTGGCTGCGCGTTGTACAAAGTAGCTGACAGAGGTGAGGTGATGTCGCACTCACCGCTGCATGTTCGGTCGACATGGCCTGCTTGAATGATTTGGCATCGAGGTTCAACACTGGCTGGCCGTACATCCCTGCCTGTGCAAAGGGCAGGAGGGCCACCGCGAGGACCAAGGGTGTGTAGAGACGCATTATTAGAGCTGACTGTTGGTTGCTGCACGACGATTGCTTGCAATTCTGTTGTCAGAAGTCAGATGTATATCGTCCTCCAGGTGACTATGATCTATGATCTAGGTGGACGACTGACGTGGAGGTCATCACTTACGTAAACACCTACTTTGGCACGTGTCATACCTCTGGTATGTGCCACAAATAAATTTGACGGTGAAATATCCCTTTCAACGAAACGCCGATTCACTCCAAAATGTCGAATTGGAGATTTTCACCTTCTGGCTGCTCGCTGGTTGCTGCTTACTGCCTGCTGTTGCTGGTCGCTCTGTCGTGGCTATCAATATCATCACCTATCTCGAGTCTATAATACCTCTTCTCCTTCTTCTTCATCCTTCAATCCTTTCAAAAAGACGATCAAAATGCCTTTCGTCAAGACCCAAAAGAACGACGCCTACTTCTCCAGGTACCAAGTCAAGCCCCGACGAAGAAGAGAGGGTAAGACCGACTACCAAGCTAGAAGAGCGCTCGTCTCTCAGGCTAAGAACAAGTACGCTTCCCCCAAGGTGAGTAAGGCCACTGCATAGGGCTTAATGTAATAATGGGAGGAGAGGAGTCATGGTGGGATAAACAAGTCATATGAAGAGTGGGACGATTGGAAGTGTGAGGGGTACATTCGCGGTGGAAGATTTGGTGAAGGATGAAGGACAAACGGATCAGATTTACTGATGCTCAACTTGCTTTGCTCTACTCAGTACCGACTTGTTGTCAGAATCACCAACAAGCAAGTGATCTGCCAAATCGTCTACGCCAAGATCCAAGTGAGTTTGATCTTCATCTCTCAAAAGTCAGAACTACCAGCGGAAGATTGACATTTGTTTCTTATTGTGGTAATAGGGTGATGCCGTTCTCGTTCACGCTTCTTCCAAGGAACTCCCCAAATACGGTATTGAGCACGGTCTCACCAACTGGACAGCCTGTTACGCTACCGGTCTTTTGGTCGCTAGACGAGCTTTGACCAAATTAGGTTTGGCCGACAAATACGAAGGTGTTGAGGAACCCACTGGTGAACTCGAATTGACCGAAGCTTTAGGTGATGATGAGCCAAGACCTTTCAAGGCTTACCTCGATGTTGGTCTTAGAAGAACCTCAACCGGTGCTAGAGTTTTCGGTGCCATGAAAGGTGCTTCAGATGGTGGTATCTTCATCCCCCACAACGAGAAGAGATTCCCAGGTTACGATCCCGAAACTAAATCCATCGACGCTGAAGTTCTTCAAAGCTACATTCACGGTGGTCACGTTGCTGAGTACATGGAATCCCTCGAAGAGGAAGATGATGAACGGTGAGTCATTTAGCTCGTCCATTGCCCTTGCAATATACTTCGGGTATTTTTCATTTTACTGATATATGTTATGCTATCAGATTCAAGAAACAATTCGCTTCATACCTCGCCGCCGACGTTTCTTCCGCCGATATCGAGGAAATCTACACCGAGGCCTACGCCAAGATCAGGGAAGACCCATCATTCACCCCTACCGAGAAGGATGTTGCCAAGTGGAAGGCCGAGTCCAAGAAACACAAGACTCCTAAATCCACCAAGGAGGAGAAACAAGCTAGAATCCAAGAGAAGATCGAAGCTTACAAGGCTGGTAAGATCGCCGTTGATGAGGATGAGGAAGATGACGAGTAAATGTTTACTTAGTCTGGGTCTTGTACGACATTCTTTAGGGAATATCATGCATTCATTGATTTCCTATCTGTAATTGAGTTAATACAATGGTTCATCGGTCTGGTCGCTTGTATCTCCTTGAGTCATACTGTGCTCCTTTGATTATCTTCAGCATAATTGGGAATGATACAGAGTGATGCTCAACTCTCACATCAACTTCATTACAACATGCTATTCTGCTTAAAGCGTATTGCCTCCCAGTTCATCAAAATTGGTCTACTTGACAAATTCACGTATGTTTCTGCGAAGGGCTCATTTACGAGTAACATCAGTGCACGTTATTGCATGTGTTTAGTGCACATTTATTCATTTCGTCTCCATAATATCTACTTTAAATCTCTATCTTACATATATGGCAGACCAAATTGCATTTATTACTATTTTATTACTATCATTAAGAGATTATTGTGATTGCTTTGATCAATGTCCATTCCATTTCCTGTTCTTTCGATATCTTTCCTTCCGACCGAGCACCAAAGCTCCAACAAACAAGTTTATAAACAAGTGTATCCACCGTCCACTACGATCTCAGCACCTGTAGTGTACTTTGACGAATCTGATGCCAAGTAGATGACTGCTCCTTTAAGATCGGATGGGTCGGCCAATCGACCCATTGGAATTCGGTGTAACCATTCGTCCCTCAGGACAGGGTTGGCATCGAGGATGACTTTGGTAAGGTTCGTCAAGGTGTATCCTAAATTCATAATAGTTGACACATATCAGCAACTGTGATCCGTGAATATAACAGGAAACTCGGGTATCGACTCACCAGGAGCAAGACAGTTGACTCTGATTCCTTTGGTGGCCCATTCGACGGCGAGTGATCTAGCCATGTGTCTTACACCGGCCTCTATCATGGGTTAACACATTGTCAGCTGCACTCGAGTGTATTGACTAGGACAATATTTCGATGCAGCCACTCACTTGAGAAGTTGTATGGGGTCTGGGGTTGGGGAACGTTAACGATCTGCAGAGAGAAAGTACATAGTCAGTGTTGTTGCTCTGCGATTCGATAGTCGATCACTCACAGATCCTGACATGGATCCAACGAGGGTGATGGATCCACCTTCGGGCATGAGTTTGGCAGCTTCCAAAGCGCAATACCATGTTCCTACGCGCAAGAAAATGAAGTTATCAGCGACTATCCAACCGTGAAATTGTTCATGGTTTCTAAATGACTTCCGCGTTCAACGAGATGAAATGATGTGCGATGGGAGTTGATATGGCGCAAGATTAACTCACCCATAATGTTGATATCCAACAGCTTCTTGATCTTCTGAGTAGGATACTCGTGAGCGACATAGTTCTCTACTATACCAGCAGCAGTGACACATGCGTCTAATCTTCCGAACTTCTCTTTAACAGTTTCGAAAACTTTAGCAACCGAGGTTTCGTCCGAGACATCACATCCTAAACCCAAAGCTTGGATTTCACCTTCTTCGGCTTCACCGTTCTCGACTATGAATGAACAGCGTAGATCATCAATTGCCGGTCTCATACACGTTATGATCGCGGTAGAGACGGGATGAGATGAGAGACTTACCGAACCACTTGACCAAGTCTTCAGCGGCTTTCTCAGCCTCTTCTTTCTTAAGATCGACTAGGACGATAGCGTTGGCCCCACTGTTAAAGATGTGGATCCCCCAAGAGTTAGCACCATGTGTGTTAGGGTTTATGTAATTGATGAATTTTTTGGTAGGAAGGGTAAAGAATGTTTGGGAAAACGCATGTTTGGAGGGATGATATCCCTCAAAGAATATGTGTGAAGATGATATATGGAGGGTGGGGTGTTGATATGTGCAGAAACGAAATGACTCACGATTCGACAAAAGTTCTAGCCATCATGTTACCGAGACCTCTAGCAGCACCAGTGACAAGACAGACTTTACCGTCCATCGAGAAAGAAGCGAGGGTTCGCTTGGTGTGTCGTCCGAAATCACCTTTGGTCATATCGTGACCTGGGTGTTTGTCTGCCCATTTCTTCAGGAGTGAGAGTGGTCAGCTATACATACGTAGAGGATGAACGTGTGCAGACTCACTTTAGGATGTTCGAAAGTGATTGATTCGTCGATGGAAGCGATCTTAGGTTCGACCTCTACTCTGTGTTCTTCGAGTGGATCACCGTTCTTATCCCTTCGTACGTGGGTAGGAGTGGTGTATCCCCTGGAAGCGAGGGCTACTCTACCGACAGCAGATGCAGATGGTCGAAGGGAAGTTCGAGACACGTTGGTTAAAGCTGATCTGAGAAGAGACATCTTGCAATTACAATGTAAGGGGTTGGGATGTGGAAGGGTGTGGGAGGAAACAAGCTTTCTTGGGAAGAAATGAAAAGATAAAAGGAAATCAGAGATAAACTATTCCTTGGTTATATATGTTTATGGGGAAGGGGGGGAACTGATAGGCAACAAAGTAAAAATTTCGTCTGATTTGTTTTGTATACTGATCTGATCTGGCCTTTTATACAAATACCAACAAATGATATCTACTTCGCCTAAATTATCCCTTTGTCCTTGTCATGAAGAAGAAAGGCGCTCCATGCTCCATGCTCTACCATTCAATTTCTGATAATGGAGAATAGAAATACCCTCTTCTCCACCATTTAGAGTTCTTACTCCACTTCTCATAATCTTACCCACGCGTACACAACTATGCTAAAAACTGATATTCAGGTTCTAGATGCTTGCTTCTCTTTATTTTTTACCCTGACTTGGAAATCTCGTTAAAAGGCTAAAGCAGTTTACCCCACACTTATGCTTCTTGGTCGGACCGACTACTGCGCAAATTGCAGTCTGTTCCCTTTCATCGTTCAGGAAGGGGATCAGGTTGATTGATTGGTAAATACATGGGATGTCCTTCGATACCGCCGGTACGCCCGAAGATCATTGTGACTACTTGACTGTACTTGACAGAAGACAGGGAATTGGTAAATGCATTGATTGGTCAATTTGGTATTTCGCTTCGTTGCAAAGAAACATCAATATATTATTTAAATATTGGTATAAGTACAAGTCGGATCATCCGGTACTTCTTACCGAATACCTAGCCTAGCTTGTGCTAGCTTGGTATGCATATGCATCGCATCCTTTGGGAAAGGTAACGAGCAGCCTCCTCCTCCTCGGCCGGGGCACGAAACGCTTTGTCTTTGTTGACATTATTATCCCTTGGCGGCTGTGGGGTGGCGTAAAGTCTAGAATTGTTGAAAAGCACCCGCCCTTGATCTTCCATCTCTCAAGAGTATGTCAAGTGGCTACGTGGCGTGAATAGTCTACTTGATCCTCAACCATTTGTTATGTGCGAATTTCTGTGAAATGATCGAATACAGTCTATCATCCAGCGAAGAATGAAGACTGACTACTATTGTCAACAGCCGAACAACTCAGGCGGAGGGAGCTTTTGAATAAACACTAGCATGTAACGCCAACTGTATACATTCAGATTCAATGTCTCCTTTGATTTGGTACATCTCGTCTTTCACTATCTTTTGATGATCAAGTATACTTCGCGAAGGCATCGTTACTTCTAAACAGCTCCAACGCACTATAACGAATTGAACGTTGGACAAATGTACTTCGATGTCCATGTACAAGGCAACAAGGGATGCATAGTCTGGACTTCAATATTGGAGCACTGGGAAGTGGCAGGGATGCGTTCTGTATCGACAAATCCATTGTCCACTGCGAAGACATAGTCATAGACACCGAGTCGAATAGCTTCTTTCGCTTGGGACTCGATATTCTACATTTACTCAGGTGTTCAAAAATCAGGAAGGGCAACAGTATATATTTCTTGCTTCTTACTAATTGTTCTTTCTCTCGCTCTTTCTTCATATGTCAACTATGTCCTAATCTTTACACATTGTCTTTTGCGTCCTGCATCATGTCGAATACTCAGAATTCTACATCTTCTTCTATCGACATTTCAAAAGGCGATTCCTCTCGACCAGGTGAGTGAGACCGAGAATCTCCATGAGATGAATCAAGGTGTGAATCACAGTGAATATTCTCTCGCTTACTTACTCAATTACCTATCGAATTGAGTAGACGATGATTCAATCACTGTGAGAGGCAACTCGGCAGTAGCTACTACTGCTAACACCAAAAGTAAGTATCATCATCTTAACTGTACCACGAGCATGGGAAGGCAGGCATCTTATGTCATACTGCATGGTAGGATCTCGAACTTCAATGAGTGGTAAAGGATCAAAGCGAAAAGCCGATGAAGAGATCCCTGATACCACTTCTTCTGAGACCATGGCATCCCGACGGTCCCGACGAGGCGACACGGGAGTGGAGTTGTTTCAATTGGAATTCGATGACGAGGATAATGATGATAATCCTATGATGGCAGCTCAATTCAAATTGGAATCAAGGTCTCAAGATGAAGGGGGTAAGACACAAGATGAAGTTGATGTATCGAAGGAGAGTGTCACGAGTCATACTGAAAGCGGAAGTACCAAGAGGAAGAGAGGTAGACCACCCCTGAGTGAGAAGACGAAGAAAGAAAGGGAACAGGATAGACAAATGCGAAATTTGCTCATCATGAAATGAGGGGATTGTATACACTCTTCCGAGACTATTCTGATTAGTTTATTCTCACAGCGAAGGGAACAGATGCGGGAAGTATTCGTACAGTTCGTTTCAGTAATTTAAAGAGAGATTGACGAATGACTGAATAGTGATAATGCAGGTGATGTTCATGCAAAGCACAAGTTTTATGTATATTATACCACCTATGTCATATGAGGGATCAGCAAATATCCGCCAGAGGTCAAGTCGGCAGGATATTACTCACCTTCGGAGCTAACATCAATATTTTACCCCATCGACCACCTGCACCTGCCGCACCACCTTTTGATTTCCTCAATTCTGCTGCTACGGGTCCCACTATCCTTGTACCTAACATTTCACCTTTGTTATTCAGTAGGACAGCTGCATTGTCGTCGAACCTATTGTCAGTAATCCCTTTCATCAGCTCAAATTTCCATCTTCCCACCATCTATCTTCTTTCTCAATAGGCATGATGGGGGGTGATAGCTATCACGATGAGTTTACTCACCTCACCACACTTCCATCAGATCTCTGAACAGTCTTTTTCACCCTTACCACCACCGCTCTTCTCACATCACCTTTTCTGATCTTCTGTATATTCGAGGAAGACGACGGATTCTTGATTACTTCGTTGGCTGGGATTGGTCTTGCTTTGTTGACCACACATACTATCTCATCTCCTATAGAGTCAAATTCATTTCGTTAACACAAAACTCCACCAGGCCCGACCTTTATCGACCTATAGAGTACTTACCTACTGTAGCTGTACCGGTGGATTTTAATCTCGTTTTCACTTTCAATACGTTTATACATTCCACTTTCAATGCACCAGTATTATCGATGACCTACATCATATTCGAAGATATGAAATGACAGATTAGCGAATTGTGTGGGAGGATGATCATCTCTGGGAAGGATATTTGGAATTTGAACTCACATTTAGTAAACCTTTTAATCCAATCATCCTGCCGATATGAAGATTTTTTCTATTCGTTGGATGTCCCTTTCTCGATGTATAGTCTCAACTTCGCTTGACCTTCTTTCTATGGTTGGGTTGTATTGTTGGGGCAATGTTGTTCACCACGTCACCTATGCACATCAGACTCAATCAATCGTTGAATCGCCATCAACATTTCGTTGATATTTCGTTGTAAAACAGCGACAACCAACATTTTGATTCCGCACTCCGCTCTATCCCTTATTTGACCCTCCATTTAGCGATCATAAACATGTAGACGCGTTCTCGAAAAAAGGGGAGCATGAGGGGCAGGGATAACATATCATGTTCATCAACATTACCCGTACCCTTAACCCATCATCAAAACATTCTCTTTCTCTTCTCAGTAGCAACCTCCATCCGTCAGCTCACGAGGTGACTACTTCGATAGACGCTGAGACCGACGCGACTTCGCCATGTCCAAATCATCTCATCCCGCCCTGGTCTGGCCTCGAACGGATGGTGATCCATCCAAATACCCAGAGACCATCAAAGGTTCCGATTCATGGTACGAGGAGGAAGGCGTTGGGACAGCCAAATATGAGCTATATGCGAGTCAGGTAGCCAAGCACTTAGTAAATCACCTGGGACTGAATGTGGATGGTGAGTGTTGTACTCGATCCATTTGAAAACGCGTAGCGTACCATGTGATGAAGGAGGGATACAACGAAATACTTCAATTCGATATCCGGTCATGTCCTACCAAGATTGAACGATTGCTTACCCATCTCATCGTATATTGTAGCATCGAAACAACGTATACCTTTACCTGAGGGATACAAGATATTCGCTCATAAGAAGGCACAGTCCTCAGGTGAGGTTAGAACGGATCATTATGTATATGTGAGTCGACACATCATCTCGTCAGCTGGATTTAATCTAAGAGTCAATTATACAAGCTTATGAGCAAGATCATGCTGACATACATTTCAGGGAGCTCGTGATGTTGCGAAAGTAAGCTTTCACTAGGACGATTGCCTCTAACAATTTCAAGAAGCTGACAGGAGATCTCATCGAATAGTTTCGAAGTGTACCTGAATTCTTAGATCATGCAGAGTGGTTATTTGACACTTCGAGACCGTTAGATGATCATACAACTGTAAGTGCCAGATCATGCTGTCGTAGATTGATCACTCGTCACTGATGAAGCTGATATATTGATGGACCGTGAACAGTGTACCTGTAAATACAGTAAAGGAACTAACAGAAGACAGTCCATGCCTAGCTCAGCTACCAAACGACCATCAGGTAGCTCACCTCTGAAAGAAGGATCAGCCAAGAAGAAGAAGGTGGAACCGCGGGAAGAAGCCGTGTTCCCTGCTGTCGTACCTGAACGAGCTGAGGAATTGAGATCGCATAGAAGATTCCGTAAGTCATCTATCTGAAGACGTACCGTAGTTTCATCTAGCTGAATGACTCGATTGAATGGCAACAGGACGAGGTGAATTGATCTGGTTCAGAATCAATACTATCGATCCTCCATCACACGCCCCTACACCTGGTCTCAGACCTGTAACTCATTGGCCAGGGTTGATATCTAACATACTCCTGAAGATGAAAGTTCTGAATAGCGGAGATGTCGCTTCTGCATCTGCCTCTTCCGCATGGACGCTTTTCGGTGGTCAAGCACCTACCTCTTTGGATAGTTCGAATCAGACCGTTATACACTATTACGAATACCACATTAGACCGCTGGGTATGTTCAGTGCCCAAGACGAAATCATTAAAGATGGAAGGGATGTTCTGCCTTGGCAGGCTGGGAGTGATTTAATGGGAGGAGAACCAGGATGGAATAGTATAGGATTACATGCTGAGAAAGTGTTGAAGGAAGGTGTGAAGAAAGAAGGTGCAAAACATAAAGGTTCCGGCCAATCTCAAGAAGAGCTCGAGAGTCTCGTGAATAAAGGCTGGAAGGGTAATTGGGCAAAGAGAATAAGGTTCTTGGAGATGTCTGATAAATATGAAGAGATAGTGTTTAGATTGAGCGTAGCACTGAAAATTGGTTCGGTGAGTATACACCGAACTTCTGAATTCTAGACTGTCATGGCTGACCGTGTGATTGTAGGACATTGCAGAGGCGTGGGCTCAAACCGATAAGATTGACGTATTGCCAAACGATCAAGATATAAGTGCGGAAGATATGAAAGCTATTTTATCCCAGAAGAAGAACCTTTACCAGGTGAGTTGCATCGCTAAAATTCAAATATCACAAGATTGATATCAGCTCATCTATATACTTGGATTGCAGGGTTTATGGTGGGGTGGTGAGCGAATATGGCTGGATGATTTGGTACGATTGAAAAAGACCCGAAACGAACTGCCCACCAACGCTTTGTTATCTCCATCGGAAGGTGCGACGGAACGAGGTGTATTCCTCAAAATCAGGTCAGTTCAGCAGTTCACCTTTCGAACCATATTTGCGCTGACTGCATGGGAATATGTCAATGTAGAGTGCTTGCCGTGGAGGTGCATCCTGATCCAAGCAAACCCAATACGACAGGATGGCGATGTGTAGTCTATGGAGATGTTTTTGAACTGGCCAAGGAAGGTACACCAGGCACTGAATCTCTGAAAGAGGCCAATGGCGATACAGACGATACATCACTCGTACACCATTACCCAGCTCCGAAAGGATACGATTATAGACAATTGAACGAGAAGGAAAGTGAAGTTACGGTAGATATCATCGGTAAGTCATCCTATCCGGTATCAGTGGATATCGTGATGGAGCTAATGTAATCTTAATCTTGATTTGATCGATTAGATGTCGCTGGTCGAATTTATCCTGATTTGTTAGATGCGTCCACGCAGAATTGGTTTATCGACCCATCCAACCCATCCAATAAAGAAGGAAGAGTAGAGCCTGGAGAAGGAGCTTACGCTCTGAGCGGTTTGAAGAGCGGTACGACGGTTGCTAGTAAATGTACGATATGGGATGGTGAGTATTGTTTAGGCTTGTTTCTTGTTTTTAGGTCAACTCGCTGATATGCCCTCCTTGTGCATTTTGTAGAGGATTTATACTCGATCGTACAGAGGACGACCAAGGCTACCGAGAATGGTATGAAAGAATGGTACATCAAGCTCTCAAGAGCCGCATTAGGTTTACCTAAATTACCGACTAGCCAAGTTGATGGGAATCCGACTGGTGCTGCGAATGGTCACAAGGGTCAGAATGGAGTTGGAACTTTGAATGAAGTGTTGAATGGATCAAACGGTGAATCCAAGTCTTAGGCAGAACATGTAGTAAACAATTGAAAAGAAGAAAATTCTGGAGAGTAAGAGATACATATTGAAGGAGTAGCTTTGTGATAATGGTTGTCTTTTGAGATCAACGAGGTCAGACCTTGATTAGAGGAGATATTGGAGTTGACTCGTATCTTTCATTTTTTTCGTTTTTGTTTTTTATGGGTTAACATGCGTACATTGACTACATATACCTGAGTTGATTGCTTCTTTGATCTTACTTTTCATTCGTTTTGGGAGAAGCTATGCATATCGAGAAATGATTCTTGACGTACATGTTGGGTAGAGAGAAGCTGTCGCTCGAGCACTTCTCTACTCGCTTGCACCGTCGTTGGAATGGTGCCACAATGCATATAGCCGATGATTCCGATTACTGCGTTTGTTTGGTTCTTATTTGATTAGGAAACACTACAAATGGATCTGTAATGGGCCACTAGGAAATCGATCAAACACCGCCACTCTCCTTTTTTGTATCTTGTAATTACGTTACCAGCAATAAGCAAAAATGTGCTTGGTGTTGTACCCTGTGACGATGTCTTACTCTTTCTTAGCTTGTGATTGTTTCCTTTCCTTCATCTTTCTTTCTTCACTTCTTCATTTTGTTCAACATATCATATTCATCATATTCAGACTCAGATATTCTACTTCTACAAGCTCGATCATCGATTGATATACTGGACTACTGGATAGAAGAACTGGAGTGGCCAAAGATCAATAACAACAACTGGAAAACAAACAATCCTTTATCCAATTCAACCCTGATCCCTTCTCCAACCTATCTCATATCACCGTAGAAACGCGCCCTCTCACACTTCTGTTCAACAACATACGACAATCGATTGAAGCTTGGTCTCAACGATCACTTAAGAGAGATTGAACGGCAACTCAGAGGTTCTCTCCATCAGATAAGAATTGGGACTTTTTGTTCAAAGTGGAAGAAACTGAAAACTTATCTGCTGCGCATCAATCACCTTCCTTTCAACCCAATCTCAATCACGACCAGCCTTTCTTCCCTCATCACAAATCCATAAATCCACAATGCACATCTCCTCATCGACCCTCGTATCGGCTTTATTGTTAGCTGCGAGCAACGTAGCTGCTCAACAGTTTACTACCACCTACCCTTGGGCTGTGAGTATTGACGTTGTTATTTATTTCTCGTTCTGTCTGTTATCTATTGAACATTCGTTGTACATCGTACATCTCATTAAATCCACTTGCCTTCTTCATCTCTTTGAGGTCTTTTCACTTTCTTTACAGAATTACACGAGCTAATCGATTACCCTTTTTTTTTTACGCAGAATGGTGATACCGTAGTTTTATCGACTGGTACCAACGCCTTGGGAGTAGCCACCACGCGTACTATCCAAACTCTCACCGGAACAGCTACTACCACTGCTAGAACTACCGCTACTACCACTACTGCTGCTGACGACGATGATGATGACGACGAGGATACTACTACTACGGGGAAAACTACTACCACACAGTGAGTTTGGGCTATCATAAATCACAAGTGATATAGGAAGGGACGACAGGAGTGTATATAGTGTACCTCCTATGTATTTCTCTACTCAACCACTTTTGCGTCATCAATCATTACAGTTGTAATAAAGTCGAATGTCACATATACTGACTCAATTGTTTGTATCATCTAGACGAGTCGTTGGCAATACCCCTACAACTACCGCCGCACCTATGCGAACTACCACCTACTGGCTGGATCCAGGAGATGGAGTGTACACAGTTTACACCTGGACTGCACCTACCACAGCGTGAGTAAAACCTATCGTACTGTTTGCGTAACGTTCCTGACGACTATTTTGTCGTTCTGTGTTCAGTTTACCTACAGTAGCTACCGCCAACGTGCCCGCCGGTACCATCCAAGAGTACAACGAGTATCAATCTGCCGTCAACTCGGTCGTGCTTGAGTCTGCGGAAGCGGCAGTAGCTAATGGATCCTCAAGTGGTGGTTTGCCAAGAAGACAGATCGTAGGTATGGACGCGTTGACGGGTGCTTGGACGACTATGGTCTTGGGTGCTGTCGGCGCTGGTATAGGTGTATTCATGCTTTAAGCGGAACGGAGAAGGGAGTCGAAACCAACACTCCCACACAGAGATATTGTGTGTTTATAGATGAACAATTTATTTCCTCAAACACGGATTAGGATTATTATCATTATTCTCCACGATACCCGATCAGATCCATGGTCTTCGTCTTCCCTCTGTTCAACCTAGGTGACGTTCCCATTGTTTTCATTTTGAACATTGGGGTATCACCTTATTCCGTTTCAGTCCACTTCATACGTTCATATATATCTGTATCTTTTCTTGCATTATTTCTTTCTATCCCATGGACAATATTTTACCTTACCATGTTATATACATGTCAATAGTCGCTTTTAGTTTGTGTGTGTTTCCTGAGTTATCTGTGATCAGTACCAGTCTTAACGAATTATCATGCAGGATCGTATATCATATCGTAGTACCAATTTGTCGATTTGCTTTGGGCGTTGCGTTGCGCATTGGGCCGCCAACAGTGTAAGTTGACTCATGCTAGGAACCACTTTGAGCAGTGAGTCGACCGGTCATGTTCCGGGCGTATGCGACTGGGAGTAAAGTTAACTTCAAAACAAGGCGTAAGTAACCGCCGGTCAATACGGTCAGATCTAGCTTGCTATCATCCCATCATCTTTTGTCGATACACATACACAGCGCAGCAGTCCACAGTCAGCTTACAGCTCATACATGATCTGTGTGTCTACTGATCCAGCACACGTATAAAAACAACGACGACCAGGGTTCCCCCATCAATCTCCACACTTGATTGACTCATCCAACTTTATCAGCACTGTACACACAATGGCATCCATCTCGGCCAAACCATTTCGTCTCGCCCTCCTCCAACTGGGCTCCCTCACGTCCTCCAAGGCATCCAACATAGCCGTAGCCAAACAAGCAGTACTGGAAGCTGCTCGATCCTCTCCCAAACCACACTTGGTCGTCTTACCTGAAATTTGGAACTCACCTTATGCCGTCACCGCTTTCAGAGAGTATTCCGAAAGAGTACCTCATGTGGGAAGTAAGTACGATGAGGTGGATGAGGGAGAGACTGTTAGTGCTATGAGGGAGATGGCTAGAGATAATGATATCTGGTTGATTGGTGGTGAGTAGTGTGAATCGCCTCTTCACAAGGGAATCGTTTTTCGCCTGTTATGTGAAGAAATGTAGCGACTAGTTTTGATCAATTGATTGGCTGACAATTATGCTTTGGTATGATAATAATAAGGCTCGATACCCCAGAAAGATGATAGAACAGATGAGATCTTTAATACTTGTACAGTGTATGATCCAAGTGGTAAGTCTGATTCTGACTCTGTTTTCCATCTGACCCGTAATTTCATGTATACATTGTCTTCATAATATCATACTCATCTGGGATATACTTTAAAACAATGAACCAACTTCAACAGGTACCCTCGTCGCTATTCATCAGAAAGTCCACTTGTTCGATATTGATATCCCAGGTAGACAGACTTTCAAAGTGAGTCCATATTATCCCTGCTTTTCCGCCAGTCATGGCAACCATTCGTGACAAACAACTGATAAATCTTTTATTGGATACTATAGGAATCTGATACCCTCACTGGAGGTAAATCCTTGACTACCTTTGATACCCCCTTTGGTAAGATTGGATTAGGTATCTGTTATGATATTGTGAGTGTGCTACTCTTCGAAAACGCTCAGACTTCCATCCTTCACCCAAGTCGTAGTGATACTGATAGATGTACAACCCAATCGATAACAGAGATTCCCAGAAATGGCTACTATTGCCGCTAGACAAGGTATGTAGTATGGTACCTTGTCATGTATCTCACTCATCCATGTTGATTTCTCGCCTGTTCTGCTATATAGGTTGCGTGGCTATGATTTACCCCGCTGCATTCAACACTACCACCGGACCTATGCACTGGTCACTCCTCCAACGAGCTCGGTGAGTAGTCGTGTATTGTCTGTTGTAGATCTAATTTGATCGAAATCGTCATCAAGTGAATGCTTATTGACTATTATTTGGTCATTCGTCTTCACACGTCCGTAGAGCTGTCGATAACCAAATCTACGTAGCTATGTGCTCGCCTGCTCGACACCCCGAAGCATCTTATCAAGCTGTAAGTCTATCAACTCAATGCCTTTTCTTACGCTGTAGTACGGAGTGCAAAAAGATTTGACGATGGGTTGGGATCGTTGTTGCTTAGTACGGGCATTCATTGGTTGTCAACCCTCTGTAAGTTCCTCCTACGATCGAACAGATCAGGTCATTTGGTTTGGTGTAGTTGCAACATGGCTGATCTTGGTTCTCCTGCTATTCTCATTCTTCCTTGATACAGAGGAGACATCCTAGTCGAAGCTTCTCATGAACCTACGACAATCTACGCTGATATCGGTGAGTGACAAACAATACATTTTGAAAAGAATTTGGCAACTTCATCTTCATCTTCAATTTCAATTTTGATTTCAATTTTGATTGACTAAGCTTTTCCTTTCTGTCCCACAGATATCGATCTCTTGAACACCACAAGAAGGAATTTACCTATAACGGTTCAGAGAAGATTCGACGTATATCCTGATATCGCTGAGAAATTCTTATAAAGCCAAGTAAGAGTAAGATAAAGAGTGAAAGGCCGTAAAGATGATTCGATCAATTATGAGGGTACTATGGGATGATAAGGTGGTGTCAACATGTTAGTGTGGTAAAAGTTTCTCAGCAGATCAGGATTAAGATTAGGATTGTAGGCCACAGGCGGAAAGTGGTTTCTAGATCCACGGTTCGAAAAGAAATGAAGAAAAATCATCGATATCGGAAAATGTAGAGTGTTAGTAATAATGACGGATCGAACAAATTAAAGTGAGCATCGGTATCATCTAGGTTAGGGATTGAATATGAATATAGATAAGACAAGTAGGGGTTTATCCATGTAGATAGAATGATGTAATGTTCATACTTACTTGGTCGTAGATCAATTGTGATGTTGATGAGGAATGAGCAGATTTCGTTCATTGTCATTCATCGATATCCATTAATATACTACTACTGAAATCTATATATCAAGTTCATGACCTGTAAGAGGTGATATGCTAATTCGAAAGGGAATATTAAAGTGAAGTAACAGAAGAGGGAAAAGAAGTTGACAGGGTAAAGAGATTTCATAAAAACGACATTCTGATCGTGAAAATAATACTGTGTACTGTGTTATGATACTGATTCCACACCAATACTCCTTCCTATCTCTTATTCATGGAAACGAGTTCATAGTTATCAATTACTGATCATATATTGTAGAAAAGTAACTTGTCGATCGTCCCGTGCAAAAACCAGTTGAAACGACATCGTCGACAATAAAAATTTCTAAGATAATTTAGGCCTAAAGATCAGACAAACAACAACGATCAGCGAAAGTCTGATTGAGTAGTTGACCGATGAAATCGGATCGTATAGGATATATAACAGATCACGGATCACTCACCATAATCTATCTTCTTGAAACTCTTTGACTATCTCTTTCAATTCGCTCACTTCGACTTTAGGATAAATAGGTTTGAAACCTAACAATTTCTTGGCTTTCGATCCATCAAGACAGATTGACATTTCTACACAAAAAAAAACACAAAACGACAAGATGCAATGGATCCGAGTCAGCGATATAAAGTTCATATACTCGAGAGGAGAATTCGCTCACTCCTGAAAGCATGCTCGTCCAAAAACGGAGTAATCGGACTAGATTCAATTGGTGGATCGGAAGAAGCCAACATCTTGGACCAAGCTTCGACGTGCTACGGTCGTATACTCACAACATCAGCTGAAGTCTGAACGTGATATTATACTGTATAATGTACTGGGCCAACACAAACTTACCATCTCATTAACATCCTCTACCATCTCTGTAAAATCATTTTTCGCAAACTGCTGTACCAAGCTGGCCATGGCAGAATTCAAAAACCCAAATCTGATTGACCAAGTTTCAGCTACGATCTTAGCCAAACTACCTTGGGTGGAACCATTCTCATCAACAACGTTAAATAAGGGTATAGCAACTTTGGTCGATTCGGGTATAACGGTTGGGATGGCTTTCCATGAATCCGAAATGGAAGATCGTTTGGAGGATGATGTAAGTGAGAATCCGGATGAAGAGGGAGTTGAAAACGTGAAGGGGAGGTTGATAGCTGATTCTTTCAACATTTCAGATCGAGATTTGGATAGTAGGTATAATGATAGGAGATATAGGCATTGGGCGACGTCAAGAGAATGTACAGTGTTGACTCGTAGATCGGAGCTGCAATCTTTAACTCAACATTCGTTGACTTGAAAGGGTGTAGTAGCAAGGTTCACTCACTTGTACAAGAACTTCATCTCTTCTTTCCTATATCCCACAAGACGAATCACATGAGTAAGTTCAAAACTTTATTCACAGTGCCTCTCCACTTCACTCACAGGTATTGATAAACATGTCCCACCACTAATCTCGGTACGATCTCCCCCAGGTACGCCCCCCGACCATACCAAGCCGCACATCTGATCACACCGAAATTCAAATCCAAATTTCCAATACCTCTTAGAGTCTCAGCCCACCATCGTCCTCTCACACCATCGGGCGTCAGCTCGGTAGATTCTGAATGGCCAGGAGAGGACGATGGGAGGGATTTCTGTTCGTAGAATGGGAATGTCAGTCGGACGTAGGCTTTGGGCTTGAGATTGGTCGGTAGATTGGAGGCGCTGGTAGCAAGCGATAGAGCGGTCTGATAGGTGTTGGATATTTGTAGCTAAGAACGGACAAAGCAGACCATATCAGTCTAATTTCTTTTTTGCCTCGTGATATCGGTCCATATCAAGTACAGATAGTCTTGAAGGTGTTTCGCACCCACAATTTCAGGTCTATCAAAACCCAATTCGCCCGTCAGATCAAAAACGATATCAAACCCTTTGAAATCGCCTTTCCCCCTCGATAACAACTTTGTCCCCTTGAATTCTTTGGGCGGAGTAAATAGCTCGGAATGTTTGGAAGTATTTAGTAAGTTGACCTGCTTGTATTCCAGCTTTGAGGTATCTGAATTCAGTAGGGACATGAATGATTCATCGAGATATGTAGTTGGTGGAGAGACTGAGAACCTATCTGCTAGGCGGACGTACTATACACACGGGCATCCACATGAGCGTTCTGATTAGATACCCGAGCTTTGTCGATCACTTACTGATGCTTTGGGTGATTTGGGATCAAGTAGGTATTGCGATAAAGTCCTAGCGATGGTCGTTGTTCCTCCTAAAAGAGTATATCAGCTACATCAGTTCCTGTTTGATACAGGAAGATCATCAAAGCTGGCTTACCCAGTATCAATACCAGAGGAGGCAGCTCGGGAGCTTTCAACTTGTCGCTCATCCTGTTCTATCCTTTTGCTTCAGCTTGGAATGCGTTGTTCCACCTGGATGCAAAACGGGCTTGTCGAGTACGCAGCTATTGACGTACACGCAACAGGATCCTGTTCACCAATGAGCCTTGCTTCTGCTTCGACCTTGATTTGTACTTCAGCTGAAGTCTCGTAGTATCCTATCTTCCTTTCGATCTTCAAGTTGCGGGCTTTGGTGACGGATATACGTGAACGATGAAAGGGTCCGTTGAACGTATTTTGCCGAGTATTCTAGTGGGACGGTCCAAGTATAGAAAGAGATAACAGTCGACAAGTGGAAAGAACGAGAAGATCTGATACTGATACTTGACAATGTTAAGGAGAGATTAAGAGTAAGAGTACCATAGCATAGCTTGAAACAGAAAACAACGCTTGGACCACCTCCACCCCACTCTCCCTCCCTGCTAAAGTGGGGGAGACATCTACATTTACCCATGTGGCATATAACTCAGTATTCACTGTAAATCACCTATGCATGTAATTTCAATAATATCGGATGAGAACGAAAATCAAAAGAGTGGTGAACAATTAACAATATAAGACTGTATACTATCTATCTTTCCTATCCCGTCTATATACAAAATATCCCAGATCCCTCCTTCCGTCTATGGGGTGTCGATGTCCAGATGTTGTGTCACCAAAAGAAAAGCTTCATATATAGGTTGTTTCAGAACAATGAAGATACCATACGCAAGAGTCCAGAGTAATGGCCTGACAGACCAACGATCAATGAAAGGATGTAAGGCGATTATACTATTACGAAGTAACGGATCAGTATCTACAGTACATCATGTACAGACAAGGATAGACAAACTCACCGTATTTACCGAAGAACGGGATCAAACTCTGAGCGAGGGTGTATGAGAATACGAGTTTAGGACCGACGACCAAGATCTTAGGTGTCAAGCCTTTGAAGAATGCACCGACACCTTCGGTTCGGATCATCTCTCGGATGATAGCTGATCCGCCGACGGTAGAGTTGAAGTTAGCATTTTGGATTCGGGTCTTCACTACGTCCAATGGGGCGGCGACGGTGATGGAAGCTACAGCACCGGCGATAGAGGCGACAAAGTCTATGTAGATTGATGGTGATGGGTGTATCAGTAGATATTCGATGACGCTCGATATGAAACGAGACCACTCACTCTGTGTCCAGGTAGCAGAAGAGTAATCGGAAAGCTTGAAGAGATATTCCTTGGTTACCGCAGAACCACCGAAGAGCTATAACAAACAATTGTTCGAATGTCAATTTTATTCGTTGTCATATCCGGCCAACTGATACGATTTCACTTACAGCGAAAGATCCAGGAGCGTTTCTAGCCATTGTCCAACCCCAACCTCTGTAAAGCGATGCGATACCTTCGTCGGTTACCAATTTGAGTAAACCTCTACCCCTGATAGCATCTGGGTTGGTCTGCATCTTGATTTTGAGAACGTCAAGTGGAAGCAAGACCTATATCCATATGTGAATGATTAGGATGCGTTGATGAGTTGATCAAGACAAGCTAAAAAGCGACTCACAACTTCACCGATACCAGTCAAGCTAAAATGAGAATCTACAATAAGCCAAATGAATTCTGTATCACATCTGCTGATTGATGTACACTCACGATCCAGCAGTAGCATGCATCAACATACCACCCGTCTTCTTCCCGAAAGTATTCCTGAACCAATCACCACCGTTCTTATCGATCAGATCCCTGAAATATGGCTGACCACCGAATTTGTACACCCTCTGGGCAATCTTGTATCCAGCGGCATAACCTAATCCGGGGAACAACGATAAGAATTTTGAGTGGATGGGAGCTTGAGCAGCAGATCTGAAGATGATGTTATTCAATCCGGTCGTGGAGATGGCGGATTTGTTGGACATCAATCGTTTGGCTACGGTATCCTATAGGTAAAACAAACGAATAAGCCAAAGACGCTTAGCACGGAGATCAAGATGAGTTGAATTGCTGGGTACATACAACAGGGTGGAAGACCAATAATTCGGCAACACCTAAAAATCAGATGCCCAAAGATCAGCTTATGTATTTATGGACCTGTGGACGAGCTGCAACACCCACCTGATGCACCTGAACCCAAGATTCGGGCAGTACCAGACTCTCTTTTGCCTAATCGACCGTCGGCGGGAGGGGACATCTTGCTTGGTGGTGAGGAGAATGAGGATAAGAGAAAGAGAAAGGGAACGGGTATACAACCTGTATGAAGGGAACAGACAACCTTTGGAAGAGAGACGATAAGATTGAGCTACTCGTAGTTTATTGGGGATCATCATTCGTCGAACGGGCTTTATCTTTCCAACTTTTTTCAACCCTCTGCTGGCCAAACATCTCAGGCACGGATGGGAAGGGAGGAACATGGGTGCCACACTCGGCTTCAAGTTGTATATCTCCGGCACTCCTTCTTAACGGAGCTATTCATCACACCGTACTGAGCCTCAGCATGCACTCGTTGGCTCACTCTCACTCTCACTCTGGTTCACCATTATCAACATTGGGTCTATTACACCTCGTCAATCTCCCAGACTCACCACTCATATCATCATTTAAAAAAATGTTGCCTACCGCCGCTCGACGATCTCTCGCTGGTCTGATCCCACCAAAGATCGCTACCCCCGGTGCGGTTGTAAGTATCACCTTTGTCAACTCAAAACGCAATTCGGCCGACCCGATGTGCTGCAACATGCAGGTGGAGATGGAAAAAAGATGAAGTTGGAGATGGAGATTGGGTGCTGACTGTTATGCTGTTGTATCGCAATATAGTCTTCAGGAACAACATCAGCTAGAACCGCCCAAGTTATCGATTTCTACTCGAAACTTCCCAAAGGTCCAAAGCCCGCTTCGGAACGACCAGGTGGTTTGAGAGGTAGATACTTTGAGGGAAAGAACGCTTCTGGGTGAGTTGGGGTGTTCATCATATAATCAATGGCGAATGGGTAAAGGAGTGTGAAGAAAGCATATTGCAAGGACAAACAACTATGAAAGGGATATACATGCAGGATATGGAGACCGGAAATGAAGATGGGAAGAGGGTAAAAGGCGCATTGAAAATGTCATGAAACTCAACTGACGCTCCATGTTGTTGTTATAATAGTAAACCCATCCTCGCTACCGTCGGTATCCTCTTCCTCATTGGTTACACCATTGACTACAACAGTGGGTTCCGAATTTCCTCCGATTTACTCTTATTTCACAAGTTGACTGACAATTGCAAATCTTTCCCTTCAATCTGCATCTCCTTTTCTCGCTCTTACTTACTACTCGTAATCCACCGATGTCAACCTGCGTTGTCCTGTCCTCGCTTTCACTAACAGTGCATCTCAAACACCACAAATCCGGCCACCATTAGATCACAAGTATATAAATAGTAGGATACCTGGTGATGGGAATGCATTGAAAGTCTTAAAGCCTTGAAAGGAAAGGGGACGACGTCCAGATGTGTGCGACCAATTCATTGATGAAGTTGATGAAGTTGGAAATGGTTCGTTTAAAAGGTGAATCACTAGCGTGAATTTCACTCGCTATAACATGTCAATCTGGGATAACCCTGCAGAGCGAATCATGGTCGTTTCTCTTTCATGATTTGTTATCGATGAAACTGAATAGGTCGTTGTCCATTTTCACCATCCTTTTCACCGGTCGAATATAATGGAATGGGTAATAACCCACCTCTCACGACGTAAAGCCGTTATCGCCATTGATATCCACATGTGCCGCGATATCCAATAAGCTTTATGATTTTGGAAGTCTCACTCGGGTCTTCCTCGTCCCGTTCAAATTTGAGAGACTATATCACCCTCAAACCGTCACACACACATCATTGGTTCAGGCCCAGTTTCAGGCTCAGGTCCTTTGGACATATGTGAACTGGTCTATCTCATTGTCGATGGCTGACAAGTTCTATATCCATTCACGCGTATACCATTCAACGAACAGCAAGATGGCTGATGTTGTACCACTAATTAATCATGACGATCACTTGTCAATCTACTCTCCAGCAGGCCAATACACCAAAAGGAGATGATAAACAAGTTCGGTAAGCTCACAACCATGTTTCGTTTCGCAAAATTTCAGAACAATCCCTATCACAGCGTAAGTCGACACACTGGTTGATCCGTCCGGTCCAATGATAGAGTGGTCTGGAATCCATCGAATCGATGACGTCCGATACTCCCTGTTCGAGTATACCTAGTCTTTGATCGGATATAATGACATTTACGATTGTAGATCACATTAATGGGGGAAGGTCTCGTCTCGGTGATGATCTTGATAAAGTTAAGTTCAGTAGCCTCCCTCTATTTGGTTGTTTACCGATACGTCGTCTTTTGTTGATCCACTCTGACCTCTGACTTTACTGTCCACGCACCCAATCAAGATATGGAATATAAAAAGAACGCATATCGTCACTGATATATCCTTCTCTCCAAACCAATCCTATTAATCAATGTGTCTTCTCAGGTATTCTCAGTACGTAGTAAGTCATAATATAATACAATATCCTGTATATAGATTCCATTGTTCTTGGTCTCAGACGGACCTTAAATCAATCACGCATAAATATAATTATTTTATGATTTTGAACGAAGAGAGCGTGAAGTGTATCATATACAACTTCTCCACATCAATTTGCTCGTTCCCTCCCCTTTTCCCTGCTGATGTATACACTATCTCAGGAAACATGCCTGGCTTCCCAGCCGCATCAACCATAACCATCCCAGGAGCTACCACCCAGAACTCATCTATCAAACGATGTGCCGACCATGCCGCTCAAACTGAAGATGGTTATTTCTCGTTCCAATTGTATTACGATAGCCCATCTTCCATCAAGGAAGGTTCATGGATCTGTACAGCTTACTACGAGGTTAATACGGATACTAGCTATTTCAACATTCAAAGACCCACTGCTGGTCCTGTATTTGGTTATTCCGTTAATACAGATGGTAGCACAACCCCATAATCCTGTCAGCTTATCTCGTCACATACTTGTACTGTATCTTGTAGTGGAGATGGACAATATTAGCATAGTTCTGTAGTCATAGACAAATCCTGTATCCTCTTTCAATCACGTAGAATATCAGACTTTAATTCATTCCCATTATCACGATCCGCTCATCCTATGCCATCTCTTCTTGCATGCAGGGACTTTATCTGTAGTATACTTCGCGATTGCATTGGTCAGTCTCTCCTTGCCCGATCAAAGCTTGGTAAGCCAGTAACGACATCAGTCGATCCAGAGATGATCATTGTCCCATGTTTCTTGTTATATAAAGCTTGTTATCCCCTTGCTCTTATCTACGGTCATAGAATCTAGAAAACGCCGCATCCCGTCTGCTCTGCGTAGCTCTAAGCTGGATATCGCTCGGTTAGTACCAAAGTGGGGGACCATTTGGGAATCCCGAGTACTGTAGTTGTATATTTTAGAGTTACGATTGCGACGATCCACTCGATCGTTAGTCGATTCTTGCGGAGAAGACGAAAATCGAGGACGAATGTGTTTTTGTTGAAAAGTTGCTTACAGATGTTACGTGCAAGTGGTCAAACGCTACTAGAGTATGATTGATTTCGAGATAAAAGCAAAATTCTTGTCAACATAGACCTAGAATCTAACATAAACCTCCATGCATAGGATATAGAAGCCTACATTATTATGCAGTAGGTTTTGACAGCAGTACTACATACCATCCACACTCATGATCTCACCTCCAAAGATTCCACCATCCATCTCACCCAAAACGTAATCCAGCATAAAACTGTCTTGCACCAACTTATCGACTCTTGAGAAATGCCTTTCGGAATAAGGTATCAGACCATCTAAAAGCTCTTGTATACTTATTGGTAATGCCAATATCTGATCCTTCGTCAATGATACCTTTTTCTTTGTTTCACCTTCCCCTTCTTCCTCGATGTCTTCATCGTCTTCGGGCTGAGAAGGTAATTTGGTAGAAGAGTTAAAAGCTTGTAATATATCTTCTGGAGAACGTAATTTGAAAATCGCATATAAGATTGTTTGAGCGATAGGTGAAGTTTTGGCATTGGCATTCCAATCCCTAACGAATTTGAGTAATCTGACGAGATCTATACCGTGTAAAGTACGGATCACCTCGTCAACTTCCAAAGAACCTATTATACTTCCTTCGGCAGGTTCGGGCGAAGTGATGATTGTTCTGAAGAGGTTGAGAAGTCGTCCAGGCTGAGACATTGATAATGCCAGTAAGATAGCTCGTCGATAATCTTTAAGCACAATGTAATTGGTGAAATCTTGTTCACTGCAGAACAAATCGTTAGTCCAGGTCTCAGCTTGGCGGTTTGAGATACTCACCTCTGCACCGCTTTGACCAACGCCTCGTTCTTCTCGGCCTGCTCAACCTCGGTCGAATCTTCCCAGAATGTAGCGACGGAGTCGGATCCAGCAGAAACGATGGTCTTCTCGTCACTTGATATGGCCAGAGCCCATACCTAGAATCACAGCTTTCATCAGACATTTTACTTTTCAGGAAAGATAGGTAAAACCCACCTGATCTTCATGGTTATCAAGCGTTTTCACACACTCTTCATCTTTGATATTCCACAATTTGACTAATCCATCTCGAGCAGATGTGATGAGTTGCATACCGTGACTCAGGAAATCCACTCGCAAAACAGCGTTGGTATGTCCTTCGAAAGTCTTTGGAGATATCAGCTAGACTCTTCGCTCAAACAGAAGAACTCACCTTGAGACAAGAGAAATCGTCTAAACTCCACAATCTTACAGTCTTATCGTTGGCAGCACTGGCAACTACTCGATCGGTCTTACTAAATTTGACTGACCACACACCTCTTCTGTGTCCCTTACATGTACCAGCGGGTTTGAGTGACCCTGCAGCAGATCCTGATGAAGCATCAAAATCGACATGGAAGATCTTCACCAGCTTGTCCTGTGAACCCGACGCCAAGAACTTATCATTTGGTGATAGATCCAAGGAGTTGATATCCTTCTCATGTACTTTGAGCGTAGCCATCGAACGGGGTTTAATTGGTTCGTCAGGTAATTCAGACGAATCCAGAGGTAAAGAGGTGAGATCCCACATCTTGATCGTCCTATCTTGACTTGCTGTAAATAAGAATCTCCCCGATTTACCCTTATCATCCACTTTCCTCGAGATCGCCACCGCACCTATACTCTCATGTCCTTCACAGATCGCAATACACTTCCAGCCCTTTCCGTCTGGCGTAGGTGCCCATACTCGAGCAGTACGATCTTTACTTCCGCTGACAAGCCACCGATGATCTGCCGTTTGTCTAAACATAGCACCATATCTTTATGACCTGAAAGCAGTCGGACGTCGAAAGTTGATGTAGAGTAAAGACGGATAAGGTTCGAGTTGGTGGCAAGGCAAGGTGTGTGTGAGATGATGAGGAAGATCCAAGGAGTTGATATCCTTCTCATGTACTTTGAGCGTAGCCATCGAACGGGGTTTAATTGGTTCGTCAGGTAATTCAGACGAATCCAGAGGTAAAGAGGTGAGATCCCACATCTTGATCGTCCTATCTTGACTTGCTGTAAATAAGAATCTCCCCGATTTACCCTTATCATCCACTTTCCTCGAGATCGCCACCGCACCTATACTCTCCGCATGTCCTTCACAGATCGCAATACACTTCCAGCCCTTTCCGTCTGGCGTAGGTGCCCATACTCGAGCAGTACGATCTTTACTTCCGCTGACAAGCCACCGATGATCTGCCGTTTTGTCTAAACATAGCACCATATCTTTATGACCTGAAAGCAGTCGGACGTCGAAAGTTGATGTAGAGTAAAGACGGATAAGGTTCGAGTTGGTGGCCAAGGCAAGGTGTGTGTGAGATGATGAGGAAGAAGACGAGGGAGATGAATTGAGGAAGATAGTATCGACTATCTCGTCGTTGAAACCGACGATCTGACGAACAGCCTGTAAAGAGGATAATGAGTGGAAGATGATATTCTGGTCGGCATGTATGGAGACCAAAGATGAAGTGGTGGAATCGTATCTGAAATAACCCTAACCATCAGTGACTCCTTTTCCACAGTGCTGAGTTTGTACTGAGCACTCACATCACGTTCAATACTCCTCGTTGCTCATCCTCATCTACCTCCACCTCATCGACCCCTTCTACACCCTTCATTGCGCCTGTTTCTTTGCCCTTCAGTACATCCCATATCTTTACTGCACCCGTATCTCCTCCAGTGTAACACAGTATTCTCCCCTGTGAGGACCCCGAGACGTTCTCTTCTATAGGTAGGAGTCCAAGCGATTCAATCTGTTCTTGAGCAATTATAGTCTGAACGATCTTCGGTACACTCGTGGAATTCGCTTTACCCTTTCCGGCTTTCTTGCTTGACTGGCCAACGCTTTCTCCAGACAACATATCCCACACCAATACCACTTTATCTCTTCCTCCTGTGACTGCCCACTTCCCATCTGGACTGGTGTCTATCCCCCTCACAACACTGACATGACCTTCTAATACCGCTTTGGGCTTCACGGCATTTCCTCCTCCGACCACTCGAGCGCTGGCATCTCTAAGATCAAAAATCCTTACTCTAGCATCGGTCGATCCAGTCATCAGCTCCATCCGACGTCTTTCTTCTCCCTCGATGATTGGGAAGTTGAAGTGCAAGGCCGATACAGGTCCACCGTGTCCTCTGAACAAGTGAGTCACATATCCTCCCTCGAGATCCCATACTTTCACTATACCGTCGGACGAACCAGTAGCGAGCAGTGTAGAGTCGGGCGATACTGCTGATACTAGTATAGGAGCAGGATGGGCTTTGGATAGAGCTCGAGTGTAGGTGAGTAAAGGGGGTTTAGGAGCAGATGAAATGGGTGCAGAAGATGGGAGAGGGTAATATCGGAGTGTCTTTGAGGAATGGGCTGTTATTAGCGTAGGTGGTTCTGTATGATATGAAAGAGCTAGGGATGTTATAGGTGTTGAATCCTATAAAATCATGTATAAGCGTTGATAATAGATACCCATGGAAAAGTTGATCATACTCACACCTCGTACTTTGGCAATAGCAAGACCAGTCTTCACCTCCGTCACCAACACCTCTTCCCCCATCGTGGTAATCAACCATTGTCCATCTTTGGTCAGTACTACAGGACCCCCAGTGTATATAGGTCTAATCGATCTTGGCGAGGCTCGAAAGCTAAGCACGGGTTTTTGGGGTCAGCCGGAACACTTCAAGATGGATCTGAGGATCGTTGCTCACCTCGTCTTAAGAGCTTTCCTAGAAGGCTGACCATTCATCTTCACAACTTCTTGTGCTTTCAATTAATACAAGATTCCTGTACCCCCTTCAGATACGTGGGTCTTCCTTATTGAATAATCAGAAACGATGAGACTGCTGATATGGCGCAAAGATACACCCAAAGTCTGGACAAACTTTCAAAATATTTGAGCCAAACGCAAAAAGTTGATCTCGATGTGGAAATGGTGATGTAACCACTTTCGCCCCTTTAAGTGGTACACTCATTTAGCCATTGGGACCATTGATCGTAATTGTTGAACTCAACGAGTAAAGGTATCTATCTGTCTACCTACCTCAATCTCCAGTTCAGATTCATCCAAGTCTCACCGTACAAACAGCCCGACCCTACTGGCAACAACCTAGAAGAGAGCGTCGACATGGTGAGACCATTTCCTCATATCACCTATGATGCGACTGTCTGGGCTAATCTCACTAATTTAGCTCCCATTATCCCTATTAACGGCCGCTCAAGGCAAACCAATGGTACGTGTCGTCTTGTCTTCTTACTCCTTGTTTCTGCCATCCGTGAGATCTGCTCATGCACATCAAAATGGAGTCACCAACTGCTACTTACAACGCCTCATGCTGACGAGCTGCTGAATTTGTAGCTTGTCGAGTTGAAGAACGGAGTGACATTCAATGGTCATCTAGTAGAATGCGATAATTTCATGAATGTCACGCTGAGAGAAGTGTATCAGACATCAGCAGACGGGGAGAGGTTTTGGAAGATGAAAGAGATGTTCATCAAGGGTAATATTGTGAGTGAATTCTGATTCTAAATCAGTGCATCTAGACTTCTATGGAGACCTCTGATATATTATGAATTCACCGTACATTCTAACATATCTCGCTTTCTTCTTTATCTTTACAGATAAAATACTTTCGTATAGCGGATTCTATCCTCGATACGGCTATGGAAGAGCAGGAGAAACAGCGAGCAGCTAATAGACAACGTGGTAACAATCGAGGTGAGCCGTCTTATTTTTGTGCTCTATGTATAGCTTGCAGCTGACATATCGTTGGATCAGGTGGAAGGAGTGGTCAAACGAATAATCGAGGAGGTAAGTCCTTCTTCTTCCCGTCGAGTCATTTGTCTGCTATCAGACTAGCTGGAGACTGATACTACCTAATGCTTGTGCAGGACGAGGAGGTCAGCCAGGACGAGGAGGTCAACCGGGTCGAGGTGGTGGTCCAGGAGGAGGAAGAGGCGGACCAGGAGGAAGAGGCGGGCGAGGTGGTGGTGGTGGTGGTGGTGGACGAGGTGGTAGAGGTGGTGGTAATCAATAGTCCCTATCCCTACATCTTTTGAAGGAAAGCAAGACAGCTTGAGAGAAGATTGAGTGGAAAGGGATACATCATAAACCCTTGATAGGGTGATATCATTATTTTAGGCTTGTCATCCGTTATGCAGACAGCCTGCGACATTCTGCTACTAACGAGCATTGCAGGTTCCAATCCAAGTATCATACAGCTAGTATACGTCCAGTCTTATTCTATTATTCTGTTCACGACCGTCTCGTTCTTTACGGTCAAGTCTGGTTCAGCCGAATTCTCAACTGACACTGTATCAGCAACAAGATTTATCACGATAAAGTGAATTCAGGCCATTGAGTGAAATCCATCATATGCGAATCAAGTTGTTGTTGTAAGTCCAAGTCAGATTTCGGTTCTTCTACCATTATAGGTGGAAATCCATTCTCCCCAGTACTGAATAAGAAAATATCATTACCACCGGTTTCATCATTGATCTGTGAAGTCGTAAGAGGAGGTTGTTCGACTATAACCGTCGGAGGAGGTATTGAACCTGAAGTTAAGTTCTTCCTTGCGTCTTCATTGATTATCGCTTGGGATAAAACGTATTCCATATGTTTCAAATTTTCTCCGCTGACGTGATACTCCGTATCTGCTGATTCCTGAGTGGTCATAGCTAACATACTAATCGCTTCTAATTCCGCATTTATCTCTTCATCTGTCTTCTCGCTCATCTGGCTATGACTCATCACTTCACTCGAGAAATTGACCTGTTCTTTCGATATATTTAGGTTTAGGGATAATAAGGATGGATCGTCGTTATCGTGCATTTCAATAATTTGATCTTGTGTCATTCCTGCTGATTCACCAAGGGAAAAAATATTATTTTGATCAAACATCCTTTGAACAGCTGCCATCGCATCTAAAGTAGCTTGATCTTGCACTTGTACTTGCCCCTGCCCCTGGGATGAATCAGATTCGACAGGGTTCAGACTGAGTGTTGTGATCTGATCAAAGTTGAATTCGGGTACAGGTAACATATAGGTACTTGGAGGTGCCGATAGGGATAAAGAATTGCCCATGAGGTTTACCTCCATACCCATTCCAGGTAAGTCGACTGATAAATTTGTCATTGGGAAATTGAATGATCCATCTAATGGAGTTGTATTTCCAGATATCGATTGGTGATACATTGCATTACTACCTTCTCTCCATTCATCAATTTTATATTCATCGAATTGATTGATTGTCGCTGTGGTATCGAAATATCCCATCTCAGAGACAGATAGTGAATCGTCATTGAGGGAATTCAGACTTGATGAAGATGTCGTACGGGATAATCCTCCTCCACTATAAAATGACGAACCCGGTACGGATAAGAATTGATTCCCACCTGCTAGATCGGGATTTGCAGAAGATGGATTGGAATAGATCATTTGGTTGTGAGCATGACCGTGAGTGTGAGAAGAAAGGATATTGGATTCCGAATTTCGACGAATCATCGATTCTGATGATATCGGTTTCACATCCAATAATGATTGTTCATGATATGAACTTGCTCTTCTAGGTAAAGGTGGATGAGATTGACTGAAAACATTCAGGTTGTTCTGACTTTGTTCACCTCCCGCACAGGAGTTGGTACCTGGAAATTCGTATGAAGGTGAAGGTACGTATAACGAATCGTTACTTTCATCGTAATTTGACATTGAAGATGATATTTCCATACCCATCGAAGAAGTACCGTCAGGATTGGTATAATGGATATATCCATCGTCGGATACTGCCGAACCTCTTCTAGACCTACACGAGTCGATAGTCCGTATAGATGGTCGTCTATATGGCTTGTGACCTAGTGCAGCTGCGTTGGCTCGAGCTTGGGCGAGGGAGACAGGTCGTTTGTTGGCTAATTGCGTATCGGACGTTTGAAGGGATCTAAACAGATATTGGCACACATGTCAACTGCATGTTCTCAAAATGAGAGTGATCACTCACATTAAGAACGCTTGAGATTCAGTCATATTACTGAACCCGGCTGATGATTGAGTTCGCCTGGATTGACAAAATGGACAGTCCCTTACAAATCGAGCGATTATCTCTTTAGGGATCCAAGAATAATATCTTCTGACCTGTTCAGTGGCGTAAAGTCAATCTCGGTCCCACTTATGTTCAGTATGAAATGCTCACCTGAGCACTTGTTTTATCTCTACCACCATGTCCAGCCTGAGCATGACAATGACACAAAACCTCGTATATCTGTTCTTTTACCGCAACGGGCTTATGATCGTGACACACGACCTTCTCCGGACCAAATGTAGTAAGTTGAAACATCTTCTTCGCCCAGAACCTAAATTGAGCAGTCTTGGTAGAAGTATCTTTGGGATCTTGCAAGACGGATAAAACGGCATCATACATTTTCTGAGTAAGTAATGCCTTTTCTCTCTTTTTAGGTGAAAGGTTTTTTAGATAATCTTGAACCATTAGATTAAATTTATGTGGCGAAGGGAATAAAGGATCGGCTTGAGATTCAGTCAAGGGGTCGTAGATCGGTACAGCAAGTAGATCATCAGGATCACACCATAATTCTTCACCTCCGCTCCCGCTGCCACCGTCGATGGGTGAATGAGAGGATGATCGAGATTGAGATTGGCCATCGAACTCTTCAGGTCTGATATTACTGGGAAGAACGTAGGAATGAGCGAAAGTGTGCGAAGATGATGAATGTACACCGACATTGAGATCGACGCCGAGTCCAGCGGGTGGATATACGGGTGGGCGTGCCATCATTGTAGGCATGTCTTATTGTGTGTTGAATCCGGGTTCGGCGGTAGTGTTTGGTTTGTGAGATGGTCTAACCTATGGGTTGAGTAGGCTGTGAAAAGTGCAGAGGAAACTAGTCCAGACTAGATGATTCAGGAAGTAAAAGGGAAGGATAGAACAAAAGAATGTGAATACGAAAAGATACTGTGTGTGAATGAGGAACAAGTAAAGTTCGGTTCGGTACGATGGATGATCAAATGAACTGGCTGGTAAGAAAGCTAAGGAGAAAACAGGGGAAAGAGGGGGAGGTCAGTCTAATCGGTCAAGATGATAATTCTTATTAGATGGATTTGTGCACTATCATCTGACTTGATGATGGAGCTACCCCTGCATGAAGTACTGGATTGAACTGAATAGGTCTGCAGAGAGTTTCCAGCAATAACAGTAGCAATGCAATAGATCGGATCGAATTGGATTGGATGACTGGAAACGAGACATTGTCAAGACAGATTCATTCAAACAAAACTGTTGGAATTGACAAATACGCCATTTATATTATTCCGTTGTATGATATATGAAGTTTCAAGTAGTACTGCATAAAAGTTAACGACTCATCAGCGATGCAGTCAATCTAATCTGACCGTATGGCCAACATGGCCAAGGAAACATTTATGATTTCCGATGGAATGCAGGATATCAGAACACCTCAGTATCTTGACTCATGACTGGAACCGTTTCATCGCTTGTACCTCAGTATATCCATCAGCTTTACGAATCATTCAGTCAAAAAAGCCTCAAGTCATACTTAGGTTATACGTAAAAGGAATCTCAATCGACTTGGAAAAGACAAAAGTCGATACTAACTGTACAGTATACGAAAATGAAATCTTGATGATCGTTCTTGTGGTGGCTGCACTTCGATGAGACAAGACATCTACCTGAGATTTTCCATTCAGTTGTCTCAGGTGAAACCTCCGATCGCCAGACAACTTTTGAGAATTGTTACTAAGATCATGACACAAACCAGTACACATAGACAAAAGACATTCTGTCTTCTGAGCCAGCAAGCCTCATTCATTTGAACGTATAATGCCTGAGGCCGAGGGACACTAAAAATATCGTCTCTCATAACTTACCTAAAATAAAAAAACTGTATTGGAATTTTACCATGGTTTATCTTATACCACATTCAACATTCGTCTCAAAACATTTCAACATTCGTCCTTAAAAGATAAGAACAGTCATCTAACATAATAATCAAAGCGTATTTTCTACTTGTATCATGTTAAGACGGTAATCATATCATACAGTATTCTGCAAGGTCATGCTTGATGAATAGAGGACGAATACAGTACCAAAAATGTGAACGTACAATAAGCTGATTTTCAGCCCAAGACGCCACCCTGATCCGACTAACCTGACTTTCAGTACTCGTACATCCCAAAATTATCTTTCGTTCAGTAAAATGTGGGTGAGGGCCATTACCATACATATGCTTACAGTACGTTACATTAAGTTACATTCCTCGAAAATATGTAATATCTTCTTGATGCAACATAACTCTAAAATTACTACAGTACGGTAATTATATATAAAATAGCATGCCAGATTATAACTCAAGTTACTGGGTCAGTAAATCTGATGATTCTCAATTAATCATGGAGAAAAGTCTTCTAGTGGGTATGGAATTCGGAAACTCGGTATCACATACCATACACCTGTATTGACCGAATCTCTCAACATGGGATGACAGGTGCCTTATGTATAAATCTCGCAGCACAGTCCAGTAGAGGTCGATGATCGTTCTTGTTTATGAAAGGTAGCTATATGTACACATGTATATACAGAGTACATACAGTACATATACAGTAGAACCTTGAAACTCGGTACCTTGCCGAATGTAGATCTTTCGTAAGGGTTTGTGCTGCAATCGCGAATTCCGGTAAACTCTAAAAATAACCTCCTCTTCTGCTCTCCCTGCCGGAATCACTGACAGGAACCGCTTCGTGACTGCAAGATCTGTACAGCAAATTCCCCTCGTATACCAATTCCGGTTCCGGTAAATCCCATCAGCATCTTCGTGTTGCAGGTACGACAAGCGCCCCACGTCGATCCGACCGTTACTCGTACCTGTAACAAGTGGCTTTCACATTTCTCTCACCTTAAGCTTAGGGTTGGTTAAGTTACTCTCTTCACCAATAAGATCGGGTTGTCACATTTCAACAAAGTCGATATGTATTACCAATCACGATTACACTATCATCAGCCATGGAATGTAATGATCAATTGATTGATACTTGACTAAAGAGATCATCATCAATCCACATCATACTACTCGTCCGATCTGTTGACTTCTTCATCATACCTTTTATCAATATTTACCTTGCTTTTAATTGGCGATCTGATTACACGTTACAATATATCAACACAACACTCCCTCCTCCCTCCTCCCGGTTCCGAATATACCCCAACCATAATCACCATCGTACATACCGCTGCATGAAATTCGTCGACGATGCCACGGATCACAATACCGAATAAACCTTTCGACCTATTCTATAGAATATCCACACCCTCAAAGAGAGATAAAGCGAAGGAGATAGATGAGGAGTATGAGACAATACTGTTCTTTCATCCTTTCTGGGTGGATTCTTTTCACTTGTAAGTACACTGATATCCCATTACTCATTCCCCACACCTATTGGAACACCTCAGAATATGAAGAGATATCCCTTGATAGTTAGCAACTTATCGTAAATTTGTGGATTTTATTGTAGTTACCCACAATTTGATGATCCAACGTTCTATGAGAATTATAATCTCATAGCATTTGATGCTCCCGCACATGGATCAACGAAAGTCATGAATATCTCACCTGATCCTGTCACTTGGTCGTACCATGCTACTTTAGTAAAAGAAGCTTTGGTGAGTTGTTCCCTTATATAGGGAGAAAACCTCACACACTGATGTTGTATCTACGAATAATAATTAAGACAATACTACATATCCCCTCGGTACATCTCGTCGGATCAACTATGGGGTGCTGTCCCGCTATGCACTTTGCAGCTCAGTATCCTGACCTGTCGAAGAATCTGATCATGTCTGCTCCGCCTGCTTTGACGGAAGCTACCAATTGGTCTTTGACTTTTAGAGAAAGTATGCATGTGAGTATCGAGTGTCTTCCCCCATCAAACCTAACTCTCCATGACGAATGAGTATAAGATGATATAATCCTTAGACGGAGCTGATGCAAGGTTTGTGCACATGTCAGATATTGATCAACGCAGTGAAAACTCGCGATGGCGAACCTCTCGATGCCATCACCTCTGTGATCTTCGATTATAACGCGACCTCCCACTCGAAGAGGCTGGTGAAGGATTTGGAGGAAGAGTACATCCAATTGACTCGATCGAGATTATTAAATGGGGAATTGAATGTGAGTGATCAGACAAGTAATGAAATCAGCTGTATGGTCGATACTTGTTTCTCATGAACAATCTGGAGGGGCACTCCATATAATGCTTTTGATTGATCCTGTTGATTGACGATGTTAGGGAGACATAACCGTACCTATCATAATTTCACTGGCTCTCTCGCGTAAACATATCATAAGTGACCAACAAGCAATCAACTTGAAATGTCCCGTATTGGTCTTACAGGGTACATTGGAAGGATGGGAGGAGAACGATGATCAGTGGGTCGATATGTTGGAAAAGACACGTAGATTGTACACGGAACAGAACGATGGGAAGGTTTGCGATATGAAAAGAGTCGTACTGGAGGGTTGTCCAAGATGGATGACTTTGACTCATCCAGATTTGTAAGTTTATTAGAAGTGGAATACAATATCTTCTCTGTGGATGCTGATATGTTTTGACGATGGTGGATATTGTAAATTGAAAGGGTAAATCCGATAATTCACAAATTCTTATCTAAATCCGAATCATCCATCTCATCTGATCCCACCCAAGACTTGTTACAAGATTTGCAGATAAGGGATACCAACACTATCAATGAGAATCATGATAATGAACAGAAGACGATATCGGATGGAGGAAGAAGGAGATCATCAATTAAGAAACCTCTATCACCAAGAGACAAGACGGAATTTGGTATTCAACCTCCTCAGAATGGGATAGGGAAATCTCAATCGAGTTCTATTGGACAAGTAATGCAAAAGGATAAGGCAACTGTTGACCCTCCCATAATACAGACGATACCGAGTGGGAGTGGGGGTGCAAGTGATGGAGTGAAAGTGAAGGTTGAAGTGGTGATGAAGGTTGACTAGAGTAGTGGCTTTGTCAGCAATCAATCAATGATCATCAATCACATCATGCATCATAACCATGTTGTATACGTCAAGTACATACACCCACGCACAGACCATCAATAACGACGCACAGACCATCAGTGACGTCTTTTCCACTGGGTTGGAGCGAGAACAATGAGACTGGTCAAAAAGGTACGATCAATCTCCGTTCGATGCGTCATTGAATGTCACGAGTGTCGTTGCATCTGGGTGATGATGGATGCACACACACACCCCTCAAGAGTGGTCAGAGAAAGGAACGTTGTTGATAGTTTGACTGATGGATTGATGGATCTGACGTCACTCGTCACTCATCACTCATTTGATCATACAATGTTACACAGATTCGTACTGACATGAGGAAGTAGTGGAGTGAAAGATATATAAAGAGCATGATTGTCTGTATTCACTTGCCACCTCATACTCACTGACCACAATCGTTTACCACTCATATCACTCGTACTCGATTCCTTCAACCTCAATTACCAAACCGAGACTTCCATCTATATACGCAATGTTCGAAAGTGAGTATACCGTTTACCTCTCCTTCCATCAACGTACGGATAACATACATCGACTGAAGCTGATAATCATGCCAATTGGACTCTCCCAGAACTCAAAGCCAAGATTGCAGCCCACCACTCTTCCCACCCTTTAGCCAAACAACGAGCCGAATTTCTCCTCGTCACTGCCGACACACCCATCGAGAGGAAGGCACACTTCACTGCCGAAGTGGTAGGTGCCGGTGCGGCGTACCAGGCTTTTCAGGCTTTCGAGAATAACGAAGCGCACAATAAGGGAATCGAAGGTAAAATTTCCCATGCTAGATCCAAGGAGGTGAGTAAAATACTCATCATTGATGTTGAGTGGATCGAAGCTGATTTGTTTGGTATCGGTCGTTGAATAGATCATTGTAGGTCTAGCTGAAGGTAGGGTAGTAAAGCTTGTTGAGGAAAAGAGACTTCCTTTCAGTGAGTAGACCCATCTTCCTATCTCAACACACTCAACCTAAACCTCATATCTACTCGACCAAACTTGACGAAAACCTTTGTCTTGATGTTGATTCGTTTCCATTCGTTAATATTCTAGCCTCTGAAACTGAAAAAGTCAAATTCATCAAACAAGCTCAAAAGCACGCCGCGGCAGATGCCAAGCGAGCCGTGAGAGAATCAGGTTTATACTCTCAACATGAACTTGAACCTCTTGATGCGGATGAGAAGATTGCTGCCAAGATTATGTAGATTCCGATCTCTTCGTTTTTCATGTTTCTTCTTCGACATGATATGACATGACTAGTTTTGTTATATTGTTATTTACCATTTTATGTAGCCAAGTTCAGATGGTTCGTATGCTTGAAATGAATAACGATGATCGAATCACATCTCATTGCTGAAGAGCTTGGACCGCGTTTTCCACTTTGATCGTACTGATAACATCCTTGTGCTTGACATAGGTGTGTGTTGCATGGGATCAGATGTGGTATTGGTGTGCTCCAGATGAAGAAGTAAGCATAGAATGGAGTATTGATCCAGGAAGAAGATAATGATGTATTTATGGAACTCAGATGCGGAGGTATTCTTGCCAAGCCAAAAGTATTTTGATTGCAACGTGGGAGAAATCGCATAATATGGAAGGAACCACACAACTAACTATATCAACATGACTCATACTCATCTTAGCACTAGCACCTTGTGTGTCATCTTTTGATTCCCACTCCGCAACCAGCATTAATACCAAACACAAATAACACCCCATCGCATCTCATCTGCATCTTAGGTCGACCTAATCACTTAGTCACTCGTACTTCGACACTAACGCTCACGTCCATCCACTTCCCAATAAGAGGACCTCGCATCAAGCTTGAGCTTAGTCAGACTACCCCCCTGCACCATGCCATTCCACCTACCAGTCCTGGGCTCAGGCTCGAGAAAAGATAAAGATGATGAGAAGAAGGAGAGGCGTAAGTCACAAATTGCAGAGGAGAAACCAGCTTTCATACCTACCACTCCGGGCTCAGAGGCTAGACGGAAGAGTCTTCAACTGGAACGTACCCTCTCTATACCCAGTACCAACAACAATGGGAATGCAGCAGGACCAGGACCAAGATCAAGATCACCCACACCTCTAAGTCCAACATTCACTACCTCGGACGTTCGTCGACCAATCCAACACCGACATTCATCTTCTACGAGCAATACCGGCGGATTACAGGGTATACTTAAGAACACCAATCCAACTAGCCCATCAATAAGTGGAAGCGAGTACACCACTACTTCCGGGTCGGGTTCGGCATTCTTTGGAGGTATGCATAAGAGGATGTCGTCTTTGGCATTTGATAGAACAGATACGATTGAATCCCTCTCGCCATCAATATATGATGAAGATGGTACCAATGGTAGTGGCGGGGGTAGTACACCTGGAACATCCGTTTCATCATTCAATCAACATTGTCCATTACCTTCTACAAACAGTACGAAATTCCCATTTTTCATGATGACCATTTCATCCGTATCGACCTTATCTTTCATCGCTTTACCATTACATCTTAGACCGGTGGTTATTGACGTGTTGAACAATACGTGGAAAAGAGGTATAAGCAAGATACAAGAAGTTGATTATCAACCTGAGTTGATGAAGAAACATAAAGAGAAGGGATGTGATCAGGGTGTTTGGGAAGTCACGATGAAGGGGGAAGCGTGGATGCCTACGAGTTCGGAACAGGTCTCGTGAGTTGACTGAATCACTTTATCTTGTCGGTTGATCTGAAGTACTTGAATTTGAGTGAATGGATTTACTTCATCACTTTGCCATTCGGTTTATGGATGGATTACGCTGATTAATACACTCCTCAAATGTCATAGCTCAAAGAGAATATTGATCAAGCTGTTGACCGAGTTCGCAAGAGAAGGATATAATCTGAATTCTTCTTTCCGAACCTCGGCTAAAGGTATGTCATACATATGACACACCCATATGAAATGGTACAACGATACTGATTGTTTCATCTCATCAAAAATTGCAGACTCAGGCAAAGACTCGTTAATCTTTTTACAAGGTGAACCCGACCCAGAACCGATCTTTTTCGCGGTGGCTTTCTACTCGCATGATAGGATATGGATCATCGACGCCGAGGCTGATGTGGGACAAGCCTTGGAAGAAGGAATCAAGAATTGGTGGGTTGATGGATTGAGAGATGCGAGAGTCAGGGAGAGACATTGTAGGGAGTTGAGATTGAGGGGTGCACCATGTGAGTTAATTTGTTTGATTATCAACAACAATGGATCCTGATATCATGATCGTATCGTTCTAACATATGGGGAGGTGATATACTGACTCATCGGCTGCTCTTTCTATACCACAGGGACAGCTCATTCGACCCAATCTCTCATCTCGGCAAGATGTATCCACCTGACCATATTGAAGCTTATCACCCACTGTGATAGCGGGTACGACTTTGTGGGGTCAATAGATATGGCAGATAAAGAAGAGGGCGAGATGCCTGTGACGTTTTACAGGAAGAAATGGACGGATGGTCCGGGTGGTTGGAAGATGGTTGATGGGCAAGGGAATGGGTTGGGGCTAGAGACGGTCATTGCGTGAGGTGGCTCTTGTACTCGTCGGGAAGGTAGTATGGATGAAGATTTTACGGAGGTCAGTAAAGGTGATCAGTGGAGACTGGGGAAATGTTTATGGTTTGATGATAACGATAATGTCTGTTCCCATGTCACCTCTATCTGTTGGTAAAATGTTTTCAGATATGTGTTCTGTACATAGAGTATCGAGTCTGATGAATCCCTTAATGATATGGTAAGCATCCACACCACTGGAATACGATCCTTTCGTGGTGGTAGTGCCATTCAGTCGACTGAATAGCGATACATACGAGTACCGGCTGTTTCATCCTTGTGATAAGCACATGATCAACTGATACATGCATGGCAAGATGAGAGATGAGAGATGAGAGATGGGTTATTTCAGGATATCCCGTAAGATAGTTCAGGATAAATACTATGGACCGCGTCTCTTCCCTTTTTCCCATAATCCCACCTTCCCCATAAGTTAGAATAACAATTTATTATCAGACCACCGCTGCTACCGCTTCATTCAGCTCGTACGATTCTGACAACCAACAACAAATGTCAATCTCATTACTTTCTTCATTAGTTGTACGCAGATCTTCTTCTTCTTCTTCCTCTCTACATCAATTCAAAAGAGTAACTACACTCCATCATCAGAGATTCAACATGGTGAGTCAGCTGTGCATTGCCACTTCAAACCATCAAGCAGATCTAATTAACCTCTTTTCTGTGTATCTTGTCTTGTCTAGTCCACTCAATCAGTTTACATCGTATCTGCCTCTCGAACACCCGTAGGAGCCAAAGATGGTTCTCTCGCTACTCTCACCGCTCCCCAGCTGGGTGTAGTAGCTGTGAAACATGCTTTGGAGAAAGCAAACTTGAAGCCTGAACAGGTAGAAGAAGTCTATTTGGGTAATGTCGTTCAGGCTGGGGTGGGTCAGTCGCCCGCTAGACAAGTGGTCATCGGTGCTGGGTGAGTAGCTGTGTACCTCACTCAAATCATATATGTGTTTGCTATGACCAGGCGATTCTAGCACTGTCACTATCATTGAGCACCACCTCACATAATGGTACAACATCAGCTGACTTACATCCATGTCCTGTTCTTTCTAGAATTCCCGATTCAACCGATGCTACCACTATCAACAAGGTCTGCGCATCAGGTATGAAAGCCATCATGCTTGCCGATCAGAACATCCGACTTGGTCAGAGAGGTATAATGGTCGCTGGTGGTATGGAAAGCATGTCTCAAGCACCGTGAGTGCAAACTTGTAATCCGTCATCCATCTGCACTACTGGAAAAACTGACAAATGAACTCCTTCCTCCTCACTGCATTGCACTACACTGTTCACCTCTTCTCAATTTCCCTTTGCTTTTTATCTCATCGGTTTATAATACCACCCATGCAGATTCCTCTCCCCTCGACACCCACCCGCATTCGGCCACTTCGAATCGAAAGATTCCCTTATTGTTGACGGTCTCTTCGACGTCTACAACAAAGTCCCAATGGGTAACTGTGCGGACTCTACTGCAGCCAAACATCAAATCACCCGAGAAGACCAGGACGACCACTGTCTCTCATCTTATACCCGTGCGGAGGAAACTTGGAAAAACGGTGGATTCGAAGATGAGATCGCTCCAGTCACCGTCAAGACCCGAAAGGGTGATGTGATCGTAAAGGAAGATGAGGATTATAAAAAATTGTTAAAAGAGAAATTCAGATCGATCAGACCTGTTTTCACCAAAGATGGTACTGTCACCGCTGCTAACGCTTCGTCATTGAATGATGGAGCTAGTGCTGTCGTACTTGCCTCAGGGGATGTGGTTGAGAAGGAAGGGTTGAAACCTTTGGCTAAGATTCTGGGTGAGTGTAAAAGTGTAATTAACATGACTTATGGTACTGTACACCCAGTATACACAACGACCTACCTAGTCCTATCACTCTGTCTGCTCACATACTGATCCACTCTTGTGTTTATAGGATACGCCGACGCCGCTTGTGCACCTATAGATTTCCCCACTGCTCCTACTCTAGCTGTACCTCTCGCGTTGAAACACGCAGGTGTAAACAAGGAAGATATCGCCCTATGGGAATTCAACGAGGCTTTCTCGGTCGTCGCTTGTGCCGCTGAGAAGGTATTGGGTCTCGACAGGAGTAAAGTAAATGTTAAAGGTGGTGCGGTAGCTTTGGGTCATGTGAGTTTGACATTCCCCACAAGAACTGGATATTCGAAATATGAATCATGGTCTGACCTACCCTTTCCCTCAAAAAGCCTATCGGATCATCAGGATGCAGGATCGTCGTCACCCTCGCTCACTCATTGAAGAAAGGTGAAAAGGGTGTAGCGGCAATTTGTAATGGTGGTGGTGCCGCTTCTGCCATCGTAATTGAGAGACTTTAGATTATTAGGTCACCATAATATATATATATATATATATGTTTGAATCAATAATGATAAGAAAGATTGGTCCCCTATTTAATGCATATATGGACGTTTCTTCATGCCTCATATCAGTCAATACTATTCTTTTGGACATAGAACATACACATACATAGATGATCATAATTTACAATACTCTTCTTGACTTCATATTCCTTCAACTAATTCACATCTCATATAAAAATCGAAATCCAAATTCTGAGCCCAAAAGATCATGATCTCCTCCCGATTAATGATAAAATAAAATAATCACCGTCGTCTAATCCCAAACTCCATTGACCACGGGGAACAACCCCAAACCATCTTCCTGATCCACATCAACACTCTCAAGGGGAGGTACAATCCTATCTTCTTCTTCTTCAACTTCAGACCATTTGACCCCAATCTTATTCTGATCAACCAAGTATTGTAAGATATCAATCAACTCGAGTCGATCGAGTATGATAGCCAATTTAGTTTTGACCGTTTTCTATTTTGCCCAACGAACAACGATACAATCAGTCTCAGTCAATGAAGCTTACATAAGGCTCAATCAAGTACGACTTACCAGACCACTGCCAGGTCTTGAGATTATTAAACTCTTAACGCTCTCTACGACTTTTACAAAATCGTCCTCTTTAAACACTCCATATACATCATACCACCTTCTAGGCCCAAGCAACACCGCATTCGCATTGCCATCGGTCAAGTTCGACCCTTGAGGAGTAACTTTGACACACCATGATTCCCAGTATTCCTTCGAAACTAATCGAGCGGTATCGTATCCCGTCCAAAACACTGTATGGTCATCTTGCGAAGAGAGAAATGCTAATGATTGATCAAGTTGCACCGGAGAACATCGAATGACGTCGAGTAATTCAGGTTTGGTTATTCCATCTTCGGCCGTTTGCTTTACTGCTTCCATGACTCTTTGGACAACATGTTGAATTTCGGAATTGTTGGCTACTTCGGGATTCCATGGTCTGAGCGATTTGCGAATTTTGGTATCTGGGAAAGGAACTTTTGGAGATGAGTTTGTTCGAGTAGTTCGTTTGACCTGAAGAGCAAATTCGTATGCGTCGTCGTCTGGAAAATGTATCAGCGAATACTCGATATCAACGATTCATTGTACTAGGACAAGATGAGTCATTACTCACCAAGCTTTCGAGTATTGAAATGTCCCTTCTCATACTTGACAGTCGGAAATTCTTGAACATCATATTCGAAGTCGACCTATACAGCAAAAGCAATAAGATATCGTGCATAGCATCAAGCTCAAGATAAAAACATGAACTCACCTCATGATTAGATACCATATCCATCAGTGCAGCCAATTCACCCGATTCACCAATCAAAGGCCATTCGATCCCTTCTTCAGGCTCCAACTTAGGTTTCAAGCCTTGAGCGGCCTGGAACAGATTAGGAGGTAAGAAACTCTCTTCCAGCTGTTGCCATCTGTGGTTTGGTCACTCGCGTCAGCACAGCTAGCGAGGTGAATATTGTAACTTACCCCTGAGAGAATCCATATTGCCTTTCATTATCCCTCGATGGATTAGGCACCCTCTTCAAAACGTTGTTATCCATCATGTTCTGGATGGCCGCTTGACAGGTCTCGTTAGACCAAGTATCGAGTAATCGTTTGCCATGAGTGACATCGTAGTACGCATCAGGTGTACCGACAATCATCTATTGCTGTGACATAAGCCCCTGTCGTCTGACTCGCTCGAACAACAGCTCACCTTCATCGATGCTTGCAACAGACCCATCTGCTTATCGCCAGCAGCAACTTCCTCCTTAATCTGAGGTTCATCAATGATCGAGATAGATCCAATGGCGTTGATCTTGATTTCCTCAGCTGACAGAGCATCAGCAGCTTGGTCGAAGCTATGTTGTTCCGTCGCTACGTATTTCCAAGCAAACTCTTCGGTAATCTGATAGCTGTCCGGAAGAAGATCAGGTACGGGTTCTTTCTCTTCTTCGGGTGTAGCAGCTGCAAGCAATCGCCTATGTAGATTAACGAACAAGCATCAGTGTTCCCCTCAAATGACTGCACATGGTCAATGGAGACAACTCACAAAGGTCTCTTATCGATCTTCTCCCTCAACACTCTTATATGATCCTTCAAATCAAACTCAAATGGACTTTCCAGATGTTCATCGACAAGTTCTGCCGTACCCCTAAGCTTCATCCAAAGTTCATACCAAGCTTGTTCCAACTTCTCGTAATACGCCTTTTTGCCAGGCTGAGAAACGATTTTAGTAAGTCGGCTACGAATGGTGGAAGCTACCGCCTGAGGGAAAATCTGGGATATCGCTTGACGTCCTTTATACCCACTCGCTCTGGATCTGGCTCTGATGATCGCTTCCGCATCCAGTAGGAGATCATCATCTTCATGTGTCCATTTACGTTTCGATCTGGTACGCTTCTGAGGTCCGGCTATACCAACGGGTCAGCAAATCCGTCAACCGCAAGGACTTCAAACTTACTTTTCTGTTCTTTAGGCTTTTTCGCAGACCTTCTTTTGGAAGTAGCGCTATATTTGAACTTCGGAGCTGTCAGTCGTACCCGTTCAGCTTGATATCTTCTTCTTTCTTCTAGAGTGGTTTCCCTTTCCTGCGGTGAAAGATTCTTGATATGTTCCCACATCATAACCCAATAATCAACGATACTCTCAGTAGCATCCGACATCTTCATCGAACCACTTTGGATCGTCTGATGACTGACAAAAGCCAACAGTTCGGGAGTATATTCAACAGATTTCCTTTGAGCCGAGCTGGATACTTTCTCTTCCCATGCTAGTCTTGCTGCTTCTTGACGCTCAATCAATTTCTGTCTGATCTTCTCTTGTATATCCTGTTGTCTTTGCTGAGCTTTCAATGCATGTTCTCTGAGCCTCTCGGCAATCTTGGCTGCGTTGTCTTTAGCCAGCTCAGCTCTTCGTTTGATCTCGGTTTCGAGGAATGGTAAAGGTAGGGCATTCTCGTATGCGAAATCCTCCAGTTCCTGCTGGGTGTTGATACTGCTTTGACCGGTAGTTCGATCGAAGACCTCGTCCAGAGCAGCTTTTTGGATTGGTAGTAGAGTTAAATCGCTCTTCCACCTCTTCGGTCTCTGGAGAAGCTTAGTGTAGTCAATCGAAAGGTCCAGAGTGTCTTCGAACTTCGCTGCATGGGGCAAGGTAGGCTTGATTCGTTCACCTATTCGACCTAGAGCATCAACCTGCATCTCAAGTGATGCTTTCTTGATGGTGGACCATAAAGTATTAATATCCTCTTCATTCCGAGCAGGTAGGAGACCAAGAAGAGGGGGAGGTAACGAAGCGATATGGTATACTGGTACCATGTCGTGAAGGATATAGAATGTTGAATTGATACTACCACTTTCCACCTTGAACCCATTCGATGCTGAATGATTACCAAAGAAATCTGATTCTTCCTTGGCTACAGGAATCACAGGCGAGATTATCTTGAGAGTGACCATAATCTGAAGCAAAGTATTCATCTTAGCTTTAGTCGATGATCCACCAAATCCTCCTAACGGACGATACTGTTTGGGAACGTCTTTGACCTTTGTAGCGCGATTGACGGGGTCTCGTAACCAGTGTTCGATCTCTTCGTTGTATTGAAGTAGAAGGCAACATGAGAACCATTCTTCGGCTGTGATATCTTCACACAATAGCGGGAAAGCAAAAATTCGAGGTGACATGGAAACGATTGACCCACATCCTTCCCTTGAGAATGCTCTTAGGATCGCTCGATGAAGGATTTGAACTCGCACAACTCGACTAGCCTTCCAGCCCAACAGCTGACCGACGACTTTGAGCTCCTTGAGAAGCGCTGTTCTCCTTTCTGAGAATGGTCTGAGGGCACCAGAGGTAGAATTTCGGGTAGGTGTAGCATCAAAGGCCAACTTGCCCCCATTTCTGGGCGCCGATCTTTTCAGCTCGGTGTAAGGCGTAGCTGGCAAAGACGGGGTGTCCGGTTTACCTCTTCGAGCATTCGGTGTCATAGATTGGGACACGCTGGTCGACATCTGACGGATGTAGGCTTGTAGCTGTTCGTGAGGTAGATCTGTCAGGTACAGGACGCTAGACTTGACCCATCGACCAGTAGGTGTCGGAACAGATACGATGGTTTCCTTGATTCGGCCATCACTCAGGAGGATGTTGACCGTTTTCTTGACGACTAGCCTATCCATACCATATGCAACAGGGGGTGCGTTGGGATGATCAGTTCCAGCATACTTGAAAGTCCAATTTCGATGTTCATGAATAAGCTTGGAGTCCATCATCACTCCACCATTATCATGAAGCACTTGTACGAGCTCGTTTGCTCTTCTAATAGTACCTAGATCGACACGAGCTGGTTTTGCAGCTAAACCTGAGATGTCAGTACAGGTTCTTATGAGGCTCTGCATTCACTTACATTCATTCAATGCATGCAAGAGCTTTTTGTTCCGAATAGGCTGTATGAGCTCACGTTGGGGAGTGGAGGGAGTCGCAGGTGATCCAGAAGATGCGGCAGATACCTCACGTAAGGGAGTCGCAGATTGAGCTCGAACGATGTCCGTCAAGGTTGTCAGCTGGGGAGTTGATCGAGAGGGAGTGGATGCAAAATTTGGTGGAGGCATAGCGCTATCTGGTTTGGACGGAGAGGGAGAGGGCTTGCCAGCGCCAGGTGGATCGACGGAGACGGATGTTTCCAGAGTCTGCATGTCGGGAGTACCATCAATTTCGATAGGAGTCACGATCTGTTGCGACTGTGGATCATTTGTTGATGCTACTGTATCGTTAAAATTAGCCTCTTCATCATCCTTAGCATTCGACTTGCCAACCCTGAGTATGTGTTCGGGAAGTTCGAAGGGCAGCTCCTCCATAGGCTCTTCAGGCAAGATGAACAGGGAGGTTCGCCTATCATCGTCGGCTTCTAAGGCTGCTTTACTTTCAGAGGTCTTCGTTGTCTTGAAAGGCGGCTCAGCATGAGTCGGTAGGTCAGATTTGCGCTTCTTGCCTTTCATGGTCGATGAGAAACCGGCAGTCGCGACTGATGAGGCTGAAGGTTCTGCTGTAGGGGGTTGACTGCGAGGTCGAACGCCAGAGTGTGACAGTTCTGCTAAGACATTGCCGATACTATCTTCCATAGATTGATCGAAGAGCGAGTCATCCGGTATATCTATTGGAAAGAACCTTGAGCCTGCCGTTGATCGAGTATCTGGAGTTTCCAACGCGTCATTTCGTTTGTCTTCGGTCCCAGAGATAGGTTGGGGTGGAATTACTGCTTTTACATTCTGTCCATTGTTCCCGCTCCGCTTGGAATCATCTACGATCTCCTGCTTGGGTTCTGCTACCTGCTTTTTGGCGGATTTTCCTCGCTTTTTGGCGGATTGCTTACCTTTGGTAGCGGCTGATGGAGCTGGCGAGGATATCGTAATATCTGCTGATTGGGCTTCAATCAATTGACCAACGGGATCCACTGATTCTGCTGGTGTCAAAACCCGTGAGGAAGGCTCAGTCAAAGCTGGATCGATGAGATGTTCATCGTTCGCTGGATCCGGATGCGAAGCTGTGGGTTCCACGATCGGACCAGCCGTTTCGGAAGGCTGAGCATGACCTATCCCATCCGAGATAGAATCAGGTACAACATTCACCGCGTGAGCATCATGATCCACATCCATGTCTGCTTTGTCGGCGTAGTTGACCTCTTTCTTCTGACGTTTTGATTTCCTGGCGGTCGATGGGGTTCCTGCACCTGCTTCAGAACCACTCCCACCTGCTCCCTTAGCACGCTTCTTTCCTTTCTTTCCCTTGTCCCTGTTATTGGAAGAAACATTTGTTTCGGCAGGTTGGACCGTCGTCGTTGGTGAGTCGGTCTCCCCCGCCGCCGCTGCAGTTGCAGCTGCGGCTGCGGCTTCCGCTTCCTTCTTCGCTCTAGCTTTGGACTTCCTTCCGGGTAAGCCCGAGTAGGCAGCAGAGTCCCTGGCAGGGAACTGATAGTAGTATTCTGGAGGATGACCGTTTCTGATAGCTTCTTCGGTGGCGGGTGGAGGCGGTCCAAGGCCCGTATAACCTACCGGCGGCGTGACAAGTAGATTCCTTTCTTTCAGATATACCAGCACTTGAGGAAGATCATCTCGTGAATAGACGGTACCGATGATCCTTCTGTTAACACTTCCATCCTCTTCTACTACATGAACATATTTCCTCGGTCGACCTCGTACTTGTACAGTATCCGAATACTTGAATCCCTTTTTCCCTTTATTCCCTCCTTCTTCCTCGTCATCCGATTCCTCATCTTCCACGACCTGTGTAGATTTGGTCGTAGATTTGGATTTTGTAGTTTTGATTGGTACTTTTGGTGGACGACCCATCGGCTTAGGTTTCTGATCACCGTTCAACGACTTTGCGTTGTCAAGGAATTTGTTCAATTGGATTTCGGAAGAGTAGAATGTCTTGAATGATATATCGCCAAAGTGACCTGTCAACCTGGGACGAGTCATGGCAGGGTAGCCTTCGATCACTTGACCTTCCCTACGCATGATGCGCTGGAATTCTGCGGTGGTGAATAGCCTGAGTCGTCGTTCTTTCTTGACGGTCTCCATGAAGGACGACACGCTATATGACCACAAGTGTTCCGGGATATGGGCGTTGTCGGATCGCAAGATGGCGAAATCGATTGATCGTTTATACATGTAGTTCGTATTCTGCCAGATAGACTGTGCAGGAGATATGGATCAGCTTTGTTCGTGAATGGGATCTTGGAGACTCACATTGATGGTCATACCCCTTTGCTCGGCATCTGGGTTCTCCTCGGACTGGACTACGAGGTCGATGATCCAGCGCTCAAACGTGACGGTCAGAGGGATATTCATGATTTGAGGATCTAAAGGCGGCGTATATGGGGGTTGCGTCGATATCACTGCGGTATCATCAGTACGGACTAACGCAAAAAAGTCTACAACATACTATCAAGATTATGAACACGTTCCGACTCCTCAACATCCGCATCTGCTGCGATTTTGGATGTTTCGGCAGTCTTAGCCACCGGTTCAGGATTGAATTTGGAAAGACGTATACAGCTGATCCTTGACTCGCCGATGTACAGACGTTCGACCAGACCATCAAGCACTAGACCATCTATGTGACGCTTAACGGCTCTACGATGTCGCATGACCGCTTGACCGCGCCAACCCTGGAGAAAGATGTCAGCGGTGGCTGTCAAGCAAAAATATTGACATCTTACCAGAGTCGGAAGAAGATTTTTGGTTCTCAACAGATGATTCTGCAGCTTGGGGTGATCCAGCATCTTCAACAATCTCTGCTTGACGGAATGACCAGCCATTAGTTCGGCCTCAGTCAATGGAGCAAAGTCGAATCCCCAATCATTGAACTTGGTGGCATCGTCAAGTGATGGGTCAATTAACTCGTCGTCCTCTTCTGGTTCCTCATCCGCACCGTCGTCGGGACTCTCCTCCGCTTGACTGCCCTCGAGCAGCGAATTGAGAGGTTTGCCGACCAAAGCGCGGTAATTGGGATTTTGATCAAGGAATTTATGGAAGACGAGCAGATTAGTCACGGCCGCGTGAAGGACAGCGGGCACTTTGGCACTAATTGAGGCGTCAGCAGGGAAAAAGAATTAATTTTCCGTCGACTCACCAGAGACCAAGCTGAACCAGGACTTTCATAAAATAATGCATACTACCTTGACTAGCTCCGACGAGCGGGCCCAGATCGATAGCAGTGATACCTTTATCTCTGGACATGGCAGCGAGTTGCAGAACATGGAAGACGGTGGATGTAATTTTTGGAATCTACACAAGTGATCAGCTTGTAAAGATAGTTCAATAAGCAGAAACTCACCTTTGCATGAGATCCAGTCAGCCTATAGTAAATCTCATCTTCCGTACATCTAATCCTTAATCTTGCACCCCATTTCTCTGACAATCGCCTAAAGTCGGTTTTGGGTATCGGTGCAGATCCATCACCTTCCTGTGAATCATCTACATGCAGTACTCTCAAGACCCCTGATCCTGAAGGATCCACTTTCATTTCCCCATCACTATCTTCATCCACCTTATCCTTATTCCGCTTCAAAGTCGCTTCTTTAGCTTTCTTTGCTTTCTTCCTTGCGGCTTCCTTTCTATCTTGTATAGCTTGCTTGTCGGAACGGAATTCTTGGCCAGCAAGCATAAATGCTATTTGTCTTCCTCTCAAGCCTTCTCTGTAAAGGGTTGAGATATCGACATTCGCCTGCATTCCTTGCGGTAAGACCCAGTCTTGGGGAAGAGGAGCTGTTCCCAGTTCGGTGTTTCCACCTGGCAAGAGGACGGGCTCATTGGTGATGATGATCTGGATGGAAGGATGGGCGCAAAGCAATGTCCAGAGATGAGCGAAATAATCATGGTCGAAGGAAGGATCAAGTTTGACGAGATGTTCTATCAGACGCGTTGGGTCGGACCCTACAGGTGGTCAACAGGGCGTCAGTAATGTACAACAACATCCAGATTTGTACACCCTCTCCCACTCTGAGATACATCCATCTACCTTCCTAGAATGTTTCACTACGCTGCTTGGGTGGACCACCTCCACCATGCCGTTTGGTAGAGGTTGCAATGGTTGGGTTCGAACCCAGGACAGTGTTTCGAAACGAGGATTTTTGAGTTGACTCACCTATCGCCCCATCAACCGAAATATACTCGACACATTCTTCGAGAATCTCGTGAATCCGCATGGCGTCAGAGCCTCTTCAGCGCCTAATGCGTATGATGATATTGATGATCATGTAATGCGCCAGTTTGTAGTGAGTGAAGTCAAGGAGATGAAAGTCCCTCTCAAAGTTTTTGATTGTTGTGTGTTGATGGTGCGAAGTCCAAGCGTCAACAGGACTCATGCCTGATGGCGAATTTGATCCCGCCGTCAGCATTTGTGGCAATCTCAGATAGACTTCATCTATCAAGCATTACTGCGTGTGACGTCCATATGCATTTAGCCCAAGGCATCTGAGAGTCCTGTCGAGGAGCCCAACTTCCAAGTTGATTTCCACATCTTGTGCTCAAGACTGCCTTCAAGTGGCCTTTTGGAACCAAACAATCCATTCCAATCTTTTTGACCTCCTTCGCCTCGGAGGATAATCGTGATCATAACGATAGAATATAACGCTCAAATCCACCATTCCCTCTTCGACCATATCTTCCTTGCCTCCTAGGCGCGTTAAGCTCCACCCTGCTAGCGTCCAGGAATTTTTGAGCAAGGATATCACACCAAAAGTTGAAGCTTTATTGGCTTAACACTCTACATGCCATAGGTGCTACCCAACGGATTCCCCTCACTTTCCCTTGTAAAATGAAGGGATTGTATAAGAAATTCACCTAATATGATGGTGGGAGGGAAGCAGCATGATAGATATCGAGCGACCTAAACTTTCTCCTATGCATGCATCACATGACGAGTTGATTCGGCTCGCTCGCATCACTACTGGGACTCCCATCATATCTAGCACTGCTCTTGCAGCCCGAGAAGAAACACTATCAACGGGGCTGCAGCATTTATCTATTTCCATCATACCTGGATCGCGTGCAGTGACAAGACGCGTCTGTCTTTTTCCGAACATCAATCAATCCATCATCATCATCGATCATCATAGCAGGTACCGAGGAGTCAATCATATGAAGGGCCAAATACGATCAGTCCATGGGAGATGACCACCATACCATCTCATCTATCGTCTGTTGGACCATCACCATCTCGCAACCCATTCGCTAGACCAAAATTAGGTGGATCATCCAGTAGTTCATTTACGAGGAAGAGCTTGTTACCCTCTGTGCTCAGTCCTGCTAGATCCGGCCCACCACCAGCACAGAATGACAGTCATCTGGTCACTCCGTCCCACAAGACTGCAGCTGGTGTGGCTGAAACTGTCAGTACGAGTAAACATAAATCGGCATGGAGATTACTTTGGAGAGGAGGGTTGGAAATCGGCAACGAAGGTTGGAGGTTGGATGGTGAGTCGATCGATATCTTTCACATACGCAGACACAGAGGAAGTCCGGTAACTGAGATTCTGATAGGTATAACATTTTTCGCACTACTTTCATTTCCACCTCCAACACCTTCCCACAAAGAGATCAACCCATTCGATGTACCTATCACACACACCACTCCAGGGACAAGCACACCAGGAGGGGGAGGGGGTATGGGATCACCCTTCCCATTGACCAATGGAGATACCGATCTATGTCTATCGCTTGAATCCATGAGAGGAAGGAAGTACCTCCAAGTGAGGGGGATGGTCCAACTGCCTCCTGATGAACTATTGGAAGGTGAATCAGAGACCAAGATATATTTGTCAATTTCACCTCAGGCTCCTCTTTTAGCTGCGTACTTTACTGGATTATTATGTAGATCGGAGAAGTTGAATGATAACGGTAGGACTTTGAATGCCATAATGATAGGATTGGGTGATGAAGGGATTGGTAAGTTTATTCCGCAGTAGGATCTGGAAACCAATGGACAAGGATTTGTAGAGCTTGCACTGATCCATTTTATCCATGTTGATAATAACAGATTCATCGAATAATTCCACAATCCTCGTATATGGACAGAGGCAAGAACATCCACAAGATCAAGGGATATTGAAACTCTGTGTGGGCAGAAGAAAACCACCTCCAGCACCACCGAGCGAAAAGAAAGTTAGACCTGGTGAACCGTTACCTCGAGGTGAGTCCGTTTATTGCAACACCCAATGCCTGGATTGACGAGATGAATGCATTTATAGCACCTTTATTCTTTCCTGCCAAAGCACCTAAGAAACCACCGCCTCTGTTTCCTTCTCGATCTTTATCTAGAACCTCATCAGTCTCTTCGTCGATATATCATCCTCCTCAACCACAGCCACAACCTCCATCACGATCTCACAGTCAAAATGAACCTCCTGCACCTGTATCAGGACGTACTCCAGGAAGGAGGGGGGAGAAAAGACCTAGAAAGCTAGACTTGAAAGAAGGAGATGACGATAAGAGGAAGAGGAAATCGGGTAAGATCGTACTTGATAAAACGATAAAGATGGAAAGAAGTCCTTCGTCTTCAAGCTCCAAACATCCAGATGTGAAGCAGGAGGAAGCAATATCCCGAAGAGATGATAATGACGACGACGAAGAAGAAGAAGAAGAGGATATTTTTGGAAAACGATCGAAATCCATTACTCCCATTCCTCCGATCTCTGTGCACAGGAGCAAATCTAGTGAGAGTCTCGGCACGATAAATCCCCTTTCGGATGATGTTACAGGTACTGTCAATGGCGAGATGAGCAGTACGACCAAGAAGAGAGTTAGGGTTCCTCAACAAGTATTAGATAATAAAGCTGCAAGTTCTCATTTGATCTTGAGCCCAAAGGCAAAGAAGTCTCAATGGAGCTAATGGTAATGACCAATGACCCAACAGGCAATACGTAAACAAACTTTATTATTACTTGAAAATCGAAATATATCACGTACGAATGATATGTTCAAGGATATATTTGGGATGATCACCAAATCAACTTACTTCGTATTTGTAAGTTCATCCCAAGGGATAAGTCACAGAAAGTTTTGAATAACTAATGATTTTATTTGGGGTGTAATACAGCGAGATAAATTACATGTTAATCAAATTCCAAAAACCGATATACATAAAATCATCAACATCCATTTAGATATGTATCTACCTTCATCTCTTGATGGAACGATCGGAGAAGGAGACGAACAGATGGATCTGGACTTGGATGTAGATATGAAACCTGAAAAATTGGTTGATATCAAAGAAGAGAAATATGAAGAAGTGAAGTTGGAAGGTACTTTCTTACAAACGATTCATACCCGTGTCAAATTAGAGTCTGTAGTAGAGGAAGATGAAGGGGATTAACGCCATAAAGGTCGCAGTCAATCTGTGAAAACTCTTGATCCCGTATAATTTATCATAGCTTAAAGCTCAGAGCGCACTTCACTATGAATGTTGTAGGTAGATGTACGACCAATTGATGTATTATCTGTTGTACTGGACAATAAAGTCTTATAGATACCGAGCTTTTTGAGAGTTTGATGGTGAAACATGTGGCTACATATGCTGGAAAAAAATCCAATCATCTAAATTAGATTACTTCTCTATCTCTACTGCTACTCAATCACTCGACCTCATAACCCTATATCAGAAGAAAGTCCCGTTCCCTTACTCCTTGTCTCGGATTAACGATACCAAAACGTCGCCCCTCAAACAAGATTGTCATACCATGAGGACTATTTCAGCAGTTCTTCGAGAACCTGACATTAGAATGATTGTGTCGTCAGCTCAATTCGAGGATGGAGTCAGATACTACTCACAGCATTATACGATTGTGGGTTGACGTTGTTTCCTCTGTAATTCAGCTTTTTAAGTATCGATATCTAAACATGAAAGGATGCTCTCGTCAGCTACCTCTCTGACCACTGATTGTTACTAAGGACTAGCGGTCAGATGATACCATACTCACCACCTGATCCCTCGAAAAACCCATATCCGTGAACCCAACGACATTCTCTTCTGATAATCCGGCCAACTCAGCATCCGTAGCTACTTTTCCAGGTTCGTTCTTTTTCTTATGTGCCGGAGCTTGTGCATAGGCCTGTGCCCAGTGTTTGGCAGTGGCGTTAAAGGAATTACGATCTGCCAGGTAATGTTTGGCGACTATTCAAAATCACGACATCAATAAGATCGTTCTACGATCACATGGGTGAAGGAGGGACTAACCTTCAGCATCTTGAGGATCGTTCGGTACAGGTTCACAGAGAAGGGATTGTAATGAGATCAAGGTGGATTTGAGGGTAAGTACCTGGTATAGGATGGGTCGTTCAGCTAAATTGGGAATCTGCCTACCCTCGAGTCAGCTGGACTTACTGGTGACCAAGCATCTTTGAGGATATCTAATACACGTAAGAGAAAGTTAGCGATGGATTGAACTTCTGACAGACCATACACATACCGAGACAGATAGCTCCCTACGGTAATGGTAGGAAGGGGGAATCAGCTTTATATTTTGATGTGAGATGACAAGAAATCAAATCACTCACACTGGCTGAAGAGACATTAGGGTCTGGCGAAAGTAGCATAATCAGCTCCAGGTCCACATGGATCTCCCCATAGTTGGTAACTTACGATACACTTTCCTGTAGAGACATACTAAATCAGCATCCATAAACTAGTGTGAATACGATAAACTCACGTTATGAATTTCATCTTCACCGGCTGGAAAGGGTACGCATCAGGAATCACTATGTCCTATTATCAAGACCAACATTCATCTCATCAGTTGAGTCACCCCTCGCATTGTGATTGACCGACTGACTATTTCGTAATATCCACCTTCGTAGGGCGTGTCAGGCTAATTAATAAAGTAGTCAGCTTCGTTTTAATCAGCCTGGCACTCGTGTAGCAGACGTACTGGTCCTGGGAATGCTCCGATGAGGTGGAAAGGTGATTCGTCAATCACTATGATATATCATGTAAGCTACTGACTCTATGAGTAGAAGACGAGGAAGGTAGAATGAAGGGGACTCACTGTCGATGGATATATTACTCGTCTTATCTTTCGCACAATCTACCGAGACGTCATCTTCATCAGTGCCATTCTTTCCATCTAAGCTCGCTTCACCAGGAGTATTTCTGCTTCATTGGACAGTATTACTCACCCTTGATCTCCTTCTGCACACGACGTAATCTAGCGTCCGACATGATGTTGATTGTCTGCTATAATGGGTTGTGGGATGTTGATTATGGTTGATGGGATGTCCAGAGGATGCTTATTGAGGGCGATGATGGCTTCGTGCTGTATGAATACTGAGTATGGATGTATATAGTTGTGAGATGTAAGCATGAAAGAGTTACTTGTATCGATTCCATTTCTACGGATCACTCGATCACAACTGTGTGGGTTGACAAAGTGATTACGTCAGCATATTTCATTGCTCACCGAACCGTGTATAGCTGTGGTATCCTACCTTTGACAACTTGTCAGTCACATCTATCATCTCGAATGTGCATACAGCTACGACTGGACTGAAGATAACATGTCGCTCGCAACTGTATAAGGTATAGAAACAAAGCTCCTCGGCCTTTAGCGACAGAAGGAAGCCGACCGCAAGCGATTTATCTGACATATACTTCTGCTTCTATTCTTGACTGATAACAAAGGAAGCTAAAGGTATTGCATTCCTCCGAAGATGTAAAAGACAAAGGAGAGTATGATGATACTCTTGTAAAAATTTAAGCAGGTGCGATCATACTGGTGAGCCCGAAATCGTATCATCGAGGATGAAGAACTGATTTATGGATCGCACGATATACTCTCTGACATCTACACTGACAATGTTGAAATTAGCTGGGTACAGTTATCTTACAGAAAGATGGTATCTCTTCCTCTTGATGATCCGACTATACTTCGCCTTATCCCCAAGCTACATCTACCCCGATGAGAACTCCCAAGGCCCAGAGGTTATAGCAGGTATGTCCAATACATTATCAACCCATCTCGCGTTATAGCTGACTTTGTAGAACTTTGTGATAGGCAAGGTCCTCGGTTACGATGTAAACTACACATGGGAGTTCACTTCGCAATCCCCAGTGAGAAGTTGGTTCATCCTGTGGATCAGCTACGGCCCAACCATGTCGATTATGCGCTTCTTCGCATGTACACCAAAAACCACTTCCTATGCCTTGCGCGCGAAGATGTTCCTCCTAAGCGTGTGCGTAGGAGACAGAGCGATTTGGGAATTATCTAGCTCAATTAAACATAGGAAGAGCCATTTGTTGATGGCCGGATCGTCATATGTTACGTGGACATATCAGATGCACACTTTTTCGAATTCTTGGGAAACTTTGTTGGTGCTGTGGAGTATGGCGTTGATTAGACGTATAATTCAAAACAAGGTATGTTATGTCTCTTACATCAGGAAAAAGAGTATTGATGAATCCCCTCTTGCAGGGTCAATCGAGGTTTAGAAGTTGTTTGGTACTTGGTTTCATCTTTTCTCTTGGGATATTCAATCGAACTACTTTCCCAGCTTTCATATTCATCCCTTCTCTCCGACTCTTGCCGCACTTCTTCCAACATTCTCGATCTGCAGTGGCATTCGTTTTTTCTTTCGGAATTACAAGCTCGATAGCTATACTGGTCGATACGATCTGTTATACCGGTTCGATCTGGGGTAATTTCAATCCAATCATCACACCATTGAATAATATTTTGTACAACGCCAATACAGCCAACCTAGCTCAACACGGATTACATCCATGGTATCTCCATTCACTCGTCAATTTTCCACAATTGATCGGTCCAGCAATACTCCTAATCTTACTTCAACTACCATTTTCCTTTCGCTCACCCTTATCCTCGGAGTTATGGTGGAATATCATTACAGCCTTATTCGCAATCATGTCTCTATCATTGTTCCCACATCAAGAAGCTAGATTCTTGATTCCCATTGTCCCTCTCATATTATGCTGCGTACGTCTACCTTCAGGCAAGAAAAGTAGGAAGATGTGGTTGGTAATGTGGATGATATTTAATGGGTTCATGGGAATGTTCATGGGGGTATATCATCAAGGCGGAGTCATTCCATTGCAGATGCGCATACCCCAGATGGTTGAACAGGGAAATGTATATTGGTGGAAGACTTATAGTCCACCAGTATGGCTCTTAGGCGACAAGGGGAGAAACACCAACTTAACTACGATTAGAGTGTTTGAAGGAGATATCATAGATCCCATCAAACTGTCTGCCACTACTACTACGACGTACCTAGTTGCACCATACAGCTCGACCAGGTTGGATAGATATGTGAATATGGGGGATGAAGGGATAAGATTAGAGGAGATGTGGTGGTATGATCGGCATTTAAATTTGGACGATTTGGATTTTGAGGTAGATGGGATTTGGGGGACAGTGGAAAGAGTTTGGGGGAGAAGAGGATTGATACTTTGGAAAGTGCATATTGTGATGTGAATGATCACTTCGTTATGTGTGTGATACACACCGCTGCATGCAGAAACAACCGCCGCGCTCTCTCTCTGCTCGCTTGTCTCGGGCGTATGGCCAGTGTTGATTTACTGTGTATCAGATGCATGCAGTTGCCATATACCTTTCCGCGAAGACAAAGGTCAAATTGAGGGGACGAATTAAGATAAATTTCAAAAGTCAAAAGTCACCGTAGATCGACAACGACAGTGATGATGTCTACCACCTACCACCTTATGATTACATGCACTGTAACGGATACATCTCCGGTTCTTACAACCTACCGAATATCAGATAATAGTCCTCACCTGGGTCGGCATAATTGATACTTACGAAGACTCCCGAAGATGGACGAAGAATCGATGATGAATGCTTCCTCGGAGGGGAATGTCCTAGCTGGACCATCTAGTCTTGGTGGTTCATCCAATGAAAGACCAGAGGGGATGAGTAAGAATGCGATGAAACGAGCAGCGAAGCAGGTGAGTCTATCTTCAAAGAGCAAGATCAAGCGGGAGTTCTGCTTTAGATCATAGATCATAGGATATGACCCAACGCGAAAAGCTGTTGGCTATAACTAATCATTGTCTTGATTGTTGATCATTTAGGCAAAAATGGAAGCTATGAAACCCCTCAAACGAGCTGCCGAGAAAGCACGCCGTAAAGAACGAGCAGCTGAACTTTCCAAGGGATACAAGGAGGGTACATTGTCAGAGAAAGATAAGGAGATATATGAGAAGAGGAAAAAGTTGGAGAAAGACAGGAAGGCGGAGAAGAAGAAATTTAGAGATAAAGATCATGAAGGTGATGATGACGACAGCGGGGAATGTTGGAATGGTGGGGTGGTCATTGATTTGGGTTTTGATGAGTTGATGAATGAGCAGGTCAGTAAACTCGGATCGACTCAAAACACATACCTCTAATGCTGAATAAAGGTTGCTCCTTGATCCTTGTAGGAGATCAACTCGATGTCATCTCAGATAGGATTTTGTTACTCATCCAATCGAATTGCCCCTAAACCCATCAAATCAATAATACATACTGGGTTCTCACCTGAAACATCTCCTCGCTTATGGACCAAGATGATAGATAGGAACTGGGATAGGTGGAGTCGGTCGTATTGGTGGAAAGAGGATGTGGGGGTAATACATTCCGTGTTGAGTTCGGATGAGGAATCAAAGCGACAGGATAGAGTTGGAATGCAGATAGACAATGCACCAGATCAAGAAAACGAAAACGAAGACAAGAATGATCAAGATAAACATATACAACTGCAAAATCACTTGACAGGTCCAACCCTTCCACCTGGTCTGACTCAAACCAAACACACCTTGATATATCTAAGTGCCGATGCGGAAGAAGAGTTAGAAACACTGGACGAATCTCATATATACGTTATAGGAGGTATAGTCGATAGGAATAGGTATAAAAACCTATGTCAGAACAAGGCTGAGAAGCTGGGAATAAGGACAGCAAGATTACCGATTGGTAAATTTATTGATAATTTACCTACTAGAAAGGTGTTGACTGTTAATCAGGTAAGCGAAGACTTCTTCTCCTCTTTGAAACGTACAATATCAAGGGGAAATCAAGTGCTGACTTTGATGCCGACATCACATATAGGTCTTTGATATACTCCTTCAATATATCGCTCAAGGGGATTGGCAAAAAGCTTTCGAGACTGTTATACCTCAAAGGAAATTCCATGAATCTCGAAAAGCCAAATTTGAACATAAGAAGAATGATCGTGAGAATGAAGTGAGAGAAGAGGACGATGAGCGAGAAAGAACTGAGGATCGAGTTGCAATGGTCGAACATATAACAAAAGGAAAGGACGAAGAAGAAGATGCGATGAATCAATGAATACCCTGTCACACATCATTATGCTCATATCTGTCAGCACAACATCATACCCTGCATCGTGCATCGATCATATGAATAGGATGTATAATATATATAGCATAACGTGAATCATCAATGTTTAGTGACTGATAAGATTTATCAACACATAAATTGATCAAGCTAATTCTCTCTATATACCTGCGGTATCGCCATACGAGATAGAATCCAAATCTCAATCCAACTCATATCGCATGACTACACAAGAAGCATTTTGACATACTCCACACGAACCAGCTAACGTTGATGAACCGATTACTTCTCATCCACTCCATCTTCTTCTTCACCATTCAATATCTCCTGGAATTCACCATTCTCAATCATTTCTCTCAAAATATCTAGACCTCCTATCAATTCGCCATTGACTATGATTTGAGGGAAGGCTAATCATTCAAACGGTTAATCAGTCATCGACCTCTCGCAATCAGGTACACTATATGAATTTGAGTTGAGAGAACGAAGGAACTTACTAGGCCAATCATTAACCTTTTTCAATCCCTGTCTAACATCTTCATCCGAGAGGATATCGAACCAAGCAAATTCTACTCCCTGTTCCCTTAAGAGTCCTACGGTCTGTCTTGAAAATCCACATTTGGGTGAAGTCGGATTACCTTTCATGAACAATACCACTTTATGCTTGTTCATCAGTTCTTTACATCGAGCTACGATCTCTTCTTCAGTTCGCTGTCTAGGTGTTTCGGTGGGTGCTTGAGGGACCGCATTGGAGGTTGCTAATGGTTGTGTATTTGATGATGAGGATGAAGTCGAAGTCGATCCGGAAGAATGTTGAGAAAGGAGTGATTGTAATAACGATACGTCAGATCCTGAATGTCTAGCTAATAATGTATGACCCTATACACATAAATTACAGTATCGCAGAGGAGATGACCGAGATACAACGGACAGAAGATAAGAATTCCAAGCAGTGTACAGTGTCCATGTAGAAGAAACGAAGTTAAATACGGTGTGAATGGAGTGGCGAAGGTACACGCGATAGTGGATCATCGCCATTTGAGGATGATTCACAAGGAGGCGGGCAGTTAATATCGATAATTGTCGGAATACGATGTTGATCATGTTCAAGTTCGAGTTCAACGGCAAGGGTGGATCCACGTCGGGGACCCAAATTGGAAGTCCGACGACGAGGAGAAGGTGACATACCAGTCAGTCCGATTCCAGATGCGGGTTTAGATAAACCACGTGGGAAAGGTGAAAGGTTGACAAAAGGAGAAGCGATCGGATATTGAGTTTCAATATCGGGATTTGGTGTCGGTGGGAGAACCAGTAATTGCGAGGGATCCAATATAGGTGGCGAAGGTGGAATCGAATGTAGGTAATCCAATTTATCCAAAGGCGAGGGCATATGTGGTTTATTTCGTATGATGGATGAATTAGGCGTATGCAGTCCGTTCGAACCAAACGATGAGGGCGTGGAAGGTGAAGGTATTTTGACGTTGACGTGCGCAGGAGATGAGTTGGGTGCACGGCCAGAATTTGGTCGTTTGGGTGGTGTATCGATCCCAGGCATGGATGAAGCGGATTGAGCAGGTGTACGAAGTACCCAGGTGTTTGCAGAGGAATTTGAGGAGATTGAATTGGTTGGGGAGTTAGACAAGAATTGCAATGGTGTTCGAGGGGTGAATCGTGAAGGTGCAGGAGGGAGTAACGATTTGTTCCCGGTAGGTTTGGTTGGTGAAGTAGGTGTAGGTGGTTCGTCCATCGGTGCCATATTGATTATAGTGATTCGGTGAACGATATCGAGTGAGAGGAGTAAGATACATAAATTCAGATCGTTAGCAAATGATCTCAGTAGTTGGGGATTGTAGTCAACCCTTGGTAAGGGATGAAAAGTGAAGAGCTGATTCCAAGTCAAGATAGAAACGAAGTATATTCGCCACCTCGCGTAAAAGAGCTGTGTATATATACGATGTGAAGAATGTTCGTTGTGTACCAAGACTTTTCTCTCCCTTCTCTCTATGAGCAGTGTAGAGATGTAGTCATAGCAAAAGAAGGACATACAAAGGATAGTATATCATTGAACGTGTCGGGGGGTCATCATGATGGTAATGGGGGTAATGTCCAAGGAAAGACCGAAAAATGGCTTTTACTTGAATATTTCGATAATGAACATTGAGAGAAAGAGAGATCAAAAGAGGGACTAAGAATTGTTGGAAATAAGAAAATCAAATGAAAGACGACAAGAAGTACAAGCATCATTGAATTCCAGACCATTTTTTCTGTTTGCTGTTGCTATCGTCGTTGTTTTCGATTGGAAAGACAAAAGGAAAGGGAATACGACGAAACGATATTTGGAGGTAGAAGCGAATGGAAGGCGCAAGACAAGCGAGAGCGAGGGAGGGAAGGAAAGTCCGACTCACACGTAAGAGGAGGAATGAAGGTACAGCTTCGATATCAAACGATTCTGAGATATCAGATAATTCTTCAGCTTCAATCTAATCGAGATCCAACATGAGACGACCGAGTATATTGCGTTTTAGACGATTTTTTGGTTCGGGTGAGTGGTCGAATATGAATACGGATATGGATATGATCACAACATCGAATTAGAAGATAAGAGCAAGGATGAAAGTTGTCAATGATTAGCATAACTTTCTGTTCAAAAGTTTGGTAGAGGTGTTCTAAAAAGTCTACAAGACATGGCGGATGGCAAATGACTGCAGAGATGCTTACGTTCAAGAATAACACCTGAGGAAACTTCTTTGCCTCTTCCTCCATTGACTTGTTGAATGCCTGACAAGGCTCAGCCCATGGTGCCCAGAAATTCAAACAGGACACTCGGTTCAAGTCTGCTGAAAGGAGGGATCTGAAATGTTCAGGTGAGGTGACTGAGACCAGGTTGTCGGATGACATTGTGGTCTGTGTATGCTGGTATGGAGTGGCGATGAGGATGATATAGGTATCAGTGTGGTATATGGGCGTATGTATGTCTGATGAGTTGATATCGTTTTTATCTGATAACTGGTAAATGCTTAGAAATCCTCTCCTCTCCTCTCATCTTCGTCTCATTACGCCATACTCATAAGCTTTACTCCTTATGTGGGGTAATCAAATAAACTATGCGATGTTTCAACTTTTTTCACTTTTGATTGATTCCTCCGCCACTCGCACTGTACACTGATTCGAGGAAAAGGAAAAACCCGACCCAAACCTCACTCACCGTCATGCTGCTTCATTGTTGTCGGCCGCTGTTCATTCCACTCCTTCGTCTATCAAAAATCAAAAGGCATTTGCCACCTCTCATCCCCCACTTTGGACCAGCGGAACAGCTAAAGTGGCGACAAGGTATCTTACAATCATATAGAACTCATAGAAAAGGAGAAAAAGATTAATCAAAATGTCGAGCGAACAAGAGGTCAGTTTATACATCTCAAAACCTCAATGAAAGGAATGGATAGCTGACATGTACTTGTGCAATGTAGACTGACCAAGCTATCGAGGTGAGCTAGCTCTTAAGGGCCGGACGCCAGTGCATATCCAGCTAATATGAGATATATCATAGATCTGGAGGCATAGAAAGCTACTTACTATGCTTGCTAATGCTAGAGGTGCCGGTACTTCGTGTATTACCTTAATTCTTCCTCCTAGTGAGTCTCGTTGTTTTCGTTCCACTGACATTGTCGTGGTACTGACAGTCTGATCTTTTCGCAGGATCCCAGATCTCGCAGGCATCGTCGATGTTGACCACTGAATACGGTACTGCATCTAACATCAAGTCTCGTGTAAATAGGTGCGTACCCATTTTCATCCCAATATCAGGCTTCCTTTGTTTGTTATATGTCCATACTGAACTTCTATTCTCTTCATAGGTTATCCGTGTTATCAGCTATCACATCTACACAACAGAAGCTCAAACTGTACAATCGAGGTTAGCTCTGTTCCTTGTTGGTCTTTTCGCCTTCATGTGTTAGCTAACAGTTCAAACCATCTATACAGTTCCCGATAACGGTTTATGTGTTTTCGTCGGTACTGTTCTGAACGATGAAGGAAAAGAAAAGAAGATTTCATTCGCTTTGGAACCTTTCAAGCCTATCAACACCTCTTTGTACATGTGTGATAGTAGATTCCACGTAGAGGCTTTAGAAGAATTGTTAGAGAATGATTCTAAATGGGGTTTCATCATCATGTGAGTCAACCCCGTCAACCATTGAGTCACATTGAGCTGATACATCATTCGTCCGATTGTGCAGTGATGGTAATGGAGCTGTGAGTCATCTCATCTGTATGTTTCTCGGAGAATCTCAGCTGATGGTGATGGTCATATAGTTATTCGGTACATTATCAGGAAACACTCGAGATGTCATCCACAAATTCACTGTCGACCTACCAAAGAAACATGGTCGAGGTGGTCAATCCGCATTACGTTTCTCACGTCTTCGAGAGGAAGCCAGGCGAAATTACGTTAGAAAAGTAGCTGAATTGGCTGTTCAACATTTCATCACTGCCGATAAAGTCAATGTAGCCGGTTTGGTCTTGGCAGGTAGTGCCGAGTTGAAAACGGATTTGAGTGGAAGTGACTTGTTCGATCCTAGATTGTTGGCTAAGGTAGTTAAGATTGTGGACGTTTCTTATGGTGGTGAAAATGGTTTCAACCAGGTGAGCTCATTTCCCCTGGCTTAGACTATCTTCCTTTGCTTCGACCAAATCTGCAGTATCACTCAAGCGGCCTTACTGATATGTAATTTTAATCTAGGCCATCGAACTTGCCGCCGACTCCCTTGCCAACGTGAAATTCGTGCAAGAAAAACGACTCATCCAGAAATACTTTGACGAAATCGCTCTCGATACCGGAAAATACTGTTTCGGTATCACCGATACCCTCAAAGCTTTAGATATGGGTGCTGTGGAAACTTTGATCGTATGGGAACAGTTGGACGTCATCCGAAACACTTTGAGAAACGCTGCTGGTGAAGAAGTGATTGTTTTCTCTTCACCGAACGATAAAGACCGAGAGAAGTTTATCGACAAATCGACTGGAACCGAGATGGAATCTGCTGCGGATCCTCAACCACTCTTAGAATGGTTCGCGGAGAAGTACAAGGAGTTTGGAGCTACACTGGAATTTGTAACTAACAAATCTCAAGAAGGTTCACAATTCGTTAAAGGTTTCGGAGGGATTGGTGGTATTTTAAGATATAAGGTGGATTTCACTGAATTGGGTGATTTGGATGACGAAGACGATGAGTTTTACGGATCTGATGAGGATAGTGGTGAGTCATACCTGTCATAAGTCACACACATCTCGCTGATTCGGATGGTTTTGTAGACATCTAACGATGTTCTTGGGACGTATACGTATATGTCCCACTCTGCTTCAGCGCCAAGAGTAAAGTTGGGATGGTGCAAGGAAGTATGAGTGGGATGAACTTGAGAAGATGCGGATGGGGATCGGGGGGATGGATAAGATCAGACTAGGTGATAACAACGAATTCTTCTACCGGATCAATCTCATTTGACAAACATGGGAAGGAGGGAAGAAACGAACAAAAAACGATTGATATCATTTTAGCATGAGCTTTATCATATTATGTATATAGAATTTCATCAATGAACAAGATGAATATGTTAATTTCTTTCCCCTTCATTTTTACTATTTCCACTCATGTATCTCTTGATTATTCACATACATCTTTGGTAGCCGTTCGCGGGATATCCGTACTCATGACAACTACTCGTATCGCTCACGACTGCGAGAGCTAGCCGTTCTTTATGGTTGAAAGGGAGATGTGGTGCCACGTGCGCATCGGATTGAACCGAGATAACGATTGATGAGGTGAGATGAGATGAGAGAGGATCAACCCATTGGACATCCTTCATCCTTTGGCATCCAACAACCACTCGAGTATCGACAACGACACCAACACTTTGTCCTCTCAAGTGGACAGAGAATCGTGATTGCCCCCTTCGCTTCCATACGACACTCGCCGAGACATCTCCTTGCTTGACAGTAAAGTTGCCAATACCAACAACAATATGTCATCTCAACCTCTTCTCCCACATGATCGACATGATCTCTCTTCTCCACCTCGAAGAAAATTGATCCTAACTACCATCCTCATACCTATCTTACTCATTGGTGGGATCATACTCGTATCTATTAAGGGCGATGGTGTACCGAAAGATGATTTGGGACTGGCGAGGTATTATCTGAAAGGGTGGGTCTAAACTTGTACGACTTTGAGCTTCATCATACCTTTTTATGATAAACAACCATACCCTCTCATATTACGTTTCTAATATTCAATTCATATCATTCAATCCACTTGATATTAGAGATAAGTCACGCTGACTGTTGACTATGATACTTCAGCTCGCCAGTAATTGACGGTCATATAGATTTACCTGAATTCGCGAGAGCGTTTTATGGCAATAACATCTCGGCATTTGATTTGAACAAACCTACTGTGAGTCAAAACAAATACTAATACAATTACAAGTACATTGCACGAATCGCTTAAGAAGATTGCACGCTGATACTTTCGAAATACCACTTACAGAAAGGTCATGTAGATATTCCAAGGATAAGAGAAGGTTCTCTAGGCGCTTTCTTCTGGTCAATGTGAGTTTTGGCCTTTTGAGTCTTACATTATCATCTTACCCACTGATGACTTGGCTTGGCTAATATATCATTTTCAACTCTAGCTTCGTGGAATGTAGAGATGATAATGGAAAGGACTTCTTAAATCCCACTTTCCAAGTCCGAGGTGAGTACATTTCACTTACTATACTAGACTAAACACAACTCGTCGTCCTCATTACATCTGGGGAGATATACATCCACATCCATGGCTATATGTACACATATACAGCTCCAATGGGAGATGTATTAAACCAGATTAACAAGCTAACATACTTCTTTGCATGCATCGTAGACACCCTCGAGCAGATTGACGTTTCTTTCAACCTCATTGAAAAGTACTCTGATACCTTTGCGTTCGCCTCTACTGCGGATGAAGTTGAGGTGGCTATCAAGGAAGGTAAAGTAGCTAGTATGTTTGGACTGGAGGGGTGAGTCGAGTCGAGTCTCCTTTTCTGTTCATCCAATCATCTATCTGTAACAAGAATCGACGTGCTCATACTTGTTGAGTTCAGTGGGCACATGTTAGGCAATTCACTTGCTGGTAAATTGGCTGTTCCCCTTTGTTCAATGTAATGAACCTTTCAACTGATCTTCTCTGTTAGTCCTTCGAACATTCCATAGACTTGGTGTTAGGTATATGACCCTCACACATAGCTGCAATAACGCTTTTGCCGACTCGGCTGGTATATTCGAAAGTGTCGAGGAGAGATGGGGAGGATTATCGTAAGTTACCCCTAGTAACAGGACACAGGGAGGAGAAACATGCTGACTTGAGATGGTTACAGAAAATTCGGTAGAGCACTTGTACCAGAGATGAACAGATTAGGTGTGATTGTGGATCTCAGTCACGTATCGGACAAAACGGCTTTACAAGCTCTGTAAGCGTTTTTTTCTTGTCATCACCGTATTCCTGCTCCTCGTACTTCGTATTGATACTTGAACACTATACGTCAGCTCGATCACAAGGGCCCCCATCATGCTCTCCCATTCAGCCGCAAGACACTTCAACAACATGTCGAGGAACGTCCCTGATAATATCTTGGCTAAGATCGGTAGAGGTAAAAATCAAGTTGACGGAGTAGTCATGGTCAAGTAAGTACACGTATCTATCTGTATCTTTCAAGTATGGCTGATTTGTTTGGTTGTTTTTGGTAGTTTCTTCCCCGTTTTCGCTTCTGCCCATCCTGATGAAGTGGACGTATCCTATATTGCGGATGAGATTGAATATATCGTCGAGAAGACTGGTAAACACCAGTAAGCTCGTTTTCTTCTCCTATCGTTAGATTTATGCTAGGAATAGTGTGTTGACTTGGGTGGTTACACAGCGTCGGTATAGGATCGGATTACGATGGGATTGAGACCACTCCCAAAGGATTAGAGGACGTATCTAAATATCCATATCTGGTGAGCACATATACAATCTGTTTCTTCTGCCTTCAATGTTAGAATATTTACTGATACTGTGATGTTGGATGATTCATATATGATAGTTCGCAGAATTGATTAAAAGAGGATGGACAGAACATGAACTCTCGCTCCTTGCTGGAGGGAACTTCCTGAGAGTGTTCAGGGGCGTTGAGGAAGTCTCAAGGAAATTGAAAAATGATGGTTGGAAACCTAGTTTGACGATTTATGAGAAACGAAGGGATTTAGATCCTGTAGAATGGGAGTTATAGATAAATATGTTGAGATAGGATAGGCCGGAATAGTCAAGTATTGTGTCTTTGTCTTGTGCATAGATTATAATGATGAGAGCATGGGCCGAGTATGATAACTTGATTCAAATCAATATCTCACTGGGATGCAATTCCATATGGCATCTGATCCCATCTCTTCCTTATCATCGTGGATCCACGTGGGATGCCGTCACTAGTGGAGGTTTACAGGCGGCCCGGTCCTTCAGGATATTGACGGTCGGGCCGAGCTACCGACTGATGAAGTTCCTGTGTGACGTTTTTCCACCTATAGCTAGTTTGGGGTGGAGAGATGAGATGCATCGATCCAGCTGGGGTTAGGTGAGTGTGAGTGTGATGGAGAGGACGAAAGAAAGACCCGAATAAAGCCCATCGCATTCTTCAACTGGAACAGTTGAAATTTTCTTTTCACTTTACTCTTCTTCATTCACTCGAGCTCTCATTTCTATCTTTCTGTTATCTTATCCAAACACCTAAACTACACACTAAACAAAATGACCATCACTCACGCTACCGGTAAGTCCTCTTTCCATCTTTGAGCTATCTAGCCAGAGTAAGAAGGCAAAAAGAAAAGAATGAGATGAGATTTAGTTATCTTGTTTTTTGTGGATCCTGATCCCGGAGATGGAGGATCGAAGAGTACCCGATAGATCATCTTGACCACCTGCGATATCATATCGACTGACTGTGTCTTATCTTATCATTTCTTCAGGTTACGCCATCAAGGATCCAAAGGATTACCTCGTAAGTCTTGGATTGTACACCTCTTGAGGATTTCAGTTTATCGAAATTGACTTTGGTTATTTCCATTGATAGAACTTCGAACTTACCAAATACGAACTTGAACCTCTCGAAGATGATCGAATCACTGTTGCTGTAGAGTGCTGTGGTGTATGCGGATCAGTGAGTATCGTTTCTCTGCCCTGTCCTGCCATGGACCGGGATATCTCGATCATGGAATCATGAAATCCAGACCAATTTAGCAGAAGCCTTTGGAGAGTTTGTTGCTGACGATGCAATCTGTGCAGGACCACCACACAATCTCGGGAGGATGGGGTCCCTTCTTGACCAAGTTCGTAGTTACAGGACACGAAGTTATCGGAAAAGTCGTTGAAGTCGGATCTAAAGTATCTGAATTCAAGGTTGGTCAGAGAGTCGGTGTGGGTGCGCAGGTAGGATGTTGTGGGAAATGTAAATCTTGTAAAGGTACCAATGGTGAGTTGCTAACACTTGCGTATCTATAATATACGGTAAATTACAAGTGCACCGACTCTCACTCACATTTATGATTTGCTTTACAGAACAATACTGTCAACAACCCGTTCACGGTTACAACACTCTCTGTAAGTTGCTTTATCGCATTCATAAAGACGATCGCTTATTCTACTCTGATGCCATAGGGTACGACAACCACGAACACCAAGGTGGTTACTCCACTCACGTCAGAGCTCAAGAGCGATTCGTCTTCCCCATCCCTGACGAGCTCGCTTCTACCGATGCTGCCTCTATGTGAGTCACACCATCAGTGTTACTATGATATGGCAAATCGATCGAACTGATAACCTGCCCATGATGTAAAGGCTCTGTGGTGGTCTTACCGTCTTCTCTCCTCTTGTAAGGAACGGTGCCGGACCCGGTAAGAAAGTTGGTGTCGTCGGTCTCGGTGGACTGTAAGTTGGACTATCCAGTTCATGCTAGATGATCATATCGCTGACGGCTTCTGTCTTCCTTTCGATGTTCAGTGGCCACTATGCTGTTCTCTTTGGTTCAGCCCTCGGAGCAGAAGTGACTGTCTTCTCTCGATCTGACGCCAAGAAAGAAGACGCCTTGAAGATGGGTGCTAAGCGATTCATCGCTACCACCGAAGGTTTCCATAAAGATCTTCAATTCGAATTCGACCTAATCATCGTTACAGCTTCTTCGTCGAAATTACCCCTCGACGAACTATTGTCCACTTTGGACGTTGAGAAGAAATTGGTCTTTGTTGGTATGCCCGAAGATGGATTATCAAACATCACTTCTCAAACTCTTAGTGGTAATGCTGCTGCGTTAGCATCTTCTCATTTGGGTAATAAACAGGAAGTCAAACAGATGTTACAACTTGCCGTCGACAAACAGGTTAAACCTTGGGTCAACATCTTGCAAATGAAAGATGCTGCCAAAGCCATCAAGGCTGTTGAAGAAAATACTGTAAGATACAGATCAGTACTCTTACAAGATATCAACGCTTAGGTACAAGGTGGCGGATAAGGGGATGGTATGGTTCGTAGTTGTTATAGTGAAGTGAACATATATATTCAGCATGTATCGATGATTGCAAGCATAGATATGGGTAGACAGTTCAGGGTGTGAAGTACGTTGGCCGGTAGACTGTTAAGATCATTCTCTGCTCGTTGACGCATGACGCGAAGCATTGAGCATTCGATCTGATTTCGGCTGATGATTGCACGTCAAGGCCAAGAAAGGGAAAATGCAGATCAATGGGAGAAGTGCAATTTATGACATATCGTTTGTCTAAAGAATGCTACAGATATACAAGGTTTGGTATGAACAGTCCTTTCGTATAGCATTGAGATTTTTTGTATAGCTTGTATCATTGTATAGCTTGTATCGTGGAGATCCCGTTAAACCAATCCGTCAATTACCAACTCCCAAAGCGACAATGATCCAGATCAGATGAAAAACCATCCTTCGACCGCCGCTGTCCATCCTGTCCCACCTAAACTCATCGTCCACTACTACCACCTCCACTAACAGCTCTCCAAGCATCCGCCTTGTCCTTGTTCCCACTTCGTTCAGCGGCGTCTATCGTAGCTTGTCGACGTAGTTCGAGTGTTCGTCGTTTATTGAAGTAGTCAATCTGCAAACAGTGGATACGGTTAACATCAACTCCATTAATCCTGCGGATCCTGCGGACAGAGGGTTGAAGGTACTCTAGACTGATCATCGCCGAAGTCACAAGTCACTCACCCATGCTTTCCCACAATCCTGCTCATACTTCCCCCTCTCCCCTCCGCAAATACTAGATATTTCCTTCCCCTTCAAATCTTTTTGTATTTCGTCTCCCGCCTGGAGGACGTTGTTCTTATCTAGACATCCGAAGTACAGGTCTCGAGAGGTCCAACAGGCTTTCCTCTCCTCTCGAGTGGGGGCAGGTCGTTCTATACCTTCGTTTGTGGTCGACGAAGAGGAGGAAGTGGAGGAAGAGGAAGAGCCGAAGCCGAATACCATTTTTGCTTGTGGGACTGTATTAAGGTTGAATCTTTCACAAATAATGTGAAAGGACGATGAGAGTACTGAATGATGACCTAGTCAATTTGAGTGTATGATTTAGAGGCTCAGAGGCAACCGTCGATGATGAGGATCGAACTTTTGAGATTGCGTTCGGGTAAAGAAACGAACGGAATCAAATTCACCATAGTATAAAATGATGACGTCGAAAGCTATTCACGGGCCGAGAGGATGAGGAAGAAGATGGAGATGATGAGGGTTGAGGAATAATCATGGAACTAACTGTCCATCACGAGATACTCCAAGCTATATCGCATTAGGACCAATGATGTGAGATGTCTACGGCACAATCTTCCTCTTCTTCGATCAAAAATGTGACAGGGACAAATGATGTTGGACCATCGACCTCTGCCAACACCTTACTTCTCCTTCCCCCTTCCCCTGCGTCCTCTTCTTCATCCCTAACGTCCGACGAAGTGACATTTGATCATCTAGCTTCTGTTCATCCGCAACCTCGAAGTCAAGACTCCCCATTTGGTGATGTGCCCAAACCGAAACCACCCATATTGGGTTTAAGGGATCTAGTAAAAATGCATCGAGCTGAAAAGGCCCATAAACAACAATCGCTTTCGTCCACTACTCCCATATCGCCCAATACTATCGAGATTCGAGATGAGCTCCCACCGTCGTACGTCGAGAATGAATTTAGAAATGTAGAAGGAGGAAGAGGTGGTATAAGTGATATACCTGAAGTGTTCGCTAGACAGGTAGTCATTAGAGGTTGGAAAGTTGTAGGAGGCAAGGATTGGAAGGATGTAGCGAAACTTGGTGCTTATGTCGGTGAGTACTGAATCGAGCAAAGTGGTCTTTCATATGTTGAATCTATGCAAGAAATGGTAGTTGATTATCCTTACCTGACGTAGTGTACGAGATAGACATCAGTCTTAGGAATGTACGTGAATATTTATACCTGCTTCCACACGAACTGATCCTGCCTTCAAGCTAAGGTGTCAAACGGTCTGAACCAGCTTAGATTCATGTCTAGATAGCTGATTTATCGATATGTACAGGGCGGTAATATAGAGATCCTCCGTCGCTATACGGACTTTGTGAACCTTCGCAATGCCCTAAAAATCAAATATCCTGTATGTGACAATTCTTCCTAACATCCCATCTCAGACAATACTACTTTGCTGATGTTGGTCATGAATCATTCACAGACTTTGAAAGATGCTATACCTCAATTACCAGGGAAAGCGCACTTCTGTGAGTCCCCTACACGTCCGCAAAACGGCCTGCTGACAGAAAGGTGGGTGATGGACCTTTAGCCAAATTCTCACCTGAGTTCCTCGAACAACGTCAACCCCGCTTGCAGCGTTTCCTAAGGAGTGTCGTCCTCCATCCGGAGATGGGTAAAGGTGGTGAAAACTCTACAGTAGGTAATTGGATCATGCGGAAAGGTATGTCTTTCAATGTTTAATGTCGAGATATTCGCTCCTTGTCTTACGAGTGCATCTTATACAGGAGGATGAATGGAGAGTATGCTTCTTTGCCCGTTTGTGAATGTTTTGTAGGATCTAAGGGTCAATTCATTGTTGCAGGATTTGAAAGGTTTACTTATGTATTTGTATTTGTATTGCTGTTGTACTGCATGGATTGGTACGGTTCATATCGCTTGTCGAACACATCGAAAATGTATCAAACTCGACTATACGGAGCGTTTGGTACAGTTTTATTGATGATTTTGGTTGTCAATGATCCTTTGACCTCCCAGACGCGATGATGGTCTAGCAGAAAATACTGCACGATAGGTCCCCGAGGAAGTCTTCAAGCATGACAAGTAGAGCACAGTCGACAAGGGGAAACATTCACGTACGATTCCGCAACTCGGTTATGCTATTCTCTTTAGGCGAGTCAGTATTTGCTTGTGCTGGAATGACCCTTGCCTTTCCGGTCCCTCACCATCACCAGTCGAGCCAGGACAGGTCCTGCTGTTGACTCATGTGAGACACCGCCACCCCTAAATTGACCCTCATTCCACATGTCTCAGTATCCCAGTGAAAGCCACAGAGGTCATTGACAGTACTTTCCCATGGAATCCCTATCAACGCTGTGCTGCATACACATAGTGAATGAACGTGAGTAGGAATGTCAGGAAGGCACAATGCATGGAAGGGCCGACAAGGTGATTATTAGAATTTTGAGTTTGACTTTGTTGTGTTAATTACAGTGGGGCGCTGGCCACCTTACAGTTAATTAATTAGGGTAAATAACAAAGGAATGAAATTAAGGATTTTTCGAAGAAGCTTAAACTTTATTCCACCTTTATTTGTTGACAGCTATGAGCGAAGGGAGAGGATGGGATCAATCAAGTGAGTTAGTGCACATAGCGGCCGGTCGATAGTGATTTACTATCTCTGATCAATACAGATATCCTAAGCTAGTTTCTGGTGGCTTTGTACTTTGAAATGACATTTTTGTACATGGGAGCGACTGAAAAAATATTCCAGTAATTTGCAGGCTAGTCGATTTTCTGGCAGCATTACAGCACAGTCAGACAGCGCGAGAATTCGCCCATTCCCACTCTCTCTTCCTCCGTCCTGGCGACACAACGTACGTCGGAAGATTTCGCATGCCATGACGGTGGAGAACGGAGAAAAACAAGAAACTTGAGTTTCGAGCTACTCGATCATCCCCTTACTTTGGGATTCCAGCGGATTAGCAATTACTCCTAGTTCAGGTATGAGAACGGGATAGTGGCGAATTGAGCGAGCAAATTACACAAACAACCAAACAATCCACAAAATGAAATAAACATCGACATGTGAGAATATATAACGTGAAGTTAGGGAGCAAGATAGTCTAGATTTTCAGTACAACGCATGTGAAGCTCATCAGTCGGAACAGGGGTCCAGAGGAAATTGCGCAAGTCGATCACCTGACCAAGGATGATCTGATGAACTTTCCATTACCTCACTTCTCAGACAAACTCAAGGGACTCGGACGCAATATTCTTTGAAGGAAATCAACAGGACAAGCTCATTAGCAGGGATAATTTGAGGCGAGAGCTTGGTGTATGTACACATGTGAAGGATAGTTCTGACATCATGTCGATTTTCTCAAGAGAGTTTGTGACTTCAAAGTTCAGATCAAGCACCGGAAAGAAGCCGACCGAAGAATGAGACAACCTTCAATTTCGAAGCTACACGATTGCCAATGGACCGCCAGACGAGGTAGTGAAATCTCGATTCCCACTAACCACCGGGCGATCTTCCGTTGGCTCTTTCAGTCACTGCCTTGGGGAAACCGAGAGGCCTCGACAGGTGTTGTCCACAGCCGAGACTGACCGGTCGTTAGACTGGTTTGACTTTCGCACAACAACAAACAAACAGCTTGTCTTTCCCAATCCACGGATTGCCTCTGCGTGAGCAGAGCAGGACGAACAAACGATATGATGTGAGTGGCTTGAATATGCTTTAACGATGAGTCTCGGCAAGATAAGAATGTTAGATATCCCTTACCTCGAATGATGAAGACTTCCTTGGGATATGATGCTGTTCAATGACCTGCAATACGGAGAAAAGTCATTTGCAATTGAGACATATCAGAAGTCTCTCTGGGAGAGTTTGAATCTGATTAAATTTGGAAAGGAACGAGGGCATACATGATGGATGTCCATCCTTGGAGAAGGCTGGAGGGCTAGTATCTCAAAGGTAGGGATGTCAAAGACAAACAACTTCGCTCAACATGTAGTTGTCGGAGAAGGACGGATGGATATCTGGCTGGAAGAAAGGTATAAATAGGTCACTTTCCAACACGAAAACATCACCGATTTCTCTTCACATCAACCTCTTTTCATTCTCTTTCTTCTCTTCCACACGTAGCTTTCAGTCAGTAATCCTTCCTTCTCGGTTTGTAGCTTCTTATATCTGTTAGGACCTTTGTTCATACGCCTATACTAACCTAAACTTGACCGTACTTGAATCATTCATCTTGATTGTTTACGACCTTTAATCATTTCAATATGAAGTTTTCACCCTCATTCGCTTTTGTAGCTTTAGCCACTTTGTCTTCTTCCGCTTGTGCTAAATCCTCCCGTCGAGGAGCAGATTTCACTCCCAACAATGGTCTTCACAGATTGGCTTCCCGACAAGTCGTGACTGCCAACATCTGTGAAAATATCCCACTGGATGTCCCCCTCGACGTGGCCGTCTGTCAAGATACCGATGGTAACGATGTGGAAATCGTCCCAGGACTTGACCTCACTGGTCTTGTCTGTTCGCTCACTGGTGCTTCTGTCGACGTTGAAGTCAGCACTGGGTAAGTCAATAAAGCATTCTCCTTGCGATGTAACGCTTGATGGATGCTAATTTCAGGCTCTCTCCAGTATCTGTCTTTGTCTCGCTGCCGGTGTCTTGACCGACGACTCCATTGCCGACATCCGTGGTCTCGTCGATATTGGAGGAACCAACATCGATCTCTTGCTCACCGACGTTCAAGGCCTCACTGGTTACACGGTCGATACCCTTGTTGACGCGCTCATTGGTGATGCCACTACGGTTGTGAGTCATCTATCATTATCCTTCAATCACCCTAAAACTGAATGGATCGCTTTTGTTTGTGTCTAGTTGAGCGCTAGTACCACCGACTGTGTATACCCTGATGGTGCCACTCCCAACTCCTGTGAAGCGTGTACTTTCGGTAAGTCATCTGCCTCAACTGAGCAACACCTCAATTGGGCTGACGATACCTCCGTACTTTGTTAGACTGTCCTGAAGGAGAAGTTGTATGCGGTGACCAATGTATCGCCGAAGGTGACACCTGTGCCTCTGGTATCGCCAGACGAAAGCGAGGATTACTCGGTGGCAACGCCAACTTCCTTTGCACCAAAGGTCAAATCGCCTGTGCCATCCCCTCTTCCCGATTCTTCACTCATGGAGGCTACGAATGTGTCGATACCCATGCCGATGTTGAGTCATGTGGTGGATGCACATTCGCCTTCCCCGGTCAAACCCAAGGTCAAGATTGTACCGCTCTACCCAACGCTATCGATGTCGCTTGTAACGCTGGTTCGTGTGTTGTCCAACAATGCGCTAAAGGATTTGAACCCAACTTCTACCAATCTGGATGTGTTCCCCTCGGCTCCTACTTGGGTTTCACCATCGCTAAACGAGCTGAAGGTATCGACCTCAAGCTTTCTCCTTTAACCGACCTCATCAAGAACCTCACCGGTGTCAACGTTGACCCAAAGGTTATCGAACTTGATCTCCTCAAGGATGATGTCCTCAACATCGAAAAAAGAGATATCAACCTCAACCTCGACTCATTGACCGGTCTTATCAAGAACCTTACTGGTGTCGATGTCGATGTCAAACAGATTGACTTGGACCTTCTCAAAGATGATTTACTCAAGGTTGAAAAGAGGTCCACCGAAGATGCACCCATCGTCAACCTCGATCTTGAATCCATCACTGAGCTCCTCGGTATCAACCTGAACGATATTGATGTCGAGCTTTTCAAAGCTAAACTCGCTAAGATCCAAAAGAGAACCGACGACTCCCCCATTTTAACCTTGGACCTCGAATCCATTACTGGACTCCTCGGGGTAGACCTCAACGATATCGATGTTGAGCTGCTCAAGGCTAAACTCGCCAAGATCCAAAAGAAATCCGACATCGTCAGTGATCTGATCGGCGAACCTCTCGCGAACCTCCGACTCAACGGTGACAAACTCCTGGACGTCAATGGCCTTCTTTAAGCACTGTGCCAAGCGATAAAGAGGTCAAAAATCACCCTTCTTCCAGGTGACTTCAGTATATTAGTCGAAGAATACCATGATAACAATGGTATTTCGGCCGCTAAGGAATATCAAGGACAGTAATTTTCTTTTGACTACATACTTTTTTGAAATTCTGTTTCTGCCCTTTCGTTTTACAACACATTTATATCTATCATACGCATATACACGGACTATAAGGGATCGATTATAATTACTGTGTCTTTATTGGGAATATCATAATGTATGAATGGACAATGCATTGCTATAACACCTAGTTGCATTCGAAACATATCTTTTGTGCCATTGTGGCACATGGTCTGGCTCATCGTGTACTGATAAGTTTTAACACGCGGTGTGCACATGAGTACTGTGCATGCAGCAGAACGCTGGGCACTCGATATGGCTTCTCATGGACAAGATTATCCTGTGAGAACAGTATATTCTTTCTCTCATGATGGTAGGGCGATCACGAGTGTAGGAACCGAATACTCTACTGAGGCTGAACAAGCCAGTTTACCGATCTCTCACGCGCAAGGGTTCTATGTCTCACCCAGCCCAGGCTGACACCACGCTATACAGATGTATTCAAACCTGTATGGCACGCCCTAACCCGGCTTGAGCACTCAGACTATACTCATGGCCCCCGACTGAAAGAAGCGAGTAATGCACATCCGGTGTAGTGTCCGCTATATAAGCTCACTGGCTTTCGTCACTTTCACCAAAAAATTCTTCATCCCCTCCTTGGATCACCCAATACACAACTCACGAACTTTACAGTAACGACCCCAACAATTTTAACGACTTTAACGACCCACGCTCTTTAAGTACTATCACGCTCTTTACGAACACATTCATTAACAGTAAAACCCATACCAATACATAAAAAGACAAACACAAAAAACAAAAACAAAATGAAGACTTCTACCTCTTTTGCCATTCTCGCTCTTCTCGCTAGCGCCGGTACCACCTTTGCTGCTCCCTTGCCCCATCACTCCAACCATAAAGATTCGGATGTTGAGTCAGGTCACAGAGGAGGACATCATCACAGTCGTGCTGAACACCCATCCACCCATCACATCCTAGATGCCGCCGTCGATGTAGATATGGATACTCACAGGGGTAAACATACCAATGGGAAACATCATCATGCCAGAGCGGATCCTCTTTCTGTCACCAAGCCCCTGACTGGTGCTTTAGGTGTAAGTGAATAACTTACTACTCCTTGCTTTTTAGATTGTTCGATATACTTATGTCTGTGGTGTATATAGCTCCCTACAGCCGATAAGCTTCCCAATGGATCTACGAACGGTCATAAGATGGGTAAGACCAAAGGAAGCAATGCCAATCAGCCACTCACCAAAACTCTCAGTCCCACATCCGATTCTATCCACGGGTCACTCAAGCCCCTGAATAGTGATACTACCAAGGTCGGTCAACAGCTCAATCATCCTAATTCAGGTAGCATCGGTCATCTAGGTAAGACCGCCGACGATGCTTTGGAACCTCAAGAAACCCAAATTAGCAAGAACGTCTTACCTCGGGGCGTGGTTTCCAGTGCTATAGGCGGCAACAGTGTAACAAAACCCGTTCAGACTGCTGCTACGGGACTAGGAAACAATGTCGCTACTGTCAACAATAATGGCAAGAATGATATTCCAGTTGCTGGCTCCGTTGTCAGACCCGTTACGTCAGGAAGCCAGGCTGTTCCTGGTGTCACTGGTGGACTGGGGCAGGGAGTGAAAACAGTAACTTCGGGTGGTGATAATATTGCTCCTCCCACTCTCACTTCCACTTTACTCAATTCGAAAAGCGGTGTATTGGATCTCAACAACGGACTGCTCGGGCCCAATGGCGGAGTGGTCGGCACTGCTAGAAAAGCCGTTCCTGGTGTGACTGGTACTTTGACCAATGGACAGGGAGCTTTAGTCAATTCTCAAACTGTTACTGGGACAGTTGGGAAAGTACCTGGCACCGTTGGGGGAGTAACCGACTCGGCCAATGTAGATCCAGTCTCCAACCAGGCTTATCAAATCAACACTGATGATACCGAATCCGATGTGAAGACTGTTTCAGACAATGGGATAACTCAAGCAAATGATCATGGACCCAATCAGACGAATAAGAAAGTCAACTCGTCTGCATTCAAAGGCGATGGCTTAGATCACCGATTGAACGGACATGGTAGTGATGGGACTAAGGATCGAACTACCGAATTGATCTCGGATAACACATCCAATGTCAAACAGACAAGTCAAGATACAACTGGTATCGATAACAACAATACATCGAAGAATGTCAACAATATCAATCCAACCGTGAATGCAGTTACCACATCTAATGGCAGCTCGTCAACTTCAGGATTGAAGAAGACTAGTGATGGGACTATGAAGACAGTTGACCAATCTACCGATCAAGCTATCCCGTCCAGCTCACAGAAGAATAAAGGTACGCTAGTCACTGCCAATAACGATAATGCCAATGCCAAGATCATCCAGACTCCTGGTAAGTCCGATAAAATAGCAGAGACCAATACGAACGATGTGACCGGTTCCAAGTCCAGTGGCGATAACGTGAACATCAAAGTTGCTGTTCCTCAACATCAAGCTACCCAAAACCAGGGAAACACAAGTGGTGGATTGGTGAATAATGGAAATAAGATTGGACCGAATGATCAGCGAGGCAATGTAGTTCAGGAAGTAGGAGATGGCAAAATACTCAAACAGAATATCGTCAATCCTTCTTCATCTTCTTCTGCCAAACATACATCCTCTGCCACGAAACCTCATTCGACATCCACTCCTTCCCATTCCTACTTGGCTGCGGCATCACACTCTGCATCCGCCAGTAAAGATTCCAACCACCCAGCATCGGTAAGGCCACAGGTGTTCGTAGAATACACGAGCTTCGCTTCTTCCCCCAGCTCTACTATCGCCTCTCAATCCGCTTCTGTCGCCTCTACCACTCCCTTGGCTCAGGCCCAGGTACACTCGGGTACGGTTCAAGTGGTAGGTAATACTGTTTTTTTGATAGCCAATGATCAGATACTGATTTGAAATTGTAGGACAAGAACCAACAATCCACAACCGACGTTAAACTCCCCTTAACGTCTTCCCTCTACCTGCCACTCCCTTCTACAACCTCCAAAACACTCAAGACAGCTACCACCAAACCTCGTCAAGCGCAAGTGACCTATGGTCAAAAGGGCCAACATGTCGTTGCGTGCGATGGGCAGAAGCATCAACCCAACGACGTGATTGATGAATGTATCAAAGCTGATCTTTTAGATTTCAAACCTAACCAAACTGAGGTGAGCCCTTTCCTTTCAACGCTTCATACAGACAGATCCTTAAATAAGCGCGTAGCTGGAGCTGATATGAAGATTGTTCTCTGTGATATAGGCCTGTCCAACTGATATGCAACATGATATTCAATATGGTCTATCAACCGATATGTTGAAAAATGATCAACAAGCGAATAAGGAAATTCAGAAATATGTCAGATTATGTTTGAAAGCTAGTGCTCTGTGAAGTAACTTAATTTCAACTTGGAGATACAAGTAAACAGATGTTGCATTTCTTGATTTTCCGGTATCTAGTTGGTATCATTGTCATGTATTGGAATGATTGGGTGCGATTTTGGTGCTTTAGACCACTGGACGTGGCGTAAAGCTCTTCATTCGTTTTTTGACGCATAGCTAAATTCAGTCATCACCGACCTCATCGCCGAATAAACCCGCCCTTACAGTACAGTATTACTCAATACTGGTTCGAATCAGCCAGAGAGAGATTTCCTGCTAAGACTACCGACTATTGTCAGTCTGAAGGATCGCCGATTAGCTGCCTCGCAAGGAAATTATTCGCACGGCAGCCATGAGAATGTAATCATTGGTGTCTTTGTCTATGGTCGAAGGGTATCTCGACACTATCCTATCATCTCGATCCCACACTGTCATCATACAGTAGAGCGTACAGTGAAATGAATGCATGTATCATGTATGGCATGTATGTTGGCGTCGATAATAGTATGAAATCATATAGACAATGTACATTACCTGCATCGTGTATCGTATCGTGTATTACAATGTCCACAGTCATGTCGGATACCTTTTGTTCCCATAATCAAGTTGATCCATATCCCCCTTTCCAACCTTGATCCTAATCCTGATTGCTTTCCAAATTACAGCGTCACAGCTTTACTGACATTAGCAGTCCTTCTAACAGTTTCGAATATCCTAAACAAGCTAATAACCATATTTCCTCCATACAACAATAATGATAATAAACTCAATGCGATCACTCCAGCTTGTCTTCTACAAGCTTCCTTGGCTAGAGGGGCATTGATGATAGTTGAAGGTAAAGTGACGGAAACAGAATGGGAAATCAGTCGAGTCGCATTTGTATTACTATTGGTGGCTGAAGTTACGTTTGATAATTCTCTCAATAATATCGAATATTGATCGTTCAAACCTTCTCTCCACCAAGGTGAATCAGAAGTACATTCCAATGGAGTTGCAATTAGATCGTTGGTCGAAAGGGATACAGCAGATGACCAAAGGCCGACAAACAATAGGTCCAGACAGACCCACAACATTTTTGATCGAAGTCCCCATAGACCAATGGGTTTACCGAAATATTCTCGGTAGATCGCCGTGAGAACGTGTAAGATCGTTAAGCAGGAGTACGACATGACTAGAGTAGTTGATGAACCGATCAATCCCGGTACGCGAAGATGTTCCAATTCCTCTCGAATGGTAACTGCTAGACCTACATATGACCATTCAAGTTCAGCCTATATACAAGACCAAATTGACCAAATTTGAGATTGGTGATGGAGAATCCCACTTACCAAGCGAAATGATCACTAAAACCAGATTCACCAACCTGATCCAAATTGTTACTCTCGCGTCTAAGAACAACATCCTTCTATATCTTCGTCTCCAATCCGAGTCAACTTCTCTAGTCCTTTTCCTCCCCATTTTTTTCTGCTTCTTCCTTTCCTTCCTAGTTGTCCACCAACCTTTCTCACTACCTCTTCGACTTTGAGTTGTTGTCGATAAAGTTCCAGTGGTAGTAGCCATCGTATCCTGTCTTTCAAGGTTTTCTCCTCCATTTAATCTTCCTCCAGCTTCCTTTTGAGCTAGTCCAGCTTCCCAATTTGACCTCTCCCCTGGCCCAGCTCCTGGCCCAGCCGCAGCCGGTTCATCATCGCTATTCTGATTCCACGGATATCCTTCGCCGTTCCTGGCACTGGGTGTAAAGCCCAATCCGGACGGTGTGGGAGGTACCAAAGCTTGCCTATATCTCTTTTGCCTCCTTGATTTAGTCCTTTTCGTATTTTCCGCATCAACTTCACCATTTCCATTTCCATTCGCTGCTCCTTGATCAGGTGTGACTTGATTCGCTGTATCGTTCAGCCCAAAATCGCGTCTTTGAGGTGTTATGGGATTCTCCTCACTACCACTACCAATCTCCATCTTAGCGGTAGATTTCCTGGATCTTGATGATTTAGGTCTTGGCGGAACAGCTGTGGTAGGTGGATCGGGTACGGTAGAGGGGTTATCGTTCTCTTCGTAATAACCATATAAGGCATCTTGCCAACTTCCCGCATGTGGCCAACCATCTTTGAACCTATTGGTGATCGGAGGGGGTAATTGGATTCTTAACATGTGTGACGAACGCCTTTTCGTCTTAGGTCTGGTGGGCGTCGAGGAGGATCCTGCCTCGTTCATATTAGAGACAGATTCACCTGTTCCTGAACGGATCATTTGGCTGGACCCATTAGGAGTAGACATGGCAGATGAAGAAATGGCCATTCCAGATATAGCAACTGGTTTAGATAAAGATGATTTTACCCTTGATCTCGCCGCTGCAGAAGGTATGACCTCCGTATCGGTCAACGATTCTAATGGTTCGTGTTCTTCCTCCGTATCATTCCTTTTGAAGAATCTAGGAAATGTAGGTGCTGTAAGTTGTCGTTTAGTTGACCTCCTAGGTGAAAGAGGTTCTCCCGCTGCCCCATCTGCTTGGAGGGGATGGCTACTTTCATTGGAAGGTAATCTAGTGCTGGTATCGTCGACTAGGGTAGTCATACCTGGACTGGGAGCTTCAACCGTAGGCGAAGTAGGTGCAGATGCAGGACGAGTAGGTACGCTTTTAGTACGTTTTATGTTCCCTCCTCCTCCAGGTGGAGTTGGCTCAGTAGCTTGATGGGAGTTATTGAACTTATCGGGAATCTGACTTGATCGTCTGAAAAAATGCTGAGTAGAATTGGAGAATCTGATAGGCGCAGGATGAAGTAATTTCATATGTGATGGACCGGATAAACCAGAGGATAAAGTCGTAGAAGGAGATTCAGTGAATCGTTTAAAGTTCTTCAATGAAGATGGTGTTGATCCATTTTGTTGTTCTTGGATATTATTGGGTGTTGAAGTATCTCTTGAACTTCTTCTAGAGGAAGATGAGAAGACGCCACTCATCCTATGACTATGCCTTTCCTTGTTAAATGAAAAATAGCTCTCCTTCTCCCTTTCTTTGCCTGATTCTCCTTCTGTCATTTCACCTTGATGATCACCTTCCTGATTTACCTGTCCTTGTTCTACATCTCTCCCACTCCTATGCAGGTTCTTGGCTCTGAGCTTCGCCATACCCCTCTGGGTGAATGTCCACCACGGAGGCTCATCGTCGCTTGTTTCTTCATCGCTATCTACCGACGAGTCGGACGAGCTAGAATACCGCAATCTACGACGTCGTTTGGGCGGATCAGGGGATAATGTGGGATTTTCAGGATGAGGAAGCGGAGAATGTGCAGGTGAAGGTGGAGTGGGCGGTTCAAATATTGCTGAGGCTGAATTGATCCAAGCAATGCAAGATTCATCAGAATTGTGAAAGGGTTTTCAGTTAGAGAGGATGTTAAACCTACGAGGTACAGTCCTGACTCTTCTGGCGGTCGATCCACCCTCTCTTACACTTCCGCTCTTGGGACTCAACGTTCTCGTACTGTTGCTACCATCTATACGGATTGATGGGTCAGGACTCTTGAGTTTCCCATCATCGACTTCTTTCGCTTTGCCCTTATCAGGTCTAGAACGTGATTCCCTTCTACCCCTTTTATTGGTAGTCGAACTTTCCGCATTGGTACTAGACATCTTGACGCCTATTATGATCCCTCAACCTTGTGAATAAGTGGGGATTAAGATGTATGTTGAGTGATGATGTTGTTCAAGGTTTTTGTTGGAAGCGAATAAAGGAAGTCTTCGACCAAGATGCCAAGCCCCTTCGACGATCCCGATGGGATAATCAATCTCACTCTTCTTCCCTTCTCGCTTCTTCTATCTTCGAATCTTCACAGATTGATTAACGACCCCCTTGGATTGCCATCAGATGTTGGATGTCACACGACCAAAGCCGATGAAGCGAAGAGATGTGAATTAGTAGGATGTCCTTTGATCTGATGGGTTGTAGCGCGTTTGGGGTTTGCAAGTTGAAAAAAGCGAACCAAACAACTGAGAGAGGTGGCAAATGCGAAACTGACGATGAACAATGAGACAATTCGATAGAGCGTAGATGAGTCCCAATGGTGAGGGCAATGAGATCAAAAAGTATTAGATGATATAGTATGATATACTACGGTATGATCAAGTTAGATTTTTCAAGTTGGATGCATCATCTTGATCTCAAGATTGATCATACAAACAATCATGAATATTCGGTTACTGTCAGTTGCGACGTTAAAATAACAGCTTAATTACCCCTGAGCGGGTTCATTTATTCCCTACGTATGGATACATGCACCACTGCTCACCAAACTATGTATCAGCTTGCAATGCATATATAGCATCATCTTCAGCGATTACATCCACTGCTGTTGAAGGTGTCAGTGCCTAAGCCAGCTGCTACCTAACCAACGAATATGACTCTCGCTTTACTCACTGCATACAAGGAAGGTACCTCTGGTCAACCTCAGTAGGACTCGAGATGTATACCATCATTCAGATTTTACTGTCTCGACAACTTTCGAACAGACCTTTCTACCAATCCCAGACCATCATACAGTGTATTATACAATGCATGTTCATGAGAATATGATGACCTCCTTCTTTCCTGTTCTCACCCTCATTCATCCAACCCAAACCTAGACCTCATTAACGTCTACCGGGTGAAGCCTCTCTATCTCTACCTGTCCTTCGAGCGCCTGATGCAGGTGCACGCGATCGAGCCCCTGAAGGTGCTTTCGAGAATGCAAAGTCGCTGCCATTCCCAAACACAAAATATCGATGATTAGCTATTAGTGAGAAGACATGTATTTTATCTCGAGTTAGCTAACTCACGTTTTAATTGTCTTTTCAAGGAAAGTCGTTCCATCTGTACCTTTTACAGCTTTCTCTGCTTGCTCCTTCTCTGGGAACTCTATTAATGCATAACCCTACATTTGAGTCAGTTGAACGTCAGTGAACAGAACCTATTGGATCCGTACAACTTGCTTCCTTCCGTAAAGCGGTATGAAAGGGTGAAACCTACCATGACATAACCCGTACGTCTATTCAATGCCATCGAAAGATTCTTGACTTCTCCATAATCACCAAATAGATCTTGTAAGTCCTCTTCCGTGGTCTCCTCGTTCAATCCTGTTACGATTATGATCCATCCTTCTACAGCTATATGAGAGAGAGATTATCATCAGCTTAGTACGTCCAAGTGATAGACATACCAAACTACAGAGAAGAACGAGACATGATCTGCTTCAACTCACATTTAGCTGCCCATGAATGACCTGCTCCGTTAACTTCTCCAGCTAGTTGGCAGTATTCGATTGAACAGAAATTGATGGATGGAAGGAAGCAGCAATGATTCGAAAGGAGATAAAAGAGCAGAATCAATGGCAAACATGTCAGCTATATCCTTTCAGTGACACCTCAGTCTCCTTGAGCTAGCTCACCCATATCGACGTCGGCCATTGTGAAGAGTATCAGTTGATGTTTTTAGGATGGAAGATGGAGCAAGGAAGATGGTAGAAAACGTGTTTTCGGAACTTGATGTAGCGCTTTGAGTCAATTATTGGTGCCTGCTACGAGTCACCGATACGAGATGGTGAGGAGACTGTCTGTCTGTATCTGTGCTGTTTTGGTCAAAGATGGTGTGGATATATGGATCCGATAGATAACATCATCATGAGTCTTCCCAGCTGAAGTTGAGCTGAGCGTGGCGGATTTATCACCAGAATCGGTCAATCCCGCTTTGTGGCGATAATTGGGTTCTATCACGTGACATGTGTATGTTCAGCTCGCTAGTGGGATAGAATGCATGACGGACCGGTAATAACCAACTAGAACACTGGAACCCCCCCTTTTCATCCATTCTCATCATCCCTCATCCTCATCAGGCTTATCACCATATTCACATCTAGCTTAGAACAAGCGCTACACAAAGAAAGATCTTGCTTCCCCTCACCGGACTTCGTCAGATATCTTATACCCTTTGCGGCAAATCCCTAATTGACCTCGCAATATCAACAGATAGATCACAGACCGTGCCCACTCTTGACCCTCATCTCCTCAGATACCTCACATCGAAATCCATCAGGTCAACTCACACCGTCGATCAACCCGATCCGACGGAGATCACCCATTCAAGATGTCAGGGTGGAACACAAACCCTCAGTATAGACCTCTGAATGTGAGGGACGCGCTGTCGTATCTTGATCAAGTCAAGGTGAGTACTGTCGTACAATGCATCCAACTTCCTATCGTCAACAGGGTCGCCATGTGCGATCCAGCTGTCGGTAGCTACATCTAGACTCAAAGGATGGCGTGTCCTGTCTGTGTGTGCTGTGGATGACAAGCTTGTATGATTGATGTATGGCGGTATGGTGGTGTGTTTTTCATGAAAACATGCCTCCACCGGGTCTATCCGCATCCTCCCCATTACACTACATTATTACTCTGCCCCTTCCCTCACTTACATCCTGCTTTGTTCTTTCTATCTAGGTACAATTCAGCAATCAACCAGATGTCTACAATCGTTTCCTGGATGTTATGAAAGAGTTCAAGGGTCAAATGTGAGTCTCCTCAATCCGTACCTCTGGTTTGAACGCGCTAGACTGACCTTCTCGCCCTGTAGAATTGATACACCCGGAGTCATTGATCGTGTATCTACCCTTTTCAGAGGTCATCCTTCTCTCATCCAAGGATTCAACACTTTCCTACCCCCCGGATACCGTATCGAGTGCTCTGGCACTGACGGTGATTCCAACAGTCTGATCACTGTCACCACTCCAGCCGGTACAGTCAGCCAAATACCTGGAGGGTTTGCCGCTGCTATTGATCAGAGGGAGAGGGAAAACAGAGCAAAACCTTCTTCTGTCCGACCTCCACCTCCACCTGAACAGGAACCAAGATCTACTGCTGCTGCTACTACTGCTACAGGAGGAACATCATCAACTCCTTCCACTCAACCTCTTCCTCCTATCCATTCTCACCTCGCTACTGGTCCACCCCCCTTCCAGAGTGCTTCTCGACCAGGTACATCATCCGCTACTACTCAACCTGGAAGAGCAACTCAGCCTGCTGCTTCCACTCAAGCTCCCCCAGGTCCTTTACCTCTACCTCCTCAGACCCAACAACCTCTTCCTCCATCCGGTCCTTCCACCCCTTCTGCAGCGCAGTTCCTTGCGTCCGGTGGTCTTAACAACAATCAATCTTCCTCTGGTCAAGCAGCCCAAGGAGGTTCTCGAGGTCCCATCATGGAGTTCAACCATGCAATCACCTTCGTCAACAAGATTAAGAACAGGTTCAATTCGGAGCCAGACACCTACAAGCAGTTCTTAGAGATTTTACAGACCTACCAAAGGGACACAAGAGATATTGCTGAGGTGAGCTGATCGACCTTTCCCTCTCTAGTCATTAAATTCTGAGCTGACGTATTCTTTAGGTGTACGAGCAAGTCACTCGGCTCTTCAACAATGCCCAAGATCTTCTCGAGGAATTCAAGCAGTTCTTACCTGAAAATGGTGGTTTCGGCGGAATGGCTGGATTTGGTTCATTCGTACAAGCCGCCGCTGGAGCACCTCCCGCTGCTGCGGATAAGCTTGCCGGTCAGAAGAGGGGCGGAAAAGAGAGTAAAGAAGCGAGTGCGCAAAAGAAGAGACGTGCAGGTGTGACTGACGTCGGCAAGGGTGCTGCTCAAAGCAAAGTGAGTCGTTCGATAATATTTATGGGCAACGCTAATCTCAATGTTGTAATCAGAAAAAGACCGGTGGTCAACGAGGTGAATCTCCTTCGATCGAGGATAACGAACCTGCGTCTGCTCCTGCTCCCTCAGGTAATCAACCGCAAACTCTTGCTTCACCCGATGAAGTAGCTTTCTTCGACAAGGTCAAGAAAGCGATTGACGATAAAGTCGTATACCATGAGTTCCTCAAACTCATCAACCTCTTTGTACAGGATATGATTGATACGCAAACTCTTCTTGAAAGAGCGTATCATTTCATCGGAGAAGCTCCGGAAGTCTGGGCGAATTTCCAGAAGGTGGTTGGAGCCAATGCGGATGGTAAAGCTCCTCCTAACCCTGCAACCGCTCAAGGTGGTTATGGATTTGGAGGAATGATTGGTGTGGATAACCAAGTCGTCGAGAATGTTCCGATGCTCGAGAGAGTCAAGCCTGATCTTGCTGGAAAGAACGCGAGATCATTTGGACCAAGTTACAGAAAACTTCCACGAACTGTGAGTTCAGCTTTGACTTTGATATCAACGGTGCTGAGACCCAAGCGATAGGAAATCAACCTCCAATGTACTGGTCGAGATGCCATGTGCTGGGAAGTGCTGAATGATGAATGGGTATCCCACCCCACCTGGGCTGCTGAAGACGCAGCACCTTTCATCTCTCACAAGAAGAATTCATACGAGGAAATGCTTCACAAATCTGAAGAGGAGCGACATGAGTACGACTACCACATCGAAGCTAATCTTCGAACCATCGCCCTTCTGGAGCCGCTTAACAACAAAATCCAAACTATGGATCCTGAAGAAAGAGCAAACTTCAACCTCAAAGCTGGTCTCGGTGGTCAAAGCAAGTCCATCTACCAACGAATCATCAAGAAGGTTTACGGCAAGGAACTCGGTCCCGATGTCATTCGTGCCCTGCACGAGAACCCTGTCGTCGCTCTTCCCATTGTCCTTGAGCGATTGAAGGCGAAAGATGAAGAATGGAAGAAAGCCCAAAGAGAATGGAACAGAGTATGGCGAGAGCAAGATGCCAAGAACTTTTACAAAGCACTTGATCACCAAGGTGTTCAATTCAAGACTTCGGACAAGAAAACCCTCATGCCAAAGAGCTTGTTAGCGGAAATCGAATCGAAACGAAGGGAACAAATGAACGTACGATCAGCCTTACTGGATCCTCGACCATGGCGAGCTAAACCTCAAATCGAATTCCAAGTGAAAGATATCGAAGTCCTCAAAGATTCTATCAAGCTCATCATAAGTTATCTTGATCGAGTCAGTAACTCCTTATCGACACAAGATCAAAATCGTGTTGAACGATTACTACGCGATTTCATCCCCGCTCTCTTCATGCAAGACAAAGATGAATTCGATGCGGAATTCGGAGACGATGATGAGACTCCCGGGGAGGATTCTGAGGAGTCCGATGGTGATGTCAGTATGGCTGACGATGACGAGACTGGATCGGTTGTCTCCACGTCCAAGAAAGGTGCAAAGAAAACAACGCACGCAGCCGATCTTCGAAAGAAGCTTCTCAAGCAGGAACTGGCTGGAAGGGAAAAGAGGGGATCGACAATGACCCCTGGACCTGATGGCGATAATACTGTTGACAATACTGTTGACAATGCTCCGTCCGTTGAAGGCACTCCTGTGACTGAAAACGGTGAACGAGCAGAGACACCTTTACCTGTCCCTGCCGATCCCGCTGAAGTCGCTGAAGCAGTCGAAAAGGATAAAGCAGGAGCTGAGGCATCTGAACAAACTTGGGTCCAAATTGATGGTCTTACGGAATCGCAAATCCCCTCCGAGAAAAGCTCAGAAGCTGGAGCACCAGAGCCGAAAGCTTTACCTACGAGAAAAGCCAATTTCTTTGCCAATAATCATTTCTACGTTCTCATCAGACTCATCCAGGTGAGCTGCAGCTGGCTCATTTTCGCAGACTTCTAAGCTGACTTTATCTTCTTCTGGAATATAGATCTTGTACTCTCGATTGGTGATGTGTAAGGATATTGCCGAGAAATTAGCTTCCGAGAAGAAACAACCGATCAACCCATTAGCGATCAAATTGGGATTGGCCGAGCCTGACTCACACTTTTTCGGCATTGAAGATGGTGAAAATCCCGCTCAACATTATTATGGACATCTATTGAGTATGGCAGAAAGGTTGTTTGAAAACGAAGTTGACAATGCGCATTTCGAAGAGACCTTAAGAGTGATGTTTGGTAATAAGGCGTATATCATGTTCACGGTTGATAGAGTGATTGCGGCTATTGTCAAGCAGGTTAGTGGTTTTATCATCTTTGCCCTTGTCCTTCGACAGTATGGAGAGGAAAAGCTGATTCGATGGGTTCTTCGCAGGCACAAACGGTGTTAGGTGACATGAAATCGCAAGAACTGTTCGCTCTCCTACAAAGAGATAGGCTGCACGAGAGGACTAGTACGAGAAGACAGATCGCTTATAGGATGCAAGCTGAAGGTGTATTGGGATCAGATGAGAACCTGTTCAAGATTTCTTATGTAAGTCGAGGTAGTGCGAGGTGACGTATCAACGCTGATGTTCATGGGTTTTTAGCAACCGTCACGAGAGATCGTCTCGATACAACTGTTAGGTAGAGAGGATTTGTCTGTAGATGACGCCGAGACCGCGCAAGAGAAGTGGAGACAGTATATCGAGAGTTACATCTTGGTTAGTTGATTAATTCCTAGTTCCCATTGATAGATAACTGATACTTCGTGATTCATAGACTCATCCTACTGAAGGATTACCTCATCGAGTTGATCCCCCTCTTCTCCAAAGGTACGTTCAGCTTTTCGAGTTTTGCAGATGTGATTTTAGCTGATGATTCACTGTTCCAATAGGAATCTCGATGAGAACCTCAAGCTATCTTCGAATGAAGTCATCACCAAAGACGGTATAGAAATCAAGATTGCCTTGGGCAACTATAGAATGTTCTTCACTCCTGGTAAGTGGTCGTATTTTCTTCCCTCGTTTATTCGGGATAGTTGGCTGACCCGATTGATGGTTCTGGGGCAAAACAGATACCGAAGATTATTTCCATTTGATTCGAAATTCCACTGAAATCAATGAGACTGAACAGAAAGAGAAAACATATCTGGAAGGAGCCAAGAAAAGGTTAGATGATTGGTTGGAAAATAGTTTGAAAGTTGATAATGAATAGAAAGACAGAACAATTTAATTCCCCATATCTGTTTTTTTTTTCTCATGCCCCGCTTTCCCCTTCTATCATTCTGGAGTGTTGTATACAATTCTACCTGCCTTTTCAGCTTTCGATACTTTATATACATATAAAAATAATCTGATCTGTTCTTATGTTTCTATTCGTTGAATCGAACGTTTCTTGTCTCTTCATTTGCGGGGTGACATGTATGATGTGTATTGCTTGATTGTCTGGTCCCGAATGATGATTGAGAGTATACGGACACAGTCCATGTATGCATCAGATCAATCATAACATGTAGTCGAGGTAAAAGAGAACTCATAATCTCATAAGATTGAAAGACGTCAAAAAGTTTAACTCTGGCTAGTTTCGATCCAGCGACCTCAAGGTATCAAATCTTTGAACAAGATATGAGCCTTGCGCTCTATCCTCTGAGCTACAGAGTTTTGAACGAAAGCAACCCTTATGTATACTATATGATCCCAAAGCGTACTCTTATTCCAGAACAGGGAAATGGAAGGCACCCGATGGAATTCCCGGCTGCGCATGAATCAAAAGTGAAATCTTAATCCTGTTTCCCTTTTCTCCGCCTCGACCCTCTTTTTGTTCTTCGCCTGACTGAGCTGTTGAGTGCATTCGCATTCTCCTGCCAAAATTCGTTACCGTTTGTTGTCTGCAAATTAATTCATTCTGTGATTATTCATACACCTGCTGAAATACCGTATCAGTGTCGACGACATGCCCTATTCTTCGACCTCTTCCCCTGCGCCCACCACTACTTCCAGTCCGTCACCAACGACATCAGCTTCGGATGGTCTGGTACAATGGGTATCGTATACTGGCGAATCAACTACTACAATTGATTATACAGATTCCAATGGGAACTTTTATGTAGCTTCATCTTCATATTCATCTACATCGCCTTTAGTCGGATCATCAAAAAGTACATTGTCATTATCGTCTTCTACCGTCCAAAGTGGGAGTGGAACTTATGGTCAGTACGGACCTTCACCTACACCTATCGACGGTGCAAGTTCGAGTTCGGGCTTGGCATCAGCGTCGATATCTAGTATGAGTGGGAGTGGAAATAGCACCGAACAGAATTCTGGTACGAGTAGTGATACTCAACTTCAAGGCAAAGGGATGCCTTTATATGTGATTATCATCATCTCTGTGATAGTTACGTTGGTAATGGTGGGATGTTGTTCGGGTTGTTGGATATATAGACGAAGGCGAATGAGGAGGAACGCAAAAAGATCTAAATCTAGGATAAGTGAAGATGAAAATGAAGGTGATGAATATAAGCACGAAGGATATTCACCATCCACTACGACTGGTTCATATCCACCACCACTATCTCAAAGGGATTTAGCCAACGTTTTAATCACTTCATCTGGTCGATCTCAATCACCATTAACGCCCATACCCAACTCTGCAACTCCCTTCATCCCTCATTCCGGGCGAAGAGGGACAAGGACAGATTCGCTCTACACCGATAATTCAGAATTTGACATGTTGGCTCAAGATGGTTCGTCATACGCCAGAACCTTATCGACTTATAGTGAAGGTATCAACTCTGAATATTCCGAAAGAGATCTCGGAGGTGGTGGTGGTACCGGGACTTACAATTCTGCGACACCACTGCAGATGAATGGTAGATCATTGATTAGACCTAGGTTGGAAGTTGATACGAAATCACCTGATGGTCCCTCTTCTTCAACGTCACCTTCAAACACATATACGAACACAAATACAAATAATACTTTTTCACCTTCATACTGGAATACTCTCACTTCATCTTCATCTTCAAATTCGGATACCCACACTCACACTCATACTCGTATTCCTTTATCAACTATCGCAACAGGTACCTTGATCTCACCATTCTCCGATTCAGAACCGAACTCGTACGCTACTCAACCTCCCATTTCACCCATTTCAATGACATCTACCACCCGATCGTGGAGGACCGAAGATGAAGTTTTACTTATGGCTCGTCCTTCACCATCTGTCAGAAGTCCAGGTAACAGCTCCAATGGTTTACAGAGAGGTACGACGATTGTTAGACATACCGATGGAGGAGCAGCGTTGGTTAATCCTTTCGTAAGAGGTGACGAGGAACGGTCACCACCTAGTTATAGAGACTTATATCCTCAGGATAGATAGGCACATTTCGACGTTTATGTACGAGTCTTCTGGGTCATTGAGTTGTAATACATGCAGAATTGTACTTTATAAATCCTTTTCCGGTCTTTATCGCAACGAAAAAGAAACAAATAGAAACAGATAAGATATGGCTAGATTCTTATTCTGTCCTGCAAGTCTTTCACAAATATCCTGGCTTACTACTACTCATCTGGCAAACTCGATGGTATACACATGGAATGCTGAATCTGGATTTCTTGATACTATGGGAAGGGGGTTTGTATCGCTCGAACGGCGTCAATCTGATAAGCTTTACCAATCGATCCATCTTGGTGCTCCTCCGTCGCGATGATACATGATCGGGTTGTCCATCCAGAGACCTAAATGGACGCCTTTGACAGGGACTATGATAGATTTCCCCCAAATTGCTTTGCCTGTAACTGCTCTACTGGCATAAATCCAATCTCATGATCCCGATGGACCTGATACTCCTTTATCCTTTGCTTCTACTGGAGGAGGCGTAGAAGGCCTGGAAGCATATTGAGGTGGATCTGTGCGATTCTTAACATATGATTCGGCAGAGATGATGCTAGGGGTGAAGATCTGAATCAGGGATACATCAGTTTCCAATTATTTTACGCAGTACGATCTGGCCTCTTAAGCAGAATATCACAAATAAATTGCGGGCTTACGACAGATGGTCTGGAGTGGGCGAAATCATTTAACCTCTCTAAAACTTCATTCTTCTTATCCTCGTGTTCCTCTTCATCATCCTTGTCATCCGTCTGTTGATTCTCATCGTGATCCAACTTCACCTTGGAAGTTGAGGCTAGATTCCAAACACCATAAATCTCATCCCCTTCATCATTCCTTATCTTGCCAAACCTCAGTTCTCCCTCCTCTCGATCTCCATCCTTAATCTCAAATCCTCCACGCTCTTTTGCGGTTTTCCATCTTTGCTGTTCTTCCGCCGACAATTGCTTCAACGTCTTAAGTGGATTTTGATTGATGAACGACGTAAAAGGAGGATTGCGCGAGAAATCGTTGCTTATAACTGATTGTTCAGATTGTTCGCGCTGGATATCGTAGATCGCTCGTGACAATTGATCAATTTTCAGCTTCTCGTTGGAGGTCAAATGAGGTAGATGCTTTTCGGGGATATCATCCAGTTGATTTGATGGATTGGGTGGAGGTGAGAGTGAATGAACGAGATCGTTCAAAGACATCCGTCGACCTTGGGTTCTGGGTTTTGGAGATTGATCAGAAGATGTATCTGAGAGATGATCATTTGGTACTCCGTTAAGTGACTTGCCTGTTGATGATACCTTCATTAGTCAGTAGAGCTAGCTGCAAGGTATGTTGGGTTGACACGCACCGTTTGACGGCGACTGTTCTGTTGACATATTGTATAATGAATTATAAATCCTACGTATGACACATCGATTGAGGCCAGTTGATCACATTGCTCTTTGGGTCATTGAAGATGACTGTGAAAATGGGATCTACTCTGAACCATCTGACTTGTCTTTGGTTCCACAAGAAGCTAACCAAGAACATGACCTTTTCCGGAATTAACGGATTTGACCGAAAGTAGGATTCTAAAATCTCAGCGTGGATTGAGCGTGCGATTCGATCGACTTTTGACTTGTACTGAGATGATTTCTGTTCTGATCCTGTATGCAAAAAGATCTCATGCGTGTGATATGCGTTACCGGGTGAGGACTCACGAGTACTGCATAGCACATTGATGACAGCACCCGGGACACACGAGTAAGGAGGTAATTCATGTGGTCGTAAGAAAAGGTATTGGAGGTGAGAGGGCATATCGGTCTGCTAGGACAGACGCTGAACATGATGCCCTTCTGCTTAATCTTCCTGCTGTTGACCAGCAAGGGCGGAATACCACTTGACACAGCCAAAGGTTGGACTGTAATCTTCAAAGATCCACCCTATCTACCACCTGTGATGAAATTGCAGACATACCAGGAGTGCTCATGCATCGATATCTCTTCTTTTCCGCAAGACTCTCGGATGAAGTCCAGGTTACTTATGCATGCGTTCACGACGATCAGCTCATGCTGGGATCGAGAGAGAAGACACGACCTGAGTAGCTGATTGGTGCCACAGTGGCGGAATTATATTGATGGGTAGGAGTATGGGTTGCCTAGTTCGATCATGTCATTCAGTAAAGTTGCTCGGTCAACTCGTCATATCCAGTTCAAGCTTGAATCCATACTTCTTAGCATACCACAGACATCAATTAATTAGATCGAACAGAAAATAAAAACATCATCCTCTGTACCTTGGATGGATTAGACAAGACAATCAAACATCCCAACATTCGACTACCACATCATCCTAGCATATTGCATTATAACAATAACATTATAATTTAACCCTTGAAATCCAGACTCGTTCCGGCCTGGATCTTGCTCCACCTTTACCGACATTATACTTTCTACGCTTGCCACCATACACCCTACACCCTACACCATACACCATACACCATACATCAATCCACTGGAGAACAGTTCCAGTAGACAGACCACCTTGCATAGATACCCATATACCACAGGAGGACACTCTGCTCATGTGTACGATTCAACCTATCCTTTCCACATAACCATCCCACCCCTTTCGTCTCCCTTCACCATCTTTTTGCCTCGACCGTCATAATATACAGGCACGTAGAAGTCCGGGATTCGATCTTCCTTAGGAGAGATGAGTCCGACATCAAAGTCTGGGAGCGAGGGGACTCCTACTCCCGTGCAGGAAGATGATCGGACACCTACTCCTGGTACGAGAACGAGCGGTGAGTGAGCTCCTTTTCAATTTTGAACGTACCATCCGAATCCAGACAATTGCCTTCCTCCGCATTTCACCTCCCTTGTACTATGTCGGCTTGACGACCGTCTAGTCTCTACTAGCTCATCAGATTTGAAGGGCGATCAAGCCTTCAATCCAGAACTCAGCAGGATGATTACATCATTCTGTCAAAGATATCCCCTAAAATGAACCAACCTCGCATGGAAGCTCATTTTGTCATTTGATTATAGACAACAATTCGCCCCTTCCCCCATATGATCAATCCTCGCATACTTCCCCCACTCTCCCGCTCCCTCCGCCAGACTTCAACCCGCCAGCGGATTTTCCAATAGACTCACCTGTAAACAGCATATCGACGCCTTCGACTAGCTCTGCCACCTCTCCAACCAGGTTCGGCAACATCTTCCCGTCACCTCTAGATCCTGTCCCTGGGGGTAATTTCTCTCCCACGGAAAACCCTTCTCAATTGCACCGTCCTACTTTACAATCTATACAGAGGATATCCAGTGAATCGATACCTACCCCAGGATCAGGAACGAGCTCGCTGTCTTCGAACCAGTCGGAAGGTGGAGATCATTTGGTTGAAATGAGAGAAGATCTCAAAGAGAAATTGCTACAATCCGAATCCTCTACGCCATCGCGGACGAGAAGTAGCTCAGTGTCTACCACGACCACAGAAAGTTTCAGATACAACTTGATCAATCCCACACCACCCACGGAGCCGGCCCTATTTGAGGAGTACAACGAAGAAGATCACAATGAAGCTGGTCCAAGTCAACCTAGAAGATTGAGTTCTGGTGCTTTAGCAAATTTGGAGGAGGGTCATAATCTACCTGTAGAACATGCTTGGGACAGTGTGGTAAGTGATTAAAACGGAAGGTGCAAGGGCCTGGCTGATATCGCTCATTTCCAGTGGCCCGCACCTGGATCTACGCATCGTAGTGTACCGCCGGACCCAGGTACATCGAGATTCCCGATCGCCCCCGTATCGCCGTTTGTCACTCCAGCATTCTCACCCGCCATCATACCTACAACCTCTTCGAGCTCACTTTCTCGCAAGCCGCCATCGCCAATCGTCGATCCACATGACCCTGCGTCGCCGGGGAAAAGAAGTCAATCGCCAGTGACAGGCCCTTTCCGATTTTCGCCTAGATCAGGCAATTCATCACCTAATATGGAGTTGAATGGCCCGACTGAGATGTATTATGGTGGAAGAAGAAGATCCATCGCCGCGGATGCTCCGTTATTAGCGCATTCACCACCTTCCACTGCACCCATCTCAATCAACCTTAGCAAACACAATCGATCGCTGTCAAATTCATCTCAGCTTAGTCCACAGAGTCGACATTCGTTTCATCGTGGATCTCCTACAACTGCCAGCCCACCAAAAAGCCCTATACGCCTGTCCGGGACACTGCCTGGTGATAATGTCAGACCGATGAGCCCTTCTTCAAGCCGGTCGAAACCGATAGCAGCTCCACCCCTTTCAGCGCCGGCAAACAGATTGACAAACCCTGGTGCCTCTCCACCGATATCGGCAATCTCCAAAAGTCGTCCAAGGGGTCATAGTTTATCTTCCGTCATTCGTACTCAGCCCTTTGGTCTCGAACCTCCCAACCCTTCACCTTCCGACAAACGACAAAACTCTCCATCGGTCAATCCTTCCAGATTGGAAGAAACAGATCAATCGGCGGCATCAACATTGTCATCTTCGTCATCTCTTCCGCCCATCTCCTTACCCCCTGCCGTAGCCAAACCACCCAACCCATTTCCCGAACCAGCTCAAGCATCGACATCAGGCAATTCTGCTCGACCCCCGTCCCCTCCTCTTTTCGCTCCTCTTGCTCGACCCGCCGTCCTCAGACGAGCCTTGTCAGATTACGATGCAAAGGCTAGGAGTACTCAACCGGGATTCCATCGTACGCTCAGTATCACTGCGGAACTCGATAAATCGCCAAAACGCACAACGTCCAATGCCGATATCGCTTCACCCTCGGAACCAAAAGAAGGTGAAGATGATGGTTGGAGCCGTGTGAGAAAGAGTCCGAGAAAGTCGCCGAACACCCTTCCAGTGATATCACCTCTCACCGCGCGATCAGCTGGACCATTGGGAGAAGCAGAGGAAAGAGTCGGAGATCTGGCGGAAGCGTCAAACTCCCAAGGCTACTTTCACGAAGTCGGAACACAATCTTGGACTGGTGATTCCGCGCCGGATCATATGGGTGATGTGGACATTGTGGACGAGGGTGACGTCTTACCGATGGGTGATGTGCAATTGGATGTCACTTTTGACGATGAGGGTCTAAATACCTTAGAAAGGATCTTCCTACTCAGCAAAAGTGAATATCCTTTCCATCGGGCTTACGTCGCACGAGTCCTTGGTGACCTGCTCAACGAGGTAGACCCTTGTGAATCGGTCGAATATGTCTTGCCTTTACTGAGTGGATTCTCAATGGACGACGATGAAAGTGTTAAAGAGGCTTTCGCGTCGGAATTGCATCGGATCCTATGGTATTTCTATTCAACCTGCAAACTCCTAGTAGACGATGGAGAGGGTGAAATGGTAGAAGTGACCGAACCTGAAGGTCACGATGTGCCTCGAGTGGGACATTCACCTGAAACTCGACAGGAAACCATTACGATAACTTCTGAAGGTATCAATACGGTACCCACGCCGACTATTGCCGAGGCTACTGAAAGTGCTGTTCCAATGGGCCGACAACGATCAAATACCTCGTTGCTCAGCACTAGCAGTGCCACGGGCCCATCGTCCGCCGGATCAAGCTTGACTCGTCCGTCATCATCCAAATTCTCTCCGGGCATTTCGGAAACTCAGGAGGAAGTCAATACCCCTAACTCCTCAGTCTCTGCATCTTCGCAAGATACAGCCTTCAGCCCTGGTTTGCACATCAAGCCTTATGCTGAGAGTGGTGAACAGGAGGACTTTTCGAAGGAAGATCAAGGTATCTTAGTTGACCGACCAGTCTTAGCGGTCAATTTCTTTACACCATTGGTCGGTTCATTGCTCCTCAATCAGAATCCTGTCATATCTGAATCAGTCAGAAATGGCGTGGTAGCTGTACTGGAACGCTTAAGGGGTAAGGGCGAAGTATTACTGGAAACTTGGGGTCATCTAGCTCAGCAGCCCGAAGCGGATGAACGGAGAACTTTCGCAACTCAAAACGGACTTCATCAACATGATTTACGACCTTTTTTCACGGAAGCTAGGACAGTGGTTGAGAGGGAATTGCTACAGGGCATAATCATCGGTATGGGCCAGTTGTCAACTGACATGCCCGATATGGTCTTTGAAGGATCAGATCATGGTGATGACGAACTGCGCGATCAGGAAGCATTCCAAATTCAACTTATTCAAGAGGCTACGGCGGGACGAGCAACGTCGATGAATCTTATTGGAGCCGTTTCAGAGTTCTTCGAGCAGCAGGAAGTGGTGGAAAACGGATTTGTGGAAGAAGTGCTGGCTTCTGGTGATGGTGATGTACCCGTCAGAGCTGAGGCAGCAGTAGCTATGAGTTGTTTGGCGAAAATGATCCCGGTTGAACATGTTTATAGAATGGTAAGTTCATCGATACGACTGCTATCAGTTTCACAAGCTAATTTGGTTGATTAGCTGCCTCTCTTCGAGTCATTTTGCGAAGACGAGAATGATCATGTCAAACAATCTGCATGTCTGGCTCTACCGGCTTTATGTAGACGGATCGAATCTCCGGATTATCGACGTTCCTTCGCTGTGAAAGCTGTGCAAACCCTTATGTCGGGTGACGAAGATGTACGATGTGCTGCTCTGGAAATGCTAGGAGAGGTCGTATACATCTTTCATGATGATCCTCGAGGTCCACCTGATGAGCTTATCGATGTCTATACGGATGACTCGGAAGTTAGAGACGGCGAACGAGATTCAGATTGGGATGTGGTGGCTATCTTCAACGTGAGTAATTCATTTCCCCTACCAATGCACGATGTGAGAGTAAGCTGACATCGTATTTCGTAGTTTCCTGGTGTTTGTCTTACATTGGGTTCCGAAAGATGGTCCGATATTCGAGATCTCTTCCAACGCTTGCAAGATCGAGCGGGAGAAAAGGTCCTTCGTACCACTGCGTCATGCTTACATGAAATCACTAAGATACTCCGTCCAGATCAAGTTGTCTCTGACCTTCTCCCTGTGTATACCAGATTATTAGGTGATTCCGAAGAGATTAGAGAAAGGGTATTCGAACATGTCGATACGATCATTGCGTCTGTACCTAAAGAAGTTGGATGGAGCTTGTTTCAGCATCTCGCAAGAGGATGGAAAGAAGGTATGCTAGGTGGATGGCGGGCCAGGGAGAAACTTGCTTTACACATACCGAGCTTTCTTGAGACTTTCGCGAATTGGACCGGGATAGAAGAGGTGTTGGAAATGATGAGAGATGCCCTTCTGGACCCTTTCGCAGCGGTCAGAGATGCTGTTACCAAAGGTGTAAGTGTTTAATGCAACACTGGTATCTCTGAAGATTTTAAAAGCTGATGAGTGATGTGCATTGCAGATTCCGAAAGCTTATGAAGTGCTCGGTACTCAATCGCCAGTAGCCAAGCGGTTCCGAGACATCTTACTTGAATTGGGAGATTCCCGAGCATTCAAGCAGCGTTTGACGTTTGTCAGATGTTTGAGGGAATTTGTCAAGCCACCACCTAATCGACAGGCATTCGAGGATTTCTTCTTACCCGTTTTACCCCGTTTATCCAAAGACGTTGTAGACGTTCGACTAGGTCTAGCTCAAATAATCGCCGATCTGTTCGTGGTTGGAGCGTACTATTCCAACGTCGGCCAGAATGTCCCCAAGACCATATGGGAGATTGCTCATGATCTAGCAATGGACCAATCGACCGATGTGAGAGATACAGTAAGGAAAGTGAATATGGATCGAGCGAGACCTACAGGTAAAGGAAAGGATGTTCAAGTTCCATACGAAGTGAAGTTGCCTGAAAATCCAGATAGATCTCTGAAACCTGGTCAAAGAGAGGGTAATTCACCTTCACCTTCAACTTCGATCGCTGGATTACCACCCACGAAGAAATCTAGTGGATCATCCTTTCCTGCTGTATCGAACTCTGCTGTAGCCGAACGACAGGCCTCTTCCTCTTCGTCGTCTAACAGTCAGTATCAGAAAACAAAAGGTTTACCGTCATCACCTGTTAGAAGACCTAGTAATGAAGTCATGATGAAAATGGGATTGATGGATCTAATTGGCACAGAAAAGGAATCTGGATCTGAATCTGCGTCGGGATCGGGATCCGGGTCTCAAGCGAGCTCAGATGATATGTCAATTACGCCCAGACTGAATTTGAGTAATATACAACGAGAGGGCAACCTGAGTTCGAGTAAATTTGTTAAATCTCCTTTATCAGCTGGATACATACCACCTCAAGAAGGAGAGGAAGAGGAGGAAGATAAAGGGAATCCGTTCGCATCTAGTTTTGGACAAGCTGCTGTTACCGATGTGAAAAATGATGATGATAATGAGGAGATGGAGTACGTATAATCGTATGTCTAAGATGGTTTTGGATATAGCAGAATTCTGTATCGATTAGAATGGATTGGAAGTATAATTTTATACTGTAGGTAAGGAAAATGCTAGGAATGGAGATGATGTGAGGTAGTGTGCTATATACATATATATAATAACACTTATATTTATAGATATCTAATCGACAAATTGTATCCTTATGAAAACAAGAGATGAAAATAGATAAGATCATACGTTCTTATGTCTCAATGGTATGATGTGGACAGCCAGCACAGTGCTGATTGGTCGCTATAGAGAAGAGCAGTATGATACATTGTATATGTTCGATATTTGACTACTGATTAGATCAACTACCTACACTAACGGGTGTATATCCCCCACCTGATCCTGATCCAGCAGATCTCATCTCCTGGTTGAGATTCGGGTTCGACCGTGTTGGGAATAACTGTGAAGATATAGGTAAGAGTGCTTGAGACCATTCTCTGAGATCGGTTGGTCGACCACGGGTTTCGATAGCTTGACGCAGTCTGAACGAAGCGAATAAAGTGCCATGTATATCAGTTTACCGTTGAGAATGGATATACTTGAGGTATTGTGCAAGACTTACCTCGCTCTTATAGCTGCGTAGAGCAATAAACCAAATACGATCAAAAGGAAGAATGTCACTACCAATTGATCTCTCGGTGAATCTCGTTCTGTTTCAACAAACACGCACAAATCCGTCAATAAGTGAATTAGGATTCGCCCAACTGTCGGAAGAAAGTAGGAAACCCACTGAAACACCTAGCTTCCACATCACCTTCCGTTCCAGTCCCAATATCCGTATCCAGCTCTGGCACTTGAGCACCTTTACATATATTCAGTTTTTGATCCAAGCAGAATTGTCGGGTACACGTCAAACATGGTTTCTTAGGGTTTTCAGGTCGGTATAATGGTATAATCGTTGAATTCGAGAAACATATACCTATAATATCCATAACAACGTTTTAGTCATTCTCGTTCAAGGAGGGAGTAAAATCAATGTAAGACGGACTTACATTTACAATAGGATAGGCCTGGATCGTTATATAATGCTGATACTGATAAGGACGCTGTAAATAGTATTGATAGGATGATCGTCCATATGCTCAGTCGGACCATGGTTGGGGTATTGGGGAGGTCCGTATCTCTTATGACTCAGATGAGATGACTTTAGTGTGGTTTTTCTGACGGATACCAATAGGTGAGTCGAGTCGAGTTGAGTCGGTTGACGATGGTCTGATGGTCTATATGATGATCATAGGTGATCAATCATGGATTGATTGTATGCAGATGACCATGTCGATAGACATTGATGGACTCTACTCTAGATCTCGGCGTGAATGCCAAGTGACCACGTGTCGGCTATGTTATCGGAGATTTCCGCAATACGGCCGTACTCGAGTAGGACAGCGAAGAAAGAGATTTGGATGACGACGAGTTGACTATTGCTGCTACCATCACCATAATCAAATACATGAATCACTCATACTCATACTCATACCTACTATCGACATAGCATAAATACCCCTCACAGCCTATGACCCAACCTACACTCGTCCCACCATACCTACACTCCACCAAGTCATCCGATAAAAGCAACATTCTTACCATGTCACTATGATTGTGCTAATTCTGCCCCGATAATTTTTGGTTTGTTTTACGCAGAGGTGTCCGGTGAGTCAGCCATACCAGACCTCGTAACCCTGCTGTCTGTCCATATCTTCTCCCCCTCCCCCTCCCCGGGCCATTGCTGATGACAATAGGTGTACTTTCGACAGGCACTTACACCCGGCCCTCAGCTTCTTACCTAAACATCGACCACGGTCCTAAACATATATAACCTTATCATATCTACACTTTATCCTGTCCTCCATCGTTATACCGGAAATACAAGATGTCCGACTCTACCAGCAAAAAAGACCGTTCAGGTCTACAACTCAATACTCAAACACCCAATACTACACCTTCAGTTGCTAGTGCCGGATCGAGATTCTTGTCAAGGAGGGTATGGGGTCGAGCAAGTGCTACTACCAAAACTTCAACTGGTCAAGATGAATTACCTACTTTATCAAATACAACCACATCGGTCAACCATCCATTGCGCAAAGATTCGACAGAAGAGGTACAAAAAAATCCCAATCAGAATTTCCATCTGGAAGAAGCTATTGAACTGATGAACCCCACTCCCCCTCCTTCTTCTGAAAATGGCAATAACACCATCTCATCGCCTGAATTGATCGAATTGATCAAAGCTACGTCTGTTTATATCAATAATCTACAGCTAGATAATAACAAAGATAATACCGATCCATTCAATACCAGCGCTTCCTCTGCATCTTTGACCTCTACAGCAACAGTCACCCAAGCAGCTGAAAATGAAATCAACGACAATAAGTCTGCTTCCGTCGCCATCTCCCCAGACAACGTCAAGACAATCTACTCAAGAGCTATATCTTTTTCAGATAGACGCAACGATCCTTCGTTGAGGACAGCAGGAATAAGGCTGTTGACGTCCATCATAACCTATTGCCCTCCACCAAGATATTTCTCGGAACAGTCAAAAGTTCAATTACAGGATACGATAACTGTTAGAACGATGTATAATCTGGTTTTGGGGTCTGGTCCAGGTTCCAGTGACTCACCGATTGAAGCCAAAGTAGACCTAATAGGAGCTCAGGTGGTAGCCTTGAAAGTACTGAGTAAAAATGGTGCAGAAGTTGAAGGCCTTACTGGGTTGATAGGATGGCTGGTGAGGATGCTGGAGGAGATCAAGGAAGACTGGTCAAGATGGTGCGAGATGAAACCCAATGGCGGGAACGAAATCATAAATAGGCCAGCTAGAGTAAGTCTTCACCTGACATTTAGTAATACAGCAAATAGGCTAACTTTGGTAAAGCTAAAACCTTTCGATCCGATTATCCCTTATTCACCCTTGGAGACTGCTGCCTCTATTATCGATCTCATCAACCTAGTCTCTTACAACTTCCTCGACCTTTTCGACCCGAATAAAGATATAGCTCGTATCATTCAACCTATATTTTCTTTCATCAGCAAAGGTATACTCGCCTATACCCCTCCCAACGATTTGGCAGGACTCAACATATCTCAAGGTCATGTACCAGCTCCAAATCCTCCAAGAAGGGAATCGCTCAGCTCTCTAGCATTCAGCTCCCCTATGCCTCCACACCATCCCAGCCCGTCTTTGGAGTCAAGCCTCCGAAGATCAGCTTCCATAACGAGGCGGAAAGATCATAATATACCTTCAGCATTCAGCACGCCCTCCTCATCACGTTTCGCCCGTCATTCCACCTTAACATCCCCCCAATCATTGACTTCTGCTTCAGCCCTCCAATCACCGTCACCTCAATTTGCTTCTTTGCTAATGCCCAAATGGTTGTACCTTCTTCCCTCAGCATGTGCATTATTGGAACTCTTCATCGATCAAACTGTCTTGCCTCAAGATCTGTTCATCGACGTCATGAGATTCGCTTGTATATGCGTGGCATATGACGATGAATCTGGTCTGCCGACCGATGTTGGTCAGGTACCTGTGCATAAATTGCTGGCTGTCATGTTTAGGTCGAACAACGGAAGAAGGGGTGAACTAGCTCTAAGGATCATAATGGAAGAAGAGGCCAGCGAATCTTTCAAAATGACCTACGACGGATTGACAGACGCGGATGCTAGAGTTGTCCAAGGGGCGGTCTACATAGCTAGAAGCTTACTGTTGAATCTGGATGATCCTTCACCTAATCCTGCTACATCGCCCTCCGCATCACTTTCATCGCTGTCACCTTCTCTCATGGCTGCATTGTCAACATCGAGGTTCACGAAGCCCGAAGATCAACAGGAACGAGCCAGGTGGGAGTCAGTCGATTATGCTGTTCTCACTCTTCTCCAGGATCACCTACACCGACTTGAACAGGGGTCAGGTAAAGATGTGATCAAAGCAGATATATGGACAGAAGGTCAGGCCGCCTGCGATATACTCAGAGCTCTATGGCCAGTCGCGGTACCTTCTCGGTAAGTGAGATAGTTACATCTCCTTCTCTTAAGCTGATTTTGATGTTCCCAGTGCGTCTGGCTTGTCTCTATACGTTGCCGAAGAACCATCAACATTCGCTGCAATTTTCGATGCCGTCATTCACCAATTACCCACTGCTATCGAGAAGCTACATCCGTCAGGAACCGCCGCTTCTCCCTTTTTCCATCCAAAATACATCGAGTTGTTGTTCAGCTATGGCGATCAGCTTTCCGAAGAAGATGCTGCCGTCATACTGGATTATTACGTCAACGAAGGGCTATGTCTGCCCATGACAGCAGGATGGATAGAAAATATCTGGAAGTTGATCAATACATTCTACGAGTCGACCTTGAACCTGGCTTCGGCCAAGCGTAAACTTGCTATGATCATATTCCGCGATCTATATACCTCTACCGAAGAGATGTCTGCCCCAAGAAGTGAATTCGTTGATAAAGTCATAGTCCCTTTCCTGGACAAGGTGTTATTGAAGCAGACAGAAGACTGGTTCCGACAAGAAGCTTTATCTGTGATGATACGTGCTGCAGTGGCCGAGACGATGGAAAAGGATGAAGAAAGGCGTAAAGCAAGAGCCGAAAAGAATGTGGATGAGGTGGAGGAGGAAGATGCATCTGCCTTACCAAGTCAGGAAGTGAAAGAAGCTGCTGCCGGAGGAAGTTTCCATGCTATCAGGAATCTCATCATTTCTCTCGCGTCGACCGCTTGGTGTAAAGACGACGACCACCCCGCTCACCGCACGGCATCGGAAAGAAGACGACCTGCACATCAGTTACCGAGAGAATCGAACGCTTCAACCCCGTCTGCCACCAGCTCGTCAGCTTTGAAAGGGTTGATGAACGTTCTCTCGCCCCCGACAAGAACGAAGGATCTGCCTTCAGTCGCACCATCTTTGGCTAGTACGGATGATACCACATCTTCAACCCCTCGACAACAACCCGTAAATCACCGTGTGACACATATGGACTGTCAGTCACTGCACGCCGTCTCCGCTCTTATCAAGATTTTCAACGATCTTACCTTTTCCCCACCACACTCGCTCTCTTCATCCATCAAAGCTGCACGTACACCTGCTTCCGCTCGGTGTATCGCCATCTACCGAGATCTTCTCGGTCTATTGTACCCTTTCACTGATCATCAGCCCGGTAATCAAACGCCTACATCTCGAATCGCAGCCGTTCCTGCTCGTTGTCCAAGAGCAAGGATAGCCATCCTGCAATGGCTGCTTAGGCTACGAGCAGATCCCAAGCATCGAATATATCTACGTACAAACCTCGACGTTGACTGCAGATCGTATGCGGACACCTTGTTCCGAACTTCTGAAGCCGTTGAAGCACAGCGGTCTAAGCTCATCGCTGATGCTGAGGAATCTCGAGCGAGGACTGAGAGAAGGCAGCTTAACCAACAAAGTCAACAGCCCTTGTCAAATGCTAGGGAATCTCTACGGGACAGAACGTCTACCTCGACTAGAAGCAGGAGCAGATCCAGACCGCCAACCGACCACTCTCCACATCATTCCGCGGACACCTCTGGTTTCGCTCCCTTATGGTGTCTTCCTGAGACCCTGACATTCGACATGCCGACTGATAGTCTACCATCAGAAGGATTGCTTACATACGATCCCAATCATCCTTCTTTGCGAGTGAAAGATGCTCCTCCGGTAGAAGGTGTCTGGCTACCCGTTTCAGAATACGTTCGAGCTCTGAATGGGATACTACGGCATGAGACCAATTGGGAATTGGTCTCCTATGTTCTCTGTTTCTTACCTTTGCAGCTCAGCAACAAGCTTTTCTTCAGAGGTGGAAGAGCTACTCGGGAAGTCAAAGCTTTATTGAAAGCTTTAATCGACCTAATACCTCAAGATGATCGTATAGAACGTCGATGCAAGTATCATCAATTCATCAAAAGGCCGAACGTCAATGCTGCGGTATATCAATCTTTATCAATCCTGATCGCCTACAGAGACGTACTAGAACCACATGAATGTGACGCTTTGATAGGAGCGTTCGAGGCATGTCTGGAATCGAACTCGGTCGTTGCTAAACCGTGTATTCAAGCTTTAACTTTATCGATCTTCGAGTTAGAACAGCATCTCGGTAAACGGTTGTTGTCGATCATCGGTAAATTAAGGGATATCAACTTTACATCTGGAATTGCGGTACACCTTTTAGAATTCTTGCTAGCATTGGGAGAGAACAAGAACCTGTTCAAGAACTTCACTGACTCACACTACAAGGATGTCTTCACATTGGTAATCGACTATATCGCTGAACATAATGCTCGATCAGACCAATCTCCCGATCTGGAAAATTCCGGCGCTAGAGAATTGTACACCTTATCTCAGCATGTCATCGGTCTGGCCTATCATTCCATATACGTGTGGTTTATCTCCTTGAAACTTTCCCTACGGCCCGATCTCGTAAAGCATATCATTATCAAGCTGCTACAATCTCGATCGAAGAGAGTCGCGGTAGACGAGATGGCCGAAGTATGTTTAGATTGGTTAGCCAGATATACATACGGAAACGCTGATCCCAAGCCTGCCAACTCGTTCTTATCGGAGATGGTGATGGGTACAAAGGAACAGGATAAAACGCAGTCTTGGTTATTGGGTGGATGTATCATCACCATCACCTCACACCCCCGAACAGGTTGGGCAAGCATAACATCAACCAGGCCTACAGGTGCTACAGAAGTGATAGCCAAATTGGAGAATGTCCCTTTGTTGAACTTAGGTGAATCAAATGCGGACCTAGTCAGTCTACCGGCGGTTTTGATGGCTAATAGGGAGGTGATTATGGATGATCAAGCGAAAGCCGTGAGTTTGACCGGTTCTATATAATAGAGTTCTACTTACTCAGATCACTCCTTACTCAGGAGGCAAGCGAGATCGTCAAGCAAGAATCGACCGCGCCTCAAGAAGAATTTGATCAATCGTCTCAACATGGGTATATCTGGTCTGGAGCGACACCATCCCAGCGGCGTAAAGATGTCTCAATCGATCCTGCTTATCTAGCCGTGGAACTTCTTTCTTCGTACCCTAACGCCAACCTTGAGACTCCTCGAGGACGGCTCATCCCCAAAGAAGAAAAATTCCAAAGAGCTCTGAGGACTATCGATATGACACCTGTCATCGACACTGCCAAGCTTGGTGTGCTTTATGTGGGACGAGGTCAGACCACCGAAAGTGAGATTTTGGGTAATATCGATGGATCATCACTATATTTGGATTTCCTAAGTGGATTAGGAAGGTTGATCAGATTGAGAGGTCAAGTTGACGTGTTTGTCGGTGGACTCAATAGAGAAGATGATTCAGATGGTGAATACGCTTATGCCTGGTGGGATGACTTGACTCAAACGATATTTCACACTACTACCATGATGCCTAATTCACCTAATGATCCGACATTCTCAAGAAAGAAACGATTGATAGGCAACGATTATGTCAAGATCATTTATAATGATTCCGGTAAAGACTTCAAATTCGATACCATCTCTACCGCGTTCAACTTTATCAACATCGTCATTTCACCACATACCACACCTGAATCTCATGGACCTCAACCTCAGACTGAAGTACTCCCCACGGATCCGTGGGCGGTATGGGGTCGAGATGATTATTTCAAAGTCATCATCCAACGAGCTAAAGGTATACCTGATTTCTCACCCGTGGGTGAACATAAGATTGTCTCGAAAGAGAATTTACCGGTATTTATCAGACATATAGCTCATCTATCGAATGATTTGGCGGCGAGATATACACATATCAAAGATGCAAAAACGCCAGAACAGGCTGAGTATATTACGAGTTGGAGAAGTAGATTGAGGGCTATGAATAGGTTAAGAGCGAGGTGAGTAGCATGGTCTCCCATTCTTTTCACTGCAAGCTTTATGGGAGTAGGAGGATGAAAGAGGTCAAAGATAGGTATACGGAGAGCGTCGCAGACCCTAGACTATCCGACACGACCCTTCGAAGAGAATCTCGGCTGATATCTGACTGTTTCATCGTAGTCTCCCGCCAGTAGAGAAAGTCGATCCTAGCGATGACGCCAAGCGAGAAGAGATGTTGAGGGAGTAAGTATATAAGATCAATTATACCATTGTCACCTGTATACGAGCTGATGCTGGGGTTGCCGTAGCTTTACAAGGGTATTCTCCTATCGACCACTTACGGAATCTAATCAAGGTAACTCGTCATTTACCACATCGAAATAAACATAAACCCTTGATGGGCAGGATGACATGTCATAAAAAGTCAGAATAACAGTTAGAAGCAAAGTTTACTTTTCGATGGACAGGAAGGCATCGACGTAAGAACACAAGAAGTAAAAAATTAGTATAGTATAACATAATTGTATTGTATTGTATTGTATGATTTAGTTCAATTGTCTTAGTTATGAATACTCAAAGTATGTCTCTTGCTGGTTTGTTTAATAGACGGTTTGTTTTTCAAAACTTGTCTTGGCGTTGAACGTTCGCCAATGGATAAGTAAGGGGTTCTTTCCTATCCTCGTTCGTTCAAGGTAAAGATGACAGGCAAGCTCAACAACGCAGAGCGGGTAAGCACGTTGTACTCGCACAACATTACAAATCTTCGTTCTCGTTGGTTTCTCATAAATTGCATGGAATGATTCATCATTATTTCTACCGCTACCGTGCAATACAAATACAGATACAATCACGAGTACATCACATAGAACGATCAATCTCACCTGATGATGACATACATAGAAAATAATGGAATATGAACAAATCACTTTGTCGATATCATGCTCGTCGATTGAAGGGAATACACATGAAGATATATAAGGAAATTACAAGTTACATGGAAAATGTTGAATTGAAGTTCGATTGACAGATAGAAGGAAATGCTTGTAGGATACTGTACAACATGAAAATAACGAACGAAAAGAAAATGACAAGGAAATAGAAGAAAGAAGGGAGAAAACAAAAGTACAGATACAATAATTGTAATTGTAAATGGAAGAAAACGATGAACAGAAAACGTTAGGAAAAGAACAGCAGTCCAGGATTCAATATTGCCCTATCAAAGGGCTCAACAGAGATCAGAAATCGGAAATCAGATATCAAAAGATAAAAATGAAAAGTCAATGTGAGAGAAGCATGTGTAGTCAGAACTCGGCTTGGTTCATTTCAATGAGAAATTCTACGAAAGATTCGATCAATTTCACTATAACTAACCATCTATCATCTATCAGCTTCACTTCTTCTCTCACATTGGAAATACCGACTCACCAATGGCTTATGATAGGACTATTGATCATATCCAGATCCAATCCAATCAGATATGGATCGAACATTCACTCTTTGACCGTATTCGTTCGGGTCCATCACTCATATTCAATGGTCCACTCTCATCGAACTCTGAAAATTGCCCTGGAAGGTAAGAAGGTAATTTCCCAGGTGCCGAATGTCTCCTTCTACTGTCTATCACCACTATAACCTCTTCATCATCTCCATCTTCGAGTTCAGGACTGATCGTCAACCTTCTATCGAGGTTCAGCTCTATATCTCCTTCTTCTTCTTGTTCGTTGGCACTGGAATATTGGGAATCAGGTGATGTTGAATTTGATCTATTTGGTGCTTCTGAAGCTTCAGGTTCATTACTGTACATTAGACCTTTTGCCTCTTCCTTCTCATTATTCGTGAAATAGTATGGATAATTTGGATCATAGTCATCCTGACCGTTCGGAAAAGATCCAGAGGAGTTGGCAGTGGAGGTATACGATAAATAAGATTCGGTAGATCCCAGATCTATCTCCCTTTTGATCCTTGATCTCGATCGACCTCTCTCAGGTATTGGTAATCCATCTAAATCTTCTCTATATGTCGATCTATCTTGAAAATCATCCTTCTCTCCTTGACACATCTCATCGTATGACTGAGAATACGCAAGTCATCATCAGCCTGTGTCCGCGGACAAGAGCCATGAAAACTGAAGAGTATACTCACGCCCATATCCTTCTCGTTACTCCGGTCCTCCTTATATTTCCTCGGATATTCTCTTCCGGCAGCTTTGAACTCTTCAAAAGTCCTTTCGGGAAATATCACCCTGATGGGTAATTCCACCAGACTAATCTCATCCTCTTCCAGATGCTGTTTTCCCTCTTCGTACTTGATCATCTGATCAAATGACATTCTGGTGTTAATCTTCGCTGCTCGTTGTTGGTCAGATGTCATACCTGACAATCCTAATCCTAACCCATATGTAGGTGTAGAGACGATCATTTTTGATTCTGCGGTATACTCGTATTCACTATCTGACCGGCCATATGACTGACTATTGGGAGGAATTGAGGAGGAAGACGATCCGAATATCTGTGTGGCATTGGGAAAGAACCTCCTTGGTTCGTCATTAACAAGATCGTTGGGCAGAGCGGGAGTTTGAATATGTTCTGATACCGGTGATAAAACTTCTTCCTCATCGTCTACTCCTTCAGTCATGCATCTTGGTGAAGAAACATATTCGACATGTTGGACCAGTATTTGATTGCCATCTTGGCCTGCATCTTCACCTTCGACATCATCGATGTACCAGTTCGATGTGAGCTGTTCGTCCCTCCTTGGATCAGGATCAGAGTACAATGAAGCATAGATAGGTTCTGTATTGGTTCGTGAAGCTGTAGGTGGGAAAGATTGAGCTCTGCCCATGATAAGTGAATACAACTCGTCAGCTCACATACTCTGATTTTCCTCGCCAACTAGACTTTGACTCACCTAGTGATGAGATCAGGTCTATTCCATCTATCTCTCGATCTACCATTGCTACCCGCACCAAAGCTATATCTCATCCACAACCCTTCTCTTTCCTCTCTTTCCCTTATCCTTCTTTGTTCCTCTAGAGCTTCTGCTTCCTGATATGATTTCCAGGCAGCCTTGTTCATTGCGAATTTCCTATATTGCTCCAGCTCACCCAACGTCTTTCTCCGTCGTCTTTGTTGAGGGATCAATCTCATACTTGTGTTGGAATCGTAATATGGAGTAATGACTGACTCTTCTTGTTCTGGTTCAGCATCTGAAAATTGATTAGAAGATAGTTCACCAAGTGGAGAAGGTACCTTCTGGAATGTCGATGGGGTAGCCTCTTCGTCCTCGGGATAGCAGCTATTGGGTACGATGGGATTGTCGGGTAAGGTAGGTGAAGGGATGTGGGTCATACATGGACTAGGAGGTGGTGGAGAGTGTGGATCCAAGGGAGGTGGATTATCTTGATTGAGATTCTCGATAGGAGGTATATTCTCATCACTACATAGAGTCAAATGCATCAGCTGGTATACAATGTAGGTTGTGAGCTAGACTCAGCTCACCCGTATGTATCAATATGGTGATTGAAGTAGGTTTCCTCTCTTATCTTTTCATCACTACTTATTCTCATCAGCTCGTTCTCTGCATTTGATGTACATAGTGGGAAAACGTACCTTTCCTCATCAATCACCCACAATGCGCGGTCAACTTCCTCATGTTCATCCTCTTCAGGTATATCGTACAATCCTGACCTATCTGAAGGTGTATCAGGACTGGTACCACTACTACTACTGCCACTGTCAACTTCTTCCACTACTACGCTCGTCCCTTCCTGGTCTTCGTCTTCCTCCTGAATAACCCCCATAATTGGAGGGAGCGTAAGTCGTGAGGGTGATTCGGGTGATCGTTTGAGTTGTCTGATCAGAGTTGCTAATGCCTCTGAATCAAGCTTGTTTGACGATGATGAGGAGGATGAAGGGAGTGATAGGAAAAATGTCATTTTGGATTACGGGGAAGGATGATGATGATGGTGAGGAAGAACAAGCAAAGAAAGAAATAGATATCAATCAATGATATGAAGGGTAGAGGGAGTACAAGCAATGAGGAATGAGGAATAGGAAGAGATGTGAAAGGGTCGTTTCAAGTTGTATGAGGTAGGGTCGTGTTGTACTCTGTAGTTGTGTTAGGAATGAAGTACGAAGATGTCTCAGTTGGGTTATTATATATATATAAACGAAACATGAACATACCTCATGTTCTTCTTGAGTACTTGATCGAATTTTCAATCACACATGATCATGATTGTAACACCCCATTTTACGATTGATCCACATCCACAGTCAAAATGTCATAGCTCATCACCACAGCCACAGCCATAGCCATAGCCATAGCCATAGCCATAGCCATAGCCGATGAGATAGATACACACCGGTACACATCAACCATCATCATCAAACACACACATACAGATACACACTAGTGATATTTTCAATCTAGTCAAGTCGCAAGTTGAATGACGACAATCACCAGACACGAACCGAAGATCCCTCATCACACAAGGCACGGTTCACCTTTTTAGCCAGTTTAACCGGTAAAAGAGGGCTGAGAGTGCCGCGGTCAAAGCCGAAATAAGGTCTGGATCCTTTTCTGTGCACCGCACTGACCACAATCACACAGTAAGAGTACCGCCGGGGTTTAGTGGGGACTGGCTGTATCCACATTCACATCGTTTAAGATGATCTCAGCCTGAATCAAAATGGTTGTACTGCATTTCTATAATTCCTGGCTCAGCACTGCGATTCAGGTGGAGCAATTTCATATCATCATATCATCATATCATGACTTTGCATGATACCATTGATTGTACGGTACTTAACTACTGGACTCTTCACTGCATTGTGTCATTCTATGAATATCTATCATCTTGATATAGCTTATGATGCGGTCTTACTTCATACCAACTGCGTCCGTTCTATTCCGTTCAACCCCACTGTTCTCCATTTCATGTGGGAGATATTTTTAGTTCTTTCGGAATGACATCAATCTATCAAAACCCTCTTGTCCCTCTATACGCATCGTATCCCATTCATCTAGACTTTCAGCTTTGAGGCATTCCTTGTAGAAATCGATCGAAGGTTTGTTCCACTAAACCATTGTTCCAAAGACAAGTCAGCCGTTGTGATTTAACAGAGTAAGAAGACTTGTTATTTATTTCTTTTGACTAACCTTCAATACCCTCCATTCTACCCTCTTACAACCTCTTTCTTGGGCTATATGACCCAATTCGCCAAATAATCGCTTACCCAATCCTTGAGCTCGATATTCAGGTTTGACATAGAGATCTTCGAGCTGATAATGAGTAGCAATGATCAGTCTTACTGTAAGTTCCCATCTGTATTTGAGTACGAGACTAAGTTGAGTATACTCTACTTACGTATAATCCTGGTGCACCCAGCCAAGTCGAATAAGTGAAGAAGTACTGACACAAATCCAAATCAGCTTTCAGAGTATCGTTGCTTGAATCTCAAAAGCTACTAGCTGACTTACCAGAGCTAAACCAACTGCTATGCCTTTACTTCCATCCTCAGGAGTTGTCCTAGCTATAAGAACTTCCGCATAATTATTCTCGAACACATTTTTGATCATCTACATCCGTTACGCCGAGAAGGTATATAAGAGGTCTACCATATGGATATCATGATTCTTCTCGAAAACTAAGTGATGTCAGCTTACCAACTCAGGTGTCGCTACCACAGCATCGGGCTCTCTTTCATATACAGCCTATCATCAAATACGTTAGATAGTCTATTAACACAAGGCCGAGATGGATGTGTCACGTACCAGCTCGACGATCAATCCCAGTAACTCGGGCTGTCAGAACGACAAGATGATCACGTCAGTCAACTGCTCACGGCAATACATGTATAACTGCACGAAAGGGACATACGACGTCTTCCTTGGTAGCTCTTTGAATCTTGATGGACATTTTGTTAGGTTCGTCTTTCAGTAATCTTGATTTTCTACTTGGTGAGCTAGTTGGGCTTTTTCGATGATCAATTATATCGATCCTTTTGTCCTTTTGGCACTTTGCCTTTTTCCTGTTTTGTTACGATGTTGATCTGAAATATGGAAAGCGGAAACAAGTAGAAGAATCCACGAATGAACAAGAACGAACTGCCTGGTAAGGTGGACACACCTCCACCAGCTGATACGGTAAATGGGCTACCAATATAGAGCATCGGGTCCATGTCTGGTCGGTGACTATCTTACCGGATCAAAGTACAGTAACGGAGAGCAGTAAATCATCGTCTACCTTACTCTGTCTCTCTCTCTTGTCTACATACTACGGCTCATAACGAATATCTGGACATACCCAGAGTAGATTTGAGACTGAGACTCACAACCATGGCCGGACCCTCACCAAACAATAACCCCTGGCAGAAACGTGTCCGACGATTATTCTTTTTCGTCGGAACAGCCTCGACGGTATGGTTCGTTTCGTCCTATATCCTAGAGAGGTTGAAGGAAACTAGATTGAGAGCGATCAAAGAGAGGAAGCAGAGGGATCTGTGAGTTGAGTCGATCTAGTGGATAGTCATATCTGTTTGGAGTGTATTGAGATTATGTTGCTGATGGGACGGTATGATTCGACTGACATCTGTCATCTTGATGTAGAATGAAAAATCATTTCACCTCTTTGATCTCAACTATATCATTCACCCTTTACGCTCTATTACCTACCATCCAGCCGAACTTATTTGAAAGATATAATGTAGAAGAGATATCACAGGCTTTACAAGATATCTCGTCTACTACATCATCAGAATTATCGGAATCTACAAGTAGCTTGGACCCAAATCAAAACCAAAAGGCAAATTCATTGTTACTTTCTGATGCTACCCCACACCCACACTCACATGAAGAAGGTACAAGAGCGGATGCATCACAACCTAGTCCCAGTCCAAGCTCGAGTCCAAGTCCGGAAGTGGGAGTGACTTCGACTTCTGAATCTTGGGCATCAGAATTCCAAAATACCCAAAATGGTCAAACTAGTCAAAGAAGAGAAAGCAGTCCGAACTCCGAGGCTGAGACCGAAAGTGAGGGGATGTTAGGTAGCTCGATAGGACAGATTGATACGGAGGATGCGGTGAGTCCAGTCTCTTCAACTCCTGTATTTTGTGTATAGGACTGATCACTGATTATTTATGTCATATTCTGCTCAGATGTCTTCTATCGTCTCTCAATCTATCTCTCTTCCTCCAACAGATACTTCTTCACCTTCTCCACCTTCTGATCTCAGTAGATCAGAACAATTACATCCCTCTCCTCCTAGAGGAAACAAGTTCCAGGGTAGGTCCAAAAAGGATCTATGGAGAGAGTTGAAATCGCAGAGTGAGTCTATAATTCATTAAATCCACAGTAGATAGTCTGTCTGACATAAAACGACTACGACTACTGGTTGATGCACTTAAGCAAGTATATGTTCTAACACTGTTGATTTATTTTTTAGGCTTGACCAGGACGATAACTACAATATATTTATTACCTATGTTATACCTCCTTACCGCATCTCAATTATCTATCTTGGCCAGATCAAAATACATGAAAGATATTGTATCATCCCTGGAGGACCCTTGTCCTTCTGCCCAAATTAAAGCTTCTACAGCCGATATTCAAGTAGAAGAAGCAGAAGAAGAGGAAGGATCGACTACACCAGGGAAAACCCAACCGACCAAAAAGAAAGGATGGTTCTCTCTTTCTTCATATTCGATCGAGTCGATGGGTTTATCGGAATACGTCGAATCTTCAAAATCCAGTATATCATCGTACCTACCTACTTTCCTAGGCGGTTCAACCAATTCACAACCCTTACCTACAAGAGAGAACGAAGAGATCCTGGCATTACGAAGACAAGAGGAAGAAGAGTTGAGAGGCGAAGCTGAGAGATTGTTCTTAACGTATAGTTGGTGGTTCTTGAATGAGGGTTGGAAGGGTATAGCTGAGAGGGTCGAGGACAGTGTTGAGAAGATCTTTGGAAAGTGAGTCCGGCTGGATTATTGGCATTCGTCTCAACCGAAGAAATGTAAAATGCTGATTTTCTACTGGTGTATCTTACTTAGTATGCCACTTAAGAGAGAATTGGCGATTGAAGATTGGGAGATGAAATTGAAAGAAGTAAGAGCAGAGATTGAGTTGGAATTGTCTGTCAACTCGACTATCGAATTGTATGAGTAAGTTTGACTCGTCCCTCTGGATATACCCATCAGAGATTCATAGCTATACATTGTTAATCTTCGTGGATACAGCTTCACATCGCATATCCTCCCTACTAGCTCCTCAGCATCAACTTCAACCGATACACCCTATCCAAGAACACCTTCTGATCATTCATCTTACCTACAAGAATTATATGATCAATCCCTTGAGCAGATCTCTTCGGCAGATGGAAGATACTTGATCGAGAAAGGAATATCAACTTTATTAGGTAGCTTGTTATCTGATCTGAAGACTGGATTGTACCATCAGCAGCCTAATAGAGGCGGAGTGAGATTGGTTAATTGTTTACCTGAGATCAATAAGTGGGGGAAGAACGTTTGGGAAGGTATACCTGATTCTGGAGTCGAGGTAGGTCATTTTTCCATTTTCTCCCCGCTGTATGATATAATCCCAAGGCTGATATGAGCTGATGTAATTGTTGGGATAGGCTTTATTGGGAGTACAGGAGTTTGAAAGTTTCTCGGCTTTGGTATTTGGTGATTGGGCGCCGAGATAGGTCCGTCCATATGATATAGGATTAAATATGTCATATATCCGGATTGCAAGATTGTTTAGATGCAGCGTCGCCAAGTATAAGCTCTCAATATACGAGACGAGCAGGGACGTCAGGCGGTGATCTTGTTGTAGTTTATATTCTTCTGTTTTTATCTATGTGATTATCATTTTAATTTGTTGTTGGTGTTGGTATTGGTATAAGTTTGGAAAGCACCGTCATACACTGCGACTTGAAATGTATACCATGAAGATGGGATGGATCAATGAAAATTGTGCTACCATTTACAACAAGAATCATAGCAAATCTGATAGTAAGAAGAAAGCGCTTCCATTTCTCATCATCCTGCCTTCATGCAAACTTGTTACCAATCTTTTGTGCAATCTCCCTCAATACATCAAGAGTTCTCACATGCCGTCCAATCCGAACCAACTCAATCCAATCCATCCTTTTCATACCGTTCATATACATAACATACCAATTATATAAACGAATGGTACGTCGTAGGAAGTTTATTCGGCATCACCAGCGGGGATGTTAACTTCGGGCTATTCATCATCATGCGAATCAGTATTTCACATCTTGACCCCCACCATGATGAATGTCAGATAAGAAGGATCACTCACGTTGAAGAAAAGAGTTTGCATACCCCATGGGAAAGGTTTGACTCGGAAGTTCATGTATGAGTAAACGGGTCTTTCGGGAAGTTCACCACCGTTCTCGTGTCTAGATGTAGCAGATCACAGATCATGTTATCAGTATTTGATACCTGGTGTTTGATTTCCCATTTATTGATTTCATTCCTTGTCCTTCGTCCTTGATTTTCTTCCTTTCTGCAGGTCCATGCTTCTCTGTGTAGCGTATTTGAACCACTGATCTGCAAGTCCATCTCCCTCCCATACATGTAGTTTTCCCAGTCCATTGATCTATCTAGATGAACGGGAGATATCACTCACTTGAGGTGCTCGATGTGTTCGTGGTGAGCAGCTTCAAGCTTGTATGTCCAAGCGGCACCAACTAAAGCACCAGGAATACAAACGTAGAAAGAGATCTTTCTCCATAAGTCGGTGGTTTCTGCGAGAGTCAGAAATACAACGTCCAACATCAGCCCAATGTCCATATCCTGCATATACTGTATTGGTAGTCCAGTGTCCAGTTCAGTCCTTTACTTCCTTTGCTCCATCTATTGTCCATCTGATGTTGACTATATCCAACTCATGACCATAGCATATACTTTCCGTCTCATACTTCTAGCATTCTAGTTTATATTTTGACAAGAGTCCACGAACTCACCAGCAGCATGAGCTCTTACAGCTTGTCGCTTAGCTATGAACTCGTTCTCCCCTGCTGATGGAGCGGCGGAAGCGAATCCTCTGATGGCGGGTCTAACGGATCTGGCTACTTGTCTTAACATGTTGATGGTATGGCTGAGTGGTGAGTGGTGAGTTAATGCAATATCGTTGTTGATGAGAAAGTATATATGAGTGGTGCTCGCTCAATGCTTGGGTGGGTTTACGTGAGAAGGACGAATCAGGTTCAAGATGAAAGAATCCAACAAAACGGTTTGTTCCGACTGAACAAATTAGGCGTGTGAGAGTCCCGTTGAAAGACTTAATATATAGGCACACGAGAGCTACATACTACTACCATACATTTGCCACGTCACAGGTTGAGTGCATGTGTCGCGTTCATGTCTGGATTAAGACACTGGCACTCATCAACATCCCAACGTCCATTCATTCACCTCAAGATACCCAGGTGGAATCCAAGATCAGGACAGGAGAGTAGTGTTCTCTCTCACGAATCGCTCTCACCTATTACCCCCCGTTAATACCCCTCAATTTGGTAGAGCTTTCCTGATTTACCACGGAACACTACCAAAATGGCACCGGGGATATCATACGATGAATCAGGTTCTTTGGCGAGTTACTTCGGTGTCACTTTCCTGGCCATTGTGTTGATACCTTGGACATTGAGCGCTACGAGGACAAAAGAGAAGGGTGAGTGTATTCCCCATATCTTGAGGACCTAGCTAGAAACACATCCACTTTCACTGTATCATTGTCATTTCGGATCGACTTATACACTCCTCTTCCTTCAATGTCCAACATACTTTTACTGCTGCGGCGGGCTCAATTGCTAACTCTCCATGTATGATACCGTAGAAACGCTCAAACCCTCTGCCCATGTCCGTCATGCCGAAACTCCCCTCGTCGTATTCACTCAATAAAATCGACCAAACGTAAACGACGTTTCCTAAAAAAAGCAATCCCCCTAGCGATCGGATGGCTACTATTCGCATACTTGTGTTACTCTCTATCACAGGCGCCTAGATTAGAAGGTGAAACGATCTACAACCCATTTGAGATTTTGGGATTGAGCGATAGGTCGAGTGAGAAGCAGATTAAGAAACATTACAAGAAATTGAGTTTGCAATTGTGAGTATGGTTCTCCTTTTGGGGGCATGTGAGAATATGATGGAAGAGTAGCTACCTTCGATCCGAGCCGAGCAGGACATATAGTGAGGGGATAATGGTGTTGAGCATGTTTGAGTCTCTGTGTTATACTATAGAGGAGGGATGGATATCGAAGATGTCACCTTGGATCATTCCTTTGTTCTTGTAATTGTATATACTGACATCAACCCAACCTTCAACCCATAGCCACCCAGATAAAATCAAACTCGCCGAAAATCAGACCAAGGAAGATGCCGAGCAGAAATTCGTCGAACTTACCAAAGCCTATAAATCGTTGACTGACGAAGTGACCCGAGAAAACTTGGCAAAGTACGGTAATCCGGATGGACCTCAACAACGTGAAGATAAAATAGCTATCCCCCAATGGGTCGTAGAGGGTAAGAATAGTATTTGGGTTTTGGGTGCTTATGGATTGGTCTTGGGAGGTGGTATACCTTGGGTTGTTGTGAGTAATTGCTTTATTTGAAGTGCTTGCTATGATGCATGTGGCGTATTGGGGGGATGTAAGCTGATCTGTGAATATATTTCTAGGGTCGATGGTGGTTCGCCCAAAGGAAACTCACAAGAGATGGAATCCTCAATCCCACAGCTGAAATATTCTTCCATCAACTTCGTGAAGATACAGATTTCTTTTCTCTTATCTCTCTCTTGGCGTCTGCCCTTGAATTTACTGCGGTATTGGGAGGTTCCAAGAAAAGAGGAAGTAAGAAGGAACGAAAAGAGAGACAATCGAAGATTGATGAGTTGGAGAAAATACTGGATCAAAGAAAGATCGAAATTGGTATAGAGGAGAACCCCTTGATGAAGAAGGAGAATAGAGTTGTTGTGACCACCGCTGTGGCTAAACGTGCCAGAGCTTTACTTTGGGCTCATCTGTTGAGAATTGATTTGAATGATCATCAGCTTGAATCTGGTAAGTGTGCCTCCGATCTTCACGTGAACACGGTGCTGAGATGTCTTTGTCTGATTTCAGAAAAACTCGCTGTGCTTCGAGTCACTCCACCACTCCTCAGTGCACTTCTCAATATCTCCCTTGCCCACAATTGGCTCACGACGTCGCTACTCTGTATTAAACTTCAACCTGCTCTTGTCCAAGCTCTTCCATCCGATGTGTCTCCCTTGGCTCAATTACCAGGCATCACCCCTGAGAAGGGCACTGAACTACAGATCATCAACAAAGCTGAAGGTGTCAGATGGCTCGAGAAGTGGATCAAGACGGAGAAGAAGGATGTCGGTCCAGAGACTGTGGACGTAGCTAAATACTGGCCCAGACTGGAAGTTGTAGATGCTGTTTTCAAAGGTGAGCTAGCCATCTCAGAAACATCTCAGTCCAAGTGATTGTGATTGCTGACAGGTAGCGTTATGTTTTAGTCGGCGATGAAAGCCTGGTAACGCCCAGTTCGATCGTGGAACTTACCTTCAACTGTCGATATGTCTACCCTACCACACCATTATCCCTTTTATCCAAACCCAAGCCTCTATTACCCAATGGCGATATCAAGGAGACAGAAGAGGGTGAGGGTGGAGCTGCTGATTCGGTTGCTGATGTTGAAGAATCGGTAACCAAGGTGGAAGAAGAGAAAGAAAAGCCTACCCCAGTTGATGTCAAAGAGAAGATCGTTGAAAAGGTACAGGAGAAATCAGAGATTGAAGGAGAGACAAAGAAGAAAGTGGAAGTACCACCTAATGGATTTGCTCATGCTCCTTATTGGCCTCAGGTGAGTGATTAGTTTTTCACTGTCTGACAGCCGAGCTGATAATGGGATACCTGGTGATCTTGTGATAGCTTCGAAAACCTCATTTCTACGTGTTGTTAGGTGATTCCAAACTTGATAAAGTCATTGTCCCACCTATCAAAATCACCGATATCCCCTTCCCCAAACCTGATGGTGCACCTTCAGAACCGAAGGAATACAAATTACAGTTCCAAGCTCCGCCCGCATCGAACTTGTATTCGTTTGTAGCTCACTGGAGGAGTGATACGTTCTTAGGTGGGGATGTACAAGTACCAATCATGGTGAGTCATATACCCCTTTCCACAATATGGTTAAATGCATTTTATATGAATGACTAATGTATGTGATGATTAAATGAAATAGTTGAAAGTTGAAGATGCACCCGAAGTGACGGAATCCCTAGAAGAAGATTTCGATGATGATATATCTGAACCTGATGAAGATACGTTGGCAGGTCAGATGGCAATGATGAGAGGTGAAAAAGTGAAACCCTCAGGTGTACATCATCAAGATGATGATTCTGAAGAGGAGGAAGAGGAAGATAGTTCGAGTGATGAAGAAGGACCTAAGAAGAGGGTTAGAGCGTATAATGAAGATAGTGATACTGATAGTGATTAGGTGGTGAAGGGCAGGGTAGTGGGTGTAGTACATGTTGATGCATTGAAGATATATTTGTGTATGACTGAACTTCATACAATTACAAGATGTGTTGTCAGCATGAGACATCATACTCGTATGTGATGTGTTGTCGTCCAGTTTAGATCACGGTCATAGCCGTTTATCGCATCGGATATCACGACTATTGCTCGCACTTCGGATCAAACGTAATTGTAACAAAAGTTGAACTATTCGTTGAGACTCTCTTTCTTTCCGTCACCTCGCTATTTGCTATCCTCTTCTCTTCCATATACATATCCTGCTCACTCAAAAAGTGAGAATGAGGAATACACTACTTCGAAATGCCCTTCGAAGCGGTATAAAACGTAGACCTATTCAAGCCATACAACCCACTTCGAGCATCCGAGGTCGGTCATTCATCTCAACTCTCAGCTATCCTGCGTTTGACTACCTCTTACTGAACGAGTCGCATGAAGTTGATGAGACCAATCTCTTCCTGCAATAGGTACATCTCAGATACGTCCTTACTCCTTGTTCAACTCCCCTCATCCCTCTAAACCACCACCCTATGGTCAACCTCATCCCACCTCCCATCCACATCTCGTCAAAACCCATGAACTCACTCCCGGTGTCCCTCCGGAAGAATATGAGTCGAGACGTAGGAAGTTGATGGAGAGCTTGGGAGAGGGATCTAAGGTGATATGCATGGGTGGGACAATAAAGTTGATGTCTCAGAGTGAGTATTACAACGCTTTTGTATTATTTGGAAGATCAGCTCATAGGTGTAATTGGGATGTGGGTGTTCAGGTATATTGTGAGTCTTGCTCACCTTGAAACTTTGAGTAAAATCACTGGACAGAAGAAGCTGAGCTTTTACATATGTGTATTCTATTTGAGTAGTTATCGATTTAGACAATGTACGTCGCGACGACAAGTATCAACAGAATTCATACCAAGAAATCAGCTGATTCTCATTTTCTCGACAAATTAGCAACCGATTTTTACTATTTGACAGGATTTGATGAACCAGATGCTACGTTGGTACTAGGTATGTAGATCCTACTATACACCCTTCGCGAGTACCAACGGGCAATGTCTCATGGCTTGATGGCAGCACAGCCACTGACCATCATTCGTGTCCATCCGCACAGAATCTGCACCGTCGACCTCACGAGGGTACAGGTATACGTTGTTCGTACCGCCTAAAGACGCTCATGATGCTTTGTGGGAAGGTGAGAGGGCAGGTGTGGAAGGTGCCATAACTACATTTGGAGCTGATGAGGTGGGTAAAATCTTCTTGGAAAACTATTTGACACACTTTCGAATACACAAATCAAGCTGATATGTTATTTTCTCGTACTGCTCGTACAGGCTCATCCCAATACATCACTATCCGCTTACCTCCCAACTTATCTCAACATATCAAGTGGAGAAACTATCTACGCCTCCTTACCACCCAAAGCTTCCTCCTCAGTATCCTCACAACCTTTCGTCCCACCCTCACCAAGACGCCGGTCATCCCTCCTCAAACTATTCTCAAGTTCCACCCCATCTACAACTTCGACATCAGAGCTGAATCCAAATGATCCACCGCATTTGTTACTGGCAGCAGCACTTTCATCGGAACATGCCAAACCTCTCGAAAGGTCAATCCAGCAAATTAGGATGATAAAATCGCCTGTAGAGTTAAAAATGATGAAAAAAGCTGCAGATATCAGTTCGGCAGCTCATACGAGAGTAATGAGATTTGCTGAACCGCACAAGAGGGAGAGAGATCTGGAAGCGACGTTTGAGTATGAGTGCTCTATGAGAGGGGCGGAGAGGCAGGCTTACGTACCGGTCGTTGCTAGTGGGTAAGTACATTTAGCTATGATCTGGCGGGAAGCTTGAGCTGATGAATTGGTGTTGGAAAGAGCAAATGCTTTGGTCATACATTATACTAGGAATGATTGTGTTTTAGACCCAAATGATGTGAGTCGTCAAGCACTCTTCCCTCTTCCTCTCTCGATCGTCTCCCTCACAGGTGATACTGCCATTTTGGCGTAATGCTGCACCACATGGTCTGCTATCATTACACATGACCTACGATACTGATCTTGCAACAACCTTTAGCTGGTCCTCATCGATGCCGGTTGTGAATACAACATGTATTGCTCAGATATAACGCGTACATTCCCAGTATCTGGACGATTCTCTGAACCCCAACGAGATTTATATACTGCCGTGCTGAACGCACAGAAAGAATGCATAAGAAGATGTACAGTGGAAGGAGGAGTGACACTGAGCGAACTGCATAGAGCGAGTGAGTTAGGAGAAGACCGTATCATGAGTGTAGCTCATGTCTGATGTTCACTTTCGATCCATTTCTAATCTAGGTTGCGGTCTTCTTTTGGAGGAATTGAGGCAGATAGGGTTCAAGTTGACAGTAGGCGATGTAGAGAGGACTCTGGTAGGTTTCCAGCTTACCTCATATCATCGGCATATATATGTGATAGAACAGCTGATCAGGATTGACTCGGTCTCAAAGTACCCTCATTTCTTATCGCATCATTTAGGATCGGATTTACATGATTGCCCAACGAGAGATAGGAGTGCAACGTGAGTGAAAGGATCCCTATCACATATCCAGACTTGGATCGTGGAACTGATGCGGACCGCTCTTGTCAGCTTGGTCGAGGGGAATGTAATATCGATAGAACCAGGGGTGTACGTCCCATACGATTACAAATTTCCAAAAGCTTTCCACGGTCTAGGTATCCGTATAGAAGTGAGTCGTCCATTCTTCTACCTTCACGTTTCGTCCTATCATACATGAAAAATTCCTTCTGAAGAGTACGGGTGTGGGTATGGTATTGCTTCTTTACTGACTTTTTGGATTTCCTAATTGGATCCACAGGACGAGGTGGCATTCACGAAAGATGGACCGATGGTTGTTTCCGCGAACGCACCGAAAGAAATAGTAGATGTAGAAGCGGCATGTCAGGGATTACTAGATTAGTGTAATGAAGGGGGGCCACTGGCGTAGAGGATCGAAAGCATTGCATTCGGATTTCGGATTTGGATTTGGCCTCGGACATCTGCACACATAAATGCATTCACCTCATAGGTTTCACATAGCATACATGCATTTATCGGATTTCCGATATACATGAATCTCTTGTAAAACACATTGATATCACAGTTATTGTTGAAAACGTTCGAAAATCCAATCGAGTTTGCTAAGGGCTATGGAGTATCGGTTCGGCTAAAAATAACCTTTTATCTAACTTACAGCAGGTTCGATCTAAAAATAAGATAGATAGACATAAATATCCTATCAGACAGCCAACGTGCTTGATACTCGTATGTGTCGGACGAGTCATTGATTCGCAGCACTTTGTACATGAGGTTAATCCTAGGTCTTAATCCTTTGGAATATATCTGCTGATGTAGATGTGCGTAGTTGCACGTTCGATACATCCGGATACTATGGTATGTCCCATTCCCTGGAATCATTCGGCAGACGATAAAAGACAGTAAGTAAGCTTGTTTGGCGGCCGGGAAATACCCGTACATTTGACAGCCTGCAGTAGAAAGGTTCATGAGGTGAGTCAGATGATCATGGTGAACACACGTGTGGATATATCACTTTCTCTATGGCCACTAGCCTTCAAGCAAGGTTTGCTTCAGTCGGGAATGTTTAGCGCTGATCCGAAAATAGCATCACACACGATGGACAGACAGCACTTTTCAATTCTGGGATACGGGTCATGTGCACCGACCATAAGTCAAGGTAGCAGATACACGCGTATAATCATATATAGATTGCCTATCAAGAAGAATGTATGAGGTATTTACTAATCAATTACTCACACACGAAGGTCGATTCTTACTAACGCTGTAGACTTACCTGTACAAGATGTCAACTGCAGCTCAGCCCGAGATCCTCCCAGTACCTATCCTTGACTCAAATTCTCTCGAGGCTGAGGGAGAGTTTGACAAGGATCAAGTCCCATCTTCCCCCGAAGTTGGAAAAGTGGAAGTAGAAGAGATCAATGGTGAGTGATACTCACTATCGTTGTTGATACCTTACATAGCTGACTCGAACGATTTTATGATGAGTGTTTATCAGAAAAAGCAAAACTGAGTGATTATTTCACTTTACTCGCTTCTGGGTTCGCATTGGTATCTGATGGGTATCAAGTGAGTTGTTTAACCCTTGAATCACATTGTAGAGGTACAGTATTGCTGATCTGTAAGCTTTGGCCGCATTGCAGAACAACTTGGCTACTGTGTTCAATCCTATTTTCGTGGGTGAAACTCAAATCGTCTACTCTCATCTGCGTTAGGACCCTACTCTATGGATTCTGCTTCGTGGAAAGAGAGACTGAAAGTGTTTGTCGCAATTCTAGAAAATCATCTATAAATCATATTACACCAGCTCAGTATCGACCAGAGTATCGAACTCACTTCTTATCGGAGGTGAGTCCATCTAAACTTTCACGCTCACCTAATATACTCGAATCTTGTAAGACTAATATTCTTTGCGTCTTTGTTGATCACAGAGATCATCGGTCAAGTGGGAGTAGGGTTGATATGCGATCTGATAGGAAGGAAGACTGCCATGGTAGCGACCACGATGTTGATTGTTGTTGGTGGGATTTTGGCAACTGCTTCTTCTGGTTCTAGTGAGTCTGCTCCATCTTCTTTGAATTGATACCAATACACTGTCCCACGAGTTCCCGAAGAGAGACTTACCTCGAACTCTGTCCGTACTGTAGCTCCCGCTGGTCTGCTGTGGATGTTGTAAGTGATTCAATTCGACTGATCACATTGCAAAGTTCATTCAAAGAAATCAAGTGTCCTTGATTGAGAGTAAAGCTGTTATTGACACTACCACTCTGGCTTCCTCAGGACCGTCTCCAGAGGTATGGTTGGAGTAGGAGTAGGTGGAGAATACCCAGCATGCTCCACTAGCGCTTCGGAATCTGCCAATGAGAAGTTCGGCAGAGATAGAGGAAAGGTGTTCATCCTAGTTACCAAGTAAGTGAACCTTACGCCTGGAAAAACCTGGTGAAACTTCCTGCTCATTTACGATTTTTTTATGCTCATACTCTCTTCTTTCTGTGCGCTAGCCTCATGCTGTCCATCGGTGGACCCATCGTTATTTCCATCTTCCTCTTGATCATAAACGCAGCTGGTTATAAAGGTACGACCACCCCGGAGGATCTGTACAAGTTGAAATACACTTGGAGGATCTGTATGGGTGTTGGAGTATTGATCCCCTTGAGTGTGTTTTACTTCAGGTAAGTGCAAATTTCTATCCTATGGTAATTAATCGGTAAGAGAACAGATCAGATCATCAGGTGGAAGTGAGATACTCAGAGCTGATCTCATGCTGATTTTGATGTTTTCAGACTTAAAATGATGAACTCCAAGTTGTATAGAAGGAACGCCATTCGACACTCACCACCTTATGGATTGATCCTCAAGAGATATTGGAAAACTCTGGTGGGAACAGCAGGTACCTGGTTCTTGTATGATTTTGTTACTTTCCCAAATGGTATTTTCGTGAGTGCCACCTATCCATCTGCGCACCACGGAGATCTGTGAAGTGGTACACCAATGAGGACGAAACTGATATATATGAGGATTTTCATAGTCATCAACCATTATCAGTGGGGTGATCCCTGGTGCAGGCTTAGTAAGAACGATGGAGTAAGTGTGACCTTCCCTGGACCTGCCTTCGATGTGCCGATCGTACAATTAATTCTTCCCTTTTTCTTCAGGTGGACTTTATTGCTCTCGGTGCTATCTCTACCGGGTGTCTTCCTGGGTGCATGGGTCGTCAAATAGTAAGCGAGAAGAATTTGAGAAGCAGTGGGACGCAGGCTGATTCTCTCTTGTCATTGTGAAATTCAGCACTGGTAGACGTAATCTGTTGATCATGGGTTTCTCAGGTTACATTGTCTTCGGCTTGATCGTAGGATGTGAGTCACATAGAATCATCGCCTCTTCTCCACCCATGTCGTAGATATTTAATTTTCCCATTCCCATGGCACTCGATTCCAAGCTGATTTTGGATGTTTGAGCAAGGTTCTTACGACAAGATCACCAAGATCATCCCGCTTTTCATCGTATTTTACGCTTTTATGCAGGTGAGATGAGTCTAGCTCTTCACAGAGAGCTTCAGTATTGATGATAAGTGTGGAATGCAGAGTTCAGGTAATTTCGGACCCGGAAACATGGAAGGAACCATCTCTGCAGAGGTGAGTTGTGGGAGTTGTATCCTGATCAAGAAGGAGACTTGAGATTGTGAAGTTGACTGACCGCGTTTCGATGAGATAGTCGTACCCTACCAGTATTCGAGGTACATGTTATGGATTCAGCGCAGCTGTTGGGAAAGCCGGTGCGGCGATTGGCACCCAATGCTTCACACCTATTCAAAGTGAGTGATCAATCCCATGGGAGCAGCACAAAGTGCCACAAAATACTTCACACTTGCCCTCCATAGACGATCTGGCATTATCCGGACGAAGACTCTAATGTTGGCTGATATATCTTTTGCACCACTTTAGATAATTTGGGCAAGAAATATACTTTTATCATAGCAGTAAGTTGTATTGTTTTCGATATTTTCGTTCCCCTCCGCCACAAAGCCGACATCAGTGACAGTGACTATTGAGCACTTGTGCTGCAGAATTCAATACCCAAAGACGATGTGACGTGCTGATAGCTATAATTTAGGCATGTTGCGGTGCTCTCGGTGTTCTTCTCGCATATTTCTTCGTTGAAGATAAAGGTAAAGACAGATTGGAAAAGGAGGATGAATTATGGAGACAATATCTGGTAGATCACGGTAAAGGCGATTTGATCATGGGTGATGGATCAGAGGAGAATAAGGCGGAAAGCAATGTTGAGAAAGGTGAATTGACTTATAGAGAGTGAGTTGGTGATAAAAAGGTAGTGAAGGTTGGATGAGAAAAGTGATAGTGAGAGGGAAAAGGAACAAATAAGGGTACACTGGAGGATCTTATACAAGTAGAATAGAGAGAGAAGCTACAGTATCGATTAGAGGTTTATACTTGCTTGGAAAGCAGTGGATAATTCCATTTTAGTAGTGTCCTGGAACTGAAATGTGATTATCATTTGATATCGTAAGATGCATAAATTCACATGAAGCATAAAATCTGAATATTGTAACTGGGTGATAGTATGATTAAATAATTGTACACACAGAATAAAGACCCAAAAGTTCATCTATGATCAAAATGAAATTATCAAGAAAAGAGAGATGAGCCACCTTATCTGAACCTCCCCCACCGCCCAGAAAAATCCAATGCTGTACTTTTACTGATCCTTGATCGTGATCACAGAGCAACTTCTTCCATCTTCTCTTTCCCTTTATCACCCTCAGGTTTCACCTCGCCCTCCTCCCCAACACCCACACCCTTTAAGCTACTCTGAGGTGTACCCAACTCATCCTCAAGTTCCGTCACTGTTGTCTCACCAGTCCCCTTGGAGTATCTCTTGGAATCATCAAATAACAATTCTCTCGTACTGATCTCAGGGCTAGGTTCCAGGCTGACCTTTGATTGATCATCTGACATCAACTCAGTAGGTGGAGTAGGTAAGTCCTTCTCTTCCTCCTTTTCCTTGACGGCTTCAGGTGTAGTAGCAGATTGCACCTCTTTCTTGGCACCTCGAGAGAAGAAGTTCGTCACGCTGATTTTCCTCGTACTGCTCGGTCGTTCAGACTGAGGTGAAGAAGTAGATGCGGTAGTAGGTGGACTGGTCACTCCTTTTGTCCAATTGATTACAAAACTACTTAAAGGTGTTTGCGAATTAACAGTCGTCGAACTTGTCAATCCACTTGTGGGTGTTGGCAGATCATCGGTAGCGGTAGGTAAAGGCGAGACAGTAGCCGTCGATCCCGCTCTAGAACGATTTTCGATAGGTGATAATGTTTTCTGCTGTGGTGATACCGCTCCAAGGGGTAGCTCTTTCCCAGGCGAAGTTACTGATGGACTCGATTTAGCATTCCATAATTTGAAACCCCATCCTCCCGTAGCAGGAGCAAGTTTTGCCTTTTCAGCTTCTGCGTTTCTCTGCTCTTCATCCGCATCTCTATCAGTAGGTAACGGAGGTAATCTGATTCCTTTCAACAGTTCTGCAGTTGACATCGTCATTTCTCCTCCTTCATCCAATCCCGATCCAGATCCTGATGGACCAGCATTGGGATCTTGAGCCATGAATTCCCGTAAGGCTTTCAAACATGATTCACTTGCTATTCTAGCTTCTTCACTTTCGTCCAACCTGTTCTGTAACGCCAGTAATTCATTTCGAAGTCTGGTGGCTTCTTCAATAGCCTCAATCTCTTTCTTAGATGGCAATTCGGTCGTTTTGGATGGTACAGATGAAGGGGATTCAGAAGTTTGGTCGTCAAAGTATCCAGATTGATGTGGATTACTACTAGTAAGTGGGACATTGGGTGAAGGTAGAGTAGCAGTTGGGATAGTCGCTGAAGAAGGTGAATGACCTAATCGCAATTCTCTCAACCCTCCTTGTCCAATTGGTCTGAGGGTATTACCAGCTTCCCGGGGGTTTTGCATATTTGGCGAAGTGACTATTGAAGCTCCTCGTTCATGCAGTTGGTCGAGTGAAGGTTCAGATTGACTTGATTGTCTTCTGTGTGATCTCATTATTGATTGTCTCTTGACCAATTTACTCTCTCTCGAATTAACACTAGAATTATCTCTATCGGTCATCGTCGAGTTTAATATTTCTTCCTCGCCATTCAAGCCTAAACCCAATACACCTCCAGCGGTGGAATATCCAGAGATTGTACTCATCCTTTTCCTATCTGCTTCCTGTTTCTGTAAGACCATGACTCCTCTTCTGGCCTGTTCGACCTGCCCTCTCAACATCTCGACATTCTCTTCGGCGACTTCCCTCTTCTTGATCTCTTCTTGTAATTGCGACTCCACCGCTTCCTTTGCCGCTGATAGAAAGGCATATTGATCTCTCAATTGACCCAATTCAGTCTCGACGTCGGATAAGCTCGATAGTCGAGTAGTCTGGGTGGATATGGTTTGTTGAGCGGCAGCGAGAGAAGCTCGTAATGATTCGATGAGAGCTTCGGTCTCAGGATCAGCAGGAGGAGCGGTCAAGTCTGGTGCATCCGGCGGTAAGGCGAGTGGAAGCGTGGTGGTGTTAGGGGAAGTATTGGGATCTGGCGATATGGGTAGCGGATGGTCGGCTGGATTGGGAGAGGTCATGTCGGACTAAGCGAGATACGAGATCAAAAGCTGTGTTCTGATCAGCGAATGCGATCTCGATTGGACTGTTGGTATGCAAGCTGCGACTCACCGGTGTATGGTATAGTCAAGACAGCAGAACTTATACCATGAGCTCACAATACGAGTCTTCGAAGAATGTAGAATGAGGATCAACCAATGTTAGAGCAGCTGGATTTGAATTAGAGTTGTGATTATACTCGTGATTGCTTGAAGATCGTTACACGTAGAAAGGTGAAAGTGTCGTCAACGTGGGAACTGTCAAAGTGATCTGAACGTTATTCGAAGAGAAAGGAACGGAAGTTTCGTGATAGGAATGTAAGTAATGGGTGGGTGTATTTTATCGTGATCGTGCTGTCGAAGAGATTCGTGATGCTTATAAGAGAACAGGAGGGTATAGATGTCAAGCTGAGATGTCGTATGGATGGGTAGGGGTGGAATATGATGTTGATGATGATAACTGATTAAATGCAGAACTATTTTGCATCATCTTGTGCGGTGCGGCAAAGACGCGTCGTGGCGGTGATAACCAATCATGAGATCTAAGATTACATACACAGTACAATTGATCAGATTGCTTGCCAGGTCATCCCTGGCATTTCGAGCGGGCTAGGCAGCGTTGGTGCTATGCATTCCCAAAGAAATCATCCTGTGATATTCGGATATGCATAAGAGGACGCATAGGACAAGGAGTTGGCATCCTAATGGTAGGTGATCAGCGGTATTTCTTGGGCTGAAAGCATCTTCCACGTGGCAACACATCCATCAGCGGAATCAAATGTCTGGAGAGCCCGTCTAACTCATTCACTGGAATTTCTTCGAGCCTTTTTGAGCTGCAGGTGTTCGAAAGTATAACCTCCTGATGACTTTATCGACAAAGATCCCATCCATATACATCTCTCCGATCAATCAACCCCATCAAAATGCGTCCAACCATCTCATCACTAGCGAGAATAGCCTCGAGAGGTAAACGCCCACCACCTCTTGGATCCATCACCGCTCCCTCCTCTTCTTCCTCTTCGAGATTGTCGGAAATACCTCAATCTCCTGCATCTTCAAGTTCAGGTTCGAGCTCGACGCTGCGCGAAGAAGGATGGTATCATGTGAATAGGAGTGAAGGTGGGAAATTACCTGTGTATTCGAAGATTAGGAATGGTGGAGCTGTCACTACGATTATAAGGAAGGTTGATGTGAGTTCTGACTTTCTGCGACACCTATATTGCATTGTACGTTGGTGAATTCAGCTGATGATAGATATGGATGGTCTGGATAATATAGGGCGATGTTAGAGTGAGTACAACCGATCGTATATCACGCATTTTGTTCTGTAACTGAATACACAGCTACATATACCATCTGATGAACGTACTAATTGTACCAATTGATTTTAGACCCTTCAAAATCAACTTACATCCTACCTCGCCGATCTCCACATAGACCCATTCACAACATCCCCTAAAGTCACTGTACGCCCCACAAACAATCACCTGCAGATTAAAGGCCATTGGGTAGATCAGGTGAAAGGTTATTTGGAAGGTAGGGGATTCTAGGGATTAGGTATCGGGAGATAGGATAGGTTGAAATGTATTGTATCGCAATCATGAGTCCTTCTACTCAGAGGTACATGACTTTGACGCTACGTCCATCATTGCAAGGCGATGAAAGTTGAGAGATAAAACACTCTATATCACTAGTGAGAGTCTAGCGGTCATGCTCGATATTTGAGAATCATTTTATATTGCATGCTACAACATTCACAGAAATCATATAAAAGTTAAGTTACGAATATCGTATTGACAGATGACCCATGTTTTGCTGTTCGTCGTTTTTAGACCTAAATCAGATAACTTGCCTATCAACTGAATGACAATGTCACATCTTCATTTCTCCACTTCTCACAAAATCAAAACCCTCATAATCTCTAAACTTGACATGATCACTTCCTACCAGCTTTCATCTGTCTAGCGAATTTGTTGAATTTCCTGTTATCCATTTGAACCCTGGAAACATGTTGGATATCCTCTGCGAGATGTTGAGTTCGTGATTCTGGTGCGACGGTATATTGAATGTCCTAAACACGAGACAATTGTAAGCATGATGGAACCAAGGAGTAATTTATCACTTAGTCCACGACATAGCAGAGTGGTGCCGTCACAGTGGGGAGTTGAGTATGATGAAGCAGTCGCAAACCGTACCCACCTTGACAATCTGCAATCTAGCTCCTTTCCTACCTGCATTCTCCGCCAAAGCCTTCTTGATATCGAATCTCTGAGCTTTCGTTCTCTGTTGCGATCCACCACCGAGCGACAGAGCTTGAGAATGTTGAGTCTGAGATAATTCAATTTCGTCTCGTTCACGGCCTTGCGAATCAGAACCCAACGGAAGATCATCTTGAGTATCAATTTGTCTCGATCGGTAGTTGGCTGGTCGTTTTATGATAGGTCTAGACCACGATTGCACCAATGCGTCTGCCTGTCGGTTAATAGCTGGAGTGACTCGCTTAGTCTTAGTGTAGAACAAGACGATGGGGCCTAGTCGACATTCTTTCAAGGTGGTAGTATCGAGATCCATCTGTGAGAATCACATTTATCAGCTTGACTGTCAGCGGGTATACGCAAATTTAAGCGGAACCTACCTTAGGTAACACCTCGAAGATAGCTTTTTGAATACCGACGGAGGGTAAACTCCTATCGGGTAGAGGTTCTAACCATCTTTTGACAGCTTCCAAAACGCCATTATCGACTATACTTTGCCAGAGTGTGGTGCTGATAAATCATGAACATCAGATATCAGTTACCCGAAAGCGAATTTTGAGTTCGTGGGACGATCACTTACTTTCTCAATACACCCATGACTTCATCTAACATCGCTAATTTCGCTGTACCAGGCAATTTCTGTCTGTTCGCCGCTTCGTCCTTGTCTGCAGCGGAGATCATCCTGTCTCTCAATCGCGCGCAGATTTCATCGTGATAGTTATCAACGATCTACAGCGAGAAACCGTATATAAGCATTACAATTCCCCTGAGTGGAAGAAAGGGATGGAGGGGACTGGTTGAAACAACTGGGTCACTCACATCCTCATCGTCACCCTTTTTTTTCCTCCTCGTGACTTTTTGTTTCTTTCCGATATTATCAATTCTCTCTTCCAGTGCCATACGTCGTTCTGTGTCATCGCAAAGGATGATCAGCTCGCCTCTCATACCGAATAACAATATATTAACAAACTCACGGGTAGCTTCATCATATACGGGTTGGTGTTCACCTTCTTCATCATCCTCATCAACATCCACATCAGGATCATCTTCACCCCTCTCTCTCCTTTTCCTACTATTCTCCACCCTCTTCTTTTTTTTCCTCCTTCTCCTTCGATCTTCATCATCTTCATCTACATCATCCTCATCCTCATCCTCATCAACATCTACATCTTCGTCTTCGGCGTCCTCGGAAGCACGTTTGGTCTTTTTAAATTTGGGTATTTTCCCAGGTGAAGTTGCTGTGGGTGCTACGTATTCCCCTCCTTCTCGTTCTTCATTCTCATCTACATCAATATCCTGATCCTGGTCTTCCCCTCCAATATCGGTCTGAAGGGTACCATCCGCTCCCACGTCTGCTGGTCTCTCATCTTCGTCAACATCCACATCCACATCGGCATCAACATCTTCGTTCCCTACGTTGTTCTCTACGACTAAGTCTGATGGATTCACTTCTTCTGCATCCAGAGCTGCTGGAGGTGGTGGTGAGGCGGACATCTTGCGTCGGTCCTGTAATGAGATGTAGATGGGAAGAATACCAAATTGATGATTGCGATGGCATGTAGTTGAACGTTGCTAGTAGGAATCTAGCGAGATCAAGTGAGATCTACTATTTAAATAAGCCTCCAACTTAGCGGATGAACCGCGTGGTTTCCTCGTGGCTTCAGGGGCCACCCTGAGAGAGGGAGCTCAAGCCCAAAGGATCGTATCACCACACAACCATAATGTTACTCGTGCCATACGATACATCTATCACCTGGTCTAATCATCACTGGACACAAGGACTCAGAGAATCTCATAGGAGCTCTGTACTCACCTCGACTTCACCACTCCGACCTGGCATCTGTCACTTTCTCGTACTACCCTCTTGACCTCATAGTGCTAGTTATACAAAATGGGTATCGTGGACTATGCCATACTTGGTGAGTTCGCTCCAATCCATTGGATCCGACTGAGCGTTAAAGCTGACGGGTGATGCATTAGGTGTCACTCATCCTGTATGTTTCCTCCCTACTAACACTCCTCATGTTTCCCAGCTGATTGATGTTGGGTGTGTCTTATCTTATAGATGGAGCTGCGTGCTCTGATGAATTTCGCCATATGGAAAGATTTCAGAGATATAAAAGCGGAAGATCAATGGCCTACGACGCATTATAATCGAGAGTCCATGAAGAAATGCTGGGAGTATCTTGATTTGACTTCGAGGAGTTTCGCTAGGGTCATCATAGAACTGGAAGGGGACCTAGCTAGGACCGTAAGTAACTTCAATAACACCACACCGCACTATGACATATCCTCAATCCCCGATCATCAGCCATGTAGATGGATGTATACTGACATTCTGATCCTGTTTGTGTTACTTAGGTCTGCATATTCTACCTTGTTTTGAGAGCCCTGGACACCGTAGAGGACGATATGACCATCCACAACTCAACCAAATTACCTTTATTGAGATCGCTTCACGAGAAATTGTATGAACCCGGATGGACTTTCCATGAATCAAAGGAAAGAGATAAGATCGTTTTAGAGAAATTTGATGATATCCAATATGAATTCTCGGAACTGAAACCGGAGTAAGTATTCATCATTACTCGATATCCAATCTGATATAGTTCAGTATCCAATGTCTAAATCGGAGGAGAGTATGGGAAGCTGATCTGTTGGTGTCATTACACAGATACCAAGCAGTCATCGTCGATATCTGTAAGAAGATGGGGGCAGGTATGGCTGACTTCGCGGCATTAGCCACTCCCGAACAACCAGTAGCCGAAGTAAACAGTATAGCAGATTACGATCTTTATTGTCATTACGTTGCTGGATTAGTCGGTGAAGGTCTATCAGGTTTATTCGCAGCTTCAGGAAAAGAAAGAGAATTCATCAAAGATCAATTAACCCTCTCAAATTCTATGGGACTGTTGTTGCAAAAAACCAATATTTTCAGGGATATTCATGAAGATGTAATTGAAGGAAGAGGATTTTGGCCTCGAGCAATCTGGTCAAAATACGGTTTCAATTCTATGAAAGAACTCATAGATCCTACAAGAGAACAACAAGCTCTTTGGGCTTCGTCGGAAATGGTTTTAGACGCTTTGCGACACGCAACGGACGCTTTGGATTATATGACTTTACTGAAATGTCAAAGTGTGTTTAACTTTGTGGCTATACCTGCTGTTATGGCTATAGCTACTCTCGAAAGGACTTTCATGAATCCCAAGATTTTCAAGGAGAACGTAAAGATTAGAAAAGGTGAAACTGTTAGAGTGAGCTTATGACAAATTCAAAATTCTCATCGAAAGTTGTCGTTCAAGGCAGTCGCTGATGAGTTTCTTGTTCGCTGCCAGTTGATCCTCCGAGCGACCAACCCTCGAGACGTAGCGTACATCTTCAGAGAATACGCACGAAAGATCCACGCGAAAGTGAAGATAGAGGATCCCAACTTGTTGAAACTTAGTATAGCTTGCGGAAAGGTGAGTGAAATGCCCTTTCTTGCCGTACTTGCAATTCTCATTGTCCACTCTTGCTGATTCCTTATACCCCGTTTTCAGATCGACCAATGGGCCGAACACCATTACCCCTCGTTCATAAACATCTCTGCCCCCTCTGCCGGTGGACGAGCCAGCTCAACAATCGACCCTGAAAGTACCGATGCCCGAGCTGCGCTTTTCTTGAAATTGGCCAAAGATGCTCAAGAAAAGGCTCAAAGGGAGAAATCAGAAAAGTTCATGGCTGATTTGAAAGCTAGAGGAGTGATCAAGCAAAAAAGTCCAGAGGAGGAGGCTGCGATCAAAGCGAAATATGATGAGATGGAGAAAGAAGGTGCACCTTGGTTCATGATCGGTGCTGTCATCTTTGGAGTTTTGGCTTTGATGGGTGGATTAGGTTGGGGTGTTATCTGGTTCATCATGAAGATGTATCCTGATGTAAGTGCTTTTGATATACGATATATCACCCGAGAGTGGTACTGATGATGTTGGGTTGCTTTGTCTAGTAAAATGATACGAGTATGATCAAGTAAACACTGTTCTTTCCTTGGTTGTGTAAAACGGGGATGGGTGGAATGTGTGCCGTTCGAAAAGAGTTGATATAAGGTGTAGAAAGAAACAGTCGATATTTCATCTTTTGCTGATTGGGTTCAGTAGTGAAAGTGTTCTATACGTTTATGGTATATACCCCTTGGTCTGACTATGCATCGTCTGAATATGTGTAGATTCTGGATCAGCAGGGACACAGCAGTATAGTTAGATAGATAAACAGCAGATTATATGAGCGTGAATGTGGAATGACCCGGTTGTGTAAACTCGAGCGATACGCGCTTTGACCCTTTGACCATTTCCACTCGTCACTCAGTTCATCCGTTGGTCCTTTCGACGAATTGACTGTTACTGTTATCATTGATCTCCACGTTGATACCGACACAGTTACCACTCGCCTACTTCCTACCGCGGGTAGCAACGCGTTCAAATAGCTGGGCAGAAGCAGAGCCAGCGGTATTTCAAGAATCTCACCTCGAGTCATTAAACCTTGTAAACAGTCAACGTCAGAACAATGTTCGCAGCAGCTTCCAACTTATTCACCAAATCATCCTATCTATCCGCATACAACGTTCAGACGTCCTCGTCCTCCGCTTCTGCGGGTCCTTCTCCAAACTCATCTTCAAGTCACTTACCACTCCCCTCATCTCCCATACCTGGCTCTTCCTCCTCTTCGTCTACTGCGGCAGGTGCAGGCACACAGGTGAAATCGTTCAATGTGGGATTATGGAAAGTCCTCGGCGGGTCGCATAAGACCACGGGAAAGGAGGTTAGTGTATGGATATTTGAAAAAAAGGTGTTGGATGGAGTCAAACCCTCGGTTAGCTTTGGGGGGATGGGTGGGAAGGATTGGGTCGTTGAGCAGTTGAAGAAGGAGGTGAGTCTTTATCAAGTGGGATAAAAGATTCGATGGTTTGTCTTTCTTGGTTTCTACTTCATCTGCAATGAGACATGTGCTCTCATAAAACGCCTCCATAACAGCAAAGATGATCTGCTTGATCCTGATATTGACGTTGCTTCTTCCCATCTGCAATCCAACTAGGCCTCAGCACTTTCTCGGCTCCGTCATCCCGATATTCTACACATGGTCGAACCACTCGAAGAGTCCCGATCAGAGTTAACATTCATCACCGAACGAGTGACCGCCTCTCTTTCGTCCCTGTTCGCCTCGGCAACGTCAGCGAGTAAAGCCAACCGAGGAGGTAGACCCCCTACAGCAGAAATAGGCGATCAAGTCGATCTGGACGAGGTGGAGATTCAGAAAGGGACATTACAAATCGCTAAAGCTCTTGGATTCTTGCATGAGAAGGGAAGAGGGGTACATTTGAATCTCGGTCCAGAGAGTGTGATTATAAATGCAAAGGTGAGTCTAATGACGTCTTGACAGATGAGCTTCTCGCTAATTGGCATTTTGAACATTCTGTTAATCCCAGGGAGACTGGAAATTATCTGGTTTATCATTCATGACACCTCTCAATCAACCTGATGGATCGCCTACGAAATACGTATATCCAGAGGTAGATGCAAGATTACCTCCTCAGGTACAATGGAAATTGGATTATCAAGGTGAGCTTCTCCTGCTTCCTACACCAACGCAGGACCGCCGACTTTGATCGTTGACCTGTCTTTCATATTCCAGCACCTGAATATGCCCTTGATTCTCAATTGACACCTTCGTCTGACTTGTATTCACTCGGATGTTTGCTATTTGCTGTACATATGGGTAGTAAACCCCCTTACCAGAATAGAGGTTCGATGCAGAGTCTCCGTCAGAATGCCGAAGGGCCTTTGGTCAGGAGGGAATGGATGAGTGGAAGTAAATGGGAGAGATGTAGCTCCGAGCTGCGAGGTCAGTTTTCTCTATCAGTCACAACGGTCACTTACCATCAAAAGGTAATCGTGGCTAATGAAATCTGGTTTTTGAGTAGATCTTCTACCTCGACTGCTCACTCGACAACCTTCAACCAGGATATCACTCGCCTCTCTCCCTTCCCACCCGTTCTTCTCTTCTTTAGCTATATCAACCCTGAATTTCCTGGATCCCACTACATTCGCTTCTAAACCCCGTGAAGAGAAGGCGACTTTCTTGAGGGGTTTAGTAAGGGTGTTACCAACGTTCTCAGAGAGATTGAGGAAAGGAAAGGTATTGCCTAGTCTACTTGAAGAGGTGAGCTCGTAGTCAAGCATTGTGATGATTTGGCAGAGCTGATATGGGGTGATGGACATGATAGATGAAAGATCCGTATCTTCTGCCTTTCATCTTGCCGAACGTTTTTGAGATTTCGAAAGGACTGAATAAAGATGAATTTGCGAATGTACTACCGAAATTACAACCCTTGTTTGCTCTTAAAGATCCACCTCAGAATATGCTCAGTGAGTTATGGGTCTATTCTGAATCTATGCGATCTGCTAAATTGTACTTGCAATAAAGCTCTGCTAGAACATCTCTCCCTGTTCGAAGAGAAGACTACACCCCCAGTATTCAGAGAAAGTGAGTCGGTCGCAATCTCCATGATTATAATACTTGGATAAGCTGACATTAATTTAGACGTCATGCCATTGATATACAATTCCCTCGAATGTGAACATCTGCCCGTACAAGAGAAAGTGCTCAAAACTGTTCCTCACCTGTGTGAGATTTTGGATTATGGCACTGTTCAGAATGTCTTGCTTGTCAAAGTAGCTGTAAGTCAATTTCCCTAAGCTTAGGTAATCAAGCTGATCGGTCGACTTATAGATACTGTTCACGAGAACGAGGATATTATCAGTCAAAGTGCAAACTTTGGAATGTTTCACTTCAATGGTCAAGACACTTGATAAAGCTACTTTGACCACTAAGTTGGTCCCTCTCTTGGCCAAGATCAAGACAAAAGGTGAGCTAGTACATCTTCACATGTATAGATATAACAGCTGATACATCATTTTTAGAACCCGCTGTGATGGTCAGTTGAACATAAGTTTACCGATGAAAGCTGGTTAGCTGATCTGACTATTTGCAGATGGCCACTTTGGCAGTGCACGAAGCCATGGGAGCGAAAGTTGACCGTGAAGCTATTGCGACCTTGGTCTTACCGCAGTTATGGGCGATGTCGATGGGTCCTTGTGAGTGGTGTACTCCGTCCCTTCACACTCAGCGACATAGCGACTGATCATGTGTATTCTTTCTACAGTGTTGAACGCCGATCAATTCACCAAGTTTATGAGGTGAGTAAATCTCCTCTAATTGCACTTAAACACCTGCTTCTACTGATCTGCTGTTCAAAATCACTCAGTGTGGTCAAGACTCTCGGAGCAAGAGTCGAGCAAGAACACTCTCAGCACTTACGAGACGTACATCGCATAGAAGCTCAGACAGCTTCTCTTGCCGCTCAGAATACCTTTTCCCTCAATGGAAGTACGTCAAACCTCGGTGGAGGAGCAGGAGGTGAAATGGATTTCGAAACTCTTGTTAGGGGAGGGTCAGCTTCAGCTGCTCCTTCTCCCAACCCTGTATTCTCCAATACGGTTGGAGCGACCGATCCGTGGGATGATGAAGGTTGGTTGAATGGTGATACCGATAATGCAGGTGTAAGTGCATTGGTAAGTCATCGCTGTTCACCTAGCTTCGATAATCTCCATGCTGATATATTGTTTGACTATTGGTAGTCAAACACTTTCCCAACTTTATCGATGAATAATACTGGATCTTCCATACCGAATTCGCCTAATTTATCATCCGCGACCAGACAAAGTAGTAATCTCGGTGTAGGATCATCAAAATTGAAAGCTCGTCCTGTCCCTTCATCAACATTCAACTCATCCGCCTTTGGAACATCATCCCCTTCCATCCAATCACCACCTGCCCTTGCTCCTTCCATACCTGCTCCCCCATCATCATCATCTTTCACACCTTTACAACCCATGAAATCACCTTCTCTCACTCCACAGACAAAATTCTCATCTTCGACCAACACCGGTAGTGGTAATAGTAATGGACCAAATTACAATATATCATTAACACCTCAACCCTTGCAACCTCAACCTCAATCGCAACTGCAAAATCCACTATCATTCATGTCTTCCCCTTCCATACCTCAGCAGCCAACTTATCAATCACACCCACAACAGCCGATACAATCACAACCTGCGGTCAAACCACCTCCGGGTTGGTCACCTGGTTTGATGCAGCCTTCCTTGGCACCTAAAGCGGTATGGGGCAAGAGTGCGAATGCAGGAGGAAGTGGGGGGAATACAGATTGGGATGATTTCGATCCTTTGAAATAACCAATTGACATTGTATGCTATGTCAATGGTAGTATTTTCACCAGATATTGTAATTCGGTTAGAGAGGATGAAAGGAGCCGTTTACGAAACATTATGCATATGCTTATTTATGACTTGTTATTGTGTTACATATGGTATGGAATGCTGCGAAATTGACAATCAATGCAAATATGCGAATGTGAAAATGGTATGCCAATTCAAGACGAAAGAGGAGCAGCTAGACATTAGGATGCCTATGTTCTTTCTTCAACTTCTGTAATTTTGTTCTTCTCATCGTCTTGTGCTTGAGCATCACCAGGATTCAGCTCGACTCCTTCCAACATATTATTGGCCACTAGGAATCGAATGGTCTGTGAGAGCTGTGAGATGGTATTTTGGATAGGGTTGGACAGTAACTGTCATCAAAATCAAATATGATCAGTCAAGCTCACATAAATAGGAAACTAAGATACTCACTGATCCTAACATGCTTGGTCTGGCGAAATGATTTTGTTTCTTACTATTTGTAGATTGAATTTGAGGTTGTCTAAAGTGTGGATTATCCCTGGCGTTGATCGATTTCGCATCCTCGTCCTTTCAATTGGCAGATCAGCTCAAATCAAAACTAGCCAATGGCAGAGAGAAAAAAAAAAAAAACACGACTTACGATCATATGTGAATTCCTACATTTATTGCCGAATTTACAATTCCCATTCCTCTTGAAAAATTTACATATCTCTTTCTGTCCCTTGACTGATACTGGTGCTTTTCCTTCACCTTTGATTGAACAAGCTTTGTCTTCGTCTTTCGAAATCAATTCATCTTCCGATGAGTCATTTTCAGAAGACGATTCACTTGAAGTAGTACTACTACCACTGCTACTGGCGCTATCTGATTTTGCATCCGAACTTGAATCGATCGATTTACTTGATGAAGTAGGTGTGTCATACCCCTCCAGAGCTGATAGAGCATTAATACTTGGCTTAACACTTGAGGGAGAGCTTTTTGGTTTGATGGAAGGTAGAGTAGTGATTTGACTCCAAGCTTGATCACCAGTTTCTGTCTTTGTTATCCCTGGATCCCCATGTCCATGTCCAGGTTCAGGTAATCTCGTTCGTTCGTCCACTGTCGTGTGTCCGATATGCCCACCCCTACCTCTTCCTCGTCCTCTGCCTCTCGATCCTCTATCTATATCTATACCTCTACCTCTTCCCCTTCTTGTCCTTTCACCACCAAATTGATGATCGACATTTACGGGACGACCCCATTCTTCAGCTAGAGAAGCAGCGTCCATCTTTTTCCGTTTACCTCGTGCGGGAATCTCCCCTCGAGCAATAGCCGCAGTCCTTTCTTCTTCCTACGAGCATACACATAGTCAGCTCAGCAGTCCAATCAAGAAGATGGAATGGTGACATACCTTCTCTTGTACACGTTTCGCACTTGGCCATTTAGCTTTTCTCTCCGCTATCCACTTTTCAATCTCCTCGGGCGTATTGAGCGTGATATTCGTACCTTGAATAGGCGGTGGTGGACTGATACCAAAATTGCAAATGGTTAATACCAAACCATAAGATATGATATGATACGCTAATTTTGATAGTAAATGGTTTACTCACCCTTTCCTCCTAGCAAATCTCTCTTCTTCTTCACTCCTCTCTGGCATTTTGCCATTAACAAAGATCAGATGTCTATCTTCTTCGTGAATCTGGACTTTCTCAGATGGTCCGACGAATTTACAACCGGGATGAGAACAGTTCCTCCATGTTCCTATACTCCCGCTTCCAATACCACTACCACTGCCACTGCCACTGCCACTACCAGGCCCAACTCCGGATGATTCTATAACTGCGCTAGTTTGCGAGTTCGAGTCCGGACGCTGTCGTTTGGCAGGAGGTTGCGATTGAGCATAGGTAGACGAATAGGAATAACCACCGGAATTGGCCTGTGGTTGAGGTGGTTGGTGGAATAGCGCTTGAGCAGATAATTGATTGGAATACTGAGGATTTTGAGAGTATTGAGGATAGGTAGGTTGAGAAGGGAAGAAAGAAGGATAACCACCCGAGATATTCGGCTGCTGATACCCTCCGCTACTTCCCATCATTCCATAGGAAGGAGGTTGAGGAAGTCCATGTTGCGGATATCCACCTGTATACGATGCCTGATTTGCATAAGGGTTATAAGATAATGATGGACTCGGTACAGCTTGATATTGCTGATATTGTTGCTGTTGCTGGTTCTGCTGAGGACGACCTTTGCGTTGATTTTGAGCTGGCGGACGAGGTTGGGATGGACCTGCTTGAGGAGTAGCGGAGAAGCTGGGTCGGGGTGGCAAGCCGTATCTGTTGTTCATAATGTATGAGCCCCTCAGTCGATCTGCCTACACCTCATGTTCTAAGACGACAATTTCGCAGACAATGCAGTGTTCACCGACTGATGAAAAGTCAAGGTGACAGATTAAACCAACGATCGACCTCCATCTTCCCAAAAAATCTCTTCGACAGAAAGTGATGATGTCATCGTTTATCTGATGATCAAAAAGTTGGATTTGTTAACTGTTCGGCAAGAATCGCTCGGTGAGAGTGGTCGAAAGGCGATATTGTCCATCTAACAGTCGCATATTTAGATAACAAGAATTACCACATATCGAGGACCTACTGGATGGCAAGAAGACCGAAAGGAAGTGAAATCTAAAGAAGCTTCATTGTCTCACATTTGCTCTGTCCTCACCAGTAAACACTCTCGCTCAACATGGAAGCACTATCGCGGAGAGAAGATACCGAAGTACTGGAATCTGTCAAATCGGACGCTCTGAAAGTGTGTGACGACTACGTCAAAGGTGTGTCGAAGCTCAAAGGGTCTTGAACGTCGAGGTTCTGTTCTAATTTAACTCCATGGTATTACAGCTTTCGCCGAATGCGCTACTGGACGAACATTTACATTACCTTTCGTGTGCAAAGATAAATTAGACGATATGCAGAATTGTATGAGAGAGTAGTGAGTCTATCGAGTCTACTTGTACACTGGGCTCAATGTTTGTAGTAAGACAATATGAGGGATGCTGACGACAAGATCAGTATGACACAGGATAGGATGGACGCTGCGAAATTAGATTACATAGCGAATCGATCGGAACATGGTCGTCAGGCTGTAGAGGCATTACGGAAGAGTCGTGCGGAGAGGTTGAGGAAGATGGCGGGGTTGAAGGAAGAGCCATCGGGAGCACAGAGGAAGTAGAGGATTGACACGATCTGTATGTAACATGTATCACCATTCATATTTCCGGGTTTTTATACATCATCACATCATTGGATGCCTGAGTTTAGAGATTGGAAACATCATTCTGATAATGCTAACAACAATATAACAATCGAAAGAGAGGTCTGTGATTTCGACAGAGAAATGTACGGATTAGACTCAGACATACCCACCGTCTCAAGACTTCTTAGATTGAGGATATCTTTCTTGATCACCTCTTTCCCATGGCAGTTCAGTCGCTGGTCCAACTTCACCTTCGATTATCATATCGGGCGGTCCTCCGACCATCGTGCATATCTCAGGTTCAGTATCATCTTCGAACCATAGGGCCGCAAAGTTTGGCCGATCATCGAAAGGAGGAGCAACGCTGCACCAATACATTGGATCGACATCTTCCTCCACGTCAAATCCTATCGAGGTGACTATCAAGAACCCGTATGAGTGCATGCTCGTGAGAGGTGATAAGTGCAGAACTGGTGTGTCAGACATACCTTTTGTCCGGTGACTCTCCGTGCCGATGTTGGTCGATGGAGCTCTTCTAGCTTCCACGCGGCCCTTGGAGCCATCTGTCCCTGTCTTGGTGTTACTGACAGTGGACTTTGTATGTGTATCAGAAGAACTTTTTCGTGTTGTCTGGGTGAGATGAGATTTGGCATCTTGAGCTGACATGCTGATCATTCCGAGTTAACGTTGATGTCGGATCATAAGAGAAGGTAGCTTAATTGAACAATCCATCAGCGCATCTATGACTTTCTCTCAATCCGGTATTGCTGGTCCAATTCTATCCTCCTTTAACGGTAGCTTCTCTCCAAATGGACGGAATCGCTTCTCGTTCTCGAGATTTTCATTTATTTTATTAATGCCATCAATGGAGCGGCATCTCATAGACATATCGCGGTGCATGGTATCTACGCCCAGACTTTCTACCTACATCATTCGTATTCGATCTCTCTATTGTATCACATAACAGATACATGCTGTTACGAAATCTCACAAAGTGACTTATTCACGTATACCATTTCAAAAAGTCAAGACAATGAAGTCGAGATGGAAAAGATCAAGCGAAATCCCAAACGATGATCGGCTCCAACTACTTATATACTCCCTTTGTTGCCCTTGAGCTCATACTTCTCTTTCGGAACCAAGCGAGCTCGAGCCATAAAGGTGGAGATATTGGTAATTGCCTGATTTGCTGCTTCTCGGCTTGTGTCCTGGCAATTACAGTAGTATTGTGAGTCAGTGCGAGTATGAAAGTGCAACATAATCTCACTTTAGTTGTTATGAGGGTCTAGATGTTCAGCTCAACTCATTCTCTAAAGGGTACTGCAAACGACTTTGCAGTGAGGTGGGCCGGTGAGTACGCAGAGAATTATCTCAACAAAAGATAAGGCAGAAGACTACATGAAAGCCAAAAATTTCTCTTTGGTAGAATGATACAGATTTCGGACAAACGCAAAAACATCTAACAGCCCTTGTAGCTCAATGGCTAGAGCATGCGACTTTTACGTGATTCTTCACATATCGCAAGGCTGTGGGTTCGAGCCCCACCAAGGGCTTATGTTTTTGGTTGGACACCCGTCCAACACCTGTTTTTGAATACATCTCTTTGCATTGATCGGATGTGCCACTTTAGCAGTGACTACTACGATCTTGGTTTTCATCTTCCATGTCCTATCGTTAGATGAAGTGGAGAGCTTTAAGACAGACATCGAATACATGGAGCACAAATTGAGGGTGTCGGAAGAAACGAGAATATCAGTTGAATCGGATAACGTCAACTTGAAAATCCGATTAGAAAAGCTTCAATCAGAACTTGAGACGGAGGATAGAAATCGGCCCGAGATCAATATGGGTCAAGCTATGGTACGATTGGAAGGGATCGAGAGATTGTTGTATGAGTTGATCAATGATGATGATTGAGTCATCATTCTTCACGCTGAGCAGCTGTGTATGTATGTACTGTACGAGTTTGTATAAGAGTGGATCTGATGTCTGTGCATCGTGGACCTGTTTTATGCACGGTGAGAGATGACGTAACTTACTGGACTATACTCAGGGCGGAGATTCAACCAGAGGGAACGCCACATCCAACCCTTGACCTGACTGCTGCATACCTGCTATCGGCAATATAATCACGGGCGGTTATAACTCCGCCGTACGAGTAGCGATGGTATGCATGAGTTGGTTCACTCTGCTAACTGGCATCCTAGTCACACATTTCACAACTTGTTGTCGCATCCTTCACCATCAACATTACTATCATTCACTCCATATCCCTAGCATCACCATCACACCAGCAAAGTCACATCGACTCAAGCTATCCATCCACCAAGCGCCAAGGATCAGTTTTGGTCAATTGCTCTCGCAATCATCTCGTGACGTGTTCCTCCCTTCCAACATTGATGGGCGGGGATGAACATCTAACAATCAATAAAAATCAAATACCCCCATATACCCTTTCCAATCCTTCTCAAAGAGTGATCCATCGCCCATGTCAATCCCTCCTCCCGGACTGGGAGGTGGGGTCAACAGGACCGGCCCGCCGCCGGGATTCGGTGGTGGTAATGTTGGAGTGACACATTCGCCAGTCAGCGATGCCAGCGGAACAGCATCTAATGCCGCTAGTACGGGTGCTGGCGCAGGCGGAAGAAGAGATGGTCAAGGTGGTCCCGCAGTCATCATCAGGGCTCAGATAGTGTTCTTATTGACTACTTTCACCGAAGATAACTTTGATAAAATGTCTACCGAGATCAGAACAGTAAGTCTGTCATCCCAATTGTGTCGTAATCGAAAGGTTTGTAAATACTGATGTCCATCCTCAATTTAGCTCGCCTCATCTAATGGACCTGAAATGTACCATCACTTCCTCCGAAGAGCTGTTGCCGTCGCAAATCCCATCCTCCAAACTCTTATTCAACATTCCCAACAATATAAGGACGATCCTGCCGCCCCGCCTCCTCAACTCCCTACAACAGGTCAAGCAGCTCTGGTCTGGCGACTGCTAGTGACAGAAGCCATCAGAGCCGCTAGAGATGTTCAATTAGCACCACACTTCTCTTTCATCATGTTATCACCAGCACAGAGCACACCATTACCGCTACCATCTCTTAGACTATTCAATTTACCTCCGGCAATGTTATTCTCCCTCTCAGCATACACACTCGCATCGCCGCACGTGTTCCCACCAACTCATGCATCCTTCGCGGTCTTCCACGCTATCTTGTCACAAACATTTCAACCTACCATGGAACTGTTACGATCACCTGGTGTGCCCTTCTGGACTATGACAGCTATCCCAGGGAGAGAACCTTTCACAGACGATTTAACTTTACAAGAAGCTAGAACCTTGATACTCGCTTTATTCCCTCGCTCTCAATCGTCATCCGGTGGCAACTCTACCTCCAGACCTGCGACTCCGACTAACCCCACTTCACCCCATTCATCACCTCTCAACTCGATGCAACGTCAAACCCTCGTCGGATCGCTGACTGTCAAATTCTCTTCTCCCGCTATCATCCTGCAAACACTTTCAGCTTTATCGCCCGGTGGACCCCCAAGGTCACCAGGTGCCGTTCCACTGGAAGATATCCTCTTCGAATTGGGCGAGAACCTCACTCCAGACGAAGGTACTGTAGAAGCGGTTGTGGGTAGATGGTGGGGTCCTTATCTCTTAGAAGGATTGTCGCCTGAAGAGCAACGCAAGCAAGTCACAGAAGAAGCATGTCATGTAGTTCATGGATTATGTGAGGGATTGCGAATGGGTCGTCAGGTAGATTTGCACGGCGTCATCAAGGGAATGTCAGCGATAGTGAGTGCAAAAGTGCTTAAAAGTCCTTCGCAACACGACATTAAGCTGACCTCACATTTTAGCCATCCATATCATGGCCTGACGTGGTCAAGTCTTTCGACTCGCCTCTGACCCTTGCCGCCTATCAAACGTCTATACCCCTTATCATCTGTCTGATTTACGTTCCCCCTCAAGCACCTATACCTCCTCTCGCTGGATTATTGCCTGCTTCTCTGGATGCTCCAACTTGGGAGAACATGTCATCTCTCCTTTCAGTCCTCTCCCTTCTTACGATTCTACCTCCCGACGCTATGCCCATTTTCACGATGCCTTCTGCGCCTTCCCCTCAATCATACGCTCGTATAGTCAATCCTCCAACCTCCGACTCACAATTGAGCAAGACAGCTCGTCAACAGGCCAATGATCTCCAGGGTGCTGGTCTTTGGAACACATTGGGTCTGATTCAAGTCTTAGTGAATGCCTGTGGTCTCGCTGAGACGGATCATCCCTCAGAAAGAGAGAGAGAAGAAAGAGCCGACATCGGAAGAAGAGCTACGGATATGCTCGAAAGTGCTGCTAAGTTGGCTCCGGAACTCGTATTACTGGCGTTGGAAAAGCTACCTGTGAGTTTGTTCCGTTGCAACAAAGCTGACAATCAGAAACCTCTTCCTCCCTCTGTGGCCAACATGCACACTCGTCTTCTCGCTGTCTACCTTTCCTCAGCAGCAAATGCGATGACCTCTTCAGCTCTTGTCTTCCATCAGATGTGGCAAGCTAGTCCGGAAGGTCTGCTATCAGTGTTGTTAGAGTTCTACGGCGAGGATGAGAATAATCTAGGAAGAATCGTAGAGATAGCTACAGAGCTCAAGGTATGTATTCGCCTTCTCTATATTAGGATTTCACTGACATTCTTCGCAGATTCTTCATAAATTACTTGCCTCGGAGAACCTGCACTTCACCCTCGATGTCGCTGCTCTCGCTTCAAACAAGGATCTTCTCGACCTGGAGAAATGGCTTGCCGATGGTATAGAGGTTAAAGGTGAAGAATTCTTAGAAGCGATCTTTGACTTTGTAGAACACAAGATCCGTCTCGAACAAGATCATCAGCATGCTCCGGAATCCGCGCCTCCCCTTCTCTACACTCTCGGCACAAGCGTCTACTCCATCTTCATCCGAGTGGTCCGAAATGCTCCAAATCTCTCTCGAGAAGATGTTTCTCGATTCAAACATCTCCGTACCGATATTCTCATTCTTCAGCCTCGTCTCCTTAACCTCAAACCCGGCAGCAAAGCAGAACAAGGTTTCTCAGAAGCCAAATTCCCTAAAGAAATTGTCGACAAAGTGGATGAGATGTATCAGCAGATGTATAGTGGTCAATTGAAACTGGATGATGTGATCGACGAGCTTAAGCGATGTCAGAAATCCGATGACCCGGTGGACCAAGACACATTCGCGCATGCTCTTCACTCTTTATTCGACGAATACAAATTTGTCAAATCCTATCCGCCCAAAGAACTCACCATGACCGGTTTACTTTTCGGTGCCATCATCGATTACCGCTTAGTCAAGGATACACCTGCCTTCGTTGCGACTAGATATGTCCTCGATGCTTGTAAGACCCCACCTCACGAAGCTCTTTACCAATTCGGTATCAATGCTTTAAGCATATTACGAAACTCTTTGGTGGATTTCCCTGGCTTATGTCGATCCTTACTCGAAATTCCCGCTCTTCACGAATCTCATCCTGTGCTCATCAACGATATTCACCAAGCTTTGGTAGAACGAGAAGAATTAGACATGCAAGGTGGAGTCAAGCTTGCCTTCCCTGCTCTCAAATTGCCCATTTTGATCGAAGAAGGAGATGATGAATTTAGAGAACCTGAACCAAGGAAGAAGGATGCTTTCATGTTTATCATCAACCAAATCGCTCCTAGCAACTATGAAGCGAAAGCCCAAGATCTGGTCGGCATTTTCGAAAATCAATATTCTCGATGGTTCGCACATTACTTCATCGATGTGCGAGTCAGTCTTGAGATGAACAGACACGACATCTACATGCAGCTCCTCGAGGCTCTTCATTCACCAGTCTTTGAGAAACATGTTCTTTGGGAGACATACCGAAAAGCTCGAGATTTGCTCAACTCGGAAGCCACTATGAACTCAGCATCGGAAAGAACTACGCTCAAGACTGTTGCCAGCTGGTTAGGAAAGATCACTTTGGCCAGAAACAAGCCCATCAAGCTAAGGGAGTTGTCGGTCAAAGATCTGCTTATTCAAGGATTTGACACAAAGCGACTCATCGTTGCAATTCCTTTCGTTTGTAACCTCATTCTTTCCTGTAAAGATTCTATCGTCTTCCACACCCCCAATCCTTGGCTCATGGCGATTCTTCGACTCCTTGCTGAATTCTATCATTTCGCTGAACTCCGTCTCAACCTCAAGTTCGAAATCGAAGTGCTGTTTAGCAAACTTGGTGTGGAGTTAGAATCAATCGAACCATCGAACCAGCTTCGACTACATGTGCCTCCTCCGCCACCTCAAGAGGAATTGCCGAACCGGCTCGATCTTGAATTGCAAAGAGCCACGAGCGAGATTATGAACGGTGGTCAAAGATTCGCGGAACTTCCTGGTAACGAAGCTTACGCCCGAATGCAACAGCTTCAGACTGAACAGGCTGCTCAAGCTGCTCAGGACTCTATCAACAGGCGAGTAGACGAACTGATTGCTCAACTACCTCAATACCTCATCTTTAACCAGGATTACCCCATCTTTACCGCTCCTACCCTCAAACGAATTGTGCATCATTCCATCGATCGAGCCATCCGGGAAATCATCGGTCCTGTCATCGAGCGATCTGTCACTATCGCCGGTATTTCCTCCCGAGATCTCATTCAGAAAGATTTCGGAATGGAAGGCGATGCGGTCAAGATGCGTTCAGCTGCCCATATGATGGTACAGAACTTGGCTGGAAGCTTAGCTTTAGTCACTTGCAAAGAACCGCTCAGAACGAGTATGATCGGTAATATCAAGCAAATGTTAGAACAGAATGGTTATACGGAAGACTCCATGCCCGATGCTATGATCGCCGGAGTGGTAAATCAGAATCTAGATGTCGCTTGTTCAGTTCTCAAGAAAGCAGCTATGGAGAAAGCCGCTAAAGATATCGATGTCAATCTTGCTCCTCAATATGCTGCTAGAAAAGCTCATCAGAACTTGCGATCTCAAACTCCTTTCTGGGACGGCGCTTCATTCGGCTTCGCTCTTTCGCACAATGCTCTCCCTGATCCCTTGAAATTGCGACCTGGAGGCCTGACACCCCAACAGTTCAGAGTCTACGAGGATTTCGGTGAACCAACTAGAATGATCAGCCACCCCACTCCGCCTGCCAATGGGGATTACCTTGTGGCTCAATATAGGGATCTCAACTTGAACGATGGACTGGTCCCTTCCGAGATCAAGCGTGGTCCTTCACCAAGAGTTTTCAACCAAAACATCGTTGAAGGACCGGAATCTGTCGCTTCTCCGCAAGCCATCCCCCCTCAAACTAGCGTTGACAAGTTCCATGAACTCGCTTCTGAGATCGAGAAACTCCTCGCTCAAAGTTCCGCTTCCAACATCTCTGCTCTCCCAGCTGATCATGAGATCAGAAGTTTGATCCGAGGTGTCGTCATCATTGCCAACCAATCTGCAAACCGAGATTCAACGACTCTCATTATCGCTCAGAAGGTTGTTCAATTGCTTTACCGATCTAATGCACAACTGTCAAGAGAAGTATACGTATACTTGCTGCAGCAACTATGCGATTTGTCACCTAAAGTCAGTAGAGAGGTCAAACAATGGTTGGTATATGCCGAGGATCCTGTAAGTTGTGCCATTTCTTGTGTGCTCATGGCATAATTGCTGACTATGTTCATAGCGTAAATTCAATGTTCCAGTCACTATCACTCTCATCCGAGCGCAATCTATCTCGGTACACGAGCTCGATGCTGCTTTGGCACAAGTGATCATTCGATCCTATGCCCAAGAGGTTATCGACTTCGTTGCTCAGCTTATCCGGGAATGCTCTATCTCTGAGAATGCCTTCATTCCTAGAACTGGGTTCGCCAACAGTTTAGCTGCTTTGCTCAAATCCCAAGAAGTAGGCCGAGCAACTCCCATCGCCGAAGCACTCCTTGACGAACTCCGAGGTGCTACCATCAAATCACCTGCGGTACCTACTGCAGATGCCAAACCAGGAATTGATGGTAAGCTCCAAGAAAGGTTATCCCATTACTTCCTCGAATGGGTCCGAGTCTTCAGCACCAGCAAAAACGCCGAAGTCGCCTTTGTGCCCTACATCACATACCTCCAAAAGGAGGGCATCCTCAATGGTGAAGATATCTCATCAGCCTTCTACCGAACAGCCATCAACACCGCTGTTGACTTGGATACTGCTAAACTTCAGCAAGGGCTATTCTACGGTACGGATGCTTTAGCCAAGTTGATCGTACTTATCGTCAAGAACTACGGTGACAAGAGTGGAACAAGTAGCGTATCGAGAACGGTATATTACTACAACAAGATCATCACCATCATGTCTTACTCACTTGTCCAGAAGCAGCTTGAGATGGGAGAAGCATTCAATCAAAGACCTTGGGCACGATTCTTCACCAGCATGTTGAGTGAACTTCAATCGATTGAATACAACTTGCCTGAAACCTATCTTGGATGCTTGAAGCATTTCGCCAACAACTTGGGTATCACTCAACCGACTTACGCGCCACGGTTCGCATTCGGTTGGATCTCCATCGTCTCTCATCGACTATTCATGCCTAAATTACTTCAAACCGCCAGAGATGATGGATGGCCGGAATATCATCGATGTGTCATGTGGTTACTCAGATTCTTGTCGCCATTCTTGCAATCGAATGACCAGATGTCACCATCATCAAGATCGATCTTTAAAGCGACTATCCGATTGTTGGTCATTCTCATGCACGATTTCCCTGAATTCCTAGTGGAGTTTTACCATACCCTCTCTACTGCGATTCCACCTCATTGTGTCCAAATGAGAAATATCATTTTGGCTGCGTTCCCATCCACCGAAGCTCCCTTACCGGACCCATACAAGAGGTTGGATCAGTTAGTACCGGAAATGCAAAGATTCCCAATCGTCCGATCCGACTATATCGGCGCATTGACAGATGGTAACCTGAAATCCGCCATCGACCAATATGTCCGATCGGGTATACCTGCGTTGCCATCGATCGTGAACGAGTTGAAGAATCGAATCGCCGTCAAGTCCCTCACTAATGGGCATAGCAATCAAGATGGTTCTTCAGGTTCGAACGTCACCTGGAACCATACTTTGCTACATGCCGCGGTATTTTACCTCGGTACCACTGCTGTAGCGAGAAGATATCAACAGACTGGTGTGGTTGATTTCGATGCGAAAGCTCCTGAGGTGGGAGTGTTGACTGGTTTAGCGCATGCGTTTGATGCTGAGGGTGAGTGCAATAAGTTGCTTCTTTGGCATACAGCGATACTCCGTTAGATTGCTAACTTTGTGTTACCTCACTAGGTCAATACTACATGCTCAGCGTGATCGCAGATCAACTCCGATACCCCTCGGCTCACACATCATTCTTCATCCATTTCATGCTATTCCTGTTCGGTACTTCATCCAGACCATCAGAGACTCAACCACCCTCAGCTATACCCGAAAGAATCGCCAGGATCTTACTTGAGAGAACCTTGGTTCAACGACCTCATCCTTGGGGGTTGCTGGTCACGTTCATCGAGTTGCTTGATAATGAAGCGTATGGATTCTGGAAACAGCCTTTCGTAAGAGCTGAAGAGGAGGTGTATAGGTTGTTTGGACAGGTTAGAGGCAGTGTAGTTGCGAGACGGGAATTACAGGTTTAATCAGTTCAGTTAATAAATCGTGAGTGTGATCATCACCCTCTTGGGATATTATTGGTTGATATACTGATATCGTTGTTCATGTCATTCAGCGAAAGCTAAAATTGAAAATTCTGTTCATAATCGACATTCCCTATTCAGTGTGAAGATAAGAAGAAAAGTCATCAATAATGTAATTTCCCTGTTTCCTGTTTTTCTGTTTGTTCAATTAGGAGTACCCCCCAAAGATCCCAAGTACATATATATCCAAAAGTTTCAATTACAATTTACTCAAAAGCATTCTTTTGCATCTCTCATCTTTTTTCTTTTCCTTTTAGATCATATATACCTTTATCGGACTGAACCTTCATTATGAAGGGTAAAGTTCGTAAAATGCGAGATTTCAAAGGATGTCCGACGGTTTTAATCATTTCTTATGTACGATTTTTCCTTTTACTCAAGGGTTATCTTCTTCTTTTTTCAATTGTTTCATATCATATCATTTTTTCCTTATTTACTTTCTTATACATAAAAATGACGAGGACAACACCAGTCGATAGTCATATGAAGTTCATTTAATTTTCTCTTTTACTTTTTTTTAGGTTGACTTAAATTACATAGAAATATGGATGGAAAGAGAGAAATGATCATTTTATTTATTTATATACAGTACGAGTAATTTGTGTGATGATATGAAATATGAGAATATAACCTTATATGATGTTTCTAGTGTCGTCTCGACACTCTGCTTGCCAACAGGTGGCGGCGTCTTTGAATTCAGGGTGCTATCTGTGTTTGGTAACATTTTATGGCTCATACCGTCTTGAACATCTTTGTCAATCGTCTGAGCTCCACCAGCTCATATTGTACGCCCTTGATAACTTCTTCTTGCTGGCCCAATGCTTACACAGGTTCACTGATCTCCGTACTAAGATGATCTGCTATCATTTCAGCACACGGTAAGAAAAGCCACCAGATTCACTCGAGATTTGCCACTCACTCAACCAAGAATTGATTCCGCTGCTGTCACTCGAACAAATCACACTTTCCCATTTCTACACACCCATCTTCATCTTCCCACTTATAATCATTCTCTTTCCACTTACACATCTTTATCTACTCATCAAGTCATACGTCAAGTACATCTCATAGGATCAGTCGATCACCCCTCGCGACTCGGTCATTCATCTGATAGACATATATCAAGATGTCCGAACGTAAGGTTCTGAATGTGAGTCACACCTTCTACTTCTTGCCTTTCGCCGTAGTAATCTGTCTACATTGTATGCTGACTGATTCCCTTGATCTTTGATTTGTGGTATTTGCAATGAATAGAAATAGTAAGCTCTCATTCGTATTCTATTCTTAGATAGCCTGAATGTAGCTTACAATTTTACCTGCGATCTTAGCTTTCCACCGGATTTCGATCCGTCCAAGATCAAGCGTCGAAAGATGCCCAAGGATCTTCAGCAGGTCATTAGGTTGATGGCTCCGTTTTCGATGAGATGTAACAGGTGTGGTGAATATATTTGTGAGTAACCTTCTCCGTATACTGCTCATCTTCTATACTCTTTGAAAAGGCAGCTGACCTAGCACTTCATGGTTCAATAGATAAGGGAAAGAAATTCAATGCCCGTAAGGAGACCGCTCAGGGAGAAGAGTATTATGGAATCAAGATATTCAGGTTTTACATTGTGAGTCATCTTTACATATACCCAGTCGGACAATAGTACTCATTGAATGGTCAATCGCTAACGTCGTCGCTACCTTGTATTTCATTCCATCACAGAAATGTCCAATGTGTTCATCCGAAATAACATTCAAGACCGACCCTAAAAACGCCGATTATACATGTGAACAAGGTGCTACACGAAATTTCGAAAACTGGTCCGAAACCGATAAGAAAGCTACTCATTTACCTGGTGCGGAAGAAGATGACGAGTATGATTCGGAAGGGAATCCACTAGAAAGTAAGATTGAGAAGGATGCCATGGCAGATTTGGAAAAGTCGCAGGAACAGTCAAAGAGGGAGATGGAGATGATGGATGAATTGGCTGATTTAAGGTCAGTCTTGTTCCAATACTCACAAAACCTTAGGTGGTCACGAGTAACTTGATCTGTACGATTTCCTCTATGATAACCTATAAAAGCTAACGATGTTCATTCATTATCGAACAGACAACGAAATGCGAGACTGGAGCTTTCCAATGTATCCTCCGATCCCAATGCTCTGCTGGAAGCCTTGCATGCGGAGAAGATATCGGCCGAAGAGGAAGCTAGGCGAAAGGCAGAAGAAGATGAAGATGACGCTTTGGTCAAACAATACTTTTCGAAAATACCTGCTCCTGGTGCTGGCCCCTCGACTTCTACCGCGAAAGCTAAACCCAAATCACCTGATGGGGAAGATGACAACGAAGAGAACAGCGACGAAGAAGATACTGCTCTACCCGCTGCGTTGACTATCAAAAGACGTCCCGCGCCTGGTACAAGCGCAGGTTCCAACGAGCCTTCCGTTGCTAGTATCTTGGCAGCGAAAGGTAAGGTACTAGATGGTCAATCGAACGGTAATGGCGGCACCGCTAGCACGGCACCTGCCCAAGCGAAACGGAAAAGAGAAGGAATGCAGAAGTTGTTAGGCATAAAGAAAAAGGCTAAGGCTTAAGGAGAAATTTACTTGAGAAGGAAGATAATACTTTCAGTAAACCGTATTGATTGTTTATGTATAACTGGTTGTATCACTCTGCTGACGGCTCCTGTGACACTTGGTCCTAAGACTGCGATCGCAAATTTCGTATTGCCTTCTAGTGCCAGACTTTGTGATTGTTAGGTTTTCTCTCCTCTGAAAGTGTGTGGCTGGAGAGAGGATCTCTCTCAAGCGAGCAGACAGGCTACGGCGACTTTACGACTGTTGACAAGTCATATCGGTGAGGCACATGAACAGAGTTCGTGGCTATGTGAAGATGATAAGCGAGGGTGAGTTGTACCAAGTCTGACCTATCTTACTGTATACAGCAGTGCATAGTATCCCCATCAGATCTACCGTGGATTTCATATTCATAATATAGTTTGATTCACTGTACGTATCTACAATTCAGCCACCAAGATTCTTGAGTGACCTGTTAAATCCAATACCATTCAATCCCTTTCCACCTTGAGGTGTAGCAGTCGATCTGCACTGCGAATGACACCCCAGTCAGTCGACGTCCTTGCAATGTCATGGCAGGGTGGTATGTCTACCGAAGACTCACTTCTCGACTGGGAACCATCGTTCAAGAGAATCCCAAACTACTTCCTTCTACCCATGAGCTCGTAAACCTTTTCATGAAGTGATTCCAAAATCTCATATTTCTTTTGACTCGTCTCAAGCTCTTCTCGAGCCTGTTTCAACTCCCCTTCGAATGATGTAACTTGTTTGCAACTTGCATCGAGCTTTTCTGATTAACCATTTCGATCATTCACCAGCTCTTGGATCTTTTCATCGAGTTTTGAAAATTCTTTTTTTAGTTTGAGACTGATATCTCTCGTATGCTGATTCGGCCTGACTTTTTGCTGAGTCCAATTCATTCTTTACACTTTGCAAATCGTCTCTCTCTTTAGTGATTGTCTTGTTGACAGCGACTTCAAGAATAAGTTGTCTTTCGGAAGCTTCTTGGCTTTCCTGTGCGAGTCCAAGCGTTTCTGTCTTCTTTTCTAGATCTTCCTTCAGAGTTTTGATCTCACTTTGCCATTCCTCTCTTTCTCTGTCCATCTGTTCTTCCCTCTGTCTGAACAATCGATGAATGTCAACCCCTGATCCCTGAGAGTCTTCATTTTCCCTCCTCCTCTTATAATCCTCTAAAATCTCGCATCTCTCTTTTTGGTCCATAAAGCGATCTTCGTAGTTGAAGGCTCGTTTTCTCCAATAAGTGATATAATCCCCAGGCTCACATGTATTAGCGGTAGAAAGAGGGTTGGGAAGCAGGAGATTATCTTCGACATTGCCCGGGGAGGAAGTGCTTTGAGCGTTGGTGGGGTGTGGGTCACTGTTGTGTGCTGACGAGAGGTTACCGGGATCAGCACTAGTCGAATCTCCCAATGAGAGGATTGGCGTAGGGGATGCTGTGTCTCGAGGGGAAGGGGAAGGAGGGACAGCAGTCGGTTTGTGAAACTCAAGTTGAAGATTATTTGTACTTCGACTTGGACCTCCGACAGTAGATGATGATACGGTTGTAGTCGAGGATTCGATGGATTTACGTCTCAGACTCAGTCTTATCAGTCTCGAGTTTGATGATACTGGTTTAACCTTTGATTCTGTCCTGGCTTGTGGTGTTGGTGGTTTGGCAGTGCGTGAGGCCGTACACATGATGGATAGCTTAATATTGATAGATATAGTATAACTCAAAGTTTGAATGACAGGATGATTGATGTAAGTAAGAGAAGAGGGAAACAGGAAGAGTCGGATAACTCGACTTTTTATAGTCAAGATACTGTAGATGGGTGAAGTACATACAGTAAACTGGGCCTGGGCGTACCTTCAGTCCTGTTGTGTGATATTCTACAGGTGTATGATGGGAGACTCCCAGTTCTATGTCCTCTTTCTGTTGGTTTTGATACTTCTGCTGCTACCTGCTGCCCAGACATCTATGGGAAGCCATTCAGCACAACAATCGTGAACAATGAGGAACTTCAGATGTCAACCTGAAGTGACAGTGGCATTCGTTCTCCATCAATGAAGAATGGAGCTGACGTGAGCTCACCAAATACTAATCGAAGGACACCGCCAAAAGGGTGCTATGCTTATAAACAATGCATGCATTACCTGTTACTACCGTGAAATTACCTTTATACAACGTTTTCCTATCCTTCGACTGCTATTGTTCAATCAAGTCTATCATGGGGAGTCGGGTAGAAACGATGGAAAAATTACGTTCACAGTTTCTCATACTTTCCGGAGGGAGTTGAGAGGAATCTTGCACCTTATACTTCAAGTCCCCCTATCAATCCATCCTATTGCTATTTGCCTCTTTAAGCTGTTGCTTGAGATGCGAAACTTGCTTCTCCCAGTTCTTCTCCCTTGTTTCAAGCTCTATCCTTTTCTCCTTTTCAATCGCAAGATCATCTTGCACTTCCAACAATCGGACGGTGGTGGCATCTAGCTGATCTTTCGTTTGAGAGTACATCCTTTTCCACATCATTGCCATAGCGTTATCGATTCCTTGATCTTCATCGTCTTCATCCTGAATTCGCGAGAACGATTGGTACTGCCCAATATAATCTTGAGACGAAGGTGTAAGCAAGGTCTGTTCTGGATGGTGGTTGTGATCAGATGACAGCGGATCAGCGAGATTATTCAGTGGAAGTGAAGGTGGCGTAGGGAAAAGAATGTCTTTGTTATACATTTGCACATCTTCAGTCTTCGGAGTATCGTACTTGATGGACAAAGCCGTTTCTTCCGAAGATCCCTCCTCTTCTTCCTCTTCCGATTCCGCATAGGAAATCACCTTTCGTACTCGTTTAGTCCCATTTCCATTTCCAGTGCCATTCCCGTTGAGGAGATCGTTGATGCTGATCTGACGTTTTCGAGGTATAGCATCAGGTTCTGTATGTTGAGTAGATGTCGTCGGAGACAGTCTTGGTGTAGCTTGAATGAGAACGGATGACGATGTTGATATCGAAGTCGACTGCAATTGTAAACCATCGTTGAAAGGTACACAACGTTCCCTCGACCTCATCGCATAGTGCTTCACGCATCTTTCCTTGAAGAAGCATTTGTCAAGTATCGGACAATAGAGGATATCACCTCTGCATGGATATCCCTCGCAATAATCTGGATGACTGGTTGATCGAGATTAGCCAGGGCTTGGTGCACATTCATTAACGCACAAAGACTCACTGATACCATACACGGCTACGTTTCCTTGCATCGCTTTGGAATCGCGACTTCATCCAGTCCATAGCTTGTACCTTACTTGGTGTTGGATTGCCATAAACAGCCTTGTTGCGATAGAAGGAGACTGGTTGAGCGATATATCCACATTTGGTCAATTCCTCTGTCGAAGCGACTCGCCTGCAGGCCGATGTGCACGTATGCGTATGTTCGTGATGATGGTGTGAATTCCCCGAAGTCGCAGATTTGACAGTCGCTGGTGTAGTCGAGGACTTGACAGGTGTTTCCGGAGGGTGGATAGCAGAAGTTGATGGTCTGACAGCGTGGACTGGAATGAGAGCAATAGGATCAACGATGATTCTCTCGGAAGCTGAGCTGGATTGACTGTTGTTCCTGGATGACGAGGGAGAGGGATGTTCGTTATCGAGCGCAGGCGTTGGTAAGAAATCAGGCTCAGACATCTTCGTTAATGTATGTAGGAGTCACACAAAGAGAGAGGTATGAGAAGTTCAAGAAAGAACGATAAGCATGACAATACAAGTCATTTATATATGTATTTTTATGCATGTGCATGTCTCCCTGAGCCCCGTTGTAAGAGAGGGAAGAAGCACGACGAGGGAGCACCGACCCTCTTTGTCCGTGCCCTCCCCTCCCTCTCCCCTCTCGGCTTTTTACTTTGTTTTCTCACAGAGGCCCGGTCCGTGCGTCACTTGACAGGAGCACTACATCACAATAGCACAACACAGACTAGGTCTGGGAAGCATGCTTACTATCCAACGTGCAACCGACATGCATCAGTCGCAAGTCTGCATGCCCGCGATTTAGCGGTGTACTGCACCGGTCGCAGATACATACATAGCTTTGCACGACTCTTGCACGAGGCTCATCTAGGGTCTTGGCACCAGATAAACACGCTGCAATCGAGCTACAAGACACGAGGACGGGCGAGGCATCGAAATGTACGTGCTTTTCTCTCTGTGTGCAAATCTTCGATGCACGCTTTTTGAAGACTCTTACCGATAGAAGAGTGCCGGCTACTGCATGTAGTCAGGTCCCCTCGATGAGGCCTGACAGTCGTTTTCGATGCTGTGCTTGAACATCGATACGATCAACTTAGCATTCCACACATGTCTTTTCAGCTAGTCCTTGTGTGTTTTGAGCTCCTTCAGCTAGAGCGAGGCATTCAGTCCTACCAGATAAGTCTGAATGATCCTGATGCAACATTAGGACGAAACTCAATTCCCAGCTGTCCTTTCTCTCAGATGGTGTATGATGTGATGTCTGAGTAGTCACAATGGATATATCAGACCGTAACTTTTATCTCCCTGGTTTATTGATCGTCGCTCCTAGCTGTGTGATGTACTGTGCCCCGTAGATCATCTCAGTCCCTCTTCAAGAAAGTGTATTACAGGTTCTATGTTTCCTTACTTGCTACTGGGACAACACACTTACTGGTCCTTGCCGATATTTACGCAAAAGAACGAGGAATGCTTGTCGGACTCTGAGGCGAGGTTACTGCAAGACGCTTACCAACTAGGTGACAAATGCTCATTATAGACTGAAGGGAAGATCAAAACCAAAAAGCAAAATAAATATAAAAGCGAACAACATGGCAGGAGTACCTAGTTTAACGTGGGTGGGGTACAACCTCCTTCGACTGACTGCTATCGTGATACTATGCTGGGCAATAGCAGTTCAGTTCATCGCTATAGGAGAGTAAGTGGTTGTCGTTACTGTCGCATATTGTGGTGGCTCGACTTGATATTTATGTTTGATCGTACGTTCTTAGTGATATGTCAGCATACTCTGATGCCCAACCGTCTTCAACCTCCAACAACTCGGGCATAATCTCCTCCTCGACAGCTCCATCAAGTAGTCGGAATCCCTATGCCGCTCCCTCAGCTCGATCATCCTCCATTGTCACAGCTGCTATCGGAGCGGTCACTCAAAACCCCTCAGACAAGAGGGGCTCCGAGGACAATGCGACATCATACCTCATAAGGAGGCAGGGTGGCGATTCGGCAGGTGAAGTGGGAGAAGCCAACTTTGGATTATCATCTATACCTAGACAGCCAGTCGGTGTAGTGTGAGTGTCTTGCAAAGAATACAGGATTAAAAAGTTGATTTTTGACTATATCCAGGTTCACGATTTTCTCGAGACTGATCATGGGTAAGTTTCCTTCCAGTATGTATCCCATCCAGGCTGTTAATCTTCGTGTTGCACAGTGTCATCCCTATCGTTATTGCTTTTAGGGCAATTCGGCTGGCCCGAAATGTTTCTTTACAATCACATATCATGGCTTGGTCCGCAGAGTACACCAATCTGGTTGGGATTAGTACAGACCATGTAAGTAATTTATTTTCACTACACCTTGTCCAATTGCTAAGATCCGTCTTGATGGACATTGATGTTGTAACTAGTGTGGCAATTGAGAATCTCCGAGTATAGTGAGTAGACTGTTTGCGGGTCAGTTTAGATACTTTCCTGTGCTAACACTAAGTTCACTTTGCAGTGCCAAATCCTCTGTACTCCTTCCTTGCTGGGCGCTGTTCGTCATCGGTTTGATTAACCTTACAATTGTAAGTCTAAACCCCTCTTATACATCAACATCACCCGACGGAGGGGAGACGATTGATAACTTTGTTCGTGGATAGGGTGGTGTCCTCTTATGGCTTGGACGCAAATTACCTAAATCCCCCTGTCCTCCCTTACATTTCAATATTTCTACAAGAGTGATGTACTTCAGCCCTCCTCCGAAATGTTACGATCCCATCACTAAACCCCAAAAGCAAACAGACAGGATATCAGATCCAGAATTACAAGACTCAGCATCGGAGGGAAAACAATTACCCTCGTCGAATGTGAAATCACTAGGACTAGATGAAGAAGAAGAGGAGTTTGAGAAAATATCGATTCGCTCGGAAGAAGGGTTCAGTCTACCTATCGAATCTCAGTACAGGAAACGAGTACCTACAGATACATCCCAAATCGAGGCAAGAAATGGTAATGATCACAACCATCATACAGACGTAACTAAAGGTGGATATCCCACTTTCTCGGGAGGTGGTCTTACCGATCCTTCTTCCCAGGTTCCACTGGGTTTTATAGAACGTACGAAAGATGGAAGGAAAATCGAATTTATCAATACCAACGCTGAGAGTGGTCAACCTACTCATCGAAAGCGACGATCGGATTTACCTCCTCGTGATCAATCGAGGAAGAAGGCGATGACAATTGATAATTTCCCACAACCTCATGACAAATTAGTCCATCTAGGTTCGACCAGTAGACTGAGAGCCGATAGCGTAGATACCCTAACTTTGATATCCAAAAGTATCAACAAGAACCAAGAAGAACACTTACGATCAGGTGAGAATGGACTAGAAGAAGCTGCTAAACATGCTAGAATGAGGAAATCGACTTTATCATCAATGACTTTTGGTCCTTTACCGTCTTCATTACCAGTTGATAAAACGGAATCAATGCCCTTGCCTATGCCTGATGCGATGGCTCAGAATAACCAAGACAAGGCCAGCAGGATGAATGTGGACTTGAAAAGATCAAATTCGAAATCATCTACCAACGGTTATGGTATGGGTAATGGTGAAAAGAGACGTCAATCGACTTCATCTTATTCATCTGCCACATTGGAGATGGGTCCGAGATTCCCTTTCCCACCTTCTCGTCAGACTTCTCTCAGGAGATCTCATATCCCACGTCCAGACGATGAGGAGGAGGATGGTATAAGACAGATAGTTGAATCTCCCAAAGAAGTGGGTCTGACAAGTGAGGCGAAAGGTCCAAGGCCGCCTTTTAGAGCAGGATCGAAGAGAGAGAAGCCTAAGGTTAATACTGCCGACTCAGCATCATACGAGGACAAAGATAAAAACAGAGTGAGAAGGAGGACAAAAACCGAAGATAATGATAAGAAACGACAATCAAAGTCAAAGTTACCCTCAAGTCCTCCTACATCGCCCCCTTCTATACCTCTTCCTAAGATACCAAAATCTCCTAAACACAAGTCTTCTCATCCCTCAGTCGCCCGCCGTCGATCATCCTCATCATCCACAGCTACTTCACCCAAATTGATCTCGGGCCGTAAAAGAGCAGCGACGTTGGCTAACCCCGCTCCAGTAGGATCACCGAGACCTTCCCCATCGATTAGAAGGACCGGTTCCACTCGGAGGGGATCGAGGACAGCCAGAGGAGTACGGTTCAACCTGTCTCCACAGGCCGAGGCTGAAGATCAGATTCAGAGCGAATGGTCTTCTTCTTCTGACGAGGATAGTGGGGATGAAGAGATTGGCGAGGTTAGGGAGTTGGTCATTAACGATGATGATTGTGGTTTCGTTGGCACGCCCACTCAGAAATTACATAGACCCGAATCGATCTCTTTGGATGATCTTGATTTGAAAGGGAAGAAAGGGATTAGGTCAAGTAACAGTGGGAGAACGAGGAATGAAACTGTCAGTGGACTGCAGAACAAAAAGGATAGTACATCTGATGATTTAAAGCGGAATAAGAGTCAGAGTAAGCCAATGATTCTTGGTGGGGATTATCTAAATGGTGGTAAAGAGAACTACTTGTAAATTTGTCTCCTTATTGTATGTTACTGCATGTGCAAGTTACCGGCAAATACATGGTATTGTATCAAGGAATATATGACGTTCAAGTACTACTACTAGTCTAGATGTATCGATATCGATATCGTGATTATCGAATCACTCATCAACCGATTCCCACCAATTACCACTCGAAGCAGAAGAAATAGCGGGTTGATTTCTCTTTTCTTCCCTGAATCCACCGCCACTATCAACCCTCTTACCGTTCTTCCTAACTATCAGACCCAACCCACTACTTATACCCTTCCTGCCACCTCCAGGAAATTGCTCTTTCCTGCCCTTCTTGCCTCCTTCCTGTACTTCCACCTCTTCTTCTCCTTCGCCGTCGTCATCATCATCCCGCTTCCTCTTCTTGTCTGCATTATCGGGTTTCTTGCTCTTCCCAATTTTAGCTCGGTATGCCTCAGTGGTGTGATATAGTTGTTTCTCCCATTCTATTTTGTGTAGGCGATATAATCCCATAGTTGCCCTTGCGTCTGTGACCTGTTCCGAAAACAACAAAATGATCAGCTTCGTGGATTTGCTTACGAAATCACTCCCAATTTCAACAGATCATTTAGTGTACCAAACGGACTAAGGATGGACAGGACTTACCGAACTATGCGATCCCTGCTGAATCCTTATACCCAACTCCATCTCTGATAATTTCTTTAATCCTGGATGTTTCGATTTGGCTTTTTCTCTTAACATCTTACATCTCTGTGTATCCCTGATCAACGGACTGGGATGACTCAGTAAGAGGATCTAGGTGAGTCACATACCGTATAGGTCAGCTTGGATGTCAAACCACTATTCCAACGACGTGTTCGGTGCTTGGTCCTTTGCTTACCTTCAAGTCGTTATCAACCGCATGTCCCACTACTATCCTTCCCTCGCACAACTCTGCCACTTTCTTCTGAACCTCTTCGAAAGACGGTGCACCGATCATATCCGACTCCCTCACACCTGATATCCAAGTACGCCAATCGGTGACTTTCTCTCGAGGCTGGACGAACGTATCGAGCAGTATATGACCATGAAAATTGACGATTGATACTCTGGCTAAACATGATTCCGAACCATTAGGTCCGGTTCCTACCATCTCGCAATCTATTGCTATACTACAGAGGAATCAGTAACTGTCCATCACCCATATTTCACAGGGTCCAGTAATCGGTGAAGTGTACTTACTAACTGCCAGGTCTAACATCCCGTATTGTAATAAACGTCAGCTTAAGGACATGAGCTAGTTCAGATTCTGAGATGAGACTTACGCTTTCTTAGATTCGTTCAGAACTCCCTTGCCTGACACCATAACCCTCAACTCTTCTACCAACGGCGAATCGGTTGGGAAAGGTAAGAGGACGACATCCTCCTTAGCCTTGGATGGAGCAGGTATAGTGATCTTAGATGGTCCAGCTACAGCGCTAAAAATTCGTAGAAAGGCATTTAGCTTCAATACATTCCATCATAGGTCATGAAGATGTACAATCCGCTTACCTCGACGATGATTGTCCGTTCCTCGTGAAGTCTGCGTGACCGATATACCTCGAAACTCCATTCACTCCATACTTATTTGTTTGTTGCTCCTGAGCCATGAAAGTTCGTCGAGCTTCACTCTTCTTTTGTTTACTTGTCTTTGATGTCGAAGGAGCTGGTAGCGTCTGTTCGGAATGATCAACATCCTCCCGTGGCACAATGAATGGCAGGGTGTAAAGGTATAAGACCTACCTTCTGTAATTTAGCCCAATTGCTACTTGGCGGTGCAGGTGCTTTTCCCTGTGATCCAGATCTACTCAGTATTACTCCCGTTTGTGAGATGAAGTAGATAGCATCGACCGAACTCACCTTGTCCATCTTGCTCATGATGAATGTGCTGACTCTTGATAATGCTAATATCACTCTGAAGAACATAACCGTGAAGAGGTAACTTGGTACTCCAGAATCCCAAAAATATTTACCTTCGAGCCGGGTCGAGAATTGAAGCGGCGCTCACCGCCATCACCAAAGTCATCAAGATCCTCCCTCCACCTTATGTCATCAGTCCTAGTCCTGATCTGTTTAGGCCTTCTATCATTGCTAACTCTTCTTTATGCTTTTACTCAACAATTGATCGTAAAACACAAGCACGATGAGCTGCGCCGACGATCTCACAGCGGATGATTTGACTAATAATGTCACCACGGAAGTGCTAGAGCGGGTGACAGCGGGAGAAGGGAGTAATACGAATCTTTGGGGTCAAATTGATAAAGACAAGTAAGCGGCTTTTGTCTTAACGAATCATCGGAAACATGTTGATGATACGGATAGTGTGACAGGTCTCAATCTAGAGGATGTGTCTTCTGCTCCTAAAGTAATCAAGACATGGGATGAGAGGCTGGATGAAGAGCTGTTTGTGGAATCAGGTGTGGACGACGATGTGAGTTTGAGTCCTGTACGGTGGCCAAGCCAAATATCAAGTATGCTGAAGGATGACTCATGTGTTTTGTGTTATTGTAGTTAATATTATACATCCCATTCATCTCATCCTTGCGCCTACGTACATTACTTCTCCATCCCCCTGCCCCAGGCCACCCTCATCGACCAGGCCGCCTGAGATTATTCGCCAATCTACCTCATTGTCCCGATTTCTCAGATCTGGAATCGATGACACCTATCATGGATATTGATATTAGTTCTCCACCGAATGGGACTAGGAGATTACCCGATGGGAGGAGGGAAGTGGAAGAATGGGGATTGAAAGTTCAAAAGTTGGCGAATGTTTTTAGTATAATACTTTATTTCGTATGTTCAGTCGAATCTTACTTCGAGTAATAATCAAAGTTGGTATCAAAGCTGATGTGAGGTATTTTGGGACAGTCCGAAGCGGAAACATCCCTTCGATCGACAATGTTCTACGTTGGCTTCAAAGGTGATCCAAAGACACATACGATGGACATGTCTAAACTTGGTCAAGTCCCTGCTCAGAATGCAGCGGACAAGAAGATTGATGAAGTGGCCGATAAGAAAGGTTCGGGTTATACTACCATTAGATGATCACAGCTTACTCGTAGCATATGACCGTCTGTTCCTTGAGTGTAACATAAATTGTTGTATACTATAGTCAGACTGTGTACTGTATGCATATAGTGTGAAGGCATTCTTGGCAATAGGCTCGGTGCGTAGTTATATGATGAAAGGGAAGCCTGAGTCAGAATCAATCAACCTTTATTTTATTATACACTGCCATTTTCCCTTTTAGACGCGCACCATTCCATTCCCATTCCTTGATTCATTAGCTTGATCTTTTGATCTCCACAATGTGCCTACTCTCTCTTAGTCGATCAATCTTTCACTCATCTTCATCTTGGTAACATCACCTTCACTTACTTACCTGTCGACAGCTCATTAGCAGACGCATCACATATAATCCACCATCCTCATCACAATATCACGCTCATTTCCGATTGATTGGTCCGCGTTTTCTTTTTCACCTGCACAGCACTCCAACACCGTTGCTGGACAACTGTGCTTCTTTCTCTCTTATCCCCACTAAAGAACATCTTGGATACATACCCACTATACTCTCACTAGTCGACAGGAAACGACCGAGTCCTATACATACATTTCAACATGGCTTACAACGCGGATACAAACCGCTTCACCATAGCGGATTACACATATGATCGAGATCAATACGAAGCCGAACCCGAGGCTGAATCCAGCTCAGCAGCAATGGCCAGAGCCGCTTATGATAATTTATCGCCTGTAGTTGAAGGGTCAGGAGCTTCATCTGGTGTATCTCCACCGGTCGCTGCGTATCGACCTAAAGTTCAAAGACAACCTACAGACGGAGTACCCATATCGGCTAGTGGTGGGACATTGAAATTACATGATTATGTGAGCTTTACCCCTCATCTGACAATTCCATCATCCCATATCGGTTCATACTGATTTGAAATGTCACTTCAGCCACCTACATCACCTCCTCGTCGACCATCTACATCCCCTACATCATTAGCGATTCCCCAACTCTCTCCTGCCCACTCGTACTCTTCTACCCAACCACTCAACCTTCGTCCGGAATCAGCTATGAGCGAAGATCGCATGACGTTAGATGAAGAAAGAGATCTCGAACACGGGGGAGATAGGAGATCGATGTATAGTGATATGAGCGAGAAACATGCTCATGCTGATGCTCAAACAGCATATGATCAGCCGAAAACTCCCAATACGGGGTTGTCGAGGATGACTACGACGACGAGAAATAAGACTATATGGCAGAGGGTGAGTAAAGAGTACTCTATCATTACTGAGGTGACAAGGTTGATGGTAGATGGTAGATGATCCCTTCTACTACGTTGACGAAATGTCTGTTGGGGACGATATTGATCGAAACTGTCATCAACCTTGCTATCGAGGTGAGTTAGATATACATACAATGCAAACAGGATCATGTGCTGTACAAATGCTCATAGAGGTTTGTTCATGTCCTAGGGGAATATCCTGTATAGGTTCAATGAAGAAGTCGAATCTACCACTTCGACAGATCTTGAATGGGAAAACAGAAGGAGATTACCTATCTATTTGATTATATTTGGTTTAGCACAGTGAGTCCACGTCGAATCATGATCCATCTGTGATCACCACTAGTATCACCCCCACAGACGACTGATCTCTGTTTTATCATTGGTTCAGTTTATGGCAAATAGTCCTCACTGTCATTGCCATCCGTACCAAAAACACTATTCAAGTCATGTCCGTGACAGCATTCAATTTCGCTTTTTTGGGATACGCCGTCATTCAGATATACGAATTGAGAAAGGTCCTAGGTGATAATTTGGCCAATGAATTGACGGGTAATGAAGGGGATAATACTTTGATGACTATACCTCTGAATGTTTTGACCGCCTTGATCATCGCGGTGGTAGCGCTCAGTTGTCTGATTTTGACCGGGTTGAGCTTTTATTTACAAAGGGAATTCGGGTGAGTGATTTGGTGTTTCTTCAATTTGTTATCACATCCATGCCTTCATACCGTGTCCGGGTATTCATCCAGTACTGATTATCGTGTTTTGCTTTGGCATACAGTTGGCAAAGATATCGATTCCTTGGAGCGGACCTTATGATCAGAGAATATTATACCAAATTACAGGTGTTTGAATGTATTTGTTATTTCTCGGCATTCTTCTGTGCTGGTTTCGGTATTCAGGTGGGTTTTGTTTTGATACCTATCAGGTGTATAATACTCTCGCTGACTTGGTATATACTTTCGGATCTAGTTTATATGGCTTGGTCAGTCAATCCTACCAGATGGGTGTAGAGCGTTTAGCTAAAGTGTAAATCGTCATAGTGCTTAACCCAGATGATGTTGAATACATTATAACCTGGATCGCATTCCCCTTGTTACTGGTATTCCTGGTTATAGGAAGGTTTGCAGCAAAGTATGAGAACAAGTATATGATGGTGAGTACGAAGATCCAATCGATCATGCATCTTTTGAGCAACAAATCCAAGAAGCTGAAGTTATTTTTCGATTGTACGCTCAGGCCGCATTCATGGTTGGACTAGTAGCTGGATGTGCCTACTTTATCTTCAAATTAGCTAGAATATGGCAACAGGACGATACGACTTATCGAACCCTTGCCAAGTCATTGACCACGTTCGATGCGCTGAGTATTGTTAGTCTTTTGGCGTGCGCAGTGTGGGGCGTGATGGTTTGGTTGAATTTCGGTAAAGGGTTGAAACAGGCTCGTAAGTTGGGTCACATCTATGACCACTGTAGTTTAGAGTCTCAGGCTGATCCATTTTGGCGATTGATGTGCTTTGATGAATGTAGTGCTGGCAAGACCTGGTACGATATCCTCTATCGTTGGATTGTGGAGATCTAATAGTAATGAGACTCAGGAGAAGGATCAGGAGATGGTCATGGCTCAAAGGAGAATATCTATTGATTAGATGAAGTGAATTGCTAACAGGAGTTCGAACATTTGTTGGTGTATATCTATCATATATTTGTATAGGAGTGGAACAGAATTTTTGGACAGTGCAGCCCGTCAAGTACAGCTCGGAACTTCAATTGGAAGATATCCATGTTGATCATGTATTCTTGCTGATAAGCTCTGTACTGCACTCATTCGTATCTTTCACCTCCACTTCACTTCTCCACTTTTGTCGATCAAGGAAATTGCGTCATTCCACTGTTGCACTCTTCAATCTTTGTTATGCTACTCTCTACCATTCATCGTGTCCTTCACCATCTCCTTTGTTTGTACCAAACTCGTTGGATTCGATGCGATCAAGTATATTATCACCTTTGTTACGCAGTACCTCAAGACCAACTAGATCCAATTCATTTCCTATCACTTTCTCCCATTACAAGTCAACAAACCCAATCCAGATAAACAGCCGTACAATAATGTCTAATTCAAGTAAGAAGCAGGAACCTGAGATATTATCCGTGGAGGAGTACAAGACAGATGCGAAATGGTTGAAATTGGAGAATATCAAATGGAAAGATCAAGAAGGTAAAGAGGTGAGTTGAGTCTTACTACACTAGCATTTAGCGGTTCATATGTACTTATCAAGATAAGCTGATTTTTGATCGGGGTGTCATGTGAGAATAGAGGAATTGGGAAGTTGCAAATAGAACTAAAAGACCTAAAGCCGGTGTAGATTGTGAGTCGAGCTTTGATACATACTGGATTACAAAAATGAAAGATGAACTACTAAATATCATGGGTACAACCAGCCGTTCACATTCTGGCGCTGCTTCATCATCCATCGAAACCTGTATCCACCATCATCATAGAGCAGTACCGTCCACCTGCTGGAGCTACTGTGATTGGTGAGTGGGATCGAGTCACCGTTCGATCAGTATAACAGCCCAAATGGAATATCCATTGCTGATGCACAAAATTGTTCTATAGAACTGCCTGCAGGTCTGATAGATGAAGGTGAAGATGCAGCGTGAGTATTATGCAGAACATCTAATCTGCATGTAAATGACGACGGACCCAGCTCATATCAATTGTCGTCACCTCATAGAACAACAGCATTAAGAGAGTTACACGAAGAGACAGGATATGGATCAGGTAAAGCAGGTGAGGGAAATGCTAGTGTCAAAGAGGTATCGGATGTATTAGTCAAAGATCCTGGGTGAGTTGAACATTCTTTGGTATCACATACAGCTAGCTGAAATGAACCCATTCATAATAGAATGTCAGGAGCCAATATGCACTTGGTCACTGTTGATGTGAAATTAGGAGAGAACGATCCTGAACCAGAACAGAAACTTGAACCTGTGAGCGAAGTTATTTGTCATGACGTTGATTGGTCATTACTGATTTTTAGGATATAGGGTGAGTATATAATCAAGCGCGTAGTCGCTCTAAAGGATCTACATTCTACACTCAAAGGTGAGAATACTCGAATCCATTATATCTTGTTCATTCGGTACTTGTACGTTCAGTAATAGCTAAGCTGATATCATTTGGACTCTGTCATCTCCAGATTACTCTAAGAAGGGTTTCGCTGTAGATGCTTTGATCTCTAGTATAGCCCAAGGATGGGAACTTTCCAAACAATTTGCTTAGAACACATCGTCAAAATTAAGATGATGCCAGGTTAAGTAGTATAAATGATGAGAAGAACATTGATAGCTGTAATCCGTAGATATAGAGATGTGGCGATATGACATGATTTACAGATGTTGATCCCGCTTTATTCATAAGGTCTTACTTACGTTGAGTGGATACGACGAGTCGGTGTGCTGCCTGACACTGCGAGCGGTCTCCGATATCACCATGATCAGCCTCCATTGTACTGTATATCAGTGCAAGTAACGGTGATCTTGATCTTGAATATGGATCGTCACCATGACGAGTTATCTATATAATCTTGATAATTGATCATCTCGGGCACCGAGGATTGTGGCGTTTTTGTGGGGTAAACAACGTACAAACCGGGGAATTACTGCATTGGGTATTTCGTCGTTCACGGTTGCGAACCAGGGGGCTATGCTCATGCTTCATGCTCCCCCACGCGCGTGTATCGTACATCGTACAGTACTAGTATTGGATGACTGCGAGGATATCGAGTCTACCACTGCTTGACTATAGTGGTACTTGTCAGTGGATGGATGTTGAAGTAGAGCTTGTGTGAGTACATACAAAGCGATGAAGCCAAGTGGTTCAACCATACATCTCCTGCATATACATATATTTATATATGTAATGAAGTCTGAGCAAGGGGGAAGAACGATTTGTATTCATATCCACATTCAAACCTGAAACGGGTGTTCCTTTCCCTTTTTTCATTTTTGATTCCATTCCTCTGTATTTCACCCTGATCCTACTTACTACCAGGATTCTATCTGTTACGTTGTAAAGGTAAATAAAATGCTCTAAAGATCTCCGTCTATTTACAATACATTTCGCCATTAACCGCCCCAAGCATAAGACTTAACACCCACGTTACCCACCGTACGGACAGTGCGAAGATTAAGTGGGAATTCTAATCAATTTCGAGCTTGAGCTTTATGCTTTGTTCAGCTGCACATACCCATATAGACATTTTTTTTTGGGCAGTACACCGAAGGGAGGGAAAGATTAGGAGACCTTTATATATAGGACTTGAAGATAACCCACCCTTTCATCTAAATGGATAATACCACCATCAACCATAACAAATCATCAGCATCATCATCATCTGTGAATTCCTATCAACCAACAAAGAGATCGTCAATCTCAATATCGGATACAAACTCGACATCATTCAAAACCAGTAACAACAACAATAAAAGTAGGAATAGTTCAGATCGAAATTCCATTCCAATCTCAATCTCATACGACAAAGACAACGACGAATACCGTTCGCGTTCAACTTCCATCTCTTTAGGTACTGCTGGACCTTCTTCACCTACATATAGGATAAATATAAATGAACCGGATTTGATCAGCCATCATCCCACAATAACATCACCACCTACTACCACCTCTTCGTCAACCTCATCTTCATTCCATTTACCTCAAAATCCGAGACGTAGGACCTCTCTATCAATCTCATCTCGTAACGTCAGTGCAAACGGCTCGATCACTTCGTATCCTGTGGTTCCAACATATTCAAAACCAAGGACGAGTCGATCTCGGACCATGTCTTATTCACGTATATCATCTTCCCCACACTCCACTTCGCGTCATGACCACTCACACTCTGGTTCGAGTAAACCCAAATCGACCAAAACGCGTAAAGCGATAATAACATTATTGGTTATCCTATCATTATTCTTGATAGGAACAGTAATTGTCTTGTCTAGCGTATCGTACTTCCTTAATATACCCAATTGGGCTTATCTAACTGAATCGGAAGTTTCTTGGAGACCTAGTGATATAATTCACCCGTTGAAAGATCCATTAGATTTCAATGTCAATGAGAAGAGGAGGATACAGCGTAGGAAAGAATGGAGAGACGTAACTGATGACCTATCAGAGGCAGAGCCATTAGAAGCTAGTGGAGTATTGGGGACGGAGACTTTACCGGAATCTTGGAAGGAGTTGGAAGAGGAGATGGAACAGTTAGATGCGGCTGAGGAAGTCGATGTGGATGTGGATGTTGATATACCATTAGATGGAGATGAACAGGTAGAGGGAGAGACTTATGATGATTCAGTGGAATCGGAAGATACGACGACAACAGCGGCAGAAGCAGCAGTATTAGATCATGGGATGGTGCAAGATGCCCAGGACGACGATGGTGTATGGGGAATAGACGGTGAAGGAACGGGAGGGTATTGGATGAAGAAAGATTGGAATGGGAAAGTCCAAGATACCGAAAGTTGGGATAGGTTATTCAACGTTACTACCAGGTGAGTTCGACTTTCTCTTTCTTTCCGCGTTAGATGCATACACTTGTGTACATGGGATAGTTCGACGAAAGGCGAAATCTTATTTGTTATCTTATCTATACCGAGGAATGAAGTATTCAGCTGATGTGTGAATGATCTACGTAGGCCCGGAGAGACTATCCCTCGATTGATCCACCAAACTTGGAAGAGCGACGTCTTACCTGAAAAGTGGCGAAAGGCATGGAAAGAATGTAGAGAGGGTATGCCAGATTAGTGAGTATCATGCATATCTACATACGTAGTATATCGTCGTGTGCTGAGTGGTTGGTCGTGTTTCAGCGAATACATGTTATGGACCGATGATGTTTCTCGGGAATTCATTGCCAAACATTATCCAGCCCATCTACAAATGTTTGATTCGTATGAATACCCCATCCAACGTGCCGACTCCATAAGGTATTTCATCTTGCACCATTTCGGCGGTGTGTACATGGATTTGGATATTGGTTGTAGAAGAAGACTGGATCCTCTCTTACAAGGTGATTGGGAGGTCATCTTACCTATCACTAAACCTGTAAGTACGACATCCCTGACAGATACTCAGATCTGATTACTGATACATTATTGTTACTATTGCTGCAGGTCGGTGTATCGAACGATTTGATCTTCTCTTCGAAAGGATCTGCTTTCATGGATGACACCGTCCATGGACTTTCTACCTTCAATCACCAGTACTTCACCAACTACCCTACCGTCATGTTTTCCACCGGGTAAGCGCAATTTGTACCAAGTAGTTTCGCACACTGATCATCTGTCATCTCGATCAGACCAATGTTCTTATCTGCGCAATACGCCTTATATTCCTCTGCCCACCCTTTGACCGAAACCCATCCTCGTGCAGAAGTCCGAATCTTACCCAAATCACTATACGGTAAAAACGTACCGATGTCCACTGTGCCGCATTCCTTCTTCTCACACTTTTACGGTTCGTCATGGCACGCTGACGATGCTGGATTTATCACTTTCCTCGGAGCATGGGGTAAGAAGCTCATGTGGGTCGGATTGGTCGTACTGGTATTAGGTGTGATAAGGTTGATATGGTTAAAGAGGAAAGCTGCGAATGGTGGTCAACAATATCAATTATTATCTATCCTTCCTACGTCCAGCTCAAACTCTGGTGGGACCGGGAATGGGAATAGGTCCGGAGCTAGTACACCTACTTCAACGACTGGATCAAGTGGTGGATTGATGTCTCCCTCAACGACATTCGACTTGCCTGGTCATTTACAACTCAACTCCTCGGACATTGCGAATGTCTTCAAAAGAGCTGGTCATCTGATCCTGGCTGCTCCTGCTACCTTACTTTATGGGAATAATGAAAATCGAAGGAGAAGACAGAGGACGGGTCTGTTGTACTTCGTTCCTGCTTTGTTCCAACCTGATCAAGTTAGAAGAAGGGGAAGGACAGCTTCGGAAGCTAGTCAGTTACCATTAAGAACATCCAGAAGAGATAGGGAGAGAGTACCTCCACCACCACCTTATGAACCTTCTGGACAAGATGATTACCCCATGAAAAAGAGAGATGAGACGATGGATGAGGTAGATGCGTTTTTGAATTCTGAAGCGGAAGGAGAGACGAGTGGGCAGTCTGCGTATAACGATAATGATAATGATAATGATGGAGATGGAGAATGGGAAGATTGGAGGAGGAAAAGTGATGTGGATTGATTTGTGTGATCTGTGGTCTGTGGTATGTGATCAAAGTGTATTTTTCTGTTTTTGCGGTTTATTCTATATCCGTTTTACACGAGGATAAGGATAGGATAGGATAGAGGGATCATAGGGAGTCTGGGATTCAGTATATCATGTATCTCCTTATCTACTCAGTGTTTTTGTTCCTCACGGCTTTGAATAGCATGACATAGCATGGGATGGGATGGAATGGGATGAATAGTATATCACCTAGAGTGACCACTCGTACAGCGAACATGGGCATTCTACCTCCACTTTTCGTTGTTTGAGATTTTGAACCAGTTCTCGAAGAAATTATTTTACTCTCTTAGTGTCGTTCACAATCATCTCACAAATAGTATATTAATTCTTGCGAAGTGGAACATCCGTAAGGCCCACTACGATGCCATCTTTCACCCGTCGAGTACCATCTACCACCCTTCCCCCTCCAGCTGGGACCCACCCATCACCTTCACTATCATCCCTCAACCTATTACCGAGCGGTCTCCCAAGTCTGGATGATCTCCTGGGAGGTGGTATACCCCTCGGATCAATATTCCTTGTCTTAGCTCCCGACACGCAGTCGTCATGGTCCAAACTCGTTGAGAGGTATTGGATCGCACAGGGATTGATATCGGGTCAATCGTCTTTGGTTGTTGGGACTGATGAAGAATTGGTCAAAGGGTGTATGTGGACTGAAAAGAGCTGGAGGGGAGGAGAAGAAAGCCAAAGTGAGACTGAACATGAAGGTGATGGAGGAGATGAAGCAGAAGGAAAGAAAATTGCTTGGAGGTATGAGAAAATGGGCAAATTCAAAACTACCGTTGGAGGTGAGTTTGTGTGTGAACCTTCATAGCGACTCCGAATCAAAATATCAGATGAGTCCCCATATATCTTCATGCCTTGGTATACTGACTGTCTGACTGATCTACAGGTAATGGCTCGAACCTATCTTTAACGAATACGATCCCTCATGATGTCCTTCAATCAATTCATAAAACGGGTCAACAATCATATATCGGTCTGGACGATGACTTGACCACTGATGCGACTATCGGTACTTCCTCAAGTTCAAATAGATTGAGTATGGCTATATCGAGGATACATGATAAATTAGATAAATCAGATCCGAAGAGAGCTGGGAGAATCACTATACATGAATTGGGTGGGTTGGAATGGGGTGATGAGATACGTGAAGATGTAAGTCTAGTTGTCTTAATGATACATATCCTTGATTCGTAACATGCAATCTTCCGATGTTCGACACTGGACAAGAATGCTTAACAGTACCTCGGTCGATACAAGTAACGGTAAATGATCAGGTGCTAACTGATATCATGAATATAGCAAATCCTTCGATTCATTCATTCCCTAAAATCCATCATACGTAACAAACCCATCTCGGCACTGATTACTGTCCCACCTCAATTGATTGCTGGACCTACGAAAGAGAGTTTTGTAAGGAAGTTGAGCTGGATGGTAGACGCTAGTGTGGAATTGAAGGGATTCGCAGGTAAGTGGGATCACTATCATTGTGATCCGCATATCCCCAATTTCATCATATTCCCAACACCGGCAACGTACCATACGAATGTCAACATTTAGGCCTGACTCTCTATCTTTCAAATCTATAGATGATCCCACACTCCCGCCTCTCTTCCCTACCACCCACGGTCTCCTGACTCTCCATTCGTACCCCACTTCTCATACTCTTCTTCCATCTACCTTGAAACACTCGACTCTACTGGGAGTATCGCAAGGTTCGGACGGGGGAGGAGGCGCAGGAGAAAATAATCTTGGATTCAGATTGAAAAGGAAGAAATTCGTCATTGAAACTGTCCATCTGGGTGTGGAAGGTGGCGTGGGAGAGAGATCGACGGGTCCACCGGATGTAGTAGCTGCTTTGTCTGGTACTTCGACACATCATCTCCCAGCTACCACAAACACAGGTGAGGTTGAGGGAGTAGATAAAGGACACAGTGGTCAGAATCAGAATACTCAGATTGGACAAGAGGAGTCAGGAGGGGGAATAGGAGTGGATAAACCTAAAGGACCAGAGGGCGATACGAAGAAAAAGACTAAACCCAGAGCTAGAGTTAGGTTTGGAGGGGAGGAGGAAATGTCAGTTAGTGTCAGTACGGATAATGGTAAGGATCAGCATCGTGATCATGCTCATGATTCAGAACACGGACACGATCATACACATGATCATTCGCATGGGGATGGACAGAAGAAGAGTAGTCAGAGGGTACAGGTCAGACATGATAGACCAGACTTATACGAGTTCTAGGATTAAAGTACATATAACATATAACGTATGACATAGATTATAATTCCATTCGGTCATACAATACAAACGAATATTTTACAACTGTGATCTGGGTATTCTGGGGCATCATGGGAAATTCATGTATATACATTGTCAAACAGATAGGTGATACACAACTGATATGATGGATCTTGATGATGAAGGGATTGTACAGAATGGAAACGACTGATAGAGAAGGAAGGAAATACAGAATATATCATATACGATATCACGATGTGAATGATATGCGAATCACCAGATAAGATGGAAGTTCTCCTTTCTCCATTAATATTTGTTTTTTTCACCTTTGTTTCACGTCTTGCTTGGGCTTTTTGATCATCGATAACATGAATTTTCGAGCATGTTGGACAATTTTATTGGAATCCAGTGAGGTCTACCAAATTCACAAAAAGATCAACCTCGATATACAATCTTATAATCTTTTGAGCAGAAAATGGAAGGAGGAGTTCATGCGGGTTAATTAGTGTTAGACTTACAATTCTATCATTCTCATCCTCTTTGATCCGCTCTTTTTGTACTTTCGTAAACTCTTTAATTGTCTTTTCGATATCTTTGGGTCTTTCTTCATCTACCAATACCATACCATTCAGTGGATCAATCCTGTGGGTTTTACACTATAGAAATTGATATACTAGTAGTTCTGAGTGGGCTTACAAGTTTGAATAGCATCTTTCATCACTACTTCTAATGGGCCATGATAACCATTCAGGAAATCTTCATAATGACGATGTAAACCACTGAATCGTTCCTTCAAACCATTAAGAAACAAAGCTTATAAGTATCACAAGATAAACCCTTGGGAGAGAAGAGAGGTACTTGAAGAAGAAATGAGTATCCTTACATTGCGGAGATCCCATATCTCATCTTTCCTCTTGGCATTTTGTATATCTTGGTTGACCGTATCGGTAAGAAGGGAGGTAAGTTGATTTATGGTTGCTCTTCTGTACTTTGACTTGTCAGAATCGTCTCCGATGTTATAAGAATGGAAAAGGAAGTATGGTGAAGTAAGGGGTAAGAATGGGACAATTTCATTTACCGTTTCCCGACTATATCTTCATCATTGATCAACGTCGATAAACCATCATACATCCCTTCCAGCTTTTTCAGCTCTTTACTCTTGGTTGATGTTTTCGAATTCGACTTCCTACCTATCAACGATTTCACTGCATATGATGTGATCAGTCTCACAACCTCACATACAATTATATCAGGTTGAAAGGTGAACTTGCTTTTCCTAGATTTGGATTGGAATTTACTTGAAAGCTCTTTATAAATATCTTGTGATCTACCGGAAGATATTCCCTTCAGCTTCCTCTCTTATAATAAAAGAACGGAAGACATACCCTTCATCTCCCTCCTTATCATGGTCATCATGAACACGATCTTCGACCTCCTCTTCCTCCACTACTACAATATCCTCTTCCTCTTCCACTTCCACATGACTTCCTACCTTCCTCTTCTTCGCATCATTCCCTTTCTCCGATTCATCTGTCTCGTCATCCTCATTTTTCTCGTCTACGGACTTTCGCTTACCAGCCTTCGGGGGAGCAGGTTCAGATACTCTTGCTTTCCTTGCGGCTGCGGGTGTTTTGAAAGGTTTTCGGGTAGGTTTGATGGGAGAAGAGTTGCGTGGTTTGGTGCCGCTTCCTTTGGCTGTAGGTCATAGTCAGCGGTAGTGTGAAGATGAGGGAGAAGTTTTTACACTCACGAGGCATGTTAATGAGTGTCTCTGATATTGTGCTTCCTGTGAAGGTTGAAGGGATGTAGAAGAGAGGTTGAAGAAATGTTCTTATGCTTTCATCATTGTACGGAAGCTAGAGTGCGTCGCAGAGTGGACCATCCAAGTGGAGGAGGTTATCTCTCCTGATGTCACGTGATTTAACCTGACCTCCTCGACAAGGGGGGCTCGAACGCGTCGCGTATCGAAAGAGTGGCTCAGTTACCAAAAATCAATCAACGTTAATGTCACTTCATACATCTGACATAGAACACACCGATAAGTCAGCGACATCATACATTGTATCTTGGATAGGGCGCTACCCTTCTCTCCACAATGACAGATCCAACCGTGGTCAAACCGCTATTCGAACCCACCGATATATTCAATTTCGATTTCCCTACGCCTCCTCAATCCATTCAATCCCAATCCACCAGCGAAACTTCCAAGGATGTCACGGTCGGGCCCGAAACCTCAACAGAGAGGACGGAGATTGAAGTGTTTAGCAGACCGAAGAGGATAAGGCTTGATACGCCTCCTCCTGATTTTGAGGAAGAACCGGATGATTTAGATATGGAAGCGGAGTTTGCTATGATGGAGATGGAAAGGGAGACGATGTTATTGGAGAAGACCACTTCTACCACCGTGATACGGCATAAAGAAATGGAAAATAGAGATGATGATTTTGTATCTTCTGGTATATTCGAATCGTTGGAAACGAATCAACCTATCGCTTCATGTAAGTCCATCCCACTCATCTGTAACGATCCAAATCAATTCCATGTCAGCTGATGACTCTTATCGTGTTATAGCATCAAGGACAATCCTGACACCGCCACCTGAGAGCGACGATCTCACACCTCTACCTATTTTTCAACCCCACTTCAATACATGTACATTACCTTCCCTAAGAGCAGAAACGATGCAGGGGAAGATGGTAACGTTCAAAAGGAGGAATAAGCCTAAACCTTCTCAAGCTCAGGTATGTCCGCATCCCAATCTTGAAATACCGATAGGAACGGGAAAGCTGAGATGATGGACGTAGATACATGCGAAAGGATCTAAAGCAAACGCTGGAGATTTGTTGAGTATACCTCTTCATAAGTTGTTGGCAGAAGTGGATGAATTGAAATCGCAACAAGAAGCTATAAAGTGGGTTGTAGAAATTAAAATACTCGATGGAAAAAGGTGGCTAACCATGATGGATAGGCTGCAGCAGAAATATGACGAAGAGCGAAGACAAGCTGAGAGAGCCGATATGACCGTTGTCAAACGAAGTTCGGTCATGTGGGTGGACAAATATAGACCCAAACAGTTTACCGACTTATTAGGAGAAGATGTAAGTATACCTTTCCCTCATCGTAGAATTGGAGTGATGGACTGATTTGATGTGCGTGATAGCGAGTACATCGAGAAGTCATGAACTGGTTGAAGGAATGGGATAAATGCGTTTTCAAGAGGGTCATTCCTGGGAAAAAGCGGAAAATAGAAACCGATAATGAGAATTTTGTGGTGAGCTTTCCTCTTATCCGTCCTCTTCTAGGAATTCATAATAGCTGACTTTGGGTCGGTATGGGATAGGTCGACCCACTTGGAAGACCAAGAGAAAGGGTATGTCAATAGTGTAAATCCTGGCTTGTCAATCAACTCAACTGATTTTGGATCTGTCTGTTTAGATCCTACTATTATCTGGACCTCCAGGATATGGTAAAACCACTCTCGCACATGTCGTAGCCAGACATGCAGGATACAAAACACTCGAGATCAATGCTTCGGACGACCGATCAGCTGCGACTGTATCTACGAGAATCAAAAATGCTATTGATGCCGGATCAGGCTTGGCAAGCGGAGGTAAACCGACTTGTGTGGTGATTGATGAGATTGATGGAGCGAGCGGTGGAGGTGATGCAGTGAGTTCTCCCTTATCGTCTCGTCTCTCACATGTAGCTTAGCTGATGAGTGTCATGGATTGATAGAGCTTCGTAAGGAGTTTGATTAAGTTGATTCAGGATGTTCCTGCGAGGAAGAAAAGTATGTCCCAATCTAAGGTCTTTCGATGTGGTCAATATAACACTGACTATCCTCTTCAGGTAATACCCCTGCGAGACCCCTGCGACGGCCTATCATATGTATCTGCAACGATCTGTCAGTTGACATGTCGATAATGTCTGGCTTTCACATTCAGCTGACATCTTTCATGTTTCAGTTATGCCTCCTCTCTACGTCCTTTGCGGCCCTTCGCTCGAGTCATACGATTCCGAAAACCACAGCCGCAACTGTTGGTGAAGCGATTGAGGGAGATCTGCGATCGAGAGACCTTGTCTGCTGATTTGAGAGCACTCACAACTCTAGTCGATGTGACTAGTGGTGATGTACGGAGCTGTCTGAATACTTTGCAGGTGAGCTATCTGTCTGTTGGTAGAATTGACCAATATAGCTTACATGCAGATATCAGTTTATCAAATCGAAATCATCTTCTGTTACGGACGAAGCGATCCGATCCTCTAGCGTAGGAATGAAAGATTCAGGAACGACTTTGCAATCCGTCTGGAATACTGTATTCATACCATTAGCAGCTAAACAACGACGTAAGGCTATAGGTATAGATGATGGTAGATATGTCGATAGGATATCATTCGCTATTCAAGCTTGTGGAGATTACGATAAAGTGATTCAAGGATTATTCGAACATTATCCAAATCTAAAACCGTTAGATGCTTCTTTGGGCAACTTGTGTAAAATTCATGATTGGTTAGGATACTACGATCGACTTTCTCAGAGAGTATCGGAATCTCAAGAATGGGATCTAATGAATTACATGCCATACGCGATCACACCTTGGTATAGTCATTTGGCGGCTCCTGCGAATAATGCGAAACCTACTGAATGGCCTAAAGCGGATTATGAGGTGAGTAAATTTACAATACAAAGCCCTTTTGCTGATTGATCTATGGTTCTGGGCTTAGGCGTACCAAGCTAGAATAACGAATGAGGAAGTATCAACTTCATTGAAAAACCTCGTTCCACCCATCTTGAGATCTTTGTTCTCTACTGCTACCAGTTTGACTGAGTTTATACCTCTGCTTATGAGGATAATCTCACCGCCTCTAAAACCTGTACGTATTACTTTCTTTGAATGTGCTTATTATCAGTCTGGGGCAGATCGACTGATGGATCATGGATGTGTCTTAGGTCAATGCAAATATAGTGAAACCTGCCGAGAGGGCTGTCCTGGATAGGTTGGTAGAATTGATGATCCCTTTGGGATTGAGGTTCTGGCAGGAAAAGGGAGAGAATGGTCAACCTATGATGAGATTGGAACCGTAAGTTATCCAGTCTTGTGCTGTACAATCTGTTCGCTGGCTGGCTGATGGCTGATAATGAGTTCGATGTGACATGACCCATACAGACCCATCGATGTGTTCGTCCATTACGAAGGTAAACGAGCGGATGATATTGCCGCTTCGAGATTTGCCGTGAGGCAATTGATCGCTCAATCGGTAAGTCCAAGTTCAACATCACCCCACATAACCACGAGGAGCTGATTGTGAATCTCTTTTTTTGTTGGGTATATAGATGGACGCTGAGATAGCTAGACGAAGAGGTGCGGCTGGTGCTGAAGACGGTACGACTGGTTCAGATGGGTTTGCCAAAGCCTATGGACTGAAGTGAGTATATGTGATCAGCTGTGCATAATGAGGACATTAGTTGATGTTTATGATGATATCCAGGGGAAATGCAGGAATGGGCAAGAAAACGATTGATAAAGCTGAACTGGTAGGTTCTCAGCTCCAGATCGAGAGTTGTTTTTATCTGAAGACACGCTCAGCTGATCATGTATATCCACACATCTGTTTATAGCCCGCCACGGACTTCTTCGGTAGGACTAAATCTACCAGCACTCTGTTGCTAACTACTGGTTCAATGGATGAGAGTGGTGAGTCACTTGCACTATTAGAGTATCATGAACGGTGCAGATCTCTGACTCTGTCTTGTCTGATCATAGGAATCTCTCCAGTCCCTGCAGAACCACCTGTAAAGAAATTTAGGGCGGTCTATAAATTCAACGAAGGTTCTAGTAGTGCAGTGAGGAAGAACGTCAAGATGTCGACTTTGATGTGATTGATTGCTTTGGTTCGGTTAATTAAAACATCATGAAGACGCTAGCTAGGGGTTGTACTTATGTAGATCTGTATATCATGCATGACTTGCAATCTTATCATTTCACCCTCACCCAATTTTCCTTCGGATAGCAAACCTAGTTGATGATACAAATTTTCGCCCAATCGAGACAACACTTTCGATCAGATATGAGATGGACTCAGTGCGATTTGTGTAATACGAGAGTATTCGATATACACGGAAGCAACATACTCGACATTCCATTCATTAATGAGCATCAGAGCATCGGGGCATCAGAGCATTGATGATACGTAAAAAGTATAGTAAAATATAGTACTATTATCGTGAAAAGTAAAAACGGATATATACAGTATGATTGTCCAGGTATAAAAAAAGAGAACAATGATGAAAAGGGTATATATAACATATACAGAAGAAACCACCAGGGTTGAAATCAAACCCTTCCCTAAAATGAAAAATGATCTATGCACAGCAAATAAAAGTAGTGATAAGGAAGAAAACGGATGGTTTATTATTTTGTTTTCATCGTAAGGAGAGTATATGTATTGTCCCTTTTCGTTAAAGTACTCTGAACTATGTCATAATAACAAACAAATAATGATCAAACAAATAAACAGAAAAATGTTCGTGTCTTAAGCAGCTTCAGCAGCTACGACAACCAATTGACCATACTGAGCTACCAACCCATTCAATCCCTCTATATTGCCCGTGACAGTAACGCTTACTCCCTCACTTCCCTCGCTGTCCTCTCCGTCAGTCTCGGTGGTGACTCCGGCAGTGACAGAAGCTGCGGTGGAGTTTGACGAGATGACCACATAGGGATTAGTGGTATTATGAGCGATTATCGACGAAGCGGTACTGGACAACGCAGAGGAGGTTATGGTTGATGATGAGATAGCAGCAGAAGTGGACGTGATGGATGATGGAGCGGCTTGAGAGGTGGTAGTGACTGATGAAGATGCGGGAGGAGTGTAGGTGGAAGTAGGTGGTGTATAAGTTGAGGTTGGTTCTACCCATGTTGAAGTTGGGGGTGTGTATGTTGAGGTGGGTGCTACGTATGTTGAGGTGGGTGTTTGCGAGGTTGTAGTTGCCTCAGAAGAGTCCTAGATAAAACAACAAAAGGATCAGACAAACAATCTCAATTATATCGAGGATCCCAAACTCACATCGTTGAACCACCAGGTAATAGAGATAACACCTGCATCTTCACTTGCGAATTGCTTAAAGAGACCGGGAGACAGATCCAAAGAACCGTATCCGCAAGTTGGACATTCGTCTGAAGTCGAATTGATCAGTATCATCATTTGAGATCTGTTGTGAATCCCTTTTACTCACCCATGATAGTCACACCTGATACGGTGTTTCCATTAGCCTGGATGGTAATTCCTTTGAAACATTGAGGCCCTGGGTCTGTTTAATGCGAAGGAAAAGTATAACGTCAGCTCGGTCTTACATACGATCACATCAATTTCGGGATATGATTGTTTGTTTTTGTCAAGATTGATATGATCGTCGTGATATGGTTTAAAATATTCTTGAATCTGGAGGGACCGAACTCACATCCGCTACCATACTGAGCCGAATTGAGAGCCACCATATAATCACTATCTTGCGAATACTGTCCACAAGCTCCTAAACCCGTATAGTAGAAAGTACCTGTCCCACTATAAGTCGTACCTCTAGGTACCAACGTCGAGTTGTTTTCATTGGAGTGGATGTGCTGGAAGTTCTTTCGAGCTTTGTCGTGGTGACCTGCTCTCTTGATTGGTGGAGGGAGGTGAGAGGAGAGAGCGACGGTAGCGGAGAGGGGAAGGAGAATGGTGAAGAGGTTGGTTAATGATATCATCTTGTGTTTTGATTTTACGGTTGACTTGAGATGCAAGGAAGGTTGTGTTGATGGGTTCCGACCTAGTACGTGAGAGAATTCAAGGAATGAGGAATTTTTCTTGCTGAATGAGATCTACCTGTGGTCGAGATTGGAATTGATTCGCTGTTGGTGTTGGTATTAATTGTGGTTGTGACTGGTAATGGTAGTGATTGTGGTTCCATAAAAAGAGTGTGATGGGTTATACAAAGTGAGTATGGTTAGTTAGTATCGACAATGTAATGTTGAAGAGTGAAAGAATATACTATAAAATGAAGTTGAATGATGGTAACGAGGAAGAGAGAGTAAAGGTGGGGCGTGAGTATGGGTGTGGGAGGTGGGTGTGGGTCAGTGCGTTGTGCAAGTATAATGGGATAATTGATGAAACACAACAAAGGAGGTCATTGCGTAGGTAGGTAGGTAGGTACCACCAGGTCATAGTCTCGACCTCCCTTCCTCCTTGTTAGTGCTTTTTCACCTAACAACAAGTCCTTAATAACCTGTCCATCTGATGATACAAACAATGTATCATGTCACATCGGTTGGGCATTGTTTATCTCTATCGATGAGGTAAGTCGCGTGCGATCTGACCCCCTGGAAGTAAACAATAGCTTGTTTTCCCTCTTTTGTGGCGTTTTTATCACAGCAACAAATCCTGAGCTCGGATCGTCGTACACACGGAATGGAATTGTCGGAGTTACAGACTCAAGATACTTTTGAGGCGGATCCTCATCGAATGTACCAAAGTGGCATACATCGCTTTTCTTGACCGCAGGTCAAGTGAACTAATCCTGCACTCGCTACTGAACTTCAGCTTGAATGGTATCATTATTCATTGATTTCCCATTTTTATGAACGTATCCCTTTGTTTGTTGTATTTCACTCAAATCCATATCCATATCCATATACAAAACCCTATATAAATTTGAACTACTGACCTATATAGCCTTATAAAATCGACAAAATATCAGAAATACGATAACGATAGATATATATATTCCTATGTATATACAACTTTCATTTCATGCATCTGCTATCGAAAGACACCAACTGACGAAGAAAAAAGAGAAGAGAGGAGAACTGCTATTTGAAGTTATTCGATTTTTTAAGCCTGAGTAGGAGTCCATGGACTGTTGTTACCACCGTTGGCAGAACCAAAGTTCATACCCATTCCCATACCTAGACCCATACCTGCTCTGATGGCATTATGGATATCCTGAACTGACACTTGGTTGGTCTCAGAACGAGGGAACATGGTGGATAACATTTGTTGAGTGAGTTCCATTCCCATCCCATGTCCCATACCGTTGAACGAGTTCAATCCAGTAGCAGTGGCAGATGATGGAATAGTGGGAGCAGAGTGGAACATCGCATTGAATGTATTTCCAACCATGGGATTAAACAATTGTTGTTGTTGAGCTTGATGATGTTCTCTCATGATCGTATGAGCTTGAGCGGCATGTTGCTCTAACATCGCCAACTGTTGAGAGTTCCATCCGTTCGGTAAACCCCCAGAACCATGGTTGACGTTGACGATAGGGTCAACAGAGGATGAATGGCTCGACCCTGGTGATGGGGTATGGTGAGGGTACATCCCATGAGCAGGATCAGATGTGGGACTGACAATGTTGATTGGCGATGAAGAGTGAGTAGGCGTATCAACAAAAGTCATTTGACCATTCGCGGTAGGAGGGGTAGGGTTACTCATTTGTTGATTCAAGTTTAAGGCAAATTCAGTCGACCAGTTGATACCCGTAGTGTTACCGGCTGCAGAAACAGGAGTGGGAACGGTGGGAATTCGTTGATCGATAGGAGAAGTCGACGGGTAGAGACTCTGCTGTAAAGTCAAATCGATATCGGTAGATGATCGAGGAGTGATCAACCCATTCGCTTGAGTGAAATTACCGTGAATCGCAGCGATGTTGTTATTGTTACTGTCGTACGAGTCGTTGGTTGAAGGGGTATCTTCCTCTTCTTGATCTTGATCATCATTATCACCGTCCATGGCGGAGAAATCACCGAATGACTCTTTCTCGACTGAGTTGATCTGATCAATTTCATCGGTGTATTCGTTGGCAGATTCCTTAGGTGAGTAACCATTCATCTTTCTCCATTCGTTGACTTCTTTCAAAAGATCATCTCGTTCGACTTTCATCTCCTTCAAGATTCTAGCAGCGAGCAATCGTTGATCTCGTTGATGAGTGAGATGAGAGATCGATCCATTGACAATTGCAGATTTACTTGGTCTTCTAACAGTTGCAAGGGGAGGCAAGAGTCTAGCCAAAGATAAGAATTTTCCATTCAAGGTTTCTCGTCGGGCTCGCTCAATGGCATTATGTTGAGATCTCTTCTCAGCGGTGTTGACTCTTTTTCTAGGTTTCGATTTTGTAAGTTTACCGGTAGTAGTGTTGTGGGGTTTTGTAGGTATGGTAGGGATAGTGATTCCGACATGACCGACGGAAGGGTGAGAGTGGATAGAGGAAGGGGATTCGGAAATAGGGGATAGGCTGGCCATCATGAAGATCGTCTTGAAGGTCTATCGATTGTTGCAACACACAAAAAGCAGGGACAAGGCGTCTAGGGTCGAGTGAATGTCAAAGAAGAGTATGGTATAATCCGTTATTTATTGCTTAGTAGTATTGTCTAATTTAGATACAAATTGGTTTATTTTGATTACAAGTTTTTACTGTTGATGTTGATGAGGTTTGGTGTTTTTCTGATCAAATGAAGTTGGAAGAAGAGAGAGGTGCCGCGAGACGAGTCTCAAACGTGCACAAGGTGGTCGGGAGGTGTGAAGAGAAAGAGGTTTTAGTAAACCACTTTGATTAGTCGTGAGCCGTGACGATCACGGTGCACTCAGGTGGATGAAGATATCGAAGGACGATGGAGCGCCGGGAGTCGATAAGTTGATCGCTGTTAGTCGAATTGGTCGAAGATATATGAGTTGTGTTAAAGTGTTGACGAGTTGGTTGAAGAGATGAAAGTTGCTGGAAAGGGTCGCGAGCGCTGTGATACCGTAATGTAATACCCGGTATAATCGGAGCATATAAAGAGAGACAGTGAAAGAGATGGTTTGTCAGCTAACATGTCATCAACGTTGTATAATACACTATGATATCAGATATCCTATCCAGTATGCGTGAGAGAGTGGTGGATGTAGTAGATACGATGGACTTGGTTAAAAATGGGGTGATGGCAGGCCACTATTCCACTGTCACCGATACGAGTGTAGAACAGCATTCGCCATTCAACACTTCCACGTATCCTCCCTTCGATCTCTCTGCACATTTGCATCGTATTGACCTCTCCTCAGTGTGAAGAGCTACCATCATGCAATGGTAACATAGTCATCATGCACATCTGATGCGCTCCAACGACCAGTCACCTCATTTCCCACACTTTCATCCACTCCACGGAAAACGACTCCCACGGATCTGAACTTGTCCAAACAACCGATGAAGACTAGGATACCCACGAGCAAGCGTTATCCTGATCACAGCAGGGGTAGGTCGGGTGAATAGGAAGTATCGAAGAAGAGGGTCGACGTGTCGATTCCTATCTAGTTGATGATTGATTGATGGATGATGAATGGAAATGGACAAATAACAAGTGTCTTGGGACGAAAAAAGACCATGTCTCCCCTTTGGTCTATTCCCCTAACAACCAACAATCTGTGCTGGCTCTGGCTCTACGGTGCAGTAGAGGTGATTTTCACTCACTCACTCGTCACTCGATTATCTAATTCGCAAAAATTCGTAAATAATATATTTATTTCTCCCATGGCGAATTTCAAATTGTGCTGTGGTGAATGAGTGAAACGGGTAATAATTGAGAGTGGAGGCTAACGGGCCGATTTGATCCTGTAACTCGTTCCTGGTCGTAAGCTTACTCTCTCTCGCTCTCTCAAGACGACTAGTAGGCATACAAGCCAAAGGAATGCAACACTCACTTACCTTACATATCAGGGTTCGAGTGTTCTATAGTAACAGGTGTAACTCTTGTATTCCCCTTCTCCCCACAATCCCACGTCGCGGATGCTTTTTCAATACTACTCTACTCACATCAAACACCGGAGGGGAGGGCAAACAGTTGAATCTGACCTGCACTGGATTAAAAGTACAGCGCCTCTCTCATCACCGAGGCAATGACGTTACAATTGATATCGAGATTTCGAGTTCTCGTCAATTATTGACAGTCAATGATCAGCTTGAAGTAATACTCTAACTGTGTCATCTCGTCATCTCGTGATAACACAACTGTGGGGGAATACGAGATGGGGAGCTTGGATGATCAGTGATGATCAACTGACAGAATGAACAAGAGTTGATGAATGGATCAACCTAGATCAAAAGGTGAATGAACGTATTGTAAGGTACCGCTCCGTTGTCGAACTCGCAAGATGTACTAAGTCGGGGTGCTGTTGCTACTAAGTTACTTGCAGTGAACTTATTTGTTCCTCCTTTAACACTTGTACAAAGAAGGAAATTGCTGTAAACTATGCTTATAACACTGCTTGACTGTGTCGGAGATCAATTCAGGTGATTACAATCACAATAGGTGTAACAGTAACAGTACAGCTCGCGAGCAGTCTCATTAAAGGAGAAAGAGGTCACGACAACTCAGCAATTATGCAAAAGTCTTTCATTCTCAGAACATACATGTGCTGTGTGGCGATGAAGTATCACTCTGCTCCAATCTCAGCTCAAGATGATTCAACGAGGAGCCAAATACATCGTCGTGACAGAGCAGAGGCGGATTGTTCTAGTTTCTTTAGACCTGGCTGAAAAACCTTAGAAGATCCCAATTCAACAATGGACAACGACACTACCGATAATATTGCGGACTATACGACCGCTCCAGCTTCTACCGTTTCTTTCGACACCACCAGCTCGAACGTGGTTGATACAGAAGCCGGATCGGAACAATCTAAAAAGAAAAGACGACATGGTGGGGGGACTCCCAAAACTCGTTGTGAGAGATGTACGAAGAAACATCTGAAATGCGATCCAACAAGTCATGATGAGTAAGTTCCCAAGACATAGGATAATCACTGCCTGACTGGCTGACTGACTGTCCTACCTCATGCATAGCGCCTCGTCTTGTACTCATTGCGATACAGCGAGGGAACCCTGCAGTCTCTGTCCGGAGGAGTTCAAAGAGGTTTTGGCAAAGTGGCAAAGAGAAAAGTACGTGCTATGTCTCACGTGTATTCGTTGGCTCCGATTTACGTCGACGTTCGACGTTCGGGCGTAATTTGACGTCCATCGTGAACTAGTGCCCCGGCTAAAGTGAAGCAGACAAGAAGCTCCAAAGCTTGTGATGAATGTTATAAGGATAAGAAGAATCCCAAATGTGAATTCTCTCCAGATGGGAGCTCGTAAGTCCTTGTTGTATTCGGTCATCTCCAAAGATGACGTAGATACATTCGATTGACGAGGCTGACATCCATTTGCTAGCACATGTACTCGCTGTTCCGAAAAGGGACGACCTTGTACATTCCAGATCAAACGTCAGAGAGGTACTTGGGATGAGTTGATGGGCTGTCCAGCAGATGTGTAAGTGTGTCCATTCGAAATCGTTCCAAAGTAGGCCTGCTTAATCTCTTTGCTTGTTATTCAGCCCATCAACTCAAAGCTCCACGGTGATTGCGGAAAATCGAAATAATGGAGAAATTGGGAGGATGAATCTGTCCACGTACGACTCAGGAGCTGCATTTCAGTTGACTGAATGGAATACCATGCCCGAGATGTTGCCCACAAACGACTGTCAAGGACAGCTCGATGCGTTTCCTGATCACAGTCTGAGTGCGTCTATGATATCCTGGGAGACGATCGGGCCAGCTGCACCAGACGATGCTTTGTTCGACGGGTTTGACGAGGATGATATGGATACCTACCTAGTATAAGTCTTTAGAAGAGCAAGATCTATGGGCAACATGCAATGTTCCAGGTGACTGTTGGCAGCGATACATCCCGGGATGTTTAGACCATATTTCGTTTTTACCCCAGCCACTGTAGATAGGCTCCACGACTAAGCCAAACACGTCAACTGTCCATCCATTGGGCGAGCTGCTTTCTCATTACCATGTGCAATTTGGCACTCGGCATAGAAATAGAGGAGCGATGCCAATCATCAAGTTGCCTCGACTTGGCTCACTTGCGAGATCAAGAAGCACTAGTCTATCCTAGAATTCAAAGGAACGAGGGCATCATACCTCAAGCAATGTCTCGGTTTACTTCCTTAGAGCGTTCATATCCTATATACATACTGATTGTAACACAACTAGAAAGGTAAGTGTGAAGCGGGAAAAGCTATCTTTTCAAATCCGCTTTACAGAAATCATACAACACATCCTTGTATTCTGTGCCCCTACCTTCCCCTTGCTCCGGCTGGTCGGTAAACCATCTCTTCCTTTTTCTCGACGCATCTACTGGTAGAAGTGCGGCTGTGTTCTCCGTAAACGAAGATACTGTAGTTGATCCTTTGATTTTGGGCTGTGCTCGGATGTTTCGACACAACAGGATATATGGTGATCTCGTAGAGGATCATACTCCGGTCAAATACGAACTTCACACACTGCTTCTCCCCCCTAATGTATCGATTGTTATGATCCGATCATAGACCTATGCCAGAAACGTCTCGGGCCTTCTTAGTGGGAATGCTTCATGGCTTGAAGATACTTCAAGCAGTCCACACAGTCTGATTGGTGGAGTATTTATTGAAAGCGGATGTATTCAATAACCCCACACTGTGGAATCTTGAGATATCTGATTTATCTTACAAGAGCGACCTGCTTAAACTTAGTAATTTATATACTATTATTCATCATGAGCACAAGTACAAGCGCTAGTACGTTATACCTCGTGGACGAAAACGGTTCTGGCAAAACCAGCAGTAGTTGTACACCCTGTAAGAAGAAGAAAGTGGGGTGCAAGACCTCCGGTCATGGTTCTACGTAAGTACAGTACAGTACCGATTCTGGGAAGTCAAACTTTTTTGACATCAGGTTTGAGTATAGATACGATACCATACTAAGGTGTATGATGTTTGATTCGCAGTGATTCATGCGATTTGTGCATCAATACTTCTGGAAGATGTTATTACAATTCAGTCGAACATCAGAAAGCAGTTGAGGCACAAGCAACTCATAAGAGAGGCTGGAGAGCTCGGTCAGATGTGTTTTACGATCGAGCTTAGTAAGTCACCACGTTTCCCCTTTTACTGATGTCGATCGAATGGTCAGGATCTTAATGTTGTGGATTTGATGGTCGCGCCATCCTTAGTCCACAGGGATTCAGTCAGCCAACTTATCTCCCTGCTCAATCAGAACCCGAACAAAGGGTTCCGACTGCTTCCACTGCCACCGCGCGGTCTCCTCAACCAGCCCAAGAAGCTACTACGTCCCGAAATGCTCCTTTGAGCCCGAGTGAACAACTTGATGAGATATTGAAATATACCAATCATGGTTCAAGTGGTTTGGACCCGGATGAAGGCAGTGAAGGTTTTCAAGCTGCTTGGAATAGCAGTGATACTATCATGAGAAAACCGGAAGCTCCTTGGCATTAAAGCAGTCATACGGTATTTGCCGCAATCGATGGTGATCCATCTTAGTGATTTATTTTCCGAGGAGATGCATATGATATGATGAGTTTTGTCAATCTACATGTAAGAAGAATATAAGAAATACACAGCATGAGGCAAGGTGAGGAACATAATACTCGAGGAAAACAGTCCTTTGCATTTCCAGCATAATTCGATTGATACTGTAAAGATTCACTTGTTCTACCTCTTCACATCTTCAGCAGCGTCCTGCCAACTACTCGAACTTCCACTTCCACTCGCACTAGTCGTGGCCGCCGCCTCCTTCATTTTCCCTTTCTCATCGGGTGACCCAGCTTCAGCTTCAGGATCATCCTTGTACTCTGTTTCCGGCACTGTTCGACTTCCATGTCCATGTCCATGTTCTTCACCATCATCTTCTAAGAAATCATCATGATATCTCAACCCAGTCGTCTCATCTCCACTCTCATCATCTTCACTATCGCTAGGTCCATCTCCAAACGCATCATATAACTCTTTCGATCCGGCAGCTCCACCTGCTCCACCTGCACCTGACCCTCTACCGAATTTCTTCTTGGTTTTCTGGAGTAATCCCATGGGTACATCCTCAGATTCACCGACAGGTTCATAAGCTCCTCTAGCACCTTCACCATTATTCGATAATCCGAACAAGTTCCTGTTCCTCCTTCTCGATCTATAATAGAAGAATCCACCGATGCCAACTCCAGATAAAAGGATAATCATACCTGCTCCAGCTATCCAAGTTGAATTGGCCGATAGACTCGTTATACCGCTAAAGAAACCTTCATCCGCATCTGCATCACTAACTCCAGTAGGTTCCGTCCAGCCTTCTTCATTCCCATCACTAGCGGTTGAAGTAGGTTCAGATTGTTGTTTCGTAGTAGACACTAAACCGGGTTTGGTAGCTTCTCCAGTAGCGTCTCCGTGATCCCCTGGAAGATGATCGGTAGGTTTGGGTTTCTGAGTGGTAGTTGCATATGGGTCCGATCCGGTTTGTTCTTGATCTGGTTGACCTTCTTCTGCAGGTGCCCATAATGTAGTTTTGGAAGCGTCAATAGCTTCTCCCCATAATTGCAGGGACCAAGCAACGAATCGACCAGTCTTATCGGGATTAGATTGATCTTTCACTTTGATAGTCCATGTTCCTACTGGGTCTTCTTCCCTACAAGGGTGAAACAAAGGACATCGTAAGTTTCCAATTCAGTGTTAACAGAGTTTTGTGAGTCACTTACCAGTGTTTCAACGACATAAACTTCCAACCGGGGAATCCAGAGTCGGCGTCATCAAATCTCCTAGGTCTAGCTAATACACTAACAACTCCATTTGGACTTGTGATTTCCGCTTCTACGTCACCTCGTCTTTGGTGGTCTATCCAAACGCGAACAGTGATGTGTTCTAATCTTTCTAGGTTGGAGTCTTTCAGCATGGCCTTGGTCACTTCGAACGTTGACAGTATACCTTCCTCCGTGATGAATGATCCAGTAGGTACGACGACAGGTTCAGGATTGGGAGTAGTTTCATTTTGGTTCGAAGGTTGATCTTCTGCGCCTGTCGATGGTGAAGTTGATCCTTCGTCTGGGCTAGCCACGACGGTCGAATCCTCTTGGCGAGGCTCAGCAGTCGATGTTGCTGGAGCATCGGTAGTCGGTAGATAGACGGCAGGAGAGTCAAACCATGCCTGTGGCTTGACCAAATTCCACTTTTCAGCGGCTTCCACAAATAGACCTGCATCGATTCGGCCATAACCATCTACGAAACAGTCCAGGTATTAGCACGATCAGACGCGGGGTGATCAATCATAAGTTTAACATACATTTGTAACTGTACATTCGACCGGCAGCAGTCTTCTCCCAATCTGGATCATCCTTGTTGAAGAATACTGCATTTCGTACCGAGAGATGTTGGAAATCCCTCCAAGTGAGTTCCGGTCGGACTGACAGGGCGAGAGCGAATACCCCTACAGCCAATGGTGCAGCAGCGGAGGTACCACCATGGGTATGAGCACATTTATTCTGTCCGACATCGGTTGTGTGCTACGTACATCATGACTTGTTAGCTGAGGTTCTATCGAAGAATGGGTAGCTACTCACAATATGATCACCACTTCCTGAACTTGGAGCAACGAACATCATGGCCGAGCACATCTCCGAATAATAAGGATGTAATCCTTTCCTATCTACTGCTCCGACCGTTACTGAGAAAATCGAATTGGTGTATCCATCGAAATTACATTGATCATCTGCTCCACCACCATTACCAGCTGCAAAGACGAATATCGATCCTTTACCATCTCGTCCTTTTTGTACACCGTTGACCATCGCTTTGAGAATGACACCTTCCGGAGCTTCCATTGATTTACCATCATCTGGTGGACCCCATGAACAAGAGAATATATCGTTTAGCTGATATCCGTAATTCAAGGCTGCCGCTTCATCCGCATCTGATATTGGAGCTGAAAGAATTCGGACACCAGCTATCTTAGATCGGTAAGATACTCCTACACCACATACGTCGTTGGGTACAGCTGCGATCTCCCCCGCGCATCGAGTACCATGTTGATCATCTGATAATCTCGGTAAAGGCAGTTCGGTGTGGTCGTTGAAATCGTATGAGCCCTCGGCGAACTGTCAATTCATACCAAATGTATTAAATATCCGTCAGTAAGCAGTAGCATTGAACGGGCTTAGAGCTCAGGCTTTATGGGTTTGTGAGAAACGATGTCAAGGACTGTTGTAAACTCACGAAATTATCCTTCAAGTCATCGCTATTCAGATCCAATCCATCATCAACAATAACAACATGTACACCTTCACCAGTTATCCCTCTACCCCAAAGTCCAGTAACGTTCAGTTCTATATCTTTCATATCTGTATTTATCAGATGCCACTGTTGGTCCAACATTGGATCTTTGAGCTGCAATTCATTTTGAGCATATAACAATTCCGTCGTATCGTCCCTCCCATCTAGTCCATGAGGGGACCGTTTAAATGGAAGATGTAATCTCTTCGAACGTTGTTTGAGTGTTAAAGGAGTCAAACTGCGTTTACTACTGTGACTGCTGGACAGAGATTCCCATCTTTTCAATATTGGGTCATTTTGTAGCAGATCTTTCTTAACTAGCGAGGACGAAGAACCTTCCCTACGGACCAGCCAGTAACCGTCTAGTTCTCCTATAGGTTCTACGAGCTCTACGCCCAGGTCAGATGATATGGAAGAAGCGATGGAAAGTGACGTGGAAGGATCCAGTTCTAGAGCGTAGTATGTGTGGGTATCGTATGATCGGGGATGTGGCGTTCGAGGCCGAAGGATAGCTTGCGTAGGGTTGATGAACAGTAGGGAGAGCAGCAAGCTCCACAGAAACGGGATGGATTGCATGTTGAGGGCTTGTCGGGGTGGACGAAGGGGGAAGGGAAGAGGAGCGGTGCTGGCAGGTGTAGAATTGCAGGAAGAACTGATCGACCTCGCGTTGCCCTATATTCTGCGCCTTTCGCTCGTTTGGCTTCTTTTGGGTGATGATCAGATTTTAGGGAGGGGACAGCCAGAGCCGTGCTTGAATTTGACTCTGTTGCTCTACTTTTACGATACTGTCAGATGGATCAGACTTGAGTAACTCCAAATCTGAACGATCAACGATAATCTCGCAGCTTGTAACATGTCTACGCGACTTAACCGAGAGAGACTCCACCGGATCACCGTGGGAAAGCAAACAGATGCCTATATCATGATAGTTTCAGTACTCAAGCATTCCTGGCCGAATCCAACTCAGATCAATCGCTATCACCTCCTGTAGCAGAGTCACCGAGTCACCCAAGATGAGTGCGAGTGCGAAGGGAGACGAGGATGAACTCACCACCCTCCTCAAACGACTCGCTACTCCTTCAAGCTCACTTGTCACTCTGTCCAGATCCGAAGTGTCGCTCTTAGCTAGATCACTCGTACCGTCGGCTACTCGTCAATCCCGTTCATTCGCATATCTTTGTCTATCCAAATTCTGCGACTCCACATCGCACCTTCCAGACTCGACGAAGGAATGCTCGACCGATCACATCTATTCAACATTCGAGCCATATCTTAGATCGACCTTTATTCCTGGAGTGAACCAGAGTGTAGAAGAATCGACCGAACCTGAATCATGTTTACCATTGACATACCTCTTATCGTCTCTCTTCCCTCTATCACCAGACGCAACTGTCAAGCTCCTCACTACACCGCTGGAAGATGCAGGTGATGGATTAGGTATATTACTGGAAGTTGCCGAATTACCTTCATCACTCCAAGTCGCCTTGGCCGATTTGCTTGCTGCTGCAGCGGGGACTAAATCCGGTAGACAGATGGTCCGGTCCAGAGCAATGGAGTGGTTGAAGGGAGCGATGGGTTACCAAGAAAAGAATCAAGAGTTGAGCGTGCTGTGCGCGGTAGCATTGAGTAAAATGAGTAGACAAGAGGAAGAAATGGTTCCTACACCTTCAGCTCAAGCCCCGGCTCAAGATGACAATAATGAATCAAGAGGTATAACGAATGAAGCTTTAGGTATGGACGACGAAAAGCTCTGTAGGCGATTAATGGGGTTTATCGTGAATTCTTCATCATCTACCAAACCTTCTTCAGCGATCTTATCTACCATAGAAGGTCTGGCAGTCCTCTCCCTCAAACCCAAGAACAAAAACACCCTGACTTCCTCCACCAAATTCCTCAAATCACTAATTAGCCTATCGCCAACGATATCACCTAAAGGCGGTAGTCTACCTGTAACGCCTCGAGGAAGTATGGACCTCACCGTACCACTTGATCAGATAAATACAGGAGTATGTTTCGGACTAAGTACGATCCTGGTCAATATGACCAACCCTCAAGTCCAACTTTCAGCGGAAGATCAACAAATTGCCAAATTACGTGCAATGGCTCTTTCAGCGAATAAGTCGAAGTTATCCAATAACACCGAAGATGAGGACGAAGAGAAATATGAGTCGGAAGAAGAAGTTAGGAAAAGGACGAAATCGGTTTTGAGATCTGGTGTGGTAGGGGCATTGAACGGATTGTATAGATCGGAAAGTACGAAAGTGAAAGAGAATTTAGGAAGGTTATGTAGGAATCTGGTGGAAGATCAGAATGATAGATTGTCATTTATTAGGGATGGTGGATTCAAAGTCTTATCGAATATCACGAGGGATTTACTCAATCTAGCTGTTAAACAATCCAATGGAGCTGGTGAAGAAATCGATGTGATTCCCTCGTTTCAAGCATTGGCTAAAATGATTATAACCACGCCACCCAATCTGTTGTTCCCTCCACCACATTTGACAACTTCGTTGAATTCGCTTACACCATTGTATCACCTACTGATACATCCATCTTCAAACTCTTTACAAAGGTTTGAATCGTTGATGGCTTTGACCAACATCGCTTCGATTGATCCATCAATTGCCAATCGCATCATTGCAGCTTCCGTCAAACCCCTCATCAAAACATCAGACTCATGGAAAGGTTCTGGATCAATCAAAGAGGATGAAGTGAGGATAATAGTGAAAGTGGAAGAACTGTTGCTGGACGAGAATAGTTTGATTCGAAGAGCGTCAACTCAACTGATATGTAATTTGATAAGCTGCGAACAAGGATACGAATATTTCTCAGGTGAAAATGAAAGCTCGAGCGAAAATTCGAGTAGTAGGGCGAAATCAAGATTAAATATACTGTTGATACTCATCGGGATAGATGATCTACAAACTCGTCTAGCAGCTGGTGGTGCTCTAGCTATAATTACCGAATCTCCAAATGCGTGCCGAATGATCTTAGATTTGAACGTAAACGAAACCAGTTCGACATCAACAACCACGACAGGAAGTAAATCGCCTTGGAGTAGAATATCGAAGATGCTTGAACCTGATTCGGAGGAAGAGGAATATGATGAAGATGGAGAGGTCATACCCGTTATTTCTTCCACTCCGGCTCTACCTAATCTCGAGATTGTACATAGAGGTGTTATCATCTTGTTCAACCTCATTACCTATACTGTAAAGTTGAAAGAGAATGAAAAGCAGACAGAGATGATCAGATTGGAAGAAGCGAAAGTTCAGGATAAGTTGATGGAGGTTCTGAGGTTGAAGGGAATGAGCGAGGATGTATTGATGCCTACGGTTGAGGCGCTGAAGTTGTTAAAAATGGCGAAGAAGTAGACGCTGGGACCCATTTGTAATTATATACCACGCATTAGTCTTATACCTCAATTGCTCCAACAGCGGATCACCTGTACCTCTGTGCGAATTGGCATACATCATGCACCGAAACGTATGCATATACAAATGATTTTCATCTGTGATACTCATTTCTAACTGTGTCATCACTGAAGCAGATGTGAAGGCCAGTGCCACAATGCGATAACACCGGCTTTCCCCGTCACACCAAGTGGTCTCCATCTTTGTTGTGACACCACTGATTGTATATGGTGGTATCTGTGCATTTGCCGCTCAACATCACTCAATTCTCTTGCAAACCAACGATATCATAAGGATAGACCAACTCAAACCTCGACTGCTTGACCAAACGCACAGCGCACCAACAAAATGGCAGCATTAGCACGGTAAGCTCTTTCTTTGTTCTTCCCCTTCGAGCTGGACGACTTGAGCTGACACATCTATCTGTAGTGCCCTTCCTACACCCCTCCACAACCCTATGCCAGAGTACGAAGATGTCCTGCCTTCTTCCTCATCTTCTTCATCGGCACTACCTGTAGGACCACAAATACCCAAATATGGCAGTAGAAAAGGATGGAAGCCCAAGACGGCGTTAGATTTCAATGGCGGTGGTGCTTATCCTGAGGTGAGTCAGTCCTCCTCCTCGGGTCTTGTGGATGGATCTTTATGCTGATTGGGTTCTGGGGGTGTAGTGTCATATTGCTCAGTATCCCTTAGATATGGGCAGAAAGAAGGTGAGTGTTCCTCAGATTTGTAATACAGGAAAAAGATATACGAAAAGCTGATTCATGTCTACTCCTTTTGTAGACCGGAACCGGAACTACATTAGCACTTCAAGTGGACCAAGATGGACTAGTGAGATACGATGCTATTGCTCAGCATGGACGAGCAGCCGGATCAAAGGTTCAGTCAAGTTTCAAAGGTCAGCTACCCATCCTTCATTGCGGTCAAGACATTAAAAGCTGATCTTTCTTTATCATGTCACGTTGCAGACCTTGTACCCCTTGCAAACCGTACGGACGTCTCAGAATCCGAGCGCGAGATGGAACGACCCGATGCTTCATCCATCAACGACACCGCCGAGCGAACTCGACTAGCTTTGGAGAGGATAACACATGGGAAAATCAAAGCTGCTCAACCTAAACATGTCCCAAAGACCAACAATGATGCCACATACATCCGTTATACGCCTGCCAACCAAGGTTCAGGTGAAGGTAAACAGCGTATCATCAAGATGACGGAAGTTCAAGAAGATCCATTGGAACCTGCTAGATTCAAGCATAAGAAAATCCCTCGAGGGCCTGCCGAACCTCCTCCACCAGTGTTACAATCTCCTCCTAGACCTGCTACCGCCCAAGATCAGAAAGATTGGATGATCCCACCCTGTATATCCAACTGGAAGAACAATAAGGGTTATACCGTACCGTTAGATAAGAGGTTGGCAGCTGATGGAAGGGGTTTACAAGATGTTCATATCAATGATAATTTCGCTAAATTCTCTGAAGCACTATATGTTGCTGATCGACATGCTAGAGAGGAAGTCAGAGCGAGAGCGCAGATGCAACAATTATTAGCTCAGAAGGAGAAAGCGCAGAAAGAAGAGAATTTGAGGTTGTTGGCTCAAAAAGCAAGAGAAGAAAGATCAGGTATCACTTCTTCTGCTCCGTCCGCTGGTGCGACTGCTCCACCGAAGGAATTGGGTATGGGATTGGGTGGATACGATTCTGCGAGTGAGGATGAGTCTGATGCAGATGAGGGTTCGGAGGAGGAGGAGGATGAAGAAGCTATAAGGGAGAGAGAACAGGTTAGAAACGAGAAGAGGAAGGAAAGAGAGAAGGAAATGAGGATGAGTAATATGGGTAGTGAGATGAGGACGAAAATGTTGGCTAGGTGAGTTATCGCTTGTAACACCTTTTATTATGCTGTGAAAAATATTCAACTGATATATATCTTTTTTCATGATTGCAGGGAAGCCAACAGAGATATATCCGAGAAGATTGCCCTAGGTCTCGCCAAACCTACCGCAGCCAAGGAAACCCTACTCGACTCTCGATTATTCAATCGAGAATCCCTATCTACCGGATTCGCCTCTGAAGATTCCTACAACCTGTACGACAAACCTTTATTCCAAGGATCTTCAGCTGCTGCTGCAATCTACAAGTCCGCAGGATCTGGTAAAGGCAATGACGAGTCTTATGGTGGAGGTACAGAAGAAGGTATCCGAAATGAATTGGAGAAAGATCGATTTAACTTGGGTAAAGCTACGAAAGGATTCGAAGGTGCCGATTCGTCCGAAGCTAGAGAAGGTCCGGTTCAATTCGAGAAAGATACGATTATCGCTTTGGATGGAACGTCCGATCCGTTCGGAGTGGAATCATTCATGAATGCCGCTAAGAAAGGTGGTAAGAGGGTGAATGAGGATAGGGATGAGGAGAGAAGGAAAAGAGCTAGAGATGATTAATCTCTCAAGATGGATCACTTTATTGTATTTTGTGCGGGATAGATTGGTCGGGTGTCTTTTGAGTAGATTCTGTTTACGATTTAGTGATTGTCAATCTGCATGTATTATCATTTTCACCTAACATAGCTTGACTTGGCTTGTCTTGACGGTAACATGAGAACATGGCGTATACATTGTATGCACTTTGGCGAAAGATCTTCATGCCATCACTGTTACATACATATACACATTGAGTAAGCTCACCTCGAAGGTAACGTGTGGGTGTCTTTCCCTTCTGGGAAGGGTTCACGTTGCTTTGTCGATATTCAATGTCAATCCACTAGATTTTTTAACAGTACGCACCATCATAATCATTTCTTTTCTCTGAGAAGTTGTGGGAGACCTACTGCCCCAATATCCACAAAAGCAACCAAATACTACAAAGGAGCTCTACGCCGTCATTTATTTCCCAGATCTCTTGTTCGTGTGAACAATTGCTGACAACTGACAATACTGTATCTCTCGAACGCTGCAAACATTTCCAGCTCAACTCCTTATTCGTTATTCGCCCAATTGATACTGTAAAAGTAACTACTGCCAGTCAGCTTTCAACATTCAATACACTGTAGATCGTCGTGATGGAAATGAACCAGAGTCGATTCTGTTCCGATCGTAACCCCTCTATACAGACGACAAATACAAAATGAGCCACGAAGAGGATAGTAGTGAACATACTGAGGAAAGTGATATGTTAGGTGATCAAATGCATATTGAACTCCTGATAGACATACCATCCCCCAAATATCCACGACAATTTCCCCTTGACAAGCAAGGCTCATTTTCTCGACGAACAGATCGAAAGCCTACGGGGATTGATGCAAACCCCCATCCTCATTCATCACGACCTACGATCAACGATGAGTTCGGGTACCTTATTCGTCCCCCACCGGACTGTAGTACATCCCGTTGTCGGATCGAGGTTGTCAACAATGGCAAATCGACCACTCGCATCTGTTGTGGAGAGCGTATTCTCGCCGTAAGTGATAGTTTCATTACCCACAGATACGACATTTCCGTTTTCATATGCGTACTCATGATACCAGCCTTTCCAATCAGGCCTTTCATAGTATGTGGTTCTTTGATACATTTTGCAGGTATCCCAGGCTGTTGCTCTGGGTTCATCCGCGGGACGAGTCAGGACTATCACTGATAGCCGGGATTGATTTCTACTGCTCCAGTTCATGATAGCTGCTTTCGAACGCTATAACAGATGACAGGAAGTAAAGACTCATTAGCTGTGGTATCATTGAGTCGTATTAACCAATTGACTTCACTTACATTACAAGAATTGTTGGTTGCTGGCTAACGTGATGTACGTGGGTAAGTTGAGTGTGTTATCTGTTGGAATTGACTATAACGGATACCACAATTATGCCTGATGTAAAAACCGGGAGGAACACCAGTCCTTCGTGTTCATTTGTCAGGGGTTTATATACCCCTCAAGATACACAGCAGGACAAGTACTTGTCTCATTGACTCGGCACAGCTTAGCGCGACCTGAGAGATGGCCGCTTCTCGCCTGCAAAGGATCTGCAGGGTGAAACAGTAGTGGGCAAGGGGTGGAAGTCAACTATATGGCCGGGCTGGCACTGGTCGATGATGCTTTGCCAGTGGAGAGCTCCCAGAAAGGGCGAATGGACGCACATGCTTGAGCTTCGATGCTAGGAGCGGGACCGGCGTCACTGAGATTTTGCTGAAAAGCTCACAGGCCGGACAAAAGGTAGGGCTAAACTGCATATGCCAAGTCTAAACAGCATGATGAGATCCTTTCTTCGGGTTCTTCGATGATCATCCTTACATCGAAAATGGCTTCTTTGCTAAGCTGTCAGCAGATTGTCATCCTTTTCAATACCAGCAAGTAGTAATTAAGTCATTCTCTGTTATAACCTTCTCAACTTGCCATCCCCACGGGCTTTTGCTACCTATAAACATCAACTCACTCACTGTCACCGATTTGTCCTCGCAACTCGCAAGATGTCTTCTGCTCAACCCGATAATAAAACGTCCACCACAGGCTCCAAGCCATATAACCCTTCCGCAGCACTGTACAAGATCTTAGCGGATTCCACAGCCGGATATGCCCCTCTCGACACAGCTGATCATGGGAGTGACCTGAACCCGACCAAGCCCGGAACCGATTACCAGTTTTCTCCCGGTTCGCAGAGTGCCACTGCGGCGAGTTTACAAGGATCCAAGGATACCTCTCAGCCTACCACTCAGAGCGATAGAGCTAATGCTCAAATTTCTGGTCTTTACTGAGCCTGTAATCCAGGCCATCACACCAGACCATAGCCAGCATTGACGATCTCCAATTTGCCTCATATGATATATATGCATATGCAATGCCGAATAACCGATCTATCCCCAGAGACTTTGAGACAGAGCATCACTGACGATGGTCAGTATCAGAACGCTCCTATACGTATGCCGCTGCCAAGCAGTGTCTCCCTCGATTTACCGCTGAAGACAGACTTCCAAAGTTCGTCTCGGACTTCCGGTAGATTCAGTATAGTCCTTGTTTCTGCGAAACAAATATTTAGCTTTGGTATATGACCAGTAGAAGTGTACTCAGAAGCAAACTCACTGCTGTCTTGATGACCTACATCAAGGAGTAATACGGTATCAGACGTGATCTTGATCGCTCCTACAGAATTGTCAGATATCAGCACCGAGTTCGTACAAAGCTTTGTTACTACTGACTGACCTTCCATCAGGAGTTTTCCAACTCTTGCCGGCGTACCGACAGCTATTGAGACTTTCTTATTCTGTAGATATTTGATCTGATCGGCAAGCTTAAAATGCTTCGCAAATAGCTATTCTCGGTACATTAGCTCAACTGGCAATGATGTAACGTCGCTGGATATCCACTCACTTTCGCGACTTCCCCATTCCCTTTCACATCCCTCACGCCCCTCACTACGTCTGCGCAACGCAGACCCGACAAGGCGAGTATGATCACCTGAGGTTGACCAACTACCAACTTCTTCTTTTCTAGAGGTTTCAGCAGACTTTCGATACGCTGTTGCAAAGGTTTGAAGGGATCCGTCTCGGATGTGGAAGATGTATAATCAGGAGGCGAGAGTAGATTCGATTCTGGGATAATTATATCGTCTAATTCGACTGAACTTGCTGATGGGTACGACTCGCGTATAGAGTTAAGTAAGATTGAGGATAGTTCGGAGGGAATTAGGTGAGTGAGAGACTTCTCTGCCGGTATACCAGATTCGTTCTGTCTTTTCTGCTCATAGAATGAGCTTTGACCGATGAACATCGTGAGGCAGACAGCTCACTTACTTTGGCTTTACGCTCCTTCTCTTTCTCCTTCTTCCGTTTCTTCTTATCGGCTTTTTTCGCTTCCTCGTTGTCCTCACCGTCATCCGCTTCTACCTCTTCAATCAAGCGCTTCTTGCCTTCGGCTATGGGACTCCTTACAATCTCGTCTTCTTCACCCTCTAATGGCGGTAATTCCCCATCTCCGTGTTCCGATATACCATCTTCTCCTTCGACTTCTGAACCACCTTCTTCGTCTGAGCCAGCAAGGAAATCAGGGTCGAGCTCTAAACCATCATCGAGATCGTCACCTCCTGTCTTTGGCGGTACCTTGGATGTTGTCTGCACCATTCTGTTCTGATTACTAAGTGAACGTAACATGTCACCAAGAGCACCTTGTTTACCTTCGATATTTTGGTGTTGGTGAATGCTGAAAATCAAAAATAAAATATCTGATCGACAGATTACCACGTGGGTCACTGCCTAACCTCCACTTTCCCACGGTCATCATCACGATAATTTCAGAATGGAGGTGCAAATGCCTCCTATAAAAGTTGAATTGTTGAATTTTGGATTGATCTCTGAACTATACATAGCGCTCTGAACGATATACAAGCTTAGTCAAGCAAGATGGGTAAAGCACAATACAAGAAGAAGACTCAAGGAAGGAGACATAACCCACTGAGAGTACCAGATGCCCATTTGGGTGGTGGAAAGGGCGATGGGAAGGCTGATCCAGCGAAAGAGAAACAGATGTTACCGATCCTCAACAAGGTGAGTGATTTGTGATGCGATACTGGGACAACTTGGCTGAAGATGGAAATACAGCTCAAATCACCAGAGTATGCGGACAGGACTTGGGCATGTGCAGCTATATGTAACCTGATACACAACGATGCAGCCACTAGACGATTATTTCAAAGTAGAAATGTCGTTGGTGAGCTCATTGAGCGATTGTCGGATAGCGTGGATGAGGTACTCGTAGAAGCTTCGGGAGCCTTGAGGTAAGTAAATTACCATTGATACGTCGATGTAAGGGCTTGATTTGATCCATGGTGTTTAGAAACTTGGCTATCGATGGTGGTCATGAGATCTGCAATGAAATGGCCAACAAGGGCATCATGTCTCATCTCACAGTCCTTATCGGCAAGGTGAGCTCATCTACCGACGTGAAACCCCTAAGCGACTTCATCTGACCTTCTTTGCAGATTTCCAACACCATCGACTCCATATCATCATCATCTCAACCCCAGAAACAGACCGACGAGCAATTCCAAAATCGAAAACATCTCCTTTCGCTAGCCGAGAATGTTATCTCCCTGTTATGGAGTTTGGCAGAAGCCAACCCTAAGACACTAGCAGCTGTCAATGCAGTGGGATGTGAAGGACTTTTGATCAAGGTTCTAGCTGGAAGGGCATCGCTTAGTATCGGTGTTACTCTTGCGGCTTGTACGTTGTTTGATTTATCGTCATTTGACTGATCTTATGGCTGAAGCTAATTTATGCTTCGTTCCCAGCGCAAGCGCTCTATTCGCTCACGCAGGATAATCCTCCGTTCCGAAAAGCTGTTGTCAACTATCCAAATGCCTTAGAAACCATAATCAGCGTTATTGAGGAGGACCATTTGCCCGTGGAAAGTAGTCAGAATGCCAAAGCTAGGAAAGGCAAAGGAAAGGATAAGCAGACAAACGGTGATGTAGAGCAGGAACTCCCAGATGGAGGAGCTCTTCTCAGAAGGGTTCTTGTTTCCGGTATGTCGTGCAAGCTTTGTCTCTCCTTGGCTGCTCTTTCGCTGATATCATGAGTAGGAGTGATAAGGAATTGTGTGCTGGTCGGATCAAGAACAGACGAGCGAGTCAACGTATCAGGTTTGACGAGCGGGACTATACTGCCTTTGGTGAATGGCTTGTTGGACGTCAATCTGGCACAGGTTGTCAATAGGGTCCAGGAGCTTGTACAGCAAGTAGTGAGCTACATGCGACATTTCGAAGAGACGCATCAGAAACTGACATCTGGAAATAAGCCCAAAGAAGGCATTCTCAACCTTGGGAAGGACCTGAAGACGGATCATCAATCCCCAGCTGAGGTGTCATTGGAACGGATCGAACGAAACCTGAGCACAGTAATCATCGCTTTGGAAGTGTTGACCACCATCTGTGCGGGATTGGAGGACGAGGACGAGGAACCAGTATTGAACAGTGCTGAGGCAATTGCTGAGCAGGAAGGTGAGTTGGGCCTCTAAAAAGGAGTGCGTTTCGTCGCTGATACCAGGTTGATCCGTCAGACGAGGACGAGGACATGGAAGAGATGCTCGCAGACGAAGACCTCATAGAGATGGGTAGAGATCCCTCTTTCGCCATAGAGGAAGACAGACATGCGCCTCCTGTCAATCCAGGCGCTACTCTCTCACACCTGCTCAACACATTGCAGTTGCCAGCTCGACTTACAGCTCTCTCACACCTCACTCCACTTTCATTCCCTCCTGCAAACAATCAGCCTTCACCACATCCACCAACAACTTCCGTCCTCTCGGTCCTCCATCTTCGTGCTTTGGAAGCTCTCAACAACCTTCTTCTCACTACTGCTGCTTCTCTGCCATCTAGGTCTGTTGCGGTATCTCCATTGGCGAATTCCGTTCCAATCCAACAAATATGGTTAGACATGTTCGCTCTCATCGGTACTCTTGGCTCCGAACCTGATGCCATGAAGCTGAAAGGTCAAGAGATGCGTGTGGAAGTTCTGGAGATGGCATTGGGCTGTATATGGGGAACAGTGAAAGTGGCTCCTAGCCAATTGGTAAGCTTTCTGCACCTCTCTGATGTCGACGCTGACCGACAAAGCTAATGATCGGTTTCACATAGGATTTACAAAGTAATAATATCCAAACCTTAATCGATTGCACCAGTGTTTTGAGATCAGATGTTGCGAAAGTGCGAGTGACTGAAGCTCTTTCTGCTCTTGCTGCCAGAGAAAATGTCTCGGTTGACGAGAACAAGGTGAGCTGAACTGATTTGCTCAATCGATAAATGGCATTTCATTTTGCTGACAACCGTCCGTGTCAGGTCATCGGCACTTGGCTCATACAAGTTCTCACGACTTCACCGTCTCTCTCTGCTGAGGTCCTCATTGCTATACTGAACGCCATCATTGACATCTACGCCGATGAAACTCGATCTTATGATTCCCCAGTCTTCGTACAGGGTGGATTCTTGACTCAGTTGAGCGGAACAGTAGCCAAGGTCAGAAGTGAAGTGAGTTCCTTGTCCTTTTCGTTCTTTGTGATACAGCTAATAGGAGATAATGATAGGTCAAGAAGATTGATAAGCGAAAAGATAGGCAACTCAGAACCCAAGGTGAAGAAGTTTACGAGAACTTGACAGCTTTCATCAAATATCGACGAAGTTTGCGTCAATAAGTCATACCTACCTTTGTATATAGCCCAATCATATAGCTAACAGTATTGATACCATGCATGCACTGATGATTTATCAGCCTATCTATGGTCCTCTTGTGCCGTAATTGTGATTTACTTCTTTTTACCACCTTTGCGTTTTCTCGCTTTGCCTTCATCAGGAGTGACCACTCCACCTGTCATCCAGCTATCATCCTCTTCTATCAGCGTCGTACCATTACTATTGCCATTGCTTTCCAGTTCCACTTCCTTCTTTGCAGCTTCAATCTCAGTAGCCTTGACTTCTGCTCTCGCTTTCATAGCCACCTCCGAAGCAGCTTCGATAGTCTCATCTAAGCGTTTCTTGTCTTCTTCTTCGGTAGGTGCGTCAGACCATGCCCAAAGATCCTTGAGTTCGCCTCGCACCACAGCAAGAAGTAATGGACCTAAAGCTATATCCAAAAGGGCCTTTGTCAACTTTAAACTCTCCAAGGGAAGGACTAAACTTAGAATTGGGGTAAAGGGGAACGACAACTCACTACAAGCAGGAGACAAATATAGCAAAGCAGGTTGAGCCGCTCTAAAAGTATGCATAACCACCATGGTTGTTGCCAAACCCACCACATAGCTTACCATCCCCGTATAGAAGTACGGTTTTGAGAATCTACTTCTGGTTGTAACTTCCTCCTGAGGATGAGATTTGGCGTATCGATGTAAGTCGAATCGCAGACATAAAGCTATGACTAGACCTGGTACAACTATATCACCTAATCCCAACATTGCGAAATCTTTAGGATGGCCAAAAGGTGATGATTTGGGAGAGAGGATCTTGATGGGTGCATCTATTGATTTGGCTACTGTGACCATGACTGGAGTAGCGAATACCTATAAACATAAAATGTTATATCAGTATAGCACAGTTGGAAAATTGGACATCGAAATATTAGGAGAGTTGAATGATGTACTTACCCAGAAGATATCATAGATCAACAAAACGCCTAGTAATACGAAAGCAGTCAAGAATGAATCTAGCTTTAGTAATGCTAACGTCGCTGTTGACAGACTCAGAGCAAGGATGTTGGATAGGATGTAAGGTCGGCCGAGGGGGATGTAAAGAAGGGATAGAGCGATGGATATTGGGACGAGTATCATAGATGGGAGTGTGGTTGGGAGATGAAAGACCTCTGATTGAGATTATGCCTATGTTAGCATACTCCTAGCGATGTTCATAGATGATCTATTGTAGCTTCCATTGGAAGAGCATGGAACTCACGTCGAATACCGGCTGAGATTCTTATATGATACGTCGTAGGTTTGCGACCCAACGCACGGAGTGACCATATGGCAATCGACGAGAAGGTCTACACGTCAAAAGCAAGTTCAGCACAGCCCTTGTTTCATGATCATTAGGTGATGACAAGCTTACAGAGTGCATAGCGAACATGCCAGCTCCCGTGACTGATCAACCATTTCGTACATCAGCAAGGTGGTCCCCTCGTTCATATTGTAACTAAGAAACTAAGAGAATACTGATGCTGGTAGTCCACTTACAGTAGAAGCCCAGTATAGTATTTATCCATTCTTTCCCGACATATTTCAGAATGAGAAATAACCCCAGGAGAGCTATCGAACCAAATACAGGGAAAAGGAGTGAATCCGTCCAAGTGAGTGTTTCTTCTATCACCTCTTCTTCTTCTTCTTCGTCTTCTTCTCCATCTGATAGTTGAGTCTTGCGAGATACTTTTCGTTTGCGTATGGTCTCTTCAGGTGTCTGAGTACGGTCTTCATAAGTATCCGACCATTCTCGACATCGTCGTGGGGTAATGAAAGGGTGCAAGGGAAGTACAACTCACTTTAAGCGATTTGAATGACCCTAAAGCTATGGGTATCACTGCTTGTAATCCCAAGGAAAGGTATGAGCCTATCAGCTCTGCATCTTGAGGCATCTCTATGCTCGTTGACTTTGCTGCTTGATGATCAGATGGCCAGTATTTGTAACTGAGAAAGGAAGAAGTGGTAAAATCAGACCGTTTTCGCGAATTGGGATCATTTCGGTGAGCGCGCCGTGTCATGATATGGTGGATCCGATCAAGGAGAAGTTGAAATGTGGCGGCGAAGTCGGACAGGTGGCACGTCATCAGCAATTTATCATCAACTTGCTGTTCACAAAGGACAGGCTTCGCAGGACGGGCCAACCACTTGAAAGAAGACATCGGGACATGTTCCGAGCGAACACACATGAGGATGAAGCTCTGATGATGCTCCTGATGGCGAGCTTTTCGCAGGAGATCATAGTTGAATTGGGTCTACAGTATACTCCGCTAGTCCACACAATTGTAGAAGTAGTCAAATGAACGTCCAATTCGTCAATCATATGTTGTCCTAATCACTTGGGGCTCAAAAGAGTCTGATTTGTCATACAACTTACTACTGACCGTCGTGCCTTTCCCTTCCAGCCCTAGACTTTACACTGAGAGTTACTGAATTCAAATGAACAAAGAGGCTACTCCGTCAAACAACTCGGGCCCTACATACATACCCAGAAGGCGCAGGACGGTCCTGGCTTGTGAATCTTGTAGAAACAATCATGTCAAGTGTGTGAGGGACGAAGGTCAAGAGTGAGTGTGCCACTATATGCGGAAGGGTAATCCTCCTGATTCTTATGCTTATGACTGACGCCTCCCGACAGAAGCTGTAAGAGATGCATCGATACAGCAAATGAATGCACTTTCAATCCCAAACATTCATGGCAGACTTCCACTCTGAGAAGGAACCAAGAACTCCCTGACCCACTTGGATTCACATCTTCCACCACGTCTGCTGCTTCATCAACAATCGTGCCCTCTGCCTCTTCACAGAACATGTACGCAACGGACTCAGCAGACCATGTGCAACTATCTCATGCTCACGCTCAGCGAGACCCCATTTATTCCTTTCAGACTACCAGGCCTGACGTACTTCCAGTACGGGAGGTAGCTCAAGAGTGGCGACCTAGCACCCCCGCATCTGAAGGCACACAACTTGATGGCTCATATCCATTTGTGACCCAGTCGCATCTATGGATCTATGTTGTTCCGCACCCAGACGAATCAGCTTCTACAACATTCTCATCGAATGACGAGCCCTCCCAAACAAGCGTATCAGACCCGTGGGCTGAAGATGATGAACGCATGTTTGAGGACATCCATAAAGATATCTTTGGGGAAATCGATGATCAGCCTGACAATTCCATATTCAGATAGTCAGTCACTCTAGTGGCCAACCGGTAAGGGAGATTGCAGAGGAAAGTGTGTTTTGAGAGAAGGATACATGTTAAATATGACTCTATCGCATTTTTGATTGGATACCTGTATAACGAACAGTCGCCTCTTCTTTGGTTTAGACAGGGCCAGTCGAATGATATGTACTGTAGATGATATATGTGTGATGTCATTCCTATGCTCTTGGGAAGAGCTGTCGATTTTTCTGAAAAAACAGTTCGAGGAAGGAGAGAACAATTATAAGATTTAAGACTACCGTAACAAAATCTCTGATGATGCAGTCTCTCGGTGATAATTCACGGAACTGCAATCTCGTCATTCAAAATAACACTACTACTGTACCATCGAGCGATGAAATGATCATCGGTCCAACACTTGTCCCGATAGCATTCATCCTTCGATTTCGCGTATACCTTGAACAACCTGAAGGATACGATGATCATTTGGCTATCCATTGATGATCACGACAAGTAGGTCATTGGACTGAGCATCGACCCAAAGCCCCTGCTACGACCGTTGTATGTACAGTATCGTATCTCATCCACAGGCACATCATCTTTATAGCCGAGATCCCTTCCATGAGCTTATGATGTACTGCAATAGTCCCTCGTACCTTTTTTTCGCCTCTTTGTCACTCCCTCCTCCGTCCCTCCTTTACTCGTATTTGAATTTAAGACAGAGGCGGAGATAGGACCTTAATTTTAGATGTCCACCGATACCATCTTGCGCCGTGGCTATTGGCGCAGAAGCTCGCCGTCTGTGAGTGGGCAAAGCCGTGCGGCACTCATACTCATACTTCATTCCAAGCATTTCGGAGATCTTGTCTGTATACAATTCGAGCTAGGCATGTCACCTGTCCTCACAAGTACAAACGTTTTCTTCTCTGTGCCTGACGGTGCAGTATCTTAAATCATCTGAAATTAAGAATAAGATGTGGCTTTTTCTTTGATCGGGCATGATCTCTATTGCATACTTGCGGCATTCATGGAGCTAACGGCAGACTACTACATCACTTGATTTGTGCTTCAAGTCACTCTATCTTCACACAAACGACCTAAGGTATACGGCGTACGGTGTACCTCGTAACCTCCAAGCTGATGATCCTCTCCGTGATATAAAGTCTAGAATCATGTTTATCGTATATCATCTCGTCATTGAAGATCTACATCCAGTAATATTTGTAAGAATTGGACGGGAATTCCGGATTGTGCCTAACAAAATCCTTGGACTTCCTCCACTTGCCCTACGCTAAGTTACTTTTCCGATACATCCCTAAAATGCGTCCCGAGAGCTGCTAGCTGTGGCAATCGATATGAATAGTTGGAAGACTGTCACCCCAGAACGATAGTGCATAGAAAGAGTCTGGACAAAATTTAGTTTCCAACTATTCACTGTATCTGTTTAGGGCTATATGTGTTACGACTGGGGTTCCGAAATATGCTTGTTTGGCTAGCTAGTCTGCTAGCGGGCGGGTGCCGAAGTTGAGCCGAAGACTGTGTCCCTAGCTTGGTATAAATATCTATTGTGGCAGTACAGTTGTACCTCCGAATCGAGCAAGTCACCAAGACATTGAGAAATGATGAGTGTGGGAAGCTGATGACTAGTCAACCAGACTAGACGCAGAGCGGGAGAGAGAGGAAGAGTCCAGACTAGCCACGCCAATGCAGTGGGTTTAAGGCCGGTCTACTGATCATACTTTACCTCTTGTTCCCGACAACGAAAGAAGACAAGGAGGAAATTGATGACTTTGCATTGGGTGCAAGTTCAGGCCGGGAGTCTGACGACCAAGGTGTCTCAATACACCTTGTGCCACTCGCGATTCAGCTCTTCATCAGAGGAGGCTAGCGACAAGATCACTGGCGTCATCACATGCAGGTCTAGACTCTTCGGAAAGTGTTGGAGATGAAGTGGCTGGTATGGATACGAGATCTGGAGTGAACGAAGTGGGACACACGAATACTTGTCAAGACGATGGTCAATTGCGTCTTGTGACCACATATCCAGCGACGTTGACGGGTGACGGATGTCAACTTGCATATGAATGTCGACGCCTCATTATCATCAGCTGTTTCATGTTTCAAGTCATTCCCAACATATGGATCATATAAGATATGTTTGATCAACGTCGGTGGCGAACTAAGGTACAAACATATATGCATTGATGTTCTTTCTGAAACGAAGCCGCACAAGCCATCCACTTCATCTCCTTTTGCCGATTATCTTTGTCGTGATCAGATTAGTAGTCTCCGTTTCATCCCAAACCATGATGAGGTCCACTCGGATCAAGGATGAAAACAAAAATGATATACCTCGGTGGTACGGAGAAGAGGCAGGTCGGAATTGATGAGACCCCCTCGTTTCATCTTTTTGCTTTTCGAAACGAGACGACGCTAGTACACGCCACGCAATGATCGTTGTTCTGGAATCTCACTTGCTTACCATACCAGTACGCTGCTTTTGCTTTAAGCTTGCCGTTCGCAGACAGAGGTAGAGGTAGGACGAGATCCTTGACGACCAACATAATGTCCGTTTCAAGACCATCAATTGAGCACAAGCCCCTTCTACCGAATAGTCCCGTCCCGATGCAATGGTAAGACCTTGCGATCGAAAGGTATTTGTGCATGATAAAGGAGGGTAGTAAGTCCAATAATTGAAGAAGACTGATTGAATGGGATGGGTGATGGTGAAAAAGGGGTATCTGATATCAACCAACCTTGTATGCGTGGTGTCTGTGGATGTATGTATGTATGTTGTATATCTACGTGTGATACCCCTAACGGCAAAGGAGGATTTTTACAATGTTTTTCGATTTCGAGAGATTCGAGATTGTCCCTGAGTGCCTTGTTTGTCTGCATCTTCAATCCTCTGATAAAGTGCCTTGGATTTCACTGTGTTCTGGCCCATATACCCATATCCCACGCGAAGCAATACCATACTGGTTCATTCCGATACGGGTTTTTCTATACGAGCAGCATATCGGAGAGGCGTAAACGTAGCACGTAACGTGTACCTTGAACAGAAACCAAAGCATATAACCCCCAACCCCCTCATATCATTGGTTCTTTTTGGTCATAGGATATCTTTCTTTTCTTTCTTTCCACGTTACAAGAAGTCAGCAGCACTTCGTCCTCCTTCCCACCCGCCAACCGACACCCTGACTTACCTTTACTGCTTTTTCGTTTTCCAATTTTCCCTTTCTTTGGTTTGTTTTTAGATCAGGTTTCATTTCAAACAATCTACCGAGAGAATTACTGTATGATCGTACAGTGTAGCTCAGTCAGGTCCCCCCCTTTTTTTCCCCTGTCAAACTATATACTACAGGTATATCATCAACACATCAATCATCATCATCATCCATCATCCTTCATCCTTCATCTACCATCAATTCATAGCACCCCCATCCTCATCCTCATCCGTTCTCCTGTATATCCTATATACATATCTATCCCATTTCTGTTCCTCAAACAAATTCCAAAACCTGTACCTCTTACCGCTCTTTTGAAGACACCCACACCGCTCGGACCAATACAGCACATATCTGACATTCACTTTCAGTCTCACCCACTCGAGGCACGAAACATCAAAAAGTGGAGATACCCATCCTGCTATCGGTACTCGTACTCTTCGTAAACAGGTGAGTCAGTCAACATGCCTCGTTCCCTCACTGCGCTGGACTCTTCCTACTGTTGTGATCTCTACCAGCTCGTTGGTAAAGACATCTTCATCTACCCATTTGCATTTACTCGTTCTCTCCGCTTTCATACCATTCGTGCCTGTCGCCTTCTATCTTCTCCTCCATTGTTCGCCGCTCGTCTCCATAGATGCTCGGGACATCATCACTCGCTCTTCCTTTGAGTCGTATTGGTCGATAGCTCGGCTTCAATTCTACCATATTCATACCCATTCATCTGGGTCTCATTACCTCCGGAATCAGGTATGGAACAGAGGGCGAAGCTGACTCATCGACAAACTCCCCTACAGCATCTCCGCTCTTTGGTCGACCCAACAATCTGAGTCAGCTACTACTCCAAGAGCAGTACAGTCGTTATTGTGCATCGTGAGTTGCTCAGTTTACGAGAGCGGGAGATCCTGCTTTATCCGTTGTTGCAATCCTTCTTTCGTTCTCACCCGATCTCTGACGGTTTCCATTCCCGTTCTTGCCGTGCTCTGTTTTCAATCACTCCGCTGTTCAATGGTCTAGACTGTGTTCGCTGACCATCACACTCTGATCATTGTGATGATCAGATAGGAACGTGGGATCCTCAGTAACTACGTCGATCAGCTTATCAGACTAGTCTGCAAGCTGTTTATCGTCAATATATCCCTGCATCCCTTTCGTCTTGTCTTCCCAGTTGCTGTTTACAACAAGTGAAGATCCGAAATTCTAAGCCTCTTCAGACCAATTGGATCTTTTCATGTCGGCGTCTTTAACGACATCTGCTCCGTTGAGCCTTCCTCCTTCTTCCAGCCGACCTTACGACGTCCATCATTCTTCTCATCCCCACCATCATCACGAGATGAGTTTCGCCAATACTGATGATAGATCATACGGTGCCGCGGGATATTACCCTCGTGCACCTGGATCAGCTCATGGACCACCACCTCCAACTGCAGGAGGTCAAAGTCAACATGGTTCTTCACCTGAACAGCGACTTCACTCTTCTGGTGGATACAAGACTACTCCCGCACCACACGAATCTCCTTCTCAGCCTGTTTATCCAAACGATATTGGTGCTCCACCAGGTTCATCCCATGGTTACCCTCCTCAACCAATCACTCCCCTCAGCGGTCAGGCCTATCCACCTCCACAACCACCTTCAGGTGGATATTACGGTATAACCCAAACTCCCCAATCAGATCCCTCACAGCCCCCAACTCAACAACATATCCCATCTCCTCCACCAAGTAGCAACGGTAGACCCTCAAGCGCAAACTTCACACCGGATGGTATACCCATAGTCCCAGTTGGAGTATCAGGTGGGAAAATGTTCAGATGTAGAGGATATGGAGATTGCGATAAGGTGTTCACCCGGAGTGAGCATTTGGCGAGGCATGTTCGGTGAGTCGAAATCATCCACAGCCACCATATTTCGGCGTGTGCTGATCATGATATGTTCCAGAAAACATACTGGTGAAAGACCCTTCCCATGCCATTGCGGTAAAGCCTTCTCCCGTCTCGACAATCTTCGACAACACGCCGCTACCGTTCACGCTGATCAATCAGCACTGAATGAAGCGATGCTGTCTTCGCTAGCCCCTGTTCACGCTGCTCTTTCACAACGGGCCAATAGGGACCAAAGGAAACGAGGAGAGGTAGTGGAAGTGCCCAAGAACGCTGTGGAGAGACCTCGACATGCGGAATATAGAGCTCAGAAAGGGTCTCCAACTTCTGCTGCTGCCGCTGGACAACATCAACAACCTCCTGATTCCCCTTACGCTCAGTATCCTCCAGAATCCCAATGGAATGTCGCTCCCCCACCACATGCCCGACCTCGTACTTCAGGCTACGAATACCCACCATATGGCGCTGAAGGACCTCCCGTTTTAGAAGATGCTGGACCATCTCGCCGACCTGCTTCATCCGCTGGCTATGGGTATCAACAACCGGCCTACTATGATCAATCAGCTCGTCCACCAACGGCACCTGGCACAGCATCATCATCCGATTCCATGAGCCAATTACCCTACCCTTACCGACCAATGTCATCCCAAGGCCGGGATCTACCTGTGCCTAGTCATTATGCCGAATCTGAACCTCCTTCCACCGCTCATGGACCACCTCAATCTCCTATGTACTCGAATGTACCCCAAGCACAATGGTCTTCGCCTCCACCTCCTCATTCCGCTTATCCTCCTCAAGATACTAGCGCTTACCCACCTAACACTGCTGAAGGTTACGCATACCCCCCTCCACCTCATCAGCACGGCTCGTACCCTCCACGAGAAGAGGTATACAATTACCCACCTAACTGGACTCCTCAACCTCAGTATAGCAATGTACCACCCCCACCGCCAACTGCCGGTGGTTATCCTCCGACATACAATCAACAACCTCCTGAATCGCCATTCCAGTACAACGCGCCTGGTCCTCAGGATGCGGCTTACCCACCATCGTCGTACGGGTACGATACGAGAAAGCGAAGAGTCGAGGATGAAAGTGGAGATTCCGAATTGAGGAAACACCATAGACCAAATGATGATCAAGGACAAGGTCAACCTCAAAATTTGAATGCCGCACTGGAGGGACAAAGGGATCCATCATGGTTACCACCTACGACCGAGAGACGATCTTCTCTAGCGATCTCAGCATTGTTGGGATCGCCTCAACAACCATCGAGATCACGTCCTGCTACGGCTGGAGGAGCGAATGAAGGGTATGATCATGCTCAGGCTGCATACCAGGCCAGTCAAGCTTTCAGTCAACCACCGCAACCTGAAGCCAGTCAGAGTTTACCACCTACTCCGACAGTAGGTATGAACGGCGTCAGAAGATCGAAAGATGATTTAGCAGTTCAGGGAACATCGACAACGACAACGGAAGATGGACAAAGTATGGAACAGAAAGCTAAAGCGTTATTGGGACAAGGTAGATAGATTGCGTTGAACGGAGTTTTAGTTGGTTGTGAGAATGGTTGGATTTGATTTGATTTGATTTTTATTTTATTTTATTTATTCATGTATGATACCCAAATTTTGATTTTGATATACCCCGATAGTGATGAAACAACAAGGCATACACGTACACGATCAGTATATATTATAAATTATATAACTTCACATATAACATTAGGTTGTTTGGTTAAATAGTTAAATGGTTAAATGGTTAAATGGTTATATAAAAGGTTGATAGTAGAGAAGTGATAGTGAATGAGAGATGTTATTGTAGTTGATCTACACTTTACGTTGGAGACTGTGAGAGTGACGATAAGATTACAAACTGTAGCCAAAAGGTACCTGATCTGACTCAACTCTCTTCCAGTTTCGGTTGGGATTTTCGATCGTGACTCGGTCGGTTCCTGAGCAGTTTTTTTACGTGTCAAACCGGTACAATAGGTAACTTGATGGTATCGCTCTCTCGCTGATCATACTGGGCAATTCACGCACATACATGAGAGGGTGAGTTTGAGGTTGATTGCTGATCCAGAGAGTCTTTTGTCAGACTAGAACTGACAATGTAGCATCAGGCCAGGCATGACACACGCATGGTGGTCGATCTCCGATTGATTTGATGGTACCTTTCTCATACATTGTTACATGCTAACAGGCTAAACAATGCACTGACCACGACCACTCACTCAAGCCAGGTAACCTCATTGTTGTCGTTCACCACACCTCTGCTGATTCCATACTCAACTGACTCATACATATCCATGTACAAATATCACGCTGACTCATATAACACACCTCCTGCTCACCCTCACAGCCAACAGATCCCTTGCCACTGCCCACTGTAAGTCTCTTCTCCTATTCCCACCTTGTACTATATAATATACGTGAATACTTAACTGACATTATCATCCTATCACCATGTCACTTAAGAAACCTGTTCCCTCTGAGATACCATTACCTTCCACACCTCCTCCAGCCTATAAGGCACTCTCCGAATCTTCACCCAACACTCATCCTACATCAGAACCACCTACCGAGAAAGGAAACACTTTCCCAGATTATCATCCAACCAGACCTTATGAACCCGTTCCGATACTCATTGCAGAGAAAGTAAAGAACAGACCCATATCCAAATCGAAGAAACAGGAAGAAGAGGTATTTGAGTATCCCCCACCGCCTCCTCCACCTAGAATTTTTGATTGGGCTGAACTGTCCAAATCGAAACCGAAACGGACACCTTCACCTAGACTATCAACACCCGAGACCACCAACTTCGAACCGTCACCTTCAGCTTCTACTTCTACAACGAAATCGAATAAACTAAAGAAGAAGAAATCTCGGCACCGATTACCTCCTGGAGTGAAGTTTGAAGAAGAGGAAACCGCTACCATCCACCAGAAGAACGAACCTGAACCGATTCCTAGACCTAATAAAGAACAAGAGATTACCCAAGTAACTCCTACACCACCACCACCACCACCGCCACCCCTCTGGACGGACTACAACTTACCGTGGTACGTGAAACGAACAAAGATGGCCGCTCCACCTAGAATGCTCATCCTCTCCGGAGGAGGGTACGAGGCTTTCGTAGCTATGCCTCCGTCTTATGAGGTCAGTAGTTTTTGTGTATATCTTAGTTCAAAAGGAATAAGTGCTGATGAGATAATTATAACTTTCTTCTTGCTCCTTCTTCACATTCATACTCTGCCTCTCAACTGATCCGATAATCTGCTGTAATCAACTGATCTTTCGACTTACTGTGATCGTATGGAATCCGCAGAAAGCAGTTGCCCTCGCCATTGAGAAGTTCAACATCCCCAATACTCACATGATCAGACTATCATGTAAAGCTTCAGACATGCAGTGGATAGGTGGATACGCAGGCTCAGAGGATATCTTTATGTGAGCCAAATCCTTTGATTCTCAGCCAGAACATGATACAGTTGAAGATATCGTGCTGACTAGGAGGCCACGTGATAGTGCCGATAATGATTCCTTTCATTATGCCTGTGCAGGTAAACACGTTGCTCGTCTCGGGGTACATGTTTACGATAAAAATGTAAGCTGATCGTGCCTCGAAGAATGGCCGATAAGCAGCTGATAGAACATTATTTATGGTTTAGGCAAAACCTGGTCCAGCACCAGCCGCACCAGCTGCCAGTGGCGGAGCTGGCGGAGAGAAGAAAGAAGAGAAGAAAGAGGGTAAGTCTTCACGACCCGCTATATTAGTGCGTACATAGGCTGACATCGTTATAACCCACTTGCTCGCACAGCCAAACCTCCGGCTCCGCCTCCCACTGCCGATCAAAGTTTGACCTGTCAAACTACTGCTGGTAAAAATGTTACTCTTGCTGCCAAAGTTACTGGGTGAGTTCTTCAAGCGATTTCGTTCTTTCGATATCGTCAGCTCACTCCGATCGGCTGTATTTCATACAGAGAATTGGCCAAAGGTATCCCAGCTGGAAGTGAGTGATCCCAAATGTTATTTTACGTTTTACCCTTCAGAAGACATTTGCTGAGATACGCTTAAAACCAGATTATCTCGGTACCTTGTCAATCGAGGTGAGCCAAAAACACTTTTCTTCTTATGGTCGTATTACAGCTTACAATGGCTGATATACTCAATGAAGGACAAGACTTGGAAACAAACCTTCGTAGGAAATCAACTTGGTCCCAATGAAGTCATGACCAAATGTAAGTGCTCCCATACTCGCCGGTAAGTTCTTTCTCATTGGCCTTGCTGATGGTGCCTACCAGACGTCGTTCACGATAAGAACACCGCTCGATTACTTTTCAGACCCCGGTCGGCAAGACCAAGTATTGAATTTCTTCATCCTGAAGAGAAAAGTGTGGGTTCATTATCATTATCAGCCTTTTCTGCTTCATATGACTTGCTGAGCTGCCTGATGCGATTTACCTACACCTATATACACAGCTCGAAGTGTCCCTTTCCATCGCAGATTGGACGGTCACATCTGCTTACCCAATGACTTCCTTACTTCCCGATGGCGCCAGACAAAAGCTCAGATGGTTCTTGAAAGTTCAACCGGGAGGTATCGTCGAAGATATGTTGACTGGAACTCAGTCTAATGGATTATTCATGGAGATGATGTAATTCAGCTTCCATTTCATGCTTGGATACGAGACAACGATAGCTGACCAGGTATATGTCGTTCATAGTCCAAGTGTCAAAGCTAAACCTGATAAAGAGCTTGATCCAGATGCACCTCTAATTCCAGGTAAATCTGCTTTTCTTCTGGTCTATCTGCAAGACTACAAGCTGATATATCTACTGGGAGCTTAGCATGGCCCGATATCCGATCTTCCAATGCATGGTGTTTACCTCAAACTATATTCATACCTCACATAGATAGGATCTTGACTGCTCTGGGATTACCGGTAGAAAGTAGAACGGCGATGATCACCTCTTGGCTACCCGGTCTCACAAGGCATAAGAACATTGTGAGTGTTCCATAGCCCTGTGAGGTGATTCTTGGTCTGTTTGCTGATATATTGCCCTTGTTGTAGGCTTATAGGTCAGTTTTTAACATTGTCGCCCTTGTTCCGATGAAATAGCTGATCGGATTTACGTGCACATAGAATCCTCAACCGAAGTCAACTTGATCCTTCATCCACTTTAACTATCATTCCCCCACCTTCAGTGATGTTGAGAATCTTCGTAAGTATTATGCTCATCAAATATGACTTCTTATTTGACTGATGAACATTCGTAGGTCCTGTTCAAGGGTATACCTGACTCCGAATTGAAAGATTGGGAGAACGCAGGCGTCTTACATGCCGAGATGGGACTAGATTGGCGTGACTCGTAAGTTTAAGCTTACTCTTCTCGCCTATCAATCATCACGACCGGAGCATTGATCTGATCTGTTGTCTGGTGCTGTATATGTTGCAGGGTGGGCTGGACACCTGATTTGGCGGATGACAGTCTTTTTAGGGTCATTGAATATGGTGCTATGTGAGTTGAGTATTGAGCCTCTCAGTCCAGTGGAAGGTAATCGTTGTTGATCGATCTCTGGGGTGGCATTGCAGGGAAGTCTTCGAATAAGAAAATCATCAAGGAGTTTTCGGGTTCATAAAAAGAAAGGAATGGTAACGGGTAAGGAGAATTAACAGAAGTCAGAGATTTCGAGTTAATTGGAGATATACACGTAGAGATGAAGTAGAACGTTTAGAAGTAGCGATAGCGAAACTTTCAGAGTACCTTATAGTTGTAGAATATGTCAGATCCAAGGAGTTGAAATGCATTTGTGTATCTTGTACAGTCCAGGATCCCGATTCTCATCAATAAGTTTATCTAGACTTGAGGTCAAATATGTGGATACGAGTACTGTAGATACGAAGTGCCATGAACACCTACAGCAACTTTGCTGATACAATGCATAGTACACATGATCTATACATAATCCCGGAAAAAGATGCCTTGAGATCCCATATGCTACAAGTCCGAATTCAAATCCAAATACACCGATTGTCCTACGAGCTAGTGTCCCTATACCCATCACTCACTACCAAACCCTTCCCAACCCCAGATCTTCCTCCCCAATTCATGTCCGCATCCCTTGTTATGTACACCATTCATTCCCCCTCGTCCATCTACTCTCTCACCTTCTGCGCCCCTTCTTGCGGGTCCCTCACAATCAGGAACCGTACAAAGCACACAGGGTGGCATAACATCATATCCGTTTGACTGACTTTGATTATCCAAGTACAATTGCGAATCTGCTATAGCCTGTTTATAAATATCTAGATATTCCCTGTGTATCGTTTCTGAAGGTTCAATCTCAACCAGACCAGCCGTCAAGTCATTAGGTCCCGGTATACCTTGTTCATCTTCATTAAGATTTTCAGAAGCGGAGGGGAATCGGAATAGTCTGATGTCTAATGGCGGTTTACTATACTGTTTGTTGACACCACTTGACGACGATATCGACGCTCTTCTTTTCGATTTCGATACATGTCCATTCCCCTGTTTCGTACCACTACTGTTGGTGGATGACGAAGATGTACTTGGTTTATCGTTTGATTCTTTCAATTCTTGTATTCTCCATTCATCCGCTTTCTTCCTCGCTCTCTCATATTTATCTGCAATATGAATCGCCCAACCTAAAACCTTGTTCAAACCATCTTTCCAACCTCTATGGAACTCTTCTTCCCATTCTAAAACTTTCGCACTCGAAACACCCGAGGCTTCGCCACCTATCGATACGCTCTTGAGGGTAGGTAGGGGAGGTAAGACCATATACAACTTATCAGGTGGTGGAATATCAATTTGCGATACTGAGCCAGTTGCGATCGTCGATGAAGAAGCACCAGCTCGTCTACTTCTATCACGTAGAGAGAAAGTCGATTGAGCCGCTGATCTATGACCTCTTCTTGATCTCGCCAATTCAATCTGTCTTTGTTGTTCCTCCATTCTCTCCCTCCTTCTAATCTCATCTAAGACCTCTGCACTTAACGAATCCTCTTGCGTTGAATTTGGATTAGCCAAACGTTCTTGTTCAGCCGCCAATCTCTGTGCTCTTACACGAGCAGCCTCAGCTTCGGCAAATCTCGTACGTTGTTCCAACTCCCACTGAGCTATCTGTCGTTCCCTCTCTTTCCCCCTAGCCAATCCAGCAGAAACGATCAGCCCTCCAAGATCATTACACAGTTCAGGCCCTTTGTCCCTAGCAGTAAATCCAAACAAGTTCACTCGGTCCAATACTAGATGTTCCAACCTCGAGTATGTCCGAAGTAAAGTAGTGAGATTGGTATCGATCCGAACGTTCGTAGTGGATATATCCAAATAATTCAAATTGGGGAACAACCGCTTATGCGTATTGATACCTCTTGGAGGAGCGATCAGAACTCTAAGTAAATCTCGTGAGGGTACACGTAATCTAAGATGAGTGAGGTTTTCTGCGATAGGTGATAAGGCGAATTTAGATATACAGTTGATATCGAAGAATACAATTGGTTGGGCGAAAGTTTTAGGTTTTGTTATACCCAATTTCTCGTTGAGGAATGGATTACCAAAAGGTCCATGACCAGTGTACGATTTGGAAGTACCGATGTCCATTGGATTTTCAGATGCCGATGAGATTGAGGTAGGAGGTGTGGATCGACCGGAATCATCTTGGTCTGAATCTGAACCGCTACCAGTCGCAGTGGTATTGGCCAGTGAGAGGTCGGCGAGAGATCCTTCTAACGATGTGGATTTGGAATTCGCAGCTGTGGGAGGGACGGTCGAACGGGGTGGTAAGTCCTGAACGATCGAGAGGTGGGTGAAGGAAGGGAGGGAAGGCCATTTCTTGGTGAGTGTCTCGATGGCTGTGTCGAAGTATGAGCCTGATAAAGAAGGAAAGAAGTCAGCAAAGATATATCTGAAATACAAGGTGAATCTGTCCATCTGACAGATTGAGAAGATTGCTTTGAAAAACTCACCAGCCAGAAATTGATAATAACTAGCCTGTTCGACATACGGTCTGAATCTCATTTCCAACCTCCTCAATTCCATCCTAGGTTGATCGAACATTTCTTCCAAATGATCAGGCGAGAAGTTCGTACCGATATTTAACATTATCGTATTTAATCCTCTTTCAGGTGAGATACATCTCAAGATGTTATTCAGTATATCTACATCACCTTTCCATGATTTGAGAGTAAATGATTTGATACCTCCCGAACGAGTTATCTTTCTACTCCCACTCTTATCCACATCCGCGTCCGAGCGAGCGTTCTCCTGATCGTCATTGATAGATTTGAGTTTCCTCCAAAGGGGCCATAATTGCCTTGCGTTGTATACTATCAGATGTTCGAATAGGTGTCTGATAGATATGGGATAATTGGGGAATACCCTCGTTAGAGATAGACTGGTTATCTGCCGGTGGGAAGGAGGGACGAGGGAGAGGAGGTGATCGATGAGTTCAGGTGGGAGTTGAAGTATGAGTGGAAGGGGTTGTTGGTCCTGGGATGAGATACCTTGATCTTCTTCTTCTGTTTGGGATGATATGGGATTACGAGAGGAAGAAGAAGAACAAGGTAAAGTATATACAGACATCTTGATAGATGGATGGTTGTACGAGGAAGAAAGAGGATAATATGGGATGAGAGATGTTCACTGTAGATTGAAAAGCAGTCACAGTCACTCCACCATGACTGAAAATCGGTTAAATTGAATCAATCAATGCAATCCATCAATTGGGTGGCAAATGCAAAACAGCACATCTCATTTACAGTACGAGCATAAGCATATTAAAACACTCATGCAGTTTAGGTGTGTGTAGAGATGAACCATTGCATGTCAGTGCAGACAAACAGGTGAAAATTCTGAAAACGATTCATTCGTAAAATTCGTTAAAGTATCCAATACTGTATGTATCAAGAACAATTGTATATGAAATGCAGGATATATGAAATATAACAGCTGGTGTAACTCTTCGAGAGAAGCTATATGTAATCTAAGTGATTCTTGTTATATCTCCCTTCTCATCCTCTCTCTTCCCCTCTCATTCTGCTTCTGCTGATTCGACCAAGCAGCCATCACCAATTCTTCCGCACACATCATCCCTTGTTGCTGATGCTGTTGAGGAACATTCGGAATCATTGTTGAATTCCCACTTCCATTGTTGGATCCACCTGGAGATTGGATGATACAATCATCATCATCCAATCCTAATTCACTCTCGCTGGATACCAAACTAGGCGTATCAATCTCTAATATATCTCTCGTTAAAGAGGTAAATCCAAATCCACAACTATCTCCTTTTACCACTTCCTCCACTTCCTCCTGCTCCTCCTCTCCTTCCTGATCTGCCGGATGTTCATTCTGATCATCACTGACTAATTTCAGGAGATTTGCCAAAGTCGCCGATATAGATTTATATCCCTCAAATTCAGGATGTCTGTCATGATCCACCGGAGAATGATGACCATCATTCAGTTGTCGAAGTTGAGGACACATCATGGCGAACATCTGTCTGCGGCGATCCATACATTCTTCCCAATCTTCTTTTTCCCTCGCCTCGTGTTCGTCGGCTTCACCATCTTCAGAACACGTTTCAGTCGGTGGAGGAGTATTCAAGAAATAAGAATCCGCACTGGTATCCTCACTTTCATCTTCATCGTCATCAAGGTAAGAGTTGGAATCCGATAAGAAACAATCTCTAGATAAGGAGAGACATCTGGATCCACGTTCGGGTAATACGCATTCACGCTCCGCTACACTGGGAGGTTCGAGCGGTGTTCGGTCGTACTCTTCGTGAGAGTAGGTGTCGTGCGTGGACTAAAAGGTGAAGAATACTGAGATCAGTATTTGATCTATTCAAATATCAGTTCCCTATAGAGGAGAAGATTACTCACTGTAACGGCACATCCATTCATCTCTTGCCATCTAACGCACTTTGTTCTCTTCCACCCATCCCCGTTCGCACTAGTACACGAAGAGAAGGACGTCGATCTGGATCCACTAGGTGTAGGTGCAGCACTGTCATCTGCATAAGGAGTGATGGAAGGTGATCGGGAAGGAGAGAGACATGATCTGAGTTTCGGTTTGGTCTTGGGTGTAGGGGAAGGTATCTGTTGGGGAACGAAGGGGTTGACGAATGTCATTTGGATGGTTGTCATTTTGGTTGTTGGGTATGAAGGATAAACTGATTATGATTAATGTAATGATGATATGTGGGGTTTATAAAATTGATATAGTTTCGTTCGTTGGAGTGAATAAGTTTTGATTCGAGGGATCTAGAAGGAAACTAAACCAAATACTCGATTCACCACTCCAATTTACGGTTTATAATTGATATATTGGTGATTCAATCGATGAATCTAACAGAAATGATTTGGATTGGATTGTCGAAGATCGACTTGAGCGAGGTTAATGACTGATATTGATCTTCATCTTGATGGATAAATCGTCAAAGAACGTTGTGGGTGTTCAAAGGGTTAAAGGGTGATTGAAAGATAAGAGTTGTTGAACTAGTCGTAGTTGATGTTGGACAAACGTGTGATTTGATTCAAAGGTAAAGGAAGAGGTACTAGCGATCGACTAAGCGATAATTGATGTGTTAGTCTTTATAGTATTGCCTGTGGGTATCTAGCAGTGGCAACAAAGCTGTGAAATAGAACATACTCACTCGAAGAAACCAGTCCTTGATCGATGGACTATAATCAGTTGATCTAGCTATCTGCGTTTATACCAAGACGGATAACGGTTATATATCTGCAGTGTGCTGTCGGTGTAATTCGGTTTGATGGTTGATGATTAGTTCAAAGGAAGGGAAAAGGGTGTTTATACGGATTGATGTGTGAGAATGATGGGATGCGTTGATTGATCGACAGAATAAAAGAGTAAAAGAGTAACAGGTGATAAGGGAGTTTCGATTGAAGTGAGGTATTTTATTATAGGTGTTGGATTGAGTATGAATATAACAATTTGGTTCGAGGGGATATTGAGTGGTCGATAAAGTTGGATCTCGTTGAGTGAATAGGTTTTGTTTTATCTTTATGATCCAAGCTAGTCGAACTGCTTTTGCCTTTAGTTGACTTTGACGATTGTATCTTGTTTCTAATTCAGCAGCTTTTCTCTTCCTCCTGTTGCTATTGTCGTTGTGTATTGGAGAGGCGTTCTTCAAGTTGGCGTTCGGCACAGACCTTGTTTGTTTTGTCAAAGACCCAAAGATGGAAGATGAAACAATTAACAATCTAATGTTTCTTGCTTTCCTCTACCTTGTCACACCAATGGATGAACTAGCTTAATTATACTGCTGTTAAAGTTCTTAACGGTTGTTGTTGTATTTGAGGGATTTATTTACCGGATCGTCCGAATAATATCGATACGAGTCCTTGTAACCGTCTATGAGGATGATTTACACAGCGAGATGGCAGATAGCGTAGGTGAAGGCACAAAAAGAACACCCGAAGGCGGACTTCTTCTCCTTAGTATTGAAGACTGCGTTGATGGGGTGGGTTGTTGATGGGAAGGAAAGAGGAATGGAAAAGAGAAAAGAGAGTTTTGTATAATGAATCCGACCAACAGACTAGCCAACTGCCTCCCTCCTCTGCAACCACAGAGCGCAGTGCACAACGTCAGAGCAACAGAGCAGCAACAACAGAGGATATAAAAAAAAGGTACAGGACTCAATTCCCATTTCATATTACCGATATTCCCCAATCGAGTAATAAACCAGTTTCGCCACTAGATGGCAAGCGGCGATTTCTACCGAGTACCATCATAACGCGTCAACAGTAGCAGCTGTAATGTTCTCATCATAACATTTCTATTCTCTGATTTCCCTTCGTGCCAAGTCAGGTGATTTACTATTTATGTTTCTATTCACTTTACCAACTATCCCGTCCGTGGCTTCACACGGGATGAACCGAATGTGTGTGTATTTGGGCATACATAATACATTTCATAACACATATATCGTATTGTCGGTGATCTACAGGATCTACCGAATACGTGATTTTCATGTACTGTATCTTCCCCCAATCAATGATGTGGGGTAATCCGATTAATACCTATGACTATGGATTCAAATATACTTGTTACTGCTTGCCCATGGCATCTTTGATCTTCAGACAACATTCCAACAGTTGTAACTCCTCATCACCACCTTCACATAATCCCTTGTCACATTCTGCTATGGCCATCGTCGCTAGACTCTTCGGTAAGGCCGGTATGGTAGGTAATGGAATGAGAGCGTCGTGTATCTACGATATCACATCAGTATTTGATTCGACGCAATAGGAAGTCCTTCCAAGTTGAACTTCATCCTTTATCTTTGCACTCACCTGTTCTAAGACCTGTCCAGCACTCCAACCTTCCCTTCCAACTCTCCTCACAGCCTTTCGCACACCTTCGAAACCATCTTGACCCAAGGTCAGATCGATCCCTTGTTCACTATCGACTCCCATCACGCTCAGGAGATGCGTGATGAGATCATCAGGTACCACTCCGGATATTTCGTGGACTACATCATTCGTATATCATACATCAGTATTGTCCATATCCATCAACCGTTATGAGATCCGATTTGTTGTTTTACTCACTTGACAAAGCCGTTATAGGCGTAGGAGGTTCAGTCGCACCATGTAATCTCTGTGCAGTCTGTAGATACGTTATGGCTTTTCGTAAATCCCCACCCGCCAGTTCCAGTATGAGTGGTAATACCTATACAGTCCAACGAGTGGACACCATCAGTATCCCCTAAAATATCTTTACAGTGTTATGCTATATGAAGACGACAGCTCACCCCGTCTTCAGCTTGCACACCTTCATTCTCAGCTATCATCTCTATTCTAGCTTGAGTGCTGGATTGGGCAAGAGGTCGGAATCGGAATTTACTACATCTTGAAGCGAGGGGTTCGATTATTCTATCATCGGGGAAAAGAGTCGAAGAGGTCAGCATATGAAGATAGTTGACATCTTCGTGTATCAGATTGAAGTGGGATGAATTCGATTTTCGAGGACAAACTTCCCAACTCACCTTGTCACATAATTACACACCAGACAGAACCTCGTGATTCTCGAATACGTTTCCATTATTCTTCTCAGAGCCGATTGAGCATCCTGAGTCATCGAGTCGGCTTCGTCCAGAATGATAAGTTTGTAAGGTGGAGAAGGGTATGTCTTGCCGTCACTACGATTGAAAAGTCATTGATCAGCTCGGATGGAGTCCCCATCTCTGCTTGTCTAGGATCGAGTCGCAAAAGACGATAATAGCCAGATGAGTTTTATATCTGTCCGGTTTCCACCACTGTGAAGTGAAAGATGAGAATGGAAGGTATGACTCACGATGATTTACCAACATGTCTTGGAGTTTCTCTAGCAAACGTCTTGATCTTCTCCCTCACTACTGAAATACCTCTTTCGTCCGATGCGTTCAGTTCCAGTACTCTCGCTCGGAAGAGATCAGGGCTGTGCCGTTGAAATTTAAGAAAGCGTAGAATCGGGTATAGGTGGAATGAACAAGGAAGAAGGGGTGACTTGATAGATCAGCACATGAAAAAGACAAGGCAAGAGAAAGGGAAGATGAGATGAGGATGTGATGAAGTGAGCTTCACTTACCCGTAAAGTTGTCTTGCAAGTGCTAAGATCGTACCTACAAATGAAGGATTAGCCCCTTCACTACCTCTGAGAGGGATTCATATCGCACAACACAGTAACGTATGATGGGATCAATGAACCAAAGGAAGGAACATTCACTCACTTGTTTTCCCCGTACCAGGTGGACCATAGAATAACATATGAGGTAGCTATCGTCCCATCATCCGATTGATCAGTAAGATTTCAGAGTAAATCCTTTGAGTATCGCAATACTCTTCTGTTGGAGTATTATTGGTTGTAAGATAGCCTCAAACTCAACTCACATTGGTAGAAGCTAAAGCTTTCCTCAATACAGCTACTGTATGTTCCTGTGAAGACACATCGTCTATCGTCTTTGGTCGGCTGGTAGTCGGCGATAGTACACAGTGTCAGATGGAGTACGATACAGATGAGTCATGCCAAGTACCCAACGATGGGGATCAAGGTAGGCTCGATTTCCAAACTCGAACTCGAACTCACTATTTCTCTACCCATGGTTGATGTTTTGGATCTACAGCTAATGCACCACCTACAGGTCTCGGTGCGAAGGTAGTCATATTGCTAGTAGATGAACAGTCTGAAGGTGTTATGTTGGATGGTATATAGTACGACCAGATGAAGGAGGAAGAGTGAAATTGATAATCTCAACGATCGAAGTCATTTTCATATCATGTCATGCCAAGTCGCGTCAACTCATTCATGTCAAGCGCGTCATACAAGTATCACAGTGCTTTCAAACTACATTACATTTTACAACCTAGAAGGTGTACAAGAAGCTTAGATGGTGCATGCATAGTTGGGAAAGATAGAGAAAGATGCATCGTTCATCATGAAGAAGAGATCAGTCACTTCGATGGAAGGAGGTTGGAGTGGATAGATACTATATAAGGGGAAAAGTACAAGTGCAAGAAGAGGGAGAGAGGGATAAAGTGAGAGAACAACATTGAGACAAGTGGCTGTACAGAATTATACAATAGAATCTGTACAACTGGGATTGTACAAATGAACGTGAGAAGGAGTGAGCCCAAGGAGTCATCTGAACTCGAACGTGCTGCTACTTCTTTGAGGTACATGGGATAGAAATAATTCTTGGAAAGGTTCTTGGTTCTTCAGATCAAAAGTATGAACAAACAAAATATCAGCAAATTTGCATTCTCAATGAAATAACATGTTCAATGTTACTTACAAGAGAATGGAAATAGTACTGATATCACACCCACCAAAGTCGAAATCAACCATCAGTACAACTCATCCACACTAAAGAATAGACTGATTCACTCACCCCTCGAATCGTAGCTTCCCCTCTTACAGGGACATCCCTCAACCTACTTGAACTTTCCCTTCTCCTAGTTCCATCAGGTCTGACATTCGCTTGACTTGATCCCCGTCTAATGATGATGGGTGCAGGTGGACCAAAGGGCGTTTTAGGTGTGGAGGGAGAAGTAGGGCTAGAAGGTTCGATAGGTGCGGAAGGGGGTGATAGATCCACTAATGCGTAGTAGAAGCCTATAACGATAACGTGGGAAAGGATAAAATTGTCAGTCATGCATCATATGAAGACGAATTGGTATCGTAATAGAAATAAAAACTTGAAAAGGTCTTGCATCATAGATCTGAAACAGATCAAAGCGAAAGCCAAAGCAAAAAGATTGGATAGTAAAGTTGAATGTACCAAGTGAACTCACCAGCAAAACTCGCTCCACTGATATCCCTAACTTTATGATCCGGCACCAAAAATTTCTCTTTAATTCTCAAAAACACAAAATCCCTTTCCCTCGACCTAATTTCACCCATTGATTTATCAGGTAACGGATCCCTAAAGTACAATTCGGGTTTAAGGAGGTCCATTCTCGTCGAGGGTCTTCTAAATTGTTCGAACCGTCCCCAATGTCTCATATCGTCATGTTCCGTCGCACCGTACCTTGAACCAGTGATGAATCCATATTTGTTGCCAATGATCTCACCGTCGAAATATGTTGTGAGATGTGGGTACGAATCGGTAAGATGGGAGATGGATAGATAGCCTGATACGCTAGATTCGGCAAAATTGACGTCCTGTGGATATGAATTACAATAGATATCAGCGGCATGATGACGCAACACGTGGAAGGCTACATTTTTGGATGCATTCTTAGAGACTGAGGTGAGTAAAAGAGATAACTTACAACAAACTGGATCTCAACCTCATATGCACTCCTCCCACTCGTCTGGGTACCTTTAAATATACTTCCAGGGTACAAAGCCCCTCGGCCGATGGAAGGTACTCTCGCTCTCGTCAGATCCAACAGAGGATTAGGTGGTGTTTCATCCTCTTGTACATTGATCGAAGTGGTACATTCGGGTGTAGGTGGGATGGAGGGCTCCGTCCTGATGGGTTTGAGGGTAGTTTTCCAAGGTCTGGGATGATGTGTTGGAAGAGATCTTGAGAAATTGTCTAATCGATTTCGAGGAGGTGTACTACTTTCTTCTTCACATCTCCTCGTAGATGAATCAGAAGGGGTAGATTCCCTCGATGAGTCTTCTTGGGTATCATTCGAAATTGTACTTTCCGATCTTTCGTTCAGATCTATCCCTCTCAATCCCAATCCCAATCCTAATCCTAAACTTGATCCTAGATCTACTCCTTGATCGATACTCGAACTGTTAAGTTTATCTTGCTCCAGGTCCAGTTCGGATGTGTCTACCTCGACGACGGCAGTGCCGATCCTCCTAGCATTCACACATCTACCGCAAATCCTCTCTATCGGATCACTCAGAACCACTATCCCTTCGTTCATACTTGTATTGGTCGATGATCCACTAATCAAATTCCCATTCCCACATATAGAACATTTAATGACCCCCTGCGATAATGACAAGGGGTTGGTTGGAGGCAGGGAAATGGAAGGTGTTGATTCGGTTGGCATATTGTTGGATTGTCATATGTACGGGCGGGTGAGAAGGGTTTAATCAGATAAGAGGACAATGAGGGAGTTCTTGGCGTGGTCGCTACTGTTGGCGTGTATGTAGAAATCAGATATTCAGATATTCAGATATCCAGTAGGTTATCTGCTTGATGATTGTTCTTATGTGATGAGCAGTGAGACGTGAGTTGATGAGGGATGATCAGGTGAGATCTGTTAACGTACAACGATTGAATGGTGGAGTTAAGAGGACTGATTGTGATTATGATATATTGTGATTGCGATCATCCATCTCATGACGAAGTAGCATCAGCATCAGTTACCGCCGCTCTCACCGTGATTAATTACCTCATCGGGAAGGTATAGAGTACATAGATATACAAAAAGAACCCATTCATCCTTTGTCCGAGCTGACGGTCAGTGATGCATTGGGACCAGTAGTGGGCTCACTGCTACACACTGTGACATGGACATCGATGCATATGGACGTACTGCATCTGGTATACTCGTCCATTGCCAGATAAACAAGGGGACAGAAACATGGGATGATGAGGACGGGTTGATAAAGTGTACTCGCTTAACCGCCCGTGTTCACAATGACGTGGCTTTGTTATGCAGTTATATCGGATGTCCCGGGAACGAATTCGAGTCGACCAACGGCTATATATGTGTGTTCAGGGTCTGATAGGCATACACTCACCCACTCACTCGTACACGGATCCAATCCTGCCAAATCAGAAAAAAAAGTTAGAGAGAACTCGGTTGACTGACTGACATTCGAGAACAATTCAAAATAACTCTACTCGTCCATTCTCTTATCTTTGATATTTAAAATATATCTCATCTTGACTCGACAAAACACCATAGTTAGGTGCACTGATCATTCAATCACAGCATACAAACTCATCTCAACAAACGCTCAATCAACCTTCATTTCACTCATCCATCTAAAACCCAGAGCGAAGTACTCAAGCTATCCAAGATGTGCGGTATATTCTGTTGTTTCAACAGACAAGGCGATTTGGCAGCCTATAGACCTAGGGCTATAGCATGTTCGAAGAAACAGAGACATAGGGGACCGGATTGGTCAGGTTGTTATATGGCGAAAGATACGATCATGGTACACGAGAGGTTGGCTATTGTGGGAGTTGGTGAGTTTACTCTAGCTACGGCAGTTCGGGGTGGGATGGGGGAATACTACTATGTATAAGATATGACTACATTACTAGCCTCCTCTATATTCATACTTACTCCCGCCCTTCTCTATACATCTACCACTACTCGGTCACTTGCTAATTATCTTCCACCCACAGACACCGGTGCCCAACCCCTCGTCAGCGAAGACGACCAACTCGTACTCGCTGTCAACGGAGAAATCTACAACCATGTCGCCTTGAGAAAAGGACTCAAAAACCAAGATGCCGTTTTCAAGACTCATTCCGATTGTGAAGTTATCATGCACTTGGTAAGTATTACACTCACACCAACTTTTTAATCATCCGCACCATGTTGACATTTGGTTTGTTTGCCACTACAGTACCGAGAACACGATACTGGACTTTGCGCAATGCTCGATGGAATGTTCTCATTCGTACTATTGGACAAATCCGTCGAACCCCCTCGACTTATCGCCGCTAGGGATCCAATCGGTATTACCACCTTATACATGGGTTACCACTCTTCTTCACCTGATACCATCTACTTCTCTTCCGAACTCAAAGCGATCCACGAAGAATGTGATAACTTGATTTCCTTCCCTCCCGGTCACTTCTACGACTCGAAAACCAAACAATTAGAAAGGTATTACAAACCTACTTGGTGGGATGGCGATAAGGGTGTTATCCCCCATGGCGAAGTAGACTACAAGTTGTTAAGAGAAACATTAGAAGCCGCCGTAAGGAAGAGGTTGATGTCTGAAGTGCCATACGGTGTATTACTTTCAGGTGGTTTGGATTCTAGTTTGATAGCTTCCATCGCAGCTAGAGAGACAGATAAGTTGGCTGAGGAACATGAGAAATTCAGAAGAGAGAGGAAACAAGCTATAGCTGATGGAAAATGGGTCGGTGAGTATCTCTCCATTTTCTTTCGCTTGCCTCTATTATAGACGTTTTTAATCCATGCTAACGTGTATGCTCCCACTGCTTGTAGGCGACGAAAAACCCCTTGCTTCATGGCCACAGCTCCACTCTTTCGCTATCGGTCTCCCAGGTGCACCAGATCTGATTGCCGCCAAGAAAGCCGCCGATTTCTTGGGTACTGTCCACCACGAGTACACCTTCACCCTGGAAGAAGGTCTCGATGCCATCCCTGAAGTCATCTACCATCTTGAAACTTTCGATGTCACCACTGTCAGAGCTTCCACTCCTATGTACTTGTTATCGAGAAAGATCAAAGCTATGGGTGTGAAGATGGTATTGAGTGGTGAAGGTTCGGACGAGATCTTTGGTGGTGAGTTTTACTCTTCACGGTCGATCAAATACACCCATAAGACCGAAACCAAAAGAGAAGAGCTACGGAAGCTGAATTCATTGATCTATTGTGTAGGTTACCTCTACTTCCACGCTGCGCCCAACGCAAAGGATTTCCACGAAGAATTGGTCAAGCGAGTGAAGAACCTGCACACTGCTGATTGTCTGCGAGCCAACAAGTGAGTCATCATGTCATACTGCATGATAAGCCAACTCGACTGATCACATGATCATTTTTACAGATCCACCATGGCTTGGGGTCTTGAAGCTCGAGTACCATTCCTTGACAAACAGTTCCTCGAAGTCGCCATGAACGTCGATGCCAAATACAAGATGTTCTCCAAAGGTACACACCAAGAGGTCGATGCTGATGGACGACCCAAGATGGAGAAGGTGAATGTTGTTCCTCCGCTGTTTGGGACCATGTTACATAATCTTGAAGATCGAGCTGACAATTATATTGGTTATATTTGCAGTACATTATTCGAAAAGCATTCGACTGTGCACCAGACGGTAAAGCCTACTTGCCCGATTCGATCTTATGGAGACAGAAAGAACAGTTTTCTGATGGTGTCGGATACTCCTGGATCGACAGTATGAAAGATCATGCTGCCTCGGTTGTCTCAGATGAGGATTTCGCCAAGAGAGCGGAACGATTCCCTGAATCGACACCTGACACCAAAGAAGCTTATTGGATCAGGGAGATCTTCGAACATCACTTCCCAACCAAGGCTGCTGCTTCCACAGCGGTGAGATGGATTCCCAAACAGGAATGGGGTGTATCGAGTGATCCTTCTGGAAGAGCTGTGTCGATCCATACTGCCGCTTACGAGAACAAAGCTTAAACAAGGTCTCAGGCTATGGGAGAGTGAAGGGGTCTTGAGCATATGGCTGGTTCGTATTCATAGAATTTTACATGACATGCATTTCCTTCTATAAGGCAAGGATGCATCACTGCGTGAGAGTCAATTGAGATTTATTTCGCTTTGTCATACTAAACATCGAATTCCCAGGTACAGCAATAGCCTAAAAAAAGCATCTTGAGTCTGGATTCCATCAAGTCCAATCTAATCTCCTGTAATGCAGAGACGGGTCAGCTTGGTAGGATGCCTGCCTGCTTTATGGGTGTATATTCAGGAAAGCCAGGCGATATGATTGTTCAGCTATATACATGAAATCAGATGAAGTGGCGATACGTATCGAGGCGAGGAGTCAGCCCAGGGGGATGCCTGGTTGCAAACTCGAAATCGAACTTTCGCTTAATCTGCATGAGTCGACATGAACCTGATGCATCAAGTATCAAGCCCAGATTCTTATGGCACTCGTTTGCGCTCTCACCTTTGTTCCTGTAGGCAGTGGTAGGTAGCCTTCTTCGAAGATCTCACTGATCTCTGGTAGGTGCCACATTCACTCCTAGGCCTTCGTGCAGAAAGTATTGTACATCTCATTATCGAGTCGAGACAGAACGTCCATTGTCATCCTACCTTTACCGTCAGTATGATATGGCCAAACGAGAATGAAAAGATCTATAGGGGACTTGTAACGTACATCAGACCCCATCAATGTGTCCGAAGAGTTTCATATACTGTGACATGATCCAATGTCTAATCTGAAAGGATTGATCCTGAACCAGTAGCACTCCGAAATTGAGTGAAGAGAAGGATTTTGACTCGATAAATCTGTTGCAATGTACTCGAATATAATGCATGTTCAGACTTGAGGTTTGATAATAGGCTCTGGAACAAAAGTTATATAAATCGTACTTAGACTGTAGCTCGTCATCGATCTATCATCTTTAAAGTATTCACATAATCAGAATGCCTTCCGCTTCAGAGACCAACACTAGTCGAGGAAACATTACCCAAAGAGACACCGAGAACCATCTCGGATGGGCGGATTGTACACCTTGTTCCCAGGCCAACGAGGAATGTAAGACCTCTGATTCGGACACAGAGTGAGTACTTACCCTGCAAATGGTTATCAAATAATACCACGGCAACTGCTAACAGTCATTTATGTCTCATATATCTTAGCATATGCGATAGGTGTTTTAAGATCGATCCATCGAGATGTTATACCGACTGGGAAGAACACCCTGGATCAATTCCAGATGGAATACGGTGAGTTCCACTGTACTTTGACTTATCACTCAATCAGTATCTCAAAGATCCTCTGACCTGGGATCTGGGTATGCTGATGTATTTTGGGGTACAGTAGCAAAGATGTAGATAGAGCTTCCACTAAGGATCGTAAGTAGTCTAAGTCCATAGTCAGCACAAGCAGTACAAAGTGGCTGTACGTTAGTCAAAACAGGTATGCTGAGGACATGCACATTCGTTATACATCATCATATCATCGACCAATCGTACTATTCATATCCAAATCAAGTTAGATCAGTTCTTTTCAACGGAAAGGTATCCCTTACTTGAACAAAGAAAATCATAAACACTAGAGTATACTGAAATACCACATGAATCCACTTCTCGACCAAGAATCAAGTATCAGTTCATTGCCTCTCCTTTAAACCCCTTTCAATCTCTTCCCAATACCTCTCTCCACTATTCCTCGACTTCTTCCCATTCCCGTTATTGATAAATGCTATAATCTCGCTAGTTGTCATTCCATACCTCTTCGCCAGAGTTACTATCCTATCTTTATACGCTTGTATATTCTTTTCCATCAATGCTTTGCCACTTAAAACTTTCTCATGTCTTTCCGCATTACTCAGAGGCGGACTAGGTTGCCTCGCCGTAGGTCGTTGGGAATCAGGAACAGGAGAAGAAGGGATTGATGGGGTGAGTCTGACCGGTCGTGGTGGGATAAACGTTTCTCTAAATACCATATCGGGTTCAGATCCATCTTCGTCATCGACAACAATCTGTCTATGTCCACGTGAAGGTCGATCTGGTGTTTCACGCCGTCGACTTTTTTTGGATGCAGACGCGATTAGGTGTTCATGCAATAAAGATTTTCGTTTACTCCTGCTTGTCGATGTAGGTGTTTCTGGCCGTTGGTCGGTACGTTGAGGGGTGGTGAGTTGAGCGGTGAAAGGTCCAGCTTCGATTGCTTTGGCAGTGGTGGTAGGTTGAGATGTCCCTTGTTCGACTGCTACAGCTCGTATGTCCACTTCTAGCTGGAGAGGAATCGACATTGCGGCTATGTTACTCGGTGAGATCCCGTCAATTTCCAAAGGAGCAGATGAAGCAGCTTGGAGAGATCGTTTAGGTGGACTGAGAACGATATTGATTGGTGGAGACTGGGCATTCTGGGCCATTGGGGGTTGTCGCTCAGGGGTGACATTGCCATTTGATGGCTTGGGTACAGATGATGCGACATCAATTTCAGGTAGTAGAATTGTTGTGTCTTCTCCGTCGACCCTGACAGATTTTTCAGGCTTGAGAGCAATTTGGTCTCCTTCAGTTCTATTTACCCTTTGTTGTGTTGCGGCTTGTTGCGCTTTGGCGAAATCAGCTAATATAGCTTGGGTAGCTTCTCCTGTCCGACTCTCTTCGTCCTCATTTGTCTCGGTAATTGATCCGTTGCGAGGTATAGTCGAGGCATTTTTTCCTGTCCTGTCATCAAGATTCTCTTCGACCGCTCCTGTCCTCGAGCTTCCATCTTCACCTTGCCCGGCAGGAGTCGTCGAGGATAGTTGGCTTCCACTAGGTATCAAGTCTCTCAATAGGCTTTCATTCTCGTTCTCAGCGACAGCAACTTTCTCAGGCTGATCCGCGGTAGGCATGAGTGACGGCACGAGTTTTCCATTGCCGGTCACAGGGGTTCCGTTCTCCGATGCTGGTATCGCATTCGTCCCAGTGGAGGATACAGCCGCAGATCGTCCCGCTTCGGGTGTTACGTGATTGTTATCTGAGATTGCACTCCCTGTAGACTGGGCTACCTTTCCTTTGCTAGATGCTTGAGCAAGAGGGACGGAATCTTCATCATCTGATTGTACAAGTTTCTTCTTTCCCTGTTGAGCTCGTGATGGAGATGTGATTGGTACCGTTCCATCAGTGCGGGATGGTCCAGCTTCATTGACTCGAGATGTCGTATGGTCACTGTGAAAGGCGCAAACTGTCAGGTATATTCCAATTTCGTGAAAAGCGGAATGAGTTATCTCACTTATTAACCGCGATCTGACTCTCAGCAGCTTTCGCCGATTTCGCTTTCGCTCTTTCCCTTTCCATCCTAGTCTTGAGTGTTGTATCAGTCTCATCTCTGATGTATCCTCTGACCCGCTTTTCGAAATGGATGGCATTCTTTCTGTATCTCTCGTGCCATGATTGCGGCGTATGGCGATCTGCCAGAGAGTAATTGACTGATGATGCCTGGATCGTCAGACATAGTCAGTCCAATCAGACTGACAGGAAGACTCGCAGAGATGTTTGTGGGGCCGGAGAGGAGATGGAAGGAAGCCAACCTACCAAAGTCCCATACGTCTTTCGACTACTCCATGCACCTGACGGATAATGAGCTGCCAAGTACCGACATAGGAAATCGTCATCTTGCGGGGTATAATCTACTCTTTGACTGGGAGGGGGTATACTATCAGTATTGCTCGTGTTCTAGAAAAAGTATAGAAGTGTACCACAAGAAATGTCATATAAAATATGAGAGGCCAGTAGTGTTCGATGCTGTGGGCTAATGGGATTAAGCACTCACCCTCCGGCCGGTCTTCCAGGACCTTTCGTTCCATCTCTTCTCTTGTTCAGAGCCGTATCATCCTCTGCAAAACTCTCATTATCACTATCTCTTCCATCCTTCCAATCCGTTATCCTCCAGTCAAGTCTCTTCGTCTTCAAACAATGATCTACCCAATCTCTTTCTACGATTCTCTGCCATGATCTTTTATGCTTCCTTTTCTCGTCCCAGACTTTCTTGGAGAAATCACTCGATTCATCCACTACCAGCAGATCCGCTGATGACCTCTTGGTAACGCTGATCGCACCTGCGCATTCAAGCTTGACTGTGAGGTTATCGCGAGCTTGTAGGGGAGTCTCGTCTTGTTCTCTCGTCACATTGACTGAGACCCATGCTTTGATGGGTCGATGATCATCTATCTTTGACGGATGAACGAAAATGGGCGATACGATCGGTAGATCTTCCACAGGCAGGATGTTCTCCAGATAGTATATGTTGGCAATCCAATGATAGGGTTTGATCTCTGGTTGGAGGATGTCAGGATAGGTTTTTTGGAGAAAGGAGATATGGTCGATCTCTTGTTTGTAGGAGGGATGAGCGGGGTTTGCAAGTAGGATCGTGGAGCCTTCTCGCTGGGAAGTGACCTGACCACTCATCTCCTGAGGAGGGGAGTCGATGACTTGTCAGTATGTACACAGTTAATTGAGTACAATTTGACAAAACTCACGATTATTCTTTCACTCAAAATGTCTTTGACCTCATCTGAGAATTGACCTTCCGCAAATAAAATCGAATGACCGTACAATAGATTCTCCATCATGCAAAGATTGGTGCAAGGTGGCGATGTCCTGAAGAAGTATGGTCGATGGATGTATACGATATGGGAATGAGAACTATGGTTGATTTTCACTTTTGAGTAGGAGCAATCGATTCAAGAGGTTGACCAGATGAACCCATTGGCTGAACGTTCAGACGATGATCAAGAAGGGCCTTACGTGATCCATCGCTTGTACAAGTGGATGCAATCTGCCTCAAGACTCCAAGACCAGTGAACGAAGCGGAAGAAGACGAAAGAAGATGAAGATGAAGGTATGAAGAGTGAGAAATAGCGAACATGAAAGTGAAATCTGGATGTGGTTGACGCGGTTATTCAGGCACCGCTTGTTGACAAATGACAGCTACCACTCATACATTAGAATACTCTACAAATCTACAAAGACTCATCGAATGGCATCCAGCCCCTACATTGAGTACTACTACACAGACACTTTGTCCTTTTTCCTCCATCCTGCTCGTGATGACTCTCTTTCTCCAATGTCAAGGCCAACTCGGTCGAGCCAGAAGCATTAGCATAGTCGAAGGAAAATACCTCTCCATACTTCATACTCCTCTTCGTCTAATCATACATCGCCTTCTATCAGCTTATTCTCAATGAAAGGGATGATGTAAACTTACGAATATAGCTGCTCTAGGCAGACTGTCCATTCCCCACCTCACAACCTGTATCAAACAATTCGGCTCACAAGAATGATTGAGAAACCTTCCGATATTACCTTTATACCTTGGATCTATGTGCCATACCTCGTCCGGCAACTTCAAAGAAAGTATGTAATTGCCTTCTCCTACTTTGCTATTGACCAATTGACTGGCCCATCTAAGACGGGCTTGAGGACTCGTAAGGTACTCTCCAGCGTAGAGAGATACAAAGCTTCCTTTAGGTAAGATCGATTTTTCAGAAGGAGGTGAGTAAAATAGACCATGACCTATACCTGATGAAGACTGCTTCACCATCAATGGTAGACTATCAGTTGTTGTTCATTAGTGAAGATTCACCTAGCGAAGCATCAGACGGACGGTCGGTACTTACCGTACTCCACGCTGAGTGAGTCGATTGGCACATCGCTCAGCACAGGGGCATTGCGGTGAACACTCCACCAACGGGAGTCTTTCAGGTAAAGCATCGATATTCAATACTTGGTTGAATCCAGCATCAGGCGGTGTATAAAAATTGCCTATGTCAATCTCATTCATCAGATATTGTTAGAGTCTTCGTGGTTTTCGACTGAGACTCACCAAATCCACTCACGCAATCGCAAGTATCACTATCCCTGACTGTGCATAAAGCAGATTCATCATCATCAACCCTTACGCAGGAGCATGTCCAAGGGTCGTCTTGCTCCTCATCCTCATCCGGTCTGAAAGACGATATCGGTGTGCCGTTAGGGAATATAGAATCGGTTATATATACTATCAGTACAATGCATGTCTCATCAGTACCATCTATGAGTCTTCACGCTGTACTACTGACTGTTTCGAATGATCCCGCTTCACTTTGTATCAAAGGTATCGGGAAAGGTTCAAGTCCATTGGATATGTCTTGCATCTTTCCACATCGGACTTAATCTAACACGTGATTGACTTTTCTTCCGTTTACCTGTTCATGATTCCTCCAAGTCAGGGAGGTATCAAAAAAAGTATGATCCTGCAGTTACTGCGTGCTGAACTCTTGATCTCGTTCTGTAATGTTCGTTCAGGTTTACCAGGGTACCAAAATAGAAAGACAGATCGACTTAGCTGGAAATTTATAGAAATTTCTCGTACTACCCACGGGTGGACGTCCTCCACTTTTTGATACCTATCATAAGGAAATAAGGATCATAGGAACGACGTCGTCATGATACAGTTTGACGCTATTTACACTATTTTACACAAACTGGGTTGTGTGGCAAGGCACAGCCTCAACGGTTTATTCCCCTTTCGGGCAATTAACCGTCCCCAAACCCTGGGCACGGCTCTCTGTGCTGCGCATTGACGCGCAGGCCTTTCATTTTTGATTTTCCATTGTACGAGTGTCTAACGTGCCTTTTGGTCAAGTGTCTTATCCAACCAAACACACTCCGTCAACCGATCCAACCCGTTTCCCACCAAACTAACAATAACTACATAATAAGCCACCTACCTACCTATCAACCTATTTATTCCCTTCTTCTTTCTTTTCTTCTTCTTCAACCATAACCACCATCATAAACCAATCTCTATCCTTCTTTGACTCTATCTCACCAACTCGCCCATCACAATGCTCTCCAAAAATCTCATCCTCGCTGCTGCCCTCGTGGGACAAGCTTACGGTTTGACTATCAACACTCCTGTAAGTTCCCCACCATCCTTATCACTCTTCCACCTGCTCCCACGTTCGACTCTTCTTGTATGTTTTGCTGACTTTGTTTGCTCGATGTAGGCCTCCCTCGTTCAATGTCGTGAGTAAACAGAGGATTGGATTTAATCAGTGTTCGCCGCCGATCGAGAGTGGACATTACTCTTATCGGCGGCCGAACATTAGTTGTCTCAACTATAACTGTAACCATAATGTAACTGACTTTCTGGAATCCGTTCAGAACCCGCCTCCATCACTTTCGCTGATGGTACCGCTCCTTACATTCTGTAAGTGATTCACATTATCTCCAGACACGATCGTCTTCGCCCAGACTCGGAATCGCGTCTCAAGTCTTGGCGTCCCACACTCACTGTGTTTGAATGAGACGTCCGAGCGCTGACGATGACCTCCTTCTTGTGTCGTTCAGTGCCGTCATCCCCGGTGGTGAAGTCTCATCTGCTGCTATTGAAACCATCGAGGACAGTGCCACTTCATCCCCGGTCACCTGGACCGTCAACCTTGCTTCTGGTAAGTTCGATCGCTAGCCTATGTCAAACACCTCGCCAGAGTGCAGCTGCACTCTTCATGGTTCTACGCTATACGCAATCCTGTCATTTTGCGAATTGCATCAACCCAACCTCATGTTCGGCACACCTCATTCCCCGCTCATTCTGAGAACATACTGATTTTTTATTTGTTTAGGTACCTACATTACTCTCAAGTTGACTGATTCAACGGGTACCATCGCCTATTCGGTCCGTCTACAATTTCCATTGAGATTGACCACGTTCTTATCAAATGGTGGGAATTGCTGACATATCCCATTTTCTCTTTCAGTCCCCTCTTACCATCCAAGCCGGTTCATCCAGCTCCTGTTTGAACAGTACCGCCGCCACCAGCGGTGTCTCCACTAGTGCCGTCACCACTACCGTCACTTCTTCTGGAACCGCTAGGTGAGTAGACGCATCACCACGCAACGAATTTGTCGGAGTGGCTGACGGTGCAACACAATTTGCAGCGCCGTCTCCAATGCCGTGTCTACCACCTCAACCACTTCCGCTGCCAGCTCCGCTGCCGCTTCTACCAGCCGAGCCGCCTCGTAAGTTACGACCTCAGTCTGAGCCTCTGCGAACATTGCTAATTTCCTCGATGGATGAATACTGTAGTGCCTCCTCAGCCGCTGGTTCTGCCACCTCCGCTGCCGGTTCTGCCACTTCCGCCGCTGGGTCTGCTGCCGGTTCCGCTACCTCCGCTGCTGCTTCAGCCGCTTCTTCAGCTGCCGGTTCCGGTGCTCTCTCCAACAAGGTCGTCGCTCTTCCCGCCGTCGCCCTCGCTGTTGTCGGTGGTCTCGCCTTACTCCTTTAAGCGATTCTAATCTACTGAAGAGAAGAGTGCCTTTCTAGACGAGGACAATGAGACTGGAAATCGCAATCACACGCCGTGGAGTCGATATTGGGGATCATAAAAATGTTCTAGTTTTATCTTTTCTTTTCTCTTTTCGATCAATTTAGTTTCTTGAGGATTATCATTTTATGGGATAATTTTAAGCTAATGGATATATATGATGGATGATTCTTTCACGTCACACGTTTTATGTTTTCCATTCCAATTTCTATCTCTTAAAATCATACAAACATATTTATATATACATATAGCACTTTTATTACTGTCTTTCTCTTTCCTCTGATATACGTTTCCTATCAATTTGAATTGATATCCATATATATATATATTACACTAATTTAATGATTTTGTTGATGGATGAATTCTCTTTTTTCCTCTTCACTCCTTGATCTGTACGTGTGTGCATGATCCTTCTAGTACGTAATGAAAGCAGCATTTGTAGTAGGCCATTGAGGTTAAGAAACGGCGTACCGATACATTGACTATCAATAATATACAATACAAGTACAATATCCATTCTTGATTGAAACCCATTTGGAGACGCTTCAAGCTATCACGGCAAGGTACGATACGATGTACCAAGCCTAAGCAAAACCGACTTTCTTCTTCTTTGGCTGGTCGGTCGACAACTGAGCAGATTTATCTTTTGTCGAAGTAGTTGACGTCGATTTGCGATTCTTCTTCAAACGTTGTTTCTCTACCAAAGCAGCTTTTGCCCTTTCCTAAAAAAACAAATCAATTCAAAGATATCACTTAAGTCAGCAACCATCTCTTTCCATTCAATCAGAAGGGATTCAATCAGAAGAGATCATGACATTATGAAAATCAAGGTGAAACGGGTAAAATGTGAGAAGATAACAGAAGACGTACCAAGGCATTTTCCTTCTCTAACGACTTCTTACTTTTCTTATTCTTCTCTTCTGACAGGCTCTGAACGGATTCTTCAATGGCTGCTTTTCGCTTTGAGACTTTCGATTCTGCTTGGGCATCCTTGTTTGATGTTATAGATGACATTAGGGAGAGGAGATCTTTCTGCGTGAAACGGATTGGGAAAGCGATTGAATCAGCTTGGATGTCTTAGGAGACAAACATCATCCATCACGTCATTGTAAAGCTACAATGGTAGTAGGTTGTTCGACCCAAAGATGATCTTACGACATTGATGTATATGAAGAGGAGGTAGTTAAATACTTTCCAACCCACCTTGTCTTCCACAAATACCTTGCCTTTCTTCCCGTTCCCTCCAGCTTTCCGCTTCCTCTCTCCTGATTGTTTGGGGTTGGAAGGACCTGCTGCTGGTGCCATCGTAGTCTTACGCTAAGAACGAAATATTACGTACTGTAGTGAGATCATGGAAGAATCGCAGATGTAGATCGAAGAGGTATTTATTACAAGGGTTTGTTCGACACTTCCTCTCTTCTCTTGGAAAATTGCTTTTATCAAAACATCAGTTCCGACGGAAAGTGGCACATTTCACAACCTGGCTTTCAGTGCAATGGCCTTCTGGGACAAGACAAAACGAGATATGATCAATTGTTCAATGTCCTCTACATTTCGAACATTCGCCAATACCGTTAGATCACGTTTTGCTTTTGACAATCGACAATGAAAGGATATACTAGTGCTGATAGGTGTATGAGCTCACAAAACCAGTTAGAGAGTTATCGATGTTCAAAGGATGTTCTATCACCGAGTACCCCTGCATTGCCTATAACCAAACAACGATGGGGAGCGACAGAGTCGAACATACATAAACAATCAACCTGAGCCTCATCTACCATCACCTATGTTAAGTATCCCCAGATCGCTCCAAAAATACACTAATCATTAAAAATACAAAAATAAAATATAAAAAAATTCACTGATAAAGTAAAATCATATAATCTAGTCTTTGAAGGACGTTCCACTCCTTGGCAGCAGGACAATTTGAAAAAATCTCATATAATAGAATAATTGACAATTGAAAACAGTATAATTGAATAAACCACTTCTCGAAATAAAAAATCCGCATTCTCCATTAGGATGGCCCCAGGTCGGTTCAACGAGGAAACCTCTGTCCTAAGTCCCCAAGGCAATCCTACAACTCAACATCGATCAATAGACGATGTTTCTAACGAAAAGCCTAACACGAAGATCAAAGCGTCGTTCTGGAGTAGATGTCATGATAGATGGTTCTTTGTCGCTTTCATCGTTAATTTCATGCTATATTTCGTATTGAGCGTGTATGCGATTTTTGAATTCTCGCAGAATTACGATGAGATAAAGAAAGATGGAACCAGCGGGGCTGATGGAGATAATGGGACTACTATCAAGGTAGATACGGGGGATATTGATAAGGCTTTGACTGGGTGAGTGTAATGCCGCTCAAGATGATATTCTAATGTGAGGTCAATGTATTGATGAAAGCTTCGGGCTGTAGCGATACGACGTATATGCTTTTGGGTGCTACAGGACTAGCTTTGGTCCTAAACTTTCTTCTGCTCTTTGTAAGTGCGACTTTAACAAGAATGCTTCACTAAACTTTGAGATTATAAAGGCTTATATCGCGCTTGTTCCAGTTCATCCGGAAGTTCCCAGGATTCGTCATTTGGTCAGGGCCAGTGATGGCTGTAATCTTCTGTCTCGCTGCGGCTGGAGGTAAGTGTGTTCAATAACGATCTTGACAAATACCTCATTCGAATTTATATGTATGTTTACCGGCACATTGTTTCTGCTCTTTCTAGGTTTTATCTACCTTAAAGGTGAGGCGGGCAGCGTGCTCAAAGGACGATTGATTACTGAAATGCATTTACCTCCTTCGCTGTCATGTAGCATGGGGCTCGGCAGCCATAGTCGGGATATTCGGTATCATCCTAGGTGCCTCGCTATGGTTCTTGAGGGGTAAATACCTCCTTGCGAGAGATTTATTGGACACAGCGAACAAGGGAGCTAAAGCGCATTGGTCGGTATTCTGGACTGTGCTCATTGGTATGTATCTTTTAATATTCCCGTGTCCGATTTTTTCACGCACGCCGATTTGATGATTGTTGATGGTATGGTCATCTATCATCGTAGGTCTCGTTGTCGAAGGTTTGGTATCACTATGGAATCTATTCACGTTCGTGGCCGTTTATCTGAGATTCTCACCTGGTCAAGATGGTAAGTCAATCTTTTGGCGTATCCTGATGTTGACAGGACTTACGATATCTATACAATTTCAGCCTGCGGTGAGAGTGGATCATGTTCTGCTGGGCTTTTAGCCACATTGTTAATATACGTCTTGATCTCTCATCTGTGGATATCCTCGGTGAGTCCTCCAATACTCGATTATTCTCCTCGAATGCTGACCATGACGATGCTCATGGCTCGTCGGTGGTATACAATGACAGGTGATTGGAAACGTCATCATCCTGACTCTTGCGGGAGGACCATACTCCCGATGGTGGTTCGGCACAGACTCAAAAGAAAAAAGTGAATCATGGTATGCCTTTAAGAAGGCTATTTCCACATCATTAGGCTCAGTAGCGTTTGGAAGTTTGTTAGTTGGGCTGGTGGAAACACTAGCCTTCATCATCAAAACGATTAGTTTAGAGCTGTGCGGTGAGTACTGGCTACCAGCTCACCCTCCGTGCTAGATGGGCTGATTGAGAACGCTGGGGGTTCAGGATCAAGTATATTCACATGCTGCGTAAGTGTTTGGGCATCATATCGTATGGTGGGATTATATGTGGTAGACTAAATATGTTCGATAGTGCTTCTGTATTATCAATATTATCGAAGGGTTGTTAGAACTTTTCAATAAATACGTTTAGTAAGCTGCGATTCTACCCTTCACATGATTATGAATGTCATACTCTGGATGGACTGATCAGTACCACGATTCACATTCAACAGCGTCAAGATAGGTGTCGACGATTGCCAATATGGATTTGTGAGTCATACCTTTCACTCTTGAGTCTAGGAGTAATTGTCTTTGACAGAGGGTATATTACTAGATTCCATCGGCGAAAGAGATCATCCACATCGTAAAGAAGAAGAAAGGCGACCAAAGAATTGGTAAGTCGACTTACCTGTATTCGTCCAGGTATGATGCAGCCAGCTAAAAAAAACATGAGATGATAGGTCTAAACGCCATGATCACAGATTGTATAGTTGGGTTTTCCCTCCACACGACATGTATAGCATGCGCTATTGTATGTACAGCGGCAACCTACGTCTACACGATCATCATTGATGGAACGGCCAAAGTGGACGACTGGTGGGATTGGTTGATCTTGGTATACAGTTTTATTTTGGCTTTGAATATCGGTTTGGTCCTCACCTCAGCTCTGGTAAGTTTCGCGATTCCTTATGCAACTGATTCTTGTAAGCCATTGAGGGTCTCGCTGACCATGACTTGATTGTACTAACAGGAGGCCGGAGTATCGACTATCTTGATTTGTCTTGATAAGGATCCAAGGTAAGTTTCCCGTTCAGCTCCTCTCCCCAAGACCCCTGTGAGATTGAGCTAAGCACTGATTGAATGGTGACAGCAAATTGAAAGACAGAAACTCAAAGTTCTACGATGTAAGTCTTTGGTCTTTCGGGTTGTAAGTGTCAGGTATGGTCTGATGAGTTGACCCATGTATAGCGTTTGAAAGAGCACGAAGCGTATGGTAATTATCGTGCATTATTAGACGAGGAGAAATGAGAAATTAGTATGATGGAGCAGTGTAAGCCAGGAATAGGGGATAGGCAAGCTCAAGTGAGAAGGGATATCCTTGAATGAGAAAGTAGAATTGGAGCCAATGCAATGATGCATAAAGAGTGGATAAAAGTAGATAGCCACAATCGTCCTTGGCCTTGATTGACGTGCGACGCCAAGTCTGCGCTCGGACGCGTCGGAGTGCGGGGTATCCTCTTTTTTTTCTTGTTCTCCTGTTCATACTTGATCGTCTCCCCCTTATCCTACTCCATCATACACCTTGCAGCTTCCAAGGTCATCACACATCACTGGACTGGGGTAAGGCGACCTTCCATCTACCTACGATGCAAGCGTCCTCGCCTTCCACACCCACGCCTCTCCACCGGACAGTCCATAAAGTTCCTTCGAGGCGATCTCTCTTTCAGAGTCAGAATCCCTCCTTTCACTCTTCCACACGAATCGTCTCCAGGCCGAATTCGTATCTTAGGCTATTCATTGGAGCTCTAGCTGTCGCTGCTTCCAAGACTTGGGTATTGGATGATCCGCGGAGGCTGAGTGGAGGAACAGGGTGGTTGGTACTTGGCCTATGGGCAGGGAGGATCATAGGTGAATTAAAGGAGTTTTATGGTGATGAGAGACGGATAAGCAAAGAGGGGAGTAGATCATCATTGGTGAGTAGATCAACAGAAGATGACCCGATAGTCATGATGTATCGCTGACACATACGGTGCAGAGCTCTGTTCAGCTGAGCGTGATATTAGCTGTACAATCCGTCGCCTTCTTCATTGCCCTGCAACAGATAGGTCCGCTGAGGTATGTCAGCTCCACCTCACAGCCCTAATGCAGATTATTTAACATTGTTCTCTGTTACAGACTCACCATCATAGCATATCTGAGCTCATGGGTTGATACCGAGAGCATACTACACATCAACAGTGTGAGTGACGATCCTCCACTTTGTCCAGGAAAAAGCTCATCAAAACTTCTTCACCCAGCTCGCACCTCTCTTACCTATCATATTATCTGCAGTATACATCATAGGTCAAGCAGCGACGCAGAATGGTGAGTAAAACCCCCGTCTGTAATCAATATCGCTGACCACGGGTTTTGTTCAGTTATCGCTCTTACTTCCACCATAATATTTGCCGGTACTACCTTTTTATCCGAAAAGTGCCTTTCCAATCTTTCATTCAACAGAAATCGCAATGGCGATGATAAAGAGAAAAAAAGGAATGAGAGAGGACTATGGTACTGCTTGGTTTCAACTGCAACTGCATCATTGTTGATCTTTGCTTTATATCAAATGGTGAGTCACCTTGTCATCCAATTACGCACGTTCGTGACGTTGTTTCGTCAACTGATGATTGAACATTAGGGTATCATACCGATTCCATTACCCATATCTAATGTTCCAGGTCAAAGATTCGCTTCTTTCATCACTGGTCTGTTGGTCAGATACATACCATTTCCCTTTACATCCACTAATGCTCCTGGTTCAACTGTCCGATTGAGAACGAGCAGAGATCAATCGCTCTTCCTGTTTACTATACCGATACTCCAGTTCTTCGCCTTGAGCCCCGTACCGACGTACACCGATCTTCTGGTCCTGCTACCGCTAGCAATGACCAGTATGGCAATGGTCGGCGGGAAGAAGATAAGCAGGAAGAATGGACCATCGCATGTAAGCTTCCCACTCGTTATAACCTCTCTTGAAAATCACTAACGAATGATGTCGTAACTTAGTGGGCTTTCTCCAACAAATCATTATCTACTGCTAGATCATCCTGGTCATTCATGTCTCTCCTTCCTGCAAGATGGAGACCACATCTACAAACTATCCTCAATACACCGACGTCTTCTAAAATCTTCTATTTCCTCTTGCTCAACTTGGCTTACATGTTTGTGCAGATGGTATATGGCATAGCGACTAACTCTCTAGGTCTGATATCAGATGGCGAGTATCAGCTTTCATATACATGTTTTCGCTAGCCAAGCTGATAATCCTTCATAGCTATACATATGGCATTTGATTGTTTGGGATTAGCCGTGGGATTATGGGCATCAGTTGCGGCTACATGGAAACCTGATGGAAGGTATACTTTTGGTTATTCTCGAGTGGAAACGTTGAGTGGATTCGCAAACGGTGAGCTATTTCTTCTGTGGTCATCTGAGAAAGCTGTATTGACATAATTTCAGGTTGTTTCCTTATACTCATCTCCATTTTCATCATTTTCGAGGGAATACAAAGAGTGTGAGCTGTCTATAATGTGTGCTCTATTAATACACAACACAATATAGCTAATCATGGATCAAAGTATTGATCCGCCTGAGATGGAAACGCAACAACTTCTTCTCGTGTCTGGTGTCGGTCTTGCAATTAATCTTTTCGGGATGTGGGCGACCGGTGGACATCATCACCATGGGCATGGTCACTCGCACGATCACGGACATGGTCACTCGCACGGTCATTCTCATGTTCCAGTCAACGAGAAGAAGGTGAGTCCGGACATCGACTACTCGTCTGGTGAATGCACTGAGCTGATATGCTGTGTCGTTGCTGTAGGAAGATCACAGACACGATCATGCGCATGATCACCATCGCTCAGAGTCGCAGGGAGTAAGTTGACATGTTGAGAATCGTGCGCCAATTGACCATTTGCATATAGACTTCTGCATCTACAAGACAACAGCGAACGTTAGCAAAGAGAAGATCTTCTGGGTTTTTGAAGGCCCATGCCCAGCAAGATGTACACAAACATGATCATTCACATGAGTCTCATGACCATGATCATAGCGCTTGCAATGGACACGGGCATGACCACGACCATGGACATGATCATCACGCTCACGAGGTGAGCTATGTATTTACATCTTTCGGTAACGGATTGCTGACATTTCTGTCATCAACAGCACCATTCACACGATGGTCACTCTCATAGCCACGATCACGTTCACTCTCATTCTCACGACCATGATCACGACTCACACTCACACTCGCATTCTCATGATGATCACGGACACGGCCATGATCATTCTCATTCCCATAACATGCGTGGGGTGTTCTTGCATGTCTTGGCGGATACACTAGGAAGTGTGGGAGTGATCATATCGACGATCCTGATCAAATATACCGGATGGACAGGTTTCGATCCTATCGCAAGTCTCTTCATCGCTGTTCTGATCATGGCCAGCGTGGTCCCGCTAGTGATTGATTCGGGCAAAGTGTTATGTTTGGATGTCGGTTCAGAGAAGGAGGAAGAGATTAGAGGTGCCTTGTCAGAGGTGAGTCGGTCGTACCTCAACTTTACCTTGACATTCAGTGTCACAATGCAAGTGTGAGCAAAGATATTGATATTATGTCATTCAGTTATCATCAGTAGACGGAGTAGCCAACTACGCCTCACCTCGTTTCTGGCCACGATGCGAGGGAGAATTGATCGGATCAATCCATATCCAACTTTCCATCTCACCTTCCTCGGTTGACCCGACAAAATTTCATACTCCGTACTTGTCATCTAAATCAAAAATGGGAGGAAGTGGGGGAGATGCGATATATGTGAACTCGGAAAAGGTCATCAGTCGAGTGGAGAAAGTTCTAAAGAGACGGATAAAAGGTTTGACAGAGTTGGTGGTTCAGATTGAAGGAAGTGAAGAGAAGGGGTATTGTAGCTGTATGACTGGTGGGAGGTGATGTAATTACAACTGAATGACTGTTCAGACTAGAATTTATCCTGGAAATCATCTGTATTGATAATGCATTGTGTCGTCAACATCGTTATTGATATCGGAGCTTAAGACAGTCTTCATGTGTTGATGTCAACAATCTAATCGGGAATGTTAGAACGTCTACATTAGGGGCAGTCAAATACCGACTTGTGACGTGCACAAGTCCGACTTGAAACTGGTTTTTGCACCGCACAACTCGGATAAATACCTAATTGACTACCCCTAAAAGATTGGAGAAATCGTACATCTGATGGGGTATATCTAGCGATTTTACATCTATAACAGAATCTACTTTGTATAATCGTAGTATTCTCTATACACCTCTATACACACATGATCTCCACTCTAGCATATACAGTCTATCTATGACCACCGTGTGAAGACAACATCCGCAATTACAGTATATGTTCTAATTTGGTAGTTTAAGGTATATACGGACCGATGATCGCTGATTAGGAGAATCTCGAGAAGATACTAGTTCCGTATCCCATCAACTCGACTTCCCTCATGGCTTCCTGTAGGTTGTTATGGAAATGAGAGGCACCGAGCTATAAAGTAATAAGAATGTCATCAGGTTGGACCATGTTCTCATTTATACGTCGATGTGGAATATAATAAAATTGACTTACAAGTTCAGTCATTCCTACAATTTTGAATTTATCAATCTGACCAGGTTTGATCGAGGCGAAATGCACTCCCACACCTCGTTCGTGATACGCTCGACTGAGCTCAAAGAGAATTTGAATAGCCCTATCGAATACATTGATCAGTCCGTAGGCATCTTACTTGTGAGAAAATTAATCCTCATACTCACGATGCGTCGATCTCCTGCACCTCTCCCATATGCATGATCAGCGCTTTTGCAGATTCTCTTCGTGGTTCATCGGAAGGATGGGATTTCCCATGACCATAGAGCTCAAGCTGGAGGAGACAATGTCCGCCATTAGAAAACTTTCCTTTCATTCAAGACTTGCAAAGCCAGTAATAGTACTCACTCTTCTAAGACGTTCTTTCAATTGACCAGTATTGGCGAAACTCAGACTCTCCCTGATTCTCACTACCAAAACACCCGGGATCTCTTCTTGAGCATTCTCATCTTCATCTATCGGAGCCCATTGGTCGGAGCCGGGTAATCTACCAATAATCTGGATTCTGGGCTGTGAGGATTTCTGGACTACCAAGATGAGAGATAGGACTACTGAAGCTACCAGACCGATCTGATAGACAACAATGTACGAGTTAGTGAATTGACCAAGATCATGATGTATGCGGATAAACTCACTTCCATAGAGAAGAACAATGTCAGGATGAAGGTTCCGGTCATTTGCATGAAGTCCGTCCAGGCTCTCATCTTATAGAAGTAGTGAATCTCATGAGGTGCTTCAGCAAGGACTAAAATGGATGTATGAGAAACGCATGATCAGTCCGGGCATCTGCTGGATCAGTGTCTGCGTCGCAATGTCACTTACTGCTGTATACCACAAGGGTAATGATCACTGCGAGCGTAGCCTACATATAACATTACAGTTAGTAATGAGGGACAAGATTAACATCATATGAGGTACTATACTGACCTTTGGTAGGAAGTAGAGGTATGGTAACAGGAAGTAGATAGACAGGATGATTGCAGCACTAGCTACCATACTTGACATCTGGGTTCTCCCACCTGTTTGACCATTCAACCTCGATCCTGTATAATGTACGATATGGCATGTCAGCTCCAGTCCCTGAACTTCGGGTCATACATTGAACCTCAACTCACGAGTGATAGATCCGAAAATGGGTATACAACCAGTAACCGTCAGAAACGAAGAAGCGAGATTGGTAGCACCTACAAAAGCACCCGCGTCAGCTTCATTCTCCAATTATGATCCTCCTGCTCGCTCACCTAGAGCTACCAACTCCCTATTTGGGCTAACCGCATACCCATATTTCATAGCGTTCTCCCTGGCAGCAACGATCGAGTCCACCACACCAATAACAGCCGAGACGAAAGCGGTAGGCAACTGCTTTTTGAATCAGCACTCCCGCGGATTTTATGGCCTCAAAAGCAGATTTTTACATACCGTATAGTTGAAATACTTCATTGCCCTCTTATTTAGTGGCCATCCGAAAGGTACAGCAGCTTCACCTTTGATCTGACCTAGAATATCTACCCCCTTTTTCTCCCAATCCAGAAAGGCGGAAAGTACAGTCGAGGTTACGCATAAAACCAAAATCTCAGGAATATACCTGACCCAAGTCCCACCAGGTCGCTTGACGGCTTGCTGCTTAATTACTCTAGCAGCGATAAGGAAAGCTAACGAGGTAAAACTTAGTATCATGGTGGGTTTGTTCACGTGATCGAGGTGTTTGAGAGTGAAGATGAGCTTCTGAAGTGGTAAGGTAGGTGCGTCTTCGGCGTTTTCAGGATGGGATAAGACGTGTTCCATTCCTAGCATTGGAACTAGTTGAGCTATGAAGATGATCTGTAGGGGAAGTGAGGGTATTCAGTTCAGCTGAATCTCTGTCAGAAGATGACATTTCAACTGGAGGATCACTCACTATACCAACAGCCGTGATAAACCCATGCAAAAGTGCTCTAGAGAGGACAACATCTAAGAAACCGAGACGAAGCAAACCAAGGATACTGGTGATCAGACCGATCTGCACACAGACTGTCGTTAGTAAGAGCCAATTAAGTATAGATTGACGAAAGCAGTCTTACCTGGAAAGTAGCCATGACCGATAGAGCAGCAGCATTTAATTCTGGATGCTTGGGCTTGTGATGTGGATCTCCGAATACAGCATCTTGTATCATCTGACCCATAAGGAGGGACAACGAAGCTTCTGGACCTATGGATAGTTGACTGAATGGATGAATATTGCATTAGTCACAACGACTACCTCGATTTGCCTATCTGTGAAATAGCGATAGAAAGTATTTAATGGTCATTCACTCACCGACATGTACCAAGTGCACTATACGCCAGAGCTGGTACGGCTGTTGACCAAAGACCTGCCAACGGGCTCAATCCCGCTAAACCACTGGCGTATGACATGGACTATTTAGGGTAATCTCATGAGCACTGTCGTTTCTTTAGGATACAGGTGGGTCTTACCTGTGGTATAAGTAAACAAGCCACCGATAATCCAGCTATCAAATCTCCAGAAAACCTATGACGGCTCCATCAGCTTACCAATTTCAATGAAAAAATTGCGAGCAGATTTGAATTATCCTGTTTACGAAGATCAACAACTTACAATGACCACGAATAATTAGGTAACCAATCCGTTATCGGTACATAATACTTTGATCTCTGCTTCAACTTTGCCGCATATGCCAAAGTAGAAGTCGATGTTTTCCTCTTAGGCGGTTTGTTAATACTTGATCCATCGTCACTTCCATCGTTTCTGCTAGTCGAATCACCAATGAGTAAAGGTGTATTTTCATTTACACCCATTTTGACAGGCTGGCGCTTGGACGATTCCGCCGATGCGAATAGTATAGCAGATGAATTACGCGTTATGCCTGAAAGGTGGTCGTCATTCAGAGAAGTCATCGTGGGCGTAAGTATAGTCGTATATATATGGTCACAAGTTGGTAGGAATAGGAGGATGAAAAAATGAGATGGCGTCGTGATCTTTTAGGGAGTCGTGGATCTAGAAATTTAATATCGTTTATAGTTGTGGTAGGTGGGTGATTAAGCGTTGATTCGAGAAGGTCTGAGGCCTTGAGATCTCGGCTACCAGGGCCACGAACCCCTCAAAGTTGCAGTATGGGAGGATGAAAAAGAGACTGAGTGAGAGAGTGTGAGAGAGTGAATGTAAAGTGAATCAAGGTGTTGCGCTTAAACCTGTGTCTGATGTTTGATGTTTTTGTTCGGCTAGCTCGCGTAACAACGTAATGACCCTAAACAACGGACATGTCCGAAGGATGCGATGTGCAGATCATCCAGGAAAGATAGACCAGTTAAAAAAAGACCATTTCATCCTCTTATCTCTACAATATATGCGCAGTATTCAACCACTTCTGTGACATATTCCCGTACGAGATCACATGAGTGAACGGGCTGAATGTCATCAGCTACCACGTTCGTATTCTTCACCATTCTCTTCATCTCAATACTTGTAACGTCAGCAAATGCGAGTGCGATGGCATGTTGAGTCTCAGGCTGGTCTAGTGAGAAAGCGATCCTGCCAAGCGATTGGATTGAGATGAGACGTCACAGTAATCAGTCCCTAAAGCGAAGTAAACAGGATGGTGAGTAAACATGATGGTGCGATGCTCTTATGTAAAGCTACACAATGCATATTTGACATAAAGTATATGCGTAACAATGTAGAAGGTCCGTTCTCCCATTTCTTCTGAAGTTGCATTCCAGCTCGTCTGAGACACCCACTCGACGCTAAGCTTCAGTTCAGCAACGATTCAACATGTAAGCATACTTGTCTTCCATAGGCCAAAATGGATAGAGCAGTTGACATACTTATGCGGCACCGCCACCCAAGAGACCTGCCAATCCCGTTCCACTTAATAAACCCTCCAAGTCTTGAGTGTGATCCCCGGAAGATCCAGAAGATAAGAGGGTACCCAGATTTTCTCCAAGTTTCTGTAGCACCGCAGTAGCATCCGAGCTTCCTGCTGCTTCTCCAGCTGTCGCTGATTCTTCCTCAGCACTAGCTTCGGCTTCAGCAGCTGCAGCGGTAGCTTCGGAGGCCTATATGACATCGATCGAATCCAATTAGCCCATCTTCTTGTAAGTTTATAGCTAAGGCAACATCGAACGGAACCCACCTCTGTAGCGGTTTCGGTGGCAGCGGCTTCTCCTTCTCCCTCGGCAGCAGCAGTGGCAGTAGCAGCAGCGTGGGTAGCAGATTCAGCAGCAGCTGACTCGGCTTCACCTGTAGCTTCGGCAGCAGCTGCAGTAGCCGTGACGTGGGCCTGGTAAAAAAGCTCACAGTGAGCGATCGAGCAGTCGCCTGCTTGAAGAAACTCAGCTCAGACTTACTTCGGTAGTAGCAGTGGCTTCTGCAATGGTCGCCTCAGCTTCGCCTGCTATCTCAGCAGCAGTTGCCTAATCATCTTATCAGACTGCTTCCACAATCACCGGGAACTATAAGAGCTGGTAGACTTACTACTGTTTGGGCAGCTTCCTCAGTAGCTGTTGCCGTCTCCTACCCGAAGGGAAAGAAATAACGGAAAACATGTCAGCCACACTGCTCTATCATTCCCGACATGAGGATGGCATCTCACTTCAGCAGCACTAGTTTCTTCGGCTGAGGCTGCAGTTGCCTGAATAGATTATCATATCTGTCAATAGCTGACATACCTCAGGTTGAGCAGATGAAAGTCAAGTTTCGACTTACCTCAGCCGCGCCTTCAGCAGCTTTGGTGGCACTAGCCTGCCAATCAAGATCAGGATGGAAGAATAAATTAGTTGTCCTCTTCGGTTGGCTTGGTTAAAGCGACTCACTTCAGCGGTAGAGGTAGTCTCAGCAGCGCCAGCTTCCTCTTTAGCGGTCGCAGTGGCTGTTGCCTGTACAAAACAATTAGCTAATATGTTTCCTCAAGACAAGAGAATGAGGCTTACTTTGGCAGTGCCAGCTGCTCCTTCAGCTTCGGTAGCGGTCGCCTAATCAGACATTATCGATGAGATCACTGTGAAAATGCATATTACCTGATCCTCACCTCAGCAGCGGCTGCCTCTCCTGCTAGCCCAGCTTCGGTAGCAGTAGCTGTGGCCTATCAACCAGATTATGTTGATAAGCAATTGTAAGTGCGAGGATATGAGGACAACTTACCTCAGCAGCTTCGGTTTCTTCCTATATATCCATACGACACATTAGCAAGTGTCAATACAATAAGAAATGGGAAACTTAGAACTCACAGCAACAGCAGCAGATTCTTCGGCTTCAGCGGAGGTCTCTACAGCTCCAGCTGCCTCGGTGGCGGTAGCCTCACCTTCGCCTTCAGCAGCAGCGGTGGCGGTGGCTGCTTCCGTAGCGGTAGCTTCCGCCCCAGCTTCGGTAGCTTCGGCAGAGACAGTAGCTATACCTTCACCTTCTACACTTGTTTCAGCAGCAGCAGTTTCTTCAGCTGCTGTTGCTGATTCTGTAGCGGTCGCTTCGGCTCCTTCCTCAGAGGCGGCAGTCTCTTCAGCTGCTCCGGCAGCATCTTCAGTTGCAGTAGCTGTGTCACCTGCAGTGGCGTCGGCAGTTGCTGAAGCATCGGTAGCAGCAGCAGCAGCAGAATCTGTAGCACTAGCGGTAGCGGCCGCCTTGAGATATTTATACACCACGTCAGCTTTATGCAGATTCCCATAAGGAGGAAAAATCGACATACATCACCTGCAGCATCTCCAGCTACTGCACCTCCAGCAGCACCGTCCACAGCCCCACCAGCTGCTCCAGCAGCAGCAGCACCGGCATTGCCATTGCCATTACCATTGCCTCCTCTGTTCCTTCCACCTCGCCCGTTCCCACCTCTGTTTCGTCCACGACCACCTCCTCGTTGTCTTTCGAACTGAAATAATCGCTGAGGTTAGGAGAGGAACTGGGTGATCATCGTGGGATGCAGGGATTATTGGGTGACTCACTAATCCATCTCGTTTATCTGTACCGATAGAGGAGGTCAAGGATCGAAGGTAATTCGATTGATCATGATGTCTTTTCATTCCCTAGGTAACGAACCGTAGAGTATCAGCAACTGCATATCATGAAAGTCAGAAGAGAAAGAAGAGAAGAAAGTGAGTTTACATCTTGCAAAGCTTTCCTAAAATGTTCGTTGGTGTTAGTTGGTGGAAGTACAAGCCCCTGAGCGAGGAAAGGAAGGAGGAAAAGAAGAGTGAATAGTTTGGTCAATTGAGTCATCTTGAAACTTTGATTCTGGATACAGGTGATATGGAAGCCCTGTAAGAATGATACACTACTGTCGGGGCAAATGTAAAGGTTTGTTAGGTTGAAGATTGGCGAGGAACAGAAGTGACCAGCACTACAAAGTGATTTTGTTGGACGAGACCGTGAGAGCTGAGCTGAAATTCGGAATGACCTTTGAATACTATAGAAGAACCAAAAAAAAAGAGCTTGAGAAAATGGAGTAGAATGGAAAAACGATGAAGTGAAACAAGTATAGAGGGTCAACCTCGTTTTGGGTGTTAAGAAAGTAGAAAAACAAACAGTTGTTGGTGATATTGGAGCAAATCAATTGCTTGATATTATCAAGGTGAAGAGGCAGCTCATTAAGATGAGAGGGGCTTATATACCTTTCGCAGATCATGCCGGGCGTATGTCGTGATACGTTGTAACGTTGTAATGTGAGTAGTACGCTGTACGTTAAATCGGAAATGGTTGTCAAGGTGATAACACATCAAGATAAAATGACGCATAGCATTAGTATGAAGTATCCCTTCATGTTACCATGGTACATTCGTTTCTCTGGAGATATACGATCTATTCTCATCGTTTGTCATGTTTAGTAAGATGCGATATGCTCTAGTCCAAAAACCATCCTCTGTTGTTAAGACGAAATCAATTCAATCTCATCATTCTGCGCAACTAATGGGACGCTCTTCACCGTTGTTATGGATATTGATATATCAGTGTTTTTAGTACGGTATGTCACCATGAGATGAGTTATAGTCGGGCTTGCCATAAGGTCGCAGCGCGACGAACTGCGATTGATGGCTTACTACGATACCTAGTGATCCTACGTCCCTCTCATGTTCTTTTCACGTCTAGAACAAACCCTCAATGCTAAAGGAGGATGTATGAGCGTCAACGACTCGCAGCGAGGACACGAACAGGACTACACTCACATTCACGTGTCAACGTACAATCTCAGCTGTATCGAACTGACTCGCCGTCTGATCAATGACTACATTGACACTCTCCTCACGGAATGATCGTCATGCATTTACCTATCTGTTTAATGTCAAGGTGTATCAATCTCACTCAAAGATCGTCAACAATCTTCAATCTGCCGTTGAAGAGAGTTCAGTTAATTCGAGTCCAGGCACCAATCATCCAACCCCCTGTCCCTGATGTATCATATCATGATGAACATTTCGAATCGCTCGTACTCTTATTGTTCTTCCATCTCACTTTGTCGATCCCATCTCACATGAAGGTCTATTGTTCTTCGCTGGAATGGACAATAGACGAGATGGCCCGATATGCTTTTCGTTCAGCTCGGTCCTCGAACCTCAAAATTGACGTCAAGTCACAAGCCACACTTCGTGGTCGGGAGCGTGTACCACGCACGTACCTCTTTCTCAGCGGAGTTCAATGAATGAATGAAAGAAACACACAAAACAAGTCTGTGTGTCATGATCACAATGAGATTTGGATGGACAAACAAAGGACAAGGAGAATCCTCTTCCTTAGGTCTACCTAAAGATGAAACGTCGTGAACCCTGTTATCTTCAGGGGGTTCAACCAACCCAAAGCCCGAAGCTGTGTAGAAGAACATTGTTTTGAAGGTTAGTCAACCATCAGTCGACCATCCTAGCTGTTCGGATTGATCGCCTTTGACCGATCAAAGTTGTGCAGACACGCACAATCGGAAATACACAAACACACGAACAACAACATACAATAACATACAGTCATCATCATACAACACGTCCGTCATCTGTTCAACCTTATTCCCATCTACCCATCTTTCATCACGAACAATAACAATAAACCGATAAACGATCTGGTACCACTTTGCCACCCCCTTATTGTCACCTTACCAAAAACATATCTTATTGTTTCTTATTGTTGTAACACAAGACAAAACACATCAAACAATCAAATCAATCAATCAACCGACACAGCTTATTGTTCTTTCATCTGTTTAGCTTCAGCTTTTGTACTTTGTACTCTGTATCCTATACACACGCAACCTGTCCTTCTCTCGATTTACTCTCTCGAAAGGTATTAAATCAGAAGCGGCAATCGATTATTTCGCCTGACCTCTCTTCTTCTACCGACATCGATATCACGATTACTATTTATCACACTTCCGCCTACCCCTTAACACGACTTTCCAGCTTTTCACACAAGAGTTAGTCAGAGTAGGTACTCTGCCTGTGTCTGTACACTTCCTACTCATCACACAAGATCGACATCAAGCCTGATCAATCGATTATCCGTTCAGTTGATTCAACCGAGCATATGCTCTTACCTCAATTCCCCCCACCTGATATAGACGAAACGATATATAAAACATGCCTCCTTCAAGATCATCTCGATCTCTCTCCTTTCCTTCCTCTTTCCACCAAGACCATCCTTCACCATATACGTATACGTATCCATCTGAATCAATCCCAAGGCATCCTTCTACTTCGCATCGCCTCTCCTATCTCTCTTATCCAAATAACATACCTTTGTATTCACACAGATCGAGTAGATCAAGTACAAATCGTACGGATTCACTTGACCTGGCTTCTAATTCCAATATCACTTCATTCCCAATTGATTATTCAAACTCTTCCCTTTCTTTTGCTTCATCAAAACGAAAACAACCCTACAGCTTAGACGCAAGGAAGATCACAACCAATCATCAAAGACGACATACCATATCTGATCAGATAGCGAACGATACATTGGGTAAATCAATCTTTGATTGTACTTACATCCTTACCTCACCCAAAAAACGATTATTCAGCGAGGTCGATTACCGAGATTCTACACGACCCAATATGGTATTTCAATCTCACACCAACTACATCTCAGCACAGCTGCAGGTGAAATTGGAGAATGAAGGTGTCATTGACATGCTTGGTGGACCCAATACTGGGTGAGTAGTCAATCTTCCTTTCTCTGGTCATGGTTGACTTAGCATAATGGGAATGTGGATCTGGATGTGTGACTTGATATTGCCACCCGGTTATGATGGCTTACTCGGCCGATATATGTGTTGATGAATGATGATCAAAGGATGTGTTTGTGATGAGTGATGTGTGTATATCGAACGAAGCTAATGTAACTTACACAAACAATCACCTTGAACAGTACGAGCTACTCCTTACCTGGTCATATCATCATCTCCTTACCCGCTTTACCCGCTCCCTTGGAAGGTAGATTGAGAGAAGTCAAAGATTTGAAGATTGTCATGGAGGGCAAATCAGAATTCTGGGATGATCATGGTGAGTACAGACACGATATCATACGATAATCGACTATCAACTGACTCTTATCGGCGATTGCGGCTAAAGGGCGATACACACCTATGAGACTATACAGTACCACTCTCACACTGGCTACTCCTTCCAAGCCACTCCTTCTACCTTCGCACGATCCTAGCAGAGCTTATGCCCAAAGGATACAACTCGCTGTCTCCTTCGATATGAGATTACCAGGGTGGTTACCTCCTTCCCACGATTCGGAAATGACTACCATCTCTTATGGTCTCATCGCTCATTCGACAATAGGATGGACCGAACCAGCTACTACCACTTATGCTTCACCCAATATCTCTTCCTCGTCCTCTTCTTCCTCCCACTCCTCATCCGATAGTGATGTCTCAATGGAATGTATCATTCCGGTTCGCCCAGTGATCATGAAACCGAAATCATCCAAACCATTCGAATCGATATTCGGTAATCACTCTCTCCTCGCTAAATCATTCGAGAAATCATCCTCCAAATGGACCCCTTTCACCATCCAGAGGCACCGAATGCCTTCAGCCGTTGTTCCATACTCTCAAGGAGCGACAGAAAGACATTTCACCCTCAGACCCGAATCTGATAGTACAAGCCCCGTAGAATGTGTGGTTACGGTACCTGATTGGGTAGATGTCAATGGTGAAGAGAAGAGCTTGAAAGTCAGTTTGAGAGTGAGAGCTAGGAAGCCCGTGGCTGAACCTATGGAAGTGGACACTCCTGAAGCTTCCTCAAACGGATCTACTTCTACCTCTACTTCCTCGTCGTCAGCAGCAGACGAAGAGGGATCTGTATTGGGAGGCGGATCAAGAGAACTGGCATCTATTCCCATGGAGAGATCAAGTGGAAAAGCAAAGAGAGCTGAAAGTGATTTATCGACATATATCCTTGAACTGGGTATGGAGGTGGAGGAGACTGAGAGGTATTCGTGAGTCGATGAGACTTGTCACAATCAAAAACAAACACTTAAGCTTATTCATGGATTATAGATCGACACCTTCCCAGTCGTTCACATCATCCTTCCCACTTCCATCTGAACAACCAACCCGAAACTCCTCAGTGAACCAATTGATATCGCCTCGAATGGGTTATGCGGATGGCACAGGGAGCTTCTTGGGGTACGACGAGCGACCGTTCAAGGGAATGAGAACGAGACAATGTTTACTCAGCGATGATGGTAATCAACGAAACTTCTTTTTCGCCGATAAAGGTTTGGGGTTAGGTGATAAGTGGCGAAAGGTCAATGTTATCTTACCTATGCCAAGTCTGGAATCTGGAAAAGGACTAAGTACGAGACCCCAACCAGAGTTAGACGGACCTTTCTTGAGGATCAGACATGATTTGAAAATTAGAGTGGTCTGTAGGTCTCCGGGAAGTGAGGATGATACAGTGAGTCTGGATCCTAGTGATCAAGCTGTCTGTTAATCGAGTCAGTGTAACTAATTCAGATTTGTTTTGATTCTATAGCAAGTAGTCATACTTTCCACCCCAATCAAATTCGGTACACGCCCATCAACGATGCCATCATTCAAAGATAAACCTACCCCTCTCCCAGCATATATTCAACTATTCCACGAGAACGGTGATTTGAGAGAACGTGATCCTCTCCCCGTCTATACCGGTTCCACTCCCACTCCCAGTCCACCTGCTACCGAAGTTCCAGTGCCAGATACACCTGCGCCAAGTTACGCGTCCTTGTACCCCTTGACTACTCGACCTTGCTCTTCCAGATCACCTTCTCCGTCAAGTTACGATGATTCTGCTAGTGTCGCTTCTTCCTCTGGTTCCTCAAGTTTAGGAAGGAGGGAGAGAAGTTCATCACCTTCTCCTTCTTCCTCCGAGGACGAACCGGAACCCGAACCGATGGATATTGATAGTATAGCTTCCTCGTCAGATGAAGATGATAGAGTCGAAAACAATAATGGTAGAACGAGAAGTTCGAATGGTGGTGGTGTACAGGTGCAAAGTAGGAAAGTCGCTAGAACCATCCCCAGAGGTATAAGAACGACTGCCTGATGATAACGACTTGACATGAACATTGACGTGTTGATATGATTTGCTGGTTCTTGTATTGTACATACATAGCATCATTTTGATTTTTCGGTTTTTTGGATCTCATACATCACATACATTTATTGTACTTTCTAAAGTTGTTTGTTCTTTTCTCTATACATATATATCTGTATATCATCAGCATCAAATTTTAATCATCGTTATATCCAATCTATGCAATTTATGAAAATGCAAACTCTCCGTACTGAACCTGAGATTTTTCGGACACACAAGGCAACAGGAAGATTCTTTGTAAAGTATATTTCCGTATTTATACCTCCCCGTTCGATCAGTTATTTGTGGGATATAAGATATATATTATACATTCATGCACTATAAATATATATATTGCAAGGTATTTTATCGAAAAAAAGTGATAATAAAATATGATCAAGAAAGAAAAGATAAGTATATAGGAAAAAAAGACAAAAAGGTAAAGTGGGAGGATTAAATCGTCTCTGAAATGGACAAACCAGTTTTCCAGCTTTGAGACGAGAGAGAGAGAAATCATTTCCAGATAAGTAATGCGTTGAAAGCAAGAAAGAACTCAATGAATATCTGGGTATCTAAGATAAAAAAGGTATATATGGAATTCTGAATATCCCAAATTATTTTTATTTCGACAAAACCTAAAAATCGAATTTAGAACGAAGCAGCTACTAATTCCTCCGCGCTAGCAATGACCTCTTCAACATTCATCGTCTGTTTACCGTATTTCATACCCAACAAATCTCCCACTTCGTCGCATGCCCTGAGGATTAGGTCGATATCGTTCTTGGTATGCGAAGCTGAGAGGCAGAATCGGACACGGGAAGTGATCAAGGGCGTTGCTCTGTGTATTCGATCGACATACTGGTCAGCTCGACTTCTGACCAAACCAAAACAAAGAAATAGGGGAGAAAGCTACTTACGGATAAGCCACAACAACCACTACGATAGGAGTCTTATCAGGCCCCAAACGATCCAACATCAACTGCGAGAACCAAGGCATTTTACCAGGGTTGTAAATTAATAGAGGAATGATGGGTGAATCTCGATGTCCATAGACTATGAATCCCAATTTTCTCAAACCACTTGATAAATATCTTGAATTGAATGCTAATCTCCTCAATCTCTCTCTACCTTCCGTGCCGTTCAAAAGGTTCAACGGCAGTTTCATCCATGAAGGTAAGATGTATGCTGGTGCTGGTCCATAAGCTGTAGGTCGAGAGGAGATAGACATGGTATCTGATCGATCATCGATGATATCCGCTGGAGCAGCCAAGGGAGGAGCAACACCCATGATAGATCCCATAGAAGCGATAATTTGAGTTAAGACAGGAGGAGAGACCGATTCGGCATAACATGTCGCGTGAGATCGTAATCTCAGTCTATCCATAATTTGCTTGGACCCAGCAATGTATCCACCAGCAGCTCCGAATGATTTCGTGAATGTTCCCATGAGAATATCGACATCACGAGGATCGACACCGAAATAATCACAGACACCTCGTCCGTTAGGACCCATCGCACCGATAGAGTGAGCTTCATCGACGTAGAGGTAGAACTGACGAAGAATATACGAGATCAGCATGTAAAGAAACGAAAAAGGCATTAAAGCATCAACGCACCTTGTATCTCTTCTTCAAATCAATCAGAACCGGTAAATTGACCAAACTACCTTCCATCGAATAAAGACCCTCAACAATCAACAGGATCTTCTTCCATGGTCGATGAGTCCTAGGTTGACCTTGAGATATAACCTCTCTCAATATTCTCTCCAAATCATCAACATCGTTATGTTTGAATGATCTCAGACTCGCTCCCGATAATCTAACACCGAATCGGATAGAGGCATGATTAAACTCATCAGAGATGACCAAACAACCTTTACCGACCAGAGCAGGAATGGTAGTAGAGTTGGTGGCGTATCCCATCGAAACGACCATGGCTGATTCTTGACCTACAAAACGAGCTACTAAATTTTCAGTCTGGACGTGAAGATCCAAGGTCGAAGCATCATGTCGAGGTCCTGCACCGGAAACTCCGTATTTCTTGATACAGGCTTCGACAGCATCGGCACATCCTCCAGTAGAAGATGCGAAACCCAGATAGTTGTACGAGGAGACATTCAACGCTCGAGTGGTGGTACCGGTCAAATTGAAAGTTTTGTTCTCATCTGTAGAAGCTCGATCGTAGCATACGATAGACCTTCCAGCTACTCCTGTGACGGGTCGAGCAAAACAATCTTCGAGTCGCTGTTTCAATCGACGAGTGTAGAATGAATCGAAATCGGAATTCAAGGCAGCGTAACCCTAATCAAGTGAACAGAACAAAGTCAGCTCATCTGTCAAACATGCGCATCTGCTAGGGTGTTGGAGGAGTGACTCACATTCTGAGGCATGAGATGAGCGTATTCTGCAGGTCTGAATCTCTTACCAAAGAAATCCCTCATGTGACCAATGACGATGAGGAGGATGTAACTGGAAATGGGCATTGTTAGGTGAATCGGTCCTACCCTGATGGTTCGCGAAAAGGGATTCTACTAACCTTATGTAAGTGGTCAAGAGGGTGAAGTAAGGAGGACGAGGTTCTTCAGCTGGATGAATAGGTTCATCCGTGTTCCACTGTGTTTCGAAAATCGTCAAATTAGCATTTGACCCCATCCTCACTTCCTGACGGACAACTGCATTGATTGTGCGATTCTCACTCACCTGACTTGTCCATCTCCAATTGGGATTATTACAATGCCCAAACTCTGAGTGTTTTATTGTCGATTTCGTGTTGACGAACGGTTTCTCCAAATAATTCTCATACACTTTCGCTATATCTTCACTGGTGAGATGCTGATTTTCCATCATATACGTACCGCTGATGATGGAACTGGCATAGGACGAGATAGTACTCTGATCAGAGTAATTGGTATCTTCATCAGAAGAAGAACCGTTGTGGTTGTTGTTGTTATCAGCAGATGAAGCGTGGGCGTTGGAGATGGAAGTGGTAGGTGCAGAGTGGTGCGGACGGGTCAAGACGTTCAATAAAGATGATCTTGCCGTGATCGTTTGAGTCGACGACTCCTTGGCTGAAGAAGAGGGTGAAGAGGAACGTAAGGAGATAGCAGGGAAAAGAGGTCGAGAGGGCGGTGAGGATAGGGATGAAGGTGGGGTGGATGTTCCGGATGATCCTGAACGTCGAGTAGATCGAGGCATGTTGATGTCGACTGTGACTATTACTATGTGTATCTATGTAAACTTGGGTTGATCACGTCGAATGAGAATGAAAGTCGGATCAACCAGGATGCAGGATGCAAGTGATCTTGGATACTGTCAAGAGACGTCGTTGATGCTGCTGACTTTCTTTTGATCCTTTGTATATTTTTGGTTGTTTTTCGATGTTTACTTTGGATCCCTACTACTTCTTTCTCCCCTCGCGCGTTTGTTACCATATACTAAATAAGTCGTGTGTGTGCTCTTCTTGGTTGATATATGTATACCTTGTGGAAAGTAAAGTGAAAACGATGCGAAACGGGTATACCAATAAGAAAGAGAGAAGAGAGAAGAGAGAAAGAGGATTTTGGGCAATAGCAATTGAAAACAAAGCTAATTCACCATAGAAAAGGATCGGTGCTGTTGTATATGCTTGTGAGAGTAGAAGTGACGATCTGTGCGTCTCCTCTCGCTTTGATCCCACCCATGCCAACGGGTTTCCTACGGCCTTCGGTTTGGGAAGGGGAAAAGGTCTACGCGGACCCCGATGACAAACAAAACGCTTCAATCGTGAATACTGCAATTACAAATCCCCTTCTAAATCGGACTAGGACATTTGTAATTGAAATCGACGATTTACATTACAAATCTGTTTATTTCCCCATTTGATTAGATCCATAATTCCCAAGGGGCAGGGATTTGTAGTCTAAATTTTCACACGCGTCTTTTACGTTGTGTTGCCTCCGTCCACCCAAAATAAATTGGTAATCAGAACCATGTAAACAAATCCATCCCACCCTGTGAAACGCGTTTTCCAACGGACAGTTGTTTTTGTTTTCCTCATCAGGATCGTGCAAGCAAATCAGATGGATGGTTGAACAGATATATATGCACTGTACAAGTTGATATCGAGATATTACCTGTCAAAGAGAAAGTGAGATAAGAAATGATTGTCCGTTACATCCGCCTGATAGCCCCATTCGCAGTTCCTACTGTCCATACAGTTGCCAATCGTATTTGGCCTTGTCACCCCAAAATCCCTCTGGACAACTACTGATATCTCCACCACCTATAGCCAAGACGTCGTCTTCTGAAGTATAAGGCGGCCAGTTCTCGGAACTCGAGCCTGAGCTCACTTGAGGAATCGTGGCTCTTTTGAATGGCCATAACCAGAAGAACCATTCTCTGAAAGATCGACGACAATCGATGTTATCCCGTTTGGTAGTTGACGGTGAGGGGTTGAGAGTGGTGATGAATGATGTCCAGTATGAGAGAACGTCTTCTTCCTATATACCAAGAACCAAACTGAGAATCAGTGATTGAAATGATTCTGTACTGATGAGGTAGGCAAATAACAACTCACTAAAGAGGTTACTCCATCTGGAGTATCAGGTGAAGTACCGAAAGTAGGATAAATATCATCCTACAAAACATTCAATCCCAATCAATTAGCTGAATGCTTTAGCATATGAAGGTCCAACTGCCAGTTCATGTTATACTCACTTCATGACAAACCTTTCCTTTCGATTTACAATACCCATGATCCTTATTGGAAGGGTACGTAACACCTTTATTCCACTGACCTACCCATACCTTGCCACCATTCCTACTCCACCGCTTCGCAACATCCCTATTGGGGCAAGTCCAAGTACCCTCTGTCGCTGCTCTCTCATACGTTTCTTTAAAGACATCTCCACCTTCACCATACCCCGTCGCATTCGGTAGACCATATTCTTCCGAGGAAGATAGGATCTCTGCTCTCTCGGAACCGATAGTCGCTGCTAGTGTAGCGTAATAACTATCTTGCGATAATGCTACTGGTGCAGGGAAGAGCTCGGAGACAGCCGTACCTGCTTCGTTGGCCACCGTCGTGATGAGTAGTGGAATATCCCATAGAGGTAGGTCAGAGGGGGAAGTGAATAAAGAGACGGTAGGGTCGGAGGGTAAGGTGGGATTACCAAATGTTGGACGAATGGCTAATTCATCAGGGGATCAATACTGCTGGTCAACACAAAATTCACAAGATAGATGACGATTTGTGTGAAGATGAGGGGGTCGGAGGTTGATTCCACTTCACTCACGCATAGATATGGGTAATCCCTCAATCATCAACGGAGCAGTCGAAAGCAACACGTTCTGAGCAGTGATAATGGAAGCTGAAGGAATACCTTGTAGACATTTCAGGTCGGTACATTTATTCATAGGTTCCTGACTGTAGAACGCATTTTGTAATTTGGTTGTAATGGAAGTTGGGGAATTCCCGTAACTCTAACACGAATGGAACTTCAGTAGATGATTTAGGTAAGTTCGGTAACTCACCATTGGATCAGATTGTATAATAGCTCCTCTGAATAATCCTTTCGCATCCGGTACTCCCAGCAAAGCTACATTCCAAGGTCTATCAGTTTTCAATATCGTGGACAGGTCGGTACAACCCACTTACCTCTGATTAAACCTGCTCCACTACTTTGTCCACCGATCGTCACTTTATCTTCATCACCACCCACGAAATTTATCCCCCTCTGGATCCCTTTAAGGGCGAGTATGACATCTCTCAAGCCTAAATTGGGATCTGAGGATAATGATGCAGACGAAGGAGGTAGGAAACCTAGTACACCTAGACTTTCGGTCGAGCAAGCAGGTCAGTCCCCATATCAGCCATGAGAACCATAGGTCCGGTAATTTCAGAAAGAGGGTAAAGGTGTGAGTGGTCATATAGTAGAAATACTAACCGATATTGTAGGACCACAACTATGATATTCCCTTTTACAGCCAAATCCGATCCGTCCAATCCAGGTGCAGAAGCTGATCCAGCGATATATGAACCTCCGTGTAACCTGAATCACCCAATGTACAAATCCACATTCAGCTCGAACATACTATCGATTCGTCATTCATACAGTATAACATGTATATGGACTCACCATACGAAGACAGGTAATTTCGAGAGAAGAGTAGCTGATTGAGGGATATAGACAGTGGCGAACAAGCAATCTTCAGATTGTTCATTGCCCGATACGTAACTTCCAGGTGATTGAGGACAAGATGGTGGAAGATCCGAGAAGGATTGATTTCTATTCAAGACATCGCTGTCAGTGTCAGTGTTAGGATCAATGTCAACGTGACCATCAATGATGACAGTGATACAGTACATAGGATGAACCAATTGAAATTTGAGTTTCACCTACTTGATATCACCCATTGCCAATTCGCTCTCACCCCATCTCTCTGCCCTTCCATACCTTACTGTATATCTACATGCTCCATCCGATGTAGATAGACCTTTAGCTACGATACCCAATCCAGTGAACGAGCAGTGCTGAGTAATTTCGATAGGCGATTTAGAGTATGTTGGCGATGAAAGGAAGAAAAATGAGAAGAGGAGTAGGAGGGGAAGAGTGATCATGGGTAGGATTCTGGCGCTGGCTTTTATAAAAGAATGAAGAAAGTGAGATCGATTGTGATATGATACTTCTTCAAGTCTTGTATAATGGTATGACCAAGATGACCTAAATCGATTTACAGAAGTGATTTGATGATTTAGGCTGTCCAAAATACTGGTATTGGTACTAGTATTACAAAACTGGTCATGTCGAGAACCAGAAGAAGAAGAAGATAACTCGAAATGGTGTATGTCGTATTGATCTTCAAACACTCTTCTTCCCACTAACTCTTCCCCTTGTATGGTACCTAAACTCGTACCTATCAGATCATCGGAGTCATACTCGCAGGATCCGTAGGGCGTGTCTATGATTATACCTTCGTCAAGATCCGAAGACCGCTTGGCCATAGCGTCAACCATATCACCATAAGGTGAGATCTTGATGATGACTCTACAGGAAATGTGTCATCAACAATGAGAGAATACGCTAAAGTGTAGGTTAGATCGTGTGTTTTAGTGTATATAGGTGTGTATCAAGTTGATTGACTGTTTCATCAGAGATAAAGATGGTCAGTGCAGATCAGTGACACATGAGGTTCAGTAAATCAGTGATATGTTAGCATGGCAGGCATATTCAGAGGTCCCTGCGACATTCCAGAGCGGGATGAAAAGGAGTGGAAGAAGTACAAGTATCACGAACAAAAAGCATTTCATCTTTTGAGATCTGACGATGAAACCGTTCAGGGGGTAGCCATACAAGCGGTGAGGTCCGATATACAGTTCCTGCCCATTTGCCAAGAACCGGACCAGCTTTATTGGTATACTGTAATGGATGCATTGAAAAGTCCCAGAACATAACTATCTCTCCTGCAATTCTATAGCCTCAGCTCTAGGTCCAGTACCACTGGGACCGGGTTCCTGATTCTCTAGTAAATCTTGAGTCTGGGATGAACCAGATTCTACATTGGGTTGCCAACCTATATCTAACTCTGAGCGCATCTCCCTTTTCACGCAGAGCTGTCATATTCACAGTAAAGTAGGGAGTCAGTCACGACTGAACGCCCAATCTGTTAGAGAGTGAGGAAGGATAGCCCTGATAGTCTATTGCGGGGGCCGAGAGTGACACTTACATGTTCGGAGATCACAACCATCACTACCGCTCCTATTATCTGGATCAACCAGAAGAATATAGATGTAGGAAACGAAGCAGAATAATAGGTAGTCAAAATGAAATGATTGAATATCAGGGTAAGGGAGAAATCCAATATATATGTCGGACGGCGTATCAAGTAATATAGAGGAGCGATACTGTATATACAAATAAGCAGCAATGTCATTCACGTCTCCTCCTCAAGTCGTAATAAGGGTGTCATTACTTACTCAATCGCAAACGTCACCAGCCATACCCCGCCCAATACCCAGCCTCTCTTCCGGTCCACTCCATATTCCCAATACTCATCGTACGCCCCTTCTTCCTCTTCCATGTCCTGGTTATTCTGGGGCAGGTCGTCCGCGGAAGAGGGTACTGCTCCAATCTCTTTACCTCCTGCCCAAGCACCTCGTAATTTCCTCAAACCCTCTACACCAGGAAAAGAAGTTTTGGATATAGTCGGTTTCGCAGCCATCTCACGCCAGTCCATTATGTGCGATACGGTCGATGGGCCACCGGAGTAAGAAAGTAAGACGGGGGTGGTGAATGATGTGAGGATTGGGGGGATTAGAATTGATAAAGTTAAGTAATGAATTGTTTGAAGCGTTATTATCTATCATCACGTGAGATCATCAGCAACAAGGTAGATATTTGTCTTGACCGGAGTGGGATATACGATACGAACTTGACATATTATCCTGTCGAGGGTCAATTTGATTAGTACTCTTACTCGACTGCGTTTGTATGATCATCACTCACATCACCGGGTCCCAGCCTTGTACCCTCATCTTGGCTGATTCACTTCGTTTGTTTGTTGCTTGTCGCTGCAAGACTGTGGTGCGCGTACGTGTCTGGGATGCTAGGTATATTGAGATGGCCAAGAAGATGATCTACAGTTGCGATATCCATGTTGACGAGTAACTCATGACATGGTGGATCGCGGAGTATCGTACAATCTCCGTGATTCATGCGTCACTTAAGGAATCGATGATCACCTTCAGTCTGAATTTTCATCTAGATTTCCTCGTTCCACAGACACATAATAGAAACAACAACTAACGAAGACATAGGAGGACCGCCTGAGAAAGGCCTGACTCGCCAGGAAGAGATATACATTTTGATTCCTCTCACGAGAACGACTTTCATGGTCTGTAAACGACAATATCATCTCATCATGTCGAGCAATTCCAAGCTCGGCACCCCAATCAAATCCTCTACTCCTGCTCCTCTTCCTCCTTCATCGGCTCCCCCTCCCCCGCCACCACCAGTAATACCATCAACATGGCTCACACCCTCCGAACAGCGGCTGTTCTTCACTGCTATTTTCGGTTTAATCGAAATTTCGAAATTGTGGGATACATTTTCACCATTGCTACACTTGGATATAACGCCAACCTGGTCGTCTAGCTTGAAGATACAGGGTCCTTACTCGGTCATAGGATGGACAATAGCTGAGATTGCGGGGTTATGGCTAGTGGGTATGTTAAGGATACCGATGCTGTCGCCGTCGTATAAGCAGTTGGTTATGCTAGCTGGGTTGAGCGGGCTGGTCAATTTGATATGCTGGTTGATTGTGGAGGTAAGTGATATGCCTGTTTATCAGAACATACGCATAATAAAATGATGTTTCGGTATCCTTGTGGTATGCTCGGCTCTCAAGCAATATGCTGATTTGCTCAATATAGCCCAGCGCCGCTTTGTTCACAATCAACGTTGTTGGTCCCGCTGCTTTAGGAGGAGAATGGTATTGGAATTGGTTATATTCCCTCAAAAGATATAGCGAGCCATCCCATCTGGAAGGTATGCATAAGATTAGACTGTTGCCTTATAGGTATGTCTCTCATATTCTCATCTTAACAATACAATGTGGACACATCAAGCTCACATCGCTGTCATAGCACCGCTACCCTCAATCCCCTTTCTCTCTCTTACTGTATCCCTCACGATTCCCATGAACCCCTTCACATCCCAATCCTATTCAACAACTCAATACCAGAAGAAGTCACATACTTCGTTCGATCGCTCGAGACAGGTCATGCCACCCTAGAGAAAGTATTAGGCAGTCAGATGAAAAGAGCACCAGCTCGACCGCCAAGATTGCGCATAACAGATGGAGATGACGACTTGGAAGATGGAGATGCTGAAGAACCCGAGACAGATCCATTATCAGCTTTGATCCTTCGTTCAGATCCTAAAGGAAAGAACACAAACAGTCTAGAAATGGAAAGAGCTAAATTGCCTTCGGTCAAACCGGCCGATTCGATGGCTCTTGTTCCGAGGAATCTAGCCTCTTCGCAGAATGTCCTATTCATTACCGTAGATAAACCAAGTTTGATCACTTTGAAGAGTGTCACGGATGTAAGAGGAGATAGATTCCATATTACACCTCATAGAGAGGCGATCGTAATTGAATGTCCAGCCGGTGGACAATTCATCGAAGAAGAAAAACAGAACAAGTTGATCCTTAAAGGAGATAAAGCCAAGACACCTGAACTGAGATGTGTAGGAGAAGAAGAAACTGCCAAATTCCAAGTGAGGGGTGTTGGACCACTGAAAGTTGGTTGGAAGAAAAGATCAGGAAATAAGTTTGATACTGGGGTGATAGAAGGTATAGAAGAAGATTTAGAATCTGTTGATGATCTTGCTTTGGTCCGAAGAGACAAAGTTTCCAAAACTCATGTTGTTCCTCTTAGAGTATCACACTCTCAACCTGGTACTTTCACACTATCGTTAACATCCGTCACCGACGCTCTACACAACACGTATAGTCCTTCTGGTCATTCTGCTGAAAAGGTCTTCAATGTCATTCCCCGTCCTTCGGTAAGGTTCGATTGCCCCTCGACTATTCAAATGCTTCATAATCAGAAATCGAATATACCCGTACAAGTGGTAGTTGACGGAAATTTGGAAAAAGATCTAGAAGTAACTTATTCCTTTGAAGCCCTTGACGGAAAGAAGACGACTAGAAAATTGAAGGTATCGAAGAAAAGGGAAGATATAAGTGTATCGGAACCTGGTACATACACTCTCAACGATGTTGAGGGGCCATGTGCAGGAGGCGTGATGGAGCCTTCGAGCTGTACTGTGCAGATGGTGCCGCTACCTACAATGGATATGAGCGTAACTACATTGCATGAATGGTGAGTTGCTGTCATATCAGGGTGGAGTCAGCTGATAAGGTATGATTTACAGTGCGATGGATGTTGGTGCGACTGCGGCATTCGATTTCACGGGATCACCACCTTTCCGATTGGATTATACTGAACAGCGTAAAGGTGGAAGAGCTAGAACTCTAACAGAGACTTTCCACACCCATCATGGATCTGTTGTTCTCCGTCCAGAACATGAAGGGGAATATACCTATGTAAGCTACTCCAGTGACTTGTCGTCTAAAGGTTGTAGCTGACAGGTATGACAGACCTTCACATCACTCAGCGATAGGCGATACAAAGGTGTCAAACTTGATAAATCACCTATCAAGCAGACTGTACACCCATTAGCCAACGTCGATATGACGGGTAGAATAGGAGATACGAGGAGACATACCCTTCATGCTTGTTCAGGTGATCAGGTTGACGTGGACATCGAAGCTAGGGTAAGTGATCGAAGACCGTTTTTTAATAGAGCCGAAACTGAGTGCTGGAATGTCTATAGGGTATCGCACCTCTCAAATTAGCTTATGTCAAATCATGGTCGACCCGATCTGAGAACATCACTATACCCATCAACACTGGACGATCTAAGATATCTGTACCTGTTCCAGATGAGCTGTCAGCTAAGAGCGGCGCGAACGGTAAACTTACCATTGCCTTGGTTTCGATCGAAGATGGCAATGGGTGCGTCAGGAAACTCACTACACCTGCTATTGAGGTTGATATCAGGAGACAGAAGGTACGCATTCCTTTCCTCGAACTCTATGGATACTCCAAGGAACTTTTTAGCTGATAAGGGGTTCTTGTAGCCTACTGCCAGATTCGCCAAGAGCCAAAAGGTTACAATCACTGAAGGCGAACTAGCGAAGGCGCCATTGAGATTGACCGGAGAAGCAGTAAGCTACGGTTTATATGAGAGGACTCGTCGATAGCTGACACCTTTTTCAGCCTTGGGATCTCACCTACTCCATCAACGGCAAAGACCGCAAAATCACCGTCCGAGATCCCAACAACCATCTCAGCTTATCGGAGAAAGGAGTATACAAGCTTGTCAAGGTGAGCTGCATCATCCAGGATCTTGAAAACACAGCTGACATGGGTCCTCCGCAGATCAAAGATGCCCATTGTGAGGGTGACATCTCCCCTATCGACTCTACATTCGAAATCGACTTCAAACCCCGTCCCGTGGTCTCACTGCAACAGACACCGGGTATATCCCTCTCTTCGCCCAACTCATTCAAGCACAAGAATCTCTGTGCAGGACAGGAACAGCAGGTCGCCTTGAAATTCACTGGCCAGGCGCCATACGAACTCAACTACGCCTACACTTCCGAAGGGAGAGTATCGAAACATAAGCTCAAGAGCGCTCAGGAAACTGGAATATTACACTTATCTAGTGAACCTGGATATCATCGATATGATTTCACAAGTATCGGTGATGGTAATTACCCTAATACCGAAGTGAAGATTTCTTTGGAACATTCAGTTCATTCTAGACCCTCTGTATCATTTGTCAAACAGAATACGAAATCATTATGTTTAGATTCCAAATTGGATTCTTCAGATGCTAAGATACAACTTAAAGGATCGGCACCATTCAAACTACATCTTTCAGTTAGGAAACCAGCTTCTACCTCGATCAAAACCTTCATTGTGGAGGATATAAGAGATAATGAATGGAGATTGAATTTACCTCAATATGAATTAAAGGAAATTGGAAGACACGAAATTACGATTAATCGATTAGAAGATTCATCAGGATGTGAACAAGTGATCAATGACTCGGACGAGCTACGGACGATAGTGGAAGTGGTTGAAAGTGCTCGAATAGTTGCGGTCGATGAGAAAGTAGATCTTTGTGTGGGAGATAGTTTGGATTTCTTGTTACAAGGGAAATCACCCTGGACAATCGAGTGAGTCTAGCTAGTCAACCCCTCTTTCGTAATAGTGTTTAATGTCGAAGAACGAGACGAGGCTGACCTGATCCATGTGACGATATAGATACGAATGGCTCAATAAGAAACATAAAGTAACTTCGTCAGCGTCTAGGTTCTCGAGGTTTGCTGAAGAGAAAGGTGTGTTCGAAGTGAAATCAGTCGCATTGAAAGATAATCAGGTGAGTTAATTGATCGGTACTTTCATATCTTGCCCCTGCCTTGAGTCGGTCACTGGTGGTATAGCTGATGTTCGTGCTGTTCTGCCCTTAGTGCAAGAGACAAGTCGAAGGTATGAAGAGGACCGTACATGCCTTACCTAAAGCCAAGATTGTAGAAGGCGAAGATAGTTTGAGAGAGGGTAAGCGTTTCTCTATGCACATGTGATACGATCAACGTAGAGAATCCAGCTGATAAAGAATCGTTGTATAGGAGATGAACCTGCAACTTTTGCTGTCCATTTCACTGGAACTGCACCGTTCTCATTTACGTATACTAGATCAGAACAGTATGGATCGAAATCCAAAGTAGTCGAAACTCAGGTAAATACCCTTTCCCTCCTTTTCTGTTCTCTCAAAGTCGTGAGAGATTCTGTAAAAACTGATATGGTTCACTTGCCTAGACGATAACGGATATTTGGGAGAACACATATACGATATCGTCTTCCTTACCTGGTGATTATGCTGTAGTCGCCATATCAGATAAGTTCTGTAGATATCCACCTATCTCAAGATCAAACAAGGAGAGATAAAAGTCAAAGCAAAGAAAAGTAGAGAGATGTAGCATATATGCATTGCATTGGTCATTTCTTGTATACAGTTACATACAAATATTGATTGAAAGGTATATGAGTGCGGGGTATAAGTTGGTCCTTGACATTGGATAGCCTTCTTAGCTCGATATTTCCGTGGTGTTTATTGACGATATAAGATCACCAAACATCCCTGGAGAGAGGTCTAACAATGTCCGATATTCATCATCTCTGACTGAAGGAACTTGTTCAGATAACTCTTTGAAGATCTGCTTGATCAGTGTTCGAACATCAATCTCGATGTCTGATAAAGATAGAAGAAGATCAGCTTTGCTTGTACCACCTGATATTCAACCACGGAACTGACCATCTTTGTTATCGTTAATCTCGTCATCTTCATCTTCCAGCCCTCGTTTCTCTTTCAACTGTACCCACAATCTACAGAGGATATTCAATATCTGACCTCTCCATCTTCCTATCCTACCCGTCTTTCGCAATGTCCTCATCACTCTCAAAAGACAGCGCAGATTCGATTGATAGTGAGGTAAGACCAAAGCTGTAGGAGGGAATTGTAGCGGTTGAAGTAAATTTGGAATTATATTCTATATCCCACAGAACGATATCATATCAGCTGATCCGTTCGCATTCATAATTCACATTATCCGTTGATTATGTGATTGACTCACCTTTAACCACCTTATTATACCTGTTCCCATAACTTCCATCATACCTTCTAACATCTCATTGATATTCATCAACACTTCTCTACCTTCCAGACCAGATGGTGCGTAGGTCCATCCTTGAATCATACCCTTTTCTATAATCTCACTATAATATTCCGTCCTTTTCTGAGATTGGGGTTCCGTACATTTCTGAATTACTTTCAAGGTAATGTGTAATAAACCTTTTAAAGGTGGATTACTAGATAATGATATCGTATGAATTAACGAATCGATGAGTAATTTATCTATACCCATTCTTTTCATCAGTCCTTCATCGATTTTATCTACCCATATGTCCAATATCTCTGCTCCTCTAAGACGATAAGACGGTTCCCAATCATCCATCAATACCAACGTGGGAGGAAGTATCAACCCTATGTTCTTTTCGAAATCGACAGGAGACAGGTGCTGAACAGAGTAAGATAGGAGGTTGATAATTCCCCATGAGGATGGGTCTTTGAACGGTTGTACATCGTGTAGGTCTATGGAGGAGTCTGTACCTCCCACTGGACGACTGAGGGCTCTGGAAGAGGACGAGAGGGATGGGTGGGAAGCGAAATATGGTTTGAGAGTTGGAAGGATGAGGAGTGGGATAGAGTTTGATAGATGAGGTATAATACCTATATTGCGCGCACAAGATAGTAAGCTCCCCATTCCTGACTGGATCTATACCGGGAACTTTAGCTTACCTTGTATTATTGAATGTATCTCTACAGAAGACCATGGATCTCTGATGCCATTCAGACGAAGGACGTTTTCCATTAATCGTAATTGAACCTCAGGTTCTATTTCTTCCCAGTATGGATGTTCCACTTTCTTCTCTACTTCGTATAGGATATCCAGGGACTTGTTAAGATATCGTGACAGACCAGCGTCATCTATAGGTGCAGTATGGGTCAGTTTTTAGATTTAGTTGAAATTAGGATGCGACATACCTTGATTCGCCATGAATCCCGGGACCAACTCAGCTGGGACTGTCAACTGCTTAGTCAGTCGCTCGATATCGATCGTCAGCTGATCCTTGGAGATTGATTTGTCTTCCAAACGGTCACCTTCAGCTGTGATATCCTCTACTATCGCCATATTGATCTTGCCTTGAGGGAAGGTTATGTATGATATACAAAGGGACAGGTTCAAATGTTGTAATTAACGCTTTCGAGACATTCCAAGTTGATCTCGAGAGATAACCGATCAACTGCGGAGGTCGCCGTTTGTTTCACGTGTCATGACCCTGGAGCGAACAACAACGTTACGAGTGACAGCAATGTTAAAGACACGAACAACCTCCCAAGATCAAGGTGTCCATCAAAGCCAATCACTCTTAGACCGCTCTTTCCTTGTAGAAGGCACCAGCTGTGCAGTGAAGTGTCTGCAGCAGCTTGACTCTATCACCATGTCAGTCCGTTCCACCCCCGGACCATCGCCCTACCCGACCTTACCCACCTACAACACCCCCAACGCATCTTCCTCCAAACGATCCATACGAACACCTTCTTACGTTCCTAGACCATCTATTCCAAACACTTTCCGTCAACCATCCATCGCTCCTTCTGTAGCTGGCACGTCCACACCCACGGTCCTAGGAGTAGGAAGGAGGAAACGTATCAATGCCGATGGACAGGGGAGTGGGACTTTGACTCCTACCTCGAAGGATGATTGGGCGAACATGGAGCCTGACGAGGTGTTCAGGAGATTACCAGTCAACGAGGTGAAAAGGGTGGAAAGTAAAATGAGGAGTGATGCGTTGAATAAACAATCTGAACTGAGGCTGATGGTAGGGTAAGTGTGAATGACTAGCCATGATCCCCCGAACAATAGATAGATAGACAGGTACATGGACGAGCTGACATCGTAATTGTCATTCTGCTCCTCAGTACGCGATATCGTGATCTCCTTACTTCAGCTACGCAAATCGAATCTCTCCATGCATCTTCACTCAGACTCTCAGATTCGTTAAGGGAAATAGCCAGATCATGTAGTAATCCAGATATAAATATCACTCTGGACGGTGATAATTCGGAAGATGGGAATGCCAATTCAACCGAGGAAGATGATTTGATTAATATGCTGCCTACTGCTGCTCATATGAAACTCCTCTTGGATGCTCCAGAAGGTGAGCTGATTCCCTTCTGTATGATGGTAGAAGACCTAGCTGACTTCAGTACACTTTAGCTTTATATTCGTATTTGGCTCATCATAGTTATCTGAATGCTGCCTTCTTATGGTTGATTACTAGAGTGGTCAAAGAGAGTTTGAATACTATGCCAGAAGAACAGAATGGAGTGAGTCGTCTTATTTTGTCATAGGTGTGCGTGACAGCTAACCATTCGTCGTTGTAACTATCATAGGCATACCTCCCGCTTCTACAAAAACAATGGGAAACCCTCCTTCCTTTCCGAACACAAATCGTCCAGAGGGCCACAGCGTCTTTACGAACCAAAGAGAAATTCGATTCCAAATCGTTGTCGGAGACGATACTAGCTATCATCTTATTGGATAACCTTCCTGTCTCAGATGCCCTAGACCTATTACTCTCTCAGCGCACAAAAGCCCTCAGAGATACCTTACAACATGTCGAAGCAAACGCGAACCCTTCAAAATCGCCAGAAAAAGATAAAGGGAATCGTAAAAGGTCCAACTCAAGGATACAAGCTGCAGCTATCACCCGATCCATTATACAGGAACGTTCGACGATATCAAGTATCATAACTGATTCAGTAACCTTGATGCTGGAGACTGTATCATCCGTCAAGACAGTGTTCCAAAAGAACATAACACAAGGGCAGAAAGAAAGCTTGATAGAAGAGATGATGAGACTGATCCAAGTGGGAGATAGCACTACGAGTGCAGGTCCGAATGCGACATCTGGTCCACCATCTGTTAGATCCAGACAGAACTCGCATCAGCGAAGAGCCTCAAGATTAGCTAGTATCTCATTACCCTTAAAATACACACCTTCGCTCAACACTTCTCCTTCGGCAAATGGAATAACAAGTAGTCCACCGATAACTTCCTCAGAGGTTATACAGAACCTACCATCCAGTCAAATACTGCTAAGATACTTGCCCAACAACATCATAGGTTTCACACCATTTATCGCACCGTCTTCATCACCCACCCTTTCTGATAAACTCCAAGCCTGGGAGCAAGAATCGATCAACTTGTTGAAGGGATCTATACCTGATTGGCTGAAAGATCTAAAGAACGTCAAGGATATCTGGGCAGTCAGGAATTCCCTGAATAACTTATTGCAGCAAGGAGAATTCGAGGAAGCCATAAGGTCAGCACTTGAGGATGAATGGGGTAAGAGAGTGAAGGACGTTTGGAGTGAGAAATTGGGTCTGTTAGTGGACAATGCAGAGAAAGAAATACGAGAAGCTGGAGAGAAAGTGAGGAATGGTTCTGAGAAATTAGGTAAGCTCGATCCTGATTACATATCGCTTATGGGAATTCAAGCTTATATGATCTTTCGTTTTTTTTTTTTCAGAAATATCACCCGAATCAATCCTTTTCTCAGATATCTCGTTCCCCACAGGCCCTACTGCCAGTGCGTTATTCTCGGCTGCATCGCATAATACGGCGTTCACCAATTTCCGCTCTACCCTCCGTAAGAGATCTTCATACAGGACACCCCTCCTAGACAGCGTCTTGAACACCTTGGAAGAGACGGCTAAGAACATCAAAGAGGATATGTCCGACCTGCCTGAGTTATTATATGATCACTACTCGGATCAGATAAATGACACTTTGAACGGTTTGATCAAAGTGTTGGATAGGGTATTGGAAAGTATGGGATCGACAAGAGGAGATGGCAAGGTTGGGATCGAAGCTGAGATCTTCGTTGGAAGGGTAGCTTTGTACCTTGGTAATGGGAAGGAAAGTGGTTTCTTGGATGACGTAGCTGGATATGGGAAGATTGATCGAGGTGAGCTAGTTTGGATGTATTTGTGTTCGATTGAGTGATACAGCTGATCTTGTTGATCTTGCACAGATAACGTTGAAAAGAGTTTGTTGGCTGTTCATAAAAGGTCTACGACAAAATGGAAAGAGCGATCGATCCAGGAAGCACTCGTCTCACTTGCTTCGCTCTTTGAGCCATATAGAGGATCTCAAGAGATCAAGTCTTCTTGGCAAGGTGAGTTCATACCTAATTGCAACTGTTTAAAAATAAAATTAACGGATGATCGGTACTTAGGAGATTTACCCTCATCGCCTTCTCATCCCATTATGGTATCCCTTCAATCATTGGTCAGGTCCACTACTTCACTTGGTATACCACCTTCGCTCAACTCGAGTTTGACGGTAGTGGAAGACTTGGTAAAAGATTTTGTAAAGAGCGCTAAAGAGCTGGAAGGATGGAAGACCCAAGAGATATCTACGGAAGGTAGGATACAGTTATTGGCGGATATTGGATTCTTGATCAATCTAAGTGGAGAGAAAGTCGGTGAAGATGGATTGATCAGTAGGATATTGAAAGAGGTTAGTTTCATTCTTACCGTTGGACATCCCAGATGAGGTAGACTGACATATGTTATGTTATGATCATAGACATCCCCATCATTCACCCTCGGTGCACTTCAAGAAATTATAGATCAATCTTTAAGGAAATCCCAACTCCTCTTATATCCTCTCCTCTCCCATCTTACTCCCTCACCACAACAAACAAGTAACAAAGGACATTCACATGATACACGAAGGAACGCCGCTCTGTTGCGATTCGGTGCACCTTCCATCACCACCAGCACTGGCACTGGAACCGAGTTCAGAAGCCCGGTAGTGGCTGCTAAACCCGGGAAAAGGATGGGATTGTTAAGTATCGCTGCGTAGTGGGGTAATGATGCATGTATGCATTAAGATGTTATTATATAATTATGGTATATGAGATGCGGGGTATCAGATTCAATATGTGAGATAAATTATCTATGTATCTATTGGGAACCGTGAAGAGATGATAGCTACTCTACAATGTACTACCAACTGTGGAACTGAACCGTATCGGCATGCTAACCGAATGTCCAAAAACATGCCTCCTTCCTCCTTCTAATTTTGAGGGATGCCCGATGAGCGTTGAAATCCGGTTGTCATTTGGCTGTCTGCTCTACACTTCTGTATATATAAATAAATAGCCTCCTTGGTCTAAATGACATTTTTGATTCCTACTGCACTGATCACAGCTGATTTCTTTTTGTTGAGTATGTCTTCTGGAGTGTGCGATGATTTGAGAGCATTCAATTCTGATAATTTGTATATCTAATCAATCAACAAAAGATTATGTCAGTCAGTCCTACTCTTCATCATATGATGTATAATCCTCAAGAATGGGCTATGAAAAATGTCCCTTCCGTTCAGAAACCCACCTTATCGACCCTCGTCCAATCTGTGTTTCTTTCAATCCCGTCCAATTCTATCAACTCCCCATCAACAACCCTCTTTATCCCCTCATACACACTTTCCTGGCTTTGACTAGGATTCGTAAACTTCACTACGACAAGGTTCGAGGTGGTATCGGATATCCCATGACGACGTATCGAATCGGTTATATTGTTATTTGGAGATAGGGTTAATAGTATCTCGGAATGTAAATTGTGTGTACGTGTCTTTGGCTTGATAGGGATTGATGAGATCGATAGAGGTTCTATGGATGGTATTTCGCTGTTGGAGTTTGAGGTCGAAGGGAAAGAGTATAAGAGGGTTGTAAGTATAGAAGTCAAAAGGTGATCTTTTGATACCAACTGTGAAATCAAATTCAACAATATCAGCAGTACTCCTATGATCATACTTTGCAGTTGAGATGGATTCGTTGATCAAGTAGAACAAGTCCTATCTTACACTCACCACGTCACCTGCCAAGAAGCCGAAATCTACTTCACTCCTTAACTTCTCACCTTCCTCACCTTTCGTCGTTGCTGCTACCACCAGTCGTTTTTTGATCTCGGGTGAGTTTCTGACGTTTTGGAAGTAACATAGGTGGATTGTCGAATATTCCGATGGGAAGGAAGGTAAGGTGTAGGTCTCCATATCGTCTGTATAGACTGACTGGGTCTGGTTGGGATTTATATGGTACTTCAGTGCATCGATAATCCTTGTACAACTCGAGTCTTTCCACTGAAAGACAAAACGATTCCAAGATAATGCAAGTGAAAGAAGTGTGCCTGAGATACGACGGAATCAAAATTGTGAAGGTAAAAGCTAAGTAAGATTGCTATCTGAATGGGTTTCAAAGGAAGGTAAGGTATCAGGTCTTGACTCGTCCCTTTTATTATTGTTCACTTCACAAGTGATCCCACAAGCATACACAGCGTGACACTCGCCTCTTACTGATCTGTGCAAACACAATCAATCCTACGAGTACGTTCGAGACTCTGCTGTGCGACGTATGGTGTAGGAGATGCGGGGCAAATCGTTTTTTTATGATCCTTGATTTGCGTTTCACAAACTATGCCAAAGTGCGTGTTTCTCAGTTTCATGAGTGGAGTATGAGTATGGTTACCATGATCATCCTGGCCATCACTCTCCCATCAAAAAACGACGAAAAGGCGTTCCTTAGACTGACTAGGGCTCACACGAGGGTGATTGCAAGTGCAACCTCCGCAATGAAGTTTACAAGCCGCACATATATATATACCATACAGCTAATCCTTTCATCCTCTCTCTTTCTCAATCTCACTTAATACCACGTACTAATCCATCCTTGTCTGGTCTTCTTTCTCAATTTCTTACACTCCCTTTCCTGTCTGCTGGTCGTTACTGGACCTACTCGCAAACATTCCTTATTTATTTTGGTCTTGATCTTGACACAACATCAATTACCAATCAAGTACCGAAACCAACACCAACACCATGCCGTCCCTCAAACATGCTTCCGCTTGGACGGCGTACAAGTTCGCTTCGACCGTATTAGAGTGAGTGCGCCACGACTCATTACCTAGGACTCCGTGGAACTGATATATCGTGGTCGATCAGTGATATTTGGCCTATGGTCCTTTTCTTCTCTGGTATAGCAACGAGTGAGTAATACGTAACATACACAGGAGATGGGGAACCAAGCTAATCATCATACTGTGGTATAGTGGTATGCTGCGTTAGTAGATTCACCAGTACTAGTCTCGGAATAAATTCAGTGATGCTCACTGTACTCGGTACTATCGTGCAAGTTGACATATGTCTTACCGTCGATATACACAACTGACATGCTGGTTTAGCTCTTTGATCGTCTCGTTCAAGACCAACAGTTCATACGGAAGATGGTGGGATGGTGAGCTTATTAACAGTCATCCTATTAAGCATCTGATCAAGCTGACACGATGGGTGTATTTGTTGAACAGGACGTAACGTTTGGTCTAACTTGATCTCTAATTCCAGACAATTGGCAATGATAATCTGGATGCAAGTTCCCAACGCACCTCCACCACCCAAAAAGGACGATAAGAAGGAAGACGAGAAAGAGAAAAAGAAAGAAAAGGAGCAAGTGAAGAAAGAAACATCAAAAGAAACGTTAGATGGATATAGCACCGCACCCTCTTCAACCCATTCTTCATCCTCTTCGTCCGATACAGCTGAGAACCAAGAAGAGATTGAAAATAAAAAGAAAGAAGAGGAGAAAGCAAGATTGAATATGCAGGGATTGATCGAGAAGAAAACGTATATCGGTCTGGTGAGTATACCCTCTCACTTGTGAATCCGTGTCACTCATCGTGATATACATATGACAATCAGCTGATGCAGTGGTTGTACTTTCTGTCGTCCTGAATCATTTAGGTTCAAGCATTCGCTGTATCGATGAAACATGCTCTGCGAGGCGAGGCAGGTCCCTTTTATTCCGATCTCTACCACCTCATCGCTTTTTTACCCAAATACAACCCATCGGCATACCCACCTATCAACCGATCTCATATCCTTGCATTATGGCAGAACGGCCTACCTCGTGAAAAAGCTGGCAAATTCACCAATTCCATTGCCGTCCCCTTAACCACCTCTGTGGCATTTAGGACTGATGCGCTTAATCAACGTGATAATATCCCTGATCCATTCCTCGATACCGAAAAGGGATCACCTGATGGTTCGCATACCGGCTCGACTACCGATCATAAAGCTTTTAAGAATTTGGCAATTCAAAGTGCCAAGTCATTCGTGACGGTCGATAATCCCGATGTATTCGCTTTGAACAGACAGAGATCTTCATTACAAACTGTTAGATCGGGTAGACCAGGCTCAGGTGGTTTGGGTCCTGAGGGAAAGAATATCACTTTGACGACTGTTGAGTTGATGCCTCCTAGACATCCACCTACACCCAAGATATGGGATTTCTTCCCTCCCCTTAGGATATTCAAGATTGTTTATGATTGGTTCAGATGGCATAAGATTGGAGAAGATAATGAAAGGGCTAAAGGGGGAAAGAGGAAGAGGAAAATGGGTAGTACGATGGAAATACCACAGGAGATTTTGTGAGTGTCATCATCTGGTCTCACAAGAGTATACCAAGAGATTCCATGACTAACAGTGTGAGAGCATAACTGATGATTGTGATCTGGTCTTCGAATTCATGTTTGTAGAATGTACCTTCAAGTATACATCACCGACCTGATAACCCGAGGATTATTGCATTCCTCCTTAATCTCACCGACACTAACAACCCTAATGGAATTACAAAAAGCCATATCCGACCTTGAAAAACTAGCCACAGAGAAGATACCCAGTGCATACACTTTTCATCTCAGATTAACGGTATACATATACTTGTTCTTCCTCCCATTTCAGGTATACAATTATATCGGATGGGTAACTATCCCAGCGGTAGCTCTGACAGCTACGATTTACTTGGGTTTCTTGGAGATAGGGATGCAGATCGAAATGCCCTTTGCGTATGATCAAAGTGATTTGGATTTGGATAAGTATGTGTTGAGGATTGCTCATCAGATTGCTCAGGTAACTGCGGTAAGTCCAATCTCTATACTATCCATATCATTATTTCCGATGACTTACCTCATTCCCGTTCGGGTGTCGCGTCGTGTACAGTTCCCCACGCACATCCCAGCTTCACATGTAGTTCTCTCGCACTTGAATCAACCTTTCCTTCCATCGCTGGATATGAGCGCACCGGATATCCTAGGTATACCAGAACGTCAACCTCGTCCTACGGAAAAAGGAAGTGCTCATTCTTGGTGTTCGTATGATGGTAAACATGCTCATGAACATGAACATAGCAAGGAAGGATTGAGAAAGAGGAAAGTGAAATCACCAGAAAAAGCACATAAAGATGGTATGGAACATCATGAACTTCTACTCAACCATCACAACGAGGAAGGAGAGGAAGGAGAGGATGAGGATGAGGAAGAGGTCAAAGCTAAGCCTTTGGCTAGGAATATGAGGGATATAGAAATGGTTTTTGAATGCCAATTGGAGAGAAATCACAGCTGAGACGGAAGATTTTATAGGTAAACCTAGAGATCAGTTGGAAAATAGGACTGGGTTGGAAGTGGCCGTTTTGACTCTGTAGATTGATATTGGCATCAGCATGGATGGACTATAACATATTATATATGAGATAAGTAATCTCCATGGTGGGTGGATTGCCTGAGTACTTTTTCCTGGTGCTTATTTGATCGTTGATTTTCATACATGAGATTGGATATATACGTTTTCGTATTCTTTATATTTGAACAAGATGGAAAAACATGTTATCTCTTGAAACACCATGCAGGCCTGTCAAACGAGTTGCAACTTCTATCTTATCAAATGCATACTGAACATGTACAGTATACCACACTTTATATATATGCATTTTGTGATATTCGCTATTCTCATACTGACTTTTTATCTCATTCCGTTCTTTTCATGCATTTCGGTTCTCTATCGTATTATTCGTTCTATATCTATATACTCTGAGTATACCTTTAAAAATATGGATATACGGATGATCATTCATCTGTATATTCATAATTTCCATGTCCTCTGTCTCCTCTTATATTGACATCCACCAACCCAATCAAGCAAACACATTTCAGCAGTTGGATAATCGCTTAATGCAGAGTTTGATCAGCCCACATCTCTTGATGAGAGATGACAGGTTCGGCTTTCTTGGCAGTGTGATACAAGACATTTCCATGTGATGTAACACCCTCGACCTATAGAGGTGTAATCAGTGATTAAGCTATATCTCAAATTGCCCTATATGAATAGATGTATATACTCACTCTGTGGAAAGCGTTAAGGTTCTTGTGAGCGGTAATTTGGAATACCGAGGCTGAACCTTGCCTATAAACACGTGAAAAATGGATGATCAGCCAAATACTGCCTAAGATGATGATCATCCGAGAGAAATGTATTTACCTAGACGAGCTATAAGCATCGAAAAATCACATATTGTCAGCTATCGTCTTCTTTGGCTGCCTCCGGCCATTAGAAAAGCTTACATTACAGAATAAGCCAAGAAGTAAACCCAAATTCTGTACCATCTTTCGCCATATTTAGCAACGACTTTGTCCTTGTTGCTGACCCAGTTCAAATACCATCTGTGGATAGTAGCAGAGTAATGAACACCCAATACGTCGACAGTTTTAATTTCGAAATTGGCAGATTCAAGTTGCTTGATCACCCAACCTAAAGGTAGAGAGGCATCGGCTCCAGGGAAAACGTATTTGTTCATACTATAAAGATCACAGGACCAAATTAGCTGGGATTAATCGTAAGGTGGATGGGTGTGTGTACATGGAATGATGATTTTGTTTTACTCACAACAAACCCCAGTTGAGATCCTCAAATTGCCAACAAGTTCTGATACCAGCCACTTGGAAGACCAACAATCCATCATCATCCAATAAATCGTAAACCTCTTTGAGGAAAGTACCATATCTTCTTATACCGACGTGTTCGGCCATTTCCAAACATGAGATCTTATTGAAATAACCTTTTGAGTGAGGGATATCCCTGTAATCCATACATAAGATTCGACCTTGTGATTCGGGTACACCGTTTTCTCGGAGTCGTTGATTACCGAATTGAGTTTGGTTCTTGGCCAAGGTGACTGAATCATGAGAAATAATCATAAGCAAAGATTCAATCTACTTTATACTTTGATATCTAGGTTTTAGTGTAACTTACCACCTGTAACATCACATCCGTAATTCTTACCAGCGAACGTAGCCAAAGTACCCCAACCACAACCGATATCCAACATCTTATCGGTAGGTTTCAAATCCAATTTCTCGCAGACCATCTTCAACTTGTTATCTTGCAATTCCTCTAGGGTTTCCATCTTGTTGATATCGGAGATGACACCTGATGTGTAGATCATTCGAGGTCCAAGGAACCAAGAGTAGAAATCGTCCCCTCGGTCGTAATGGTCTCGAACTTGTTCTTCATCTTGTGATTGGGAGTGAATGATCACATCTGGGATAAGGTTGAACAAAACGTATTTGAATAGCTACAATCGTCCGAAACGGTGATGATCATCAGCTAAATTCCATCATGAAGATGGTGCAGACCGTTGGAATCACTGAACTCACCTCGGGAGTGAACTCGAAAGAAGCCCAATCATGTCTCCATTCCATTACTTCCAAAACATCACCGTTGAAATCAGCCTTACCGGCGAAATAAGCATCGTGGAAAACTTGCATTGGGATCTTTTTGTTGGTCGAATTGTATTTCTTCAGTTTATCATCTTTCAAGGTGATATAGGTGTTGAGGGGTTTACCGGGGAATACAGCTTTCTCGTTGAGCCTAGCACCGTATTTAGATTTGAATGTCCAATAACCAATAGCGATGGGTACACCTAAAATGAGAAAAAGGAAGAAATAGAAATACCATCCAGTCCTGAATGGGAGTATTTTTTGGACGAGCCATGGACCGAAAAAGAGACAGAAGGCAAGTTGGTAATTTGAAAATGCCGCTGAACCTTCTGCTGGGAAAGGGGGGTTGGCTATAGCTGGATAGTTGGTACTATACTACCATGTCAGCGAAACCAATCAGATCTTGACCTGGTGTAGGAGAGGAAGCTCACGTTCTGAAACCTTGAACTGGACCAGCACTGCCATTGGCAGTGGTTTTCTCTTCTGCCATTTTGGTTCTTTCTATTGTAGTACGCTTCTTGTTAAGAGAGATGAGGAAGGAAGAGGATATAGGAAAGACAGACCTACACTACTCTTTTGTGAACCTATGCGACACGTCTCGACGCCATTACCTGAATTTCCCAACTCAACTGCGAGCGAACTCACGTGGCATCGTGTCTGTCTGTGCACAACTCATCTGCACACGTCATCACTTTTTGGGATTGGGTAAACAATGGTCGGTACAATGTACCAGACAATAAGTCAATGTTCACTGGTGAAATCTCATCTTTCCTTCAGCTACCTCATCACAGACCTTGAATGCGCCCTCAGTATACATCTTGGATCTCCAGGATGGATCCTGATAGGGGCTCAGCTCCACCTTCCCCTGCACCTGCAAGTGGTCCCTCCCGACTCCCTTATAACCCTTCAAGCAGGACATCTTGGAACACCACCGTTTTCGACGAAGGTCATCTTGGAACTCCCACTGCGAACATAGGAGCAAGGAAACATTCCAACTCGACACGCAGAGGGAGGTCAGTATCTTTCCAACCAACAGATGTACTCTCTTCGACTAGGAACTCAACGAGACATCGAAGGAAAACTTCTGCTGAATCTCATCTATCATTACGACTGACACCCCCTATCCGAACGCCCACTAAATCTACAACCAATGGGAAAGGTAAAGGCAAAGTGGTATTACGACATTCATTAACTGGCGAAAATGCTTTGGGGATGAACATCAATGATAGAGCAGATATATTGGCGGACGTAGCTGGCGATTGTCTTGTTACCCTTGTCAAATCGGCATTAAGAGCAGAAGGTTCAGGAAGAAGGAAAAGTTCGGTCAACGATGAGGTGGGGAAAGCTTGGGATGGGCTATATGGTAATAACTCCCACGACTTTCTTATAGAAATGGTCGTTGATGTGACTACTTCAGGGATTCGACAATCATACCTCTTTCCACCATGGTCACCTCCTTTCCCGTCTTATACTGATATTCTACGATCGCTCCATTCTCAGATCCGAGCTACCCTCAATGCCCAAGTTCTAGCTACAGCGACCGATTTGTCGAACCTCGCAACGTTCGTTTGGACCTTGTCTAGACCCGATGAAGCTTGCCAATCTTTTCCACCGCTAGATCTTGACATAGATGATGAGGATGAAGATGCACCTCGAAGAAGTACAAGTAACAAGGGGAAAGGGAGGGAAGAATCAGAGCTTGTCAAAAGGGTCAAAATGAGAAATGCGTTGCTCCTGATAGCTTGGAAGAAATTCTGGTTGATCGTTGTTCCTGCAGAGAAAAGGACAAGTGAGATAGCATTGAGACTGTGGCTGGATTTCGCTACTCAGGTGAGTACACAGCTTGTCAATATGAGGTGCTTCGCTTGAAGCTGACATTGTGACTGTAGATCGCTTTACTATATCAACAGCCTTCCGTGGAAGATCCTGATTTATCGCATACATCGCTTCCCAAGGCTCCGAATACTTTGTTAGCAGAACTCTTCTCACCTTCTGCTGTCGGGAGATTCGGTCAATGGAGTATTTCAGAAGATTTCGATAGTCAGGAGTTTAGTGAGGAAAAAGCAGATGTAGAAGAGAGATGGAGGAGTATCGCTCAAAAAAGGATTGACGAGGTGAGCTCAATCACGATGACTAGCGTAGGAGATCGACTCAAATCATACCTCAATTGTCTCAAACAGCTTGCAGAAACGGATCACGCCGATCTACGTCGAAAGTACCCTTACAGCGAATTCAGGACAGAGATGGTAGCCTATGTCCAACATGAGATTCTGGCCAGTCCAATAAATACATTGGTAAGCTTTTGTATCAATCGCTACTTATGGCAGCGGCAAAACATAGCTTACTATTTATCCCGTGTTTCAGCTCACTCCAGGACGAAGACAGCTTCTTATTGGTCGTTCTCATAATTCTGAACCTCCCCTTCTGGAATACGAAGAAGGTAGTTCTTCCGAGGCTCAAAGGGATGATACGGAAATTGCAAACTGGTCTGAGGACAGTGACATGGAAGAAGGTGAAGACGGATCCGAAGACAGCGATGGAGTCGCAATGGGAAATGATACACCGATAGATATGGACATATTCGGATTAGCTGCTGCAGAGTTGGAAGCTGAAGAAAACGCTCAAATAGAGACAGAAGATCACGATCAAGATTCTCAGACCAACACTTCACTAGAGAAGAATGCTAAAGATATGGTCGAGGTAGATTGGCAGATCCCCGTTTTAGAAGAAGTCGTCTCTTTGCGATCAAGCTCTCATGAGACGACAGATGACGAAGATTCGGATGACGATGGCGATTGGGCGGTGAAAGATGTCGAATCCGCAGCAACGAACAATGCTCAGATAAGATTAGGTGGACAGATGCAGAGTGGACCAAGATTTGATTGGACGAAAAGACAGGACGACGCTGTTCAGGTAATGTGGGAAAGTCAGTCCATCGATGGTCAAGGATCTCCATCTTCTGGCAGGATCAGTCAAGAAATCGGAGATACTAGACCACCTGACAATCATGTTGTATCTCCTTCAATGCACGGCATCCCGGCTTCTCCTGCCATCTCTTCTTCTATCGCGATGCGTTCGGCCACCTCTCCACCTCCCCTTCGAGCGGAAACAATGTCTGTTGCTTCACCTTCACGCTCTTCGCGTCAGACGCCTAAACGCATCAATATCGAACAGTCTATCAGCCTCACCTCGCCTTTATATGTCGAGGAGTCAGAGGAAGATGAACCTGTTGAAGGCGAAGAGAATGCGATACTGGACGATAAAGATAACGAAGATATTCTACCCTCAGCCTCTCAGCTCAACTTTGTTGGACTCCCAAACGGCGAAGCGAGTCCACCTTCCGTTGACGGTCATGACGAGGATGATGAGTTTGCCGATCTACTACCTGCTGAATCGCAGTTCGCTGTGGGCCAGGCTACCACCGATACCAGCCACCCTCACCACAACCGCAACATCGAGATTGTCAATCATGTAGACAATGATTGGGATATTTCAGAGCCTGATCAGGCAGGAAACGAAGAGACTGAACTCGTCCAACCAAGTTTTCATGGTTCATATATCTCTCCCCGACCACGAAACACTCTGGATGCACATTCGTTTGCCCCAATGGATCCGGAGGAGGATCTCGAAGATCGACATCTTCTCTTCCAGCCATCTTCACCCCTCAGATCGATGTCCCAATCTCGAGAACCACCCATCAAGACAGAACCTGAGGAGGATATGCTTGGTCTGCACGGTTTCGTAAGTCGATCACATCCAAATGGAATACGTCGACAGCGAGGTGTGAGTGCACCGTATATAAGGGACGAGGACGATCCGTTTCTTCATGACGAAGATGGATCACCCCTTGAACCCGACGAGTTGTGCATATCGCCTGTCGATGTAGGCCGGGAACATTCCACCAAGAGGTCCAAATTGTTTGGTAAGACTTCAACATCCTCGTCGATCTATTGTCGATTGACAGGTAAGCGAAAATGGACCTTGGAAGAGGAATTACTGCTATATCGAACAGTACAGAAAGTACCTATACAGGAAGAATACCCTTTGAGGATGGTATGGAACCTCTATGGAGAATTTGGTAGATTCGGAAAACAACTGCGATGGTATAATACGCAACATATGAAGGATAAATTACGAACTACGGTGAAAAGACGACAAAATGAAGGTAGGAGAGTGGAAGGGAGAGTTAGAGCGTGGGCTGCCAGAGGTACGAGGGAGAGAGAGGAGTACGAGGAGGAATTGGAGGAGTACAAGAGGTATGAACAGGATGAAGAAGAGGAAGATGATGAAAATGACAATGAAGAGATCGCAATAGAGGATGAAGACGAGGGAATGCAAGGTATAAATGCGAATGATCAGGATGAACAAGAAGAAATTGTTGTAGACAATCGGGAGGAAGACGACCCACCTGATGGCAGAGCTGTGAATGGACATAGAGCGAAAAAACCAGCTCGATATGTGGAAATCCATGTGGATGATGATGACTTTCCATCAGCAGTCGATGTAAGTGACTTGCAATTGCATAAGCGTATCTACATTTGACTGATGCCTTGAGTAGTTTGACGTTGATGCGGATGTTAATGATGTCCATGTTCGTACGAATGGGGAAGACTTTCCGGGACCTGCCAATGTAAGACAATCTCTATTAGGTACTAATCTGCAGAAGGCTGATGAGAAGCACAGCTTTTACCTGACGGACAAGTGGATGAACCTCAAACAGTAGATGAGGTTGACGATTTTCCTGCACCTGAAAGCGTAAGTCAATCCAAATCTCAGTCCATTCGTGAAAGATGCTGATTGTCAAATAAAATAGCTGGACGTCGATGATGATCATGCAATTGATGGGCATCATAAGATCCTAGATACCCAGATCGACAATGGTGATGATGACGGTTTCCCGCAACCTGAGTCACCTCGAGTTGTTGAGCAAGATGGCGATTTTCCGGAAGGTCCAAGCGTAAGTCAAATCTTGTCCAGCTCCAATGAGTGTAGAAGTTAATCAATTGCCAACATAGCTCAACGATGATGATGGCAGGAGTAGACTTCAGGGGAACCTAGATGCTCCGGACACGGACGAAGAGGATGGTGATTTCCCTCAACCTGCGATAGTGCGTAGACCTATCTGAGTAAGCTCAAGAGTTCCCAGCTGATGATGGAGTGTAGCTTCCGGGAACCTCTCAGGACAAGTCTGACAACCAGATAGACGATGATTTTCCTCCAGCTACCGAACTTCCCCTAACTTCAACAACTGTCGAAATTATACAGCTTGCCGGTGCGTCTGATCAACAGGTATCCGATGACCACCAGAATACAAATCGTTATCCATCCCAAAGCAGAAAACGGGCATCTACCGCCATCGACGATGGAGTTGAAGCGAATAACACCGATAAGGACAAAGAACAAGATGGAGGACGAAACAAGAAACGACCGAAATCTGTCATACCTGCTGTTGCGATTTCCGTTGTTCAGTCAGATGCCTCGGTCAAAGTCCTCCCTGAATCATCTGGTCATAAGAGACGTTCAAAGGAGACCAGCCAATCTCGACCTTCTCGACCGTCAATCGAATACGGTAAAAATCGAGCTGCAAGGAAAGTGCCCGAGATGGAATTAGTACCAACCGCAAGGAAAACCACTTGGAACCCCGCTCAGACAGCTCGAAAGTCCACGAATAATGCCACTCTGAAGGGTACGAGGCATATCAATCGATTTGCTCAAATGGCTAGAAAGACGACGAATGGAAATAACAGAGTCATCGACGAGGTTAACCAAGATACGGATGATGTTGATGAAGACGTTGATGCAGATGGTGTAGTGGTGAACGGTCACCAGGAAAATGCAAATGGCGATGACGATTTCCCCGAACCCGAGGATAATCAGATGCTCCAGATTCGAGAACTGGGAGTTGACAATAACGATAGGCTTAGGGATGGTGATAGAGAAACTAAGCTGGACAAACATAAAGAGATTAAAGAATCGGAAATGGAAGAAAGGAGAAGGCGAGTAGAGCGGGTCGTATTAGGGAAAAGCAAACGTGTTTGACTGAATATATAGCAGAGAAAAGAGTGATGGGACACCATGAGTAGGGTGATGACTATCTGATAGCTCAATGAGCAGAAACCTCTGGTGAACAAGTGGCTTGTTGATTACGATGATATTGGTGATTTTAGTTTTGATATTTACGATTACGAGTACAGTGATTTAAACGAGATTTGATGAAAGTAATTCAAAGTAAAGTATAAAAGTATATTGTAAGATGGTCCCATGACATGGAGAAAAATGTAATTTGTATAATGGTTTATTTGTATTGTATAATATCGTTTGCATGTGTGTCATGTTCCGTATTTGACGGTGGTATAAAAAGTGCAAGGTATGTAGAAACCGATACAAAGCATACAGATAAGGTATTCAGGACAACATCGGCACTAAACTCTACCAGGTCATTTGACCATCACTGCCTATTTACAATCATAGTCCTATCCCCTCACTTTTGCCAGCTTGCTACTGAAGGAATCTTTACAATGCAGATGAGTTACCTCGCCCCTGTATCATAAGCCAAGTCAGCTAAATGAACCATCATTTCGTGCCGAGGATGAGTCACTATTAGCTCACCTGGGCGCATGAACTGCAATAGCCGATTGACCAAGTCGTTTATGACATTGAGGGCATCTAATGAAAGAATTCCCAGATGTCAATACCATCACAATGTCATTAACCAAATGTCTATTTCTTTTCTCGGTGGGAGGATGTTTTTCACTCACATTCTCTGATCCGTTACTCTGACTCTCTTGGTTTCCAAACCCAATAACATCCTATCCAGTTCCTCTTTCCTACCTTTCATCAAACTTTTGAGAACTTTCGATTCGTTCTTCTTCGTATGACTATCCCTCAAAGTTCGCATGAAGAATTGATGGACATCTTGTATAGGTACAAGGGGAGGCAAGAGATCTAGTACCGGTGATGGAGGGAGAGAAGTAGAATGTTTGGATACTAATGATAGGGCTGGTTCCAATAATGGTTCTGGTTTTTCCTTTTCATTCAATTTGGTTGAGGTCGAGATGGACGTGGGTCGTAGGTAAATTTTGAGAAGGGTCAGGAAAATGTCAGAATTCGAAGAAAACACTCGAACACAGTATCTACCGAAAAGCAACGTCAGCTGGTTGACCTTCGTCCTAGCTCACATAGCTCACGTTTCAGCGGCTGTATAGTCTTTCAACCTGTACACGTAGATCTTCAAGGCTTCTTCGTGTTTGCCCATCCTGCCCAATAATATCGCTCGAGCTTCCGGCATTTCTACACAGGCAAGGTGTCGTGATGTCAGCTCGTGTTGCATTACTGAATTGTCCTGGCTGACTTACCTTCCGCCCCTAGTTTACTGATCAATCTATAAGGTCTATACTGTTTTGACTTTTCCAGGAACCCGAGTAATATACTGTACGCTTCCTTACGTTTTTCTGCAAATTTGATGTCAATTTTCGCTCCTGGCCAGCACACAGGTATGATTTGACTCACCCTCATCGTCACTCTTACCCTCTTCACTCTTCACTCTGGCATGATATAATTCAGCCAGCTTATCATGATAATCTGGACCCTCTTCTCCTAAAGTATTGATGATATGTTCGAGATAGCCTATACAAGCCCCTTCATTGGTCTTCTCAAGGAACCGCATAACCTCCGATCGAGGTAGGGATTCCACTTCAGGTTCATCTGCGGTAAATATCTAACATAGCATAGGTAATCAGCTTGGCTATGATGATATGTGACATCATGAACAAAGCTGACCTGTAATCCCATTTTGGGATCTTCCTCGAATATCCATTTCGACGATTCCAGTATCAAATTCAATTCGGTTGGACCGAGCTTTTGAAGGTATCGGATTGTAGGTGGATATCTATCAAGTTTATCTTCTTCATCTTTTGCCAGTCTGCATTACCATATTGTCAGCTACCTAATTACCAAACAGCTTTCGAAGCAATAACTTACTCATGTAACATTCTTAAGGCTTTGGAATGCATCTTCTTCCCTTGATACAGATCAATCAGGTCACCAAATTTCTATCAATTTGACAATAACAATACCGTCCAAGTCAGCTGAAGGTCATCCATTCATCTCAGGACATCTACACCTGACATACCTTCTGAGCTTTCAGCAACTCTTCTACTTCCTCAACATCACACCAATTCTCAATCCTACATAGACTTCCCACCAGCACAGGTCTAGCCACGAGATATACCTTAATCAACCCCGTATATATGACCTGAGCCACTCTAAGTAACTGTTCAGGCGAGAGTTCGGTAAATGGAATTGAAGGTAGATTATGCTGTTCTTCCGCTGATAGTGATGACAATGGTGGGAAAGAGGATTCTTGAGGTAATGGATTTGTGGAAATCGCTCCAGCCAGTTTCTGTCTTCGATCAGATAAGAAGTACATCAATGCTTCCAGTGCAGCTCGAGGTGGGATAGCTATGGACAAAAAATTTCTCTATCAGCTTGATTCATTTCGATCGACGTGACAAATGGACAAATGAAATGACTGACGATCTTCATCCTTCATTATCGGTACTTTCTCTTTCTCTCCCTCTTTATCCACACTTTTCGCACTTTTTATACTAGCAGTATCATTCGCCATCTCCCTCAAACCAGTGACACTTCCTTTCTTCGTCAACCCTCCCAGCCCAGCAACAGACTTCAGCAATCCCTTGGCCACGCCTTCTTCCTTCTCTGGACTGGTGTTTGGTTCAAGCTTGGCACCTTCGACTGCACCGTACAACTCCATCCACCGATCTTTAGGTACATGCAGTCTACCTGAAATCGTCTCGGCTGGGAAAAGGGACAGCACCAAAGCAGGATTCACGTTGAAGGTCAGGAAGGTTTCCATGGCAGATTGGTATTCTCCTTTAGCAATTTGAGTGATAGCTTGTAATGTTTTGAGATGAGGTAATCGACGGGACTGGATGTGATGGAAAAAATTGGATCATCAGGTCAATGCAGAACATTTGAGGGAACACTAGACTTACAGGCGATAGGCCGTTCTGTCCTACTGCTTCTACCAAACCGATAGCATCTGCTACTCTACCTTCTTTGACCAGTAAGTCAACCTCTTCTCCTATATCACTTGACCTCAAAGCCCATATTGAACTTCCTTCCGATTGAAGCAGGTGTCTATCGATCGGCGTAGAGACGATGAGCATCTTGGTAGACGATGACATGTTTTCAGCCGGTATCGAGGATGGTATAGCGTCTTTGGTACTAGCCAGATGACTGACCGTCAGACCACCTGTCGAAGGGGCTGGTAGACTGAGTGCTTGGCGGAGAGCTAGTGTTGGAGCTAGATGTACATGCACGGTAGGGACAGGTACTGCAGAGGAAGTTGAAGTGGATGAAGATGGTATTACAGGGATGACCGAGTAGATATACGGATTCGCAAAAGCTATTGGGGTTGAGGTGTACTATGATCAGCTACCGACGAGTCACCTCGAGTGGCTTTGAAAGGATATCTCACCTAGTGCGTCAGGAGGTCCAGGCCACTGTAGCGATTCTGTTCTTGTGTAATTGCCTTCACTCGACAAGAAGGCGCCCAAATCTACAATCAGAGACTTCAATGAGCTAACGTTCCCTGAACCTCAGAAGGTTTCGGAAAGCTCACCATCCCTAGCTAACAAAACTTCCCCTCCGACCGTCCTCGTTCCTACAGGAGCAGCAGATTTCCCTCCTAGTCCCACATACCCTCCTAGACCCGTGAGAGCTCCCATACCCATCGTGATTCCTGTCGTACCGCCCTCCTCGGTGGTCAAGCTTGACGAAGTGGACGGTGGAGGGGGCGCAGTGGTGATATCAGATACGTTCAGGCGATTTGCCGAAGACGAAGGGTTAATATGCAGTAGTACAGATGTCTGAGGGGTAAAGAGGAGATGGATTGTCTCTGGTAGTAATGATGAAGGAGGAGAAGGGAATATTATATGTCGAGGTGAATGAGGTAGATTGAGTTCCTACGAGACACCAGGACAGGACAGGACTATGAGCCAGACCATTTCCCGTGAAGATACGAGGGGATGAAATAGCTTACCCATCCTTCTTTCAATCCTTCTTTACCTGCACCATAAACTACCACTTTCTTCCTACATCCCAGTACCAGCAATTCCCTCAACCCGTTCTTGTCATCTGAGTCGGCTTTTTTCCCCTTGGAAGTGGTGTACACGGTATTGGCGAAACAGTGAGCTGATCTAGCTTGGTTCAGTACGATAGATCCCTTCTTCGGTAAGTCAGGTAAAGAGTACAGTGTGACCACGGTATCTGACAAGCATGTCAGCTGGAACTGACCCCCGTTAAGGTGGGAGGTAGGAAGAGCTAACCTGATAGGATTATAAGTTGTTTTGATTCTCCCAATATACCTATCTGATCTATCTGTCTTCTACTTAGAGGATGTGTCTTGAGCAATTCAACTTTCGGTATCTCATCGTCTGAAGAGGTATCGTATGAGTATATTTGAAGGAAACCATTGGCTAATCCAATGTATAATCGGTCATCTACACCATATTCAAATCAGCTTGCGGCTATGACTCTGTGTTGGATTAGAAGGGGTCATTTACCATGTTGATGTATAGCTGTTACTTTGGTTTTCAGAGATGGTAACAGTGGATGTATAGAGAAGCCTGAGCCTGCCATGATGCTGGATGCAGGCTATGTTGATTGAAGCATGGGATATAAGAGGAATAGCGAGTTGAGTTGCAATGATAATGACGTTAATCCCACCTGCGAGCGCGATCAACTGGCAGCTGGTTCCGGCGGGGCAACAATAACTCTCAACGTCAACCGAGATGTGGATGTTATCGATTTTCCTTTCACTTTTGTCTTTCAGCATCTCATAACCTCTGCCCAAAGAATACAATCCCCAGCATAAGAATCTGAATCGACCGTTGACGCCAACCAAATAAAAAACCTATATCCCCCCAGCAATAAAATTCTCCAACAATCATCTGGAGACTACCGAAATCACCAGCTTCGTCCCACTAGTCATGTGAGTATTTTTACACCTTACCATGCTTCACTTCAGACATGGTGCTGACTATTCTCGCTCTCATCTGATCTAGTAAGACCGCCTTTGCATCCAACTATGATCTCAGATACTACCCTCACAAACCTCTCGAACGGTCTCGGCATAGCGGCCATGGCGATGATAGTATTCTATCACTTTGTCTCAGTCAACGGGAAGAGGATGGAGCAGTAGGATTAGGGTGATATGAGAGCAGTTGAAGTCAGGAATAGAGTGTTAAACTGCGACAGACCATCTCTATTGAGGTATGGGTATGAGAGGGATTGCTATCAGATGTGCAGAAGTCAGAAAGGGGAGAACATGGGTCATCGATAGAAATGAAGTCGATGATATCCGTCCTTCGACCACGTTGTATCATATGCATAGAATATACTACACCTACCTACCCCATTTCTTACATGACAGTACTCCTTTCATGTCTTCTCCCCCATATCAACCATAGAATGAACTAGTGCTATGAATGCGCCGGAGGATGGCGAGCTGCGGTGATAGGAGAGCAGGAAATGACGTGTCAAGTCAGTTTACCAAATGTGAAGACGGTCAATGCCCAATCTATTGTCAGTCCTATCTTTCTTTGTTTTCCTTCCGTTCCCTTACTCAATCAGATTACCTACCTTCACATGTCTATCATCCCACCTATCCGTCTTATTCCAAGCATCACCGCCGTCCTAAGAGGTACAACTTCATCTCGCCCATTACGCAGCACCAGCCCTTACTCATTCACTGAACTTCACCTCCACCGTCACCTGTCCAACAAGAAGGTCACAAAGATGACTACTTCTCCCAAGGATATCCCCACGTTATCAGACCTATACTCCTCCAACGAGATTCCACAGGCAGAGAACGAATCAAAATATGGATATGATGAAGGGTTGAATAAGCGAGTCAGCATTTGGAGGGGTAAGCTGCCTCTCCCTCCCTGTCGGAACAAAGCTTACATCGTTTGATCTGGTATAGGAGATATCACCAAGCTCGAAGTGCGTAACGACTCAATGATGAACATCTTCTGAACGCGCTTACCTGAAACCTGATATCCTATTCAACTGCATCTTTTAGGCAGATATGATAGTCAACGCAGCCAACTCCTCTCTTCTAGGCGGAGGAGGAGTAGACGGTGCGATTCATCGAGCCGCCGGACCAGATTTATTGGAGGAATGTGAGGGCCTGGGAGGTGCTGAGACGGGTGATACGAAAGTGACCAAGGGATACGAAGTGAGTGAGAAGATCCAATATAACAACCGCCTCTGTACAAAATAACAATAAGAGCCGGAAAGATAACGGTAATGATACTTCTATCTTTATAGCTCCCTTCAAAATACGTAGCTCATACCGTCGGACCCATCTATTCATCCAGAGCTGTTGACAAATGCGCTAAACAGTTGAAATCATGCTATCAGACTTCTCTGGAATCGTGCCAAAATCATGGAGGGGGTGCAATTGGATTTTCAAGTATCTCAACGGGTGTTTGTAAGTCGAACATCATTATTATTGTCCAATCATTCGATCCCTCTTTAGGACAGACTGGAAATCAATCCAAATGTGATATGTCAGCTGACTTTGGCTTTCCATCTGTACGGTCAGACGGTTACCCTATCAAAGATGCTACTGAAATAGCTATTGAGACTACTCGAAATTTCTTGGAGAAAGACCAATCGGTAAGTCCACATCTGTACTTACTTGTGCCTGAGGTTTGACCTTCATATCTTGTATCTGACGTATACTGATGGATATACTGCGATTTCAGGTTACAAGAGTGATTTACGTGGTATTTTCCAAAAAGGATGAAGAAGTTTATAAATCCATTATACCTCAATACTTCCCTCCTCCTCCCTCCGCTTCTTCAGATGACAACCAGCAGGAGTAGAATGAGGGTTCGCCTGTGGTAATTGGAGTCGGAATGGTGAGATGAAGAGTGTATATGAATATCATTTGTATCGATAGTCTAATCTATGTATATAACCTTGAAACTCATCGATGTACAAAGAGTATGCAGAAAGCCAGAGCTACTCTTGCTTTTTCTCATTAGGCAGGCTCATTTGATAGCAAAGTAAAGTCCGAATACAAGATCGTTGTTTCATTAAATACATCTCGCAATTCTCGTGCTTTCAGATCTCACATACGATAAATGAAATATAGATCGTGAATATAAGTATGGCAACCTTTACGAATAGATACACAGTAAGACTAAATTAGAACATGCAATAAAGATGCTGTAGAGATAGATATGTTGATAATCAAGTTGTACGAGACATAATTAGAAACAAAGCTATGACAATGGCGATGAAATTGAAATATTACAACCTAAATTCGAAAACGATAGAGAGATGTACATACAATGTAACTCATGAAATATGGCTGATTATTTGGGGTCAGAGTTCCTTCCTTTTAGCGATCAGTGAATTTAGGGAAAATGTTTACTCGTGTTGGATATAGGTAATTCCCCACACATCACTTGGTAAGTTGTATCCACCACTCTTCAGCCATCCATTCCACCTCCAAACCAAACTTCAACAATTCTCTCAACCACCCCTTAGTGATATTACCCAAATTGAAGGGGACCCATTCCAGAACTTCTTCGAGCCATGGGCTGATACCTGCTCGATGATGATATCGCACATAGGAGTCTTCGATTGCCCGTCTGACGGAGGAAAAAAGGAGGGCATCGTCGACTGCCCATAGACGTGTGAGCAGACGGAGCTTGGATGATACGACCTGAGCAGTCATGTCAGTGTCGTAGATTCTCCTTTCAGACAGTAAAGTATCGTTAGTCATTACCAGGAAGGGGTACCTACAGCTTCTCGTTCTAGGTTGATTAAAAAGACAACACGTCAGCTCAACCTCCGAACATTTGTCAGGTCAATTGTACTCACTTGTTCTGACTGTATGAGGCGATTTGAGAATCACATCCACATCAGGGTTCGGTCTATTACACCCACAGTCATACATCAGCTACGTAGACCTATCCTGGGTAATTCAACGGACCTTTTGAAAGTATCACCAAGAATCGCAGAAGCACCTTCATTACTATCTTCACTCGAGTGGCGGAGATGATAACCTGTTGTACCAATTCGGGGCGACATTGGACCTGGGAGGACAAAGAGCGTTAATTATTCCCTCAGTGCCATTGACGACTTGAGGCAAGCAACTAGAAACTTGGGGATTGCTTAATGACCTGAATATGGCTATGGACTTACCAACAATGACCTCACAAACATCCACCCCTATACCTCGCATCTCCTCTCTTACAATCCCAACAACCCTCTCCCTCACCCCGTGAATGAATTCTACAACCTTGTTCTCATTCTTATAGAACTCCGATCTAACCCCTTCTCCCTCTTCTCCTTCTTCAGAATAAGAATAAAAATCGTTGAGTTCAATGATTCTTCCTTGATTCGCTTTTTCCCCATCTATGAATACGATCCGACCGTTGGAATAACCCTGTGTGCACGGTACGCTCAGAAGGTCGCTGAGCTCTTTGATTATTGCCAATGGGTCAAGGATGTTAGATCGATATAAGGAGATCATCGTGTTTTCGTCAGTCATCATTAATGAAGTGGAAGGTAAAGTCGGTGGACCTATAGGTCCAGAAGGTTTGCTATTGATTACTGCACCAGTACCGGTAGTTATGGTATTTGAATTGGCTGAGGTGGTAGTATTTCTTTCACCTTCTTTAGCAGGAGGCGAATGTATGTCGATAGAAGTAGAGTTTGAGTTGGAAGTAGATGGTGCAGATAGACTTCTTTGCATCATCACTGGTGATCCATCCGTATGATCCTCCCTCGTACCCTCATTACTACCTGGGCTTCTAAGATTGAATCCATTATTTCCTTGATACACTTCAGACATCTCTTTCGATTTCCTATTGATACAAATGATCGATACCAGCGATAACTCATTATCCTTACAATAAGCCCGGACAGTCTCTCCAGCATGACTGAACCTTCCTTCCCCCATTTCCTGTTTTGCATTGGAGTTGATTGATCTCTTCAGATCACCTCTGGCAGAGGAAGATAGATGATCGGATATACCCTCTGGATCGACCATAACGGGAACGACTGCACCAGGATGACCGGGAAATCTCGCTCGGAGTCTCTTCTGAACGCCTGACCAGGTAAGTAGGAGATGTGTGAGGGCTGAGGAAGTAGGTGGTGAAGATGGGGTGGGTAAGGGGATGAGAGGGAAGACGGTGTAGCCTATTTTGGCCAGGTGGAGGGTGAGGCTTTGACCTGCGGCTGGGAGAGAAGAGAAGGGTATTAGCAGATTGATTATATCGAAGATAGGAATTGAATTAAAATGTCGGAACAGAGTAATGGAGAATGACGGAATTGAAAAGAAGAAACGTTAAGGTCACAATCAAGTGTACGTTGTGTGATATGTCCGATAGTGTAACCCATTCGAGTATGGTTACTCACCCTCATTGGCACCCAATACCACCACCCCACATCCTCTCCCGCTTTCCCTCCTTACACTTCTACTATGATCGAACCTGACCGTTCGCTCGTAGCCCATCACACCCAGGATCGATCGATAGATGAAATTGAGGACTGACAAAGTCGCTTCGACGGTAAGTGCGATGAACGCACATACATCTTGGGACAGAGCGAGTAAAGCGGCAGTTCGTATAGAGACGTCGAGAGATGCCATCGTACGGGTCGTGGGTCTGTACAACATTGAATAAGATATTCTCGAGTAAAAGATATGATATGATACAGATCAAAAGTGATCATACAGCTTCAGCCTGAAGACTGTGGAATGAATGAGAAGAGAAGGAAGACTAGTAGATAGACAAGGTTGTAAGTCAGTAACGGGGAGGGATGAGGAATCTGAATCTTGATCTGAATATGGTAGAGGTGAAACTTACTCTTTCTTTTTTCTATTTGAATTGATTCACAACGTCATCGGGGAACAGAGTAAGAGTTGTGCTGATGTATTTCTTTCAATCTCCTATCGTTGGTTTGATTCTGCTCAGCAGTGATCGTATCTTCTACACTCCGTCTGTGCTTGTGCCCATATAATGTTACAGGATCCTTCCACGGTCTTCTTTTGACGTTTACAGTACTGGTATCTGACTTGATGGTGGATCCATTTTGTGATCATGATGGGATTTGCATGATTATGTCCTACTCTATTAACCTTAATTGTCCGAGTGATCGGTCTGACAATCAGTTTCCCACGGTCGATGTAAAGATGAACACTCGACTCGAGTGATGGAAACCTCACTGAGGTATGGCGAGATGTTGGATCTTTCGGAATCTCAATGGATAGCAAAATTCAAGACCTCTTTTCTGTGACATACATCGTATCGTTATCTTTGTCCATCCCTAACAGTGACCTGTCATCGTCAACATGCCTACCAGAGATCAGGTGCACAACTTTGCCGCTGGGCCTTCACCCCTCCCCACCACTTGCTTGGAGGAGGCTGCATTGGGACTTTTGAACTATGAGGATACAGGTATGGGAGTTTGTGAATTATCGCATAGAGGGAAAGAGTTCAAGGCTGTCATTGAGGGTGCAGAGGGTTAGTGATTCTTCGTGCTGTATTCTCTTCGATCACCATAGTTCACATCTATACCTTCTTGAATCTGACATCCTAAACCAAGCAATTTTATCGATCTCCGACTCCATATTTCGGATCGCATTCACAAATCGCAGAGCTAATTCCTTATACTTACTCATTTAGCCGATCTTCGATCCCTCCTTCAAGTCCCAGACAACTACACCATCCTCTTCTCCCAAGGTGGTGGTACCGGACAATTCTCAGCCGTCGTCTTAAACCTCTTAGCAGCTCACCGACTCGCCCATCCCGTCCCTGCGGAAGAATTCAAACCCCCTGTATTAGACTACGTCCTAACCGGTTCATGGTCTTCCAAAGCCTATGCTGAAGCTCAGAGATTATGTACACCACCTTTCCCAAATTGTCCTGCATTTGGTCAACCTCGGATCGCAGCCAGTACCAAATCGACTTCTTGGACTCGTCTACCAACTAGGGACGAATACAATTTCAGTAAAGATGCAGCATACGTTTACTATTGTGAAAATGAAACTATCAACGGTATCGAGTTCCCTCCCAAGCCAGAAGACCAAAGTGCATTCCCATTTGACTTGGTACCGGAGGGTGTGGAGATCGTAGCGGATTATTCATCCAGTTTCATCTCTAGACCTATACCGAACTTTTCACGACACGCAATTATCTATGCTGGGGCACAGAAAAACCTTGGTCCATCTGGAGTAACAGTCTTAATCGTCCGAAATGACTTGTTGGTAGATACGACGGAAGCTTCAAAATTAGGTTGTATACCTCCTGTACCAATTACATACGAATACAAGATCTTAGCAGATAACAAGTCTTTGTATAATACTCCTCCTACCTTTCCCATATACGTTAGTGCATTGGTACTGCAACATCTCATCAAGAATAAAGGTGGTTTAGAAGGATTAGAAAATACAAATAAAGAGAAGGCCAGAATCTTATATGAAACGCTAGAGAATGCCGAGAAGAAAGGGAAAGTGAAACTTGTGGTGAGAGATTCAAGTGCGAGAAGTTGGATGAACGTTACGTTCAATATTGAAGGTGAAGGTGAAGAAAAGAAGTTCTTAGAGGGAGCGGAGAAAAGAGGTTACAGGCAATTGAAAGGTCATAGAAGTGTTGGTGGTGAGTTCACTCGACTTGACTTGGATCAAACACAAATGCTTTGTTTGTGTTAGTTGCAGTAGCTGATTCCTGAGGTATTTCTATCTGATAGGTATTCGAGCATCAATTTACAATGCTGTTACGATAGAGTCTGTCAAGCTGTTGTGTGATTACATCAACGAGTTTTGCAATTAGAAAGAAGATACATAACTTACGCACTTACACATAAATTATCTAGGATGCATTACTAGTACTCGATAATTTTCTTTTTGATCTCAACAGTCTTGTAAGGTGTAAATTCACTGCTTGTTTATCTTTCATTGGTTATGATAACTCATTGATTGAGACATAATATGTTGATTCGTCAATTCTGCTTTGTCATTTCCAATGTGTTGACCCAATAAACGATATATAGTACACTACAATCCGGATATTCAACTTTACTGACTCGATACAATGCCGTTTACAACCATAGTCAAATTCACTGCCATGAAAAACGATCACGAAGACGATTCCAATCCGAAGTCCCATACTTTTACACACAATCCAAAATCCCCTATAGCCTCCTGAGGCGGCAAGATCCTTTCACCTTCGTAATTGACCGCTCCTCCCGCCTCGCTTTCTCCCAAAGCCCAATAAACCGCATATATCTTCTCTCGGTCCATCTGTAGGCAGGAACATTGTCCCATGCCTTTATGATGGACATTCATCAAATTAAGCAATTTAATAGTCGGTCTGGATTGGTCGGAGGATCCCGTGTTGTATGGCGGTGGAGGGAGAGAAGATGTGTGAAGCAGAAAGACGCTCGTTGCCTAAATCAATGAGTGGTGGCGTGAGCATAAGTTCATTGAGAGAGATGGATATATAAAGCAAGGAGTGGGGTATTTGGTCATCTTTTGTGGTTCAAATGATTGTACTTACACTGGTGATAACCACATGTTCACCATGAGTAGATAACTGTCTTAAGCTCTCCCTTATTACTATTGCCAGAAGATTCGCATTTACCGCTCTATCCCTAGCTTCTGGATTAGGTATAGATAGGACATCCTGATAATTCCGAAGAGCATAGATCGTTCCCGATTTGGTGATAGCAAACAGGTCTTTAGAGGTATAATGGACACTATGTGATGATCAATAATTAGCTCCGGTGACTCTCTCATCCTGTTGGACAAACGTGAGTTGTTCATTAAGGTAGCTTGAAAAGCATAACCAGTATATTTGGGATGAACAGACGAAGAGGTGAATCCAAAACCAAAACTAACGCAGCAAATTCCCTTCCTGCAATCCTGCCTTGTCCAGAAGCCATCATAACTCCATCAAACCCATTATCATCTATCCATTTACCCTGTACATTCACTTCTCCGACCAATACCTCACCTTCTTTATTCGGTTTGATCTTTTTAGTCGATCGGGACGGGTCATAGCAGGTATATATAGCTGAAGCAGCGTCAAAAGGAGCAGTCACAGGCGGTGGGAAAGTGATCAATTTTTTCTTGGTGTTTCTTGAGTAGACGTTGACAGAGGTGGAATGACAGATGAATAAGTATGAATTGTCAAATTCGATATACTATGACGAACAAATGGACAATCTCAGCACGTCATTTCGACTCAAGACAGAAGAGAAAAATATGTAAGATAGGTGTAGAACGGACATACATTAGGTCTACCCCTATCTTGCTGATCAAACACAAACCTCTCCATTTCAGAATTACTCTCAGATTGTAAATCATATATATAGGCCTCTTCATCGCTGCTCGTGCCAAATACCAATCTCTCCTCGGATGTATATTGTTTATCGATCCTCGCTCGAAATGCAAAACAATCTGTACGCGGTGTGAGGGATTTATAATATGTTAAATGACCTCTTGGTGGTATTGTCAAATTGGATTGCTCCGAGTTTTCCGAAAAGACAGGTGGTTGATAATGATCTTCTAAAGTGAATGAGTATCCTTTGTTATGTGTGATTGAGCGATTACTGGGTGGTAGATTCCTACGACGCTCGGGAGGGAGTTTGGACAAGGCAGTGGGAGTAAGGTGAATCTCAAATGATCGATCTGCTTAATCAATGAAATCAGTTCCAGCAGAATCAAGATATGATTGGTTTAGATGAATCGTGTTCTCGTTGGACCAACTTACCATCATTGGAGTTGAAAATTGCATATCCCTTCGCGAATTCCAAATGAGCATATGAACCAATCTCCTCATACTCGAATATAGGTTCTGAAGTTTTCAGATCCGAGACTAGTATACCATCTGTTACGAAAACACGATTAGCGTACCTCCGGGCAGTGGCTTTGTTCGACAAACGACAGACACAGACAGACCACACATCAACAAACTACATCCTTTTGGGAACCACCCATCCCACCCATCATGTAGAAAGAAACAACACGGCTCACCTATCCTACTTGTCGTTATGATCGTACCCTCTTCATGATCCACTTTAATCCTCCATACAGTGTTCCTACCTGGACATATCCACTTTGATCTCGCTCTTCCCTTCTTCCAGTTACTTTGTAAATCTACATAATCTTTTATGACATTTTTCCAATTCACCCCTCCCTCATGTCCTCCACTATCTGAACTGGTATAATTTGGATTTGACCAAGTGGACGATTGAGCTGTAGCTTTATCTTTGGTATACAGCTCATCAAGTAACGGAGGCTCGATACCCACTTGAGCAGCTAGAGGTCTATATAGGGTAGTAGGTGAGGAGGTAACCAGGTCGTTCCATGATTTGTTTACTTTCAAACAGCTCGTGAGAGATCCGAGGGGGAGATGCGATAGAACTTGGAGGAAGAGAGAGGGACCTAGAGCTTGTATTGGGTCGGAGGGGGGGAGGGTCCCGGTGTTGGACATGATATCTATCTGTTCTGTCGTGGCTCTGTCACAGTCTGTACGGATTGGGTGTCTGCAGTGTGCACCTCTCCCGGGATATTAGACATGACTTTTCTATTACCTTCGCACGTCGCACTGGCATTGGTTATCTCTCTGCCTTTGACTTTTCGGTAACTGTTCCATCTCATCTTAACCGGACATCACCGACCACAGCGAGTCCCAAGTGTGGCACTGCAGATCTAACTTTATCAATTTGAGATTGAATGGGTGATGAAACAAATGGTCCAAGCGTGTGTATCCGTGTGTGCATCTGTGCATCTGTGCATCTGTTCCTCTCACGCCGTCAACTTGTGAGAAGGAGGAGAAGAGCAAGTTGATGACGTCAGGATCGATCAACATGAAAATGACATGACACTGACAAATGACAGATGACAAGCGATGTTCCTTTCAACCAACTGGACCACGATTCAACTCCGACAAATCGCTATGACTCGAGCAATTCTGATCATGAGCTGTGCACTACTTATAAGCTAGGGGATCTCTGCATCATCACTTTCTGCTACTCGTCACCCCTACTTCCAATCATTGATTACCTACCCTTCATCAACCCACCTACGTAGTTCAGTAGTGTACAGATATGTTAGCTAAAGCAGCGTTCCCCGCACTCTTCTTCACCTGTAAGTAGACAGACTACCGACGCTTTCTTATCCTACGGCCACCTTGAACCCATTTTCTGAGTGCTTGGTTATACAACAGTGGCAGGATTCATCCTCTTTCTTCTGGTCACATTGTCCGTCCCGATTATCAAAACCATCTATCTCCTGCAAGTAAGGTTCGATCGAAGTGGTACAACCGGAAGTACCTCATTGGGTGCGAATGCTGGTATTTTCGGATTATGTTACCAGGGTGGTCAAGCGAGGTGAGCTTGCCCGCTTATGATCTATCTCTTCACTGTCCTATAGTCAGATATCCTTACGTCCTCACGTTATAATTGCAGCTTCCTAGGTTTCGATTACTCCTCCAATGCAGCATGTACCGACCCAGCAGTAGGCTATACGTTCGATGAGAATTTCCTAGGATTAGATAACAGTGGATTATCCAGAGCGGTCATCAAAGGTTTAGCAGGATCGTTGATCCTCAATGCAATTGCTGCTGGGTTCGCGGGATTGAGTTTGGTCTGGTCATTCTTTGCTTGGTTGTGCGCCAGTAGGGGTTGGGAGATTGTGAGTTCTGCAATGGAGCAATGACTTCCTTCCTGCTCCTCGGGGGCACTCTGAGCATTATCCTACACATCAATGACGCAATATCTTGTTCTGTCACAAGAGATCAAACTGACATGTGACTTTTCAGTTCACGTTCATCTCGCTATTCTTCTCAGTCCTCACAGCCTGGCTCGCATGGGCCTTGGATCTCGCTTTGGCCCTGGTAGCGAGACACCGGATCGAGGATGCTTCGGATGATGTTCTGGATGCAAGAATCGGTAACGGTGTATGGTTGGCTTTGGGTGGTGCGGTAAGTTCATTATCTCTCCCCACTTATACCATCTTCCCACCCAGACGGTCAGGTAGCAGAAAGTTTAACTGTGCTGTTTCCGGGATCGTGCAGGTCGCTGTCACATTAGCACTTTGTTTCGCCGGTTGTGGGATGTTCGGAAGATATCGATCGGACAGAGTCGTTCAACAAAAGCCCGTTGGATATAGAAGACGATACTTGTGAGTTGTATCTTGCTTAAATTCGCTCGGAGACGAATCACAAGAGCTGACTTGTCATGTGTACTATGTAGCTGGCAACGTAATCATGCAGGAAGAGGAACTTACTAAGGTAATCCCAGGCCATGATTTATGTCAATCTCCTGATCCACTCTTTTCTCCGCCCAGATTCCCCCCTTGGTGTTGTTCACTGTATATACTATCTTCCCGTCTATAATCTTTGAATATGTGCATATATGCAAGTATGGTTCTATAATATTCTGGATGTATTGAATCAATGCTATGTTGCCAATTCATTCGAGCTCGGGTATACGGCTCATGAAATGAGATGATATAAGGTTATCTACGCAATTACGAAAACAGGATGAGTATTGAATGATACACAATTGGTAACCTTGTTTGTCCGCTTCTATTCACAATCTCCTATCCTTTTCACTGATTCCTTCTTGACAAGCGTATCCTTTCATTGTAACAGGTCATCATCCTCAGTACCGCTTCTGCCGTGATCAATTGACAGTTGACTATATTCGTGACGATGCGGACTACAGTATTCTTTCAAAGACATCTCTCATGGTGTGGATACAACTGTATGATATTTACGATATGTAGGTTTCAAGTTCCGCTCCTTACCACTGAGTCTCCTGTTTGTACATGCAACTAATCTATAGAATGGTGCTTTACTCTGATTCAGCGATACCGGTCCTGTTCATGTTCCTCCTTAGCTTCTCACCTACCAAAATCTCTAAATTAGATTTAATCCACTGTACTTCGAAAGTCAACGTTACCACGATACTACCTGTGCAGGAAGAGGCGAAGATCAAATTGGCTTTTGGACCTAGTGGTGGATGCATGTGGTTCGATAAAAAAGAGTGAGTCGTCCCTTCGATAGTAGGTATACCCCACGCCTGGTAGTACAGTATATACCAGACAGGAAGTCTGGAAACTTATACACTCTCGAGCTGATTGCTGACTGACGTTCTCCTCTGTACCTGAATCAACGACAAGTCCGATATGTCAGAGTACCTTCCATCTTCATCCTTCTCCCACATATCTTCATCTTCCAGAGAACGAAACCCTCACTGAACGACTGGGAAATACAAATGGTCTAGCCCTGGTGCATATAGTCACTGGATTAGTATCCCTGGATGACATTTCCTGGATGTTAGGTCCATTCATACCTGGATGTTTTGAGGTGAGTCAATTTACTCTTGGTGTGCGGCTCATATTTAAGGAAGTGCAGCTGATTGTGCATCGTTGTGCTGTACAGGTATCAAACGCTCTGATGTTACTAGCGACCTTCTGGGGTATGATCACCTTCCTCGTCATTGCAGGTTACAAACTGTCGATCGATAAACACCTTAAAGGAGATTCGGCTGTCCCGGAATTCAAGACTGAATATGGAGGTGGTCTGGGTATATTCGTTGTTGGACTGGTAAGTCCTTGCGTCAAATATATATACATATATAAAATTGTGATACACACTGATGAATGATTCATGCTTGATGTAGTTCTTTATCCTCTGTGGGCTGTTAGGGACTGTCGGGACAGCAAGGAAGATCAAGAGGAAAGACCCACCACCAGTAGCCAAAGTCTAGTTCTAGGTAGTAGTCCCAAACTGTTCACGTTGTAAAATCATATAACATTTTGTGAGAAGCCTTGTAGTGATCATGATTGTGTGTCTATTTGTAAGGATTTGATGATACTTTTATATCCACTCCGCACAGCCCCGTCACGCTTTGACCTCGATGTGTATGGGTGATTCCCCTTTGGAAGCGGTGTTTGGTGTTGTGTGAGGATAACAAAGTTAATTCCTATCTGTTACTTACCTCCGAGAATATGATTCCATCTTTACTACCGGCATGTAGTCTTGCACTTGTCTAGACCGTCCAGTAATCAAGATGAACACATCGGTTTTCTTTGAGAAGAGAGTAGGATGGACAAAGTATACGATCATCTTGTTACTTTTAGGTGAGTGATTAGGTCAAGCACAAACCTTGTGATAATTATTCCCTTGGAATCACCACCTACTTCACAAGGGCTCAAGTAGAGTACAATCATGTGACTGATACGCTTGATCACTCTGAGTATGTCGCTTAGCTGACTTTTGGTTCACCCGATACAGTGATCAGCTTCATCCTCGACATTATGATTTCCATACCAACGCTTACTACCACACCCAAACTCAGCGGTATCAGAGCCATCTCGTCCGTCCAGGTGCCATCGTCAGATAGGATAGGGATGGAATGGGTGGAGATTGGCATAGGAATTGGTGCATCTGAGGGATGTATGTGGTACGGGAAAGACAAGTGAGTGGTGTCATACTACGCTTCCTTTCCAGATCCAGTCGGTAGACGAATTCGATCACATGGCATCTCTAAACTACTGGTTTTGCACGATTACCCAGTCGTCTATGTCGATATACATTGAACTTCCAACCATCCTCACAATTCTTACACCTCCCACCTAATCAGAATGTAACCAATCATTTCCCCGTTGGCCGGATCATGGCGAGCGCCCATATCAATACGGCTATGCAGGCTGTGGTCACAACTTCATTCGGGCTAGGACCATTCTTTCCTCGACTATTTCCTGTAAGCTATAAAGATATCATTCTGTGTCTCGAACACTAAGGACCGCTTTCTGTATTCGTCATGTGCAGGAAACGTTGTGTCTGATAGTGGCTAATATCGATCTATCATTTTTTGCCAGTTCACGATCGTTCTCCTCCCTGTCACAGTATTCATGTCGATCTTCTCTGGTATATGCCTGGTGATAGTTTCAGCTCAAGTAGGATATCACCTGAAATATTCTATACCGAAATTTGAGTTGGAATGGTCCATCAATTTTGTTCTGGCTTTTGGAGTCGTGGTAAGTGCTTATGCACATATCTAGTACTTGCACAAAATTACTCATTCTAATGCTGACTCGAAGACTTCCTATTTACCTTTCTGTGAATTGGTACTATTATAGTTTTTACAGCTCGTTCTGTCTATCTGGGTTGGATGTCTGAGATGTAAGATGAGGAAGAAGAATCCGCCACCACCTGATATGACTGACGAAGTCCAACTTGAACCGAGACCAAGGGATAATAGTTTAGGTTGATTCGACATAGTACAGGAATGGCTGCACGATTCTTGTGTTAGTATGTACTGTAGTGCGACAATCATCAGAGTCGTTGCGAGTATGCATTTCTCATAGCGCAATGACGTTTTTGTTACTTGCTGAACCTTCTTACTCATCGGTAAAGAACAAGTTAAACCACCAGATTGCTAGTTCTCAAGAGTGTATACTGTACTATTTATATTCGGAAGAGACCAACTCATATCTCATAGCTACATTGAATACAAACGGGAACATCGAATAGAATGAGAACCACACTATTCTTTCAAAGGCACGTCGGATGGGCACTACAAATCTCCTGTTTGATCCTTCCAGGTATGTTTGACGCGACTCCTCGTCTCTGCGGGTATGACGCTGACATTACAAATCACCAGTATTGACGGCGTTGATCTTAACATTTGTAATTCTCTCCCCTCCAATATTTCCTACACTTGCGCTGTACGAACTCAAGGGAGTGGTCTATGTCAATTCGACTGATACCATATACGAGGCATCCAATTCCAGTTATAGCCCGACGAGGAAGGTGAGATTCTCTATCCTTCTTGGACCAGGTGGTGGATGTATGAAATACGATCATGAAAGGTGAGTATACCAAGCATTATCATTGATTAAACATCATCAATGATGGACCTCCATGATATTGTCCCCACGTTAAATGTGCCCGACACACATAAGAACAAGGAAAGACTTGCTAATCGATATTCTTGGACATACTACATTTGGACATTTCCAGATCAATCTGTCAACGTACTTTACAGTTCAAACCATCCCCCTCATATCTCCATCTACCGCCTGACGAAACCTTCATCGAGAACTTCCCAACAATGGGTTGGATGGCGTTCTCACATGTTGCTTTGGTATTGGTGGGACTGAGTGTTATATCCTTTTCTTTGGGACCTTTTGTCCCGGACTGCTATTTTGTAAGTACTAACTAATACTGTGACTGTAATAAGGCACACTATCTACAGCACTGTAACCTTTTACTAATCATTTCGATTTTTGTTTTCTGGATCGGTAGATCTCAACCGGGATCTTATGGATCGCATCAATGTATTCTCCAATCTTCGTTCTTATGGGTATGGGTTTTGGTCTACTTAGTCTAGATAGTAATCTAACCGATGTGGTACCGAAAGTAGAAGGTTCGATACGTGATACGGTGTTTTTGGTGTTCGTCATACCGGTAAGTCCAAGTTCCCTTTCAGTATTGTATCACATCACGTCGTCTCTTCAAACACGGCATAGCAAGAAGGAAAGAAAAAAGAAAAAAGAAAATGGCTGACTTTGTTGAATATCCATTGTGCTTTGCTGTGTTTCGATTTTGATACAAGATTTTGATCATCTTATCAACAGCAGTTATCACTCAAGTATGTTCCAAAATCAAACTAGAGGATCCTCCAGGAGAAAGTGCAGATAGGACGAGGGACAATGTCGATATCGAACTACAAGTCCAACCTTCGATCGATAAATGTGGCAATTAATCATAGTACTGTATACATACGGTACAGTACCGTTGTAACTGGGGGGACGAATTCTGGATTGTGAAGGCTCTGTACGTGAACGAGTTCACGGAGTTGGATCGTGAGGCAGTGCTCAAAGCAGGCTGACATCGATATAATGATGATTGAATGTATTGAAATTTGCTCTGGTTACCTGTAGATCGAGACCACGTTGCAGATGAAGCGGGCCGCTACTGCGTGCACTGTTCTCGATGTATGTACTGCACATACTCGAAGTTCAAACTAGGCAAAACGTTTCGAATGCGTGTCCCGTGGAGATCAAGTCAACCTCAATACATAAATATGCATAGGTGATCATGGACATAATGATATGAAAGCACATCTGCGATGGCTAAAGCCTTTCGTTGTCTCGATACTGTACCCCGAGAGCCCCCGATCAAGTGGCATCTCCACAGTTCAGGACAAGTGTTACTCCTTATCAACCTATTTCTTGATAGTAGAGCCACGATCCTCATTGACACTGGAATAGAAGCCTCCTAAAGTCAAGTTGGGAGGGATTGTCGAAGGCATATTGGAAGCTGAGCCTCCGGTGGTGACAGTAGAACCTTGAGCTCCGGTTCCAGTGGCAGCCGAGGCCTCTCCCACCCTTACGGATTACAATTTTCGTTTCGGCAAATTAGCCTTGTGCCAAGACAAGACGACAGTGTACGGTAAAAATTTAACGAGAACTCACTGTGCTGTAGAACGCTTCAAATCGGGATTTTCTCCATAGAATTCCCATGAATTGGAAAAATGACAGGAGTCTTTCTTGCCATTCTTGTAACAAGTTCCGCAACATCCCCTGCCAAACAGATAGATAGGTAGGATCATCACAGTCAGTAAATAGCGTTTGATCTCATTTTATTAGACAAATCTGTTGAATCAATGGCGAGCCATACATCACAGTAACAAGAGATCATGTAGGCAGGAAAAAGGATAACGGGATTCACTCACGATTGATCTTGGGGTGGTTCACATTTGATCTTGCTTCTTCGGCATGGATCACAGGTGGTATTGTTGTATCTACTCCCTGTGGAACCTGTATTCATAGAGCCTGATGATTGAGTCTCAGCCATGTCGATAGGTGGATGTTGCAGTATCGTTGATTCTCCAGTGATCTGGCAACAAGGGTCAGTCAGTTCTGTATGCTGTAAATTGTACCGGGCAAAGTGGAATTTTCTATTCAAGGTGGAAATAGGTATGTAACTTACAATCTAATGTGTTGTGGTGATCGAAAATCCAACAGCGGTTCCTGCGTGCTTTTTATACCCGAAAATCTTAATGCCTCAAATTCCTTATCTGCGGCGGTCTGTATGTGAGTCCAAGTCTATGTTAAAACTTCCACAGGGATGAGTCATCGAGCTGTGGTTCTCAAATGGAAGCGATGGTATCGAAAGCTCCGGGATATCTGCCGTCGCGTACGGCAGCAACATTCTTTGCGACACTGCATTTGCGGACCGCTATATTTGAAACTCTCGCTCCTTTGTAAGAAAACCATGGAACCACGAGCTTCGCTTAGACAAGGTCAAGACGATTTCGAATCGAAGAACGGATATCAGAAAGTCAAGAAGACACGACGGCGCTTTCCCAGGCTCGTTTGAAAATTGCAGATGATAAGGACCAAAAGTGTAAAGGAGTGAAAGCCTTCCTTCTTTGACATGACCAATCCAGCGATGGGGATGTATGAGCTGCTGAAACATGCTGTGCAGCCGGAAGGCGCTTGTGACTTCTCCTATTTTCACTCCGCCACAAGAAGTGAGCAGGGCAGAACGACGTCGCTTGGTCGACCTGATTGTGTCAGCTTGAACACCAGTTGCTTTCTATTGTTCACCGTGCAGATCTCGTTACATCACCCGGACTTCCTACCCTTCCCAAAGACAAGTGACGTGTCTAGAAGTATCGCACTTAGAGGGAGAAGGCAGGGTTTTGCCGCCAAAGTATGGGTCAGTTATTCTCAACGCTGCTATCCTAACCGGAAGCGGTGAATCAGGAATGAGAGTGAAAGAAGCGAAAAACGTGGAAACGAGTCGTGAGCGCAGTACGGTCTCTACACTTTGCACTGTATAAAGCGGAGTAGAAGCGATGACCACCGTCTGCCAACCAGCAATCCTGGTGTCAGGTAGGATGGTAAGAAATTCTTGGACGGTGGGCATGATGATGAAACGTGCAAGAAAATCGTATCCATAAGTAGAGTCTATTCGGCTGACCTGGGTCAAGATACTACCGTGCTAATGGTCGAAGGGGAAAACCACTGGACGTTTTCGAAAGGAGAAGCTCGATTACGCATACGTCCGAGCAGCCCCTGTGACTCGTATACCCGCTACAGTGTGTACAAATTAAGGAGCAGCATGCATAATGGTTGTTCGATATATAATTGATCAGACTCGTCATTGGCTGATCAGCAATATGTACTATGTTCGTCCAAAGAGAACTGGGTAGATGACCATTTCTACCCTCCGGTTTCAGATATCGTGACGAAGTTCACCGACTGGTAAAGGCCGAATGTGAGTTTCCAGAAGACAGATCTTTGATGGAACTGTAGAATCCCGGTCGGAGGTACAAATGCTGAAGTGATGGTAGATCAGATCTCGTAGAGATTGGACTGTTGAGGCGAGCTTGGGTGGCTGAGGCATTGTCGTCAGAGCTTTGTTGAGTCCCTTTTTGAGGTCCCTCGTTCGTGGATTTAATAGCAGTCGACATTTATGCTTGGTCATGTTCGCAAAAGATCTGAGGTTAGTGAGACAGTGCTAGATTGGTCTTGATTTTCAGTCTCACTATTGACGACGTTTAGTGAAGTAGTAGTTGTAAACCCCATAAAGTTTGGCACGCTTTCGCGGATCGCCACCGTAGGGATTGTTGTGTACACACTGCTGTGTGTGTTGTCAATGACCAATATGTATGAGAATTTCATGGAAGGTAGATCAAGACCGGGAGAATGATTTCTGGTGGTTCATTTGCCTGCAAGAGCCGTGAGACTGGCCGCCTAGGGCAAAGTAGAATGGACCTTTATATGGCAACCATAAGAACATGGATTCCCTGTACCAAAGTGAAAGTGGCGTTGCTTATGATGTCTTGATCCCCATGCGATTACTATGCATCAAGCGCTATGCTCTCAGCCCATGGATAGGCATGATCTCACGGATCCTGGGAGTAGCTTCAGCTAAAAGAATTGCATGTTTATTGGACTGGTCGTGTTTGAGATAAGATCTCAAAACCGCCTCCTATGGTGGCAAATCAATAATTGTTGTTTATCTCGTCAGCAGTCCCTAGTGGTAAAACGATCTGGGATATTTGGTGGTCTGTGAGGGTAAGGGAGGCCCTGATTTATCCCTGGGGTATTGAAATCTTCATGTAGCCCTAATGAGTCTTTGCTTGCCTCCGATAAATCGCTCCACACCAAGAAAGTGTTCGGCCTTCCTTTCTAGCTTTTATTGGACGAAACATGTATGAAGCTTTCTACAGATCACGCTTGCTCCCAATTTGGCTTCAATTGAGAGAAAAGATGCGTGTAGGAAGCTCAGCATGAAACACTTGGATCCTAAGCTGCCCAAACATAGAGCTCTCACTGCATTGGAGCGTCGAACGATGGAAGTCCAGTCTGTTAGGTCCAAGGCTATTATTCTGATACTGACAGGTGCTACAGTAGTTCAGTTGCTGAACATCGGGTCCTCTGAAGCATTGTTTTGGAGCCGCGACAAAAGTGTGGTCTGACCAACGGACAAGCAGTCTCGAGCCCGGCAGTTTGCCGATCAAACAGTGAGTGATTCAGGGACAGAATGAGACACCCATGCCAAAGGACAGGGCAGGTGCACAGTCGCCTCCCGTTCACCCGGTATCAAATGAGCTTAACTATTGGGTTATCTCACTTTTCTAATCGGGAATAGTGGCTTGACTGTGACCACGATTATCAACGAATCGTAATGACAATTACAAAATGGCCAGTACCAGACCTCAGTATGGTTGTTATTGACAGAGACAGGTCAGATGCTGCTTGACTTGGGATGGGCATTACCCACTTTACCATCAACCAAGACTATCTATCTCAGACGACCACCTTAATACATACACACCCAATCGAAAGCAAGAAGGAAATCATCATTCAACATTGACATATATATACACATCTCAGATACTGCAACGACAAGTCAGGCCAAGTTAACGCAGATCGAAACATTACGCGGGGTAGTCGTACTAGCGCAAGAGTCCATCATCCAACAACCCGAAACAGATAAACAATAAACAATCTAACTTATTACTCTTGCCACAACAGTTAACCATAACAAAGATCGACATTACATCTCTATTCCCACAATAACAACACCTCGTATCCAACAACGGCTTCTATACTTCATCAATCCGATACATAGAAGGGTTATATAGCATAAGAGGTAGAAAGGAAGGAAAGGAGGGGTATTGAAACCTTGACGACCACACCTGATATCAATCAACCTAGCTTAAGAAATCAGGATAAGAAATAAGAAGAAGGAACGGTAGTCATGGCGGGTAAGTACACTCGATCCGGAATGCCCACATCGTAGCTCTACTTCATCCCCCCAGTAGGAGCAGGTCGCTCCATTCAGGTGGTAACATAGGAAGGAGGGGACGCGTTTGAGGGGAATGGATGATGGATGGGGTGAAAGGTTTACCATAAAACCATATCAAGCGGCTTGAGCTGAAGCTAACGTGATGATTTGTTTTTCTTTTCGACTTCCACCTCTGCCCTCGATCATTATTCTCTCTGCTTACCTGTATATCTGTGATACCCATCTGTCTGTCTAATGCTTGTTGCTTTATATATCAAAATAAAATGACGAATTCAGCTATATATACGGTGTAAGTGGTATCTCACATCCGATATTTTCGAAAAAAAGAGCTTCTGCTGAACACTGTGCTTGACAGATTCACGTCCCCGCATCATGCGCCGATGCCGAATCACTTGCCAACGTTGATTGTTACTCCTCATGGTGGGTTTTATGGCGGAAGGGAGAATGTGGAGGGATTAAAGAAGCTGACTCGATGGATGGTGGATGACAGGTCAACCGAATCAGATACTGTATACCTATTTGTGAGTGCTCTCACAGACCAAAAGTCGTTTGAATAGAGCTGATGTTTGGATATATAGGCATACCGAAGAGGTGAATTAATTGTCTTTGTCACTCCTTCTATCTCAGCTTAATCGTCACGATCTCACACAAACTACTTCGAGCGATGATGCTGATTTCGGGTTTATGTCCTCTCCGTAGAATCGAGTCAACTACCTCCTCACCCCTTCTCCTCAAGGTGATTTATGCGTCGCCAAGCTCTTTCCCCCAGCCCGACCAGGTCAACCAGGCCATTCTTCCTCATCCCTTCCTACAGTCAATAACAAGCAACCACATAATGTCGTGCGATGCGAGGCATCGAGGGATCTGAGATGGACAATAGAGAATACAGGTGTAATGTCCCCGATCTACAAGATAGTGAACCAAGATGATACACCTTTATACCAAATTTCGAAACCCAATCCAAATGCTGAGTTCTGGACGATGTTTTACTTTAAATATGCTGGTCACCAGATTCCCCCTAAGAGAATTGAGGTGAGTCGTATTTCCGTGTTATCAGTGCTGGCGAGATTGGCGAGAAGGAAAAGAAAAACCATAATGGGGAATGAAGTGACAGGATGATAGCTCGATCGTCACACCTAGTGGAATCATGAGTAGCCAAATGAAAGGTTCAGATTACCATTCTAGAGAACCGTGGCTTAGGTAAAGGGAGAAAGGCAGAAGATCAGATAAACAGGGATGCAGGCGACACATCACATGATGAATCTAGCGCTGAAATTCAATCACCCTACTCCCCCTTAGTTCGGTAAAGTTGCCAAGAACCCACCTGAAAAGGGAGGTGGTACCAGAATAACTGTCACTGGTAAGACGGAAGATGAGAAGCAAGTTTGGCAGACATTGGGTGTAGGGAATGAGGATTGTGTGGAATGGGTTGTTTGTTGCGCTTGTTTGAATTTGTTAGAGTGAGTTCGATCTACGACTGAGACCTACATCATGTCTCTCCTCCTTCTCCCTCGTTCTGTGCATAACCTCAGCGATTCCATTCCCTCCCGCTCGCTCTATAGTCTTCGTCTCCTCGCTCACCCTATACCTGATCTTTGCAGTGATCAAATTCTTCAAGCTGCTGAGAAGAAAGCTGGTATCCTTGGACCCGCTTCCACAGCCACCGCACCAGCTGCCACCTCATCACCCGCATCTACATCCATGCGACCCAATCCTGGACCCTTACAACGAGTCCCTCCATCCAACGGACCTAGATCGGGTGGACCTGGGCCGGGAATAGCATCATCATTACCATCGAGAAGTGGACCGGGGATAGCTTCCTCAGCACCGCCTGGACAACAGCATCCTGCGAGCAATTTAGCCCAAACGTACAGGAATAATCCCAACTTGCGTAATCCACCTCCTCAACAGGGTAATTATAGAGGTCCACCTCCGCCACAACAACAGCAACAGCAACATCAGATGAGAGGTGGTCCGCCCCCTCAACAAGGTCAGAGAGGTTATGCTCCTGTGGGTAATGGAAGAAGGTTTTAGTGCGTTAGATAGGAGTTAGCAAGCGGTGAGAGGTACGGGAAGACATCATCGATCAGCTACCATACTCGATGGCGATCGGGAGAGTAGTGGAATGATCTTGGTAAGAAGGTCATAGGAGGTTATGTCGATACAATTGCATCATTATAATCGGATTCATCGATTGGATTCTATTTTAAATCTCTTTTGGTTCTGGTTCTGGGTTTTCTTCTCTTGGTGTCTCTGGACATATTGCCTTTGTCATCCTTTTTTTTTTGTAATACGTTTTGGAGCTCAGATACCCTCTACGTTTTTCTCTATTTTTGGATAGTGATATACCCAGATTGGGACGAGATATCCCGAATGTCAATATGTACGCATGTTATCATTATCAGATTGCCAGATACAAAGTGCAGTCGTGATTGTCAGGTTTGTGCGAGATTGCATAGTTGTATAATGGGAAATGCGTGGTATATCATAAATCGTCGGGTACAGGGTATATAAATGAGTGCTTTGCCCATGCAAAGAATGTATGTTGAGTGGTCTATTCACTTATCTAGGTCGCCGGAAGTGGAGCTCGCAGCTCCAAATCACACCTTGGACCCAGCCGCTAGGTCTCCAATTGATGACTATTCCACCTGGACTTGATGAACGTTGGTGTGAGCTCCAAGATATGCAATGATCTTTTTTCGCTTGTCATCTTTCATCCAATCGATATATCATGATCCGCTATTCATGACCACTGCACCGAAATCTTCGCCTACACCCCACTGATCCATCAATCTCTTGACTTCACTCATATCACCTCGATGGTTATATTGCCCATAATGCGGTATTATATCCGTTATCTCTTTCATATCGGTGAACGACCGCTTGTCCGGTGTTGGGAGAGGCCGACGAAGTCTTTCTGTTATCTATCATTCCGATAACAAAGCTCATCAGCTTTGGTCTATCAGAGCGTATGAGTTGCGTGACATCCAATTGTTCGCAAGATCTTGAGGGTAATTGCAACGGAACTGAGATGGACACTCACCTTCTTGTGATGTTTTGGTATATCCGACCAAGATTCGGATTTTATCCTTGACATGTACTTATCGATCACTTGAGAATTGCCTTCGACACATAGTATACCTGGTTTGCCTAGGTTTGGTAACAGCCTTATCTATCAGCTTGATCTGATACGCTGCTCTTATCACGATCAGAGAGAGGAGTGCGACCAAATCGGCCAGAATACACCAGAGGTAACAACTTACCAGCCAGCACGAATCCCGTTAAACCAACTTCCTTAGCAAAATTGACCATATCGTCTCTCTTCTCTCTAGTTGACAAAGAAGGCAACCAGAACCAAACTCTATCTATCTGTTTGTCTTGCGCATCTTCTTTCACCTCTAATTCTTGATTCTGCAAAGTCGACAGTTCTAGTATAGATTGCAAACTTGTTTTTATGGATTCTACACTGTTCAAGATATATTCACTCGATTCCTCATTCTCATCGTATTGCGGTATATCCTGAATTAGGGTCTCATACTGACTTCTGTTCAGATATGTAGGTTGTTTGAACCGCATCTTCAAGTCTTTCGATGATGTTGACAGAAGTATTTGGAATGTGACCTTCTCGGAATTGGCGTTATACTCGTCTATGGGTAATTCCAATTCACATTCCAGCTCTTCCACTCCTTGGGCATTGAGATCGGAAGACGGATCCCCCAGATATGTGTCTAGTATGGATTGTGTGGATTCAGGTAAGAGCAATTCGGTGGACGTGTACATCGAGGTGAGGAGTTGAAGAAGGTCGAGTTGAGCTTCGAGCTCTGGTGAAGCAGACATAAAGGAAGGACTCGATTTGATCTCCAGACCAAGGAGTTTGCCTTTCTCACGTGTAGGAGCGGTTGTACGTAGGTGATAAGAACTGTTGTATGTACTGGAATGGTGATCAAGAAGGCTCAAGTACTATCTACACACGACTGAGCAGAATCTCGGAATTTCCGAACGAGCAAATGCGGTGGGGCTCCAGACAATTCCGTCGACTTTGTCAACAATGATGAAGCAGGTCTAGCTATACTTTGTTTCCTTATGTACAAATCAGAAAAACAAACAACTCAGATGAGGGTTTTTTGGCCAAACAGTGGGATCCAGAGAAGTGAGGGACTTGTTGTTGGGTGGAGGATCAAGGATACTCTATGTGTGGTGGACATTGTGAATAGCTGGGTGAGTTCAGTTTCGCTTGACAATTCAGTTCCTGCATTTCGTGTCATCAGATGGGCCTATGGGCTGACGATGCATGTACGATGCAGATCAATGATTACCAAAGCCTATCCAAGACCACATTGGCTACCGGAATCGGTTGCCCTCTCAGCTTGCTGGGTCATGCTCGGCCTGCCCAATCGACAAAGACAGGTTTAGGCGAAGGAATCACGTTTTGGCTGAACAAGGGTAAAATACCTATCTCATCCTCGTATGTGCTGCAATCAGTCAACGTCATATCGAGTGTATCTGACCTTCAAACCTATGACATAGAGAACCGATTCAGGTGGTAGTTTACTTACCACCTGACTCGACTCGTCTGCGTTTTCTTCGGACCTCGACACCCTTCAAAGGGGATAAGAACCAGGCAATGGCAGGCCAAGATGGGTACGGCGTAAGCCAGACATCCTCTACGGAAATAGAAGATATCAACGAGATCATAAGCCTGGTACGCGGCAGCCCAAAGTCCCAATGATGTGTTTGAGCTGAATTTTCTGTGGAAGATCAATGTATCGAGGGTCGCTCAAAGGGGATTATCCAGTATGGCTACCTCGGAATCTAGGCGAAACTCAGTCAACAATGATCAGCTGAACTGGTCATCAAGTGTCTTTCATCTCCTTGTGATCTTATTTCTCCCACTCAGAATCTGCGCACAGACTTTATATCTCATGCTCAACTATCACACGCCAAGTGGCTCACTCCGATCTTTCAGCTCTACCAGTAAGCCTGTCTTGATAACTTCGTATGAGCCCGTGCTGAGATCTGAAACGTCCAGTCGATCAAGTTGCTTTGCGCCTTTCACAAGGCTTACAAGGACCCGAACGGTTTATGAGTACCCGACAGGTTGGCCTAGGCATAGAAGTTAGATCGGAGAGATACATCCAGTGCGTACATCCCTCTCTATCTTGTCCACTTTGCTGTCGGCATTGCAGTCGTTGTCCCGTGAGATAACTGATATAGAGGTATCGAACTAGATTTTGGAATACGGTGTGGCTGGTCTTTGTGAGTTGGTGATGTACTGCTCTTGAACGTATGTAAGCTGATGACGGAATCTCGGAAAGAACGATGTAATACTGGGCTATACGGCTAGACAGCTTATACTCTTATATTCACCTTTTATTCAGCACTTGATTATTTCATCGATCAAAGTGAGTTGACTTCTGCATACTCCTTCCACGGATAGTGCGCTAACCATTGTGGAAGTACAGAAATACCTGGTCGAGCTTCCTATCATCGCTCTAAAATGGCTGAATGACTGGCCAGTAGGACTGAAATTGAACACTCCCCTGAGTCAGTTCTTCTGTACGGGATTGGGTTGGGTCATGCGGCAATGGGGAGGTTAGTCATCACAATCTCAATTCATTGATCGAAGCTCAGCTGATCGGGGGATGAATAGATATAATGATACTGCACCTGGATACCCTCCTACCCTTGATAATCCGGCTTTTCGCCCTATCTTCCCTTGGTGGTCTGACTCTCACTCTATCGTTACCCAAAGATACAATCACCATCCTCACATCGCACTTGTATCTCTGTCATATGTTGATGAGATACATCTTCAATTGGCAGTTAGACTCGTTGAGCGGTTTATGGAATCTTTTCCGAGGTGAGCCGCTCACCCCCTTTCTTTTGCCTGTCCCGATGGTCAAAAACAGCTCATCAGGTCATTTGTACATGATATAGGCAAAAGATGGAATGTTCTTCGACAAAGAACGGATTCGTACGAATATGATGTAGATCAGCTGTTCTTGGGCACTTTGCTTTTTACCGTATCAGCTTTCCTGTTTCCTACGGTTTTGACGTACTACGGCTTGTTCGCTTTGGTAAGTCTACTCTCACAGATTCCATTGCATAACCACCTTTCTGCGTGAGACTACGTAGCTGACATCGATGAGTAGCTCCGAGCTGCTACCGTTGCATCGCAGAACGTCCTCACATGGGCTGTCACCGCTTTGAACGCGTTTCCGCTGTTTGAATTGATGTTGAGGATCAAGGAGCCTTCGAGATTACCTGGTGAGTCGATTTTGTCTTCCACTGTATTACATACCTCATGTCGGATTTGATCGCAGCCGGTGTTCACATCAAGCTCAAGCCTGTGAGTGGTGAGGGTATTGGAGAAAACAGCAACGGAAGACTAGCGATAACTCATGTACTGGAACTCAAGGTGAGCCGTCGTTCCTGTTCCACTTGCAAAGCTTAGGGCAGCTGTACCAAGTGGTGCTGAAGAATGCAGCTGACAAGTCGGCCGTATGTACTTAGAATTCGCCCAAAACCATATCAGACATCCTGTTTCCATCATCCACTCAAATATAGTACTCTCATTCGTTGTAATTCTACGCACATGCACCATATGCTTTGATCAAAATTTGTAACCAATTCACCGACAAAAACATGCATCGTGACAGCTACTCTCCAACAACACCTACATACGTCTTCCAATTGTATCAGAGTATGGAAAGAAAACCAGCGAATAATGAAGTGAATGAACCATCCTCCGCTTTGGTCATGGTCTTTATCCCGTATATATCCTTGATCGGAATATCGAGAGATAGGACACCCACACCTGATTTAACAGGCGCAGTTGGAGCATGCGCAACTTGATAAATCGATGAGTTAGCCAGTACTTCTTGAAAACTTCTTGTGAAAGCAGAGTAAGGTGAGGTAAGTGATCGAACCGAATCGAGTGTAGTGTCGTGTTGGATGAAAATGTTTGACTTACGAGGAAGCTCCGCATGAAGAGCAGGTACCGTTAGTTCCCGAAGAGTTGCATTGGTTAACGGGCATGGAGTTGGAGTTGTTGCATCTATATACATTTTATTCATATAGTATATCCGTCAGTCAAGGAGTAGAAGAGATGAGAAAGAGCGAAGAGGGACTTACCCGGAAGATCCGTGAGTGGAGCAGGATCCATCAGAAGAGGTCTCGCAACCTTTGTTGACGTAGGACTATGATGATATAAACGAGGACTGTTAATTGTAGAAGGAAGAATGATAATAGGATGGACGTACAACAGTGGAGATAGCGGCCATTGTTGCTGTTTGGGTTTGAGGTTATTCGTAAAAGTTTGTTGAAGTGGTATCTTGAGTTAGTTGGTTGTTCGTTAATGAAGAGAGAAAGATCAAGAGACGATGGAGAGAGTGGTTTATATATCTTATTTATGGTATTCGATGATTTTGATGGAAGTACACATTTGCCGCTTTGCCGTACCTCAAGGATAACACGAATGAGGGAAGTGGGGAATAGTTGATTCTAGTTCGATCATAGTGGTGGTGGCGTCGTAAGATGGAGCATCAGGAAGCGATCAAACCGGATTACCATCAGTACAGTACGTACGACCAGAGGACAGATCCTTGAATTGATAGCGGGTTGATTAGACTCCCATATACCACTTGAGTGAAAACACAACTTATTCTCATGATGGTAACTTAACGAAACTGAACTTGGAGGATAGACGTCTTTTGTTGTCCTGATTGGATAGAGAACACCCCGGAGGAAGCGTGTTCTTGGATGAAAAGTGGTTTGGAAAGGGTAGATACGTAGTATATCTCTAGGTCCTTTGATGACCTGGACTTGGGCTAAGCTAGTGATTCTGTGAACATCAAAGACAATAGCCGAGATGAGTCCTATGGGTGTTCACTTCCCCACTTGAGTACTCCAGTTCATCCTATCGTGTTTAAGTCGCTGATCATGAGATTGTAGCATTGCGATACTGCTCATCAAGATAGGGATGCACGATCGAGAGATTCCCAATAACATAAGAAAGCATACTTGTCAACCCATATGTACCCCAATGGTTGCCCGAGATTCTCGATAGATCCAGACATGAAGTCGGATCTGGACCGGCAAGAGATAACGGCAATAATCATTGGAATGAGGGAACAGACAGTAATCGTAGGAAATTGATGAAACCCCCCAAAACGCCTTAAACACGAGGCATCAAAACGACTTTTCCTTGGGATGCCACTCTTATCAAGTTTGAATTCTTTTCTCCATTGAGATATGCTGAATTAAACTGGAAGGGAATCTCGGCAACAAGGTGCATTTCAGAGGTATGACACTCAATATGCGTGTGCTGCATTAGCAGGTTAGTCATGCCTGCAGCCAGCACTAGTTCAACCAGCCATTCTCTGTTTCTAGTTATTCCCTTGATACTCTTTGACTTGCCACCGTTTCATAAACAGCATGCATGTCCTTTCTTTCATGATGATTGATTATCATGTTCCTCCAATGCTGTTCTCTCTCGCACGTATTTTTACCGTTTGTTACGAGGAGAACGCTATAGATCAGCAAAGGAGCGGAATGACCTGGTCAACCTATGCTATTCTCTTTTCGCGCTTGTGGTGACATCATTTCACCATGTGGTAGCGGGACGATCAATACTCAGGCACGAGCAGGTGTTAGAAAGCCTTCGTATTCTCGATTTCGACATTTTCTACTTTAAGCATTCCGTTCCCCGTAAGTCACATACCAGTATCATCGTTACCAAGGCTGTGCTGATCACTTGTGCTGATCACTGTTGAATAGAAGACAAATCCTAAGCCAAGTGGAAAGCATAAAAGAGGGAACATACGTCCGATAAAAGCTCAATCACAGACAGTTCCATTTTCGACCAGCACTGGCGCATAAGAAAGAACACAGCACATACCCAACTTCATGGACGGTCTACAGTAACATCATTTTACTACTTCACCGACCTTCACCTGACATCTTCGAGATGTCACATCTCCTCATCCTTTTCTCCCTCTCCCTCTGTATACCCAGTATAACGGCCCAACTCACACCTTCACCCACTTACACCCCTCCGACCGCATCAGCAGGTCTAGCCTCTTCCACTGCCACCCCCAACACACAATGGTCGAATATACTAGGTAACTCTTTGTACTTTTACGACGCTCAGCGGTCAGGCAGATTAAATGAAGGAGCATACGGGAATAGAGTAGAATGGAGGAACGATAGTGCCCTGCAAGATGGGGAGGATTATGGATTGGATTTGACAGGAGGGTTTTACGATGCGGGGGACTATATTAAAGCGACTTTTCCTCTGGTGAGTACTTATATTATCCATTACATAGTGAAGGTGCAGATAGTGAAGTATGCAAATATTCATCCTCTACGATGAGGGGCACGTGCTGATGAAGAAATGCCAATCATCTGATTCACACTTTTCCAGACATTCACTCTTTTCGCTTTGGCTTGGGGAGCTCTTACGCACGGAGAAGGATACGACCAAGCTCAGCAGACGGCTTATCTCGATGGTACACTTAGATGGGGGTATGACTGGCTGATTAAGGTGAGTTTCAGGCTCTAAAACCTCTCTTCTCATACGATTATTGACAAATGGTTCTAGGCTCATCCGTCCGATGATGTTCTGTTCGTGCAAGTTGGTTCTGGTGATGTGGACAATGCGTACTGGTGAGTAGATCTATCCATTGTATCTTTTATCACCCTGAACATTATTTGGGCTAATCCATACGCACTGTACAGGGGCGGCGATGAGAACATACCGACACCTCGACCGGCATACCCCGTTAATTCCTCTTCTCCCGGCACCGACGCATGGTCCTCAGCAGCAGCAGCCTTCGCGCTTGGCTCGATGCTATATACACCTTCCATATCCTACAACCTGACCTCCTCATCTTCCCCACCTACCTCACCATCACTGGAAAATTCCACTTACTCCTCTCTTCTCCTCTCGCACGCTAGGTCGTTGTATGATGTTGCCAACTCTACAAGCCCAAAATCGACTTACTATGAAAGTCTAGGAGAAGAGGTCTCGGCATACGCTTCATCGAACTGGCAAGATGACTATGTATTATCTGCCTTATCCTTGGCTATAGCTACCAACCAATCGGATTATTACCTAGATGCCTATAATGGGTATGTCAGTTATGCTTTATCGGGCCTGAAGGAAGTATGGAATTGGGATTCAGCGATACCCGCCATATACGTCATGTTCAGTGAAGTGGCCATTACCCGACCTGGATTGGCTCCGGAAGTAGGATTAGATACGAACTTGACGGGCTGGAGGAACGAGACGGAAGCCTATTTCGATAGTATCCTCGATGGGAATTTTAAGAGGAGCTATCTGACTAAAGGTGAGTACGGTTATCCACTGCGATCCATAAAACCAGCATATACACTGGTAATTGGGATATGTGTGGTGATGCTAACCATTATCGTATTCATATCGTAGGCGGTCTACTTTACTTTGACGGGGATTCGGATGAAGCTTCACTCAACCCTGCCATGGCTATCGCGATGTTGATGTTCAGATATGCTCCTATTGCTTCGAGCCAAGAGAAAACAGATCAGTATAACGTAAGTTCTCCTAGGTATGTTATTTGTAGCACAACTAGGCTGTGAGGCTTATGTGGACATTTGGTCTAGGCTTTCGCTCATGGCCAGCTGGAGTACATGTTAGGTAATAACCCAATGAATGGTGAGCTTTAGGATCAATACGTCCTAGCGATAGCAGGATCTCAAGCTGACTTACATCCCTTCCTCAGCTGTGTATCTGGTCGGATCCCATCCCAACTCGCCACAGAATCCTCACTCGGCTCCGGCGTCGGGAGGTACCGATATCTTACATATAAGAAATTCACCACCTACCGAGGCTCATGTACTCTATGGAGCGATGGTCGGAGGACCTTTGGATAATGATAGGTTCTGGGATTGGAGGGACGATTGGGTGCAGACTGAAATAGCATTGGATTATAATGCTATGATACCTACTCTGGCTGCAATGCAGGTGGGTGATCATACTTCCCAGCATCCACTCCAAATTCCTTTCAATGACTTATGTTACCTGCACTGACATTATCTCTCTGTTTTGTGCAGCTCGTCAATCAAACTTCCGACCCATACTACGTCCAAGTTCAAGCTGGTACATACTCAATACCCTCGGGACAACCTTGCGACGCAGCCCTACCTTGCGGAGGAGGCTTGTCTAAAGGTGCCAAAGCGGGTATCGCCATTGGCGTTATATTTGGCGTATTGTTTATACTTGCTGGTATATTCTATTGGAAGAGGAAACAGATAGCGAGATGGTGGAGAAAGGGTTATAGAAGATAGAGTAAAAGGATACGACAAGACAAAGGGGGACTTTATAAGGTTATGGGATATAAGTATGAGTATAATGATTTGTAACGATTCTAGGTAGATAGCATTCACGTGTCAACGTTCATATGTCAGAGCTTTCCTCAAGGTATCTTAACCGACTTGCGTCACACTAAGAATCTCGAAACTTCCACATCACGATCGTGTTATCATTGTGTCCGATCAGCTGGAAGAATCAGCGGAGAGTCGCATGGTCAAGTGATCAGTAATGGTACCACCCCTGATAAACCGTTTGCATCAAGTAAAACATTCAGATTTACTCCAACCGCCACAAACAGAAGACATTGGCATACCTATGCCAAGTGTGCCAAGTCGACGTCGATCGGCGTTGGCAAACCACGTGGAGGAAGCCTGTGCACATTACTGGCAAATGACGAAATGATGCGAGTTGAGAACGGGCCTTGATTGGTCCTGTACCTTTCTTACTGTTTCCCCGATCAATTCCATTGGCTCTTGACTCTATCGACTCATCAATATATGCATGCGCATGTGCATGTGCATGAGCTATCGCATGCAAGTACAGCTAGCTGTTCTTATGAGTTGCAGTGAGTCCATGCGAGTGTAATGGATGGAGGATGCATAATTGTGGTTGCTCTTAGCCGGGATTACCCAACAAGGAAAGTCTGGGCCCGGTTTTTGCCAAGTAAGTAAGCTGACAGTCAAATTCGCTTGGCGACCTCTTGGCAATTCTTCACCCACCCAAATTGCTCCATTTGCTGCGATGTAACGATATAACCCCCATAAACATATCATCTCTTTTCATTTCTCACATTCCACTTCCCCTTTGTCGTCCTACATCTCTCATATCATCACTCTTCATCAGTCATACATACATACACCACATAGCGTTCATAATCACAAGCATACTGCGATTACTCAGAGCCACCGACAGCACAATATAACACAGTTAGCAGGGTATTTCTGGTGACCCATCGAAACGCCGTTTTCTCCTCTCACGCTTTCAGAGCCAGCTTCACCTAGTAAAGAAGCATCAGTGACTTGAGGTCATCTTTGTGAGTGATCATTGAGCCCTTCTATACGCCAGCACATTACGGGCGCTGACATTGATACCGAACTGCGCAGTCATTATCCTCCATCAACGATGGTGTACCCAACACTCCCATCATCTACCGCCAACGGTGGTAACTATCTGTCTACCGTACCTAGATCATCCGAATCAGCCTCATCCAACGACCCCGAACCAGTCACCCCTGAACTCCAATCTCGACCTTCGATGTCATACTCTACCTCATCATCATTTCAACCTCAAACCATCAACGAGGACTCAGAAGAATTGAAATGCAGGTGGAACGACTGTCAACATGTTGCTGCATCACCAGATGAACTGTATGATCATTTATGTAACGCACATGTAGGAAGAAAGTCCACGAATAACCTTTGTTTGACGTGTGGGTGGGAGAATTGCGGGGTAAAGTGCGTGAAGAGAGATCATATAACTAGTCATTTGAGAGGTGAGTATCATGTATCTGTACCTATGTGAATCCTATCTGACTATCGTCGCTTCAGTCCACACTCCTCTCAAACCACATCCATGTTCGGTCTGCTCCAAAACTTTCAAACGACCCCAAGATCTGAAGAAACATGAACGTATCCATACTCAAGAGCATCATCAGATGCACAAACTCAGTAAAGCTGCTACGTCGATGGATCCCAAGTTCAACTCGCGAGTATCATTGGGTAACATCAATTCCCAACCACGCATAGTCGAAGATAACAGACAGAGATCACCCAATTCGCCGTCGCATTCGTTATCACCCTCCTCCTCTTCATCTTCAAGAAATCCTTCATCCCCCTTCGATCACCTGTTGCCACCTCATATTGGAGGTTCAGAGGGTAAATCAGTCTCACCATCGCCATCAGCCTTGGCTGCCTTGCACAGAAAACAACACGAGGAATTGGCTGCGTACCAACAGCGCGAGATGGCAATCTTACAGCAATTGGCGTACAATCAACAGCAGACTCAAGCTTACGCTGCGCAGTTAGCTGCTGGTACGGGACTCGACGATTTCACCAAGATAGGTATGAAACGAAGTCAAGGTGATTCAAGTGGAGAAGGGTTAGATGGTCTCTTTGCAGATATGAAGAAGAGAAAGGTAGAACCTATCTACGATGCTGGTAAGTCTGATCTTGCCTCCGATTGATGTTTGTTCTCGATGACAAAAGCTGATCTGATCTGCCTTGCTAGATATGATGCACCGATTAAACAACCTCGTTCCTCCATCAATGACCCCAGGATTCCCTCAACTTTCTTCCATGTCCGGTTACAGCAACTACACTCCACCCCTGAATGCTTCCATCAGCACATACCCGCATTTGCCGTCTCTTCCAGGTGGCGGATTACCTTCTTCGATGTCCTCCAATGGACCTACTCCTCCTCTTGCTGTCCCCGAGATCAAGACTGAAGCCGATCTGGCGATGTTCAATGAGTTCATGATCTCGCTCGGAAGAGACGCAGCTGGTCAATACCAGAATCACGTTCAACCTATGATGCATTCAACTTCAATCGGCACAGGATCAAACAACACCGATTCACCCTTGTCCGACAACAGCAACGGCGTGGAAGATCTATTCAACCCTGATGAGCTTGCTTCGTTGGGCTTGACGGGAATGCCAGGTATACCTATCCCCGGTGCTCAGATCGATAATGGTTCTGAATTATCGCATTCATTACCTAACGAATCGCCTTCTATCTCATTTGGCGGTTTATACCCCTCTTTGGAAAGCATGAGACATCGAACCGGATCCGCACCAGATGTATCTACTCTGTCGGATCCTTCCAAGAGACCCATAGCGGGGTTACCGAGAGCATCAACAGGCTCATTACATAATTTACCATCTAGCAATACCGGTAAACCACCTTACCTTTCTAACTTCTACGGATTGGGTCCAACGCAATACGCTGAACTACCATTCAACATGAACGAATACAGTAATACCAACTCCGGTCTAGGTAATACGGGCAATGGACTTGATCATAATTTCAATTCGTTCGATTCGTTGGCACGATCGAAACAGAATCTTTACCCCACCGCTACTTTGGCACCTAAGGACTTCTACAAGAAGACATATAGACATGTTCAACCCCTCGGAGCGAGTTTGTCTGCTCGTGCGAGGGAGAGTGCCGAAAGGACTGCGGTGGACGAAGAAGATGAATTGGTTGATGAACCTGAAGATTTGGATTTGGATCTGGAGAAGACACCGAAAATACCTGTTAGATCATTGTTGACTGCAGAAGAGTCTGATCCAGATTTGAAATTACCTTCTATATCTTCACCGTCGATGAGGGATGACGGAGATCGATCTTTACCTTCTATATCGTCAATCGACCACTACCGATCGAGTTCTATCGCCTCCTCAAGCTCTACTCCTAGAGGTTCACCTGTGCCTTCTTCCTCTAGATCTTCCTTGATTGCCCTGCCCATAAAGAGGCATACAGAAGATGAGATTGTCCGAGGTGTCAAACGATTAGAATTAGGTAGTGGGGAATCAATCACTACTGATGCTCAGGAGAAGGAGAAAGAGGCCGAGAAGGAGAATGAAAGACCGACGACTGAGATGATAGTTAGAGAGATGAGGAGGAGACATGCTCAATTGATTAGAAGTTGGTTAGTAGCTGTGAATATAGAGTTCAGAAGGAGGAAATTGGAAGAACTCCAGCGTGTGCAGGAAGAGAAGGATAGGTTGGAAGAGATTGATGAATTGGAAGAGGGAGAGATGGATGCGAGAGATAATGGAGTGCAGGTGAAAGTTGAAATCGCGGCTTAAATTGGATTATATAGTATATGGTTGAACTGAAGACTCTCGGACTTTGTTTTATTCTTTTTTTGATCGGATTGTGTAATCCAGATATTATTTTATTCGATTTTTGGTCTCTGAATAAGTTGATACATTTAGTCTTCTGATACAATTGAAGTTTTGGTGATATTGTGAATGTGATCAAGTCATGTCATGTCATGTTACGGACTCTTCTTGCGATTCGTGACGATAGCAATCGATTGTCCGATCAGTATGCTGTATGATACCAAGAGGTATGCCAAGTGACTTGGTGATGCTTACGGTGAATGTCGTGATCGATCGATTTCTTCTAGTTCAGGTTCACTCAGGTTCATCACTCAGGAACCATCAAAAACCTTAAGGGGAAACATGGTTCGGTCACACCCGTTTTGTATGGCGCAGGATCCCGGATAAGGAAGAAGCCACTCAAGTCACATAAAACGTTTAACTTACGAGATTATGAGGACGGACACAGAAAAGGTATTCGTGTCTCTTATCTTTATTTCCTACAGCTTACCAATTCGACTCAATGTGAACATCGAAAATAGGATTCGGGAATCGAAGTTGATTCAATTGAGATTTATGTGTGTTTCGTATAGAAGTAACATAGTAGTTAGACTGTCTTACTTTGTTTCGCTTCACTGTTCACTTGATACCATAGTCCAACTCGATTAGAGACATCGTCGATCATTCAGAACTCAGATTCAGGTATTTGACGATTGCGGATATAACAACATTCATACATCAATATCGACTACAGGAAGACAAATCGACTTGTTTCTTTGTTAGAATTTCAGCTCTCAGCTACATAGTGAGAAGACCTTGTTAGTTCACAGAGGCAGTAAAGATACTTGTGTCATAGTCGACTAGAAGATATCGTACCTTTGAGATTGCTGTGACAGCCCCACACCAACAAAGGAAAGGGAAGGAGAAAGAGATTGGACGACTCGACGAAAGCCCGAATTCAATAAACTCCAGTATCTCTCTCAGCCGAGTCCTGTACACTACATTCATCTTGAATAGAGATATAGATAATATAGGATATAGATGCAATCAATCAAGCAATATGGTGAGCATGTATTTACTGTTCTATCGAAGAACGATTGGCTTAATTTATGTCACAATAATGACCAGTCGGAAACACCTTTACTATCACGTTCATCTCGCTCATCATCATCGGCTTCCTCATCCTCCTCATCACTCACCAGTCTCATCAGTTCGCCCATCCTTAACCCCCTGAGTAAATCACCCTCGTACTCTTACAAACTTCCTTCACCCGTCTCATCATCCTCTAACAAAAAGTCCAATCCCAATAAACGTAAATTCCGATCGGTCGTTTTACAGTTGCTCGCCTTGATAGTAGTGCTCTCATGGGTCACATATCCTTTCGTCAGATCGTCAAACTCTAGTCAAATCATTTCTTTGAAGATACATCCAGCTGTAGAAAGTCTCATATCCAAGACCAAGACCCAGTCACCATCCGGTCATTCCAACCAGTCAGAGATAGGGAAGAAAGAAGCATACGTTACATTTTTATCATCGATATCCGATACGAATTACCTCTTATCAACAAGATTATTAATCTATCAACTCCTTCATGATCCACTTACTCGCGATGCGACCAGCTCAAGAGACGTTGTGATTCTCACAACACCGCATATCCATATGGATACAGAGGATCTACTGAAGAAAGAAGGAGCAGTAGTACAAAGAGTGGAATTGTTGGACGGTTTTGACCTACCTGATGAAGTGAATGGTCATTGGAAAGATCAATATACCAAACTTAATATATTCAACCTCACGACATACAACAAAATACTATATTTGGATAACGATGTGCTCCTTTTGAAATCTCTAGAGGATATATGGAACAGTGAAGGATCAGATATACTCCATGGAATAGGGGGTGTAGGAGAAAATAGTAAGATTTATCTACAAAATTCGGATTTGAGGATACCACCCCCTGAAGGCTTGGAAGTCCAAGATAAGGACTACCTAAATGCGGGATTCATGTTGATCAGACCTGAAGAAAGGTTGTTTGAGAGTCTGAGAGCGACGAAGGGGTATGATACGTTTTATATGGAACAGGTGAGTTGGAGTTTGCGGGTCGATCATTCCACGTTCCATGTGGTTTCAGTATCAGCTAGTCCGATATCAGCCTTCATTATAATTGACGCCTTATGAAGAGTGGAAACCCGCTGACGAGCGACTGTCTTCCATATAGGCACTCATCAATCACTATGCCTCTTGGGAAGGTGAACATCCCTGGACACCGTTGAATCATAAGTGAGTCATCATCTTGAATCTGAAATTGTCCTCGCAATACTTCTCTCGGTGATAAACGTCAATATATTGCGCATTTATATCACAAACGGACTTGGCTGATCATTTTCATCGTATAAAGGTTCGTCTCCCATTTCCCCAAAACTTCAGATACACAAGAAGGTTATTACTCGTAAGTTTCACCTCAATTATCGGATCTACGCATATCGTACTGACATTTCCACGTTTCTGTAGCCTTCACGCGAAAATGTGGAAGGATCCTGTACCTCCGGCTGTCAAGCAAATATGGGAAGAAGCTGTAGGGAGGATGGAGGAGTATTGGAGGTGGCATGATGAGGAATAGATATTTTGGGTTATCATCTCCATTTTCTGCGAGTTTCAGGCAATACTATCTTGCAGCTTGGATGTTCTTGATATTTAGCTTTATAAGAGGACTTTACGGTGTTTGCTCTAGCATTTGACATTAGTTATATGGTTATATGTTAGTGGACTGCCTCCACCGCGCGTGAATAGTCTATATAGAAGTTCACGGATACCTGTTGTACTTTGTAATGTTCTTCTTCATAGCTATCTCGTTGCATTGCATTATCATAACGCTACAGATTGAGACACACCAACAAAGACGGCTGCCTAGAGCATTTCAGAAGATCAGCAGTGACCTGCGTGAGGAGCGTTGTCGAGGCAAGATGACCATCACCACGTCGAGGTGAGATACACTGAAAAAGTTGCTCGCTTCTGAGCTGATCAAACATCTTACCATTCCTATATAGCTTACGAGCACATCTACTACAATCGCTCTCTACCCTTCCGAACCGGCATGATCTCGGTCTGACGATCCTAGTTTCTGAACCTAAGAAGACCACCTCTATCTTCCCTCATACCCCCATTCCGCCGAAATGCTTCCAACAGGACTTTCTCATTGTGCTTTCATCCGACCTTCCTTCAAACGCCAATATCAAACCCCAAGATCAAGATAGTGCGGATGCACCATCATCGTCAACAACTACGAGCCTCTTCGAGCAAGACGAATCACCCAAGAAAGTGTTAGTATCAGCCATCTCAGCCAACCTATATACATTCCCTTCCTCTTCCTCTACGGCAAGTTCGATCCTTTACATTTCCAAAGTCGATTCATCCGGATACTCCCCATCCGCTCTCCCACTGACTCGACTACTCATCGTATCATTCTTCAACTTTTTTCTCCTGCACGTACAAAACGTACGAATCCAACTATTCGCCAGATCGCAGAACCAATATTTATTTGCCAACTCATCCCAAGGGGGAGGTAAGAAAGTCCTGTCAGGAGCAGGGTTATGTAAATGGTGGAAAAACGTTTATGAAGAATGTGTCATAAGTTATATCAAGTTGAAATCGACCAACTCCACTAAGGAAGGTGAACAAGAAGAAGGGATAAGATTGAATTATTTGTTACCGGGTTATGAACAAGTTGAATCATTGAACTTGTTAGGTAAAGGAAAAGACCTGCCGGAAAGGTTGAAATGGGAATATAAACCACCTTTCGATAATCCCATTACATCTACTGGGAATACCAATGCCAGCACCAATTCAAGGAATTTGCCTGTATCGTTAGCCACGTTAATACCTTCTTTACCTGATGATCCCAAGACTAGATTCCTAGAAGAACTAGTTACGGATAGTTTTCAACAAAATCCAAATCCACTCAAACAACGACCCCAACAGCAAAAACAAGGAGAATCTTCTTCAGGATCAGCGAGTGTGAAGAAGAGTAAGAAGGAGATAGAGTTGGAAGAGGAGTTGAATCAAAGACAATCATCTCATATAGCCTTGAGTAAGATAGATAAGAAAGAGTTTTGGGAAAGGATAGGATTTAGACAGGAATGTGCGGGGGACGTTACTGGATTCTTCACTTTGGAGATGAGTGGTAAAAACAAGATCAACGGGGATGTCGAAACTACGATAAGCAAGATCACGGGTGAAACTGGAGGAGAAAAGAATGAACAATCTTCGACGATCATTCCTCCTATACGACCAACGACGGAAATAGTTGATCCGATCACATCGCTCGATCCGGAGAGTGAGAAAGTATCAATTGCTCAACCCAAAGACATACCCATCTCGTCAAATTCAATCCCAAGCTCCGTCCCCGCTTCCCAATCTACAGACCGACCTGATACAATACCAAAAGAACCCCTGCTTCGGATCGAGATCATCAATCGACTCCTTACAGCTCTTACCAACTTGGACTTCGCGAATCTCACATTGGCGATTGAAGGAAGTGAAATATGGTTGAAGCAGGTCAAGTCGATTGTCAAAGGTGAAATCGGTGAGAAAAGCAGTGAGGGCTGTTTTGGACTCATACCGAGGAAAGTGGATTTGCCTGAATCAGGGGGAGCAGGGTTGGTGAGGAAAGAGAGACAAGAAGAGAAGGTCACGATGCTCATGCCAAGGAAAAAGAAGAAGGTTTGATCGAGAGTTTAACTTGTAGGTATACATGTCATTGAAATGAATATAGCATATAGCAGATTGGACGAGATTGAGAGATGGTATACGATTATATGTACCATACACAAGTGATATCATTCATACTATCACCATCATGTCATCTCTTCGTGGTAATCTATATACTCATGAATATAAATGTAAATATAATTTTTTAGATCTTCCTTTTACGTACATCCACTTGTCTGGATATGGACCTTCTACTGACCACCTTTGGAAGCGTTACTTGGAGGGACGAACGATCCGGCTACCATACACAAGTTCCTAGGTGTATAGTGCGTTTTCAATATAGGTGTTCGTTTAGTTGGCCAAGTGGCTAACAAGTCGGTTCTACATCCACAACACAAGTTCCTTCAGGTCAATTCAACCAACAGTTCAAGAGTTGAACAAGAGCTCACGTATGAGGTTCATCTTCCCAATTACCTCTACCAGGACCCATCGGCAAACTACCTTGTAAATCATCTGCACCTGTTCCACCCCCATTTCGAAGGGTAGGTTCGTTCACCAGCGCCTTCTCTCCCCCTGGTGATCTCACATCCCAACATCTAACTGTCGAATCTAACCCGCCGGAGACCAGTACTGCTGAATCGGCAGAGAAGGAAAGTGATTGTATGGTAGATTTGTGGCCGTACATCCTCTTGATTGGTCGAGAAGATCCCAAATCCCATAACCATATTGATGAATCTAAACCTATGCATTCAAACGATGTTATCAGTTTATATTCATTGATCGGTGATGAAGTATTTAATTCTTGGGGAGAGTGGTGCCTCACCTCCACTAGCTAGTAATTTGCCATCGGGACTTATAGCCATGGTGGTGACTGCGTCCGTATGACCCATAAATAATCTGACACATGCACCGCGCTGGACATCCCATAATCTACATGAACTATCATTGGATCCCGTAGCTAGGTACAGCGAGTTAGGATGGAATCGGACGCACTACATATATGACCTGATATTAGCTTTCCATCCCCTGAGATATTGGTAATCTAGTTCTTGAATGAGGGAAACTCACATTAACATCCGATAAATGACCTGTGTACATCCTCAGGGGAGTCACTCTATCTGAACTCCACAATCTTGCTGTCCTATCCCGAGAAGCAGTGGCGAAGTATACGCCCATAGGACCCCATTCTACATCCCATACTGGATCTTTGCCATGTCCCCTGTAAACCACCAAGTTCGAGTACGTGTCCGTGGACCATAGACGGACTGTACCATCTTGAGAGGAAGAGAGCAGGGTGGAAGGTGGTGAGGCTGAACCATATAATGGATCGAAGGATAAGGAATATACAGGACCGGAGTGACCTATGAGTTTGCGGAAGGGTTGACCTTCATCTTCTATCAATGATCCGTCTGATGGATCTACGATATACGGACGGATTAGCTCGTGAATAGTCACTGAGACTGGGTGTGAGAGTGCTGACTCACCTATAGATTTCTTCTTTAGCTTCTCTCCTTTCAAGCTCCACAGCCTTATACAGCTCTCGGAAGAACCAACAGCCATCAAGGAGGAATCCTTTGAGAATTCAACCGAGGAAGCACTAGTGAAATGTTATCAACTGCAAACTCCAGCAGAGTCGTATCCATGTACACAGCTTACCTTTCACCGTGATCGAACAGCGTAAAAGCTACTACACTCGGTAAGACAGTGTTCGAGCTACTTCCAGGTTTGACATCGCCATTCTGCTGTGGACCTAAACGTATCATCTTCCTTTTATCTCTTATAGCTTCAACCTCTCTCTTCAGATCAGGTATCCTGAACACCGCCGGTATAGGAGGTAATGTCTCGTTCTCCTCTGGACTAATCAAGCTCGGATCCTTATCCTTTTCCAGCTCAGATTCAATTTTGAGCTCTTGTACATTCACCGTCACAGGTGCAGGTGTGCCTGTATTCTCTCGATTTTCTGGTGTATCGCCTAATGGACCCGCAGGCGAAGTCATATCCACATCACCATTTGCATCCACTCCATTTGTACTTCCGTGAGGATGTCCATTGGGTAAAGAAGATGACGGCTGATTGCCAGGTGACGGCCCTCCATTGGGTTGCTGCTGAGAGGGTTCTTCATCCTGCAAAGTTCTCGCTACTTGCTCTTTCAGCTTTTCAGTCATAGGTGGTGGACCAAGTTTCAGGTTGGTAGCGGTATTGAAAGCGTCTATTGGCATTGCGGATGGTAGAGCAGAAGCTATAAGACCACTTCTTGTAGCTATCGTAATCTTATCGAGTGGTACTGAATTACTTGTCACTAGAAGAACGGGCGTATCAGCGGTATCCCACCAAATGCGAAGTTGAAGTATATGTTGGTGAATACTCACCCGTTATACTGATACGAGAAAAAACGATCCCTTTGATAGCTTCTTTCGCTCTTCCAGCAGCAGAATGCAATCCAGCTTCCCATTCTTCATCTAACCCAGCTCCACTCAACCATTGTATAAGCAAATCATTCGCATTTCGAGATAGAGGTATCACATATTTGTCCGTTAGCATTCTCTGGCAAAAAGGATTCGCTTTGACATGCTCCTTGGTCGATATGGAGGATAACGTTGATATGTCCTGAGGATGGAACGGTCGATGATGTGTAGAGTGTCGATTGAAGAAGTCCCGAGCTATTATTACATGAGTGAGCTATTTTGAAACAAACGTAGTGTATCGCCAGCTAACCTGTTTTGAGGAACCCGAAATTCACAAGTTCCAGGAATGTATGGACGAATAGTGGGAAAGATAAATTATCCAATTCGGGCTAAACCCCAGCGAGATTTTACCTTATCAGCATAAACTCCCATCCCGTATCGTTTTGTAGGAAGTTGGACAGGTAGACTGACCTTCCATAGATCCAGACCACCATCCACCCATCTTCTGTAGCTCTTATACCCTTCCACCCTATCTGAAGGATCTAACAGTGAATCCTGATTTGCAGCTTGATCTTTCAACTCCTTATTCTGATCATCCGCACCGTCCTGATCCGCATTGGCATTAGTCGCCTGCACCTTCGCTTGTAACTGTTCTATTATGTACTTCGCTTGAGCCTCAAATTCAGGTGTGATATGTGAGGATAAAGTCGATGCTGATACAGCTTGAGCCTGAGGTATATTTCGCTTAACATTCGATTCTAATGGGACTGGACCTGGTGCTCTAAATACAGCTTCTTTTCCACCCTTCTCCTCATTGTCTTTGCTAGTATTGTCCTTATTCTTATTTCCACCTTGTTCTGCTATTCCCTGCTCGAACAGTGCTAATGCCTTGTCAAACCCATGTGACTGCAGATATTCTATGACAAATTGGTTCAAGAGGTTGGCATCGGTGCGTGTGATCGAGTTGGAAGTGTTGCTTGGTCCTGCGACTGGCGCTGATGGTTCCGCCATGATGTCGTATGGGTCCCAGCTGCTTATATGTTTGGTTCGCTAGTGGATTGAGCAAGCTGCAGAGATGGATGCGATGATTTTAAGACGAACAGGACGGTAAATTCGAGAAGAGAAGAAGAGAATGCATGTTGGGTTTACATTCGAAGTAGTAACTTGGTCCGAGCAAGGAATTGCCACGTGGTCCGAGCGTTGGATGTTATACGCGACTGCTAAATCGCTAAATTGCTAAATCGTGAATTAAAATGCATGGAGTAATGTTCAAGTGTAGTCACAGCAACTCTATTTCGTTCTCTTCCTCTTTCTCAACGTTCCCTTAACCTGAACCCACTTCAATCTCATCAATTGTGCCCTAATATACCCCTGTACTCCCTCGAACATGGGCGATACTGGTTGGGAAGATCCCTTCCGTACCCCTTCTCCCGATTACGACGGTGACGATGGCGAATTAGATACCCATGAGCTGCCGGCGGGTAACCTGATGCAACAGCTGGATCTGGGTTCGAGGAAGGAAAATGTCAATTTCACAGAAACGCCATTCACCATTGCCGCTAGAAGGGCGAGATATGGGGATATTAACAGTAAGAACGGCAGTGAGTTTTCTCATCGGCAGCCCTATTTCCACTTCGCAGAGCTGATGAAATCATTGTATGTAGCTCGGAAAGAAGCTAGGTCCTCTTCGACTAAACCGTCTTCCTCAAACAACCCACCTTCGCGCACAAGGACACTTCCTGCGTCAGCCAAACCTCCTGTTCCTGCTTCATCCACAGCCACATCCAGCAGAACTCAAACCCTTCCGCCAAGGACGAATGATCAACGAAAGGCAACCAACAGCAAGAAGAGGGACGAGGTAGTGGAAGAACCAGAAGTGAAAATAGTGAAGAGAGTGAGAAACAGTGGATGGTACGATCCTCTTGGTAATCCCATACCCAAAGATCCACCCAGGAAGAAGCAGTTGATGGACAAACTGAGCGATTTAACGACTGCCGAGGAGAAGAGGAAGCAAAGGAATCAAAAAGCTGCCGCTACAAGAGCGAGAAACAAAGCTTTGAAGGCCGCGCAAGCGGCTTGGAAGAACCAAGAAGATGAAATGAAGTTTGGGATGCTACGTGAGTACATCATCCCCAGTGGCCTTATTCCATCGACAGACCATGTCGTATTGCGCTGACCTGAGTGGATAGCTGCTGGCGCTGAACCGAACGAAGATTACCCCATCCTTCAAGGTTTCGAAAAGATGAAAGATCTGCCAGTCAAGGATCCAAAGGGCAAAGGGAAAGGGAGAGGGAAGAATGGGAAGAATGATGATGCGAAGCCTACCGCCAGGATAGGAGCCGAAATGCTTCATATGATCATCAGTGGAGTACCCGAATCAAGTAAGAAAGATGAGATGAAATCAGAAGAGAATAGTGACTTCCCAGAACAAAAGGAGAAGGGAGAAGCACTATCACCAAGTGATTTGAGGAAAAAACAACGTGTAATGAATTTAGACGAAATAATCGAAGTACACGCGAAGAAGACTGCCGAAATGTTTCGTAATACGAGGAAACCAGAGGTATCTCGGATGGCCAGGAAAGATGTGATAGATTTAACAGGTGAGGGCCACAAATCCAATGGTAAATCACAAACGATCGCCACACCCCTCGAAGACGAGGTGATATCTTTAGATCAACCATCTACGATTACTCATCTCTCCTCTACTGCTATGAGGGATATTGAACAAGCGGGAAATTCATCTTCGGAAGTAATTCCATCTAGTTCACCACTGGATCAATATAGCAAGAGACCTGTTGGCTTACTTGAACCCCGGTCCAAACGGGCAGGAGAGCATTTTACACATATTGATGATGTCGGACTTTTGGAGAAGGAAGCTGGGAGAAAAGGTGAGTTCATTTTATTTGGTTATCCTCTCAAGATCCTCACTGATAATTCGGATCAGCAAATTATGGGCATACATCCGGCTCCAAATCCACTTATCCAAGAACAAGGGTTGACGAGACCAGTCCTGCTGAAGTTCATCAAGAACAACTTCAAACCCCTCAATCTTCTTCCACATACCGTCAGAATTCCAATCGTGTTCTTGCAAAACCAGCACCGCACTCTTGTGTCTTCCCAGACAATGATCACCTCATCGAAGGTATGAAACGATCCCCGTCTCCCTCCCTGTCAATCGATGGAATGAAGGAAGAAGACTGGTCTACAATTACAAGTCGACCTAGAATCGGTCCAGCTAAAAAGAAAGCTAGGAAATCTAATATATTCGAAGATCCAACGTACGCTAATAAATCCCGAAAATCCATAAACATGTTTCCTTCCAGATCAACTACATATAACTATACCGACAATCACAAGATCACCGATCACTTACGAACATCCACCACCTACCCGAGTTTGAACGATCATCTCGTATCTACTAAATCGTATAATGGTGGAAATACCAAAGTCAAGCTCTTCACACCTAGTAAACCCGATGAAGATCAACCTGATTCAACCAGAGGGATATTGAGCGGGAAAACCATGAAAGGTAATCAATATGGTAGTCCTGTGAAGGAAAGAGATCCGTCGATCACCTCGAGATATAATGGTAATGATCGAATTCATCAAGATTCTAACTTGAATAGGATCATTCCAAGTGTTTCGAGTGGAATCTCAAGATCCGTCACCACTCATGGTGCTGGTTCATCCTATGCTTCGGCAATATACGATCAACGTCAACAGATTCCTCAACCTTTCAACCAATACAGGTCCAATGGGACTTCGAGCAAAAGTTCTTATGGTGATGGTTCTCATCAATTGGTCAATCGTATCAGTACTGACAGAATTGATCGACCTCAATATAACCACAATGGGAATTATCCACATCAGATTCATACTAATCACTTTCCTCGCCCTCAAGCTCAATCTAACGGACATCAGCGATCGCAAACCCATTCTAATGGTTATCATCCACCTCCTCAAGTCGATGTAAATCGAAATCAAACTCATTCCAAAGGTTATCATCAAGCTCAAGTTGAATCTGACAGCTTTGACTCTTCTTACCTAGCCAATCATGTTTCATATCCACTGAAGAACACTGACCTTCACTCACAACATGCGATCGAAGAACAGGAAGAAGAAGATTGGACGAAAGCTTGGTCAAGAGCTGCTCAACAGAAATCTCGTGGTCAACAAGCATTACAACTTCACTGATCAAATCCATTGTTAACATCCAGCATGACCCAAAACCCTTCTTCGTCTGATCGATATTGAGTGAAATCACATATATGGAATCAGGTAAAATGAAACTACATCTGACCCTTTTCGTAAACCCTGTATATATATCCAGTCTATTGTTGTTATATTACCACTCATGTTATGTATTCATGTGATAAACTGTGCCTGTGCTGTTATTATGAACGGACTGACTCGGTTCATAACATGTAGCCTGTATGAGCAGGATTCGCTGAACATGGATAAGTTCCGGCGAATTGCGACCTTTCGTATCAGTTGGTTACAGCCTGCTCACTGTATACTTAAATTAACACCTGTGTGTTTAAGCAATCGCTCGTATGCTTGTTCTGGCTATTAACAGAACTTCAAGTTTCTTATACTGAAGCAATCTGAAGCCGACTACACTTCATTTTAACAAAAGCTACATTCCGGTTGGATACTTTTACTTGAAACATATACTTTCACTTGAAGAGCAAATGATCAAAAAAGAGATTACAAGAGTAAGAGTGAAAAAGGAAAATACAACTGGTTCTATTTTGTTATCTTATAAATTGAAATATAATCTAACATATTTCTCTCTTCGAGCTTCGTGTACTTTGCTCAAATCCATTTCCACCTTCAACTACTATCTTCGATCGGTAAGACGTTACACTACCAACAACCATCCGCCTTCTTCGTCTTTCGAGATTGCGAACTGAGGGAGGTAATCGATTCCGATGATCATAGTTCTGCTTTTCTCAATAACTTCTTTTTAGTCCTGAACAAACTGAATCTCGCACTGGTAGCTATGTCTTTCATATTCCTCTTTAGTTGATCTTTCGTCGATGGACTATAATAAAACATCAAGAAAGCATCAGTGATCTCATCCTACATATTCATTATTTGCGGGGTTTTTTTTTTTTCAAGGAGAAATATACTCACTGCCACTCATCATTCTTAGTTATAATCTCCGCTCCTCCTCCACTAACCCATTCCATAGGTCTATACCTCTCTCTATCCCCTTCGGTCGTTCTCAGAGATTTATCTCCCGATGCCCATCTGGAAGGTAAATATCCTCCATCTTCATCAACCAACGTAGACGGCGGTTTGTTATGTCCACTACCACCTCCAATAGATCTAGAAGAGCTTCCCCTTCTTCCATTATTGTAATCACCAGCTTCTGACCCTCCGAAACCGGCACCTCCACCCGTAGCGTTAAGAGCGAGTGAGAACGGTCCTCTAATGACGTGGTCGTGTTTCGATTGAATCTTGGTTGATTTACCTTCGGGAGGGAAAACAATTCGAGGATCATCATCTTCTACAATTTCAATCTCGGGTAGGATTCTAGATTTCCCTCTTGCATTGGAACTTGCTGATGCTGCGATAGTATCGACCATTAATCCATTATGATTATGACCACTCGTCGTAGACCGATTGTGCAACCTTGAAGAACCGACAGCAGAAGAAGCGGTTTGTCCGATACCCAAACGCCTTTCTCGTTCTTCCCGTTTCTTGATTTGAGCTGGAGTCTCAGGGAATAATTCTTCTCTTGGTCTCTCAGCAGGTTTAGGTATCCTCTCCCGCTTACTATCTATACTTGATCTAGGTAATGCGGGACTCAACCTCCCAGATGACGAAGTCAATGGTGCGTGAGGTAACAAATGTCCATTAGGACTTTCCATCACTGGCGTATGAGGTGGGATGGGCGATACAGGTGCATCAAATCCTGTTATCTTCTTTGAACCATCTTTCGTAACTTCAACTTTCGATTTTGTCTCTCTTTCCCTCTCTTTATGCAATTTATTGTGTGATATCGTAGAAGTATTCTCGGTTGTTTTCTCAGGCGGGGTGCCTTGTACTTTATGTTCCGTCGTCGAACCTGTATGGGGTGTCCGAGAGTATACCGAAGGAGTTTGATTGGCGCTGAAAGTAGGTGATAGAGGTGATGGAACGTAATGTACATGCTGTGATCTTGATCTACCCGTCATAGCTGTTGGAGTCAAACTTGACGTAGTCGTGTATATCGATGGTGCTCCATATCCGTTAGGTAACTGTCCCTGTCCATCTTCACTTGTAGATTTGATCGAAGGTGTCGAAGGTCTTCCAGATCTTTCAGACATCATACTTCTCCTTCTAGCCGCCGCATAACCCGAAACATCATCCAACCTCTTTCTCTCCATTTCCAACCTTTTTCTAATCTCCTCTTCCTCCCTTTCTCTTCCGGTCGTATCTGTACTTCTTCTAGTCACATAATTATTGCTATTGTCTTGAACTTCACTTCCTGAATCTGACGAACTGGATGACGATCCATTCTTACTTCTTCTCCTATCTGATCCAAATGCACTTCTTCTTCGGGATTTAGCTCTCGACATTTCAGATATATGTCCAAATGGATCAAATTCCGTATCATGTAATTTCCCATTAGAATCGATATACACTCCACTTCCCGAACCGCTCTTCCTACCTGGTCCGCCACCGTTCGCACCGGCGGATCCGTTGTTGGGATGTTGATGAAAGCTTGATATGGATGTAGAAGGTCTCAGTGCGGCCGATATTGGTGATTTACCTTTCCTATCTAATCCACCGGCAGTACGACTCGATAGATGTTTATGACCTGATGGACCGGCTATACTGGATGAGTCACCTTCCATGTCGTAGCTGTATGTAGACTTGTATTCGGGTTGTAAAATATGTTCCAGCTCTGCTCTCTGTCCTGCTAATGCGGCGTCTTTCTTGTGTTTCCCACTTAGGTGGAAGGCAGGTGGTAGAGGTGCGAAATGAGAATCAGGGTGAGGGTCATATCCCAACGGTCGACGAAGATGCGTTTCGGCAAGTGCTGTAGAAGTGGAGTGGACAGAGATGATCGATCAGCTGATGCATTGATTGTGACAATCAAATAATCCATAGTCTATGAGTCACTCACGAGGTCGATATGTCTTGAATCCACCTTCTACCCTATTAGGATCCTTATCCTTCTTCAAAAGCTTCTTGCTAGTGGACGTTGAGGATGATGATCCATAAGGTGCATTTCCCACTGCACTCAATCCGTTCGGGTCATAATCCACGTTCGCATATGACCTTGAAGGTTTGGCCAACAAAGTCATCATGTACTACTAATCTCTATTATACGGTTGAAGTTAACATGGAAGGTGATTGATAAGCCGTATTGATATTGGTCTGTTTTGTTATGTGAATGAGGATGTCGATGAACTGGCTCAGCCGAAGGGGCGACGAGGTAGTTGGTGATGAATGAGGAGCAAGCAGTGAATGCGCAACAGTCAGAAGCAATAGGTCGATGGGATTGTGTATATCGATTATAGTGTGGACCGTAGATTGTCGGTTGAAGGATGAAGAAAAATCTACGTCATCAGAAAAGAGAATGAGAAAAGCGAGGCAATACTCTGATCATCAACAACTGTCATGTTTTGTCGGTAGTAGCTTTACTCACCTTGGATGCTCCTTTCAAGATCGATTCCAGCGATGGTGGAGACAAGTGATATACAACCGAAATGAACAGAGATGCTATATGATGAGGTATGCACAGTTCAGTCAACTCATCGTTTTAACTGGAGTACAAAATCATCATCACCCATCAACGTCACTTAAGACTAACCCCTTATCCTTCCTTGACCCTCTTTCCCTCTCTCTTTCCATTCTCGGCGGCCCTGGATGGGATTTCCTAATTGCTATGCCCGAAAACGACCAACACCGGATTGAGAGGTGTTACGTCAGCAGATAGACCACGTTGTTCAACAAGACATGTGGCACCTGACCCTCTCTGACGACGCGCACAGACCGCGTCTGACTTGTTTGCATTTACAGTCAAATTGATTTTTGTCAACATCCACTCATGACATTTGATCATGTTCTCCCTGTTTTTTTTGGTCGGATGGTATGACAATCTGGATGGATTGGCCTCAATTTGCCCCTTGAATCTTGATCATCCTCCTTTGACCATCGTCCATGGAACAGGGTCTTACTGCTTGTTCTAGGCAAACAGGATGTTCTTCTGCTTGCTTGATCAGAAATTGAATTTTGGATCATCCACTTGTTCAACATGCAATCCCAGATGCGCCTTCCGTCTTGAGAGACTATCTAGTAATGCATGCATAAGAACAACTAGATAGCAAGGGCGACTATATATATCGATCACTGGTATTGCACAGCATGAAAGTAAAAGTTGACCATTTGTGTGGAGTGTTTCACTGTTTCACTGCGAGTTGTTATACCGGCGGTTTCCACACACCTGCCCATCCCATGTCGTTCCTTCATTCAACTTGCTAACTCATTCATCCACATCATACCTCTATAACACCTTTGACGTCACATACATTAACCTGTTTGCTTCCACACAACTGCCCTGCCTCGACATCACGATTCGGTTTCCCTGTTGATCCCTCGACCATCTCGCGCTACCCCAAGATCAAAACTCGCCTAGAAGCTGGTTTTATTGGAACCTGCCAGTTGCAACAAGTGTACCACGGGAAGTTCATGATATAATCTCTTGAAAGCGTCAATACCAATGCAGCAAGATACAAGTCATCTATATCCAGATCACAATCTTCAGCAACTACGATAGTACCTTGATCGTCACCTGCATCATACGCCATCTATCACAAATAGCACATTCAAGATGAAATCTTTACTCTCTAGATTTAAAGGTGGTCCTAGCGACTCACGTTCATCGTCAAGAGCCAACTCATCAGCATCCACCAACAAAGAGAGAGAGAAGGAAAACATCGCATCTTCATCATCTAACCCAAAATCCAAATCATCATCATCATCCACTAATCAACAAATGAAGAAAGTATTATCAAGGAATCACCTTAGTGAAAAACCGACTTCTTCCTCTTCCGCTTCTTCACCTGCTCCACCCCCTCGGACTCTGACGCCTATGAGTAATCAGCATTCCTCCTCGTCACCTAATCTGGCATATGACGATCCGAGACCACATTCTATCACCGGTTCTGCGGGACTGCTCTCGCCCGTCGTTGGACTATGGGAGGAGACGAGGGGGGAAAACAGGAATAGGAATAGGACGGTCAGTGCGTCTGGAGATATACATGACAAACCAGGAGGGAAGAAAGTCACATTCAGATCACCAGCTCCTACGCCCACTACGAGCGTGGTTTTAGACGAAGCTACGAAAATAGATTATGAGAGGAGGGGATCATCTTCTTCTACTGCGGGAGGTACATCACCTTCAAAGAGAGCTTCAACTTCAGCTTTGAAACCACCTTCAACTTCACAACCTGCTAGACCAGGTACATCTCAATCAACCAGTTCTACCAATAATCGACCAAGACCAACATCAAGACAGACTTCGCCATTCTTACCTTCGCTGGCCATTCGTCCTACGGCATTTCGTAAAGCCTCTTTACCACCTCTAGGTTTCAATACTCATGGTAATGGAGCGACTAGTAGCTCACCCACCAAAAGCTCTACAACGATCTTATCGCCTACTCCGTCGGATGCTTCTACGGGCGCGATGAGTAATATGAGTTACCTCCCACAGCCGAATAGCTGGAGTGAAATGGCCGAAGATGACCTGATAGCTAATCTCGGTCCGAAGGAGAGGACGAGACAGGAAGTTTTGTGGGAGATTGTCAGTTCGGAAGAGAGGTGAGCGAATGTGTCATTCACAATATACATCACTCCCTTTATATGCTTGTTTTATGGAGTCAGAGAGGGCATCTCGATAGGTCTTCTTCAGATGTGATTTGTTAATCACTCATATATTTTCTTCTACTAGATACGTACAAGATCTCATCAAGTTCAATGAAACGTTTTGCAAAGCTCTACTCCCCTTATCCGCTAATTCACCCCATTTGGACCTATATGATCCTACTCCCTCATCCATTACCACTCGTACTATGTCTCCTTCCTCACCCGCTCTATCAGGTAACGAGTCCTTTGTCAATTTACCTATCGCCGCTAAATATTCATCTACAACACCCCGGTACAGTGGTGAGAGATATCCATCGGATTCATCGACCAGTACAGCACCGCCCATGACACCAAATGACGAATCTATCGCTAGAGGAAATCTAAATTTGAATTTGAATGGACCACCACCATCGAGTGCAGCAAGGATGAACGCTTATAACATTTTGACCAACGGTAGACCGAACATAGGTTTGGGTCTCACGAATAAAGCTAGTTTGTCAAGTTTAAATGGGAAGAAAGGACATCATAATTCCTTACCACCACCTTCATCTTCAAGACAACATTCAAATTCTTCTCAAACCGACTTGAGAGCTAACGATAATAGATTATCGTACCATCCTGGTATTCATAACAAATCACATAAAGCGAGTTCTCGAATTAGCTCAGGAGGATCAATTGGTCCGAGTACTGGTGCGGCTAATAATACGAATGTAAAATTACCTGAAGATTTGGAAAAGGTTTTGACTGTTTTATCAGGAGGAATTCTAGATGGCCATATCAAGTTATCGAACGCTTTGAAGAAGAGATACGAGAATCAGTATCCTTTGGTAAGGAGTTTGGCGGATGTGTTTACTGCTCATGTGAGTGGAATCGTGGCTCTTTGTAATGAACCATCTCATAAATATCAATGACTGATGGCCTATTCTTTTCTTCATAGTCATACATCCTAAGAGAATACTCCACCTTTGTACTTCATCTCGAACGCGCCCTGTCGCAAGTCGACGAATCCTTCTCTCTCTTCTCGGACATTGCTGGCGGTAGTGGAACGACTCGATCCAAGCGGAATTCCAAACGACTGGAAGAGAGCGATATTGGAATCCTAAGCCGAAGACTGATGGGTCTGGAAGAACTAGCTTCTGAAAAAGGAGAAGCCGGTTTGGTAATCAGTCTATCTAAACCTTTTCAGAGATTGTTAAAGTATCCATTATTGTTCCAGAACTTGTTGTTTAATACGGATCCGAGTTTGAAAGAGTACGAAGCTACTTTATCGATGGTAGATCAAGTTGAGGAGATCGTGAGATCGATAGAGGATCAAAAGAGTGACGAGGAAGAGAGGGAGAGGACGAGGGATGTCTGGGCGAGAATAGATGGACTGGAAAGAGATAAGGTGAGTACTCGGTCGATCAAATGTGGTGGACAGATTACAGAATCTATGGTAGAAGAGGACGTATATGTCAACTCTCTCAAAACTACCTTGGGCATCTTAGCTGAAATACACTGATATGCTGATCCCGTTGTTCATTTCAGGTCATCATGGCCCCTAAACCCAATAGAATGTTAATCAGCGAGACTCAATTACCAGTACCAGAAGGTGTTCATCTCAAAGCACAAAAAGACATACCGACGTCTGTCAAGGGTAAGAAATCTTTCAAGAGACTGAGTGATATCTTGAAGGGTGGAGGAGACGGTGACTTATGGGTTGTGTGAGTGATAACGTGTGCCATCAGGCGTGTGTGATCGAACTAATGGGCGGGCTGAACTCGATAGTCGATTCTCTGACGTTTCTCTGCTATGTGAGAAGACTGGAGTCACCCACCTACCCATAGCGAGCTTCAAAAAAGCCACCAAATCAGACTCTTCAAATGATCTGAGTGGCAAGAAACATGCTACGATGGGGAAAAGAAGTGCTTCTGTCAGAGCTAGAAATTTGTACAGAGTAAGTAGTACCAAAAGGAAAGAGGCTGTATACCCTAACCAATGCTGATGGAGGTGTTTTTCGTAGTTTGTCAAAGTCCATGAATGGCATCTCAAGTCTGGACCCAGTACCGATGGTCTTCTGAATATGAACGAGTAAGTTAACTCATAACCTTGTGAGTGCCAGTAAGTTAACCGATCTGTGCCAATTAGCATCTCTGCATCTCGTCAACGAACATCTGTGATTCCTCAGTCACCGCCTGTCTCCAAATATCCCACTCTACCTTCTATAGCAGGTACACCTCATGCTACGCCTACAAAGGTTCCTTTGAAAACAATAGACGGGTCAGCCAACCCTTCACCCTCGAAATCATTCAGATCACGCAAAGGCACAGGAATAGATGACGATACGATGTCAGTTATATCTGATGGTATATCTGAGATGTCTTTCGCGTTCAAAGATGGAGATCAGGTGAAACCCAATCTAAAAGCGAAACCGAAAATCAGACAATCACTCCCACCTACATCCACTTCAATTGCCAAACCCGGTAGAAACATTGGGTCTGTGGGTAGAAGGACGACATCTCAACCTGGTTTGACGAGAAGGTTATCAGGTGGTCATGTAGGTGGTCAAGCTGCTAATGCGAAATTCGCCAATCGACTTCGATCACCTGATCTCAACCATCACCATCATGCTGCGAGTGATACGGAAGGACCACCTGCAGTAGGTATCAGATCAGCAAGTGCTGCTGGTAAAGCTAGAAGATCATTACCTCCTACTTCAGGTACGACGATGAGTGGTGGATTAAGACCATTACATACGGCTGGTGTAGCATCTGCGACTGCTTCTAGACCAGCTTGGAATTCTGGTTTATCGACTACCAGTACGACCAGACGTGCGTCTACACCTGCTTCACAAGTCGGTTCTGTTAGAGGAACGAGATTGTCCCATGTGAATAATGGTAATGGCAGTGGGAGTGAGGGAAGGAGAATACCGATAGGTAGATCATCAATGATTGGAACTTCTTATTCCAATACCCATGTCAACAAAACCTCTTTGGGACGTACGATTACGACTTCTCCCACCAAGGTGAATGATGAGGATAATGATCATGATAATGATCATATACAAGATGATGGGGAGATCAGGAAGATGCCAAGTAAAGAAGATTCAGTTGTAGGTCTGTGGAAGGCGTTCGACGAGAGTAAAAGTAATGGAACTCCCACAAACTCAGGTGTAGGCCTTGGTCTAGGAATCGATCCAGCCGAGGGTAAATCCATTTCGTCCGTTGGAAGAGGAGGAACAAAAGGTGTTGGTGTGGGAGTACCTTCTAGAGGATCGGTATTGTCCCTTAGAGGAGTTACTGGTACACCCAGAGGAGCAAGTTTGAGAGGAGGAGGTATGATAACAGGAGTAAGAGGTGGTGCAGCAGTAGGTACGACACCGACGAGTGGAGTCGGATCAGGTAGAGTAACGGGTAAAGCTGCTACGGTAGGTAGAGGTGGGAATTTAGTTAGTACGAGAAAAAGGGATCTGGGCGGGAAGATATGATCATAATACAATGAAACGACTTTTGATGATTTTTGATGATAATGACTTGTTTAACGAAAACGAATGATAATGATGAATGTGATGTAAAGTACTATAATGTATCATAATGACTTGTTAAGGAAGGAATATAATGTTTAGTCTATAGTATGTTCTATTCTTGTTAAATTTCTGGACAGACAATTACCTTGCATTATACATACATATATATACATGAATATACATAGAAAATGAAAGACTTTATATTTACTTTTTTTGTGTACAAATCAAAGCTTGAACTGATATTCATGAGTGGTCTATCTACATTGTCATGTATTCATCAATTCATCAATTCATCAAGATTGTCGTTCTCCTCATTTCCACCGACTAGGACAAAAAGGGATGATTGACCAATTCCCTATACAAATCTTCAGGGATATCTTTGACCAACGCTACTGTTATACCTATTATGGGTCTTGCGTCTAGTGGTGGGAACGTACGGAGGATCTTCATCGGACTGTTACGCAAGATAAGAGAGAGATGGTTGATTTAGAATCAAATCCATCAGAAAGCGGAGATGATGAAATTGAAAACTTACGAAGGTGAATCCATCAGTTCCTGTCTCATCAATAGTAATTGCGCTATCACACATAGAACGTTGAGATGTAATCCAAAAGCGAGTAGGAAGCTATAACACAAAAGTACTTTTCATTTAGCCAAATGGTAGCTGTGTTAGATCACTCAGATGTCCAGATGGCACTGACTCCCATAATTTCAGTACTTCTTCCAGTGGTGGTGTACAGGCACATAAAGTCATGACGGCTGAGTTGGTCGGAGCAATCTGATCAGCATTGCATATACAGAGCAGGTACACCAAATTTGTGTCTTCATTCGATCAAGAAGTTTAGTTGCAGGGCAGTTCCACACACTCACATGGGAAAGCGTATATCTCAGCTTTCAAATTCTTACTCGACAATTTATCATACAATTCCTGATCGACAATTTCCAGACATTTATCTAGTAACTAGATCCAAGGACAAAGAAGGAAATATCAGCTGATGAAGCCATTCACAACCGAGGGGACTCACCTTCAAACCCTCGTGAACACCTTTCAGAGAAGGTTGGACGTACAACGGACAACCGTTCTCTATGAATGTAGAAAAGCAGGCGAAAGCTTCGAGTTGGGAGGGCATGGCGTATAAGAATGGAGCTGAGAGGACGTTCATTCCTACAATCGAAGAGGTTTTGATCAATCACGAGTTGGCTGGAAATGTTTTCTCCTTTTATCCTGTATAAGGGTAGGATTCACTCACCTTGTACATATTTGAATGGTTGTCCCTCATCCTCCATTTCAGAAGCTAGTTGGATGACCATTATCAGCTCAGCTCAGCGCGGTTTAGCTCTTCAATTATTCCGGTGCGAAGCTGATGAGATCCAAACATACTTGTTATCTTCCATACGAAAGCTTCCAGTAATCTAATCAACATATCTTCTTTCACTTTCCCTTTGAATTGCGTATCAGTAGCTAACGTTCGGAATGTGTCGTTTTTGACTATACTCGATTTCCAAATCATAGATATCAGCTTGGATTTCAGAGGAAACATCAAGGATGAGAGTATGAGATCATGTTGGAATTGGATAAAACTCACTTTTATGACTATCTGACGAAGGTCCCATCGACACCCATCTCAAGTAATCTTCCGCATTGAGGTTATCAACTCTTAACATTAATTTCCATATCTTTGGTCTGAGAGAAGGTTTGCCAGGCTACACGTAGCAACACACACAAAATGTCAACTTATCAATGGACTATACATCATGTCGAACAGTATGTTTGAGATGAATAGCTTACCACCTCTGGGATTCCTTCTGTCAGGACTATCCTCCGTATCCTCTTCAGACCATCTGATATCTCGGATGTCGATCGGTGTCTACCTGATAACGCCAGTGGGTTGAGCAGGGATGATAACGTTTCGTAGAGATCCGTGGGAGGTGACATATCGTAGTGTGCTCCAAATGATAGGTATCCTTCATCTGCTTTGTATATTGTCGTGATTATACGATGAGAGGTGTTGGTTGTTGATGGACCGAGCGTTTGTTGTTGTTGTTCGACTTCTTCGATTGTTTCCGGCGGAAAAGTTCAGTTTGGCTCATCACCTTTGTTTTTCTTCTTTCTTCCACTTCTTCCGTGTTGAGATTACATTATCAAAGATATATATACCACAACCACAGGTCAGCTTCTATCAGCTAATCAACAGTGTATCAGCTGACCATATCATTGACAGCCACTACTCGACTTACAACAAGCACCTCATCAGGTCATCTTCGTCCTCCATGGAAAGCTAATCGATGGACCACCAAAATCGAGCTTAGGTTGGATTGGATTGGATTGGATTGCTTTTCATATCAGAAGCGAGATGCTCAACGAAGAGTTATCCACTGACATGGTGAGTCAAGCCTTCCTGCCCACAACATCCACTTCATCTCTGTGATGGAACTATGATCGTTGAGCTGATGGCAGTGATCATAGGACCGGATAACACAATTACAGGATGCTATCCTAGATGTAGGTGTACACACTTATATACATATTACATATACGATGTTCGATATGTTCGATATGGCTTTGCTCCCTGTAATAGTAGCTCATTAATATGCTTATTATCGACTCAGCTCTTAACGATAACATCCACCTCAATCGATTATATAACAAAACGAACAGAATTTGAACAAACCTCAGATAAGATACCTACTACCCTCCAAACTCCCCTCGCAGCCAACAGACAAGAATATAAAGGTATGCTTCATCTCAGCTGGTCTCATCCTGCCGCATTCAGTGAGAACAGCTGTTAATCGGATGTCATGTGATGTAGCATCGATCGAAACGTTCGTGAATGATATAGTAAGAAGAAGTAAAGATATCAAGAAGTTGATAGCGAGTCTACCAAAGAAAGACGACAGTTCGCAAAGGGTAAGTTTGAACGTCTTGACGCTCTCACTCATTCGTCTAGAGAAAACGACCTTCATCCGAGGCAAGATGTGCTGCTCAAATCAACGAGGTTGCTGAAATTGATCTTGATATCTCGTAGGCCACCAGATTATCAGAATTGCAAGAAGAGTTATCAACTTCCAACGAAGAGTACAAAATAGTATTAGCTCAATCAGGTCAGCTTCCAATACCTTGTTTCTCGATCACATATTGGGATACGCCAGCTGATACATCTCATTGATACATCCCATTGATACTTGATTTGACACTTACAGAAGAATTATTACTCGAATTGCAATCAGCTTTGGATCAAGCATTAGGTGAAGATTCACCTAATATCCCAATACCCACCAAGATCAACCCATCAACACAAGCAGATGAGGAGAATACCCATGATCAGCGGAGGACAGCTGGGAAGGGTGAACTGGAAGCTTCAGATACAATAATAGATGCATAGATCTAGCGTTCATTTTATTTCGTATAGTAGTCTCGTACAAATAGGACTAATGCATTGTCCTATAATTATCGTCTTAACATTGAAATAAGGCAAAGGGAGTTGGCAGTAGCAGCAGATGCTCTGGCATATATACCTCCGTTATTTTATCGACGAATAGACCAACCTATCCACCATAATTGAACATCCTCCCATCACATCTAGCAGTCTTACACATACATTTATCTTTAGCTGCGACCTTACCTTTGGTCGTAGGGGTGATATGTGCAGAAGCGGAAGTTTTGGATTTCTTAGCTTTGGCATTTCGGGTGGTCAATTTGGGTTGAGGAGTCGGTATTGGAATCTCGTCGTCGTCCTAACATCGTCAACAAATCAGTATATCCCTTTTTATATACCATATTGTTGTGATGATTTCAATAGTCGTGGGAACTCACAGGTAATCCCTTATATGATATACACAGCTCTTCGTTCCGTGCAATAGGACGTCGAGCGAATATAACGAGGCTAAGGAAGGTGTCACGAGTGAGTTTAGGATCTTGACACCAATTTGTGACGCTTTACATGAGAACTTACATAGGTCGTTCAGGATGGAAGTCCTGTTATCAAGCATGTCTGTCAGCTGTTGGAATACAATTAGAAATGTAAGCTCACCTTGACGTAGGCTTGCGTGATAGCTAGATTAGGGTCGCATGAATGATTCTACGTTAGGAATTGTACTATCAGCTACTGCAGGAGATAACATGACTGAGGGCTGACTCACGAAGTATCGAGTAAACTAGAAGACCGATATATATCGTCAGCTATGTATTTCACCTATCGCTAGTAGACTAAACTGCTCACATTCTGTATCATCGCAGAAAAGATGAAATTTCGACCATCAGACTGTCAGCATGAGCAACGATCTAAGATATATGTGATGGACATACCCCATAATGAAAAGCATCCACTATTATCATAGCGTCAGCTTATGTTGTAGGTAACGTGGTTGTCCAGACAAGATAACTCACCACTATAAGCAGAATAAACATAGCTTGGATCATCAGCTTCTTCAGCTGCGATCTTTGCTCTCTGAGAGGCAAGTTCTGCCAGTTCGGCCGATCTTGAATCTAAACGTGATAGACCGGAAGGTGGATGGGCGATCTGCCAACCATCGCAATCGAACAGGTATCTACAAAGGTCGATCGAACCGTCAGCATAACAGGCTGTCAACCTTTTGAGATGAAAGATGGTCTACAGAGGTGACTTACGTTCTACCGATCTGAGCATACAATTTCCCTCTTTCCTCCGATTCCTGCTCAGTGATCAATTCACCTGCATAGATACCCAAGAAAGTTCCAGCCGCTATGGGTGCCCTGGCTCTTACGCCCCATCCTTTCCATCTCGTCTTGAACAATTCAATCTTCGTATCCTTACCTCGACCACGTTGGATGATCTATCAATTGGCCGGGAAATGATCAGTGTCAAGTCATTAGCAAAACGCTTACACCCTAGGAGAGATTTACTCACCCTGTTCCCACATTCAGGTGGACAACCGCATTTTTTACCGCATTCCCAAACACTAACAGAAGTCTCTTTAATTCGACCAAGGCTGGAGCACAGAAAAGCTCGATCAGCATCATAGTTTTTTAAAACTCCTTCCATACGCAAAGATTCGACAAGAGAACACACTCACTCATCATAAGCGAAACCTTTCATTCCCAAATCATAAAAATACAATTCCTGTCTTCTCACACAACTACAATTCTTGTTATTCGGATCACAAGGTCCATCACAATCGCATCCTATCCCTAATTCTGGATCGGGAACATCAGGGTTATATAGCATATCGTTGGAATATTGGAATTCGAAATCGGGTGGTGCACCTTCACCATCGATATCATTGATCACTCTAATTTCATCCGCTTGAGGTTCGTCAATCGAAGTACTTTGAGCCATGTAAGCTTCGAACACTGCTCGATGTAATGAAGGGTTATTGGTCAAATGTGGTTTACGTCGATTCCACTCATCTATCAATTTCGTATTTAATATTCGGTTCGCTCGACCGATCCGATCAGATGGAGGTAACGGATCAGGTAAAACCTCTGATAACACTGTATGGATATTGGATTCGATATCTTCCGGAGGGGTGTGTACTTCTCCTGCAATCGGAATCTTGTAGGAGCTTCGGACTGTAAACCCATTATATTCAACCAACTCAGCAGCATTGGAAGGCCCACTAGAGGGCGCACCATCCGAAGTTTCATCCACCAAGTCCTCCACATCCGATTCACCTTCATGCTCTACAATCCATCGCCAGGCTTGTCTCGACCGAGTCGGAATGACCACTTCGAACTTGGGCGGAGGAGAGTAATCACTGATAGGCGAGGATGCAGATACCCTAGTCGCGTCCTCTGGACTCGAGATGATCTTGCGATTTGATCGAGGTCGAACGCGCGGTATTGGGTGTGATTCATCGGGCTCCTCACAGGGCTCGTTGCCCGATACGAGCGAATGACGAGCGGATCGAGAAGGCTCGCCAGACTTTGGAATGAAAGCGTCTCCAGTGATCTCTTCGATGGACGGCACGGTGCTCGAACGACGAGTGCGTTGTTCGGATTCCAGGAGACTATCTTGGGGTAGAGGTGCTATTTCCACATCGTCCATGCCGATACGAACTTCCTCCACTGCCTTCTCCACTGAGAGTTCCTGCCTGATGGGGCTTTCATCTCCTTTGTCACTAGTCAGACAGTCCAGGTCATCGTCATCGATCTCAATGGGGTGCATGGAGGATGAGCCATGTATTGATGGGATTGAGATTGGGTCAGATGGCAATGGCAATACAGGCTTGACATCAGAATCCTTCGACGGGGACACTGGTACCGCTGTCGATGCAAGGGGCTGTGGACCCTTCTGGTCATCCCTGATAGAGGGTTCAGGCGAAGGATTGTATGAGGCTGAAGGGAGAGGATGTATGGTGGGTGAATTCGTGATAGCATCAGGTTCGGCGCATTGCTCAGGCTGAACAAGGGGTTCCTCTAGAGCAGGGCCGACATCTTCTGCTGGAGATGCCTGAGAGTCGAGAATGTCTATTTGATTGTTCTGAGTCGCAGTTGCGGGGCGTATTTCAGCTATTGGGCTGATCATGAAAGTGCCTAGCACAGCGTCTACCTCTTGACTATCGGTAGTCCGGGGTGTTTGTGGTATTGAGATTTCTGGAGTCTGAGGAATGGGAACTTCGGTGGATATTTGTGGTGAGCCCTGCTCGAAAGTACTATTTTCTCCTGATGACGGAGACATTGGGGTCATTGGCGAGAGGTGTTGTGGGACAGCAGAGACTTGAGGTGTCGTCTGTGTTGAGTCTTCAATTTGTGATCTCGAGATGCCCGTGACAGCTTGATCCAACAATGGGAATGTCTCCGATTCAAGGACTTCTCCTGTACTGGACTGTCCTCTTATCTGTACGTCCGCAGCCACTTCCGACATCACACCCCCGCCTCCCGATATAGTTGACGTTTCCGTTGTCGTCTCCACTGATATTGGTTGTACCGCAGCAGAGGCCGTCTGTGCGGTTTTCTCTGAGATCGGAACAGAAGGATTTGCTGTTGGAGCAGGCGATGGGTCTCTCAGTCCTTTTGGAGGTACCAATGGCGGTGAAGTCAAGTCCAGATGCGACTCCAAGACCGGCTCTGAAAAGATCTGCGATACTGGTGTTGAGTTCGGAGGTAGGGTTTGAGGATCGGAAACGGTATTTTGGTCCTGCTGTGAATCTTCCTCTATTTGCATATCGTTTTCGGAGAAGACAGGTGGTACCGGCAGAGGTGTGGGAAGGGCCGTATACTGCATGATTACATCTTGCTCGACTGTGTTTTGCGAGGTCGACCTTTGCGCCATTGGGACAGGTGATGGGCTAGTGGTCTTCCCTCGGCCTGATTGTTTCGACACATCTTCAGCTTGACTCTTCTTAGGGGAAGGTGTTTCATCAGTTGCCCATTTTGGACCTTTCTTTATCACTTTGAGAGGTTTCACAATTGTTTCTTCCTTTTGAGGTTCAACAACAGTCGGGGGCGGATCTATTTTCCTAGCTTTCCCTTTCCTGGATTTTGCTTCTTCCCTTACTAGCTCTGTGGGTGACGGTGATCGTTTATAGCTGATATTAGGCTGTAGAGTTGCAGGATTAAGCCATGAGCCCGACTCTGATTCTGGCACAGGTTGTATTGGTTGTGGTGGTTCGAGTGTCACTGGACTGAGCCATGACCCAGCTACGCCATCGTCTGCCTCGTGTATCGACGTTGAAGGTTCTACATTTGGTTCGGGGGCTGATTGAGATCCGACAGAGTTGGATCGTGCAGCATTTAAGGGATCGATCCAAGATTCCACATGATCCGCCGCGTCGGTTTTTGGGATGTTCGTTGATCTCGTTGATGGCCCGGCAATGGAGATGTCTTGGGAAGGTTCGGCCGGTGTATTTAGTCCATTGGCCGAGGGAAGAGAACTCAAATTTGTCCAAACTTGTGGTAAGGCGAAATCTTGTTTGGGCGGTGAGACTGTACGATGAGGTGCAAATGCAGCTAAAATATTTGGTCCAGGAGTTGAAGAAAGGGACCTTAGATCTGTCCAAGATTGTGGTAGAACGAAATCTTCTTTGGGTGGTGAATCTGCACGAGGAGGTGCAAGTACAGTAGGGTTCAACCAATTTCCATCTTGGATTATTGTCGTATTAGGCGATATTGAGCGAGAACTAGGCGGTGGGACGTAAGTTGCAGGATTCAACCATGATCCACTTGGAGCTTGTTCTGGCTGTATTCTTGATTTGGCTGCATTGGGATCATATACAGCTGGGTTGAGCCAAGATCCAACTTCTCCCATCACTTCTTCCTTGACCTGCCGCGAGGGTCCAGCCATAGGCTGATCATCACTTAGGTCTATTGCATCCTTATACGTATTGGATGGGATCGATCTTCGAGGTTGTCTAGTAGATCTTGATGACGATGAAGGCGGTTTGGAAGAGGAAGGGGGAGGGACTGTATCTGAACCTGAGCCTGAGTCTTCTAATGTGAGATCAACGACTGTAATTGACAAAGCAATATCAATACATGCAATTCAATGAGGGTGTGTGGAGGGGACATACATTGACTTGATTGTGGTAGACTAGCTGGTCTGGTTGAACTGGATCGACCAGGTCTTGCTCCTGCGCTTGAAGCTACGCGCAATCAACAGTCATTTCAGCTAATCTGGAAGATGAACAAATACGCTACAGAAGCCGGTCACTTACGTCCAGCTTGACTCGACCTTGGTCTATCCTCATCTGAAGAGTCTAATGCTATAGGATCTCTGGAATTACCAGCTGAGTTGCGGTGGAGACTCGATATATCAGCTACTACACTCTATCGAGGGTATTTGATGGTTCAACGTGAGACAAGGACTTACTTCCTCTGGAGGGTGTTGACATGTTACCGGCTCATTCAGTCGACATACACAGCGCTCGAGACTTGTTTCGCCGGCCTCTTTGCTGTCCGCTTCGAGATCTGCGAGCGTATCCCAATGTCTAGGTTGGATAGCAATAACAGTATGATGAGGGTGGATCACGAATCCTTGTACTCTCATCTTTTTATCTGTTAAGTACTCTCATTCTTTGGTTGTTGTTGTCACGATAAGCGGACATCGCCGATAAGTAGTCTTGTATTGGGACCTGAAAAGTAGAAATGTTCGAATGATCGAGGTGTATCAAGATTATCATCCATCTTTCAACTGCTTTATGCTGTCATACCACACACAACCATCCACTCAGTATGGTGAGGAACAAGAATCTACAGGCAGATCAATCGAAAGACCAAAAATCGAGAGAACAAACGGATAATAAGGGAAAGGGAAAATCGAAGCAAGATGTATACCCAGTCATACCTCAGAAAGATCTGTTTCAACGAATAAATTTCACTTATCAAGCTTCCATCTTCTTACAATCGCTTGGATCAGGTATCTCAGCATCCACATCGACTCACTCGAATTCAGGTCAAGGTGATGTAGAATTGAAGGTAGATAGGAAAGGGAAGCGCAAAGCTATCGAAAATGAAATACCCTGTTCTGCAAATTCGTATGATTTGGAGGAACGATTGTTAAATGATGGTCAAGATGCTGAGAAGGGTACGACAAAGAAGTTGAGACAATTGGCTAGAATGAATGTTAGGGAGATGAATAGTATGTCTGTGCATAATCAACTGAAGCTGTAGGTCTGATCTCCTACAATCACCATTTTCATACATCGTTTCTACGAGATCATTTTGATGGTTGATGGATGATGGATGATTGGTATAGGGATCCCTCGTTGAAACGATCACTATGCAAAACATGCGGTACGATACTCATCCCAGGTCTAACATCAAGAATACGGAATAGGCGTAAGTCCATCTCTTGATCCCAATCCACATAATCAAACTAATATAGTTGACTATCGAACATGACGACTTTAGCCAATCGAAATTCATTTTCAATAACACATCATACATGTCTGACGTGTCTCTCGTCATTATCCATCCCTTCTCCTCCTATGCCCACCTACTCGATTCAGGATGCTACGCAAGGTGTACTGGGAGATGAACAGCTTGATGGTCCTGTTAGACAGAGGCGACGTAGGAATGCTTCGAAAAGGGGTAAAATCGTTTTTCACGAGAAAGAACGATCGACTATAGATGGCGATGGCGATGGGATGGGCGGAGGACATACATTGTGGAAAGGTGATGATAAGTTGGAAGGATGGGGAATCAAGTTGATTGAAGCTGGAAATCAATGAATACTTGAAGTAGTGATCAATGTAGAATAGCGCATAAGTGTATATCTTAGTATGCCGTTGTAAGTGATAACTCATGTGATTCTGTTAATCTCACTCAAATCTGGTGTCTACGGTGGGGTATCACTGCAGTCAACCAAAGATATATACGTGCTATACTGACATTCCACATTCGAATTGTATCAATCGACGAGCATTAAGTTATAATGACAGATTGATTGGAGAGCAACTAACAGAATCAAACGCAATATAAAGATTTTTAAACAAAAGCTAAAACGCAATCAATCCAATCCAGTTCACACAATTAAACAAAACCCGAAGGATGAAGAGAAGATAGTTATCAACTCAACTTCTCTCATGTTTACAATTCCAGCTCGAACAAGGACACAACAAACAACCCAGACCATATCCACAACAAAACCATTTATTCCACCATGCTGGTCTACCATTATGAGAGGCATCACCAGGGTACCATTGTTCGTATTTCGTTCTGCCGTCTTTGTGATCGGTGGTGTTAGAAGGTGAAGAGGTGAGTGATAGACCTTGAATACTACCGAGTATATTGCCGAACCAACCTTAGCTCGTACCTATGAAATCTTGTATCTGGCGATATCTTACCAATTTTCAAAGGACGTCATTACAGTTAGTACTCACATTTGACCATTGTTATTGTTATCATCATCGAAAGCGGTCAAACTTGAATTTTCAGAATTGTTTACCCTTCTCTCTGGAGCCGTAGCTGCGGTTGACATTCCAGGTTGAGCACCTGGAGGCGCGTTGATATACCCTTTTGAAGGACTACTCACACCGGAATCAGTAACTCACTGGCTCAATAAGAGCGCGAATACAGTTAAGTTGTATGGAATAGTTAAAATGTACTTACGATTGTCCACTTGACATACTGGATCGGACGGAGTCAGCAGTAATCAACTGTGCGTTTGCTTTTTACCGATTGATATTGAAGGAGAATTTAGACTGGATTGTTGGCTGGATGTGAATAGCGGAACAAGGCTAACGAAATTTACAGTATAGGTGCTCAAGATATTTCTACTACCTGATTGGTATGTGGTTAGTAGTACTCGACTGAGAATCTCTTGTCACCCCATATAACCATTCATCCTTACTCGCACTCTCATACCTGTTAAGAACCCAAAAGAAGGAGATACCAGCCCAAAGGAGTGAAGTCATAAAGGATGATATCATCGACAATAGAAGAATATGTCTCTCGATACTGCAGGATGGCACTGTTGATTATGTACTGTATGTATTGGACAGTAAGTCGTATTCAGTGCATGGACAAGGACATACTGAATACACAGGATCGTGATGCTTAGACGTAGTCTTGTCAATGTCACAATTCATGGTCGTTGACATCAAAGATAATGAGAGCCGTCACAAATTCATAGACTTAGATGAGTTTTTCAAAATACGGCATTGTATCAGATACAAACATATGCATGATCGATGTGATATACAAGTGACTGTATTCTATACAATGTACAAAGTACGCCTACGACCTCCTCTTTATTTACCTCTAACCACTTTCTTCTTCCTGAACAAGACACTATTGATCTTCGCATCGTTCATTCCTATTCCATTATCTGACGGTGCAGCTGTAACTGGTTTATGTGACGGTGCGGATCTCGAAACGTTATTAGGTGCTACATGAGGTTGATTGTTGGAATGTGCATTGGGTCTGTTTGGCGACGACGTTGAATGACCTTGTTTCTTGTTTATCCCTTCTTCTCCATTCGTCTCCTCTGCCCTTTCTTTCCTTTTCGTTCCCACTCCCATCCCCGTCGTTGACTTTAGAGCCACCTGTGGTGGAGCAAAGAAATCCATAACTATTCCTTTCCCCTGAGGTTTCTCTTTCTCCAATTCCGGAACAACAAATTTTGCTCCAACGGGTCTCCTAACTTCCTTAAACTTCGTAACCGGTCTATCAATCTTGAACCGTTCTTCCTTCTTTGTCATCCCTTCAGAATCCTTGATACGATCTTTGAGATGGGAAGGTAGGGATTCTCTTATAATTGGATGAGATCCAGGTATAGGTGAAACAGGTGAACTAGGTTCCGAGACCCTTCGATCTTGATATTGAGACTGAGTTGATCTTTTAGGAGGAGGTATTCTGGGTCCTTGAGGTATCTGAGACTGAATCTGATTAGAAGATAGATAAGGGTTTTTGAACAACTGAGTAGGCTCGTTGGTCTTTCTCTGAGGTGTCGGAGGGATATATCTCCCAGAAGCGTGAGTTAGGGCTACTCGAGCACGTTGTGCTTCCAAGCGGGCTTTGGCGATTGCACTTTGTGGTTTCGGTACTACTCTTCCGGCTTCAGCTCGCCTGACACTTCCTTGTACCTATTCCAATACAGATAGTTGTAGACTCACCTGAGGAGCTCGATCCACCAGTTCCTCTTCCCCAACCACCCTTTGTAGGCTTCTTATCTGGTATGATACGATCCATCACTACTATCCTTTTCGAAGCTTTCTCCTCTTCCAATTGCTTGTATCGCGCTGCTACTCGATCGGCAGCCTGGGTTTGACGGATGTGAAAATCTTCTTTCGCTTTCTGTGAGTGGAATATGTAAGCTTCTCGATCGTATCGTGGAGTATGGTGTTAAGGCAATCGAGTGTACAATATTGGAAAGCAGTCTGATTAACACACACCTTGTACATTCTCCTCCAACCCGAGGTCCTAGGCTCGCCATGCCTATCCTGACATCTCTCATGAAACAATGGATAATCCTGCAGTAGGAATATCTCGTATAGCCAGTCCGAATCCTTCTTGATATGCTGTTGTATATCAACCTTTGTGTCAATTGTTTGTTTATTCTCATGTCAATTGCAAACAGTTCACTCACAGGTGAATTTGATTCGATCTCCTGTAATTGTTCAATCGGCACTTCATCTATCAAGGGTTTGATCAAGGGGTATTCTAAATCACCTATATCCCATATCCTCGCTGAGTGTGTCTTGATCACTATAAAGATGAATCGTTTATAGATTAATTGGTCAATCATTGCTATCTCATCTGTTTGACCGAAGAACAATACATATGTGATACCCCCACCACTGCAGGAAAACCACTCACCACCCATACAAAGATCCCGCAAACTCTTGGCCCCAATCTCAAGATCCCTACTACCAGCATCTCTTCCTGTTCTCCTGAGATCCTGCAATTCCCTCAATCGATCATCTACATTCTTATATACTCTCCCTGTCGATGGTCCAGCTTGACTCGTAGAGGGTATCCGAGAAGGTCCAGCTTTGTTCGAGGCAGAGGATGAGGACGGATGTGCAGGTGCAGGTGCAGTACTGGTAATAGCTATAGGTTCGGCAGTATTCACATCCTGGGTGATATCGTTCCCGAATAGATCTTCTTCTTCTTCGTACTCTAGATTTTCTGGCATTGTGGAGTGAGAAGATAATACAGGTCGGGCAGTAAGGCGGTATCGGTATCGGTCGAAGGACAGGAAGATCCCAAATTGAGCGGCCAGTGGAAGTAGGAGATCGCCAGCCTGTCAGAGAGCTGTAGGGGATTGAACGTATACTGTGTTATGATTGTAGGTAGAACGAAACAATCAAGAGGATACTTACTTAGCTGGATGGATGACCAGTTTTGACCAACCTCCACTCGAACACAATCTCACAATATTCCAAGAAGCTCGGACGCATAAGTTACCCGCTGTATATCCTCAGAAGCAATCATCAGATGGTGGTTGCATATACATAAACTCAGAAGCAAATATATATGGGTTGCATGACTCTTGCTCGACGCATCAGAAAAGCGATAATGTCAAGATAGTAGCAAAATAATCGAAAAGAAGCAAGAAGAAGGACAACAAGGTCACTATTTAAGTCTAGTCGGATTAGCAGGCGGAAAGGATCAAGCACTCCATTCGTCATGGCTCAGAGGAGAACCGATGAGAATGGATATGAGCTAATCTTTCACATTACATTACTGAGATACAGTGAGAGACGCTGTCAGCCATCAACTTTGCTACAGATTTGTAGGGGACTAACTCACAGGAACAACAACCTGCTTGTTCGACTGGGGCGTAGGGATCTTCACCTTTTTGGAGTGGACCCCAGAGGGATGGGATCTGCGTAGATATCAGGTATTGTCATCTACTGTGCTTGAACGTGTTATGATCAATCTGAAAGCTGAGTATGATGTACTTACAAGAGGGTCTTTAGTCGATCGACAATGATTGATCAGGCTAAGAATACCATACCCAGTCGGAAATTAGCATCTTCTTCCAACCGTATTATCCCTCAACTTCCTCAGCGGCCGCTCACAACCCTATTCCATTCACACCTTGTACCTTCCTTCCAACATATAGGTATCAAAGCGAGATGATGCTGACTCACTTCAAGCTGGCAACACTGACCATCACCCTAGGCCTAGCTAACTCCTCTCTCAGTCTGTGGTTGTGCTCCATCAGTCTTCTAAGTTTCAGCTCGTGCATGGTAGCTTTATTAGCTCGGGATGACATTTTGGCTGGTTATCGTCGCTGAGATGGAGGAAAGGTGAATACAGTATGTAAAGAGAGTGTTCTTCTTATCGAAACAATCCGGTTCGATTCGTTGAGAGAGCTCCAGAGTCAGCTTTTGCCATTGTATCTTATCACAAAGTCATCGTTAGCTCACCGTTGGATGTTTGTTATTATACTTTTGAGTCGACGATGAGATATGAAGAGAGATAAAGGAATGGAGATTGGATATATATCCAAGGTACTCATCTACTTCACTTCACTACTCAGTCATCTTCAATTGGATGATCCGTGCACCGCACAGGCCCACACAGTAACATCGACGCACGGATCACCTACCTACACACCCCAACACACGTCAGGTCCAGTCAGCCACATCCCAAATGAGATCACGCACAGACCCACTCTGATTGAAACCAGATATGGGATATATAAACAGTCATCGTTGAATTCCATTCCTCTTCCCTTCTTCTCTCTTCTACTTCTTATCATCTTCATTTCACACACCATATGAATGAAAAGTATACACCGTACCTATACTAACAACCCTATTGAACGCTTTTACTCATCTTAGCAAGACTTCACTCACGATGCCTCGTAAAACAGCTAAACGTTCCCGATCACCTTCCTCAAGTGACAGTACAGCTACTCCACCGCCTAAAACTAAAAAGCCAAGAACAAGTAAGACTGCCAAATCAACATCAAGTACAAGAAGAACATCGGGTATCAAACATAGCTCGACCGCCAGTGAAGGACAAGCGGAGAAAGATGATACCGACGTTACGGCTTCCGCCTCGTCACCTTCCTCTTCTTTACAGGATCAGGATCAAGACAGCGATGAAGACGAAGATGTGATTAAACATAGCACGAGTAAATCCAACTCAAACTCAGACGCCAATATGAAACACAAGAAAGAAGTAATCATTGCGATGGTCGATCGAATGGACCCCAAACAGTTGAAGAGAATACTGGAAGATTCTGCCAAATACCTACAAAAAGGTGGGACCTATCTCGATAATCCTGAAAAAGATGATGCGGGAGACGTGAGTAAAGTGAGGAACATCTGGGAGAGGGTCATGGAAAATTGGGATGATTCGGAGGAAGAGGATGAGATGGCTGTTGAGGAAGAAGCGTTAGTCGTTTGTTTTACGCAGTGGTTGGATATAGCTGATACAATCGCGTACATAGAGAGAAACTCGCCAATGCACTAGCTGGTGGGTGTGACACCGTGCTGTTCATGAATCGGACCGAAAGCTGATATGAGTGCTGGCATAGCCCCCTTCGACAAGCTTCAAGCTCAATCTACCAGTTCCCTCAACGAGGTGACCTACACAGTCAACCAAGCATTCCAAAATGCATTGAAACCTTTCAAAAATGATATCATCCTGTTAGTACAAGCCATACCGAACATCCATATCGCTGATATCATTTCCCGATCATTTAGCGAACAGCTGAAGCTTTGTGAAGCAGCTCAAGCGAAACTCGCTCATCAGACTGCGGAAAGATGGGACATCGCCATGGCTCATGTGGCGCACAAGAAAGTAAGTTGCCCTTGCAGATTGCATATATACCAAACCATCAGTTGATATACTCCTTCATAACGTCGATAGCAGAAATTCCATGAGATCATGAGACAGATTCACGCGATCAACGAAGAGAAGAAACAATTGATAGAACAGGCTAAGAAAGATTTCGATGCAGCTTGTACGTATCACTCTTACACCAATGCGTACGGATCAAGCTGACAATCAAGTATTAGTGGAAAGACAAGCCGCAGAAATTGAAGGTTTTAAGAAACGGATCCGGGAGTCCCAAGAGAGATGCCGAGAGCAGGTAAGATCACCACTTGGAAAGGATCGAAAGCTGCTTTAACTAACTATTATTGCACTGAACGCTATGGTAGCTCATCAAAGCTCAAGATCAAGACCGTATCAACAAAGAGGTAAACATGCTCATGGCCAAATTCCTCAACGGTGATCGAACGTGATCGATGGATAGACGAGTACTGTATGTGCTATCTATCTTATCGTCCTGTATCTCATGGCTTCTTCTTTGGTTTTCGATAATCCCACCTGAATCGTTTTGACTGTGTTCGTAGACCGTATCGTACCATTATCGCTGTGAAGTAATAGCAGAGTCGTATACATGTATGTTTTATCTATATTCATGTATGTATGTATGTACAACAAAAAGTTTGATATGTATGTCTTATATCCATAAACCTGTATCCCGTCCACAGTATCTACGTTGATCGACATTGACCATTATCTTCTATATATGCGATTATTCGTACAGTGAGCTTACATCTCCAGTATATTACTCGTACAACTCTTCAACCTAACTTCACCAATACAGTCAGTGATCCAACTAATATCATCTATGATATATGATCGATGATCCATCTTCTATCGCCAAATCCCAGCCCATGGTACACTGCTATGAACCGCATCATACCTAATCTTCATGATCTGACTAACTCCATATACGTCCACATCTCTCTTTATCCTATATAATCCAACGGTGATAATACCAACCAAAGCAACAGTCAATGCTCTTAACGCAGTTATCTGCGATTTGCTCGACTTCGATGATGGTGTGGATGAATCCGTAGGATGATTCACAATGATGATCGTTTCATCTCCATTAATCTCTTTCTTCTCGTTACTTGTTATCTTTATCTTATTCTTATCAGTCGATTCTTCCTTCATTATCTTCCTCTTACTAGATCCTCCAAACCAACTTGAGATCTTCCGACTTCCCACTACACCATGATACACGCCCAACCCGACCAGCCCCAGATAACTCGTCCATCCTAGAACGTTCTGCAGATTATACCCTACGTACTCGTACCCCAATTCGGAAGGACTAAGTTCGGATATCGGTGATTCCGATCTGGAAGGTATTAATCGATGGGAGAGTATATGAGCGATGAGAAGGATGGTGAGTGGGTATCCAACGATTTGATGCAGTTGACGAGGTAAACGGGATTTTATCGATTTGAACGATAGTGGCCAATTCGATTTAAAAGAAGAAGAGGGTAAAATGATGAGAAGTCGTTTGAGAGTTGAAGCGAGGATGTGGAGAGTTAAGGGAAGGTAGATTAAGTATGGTTCGAGTGGGAGATACAAATCTCGGGATATCATCTATATAACCAATCAATCAATCAATTAATTAGCGTTTCGCCCTTTCCCTTTCTTTGCTTTTATGAATTATATGCTTGAGATTTGCTTAGTGATATACGATATAAACTCGAACGGGTTGATATCGTTTTGAGAGACTTACCATAGTCTTATCTGCTCCTTCTATACCCATGGCTGAAGCTACGACCGGACTTGCCAGATGAGGTACAAGGAATATACCGAATACCATTGCAGAGGTATTTTGAGTTAACGTCAATACTCTGATTACTTGTCCTTTACTGGGAAGAAATCGCTTGGGATCCGAGAAGAAAGGGTATGAGCTTGAACCATCTTGGTTTTCGTTCAAGGCGATCTGATGAGGGAGAGGTATATCGGGGGGAGGAGGCGACATCTTGTCCAAGGCAAGATGGAATGGACAACTACTGTGAATAATGTCCTGTAGCTTTCGAAAGAGATGTTTGTGGACAATTGAGAAGAGGATGATTGGATGAGATGACCAATGTGGAGGTGGTCCAGGTGAGTAACTCAAACTGATTTAGGACGATGTATGTGGCGAAAAGCTTTGTCTACTTGTCCTGCGACGAGGACTGTTGGTGGGATCCAGAGAAGTGAGAGAGAGAGCTTAGATACGGTAGCAGTGAAGATAGAAGACGAGTGGTACATGATAGCTATAGTCCAAAGGAGATGCTAGAGATACAGTACAGTATGGAATAATGTATAATTCACTTTGAGCGTATGTCCTGTACCGTCAACACACCATGCACAATACTTGGAACCATTCCGACTGAACATCACGGTGGGGAATTGAACATTGTAAGGCGAAGAAGGCCATGCATAATTTATCTACTCAGCAGCCAAAATATATCTCTGCTGTAGATATAGAAAAAATCCATGTTATAATCGTGTCCAAAATCGATGTTTTTCTATACAAGAGATTATGAAAAAAGAGGTCGACACCCATGCTGTATCCATCTCATACCACATTATCGTTGATGGTCCTCCTCGGTTGGCGATTTTCTTCCTTCACCTCTTCCACTGTTTCAGGAGACTCCGACTCATCCGATTCGAAGACCCATACGATGAGACAAGCAGTCACACTGACTAGTACCTACCACCATATCCATCCACTATTTTCAGTCCGGACGAAATTACAATATGTGGGAGGTCTATCACTTACAGTCGATGCGACCCATAACCAAATGACACTCCCTAGCTCAGCGTGGAACCTAGGTCTTGACGAACGTACATTCCGCTGTACAATTATAAGGTAGGTTATGTTGCAGATCAGTGCTGCCCATGTGACGATAGTTGCAGGGTAGAAGATAGCTGATGTCAGCTAGATAGATTACATTTAAAAAGATCAAGATTAATTCCACTTCCAGTTTCACCATCTTATATCACAGCAATATCCTTGTAGACGTGCATGATTAAGTTCAGAAGGGTAGGTACCTTTTAGAGAGGATAAGGCAAGGTAAGGTAGACATGTCCGCTCACTCACAATTCTTAATCTCCTAAATCTTATAGCTAGAACGAACGAGATCAAACCGCAAGCTACCAAACCGGTAGCTAAGAAATTTGATATTCTCCATACACCGATCCTAGCACTCATCGCCCACAAGATTGTATCTGTCTCCTCTGACAGTGATAGGATTTCGGGGTCGGGGTGAAAATGAATTCCCATGATACATTTTGCGGGGGGACCGCTAAAGAAAATTCAGTAAGGTCAGGGATGAACAAATCAGCTTTAAATATAAACTTCGAAATGGAAGTACTCGCCTCAGATCATCAAACCACATACATCCTCCTGACCCACCCACAGATATTCTCCTAGGTATCCCGTCACCCTTTCCCGGTACTAGTTTTGCATGTATCAGATCCAAAGGGTGAATGATAGCTGTAGAGAGGGACACGAGTGATTGAAGAGTGAGTGTAATCACTGTTCCATAGGGTAGAATCAGCTCTATCTCAACAAACATCAAGTCATTCCTGCGAGTCTGATATTACTTGCAAGGACGAAAGTTCGTGTGGTAGATGATAAACTTACAGATCAAAGTGAATATACCTATAAATCCAAATCGTCTCTTCCACTTTCCATCGCTGATGACAGTTTCATCAATCTTTTCCGTAACCTTATCAGGGAGATTCTTGTTCCTATTTTCAGGCTCAGTCATCTTGCTCGACTTGATAGTACAAGTTACGCTTTCTGCTTTTTCAATTAAAGGTTTCATGTCAAAGATGAAGAGAGTGATAATCACGGTACGATACTATCATATATCATCTTGAGATTTCTCTGCCAGGAGCGACAGCTGTGATGGTTCCACGACGACGATCGTAATACCTGTCCAAAAATTCTTGTGAATCAATTTGATCTGCTACGCTATGATTCTATGATTCGATTTGCTATGGGGCGAGTGGGAGTGGGGATTTTGTGAGACAAGATAGTGGTCCTGTCAGTCACCATCAAGATCACCATCACCATCAGATCATCAAACGATCAGTCTATCAATCAATCAATCAATCAATCAATCACTGTAAGCTCATCAACCGACCAGAAGATCAAAGCGTGTGGCACTACCCATTGATTGATGGTACCTCGCCGATACCAATCCGACGATCACTTATCAACGATCAATTCGGTTCATCTCTCACCAGGTCTACACCTTTGATCTGGAATCTATGAACCTGTGTCTTAGATCCACCCGATCAGACTTGCTGAATACGCCTTAAAACTTGAAACGGATCTAATCCTACCAGACCAATCCATTCATTACGTTACTGTGGTGCAGGTTCATGCTTATCTTTGATGTGATGCGTATCAGGATGAGAGGATCAACTCTTCGGACTGTGCGTCGGGTCAAATCGCTGATGTCAAGGTACTGTATGACTATGCGGTGATCTCTCGGAGGTAAAGTTGTAAGATACAGTACGATTGTCAATACGGTGTCACCTACCGTACAGTTCAAGTGCTTCGATAAGATCAAAATACAGTACTCGTACCGTATACATATGTCCAATCGTGCTGTTATGTAACACAATTCAACCGAATATCCAAAATGTCATATACAAACATGCAGTACAAACAGATTCCAGTATCCGTCCTACAATTTCTACAGTACAAAATCTATAAGATAAAATCTTGATCATCCCCATTCCCCAATCACCGCAACTTCACCATCCCTCCTTCAACCTTCCCACCTCTCTCATCCACCCACCTTTCCACTCCCCCTTCATCCAACCCCATAAATTTCCCCGCCCATCCGATCGAACATATCATATAAGCTTTTCTCAGTTCTTCCCATGCTCTCTGACGTATCCTATCTTCTCCCCACGATAAGATCACTTTCTCATACTCTGTCGTACGGGTGTTGGTTATCTGGAAATACCTTATCGGATCAAAGCGATCTGGAGATATGGTTCGCGCAATATTCACCGCCAGAGTGATGGAAGATGGGGATATAAAGGGTGATTCTGTGGTGTTATTTCGTTTGGACTGATCCTGAATCTGAGAATCGTTGGTAGTGCTTGTGTTTGAAATTTCATCAAAATGTCTTCTCAATCTTTTCTTTTCGAGCGGTTGAGTGAGTTGTTGATAATTCGACCAAAATTCATTTTCACCAATGATCACCAATTGATAAAGTAAGAACAAAATGACAAATTCTTTTCTCCTTTCTTTTTTCTCTTCTTGGTGTATATTCAAGTCTTTGAGCTGTTGTGCGAGATCCGCTCCACTTTGTGCATGGAATTTTGAACGAGAAGTGTGATCTACTTCTCGTTGGCCTTTTTGTTCGTCCTGAGCGTTATAAAGACCTGGTACAAGGCCACTGAGCGATGATATCAGCTGAGGTCGATTATTGGCTAACATTGAAAATCGCGCTGAGGACTCGAATACTATCAAAATCAAGTATGAGGGAATTTAGCTTGATCAGATCTCAGTGACAAACTGAATCTCAGATCATGTCAAGTCTAGATGGGCAACTGAGGAGACGAAAGACGGGCATCTTGTCCATGGCAAACTCTGATGGGGGATGGGGGATGGAGGTTGAAACTAACGACTTACCCTCCATAGCGAAGAGATCGATCCTTCCTGAAGCTACCACGCCTTCTCTCAATTTACCTAGAGATTTCATATCATGACAGATTAGCCAAATCAGTCAGTCGGGTTCAGTAAGCCAATAGAGTATAGAGGAAGTGGTTCTTCGAGATAAACAATGGCTTCCTTATTGCATTCTGTGACAGGGCAGACGAATGAATGGACAGAGGCGAAAGAGGATATTGTTGACAATGGACAGTGGACAGTGGACGGTGGGCACTCACGGAATAGTAATACGATACTACCCAAACTTTCAATTTCATCCCTCGCCTCTGATTGAGGAGCTTTATGATATGTGGTATTGAATGTCGAGTGATGCTTTGTGATCTACAAAAAGGAATTTCCAATCAGTATCGTGCCGACTGATAAACCTTTCAAGTAGAAGTGACATAGTACATGAACCGATTAATGAAAACCCACCTTGTTCTCAATGAACACTCTATACCTTTCCTGAATTCCCCAATCTTTCAACCTATTCCTATCATTAGCTACAGTCTCACTCCCACCCACTCACGCATCCATGATCCATGAACCATGACCCATGATTGATATGGGATTCCACTCACATATCACCTTGTTTCCCATCTCCTCCAGATCTACTAACACTCTGAACCAACTCGAAATCAAACTCATCTTCACCCTCCTTATCTAGACCAAATTTCTTGCTCTTACTCGATCTCATAGGTTCGATATCCCCCGCTGGGGAAGCTAACACCCCATCATTCTTCTTCGAGGGGATTGTTGCCCAATCCTTCTTGGATTTATAAGTATATGTCGAAGGTCCAGATTGATCACTGTTCGTGTATCCGGAGGGGTACGAAGAAGAAGCTCTTTGTTGATCGTTTCGCCGTGGTGTATTTGTATATGAATGATTATTCCTGATACCCAATCTTGGATCTACATAATTATTACTTCCTATACCATCTTTGTACCTTCCACCATACAAATTTCCGTCGGTATCGGTATTGGTATTTGCACCAATAGCTTGGTGTTCATTGTGTACTACACTTGGACTCTGAGTTGGGATCTGAGCATTCCGCTGACGTTGGCGCGCATGAGGTGGTTGATATCGCTGCATACTCCCTCGTTCTTCACTATAAACAGGCGTTTGTCAATCGAAGGTGTAGTTATAGGTTGATATATATGAATAGGTGAACGACAAAAGTGGAGTATGAAAGTGATTTCAGAAGTGTGTTTACAGTATCTCTCGGATTCCCAATCAGAGATCAGTCAGGCACAACAACAAACGATCTGGAAATCCATTAAGATCGACGACACCTGTACAAATCAATGGCCTTAGACATTAAATGGGCATGAGCATGAGCATGAAATAGGCCTGAACAAATTCTGGAGGATACGCTTGAGACATCGTGAGAGCCCAGATCGTACATTGGATTATATACTATACTTGTTATTTACGACCGTTATCCAACAAAGTCCTTTTCAACCACAAGATCATGATATTACAACAAAAAGTCCCCGTTCCAGCTCCAAATGACAATAATGATTTTTGATGATTATACTATATACTGTATCAATGTTTCCCGATCCTTGCTCTAACATCTAGATTCTACTCTTTAATCCATGACATCCGTTCACCTATCCGTATATGGGTCCGTGGGACTTGGCGAAACCGTCCCCGAACCAGACCCAGGGCCATCTCTTGGTACTTCGCTATACAAAGGCGGCAGGTCCACTATCTCCTCTTCGAACCTTCCTGCATCCGCATGTCTCCTGAAAGTCGGTCCCTCCTGTCTCCTCCTAGGTGGGTTTGCACGTGAATGTGCAGGCGCATGCATAGCTCCAGGTGGTAACGTCGGTATCTGTTCTGGATTCTCCGGATTGGTCACTCGCATACCCCCTGGTGGTCCTGCCTGGGGAGGTCTATCGTTGATTGCGTGAAGGACTTGACGAGATACAGATGGTTTAGAAGAGGCTGTATCATCGCTTCCTGACCGTTGATTCTGATTCTGATTCTGATTCTGATTCTGATTCTGATTCTGATTCTGTAGCTGAGAACTTGAGTTGGAATAAGGTAATATAGGTTGAGGATTATCAGGCGAGGTTGGCGTAGATACAGCTGATTTAGAAGGTAATGGTCCAGCTATACCTGGTGAACTAGGATTATTATTCTCTTCAAGCAAAGACGAATGTTGGTGGCCTTGAGTACCGATATTCGATGTCGAATTCGCATTCGATACACCCATAGCCGCTATATCTGCCGAATCGGACAGATGAGAATGCGAGTTGGACTCATGTGGAGATTGTGAGTGTCCTACGGGAGGTAGGAACGATCCTATTTCTCTGTAAGGTTCTACCATCCCATTTCTATTCGGTCCATTATTGCCATCATCGTCATTTGCCAGATCGATATGTGATCCATCTAACTTGCCCACACTTTGTCCTTGATTCCTTCTCTTTCTCCTTCTCATCAAAAAGAACAAGATAATTCCCACAATGGCGAAGAAGGCCAATACTCCTATGACAACCCCTGCGATCGCTCCTCCTGATATGCCAGATTTCTTGGAGTCACTGGCCGATTGGGTGATAGGCAGAGTAGGCGGATCGAGAGTACCGGTCGTTATGGTACTCGGCCATGTACCTGTAACTTGAGGATCTGCTTGAAGACATGATGGATCGTCTGAATCCGATACAGAATATATACCGGATGTACCACCTCTTCCGTACCCTCTCCCAGAGCTAAAAAAACAAAATTCCTCGTGTCATTAGCTTCTCCTCTTCTGTACACAGGGACCGTGGACTGATAGACGGGACAAACGAGACTCACTTCATCATAATGATAAACCTCGAGTTCGCAGGAATATCCAACACCCAATCACTCTGACTAGTCACACCTTTTTCTAATGTCACATCATAAGCGTTGAAACTCTGATCCATCGCAATGACCGTAAAATTATATGGACCATATTCCAATCCTCCCGACCAAGACATCTCAAACCCTCTCTGACACTGTACAGCCTGTCCTGAGACTGTAAATGTGAAATCTAACGATTCTGAACGTGAGCTAGCCCATGATAGACAGCTAGTATCATTTGCCGGTTGGACAGTTTGAACTTCGGATGATCCCCCGGTGGCTAGTCCGTTGGCATCTGACATAACTACGACGTAGTTCACACCGGCTGCTAGTTGAAGAAGGATCTATCCCCAAGGTGGTATATCATCAGCATGTGTTGCTGATATGGCAAAGCTGATACTCACCTCCGTACTGCCCGTTCCATTTGAATAGTAAGAATCTGAGATATCATAGAAAAACGGTTGGCCGTATACCGGTCTTTCAACGAAAAATTTGAAGATTCAGCATATGCCTTTGTTTCCTACACGGGTATAATGGTTGATGGTTATGATTGATTGTACTTACACGATCCACACCTTGAATGGGGCTTTGCCTTTTGACCAACTAATCGGTACGGCCTACAGTCCTCACAACAACGTAAGCCAATGTGACCAGAGATGAGGATGGAAACGGAAAGGGTTCAAGTGACATACCTGACATGAGGAAGTATTTGTGGGCCATTGGAAATAGAAATCGGTCGCTGCGTATACGAAAGTAGATGGGAGTATCAAACTGCCAAAGAACCAAAGGAGATGGGAGAATTTATACATGTTGATGGTCTACCACGCGTCCCAGATGTTGATGAAAAAGGAGGAAAGGTAAACTGGAGTACCTTTGGGAGCGATTGCCGATCAGAAGAACATATAGGTTGGTGGGATTTATTCCGATTAATGGAGGATGTTTTGCAACAAATGGATGGAAGATGAAGAGTGAAAAAGAGTTGATAGACGACGAATGTGGTTTTACAGCGAGTTACAAGTCCGAAGCGGTGCCAAGAACTAGACTAGATAGGATTGTGGTCTAATTAGTCTAATTCCTAATCGGATGATATGTGGAGCTTTAACGGGATTCATCCTGAATACAAGTAGTTTGTAGTGATCCATTAGGAAAATCTCGTAATGGTGTCAAAGCCAAGGGGATCTTCGCTTTTTTGATTTCCTTAGCCCGTAACCTTAAGATAAGGCACACCGCGATCCACCCGACTTCTCCGAGTAGGATCAAACACAGATTCAAACGCGATCTGAGCTGATCCAGTTTGAGGTGACAGCCGTGATACGTGCATCTGTTCTTAAACGTACGAGTATCATAGTCACTTGTACATGCTCGGCAGCAAATCAGGTCCAGATTCTGAGGTATAGCGAAGGTAGACGTGGATGTACTTACATATCGTTTTCATTCACCGGACGGGGGATCTCACGCAATTGAGTGAGCCAAATGGGGTATGATCGAAGTACAATTACAGCAGAATTTGTCATTAAAGGTAGAGTCATTACAGAATGTGTATTTATCCGTACCCATCTCCTATATCAGAATGTAAGTGCATCAAGCAAGGTATCCAGTACAATCTTTTGATCCCTTAACATAGACATTCGCCTGTATACCTCTAGAGAAGATATTCGATAAACCACAGGCTGTGGAGGTGTTTTGATTCTGCGCCAGGGTGATAATGATAGGAATGGTAGCTTTAAGCGGAGATTGCAAAGATAATGGTCATGAATTAGCGATACTGTAGTGTACGTGAACAACAGTATGATACAGAAGAAAAGAGGAGCAAGGAGGAGGGAGATGGAGATGGAGGAGAGGGAAGGGCTGAGAAGGGGCATCGGTGGGAGGAGCGAAGTTTGAAATGAACACTGATGTTTTCCACCAAAGCTGCGTGGAATGCAAACGGCCATCTGACACGAACAACACATATTCATTCGGTGAACTACACAGTAAATCATTCCAGGATCGCTCTGACCTTCTCAGATTCGCATATTCCATGATATTTCGGGGTGACTGTTCCTTGGAGATCTTACAGATCTTTCATGTAAAATCGTTCTTCTCTGAGAGCATGCTTGAGGATGTCGCTCGGCTCCATATATTCGTCACGTCCAGGGTCGATACATGGTAGGTTTTGTAAGAAGACGGTCTTGATGACGACTTTACCGTATATCGAGTGTTGGGCAAGAATGAAATCCCATATATTGCCGTAAGCTAGATGTTCGATTAACTGTAGTTTGGGCAATGATGGAAATTGAGCTTTGGTCGTTTCAGAGGTCGACGATGGGCTATTAGTGGGAAACAGAGACCGCGGGTGAAGACGGAACGTCAAGTCATGGACTAAGGGACATGGACCCTCGTCTTCGATATTTGGCGGTACAGAGAGGATGACCGACATTTGATTTGAAGAGTTGACGAATGATAGTGAGTCCTTTCGAGAAGTGTGGATGGATCAGGAAGCCAAGAGGAATACAGCTCCAGTTGAGTGAAGGATGTCAGGCCGTAAAACTGGTTGGGAATGTCTGGTGTCGTAAACTGTATGAGGCATACAACATACGTTAGTATGTAGGTACGCGCTTGCTGGTTGGGTCTATCATGCGTTAATATCCCATACAAGACTAAATCATGCATGATACTATGCGTGTACATGGTACGTGTATGGATAAAACCCGGTTGAACAGACAGAATACTCTTATGTTGAATCATTCATTGATCGTTGTTTCCTTCCTTCCCATTCTTCCGCTTCTCGATCCTTATAACTTGGGCACCTGCGAGTATTCATGCGTTGATTAGTTTCCAATCCATAACATTCGAACACAAACGGCTTTGTCTACGTATTGGACGCTTCAACTCACCCTCAAGGTCTTACTGACCATCATAGCTCCCCAGACCGCAAAGATAGCAGCGGCTACATGAACCTCGCCATAACCACCTTTATCACCCCACAACAGAACTTTACCGAACGGTACATCCGATAAACCATGTTGGGCACCGGCGTACCAATCTTTCTTAACCCAAAAGGCCATCATGGAAGTCAAAAATAAACTCGAGGGGATAGGAAGTCCTTCGAAGTATTTTGATTTGCCAGAAGCGTCCGAAGGGATGAGAGCGACGGTAGCGTTGAATCTTGCCAATCTTGCCAATCCACATGAAACGAACAACAACAAAGCCAAAGTGTCCAAAGGTGTTCTGAGACCTAAGGTGAAAGCGAGAGTTGCGGGGGCCACACCGAAAGAAACTAGATCGGCTAAGGAATCCATCTCTTGACCTAACATTGATCCTCCACCCATCCACCTAGCTACTTTCCCGTCTAAAGCGTCGAACCCGAATCCCAAGATTGGGAGCAAGTGTGCGAAGTAGAGTGTAGAGATGGCCTCGGCAGGGGGAGTCTTGAGGTTAGATGCTAAGATTAGGTATCGAGCAGAGGAAAGGATGGAGAGTGTACCGCACACTCCGTTCATGATGGTGATCAAGTCGGCGAGTCGGAAATTACTATTGTGAGGGGAGGGGAAAGATCAGTACGACTGAAGTGATACATATTTCGAAGGATCATGACATATCGTTGTGATAGGTGATTGTGAGGCGAGATCACTGCCGTCACACTAGATCCCAGCGCAGTCAACAACTACTCACCGGACAAGGGAGAAATGGCCATCATCATTCTTGTATTGCTGTAAAGCTTTCTTTTTCTCCTCTGAGAGCGACATGATGGAACGAGTCAAGTGCTGGTAGTGAACAAAGAAAAGAGAGCAGTGCGCAGTTGAGATATACGCTGGAAATGGTGATGAGAATGAGAAGAGAAAAAAAGAAAAGAGGGGGGGGAGATGAGTTGTTGAAGGAGGAACAAAGAAATGAGCTCATTTGGCTCATCTACGACACGTTGTTGTTGGATTCCTGGATTATCGGAAATTGATCCCGTCAAACTCACAGATCTGGAATATTATACATGATGTCACCCGTCCCACTTAATTGGGTGCATCATTTAAGTACACGTGGCCTCGTTCGCGAGTCACGTTTATTTGAATCCGTCGACGCGTTCCTCGTCCAGATATGTTTGAATGGTTGAATTGGAATCAACAATAACAAAAACAATAACAAGGAAACAAGGACACGGACAGAAACTAGAGTTACCAACGATAGACATATCAATATCCTACATTGCAATCCTCAGTCAAAAGACCGGAAAGTACCCAAAATCACATAGCTATAGGACACGGGACAACAGCCTGTTCGAATGACCTCGCAATGTCAGCATACCTAGACGAACAAACCCCGCATCTCCGTTCACTGCACGACCAACTGTCCTTACCTCCTGAAGTGTTACAGGCGGATCTAGCGAGAATAGACGCTGCGATCAAGGGGGTGATTACATCCATAATAAGGGAGAGAGAAGCTCAGGTCGACTCTCTGAAAGATGAGATCGCTCAGAATAAACGAGACGTATCGAGTCTGGCTAGAGCTGTAGGAGATAAAGGGAGAGATATCGTTGCGTCAAGTAGGAGAGAGAGCTTTGATAACGATGTGAGTCACCTAAGCATTTCACATGTTTTGAGCGAAGTCCAAGCTGATGGTGCTCTGTAGACATTGCCAAAACAGCTGGAAAGATTGACAGGCCAGATAAATGAGCTGAAGAATGTGAGTGGGAAAGAAACCTTTATGCGTATCGTTGAACCATCACTGATTCAGCTGTATGTCCAGATTTACGATGAGAGGCTAAAACACATACAGAGTGAGTCGACATGCTGTTGCATGTACTATTTCTGGCTTCCATAAGATGCTTTCACTTATCTTTCTACCATACAGAACAACAAGCAACACTCGATCAGCTATCTAACCTTCTCGGTCCCCCATTCCAGCCTTCTAGACCCCTTCAACCTGTCGCATCCTCCTCCAAACAGACTCTACCGTCCGCTTCGGTACCAGTAGGAGACGTGAAGCAGCGGTCATCTGGAACCACGCTCGCTCAGCAGATAGCAGGCGGTAAAGTACCTTCGACATGGTATGACGTCGGGGAAAGCATAAGTGAAGAACTGAATCAAGCTGTAACGAAAGCGCTCGCAGAACGGGTAAGCTCCACCTATGCGATCCAGATGCAATAGTTGAGCTCATACCATCACTTCCGTGTGCAGGACTCACGACGGAAGAATCTATGTCAAACGCTGTTCAATCTAATATGGCTACATTCCGAACTTGCCCTTCCTCCCGTTCCCATATCCTCACCCCACCATTTCCCTCCTGAACTCCTACCGTCGCACGAGGAAGAAGAGACTCCAGGAGCCTATACGACATATGAGAAGATCCTACATGGCGTTATAGGCTCAAATCCCCTGCCTCCCGGCGAATGCGAAGAGTGGGGTGAAATAGAGGATCTACAGGGAATGGAAAATGTCGAACCTGAAATTGGATTGATAGAATGGTCAGATGAATTGACGGAATTGTGGAATACAAGGAAAGAAGAGCACGAAGCTAGGATACAGGAATTGTACAATCTTGTTGAACCGCTATGGACTAGGTTGGATGTCGATCAGGCGACGATGGATCTGTTTGTGGATATGAATAGAGGCAGTGGGGAAGCTGTCATCAAAGCTGTACGTCACACCTCATCCCTGTTTGAGGTTTCGTAAAAAGACCCAAAGCTGATACATTGAATGGATGATAGTATGAAGAAGAGTACGAGCGATTACTGGAATTGAGAAGATCGAGTCTATCGTCGTTCATTGAAAACACAAGAAAAGAGATTGATGCCCTGCAGACGGAACTGATGTTGAGTGATGATGAAAAAGCGGAATTTGGTGCATATATCGATGGTGAGTATGAACAATATGCGATTTGCAAGGTGTGCACCACCAGGTATCCGACGCTGACATCGAATTTGTATTTAGACGATTATACTGAAGAGCTTCTTCACTTACATGAAGAGGAGATAAATCGACTGAGAGAAGAAGTGGAATTGAAATCAACCTTACTGCCGAAAGTGCGCGAATGGCATGCGTTAGTGCGAGACGAAGAGGAATTGGAGAGGAGCGCAAACGATCCTAATAGATTCAAGATGAGAGGAGGTGCAATGTTGAGAGAGGAGAAGATGAGGAAGCGAGTGACAGTTTTGAAACCGAAGGTGAATTCTCGCTCTGTATGGCACTGGATCTGCATATGTGTTCGAATAATCGGCTGATTGTGTATACTGAATTAGATTGAGACTGAACTTCTTACGATGTTACCTCAATGGGAAGAGACTAATGGACGACCGTTCCTGGTGTCAGGTGAAAGGGTCATAACGAAGATCGAAGAGGAACGAGAGGCTAAAGAAGCTGCAAAGGAAGCTAAGAAGGTGAGTTTTGACTCGATCTACCAAGTGGGCATGGCTGACATCCACTCAGCGAGCCAAACAAGGTCTCGCCCCCGCCAAAACCCTTCCCTCGCGACAAACTCCTGCGCCAAGCACGATCTCTCGTCCTACAACTAGCTCCAAAAACCCTATCAAGCGATCTGCACCTACACCTACACCTATGACCACTCAGCAGAACAAGAAACCACGCCTGATACCAGATACAGGCACTTCTACAATATCGTCCTCGATGTATGGCTCGTCCATTCGGCCGATGAGGTCCGTCTCAGCTACCCACAGCTCCAATCGAGGCGGTGGTACGATTTCACCCACACCTTATATGAACGGTAAACGAGTGATGTCACATTCAAGTGCTTCTATGTCGATGTCGAGGATACCGTCGATAACAGCAGGAACAGGTAAAGGTCAATTGATGATGGGTTTAGGAATGAATAGTAAGAATGGACAATCGATAAGTAAAAAACCTAGAATGAGTTTCAAGCCTCGTCCGTCGGTGTTTCCTGCGATGACCAACGGAGGTGGGAATATCGATGGTGGCTGGGGATTGGCAGAGGAAGATGAGGACGTGTTCTAATACCGTAGGGAAAAGTCTTTGAGCGTGACATTGATGATCGACTCATCCCCTCTGGTAGAATCTGTATTCTTGGTGCCAGAGACTAGATCCGGACCTTGTAAGATACACTCCAGTCACGGTACTACGACAAATATTCGATATATTGTACGTGAGATGACTTGTGAGGAGCAGTATCATAGTGATGGACTTGTCAAGTAGGAAAGACGGATAGAGAAGTATACTGTACTTTTACATAACAATATCGATATAATTGTATATGCTATGACAAGTATGAACGGAACAAATGTAGAGCCGTCTGATCAACACCTCAAACGAGCTGAAGCTGGCGGTCTTCTGTGACGAGAATACTCAATGAATATGAATTCATATGCCGTATGCAGATCAAATGACTTACGCACAAAGGATTTTTCAACCTTGATTTCCAATCAGCCCCCACTACCAGAAGGAGAATTACTATGTTCATTAGTCTTCATCGTTCCTATAGCCATGTTCAGAAAGTGATCATCTTGACTACAGGTAACATTATATAGATTTTTTGGAAATTATCGAACATGCACTTCATTAAAAGGAATTGTTGATGGACGAGTTGCGAGATCTTCAGGGTACTGTGGGTACCCAAGTATTATGGCATGTACTTGTCGGAGGTTGTTGGACCAAATTTCGAAATACCTTATCTAGCTATGTTGTTCCAATATGCGGGAAAACTTCTCGGACCTGGTTTTATCGATCTGCACGAAGATTGGTTGTAAGTGTTTCCCCTTTCTAGTCAATGATCAGCTCTCGATCCTTCGACGCCCCATAATTGACTTGTTGAGTTTGTTTGATAGAAATAAAGTCTATGAAGCATACAGGGCAACACATACCCGAGGCGTTATTCACCATGACGTACGCTCACGACATGTGCTATATGACGAGTCTGGACGTATCCGTCTTATCAGTCTTCGCTGAGCGGATTCGGTCTATATGAAGAACATTATGGACGTTCACGGCGCAGTCATGGAAGCCGCGATAGTAGGTAACAAGATTCGAGGTTCATGACCCCGAATTTAACGGACTACTACTAGGTGTAGATACATCACTAACTAATTCTGACGTACACATGGCCTTCACAGGTTCTGGATATGTGAGTTCTCGCAATCTGCTCGTAGCGTCGGTTTTGGGATTCTGATGAGGAGCGTTGATGTTCTGCCTACTGTTTAAGGTCTGAGGAAGTACCGGATTATGCCGCACAATTGGATGATCCCGACATATGCATCGACTCGCTGCGAAAGAAGGAGAAGAACAGACGGCACAATGAACTCGGTGTCAGAATAGAAAGAAGTTCAGACGGGTCACTAGTGGAGCATATCACGCATCTTACATATTACACTTAATTATTCTGTATACAGTATACTCTACTTTCCTCCTTGTCAAAACAGAATCGACCATTCGAATGGAGCCTAGACTAGACAATACTTCGTTCCCTGTCAAAAGTTCCTGCAAGTTTCTCCTGACCAATTAGAGAGGTCTATTGTCAGTGATTATACATTGGCGCTTTTGACAAACTCAACGATCCTCTGATAAGCCTCGTAGGCGGTTGTGTGATAATTGATCCCATGAGCTGTATCGGGTACCACGTAGGTTTGGAAAGTACTTGCGGAAGGGTACAGTTCCTTAGCAGTATCCAATTGAGAGGGTTGAGTTGAAGTAGAAGTACCATTACCAGCAGCAGAAGCGGTAGAGTTCGAGTTGGAACTGGAGCTAGAAGTGATATAGCAATTCGCTGCGCAATAGGGAGCGTCATATTGACCTGTCACCACGAATACAGGGGAGGTGTAGTTGTTCTTTAACTGGAGTGGAGCAGCGATGGAATCTGCAGGACCAAGCAAACTTCAGCTAAGATCATGCCACACCGTACCGTACCACCAGGGTGGAAAGCGAAGTGTAACCCGTTAAGAAGTTCATATTACTCACTTTGTTGACCTAATGTATATTCCCCTTTGTTGTTCGTAAAGAAATCCAAAGATCCATTAGTGTAATTTGAATAATGGAAGAAGCCCGTCTGGTCAACCGAGACACTAGGAGTAATCACATAGTCGTTGGCATCACTTGCGAATCTTGCTGGGTACGCCACGGAGGCGATGGTAGATTGGAAAGCTGCGAGACCGAGTGGTCCTTGAGTAGCATTGTTAGTGAAACCCGTTAAGACCAATGCGTCGAATGCTTGAGGACCGACGGAAGCTACTCCAGTAAGAATGTTGGATCCGTATGCTGCAGAATGACAATAGTGGGTAACCAATCAGCATATCTGGGGTCCTGTACAGTATCGTGATGTGATGCAGCAACTTACAATGACCAACACCGACGATCTTATCGAATTTACCTACATCGCTCAAATTGCCTGCTCGTAATGCTTGAGCGATAGAGATCGATTGAGCAATCTCATAGGATATTTGAACGATATTTGTACCATCAGGCTTAGCTGATCTTCCCACACCTAATCTATCTTAGGATAAAGTTGCCCAGCCTGCTGCAGCTGCACTTTCAGCGAATGAATTGTTAGGTGAATTACTAGATGAAGAATTAGCTGGACGTCAGTATTCTAGCCACAAACAGTAAGCCTGGGATGACCAGCTCACTCTAATTGTACGTTCCAATATCCCGCATTACCCACCAGACCATGATGAGTCTGGAAGATACCCGATATATTCCCATTGTTGTTCTTGGGTTCACAATATTCGAACCACATATTGTATGTACCATTGACAGGGATCTTGTTGGCGTTCATGATTTGTTGCATCACTGTTGAACCAGCTGCGAACGTCTGAATGGAAGATTCCACGAGCACTTGTTGATTAGCTGGGCTGTATGTGATTAAGCATAATCATCAGTCTGTGTCTTTCCCTCGAACAGGTTTCTAACCTATAAGAATCAACAAATCCGAGTAGGCTTACTAGGAAGGATTGAGATGATGGTGAGGAATCATACTCACGGACCACCAATGACACTCTTGAGATCTACATTTTGGTCCGTCTCCGCATACACATCAGCGTAGAAAGATCTACAATTCGCATAAGTGCCGGAGTCCCTCTTGATAGGTTGGACGGATGGTGCAGCGGCCACCAATGTTCCTAAAATGGTGAGTAAAGCGATTTGAGTCAACATCTTGATTTGTGTATTGCTTGATCAAGTGATAAAAGAGTTGCACGTCAGTCTGCTGCAAACACCCATCTATTTTATATATATGAATGAACCTCAACGGAGCTAAAGATGAACTTGATCTTTTTGTAATGACGACATGGTCGTTGCATATTGCAGTACCGTGTCATCCACCCTCTGCACTGTGAGCTACGAGATGTCGAATTTGACTTGACCAAGTTAGGTAACCCGGTGTCTGGAATAGACGACATCACGGTAGAAAGTTAATCAGTATTGCATAATGGATCACACCATTTTCAAAGTAGTGAAGCTGGTTTCGTTCATAAGTAGACCAGAACTGGGGTAAAACACGGGGATTGGTAAAACTGTGGGCTTGTATCCGGAGCAAAGTCCACAGTGAACAGAGCGGTCTTATCGTAACAAGTTTAATCGATCACAGATTGTGGTATTAACACCCGTATTCCGTTCCAGTAAATCTAGTGTGAGACAAGTAGGACACCCGTACTTTATGTATCTCCAGGTTAAACAACAATATAAGACGTCATTCGTATCATAAGTAATGATGCCCCGGGAACCCGGAATACGGTGTGTCGTTATCGATAACGTAAATTATTTCGTCATCGTCATTATCATCATTCGGCATTATCTTGTCTTGAGTGGGGCCGAACGATAACATCATTGTTTCGGCCTGATACAACAACTGATATAACTGTCTGTATGCAGAATGAGTATTCCGCGCACATGGTCAAATACAGTAAAAGAGGTTTGGGAGTATCCATATGGAAGCGGCACCACATGGCGACTCGAGTTCAAAGGTTTCATGTTCTCTATATTCTAGATCTATATGCTTGTAGATATACTTTCAAGATCTCTTTCGGATTCTGGTCGCGGGTTTCATACTGGCACGGATAGATGCCAAGATCACTCTACAGTCTTTACCGTTCGATTTGGCCTGCATAGCACAGAAACCAGTAAAATCAAGATCGAACCTTTCGGAATGGCATAATCCTTAATCAGCATCTCGACCACAATTTCCATGAGATGCTCGCGTAAATTTCTATTTTGGATGAATCAAGGAGCAGACAGGAATCAGAACTGTGTGGAATACCGGACCACTCACGGAGCCGTCTGAGACGATTTCGTCCCCACGACCATCCCAGCTAGGCAACTCAATTTCAGCTCACTGACATTCCAGCCGAACAACAGTGGAGCATCGTGAACCTCAGGATTCTCTTTCCATATCAGCGCTAATTGTCTCATCTTCGTCAACCTCTCCAAAGCCGACTCAGAGCTTTCGATCTTGCTCGGTTTTTTGGTAGGACTGCACGTGCCGCTACGATTTTTGGGCGTCGGTTCCTTTCCCTCTAGGATAGTCTGGTATGTCTGTTGCACATCTTCACAACGACCTTGAACGATGAGTTGTCTGATGTCCGAACATGCTCTTACATGTTGTTCCATTTGGTCAATTTGGTCTTGCCAATCAGGGATATAACTCATCAAAGGGTCTCGCTTTACGTCTTTCCATAATTTCGCGAGTCCTTTGAAATCTTCATCGTTCAAAGTATCGGGCTCCCGAACGAAAGAACCCATCATTCTCACTCGATGACCTTCGCCCTGAATCCTCAATTTATCCATCTAGAATCATGACTTGTTATTAGCCACGCATACGTTCAAATGTGTAGCTTGACTCACAATAAAACCACCCAGTCCTTTCCCTCTTTTTAGCAAATTCACATTCCTTTCAATCTGCGCATCATCACCCTTCTTCCATAACTTCCAATCTAAATCACCTCCATATCTCTTCTTGTCCTCTATGAGCTTTCCGGGTTTCACTCTCAAACCAGATTTACGAGCATCTAGCACATGGCAAAACATTCTTGCTAATCTGATGGTCTCCGGGTGAGAATAACCTAATGTGTATACGGCATTTTCATGTAGACCGGAATCTGATCAGATCGACGGTGATAGGTATCAGTCACCATTTATAAGATGAGCGCCACCGGGTGTAGCAGAACACCATGAAAGCGAACTCACAAATACCAGTCAACTCATCACCTGTTACACCACCGATCAACCACTCCTGCATTCTCGCTATCTTTTCATCTTCACTCAATCCTTCTATACTTTCCAAAAACTCTGTACCTTTCGTGACTGACTTGTCGAAATTATCTTTTACGAAGGTTTCGGGAGTTTCCGCAAAATGATCTTCAGCATCCTTGAACGGTTGGACCATTTCTTGATTCCAGAATAAGGTGAGTGTATCACCATCGTAATCTCCACCGCCCAGATAACTCGCTGGAGATCGTTTACACAGTTGACTATTGGCAGATAGGACAATGCAATCCTTCAGATATGCCAATTCCGGTTTGAATACCGCCTTCAATCTTCTGACATCGGTTGGAACCTTACATGGCGATCGGTATGCTAGGACTTCACCTTCAAGGTAAGGTATTGGGATTTGGGTAGTTTCGTGGATTGGCCCTTTCCCAGAGAAGCAGATGAACAGCTCATCAGGTGCTAAGAGCTGGAGAGAATCAGGTACGATGAATGCTGTCAAGGATTGTTGAACAGGTATCTTGAATTCTCGCACAATCTTCTTGGATAAGGTCTCCATTACGTGATGAAGCTTTGAAGCGGTGTATGGTGAGGTGGCAGGATTGAATCCAGAGACAACAGCTTCCATCAGTCTGCAAGTCAAAGTCAATACCTCATCAGATTTGGTAGATACATTGTTGTGACACACTTACGCTTCACACAGACTATTCGGTTGACCACTGATCGGATCAACATCGAATCGCTCAGCAGCGTTAACAGTGATAGAACCATCCTCGTCATCGTCGTTGCCAGCTTCATCTTTCGAATGTCCTTTAGCTAACCCAGCAGCTCGCAGGGATTTGCCTTCTTTCCTAGCCGTCCTCTTTTTCTTATCCATACCTACCCCGCCAATTCCATAACAGCTTGTAAAGATCCTTATGAACATATCATCTTCCGATTCTCCTTCTAGCTGACTTGGCAAGAATGCGTCTCGCAACGCATCCAATTCGTTCTCCGCCATTTTCACGAAAACTTGAGCCGGTACCCCGTTATGTACCATGGCTATAATCGCTTCGGAGGATATGTTCGCACCGATCTTGAGAGCCTCGCATTTTAAAACATCTACAATTAATAGGGATGGGTCATTCTCGTAATTCGAGGCAGAAAGCGCTTTGATCATCGAATCCCGAAGTAGGATTTCCTTTATAGGGTATTGAGTGGCTTGGCTGGGTGACATGAGTGCTAAAAGACCTTTTGATCCGCCTACACGCATTTGTACCACTGAGGGCCGTCCATTCAACAGGGTAAGTGAAGGGTGCTGGTATATTCGTAAAGCTAGGCTTTCCGCTGAGATGCAGTTATATCAGCAGGTGGTCTCCGGAACCTGATGGGAGCACCTAACGAACTTACACATCAGACCACAGCCATCAGTCAGAATCTCCTCCGTCGTAGGATCTTCTTTCAGTTGAGCACTCGATGCAACAACATCAGGACCCTCTTGAATATCCGACAACTCAACTCTAGCGGCAGGTACCGAGTCAGAGAACAGGATCTGTGGGCGAGCGGCCCATCTGCATGAGGAACGACAGGTCAGCTAGGCGGCGATGGCATTTTATGATTGTATTACTCACTTGGCCATTGCCTGATTAGGTTTTCGGTTCAAGTCGTTATATCCTTGTAATGGTCAGATTTACTCAGCTACTGACACTTCACAAAGCGTAATTTCAACACTCACGGTATAGCAATTCATGAAAGCTAGGCATCTTAGGTTCATCCTCTCGTCCCTTCGTCACTATTCCACTACCCTCTTCTGGCATTTCGACCAACATAACATTCTCCCCATCCGCAGTCGCCCAAAATGCTCGGTAGGGTCGACCTAGAATGATCAAGCGTCTACCAACTAGCATGTCTTGCAATTCTTTTCGTTTACCAAGAGGTATGTCTTTGGTTTTCAGACTGATACATCTTCTTGAACCGAATCTTCTAGCTAGTCTAAAGGACTTTCCGGGCATTTCAGGTGGTCGAAGTTCGAATTTGAAAGGGAATGATCGGGTCTCTGAAAATGTCGTTATTGTTTTTATATGTGTATGAGGGGGATTGCTGTGATTTCGTGTAGACCCACTAGGAGCCGAATGATTCCGTTCGAAAGGTCTTCGAACACGATATGGGTTATTAGCTTGACTTGGGGAGATATGCTCTGTTAGCAGTTCAGTGCATTCCTCGCCCCGAGATGCCAGTTGTACAGACAGAGTATACTGTATCTTGCCTCCATATGGCCAGTCGACACTCTCGTTCCCTACTCCTCGTAGATCGTTCGCCATGATCGAATCTTCCTCCCTGTCAACCTCTGTAAGAAGCATCGCCTTTCTCTCCGATATCTCTCGTCGGAGTACGTTGATTGGTTCAGACCCCAGGAGTCTGGCCTCTGCTTTTCGTAGTGTATCATCAATCAGATGTATCATGCCCAACGACGATTGATCTTTGAATTCATGAAGATCTCCAATCTCGATCTGATCCCAGGTCAGGGTATCGTGCTGAGAGATCATTCGCTCTAATTCCCATTGAAAGTGAAATTTGACTTTTGACTTGTTCAGCATCGCTGTATATCTGCTGGTTGTGACCTCGATGGCTGGTGATCGAGCACAATGGAAATCTGCCTGCGGGCTTGGAAGACTTGCTGGTCGAGATGGCAGGGCAGAGGGGATTGTCGAAATTGATGTTGAGGGAGTAACAGATGTAAGCGTCGTGGTTGATGTATTCCGTGACAAAGTGCGCGAATCTTCGACATATTCGGTGGATTCTGTCGAGGTTGACTCAATGCGTGGGAAGGCTTTAGGGAATCCTGTGACTCTATATAAGGCTGATCGATGACCATTCGAGATCGGCTGAGGTTCCGAAGTAGTTTTAACGAATGGACGCGACACAAAAGGATTGACCTGTAATGGAGTAGTCTCTGACGGGGTGACTTTAGCTTTCTTGGGCGAAGTAGTCTCCTCAAGTTCGTCACTGGATCGCTTCGAACTCGAGCTTTTTGACGAATTGTTTCGAGTTCTGTTGCTTGTAGGAGTGGGAGGTTTTACTATATGCTCATCGATCAGTATGCGCAAAGGTCTATATAGTAAAATTACTTACCAGCATTCGAGTCCGTCATCCAGCCATTCACACCCCTCTCAACGTATACCTCACCATTGAAATTATTGAAGATCTCCCCTAAACCATCATAATCGTTTTGCGCTTCTTCCAACTTTCTTTTTAAGCTATGCGACAACGATATCAATGGATCGATCATCCGCTTCAGTCTTCCTGTGTCCTTGTCCTTGTTTTTGTTACCATTTTTGACCTCTTTCAAGCATTCTTCCTCCCAGTCGACGAATTCTGGAAATAGTATAGGACAATTGCACATGAACTCGCGTAAGTTATTGAATATGCTCTTCACTGTTTCCGAGTCATTCGCCCTAGGAGCCCGGAATGGTCCAAGAGATGGATAGATGACCCGTAGTTGGTGATACTATCCGAAGTCGAGGTCAGCGATTGATACTTGAGTGTGATGTAGGAGTCACTTACGGCTGTCCTGATATCCTCATGGTAGGCGTCCAAATCCCAATCATTCTCGGACATAGTTCGCTCTCCCAAGGATCAAGCTAGACGAAGAGGTAATACACAAGAAACGGGAAGTAAAATACAAGAAATTTAAGAAGAAGAGAGATAGCATCTCTTTTTATTCTGTGTTTTGTTTATAAGATGGGAGATTGGTCTTGCTAGAAGACCTGGAAGTTAGGGCATCTGAATAGGTTCAAAGGAGTGTGTGAGAGTGTCCAAGCGCACCGAGCGGAGTGGTCGGCGACACGTGATCGTTACTACTGGAACAAGAAACAAGAAAACAGAGTACAAATGGGTTGTTAGACCGGAATCATTCTTCAAGATACATGCAAGATGTACGAAACAGACAGAAGGACAGAAAGCAAGAGAGGAACAACGAGAGAGACATCGACATTCCTTGGACTACGAGTACAGCAAATTACGCATATTTCGGATCTCATATCTGCGAGCGAGGTGTTTCGGTTCAATTGTTTAATTTAATCAATTGTTTAATTTAATCGAGATAGCCTCGTGTGATGCACGCGTCAGGCGAGTCACGTGACTAAGGGATCAACCTAAATATCGGAATGTCCAATGTCCCAGTAGAGCATCATGAAAGTTGGATAATATAGATAGTGTCAACACAAACGAGCATCACACCTACATGATAGATCAGCAGCTCAAGATGACCTCCCGACTAGCGCCCAGACTACTAGCCTCTGCATCGCAGCTCCTATCATGTTCCAACATCAGACCCGTGCCATTAATCCGACATCAATATCGAAATCGATATCAATCCACCGTGTCCACCCCAGACTCCTATAAAATCAACGGTCTCACCTATCCTAAAGATACATATTCCAATATCCCTTCATCGATCCTAGACAAACTAGATCGCAACCTACATCTCCTGCCTTCTCATCCAATATCAATTTTACGTCAGATTGTCGAAGATCATTTCGCAAGCTATACCCCACTAGTACCTTCCTCAGCAGTCGTATCGGTTCATCAAAACTTCGATGAACTTGGTTTCCCACCTGATCATCCTGGACGAAGTCTCACGGATAGCTACTATATAAACAACGAATATATGTTAAGAACGCATACTTCAGCGCATGAAGTTGAAAGTTATAAGAAAGGATTAGATAAATGGTTATTATCTGCTGATGTCTATCGTCGAGATGAAATTGATTCCAGTCATTATCCAGTATTCCATCAAATGGAAGGTACACATATATGGCAGAACGACGACCTACATACTCTCCCTGCACTAAATGCAGAATTAGAAGAAAGGTTGAAAGAGTGTAATATCCTTATAGAAGATGAAACGACAATATCACCTTCTAATCCTTATCAACCTCACCATGATCCCATCCATGCCGAACAAATTACGAAACACCTGAAACATTCTTTAAATTCTTTGATTTTTAGATTATTCGGTCATCATGCTTCTAAAGCAGGTGCTGAGCCACTGAGAGTCAGGTGGATAGAAGCTTATTTCCCATTCACGACGCCAAGTTATGAGGTTGAGGTGTACTGGAATGGTCAATGGTTGGAATTGTTGGGTTGTGGAGTGGTCATGCAGAAGACATTGGATCTATCGGGTGAGTTGGGTAATCCTCATTTATCACTCCAAAACACTAATGCACAACGACACAATACACATTCCAACATGCACTATGCTCAAAAATAAATTACTCCATGAAGAAACTTACTAATTCTGTTCGTTTGATTTCAAATCTAGGCGTCTCAAACAAATCCGGCTGGGCATTCGGACTAGGTCTCGAGCGACTTTCGATGGTCTTATTCTCCATACCTGACATCCGACTATTCTGGACTTCCGACCCACGATTCTCAACTCAGTTTAAGCAAGGGGAAATATCAACTTTCCAACCTTATAGTAAATATCCACCATGTTATAAAGATATGTCATTCTGGTTACCAACTTCCGTGGATACCTCAGCGAAAGAGCACGGCGCAGCTGCAGCCGGTGGAAAATTACCTCCAGGTGGACCAGGAGGAGAAGGGAGAAAGAAGACTTTCCATGAGAATGATTATTGTGAGATTGTTAGGGATGTAGCTGGAGATTTGATTGAGAGTGTAACTTTGGTGAGTGTCTTTGGTAAAATATAATTCTTCTTTAGGCACCAAATAACAAGGGGGCCGAAAAGGGATGTATTCTGTATCTTGAAAGTATGATCGCTGACGATGTCATCCCATGTATGCTACTTCCAGATCGACGAATTTACCCATCCCAAGACCAATCGAAAGAGTAAATGTTATAGATTGAACTATCGACATATGGATCGAAATTTATCAAACGAAGAAGTCAACGAATTGCAGGAACAGGTACAAAAGAGGGTAGTTCAAGAGATGGGTATCGAAATGAGGTGAGATGATTTGATACACCTCTACATCATACCTACTGTACTATGTAACAAGTAACAATGCACCGCTTGCCTGTACTCGAATACATTTGAGATATCACGAGCTCTCAGCAAATACTCACTGTAGCAGATAGGGATAAAATCGTTTTACGAGTATACCTAAAAGCGATTGCACGTGTTTAATCCATCTTGCATATTCTTTTTGTAAATTTGTATTTTGTACTTTGTATATAATAGTAAAAACGTAGAACGTATCAAATTGAACATTGTAGAAAAATCTAAGATGAGATTGAAATTGAATAATTACTACACTTTATATATGAGATGGATGAGGAAGAGGAAGAATTCTTTCTTGATTTTTATCCCGAAAATTAGGAAAATGTATAAACAATCATGATGAAGATGATACCTGAGAAAAAGAAAGAGAAAGAGGAAAAACACAAACCACATTTATTTCTAAAAGAGATGAAATCGATCTTGGGTGGGGAAACGATGCTTTTGATACGATATTGAGTTTTGGTGTTATTGTGAAAATTTCGAGATCCGTAAAAAAGGTGCAATACCTCTATGCCACTACTCATCCTCTCGTGCAGCTTAGTGACTCTCTATTCTACCATAATCCACTTGTCACTTATGAGGCAGGTGCAGGAGGTACTTCACCAACTACCGGACCTTCAGCTTCGTTTTGCGAGATATCACCCAAATTGTGGAAATCTATTATATCGTACAAATTAGGAGTTCAGCTATACATCCCACGAAGGCTAAGCGACCGACAGCTGAAACTCACCCAAGATCTCAGAATACATCATGACCTTCCAGGTATCCACAGGCAGATCAGCATCGTTGAACGACCAATCGAACACTTCGGCGGCGGTAGGTTCATCGGTTGGATCATGGTATGGAGCGAGGTATTCATGGGATAAACCCTCGGCAGCTGAAATACGTGTTCGAGGGTCGAATACAAGCATCTTTTCTAATAGGTCGAGAGAGAGGGGATCGGCATTGGGGAATTTGGTAGCGAATGGTACTTTTTCTCTCTTTGGTAAGGATTGTACGAATCGGAGAGTCTGAAAAGATAATAGGTATTATTAGTTGGAAGAGGATCCACGCTCGTCATGGATAGAACTCACGTTCTCAGAGGCGATAGTTTGGATAACATCGTCAGGAGGGGTACCAAGTAATTCGGTGATAATGGAGAATTGGTTGACATCTAAGCACAGGAATGAGGATCAGCTGTTGGATTCAGGAAACAATCACAATTTATCGAGCTGGAATGACTGACGATCTTTTCCAGGGAACAATGGTTTTCCTTCCAACATCTCAGCAAAGATACAACCCGTACTCCAGATATCGACTATTCAACGAGGTCAAAATCAGCTGACAATTCATTTACCTCGGCTACCGACTTGTTCCAACTCACCAGCAACATCATACTTTTGCCATGTCAACATGATCTCTGGTGCTCGGTAGTATCGAGTCGATACGTAACCTGTCATTTGGGGATCTTGGATACGGGCGAGACCGAAATCACAAATCTGCGCACAAGATGTGTTGTCAGAAGACTGACCTTACACTGTACGATGGAGAATGGTATAATATCTATAGGGTCTGTCGAGCTCACCTTCAAATCACAGTTCTCATTAACAAGGATGTTCGAAGGTTTCAAATCTCTGTGAACTACACCAGCCGAATGAACGTATTTCAGACCACGGAGGATCTGGTATAAGAAGTATTGGATGAATTGCTTTTCGAGCGGTCGAGAGGTGAGTAATCGATGTAAATCGGTACCAAGGAGTTCGGTGACGAAGTAGCTGCAAGTGAGTTGTCAGTTTAATTGTTCATCGGGTGAACGCAGTAAAGAAGTAAAGTTGAACTTACATGTCTTCGAGAGGGGAGATAAAGATATCACTCAATGAGATGATCTGAGCAGGAGCACGACATATCAGTATACAAGTATGTAGGCGCATTGCATCACGAAGTATAAGTCATTGTGGTCGGGAGGAGAAATTTTCGATTGATAGTTCAACTCACGTTCTCATGTCTCAAATGTTTGAGCAATTTCAATTCTCTATAAGTCCTCTTACTCAACACGGGCGTAGAGAAGGGCTTCATGATTTTCTTGATGGCCACTGAAGTACCTGAGAGTTGATCTTTGGCGGAACTGTAAACGCGTGTATCATGGAGTTTTGAGGTGAATTATGGTAAAAGATGGATAAGCATTTATTCTGATTTCACTATCAAAATATTCAACCCACCAAACGAGACCGAAAGCACCCATACCGACAGGTTGCAAGTCGACATAACGAGTGGTCACTTCGAATACCTATATATTTGCCACTATATCAGCTTCTTACACTTACTCACGTCACACCGGAATTTGAGGACATAACCATTCATGCACCACGCATAACATGAAATGATACTGATGAGGATGAGGATGAGGATGAGGATGAGGATGAGGATGAGGGTGAGAACGGGTTTACTTACAGTACCGAAAATGGATAATTTAACAAAATCGGCCATCGTGTAATGTTATTTCTTCTATGCGATTTCTGTTAACCGGTAAAGGTGGGATATGAGAAACGTGAAAATCGTTGATGATAAGGATAAGGTAATGAATGTGAAGAAACGAAATCAGCTCATCTATCAAGAACAACAGAGAGAGGAGGTGTTGAAATAGGGTATGATGTAGGTAGATACGCACCTATGTATGAGACGTAAGGAAGGTTTGATTGATTGATGGAAAAAAACGGGAGTAAAGCGGGATAACCACAATCACCTAGGACTAATTGTACTTCTAACAGGGGATTGGAAGCTATTCTATGAATTGTCAATCCGTGGATGTCCTGCTTGATATCTTATCCAGGTTCTATACGTGGGAGACGGAAGAGAGGGTGATGATGGGACGGGTCGAGCTGAGCTGAGCTGGAATTGAGATTCGATCGGGTTCAGGCGTAAGGGAATGGAATGATTTGGTATGAGTGAATGATCTGTGCGTAGGATATGTTAGTTTGAGATTGCTCCTATCCTCGTCAGTTCTGTATTATGATCCAGCGAAACTGATGGGATGAAAGAGAATAAACATGATTTAACAAGTTATCAATGTGAGAGTGAGATCAAAGGATTTGATCGTTTGTAGATGTGACAAACAGACAGTCTTGTAAAAAGGAGGTAGGTAGGTGTGTAAAAGAAAAAGGCGTGGTGAATGAGTTGACTCACTCAGTATAAGATGCAGTCCCAGTACAAGGTGGGACAGGTGGGTCTAAGTCTGTTTGACTGTGGGTGTAACTATCCAAATGCGATTGCAAGGCGAGATGTGACAGTGTCAGTGACAGTGCTGTATGATGGTGATGGTGAGATATCTATCTACCTACGAGGTGTTCAACTGGCACTGCTGGTGTTCCAGAGCAGAGTGAATATGTTTTTACCCTGAGTTACTTCCTACGAGTACATGCGGTGAGTGTGTGAGTGTATGAACCGAATAACCCTTCCCCTATTAGCAGATACAAGAATCGATTCCCAAGATACAGTTTGTATTTCATCCCATTACAAAAAATTCCCTAATTCCCTAATGGGCCCGAATGAGTTGGTAACTGGTTTCGGCGTTTGAGCTCAGTGTGGCACCAGTTTTCAAATCTCCCGTTTTTACTTTTGCAAAAAAGAAAAACCACGTCAGTGGCGTATTGTATCGAGAGGGACCCCGGATGTAGCAAGAGTGACGGTCAACATCTTCGTCGATGTCGATGAATGACATGGTGGTATGCACAGGACATACTGTAGTGCTAACAGCGGTGGGTTCATGGCCAAGAAGGATCCAGAGTCGGTGGTAATGGAGGAGATTCAGATTTTCGGTTGCCACGATCAATATGTGTGTGATTGAACTGACCGCTTCTCGAACGTGATAATACGTGACATGCGATGCTATGCTATAATTATACTGAATGATATTCCTTCCCTACTAACACCTAAAATCCATCTTCATTTTTATTTCATACCACCTATACCCGAAGACTACTACTACTGCTCCGGAATGCCACTGTCCCGACCCTGTATATGGAATGCCGAGCTGCTCAGCCCTTCTTCCGCTCTCGATGCTTCCAACAGAGGTAATATCTCCCCTTGTTCTTTGTGTCCTAACGATATCCATCCCGCTTTCAGGCCGTTGTTCACTATGGTATCTAGTATACGTTCGATATTCTCGCTCCTGAAGATAGGTAAAGAAAGGTGATCAGCAATCGTTTGATATGTCAACCGTCATTCCTAGACTGTGCCATGCAAGGAATGTTTAGATGCGGCAGCTCCTAAGTCCTAATAAAGTCTGCCCAACATTGAATACCATATGCCAATGTCGAGTCCCCTTAGCCCCTCACGTTTTTCTATTACAGCAAATCCATTTATTTGTCCTTCATACGATGTGTACTGATATTGGATAGAGAAGCAATAGACGGAAATCGACTCACCTCTCCCTTATCTCACCTATACCTTCCCTCCAACCTCCTTCCTTCGTCCCATCCAACTCATCATTCAACCTCTTTACTTCATTCTCCAAATCATTTAATCTATCCTGTACGGCATCACGTCGCTTCTCCTCTTTCCTTGATGACCTATATGATTCTCCTACTATCAGACCTGCACCAACTAAGAACAAGAACGTTTCGGCAAGGGTGGTAGCGCCATTCTGTATTGCCCTACACACAAGTAGAAACATCAGCTGTAATTCGTCGCTCACAAACCTGGACAACGACAATCTTTATTTGGAGTGTCAACTCACCTAGCATCATTCAAAGGTTTTATCTGACCTGATTCGGCATTTAACAGTCCCATTCTCATTCTGGCTTCCGTACGGTGCATCCGCTAAGTTACTATCAGCAAACTTTCTACCTTCGATACGAAGTTAGCGAACTCACCTGCGCTAGACCTATGCAGATATTTTTGAACGTGTCGTGTCTGTGAACCATAAGAGCATAGTCAATAACCTGCTGCACGGTGTTTCCAGAAGGGATGGTAAGGGGTCTTACTGGGCAGCTTGTGATTTTATCGTGTTCGCTATTGGTTTGGCCAAGGTCTATCCAGTATATGTATATCAGTATCAATAATTGGAATGGACGACCTCCACTTGCAATATGGAAATAACGTACTTTGACAGCTAAGCTGAATATCTTTACTGAGGCCATGCTGAAGAGTGGACAACTAGATGCGGAGGTAGATCAAAAGGTAGAGATGGTCTCAAGCAATTGTTCTGAGGTGGATTAATGCTGTTGAATATATCTATGTCGTGTCAACAAACAACATATCATTCGTCATCTCACATTGCATTTCTCGTGGATTCCACTTTTGTTTTCTATTTTGGTTGTCCTTGGTCCGTTGTCCGTTGCCGAGATTAATCGTGTCTTCCTGTGTTCAACTATTACGTAAGGCAGAGGGAGACTCGGTGTAAGCCGACACCTACCAAGACCAGGAAGCTAAGACTTTTGTTTTACCCTGAGCTAAGAAACGGGGGCCATCATTACTCAGCTTACACTTTGACCATCGGGTGTCAGTGCCCGGTGTATGATTATGATACGACGTAGACAATTTCACTTCGAGCTCTTCTTTTCTATATAGCCTTAGCGTCTAGCATCGCCTTTCCTTCTTCTTCACGTTCATATTCGCCATCGTTACTAGTATACCGAACCCTTACAGGTTAGACAGTCGGTATATCATACATCACTTGGCGCTGGACGCTCTGGATAACGACCAACGAGTAAGACGAAAAGAACGAAGATTGGATCGGATCGGTTGACCGAGATACGATAATTAACTTGTATAACTTTCTGAGAGGCAAAGTCATCGTCAATTCAGCAATATGCCTACTCTAGCTATCCGTCAAGACCCGTCTAGTACGACCACGAGCAATACATCGACTGAGACTTCTCCTATATATAACACTAATCCTGGGGGGTGAGTGCACCGTCTTGCTATCATATCTTGCGATACAAGATGCATAATCTCTCATCTGTATCTCTATCCATTTGACCATCATATCCATGTCGATCATGCAAGCTAAGTCAATCTTTCATGTGTTTTGATATAGCGGTTCCACAACCCTCTACCTATTCACATTCCTAATAACCATCCTCGTCCTCGGTCTTATATCTTCCGGTCTTTTGATTCGAGCGTACATCCTTCGAAGACGATTTCACAGGCGGGTCGAAGAGGCTCTCAGACGTGGAGAGGCATTACCCCCCGATGCGGCTGCTGCACTGGGGTTGATACCCCGACGGCCTAATGGGAGAAATAAGAAGGAGAAGAATCATGGGTTGATGCCTACCATGTGGGAGAGTGAGATGTGGAGAGATGATGAGAAAGCTGGCTTGAAAGATGGATCGGATGAAAGAGATGGGGTGGTAGACAAAGAAGGATGGGATGAATTGACTGTAAGTGTGGACTCATACTGGCTCGAAGTGGGTGCTAGGGGAGAATGGCATCGGTGATGGTATAGGAAATAGAGGAGAAATTGCATCATTCAGAACATCCGATATATACGATACTGATCTTTCCTATTCTACCTACTTTACGCATATAGCCCCTCTCAATCCTACACTATACAACCTCCGACCCCACAGTCCCACCAATCATCCAGCCACCTATCAACATGCCCCCACCTCTCACGCCCGGAAGTTACTTTAGATCACTATGGTCGTCTCGAGGCTTGACACCCATCACAACCACCACCAACACATCACAAAGACCTGGTCTGACCCATCGACCGACCTCGATGTTGATACCCACGCAGAAACCTGTGTTCAGCGTACCGGACGTAGGGGAGGATGTGGTGGTGGGAGTGATGATTGCCATGCCATGTCAGGGAGCTATGGAAGATAGGTGGAATATCACGAAATACCAGGATGACGAGGAGGAGATGGGGACGGAGTTGCCCGATGTTTGTTTGGGTGTGTTGGGAACTAGATTGAAAGAATAGTATGGGATTTACAGTTTGCAGCTTGATTTGTATGGTTAGGCTTAGAAGTGTCAGTAAAATGTGTTCGGTTCATGTGGCTCGAGTCAAAGCAGTCAGTCTGGGTGATCTGATCTATTGTAGTTGGTCACTCGAATAAACAGGTGTAGAAATCCAGTATGAAGTAGATAGTTTATATGCATTGTATGCATTGTATGTAGATGTAGATGTAGATGTAGATGTAGATGTAGATGTAGGTCCATCTGGGTTTCATGGAGGCGAGCATAGCTATGCAACGGGTATCCCATCCGCCTGGGTCGTCTTTTCAGGAACACCGCACGGGTGATTCATTTCAAAGAGGTCCAGGGACAAGGGGAAAAGGGAAAGGGGATTCCTTTGTGTGGTGTGCTGCGGTGTATGTTTATCTTAAGTTATCCGCGGTTCCCCTCCTCTTTTGTCTTTTTGGAAGCACGGCGTCTAATCATGACAATTCACTTGGTACTTGGTACACCACCACCACCAAAGGGTAGCTTTCATAATCGGTCTGTCTTGTCTTAATTAGACAATGGAATTGCATTCCTATCGTAGATTCCGAATTATGATTTCCTGATCTTGCGACATCTACATCTTGTCTCGATTATATTGACTTGGATGGACCAAATCAGAGCCAACGAGAAACAAAGTGATTAGCTAGTGATTTTGCCATAGGTATCTCAGCGACAACAAGGGATCAACCTCCCGATGGACGAGTATAGAGCTTAGATCACAGAAACAGAAACTAGAATATTAAGAACATAGAACATAGAACATAGAACATAAGGGCACGCCGGTATATTTGGTACACGATACACGGATAGATGGGAGTATAGGATGCATAAATATCATTATTCATATCTGGGTAATTTCGATCATATAAGAAGGAAAGGTTTTTTCACTTTAAGGAGTGTGATCTGGTGTGAGTGATAGTAGGATCACCTACTTTCGTCTCTCGTTCCATTTGATATACTGATGTATCATGTTTTTGTTAGGTATACTTGTATTTCTAGGTGTCACGACATTGTTTTATTGGAGCGGGTATGATCTGACACAGATAGGTGTTGACGTGAGTCGATCTCTCATTTGCCTGTTATATCATGTTATCATCCTTTATTATCCTTGAATTACAATACTTATGCAATCCCGCTCCTCAATCATAAGTAGTCTCAACACCTCAATCTCGAAATCATCTACGACTATCACTCAGATACAAATACAAATACATGGCCTCAGAGTAGATGTCACGGTGAAGGTAGGATCGTAGGTGGGGTACCGGGTTTTTACGTCTTTGATAAGATCTGGTATAAATCTGGAGAGTTCTGTGAGTGATTCAAACGCACTATTCTGCTTGAGCCAAGAAACCCAAAGGAATAATCTCATCGTCACAACCATTTTGAGTATCCGAGGTCTGACTGATTGACTTGACGTTAACTTAGATATTTTTACGGATCAACCTGATCAAATCACCTTACCACCCTTGACCGCTATATCGAGTGGATCAAACCCTATACGTATCAGACCTTTATCTGAATGGCCTGATCTTCAATCAAGTAAACACCGTAAGCCTCATAAACAGCGGAGGGAGGTAATAAGATGTTATCTGGATGAGACAAGTGAGTATTGCTGTTTTTGTTTGAAGGAAACTCTTGTTAATTTGAATTTTTGCCTGACTGCCTTGATAATGATAACAGTATGGATGAACATTGGTGTTCCATCATATTCTGTACCTCTCGATAATCCATTGGATCCTTTGATAGGGGAAGACGGTCTGAATCGAAGATCAAGAATAGCCAAACGGTTCAATTGGGAATTTCACCATTATCATTTCCTTGCTGAATCGTTATTAGGAGGAATAGCATCTTTGGATATCACTCGACATAGAGATGGACCCCCATCCATATTACAAGAAGAGAAAGATGTTGATCAACAACAATCGTTACGTGGTGATATAAAACATGAGTATGGGTATGATGTAGATCGAGAGATGATCGATAAACAGTGGTTAGTTGTTCCGTGGGAAGAAGAGTGGAAAGATCAATATGGATTAAATGAACCTATAGTCAGTGGACTGTTCCATCATCGTAAGTTGTTTCGATCGCATCGTATTGCACAACTGCAGATGTACTGAATTGTAGGATGAATTGCCAGATTTTGTTGATAGTCGAAAATGGAACGAGACTACTCTTGACGATAACTGGATAGGCTTTGAGAGAGGTGAGTTCACCTTGATCCATCAATTCACGAAACCAAGGTTGATGCTATGTTTAGTGGTCATAGTCGATCGGTGGTCTTCACAAATGCACAACCCCCAAGCTATTCAATGGAACAAAATGGCTCTGGATATATTCAACCTGCTCCCTTCCACTTCCTCATCTTCATTAGAAGTCGATTCTATATTCTCACCTTATCGAGTTAAGTTCCTGAATTATATGGATATCCAAAGTCTTCATCGATCAAAAGCAGGAACGGCTATACATCATATACCCAAGATCGTGTATGTGGATAGACAATCATCCTCTCGAACATTGCTACGGGATGATCACGAGGGGCTGTTAGAGGTGTTGGGTCAGTTAACGAAGAAAGGTGTGGCGAATTGTGTAGTGGGTAAATTGGAGGAAATGAAATATCAGGATCAGATAAGGTTGTTTGCCGATGCTGATGTGAGTTTACGATTTGCCTATACTGATTGAGAACGAGATTGAATTGATCGATGTTGACGATGGGTTTTGGATAGATTATTATCGGTGTACATGGGAATGGATTGACTCATCAGATGTGGATGGCTCCAGGGGGGGTTGTGATCGAAGTGAGTGTGACCCTTTTTCTGATCTTCATTTAGCGATGGACAGAAAGCTAATAGTCGATATTCACCTGAAAGATATTCCCTCCAGGAGTGTTTTTGAGAGATTATCAATTGATAGCTCAAGTAGTAGGACACGATCATATAGCCATTGTAAGTTACGTCCGCCTGATGTTCTACCTAGTTTAGGGGAAATAATCAAGGCTGATCGGAGGAATTTCTTGTAACAGCTGAATAGCCGGATATACACAAGACAGGAATGGAAGAACGAACCTGGTAAATTACTCGCAACACATCCGGACGAAGCGAACGATCAAAATATAACTGTGAGTTTGAATCACCCCACAATCTAATCTTTACGGCACTGTAGGCAAATGGAAGGGAGCTGATGGAGTGAATCGTTTCTCTATTTTCCAGTTAAGTCAAGGATTCATAGAAGATCTGCTGTACCTTAAATTAACGAATTATCATGTTGACGTTGTATTATAGTGATAGTGAGATCGCGGGGGCACATACTGTACTTGACATATTATCATATCATCGATATTGTATGGGATGCATGGTGACTGTATTTTTTCAATGATAAGCTGATGCGCAGGAATCTGAGGATTTCAGACATGTGAAACGTTGTTGGTGATGGTGGTCCATGTTACAGTAGAATTAAAGGATCCCCACTCTGTTCGTTGTTTATAGTCAAACAACTAAACACAGACCTGATGAAACACAAACACATATACATACACACTAGGTTGAATTCCAAAGGTCAAACGGGCATAGGTCCATAGTCACACCAATGCCGTTGACCATGCCTATGCATATGGAGTCATTGACAGGTACTGTTTACCTCTGCAATCCCTCTCTCATCTTGACTCGCACATGTTGATACAGGGAACATCACTGCTCACCACCCCATGCTACGATGTCTTGGTCAAATTGGGTAAACCCACAGTCAAGTAACGGAAGTTGGGAGAAGTTCAAGTCAAAGCGGAGGAACACCAATGTACTTATCATATCGGGTGAGTCACACTTTTCCTAATAACTATGCCAAGATGCTTAGTATGACCTATGCAAGTATGAGCTAACGTTATGTACCTCTGATGAACGGATTGGGATGAATAGGTTGTATATTTCTTTTCTTGATATCGACATATCTGTACGCACAAGGAATATTCCAATTCGACCGAAATGTAAGTCGACTTCTTAACATGAACTTGATCAAGCACTGACACCCCCGATCGAATTCACTATCTATTATTCTAGGTGGTAAATGAGATAAGATTAGATAAACCTACCCAGTTGGTAGGTGGTCTACCTGGTTTTTACGTCTTTGAAGAGTTATGGTATAGGAATGGTACTTTTTGTGAGTGATACACCCTCCCACACCCGATACTGTAGACCGACTGGATACAAAACTGAACGTTTTGTTATACAGATGCTTTCCGGGAGGATGTGATGGACGTACCCCTCCCAGATAAAGATAAGATCATATCAGGTCCTCATGATATCATAACTCAGTCTTTATCGGCTCAAGAGGAACTTATGAACGGGAATTTGGGGCAGATTCGATACTTCAATGGTCAAACCAGCAAGTCCTCCTCTCTGACCCTATCATCATCTCTAGATCCTAGATATCAGAAGCTCAACTGACCATGATGATCAATTCAGTATTCCTGAACGACGGTGCGGATCAATGGAATTGGTCATACCTCAATTGGTTCTACCATCTAGCTGCAGAAGCTTTATTGGGTGGTATCGCTTCTCTCGCATTATCAAATGACATCTTGGAGGAAGATTTACCACGATTGATGATTCCGTGGGAAGGGAATTGGAAAGATGGTTATGGGATAAACGAAGGTATGATCAGAGCAATCTTCGGGAAGTATCTGGTAGAGAAAGATCAGTGGGAGCGGTGGAGTGTTTCGAGGGATTGGATAGGGTTTGAGAAAGGTGAGTATCGTCAGATTCGAATCGCTATCTAATCCCTTTCCAGTCTTTGACGCGTATCCTCTTACTACCGAAGTTCAGAGATTGACGACTGATGGATTGATATCTCGCTGGACTCAATTATAGTGGTGATTGTCGATCGATATGCCTCTCATCGACATAATCCAATAGCCAACGAGTGGAACAAAATGTCCCTTCCTATCTTCGAAGAACTTCCTTCCCCTCCTCCACCATTCTTCGCGCCCTACCGACAGAAACTCTTGAGAAACCTTCACCTGTCGCAACCACCAGTTCGTGCCAAGGTAGGAAAAGCTTTGGATGTCATTCCCAAGATCGTTTATCTCGATAGGCAAGAGACGGATCGCAAGCTTAGCGATGACGATCATACCGGTTTACTAGAGGTGTTGAGAAATTTGAAGAAAGATGGGAAAGCTGAAGTGGGGGTACCACATTTATCGGAGATGGGATTCAGAAACCAGGTGAAAGCTGTCAAAGGCGCTGATGTGAGCTTTAACCACTTGTCCATCAATTTGAAATCAAATGAGACATACTGATTATACTTGATGATAGATTATTATTGGGATACATGGAAATGGGTTGACCCATCAGATGTGGATGCCGGAAGGTGGGATCGTCATTGAGGTGAGTCCCTCGACTAGATCCGACTGCAGGAGTTGCTCGCTCAGATGGGTGTGTCAGTAGCTTTTTATCCCAGATGCGTTCTTGAGAGATTATCAAGTCTTAAGCCAAGCTTTGGGACATCGTCACATCGCTATAGTTAGTATCTTTTATATCCTGATTCGATTGAGTAGCTTATCTTATGGGTACAGTGGAACGATCGTATACTTCCGCCTTCCGAGTGGGAGACCATCGATGGACAATTAAACCCTACAATCATGCATAATGGGACGCTGATACCTGTGAGTACGAGCGTTGGATCCATGCGATTCTACAGCCTCGGCAGGGGACTGTCTAAACATATGTCGCTATCACTTTGCTGATAGATCTGTAACATGTCTTTTAGTTAAATACATCTTTCATTCAGACGTTGTTAGAAGACCTGCTCATAGGGATGAGTTAGCTCCTACAATTCACCCCTTCTTCTCCCTTTATTCAACATTACTCACCTATCTTGTAGATCTCATCACACTTAGCTACATATCAACCTTATTTCATACGTTCTTGCTGTAAACGTTATGACGCTTGATGACATGCACGTGCACAGATCTTCGAAACCATCCAGGAACACCCGGCTGCAACATACCTTCAGGGAAAACGGGACGGGGTCCTTTGATCTGATAGGATAAAAAGGCTAGTCAAGGTAATTGAAAGTCGCGTGCGTGCTTTGGGAAAAAAAAATGTTAGAATATTGGAGTCAGGTCACTAGCGTAGCTGTGATGCCATCGAAATGAGTTTGAAGGTAAAAAAGAATGGAAGAGGCTCAAGCGAGATTAGGAATTATCTCTGAATCTCATCTTATCATAACATATCTCATTTCACTTCTCCTTGTGTGCGTGCCCTCTCTTGTACTTATATCGGTTCAAGGTAATCCATTATCCTCCAATCTATAACCAGTAGAAATAGAGACAATCATACTATAAGAACATAACTATCTACCATTTTCGAAGTACCGGTCATAAAGCAAAAGCTCCAACACCAGCATTAAAAATGTCGGATGCAGAGAAATATGGCGATGGAGGGGATACACCCCTTCCTCAGCTGAGCGGCGCAGTAACACCAATGGAAGGTAATAATGGTGCTGCGTTGGGTAAAGGTAGTGTGGATGATGAGGTCTTGTTGGCTAAACTGGGGTAAGTCAAGTCATGCGATACGTTATATAATCAATCCCTTCTTCCCCCTTCATTCGCTTGTCTCAAATACAAGTTTTTGAAGATGGTTGGTGGTCCAGGCTAATGTAGTATACGTTGATAGGTATAAATCTGAGTTTATGAGGGAGTTTGGCAATTTAGAAACCTTCAGTTTCGCTATGAGGTGAGTTAGGCTTATCCGACCTCTTCAACTATACCTAGCAATTGCTGATAATGTTTGTTTTGCAGTATCATGGGGTATGTTGGACCGGCTTTAGGAGAAGGAAAGATCGAAATGTGAACTAATTTGCATAATTGGTCGCAGTATGACGGCATCTATCGCTACTACTTTCACTACACCCCTCACGTACGGTGGTGTAGCATCAGTAGTCTGGTGTTGGCTGGCGGGATCTATCAGTGAGTATGCAGCGCAGTAAGAATCATCTCGACCTCGCTAATCTGCTTTGGTTATAGTGAACATCAGTTTGGGAGCTTCCATCGCTGAGATCGTCTCTGCCTATCCTACTGCCGGTGGATTGTACACTGTAAGTCATCCCCTCACTTCCCCTCCTAAGACAATGATCCAACTGACGTACGTGATGAGAAAGGCCTCAGCAGCTTTGGTACCTAGGACATACAGACCCATGTGAGTGTGACCACATCCCTTATCGTCCTTCGGATCATAAGCTGACGACCCGGTGTTTGGTATCAGTGTCGGTTGGGTAACGGGTTATTTGAATATTCTCGGTCAAGTTGCTGGTGTGGCTTCCACCGAGTGGGGTCTATCAGGAGTAAGTCCTGTCTACTCATTACCTGCCCAAACGTGAATTGTACGAGAAGAATAAATAACTGAATGATATTATTAACCTCATCCAGATGATTCTTGGTGCTGTGGTAATATGCAGAGAAACATACGTTATTGAAGTATGGCATCAATTCTTATTATTCTGTGGTCTGCTCGTGATGCACGGATTACTCAAGTGAGTGATAAATTCTCAATGACTCCCTTCCTGTTACAGTAGTTCCAGCCATACTAATTCAGTTTTGCACTATCACAGCTCATTGCCCACCGCCGGATTAGCGAGACTCACCCGATATTTCGTATTCATCAATATCGGTTCAGCTATAATCATCATCATCACCTTGTTGGCTTGCACACCCAGATCCGAGATGCATCCTGGAAGTTATATCTTCACTGAGACCATCAATGGTACAGGTTGGCCTTCGAATGGACTGGCAGTTCTGATGGGTTTGCTCTCTGTCCAATGGACGATGACGGATTATGATGCTGGCGAGTCGGATTCAAGAAATCCGTGTATACCCTTGCTAACTATGATATCTCCACATAGCCGCGCATATCAGTGAGGAGGTTCACAGAGCAGCTATCGCAGCTCCTGTGGCTATCTTCGTTGCAGTGCTCAACACCGGTGTAAGCGACAGGTTTTTCTAGAAACTCGTTTGACGGTAGTGAATTTTGCTAATTGACAAAACTTCGTGCGTGATTCTCAGGCCATTGGATGGATCCTCAACATCGTACTGTGTGTCACTGCTGGAGATGTATCAGAACTTCCTGGTCCATCTGGAAATGCCTTTTTAGGTATCATGTATTTGAGAATGGGTAAAGCGGGTGCTATGGTACTCTGGTCATTTGTCTGGTAAGTTACTTCTCTCCTCACCATTACCGAAAGAGCTTTCGCCCTTAACTATCGTTATCTTTTGACAAGCGTGATTGCTGATTTGTCGATCCTCTACAGCCTCATCGCAGCATTCACCGTTCAAACCGCCCTTCAAGCCAACTCTCGAACTGTATTTGCCTTTTCCAGAGACGGGGCATTCCCCGATAGAGGTTTATTCGGCAGGATGAACCAAACTACCAGAACTCCCGTTATCGCCGTTTGGGTCGTAGTGGCTATTAGTGTTTTGATGGGTGTATTGGCTTTTGCAAGTTTGACTGCTGTCAATGCCATCTTCTCGATGGTAAGTTGTCATCCTCTCTCAAAGGTGTGACTTAGGGAGAAACAATGTAAGCTGACTTTTGGCATCGTGTGCTGGAATAGTGTGCAGTAGCACTAGATTTGTCATACATCATTCCAGTCATCTGCAGGAGGATCTTTGACGGTCATGAAGAAGTCAATTTCACGCCTGGACCATTCTACATGAGAGGTTGGGGTCTCTACGTCAATATCATCATGTGAGTGATTATCACCCAAGTGGTAATGCAGTGTAATAATATATAGTATTGACGATGGCTTTACAGGGTCGTATGGACTTTGTTCGAAGTTACCATTTTGGCTTTCCCAGCTTCCTGGCCACTTACATGGGACACTTTCAACTATTCTGTGAGTTCTCCAGCATATCATGATCGATTCGGTCAATTTCGATTGCCGGATCATTGCTAACATATCCTTTGCGACATCATGTTAGGCCCCAATCACCGGAGCAGTCATGGCTCTCTCGCTCGTATGGTACTTTGCAGCAGGAAGGAGGTACTACGATGGACCTAAATCTAATTTATCTACCGAACAAAAAGCAGCCATCGAACCTGAACTCTAAGTCGAGGTCCAAAACCACACCCAGAACAAAAGTTTTCAACAAAGCTTTTATCATTCTCGTATAAGGTACAAGTTATGAGTGGGGAGAGAAAGAAAGAAGAATTCATGTATTCCGGGTCGTTCGTTGTTGTCGTTGTAAATCGTTATCTCATCATAACGATACAAATAACATTATTTATTCAGTTTTTCCGATTATCCTTTGAGCTATAAGTACCTAATTATCATCGTCATCGATACCACCTGTCCAGATTACAGTATACCTTGTTGGACCATTAGACTACGCTGGCAGGTATAGATATTAGAATAAATAGATGCATAGCTCCTTTGCGCCATATCGTATCTCCCACATTATCTTGTGGAGTCACAGCGTACCTGAGATAACGCCTGTTAATCCAATGTGATTGGGGATGGGATGATCACTGAAGAACACAATACGATGATCAATCTCGTCCCCTTATCTAGTTGGTCAATGCTCTGACATAAATAGCTCTAGAATGGATGATGATGCATTGATTCAAATCCCCTTTACAGATCTACAATCAACCCATTGCTTACTTCTACAACTCATCGCACAACAACACTCTTTCCCGCTTCTAATTATTCATCCACACACATACACATATTTTTCGTGTTACTGTACCACCAAAACCCAAAAATTCCATTCCTTCCAACTACTCTCTTCTATTTTCTAAAGTCCTTACCTTTTGAGTTTTTCGACATTTCAAATCTAGTCTTTCCAAGTCTAGTTATCGAACCCCTCTTGGTTCTTGATGATGACTTTCATATCACCACCCGCAGCGACAGCCTCGAACGCTTCAGTAGCTTGAGTCAGGGGGAAAGTCTTGGTGAGCAGTTGTTTGAGATCGACAACTCCTCTACTTAACATGTCGAGTGCGGAGGGGAAACACGATGCGGTGTATCGAGTAAGACCTGAAAGGATGCAATGAAAGTGGATTAACATCATATGGTACAGTCAAGTACCAATCAACTTACCCATAACGTTGATTTCTTTATTTGAGACAGCAAGAGTTGGGAAGTTGTTAGTTTGAATATGACTCAATCCCACAGCGAGGTCTGTCATACGACAAAAACAAGGTGATTAGCTGTCTGATATGCTGATGACGAAGAGAGGTAGAGTCATACTCACAAGTACCACCCTGTTTAGCAATAGCTATACCCAACAACATACAATCCTCCGCACCAGTAGCTTCCACAACTCTATCTACACCTTCTTCCTCTAAGAGACCTGCCTTTTCCGCAAAGTCAGCAGCTATCTTCTTGGCTTGTTCCCATTTCCTATCACCCAAAGTCTCCTCGTGATCCTCATGATCGTTGACCTCCCCATCACCGATCCCAGCACCTGAACCATCTTCGGCCAACTTGTGCGCTAGACCATTACCGTTAGGTTGATTGTTGAGAGATTCGGTGGGCAAGTCGCCGATGAGGAACACATGGTCGATAATTGGTTTACCAGTTAGAGGGGAGATGTATTTCTTGGCAAACTCGACTCGATCGGGGTTGTTGTCGAATGCAATGATCTTACGGGCAGAGTAGGCGTGGGCGACAGCTGCAGTGATCAAACCGATGGGTCCACAACCGCTTTAAGTGGACGATACACAGGTAAGTCTATCAAAAAACCCGTTATGAAGTATTGAGTGAGAAAGCAGACTCACAATATGGCAAGTGTTTTGTGAGGTCTGAGATCAACTCGTTTACCAATCTGTACACCGACCTATATGTATATATGTATCAGCATACCAAAAACAATATTTCATCTATAAAGAAGGTAGTTAAAGATGTTGGGCTGGGATCGAACTCACAGCAAGAGGTTGAATACACCCAGCTTCATCCCATGATATGTGATCAGGGATATGAGGAGCCATATCGGCTGGTAGTGTAAAGTACCTAGATAGAGATCCTACTGATCCAGGTGCACCACAATACCTCATATCTACAAAGTGAGACCACATGATCAGCTTACTTGGCCAGTTAAAGAGAAGGTATGGAGGTACAGCCAGACTTACCAAGACAGATATTGACTCTTCCTTCTTTACAGTTTATACATCTTCGACAAGGAAGTCCAGGTTCGACTGTACCCGATTGAGTCAGTCTCAATCCAAGAGATAGTAGTGATGAATTGTAACTCACTAGCGACTCTATCTCCAATCTTATGCGATTTCACCAAATCACCCACAGCGATTACTTCACCCGAAGACTCGTGACCCATTACAATTGGGTATTTCACTGGTCTACCGCCTACTCCACCTGCAAGGTAGTTATGCAGATCGGAACCGCAGATACGTATAGAATGCAAAGAACGTATGTTAGCTTAAATCGCATGTGGTCCAGGCCAAGTGAGATGGCATTGAGGAAGAAAAGGAGATTATACTCATCTGTTGAGATGACCTTGACCAATACTCCATCAGGTTGTAAGATCGGTAAATCATTAGGTCTAACTACGATCTTCCTCTTGGCTACCAGATTACAAGAATGATTAGGAGGGAGGTTCAACGAGGTCACTTGAGGTGGTTGCACCTTGTTCAAGAAGTGGAATTCGGCCATTGTGAAGTGAATGGGTGTCAGATGGTAAAGTCGTTGAAGGGTCGGGGTTGTTCTTACGATGTTGGGGGTCTATATACGTATGTATACATACATCAATCAGAGCGATCAGATCTCCTTAGCATTCTTATATACCTACCTACTCACTCCAAGCATGAGCCAAAAAAAACCAACACCAGCAGCTGCAGAGCTAGAACCCATCAACAGCCCGGAGACCCTCCCAACTTGACCTCGGCCCGAGTTAACCGATCACCGTCCATCCTCAACCCGAAACCGGTTCGGTAATGACCGACAAACCTCTTCGTCATATACGGTTCGTTGCTTTGCTTGGCTACAGTACATCTCATGAGCATGATAATCGTTGACCTTGCTTGAGCCCAACATTGACTTTGTGAAATCAATTTCAACAACGTATACATGCAAAGTAGATAACGAGAGAGAAAAAATCTAAGTGATAACTTTTGGTATTTCAAACAATACAAAATCGTAATATTCAGCTTCCATCACACTCGCCCATTCACCTCCTACATCCTCACTGCCCGCTGTTGTACCGCCTGATTTAGTCTTCTTGGTCGATGGACCACGAGAAGCTGATGCAAGATAGGTGTAGTGATCAGATAAAGATCGGAGTGTCTTGACGGCTGTTTTGGGTTCCGGCTGTGAGGCGAGATCGGGTATTAGCTCTGGTCAACGTATAGCAGAGATGTGATGAAGGAAACGTAAACGAAAAGCGATTATCTGTGGATCTATCTCATCCATGATGAAATTGTTGGAATCATTCGCTGTCGACTCACTTTCACGATCACACCAGCATAATCCGCCGGTAAACCATATCTCAATACACTCTCCACGAACAATCGGACAGTCTTGAGATGAGCTAAAATCTGATATGCTTCTGAGAAGTTTATTCGAGTGAGACGTAAGAGTTCGGTCTATCGTGTTGAAGGTAGAGAATCATCAGCATCAGCATTGATGTTAGACTGACCGTCATGCACCTCAAAGCAGTCTGAAGAAAGGGATTACCGGCCGAATTATAAAATAGCTGAAGACTTACCCATAATTCTTTCTCTTCTACAGCCAGCTCTGCCAATTCTTTCTTTTGTTTCTCCAAAGCAGAATCATCCCATTTGAAATCCCTTACTATGAATCTGAGTTATGTCATCATCAGCTATATACATGACAGATAAACGAGTTACATTACAGCTGACGACTTACTTGTTTTCACGACACTTATGTATGAATTCCTCCTTGACCTTCTTGAACACTGTCACAGTTTGGAGGAAGTAATCTTCATCGGTTGCGATTCGTCTACGAAGTGCTGATTGGTCAGCTCGGCCCTTTTCCTGCGTTAGGGGCAGCTAATGGGATATTTGATTGGATAACCCACTGAGAACTTCTAGGCACAACCATATTTGTCAATCTCTCGTATTTATCTGCCCAGTCTTTTTGTAAATTCCTGCACAATCGCATACATCAGCATTCAAGCATTTCTGGCGAGAATGGGGAGGTACAGGAAAGCTGATCACTCACTTGGGCACAGCAACAATCAGCGTTTCCAAAAATTCACTGTTCTCCACTAGATCATTCTTGTTCACCACATCAAGTAAGGAACGTTGAGACAGATTGCCCCTAATTAGTTAACAAATCAGCTATTTCGGAATTCAAAATCAAGTCATCAATCAGCTCACTGTTGTTTACGTTGCAGAGTCGTAAGACTTCCTTTCGCGAGGTTGTAAGATTGTGATTTCTGCTTCTGCGTTGAATCTATAGAGTTCATCTCCTGCGAAGATAGGTGCATCGTTAGTAGTTGACCTTATGGCTATAATTCGTATCTCTGATATCTGCCAGTTTGATCATCTTGTAAGGGGTCAAACCCATGCCAGAGACCACGGGCAAGGAATGTTACAAGGTGGTTGGCGTCCAGGTCAACCCAGTAATGAAATGAGTCGGTATAATGGTCTTCCCTTGATCAAGCCACATCCACGTTCATTTAAATCCAAAAAGCCAATCTTGATCATCCCATCATGCATATTCCTTATCAAATCTGACCTGTACCATATTCCACTTCTGGTGCGAAGGAAACAGCACACTCACCTTGGTCAAAGCCTCCACGACCTCCAATACCTTCCCACCACTACCCCATCTTCCTTTATCCCACCTGAAGCCTCCTCCACCGCCCAACAGAAACTCTTCAGCGGGTCTATCATTTACTCTAGCGTGTTGGGCGACTTTGGCCGAGTCGTCCGAGACTAGCGAACGGAGTGTGTCGAGAAGCTTGGAGACGGTCGAGGTGAATTGGGAGTCTAATTTGGGGAGTGCGTCGGATAATGTGAGGAGGGAAGAGAGGGTTCCGGCCTGTATCGATAGAGGGAGTCAGTATATCCGTCTATGACATCGAGATAACAACGGGCTTGAGATCAAATGACAGATGGATGATAAGAGGTATCACGTTGGGACTCGTCAGGTGATGGAGTCTTGAGGTGTTCCAGAGATGACTTGACCCACCTTCAACTCTGGTATCTCCCAGGTAGCCACCTCGACATCCTTCCCAACTGCATTGCTGACCTCGTTGAGCATCACATTGGGATCACCATCTTTCAGCGGAGTGGCTATGAGCCAGTAAGACAGGTCGGATGGCATCTTGCTGGTGTGAGACTAGCTGTAGGTAGGCTATTGAGTATGGTGACAAAAGAGTATGGATTGATGACGATGGGATGAAATGTGAATTGATGGCTCGAGGGTAAGCTTAAGCGGATATGACCTGCCCCCGTGCCTATGAGCACATGGCTTGAGTCATGAGTTAGGCGTCTGTTCCCCTATCTGGTCCCGGCGGAAGTTGCTTTATTGCCGAAGGGGGGTTGTCAGCGTCATCGTCGTTTGGTCCTTCATATTGGGTTCCAGAAATATCTGAACGTCAATCATCACATAAAATATATAAACTCATCCCTTGTCGCCATCATCCTCCGTGTCTGCCAGCATCGATATCTACAACAGTATACATAGCCTTATAATTCAATTCTCATATAATCTTATACCAATTTATCAACAAGCTTGGTACCGCTCAGAATGTTCTTTCGAACATTACGTTCCTCCTTCACACCGATATCTCGATCCATCCCTCGTTCCGCTCCTTCATCTTTGCTCGCTAGACCACAGATATCACGTAGCATACATAATTCCTTACGACAGTCTGCAAAATACGAGCGATTCCCTTCTGGATATTCCCCTTCACCTGGACCTAACGGTGGAGGAGGACCGGACATATGGCAGTACTTCAAAAGAAGACTAGGGGGCGATAGGGCAGTGTGGGTATATGGGATAGGTGTCGGTGGTGGTGGTATATATTATGTTACTCAGTAAGCTTACCATCCCAGAGTCTTTTCGATTTGAAATGCCCTGTAGCTTACATGCTGGTTTGAATGGTAGTCTGGAGAGAGTGCCTGAAACGGGTAGATTGAGATTTATGGATGTCGACGAAGCTCAAGAAAGAGAGGTGAGTTTGAGTTTTGCTTCACAAGCTGGATGACAGTATACCCAGATCAATATAAAAGGTCATCAGCTGATACAAGTCATTGTGATATAGCTTGGTCGGCAAACCCAATTACAAACGCTTAACGAATATTCCCGAGCTGTCTTACCTCCCAATCATCCTACGACCAAGCGAGTACGAGCAGTAGCTACTCGAATAATAGAGTCGTCGGGATTAGGAAGGGTCAAATCGGGTGGTGAGATGGGTGCGGTCGAGGGTAAGGTCCCTAACTTTGGTGGTGGGGAGGATATAGGGGAAATTCTATTTGGCGGTGGTGAAGCGGGAAAAAATGCTAGAGAAGGTAAAGAGACTGAATGGGAGGTGAGCGAACATACTTCTTCGTGCTAATCAGCCGTGGCTGACCAGACCGAATCGGATGGTCGACGGACAGGTCTACGTGATAGATGACAAAAAGACGAAAAACGCATTTGTCCTGCCTGGAGGCAAGATATTCGTTTTTACTGGTATATTGCCAGTCTCAGCGAACGATGATGGTCTAGCGACGGTTCTGGGTCATGAGGTAGCACATCAGGTGGCTAGACATCCAGCTGAAAGGATGAGTTCGATGAAGGTGAGTTCTCATTACTGGAGTAGCACCATTTCCTTGAGCTGACATGTATATGTTTCAACGATCAGGTCCTCTTCGCTTTGGGTTTCTTACTTGAATCGTTAGGATTGGATGTCGGTATCACCAGATTACTCCTTACTTTCATGTTACAGTCAGTCAGCCTTTCTCTATTTGTCAAGTCTCGAGATGGTTTTGGGCTGATCAGATGATGGTGGACTTGCAGATTACCGAATTCGAGGAAGAACGAATCGGAAGCTGATTTCATTGGATTACGATTGATGTCGTGAGTGTGTTTCACCTTTCTCCCTTATTCTAGATCTATGGCTGAGGTACCTTGATCGAATAGGAAAGCATGTTTCGATCCTAATGAATCTACGAAGTGAGTTCATATCTCACTTTCTGTAACCCTTAACACACATGCTCTAGCATCATCAATTACGCTCCCCTTAATTTACCCCCATCAAGGTATCAATGCGTCTCCTCATGGAGATCATTTGCTAATGATGAGTGCATCGATACTTTAGGATGTGGCAAAGAATGTCAGAGTCTGAAAAGGGCCGGGGTCTACCAACCGATTTCTTATCCACCCATCCGGCGAATGAGAAAAGGATAAAGCAATTGGAGAAATGGATGCCTGATGTGAGTGTTGTTTGATGATTCGGACCACCCATTCAATAATCGCACAATATTGATTGGATGGGCATGTAATACTTGCAGGCATTATCGATCAGAGCTGCTAGTCCGTGCGGAGATACTTCGTCTTATTACTCTGGATTCATGGATAGCTTGAATCCTACTAGTCCGTATAGTAGAAGTATATGGTGATGGTGAGGATACGAGAGATGAAGTGGGGGACTGGTGAGATGTGATTGCCGAATTGTCATCGTCAAATCGCGAAAGAACCAAACGAGGACGCACACCAGTGTAGGATTCCGGTTTAAACGGCCTTTGTGCTGGATGGTGGATCATTATCGTACGATAATGGACGTGAGAGTAGAGCATGCTTTGCGGATTTTGTTGTAGTCGGAGATGTTGTTCGGTGATACTGTATAGTTAAAGTCATGGCATTGCCGCTCTCCAGGTCCACATAAAACGCCTCTGATGTCCGCTACTGTATCTGATAACGTGCTCTCGGTCAGAGCAATAGAGCAGTTCTAAATATCCCTGAACTTCAATTAGACAGTGAAAGATCCGTGCGTTGTTACCCCGTGTTTTGATGGATGACTTGAGGGGTAGTTCTGATTAAGTTGTGAATGATTGTGTGTCAAAGGCAGTTTTTCATGTCTTGATGAGATGGGATCAAATTTAACATCAAGTTCGGTCTGAACGAACAGTAGTACTGTACCATCTTTCGATAGTCACGCTGCTATTCTTCGTCCTCCACAGTTTTGTGTACACCCAACCAAAAGCGAATGGTCCTTTGAAACTTCTAGCCTGCAGCTAATTTAGGGTTCATCGACATTGATGACAGGTCGACTTTACCTCATGTTTTGACAGCATCCAGTCAAATGGCTAAGGGTCCTCTTCCATCGGGTTAAGAAGCTGTGATGTCGGTATGGTAATGAATTATGCATCTGTGCGGCATAGATTTTGCCAGTTTGTGAATAGACACAGACACAGACACAGACGCCAGGTTTATTCATGTTTCTCTCGTTTCTCCCGCTTTTTCTGAGTCGAATCGAGTGAGAAACATGTTATCCTTCGACAAGATGAATATAAAATGAATGCGTTTGTGGGATGTCATGATCCCCCTTTCATCCAAAGTACATTTCAGTCAACCTCACTGTAACTAAACTCATATAAGTAGAAGAAACGCATAAATCTAATCTCAATCTCAATCAAGACCAACAACCTACCAACTGCCGGTCCGGCAACCGTAACACCGGAATTTAGTGACAGCGATTTGCCACTCGACTCGAACCCGCTGCAGTGCAGGAGCAGGTCAGATCCGAAACAATTCAACGAAATCATCCCGAGCTACGTTACTTTGCGAACCTGAAGTGGGATCAAGGGGGAGTAGGTAGCACTCAGCTTGTAACACCTTCATTGCATAGTTGGAAAATAAATTTCATTCAAGACGTTTTCATTTTATTCCATTTCGCTCTTCCTAGGCGTATTATTCGCCTTCATCTCTATACATCCTAGTCCCAACTTCTTGAGTCTCAAGATGAGTTTGAAATCACCTCAAAGTCCGTATCACGATATCCCACCTGTTGCCGCTATAGAGGATGGTGGGCCGGCGATTAGTCCAGGTTTAGTTGAGAAACCTCACAGATATAGGTATGATGTGAGTTGACTATCTCATACCTTCTCACTATCTGGAAGAGAGGCATATATAGTGATTGACGTACTTACTGATATCGACCTGATCAACCTTTGATAGGTCGTCCAAGGATTCTTCATTCAGAATGGACCTGAACCGAAACATATGGAATTTGAAGAGATGGTGAGTTGATACTGTAGTACCTCGATAGCACGTTCATCTTCCCGAATATCGTTCTCAAATCTGTCAATCAATCCAGTTGATACACGTGCTCATCATCAATTCACTTACACTTACATAGCTCAAAAGGAATTTCGGTCTGATTGATAAATCACCTGAAAGATGGGATAATCTAAGAAAGGATGTAAAGAAATTACAGGAGGATGCACCCGAGGGCGTCTTGTACAAGGTCATGTTTCTAGGTAAGTCATCGATGTGCATCACATCATCGTAGGTATACCGTATATCGTGTATGATCGTAAGCTCATTTGGTATCTTTGAACTTTGATAGGTCGTCATGGTCAGGGATGGCATAATTTCGGAGCTAGCAAATACGGTGTTGATGTGAGTTATTCCTTCCGTCCTATCGTGATCGTTGGTGTTTTATACATTTGGCTGTGGCTGATATCACATAAACTTTCACAGCCATGGGAAGATTATTGGACATTCCTCAACGGGGACGGCGAGATTACGTGGGGACCTGATCCGGAATTAACCCCTTTGGGCGTATCGCAAGCTCAGGCGATCCAGAAATGCTGGAAAGAGCAACTACCCCATAACCCACCTATATCATCTCAGGAGATGAGATGGTATGTATCTCCATTGACTAGGACAGGTCAGACGATGTTAGAGTCTTGGGGTGAATTGTTGACGGGTGTACCGGAAGTGTGGGAAGATTGGAGGGAGATTTATGGGAGTCATACTTGTGACAAGAGATCGACCAGGGTAAGTGCAGTAGCAATATGATTACAACAAACATCTCTGAATGGAGTGGATTGGACTGGACTGATCTCGGCTCGTAGACGTACATAGCGAATCGATTCCCCACGTTCAAGATCGAAGAAGGTTTCGTAGAAGAGGATGAATTGTGGAAAGCGGATGATAGAGAGACCGACGCTCACATGCAGATGAGAGCTCAGAGAGCTATGGATAGATTGTTCGGTCCAGACGGAGCAAAAGAAACTTGTGAGTGTATATCTCTATCATCACCCCATGTTTCATTCTATTCATATACTCCGGGATTTTCACTCATACTTGTGGTCTACTTTGCCCCGTAGTCATATCTGTCACTTCGCATTCAGCAATCTTACGAAACCTCCTAGCTGTATTACACCATCAACCGTACCCTCTAGCTACGGGTGAGATGATACCTGTTGTGGTGAAAGCTACTAGATTGAGTCCTGAGGAGATGGACAAACAAGAGGAATTCACCATCCATCGAGTAAGGATGGATTGATTGCGTACGATCCAGCCTGGCGACTTTTGATAGACCTTAAATCGCATAAGTAGCTTCGTACCTGTTCATATACATACATTCTTTTGGCTTTTTTGTGCATATATCATTCGGATATGGCTTGAAGATAGGAATAGAAATAATACATATAACATAAGATATAACATATAACATATAACGAAATGCATGAACTGGAATGAATACGAATAAGTTAGGAATACGATGATTAACGTCATCGGATAAGATTACGACCAAGCGATCCAATCGATCGGTTAAAGTGGATCGATCATCTGCAGATCTGACCACTTTGTGTGAACTCGTGTCATCAACGTTTTCATTCACCATTTGTCGTCATCCTTGCTTGTTAGTGCAATAGTATAGTATCATCTGATCTTAGGTAGCAAAGGGGATGTGTATACGATGAGGAATGTGGGAACGTGATGTCATGGCATCATGTCTCGCCGCACAACAAATCACTTCTCACACTCATACCCATAGACAAAGTCACATAGTGAATTATCAATCTTCATTCGTCTCTATCTTTGTGAAGGATTCAACTCGCACCAAATTGACAAACTTCCACTCTTACTATCGCAAGCTCACTCAAATCAACTAAACATGTTGTACAGAACCGCCCTCGCCGCTAGGAGATCACCCATCTCCCTTAAACCCATCGTAGCTACTGTGAGTGTTACCTCTCCTATCCCATTGCTTACAAGCTCATCGCGAAGTATGAAGCCATGTTGCTGACACCATATTATGATCAGAGACTCTACGCAACGGGTCCCAATCCTGCTACTCCACCTTCAAGTGGACCAGGTGGACCAGCCGGATCAGCAGGAACGGACAGTAAGTCCATTCCCATCAGTGTTCAAGCTATTTTCCCGTATACATCGATTGAGCTGACCTTCTTTGTCTTCTTCTTGTGTGGTGTGGTATGGTGTAGCTCAATCGAACAATACACTTCTATATGGCGGAGGAGCAGTCGCCCTCATCGGATTAGGATACTATTTCTTCGGCGGAGGATCCACCAATGCTAGAGCTAGTCAATCGCTCAAATCTGCTGAAGCGCCGTTGAAACAGGCTGAACTTTATACTAAAGGAGCAGCCGATCGAGCTGAGGGTAAGGTGAGTGCACTCTTACGACTTGCTTATATATCTACTCAAGCACCTTTGAGGAGAGCTGACAAATCGATATGTTCTGTTTCTTTTGGTAGGCCGCAGAATTGACGGGTAAAGCTAAAGGGCAATTTGAAGAAGCTAAAGGAGAAGTAAAGAAAGCTTTCAAGTAAAGAGGGTGTATGGAACGAAAGAATGGATGAACAGGTTGGACTGAATATTGAATTTTGATGGGAAGGGAAGTGAAAGAAACGAATATGATTGTAATGATACAATTTAATCAAGAAATCCTGAACAACGATAACGAGTAGGATGAAATTCGATGTATTATTTTAAGGAGAAAGCTCAGTGCATGTATCGTATCGTATGATGTATCATATCACAGTAAGATCCATCTTTCGTTCTCTAAGTACTACGGGTATCTCACTAAAGATAGCATGGTGATTGTTTCACTAACATACATCGTAGTCTCCACGATAAACTCCTACTTACCATCACATATCTTCCACTACTCATGACAGACATGTTCTCGTATACATCTCCTATGTGCCCATTCATCCCCTTCCTTACCTCGAAATAGATCAGCCATAAAGCTATTGATACTCTGTTTACCACTAACTCCATGTTCCCTCTCGTCAAGTTGAGCCAGACCTACATGACAAGATCAAATGTTATTCGTGTGCAGTATCGTCAACACATCGATACAATACTCATATCTTGTATGCATACTGTTCATAATCTCCAAGATTCAGTATTACTCACGTTGAAACGTTTTTCTGAGATTGGTAACAGTCAAATATCTAAATTCCAACATGACTTCACAAGTGACCCTAGCGATATTATCGAACATTATCCTCTTGGGACCCGACTTGGAAGAATGAGATAGTGAAATGGTGATTATGTTGTTCAGTAGAGCTTGTTCACTATTTCGTCCAAATCATAATCAGCCTCATTTGGTTCTCCAGATTTGGGGAAGCTGATCGGAACGTATAAGGATGATAACCCACAGTTTTACCAAATCGCTCTTGTAAGCTTTTTCATAATTCATAGAAGTATCGCTCGAAGTATATGGACAGATAGTGATCAATCCTTCGAGGTAATGTCGAATGGCCTGTTCGTGTTTACCATTCTTACCGGCTCTACACACATCCATGGAAGAAGCTGACGTCAGCTCAGAGGTACTTATATTGGAAACATATTATCCTATGTGTTTGATCAGTGGGATCTTTCTGTCCTCCGGACATATCCAATACAGCGTATGACGTGATTTGGAATGAGAAGGATAGGCGATATTGAAAAGAACTTACAAATTACCTTTAATCTTCCACCCTTCACCCTCTTTCACACTTTCCTCCAATCCCTTCATCGTCCCCATACCATTCTCCTTCTTCTTGAGTAATTTACCTAACAAAGATGAATTTGCCCCAGATCTGCTGTCAAGGGAATGTTTCATGAATCGAATCATCTTGATTAATTCGCATTTGACATATTCCTCGTGGAATTGAATCGCTCGGATGTAATGGTGTTCGATCTATTTAGGACCTTCCAAAGCAGCTTGGAAGGATCTACAGAGTCAGTCGGTCAAGGCATGAACGAGATCAGTCAAATGTCATTCTCAATAGAGGGGAGAAAATCAACACGTACAAAACAACTTGCATCCTACATTCCTTGCCTCTCGCCACAACCTCCCCATAACTCATCTCTACATTCCATCCTTCCCATATTCTCTTGTTTATTTCATCCTGGGGAAGAAAATGGTTATACCAATATAGAGTTTCGATGGGATCTTCGCCACCTAGCAATGCTTGAGGTAAGACAAGCGAGGGGTCGATGATTTTAGGTGAATGAGGGTCTTTTCGGTGGCCGTTGGGAGGGGAAGAGGATTGGGGTGATTTGCCGTTGAATATTGGTATGGGCATCGTATCAGCCGTTGAGTGAGTAAGGTCGAGGAAGGGGGTTAGACCTCTTTAGGATATTGTCGGGAGGTGGTGAATACTGTATCGCAGGAGACGGAGGAGAATGAACGCTTGAGAGAAGAGAATGTCAGTATGAATGGTCAGAGGATATATATTGAGTGATTAGTAAAGATATTCGGAGAAGGAAAGAAGACATGGGTGGGAGCATCGAGTCAAGGTGTAAGTGATTTATGATGGATACCATCCTTTGATTCTACTGTGTATCCCTCCCTTGTCCTTTGATTCTCGACTGAGCACAGACAATCAAGTCAATGTCTCTTTTGCCAGTGACGGGTAACAGATAAGCTAAAATCCTCTCTTTTGGTCAAAAATCGATAAAGCATCATATATCTTATCATATATCCCATGAACAGATCATCACGTACAATGTAAAACTTGGAAATACCATTATAACGTACAGTAGAGTTTCATATCATATTGTCCTTGTTTACAGCTCATTCTGAGATACCCAAACCCAAAGCATCTACAAACTCGAAAATCCTCTCGTAGGCTTCTTTGGCGGTTCTATGGAAATTAATACCATGGGCCGTATCATTGATCACGACAGTCTGGAAATTATTTACAGAGGGGAACAATACCTTGGTCGTATCCAATTGAGTGGCAGGCGAATCCAAAGAAGTGATATAACAATTTGCCGAACAGAATACACAATCGTTCTCACCTGTAACTACCAACACGGGGTAGGTGTAGTTTTCTCTATCGAGGGTGAATGGGAATCCTACCGAATTTGAATACCATAAAAAGAATTACAAAACAGGACATCAGTATCAGTAGGTTGGAAATTTGATGAAGTTGTGAAAGGCAAGCCAAATAGAAGAGAAGAAAGGAAATATTGTACTGTACGAACATTGTTGGCCAAGTGTGAATTCTCCTTTGGTATCTGTAAAACTGTCCAAAGCCTCCTGAGCGTAATTTGGATAATGAAAAAACATCCAATTTGATCGTTTGTCTGAGAAGGAGTTATCACTTAATCATTTGGATAACCCGCGAACCTTTCAGGATAGGCTAGGGAAGCGATTGTCAATTGAAAAGAAAATAGAGCTGATGGACCTTCCGTGACGTTATTGGAAAATCCAGTAAGGACGATAGCGTCGAATGTGGATGGTGAAACAGCTGATACTCCTGTGAGTAAGGCTGATCCGTATGCTACCATTCACCCAAATATAATTTCATCGTCAATCGTAACATCGCGTGATTGATGTTAGATCACTTATACTTTTGGGCACTTATAATGTCCTATACCGATAATTGTCTCAAATTTCCCTATATCAGCTAACCTTCCTTCTCTAAGTGAATGGGGAATAGATATGGATTGTTGAATCTCAAATGGCATTTGAACAATGTTGGTACCGTCGGGATGAGCTGATCGTCCGACTCCCAGTCGATCGTATGATAGGGTGGCTGAAGTACACACAGCACGTACAGATCAGCCAACGTTCAACTTGCTATCTGACCAAGGTGTATCCCAAGAGTAACACACTCACCCCATCCTTTCTCAGCGGCATTCTCAGCGAAAGAATAAGTCTTGTAATCACTATCACACGTGGTAATGCAATCAGCAACATCCCATGGGTGTTGTGAGATAAAGGTATCGAATGGTACTTACTCGGCCTGAACATTCCAATACCCTGCATATCCTACCAGACCATGATGAGTTTGATCAATTCCTTCGGGTTTTCCGGATCTAGGTTGACAATATTCGAACCATAATTGATACCTCTCTTTAACCTCTATTGTCGGTGCGGCGAAAGTTTGAGATGGGAGGGTACTGCCCGCTGCGAAATATGAGATGATCTGTTCAGTCAGAGCTTGTTGGTTCTCTGGTCTATACATGGTTGCATGGATCAAGTCCACATGTCAGTCTTTGATCACAGATGATAGCTTTGGGTAATGAAGTGAGAGAAAGTAGAAGTGTGTGACTTACGGTTCACCTATCACGGACTTTAAATCGAAATTGGATGTAGTCTCTGCATAGATATCTGCGTAAAAAGTATGACATTCTGCTTGTGAATCGGACGCCGAGGTATTCTTTCGTCCTTCTATAGGAGTAGCTGCCACGCCCATCGAGGAAGCGAGGGTCAGTGAAAAGTATGAGTTGAAGGAACATATTGAGTTAGTGCGAGTGCTTGGAAATGGGATGATGATGATGAGATTAGTAAGTAGAGAATGTATCTTTTCCCTTCTTTATATGTCCACAGTGGATGCGTCCTTCGACATACACATGATTGCTAAGTGGTGTACTTCTCTGCTTCATTCGCCAAGAATGTCAATTCGTCATACACTGAGACCGAGTGGTCGGGAGAGAAGGTCTGTAGTATGTGAGTAGTGTCCAAGAGACGACATACGTCAGTGCCTGCATCAGGATGCAAAGTCTCATCAGGCGATGGATGATCCATGGTCATGATGTGAACTTCAATCTGATGAAGACGATGATGTCTTTGGACAGTCTTAACACTTGCTTTGTACAGTATTCGTTATCAGCCATCTCGGGTCACATGGGTGCCTTATCTGCCATTCCGGCGGATTGAGCAATCGAATGCACTGCAATTAGCGCAAAAGCTTAATTGGGTGAATTCACTTCCCAGCTACTAATTATAATTTACTAACAGCTGCGGACATGACATTTGATAGCATACAGGTTACATCAACATCTGGACAGTGATCCATACCACGACTCTTCTCATTATCCGACACCATCGACGATACCTCACTTGTGACATCTCAGTCGTACTTCGTTTGCCAAGCCCATCAGACCAAAACGTTGATCTTCCCTTGCCTTGAGTCATCCTCCACTTTTTTACGCAATTCAACTTCACACCTTCCTACAGGTTACTTCCAACAATCTCAGCACTCCAATACCTCACTCAGTACTACAACAGTCATCACTCTTCGAAGCAAGTAAGGTGCCTACAGTTTGCAGTGGATTTCGGTCAGGTATTGGAGATATCCGCACGTTCAGAAGAACTTCCAGCGGACACGTTCAATCACCGACGAAAGGTGGAAGGAGCGACTGAGCTCGTCGAAGTGAACCTTGCGTGAGGTCACTGCTTATAGACAATAATGGAGGGATTGAGACGTCCGAGGTCTGTCGTGTGCCTGACCTTCGGTGAGTCTATCCACACCTCTGCAGGAGGAGGAGGAGGTGAAACATACCTAGTCTATACTGACGAGCCACTCATATAATATATATTTAGGTCTTTTACTTGGTTTGACTATAATATCACTCCATCTCTCACCTACCGCCAGAGAATATGCAGTGAGTGTCGTATCTGCATACATGACGAGTGATAGTTCCAAGCTTCATTCACTGACGGACTCGTTTCGATCTCACACCGACGTACAGTCCGATAAACTCCCTCCGTTATCCATCCCAAAAATATTCTCCAAACCCTCTTCACCCATACCCCCAATTTCCCCATCACCATTCTCACCTTCCATCCACTCAACACCTATCGACACTTCTCCACAGTCTACTTCTCCCGATCCACGCATAAGCCAGACAAGGTATCTAGGGGGTGTACCGGGTCATCAAGTCTTTCAGAATCTATGGATTAAGAATCAGACTTTTTATGTTTTGAATACTCGAAGAAAGACTATACCAGGTATGAGCAGGGTGGTCAGTGGAGATACCCTTTGGGAGGTTGTGAGGGATCCTGAGGATCTGGAAATGAAGGGTGCAGAAGATGCTTTGGTCCTAGAAGGATCCACGAGTGAGTGTCAAGCACCGGGGTGCTCTCGATCATACCTCATGATATTCTGTATCTCCGTATCTCCCATCTTCATAATCACCTTGAAGGAAGACTGATTTGACTTATCCACCATATCTAGTATTCATCAACGACGGAGCCAAGACAGACATGTGGCATTTCCTATCCTCCTATTATCCCTTCATCGCCGAAGTATTCCTAGGCTCTATAACAGCGTTGGCTTCTGTACCCGCACCGATGGAGCTGGTCGAACAAGTCAGACCAGGTATAGAAGTTCCAAAAGTGCCGAAGAGAGTGGTGATACCGTGGAAAGCTGCCGAAGGATGGAGGGACGAGGAAGGGATGAATGAATTAGTACTCAAAGGTGTCTTTGGAGAAGGTGAGTTGTGCTTGCAATTTTGTTATACGAGTTGAGCTGCCTTGTTATTGAAAGACCTAATGGGAAGTACGCTAATCCATCGCTCTTGAATACTATAGCCAACCTCATCGAGCCCTATCAGTGGAGCATGCTTAATGATGAATCGCAATCTCATCAAGGATGGATCTTCCTCGAGCGGGGTGAGTTGTACTCCTTCTTTCAAGAGCAATTATCGACGTCAGCTTCGCAGTCTTATGTGCACTATGACATCTACTGACTCTAGTGAGCTGGATGGATCTATAGTCGTCATAGCAGACCGATGGGCTTCACACCGACACAACCCCCTCTCAGACTCCCTCAATAAGATGGCAGCTTCGATATTCTCCCGGCCACATCCCCCATTCTTCTTCACCCCTATACGAGAAGCGTTCTTATCCCACTTACAGATCCCCCTACCATCCAATCGCATAGATCCTCAGAGAGCCCTGAAAGGTCTACCGAAGATTGTGTATGTAGATAGACAGAATACGAATAGGAAACTTAGCCCCGAAGGACATAAGGAATTGTCGGTGGTACTGGGCGAGATCGAGTCAATTGGGAAAGCCACGGTGGGACACAAGAAGTTGGGGAAACTGGGTGGGAGGGAGAAGGTTGAGGCGGTACATGATGCTGATGTGAGTTGGATTACCGGATCTTAAGTATTAGCCTTGGTTCATCCTGACCTGATTACCATAATGTGTGTTAGATCCTTATTGGGGTACATGGTGATGGTTTGACTAATCAACTGTGGATGCCTGAAGGTGGAATAGTGATTGAGGTGAGTCAATCACTTCTGTTATCCCAGTTCATAGACTATCTCGCCTGGTCATTTCATAACAGATGCTAACGTGCAGCCCACTTGAAATCTCATGTTAGATATTCCCTCCCAACTCTTGGTTGCCCGAACATCAGATCGTATCAGATATACTGAACCACGAATACATACCGATCGTAAGTCATCCAACCTGTTCAGCTTGATCCAGTCTTCCATTTCAGATCACTGATCATTCCCTGGACTGTACAGTGGAATGACAGAGCGATATCAAGGGAAGAATGGGATACCTTCCCCCGACAACACGGTGAACATTTATTGAACAATGGGGAGGATGTACCTGTGAGCTTTTCCCCCCTTCGAAGAATAGAGTTCCAGCTCATTTGACAGTCATACTGATATACATCTTCGTGTCGTAGCTCGATGGAACGTTTTTGAGATTATTATTAGAAGAGATAGTGCAGAGGATGACGGGGTCGTGAAGGACCTAAATTATGAGACCAACACAACTTTTCTTTCAGCCAGTAAATGTTGTACTACCACTTTCAACGCATCAAGCGATATAAGGTGAGAAGAAAACTGAAAAGGAAAGAGAAGAGTCAGTAGTAGTGGGACGATTCACAAGAATTTTATGTCATTTTGGTTTTTGGTTTTTGATGTCTTTCATTCTGGTTCTTCTGTCACTATTCGAGATTACATATAACTGTATCACCATCATGCATTGAAACGAATTAAGCATTCACAATGACATTCGCATTATTGGCTAGGTCATAATTGGTATTCTAGTACAACACGGAATGATACGATAATACAACGAATAGAATGGCTTCTAACGTAGATCAACAAGGGTTAGAAGCAAGGTGGGACTACAGTAGGAGAAGTCCAAATTATCAGCCGGAATGAACGATACAATACAATAAGTACAATGAGATGAACTTGCTGATGACCACACTTGCTGATGACCACGAATCAGAAGTATATCTCCCTGGAATAGGAGGTCGGATCGATGATAAGATCCCACCATTTCTCTGATTCCTCACTTGAACCAACCTCTCTTCAAACCATATATCAAAAGACTAATACCAATTGCCAATACTCCGAATATGAGTAGGGGAGGCAACATGTATGAACCATAGCATTTTATCTCGCTAAGAGTCCAATACAGTATGTTGTTCCATCAGCCGATAATATCCATATTCAAAATTGGATGGGCTGATAAGTGATTCTGAAATGGGATGCTCACCTGATCAAACATTCTCTCGACAATTTGGGTAAACCGGGTTTTCTTTGACCTTCGCCTGCTGTCAATGGACTACCGGAGAATGCCCGATGTTTGCCTTTCTTCGGAGAGGTAGATACGAGGGTCTGATCGTCGTCGACTGTATCTGTTGAGCCCAGTGCCGAGGTGGTAGACGAAGGAAAGGATATACGGGTGGTAGATAAACGGGAGGAGGAGGAATGATTGATATGTGGTTTACCCGTGTGGGTAGGCAGGAGGGGTTGTCGATCGGATGATGAGGACATATTGAGTGGATCTGCGAGGTCGGCGGTGGTATGATGTATAACGTTTGGGAGATACGCTCGAGATTCAGAAGTGAAATGAAGCTGGCTAGATGGGATCGTGCAGTGGGATCCAGGTTGAAGGTCGATCGTAAATCTGTGAATGGTGAAATGGTTAGTAACCGGTGACGTAGAGGATCGTACATAACCATAGCCGGTACAACTGCAAATGCAAACTGCTGTAAGTTATAATGTGCAAGCGTCCTTATTCTTGTGCTCACAGCTTGCAGTCTGACCAATACATCAACAGTCAAACCATCAGAGCATCGTCTGTTCAGAAATCTGACCATACCATGATTCAGAGATTTGACCATGAGCTCGAGCTGTGAGGATGGGAAGACCAAAGCATACATCCGTACCGAGATGCAAAATTCCTTCATATTAAGCTGACGAGATGTAGTGAGCTGATGAGAGATGGTTATATCTCGTCAGCTCATCATTCTCAATCTTGGTTGACGACCATCACAACACCACTCAACAGCTTTTTACCTTACTGACTCACACCTGTACTGAGTATATAAATGTTAATCAACATTACTGACAAAATTGACACCCTCGCTCACGTATCCATTCACTCTTATCTTACTTCGTCCTTCTAAATAACCTAAACTTGATGAACCCCTAGTCATCCGGCCATATTATGTCTTCCCGCTATATTATAGAAATCGATGATTCTGATTCCGAGGTCGAATTGATCGATATAACCTCCAGATCAACTTCGACTTCCAGCTCGACTCTAAGATCAGAAGGTGAGCCGATATCGCTTGATTTCCTCCATCAAATGCGCTGATGTATCCATACTACAGACGAGAATATCAAGAAACGGAAGAGGGAGAGTACGATCGAGGTGATATCGTCAGACGATGATGAAGAAAATGAAGAGATAAGGACTCAGTTGAGAGAATTATCCGTGCAAGTAGGTAAAACATCTCGTCAGCTTCGTTTAAGAGACCATGACTGGTCAAAACCGCTCATACTCGGATAGGTAGAATCAGTCAGCTCGAAAGGAAAACAGAAAGCTGCTTCCAGCTCTTCATCTGCGACTACACCTTCCAAGAGGCATAAACCTCGTAGATCAAATCAACCTTCGACCTCCCCTTCCGAGCACGACCAGGGTCGTCATCATTTCCAATCTCAAACCGTCACTGGATCTCAAGAATATTTAAAATTCCGCTTGACATGGGTCGAAGATAACGTAGATATACCTACTGGAAAACGGATTACTCACAATATCGACGGATTTGAAGAGGACTGCACCAAGATCCATAGGAAAGGTTTTACCCACAATGATGTCCAGATCAGTGTGAGTACAGTACTCGGCGGCACGCGATGATCAAGGTTTCTGCTGACTCGTTTGATGTATGTTTATAGGTCGACGATGCAATCATACTACCTCATCATCCTCCCTTATATGCCCTCATCCGATCCATCTTCACCCTCAAATTTGACGATGCAACCATTAAAGACAAGCATTTCGCCCATGTTCATTATCTCAAATCTCCGATTTCAAACGTAAACTCAAGTAGTCGGGCTGGCGAGCTGTTCTTAAGAAATGCTCAATGTCAGGATATCCCCATCAAGCAGATATTTAAAGGAAAGAAACTCGATTTCGAGCTCATTGGCGGGATCAAGGGAATGAGAAGGGGAAACTCCAAGTATTTTTGTCAGTGAGTACGCTTAACTTCTGACCAAGTGCAATATCATAGTAACACTTGTCCCTTGCCGTAGATTTGTCGACCAACCTTCCTTGTCAACTATACGAGAACCTTTCTTCCAAGATCGATTTGATGGTTGCGATTCCTGCGCCTCTCGCCATCAAAAGCATAAATTCGATAATCCATATCTGGTCAAAACTACTCTACATCTTGGTGGCGATGAATACCATATCTACGACTTCGTTGCTATCGATCCCAAAGTCCGAGGTCGAATCTTTACCATAGGCCAGATCCAAGGCTGGAGCACAATCAATGGCGAATTGATGGTAAGAATGAGAAGACTAAAGAGGTTTGGGGAAGTTATAGGGGCCAAGTATAACGGCTTTGTGTCAAATGTGAGCTTCAATGTCTTGAACGTTCCAGCTCTTTCGCGCGACTGACTAGGTATATCATAGCACTGTTTGGTTGTCACTGACGAGTACGAGGATCATTCGGTCAAGTTGATCATGAGCAAACTATACGTACTCCCTAAGGAAGGAGATATGCAAGCTTTCGAGCGTCATAACTCATTTTTTTGTTTCGAGAGGATCACGAACCCCAACAATCCCAACGCCATTTGTGCTCTGCAAAAGCCCCTCCGAACCTGTTCACCATGTCTCGAATCCGCGAAGCAACCTCATCAAGACCTAGAAGACTGCCTCAGAGCTTGTCGCTTCACAGCGGCAGATTACTATTCCGGAGCGGGAGGGTTCATCCTTCCAGGCTTGGATATCTTCGATTGGGTATCTGCTGCGGATACTGACAAAGTGGCATGTCAGACATTGCACAATCTGAAGTAGGTCGTCCACATCGACAACATATACCTGCATCGTTCCGCTGATCAAGCTCTACAGACGAAAAGCTCCCCGGATGACAGTACACTACGGGAGAATCAGCGATATATATCAGTATACGACGAGTCGAGACTTCCGGACAGACACTCCGGAAGCTTTTCCCTCGTCTGGCTCGGTTTTTCTGATGACCGGTGGCCCTCCTTGGTATGCTAAAACTATCCCTTCAACTGGGCAATAGCAGCTGATATATGCCTCTTCCTCTTCTGTCCTGACCAGTCAAGGACACTCCAGAGTTAATCATGCCAACAATCCTTCATCGGGTAAGATTCCCGACCCAAGAAACGATGAATTGTGGGTCATGTTAGCGGAAGTCTTCCGTCTACGACCTTATGTGGTCATCATCGAAAATGTCTCTGCGTTCAAAGATGATAAGGTAGGAAACGATAGTGCATCGAGGGAGGATAACTACGGAAGAGCTGCGATGAAAGAGCTGTCTCAAAACGGGTAGGTGCTTTGCAGAATACATACTCGTGTGTCCCAAAATTGATCTCTATGACTGACTGGGTGATATATGATTTCGCAGATACGCATGTCGTTTGGGTATAATCGATTCTCGAGGTTACGGTACTCCTCAAAACCGTTTACGGACCTTCATTCTTGGTGTCAAAGTTGGATTGCCATTACCTGACTTCCCGGCACCCACTCATGCCAGTCCTAAGACTACAGCCACCGTGTTCAAGAGTGAGAAGAACGGTAACCTGAAGCCTTTCTACCTTGGTCAACGAGCTACACCTGGGACTGGTCTTCACCCTGCGGTGACCATCAAGGATGCTGTATCCGACTTTCCAGGTGAGGTTATGTAATCTCCATTTTCCTTATTGTTCGCTAATATTCCTTGTACAGCTTTCGAATACTTGCCGTGAGTGTCTAGACCGGGCTTTATCCGTTCACATCGTGAGCATACAAGAGGGGAAATGCTGAGATGATCTTGATTGTCAGTCCACCAGGTATCCCGAGAATCCCTCGTCGACCTCAGATTCCAGTTTTCGAGGGCGGAAGGGATGGTCAACAAGGGAATCATACCAGAGTCGGCTTCGCTCACAGAATACCACATGCCTCGACCCCATTGAATGACTATCAGAAGGAGAAGAGGGGGGATGCCACATCGGTGCACGACCATTATACATCTTACGTCACAGATGGTGCCAAGAAGATGTGAGTTATCAAAGTCTAGTAGTCGTCGATGAGCGAATCGCTGACAGAATGGTCATGTCTCAGCATATTCGCCTCTGCCAGGGAAGTGAAGCCTCAAGGTATGTATTTCTTTGCTCTTTATTTATACCTGAAACATTGGCACTGGCTAATGGTGTTACAGGCTGCGATCGAAGAGCCATCGGGTCAGAGGGATTCTCTACCCTTCTCACCAATTCTTCACCCGGTCAAAAGGGTACCGCTGTGATCCACTATTCGGTCAGTGTCATGTTGGACTGATCAAAAGATTCCTCACTGATCTGCAACGTTTCGTGATCAGCAAGATCGAAAGTTCACGATCGCAGAAAGAAAGAGAGCGATGGGTTGGCCCGATTGGCATCGTTTGGCTGGTACACCCTTAGACCAGGATAGGCAGACTGGAAATGGTGTCTGCTTCGAGTCGGTCCAAGCTATCTATATGGCTTTGGTGAAGGAGATCATCTTACCTTGGTGGATCGAAGGGGGTAGACCGACGGAGAATGTTTTCGAGAAGTTCAAAATGGATCATCCGTGAAACCTTTCATGAGATCTTTGAGCGATATTCCGAGCATCCCATTACACCATAATCTGGCATCAACCTATACCTACCTCTCATCGTCTAAAATTCTCAATTCAAAGCCCTTCTATTCTAATCTTTTCGATCTCATATCTTCAATACATGACGGAACTCAAACTGGATATGTTACATACAACAATCATGAAGGATCTATAGAATCTATAATATCATCTATTTCCATCATCCAGACCGTGACTTCCTTTGCAATTCTATTCCAAACCTTGATTTACTAGAAACCAAGGTATGCATTCATGCTTTCTCCTGCTGTTCGTCCGCTATGCGGTTTCCTTGAAGATTATTTGAATTCCGAGGGGAATCCTTGACCTCCAAAGCGGGAGGATCTTCGAAGTATATATCAGGCTTGTCATTCCACTTCTTGAAGAAATACACCAATATCTGAGCTACAGCAACTTGTTGACCTATAGCGATGTGATACACCATTCAGATTGAGGTCTATACCCTGCTACTAAGGGTAGAAGTAAATCCTTCACTCACCTTGATATAACACCAGAGGAATCGATAAGATAGCTTTCTGCTGTTCTGGGAATCCACCATACAAGATACTCAACGTGGGAGCACCCACTACCATCCCTTTGGCCACTGCACAAAAGCATATCGCAGTAGATTCTCTTTTGTTGAACCTGAATGATTGTATATTCACAAACCTTCTCCAGAAACTCCGCTTGGAGGATGCTCCGGTATTGATATGTATGTTTGATGGTGAAGTCGGATGAGAGAAAGGTAATCGAGTGAGGAAAACGCAAAGTAAAGTGAATACTCCGTATAATCCCAAATTCAGAAATACAAGGAATATTATAGATGATGCTGATACTGCTTCGAATGCTTGGGCTCTGAATTGAGTAGAGAATACGGACCTGCAAATGTTGTAGGTACAGTTTTACTGTTAGTCCACGAGATGTTGTTAATAGAGATTAGGGAGTTTGACTCACCATATGAGTAAGAGGAGGAAAAAAGTTGATATTTTGGCTATTTTGAATTTGGTTGATACCCATTTAGTCTGTTTTGGAAATATGCTAATTGTTACCACAGCAATTTATCAGCATTCAATCATGTCTGATAGATTGAGGTTGTACACCTCAACGGTGGATAGTCATGATTCAACTTACTTCTGGATGATCTGACCAACGAACTATCACCGATATCTTCTGATCAGCTCAAATATCACGTACGTATTGAGATTCATTCTGTCACCCGGTTTGATTGTTTGCTGTCATTGTCAGACTCACGAGTGGAACGAATATAGCCAGACCTATCTGTTTAGCCAGCTGCCTGTAAATCTCCTTCAACCCATCCGCTGTTGATCCCCCTCCATCCTTGGCAATGGGTTTACCGAACGACCAAGTATCCGAAGAGAAGAACAGGGAACATAGTAAAGGCGTGATGAATGTACCGAGTAAGTTTCCTGCCGGGGTTTGTTTTATTCGTATTAGTAAAGTGATATTTTATGGTAAGTTGGGATAAGAGAAAGACGTTGAACATACCAATACAAACTTCGATCGTTGCACTCTCCGTACTACCTCCTGCAGCTCTCGTCATAGTGATATTCGAAGCAACCGTCGTAGGCATAACTCCCATAACTACCAATCCAGCTAACACATATCTATCTATATTCCCATGTGAGGCATTGACTATATTCACAATTGCAAATACGACAGCGGGGAAAAATAAGAAGCTGAACAATTGAGTGAAGAGGTGTAATTTCCAATTACGCAATTGGACATATAAAGATTTGGTAGAGAGGGTCAAACCTGTGATGAGAAATATAATGGCGATAGCACCGTATTTGATCGAGTACTCGGAGCGGATAACTGATCGAATCACATAGGAATATATATGTATGTCAGCATCCGCATCCGACTGGCTGAATCCAGTCTTGTAATCCAGTCTTGTAACGGCATGTTTGTAGCTTGCTACCTTAAAACTCACCACCTCCGTCCGCAGCTACGTTTGGGAATCTCCATGCTAATACTATCGATACTCCTATCCCGATGAGAAACCAATTATCTAACAGAAATCCTAAAATTTTGTAAGGGTGATACCACTTCTTCTTCCCCTTTACTTCATTTTGATGATCAGCTGGGTCGCGTTTCCCGGCCGTCAGAGGTGGGAGGCGAGGTGGATCCTGGTTATTCATGTTGAAGCTATCGAAAGAGACATGAAGAAGAAGGCTTGGCGGATGTTACAGACAGGCTATAATCGATCGTACTTTCGGTTGTTCACGTCCATTCGTCCATGCCTGTCATCTAGAGTGTATGTAACAAATATAGTTACGGATTCATTGATATGTCACAGACGGTATTGAAGGATCGAAGAGATGACATCTCATGACGAAAAAAGTCGAGATCTCTTCACTCGAGTGAATCTCGGATCTGGCCGGCCTACCCCGAACCAAACAAGCGCTTCTTGAATTTGAGCTACTTGTACGCTCATCAATACAGTATATCCAAGACATCATGATGAATGCATTATGCGTTATCCTACTCATACGTTATGATACATATTGTGTCTCTCTTTATGCTATTTACAATGTTCATTTACCAGGTGGCGGTGGTGGGGATGTCGATGCGGGCGGGGGCAATTCTGATCCTTCGTTATCTTTCTCAGGCAATTCAGGCGAAAGCGTCTCTTTGGCAGGTATCGCTGGAGGTTCTTCTTTTTCCTCGTCTCCTTTTTCTGGCAGTGGCGGTACTTCTGAAGAAACCTCTGTCGATTGAATAGACTCCGGCTGATTGGCAGGGGGTTCCTTCGTTTCTTCCGGTGGGACGGCCCCCTCACCAATTACATCTTCCTTCTTTTCACCAACGACGCCTTCACCCCCATTGACTTCCACCTCATCTGATTTCGTGTCGCCCTCCTTTTCCATATTTTTAGCAGATCCAGTCAGACCTGCACCATCCTCATCCACTTCATCATCCGCTCCATCCTGATCTTTCTCATCTTCCACTCCCTCATCAACAGACGATGGACCTTTCTGAGATCCGTTCCTTCTCAGAAACCCACTCATAGCCTGTCCAATAGGTTTCCGCGGGGTGGGTTTCTCCTTAACCAAATTCTCCAACTTGCTCACTTCTTTGCCTGATTCAGATAATGGAGTTAGACGGATCGAAATCAACGCTACGTCTTGCAACATCCTGGTCATTCCCATATAACAACGATCAGTCAACAATGCATTCCATAATAGCGAAAGCCAAACTCACCTCTTCTTAGCTTCTTCACTCTTGAACTCGATTTTACCGTACTCTTCACTTAGACGATGTACGATCGCACTTATCACTTCTGACATTACGGCCTAGACACGTAGCCGTACATCAGCGACCTGTCTCTCCAATATATCTATCAAAGGGTGGGAAAAAGAGCTCACATCTACTGTAGTCGCAGCAAGATACTTCGACAACACCTTGTGTAGAGTAGCAGTCTCTTTCACCAACATCTCTGCGTAAGGTCTTGGACCATCTTTGGAGGGAGTAGCTTCCCAATCGATTTCCTGAATCAGGGTGATCAACAGTAAGCTTGCGAATCGATGGAAGTACACATATCGTTAGGCAGCTTACTCGTAAGGATCCGACATGTACGGCCAATCGATCAGACATGATAGCCACCAATTTAGCGTGAATTTCATTTTGATGTTCTTGATAATCCTACGCAAAGCAATGCAAGGTAGGTTAGCTGATGCACACATCTCGATGTCTAACGCATTAGCTTACTCTTTTGAGCTTGTCAAACTCGGTCAGCATGACTGCCTGTTTCGGACTTAGATGTCTTCTGACAAATTCGCGTATGTAAGGTATAAGGGATATTATAATGGATAGCGACCGAGAGGCGAGTGCTATTATGGATATATCATATCAGCTGGTTCTCCTGTCGTTGGTCTTGTCAACTGATCGTGTACGACGTACCTAGATGTTTGGCTGTGATGTTCTTCAATCCCGCAGATCTCATCGCGCCAGCACCTAAGACAACCTGACAAGTACGGGAGTTGAATGACTAACACATTGATGCAATTAGCAACCATCTCTCTAAATGGACATCATATCCATGAGGTTCAATCATATGGTCGGCGATAATCGCGGAGGGTTTTGTACACACCTTTAGGAATTCAATGATCCTAGACATGACATCGGTAACCACCAATTCCAGATTGATAACGATCTTCAAGTAATCTCCTAGCAATACCAAACTTTCCGAAGTAGCTTTAACGACGAAATAACTCTTATCTTCAATATCAACCTGTTTCTTCGTCGATACTTCGCTCGCTAATCCATTTTCTGCGGGCTGCGATGGAGGAGGGATGGTACATTCCTGGGGATCAGACACAGCCGATTGAATAAGGAGATTGACGACATGCTGGACATTCGGTAATACATCGATCTGAGTCCATTGTTCTTCTTCAACCAACTTGGCGGATTTGGTAAGTCGGATGGCATGGTATGTAACAAGGAATGATCGGGCCTATAAAGGTGGACAAAGGAATATAAACATTAATAAAGCTCAATCACAATCGCCGGGGATAGGGATGAAATGGGCTGCGATCACAAGGGCTTTGGGAGAATGCAATGAGACACTCACCTGAGAAGCTGTGACACCCCTCAAACCAACGATCATCTTCCCACCGATCTTCTCAGTATTAAGTATAAACTCCCAATTCTCCCTGAAGATCTCTACGAACTCTTCCAATCCCAATGAAGCGTGTTGTTCGGCTCTTACTGCTAGGATCTTGGATGCACGCGTATGGGCAAGTTCACATCCTGATACTATCGCATCATTCAAGTCTGGTATACTAGGTTCAGCGGGTGACGTAGACGATGAAGGGAATTGCGATATTGATAACTTAGGTAATGAACTGTTTCCATTGCCGAGGTCAGCCTGAGATCACTTCAAGATGATAAGCGAAGAAATGGCCCACATGATAGATTCCAGTATCCTTTTGATCTCTCCGCCAACCTCCTGCGAAAGCTTTATCCTAGATATCAAAGATCCGTACATCTGCGTTGAGAGAAGGAGGAAGGAAGAGTGATCCATCGCTTGTAGCGATTGTGCCAGACTCGCTCTGCGTATCGTAAAATATATCAGCTTCTTTGTTTATCATGGACGACATGGCATTAGCTCACCCTCTGGCTTCAGGTGGTTTATCGCTATCCTCATCATCCTGCTGTCCTACTGGTAGATGCTATAATATGACAGCGTCAATACTTACTCCCGACGCGCTTTGATATCACCCTTTGGCTAGACTGCACTTACATTCCTCGACCCCTCTCTTATACTGACAGTAACCGCATCTCTCCATACGTTATCCACCAAATTCACTTTCCCGCATCTCACTAATCCAGTCAATATAGGTTCGACAGTAATTTTAAATACCGATTTATCCAATCCTTCTTCATTCTCTTTGGAAAGTATCGACAAAAGATAAGCCGACAGGGCATTTTCCAACTGAGTTGCTATTTTGTTCGTCAAGTCATTTATCGTTGTTGGCAAGGTCGACAAGGCAGGTAAAGTTGATAAAGCTAGTATCTCCTTCTCTTTCTGTTCTTCTTGATCTCGGGATTTGGAGGAGGGTAGGTTGAATTTATTCCACCATTTAACAATATCTTCCAAATAACTTAAACTTCCTGACCAATCTTCTTCATCGACCAATCTCCTTAACACCCCCACTTCCTCCTTCAGTTCACTTATATACCCTAAATTCTTATCTATAATCTTCAAATTATGTAGATCGTCCTGTTTCTCAATAACCTTCAAACCCTTCTGCGCCTGCTTCTCATTTATACCTTTCAGAGAATCCTGCAACTGTTTGATATTTTCAAGACACGAGTTGGATTCGGAATTCAGATCTTGTAAATTGGTTAAAGCAGAGAAGAACGAATTTGATTTTTTAGATATCTCCAGTATCAAATGACGTTCTAAGATGTCTAAGTATGTCGATAAGGTATCTTGTAACCCCTCGTTGACATTGTCCGGTAAACTATCTCCCAAGCTTAAGTTGATATTTGAAGAAGAGGGGGAGGTAGATGAAGATGATATTAGGTCAGACCATGTTGAAGGATTTGAAAGGTTGAATTGTGGATCAAAGAACATTGACGGTATACCGTCCAAAGAAGGTAGATCACCTGCAGGTACGTTGAGGTCATTAGGGTTACTTGATGTTGGATCAAATTCACCCAATGAAGGTGATTTGATCCTATCTGGATCTGATGGTGATGCGGACGATTGAGAAGCGATGAAAGCGTCGTATAGAGGTGTGATAGATTGCAAGTATGGATCGTAGTGTGAAGGAGGAGGAGGTTTCTGCAGGATTGGAGGGGTGAATGGTAAGGGTGGTAAAGGTTTACGAGTGGACCGCAGAGGGTTGGCTTTCTTGGTAGGGTGGTTGAGAACCGTAGAGATGGCTAAGGAATCACGATCAAAAACGTCAGTCAGACTTGGGTTTTCCGCATGACCACCAGCAGCCAAGACAACGTTTATGACCAACCATTGAATCCCCTCTTTTCAACTCCATCTTCGCTCCTGGCATTAACATCCAGTTTCCAGCTGACAAGATTTAACGCTCCTCCATCTACTTTACCTATATCATAGGATGGTTCACCGAATGACGTATCGAGTATGGAAGGTGCAGTGCCATCCAGGTCGGAGAGGAACGACTCGGACGGTGGGGGAGGTGAAGATGGGGTGGGCGTAGGAACAGATGTGGGAGGTTGAGACATCTTGGCGGTGGATCGGGGATTGAATTGCCTTCAATTTTATAGTGGGCTGATAGCGGAATCAGTCCCGAAGGACACTGTGGTAAGATCGCATACAGCTCTTAGTGTGATAGTGTAGTAAGTCGTTAATGTCTGGATGAGATGTTGCCCGTGACATCTCTTTAACTACGCGCGGTGAGCTGGTGGTGGGTGAACCTGTTATGTCAATGTCAACGGGGTGATCGATGAGCCGGACCACGAGTGAACCACGTGTAAAAATCAATAACTTAGTCATTTATTTACCTCTGGACTTGTGCATTCAGTCGATGCCATGCTCCTCACTTAGCTATCTATCTGTACATGAAGTGCAGCAAAATGCGTGCATGCAGCAATGGAAATCATCAATGAAGCCCTGAACTACCGAAGCATAGCGGTTGTGAATGTCTAAAACTGATCTCGGCGACGACCCATCGACGGACGATATGAGCAATGCAGCCCAAAATACTGGTATATCATGCATGCCAAACCTCACAGCTCTATACCAACTCTAGAATACATATTTCATGATTTATTGGAATTCAGGTAAACAGAACTCTCCTGGACCGTAAGGTTTCGTTGTGAGGCTGGATGATCATCAAACATCATCAACTTGTTGATCAAACATTCGCGGTAACCAATCCGCAAGGGGTATTGGTAAGTTTACAAGAACGAAGACTCACGAAGTTAAACCAGCAGAGTTCTCGGAAGTTTGTCTATTTGATTGAGGACCAGGTTTTGGTTTTTCACCTTTTGCCAAAGTATCGAGGATCTTGATGGTTGTTTCAGGTGTGAGATCCTCATAGAATTCATCACCGATTTGCATCACTACGATCATCAGATTAGACAGTCAGTCTCGATTACTTCATCTGTCCTTTGACCGTCACTGTAGATGGTAAGTGATGACTCACTTGGAGCGTTGGAACAAGCACCCAAACATTCAACTTCGATCAAAGTGAATTTCCCGTCTTTTGTAGTTTGACCGGGGTGAATACCGAGATGAGATTCGATAGTTTCCAGAATCTTGGTTGATCCACATCCACCTAATTGACATGGAGTTGTAGTACAGAGTTGAACGAAGTTGGGAGCGACGGGTTCACGGTTGTACATGGTGTAAAAAGTTGCGACCTGATGAGTTGGAGATAATTAGTATTTTTGATCGATATATGTGAGATCATTTCTTTGTAGCTTCCGAGTACAAGCAGTATCCAATCTCCTCCTAGATATGCACCACTCTGAGTGGCTTCTGGCTGCACCCCATGACTACCTCATATTCAGATCCGCATGCTACTTCCATTCACTTTGAACCCCTTATGCACACCAACGATTCTAACTCCCCGTATCATAATGTAGAATGCAATGTTTCTCCTTCCTACCATTGACTCAATGTTTCCTTCCGTAGACCTCACGGATTTACCACAGCTAGCTTACAGGATCCTTGATCGAATCAAACCAAATGACTCACCTCGTAAACTCTCATCTTAGGCATATCCAACAACCTAGCCACCTCATTCATCACGCTGATACTTGTCCATCCCTTATTTTGTCTCTGGCCCAGATCCAATAATGGCATACATGCTCCCTTCTTGTACTGAGGTGGGTATCGGGCGATGATCTCGTTGGCTGTTTTCAGGTTCTCAGGTGTGAACTCGAATTTTATCTACAATGATCCTTATCAATTAGCCTTTCATAAGTTAAGATATGTAAAAGAAGAGAAGGTGACGTACAGATGGGTTGTTATAATCTGTATCTCGGTGCTGTAGAATCGTGATACAACGTTCATCAATATCGTCAACATGTCCAAGTAGGAAAAGGATGATCAATACTCACCACAAATAGTGATTCTGACCTTCTCGAGCTGGAAGACGTGAAACCCCTTCTACCTGTTCTAGAGACAACTGCTCGGGTGGATGCGATGGCTGATCTGGCGAATGGCAATGACATGGTGAATGGTACTATGGATGGATGCAGATGAATGATGGGACTGATGCGAGTATATGATTTCACCGTATAGCTTTGTATCTGGATGACCTTTGTACGATGTTCACGATGAGTATCGTCCATGAGCCTGGTATCGTCAATACGACCTATATAATTGGACGTTTAATATTTGCAGTATCGATTTATTCCATTTTATCCGAGAACAAACAGAATGATCGGTGGCAGCCGCATCCATGTGGCCTATGGAGTCCCACAGAAATAACGGCAAAAAGTCGAGCAAGAGTCTGAGAGAGATGCATGACCATCGACATCGGATCACTACAATTCCCATACGATTTGCTGCATAACATCCTCATCGATAATCAGATAAGCAGCTAAGCAGCAGATCACCACTGGGCACAACAGGAGACAGACATCCCCTCATACATTCCCTGGCGTTGGAATCACCTTTCAGTGCATACCATCATCATCTCACCATGTCATCCTCCACCTTCCGCCGTCTCACCTCCCGATCATTCCCACTCCTCACCGCATCCGCCCTATCATTCACGCTCTACACCGTCCACACCCACTATTCACCGTTACTAGCAGAAGCAGCCGATCCACTATCATCTCCAATAATCAAAAAGCAGAAATCGATTTCGGCTGTACCTCCACCATTCTCAACCTACGGATGGGGAAGTAATAAGAACTTGACTTTGTTCCCGGATAATCAGGTGGCAAATGTGAAGAAACCAGTGCCTCTGACACAGCTCGGTGCGACGCCTCTCAGAGATCTAGTACTGGCTGAAGAGTACGGGGCGTGTGTGGATGCAAGGGGGGATCTGTGGATGTGGGGAAAGGGGTATGACGAGTCTGGTGAATTAGGTAGATCGCTAAAGGGCAAGGTGAATGAGATCTCTCAAGCTCTTCTGGACCGGTCATAGATCTTTTAGGTGGCCTTTCTGGGCACAGAATCCTCACCTTCATTCTGCATGATCGTCAGACTGCTAATTATGTTGTGTATCCATCTAGTCCCTCAAATCACTTGCACCAGCTTCATCCAAACTCTACGCCCTATCCAAACATGGTCAACTATATGCAATACCATCTTCCAAATCACTCCAATCCGATCGTCAAGACAAGTCCACCCAATCATGGTGGTCCTACTTATTCTCTACCGATCCCGGTGTGGATTTCGTCGAGCTCAGCGCATCAGGTGGAGGGCTAGGGTGGGGTGAGAGATGGGTGGACGTTTCTGTCGGTCGTAATCACCTCTTAGCAGTGACGAACAAGGGACGTACATTTTCATTGGCACTGAACGAAAGGGCAAACTCGCATAGACAATTAGGTACAAAGCAGGAATTCGAGCAACCATCGATCGTCCAAACGATCCTAGGTGTTGAATTCCCTTCGTCGAGGGATATACGGTTCCAAACCACTTTACAGGAAATACCTTCATTGAAAGGAATCAAAATCCAACAAGTAGCTAGTTCCGAAAGAACAAGTTTTGTCCGAACGGATAGTGGGCATGTGTTGGGTTTCGGTGCCAATGAAAATGGTCAAATTGGTTTAGGGTCAACATCATCAGTTGATATCATACCTGTACCGGTGGAGGTCGTTTTGGCCAAATGTTATCCCTCAGGTACCAAGATACAATGTACGGATGTTAAAGCCGGTGGATTGACGACGTTCTTCACGATCAAGAGGTTCTTCCCTGGTAGACAAGGTCATTTTATTGATGTACTGGGTTGTGGAAGTGGGATTAGTGGAGCGTTGGGAACGGGAATGTATACTAGTGCGACTGGTATGCCTGTCAGAGTGAAGACGTGAGTGATGTTCCTCCTTGTCTTTTGGTCTTTGATTGGGATGAGATCATGTCTGATGCTAATTAATGGTTTGATATACAGAATAAGCGGTCTTCAAGAATACTCCGAGAAAGCTCAAACATTCTTACCTATCGGAATACACAATCTCTCTATATCACCATCATCCAACACCCACGTATACGCCACGCTTGACACAGTGTCATTGGCAGATGCGAAGGGAGTCAAGGAAGGGAAATACGGTAAAGATGTGATGGCATGGGGTGCGAATGTGGATTATCAAATTGGGAATGGTAAAAGATCATCTACAGCTATACCACAACATTTACCTCCTCTTGGTGGTAAACCTTCTGCAGTACCTAGTGCCGGTTTGATCGATGCGTTGAGTGGGGAACCGAAAGAGGAGGAATCGTTAAGTTCCGGTACGGTAAGTGAATTTTCTAATTGACGTCCTTACGGTAAATGTATGAAATGGATCAAGAGGGATTCTTGAACTGATTATCCTTACTTCGACTTAATTAGCAATCGCCGATGCCTCATTCTCGACTGCAATTACATATCAAAAAGGCCAACGCGTATGATCTTTATGGTAATTTGATTAAGAGAAAGGTCAATTGTGAGGAAACGATGGTAGCGGGATATAACGCTTCGGTGATGTATAACAAGATAATCGATTAGGATATGGGATTCTACGATCATCATTCGTACTCTCCGTGTGGTTTCCAGCAGCTTCAAACTTATACGAAAATATCGAATATCATAACTTTACACAGTAATAATATTGCTGTGAGGGTACAAGCACTAAAAGCAGAGTAGAGAGTAGTATGATATATGTTAAATGCTAGGTATATAATATGATAACAACGAATAATATTTGTTATATGAATTTGTACAATAGTAATCCCATTACTCATCATGAAGATTTAAACGTAAGATTGTAAAGTCGATTCTCGATCTACCAACTGTATACCATGTCTCTCCTCCAATAACCTTTCTACCTCTCTTTCGTCCCATTCTTTCTCTTCCAGCTCTTCATTTCCCCACTGGGAAGTAGGAGGTAAATCTGTAAATACTTTCCTGGCATTATTGACCAGTTCCATAAACCTCTCTCTGCCTATTGAGTCATCTTCCAACTTTGCCAATACCTTCGATTCGTTCTCCAAGATCTTTTCAATCGATCCATGGGCTTTGATAAGTTTCAGTGCGTTTACTGGACCTACATTGGGTATACGTGGCGAAGCGTCTGTTCCTAGTAGTATTAGAAAGTCCAGGTATGATGCAGGGGAAAGACCAGTGAGAGTTCGGAGATTCGTGCCAGATATGAGAGAGAGGGATGAAGTGATTGGAGAGAGATTTTTAAGTAGTGGACCCTATTTCAGAGCAAAGATAAAGGGGAGATGTCAGATCTTTGCCGTTTTGATACTGTATGTTACGGTTAGAATGCGATCTGACTCACCTCATAAGCCAAAACATCACTATCTTCGGTACCCACATAATCTACCAAACCACTTTTCGCCAAAGCAGAGGCCAATCCCTCGGCTTCATAAGGTATCTTCGCTTCTAGTACAGGTACACCCATTACCTTTAGTAACTCTTTACAATCCTCGTGATCCCCTGCTGAGGGGATATCTAACGCTCTTTCATATATACTTCTAGTCGATGGTAGTTGTTCGATCAACCGATCCAACCTGGTCATTGGATCGGGTTTCATCTCTTCTTCAGGTTGAGGTGTAGAAGGAGGAGTAGGGTACACCTGTTCTTCCTGATGAAACTCAGGTGCTGATTCTTTAAACGGAGGTAAAGGCGGACTAGACAACATCTGAGTGATAATTTCCCCTTCTTCAATCGTCAAAGCCTGTTGTCTAGGTGATTCACCAACATTACTAGCCGGTAACAATTCTTCCAATACCGAATCTAATTCTTCAACTTTCTCTTCCTTGAAATCGTCTCCACCGGACGACAACTTAGAAGGTATCCATTCTCTCAAGTCTTCTTCCATCTCTACTATCTCCCCATTCAAACTCAAATCTAAATCTTCACTATCTAGTTTGGAACCTACCTGACCCTTTCTCTGCGATTCTCTGTATTCCTGGATCAGAGGTGCTAAACTATCGATCATCGATACCACTCGGTCGATCACTTGACTGTCTGCTTCTGATAGTGTGGAGGATAGTTGAGAGGCTTTACTGGGTGAGGAGATACCTTCGGGTAGGGGTGGTATAGGCGGAGGTGAGGGTGTGGAATGGTCTTTGGTTGATGGTTGATCTTGAACAGGAGGAGGGATACCTTCGATAGAAAGAGGAATGCCTTGGGCAGCAGAAGGTATTTCTGCGATAGGAGGCGGGACCATTTCGATAGGAGGGACATCTTTAATAGGTGGAGAGGGAGGAAGTGATTCATCTGAGACTGATGATGTAGGAGGTAATTCATATATCCTAGGTCCATCCCAATCCATTGGTTGTTCATCCTCTTTCGGCCTATGGAAGGCGAAACGCGTGGTCACAAAAAGACCTCTGATTATATCTTTCTCTTCTTCCGTCATTGCCTGAAATTCCGTGAGTACCTCCTTGAACTGATCCAGTCGAGATGCACGATCGAGCTCATGGTTCCGGCGGGCCAAATGGTTTGCTCGGGCTGTCAGACGTTTGACGGCCTACCAGATCAAGTCAAGTCAGTCATTTGTAGCTTGATCACACATCAGGTAATTTCGTTGGTTCGATGAGGTCTATATGGTTTGTATGGAGTGACATACCTCTGGAGCTTTCCATTCCCTCGGTCCTCTTTCATCCCATATCGCAATCGGTTTCACTCCATATGCCCTCATCTCCGATATCAAGCTGAGTCAGGCCAAGGCGAAAGTATCAGCTTGATGCTACAATGTGTGGGAACTGACCACTCACTTGTACCAACCTATAATCTCCCCTTTCCCTTTGAACAGTCCATCTCTCGAAGCGAAATGATACCGATTGGTCATGAGTGTCGCATCGCTAAGTACCATATCACATCAGCTAATACTTCTTTCTGATATCTATATCCTCTTGTGCACGTACATGGCAACCTTCTTCCCCGTGAACACGGGTGATGCCCATCGATTTGGGAAATGGGTGATGGCTTTTGGGCTAATGAGGTCTGATGTGAGCTGATGTTTCGCTGAAGCACCTCGGATGGGTAGACAGCTCACTGAGTTTTTTTCACCCACTGGACCAGGTCCTTGACTCCCATCTTACGCTGATGACTGTTCTCGACTTCAGCTGAACATGCCAGCTCAACGCAGATGATCCCATCGAGCTTGAGCGCTACAATAATCGTAAGAATGCTAACTGTAATGGTATATGATTGGTTGTTTGTGGAGACCCCGCATGTCACACACATTCTTGGAATCCCCGAAGCGCGCGACAGCCACATGGGTTGCGTTTACGCTAGCTTTCACGCTCTCAATGTGGCACTTCCCCTTCTTCCCCTTTGTTTTCAGCACATCTCTTGAACAAGACGTTAAAATGACGATTCGAAAGAAGGGGTGGATAGCCAAGAGTGAGAGGGACCAAAAGAACGCAAAAAGAGGGCCTTGTCCCGGGATTGAACCGAGGACCACCTCAAGGAGAAAAGCCGATTCAAAGTCGGAATACAATCCCAAATGAGGCATGCTACCACTGCACCAACAAAGCAAGCCATGAAAGAATGGGGACATACGCTCTATATAAACAATTTATCTTCTGGGAACAGCCCGCCTCTTATGCTTGGTTGTCACTATAAAGTGCTTATGCATGTCAAGAGTAGCAAGGATTCATTAATCATACAAGTAGATGTATACCAAACTGTAATCGCCCGTTAGATTCAATATAGTGACCATCGTCTGTATATCCAGCACCAAATCTCCTATTGACCTACCTGATTTCAGGTGGTGTCCAACCCCTTCTTGTCGCCGCTGCATCTACCAAACCTTTGAATGCCGCAGGATCAGGTAATGCAGCTCGATAATCAGGAGACGCTTCAGAACTGGATTAAGACTGGTTAGTTTCTCCTGTGGTGCATTCAAGGTGACTGACGCATTTAACTCAGAATAAGGATCGGACCCCCCGTCCTCTTACACCTGTCGCTTCTTCTAAAAGTTTTTGAACACCAGAATTTCCTTTTGACTCAGTCAGAGTATGTCGATCATCGGTATTATGACGCTCGGCACCACGCAGGTGAAGTTGCTTCTAGGCTTCGTAAATTTTCAATTTACATAAGGGTCAAGTAGAAATGGCAGTTAATCGACAAGATGTGTATTCTACATTTTTGATTTTGACTGAGATGCTAGACTCACTTCCACTCTTCAGGTCAAATAACAAACCTAGAGCCAAGTGAGACTCCGGCATTTTCCAAGAGTATAACAAGATATCTATCTTTCTTATCAAGAGGTGTAAAAACCCGTAATACCTAGGCACGAGACTTCTTAGTGTATCCTCCAAAGGATGATTATGAAAATTTTCTTCTCTCAAAGGCTTGTTGATTATCTTTTTATAAGGCACATAATCGTCTAGATCAGGATAACGACCTGGGGATGACAAAATGTGTAAATCACTCTGAATATGCCGTCGCCGTATAATGGATGATGGGCGGACAAGAAATCCCATGAATGGTCGCCGTGGAGGTATCCAAGTTTCTTCACGCGATATATACACTGTGCAAATCAATCCTCACCTTGCCAAATCAGACGAGTAGATCTACTGCCGAGGAATTGAGTCCGCGTTTGGGCGTCGCCCGAGGACGGCAGTCTATGGAATTCGCTGATCAAGCTTTCTTCTGATGATTGTGATTGCCGATGAATGGAGAATGGAGTTCCGGAAAATAGATTGTTTCTACCAATATCTCGAAGCTCGTTCGACATGATGATGAAGAATGACATGTTGATTGGGATAGGCAAAAACGAATGTGGGTCGTGGAGGGCTGCAAGTGATTCTGGGTCGAAATTATGAGCTGATCGAGCAGTGTTATGTGGTATGATAACAGGAAAGCTGTCATCTATGGGTAAGAAAGGGGTCACAACTAGAAAGTTTGGCTTGTTGTTCACAGAGCATCGTCAGGTAGAGTAGGTATCCTTGCGGTATGCATCTCACAGACTGAACAAGGTCCGATTTGTCATCTGCCACTGAAAGGGGAAAAGGGAAGAGAGTGGTGGTTGGCTGTGGAGACCCCACTCCGAATGATGTTTACTCGTGGTCCGATCATGAAAAGACGAATTAAGTCGTCAACATGAAAAATGACAGATAACAGATAACACAAAGTATCATCCACGACAACACAACATTTCGACATAGCGACGACGTCTTCGTGTGACCGACGGATCATCCTGGCTCTGAGACCAAGAAGTATGCGTTTATGACTTTAGCAATATAAATTGACGACCCAATCGATTCGATGGAATCAACTTCTCTGATACCCAAGCCCAGGATGCCCGGTGCGCTGAGAGAAGCGAATGTTTCTCGATATCTGGTTGGAATTAGTTTGCTACTTGGTGTAGTCCTGGTAAGTCCATCACGAATCTCCGCGGTTTTTCCTTATCCATACTGTCTGCAGGTAGAGATGATGACTGATATTCTCGAATGAAGCTATGGACTGCATCGAACTTCATAACGGCGGGTTTGGAGACTGGTGAGAATAGTTATAACAAACCCTTCTTGTGAGTGTGGTAGTGCCCAAACATCACGTAGATAAACAGAAGGAGAGAACGAAAAGGATCGCTATAGAAGCGAAGGGGGCGACGCGGGGATGGGTGGTGGTCATAAATTGGTGAAGAAGAAGAACCGATCCAGAGACAGTCTTTCTCATACCTTCCTCAACTCCCATACGCCGATAGACGGCCTTTACAAGATCATTACTGACTGTCCGGCCCATGGTCTTAGAATAACATACTTCAACACCGCCTCGTTTACGATCTACCTTCTCCCCACCCTCTGGCGAAAATACCGACCGTCTACCTCGAATGATCCCCACCATCGACGATCCCCTACTTCTCACGGGTATTTACCCCTCCCTCGTTCACGCTCACCATCCCGCACAAGGTCCATCACCTCCTCACCCAGGACCGCAAGACTATCCCTCGAAGTTGAACCCGAGCCTGAGCCGCAATCGCAGGACTACGACCTATCGACTATACAGGAAACGACGGTGGAGGTATTACCTAGGTTGACGATTAGAGAAACCGCCGAGATAGCTGCTTGGTGGAGTGTTGTGTGGTTCGTAGCTAATTGGGCTGTGAACGCTAGTTTGGCATGGACTAGTGTGGCTAGTGTGACTATTTTGAGTAGTACGAGTGGTGAGTTGGGTCGTTAGCCAAGACGTATGGATGTCTTGTAATACATTGCTGAAATGGGAGTGATTCCTGAATAGGTTTCTTCACTTTAGCTCTGGGTAGGATATGCGGTGTTGAGACATTCACCAGCACAAAAGTCTTTGCTGTCATATCAAGGTAAGTATCATCGTTTTTTTCCTGGGGTTCGCATATGAAGAACATACCTCAAATTCCAAACTGTATTTTCCAGTTTCATCGGCGTCTTACTAGTAACTCAATCTGATTCATCCCTCACCTCATCCTCTGAACCTGGTTCTCTCCCTTCACATCCCATATTCGGTGATTTCCTCGCATTGCTCTCAGCGGCATTCTATGCGGTTTACGTGATCTTGTTGAAAGTTAGAGTGGTAGATGAAGAGAGAGCAGATATGCAATTGATGTTAGGGTGAGTATAAAATCTAGGTTATCCTCACATATATCCCCCGATATTCAGCTGGACTGGACTGGGATAATATGTATTTGACAACAAAAGGAAAAAGCTGATTTTGAATTGTGTGATTTGTCCGATGAAACAGATTCGCAGGATTGTTCAACACCATCGCTTTAATTCCCATCTTCCCAATTCTACATTATACAGGATGGGAGAAATTCGAATTACCACCTTCCAAAGAGGCCGTTATCATCTGTTTGATCAATTTCTGTATAACCCTTTCGAGCGATTACCTATATGTTTTAGGTGGGTACAACATTTCCTTCTTCCTTGGTTTGCAATCCCTCAAGAACGTTTAGTTGATGATATTGATTGCCCATGTAGCAATGTTGAAAACTACACCTATGCGTAAGTTCAGTGTGCCTTCCGTGCTCTATATGAACTATTTGCTAATCAAGGGATGGTATATAACACAACATTCACAGTCGTCACCATCGGTCTATCACTTACCATCCCGCTGGCATTAATCGGATCAACATTCATACCTTCTTCTTCATCCGGTGCCATCACACTCATGTCCCTCGTCGGGGCTGGATTGGTATTTGTAGGATTTGGCATGTTAGGTTGGCAAGGGTATGAAGAAACCCGTGTGGTCCAACGAGTAGTGGTAGATAGGGATATCAATGAGGAGGAAGATTGAATAGAATCTAGATAATAATATGATTGTTCGGCATATGTAATTATACACAGTACAATACAGTGCAGTGAGGGACTATCAATCTTTTCGGAAGCAGAAGCAGGAACAGTGACCAATAGAGACGGAATAGTAATACATATATACGCAGCACTTTGATTTTTGGCTCTTTTGGCTTTTGGTTTTTCTTCTATTGTTTTGTATATTTTACTATCTTCTGTATGAAAGTGATTAATTGAGAGAAATCACAAACTCTTCCTTTCTCTATATACACACATATAAACTTCTATTTGATGTGATCATCCAAGGACACCCAACACTCAACGAACGACAGAAAGATAGTCATAAACCCGTTACATGTCGTCTAATCCACAACAACACAACAACACTGTTCCCATATACGCATCCTCATACCTTGCACTTCTAACGAAAGGCTTCTGCTTCTACGCAGCTAACACCCTAACCGTCCATATCGAACAGCCCTTCCTCCTCCTCATGTCCATGTCCATGATGAGCATTCTGATGGTGACCGACCTTCTTACCAGGTAGAGGAACCGTTCCTTCTAATTCCAATCCATCATCTTCCTCCACCCGTCCGCTGGTGTTGCTAACAGCATTTTGCATATGTAATCTCGACAATGCACTAGCCAATCCACCAGGTAAAGATTGTCCAGGTAAATGCTCCTGTAAAACCTTTGTAGCGGATGGTGAAGAAGATTGATTTCTTAGTAGATAGGTATCACCAATCTGGTTTCTAATTGCCGAAGGGGAAGGGATCTGTTTATTGGGTGAAGTAGGTGAAGTAGGTGATCTCTGTTGAGTGAGTAAAGAAGTTTGTCGTTTGGGTTGTTGAGCTGTTGAAGGCCCAAATGCGAATCCTTCCTTCCCATCTTCATCAATACCATTACCCTCTCCATTTTGGCCTTGTCCTTGATGTTTTCTCGCATCTTCACCTTCAGCTGACCAAAGGGATTGTAAAAACCCTCCAGCATTCGGACCAAGGTTCGGTCCAGCAGATTGAGCCAATCTCCCATGATCATAACCATTGCCATTACCCCACAAGGCATTTCCATACCTGCCTGCACTTGCACTAGCGCTAGGTGAAGCAGATGCGAAATCTTCTTGTCCTTGAGAATCCCTTCTTGACATCCTTCTAGCTCTTTCTCTGGGAGTGAGTAATTCAGATAATGAAGAAGGTAAGAAATCCTCTCCGTGGTCTTCATCATCGATAAATACAGCGTCCTGGTTCGATTTAGTAGGTTTAGGAATAGGTCTTCGTCGTTGAGGCGAAAGAGGTTCGTCAGGTGTATCGGATCGAGTCCAAATGGATTTGTGCAAATTGGAATTGTTATCTCCTGCGAATGAAGCTGAAAGTGGTACGGTTGGTGAACTTGCATGAGCCTGATTGAGCAACGAGGGGTGAGAGAAAGAGGACGAGAATCCCGGTGCGGTAGTGACGGGTGGTCTTAGTGGAGATCCAAGTGGGTTTGACGAGCTGGCTTTGAGAGAGAGTGGACCTGGAACTGAACCGCTTGCGCCGAACGAGGCGGAAAGGGGCGAAGGCCTACTCGGAGAGGAAGCGAATCCCTGGATACCTCTTGGATGAGCAAATCCAGCCGAGTTGGGCGAGTTGGGTAAAGCTCCTGAGGGAGGACCGAAAGGTTCTCGAAGGGGTGAAGAGGGTAATCTACCAGTTTGAGGGGATTGCATAGAAGTTGAAAGAGCCGACTTGATAGGTACGGGTGAAGCCACTTGTTCTTCTCCGGGTGAAGTACTGTTCTTCCTTCCTCGCATGATACCTAATGGACGAGGAGATTCACCTAGACCGTTGGTGTTACCCGTACCTGCACCAGAAGATGGTGCGGGGGGAGGAGCAGAGGATGCACCGACTGAATCACCCCGTTCTCTAGCCTCAAGCTGGGCGGCTTTCTTGTTCTTTCGGTCCATCGACATGGGTTCTCCAGGTCGGACGTGTGCGAGGGCACCTGTCAGATGCAGATGGTCAGCTGTGTGGTAGGCAGGGACAAAGAAGGTTGTAGACGATATATACTCACATTTGTGACCGAATTTACAGTTTCCTTTCAAGAACCATTGACAGATTTCTCTTTTAGCGGCTACATCGATGAGAGGGTATGAGCTTAGTCAGTCAGAGGATACCTGGATGAGAACAGAAAACTCACCGTCAGGAGCAGCATGGGAGAAGGGACAGCTGTCACCAGCAGTACAAGCGCCAGCCTTGAAGAATCTACATGGGACGTGACTGAGGGCTATCAACAGAGAAAGCAAAGTTAGCTACAGGCTTCCAAGATATTGCAGTAGGAATGTAGCGTAAGAAGTAGAGCGTGAAAGACATGTCACTAGAAATATATACAGATTAGGATGTATGAGTTTGGACATACCTTTATCACCTTCCGCTTCATCTTTATCTTTATTATCCCTTTTCCCATCCTTCTTATCTTTATTCGCTGAAAGACCCGAAACAGCATTCAATCCAGCAGATTTGATTTCTCTCTTTTCAAATCCACCTACCACCTTGGCTTTCCCACTGGTCGCATTTGTAGTTGTAGCAGTAGAGGGTGTAGAGGCGGTAGCTGTGGTAGGTGCAGGAGAACGATCACGCCAATTATCGTCGTTTAACAGTGATCTAGAGATGGACGAAGGTGGTTGAGGTCGACTTCGGAAGCTAGGAGATGAAGGTGAATGGGCCTGGCCGGTCGAGATGGGTGTAGGACGTGATCTAGGGATGGCCTTTGCTGAAGCCCCGCCTTCACCCCTGGAGGGAGAGGCTGTAGTGGGTGGGGTAAGAGGTGAGGGGGATGGTAAGGGCACTGACATTGTGTCGATGAACAATGGTCAAGGTGAAAAGATAGAAGAGATGGGGATCGTATTCAAGTGGTTTTGGATGGGTCGAGTTGGAGCTGATTAGCTGATTAGAGGACCTAATTTATCGGGCTACTCTATCCATCTACCGTTGTCCTCTTTGACGATGGAGGGGGGTCTAGTCCAATCCTGATTGACGCGTGGTCGACGTAGGATCAAAGGAGGTTGGACGGCGTGCGGTGGTGTATCGTGTGTTATGGTTGATCAAGAGAAGAGTACGACAAGACAGATCACCGAGCTAACGTGTAATGTGTAGTTGACGTGTAGCGTGTAGGATAACGTGTAATGTTGAGAAGGAGTGTGGATGGGATTGGAAACAAGAAGGAAGGTGGCGAATGAGTCAGAGGACGGGTTGCTTGTATCCACTGGGAGGTTATGCTATGCTGTGATTGATGATATCCTTTGATGGTGGTTATCGGATACGAAGGATAGATTGGATGGATGGTGATGGAATATCTATCTACAGTCTGAGCAGTTACTTGTTGTGGCTTATAAGGTACCGCCAGTGAGGGAACTCAACCGGTTTAACCGTAGTAGAGTAATAAAATATCCTTTATCATGTGAATCTCACTCATCATCCATCACTCATCACCCCACTTTCGATTCCATTACAGGTCCAATGCATACATCGTACATCCACGATACCCGAGACTGGTTGTACCGATACATTCTGTCGATAACGCTAGAGGGTACATCTACACGACGATCAATATGTCTGTTCTTAGACAGCTATCATCAGGTGATGGAATTGGTTTACCCAACAATCGAATTTCCTTAAAAAGCCTAATTTCCTAATCTGTAGATTACAAGATGATCCCTTTACGCATCAACCAATCGAGTCAATAACAATGTCTTACATGTGATTTTACTTACCTGACTTGACTGATCACCATGAAAGTCAAGCGGATTCCCTTACGATATATGATGCATAGATATTGACTCAGCTGGATAAAGAGCTATAAGAATGCTATAGATATACATCATGAAGGACTCCCCCTTCCACCGCCGCCATCACCATCTTCAACATACATCGTCCCCCACGTCCCATCACTGTCACTACTACTAACAGGTCTAGAGTTGAATCTAGCTGTTTCTGATTTACTCGATACTTTTTCTTCCTTCTGATGCTCTCCTACGTTTCCCTTCTTCCTTTTTTTTTTCTTTCTTCTTTCATCGATCGCTACACCTATACGTCCATGACCATCAAATGTTGATGGTCTATCTTGCACACTGTTTACCGCACCATCACATCTGACCGAACCGCACCTGTCCCCTCACCACTCTGTATCTGCCATGCCCAATTACGCCCTGGCAGCAGCAGTGGCACCTTGTTGACCATTACTCTGACCTTGTTGACCTGGTCCACCACCTCTTCCACCTCTACCTCTACCTCTTCCTCCGCCAGGTTGACCACCCCTTGATTGACCGGGTGGTCCGCCCCTTCCGTTGGGGTTGGGTGCTCGGGGGGCATTGTTGGGTCTACCGCCTCGTCCATTCTGAGCATTGGGGGGAGCCACACCATCCTGCTGAACAGGCGATGGAGCTCGAGCTTGAGCAGGTGGTTGTTGCTGTTGTGGCTGTTGAGGAGGTTGAGCGTAAGTTTGTTGTTGAGCGGGTTTAGAAGGAGGCAGCGCTTTAGGAGCAGCAGCTCTTGGTGGTGGTGATGGTTCTTCGGGAGCGGAGGGAGCAACGTATAATACAGGATCGATGACAGCAGGTATAGGGGCAATTTCAGTTCCTAATTCAGATTCGATTCGATAGAGATTATGTCTGTCTTCGAGCTAGAGCCAATGAGAAGTGAGAAGTCAGCCTTAAGCAGTCCAAAGGAAGGAAGGCGATGAAATAGCTGAACGCTACTAACAGTAAGAAGGGAGATAGCAAGACCAAGATGACCGAATCGACCAGATCGACCGCTACAGGAGACTTTATCAGTATTGTCTTAATCATGCAGCTAGTAGGACGACTCACATTCTATGGAGATAAGACTCAGCAGTACGAGGAAAATCGAAGTTAATCACAACATTAACAGCTTGAATATCGATACCACGAGTCAAGAGATCTGTTTTACCACAACCAGTGAGCTGACAGTTTCCAGAGGGTGGAAGAGAAAACTCAGCTCACCTGAACAGACTAAATTTCGTGTCATACCATTCCTAAAATCGTGGAATACTCTATTTCTATGAGCTTGAAGCATTTTGGCGTGAGAGTAGAAACATGAATAACCGAGTTCTGTGATTTTCTTGGCTAGCAATTCGACTCGATTGGTGGAGTTACAGAAGATGATAGATTGATTGATTTGGAGCTGTGTCGTCATTTCATGCATCAGCTCGTGATAAAGACAATACACCAAAAAAAGTAAATGTTGAATTTGGGGAATTAAAAACTTACTTTGGAGAAGAGCGTGTTTAGACAATGTACTTTTTGTCTTTCTTCCACATATGCATAATACTGTGTGACACCTTTTAGAGTGAGTTCATCCATCAAATTAACTTCGAACGGTTGAACCATATGACGATCCTGTACGGTTTCATTCCAAATCATCAGTCGATACTCTGTGGCTCTAGACACCAATGTCACTTACAGAGAATTCCTTGACATTCCAAGGGAAAGTAGCAGAGAACAACATAACTTGTCTTTCTTGTGGACACAAGTTCAACAACTGTTCTATGACCGGTGTAAATTCTTCACTTAACAATTTGTCCGCTTCATCCATGACAAATATACCGCATTTCCTCAAATCCGCTATACCTTTCCCACCCAGATCCAAAATTCTTCCAGGTGTACCCACCAGTATATGGACTGGTTCTTGTAATCGGAGGATATCGTCTCTTAAGGTTGTACCACCGGTCGTGACCATGACTTGTAGATTTGGTATATGAGCTCCGAGGGTTTTACATACTTGTGATGTCTGTAAAGCCAATTCTCGAGTTGGGACGAGTAAGACTGCTTGAATGTGGGAGAAGGAAGTGTTGATTCGGTTAAGAGTGGGGATTATAAATGATGCGGTCTAAGATACTCGAAATAGCTGATATCAGCTGTCGTCCAAGCGAAAAACAATGCAACGACGACTGACCTTTCCAGTACCGTTCTTTGCACGAGCTATGAATCAACGGATGAGTGATGAGCTGCGGTTCAACTGGAGATTGTAGATGGAGCTCACCTAAGACGTCTCGTCCAGTCAAAGCCATAGGAATAGCCTGTTCCTGAATAGGTGAAGGTCTCTCAAATCCAGCTGTATAGATACCCATCAATAATTCTCTTCGTAAGTCCAAGTCATCAAACGATGATCCTTGTGTTGCTGTCACATCCTGTATGATCACACAAGCAGAGACGATGAGCTGATGCGCAGAACTAGGAACGCACAGAAAACTTACCTCGGTTTGAGGACGTAAATCTTTAGGAGGGGCGACCAGGCCCTGCTTCCAATCGTTATTCGTTCTGTACGGCATGACTCAATCATCAGCCGATAATCTTCCTATTATATGGAGTTGAGAAGATAATCCCAGCACTTACGTGGACGAGGAAGCCATATTGTTCATATGAGTGTATGGGGAAGAGGGAAGGTAGGAGTAACAAAGATTGACTGATGGGATTTGTTTCTGCGGGATTTGGTGGGGGTGTAAAAGGTCTTGAGTATGATTGCGAGTTGTTGTTCAGAGAGGTAGTATGGTTGTGCTTATAGCAACTGAATTATCAGTCACTCTACGATGTGAGGACGCTATATAATTCTGTGGAGTTGGTGGATAGTCAAATTCGCTTTATGGTCGATATCGTTGTAATGCTTGTGAAGTTCCGCTGCAGCTTGATTGGCGTTTGGTTGAGCTGATGCTGAGGTGAGTTTGAGAGTAAATTTCCTTGAGTTTGATTATGTGGGATACAGTAAGATAGGAGGTAGAGGAGGAAGAACAAGAAGAAGAGCGGTGGATATGTAACATACATCGTCTGTGGAGGAGGAATGACCATCTTGTTGCTAGACCAAAGGACTGAACCACGTGGCTAACTTATTCCCGCTGTTAAGCTCAGATGAGTCAACGGGGTTTACTGGTGTGGCTCATAATTGAAGGGACGGGATCAAATATGCTGTCATTGACTTTCAAGGTGAGACGCGTGAAAGCGAAAACAGCCACGAGAGAGTGAGAGTGGATGGGATGAACAACAACAACAATACAGTAGAGCAGAGTGATAACACACACACACATTCATCATCCGTGCCATCTGCGCTCTACCCTCATCAATAACAACCACTACCACCACCGACGACGACCAACGTATTCAACAGCTGATCAAGACGAGCTATGAGGAGGTATCAAGCAACTATCCGATAATCTCATCAAACAGCACACATAAATCATCTCCCGCCCATCTCATTTATTCAACCTCCATCCCATCATCAACTTCCCCTTCACCAGCCATTCAATCTACGTCCAACAACCATTTCTCCTCCGAGCATTCCGATCACCCTCCTTTAGCTATTCCTACACCAGTCAACGCATCGACGCATTGTCCTTCTATCTTTATTCCGCACATGGTCCAGATCTAATCACATACTCAACTAGCCAACATGGACCCTTCATCGCTGTTGAGAAGGGTGAATAGGGATGAGAGGGATCAAGGTGCTTTGGCAGCGGCGCAAGCCGAGTTCAACGAGAAGAAGTAGGTTTTCATTTCATCATGGTATTGCTTATTTTGGTATAGGTATACTTGACCAGCAAAACGAGAGAAATATAGCTAACCTATTGTTAACAACATCTAATCTACCATTTATGACTGTGACATCTCGTTGATTTACGATGGACCGACTCGTCTCCCTTACTCGTCGAACTACCCCTCGCCCACCAATCTATCCTTACGATGCTCCCCCTTCCTCATCACATAGGAGAATGTGGTTACCAGACCCCACAGAAGGTTTCTTACCGTGTTGGATTCGTTCTCAGTCAGGCGATGACAACTCGCCCGACGCTACAGCCGAAGTTCAAATTTCGACGACCAACGAAATACGTACGGTACCGCTCTATCAACTCAGTCCGATGAACCCTCCTCAATTTGATGGCGTAGAGGATATAGCGGATTTGACGCATTTGAACGAAGCTAGTGTGATTAATAATCTGAGGATGAGGTATCAAAGCAATAACATCTATGTGAGCCGAGATATCTACACCAAATATCTTGACGAAAAAAGTCAGCTGATAGTGGAAGGATATTCATTCAACGTTATCTAGACTTATTCTGGGTGAGTGTCACAACCAGCTAGACACCGAGACGAGGTAGTATGACAGCTGATGTGATGGTTTCCCTCAGACTTTTCTTGATATCTCTCAATCCGTATCAATCACTTCCTATCTACACCTCAAAACATATCGCCCAGTATCGTACAAGAAGGAGAGAAGAAAATGCGCCTCATATATTCGCAGTAGCCGAAAGAGCTTGGCAGCAGATTGGCGAAGAGAGGGAAAGTCAGAGTATCCTGATTACGTGAGTTACCTATATACCAAGGACGCTCCTTTAGCTAACTCATGATGTGTTTGTTATACAGTGGTGAATCAGGTGCAGGTAAAACAGAAAATACCAAAAAGGTTATTCAGTACCTCGCAGCTATAGCAGCTTCCCAAATCCCTTCTGATTCATCTTCATCACTGACACGCAGTAAATCGATCTCGAAGGCACCTTCAACGGGTTTACCTCGATCATCATCATTCAAAGGGAAAGATGCATCCGAGATCGATCTATCTTCATTGGCGATAACCGAACCATCTTTGGGGTTATTGGAACAGCAGATCCTCCAGGCGAATCCAATCTTGGAAGCGTTTGGTAATGCCCAGACCATGAGGAACAACAATTCGAGTAGATTCGGTAAATTCATTAGGATATTCTTTTCACCGTCTGGCGCTATTGCAGGAGCAAACATCGATTGGTATCTTCTGGAGAAGAGTAGAGTCACAGCTAGAGCGGAGGGAGAACGGAATTTTCATGTCTTCTATCAATTGCTGAAAGGTGCAAAAGAAGCGAAATTGGCTGGTAAGCTGACTTGGAATTCGATTAATATGTCTCATAAGCTAATTCTCACCGCTTAGATCGATTGCTGCTTGACGGAGGACCTGAGAAATTTGAGTTTCTGAAGAAGACTAGATTCCAGATTGACGGGGTGAATGATCATACGGAATGGCGATTGTTAAAGGTAAACCTCCCAGCGATCTGTTCTGTATTGATATGCTGATTCCCGGTTGGTTCATAGGAAGCATTAGCCGTCGTTGGATTTACCGAAACCGAGCAATTCGAATTATTCCGTATACCAGCTGTCATCCTACATATCGGGAACCTATTGTTAACTGGCTCAGCAACCGATCAAGCATTCTTACCACCTGCAATGCAACCCGTTGCAGATCGAATATGTCACCTTTTAGGTATATCCGTTAAAGAGTTCACGAAATCCGTCCTACAGCCTAAAGTGCGAGCTGGTAGAGAATGGGTCACAAATGCACGAACGAAGAAGCAGGCCGAAGATGAGCTAGCGGCATTGTGTAAATTCATGTACGAGAAGACCTTTGGTTGGATGGTAGAGAGAATTAACACGGCTCTGGATAGGCCAAGTGCCAAATCGTAAGCCATGACTCGTCTTCCAAATTTGAGTGTTTTTGCTAATTACAGGAAACAGGTTATCAATCGGTGTATTGGATATTGCTGGTTTCGAGATTTTTGGTAAGCTAAGCTCAGGTCAGAACCTCCAATGTTAGCACCAAGCTGACATTATCACATAGTCGAGAACAGTTATGAACAGCTTTTGATCAACTTTACCAATGAGAAGCTGCAACAGGTGAGCTGGCTTTGGGTATCCTTGCATGCGAACTATGCTGACATAGCTATAGTTCTTCAACTTCCATATGTTCACTTTGGAGCAAGAAGAGTACGCTCGAGAAGGAATCGAATGGGACTATGTCAACTTTGGATTAGACCTTCAGCCGACGATCGAACTTATCGAATCCACCCAACCGATTGGTATGCTATCGCTTCTCGATGAAGAATGTATTATGCCCCGAGCCACCGATCTCACGTTTACCGAAAAGGTACAGCAGCTATGGGAAACTCCCAAAGGAGCTACTCCCAAACACCCTGGATCGTCGAAATTCAAAGCTACCAGATTCGGAGCAGGTTTCGTCATCAAGCATTACGCTGGTGATGTGGAATACCGGACTCAAGGATGGCTGGAGAAGAACAAAGATCCCATTAACGAAGCTGTTGCAAGATTATTGGCGACCTCGGAAATACCTTCGATCGCTACGCTGTTCTCTGAGTATGCCGAAGATGCGGCCACCGGAGGAGTAGTCAAGAAAGTCAAACGAGGTGCTTTCCGAACTGTTGGTCAAAGACATAAAGAGCAACTCGGTCAGCTCATGCAACAGCTTTCCAGCACTCAGCCGCACTTCGTCAGATGTATTGTACCAAACTCGGATAAACAGCCTGGGAAAGTCAACGTGAACATGGTGTTAGATCAGCTCAGATGTAATGGTGTATTGGAAGGTATCCGTATTGCGAGATTGGGTTATCCCAACCGACATTCATTCGCAGAGTTCAGACAACGATACGAAGTGCTCACTCCTGGTGTCATACCGAAAGGGTACATGGACAGTCGAAAAGCCGCTGAACGTATAGCTGAGGCTTTAGAGCTGGATAAACAGTTTTACAAGATCGGTGCTACCAAGATTTTCTTCAAGGCTGGCGTTTTGGCTGAATTGGAAGAAAGAAGGGATAATCTTCTCACAGATCTGTTTAGGCGATTCCAATCAGCTGCTAGGATGCATGTTGCTCGTCGAAGGATCCTCAAGTTGATCAATCGAGCTCAAGCTGTTCGTACGATCCAACGAAATGCCAGAGTTTACCTACAACTGAAAGATTGGCCGTGGTGGGGACTATACGTCAAAGTACGACCCTTGTTAGCGGCCACTCGGACGGATGATGAGCTGGTTCGTAAACAGGCTGAATTAGCTATGGCTAAAGAGAGAGCGGAGCGCGATGAAATGGAAAAGAAGAAATTGGAAGAACTAAAAGCTTCACTGGTAGCTGAAAAGACCAAAGTTGAAGGAGATCTGTCATCTGAGAGGGAGTTGGGTAGAGAGAAAGATAGGATGTTGGAAAGGTCCAAAGCTAGAGAAGCAGAGTTGGAAGAGAAGATCAAAGAGTTGGAAGGTGATATAGACGTTTTAGATTCGGAAAGGGAAAAGGCATCCACCCAAGCGGATCTGGCTAAAGAGAAATTATCAAAAGTCCAAGCTGATTTCGAAGCGTTAGTGGAACAAGCTGCTATGTTAGAGAAACAAGGTTCGATATGGCAAAACCGTGAAGCGGAATTATTGAAGGACTCCAAAGAACGATCCAATATATATTCGAAGTTGGAAAAAGAAAAAGTGGAATTACAGAATAAGGTTGAAGATCTAAAGAGGGAAGTCACACAGAAAGAAGAAGCGCTGAAAAGAGCAAAAGATCGAGCGGAAGCGAATTCAATGGAGATGGAAAAGCGATTACAGCTGGAGAAGAGCAAAGCGTAAGTCTGCCTTGACCCATGAAGATTTACTTATCGAGGATTACTGAGCTTACTGGGACTCGGATCGAATGTATAGTGAATCTGGTAATAGTCAAGCAACAGCTCTGAACGAAGATCTGCGAAAGGCCAAAAGTCAGATGGACGAACTTCAATCCACCATTCAACGACATACCACTTCCATCGAGGCTAAACAACGTGAATTGTCAGAACTGAAAACCAAACAGAGGGAATCTGACAAAGCGCGAGAAACTTCGGAGCAAGCATTGGCAGCTCTTAATGTGAAGGTGGAAAGCATGAAATCTCAAATTGCCGCTAAAGATAAAGAGAAACAAGCTGAAGTATCCGCTCGGCAGAAACTCGAAAAAGAATTAGATGATTTGCGAAAAGTCATGGCCGCTAAATCGTCGGAAGATTCCAAGAGACAAGAAGCCGACAAATCGAGAGAACAAGAGATGTCAAGATTACGAGATCAAGTTTCGCAGCTCCAGAAATCGCTGGATGACCAAAGAGAAGCTGCTCAACAGCTTGCCAACAAGCTTAGGGTCGATGTAGAAGGGCTGAAGAATAGTCATACCAATGCTCAAAGGGATCTGAAGCTTGCTCAGAATGTTTTGAAAGAGAAAGAAGAGAAATTAGCTGCCATGCAAGTCAAGATCAACCAGGTGGAAGAGCAGAGGAGAAAGGATGAGAAGGAATTGGAGATGGTGAGAGAACAGTTGAGTGGAACGGCAAGTAGACTGCAGAGTACCGCTCAGGCCAGGGATGTGAGTTTATGTCTCATTGGTTAATGTGTTTACGCTGATCATGTATGTCGATGTTTCAGGACATCGAAAAACACCTTCACGCCTTACAAGACGAATATAACGGTTTGGAAGATGCTGTGCTCGAGATCGAAGGTGAAAAAGCAAACTGGGCCAAATCCTTGGACAACATCACCCGACAGTTACACGAGGAATCTTCCAAACGACATCATTTCGAACAAGAAGTTCACAACAATCAGGTCGAATTGGCTGAACGTCGAAATACCGCTTTACAAGCTGAACGAGCTCTAGCAAAGGCAGCAGCAGATATCAAAGCTCGTGATAAAGAGATTGACTTCTTACGTGGTCGAGAGAACAAGACTGTTGTCGAACATTATCATGTACTTGAAAAAGCCAAGAAATTCACTGATCAACAATTGGCTGAACAGATCAAGGAAAATGACCGACTGAATACCCTCTTGAAGAGTCTTGAAACTCATCGGAATAGGTTAAACGCCGATCTGGAAGATCTTGCTAGACAATATGATAAGCTCAAGGCATCGAAATCCAAAGAAGCTAGATCGGCCAGAGCATCTCTATCACCCGAAGATAAAGATCTGACTCAATTGCTGGAAGAAGAAAAGAAAGCTAGAAGAGTTTTGGAATTTCGAATCAATTCTTTAGAAAAAGATTTACAGGATCAGAGGAAACAAGCTTCCACTGCTTCTCTATCTGCTTCGTCTGCCAGAGGGTTAGAGGTAAGATATCGTCAGTCACAAGATGATTTATCAAGATTGGAGATGGAACATCGAAATACCCTGGAACAGAATCAGAGATTACAGAATCAGATAAACGAATTACAGAAAGCTTTATCTGCCGCTTCTTCTAGGTCACTCCCTACGCCTACACCGTCTACGCCGTCAAACTCGAATTTGCGAAGAGAAGACTTATTAAGGGGATTACAGCAGTCCCATGATGCGCTACGAGGTGATATGTCCGACCAATTAAGGAGACTGAACGAAGCTTCGGCTCCACCATTGACTCCCTCGAAAAGACAATCAGTCATCAATTCCAATGGAACGCCTACCCACAGTCAATCGACAGCCGGACAAGATTTGATATCTGCGAAAAAGATCAAAGCTTTAGAGATGGAGGTAGACGCTCTGAAAAGGCAATTAGAGGATGAACAGGATGAAAAGGATTTCTTGATTGAACAGATGGATAAGATGCAGAGTGAGAGTGGGATCACTCCTGGAAAAGATGGTAAACTTTTCCCTTGTGAGTATACGATTGACCAATCTACTAGTTCATACAACGCTCTGCTGATCATACCGTCCGTACGGGATATAGACGAACAAGCTGTATATTCCCATTTCAGATTGAAAGCGAAGAGTTTGAGGTCACAACTTGATCAGTGAGTTCACCAAGCAGTGTCCTGTATCAATCGCGCGAAGCTGATTCAAGATTGGTCTCGGCTTGTATAGCTGGCTAGCAATGGAAGATCTCAACAATTCAACACCAGGATCAAACCTCACGCCGAGTGTATCAGCGAGTGCTCCACGTACGGAGGATGTGGTTCAGCTCAAACATCTCTTACAGCAGTTTGATCCTGAAACTTCCCCTCTGAGACATTCATAAGTCGAATACACCATGTCATTTACAATCCTACACGTACATATACCTCTTGTTGCTTTTTTTCCCAGCCACACGGACAATTTTTGTATTCTAATTTAACTTGGCTTTCCTGACTTCTTCCTTCTTTCGGTTTAACTTTTGACTTTTGACGCTGACGAATATATGATTGATTATCTAAGAAGTAGAAAAAAGAGTACGTATTATAGAATGTATGACCATTGATGTTTCACGCATCGCGACGCACTTTGGTCTGAATATATACCACCTGAAGAGGATGATAATTCATAGCTCAAGTCAGAGTATATGGAGCATCTTAAAACAGATGGACAATATAGGTAATGAGAAAGAAAGAACATAGTGTAGACGACGATGGATACGCAATCATTGTATGTGGGTCGAAAGACACCGCCGAAAGGGCTCGGGGAGTAAACAGGGATGCCTGGAATAGTCTACACAGTATCTGATGTAGATGCTCGATATACCTTGATATTCATACACATACATTCAGCGATACACACAACATCATATACTCATACAACACTCTGTTACATTTATTATAGAGAAGTGGGAAACCGCCACAAACTCAGCATTACATTTACAGTATCAGAAGTGGCGCTAGACATCGTCGGCAGAGGTTAAGTCTATAATCTCATCGTTCTTCCTAGCTGCCTCGAGCGATTGGCTCTGCTGAGACGAGAGTCTTCAGACTTGTTCCTGCATCACATGTTATACGGTCAGCAAAAGACCCCGCAACGACGGCATCCATTAGCTGATTGCAATGCCTTACCTCCAGATATTTGACTCGTTTGGCTTGAAGCGAAGGATTCGGCTCTCCTTCTTGATCATCTACCACTTCTGTCGCTTCACCAATCGATGACGACTTTCTCTTAAGGTTGGCTCGAGACACGTAATGGGATTGTGCGGGCTCATCTATCATTGTGGCACTCAGCAGATCTTCCTTACTTCTCGAAGAATATGGATAGAACTCACCAATCACTTTCAGCAAAACCAAAGCAGGTCGAGGACGATACTGTGAATCCCGATGGTGAGCTAACAGGCTCTGTCATTCACTCAGCTAAAAATCTCGTCTCGGAAATTCGGCTCACTTTGAAGAGGAAACGATAGAGTTTACTGCCCTTTGCTGCAGGTGTGAAGATATAATGCATTGTTCTTGGTAGCTCATATTTCTCTCCGTTGACGGTCCTGTAGAGTTTATGGGCTCTAATTAGCTCGATCCTGGCGTTAAATGCCTGTGAAATGGCATGTTACCGACTCACGATATGGCATAAGGCAATCTGAAAGCGAATAAATGTCATAGCTATATAAGCTGATGTCTAACAGCAATTGAGGACCCGCCTGTATCAGAAGAAGAACTCACTTTTCTGTCTTTTCGTGAATAGTGCCCTTCTCGTCCAGCTCCGAGGTGTGTCGAGCTTCATAGCCAGTAGGCTTATAAGAACCAACTTCCAGCACGATCTCAATAGTCCCAAGAGTTGTCAAAGCTTGGGGGCTGATGGTCACTTTGGTAAGATCATCTGTCGTTGGCTAAAATGAGTGGGAAGGATCGGGTATTCAGATTAGACAGATTCAGGTTTTCTTTACTTTCCTCTGTGAACGGATAATGGTCACTGATAATTCACTGACGAGAGGTGCAAAATACAAGGATGATTTGATAGTTCCTCTCTTGCCTTGTCCTTGTCTTTGAACAATACTATCCCATTGGCATGAATCGTGATCTCTCAACCATGCTTTCGCCAAAAGGAGATTCCCATCGATATATGGAGACAGCTTGATGTCCCTATGATTCTTAAGATTAGGAAGTCTAGATATCCGAATTCGAAATGGCTGAAATGGCCATTGCCATAGTGATAAAGTCCCAACCAGAAAGAAACCGTATGGTACAAACCGCCACAGCCATTCTCTGCTTGCGCTCTGCTCAAAGATCATGCATATATCCTTCTTTACATATGGAAACATAGATCAGAAACGACTCTGCAAATAGCTAGCGATCAGTACCTGCTGCCTAAAAAGTATGAGACTCACATCATCAATAACCAGTGTGTCCACCTCTGTTTGCTTCGACAAGCTCCAACCTGTGTGGCATACTGGCGATACAGTTATTTATGTGTTCTTGTGGTATCTCTTTCCAACAACGTTTGGCAGCTTCACCAAGGTCATCAATGTCTTGAGGACGAGGGTGAAGAGTATAGAGCCGCATTTGAAGCATATGCCATACATTTTCAATAGGGTTTATGTCTGGAGAATAAGCCGGATGGTTGAAAAGGTATATCCCAAATCGCAGCTGCTTCTTGATTTTCGAGTCCAATGAAGCGGTACACCATCCTGAAGTATCACAGGACCCCTTCCCAGCCTCGCCATCTTGCTTTCATCCTATCCCATACAACCTTCAAGCAGTTCTTTGTGATTTGATTACAGTAGATCGTTCCTTCGACTCCTTCTTGCTCTTACTCACTACAGTCAAAGATGTGCAGGTCTGACCTTCCATCCCAATATATCGCTGCCCAGACCATTATCGTACCTTCTTCGATGTCTTTACAGTGTTTATAACCCTAGGATCTTTCTCTCTTCCCTCTTCAACCGTCATCCACTCTTGCACCGCATCGTCCAGTCTTAGGCAGACTTCATCAGTGTAGATACCTCGCTGAAAGTCGAAATCTTTATATTCAGCAGCCCAAGCTTGTCGAGCCACTCTGTCTTCATCTGTTAACTTTTGTTTCTTTGGGCGGATAATCCTCTTGAGGTGTGTCCGCTTCATAGACATCTTTACAGTATTGTGCGAGGCAGAGACACCGATCTCTGGGAGCTGGTGCGCCACATGAAGTGCGTTTAGTTCTGCTCTTTCTAACATGAAGCGGTGGATATGCCGATCATCCCGTACTGTCAGGAGAGGAGGTCGGCCTGAACGAGGGCGGTTCTCTTGAGAATCATACAGAGCATCTTTCCTGATAGCTCGATAGATGGTGTCCATAGAGACATGGTGGTAGCGAGCAGCTGGAATTTTACCAATAAGTCTGGCTGTTGCGACAAACTGGTTTCGCTCTCCTGGTGTGTATTGATCGCCTGTCATGATGTCTTTACAGTGATGCAGAGATAAGATGCATTCATATAATAAGATGACTTGTCAAGCAAGATCTGTGTGAGAACGGAATGTGCGGGAAGCTGGATTACGACTACCCATACGGTTTCTTTCTGGTTGGGACTTTAGCTTCAGTGGCTGTTTGCTAAACATGTGTCGTTTGAGAAAGCAAAATAGGACTTACCTGATCAATGGTCTCGAGGTAACATTCTAAGGGGATTTTTCTCCTTTTGCTGGATGATGTATGACCTGGTATTCGTCTTTCGTAGCAAGTCGGAAGACATCGTATCACGTCAGCTCGAATCGCTCAAACAGAAGAGGAGAAAGATAAGCCTCACTAAGTCGCACCTGATCGTCTTTGGATTCTACCCATGCCTAAAACAGTTGTATGTATCAGCTGACATCCGTCCTTTTCCGTTCACATTCATGTTCAATCCCTTCAAAAGGTAAAAGGGATTGGAGGAGCAAAGGCACTTACCTCGAACCCCACGGCTTTCCCTCCAGATAACATCTTTCCTTTATTTGTGTGACTTGGTATCGTATGGCTGAACTCGTCTGATGGGTTTGGATACCGCTCACCTTTGGGGTCTGATGGATGAGCGCTATAGGTGATTAGAATGCTAGGTGGTCTACAAAGAGAAAAAGAAGAGAGAAACGAGATGCGAGGAAAGAGGGCCAGTACGTTGTAGAGATATGTGCAGACGTGAATTTAGTACATTTTGATCGGATCATCAGGATCATCACCAAAGGAGGGTGTCAGTGCGTAGACTAGTTCATATACAGTAATACTTGTGATTCATTCACATCCGGTATTACCATACACAGATATCTTCTACATCAAATCGTCACATGCATGCGTGATCCTACCAGATGGGATTTCACTCCACATCGTTACATTTGACAAGCAGAAATATTAGAAAGCTTGTTCACCAAGAATTTAATGGATCGATTATAACTATCATCTGTAAAAACTATAACGCTTTCTCCGCCACGTAACTGTAGAATCCCTTGCTGAAACTGATCGATGTCACTTATCGAACATCCTTTCTTGTAACGTACCTATCGGTAGCAGATCCTTTGTGTCTCTACCCAATGCCTCAAAGCTGAATCAAATGATCAGTGTAAAATGCGATAAAATTCAATGTGCTGTTTGTGTCGTCAGCGAAGCAAAACCGGATGTCTAAGAAACCTACCACTCTCGAGGCAGCTGCCCTGACCAATTTCACTCCGGCAGGTCAAGCAGCGTTGTACCATATTTACCTAGCTCAACAAGGAGAAAAAGATGAACTTGCAGCGTTAGAAGAAGCGAAGAAGAACGAGATGAAGCTGAGGGAAGACATTAGACCGGAAGAGGTCAGAGCTGGAGAAGTGGTAGATCGATGGGTGAGTGAATCAGATGGAAGTGGCACGGCATCGCATCGCAACTCGTCCGATACCATTTCCATCGACCATCCACGAAATAGACAACATTGGGGTCCAATCTTGTGTGAATGCTAACCTCAGAGTTTAATGTGTAAACTACGGACAGATCAAAGATTGGTGTCCTCCCTTATATCAATTCTTAAATATATTCGCATCTCCCCATCTGACAATTGGGATATTCGTCTTCCTCCATTTTGCTTATTGGTATGCAATACCATGGTATTTCCATTTCCTCCTGACATGGCCTATAGTCTATTTCATCCCATTGTATTGTACTAGTAAATCAATCTATGAAACGAAAGATAGGGTGTTATGGTAAGTTCATCCATGTTCATATCATACCAAAAATACACTGTTCGAGCCGTCATTGTCTTCTCGTTTGATTAATCCGAATTTAGGCTATCGTACTGGATCATTCTTTCTGTTTTGGAATATTTCGAAATTCTCTTGTTTAGAGATCAAGCTAGATCGTTAGTCTGGTGGCCTAAGGTGAGCACAATCATCTACCTGTATCTACAATTTAGCTCTTCACCAACCCGGACGAGCATGAGAACCGAATAAGATAAAATAAGAGCTAACAGCTGTTGGTTTAGCTAAAAGCGATATTCTGTCTTGTGATGTACTCCTTCATCGATACCGAAGTGATCGTAGATTCAAGAGGTAGACCAAAAGATAAGAAACCGATTTATGTGAGTTCTTTACATTTTTATATGTGAGGAGTAAGTAACTCTCAGTTAAATGTGTTTTCCCTCATGTGAACAGGGCGCAATCAAGTTGATCGAGAAGTTTCTACCTGAAGAAAAAGATAAATCCAAAGAAAGTAAAGATAGAGATAAAGACAAAGAGCGAGAACGCGAGAGTAGGTCTGGCTCAAGCAAGGAGAAAGATCGTAAAGAGAAAGAGAAGGAAGAAGATGAAAAAAGAAGAAATCCAAGTAATCACTGACATACGGAGATACGGAGGTGATACGACAAATAGATTATGCATATGATTACACAGCTCAAGACAACCCATCAACCCACCATCTTTCTAATGATATGTTATATAGCCTATGCTCTATACAGTATATTCTCTAATTCTTGAGTTCAGACTATCTGGTCCAGCCGATAATCGTTTCTGCTCTCTACCATCTTCATCTTCGTTCTTCTTCCGAATGCCCTCATTCGATTCATCTTCTTCACTATCTTTCCTCTTCAGTCCACTTGTGTTTGCATTATTCAGAGTAGCAGTCGCAGACGCCGATGTTGATCTCTTGTGTCCACCAGCCGAAGTACTAGAATGTCGATCAAGCACAGCAGCAGAGGAGAAAAACACAGGTGCTCCCCTTCTGATAACATTAACAGGATTCGGACTGTGTTCTACCTGGGCAACTTTAGATAAATTACCTTCGCTAGCCGAAGAGTTGATAGTCAATGTTGATCCATTGGAGCTTCTAGGTTTACCCTGACCATGACGGAGTGAAGGAAAAGGCGAAGAGGTATTTTGAAACCTGTCTGCTATAGGTGTAGAAAACAACTTGGATCTTTCATCTACCGTCCCGCTGGGATAATGTATCTCTTCAATCTTGTCTGACGAAGTTGTACCCGAAGTGGGTATGGGTGTTTCAGGAACGGGTACATTCTCAGCCGTGGCGGTGGAGAGTATTAGTGGTGCGGGTAAAGCTTTAGGTGTGGTATCCTCCGATCGAGAAGGTTCGAATGAAGGTAATGGCGATGCAGGTGAGATAGGTACTTCCACTCGAGGAGGTTCAGGACTAAGTATACTATTCAACGTATCTATGCTCTTCTGTCGCGGTAGGGAAGTATGGCTGGATGAGGTGAACAACCTTGTCAGACTTGGTTTCGCGGGTATGCGAGGTCCTTTCTTCGATTTTGTAGATCCCATATAGGATGGAGGTCCGGAATGATCATCTATGTTTGATGGGGATACGGGTGTTGAGGATCTTTCGGTCAACGGAGTAACAGGCGGTATGGACACGTCACCAAAATCTATCAGAGCTTCTGCGGTCTCGAGAGCTGAAGGTGACGGTGGTTCTGCGAACAGCTCTTCGCGCTTTTCGATCAATTCACTCAGTATACCTCCGGGTATATTCACTGAGGGCCCCAGGGAGAGCATAAGAGCGTTTTGAGTCATTCGATTCGTCGAGGAATGTCGAGGGATGAGATCGAGAAGTTTGACTGTAGATGAAGGCGGTCAGATTGCGCCTTTGACAGGTTGTCTGAGCAAATACGACTTACCTGTGTCCGCGAGTAAGAACCAGTGAGCTTGAGGTAACAGCTGCAGCAGCGATTTAAGATCTTCTGGCTGATCAGAATGTCCATCTTCAGCAGCCATAGAATCGAGTGTCGCTCGATTGTTGGTTTTCCCTTTACCCTTGACGTACGAGTCGAAGCGAGGAGCAAGATCATGTGTCAAAAGTGGTGACGGTACTGATAAAAGAGGGTCACAAGTCATGGACCTGCCCATTGGAAGGAGATGCTTCACTCACACTCTCGTAAATACGATTTGAACAGTCCAGCTACAGCATGAGGATCCAGATCTCCCGGATGACATTTCGTAAGATCTATATCCGCACCTGTATCGAACTCTTTCCTTAGCTTTGCAATATGACTACTCCTTCCGCTGATTCTAAATATCCCTTCTTCCTTCGGACCCCATATTTGCACTACCAATCATATCAGCTATGTAGATACAATTTTCATAGCAAAGGGTGTAGGTGAATGATACTCACGATATTCTACCGAACGAATGACAACAGCAGGCAAACATTTCCGTCTTCTCTTTTCATAATCATCCAAACCACTTTGATCTGTCGTATCATCGAATATGCCCCATTCCTTTCCTGAATCCACTACATCCCTTCCAAACACCTTTCCAACCGTTCCATCTCCTGATCGTTTGATCGTATCAGATTCAAAAGTCGGACCATCAGGTGGTGGTGCTTCATGACCATGTCCAAATTCGTAATTATCCGACCTTGATCTATCTCTGCTTCCTTTGTTCAGTCCTGATCCCCATGAAGATGAAGGTTCGAATGATGATCCATTACCATTCCTTCCTGACGATTGGCCTAAAGAAGATATCGAGCTTATACTTCCACCTACACCTCTCGATCTCAGACCTGCCCATCCCTTCTGAACGGCCGAACCAGCATGTCCTAATACCCTCTGAGCAGAAGCTGGTAATCTCTGTGGTCCAAATCCAGATCCTCCCGATCCAGACTGAGATTGAGTGTGAATTGAAACTAATGATTCCGATCTTGAGAATCCGCTACTTGATTGAGCAGCAGCTGCAGTCCACGCAGCGATCTTACCTCTAATATTCCCTATATTATCTCTGGAGGGTAAGGGTGGAGGACCTCCGCTGGAGGAAGGAGAGAAAGCAGGTCTACCTTGTCCTTCACCTAACCTACTTCTACTGGGTCCAGCAGCAGTGACATTGGCATAAGAATTCTTCCTAGGTGGGAAAGGGGGAGGTGCCATACCCAGTCCTTCTTCAGGTAAGGATTGCGAGGTGGGTACTTCCGCATGTGGTTCCAAGCCTTTGCGAGCTGGTAATGCGGGCGGTAGAGATGTGGAAGTGGGTAGGGAGGAATCATCTTTAGGAGGTGGCGTACGTGATTTAGATCGTAGAGCCGCTGTACCGCTCGCTCGTCGGAGCCATGATGGTTTGGACTTCGTAACTGGTTTAGAAGTGCTATCCGCACCGGAAGAAGACGTCCGTAAACTATCTACAGAGTCAAAAGCGGATGCGGATCCGGTCGGTGCGGTGATTGTAGCTGGGTTTGCAGAAGGCGAAGGGACGGGTTTGGCTACCTCCGCATAGGAGATGGTAAGTGATGAAGGACGGAGTGAAGCTCTTTTGGCAAGTAAGAATGATGATACACCCGAGCGAGATGACTCGCTGAGGTGATACATGCATAATCTCATTAGTTTACTCATTCACAAAACAAGCAAACATGTGATGAGCATAGGTAAGGATCACTCACCCAGTCTCAGGTAAATCCTTATTAAACAGCTTTGGCGACCCCTTCTTTTCTTTCTCTTTACCTTTTTTCAAGGAGAACGATTCAGGTCTTTTCGGTAATTCTGGAGGTTGCGGTTTACTACTGGGTGAAGGAGGAGGTGGGATCTTATCTGAACCAATTTGATTCTGTTCTTGTTCTTGGTCTTGAGCTTGAGCTTGAGGTGGTATCTGTATCGTAGGTGTTGGTGTAGTCTGTGATTGGGATTGGGATTTTGCATATTCGACCAAATTCAACGTTATAGTCTGTACACCCATACCCATACCAGCCGAAGTCTTGTTAGGTGATTCTTCGGATACAGATATCGTCGAAACCGGACGTGATCTATCTTTATCTTTATGCAAACTTGATCTATTTGATGAAGACATCATCCCTCTCCTGTGCTGATCGTTCTCCGTTATCTCTGATAATGGTCTGCTACCGGTATTTGAGCGGGTCTCTCGAAGATTTGGCTCGGTACTCGACGATGACGCCTGCGGTATCGAGGTCATCTCGATCAGTCGATAGGGTAATATGAAAGGAGTATGAGAGACTGAGAGGAATAGAGGAGGGGAGGTGACCTTGTTGTTGTTGATTGAGTTGTGACGGAGGTGGATGTACGGTCTGGTGACCAAGTGTTTTGACCAAACTTATATAGCCATCGGACACACAATGGTGATGAAGGATATGAATACAAGATGAGGATCTGTCTTTCTAAACAAGCAATGTTGACGGGGCAGTGGTATGATGGTCTGATAGGGTTATTGTCCGGTGGATAGCAGCGAAGTAGGAAAGCGATTTACCGTTATGGCCGCAGAAGAGAGAGGCGGAGGCGCGTCGAAAAGGTGGTTTATCCATGATTTATCATTCTGCCATCTCTGGTGGCATCACCTCGTCATTTTAAGGAAGAGGAAGAGGATGGATAGGATGCTTCGGTAGCAAAGATGGCCATAAGTGTGTACAGTATGTGTACAGTATCCTTCCCTGGCGTGTGTAATGTGTAATGTGTAATTCACACATGTGCATGTGCGACAGCTGACTCGATTGAGAGGGTTCGTCGCTCCATGTATAATTTACCATAGTAGTAGCCTTTGACGATCTTTTGTACTTCCGGTACTTTCATCACCTCAACATTTCTAGCATTCCTCACGCGCAATTACCATCCTGATGTACCTCACACCATGTCGTTCCCTGTCGAATTCGCGGCTGGAGTCAAGCCGAACGACCGTAGCGAGCTATCGAGCGGTCTTGACTTCTCTCGCCACCCTACATCAGTTTACCGATCGACCGACATAGTCTCAGAACAATTGCCATCGCTGTCTCAATTATCCGATGTGTCTGCTCTCGCCAGGAGGGGTGTGGACGTTGGAGACACAATTCGATCAGAGGAGGTGGACAAAGGTGAAAGCGAGAAGCCTTACGCCGAACGGACCCTCGAACCAAATTGCTCGAGCTTCTACTCACACACCCCTTTTAGGAAAATCGGAGGAGGCCTACGGAGACATCGCTCCTAAAAGGAACATCATAACGATTACTGGATACTTGCACGACGGTCATCTATGAGATTTCTGGTCGGCTGAACATCCTCAGCTTGGGTCCATTGTCCTCAAAGTGATATTCACCCCTTGTCATCCTTGTCGAGATCCAGATCTGGACGATTACGTTCCATACGAAGAGATTCTGCAAGAAGCATTGAAGGAAGAACGATTCTATACGGACCAATTGGAGCAACTGCAAGGAACGGTAGTGCCCAAATACTACGGGTTATACACGTGTGGGGAAGAGGATCGATATATTGCCATGATATTGGAGAATGCTGGACAGTCGCTCGGCTCAAGGTATCTCATCATACCTGAAGAATGGCAGTAAGTATCCGACTCCCTTTGTCAGTATCACTTACAACTGGATTAACTTGTTTCTTCCTCTAGGATCAAAATCTACGAAGCCTACAAAAGGATCCACCTGCAGGGCATCCTGCATCACGATCTCGACGGCCGACATATTCTGATTCAAGGTGGGGAAGTTCGATTGGTCGGTTTCCGGCGGTCTTACGGTCAAGATGTGAAAAATCCTGCTCATGTCAAAAGGCTTCTTACAGAAGCTTCTACTGTAAGAGGAGCTTTTGGTTTCAGGTCTGGTGCGGAGTTGAGCTTGTAAGTCGGGCCTGTCTTAAAGCTCGATCATACTGCTGATGAAGTATCGATTTAGAAACAATGCCTCTCTCGACTATTGGGCCGCACTTCCCGACCCAGCGGAATTCAAAGATATGTTAGATCGAGCAGTTCAAAGGTGGGGATGGCATCCACCAGAGATAAGAGCGATCAACGTCAGACGGGGAATGAAATACACAGAAGATGGTTTCGAAATAGGTGCTAGAAGATAGTTATCAATTGCTTTTTTGATTGTTTTGTAGATGCATGCAAAAATCCTCACTCTGCTCGCATAAGAACATATAATATGAACAACTTGCTGAGTCTCCTACTCTTTGTTTGTCCATTTATGCCAATTAACACTGACAGAGTATATGCAGTACCCTCGCATTAATCCAAAGAAAAGAGGTATGAAAGCAAGAATTAAACGATTAAACATCATCACCACCACTACCACGTATCCCTGTGCTAGTCGCTACTCGTCGTGGCACACACAGCAAGTGGCACGTGAATTCATCGTTAATCCTCATCATGTAGACCACCCAGAATCCTCATAAGTATAATACAACAATGACCGAAGCGAGACAGATACTATCAACCCAACAATGATAATTTACCAACCCAACGAAACCAATGTAAATTGCTGATATTTATATCTCTTCCTTCTTCCTTCCCAACCCAATAGGTTTCTTAGATACTTCCGGTTTCTTCTTCTCTTTCTCCGGTGATCCATACCCAACCCCTCTCCCATTCCCAGCCTCATTGTACTTTTCGGGGGATTTGACGAGACCTGAGCTTAATCGTCTAGGTTTAGTCGGAATCGTTGGTGTTGGTCCATGGGGTTTATCAGGTTTGACAGGCGACATCAACCCTTCCTGAGGCGATCCATTGATATCCAATGATTTTCTTGGCAATTTCGCAACGACAGGAATAGCTTTAGGCTTTATAGGATTTGTCGAAGAATTATCCTTATTCGGGTTCTCAAATTTAGCTCGAAGTTGAGTTAAGGACAATCCCTCTTGGATTTCTTTCTCTTCTCCATTTGTCCTGGATACAACCGAACCAGATGATGATCTAGGTATGACCGGAACTTTGCCTTGTTCTGAGGGTTTCACATCTAAACTTGATTTAGGTGTGGGAATGGCTCGAGGTGGTAATGGTGGTGGATAAGACTTTGAGTTGGCATTGGTATTGGGAACAATTACGAAATCACCCGTTGAAGAAGGTGTGATTGATGGCGTCGGTATTGAATTACTCAAGTGGGTCGATCCAGTTACGTTAGCAACCATACCTCTCGAGGATGATCTAGGTATAGGTGATCTCCTGTCGGGGTTGAGCGGAACGATAGAATTGGCTTGTATATTTGATGATATAGCCGACTTGGTAGGTACAGCTGGAGGGGGTCTTCTTGCATTTTGCTTCAGAGACGACGACGAGGTGCTGGATGATAGAGCTCGAAGGGAAGAGGATGCTGTCTGTGGAGTTGAGAGGGATTGGGAATGCAGTCTTGCTGTCGCTGTCACCGGTGAATGAGTTTCTTTCATTGATGCGGCAGAGGTAGGTCGAGGTGGGAGTCTTGGACTAGGTGTACGTAAGGAAGGAGTTACCGAAACTGTAACATTGATTGAGACAAGATCAATAAACCATCTCCACCACATAGCAATGCTTCTTCTCAGAGTATCCTGATGAGACGCGGAACAACTCACCTCTCGCCAGATCCTTGACCAAATCTCTCGGTCCACCATGACCTCTAACGACATCTTCCACCTTCTCGTCTATCTTCTTCTCACCTCCATTGGTCAAGATAGAATGTACGATCTCCTTCGAGATAGCATCTTTGCGAGCATGATCGACTTCACGGATGGTCGCATCGAAAACCGCGTATACAGGTCGATGGTCCGATGTCATCAATTCCGCTCGATTGTAATCCTTCAATCGTAGCTGTATTGCGTATTAGTATGGCGTACATGTTCTCAATCAAAGTGTTCAACTCACTGCTGATCCTTTGAACAGGACACGATCTGGGATCATTGTCAAGTAAAATACCATACCTTTAGTGCAGTCAGCAGCTCACCTGTCCATGCTGGTACCCTCTGTTTCTCACTCGTATCATAGTTATCAGTGCCATTATCACTACGTCAAGTCAGCATCGCCTAACTTTCGCATCCAAACGCTAGACGTACTATTTGTAAGTCGGTCTATGGTGAACAGGAACAAGATCGCCAGTGTCAGTAACAATTGCGGAACGACAGAAAATAAACAACCGACAAGAAAGATATCGGCCCTTCTTCATACCCTATGAAGGTCTCCCCAGCATTCATAGCGTTGAGTAGCTAAACAGCTACTTGTCAGTGTACGATGTCCTGGGCGTGGTAGTATGCAAAAATGTTGTCATCGCTCGTAACCCACCTGATCAGATTCCAGCAATGCATCTAAGTTACCTTCTTCGATGGCTTGCCTCACATCGGCATTAGGTAGAGCAATTCGGTAATTCTACAACAAAACGTCAGCTCAATTGATAATCTTAGGGGACAGGTGTTGCGTAGTCCACTTACCAAATCCGCCGACCAAATGATAATCCTTCATTCTCAACACTACATCAGCTCTTTCTCCAACAAACAAAAGTACTTTCTCCAATTGACTCACTCATGATCTTCGACCATCCTCCCTCTAGAGAACTTCATCCCCGCAGTTAAAGTCTTCCAATCGGAGTTTCGTTCAGTGACATTACTCTGTCCAGCAGTAAGATGAGAAGTGACGAAACAAATGTCTGAATCGTAAAGTTGGAATCTTATCGCCACACCACCTTTATTTCCGGATAATCCAGATAAACCAGTCTGTTGAAATGCCTTGTAAGCTTCAGAATCAATTGGACTTGAACATGTTGTGGAGTAACCTGCCTTCTTGGTCGTACTTTCAACGTTCCTCATGTATGGTGCTAGACTTGATTTCACGATTATTATTAATGCTGATCCGACAAGCTACACCAGAATGAAAATTAAAGTCGCAGTTAGCTCAATCAATGATACAGGGAGATGAAAACAGATGAGCCTACTTGTTCACTTCTGTATAGAAGATAGTCTGATTTTTTGCCTTTGCGCATAGCGAATGTGTCCACGATGAATTTTTCCCATACCCGTCTGTATAACATGAGTCAGCTGCACACTACATTTGTATAACCCCAGCTCACTTCTTCGCCGGATCAGTCTGCAGTATTTGAGTTGCGGTAAGCTCAACGATCTCTTGAAAAGCAATCATGTAGATGTCCGGTCTGGATAGATGTGAGCATATGTACCGATCAGTGTACTACCATCGAGACCTACTCAGCTATATCTGAGCGGAAATGAATATCAGCTTATACAACCGCATATTCGAGGGAGAAAGCTCACTTGGGGGGAACAACCAAGAATCCAAAGCCTCGTCCGGAGCCTATTCGAATCAGCTTCGCCCTATCCTAGCTGATCTCACTATAAATCTCCCTCGACTTACTTTTCCATTCAGATTCCAGGTTCCCGAGAAGATCGACAACACTTTAGTATGAGAGTATTCGTTCACTCTAGATGAGAGAATCGAGTCGAGCCGAGTTAGTAAGAGTCTCTGAGTGCGAGATAGAACAGCTTTGACTTGCCTGGCTGTCAAAGCTGCTTGTACCGAGTCACTTATCGGATCAAACAATATAACAGGTCTTTGTCCAGACATCATACCCTATCATCGCATGATCTCACGTCAGCTGAAAATTTATTCCTTAGAGGCTCAATGACGGCAATGTAGCTGTTACCTACCAATAACATATCAATAGCATTTTGTTTGCCCTTATCCTGAAAATTATTGATATAAGCTCTTTCGAAAATTCAAGATAGTCAGCTTACATGCTCGTTCTCATACAGAATTGTGGCTTGACTCACCTTCCAACAGATTTCGTAGCATCGCTCAACAGTCCCGCAAAAGTCTTCTTCCCACTTCTCGTAGCAGAAGTATTGAGTGCACCAGTACCAGCATATATCTTACTTAATCTATCACCGTTATCTGCCCATAGTTCTCTGTGTGCTGACCAAAGGGTTTGAGAGGATTGTAAGGGTGATCCGATAGAATTAAGGAATCGGGAGAGAGTCAAGGAGGATATAACATCTTGGACATAGTTGGTTCTATCCAGACTGAATCTATATTCAGCTCAATTCATCGGCTGAAGAAAACAGACAGCTGATATCCCCCCGTATGGGAAAGAAGAGAGAACAAGGCAGTGTCCAGACTTCAAAGGCAAACTCACCAATCCAAACAATTAACTCTAAACACCCCATCCTGCTTCTCAATAACCTGTCCATCAGCAGTATCAATCGCAGTCCATCCGAACTTTTCCATAGAATCTACCACTTCGTCCAACCTCATCGAAAAATCATATTTTACCATCTCGTGTCCACCCACTTTAACCGCATAATGGAAATCATACGGTGTGAGGTCAATCGTTCCTCTAGTCTGGCCATCTAGGGTATCATCTTTCTCTGGATTGGCTTCAAGGGTCTGTTTGAGCGATTCGAGATGATGGGAATAGGCGGAAGATAACATTGATTCGGCATCTTTCTGACCTAGCAGGTTGATAGCGTGGATAGAGTGGTAATGCGACATTAATTCGAGGAAATGTTTATCGAAGGCTGGTTGGGTTGCTTGTGGGGGCTGAAAAATAACACGATGGTCAGCTCAACGGGGCGAGAATGATATCGTGGACTGAATGGGAAGTCGATTGCTCACCCTAGTAAGCTCAACCTTTTGCTGCAACGTCCCCAATCCCTGACTAGGTTGTTCCCAAAACAGGGGAACACTACCCCTAACCTGACTATAACTCATCAAGGTGCTTTCCGTCGCCAGTACCAATTCAGTCTCTACGAAATTCGCTACTTGTCCATTATCATCTATTCCTCTCGTTCTAAATCTCGCTCCTGCTCTTTTCCAACTTAATCTCGATATCAACCCTAAACTCGCTACTTCATGTTTACCGGTCGATGTCGAATATCCTGTAGATATAGGTAAGGAATTGATAAATCCTTGAATTATAGGTATCAACAATGCTTGATCGTCCAGTTCCCTTCTCTGATCGTGAGGTAGGTTCAAACGGAAATTGAGGAATGGCTGTAATAGACTGGAATTCCATATAAACCTTTCATCGAAATTCTCCAATGGATGATCCTGAGATTTGCCAATGGATGATAAGATCCAATTTGATTCGTCTAATCTTTTTGATATATCCCATGATACGCCATCAGCATAGAAGAACGATCCAGACTCTAGATATTTTCTCATCCCATTACATGGATTTTCCAATCCCATTTGCTGCGCTTGAGACATCGTTGATCCCCCGGAGGTATACGATGGACCAGAAGGTGGAGGATCATCATAGTCGAATTCATCATAGCCCAAAGCTTGTTGTTGTGCTGAGGCGGAGGCGGAAAGTAATTCGGGGGAGTCCCAGAATGAGGACGTCAAAGAATGGAATTCCACGCCGATTACTTTCTGAGGTCTGATCGAGGATGATGCAGAGGGAAGCAGAGATGGGAGAGATGTGGAGTGGGAGACGAGGAGGAGGAATATCTCTGGGATGGGCGATCGATCTTAGGTGAGAAAGGTGTGCTCAGTCAGCTGTGTCGTTTCAGGTATCTCAGCTGGTCGAGCATCATAATCCCGACAGTAGTATCACATCCCCTAGAGATGCAATTCCTGCCATCTCACGTTTCATGCCACATCCTTCATCTCTTCTGGCATCAACTCCATGGCATTTATATCAACTCACCACTCGGCACACTTGTCACACCCAATACACCCTCCACACTTCTGCCCCTACAAGCCTTTACCAAACCCCTCGTATCGACCTCTTCTATCGGTAAGAATTCAGCGACCACTACACTTTTGGAAGCTTTTGTTTCTGACGCATCTGGCTGACGGAAGATCAACGCGTGCGTTTCGGTCAGGAGGAAGAACGCTCGTGGAGTTGGACGGAGGTAAAGTGTCGCTGGCATCGTGATATACCGTGATTGGAAAGAAGGAACCAAGAACAGTCGGACAGAGGGAATGAAAAAGGTCAAGCGAGTAGAGGCTCCAGTCGTCTACCTCGGATTGGGACCGAAAGAAGTTGGAAGTAGCAGGATGAAAAGATGTTGAGAAGGCCAGAAGATGGATACGTCCGAACGGATAGACGATCCTTTCACAACGTAACCACATCCCATCCATTCATCGCTCCATGTCATCAGAGTGCGGGGCACCGAGTGTAAAACTAAAAACAAACATATCGAAATCAATGTGGATGCTGTGGATGCATATCACTTCTATTCTATACGTATCTGTATCGAACCTTCAACCTAGTATAATGATAGCAAACGTCCCTGTATGGACTATGTATATATGATATGTGATTGTGATATGATATAAACCTGATTAACCCTATGAATACGGTGATTTCTTCTATATGCTATAGCTACCCCCTTCTGAGGCCATTCCCTTTAAGAGATATATACATTCTATTCCTCTCCTAACGCAGCCAATAAATCACGGACAGTCTCAAATGTGTAGAATGATACAGCTATAGATGGAGTCACCTGTTGTAAAGAAAGCAGAACGTTAGCTATACGATCCTCCACTTTGCTCATGAATTTGGCATCAAGTTGAGGACAAAGACTCACTTTGATAAGATTTGGTACTAGACCTCGACTGCGACCCATGAATGCAAAGTCAGTCATAACATTCATGGTGTGAGCGGAGGGAAGGGGGATCTTATGCGACCACGAGCCGAAGTAGAAGAATAAGACACCTACTACATGCCTTTCCAGAAGCCTTCAGTTCTCACGATCCACTTAACAACGTCCACCGCGCCATTATGCTGAGGCGACATTGAAGCTAATCCAGCAACTTGTAATTTTCTCCTGAGCACATCGAAAGGGTGTGTGAATATAAGGGAAGTTGCTCCTGCTAATGCTCCGCAGGATAATTTCCGTAGGATGAGTTCGGGTTCGGATGTGGTCGGCGAGAGTGATGAGGGGAGGATCATGGATTTGACTATTTGTTTGAACAATGTCAGGATTCAGCCGTCAAATCGTCGATGTGGGTGTAATTCTCTAAGTGCTAAGTGCGGAAGGTAATCTCCTGATGAGAACTAGTAAAGGGTACTTACGAGATTCATATATGTAGAAATTCAATGACACGTAAGGAGCTACACCAACAGCCGTTGCCCAACATCCTCGACTGAAGGTGTGCATTTCATCAGTATTCGATTATTCATATCGCTTTGGATCATACTCACTATAGACCCCTTATACCGCCTTCTGTCCTATATACCTTCTTAGTCATTCCTACCATTCCTAGTTTGGCATCTTCAGCTGTGAATCCTCCTGAAGTCGATTTAATGGCCATCCCGGATGTAGCTACTGATAATCTCGCTCGCACCAGGTCAAGAGGATATGTAGCGGCTATGGGAAGGGAGAACATTGATCAACATAATCCTCGTATTGCTCGTGGAAATGTTCGCTCGATCATCCCCACCCCACTCACCAACAGCGACTATACCAGCACCAGCACCAGCTGTCAGTCTCAACGGCGTCGATAACACCTCTTCTCCAGACCAGGTTGCCAGTACGCTTTTGAAAGCGCCGTACGACTATGTATTCGAGATGAAACTTCATGAGCTACAGCGACATACGGGACCGTTCGTGAGAGGAAGCTCACAGTGAATTGTAAGGCGGAGTAAGGTAGTATCTACAATTACCGTAAAACGCATTAGCTCATGGCTGACCATGACAGTAAAGATAAAAGAGTCAAATCAACTCACTCGTACAACATTTATCCCATTTCCTTTCATAAATCCCCTCCAACCTTCGTTCTTCCACATTCTCGTCAAGCTCTCCCATACTCCGCCGTAAGCTTGTCCAGAGCTAACATGAGACGCCGAACTAGCTTGAACTTGTCTAAGATCAGGTCAAGAGGAGGAAAGTAGATGGTAATCAGCAAACGGGTTTGAACACTATTTCCGTTTGGTCCGTTTCTCTATATATGGACATGTGGTCACAAGACCGTTCACTCACAAGATGATTTTTAGCCTTTCTAGTGGTGAGACCACCGTCCGACTGGCTGCTCCTGCCAGACCACCTAAGGTTTCAGAGATGAAGTCAGCTCCTTCTGTCGTGGAACTAAGCGCCAAATCATTTGTATGGACAAGGTAAAAAACGGATGTACACGATGACACGAGAAGAGTTTAAGTTCATGCCAAGGACTGATCCTTCTGTCACCAAAGGGATACGAAGGGACATACGGATATACCATGATATATCTAATAAGAGTACAGGTATAGAATCATCACTTCCCAGACAAAGACTCACCAGCAATAAAAGTATTGATCACAGCTGAATTATCCGACATGATATCTTTCCACCTCGTTCTAACACTAACACTTTCACTCTGCCGATCGTGATCCAACTCTTCCTCTGCTATTTCCAAAGTAGACGTTCCTGCTCCTACAGCTATATCTGCATCTGTACTGGTATGTTGTCTGTGAAGGTGTGTATGGTGATCTGAACTCGATGATGTTGAGGGGTGAGGGTGTAATCTGAAAGATGGCATAGAGGGGACATAGCCCTTGATTAGGGATTGTGATGTATTATAAGTTTATGTTCACAGGTTGATACTGATTTTGGCTTGACTTGGGTTGAGTTGCTAGTGAGACATGGGGAACGGATGTAATGATGTGATAGAAGGATGAAATGATCAACAACAGATCTACATTTGCCCCGCTGTATCTTGTTTTTTACCCCAAAGCGTCCAGCAGCTACTTGTCGCGTTTTGGTATCGTATCGTATCGGACTAATCGGATATTGGAACCGGCGGTTGTTTTATTCCGTCATTTGCCTCCACTCAATCTCAGGCGGACAAATCCCTAAGATCCTAGGATCAAAGACGCTGATGCTGATGCATGCATAAGATCTCTCCCACATATATTCACATGTACGTACAGGAGGAGCGGTTTGGAAAGAGTCATTTGACGTGCAACTCGGAGACACAACGAGATCAAGCGCCTTCGACCAGATGTGGTACGAGTATTGTGTCAGCCGTCTGCCACACCACGTGCTGTGCCCCGCACTTGCGCACTGATCCCCCTCCACTTTCGACATCCACTCTTTAAACCTTTCGTGTCACACCATCATTCACGTTTATAGCTCAGGATTGATATCGACTACTTCTATCTTGAGTAGACAATAGGCCTCATTCCGACATGTTTTCGAAAGAGCCAATACACCTAGAGGTAAGCGAACTCAACCTGCACGTGTACGTTTATGGTTGCTCACCCGGTATTCCGTAGGCTTGGGTAGAAAGTAACGTGGGTGGGAACAGATTGAGTAAGCTGATCACACCTCTGGCAATGCAGCTAAAAGCCAAGTGCTTGAGCTCAAGTTGAGATTTTCAGACGAATATCAGGTCGTACATCATGAGAAGGACGAAGATGGATATCCGTATACCGAGTGTTTCCTCGAGACTATCGATGAAGTAAGTTGACTATCATATACCGCTATCATTCACTCTTTCGATATCCGCTGACGAGTATATCGTCATCTACTAGACATTCACAATAAAGATCAAGATGAACGATGTAGCTTTATTCCAGAAACATGAGTGGTATTCAAAATGTCGAGTTGATGGTCTCAGAATACCATGTAGTATATGGAAGTATAAACCGATAAACACTTTTGGTACGTTGAAGGAAAGGAAAGACGGGAAAGTGTACGAATCAAAACTCAAATTCGCTTCTTTGGTAAGACTTCTCCTTGAGTCATTTGTCCTATTATATGGCTGAGTCAAGTATTTCTACCCAGGCAACAACCGATGAGGAAGAACAGGTCACGATCGGTGGTGATTATTTGAAAAAGCTCGGGACGATCAGGATCGACATTCAGTTTGGGGAATGGATTCCTGTTTCCTCGACACACAAAGGGTACCTAGCAAGTCCAATATCTGGAGTGGTACACGAGAAAGTCAAAAAGTGAGTGATCTCAAATGCATACACACCTACGACTTTCCTCTCTATCCTCTCCTGCCATACCTTTGGTAGTTGTGACCGTATGCATGCTGACTTGTTCTCACAGGATCCCCTTCGTGATTCAGTAAGCAAAACCAGAAAGACAATGACCGATCCTCTTGCTCACGATGCTTTGAATAGGGGAAGTGACCCGATCATCACTGCAGATCAAGAACATGTAAAACATGAGTTTTATCCGAGCAAAGAGGGTATGAAATACTACAGATTCATCTTCAACGTGAGTCTTACCCCTAGTTCCTGACAGGGCGTCCTCGAACTGACCATTGCTATTTTCACTTCGATTAGTATCGACCTCGGCCCGTTCTGGAATTGATGGGTGTTATCCGTATGTCCAACAGATCTCTTTCATCAAGGTTATTTGCTGACCACATGCTAGAAGATGTATCAGCTGCACCTTTGACGGATAGTGGTAAGAAACGTGAACATGAAGTTGATCCTGGATCCAATGAAACATCGAGAAAGGAGAAGAAGATCAAAGTGAAGACCGAGAAGAGAGGGAGGCAGTCAAAAGCGCTGTGACTGGCAATATTAAATGAAACCTTTCAATGATACCATGATGTTCGGCGAAGAACGTATAGGCTGGTAAATCCGAAGCGTTGTATACATCTAACGAAGAATCATGCATCTTCCATGTCCATGTACGTTTTCCACGTCCGTTGCAGCCTGCAGTTTGTAGCAGGTGTACAAAAGTCATCAATTGTACTGTACTGTACGTAATGATAACAATGATTGGGATGATCCGTGCCTAGATTACAGTACGAGTAACTTAACGGGGATCCATCCAGGCTCGTCAACTCAAATTCACTCTTCATTCCTCTCTTGTTATTTCCCTTCGATTTGTCTGTCATGCACAACTAGCTCAAACTTACGAGTCGTGTATTCACAAGCTAAGTCTCACACAGACCCTGAAAGGACATCGCTCCACCTTGAAGCTGCAAACAGCTGGAAAGATGTTAGGGGAGAGTACTGGAGCAGCATTCGAAGTGAGTCCTCCTAATCGTGAATGACGCTTTGACCATCTGGATCGTTGATGTGTACATGCTGATTCGGAGGTAAGGCATGGGTGGGAGATAAAGAGACTGGAGAACGACTGAGTGAGCTAGTCTGTAGCTTGTGTATGCGCAGAGGGGGGTGCTGATAGTATGGTATATATAGATGAATACCAGATAGAACATCATCCTGCGGAGGATGGTCAACCAGCTTGGTCAGAATGTTTCCTTGAGACTATTGACGAGGTGCGTGCATCTAAATAAGGATTATCGTGAGGTTGTGATGACTCTTGAGCTCACTGTACGTATAATTGACATGTATACAGCCCTTCCAGATCAAAGTGGTCAAGACGGACTTGGATTCCGCATCAGGCAGGGGTTCAAGGAGTAGTCACCGACAGGCTAAACAGGGCATAAGTTGTGTCTGTACAATTGATGGAGAGTCATTAAGCTATTCAATCTGGTTCGATGATTCCAAATCTCATGGATGGACTAGTGTATATGAGAAAGATGAGATGGATGGAAAAGTATATAAAGCTTCATTGAATTTCGCTCCTTTGGTAAGTCCTGCCTGATCTTCTCCTCTCCCTCAAATTTGATATTTATCCACATATATCAAACCTCGAACCCCCAACCAGCTCTCATTTTGAATGACCGCTTAGTCACTGACAGCAGTGAACAATCCCACAGCCCACTACGGATGAAGTCGATAAGATCACCATCGATGATAACAAGCTCAAACAGCTGGGCGTGATTGAGATCACAATACATAAAGGATACTACATGCCTGCCGGTCCCGCAGGTATCAAATGTAGCAACATTAAGGTTGGCACCGCTGATGAAAAGGCTAAAAAGTGAGTTATAGTCATAGATCAGCTTTTTCTCCCTCTCCTTACATCGATTGCAAAATTTCCCAAATCACTGATAATCACTCACTTATATTATTTATTACAAAAAGATTCTCATACACGGTAGGGTCAGTATTTAGGTCTCTTTGTAGCAGACCGATTGCTCCAGACTGGCTAATGTCAGAGTGAAATCCAAAGAACTTCGAATCGGGAAGAGGTTCGGGAGACGGATAAAGTGAGGACATCATACACTTTCTACCCTTATCATCCTCTGGTCAAGGATTATCGATTCGTCTTCAAGGTAAGCACCGGTTAAATTTCTGAATATCCTATGGATTAAATCATTGATGTCTTTTAAATAACCATAGTATCGTCCGAGGGCAATGCTGGTCCACTCTGGAATTATCAGTGAGTAATACGCCTTTGATACTTTCCGCTCTTGCTAACGGGTCAAGCTGCAATAGATGAGCCTCCTCCTCTCCCACAAAGGCTCTCTGGCCCACCTAGAAACAACTCTAAGCGGAAAAGGAACTCTGAACATTCCGAAGTTACATTGATATCGGACGATGAGAATGAAGGAAGAGATGTGAAGCCTGATCTAGAGAGGAAACGAGTGAAATACCTCGAAGTGAGTAGAGCATCCTCAAACCCATATTACAGATCTTTCTCATACCTGACGAGCTTGCAAACGGCTAATGCATGCTACTTGTAACCAGGATCAAGTCAAGAAGCTCAGCTCGGAGCTGAACAACCTGAAGAAAGGTGGTAAGAGTAAAGTCGACGCTGTTGATTTGACACTGGACGATGATTAAAAAAGATCGGACAGTGTATTGAAGGCTAGAAGCCTTGCAGAGTGGAGAATCCGAGCGTCGTTCTAGCTGTATGTACATACTCCTGGTCTTATAGATCCACAATTGACATGAAAGATATGGATATGATGACCATACGAGCTTGATCTCGACTCATTGACGCACTGACCCTCGGAAACCCTCCCATGGTGATGTTTGGCCGATCAGACATACGATACACTCGACTGCAATCAGACCATTCCTTCCTCTCTTGTCTCTTCCTCTATCATTTGCATTCTGACCCCTTGTCATTTGACTTCCACGTTCCTCTCTCACATATACTCTTGCTTGGCGATATATCATCACTGTTGTGCAATATGGTGTTCATCGTATACCTAACATTGTTAGATGGACCAGTGAGACCCACTTCAGCACCTTTGGTCAATCTCAAGCGCAAACGACTGTCCAATACCATGAATGAAGAAGCACGTCCGGCGAGTGCAAGGGTCAATGGCGGGAAAGAGCAAGATGTCAAGCTGCATTTGCGAGATGAACACTTCCAATATCTAGAGGTACATTCTACATGCCCATTATCCTTATGGTGAGGTGCTGATAGGATGAGTCTATGTCGAACAGGATCGAATCAAGCGACTTACTTCCCGACTCAAATCCGCTCGGACTGGAGAAGGAGATGAGGTGGTGGATCTGACTTAACGACATCGACGGAGAGCAGTGGTGTTTAGACGTCGTTGGATGACCAACCATATTGTGCCAGCAGTAGACTGCCATAATATACTGAATTTGTACGTCTGATGGTCGATGCATACATGTATAGTGTGTATCTCTTTCCAGTTCACCTAGAAGAACTGGTCGGGATATGAGGGATAACACTGATAACGCTCGGACCTCCCGAGATCAGATTCCGATTCAAGGGATTCTACCGTGCCTGACCATGTTTCATGTTACATGGAGGATTGTATGATCGGTTGATGTCAACTGCATTCCATCTTTGAATCATCTTTCTTCCCTTGATCTTTCATCGATACTTCATATTTCTGATATACCTGACTCCGTTCCCAACCACAGTCGAACAAATAGACAACATTGATCCCTCATGCTCGCACAAGGCCCAGCAGTAGGATTAGAGGTAGGGCGCAACACTTACCGAAAGGAGGAAGGGATGAGGGAGCTGACGAGATGTGCCGTACATAGGCTTGGGTGGAAGGGAAGGACGATAGGAAGAGACTCAGTAAGTAAACTGCTAGTATTCCGTCTACCTTTCCTGCTGGATCTTTCATCCAGTCACGACGAGTTCTAATCTCATGTTGCTCATTTAGACGAATACCAAGTACAGCATCATCCTGCAAGGAACGGAAAGTCCTCTTATACTGAATGTTTCCTTGAGACGATCGATGAGGTGAGCTTGGACTCACAATTAGTCGTAAGGTACATTAGTTGACTGTTGCCTTGTAGAGATTCGTGATCACAGTATCTAAACGAGATCATCCTCTTGCAAGACAGGATTTTAGGACTTCCCTCTCCGTAGATGGTAGTATGATAGACCAGGTTGCCTGGTTAAAAACCTCTTCCCGGCTAGAATGGGCCGAACTCTGGGAGAAACATGGAGATAAGGCCAGAAGATCTTCCTTGAAATTTGCACCATTGGTAAGCTGCTCACAATTCTCTTAGTCCTCCATCTACCGGAGGAACTGCGTTTAAAAAGTGCTTGGATATTTGATTCTATAGCCTACGACCGATGATCCAACCAAAGTAACTATCGATCCACAGGCCATGAAGGAACTTGGCTGGATCGAGATTACGTTAGAGCTGGGAGAGTACAGAGAGGCCAGTGAGAGACAGATCACTATTCGCCAGCTTAAGAATGGTACAATACATGAGAAAGGAAAAAATTGAGCATCATCCCTCTATCATTCATACACAGTCAGGAATCAATCGCTCACTTTCAGATATTCTCTATTATAGATTCGCCTATTCAGTGACGTATGTCCCTCTAACTACTCTGTATGCGATTGAAAATGTGATGCTAACATCTCCCCTATGCAGTTCTGCCGAGTCAACCGTCTGCGAACTACCTTCGATATTGCATTATGCTTTTACTCCAGACAAGAACAGAAAGTTCACCCATCGTTTCGTCTTTAGGGTGAGTTGATTACGCCTTAGATTTTCAGCATGATGTTGGTCAAGGGTAAAGAGTAAGCTGGTCTGAGATCGACTTCTTAGTATCGACCTAGACCTGTCCTCGTCCAGATGGGTATCATCGGTATGTCGGGAATACTTTCTTCTCCTAAACTAGCTATGTCCAGGCTGACCTATACTTCACAGATGAACCGGAACAAGCACCCTCTCCACCCCCTCCTCGACCCGCACGTAAGAGAAAATCAGATGTGATTGATATCGAAGTGACACCTGAGGGTGAAGGAGAGGCAGGAGATGTGAAACCTGATCTGAACGCTAAGAGAGTGAGATATTTGGAGGTGAGTCTGATTTGCTTATCTCTTGACTGTCAGACTAAGATGGCTGACATTGGACATTCCCAATACTCTTTCCAGGAGCAAGTTAGACTACTTGCAGATCAGCTCAAACGATCTCGAAATGGTAGTAATGTTAAGGATGATGTGGTCGATCTTACGCTGGATGATGATTGAATAAAATGAGCTTATAAGCACTATAAAACGTGGAAGAAGGGAGTCTAAGCTAATGAGAAACGAATGAGAAGGACAATACCAGTAATGTTTACTTTTGGGTCATTTCGCGGTTCCATATATCATTTGATTGTATGTATATGTCTTATCGTCTGTAGTTGTTTATCATGTCACCTCATTCATGTCGGTCGACAACCTATGTAAGTGCAAGTCTAGAGCATGCAATCGCAGGTAGCGACATTCGTCATGGCAGAAAATGAGGAGTGAATACCGCAATTCTGAAACGCACGGACCTCTCAGGGTAAATCATAAATCCATCTTGAAACGAGATTTAACATGTACAGTGTACGAGATCATTACGAGTCAGAGTATTTGAATCCCTTGATAGTCTCCCTTCCTTCATTCATATCAACACTCTTTCACCTTGCTTGATTGACAAGATGTTCTCCAAAGGTAGTGGGGAAGGGTTCGAGGTGGGTCTTGTCTTCCATTGTCGCAGTATATAAGTAAACGGTATATAGGCTAATACCGTCTCGATCGATGCAACTAGGCTTGGGTGGAAAGGAAAGATAAGAAGGAACGACTTAGTAAGTCTTGATTGATATCTTTCATATTACATATTATATGTACCACCAAATCGCAAATCCTCCCACCATATAGAACACTGACATTTGGTTTTAGTTGAGCATCAAGTATGCTATCATCTCTCATCGGCAGATCAATCACCTAGGACCGAATGTTTCCTCGAAACGGTCGATCAGGTAAGTACGTCCTAGAATTCTAGCCATACCATCCTTCCCCCTCTCGTACTTATGATGATATTCACACATAGCCGTACCACATATGCATCAAGAAGCTTCCCAGTCTGGTATATAAGGGAGATTGGAAGTGTGACATATGGGTCGACGGGGTACATCTTCCATCCCATTCGATTTGGCACAGCTTTGTGGAGATCAATCGAGTCAAGGATGTACTTGAGAACAAAGGCGGTCAATTCCATGAGTCATCTCTGAAGTTCTCACCTTTGGTGAGAGCATTCCCCTTGAAGATGTTCATAGTATTTTCAAGCTGATGTACCACTCGATCGTCTAGCTCACGACCAGCGACCGAGAAACCGTTACCTTGACACAAAGCGATATCAAGCATCTGGGAACCATCATCATCCAGTTGACACCCGGTACATGGAAGTTGGTCGGAGCTGGTCCGCTTCAGGATGTAAAGATCAATCCAAAAGTAGGAGATGAAAAGGCTAAGAAGTGAGCTTCGTCCACCACCAGCCATATCATCAACAGTCCGCAGATCACTGACAGTGAAATTGAAATTGTAAAATCCAGATTCGCACATACGACAAGGTTCGCCTATCAAACTCTCTTTTCCTTATCTGATGTAGTTGCTGATCGAGCAGTCTCAGTCTCACCGACTCTCGACCGGTTCATTACACGTCGAGCAATCTCTACAAATTTCTTCCGACTCAACCTAAGAAGATATCTTATCAGTTCACTTTCAACGTACGTACAAGCTGTTTATCCAACCATCGGACCATGACTACGGCTCTCTACTGACGCTATCAAAAACGCATAGTATCGATCAAGAGTGAAATTGAAACTTATGAGAGTGATTGGTAAGTTTTCTTTATCCGTGAACGCTCTTTCTAATCCTGACGATGATCAATCATGGGACTCTATAGAAGAGGCTGAGGACGAGGACCAGGAGGATCAACAAGATGAAGATATCGGAAAACAGAAAGAGCGCTCATCCATCCCTACTGAATCCAGCACATCTGCTACGAAGAAAATGACCCCGGAATCTAGATTTGCGGATGCTATTGATCTTTCGGATTCGCCGCCCAGGAAGATCAAGAAGAGGAAACTGAAGGGAATTCTGCTTGACGAGGCCATGAAACTGGGTGAAGAGAATGATCAAACGCGCATGGCATCAGAGAGTGAAGTGAAATCAGAGTCGGGTGATACTAGCAAGAGGATGAAACTCTTAGGCGTGAGTTTCTTTCATGCTTATATGCACACTCTGCGCTTGTCATTCGGACCGCTTAAGTGGCTGAGAAATGAATATTACATACTACAGGAAGAGAATCAAGCATTGCGACAAGTTATACGACAGCTCAAGCTGGGTCAAAAGATCGAAGAGGATGCTGTAGATCTCACTCTTGACCAGTATGATAGTGATTAAATCTTCGTGTAAGGGGAATAGGGGAAACGTCGACATTGGCGAGAGAGGTTGTCACGATTGTGTCCATTTACATGAATTTTGGATAGTTGTGTATCCATGTAGCTCTCCATGTCATGATATCCATTCGAAGTGGGAGGAGGCTGTGATCGATGATTTTGTATGGTATATACAGACAAGAGAAAGGTGCCATTAATCAGCTTGGAGTCACACGAGACAACTCACTTGACTTGTTTACGCGTAGCAGCACCATCACCGAACGTTTATGATACGATTTGAGTGCAGCAATAGGCCTATATGCATGCTCATATTGACGGAACAATCATCGTCATACATATATATGCACTCGTATGTACATTGAAAGGATATACAGTATCATCGCGAAAAAGGTACCATCAAAAAACGTTGATCTTCTCGGTTGTTGTGAGTGCTCGAGTGGGGATACGGCAAGGTATTCATCATGTCCACGAAAGATTTCCTCTTCCTCTTTGTCTTGCTCTGTCAGCTGAAAGTTGGTTAATTACAGTGTCACCGCAATAGTCGTGTCATAATGTTATCTCTTGGGGCTCGAGAAGGGTTTGAGGTGACTCGCATGATGTTAAAATAGTATGATCCATGTCTGCTGACACTTTCGTTTTGCTGTGTTGCAATAGGTGTTCATCGAATCTCAAGAAGGAAGAAATCCTCTAGGTAAGAATACACCACCTCTCAGCTGTCTCCCATGAGGGTACTGACTTGGGAATTTACCATAGTGGGATATCAAGTAAGACACATCAAAAGGTCATTCCCAGCTTCCGAATGCTATATCGAGGTGATACCTGGAGTGAGCAGCTGCGGCATACATCATATTCCCCGACTTTGAACACGATGCTGATTCTTGTTTGTGTTATATAGCCTTTTGCCATTGTTATCAAGAAACTCGACACATTATTATATCCTAATGACGTTTGGAGATGCCGATATTTTGCGGACGGTCAACTGATAGCTGAATACAGGCTGATGAAGGATGACGAGTCCTATACCTTAGATGATATATTTGATATGATAGACGAACTGTGGAGCAGTAGAAAGTTGAAGTTCCTTCCCGCAGTAAGTCTATGAGTTTATCCTGCTCCTCCGTGCGCTTAATTTCTTGCTGTTTCTTTTAGGTGAATGTAGACCACCACCGATGACCCGGAACAGATCAAAGTTGGCTCTAAGGTGTTGAGCAGAGTAGGCACCATAGAAGTGATGATTTACCGGGGTTCCTACAAAGAAGTTAAAGCTTATATTAACTCAGCTCCTGAGATTGAAAATTGTACAATGGACGAGAAGGAGAAGAAGTGAGCTCATCAAGGATTTGGCATACTTAAGCAACTGGATCAACACCTACCATTTTCCCCAATATAGAATGGCATTTATAGTCGGGTATGTGGATTAGATTAGGATAGGTTTGACCTGACCTGTGATTGTATGGTTCAGGACAAGTGAGAGGGAACCGGTAGAAGACGTAAAACTTCCTTCGTATAATTTCATCCCGAGAAGAAAGGTGACAAGTTCTACAAGTTCATCTTCAAGGTAAGCAAGCCAAGCTCCTTAGCCTAATCATGTTATCCAACACACATGCTATTTGATTTTTGACTACAACTGACCGATCTTTCTATACTCAGTATCGAGTCCATACGGAACTGGTCAAGCTTGGATTGAAAGGTATCTCACATTAACTTCTTCGCATTGCATCTTAATACGGCTGACTTGGTCGTTTGGCAGAGGATTTGTTGGAGAAACAACCAGTCTCCTCATCTACCCAATCTGGGGTGACCGGAAACAGCCACCACATTGTCAGAGATGCCGAGGAGGATCATGTGAAGATAGAGGAAAGCCGAGAGGTAGTGGTTAATGAGACAAAAGACGATCTGAGCAAAGACCAGTTGAAAAGAAGACTTCAATATCTTGAGGTAAGGCCTCGTCAGAATACTGACCATTGGAAACCTAATTCATATCAACAGGCTAATTGCCACATTGTTTGTGATGTGATTGATACTGTAGGAATCGTTAGCAAAGTCAAACGCCGCGAATAAACGACTTCGAGCACGTCGCCCGATGGAGGAGGAGGTTATTGATCTCACAGAGGTGGATGATGATGATCAGGAATGGGGGAAATGATGCTCATCGTAATGATTTTAGTATGCCCGTCTCGTTAAATGTACTTCGTTTTATATGTGGAGCTTGACGACCTTGCAATTGTTCTTCAAGCTTGTTGTTGAAACCGAAGTCTGCCCATGCTGTAAAGATGCAGAAATAATTAACTCGGATCGGCGACGGGGGAATACAAGTTGATTGAGCACAGAACATTCGCGCAGAACAAGAAAGGTCGTGACCGTACGCTCATTGTCCAGCATGAAGTACTGTATGGTCTTACTTGAAAGATTGATCTGCCGTTTGAATGCACGGACCAGGTGGTTAGGCACATTCATTCATCATCACAATTCAGTATGTCCGGACTTGATTCTATTCTTCGTTTTTCTGCTACTTTCCGTGGTCTCTCGTCCTTATAACACTTCTTACCTTGTCCAATTCTGCTGACTAACTTCAGCGGAACGAAGGTATATCTTAGTTGTATCTTCTTATATCAAGTTCAACAGTCATTTTTCCCATCTGCAGTCCTGGCGATATGTTCTCTTCCAATGGGTCTCTTGAGGTAAGTCAAGCCGACTGTTAACAACTGAACACTTGGATGTCAATTTGAGTATTCAATGACTTTGCTTCTGTTTTTAGTCTTGGATTGAGGGAAAGTCCACTCAAAAACGCTTGAGTTAGTTAGATAAATCCGTATCCCCGTCTACCTTGACCCGAAAATTAAGAGTCTGATGGTTGATCTATTGAATTTAGACGAGCATTGTATAGAATATAAACCCCCTTCGAAAGATACAGGTTCCATTACAAGTTGTTTCTTGGAAACATCCCCTGAGGTAGGTACAAAACGACTTTTGCTTTTAGGCGATTGCTGTATCGGCTGAAGAGAGCTCATACTTAGCCTTTCGTTATCCGACTGAAAAGGTCTGAAAACCTGTTCCCAGGGGATGATTTCAGAGCTATCTGCGAAGTTGACGGTAAAGACATCGGTTTCTCAATTTGGCGAGCTGACAGGTTAGAGTATGAATGGAAGGCGGTTTGGGAAAGAAGGGATGGAGATCTTTATCAGTCTTCGTTGAAATTTGACACATTGGTAAGTGCGTCACCGAGACTTCGGAATATTGTATTACAGTGCGGATTCTCAGAAAGAGTTGATTGCTGATTCGTTTCATTTCGTTTTGGATGACACACAATGATTGTTTGAAGGCTACGACCGATGATCCTTCTAAAGTCGATATTTCCGTTCGAGATCTTGAAAACATCGGTACCATTGTTATAACGCTTACCCGTGGAACTACCAGGACATCAAGGAAGCGAAATGAGATTGAACTTTTCAATAGAGTGAAAGGCAAAGCTATGGAAAATCAAGGGTATGTTACGCCTCCGTTATTGGGCGTGATGCAGAATGGTCGATTGATATAAATAACGCCGTAAATGTGGTAGCTTTCTAAGTTCCGTAGGGTTAGTACTGGATTGTGCTCTCCTAGGTGGTTCACTTACCAATGATTACCTCACTGTGAATTATCAGTACCACTGAAAGCGTTAAGGGGGAAGAGTGGCAACCCGTTTTCTACGACTTCACTCCTAGCGGATCCGGTATACCATATCACCAATTCGTGTTCAAGGTGAGCGAGTGACAAACTTCTTTTATGCCCCAGACTGATGCCATTGATTTTTTTTTTTTTTCAGTATCGACCAGCTCGGGTATTGAAATTTCTAGGATTGATTGGTGAGCAGGTGGCCTTTTGGGAAAATGCGTGAGAGACGGCTACGGCTAATACGCAGGTCAATGGTCAATAGATCAAGGCCACAGCAGCCTCAGCTCACGATCTTATGCATATCAAACGGCGAACATCCCTCTGTTCCTTCCTGCCTCATCGTCTGACGAGGAATCATCAGCGTCAACAAGTGCCAAAGGTACACAAGATGTAGGAAGTAAGAATTCGAATGTAAGTACAAATTCATCTCTAGTAATATCCCGAAGCCTTACAGTTGATACTGTACTTTGAATACCTAGTCTGAAGACGACAGAAACGAGTACGAAAGCTCGCAAGTGCTTGTGAAGCAATCTCCCACAGAATCTCTGACGAATCCAGAAAGTGATGGGCGAAATACGTTCCGACGCCGCTATTCACTTCGTCCTAGTAGGAAGAGAACGTACGTCGACGAAGAGCAGCTGTAGCGAGAGTGACAAACCAGTGGAGAGTGGACTGGATTGGATCAACTTATTTTAGTCTGACAAGTTGGCTGTGAAGTGTTGTATCATCTTGTGTCCGACGACTATCCTAGCCATTGTTGGGGTGTTATGCGATAATATGTGAACATCGCCAATTTGAAGGGAAAGGACCCCTTGTGTATTGTGTGTTGTGTGTCGATAGTCGATAACTGATATGCTTCTCAATCAATCCATCAGAACTCGTGTCATCGTCAGTGAGTGAGTGACATATTCGATGCAGTACATGAAACCATCATTAGTTTGTCTCTTATTGTTCTTGTTTTCACTTGTCTTCAACATCCTCATACACCTACAGGATCATAAATGAGAATAAGATGATATCCCAGACTCGACCTACTTATACATTCAGGGTTAGTCGAGCTATCCTTCACTTACACCTGCGATATTATAGCTACTGTAATCAACCTACAATGTTGATCAACTTGCTTACAATGCAGCTTGGGGTGTTACAGGCCAGTATCGAGAATACAGATACAGGGTTGCCGTTTCGTACGTCGTTGTCTTGCCGTCTTGTCGATCCAGTGCAGGTCAAGTGACCACTGACTAATTAAGATCTCTCTTTAGGCGAACATGGGTATCACCATGTAAGTAAAGAAGATGGAACGAAATCTTCTTTCTGTTATCTTGAGGTTCAGAAGGGTGCAGTAAGTATGCTTTACCTATGATGGTGAAACTGTGAACTGCAACGGTAAGAATTGATGAACAGAAAAAATTGAGTTGATAGCCTTTCGCCATCACCATCGAAATGTCACCGACCTTCACCAGATCCCGATCAGACGATTGGCGAGCAGCATGTTTCATTGACGGGCGTCGTCTCAGTGGAAGTTACTGGGACCCTGACGCAAAGGAGCATCGTATCGACTCGATGTTAATAAAGAAGGGTACGGAGTTTCTGAAATGTAAAATGCGCTTTGGTTCCATTGTGAGTAAGCGTGTTCAAGGACAAACGGACGACCAATGACCTGTTGCCTTATTCCAGGAGCATATCGCAGAGAGAAGATCGGTTCCTGCCGGGGAGGAAGAAGGCGATAACCATCTGGGGAGAGTCGATATCGTGTTGTCTAGAGGGTTGTGGATACCCTTGGGAGATGCGACGGCAGATAGAGCAGAGCAGGTCGAGACAGTAGCTAAGTTGGTGGAAGGGGAGAATGAGGACCCAGAGTAAGTTCTTCAACCAGATATTCTTGAATTGGTATGTATATCTATCATTTAATGGCGAATGCTGTTTCCAGTCTCAGTCGATCAGTCTAGTAGGTGATCCCACGAGCTAGTGATGTCCAAGCTTCACGTCTTCTGACTTTTCTTCTACGACAGCGCCAGCGACCCCATCACCAGTCAACGAAAGATCACTAGACCAATGATGTTCGCTGAGAAGGCAGATGAACCTTGCTTTTACTCTTTCCACTTCATAGTAAGTAACGTTGACATCTCGAATGTAGATGTGATTCACGTCGATCTGCTTTATAGCTTCAAACGAGAGAATCACTAGTTGAACATGGTCTCATACGTACGTTGCTGCTCACCTCAATATCCGAGCGATCCCGGATCTCTCAACTGCCTTGTTTCGTCGCTAGCCGATCATATCCCTCCATCACCTCCCAATCCAGCCTTTCCTCTCCCTAATTTATCCAGCCGACGAAAACGAAGAAGAGACGCCAACGATGTTGATAGTGAGGAAGAAGGTGATATACTACATCAATTGGATATACTGAAAGCGAGGCTGAAGCTTAGCGAGGTGCGTCATTGTCTCATGCTGAGGCTGTCGTTGTAGGTCAAGCTGAAGCCATGATAGGACATGAACAAGCGATTGATCGCCCAGAACCGAAAGCTGCGACACGAGGTCGCAGAAACGAATCACAAGATGAACATACTGAAGTCTCTCAGAGAACGAGATGATACAAGAACAGTTGTATGAGTATGTTTAAACACTATTTGTGCAAACGAGATGGTATGTATGGGCTGTTTAATTATACACATCGCAAAGGCCCTTGTCCGTCTTGGCGCTTGTTCTTGTTACGCTTGTTTTGCTCACCCTGAGATATCCGGTGTTATGTTATCCTGAATTCTCACTAACCAAGCCCAAAACATTCCTTCGCTCCAAAGCGTCCTTAACCAGTTCGGTGCCTCCTCTGCCGTATCCCGCTCTATGACAATGGAAGGCCGCCAGGAAGGGCTTAAACGTACAAAAATCAGTATACAGCAAACATATCATGCTGACATTTCCCATTTCTACGATCAATGCTTCCTTGCATCTATTGATACTTGACCGCCCCGAATGGTTGACATGAGACTATGGGAGCAGCACTCACAACTCCGGTGAAACCGTCTTATCAGTCAAATGCGAATATAACGTTTAGGAGTCAAGGCTCAACTAATTTCGTTGGGGGTATACCTGGTTACACGGTGTTGGATAATGTATGGTATCATGACCGGACATTTTGTGAGTGAAAGTCAATATGACTGCCTGTAGTCAGAGGAGCTTGACGCTTAACAGTGATTGTATTTTCAGATATGATCGACGATGTTCTTCAGGAGTTACCCTCAACAAATTTGCTATTCACTGCCGCTCCGGAGAAAGATGGAGACACACCACTTCATGATGGTATCAGTCGTCTTGTAACCATTCCAACCGGATCCGAAGGACCGTCTCCTCAAGAAGGTGATGTTAGTAATGGAATTATAGAAATGTCAGGAACGACATGTAAGTCAGCTTGAATCATCATCACGACTGCGGAACTGCGATATTGCGGATAAGAAGCTTATCAATGAATTCATCTCATTTTAGTCCTTCTAAATGATGGTTGGCCAGGTTCATGGTCAGGTTACTTCATGTATTACCATTTCGCCTCTGAAGTTATTTTAGGATCCATCAGTGCCCTTTCGTCGATCACCTCGGCATTACCGTCGGAATACACTAAGCCTTGGAATGTATATAAAGGACTCGGAAGAAGGTTGAGTCTACAAAGTCCCAGCTCGGACTCGCGCGATGAGGATCAGGTCATCTGGGAATCTGGGGGATTGGCAAAAGCGGGAATCATACCGAGTAGAGTGGTTGTAGCCTGGGAGTGGAACTGGGATGGGAAAGATGGATTGAGTAGGGCTGTAGCGGAAGGGCTGGTCGGGAAAGAGGGTGAGTCGTGTCATACGTTCAGAATGTTCGTTAATTGACTTCTTTATCGTAATTGCTCCTCGGATCCCTAGGCATCATTGATCCGCAAGGATGGAGGGATATATCAAGTGACAAACAATGGATATACTTCGAGCGAAGTGAGTCGTGCCATTCGCTTGACAGTCCCAGCCCTCTCTTTTCTTTTCATCACTTATGTGTTCTAAACTAACGGCTCCATATGCAATCTTTAGTATTGATTGCAGACCGAGACACATCTCATCGCAATAATGCTCTAGGCAAAAAATGGTACAAGATGGCTCTAGACGCATATAAGCTTGTCCCTTCACCTAAATCACTCTCACCAATGAGAGAAAAGTTCCTATCATACTATAATATACCAATCAAAAATCGGAGTGGTCCTGGTAGAAGTGTCAATAAGAAGAAAGTAAAAGCGATATACGTCAACAGACAAGGAAGCGATAGGAAATTTGCAGACGAGATCCATCGGGATTTACTAAAGGCCTTGAAGCAGATAGAGACTAAGGGCAACGCGATGATAATAGATGCGAAGTTAGAGACGTTGACGTTGCAAAAGCAGTTTGAGCTCTTTGCGGATGCTGATGTAAGTGAAGTCTCATCGTGGTCCTTCCATTCGGTCGGAAGTGCTGATTGACTTTGCTTTGCCTTTATCGCAAATACTATAGATAATATTTGGAATACATGGAAATGGCCTGACGCATGAAATGTGGATGTCGACCGGAGGTGTTGTGATCGAGGTGAGTTCGCGTTGCGGATGTCCTTTGCGACGTATAGCAATGAATAACTGACCCTGCCATTTCATTGGATAGTGTTTCCCCCCTCAGACATTCGCATATGACTACGCACCTATAAGTGCGGTATTGGGACACGAGCATATAATTTGGGTAAGTCAGATGGAATTCGCCATATATGAGTTCATACTAATGATTCATCAATTGTCACAGAGGGAGAATCAGACCATGCCTTCGGATCAGTGGGAGCCTGAGAACGGAGGTGAGGGATTCAGGCTGCATGATGGATCGATATTTCCAGTAAGTTTACGTTACGTCTTCCGGCAGGTCTCATGATGATCGTGTATTGACCTCTCCTTGCCATAGCTTGATGTCGATATCTTTTCCCGGTGGTTACAAAGGAAGATCGATAGCATGTGAGAGGCATAGAATCACAATCTGTCAGGATTGACTGAAGATGAGCTTAGACGCCTCATCAGTTGTACTATTTATGAAAGGACATCAATGCACCATTTGACAGTACAAAATGGCGTGATTGTTTGACAACTGGTCTAACACTGAGGGAGCTATCGGAAATGCTTCGATTTGGAGCACCTGCGGGGATCAGTAGAGAAAAGTCCGAAGAGAACTCTCGACCATGCTTTACAAGACCAAACAAAGGACATATGGTGCTTGAACCGAAATATCTTGTACAGACGCATCTAGTCTGTGGTGATTTGGCGTCCCGACTTCGGTACTTCCTCAGTAGACATGAGTACGCGCCCCGACTCCGAATGGCAACTTCACAAACCATCTTGATTTACTTCCTTCCACCGAGGAGAGTACGGAACAATGCGTTTGGTGGGACTGCCATCCTTTCAGCTGAGAGAGATTTTTTCGCTAATGAGGATGAGTCCGAATTGGATGTCTAGAATAAACATCGATGGTTCTGGAGCGATTAGGGCTGTGCTATATTCACTTAGCTCCGCGGGCTCGCAATTTACATTCCTCAAGGACTCTGAGTCATGTTCGCGGGATGACCCCGCTGGATTGAATCAATCCGGTCGTCTCACTTATAAACTGATATCTGTATCTGTGTTGGAGGCAAGAAGAGACAATTCCGATCCTGCTTGCTATCAATATCTGTCACACACCACGACAGCAGTATACATAACGCATTCAAATACGCAAGATGTCCAACCCTCACAGTGATTCAGACGATAATACCATCCTGGTACCTATCGATTGTAGATTCGACGGTACTACAGAATACAAGACATACAATTGCATCATCACCCGTGATAACTCCCAAGATAGCACCAATCAAAATTCGTACCCCTGTATTCTATCCAAGGTAGCTGGGCGACCCGGTAATCTTCAACATGTCTTCTATCCTGTGGGTGTGACGAAGATCACCGCTGATCATACTTGTTTCTCCGGAAGTGATCTCGGCTATATCAAACAAGGTCGGGAGGACAAACCGAATTCCGCTTTCGAGCTGTTGCTTATCTCTACTGATGACAACGAACAATTCTACAAGTTCAGTGGATAGAAGTAACTTCTGGTTCAGGTAGAGGAGTAATGCAATGTAGATCCCACTCCCATTCAATCGTTGCTTGCTTCCCGATGACTGCTGGGATCACATGGAGAAATGTAAATAGAGTATTTTGCATATGCATATACATTTTCATCTTATAACTCCATACAAACGACCAGGTCGCCCTTGTTCCACCCACATTTGACTACTACATCACCTATAGAGTTCAGTGACGTTCATGGGCATTTCGTCGATCTGTATTCTATCCAAGGTAGCTGGGCGACCCGGTAATCTTCAACATGTCTATCAGTGGGTGTGACGAAGATCACCGCTGATCATACTTGTTTCTCCGGAAGTGATCTCGGCTATATCAAACAAGGTCGGGAGGACAAACCGAATTCCGCTTTCGAGCTGTTGCTTATCTCTACTGATGACAACGAACAATTCGCTACAAGTTCAGTGGATAGAAGTAACTTCTGGTTCAGGGTAGAGGAGTAATGCAAAATGTAGATCCCACTCCCATTCAATCGTTGCTTGCTTCCCGATGACTGCTGGGATCACATGGAGAAATGTAAATAGAGTATTTTGCATATGCATATACATTTTCATCTTATAACTCCATACAAACGACCAGGTCGCCCTTGTTCCACCTACTTGACTACTACATCACCTATGTGAGTTCAGTGACGTTCATGGGCATTTCGTCGATCTGGGTAGAGTAATATTGTTCGATATCTCGTAAAATTCTTACATCTTCTACAGTGACAAAGTTGATAGCCACACCTTTTCGACCGAATCGACCTGATCTACCTATTCTGTGCAAGTAGTTCTCACGCGATGTGGGTAAATCGTAGTTAATGACTAATGATACTTGTTGAACATCGATACCTCTTGCCCATACGTCGGTGGTGATGAGCACTCGACTATGAGAATTGCGTGTGAGCTAAATGTTGCTAGAAAAGGGTAGCCCTATCTCACCTTTGACCACCTCTAAACTCAGCCATGATGGCATCTCTCTCCTTCTGCACCATCTCACCATGCATACTACTGACAGTGAAATTCGCTTCTCTCATCTTCTCAGTAAGCCAGTCTACCTTCCTTCGGGTATTACAGAAAATGACAGCTTGAGTGATAGTAAGGCTGCGAACGATGTCGTATATGAGTTAGTCCGTTTCTGGTATCATGCCAAATGGAACACTCACGTATCATACAGGTCACACAGAGTGTCAAATTTCCAATCTTCTTTCTCAACAGCTACAAAGAACTGCTTGATACCTTCCAAAGTCAACTCATCACGCTTGACCAAGATTCGGATAGGATCAGTCATAAACTTGGTGGTCATTTCGACTCATATAGCGCATGAGACTCACCTTGATGTCCTTGGTCCTCAGATTCCTTCTTCTGATCATATCAAACACTCTACCAGGCGTACCACTAACGACCTGTTGACCAGCTTCCAACTTCCTTATATCTTCTCCGACTGAAGTGCCACCAATACAAGCATGGCACGAGACGTTCATGTAATCTCCCAAGGCCAGAACGACAGTTTGAATTTGAATGGCCAATTCTCTTGTTGGGGAAAGAACCAATACTTGAGTTTCTCTAATCTTGGTATCGATAGATTGTAAAGCTGAAATGGAAAATGTAGCGGTTTTACCTGTTCCCGATTGAGCTTGAGCGATAACATCTCGTCCTCTCATGATAGGGATGATCGCTCGCTGTTGGATAGCAGATGGTTTTTCAAAGTTGTATGCGTAGATACCTCGTAATAAGTCTTCTTTCAAATTGAGCGCCTCGACTAGGGAAGTAAACATAACTGTCAGTGCATCGCTTCGCGCAAAAGATGAGATGGATGTATATACTCACAAGTAGGAGCCTAAAATTCGAGAGGAACAAAAGTGTCATGACATGAGCACCCCTGTACCCCTCGATCAAACACTGCGTTTCCACCATTGGGATTTACAGCTTGAGATAATCAGATTATGATACGTACCACCGAGACTGCCTCGGAAGACTCGAACACGAGCTTGTCATCTCCGCTAGATGTGAGATTAGCAGCAGTTCCTTGAATAGGGATCGTTCATACCAGCTGACTAGACTTACGCGTTGATCCCTGCCATTTTTTTCTGATTTGCTGGAGGTGAGATTGAGAACTAAAATGAGAGGAATGTTCATAACATCCATACAGCCTTCATTGAAGAACATGAGATGGTCGAGGTTCCCTTCCAGATGCCAGTGGCGGCGGAATCAAATTGAATATCCGATATATCTCCGTCTTGTGGCAGACCTTCGCCGCGCCTCTTGCCAGTGCGCATCAGACACTTTCAACATCATTCTCGAGGCAAAACAACGACTGCAACGGCATTCTTAGCTATATTGATCATAGGTTATCTGCCAATCTAGCTCAAAAGCCTTAGAAAGACAGCAAAAGGCAGGACAATATGGACTCAATAATCGAAACTCAGCGATCAGCTCATGAAGAGATAGAGCGATATGAACAAGCTTTGTCCGAAGTCCTCCTTCAGAATCCTACTGCTGTAAGTTTAAACCCATCACTTTCACTTTTTAAGGAGAAGTGGGCTTGTAACTGATATGATTGTTGTATGGTGTCAATAGCAAAAGAATATTACTAGAAGAGATAGGAAAGCAGCCGAGATATTAGATCGAATAGGAGCATTAAGGAAAGAATTAGTTGATTTCTACGAAGATTTACCTGGGTTGAGACCCAAAGAGTTAGAATTGTTATCTGCTCCAGCACCGGGTGAAGATGACTTGGCAGAGTTCTACGTGAGGTATAACAAGATTAAAGATTTTCATCAGCGAAATCCAGGTATAAGTAGTAGACAATTTATCACCCAGGTGGATGAGTTGGTTAAAGGGGATGGGATTCAAAGCTTTACGGTGGAAGGTGATGAAGAGCCTACTATCATTGATCGTAAGTCTATATACCTCTATTATATGTCTATCGAATCTAAAACATCTAATATTGCTCGAAATATGTTGGATGTTTTGACTTGCGCCTCCATACCACATGCCCCTTCATTTCTTCGATCTTCCACCCGTCTGATGTAGCAATGTGCAACTGATCGTGTACCCTCTTAAAACAGCACTGGACAGTGTATTCTCGGGAGAAGAGTCCCACGGAAAATACCTCGACCTGTACTTAAACCACTCGCAATATATGAACCTACGTGGTGCCACCCGATTAAGTTACCTGGCATATCTGGAAATGTTAAAATCGGGCAAAGTGGAGAGAACATTAGACTTGAAAGAGAAATCTACGCAAGGGTATTTGGAATATGTTCAAACGCTGTATAACTACCTGTTATCGTTCTTCGAGAGGGCTTTACCGTTAGTCAATGTTCAAGCGAAATTGAAAGAGGAAGAAGAGAAATTCAAGAGTGATTGGGCAGAAGGGAAAGTACCTGGATGGGAAGCTGAGAGTAGTACCGCTAAGAAGCAGGGTAATGCCAATGGAAATGGGGAAGGTCTATGGTGTCAATATTGTGAGCATCATTTGTGGCACTCTATCATACATCATGATCCACCCGCCAATGTGACACATCCTTTACTAATAATGTGGGAACTCGTATGTTTTCCCGGTACAGGTCAAAAGAGCTATTCAAAGCAGACAGTATACGATGCGCATCTAAAATCCGACAAACACAAAAAGAAAGAACAAGCTGCCAAATCATCTTCCAACCATACCACTAATGGATCTCCCGCTCCTAACCCAGCAGCTTCAACATCGACATACCGATCTAAGTTGGAACAGCCAGCACGATTGACACATTTGGTTCAGGTGTTATTGACTTTCCCACCTATACCTGAGAAATTAGCAGATACAAGGACGGAAACGGAGAGGAAGATGGCTTTGACCGCTAGAGAGAGGGAAACAGAGTTGGAAGAGCAGGAAGAAGCTCCACCTGTTCCTGTAGATCTAGGAAATGACGAAGATGATGATGAAGATGACGAAAAGATATACAATCCGCTGAAATTACCTTTAGGGTGAGTTGCACTACCGCCTGGTGTGGCACTTTTTAGTTTGACCGCCAATCGTCTTCTATATCTTCTTGTTACCTCTTGGAGATGTTCTTGAGCTGACATTGACTTCATTTGGCTCAGATTTGATGGAAAGCCGATTCCCTACTGGAACGTCCCCCTTTCTTTTTAAGCTGTTTTTGAGCATCCTGAGCTAATCCTGACTCTGAAAAATAGGTTATTCAAGTTACACGGTCTCGGAGTTACATTTGAATGTGAAATCTGTCAACAAACGATGCAAGGTCGACGTGCATTTGATAAACACTTTACAGAAGGTAAACATTTGTTGGCATTACGTGCTTTAGGTATTCCATCTAGTGCTCAGAGGCATTTCCTCAACATCACTACCATCTCAGATGCCATGGCTCGTAAGTCCTCCCGACAAATTACTGTGCAACGTTGTATTGGTTTTGAGGCTAATTGTGAATTTGTATTTGATATAGTCGCGGACAAGTTGAAGAGAGAGGGACGTAAATCAATTACAGAGAATGAAAGGGCGGAGGAATTTGAGGATGAAGAAGGGAATGTGTATGATAGAAAGACATATTTCGATTTGAAGAAACAAGGGTTATTGTAACCCTCACCTATGCATCTGGGAACGACAAGTGATGTATGAGTAGTAGTTGATCATGTTGTTTTCATGTGGTAGTCAACAGCAGTGGTGATATATGCATGAGATGATAATGCGCAGTGGTGTGATGGAGTATAGGGAGAGCATAACATCGTTGGCAATGGGGAAATGTCACTTCGGATCTCACGCCTGTGACATTTAAAAGGTTGTCTGACATGCATTTGAAAGACTCATGTCTATGACTATTGCTCAGGCATCATCTGTGCTAGCCATTGTACAGCCTCGTCTGCATGCTGAGCTGGTTTTACATCGTACAAATTGCCCATCATTTTATCCTACATTATCTGCCATACGTGCACCATCACCTTGAAACCCCTTCACCTTCTCATCCACAGGGCCTGATTCACCATCATTGTCACTGAATCAGCTTATCCACTACCGACTTCCTATATATGAGAGCGATACTCTCTCTTGTGCTCACCTAATATTCCCCTTGGGAAGCTTTCACCCCCGCCAACAAGAAACACACCACTGCCGGTAAATCCGTCACGAAGGTCCTGAAAACATGCATCTTCAACCATTCCGCCAGAGTTTCGGTGGGTCTACCAGAGGGTTCACCATTTCTTATCTTTTCCAACAATCCTAGGGCTTTAGGTCCGAATATCATATGTCCAAATGCCAATCCAACACCAAAAGCATAAAACATCTTCGCTCCACCAACTCTCCAGGGTGTGTTTCGTAGGGTGTAGAGGTTGGTCAGACCGGCGCCGGCTGACCAGGGGAACGAGCTAAATAGAATGATGGTACCCTTTGGACCCCAAGTTCTGAACCATCTTGGTAGTAGGTCATTTGCCTGTTCACGGTATGAATGTGGTTGCCAGGAAGACAAGAATTGATATTCGTCTACTGCCCATTGAAGAGATACGGTTGATGAGATTATAGGTACGAGACGAAGGATTGGGATAGGAAGCAGAGGTGGGACAAGATAGCCTGATAGACCGGCTATGATGTTTCGAGGTGATACTTCGACCATTTCGTATTTCGTTATAGCTGTTAGTTGATGATTCCCAAGATGAAATCGCTCAGGAGGAGATCTTATATGGTCATCGATTAATCGGGTTCGGGGTCGATGGCTATCCGGGCAACGTCCTTTGGTGCGTTAATTGGCTTATCGGATAGCGAAATCATCCGACATATTCGTTATGTCAGATCTAAGCTTGTTTCGGAGCGATGTCATGAGAGGCTATACTTGCTCGTGAGAATTGTGGGAGTACTGTCGAGAGGTAGTCCGCTTACAGCGGTTAAATCTGAAGCACATCAAGTCAACAATCCACTCTGGTCTCTCTCAACCCGCCAATGTTCTTCATTCGAACGTTAGATAAGAATGCATCTCTTCGCGTGGTGTCTTTCACATTTAAACTTCTATATACAAATATTTCTTTTCTATGCAGGTACACTCCAGGTTCTCACTATCCCATCCGAACCAGCTGTGATGATTTTCTCATCTCCCAACCATGATACTCCAGTCACACCACCTGGATGGGCGTTCTACATATATCGCAAGGAACAGATTAGCCGAAAATAACGATCTGGTCTCTCATGACCATGACCTTCCAAGGCAGATAACTCACCTTGATAGCGATATTCTTGGCTACCTTCTCTCTATCCCAAATATAAACATTCTCATCCAATCCCACAGACGCAAGGCGCTTATCACTCTTCGACCAAGCCAAATCGACGATCCTACCCGTATGGAAAGTCCATCTTGACGAGACTGTCACTTCCTTCTTCTCTACATCAACCAAAATAATTCTACCTGCTGAATCGCCAGCAGCTAGGTACTTTCCATCTTTCGTGAATCTTAAACACAACACATCTCCCTTATTATCTTCAAACGTAGCCAATTCCTTTTCCGGGGAAGTAGATGACAATATCACTTTCTTACCTACTCCAAATGCGACTAAATCTGAGTTTGGTCCACCATGTGCTGCTACTGCTGTTACGGTTTCCTTCGATAGTAAGGAAGTAGAGTTTGAACCGGCTGGATGCACCTCCAAGCCTGATGAGGTGGATACATAGATCGCATTGGAAGTAGCGGCAACTCCGGAAGGTTGAGCTTTGATAGGTGAAGAAGTGGATCTAAATTACGGATCAATCAGTCTTCGGACAGGGACAGTAAGATTGAAAGTAATGACACTTACGAGAAAGATTGACCATCAATCGAAGAGACTTTGTCATCCCATCCAGCCGAGTAGACCTTGCCTTTGTTATCTGTGCTAAACGCAACTACGTTGGCAGTATGACCCGTGCCCTGCACTTCGTCGCATCTACCTTCGTCTTCACCGTAGCTTTCGCCAATATCGAACCTCTTGATCGAACCGTCAAATGATCCAGTATAGAACGTAGCCTCTTTCTCATTATCGCCTGAGAGGGTTGATGCAGTGATAGCTTTGGTAGCACCATGTAACGTACGCCATTTGGTCGAAGTGGATTCTCTCGTATCGAAGATGTTCAATACACCTGATAGAGAAATGGATACAAGGGAATTGGGACCGGCATAGACAATTCCGTTCTGCTGAGATTGGACGTCGGAGCCGACGGCGTAGCTCTGAGTGGATTTCAGTGAAGACGCATCCCCTGTCAAAATTCTCGTTTAGCGTGACAGTTAATAGATGACTTGGTGGTGACTTACATATCGACACGATACCATCCGCACCGGCCGTAGCAATAGACTGGGAATCGGGATTCCATGAGCAGGCCATCTGTGAAATATCCAATTATTAGCAACCACGTTGACATCGAGATACACAGAAGTTGTAATGGTGCGAATTGGTGTAGCGTGGTAGTTACACCAGTCAATCACCCGTTTCAATGCAAAAACGAGGTCTGAAATCAGCACCCACCAAGGAACTACCGCCTTCTTTTCCTGCTTCCCCCTTAGTCTCACCAGTTTTCCCATCATAGAAAAACAGCTTTCCATCACTGGCGACACTGGCGAACAGATCCCCATTGGGAGAGAAAGCGACATCTCTGACGAATCTAGAATGGGTGTTGATCATTTTATCGTATTTGAATGGTACAGCAGAGTGGAAAATGACAGAATTATCATCTGAACCGGAAATGGCTTTGAAAGGTCTGTGATGGCGGATAGACAGGGCGTTGATAGGCTATGAATGAATGCAATAAGGATCGTTCAGCTATTGAGCATCCTCTGAATACCCATTTACCCACCTTGGAATGTCCAGTGATTTCACCGCATGATGATCCTGAATCCATGAAGAACGCAGCGCCGAACCTGTATGAAGCACGACATCAACTTCTTAGCCTGCCACCGGATTCCCAATTGGTACAGCCACTTACTTGTCTTTACCTTCGCCACCAACAATGATCCTCTTGCTTTCCCCATCCCACGCTAAGTCGTTAATCTTACCTGACAATGGTCTAATAGCGAGTTTAAGGTTATTTTCGGGATTAGTGACATCCCATATTCTGACTATAGACAAATCGATAGTCAGCAAGGATATATGCATGCTGAAAGGTAAATTGGGATACTTCGGATGAATCCTCTACTCACCTTCACCGGATACATCGGCTGATGCGGCATAGTAACCTGAAGGGGAGAATCGAGCTACCGTTGCTGCTCTTGTGTGCTCTGATCGACGATTAATAGCATGGTCAGCTGAGAGCTAAATTGATCATGCTACGGGCAGCGGATGGTTACTCACGGGTATAGGCGTGAGATAACCCAGTATGCTGTATCGATAATTCAGAAGACTCAGTACATTCAACTTGCTGAGCATGCTGCGTCAAGGACCAAGTGAACACAGATAAACACTAACATTGAGATCTCTTATCTACTCGTGGACGGTAATAAGGAGTCAGCATGAATCATCGATAAACAGCGCATTCTGTATGAGCTCACTATGACAGCTCTTCCATTCGTATATATCAACTTGTCACCCTTGGGATCGACACCAAGTTTGGTTGATTCTGACCTGGCCGTAGCAGGGTTACAAGGGTATATAGGGCCTATAAATTGGAGATCAGCTGAGTGTACGCTAACAACGACACAACTTCTAGCTCACCAGCTTTGTATGCCATCTTGCTCAGCTCGGTATGTTTGAAGTATTAAGAAAGGACAATTCACCAAACATTGAAGGCTGTCCTAACTTACCTCTGTCTTCGCGTCATAGCTTTGGTTCTGCTCCCATGTGTTCGCCACGTTCCAACCACACACTTCAGGTCGCTAAAGCGGTACTTTCCACCATTTCAGTATGGTGGTATTTTATCCTCTCTGGCCTCTTTTGGCTAAGATCATGTGTAGTATCTGTTCTTAACGCTGTAAGAAGCGTTATGGGAATACGTTCCCTTACTTCTTACCCTATATTTCCCGCTGGTGATTCTGCCTCTTCAGCTTGCTGAACGCAGCACACGATGTCGATGCCACCGCACTACGGGCTTCTGATGTCACGGCAATCTTCCATATACCTTTTTGATTTCTTTTATAGGAGTACGCGTAATTTGCCGCGAGAGTTGAGGTGGAGGTCAGGTCAAATGAGCTAGGAATGTCTGTCACCTTGGAAGCTGAGGTGCGATGTAATGGTGTTTCATGTTGGTAGTGGGACGTATCAGGTTAGCACGAGCACTAAAAAGTAGATGGAGACTTCGTCTCGTTCACATGCTCATTTTCATCCTCATTCTGCGTTCTAGAGCACCATTCTCTACTAGTTGATACGCCGAACGGTACGAAAGAAAGATGGCCGAATCAAAAAATATAGTAAAGATAGTATTCTTCGCTTTGGTCTTGGATCTACTAGGTGAGATAGATATCGAAATCATATGGCATATGGAAACCGCTCAGTCTGACATGTATGCTTCTAGCATTTACAATACCCCTCCCTCTCTTCCCCAGACTCACAGCTTGGTACCTCCAACTGGACTCATCACCCGACTCTTTGCTTTCCAAATTGTTATGGATGAGTAGGAAGTGGAGAGCTACTTTGCTTTCTTTCTCTTCCAGCGCTCAATCGTCCGATGTAGGCAAGAAAGAATGGGATGTAGTATTGCTGGGAGGTGCTATGGGAAGTTTGTTCAGCTTTTGTCAGTGTTTGATAAGTCCTTGGTTGGGAAGCTGTAAGTGATCGTCTTCTTCCTTCTTGTTTGTCATCAGAGATAGCCGCAGAGAAGAGGAAAGAGAGAGCTGAATCGGACATGATACTGTAGTATCTGATAAATACGGTAGGAAGAAGATTTTATTAGCTACTATGATGGGCAACATATTATCTGCCTTGATTTGGATACAGTCTACTTCATTTGTCAGTTGAGTAATCGAGTCATCTTTCTGGCCTGCAATAAATCGACTGACGTTTTCTGATCACCTAGGCGTCATTCCTCTTGTCCAGACTTGTGGGAGGATTAAGTGAAGGGAATGTCCAGCTAAGCACGTGAGTGGTCACCCTCATATGCTGTGATATGCATCCTCTAACAGTGATCTTCCACGCCCCAGAGCGATCATAAGTGATGTCACGACCCCTTCGAGCCGATCAAAGAGTCTAGCATTGGTCGGAATAGCATTTTCCATCTGTTTCACTTTAGGGTATGTCCCATCTATTGATCGTACTTCGTAGATATATACAGTATCACTGAAGATCATCGTAGTCCATCATTAGGAGCCTATTTCGCTTCCCAGCCACTCCCTCTCCCCTCTTCGTCATCTTCTTCCGAAAGTCAATTGAATATATATGCTTTACCCGCTACGATATCCCTGGTACTTCTTTTGGTAGAAACACTGTACCTGGCTGCTGAATTACCAGAAACTAAAGGATGGAAGAAATCCCAAGACACACCTGAAGAGGACGAGAAAAAAGAGACGAAAGATAGCCAGGTCAAATTGTCTGCTGAGGAGAGATTGAGGAAGTTGAGTTTTGTCGGAAGGCTACACGGACTGTTTTTGCTGTTCTTCTCGGGTGTAAGTGGCATTTCGATCCCATGTTTCACTATATACTCTTACGGCTAGAGACGAGTTCGTTGCTCTGCAGATGCTAACTCTGATAATATCATTGCTCAGGCCGAATTCACATTGACTTTCCTGACTTACGATCTATTCCAAGCTTCCAATGCTCAAAATGGACGATTGCTCTCATGTGAGCTTTTCTCACTATCAGTCTACGATCCTCTTCCTCTGGCTGACTGATCATGTTTTCTTCTACCTAGACATCGGTATTCTATCTGCCCTGCTTCAAGCACGCCACGTCCGTCCCTCCCTCTCGCGTCTCGGTGAACTTCGCGTCGCCTCAAACGGAATCCTGTCTTGCGTACTTGCGCTCTCCCTCTTATCGATCTTACCTCTCTCCTCGATCGTATCTTCCTCCCGAATTTCCACAATAGTATTGTACACGTCCGCGACTTGCCTTTCATATACTTCCGCAACTGTTGTCACTGGCTTAACAGCCTCAGCTGCATCTCTAGTGGATGAACAGCAACGAGGTAAAGCCCTAGGTGGATTCAGGTCGAAAGGTCAATTAGGCAGAGCTGTAGGCCCATTGTTGGCCAGTTCCATCTATTGGGTCAAAGGACCTACAGTAGCTTATGCGACGTTAGCGGGATGCTTAGTCGTGGTGTATGGGTTGGCGAGGACGCAGGTTGATAGCAGAAAGAAGGGTAAAACGGAGTAATGTCACGTAGATGCATACAATCGATGGTTCCGGTGTGCGATACACAATCCTGTCTAAGAATGTTATTTTTCAACTCGTACAGATCATTTCACTTTCCCCATCCTACTACCATCCTCTCCACTCCAAACTGATCTTTCCAAACTTCCGTCTTCCCTATCAATCCCCCTTTACTACTTTTCACTATATCTAAAACATCACCCGCTTGACCTTGTCCAATTTCCAATGCCAGCCTTAGAATCCCTTTCCATCCCTTCGCTTCTAGTTCTTCTTGATCAAGTAGTAGATCAGATAAAATCTCAGCAATCCTTTCATAGTATTTCAACCCTTTTCCTTCCTTGTCATCTGATCCGTCACCGAGCAGGGCATTTGGTGATTCGTACTCTCTTACACTGGCGGGGAGAGATTGATATTGCGAGTAAGGGATATAAGGTGGATTCGATATGATCAATCCATACTTTCCACCGGTAGATAACAAACTTGTTGGATCTGTTGTAAACATATTACCATATTTGAATTTCACCCTCTCATCTAAATGGGAATCACGAGCATTGATCATTCCCAACTGAACAGCCACTGGCGAATTATCTATCCCCGTCACGTTGGATAGAGGGGTCAATTTAGCTAAGAGTAAACCTATACATCCTGTACCGGAGCATAGATCTAGGATATTCAATGGTGCACTCGGTCGATCTCTTGAGGTTAATGGAGGGATAGATGAGAGGATGAGGGAGGATAGCTGTTGGGTTAGGTGGGCTGTTTCGGGTCGGGGAATCAGGACGGGTCGACGGCATTGGATTGTCAGAGGACCGAAATCGGTTGTTCCTATTCACCATACAAGGTAAGATTAGTAAGATGACAGATATAAGATATCAGTCGTTTTTAAGTGGTCGCCGAGCATTACACTATCCGACCTCGATTCATGACATCATGAAGAGTATCATGTAACGCAAAGAAAAGAGGACTGACCTAATATATACTGTATCGGTTCACCTCTCCCTCTCCTCTTCACCTTCTCAGCTATACTATCCTCCTCCACCTCTGGCATTCTACCTCTGGATATCTGCCTGATGGCTTTCTCTCGTACTTCCTGGGTGATCCATCGTAACTCGTTGATGGCGTCTTCCTCGGTCAATTCGGAGTTACGAAGTAACGTCTGGACGTGGTTTGGTTGAGATGTTGAGTACTTCCTATCAGACGATACCGGTATCCGTATCCTGCCTGTACGGAATAACCTCCTGAGCGAGGATGGTGGGCTGATTCCTATCATTTTTGGGTTGATGCTTACAACGAATGCTTAATCTCATGAGATTCTATCATTCTACCTTGATCCTGATCAGATTCCAACTTTTCGGATCAACAAACCCCCATGTTTATCTTACTCGTACTTTTCCGTCGGATCTGATCTGAACCGGTCATGACGTGGAATTTAGGTACTTTACTCATTCTCTGGGTATCTTATCATTTCTTGTCTTACTCGTAATGACGCTCAAGCTTCAGGTGATTTCGAGTCTTTTTGATCTTTCGAGTATTTTTAACTTTTTTCTGCACGAAGTCATCATCGTCCTATCACTCAAGTAGCTTGTATGCTCGTTCCCTTATTGAGACGAACATCCAGGCATCCTCTCCCCTCTATCACCAGACATCCCCTTTTTAGAATAGCCAAAATGTCATCTTCTTCCGCAACCGTCGCATCAATCAACGAAGAGATCCTATCCCTACAAAACAAAATCAAGGAACTCAAGGTATCCAAACAAGATGCCTCGGCCGAAGTCAACTCTATGAAAGCCTTGAAAGAACAGCTCAAATCACTTACTAAAGATCAAGCTTCAACCGGTACCACGTCGAATTTCGTATTGAAAACTCCAAAAGGAACTATCGACCATAAACCTGAAGCTGCCCTCTTAAGGAAGAAGATCTTCTCAACATTGGAGGGTATCTTCCTGAAACATGATGCAAGTACCATTGATACGCCTGTATTTGAGCTGAAAGAGATTCTGGCGGGCAAGTATGGGGAGGATAGTAAATTGATTTATGATTTGAGTGATCAGGGAGGTGAATTGTGTAGTTTGAGATATGATTTGACCGTGAGTGAAATACATCCAGATATGTCAACAACAACGTTGAACGTACTTGATGTTAGACTGATTGCCATGGTCTGTGGAAAATAGGTACCATTCGCCAGATACGTAGCTATGAATGGTATAACGTCAATGAAGAGATATCATATCGGAAAAGTATACAGGAGAGATCAACCGGTTATGACTAAAGGAAGGATGAGAGAGTTTTACCAATGTGTTAGTGACCAATCATCCTATCCCATCCAGCCGTGTACGGTGTCGTCTGTGTTCGAACACTAATGCTTATTTTTGGTCATTGCAACCATTTAGGATATCGACATAGCTGGAACATGTGATCCGATGGTATACGATTCTGAAATCCTCAAAATCCTCTGTGAAGCTTTGACAGCCCTTGATATAGGTCAATATACCGTCAAGGTGAGTAGTCATCGCGTGGTTTTGCTCTTGAAAGAGAAGGCTGACTGACGTTCACGAACATTGGTCTCAATCTCATGTGATAGATTAATCACCGAAAAATCTTAGATGGTATCTTCCAATTGGCTGGTGTACCTGCGGACAAGACTCGATCTATCTCCTCAGCCGTGGATAAGCTCGATAAGGTGGGTTAAAATTTTAATCTAGCCTCTCGTCGGTCATCTGCACACGTATAGATGAAGGATTTTAAATCGCTTATCGCTGATCCAATCATGATATCTGATATATAGCTACCTTGGTCAGATGTCAAGAAGGAAATGACAGTGGAAAAGGGATTAGATGAGAAAGTAGCCGATAAGATTGGTCAGTACGTTGGATTGAAGGGTAAGTCAACTTTTCGCCGTACCCAACAGTGATTTTCCTCCCTTGCTGGATGAAGTAGACTGATAGTTTCTGTAGGACCTGGATACGATGTATTGGAAAAACTCAAATCGGATTCTGATCTCATGGGTATACCACTTGCCAAGCAGGGTATAGAGGATATGGAGATTTTGTTCAGATATCTGAGAGTGTACAAGGTATTAGATAAGGTGAGTTGGATGAATCTGGTCTGCCTCCGACCTCCACCTTCTTGGACAAGTCTTCTACCAAATCTCTCTTATATCAATGTCGACTACCCATCCATAGTACTCTTGTCTTAGGCGACATTGATCGTTTGCTGATTTTATTCTGCTTTGCGATGACCAGATGTCATTCGATATGTCCTTAGCTAGAGGATTAGACTACTACACCGGTATAATCTACGAAGCGATCCACGAGTCTTCCGCTCCTCCGTCTAAATCAACCAATCCATCTGTTCCTCCATCTTCCGAGCTCTCCACCAAATCCGGTTCCAGTAAACCTTCCAAATCCTCCAAATCGAAATCCGATGCAAATGCAGTGATCAACGAAGATGGGATTGACGAATCTACTATCGGAGTAGGATCCATAGCCGCAGGAGGTAGATATGATAATCTCGTGGGGATGTTCGCTGAATCAGCTGGTAAGAAGATGAACGAACAAGTACCATGTGTGGGAGTATCAGTAGGAGTAGAAAGGGTGTATAGTATAATGGAAATGAGGAGGAAACAGACCCAGGAGAAAGTAAGAGGTAAAGAAACTGAAGTTTTCGTATTGGGTCTTGGAGGAATTGAGTTGGAGAAAAGGATGGAGATCGCTACGTTACTTTGGGATAATGGAATCAAAACTTCTTTCTCACCTAAAGTAAACCCTAAACCACCTGTTCAATGGAAACAGGCTGATGACGATTCGATACCCTATGTATTGATCCTTGCACCAAAGGAATTTGCAGAAGGCAAAGTGAGGATCAAAGCCCAGTTGGGTAAAGATCAGGCGGGTGCGGAGGATAATAAAGGTGAGGAAGTGGAGTTGAATGATGTGGTTAGGTATTTGAAAGAGAAATTAGGTAGATCATAGGATATAGATAGATAGGTATAGAAGATGAATCAACTGTTCAGATGCATTCATATGCGGTAGTTTATCTAGTACCGACGAGATGAGATGTCAATATCATTGGCATCCATCAATTACCATCTAGAGGTACAATGATGGAATGACCAAGTATAGTCTTTTGATAACCACAATTCTCATCATATGCATGACCTATAAATGGCATAGGGCATACGCCAAGTTGCACTATCGATACAACGCCGCCCGCTCATCATGTTCATCCTCACTCTCACTTTCACTTTCACTCCCATCATCGTCCGTCTCCTCTTCAGAAGTATCTTCATCGTATTCTGGTATGATTGCACTTCGGGGAGGAGCGGTGACAGCTCTCGGAGCAGGAGGTGAATGGTCGCTGTGAAAAAATACAACCATTATTCATCAGCAGATAAACAGACTATTCCGAGCGTCGCATAAGTTATGAGGTACCCACCTGTCGCTCTCCTCTGACTCATCGCCACTTTCACTCTCACTATTCAAGAACGCGTCTAAATCCCTGAACTTGCCTTTCGGCGCCGCGTTTGCCGTGTTAGTACCTAACGAAGGAGTATGTGTACGAGGGTACGACCCAGCGGGGGAAGATCCAACAGGTGAGATACCTTGACGGACCACACCGACAGCTTGAGACGAATTAGGTGGAATAGGATATGTGGGTGTAGGTGCAGGAAGTGGTGTGGGAGGTTGAAGGTTCTCGAACTAAAGCGAGGCAACGAATCAAACCAAGATCAACCATCATACTGGGGGTCTTGTATCGTATATGACTCACCTCTGAATCTCTTAAAGACGAATCTGTCGGATCATCCGTCCATTCTGGTATTTCCTCATAACCATTCAACTTCTTGCCTACTATCTTTGACATAGATCCTACTTGGTATTCATTACCTTGATCTATACTCAGCATGTCAGCTTAGATCCTATACCATGTCAATCAAAGATGCAAGCTGACTTACCTCTCTCTTGAGAAGTACCAACACCAATCTCCCTTTTACCCAATATGACAACTTTGACTTGTTCCCTTCTCAATACCACTCCACCTCTATCCTCTTCTTCCTCATCTTCACCTTGTCCATCTTCTTGCTCAGCGCTAGTATTAGTGTTAGTGGGTTTCTCATCCCTTACACCTTTCAACAAAGCATGTAAAAACCTCGCTCTATCCCTCACATCGTAATCTTCATCATACCTCGCCAGCGAAAACAGATATCCACTCATGAGGTTCAGTTGATTACAAGAGGGTGATAAGACTAGTAATTTCGTTGAGAGTGTGATGATTTGTAATTTCGATTGAGCAGACTAATAACATCACCATCAGCTATCCGAGCGGCTCTTCTGAAAAGCAATTTAAGCTGACTCGACTCACCTCGTTTGTGAATCCTTTGATACCTTTCCTCAAGATATCCGGTACCCACAATTCCACACCTTCCCATCCTAAACCTTTCTTCTCCGACTCCCTCGATGGATCGCAGGCAGCAAACTGGCCGACTAACCAATAGACTGATGCTCGAGCTCTACGGTTGGTTATCCCGTCTAACTGTTTAGCCAATTTTGCGACTAATTTCTGCGGTGAGGGGATTGAGGCTGACGAAAGGCTGGATGTTGAGGAGAGGATGACGGACTTGAGCACGATGACTGCTTGGGCCACTAGTATGTCTATATGGGTGAATGACCGGCATTAGTAAGACAGTCTGCACCGAGCCATGATTGCTAGATAATACAGTGTTCTGTGTATGCGATGATACAGGAAATCAAACTCAGAGTCACTCACCACGCTGACTCTTGAGAAGCTTCATCAAGCTCTTCAAACCACTTGCGGCTACTTCAGGTTGAGTTCTCACTACATAGCCAATCGCCTTGACAGCTTCTTCGGCGGTGCTTGCTTCAGGGAGTCGTACAAAGTGCTATGCGTCAAAATCAAAAACATCGTAAGCTGAGCTTGTCGAAGCATAGCGAAAAAATAGCTGACCTTGAATTCTCTCATTGATACTTGAGCGTTATCCTTATTGACCAGAGCTACTAACGCACGTAATTTCGATTTCTGGATCGATGTTGAGTCTGAAGTATACAGGTAAAAAGATGGATGGTATTTCGCGAACAACCACTATATACATCACAATGATAAGTATCATTGCACCTCACGATCTTGAATGTAATCGACTCACTGGTCTCTGTTCCACCATCGAAGCAATGACATCCCATGTCAAAGCGCTTATCTGTTCTTTACCCAATCTCTCATCATTCGAGATACCTGCCAATCTCAATATAGGTTTGACCAATAGTTCCTGGCCTATAATCTTATGTGATGAAGGTGCCAAGTGATAATAAGCATTTGCGGTCGCCAGTACCACAGCAGGATTTCGAGATTGAAAGAGGGGCTTGATGAAATGAAGTAACATTGCAAGATCTTCATCTATACCTGAAAATTCATCTTCACTCTCTTCTCCCTCTTTGCTATTCCCATTACCATTTGCTGTCGGTGGTTGTGTCTGGATGGTAGAAGGGTCAGTCGAACCTGAATTAGGAGGTTGTTCGAGCATTGTTCTGGCGTATCGAGTCAATACGCCCAAAGCGACACTTTGACCCCATTCATCTGCATCTACCAGGAGCTTGATTATGTGTCGATAGTATGGATGTAAGAGGTCGAGTCGCTCGGGACATATCTCGATGAAGGCCGTCAAGGTCGCGCCGAGGGTGAGAGGCGAAGGGGATGAAAGTAAGGTTTGAAGGAGGGGTACCAGTTGGGGTAATGAGCTGGGATCCATCCTACAATATAGGTTACTATCAGTAGGCGTGATCAAAAGATCAGTTGGAATTGAGAAGCTAGCTTACTCGTAAACTTTTGCTAATCCACCTGCAACTGTCTTTCTCACCCACGGATTACGGTCTGTAACCAGTTTCTTCAAACCTAGCATGACGATACCTGCCAAACGAAAAGTCAGATATAGTGCTTGACGCGAGACAGTCGTTATCTTACCTTGTATGACAGGTACTCTAATGGACGTAAGCACTCTCAAGGACATCGATCGAATTAGCGGTGAAGGATCAGAAAGGTCTTTCTGGAAAGTGTTGATAGACAATAAGAGTAAATCTGAATTGGTAGAAGCGCTACCCACAAGCTCATTAGCTGCAATTACTATCATATTTCCGATAGAGATGATAGAACTAATAGCTCTCGAAAGATCAACTTACAATCTCAACAAATAGATGTACACCAACTTCCTGATTTCTATACTTTGACTAACGACATTTTTGACCACCTGAGCGAAGAAACTTTCCATATCTCTTCCTTTCGATATACCAGCTATGATTCTTTTCATACCTTCCAGTCTCTCCCTTTCGATCCTACTCTCCAAGAGCTTCGAGATCTCCTTGAGCCTATCATCGCTGAGATCGTATGGAGTGGAAGATGGGTTGGACCCCGTGAGAAGCGATAGATCTCTTGTTGTTTCCTAAGTTGATCTGTGAGCTGGCGACTTGGCTAAAAAGGGTGGAGAAGACATACCTGGAAGTTCTCGATTATCCTCTGAGACAGCCTGTTGAGAGCTGCCATATTGATTGAACTTGTGCCAATATAGGTGGATGGCAAGCAAGCTTGTCAAGCCTGTATGAATCAATAATACGGCAGATGAAGGCAAGCTTACAGGTCGTCTATGCGATGATGACATGACTCTGATCCGTTCGGGAGGCGGGAATCGCCGACACGGGTGACACTGGCAAGTGAGCCTGATATCATCCCGTCTGATCTCGTTCTCGGGGACGCCAAAGGAATCAAAATCAGATGGGATGAGATCCGTGCATGCTTATCCCCGTCTCTCAGGGACACGCTACACAGGATCAAAGGACCCAAGGGGGGGCTAGACAGGAGGCCCGTGCGTTATGGGATACTCTGATAAGGGTCAAAAGGGGAAAGATGGTTGAGAGAGATTAGTCTAACCTAAGATAACGCTCAGAGTGAACAGACGATTAGATGGATTCAAAACGCCATCGATCCATTACCAAGCGTTTTGGACCCTTGTCACGGCCAAGTTGACGGATAACACGTTTTGGGGACTCGTCAAAGTGAAAAGTGACACGTAAACACGAGGATGCAGCAAAACATTCCGTTTCGAATCGGTCTACGCAGACACCCCCCTTTTCTTTTTCCGACTGCAGTATATAAACAATAAGATGAATTCCTATTCCTTCCTCTTCTCTCTTTTCTTTCTTCAATTTACTCTCTTGCATATCTTTGCGTACAGCTTTACTAAACTTCACCTTATACTATTCTCAGCCTACGGGCATCTATATATGTTCTCAAACAGTCTTTGTAGTGCTCACAACTCGTACCGGTGGGTATTCTTTTTCGTCCTTCCTCATCACACATACTTGTCTCTCAAACGTGACCTTACCATACTTTACAACATGAGAACTGAGCTGACAATACTCCAATCGCTCATAGCGGCATCAAACACACCGCCGCCCCAGCTTTAATATCGCTTTAATCACCTTCACTCTATACTTGGGGTTAAATCAATTTACAAATCAAAAACAATAATAACCATGTCACCTACGGCACTCAATCCTATTCAAGGTCATCATGACTCTTTCTCTCTTCCCGCTACTACAAACGGTAGTACCAAGGATGAGAGTAAAGTCCATGCGACCGCGAGAAGATCACCCGAAGGTGGCCTGATCAAGGTTGAGTCTGACTCGACTAAATATGAGGAAGAAGGTATTAGAGCGAAGTTCACCGATAGGGGTGCGGACGTCGTTAGTGAGTATCTCTCAGCTTGAAATTCCTCCAAGGCTCGGAAGGAAAACAGGGAAGGAAAACAGCTGATATTTGAATGACGAGTAGAAGGTGCCGACGGGAAATTTTCGGTCAAGAAGACTGAGAAAACTTACGAGTTCTACACCAGGTCAAAAGTTGGTAAAGTTGGGTGAGTCAGTTCTCACTTTAGGAACATTGTGACCCGCAGCTGATACCTGATTTATTATATCACTCTCTTAGTCTCATGTTAGTCGGTCTTGGAGGTAACAACGGAACTACTGTTCTTGCTACCCACTTGGCCAACAGACATCAAATCTCTTGGCGAACCAAAGATGGTCTTCAACAGCCCAATTACATTGGTTCCGTCGTCAGAGCTTCGACCGTCCGACTTGGTATCGATCCTGAAACCGGTAAAGACGTGTTCGTACCCTTGAGCGACATGCTGCCTATGGTTCACCCCAACGACTTTGTCATTGGTGGATGGGATATCTCAGCTGTTCCCATGGACAAAGCTATGCTCAGAGCTAAAGTCTTGGAGTGGGATTTACAAAGACAATTGATCCCTCATATGGAAGGTGTACAACCTTTACCTTCTATCTACTGTAAGCTTTTGCTTTTCCGTACTATCTCAAGGACACAATAAGCTTATCTGGATGCTTCACTTAGACCCCGACTTCATCGCTGCCAACCAAGCTGATCGAGCCGACAACCTCATCGACGGAGACGACAAGCAAGTTCATTTGGACCATATCCGAAACGATATCCGAAAGTTCAAATCCGATAACGAGCTCGATTCAGTCGTCGTACTCTGGACCGCCAACACCGAGCGATACGCCGAGATCATCCCTGGTGTCAACGATACTTCTGACAACTTACTCAAATCTATCAAAGATTCTCATGAGGAAGTATCTCCTTCGACCATTTTCGCTGTCGCCTCCATCTTGGAAGGTGTACCATTCATCAATGGATCCCCTCAAAACACCTTCGTTCCGGGATGTATCGAATTGGCCGAGAAGAACCAAACCTTCATTGGTGGAGATGATTTCAAGTCGGGTCAAACTAAGGTCAAATCTGTCCTTGCGGAGTTCTTGGTCAACGCTGGTATCAAACCTCTTTCGATCAGTTCATACAATCACTTGGGTAACAATGATGGCAAGAACTTGTCCAGTCAAAGACAATTCAGATCTAAGGAGATCTCCAAGTCTAGTGTTGTGAGTGGAGCATCTTCATGACAACATGGGTTGGTCAATCCTCAAGCTGATTTTGGTGATACCTCATCCAGGTCGACGACATGGTAGCTGCCAATCACCTTCTCTACAAGACCGCTGCTGAACTTACAGCTGAGACTGGTGAAGTCACCAAGAAGGGTGAACATCCCGATCATATCGTAGTCATCAAGCACGTTCCAGCTGTCGGTGATTCCAGTGAGTATTGTCTTGCAGCTGTACAAACAGTGTATTGTCAATAGATCCAGCTGATCTTCATGCCCGACTTTAGAACGAGCAATCGACGAATACTACTCTGAGCTCTTGATGGGAGGTCGAAACGTCATGAACATCTTTAACGAATGTGAAGATTCCCTCTTGGCCACCCCTTTGATCTTCGATCTCGCCATTCTGGCCGAGCTTCTCACCAGAGTCACCTACAAGCCCGAGGGTGAAGCAGAGTACAAACCTCTCTACAGTGTTTTGTCTTTACTCTCTTACATGCTTAAAGCACCTTTGGTCAAACCCGGTACGGACGTTGTAAACTCCTTGAACAGACAACGAAACGCTTTGGAAGGTTTCTTGAAAGCTTGTTTGGGTTTGGAGAATAACGGTGATCTCTTGTTGAATACTAGAATCTGGTGATTTCGGCTTCATCTTGTCACCCTTTCAAGTAGTTGATAAGGATCGGATCGGATCGGGAACCAAACTTCATTTTTCGCTAGCTTTATGCTGTACTCTTTGGATAAGGAAATTAGTAAATAAAATTATAAATACCAAAAAAATCTTCGAAGGTACCATTTTATGTCTGATGCAGAAAACGCGTTAATGCGCAACAAAAATATCTTGCGAGCACAGTGATCGATCTGTACACAAAGTATACAAAAACAATATAACACCAATATGATGGCACTTGGCCAAATCTCTGACGCAAAGCCCATGGCCAGGAATGGTTGCTGATGAAATTTGGCATCTCGCAAATTCCTAAACGCCCGACTCCGGTTAATCACAAGGTCACTATTGGATGCATGATATGAATGATAACGCAGCAGATGACTAACGGATATAAAATATGTGTGATATATGATGTATATACAAAGCTTCAGAAACTACAATTGTCCAGTGATAATGCAGATTTAAACTATAGCTACAACAAAATGAAATTGAACCTATTTTATAGGTTCAGAATCGAATTAATTTGAATCATTCACCCCAATGCCTCATCCCTCTCTAGGTTTCTTACTGGCTCCCCAAGGAGCAGGTCTACCCATACCTAATCTTTTCGTCCCTCTGTTCATCCCTCCTCCTGCAGCGCCACCTCTATTAAGCCCATTGATCAACGACGATCCGGGTACACTGGGCAATTTCACTCCTCCTCCTGCTCCGCCTAAAGCAGGACTAGAACCCAGTTTCGGACTACTCCCTCCCGCACTGCCTAAAAACGGCGAACTCCTCCCACCTCCGGTGCCATTGGATTTAGGAGGTATAGTCAACCCTGTATCAGGGGGTAATCCAAGATTAGCCATAAAACTGAGACTGTCCATTCCGCCTTTCTGTAATGAATTGATATCCGTATCACTTTTGATCGGATCAGGTTGACCGAACGTAAACGGTAATAATTCAGGTATGTTCTTATTCGCAGATTTGATCTTGACTATTTCTTTCTCTACTTTGGGTTCTCTCTTACTTCCACTTCCCGGAGCGGGTTGTCTTGATTTCATCGAAGATGAAGCTGAGGACAAGCCCATTCGAGCAGATGTAAATCCAGATTTGACAGTTGAAGCATACGGATTGGGTTTAGAGTTGGAGTCAGAGGGTAAAGCATATTCGTCCATATCTGATGCCCAGTATTCAGCTGCTCGAGTGGCTTTGGTGACTTCCCTTCGAGCGAATCTGTTGGAGTGCTTATCTCGAGGTTCCGGCGCATCCCATGTAGATAGTGGTGGAGCAGCGCGAACACTGCAATGAATCATTATCAGCTCGAGAAGTCACAAGATGTTGATAGTTCAGAGAAACATACTGCTTCATTACCATTTCTCTGGCTTCGTCTTCGTCTGGATGAGGTCTAGACAGCATGGTTGAGATATATCTCCTGACAGCCAAGTCGACATCGGGTAAAGTGCTGGACAGTAACCCCTACGTATGAATATCATCAGTGACATACTCATAGTTGAGGGTGAATACGGATTACTTACAGGTTGATGCCGGTTGACCATCCCAACGAATTCACTGACCTCTTTATCATTCTCTTCTCCTCCCATCATCCGAAATTGACAGTGCGACATGGTCTGCCCAGAATCGTCAGCTCTGTCTTGCCGAAGGATTAATTGACATGACTGACCAAGAAGTTTTGAGCTCTTGTCATGGCTACATACAACAACCTTCTTTCTTCGGCTATCTCGTGCGCTTCTGTGCAGCGATAAGAAGGGTAGGTACCTTGTTCGACTACATCAATCGTCAGCTATCGCCTATATGGTCAGCTGATGCCAGCTCACCTGCGGGTATGAAGACAACTGGCCATTCTAGCCCTTTCGCAGCGTGTACTGTGGTGATGGTAACTTTCTATGAACGGCTAATCCATCAGATACTCGCCACTAGTCAATGTAATCCAGCTCCCACTTACAGGTTTATCCTTATCATCTTCCCCGCCATCCGTATCAGTCGATAACATCGAAGTCTGCAGAAAGAAGGCCAGCGGTGTCATGCTGAAACGCGTGAGCATTTAGTATCACCATGTTTGAACTCACTTTTCCGAAGCATTTGTCATGTCGTCCACCATCTCCGCTGTAACTTGTTTCTTTTCCTGGATTGAACCATTCATCTGACTCTTCTTAGGCTTGAGATCTATATCTTCTTCGTCGCTCGATAATATCTCTATTACTCCATCATTGCCATTCACCACTTTATTTTTCCCCTTCCCCTTCCCCTTCGAGACAGATACCGATGCAGAGCGACTTCGACTCCGACTACCATCACTTGCGGACGACTGCCGACGGAACAAAGGGTGTAATCTAGCTTCAGATTTGATCTTCTCTTCCGCTTGAGCGACATTTACTAGAGCTTCAACTGCAGCTGAATTGGCGGGCATGAACCACTCTGCTGGGAGATCACCAGATGAAATCCGCGCTTGCTCTTCAGAGACGATTACACTGTATGAGATCTTCAGAGGCACCATCAGTACCAACATTGGGAGCAGGTCAGATGGAAGAAGCTTACCAATTCCTGTACGTTCTCCCATCTGGAGTCGAAATCCTGCTGAGATGCTCTCAGATACTCTTCATACCCCGTCTTCTCTATCACAAGCCTAATGAGGTCCCCAACGGATGATCCCTGTGTGATAACTTGATCAGCTGGTTGAGAGTGAGATTTGCAATAAACTGACCTTTTCTGCAGCTCGTCGCAACTTCCTGACAGCTCCTACAAACGATCCCAGATTCTTCTTGATACCAGCTTTGAGACCTGCGGGAAGAGGTTCACCATCTATGATCCTCTCTGATAATTCCATAGGTGATATCTTCATAGCTTTAGCAGCGTTTAGGAGATCCGAGACAGACTAAGACACCGTCAGCTGGGTTTCTTTCTCCACGACGACCGCAGCTCACCTTATCTCCTATGGACCTCTTAGGCACATTCACCACTCGCACGAATGCAGGCTGCAACACATGTCAGCTCGTGCCTTGGGTAAGGACGAAAGCGACAGCTCACTGTAAAATCAGGATTATCGGCTAATTGCAAGTACGCCAACAAATCCTTGATTTCCATCCGCTCGAAGAACTTGTGTCCTCCTACTATCCTATTGGGTATACTATCTTTCTGTAAAGCAGATTCTATTACACGGGAAAGGGCATTGTACCGTACTACTCAGGATGATCAGCAGGTGAGTAGAACTGCGACGGAAAGGGTCGGTAGAACCCACATAGGATGGCGAAATCTCCATAATTCAACGTTCCACCTGAATAAGCTATGAGCCTCTTAATTTCCCATGCTATGAAACTCGCTTCTATGACAGGCGTGCTGAAGACTTTAAGCGTGACGGGGGTACTTCGAGGATGAGATGTGAATAGGTTTTTCTGTATACGAGTACGATCTGAAGATCGATCAGGTTATTTACGCATCTCCATTACACGTGAGCTGACATACCTTGCGACACCACTGCATGAGCAGCTGAGAGAATAGCTCCAGTGGATCGATAATTCTCTTCTAGATATATAGCTTGTACTCCAGGAAAGTCTATGTTGACTCAGCTTCGACCTCGCTGCATATAGATAGATTACATCACTGACCTTTTGTCATCTTATTCAGATTCTCAATCTCTGCTGATCTCCATCCATATATCGACTGATCCGGATCACCAACTACGCTGACTCCTCCGTGGGCTTTCGCAAAACATTTCATCAGTTCATATTGAGTTATATTCGTATCCTGAATTCATACGTACATTAGCTAGAGTCACCTCTATCCAGGTTCGAACAGATGTAAGAGTTTACTCACCTGGAATTCATCCACCAAAATATGTTTACAGCTCTCCAACACCCTCGGCGCACTTCTGAACAGTTTCAACCCAAATACCAACAAATCATCAAAATCCAATGAATTGCTTTCTCTGAGATTACTCTCGTATTCTCCATACAATTCAGCTATGATTGATAAAGTTGATGTCGACGAATTAGGATCTTGTGCTGCTCTAATTGCCATTTGATCAGGGGTTTCCTCCTTAGCTTTCGCCTTGCTGATCTCTGATAGGACTACTCCTTCTTTGAGAGCCATTCGCGATTCGTCTAACTGCTCTTTACGAGCTTTGAGGAGTGTTGACATGATTTTCTTGCTAGATCAATGAAGTTTATGAGCTGACATTATCTGATCGACATCAGTCAAGTAGCTCACCAGTCTTCAGCATCTGCGATGACGAAATTATTCGGTAAGTCGATCAATTGCGCATACCGACGAAGGTACTTTGCACAGGTTGCATGAAAGGTACCTATATCATTTGGTATAAGCTATCAGTCTGCACCGAGCGCAGGATGTCACAGCTCACCCAGTACCAAATTGTCTGCCTGTTTGTCCCCGAGCAACACTTGCAACCTCTTCTTCATCTCCTTCGAAGCCTTGTTGGTAAATGTAACAGCGACGATCTCATAAGGTTTATACTGATGATGCTGGACCAGGTATGCTACTCTCGAAGTCAATACTCGTGTCTTGCCTGATCCCGGACCAGCGAGGATTTGAAGTGGTATTTCCGGTGGAGCGGTCGCAGCTATACAGCATATATACAAGGATCCATAAGCTGATGCTACTCACTTGGTACCCATCGAACTTACCTTTTAACTGAGCTGCGTTGAGTGAAGCCAGGTATGGGTACCTCATCTTATCAGGCGAGCTGACAGATGATACAGAAGGCTTTGTATCTCCCATATTTGATGTGTGGACACTCCCACAGATAGGAAATAAGCCAAGGAGGAAGATATGAATCGTAAATTGTAATTGATCAACAAACGTCATGTTTAACATTTCCCGATCCACTCAACCAACAGATCTAATGTTTACAACACTACTTGAGATCGACGCGTTCCCCTTGAAACATGGTCAGCACATGGCAAGCCGCACGGATGAGTGTGGACAGAAATCTGTCTTGTCCATGTTCGCTTTTTGTAATGTTAGATTAGTAAATTACAAATGATTCTCACTCGGTTCGCTGATCCTAAATCTGTCCGTGTGTGTATATAAAGGCTAATCAGATCAGCTCGGAAATTAAGGACAGAAAACTAGACCTCTTGATATTATCAACTACTCAGAAATTACGGTATATCTTCAACCTAACAAGATAACATCGAATTCGTTCAACGACTGGATATACACAACACAAAGACGATTATAAGAACAAGATGCCAATTAGAGTATTAGCACTTTGTGGATTCACTCAAAACTCATACATATATTCTAAACAGGTAGGTATACTACTTTTTTCATGTGTAACAAGCTGAAATGACATTTGCGTATAGCTCGGAGCAGTCCGAAAGACTTGTAAAGATGTTGAATTTGGTATGTATTGTGTCACCTTATGACGACCGATCTATCATGTGTTGACGACATACGACTGGAATGGAATGTAGTATTCTTGGAACCACCGATCGTAGTCGAAAAGGCGGACCTGCCATGGGCCGATAACAACCTCGACCAATTTGGTTCTAACGCTACTACCGACGAAGCTGCTCAGACGCCCGAGACAACTCCCAGAGCATGGTGGACTACGGTAAATGAGCTAAAAACATATAAGAGTGAGCTGCCGATCTCCCGCTTTTTCCCACCAAGGTCAATAAGCTCATGAGTTTCATGTGAGCTAGAATTCGACGAGACTGTAGCTTATTTACATGATTACCTATCGAAGAATGGACCTTTCGATGTAAGCTTACGTCTTGCCGTCGACCGAACAATGAGTTTACTTATCGGGTATGAACTTTCAGGGCATAATGGGCTTCTCGCAAGGTGCAGGTATGGCAGCCTTATTATCTGCATTAGTAAGTTGTTGCATACGCAATTCCGAAACCTACTTCGACTCGTAAGCTGATACACTCTTGCTATCCTATCATATAGCTCGAAAAGCCAGGTCTTCATCCAAATTTCCCTTCTGAACCACCTCTACCCAAATTTAAATGTATGTCTTAGCTGTCTGACACGCCTAAGCTAATGTGTTCTCAGAAGCTGACTTCTTGATATATAGTTGCGATATTCGTTGGAGGTTTCTTACCTAAAGCAGAATCACACGACTTCACTCCTTATTTCCCTCTACCAGCTTCCCTGCCTACGTTGCATGTTTGTGGTCGGAACGATACGTTAATAACGATAGAGAGGAGTCAGACGTTGGTTGATAAATGTGAGAATTCAAGGGTAGAGATACATGAGGGAGGTGAGTGCTATCCTGATATACTAACCGAACACCAGTACAAGAAACCGGGAATTATGCTGATTCCAAAAATTATCGGATCAGGCCATTACACACCTTCTAAAGCATCTTGGAGGCATTTCTTCAAGTGAGTTACCAAAGCATTCATCATGATTGTCGGTTTTAAAGGGATAACTGATAGTTTGATTTGCATACAACAGCGCATATATAAATTCGTTTGGTCCTGATGGATCTTATGGAGATGTACCTCCTGTCAATTCTTTCGGACCATCTGGAGCGAATACACCTGTAAATGCGAAAGGGGGGGAAGCTACCCCTAGATCATCCACACCTGCATCTTAGTTACCAATCTTTTTTGGTGATGAGGTGAATTGAATATTATAGATCTTATAGATGAGAGGAATGCACATCATGCTACTTCGCCCTCATGGACATGATACGTTTACTACATGTATATGTATCATCTAGTTTCAGAGCTTGGAATTATATCGGCAAGAAACTCGATCCACGAGCAAATCAGTCAAAGTCATGAAAGCGAAAAATGACTCCATGCAGTGCATCCCACAGTCTTCAATCCGCCGTGAGCCCTCCCTCCACCTGTATCCGGAGGGTGATATCCTAGGTGGAATACTGGAGGTAGCTACGCTTGATGGATTAGGTGACACAAGTCGACTGAACATGGCATTGCCGATGAGTTCATGTTTTGACTGCATCAGAGACTAGTATGCCTTCGACTCGCCGGCATCTTGGGCTCAGAGATGAAGCCAAGGCATACCTTACCTGCAGAAGCAAAGAATCCAGCGACAGACGGCCCAAAGTCATAGATCTGAATCCGAGGATTGATTTCCTAATGTTCCTGAAATTATTGCTTGCTCGATATGATTGGATCGTATCACCTTTAACCATAACTCAGCGAATTGAACCCAGAGATCTGGCACGGTCTGTCAATCTGTAAGCGTCGTCCGATAATCCATAGCATTTCGGACCGGATGACACCTGTGAGTGAATGCATGTCACATGAGCTGAAAGAGTCGGCGTTGATTGCTGATCAGAGAATGAGGAGGGAGAAGAGAGGAAGTCTAATCATTTTGCCCGCGGCTTGAGACCTGGAATTCCAATATAAGGGATCAACCTCTTGCCCGCGGTATCGATTCGATTTGGTTTGGCTGTTATCGATTACTGCTACTTGCCGTAAACATACATTCGTACATCTCCACTTTAAATGCATCACAGAGATACATATATATAAGAGAGGTATGCTTGATAATTACTGATGAAGTACTTACTCCACCGATATCCAAGTCGGTAATACCATCGTTCCAAGATGTCTACCGGATACGATAACGAACACGAAGGCAAAGATGAGAAACTCCAATCTCATTCGTACAATGGTGAAGTCACTTTAAACGATATCGATCCGGAGTATCAAGAGTATCTACAACTTGATGAAGAGTTCTCTGGAGATGCCTTAAAGAAGCTTACTGTGAGTACAATATATTCGAATTACCCCTCGCCAAACCAGACTACAGTCCACGAGATAGAAAGTTACCTTTGTTAATACAACTCTGTTTATCTTCCGATTCGGTGATACAGCGAAAGATCGATTGGAGAGTTATCCCTCAATTAATCTTCATTTACATGTTATCTTATATCGATCGAGGAAATGTCGGTAATGCGAGATTATTCGGTGCTCAAACCGATACAAAGCTTTCCGATACCGATTGGAACATCGGTTTATCCCTCTTGTGTATGTACATAATCTCCTCTGATGCGATTTATAGGACGCATACTAATCATTCAGTCTACTTGTGTATTTGTAGTCATAACATTCGGTTTCGGTGGTTTACCATCCAACATCCTCGTCAAGAAATTCGGACCTAAAAAAGTCCTTCCAGTCCTCTTGACAGCTATCGGAGCATGTCTCGTCGGTGCTGGATCATCTCACAACAGAGCACAATGGTTTTCTCTTCGATTATTACTCGGTTTATTCGAAGCTGGTATGTACCCTGGATGTACATACACTTTGACAACATGGTACACCCCTGCCCAAATCCACAGTAGGACCACGATCTATTACCTAGGTGGTGTCCTATCGGGTGCAATCTCTGGATTGTTGGCATATGGGATAGGTCAGATGGACGGGAGGAGCGGACAAAGAGGTTGGAGATACATTTATTGGATCGAGGGTGCTATCACATTCGCTATTGGGATCATCGCAATGTTCACTTTACAAGAGACACCTCAGAAAACCAAGAAATGGTTGAACGATAAAGAAAAGAGGTTTTTGTTATTGAGATCGAAATATATGTATGGTGGTGGAAGGATGGGAAGTAAAGATGAGTTCTCACTGAAAGACGTTATGAAAGCTTTGAAGGTGAGTCGATCCCATATCATACACACATTCAAACACCCTACTATTCGTACTGTCAAACTAATCAAAGTACTGTATTTTGTGGGAATATCAGTCAGTCCACGTTTGGATCCTTTCCTTCGCTTTTATCTGCAACACCATTGCATTATACGGTTTCTCCCTCTCTTTACCTACCATCGTCAAGAACATGGGTTTCACAGCTGCCAATGCCCAGGCGCTCTCGGCTCCTCCATACGTCTTCGCTGCGTTCTGCGTGGTCGCCTCGGGTTTGTTCTCCGATAAATACAGATTGAGAGCTGCTACGGTTGTCTTCCCTTCAATTGTCGGGTTCATGTGAGTTCAATCATTAATACTGTACTATAGCGTGCTGTATCCGAGCTGATATTTTGGTATGACACAGTGGAGTACTCATCTGCGTATTGACTGTCAAACATAAAAATCTCGTAGCTTTATCTTGTAAGTTTTTTTTTTCCTTCTCCTTGCATCACTTGTCGAAGGACAATCTCGCTAATCGGGTCATAATGTATCCAGACGTCGGAACTTGTATCGCCGCTGGAGGGCTATACTGTCTTACACCCGCTTTGACCGTATGGACAGGATTAAACACTGCCGGACAGACTAAACGAGCAGCAGCCATCTCCATCTCTTTCTTATTCGCTGCTATCGGTGGTATTCCAGGATCCTACATCTATCTAGCAAAAGAAGCTCGTAAGTCAAGTCTTCTTCAATCCTCGATCTTACCATCTCATAATCTTATGAGTTGCTGACTAATCGTTAATCACTTGTGTGTAGCTGGCTACCCGACAGGTTTCGGGGTATCCCTTGGATTGATGGGATTCGGAAATATCGTTGTCCCAGCCTTGTACTGGTTATACTGCGGTAGAATCAATAAGAAACGTGATCAGATGTCCGAAGAGGAAATTCACCAGAAATATAGTCACGAGGAACTGGAAGAGATGGGTGATCTCTCACCTCTCTACAGATACGAACGATAAACATCTCTGTCGTCTTATATTTGGCTACTTTGGTAGGACTGGTCGGCTGGACGAAGATCAGGGATTGGGTATATGGGTTTGTGGACGTATATACATATATCGGTTTTGGTTTTGGTTTTGGTTTTAGGGATTGTCATCGTTGTTGTGAAACGAGAAAAGGTGGTTTGTAATAGTTTGGTGAAGAATACAGTACTTGGCCACATACATATGCATATCGTGATACAATAGGATCTATATACAACATCTCAAAGCTTGCAATTTCTTACTGCTAAGCTACTTGATCGGACTCTACCTATAATGTACCTATCGAGCCCTCGACCCAGTCACCCTATGCTACTCAGCTAACAATCTTGAACCCACCCTTCTCATCCAGTATCTCGTCATCCTGATCCGTCCCACTCCACACTACACTGATACCCGTCCCGCAAGGTACGACCCTATCACCCAGTCTATCTCTCAACATCGCCCTCGCCTCTAATCCCGTACAGTGTAAAGGCAAGACGTAATTCGGCTGAGGGACGATACGTTCCGATAAAAATTCGACGGTCTGTTTGGCAGGTTGACTTTGAATTGGTGCGAGATGAAGTCCACCTACGATAGCGTGGATTGGACGGTTGAGAGGGAGGAGAGAGTGGATGACGTTGCAGATACCTGCGTGGGAGCAGCTAAGAAATTGCAATTAGCATTAATGAAGTTGGAGATGTGTTGGCGGACCGAGAAAGAGATCTGGATACTCACGCACTAAATACCACCAGACCATGACCTTTCACATCTACCACGGCGTATCTCTCATCCTTGATCAACTATCAAATGGTAAGTGGAGCAGCTTTAGTTCAAGCTTCGTACAATCACAATTTTGATGTTGGTTATTGTAACTTACATGATCATTGAACCAACCTTCCTCCCCATTCTCATCCTTCATCCAAGTTAAGGCTCCCGGTAGACCCACTTCAAATTCTGTAACTCTCTCGATTTCTCCACTGATCCCTATGCCCATTTTATTACCCTTGTTATCTACCATCTCATGCGGTTGATCATCCAATTCCGCTTGTCCATGGCGATCCTGTATTTCGACGAATGTCGGATCAGGTGGAAGGGTACAGATAGGTTTGTATTCTGGTGGTCTGGAGATACCCCTTCGTATAGGTCGTGAAGGATGTAAATCTACTGTAACATTTTCGATCTCTTGTGCAGTTTGACGTATTTGTTTTTCTCTCATTTCTAGTACTTTTGTTATCCCTCCTGAATGATCCCTATGCCAATGCGATAATACTATTCCATCTAATGGAGTTAAATCGACTTTCATAGATTTGATATTTCGTTCGATCGAATGCGGTTCAGGACCTGAATCGAATAATACTGTATGAGTTTGATCGCCTATAGTTATATTCTACGATCCCATGACTTTCAGCAGCCGTAAACCCATTAAGAGAAGAAGCTTAGAGCTTACAATCAGGATTGATAATCCATGAGCACCACAGCAGTAGTTATCTAAATCTACTATAGGTAATCCGGTCAATGTGTCTATAGGTACATCTTTGGATAAAATGTGTTGGGGTAGTTCTTGGGTAAATCCTGGAGGGAGAGCTGATAGCCTGAGTCGATCATGGGGCACGCAAATGGTCAGCCAGTCCTTCCTCGCTTCACAGCTAGACTTGTTCGATTCGACTTACCACTCTACAACTGACAGTTATTATCAGCTCCCTGACCTGGTATCGTTTCAAGCCGAGGCTTCATCAGGTAACTCACAGTTGTCAACCAGAATTAGGAATTCTAGCTTGTCTACCGGTGTCAAATCGAGAGGAGGGGACATGCTTGCCCAGCTATACATTCGCTGTCTGGCACGCTGACCCTTAGAGAAGCCATCATTGACAACTTGTGCAAATATTCATCTTACTCTTACATGATGACTATAACTTAACTGCAGTAGCTTCAATCTCATTGTGGGGTCTCCGAGACCATTGAGCCATTGCCGACATGTGGTAGTCACGCGGAGCCGAATCAGACAGGCGGATTTATCGATCGGAGCTAGGCGAAGAGCCTCAGGTGGCACTGTATGTACTTCTCTATGGAGAGAGAAGAGAGGAGTCTTTAGGCGGGACACAGGATGCACTCGTTCCCATACTCATCACGTCCCACATCATCGCTCTTCTCTCCTTTTCAGTGAAACTCTGACATGTGTATGTTGAGTGATTGATGGAAGGAGAAGACGAGGAAGAAGAAGAGTGAGCCGTGCGTGCGCCACGATCGCACGGGCCATTTGTAATTGGTGTTTAGTGTTTGCCACCGAGACCCGAGTAGAAATAGAATTCTAAACTTTTTATACTACTCGCAGAGTTGCAGCTGTGACGCGCAACTCCAATTTACATTAAATGTATCCACGTATACATATACATTTCGCATCTCATCCATACAGTATCGAATCATAGGGTTCCCAATAACATCATCGTTACCATCATACGTGATTGTAAGACATCCTGGCCACGCTACTTTTATTGTTCGAGACAAATCCAACACATTCGTAGCCGTAGCACTCTTTTTTAGAAAGGAAAAGTGAAGAAAAGGCACGGATTCCCATTCATACATTTATTCAACCAGTAGTCCTCTTCTCATTTCGGCATCGCCTCGTCCTTGACCTATCATCAAGCACAGTATTCAATCGAGATAACCATCCGATCGCTATATACTACGTACTACGCACTCCCCATAACCCAACTTAACAAGCATAGGAACAAAGGTCTTTCTCACGCCTCTAATCGCCTCCCTGCTCGACTTGATCTTAGTGGTACACCTTTATCGTAAAACACGTTTTTATTTTTGACGGTCCATCTCCATTTACCGACACAATACTCCTACGCTACCGCGCCAAGAAGATTGAGGAGAGGATCGTTCTCTGTTCGCAAAAGAGTACATGTGGGGACCTGGCCTGAATAGAGTTTAGAAGCAAGGGTAAAGAAGAAGCCTTCGACGTCTACGCAATATTCAATATACCTATCCATCCCATTTCCCGACACGCTCTTGGTCCTCCCCGAATAGGACGGCACATAACATCCAGCTTACTCGTCAGCCGGCGTCGCCATCCCATCATCTTAGACAAGAGGTTTTTAGTCGGATTGGACGGAGTGCCGCAATTTTCGTTATCACTCCAGCTCAATTGACAGTGATTAATCATCATCATCACGATATCTTTCTCGACGCTAACATCCCGGCAGATTGATACATCAGATTCAATACATCCTCTTCATCAATCAATCGATAACCAACATTTCCGTGAACGATTTTTAATATCTCGGATGTCGTCATAAACCAGTTCAAGTCATATCATCTTGTGAATCACATTAAACTCACCTTGGACTTCCATCCCAATCCGACGGTCGCACCTCTGCGAGTTTCACCTCTCAGATGTTGCCGACAGACCCATCCTCAGCTTCAGCATCCGCTTCGTCACCCTTCAGCAAACCATCGTCTTCTCCTGACGGCATCATAAATGGTGGCGAGGGATCGTCGTCCGCGAACCAGAACCAGCTGTTAGGTCATGAGGGCTATACCAGATCTCCTCACGATGTGATGCAGGGTATGCAGGCTCTGTTGAACAGTTTCAACAATGGGTGAGCATCATTCTTCCACAACCCGCCGTAAAGCTCACAGCTGACATATGTTATCTTTTTCAGCTCATCCCCTTCATCATCCTCTTTCTCCCCAGTACCACGATTTCACCCTAATCCTTTCCCTTCATCTGCTCCGCAACAGAACACCAAACCCAGTATACCTCCTTCACAACCTCAGCCTCAGCAAGATGTCAAACCTGTCTTTCAGATAAAGCAGGAGCCTCAACCTTTCCAGCAGAATATCCCACCACCTCAACAAGAGATCAAACCCTTCCATTCGATTCCTCCCCCAGCCGGTCCCTCCAGGTTACCCAATCCTCCCTCGGCTGAGGTACCCTTACCAACTCCCGCATCGTTACAACCTTCCAACCAATCGAGTGCGAATGGATCCCACAGTCATGGAGGGCTGAGGTCAGATCCTCCACGGCGGATGTATGAAGTTGATGGAATATCTATGATTACCCCTTCGCTGGACGATCTATCGAATAGCAATAGGTAAGTCATTCTTCACACTAGATCGCGTGCTTATACTGACTCTCTTCTAGCTCCAACCAACTTTTCCTCCAAGGTGACCCTCAGTTCTCGGACAAATCTCGAGTAGAGACAGCAATAAGAGTAATCATCGACATCTTACGATTCTGCCCCATTCCTACACCCATGCGACCCATCCACCCATCTCTTCATCCATTGCTACCTCGTGATTCCAATGGCAACCTCCTCATGGCGTTTGAACGCATAGCAACTTTCCACGGTTTACGCTTACAAGCCGGGACAACTACCAAGGCAAGTTCGAAGAAACAACTTCAAGCTGGACCAATACCCAAAGAACATCTAGCCTACGTGGAAACTTCTGTTTACATGTCTGGAGACAATGGGCGGAGGGTGTATGTCTGTAAGCGATGCAGGAACAGAGAGGCAAGGAGAAGGGCATCGAAGGAGGTCAACAGGAAAAGATTACCTAATTCAGACTCAGATACTTCTTCCTCACAGGTCAAACCTAGACACTCGCTCGTCCCATCATCTCAAGATTACATCACGGGTGAGAATCCAGATCAGTATGATCCTCATAGAAATGGTCAGATAGTAGAAGAACCATCTTGGGATCCGGAACATAGAGATTGGAGACATGAGATCGTCCTTTTCAATTCCCCTCCGGAAGTCAAGATGGAAGATGGAAGTTGTAATTGGTTACCCTTTAGAGTGGTTTGTTACGGAAAATGCCATGGTGAGAAAGTAGGATTTAAGTGAGTTTGTCCGTCTCCCAATATCAGAGTTCAACCTGTCTAACGTGTTGCTACAGGATCAAATTCACCTTACGGACGTGGGACGGACGTATCATTGCTACTTCCACTACTAAACCTATACGTATAACGGATGATCACAAAACCGAACCCAAGACCAAATCCAAGGTTGATGGAATGACTTCAAACCAAACTCAACCTGCTGTTCCTAGGCAGAGGAAAGGGCGTCAAAGTACCGCATCATCAAGACGACAATCACCTGTACCTTCCGAAAGCGAAAGTGTACAGTCATTCTCGGAAGCTGGTGCCGTCCTGCAAAAACAGACACCATCGGTACGAGCAAGTAAACCATACGAACGACCTCCATCCCAATCACCTGCAATGGGTACCATTCCCATCGATAACTTCATGTCTAACGGATTCCAGAGGCATGGATCAACCACTTCGCTTCAATCACTTCATCAACAACCAGATGTCATGTCTCAGAGACCACCTCAACCGCAGCAGCAGCAACAACAATCTTCTGTCGATTTCAATATGCAACAAGTCAACAACACCGTCAGTCCTGGTATATTGAGGGGTCCTCAGTTCCCACTCAACAATCAAATGGAAGTCAATAACGGTATGCAGAATAACGGTCAACCTCCTGCACCCACCAACCTAACTAGCCCTCGGTCACAGATGATGTCGCTCAATGGGCATAATGACATGTTGTTCTCTCAGAACATCCAGTCACCTAACAACTTTATGTCGACATTGGGTCTGACTGGCCAAACAGCTAGTGCTCAACCGTCGATGATCTTCAGTAACGACACAACCGATGTGGAGATGTCAAGTGCTATGACAGGTGGATTGGACGATATATTCGCTGCATCAAGCCATACCTCCATCTCATCGATGAGTGACGGTGGATCAGTATTCTCAGGTTTCGGTGAAGATCGATCGTCTGCGATGTTCAGCGAAAGCGGTATACCTCCAGCTTCGGCAACAGATATTGACCAATTCCTCGACTATACAGGTGGAGAACACGCGGATGTATCGAATCCATTCCATCAACCCATGCAACATCAACCTGATCTGGGAATGTTCCTCAACAACAATGTATCACCGCCTGCCGGAAACAGCTTACCGCCTTTACCATTTGATCATCTGCACTTATCACCCACTGCCAACCGTATGGATCTTTCCCATGCCGCCCAAGCACAGCAAGATCAATCCATCTCTGATATGTTGGCTGCGATGGCACAATTACCAGCCCAAGCTCAAATCACACATGTCATACCTGGAGATGGGCCTATGGCTGGAGGAACGAAGATTGCCATCGCTGGCAAGTTCTTCTCCCCTGGTATGGTGATTGTCTTCGGGCAACGACCGGCACCAACGGACTTCGTCAGCGATAGTTTCGTACAATGCAAATTACCTCCGTCGAGTTTCCCTGGTGAGGTCGAAGTGACTGTTCAAGGCGCTTTCAAGATACCCGGTCAGAACAGTCAGATGTTCAGGTATAACGAAATGGATAAGGATTTGTAAGTGTACACCTTACCTCCAGCCACCAAGAGTAATGACACAGCTAATGAAGTTGTGCGTGTCTAGGATGAGACTGGCATTGGAAGTTCGAAATCAATATAACGGATCGTCCAGCGATGCTGCTTATCGACTTGCGCATCATGTTGCTACGAGATCGGCGACGAACAGTGAATGGAGTGGAAGATCAAGCTCAAACTCACCCATGTCTGGTCCTTCACCTGGCGACCCAGATGACGATATAGCCGATCAATCCGACTCTACAGATGGTAACGGCAAGAAATCTACCAACACCAACACCAACACCAACGATACCCTCCAGTCTACCATCATTAACTTTTTAGCTTCCATTGATGAAAATACGCCTGGATCGTTGCGAGCTAGTGGAGCGATCAACCATAAGAACGATGCTGAACAGACGTTACTCCATATCGCCACCGTTATGGGATACCACAGACTGGTCAGAAGGTTGATTGTAGTCGGGGCTCATATAGATGTTCAAGATATCAATGGATATACCCCTTTGGCGTTCGCTGCGTTATGTGGAAGACAAACATGTGCGAGAGTATTAGTAGAAGCTGGAGCCTCATATGATCGACCAACCGCGTATGGGGAGATGCCTTTGGATTTGGCGAAATATTCGGAACATTCTCAAGTTGAAGCGTTATTATTATCGGCTGTTTGGTCGACATCGACCTCGGCCAAAGCTGGAGTTGAGGCGCTGCCTGATGTGGATGTTGGATCGAATAGCGGGTATGAGGGAAGTAACGTCAGTGAGATTGATGATGATAACCCGTCTTCTGGATCCGAGGTCGAAGATGAATTAGATCATTTGGAGAAAATCAGAATTTCGAGAAGGAAAAGTACCAGTAGGAGAGGACGTAGTGGTCATTCGCATTCGGCGTCTATCTCACGTGGTAAAAAGAAAGATAAGGAAAAGGAGAAATCAAACTCGAAATCGCCAAAGCCGAAATCTAGAAGACCAAGCTTACAACATTCTGAATCTACTGGTACGACCGCGACTGCCACCGCTACTGTCCCCGCTCCTGCGACCGATACTGAACTTCATCAACATGATAAGGATGATCATCCTCCACCTCCATATGCACCTCGCGAGAATTCCACTACGCCTGCATCTGCATCTGCATCTGCATCTGCAGGATGGATGTCACGGACATTATCATCGACTTCACAGAAGATACCTAATGCAGTCTGGGATAGGTTACCTATACCTCACTCGATGTTCAATCAGCTACATAATCCTGATAAGACCCCTGCTGGTGATCATGAACAACAGCAACAACAGGGATGGGTAGCTTTCCCCGCGCCGTCCTGGGAGACACTTTCGAAGATGGCTACTAATCCTGAAGAAGTCAAGCTCTTCACTCAGGCCATGGCTGCCGCTGCGTTCAATGCGGTTGTTCAAAGTGGGATTACCACTCCGGTAGACTCGGGACCTTCGTCCAGTCATGCGAAATACCGAGGGAGGGAAGATGACGAGTTGAGACGTCTAAGGAGGAGACGGAAATCTGGTGGTGCCCATACGAATGAAGGGCCAAGGGGAATGGGTAGAGAACAGAGGAGAAGTGGGAGTGTTAGTCCGAGTGAGAAAGTGGTTAAACATGTTAAGCGTGAGTATGGCCTGATCACCCAATGGGGTTGTTTATGAATTGGAGCTGACATGTTGTGTTTTGTTGTGTATACAGGCGACAGGATGTTATACCTCTTCTGGTTACCCATCTTACTATTCGTAGGCTTCTGGTTATTGGTATCTGCTTTACCCATAGCCACAGGGTTCTGTCTCATTTACGCTAGACAGATTACGAAAGCTATCAAGCAGCGTATGTAGTTGAAAGTTTCTAACATTTCCATGTGTTCGTTTGTTTGTTTCTGTGTGTATTTATATTATATATTATAATATGATATGATTCCCAAGGTTGATGATATTCTTTTACAGATCATTCGTGTACCCATTGATAGAATAGGGTTGATCTCTCATACATGCATTGCATCTCATGTCATAGCTGCGTTGTCTGGATTCAGGGTGAATTGAGATGGGGAGGTGGAGGTGGAGGTGGTCCGGGCGGGAATGGTGGCAAGTTGAACGATCATCTACATCTCAATGGTCATAGCAAAGTTGAGAGATCAACAAGTCAGAGTGTCACATTGACATGAGTATACTCGAAGACTGATTCTCCCCTTGTTGAACATCTCCTCCTCTCTTCTCTTCTGCTCGTTCACGAAATTAACGATACCCTTCACGAATCAAGGACTTTCACTCTTTCACCTATCATGGACATCATCCACAAGCTCAACCCATTCCATCGCCCCTCCTCATCCCTCCGCTCGTCACATACCCCAACACCCTCACCAGCATTCTCCAATGCCCGACCATCCTCATCCTTGGAGAGCGACCACACCTACCCTTCAATAGATTCTACGATCCCCCCTCACTCATACGAGGAAAAACGATACCTGGCTACTCCCGATCCAGTCGCACCTCTTTCACCCACTAGGAAACCCGGACATCATCGTACGCCCTCCATCCTCAGATCATTGGCACATGACCCGAGTCTCTCTGCGCTGAAGAACAAGTCGAAGAAGAAACGAAAGGCCAGGGATGAAGTCATACCACCCTTACCTTCGCCTGTACTTATCGGCGGTGATGCTGGCGAGATGGGTATGGGATCAGAGGGAAGAAAGTTGAGGAAGAATAGTCTCAAGGCAAGTAGGAGTGTACCGAGAGATTTGAGGTTGAGCGATGAGTATCGCGGTTAGTCATACCCCTGGTCTCTCTCTCTAAGCGGATGAATGTGACTGATCTGGTTGGTATACTACCAGAAGATCCAATCCCCCCTCTCCCACTTCTACCATCAACACTCCAAAACTCCCAATCTCGCTCTGCATCGAGCACAAGGTCAAGATCAAGGTCCAACTCAGCAACGCCGGTGCTAAACAAGCAAATGTCCATCCGACGTAAACCCGCTCCATCACCCAAACCTGAATTTATCCTATACTCCGACCCCAGTCTTAATCACAGTATGGGTATGGGTTATGACGATTTCCCTACACCTGAAAGTATGAGAGTGAAATTGCAATTTGAAATTGATCTACCTACCAGATCAACTTCGTTCGATATTGATCAAAGTCCTTCCTTGGAAGGTACGAGGGATGGTCTAAGGCTTGGTGTGGATAGTCCGAGAAGACGAAGGTACATGAGCTTTGATCAGAGAATGAGTCCTGAGAAAGGCAAAATCCGTGAGTTCTACCTTTTCATTATCTCTGGTTGTAAATGGTAGCGAGAGTACAAAATGACTCACGATTGATTTCACTATGGTTATACTGTAGGAAACCTGTCTTCTCCCGCTGATTCACCATCTCGACCGCCTCTTGCAAATCGCTCGTACCCTGCTCCAATCGCTGATCAATCCCACCTACACGCCCAGTCCCTCTATGCTGATTCAACTACTTTCTTCTCTACTGACTTCGGTGCTCCACCCTCTCAAGCCCTCGATTGGACTGAGGAACCAATTCAAGAAGATGCTTTCGACACGCTCGTTGATAACGGCACTCTGCCTCCCGGTACACCTGGTGGTAAGAAGGAGGATCTGCAAAGAGGGGTTTTGAGCGATGGAGCAAAGCATGAGAAAGACGGTGGGCCAATTCTCAGCTAAGAGTATCGAAAGGAAATCCAGCTGATCCTCAGGGTTTTGCAATTGCCTAGCTGTGAGATTTTTCTCAAGGGATACTTATCCACCTGTATCGCCTTCAAACTCAATATCTCCAGATACAACGCCCTCGAAACCACCGGCGAAAACCTCACCTACACGATCGATCAATCACAGATCGCCAGCCAAACATAGAAGAGCAGAATCCAGTCCTGCGTGTTCACCTATCCGAAGACCCCCTTCAAAATCCAGGGAAAGCGAGTTTTCACGAGCCGCTAAAAGATCCTCATCACCTTTCGAAGTCAAACTATCTGCGAACGTTACCAAGAGAATGTCTTTGGATGCTTTTGGTGCTACTCCAATCGCATCATGCTTCGGTGAAGATGCTAATGGTAATTTGGAAGAAGTATTAGAAGGTGAGGGTGAAGAGGAAGCCCATGATCAACAAGATCAATCATATAGGAATGAATATCAACTCCAGGATGAGGGCTTGGAAGGTTATGAAGCGCACGAATTATCCAATATCACAGAATCACCTTTCTCAGAAGACCATTGTACCACCTATCAGATATCCATAGTCGATCATACTCCCATCGATCAGCATACGATTACGGATGCAAATACCAGATCCTTGACTCCGCTTTCTCCCTCGCTTTCAGCTCAAGAATTGCCTCTCCCACCTTCCCCTGCTTGGCCACTACCGTTGCTCAGAAGAAAATATCTCTCAGCCCCGCCACTTTCGGTGACGAATACCTTGTTAGAAGCTCATGCGGATCATACCAAGGCTTTGAAGGACCAACTGAAAGCTGGGGAGTTTATGATGGACGTGTTGAAGTCGGAGAATGAGGAGTTGAAACTGGTGATCGAAAGTATCGGACAAGAGAAGGAACAGCAGATAGTTGATATGAACAGTAGAAATGCCGAACTGGAGGTATGGAAAGAGAATTGTGAAAGTAAGGATTTAGGTGAGTCTGCTTCTCTTAAAGCGCCACTCACTGCAAGCTGACCGTCCACTTGCCTGAATATAGCGATCAACCAGCTCAGACAGGCCATGAAGGAGAACGAAGAGTTCTTTGAAAACCTTCAAGAAGCCCATGACGAACTTGCCGATCGATGTGCAGCTCTGGAAGAAGAAAACCTATTGATGAAGGTTGATCATGATGCGGCTGCAAAATTGATCGACAACCTCAAGAGAGAAAACGAGGTCTTGCAGGACAAAAGTCAAAAAGCGAAAGAATTGAAAAATGAGAAGAAGGAATTGGAAATGGTGATATTCGAATTGAGAAGAGAAATGAATTGGGCCCAAAATCAGATCGAAGTGAAAAATAAGCTTCTTTCAGAGAAGGACAGAGTGATTGAAGAGAAGAATAAGATGATTGGTAAGAAGGGAAATGTAGAAGAGGAGCTTGAGAGTGTGCGGGGGGAATTGGAGGAGAAGAAGGAGCTACTTGAGGAATCCCGATCGGAATCTCAAAAGTCTCCTACCACTTTGGCTGAAAGTTTGCCTGTGTCGTCGCATCGAGTTGTGTCGATGAGGGAACAACTCGTACAGAAGGAGAAAATTATAGAACTTTTGGAAGACGATCTTAAAAAATCACGAAGTCACCTGGCAGCTCAGCAAGATATCATTCAAGATCAAGAATCACAGATCAAAGAAGGAGGAATGAATCTGCATGAACAGGAATCTACCATCTCCACTCTTCGAGAACAGTTTGGTTCGGCTCAACAATTTATTCAGTCGTTCAACTTATTCCTTGAAGAGAAAGACGGACGAACTTCTTCGCTTCTTGATGAATCATCTTCTTTACATGATGAAGTCAAATCACTCAAGAATGAGTTGGTTGAAAAAGAAAAGACTATCTCAGAATTGAAGGTCAAAGTCGAAATTGCTAGATTTGAAAAGAACGAAAGAAGGTTCCAGAGTGAGGTTGAAATTGGACAATTACATGAACAACTGGAAGAATTGCAAAGAAGTAGTGCAGAGAGGGAATGGGCGGGAAGACAGGGGACGGAAATGATCGCAAGGTTGATGGAGGAGAAGAGAGTTTGGGAGGAGGAGAAGGAAGAGGTGAGCGATCTTTGTTCACCTATTGACATGCGACTCAGACCCGATCAGTTGAGGACATAGCATTGAAAATTTCGGTATTTGATGTTGATGTTTCTATTTTAGTTGATCGAAATAATCAATCAGAACTCCCTCGATGAAGAATCAGCTTTTAAGCTCCGCGATCAAATTACCATTCTCGAAAATCAACTTTCCTCCCTTAAATATCATTACGAATCTCTTCAGTCCGAATTGGAAGATACTCGATCGTCACTCCAACACAACAGTACCCTCATACATGCCCAAGAAGCCGAGCTTGAGACTTTGAGATTGACAATACACCAAAATGAACAATCGCTCTCGCATACTCGAGAATCATTCGAAAGACAACTGAGAGATTCTACCAGGGTCATAGAGAGATCAAGAGAAAGAATAGAAGAATTGGAGATTCAACTTGGATCCCGGGAAAAGGCATTGAAGGAGTTGATATTGAAGAATGAGAATGTCAAACAAACTGAGGAAGGTACCAATTCAAGTTTGAAGGCATTCATCAACGAGATTAATCAATTGAAGTTGTCCGAAACCAGACTTCGAAACGAGTTACATGAAGTGCGACAGAGCAGTTCAGAAGATATACTCAATATGGAAGAATTGAAGAAGAAACTCAAAGGGCTAGAAGAAGATAAAGAGTTGTTGAATGTTGCTTTGCAAAGTAAAGAGTTGGAATTAGCTTTGTTAAATCGAAGTTCAACTCATTCCAAGAGGACAGTCCCATTTACACCTTCTACGTCTTCTACGATCAGAGGAGTCGGAGCAGGAAATTCTTCAGTCAGGAATTCAATGTCATACTCTACTTCCAGAATACCTAATACGCCCACACCTTCCACTGGGATGGATAATACACCTTTACCTAGACGATTGGCCACTTCCACTTCTGCCACTTCGACTTCCTCTTCGGGATTAGGTAGATCAAGAAGAGAGACTATCTCGCATTTGAGTACAGTCAGCACTGCCAATTCCACAGGTAGTGCGTTGAATAGGTCGAGGAGAGATACTATCTCGAGTAGTGGGAGGGTAGCTTTAGGTAACAGTACCAAACATAATACACCATCACCTTCCGAACAAGCCAATGTACCTAAAGCGAAACCTATCTCGTCGATCAAAGGTGCGGGAACATCGACAACATCGTTGACCACGAAAAAAGTGGAAAGAAGGACGAGTCTTCCTGTATTAGTGAGAAGACCAAGTAGCGCTATGTCTTCTACTTCCAAGAGAGAGAGTTTATCAAGGGTTGATGAAGTGTGAACAAGTAGATGTAGATAAACATATTTTCATATCTTGGTTGAATTCTTGGTTGATTTACATAATTAGTCGGACAACTTGTGTATACAGTATCTAGTCACTTGAATGTAGAGTTTATTATGTGAATGATGGAAAGTCAAGTGCTGTGCTTGCAATATACATACGTCGCGTATACTCCCACTGTACATGGACGAGGTTGAGGAATCGAAGAATGATTGATGAGATATCGACTTGACATGTGAGAGAGGTATCACAACATTTCGATCTTGGATGTGTATGTTTGTCCAGTCACGTTCACTTTCACTTTCACACGGACAATGGTCATCTACATTCACTAGATACTGTAAGACATGCAGGGTATATATAAACAGGCTAATCGATATGTATGATATGATATTTATGAAAATAGTGTTCTCTTTTGAATTCTACCGAAATGCAAGAATAATCTGATTACTCAATTCCCTTATTTTACCCCAACCTGAATTTTTGCACGTCTTCCCTCCCTATTCCGTGATCATCCACCAGCACCAGCATTTTGGCACATCATCTCCATAGATTATATTGTTATATACCAGCAGCCATACTCAGAGCATTCAGCGAGGCATCAGGGTTATACGAGTAACTGACATCAACAAACACGCCAGGATTAGTAAATGCAGACATCCACGTCCGTATCTGGTGATTTCGAAACTCACTTGAAACATTGTTGTTGTAGTTGATATTCCGCCGTTCTCTTCAACGGGTTAGGACTCCATTCAGGACCTGGTCTATCAATCTCGAGATCCAGAGTCAGGTCGTATGACCTAGCGTCGTTCACTTTGAAGTGGATCGAACCCTTCAATCGCTCGCCTTTGTTTGCTGCTAGTGGTTCCGGAAGTAGAAGACGGGCTTGTCTATTCAAGAAGGAGAAACTTAGCTTATGTTGAGGGGACATTCTAGGTGAATGGTAAACGGTTACTCACTGCCAGTGTGTTCTGGCCGCTATCAAAGCAATGAGCAATGTCCGATATACACGTCAGCTCAATAAACTATAAGGTTATACACTGGCGTTTGCCCGTTTAGTCAAGCTGACTCACCACTTGGCCCAGTAGACAACTTGACTGCCAACCCATCTTTCGGTGGTACAGGCGTAGGACCAGGATTCAACGGTGATTCCTGTGCCATCCACTGCCAATTACCGGTAGATGATATTGGGTAATTCCAATTTGGATCTTCCGAAGTTGGGACTTGACGAGGATAGAAATCTAAGTCAAACCACGATGCGAGCTATGTCAAGCATTATTAGCAATTGATTGTCCCCCCTTCATTAAACAGATTACTTCCGGTAGAAGAGGATTGTACACGACGTGGGTTGAATGGGATCACTCACCCCATGTATCAAAGCTGTCCTGTGAACGACAAAATCCACCGGTATTGTGAATTCTAATAGATCCTCTTTCGTACATGTGTAAAAATCGAACGATTTGGGTGTACATGCTGTCGATACTAAGGACGAAGGAGGAAACATCCCAACTACCGGCTGAGCTGTATTGGATATATCAGCTACAGTCACCATGCGATAGATGAAATCTTGTTAGCTTACCGAACACTTCTTCCCTAGCAGCAGGATATAACTCCTTAAAGTCGGTTCCTTAAGCTTTATGATCAGCTCCTGTTTCGTGAAGCGGTCCAAGGCATCACAGCTCACCAAACAGAGTAGTATTGAAGAACTGAGCTTTCTGATCCGTCTCAGTGTACAGCCCCTCATCTGAAAAGGGACAAAAGAATATTTGTCCTGCCGAAGGTAGCAATTGTCCATCCGGTTTAAGGAATAAGTCTCTAGCCAAGATGAACGATTCAACCTATGTCACACATCATCTCACTGATAAGTCATATTCCCTCACAGTAGGTAGAGCGTAGCTGAGCATTCATCAACGACTCACCATCCTCTCGTGGAGCAACATGACACCTATAGGTTCTGAAATAATGGTATCCACTTTCCCATTCTGCAAAACTTGTTCTTGCACTTTGGCATCTTCCACCATACCTCTGACTATCCGTATACGATCCTTCAGGTGAGCGTTGTTCTTACCAACATTGGCAGCTTTGATCAGCTACACAAGGATGAATTAGTCAGCTGATCCACTGCGGGTCAATACACAATTGATGTGGGTTCTCAGTCGATACACACAATTTCAATCTTCTCAGCCATCGAAGAAGCTTCCAACGCTACTACTTCCTTGGCACCCGCTTGAGCAGACATATACGACAATATACCAGATCCTATGGAACATCGACTTGTCAAACACCTGCACCGCCACATGAGGAATAGACTTGACTTACCAGCACCGACATCCAGCACTATTTTATCTTTGAAAGCTACTTCTGCGTTACCCAATATAGCTTTCCGATACGTCCCAGTACGTGAAATATCACCTATCATGTTTGCCCTGCGCTCATGACGCATTAGCATGACATTGATCTGACCTCGGAAAGGCTGTGGAGAGCTCACTGATTCTGTAATGATGAGTAGAAGTTGAAATAGAAATCATGATCTTTGTTCTTCTCTTCTTTCCTATTTGAACACATCAACCTGGACATCAGCTCTGCATGAGGCTAGGGGCGAGGCAAGCAGAAGGATGGGCGACTAGACTTACTTGTCAGCATGAGTTTTGGAGGGAGTGGCAACATGCCCATTCGTGTGGGCGTTGCCATCAACGTTGATCTCGCTGTCTACTTCCATTTTAGATGGATTGACGGTTTTTGAGTCTCTATTTCAGGGTTGATACGACCGATTGTAGCTCTTGAGCAGCGGGAAACAGGCGATGAATTGTAGCAAGCTTCGACCAAAGTGCGCGTTTACGAGTGCAAGACACGGTATATGGGTCTATGGATGAACATCAAGTGAATGATAAACTCAAAGTGATATAAGTTAGAAATGCCTTCGCTTGGACCTCTTTTTGAGATTCCTTTGAGATACACACAGACACACCAGAGAATTATGGCGATACCACGTGGGCCGATTCCGATTCACTGGCACTAAAATGCGGGGTCTCCAATCGAGCGGTCAGATACCCGGTCATCACACTCGCCGAACGTTTCAATCTATTGTGTCGTATACTCGTAGTACTCGTAGTACACTATCAAAGCGACAGTATCTAGTCCTTTCAGTAGACTTCACGCTCACACACAATGGTCACCCGGACTGAGCCCTTACCTAACCCCATCAGCAATAGCAGCAATTATGATCCATCGATATCGGAAGGGGATATGATACACGTCGCGACCGTAAACGTGTGAGTTTGGAGGCAGCCGCGCCTGAAACCCCTTTGATCAGACCTAACGTTTGTTGACTGTGATGCAGTCGGTACGATAATGGTACCCAATCATTCAATCTTCCTGGTACCGACAACCAATATCGAGAGAAACCATGGTCAGAACGAAAGACGCGACTGATAGATTGCTTGCTGAGCACAGGTCAGCTCGATATCGTTGGATATCAGGAGGTCCTCCATAGTCAGCTGCTAGATATACAGAGCCTGCTGGGCGAGGGATATGGTCATGTGGGAGTAGGAAGAGATGATGGTGTAGAAGCTGGAGAATATAGTCCCATATTCTACGATAGTACGAAATTTGAGGTAGTCAAATGGACAACGATCTGGTTGTCACCTACGCCGGATAAACCTTCAAAAGGCTGGGATGCTGTGAGTCAATCTTATGTTCTTCAGGGTGCCTCGTTAGACGTAGACACTAACATGATGGTACAGGCTTTACCGAGGATTGCCACTCTCCTTACGCTCCGACGACGTGAAAAGAACGGTGGACTTGTACATGCGGTAAACACTCACTATGATCACCTTGGGATACGTGCCAGGGCCGAAAGTAGTCTTCTGATCAGATCGCAGATATACAACTGGGTAAAGAGGATAGAAGAAGATGAAAAAGTGAAAGAAGAAGGGCCCGTTATTTTATTCGGTGATTTCAGTGAGTTCACAGATAAACCTTTGAACCGTACTGTAAATACGACATTTGTGTTGAATGATTTTGCCAGATTCACCTTCGCATGAAGCCGGTTATCGAAATATCACTTCTTCCCACGTATTACCATCGGGTCAGAAATCGTTCTACTTCCTCGACTCATTTATGAACTTATCGTCTACCATACAGAGTCGTCCATATGGTCCGGTACATACTTATACGGACTTCGCACCTCCGGGAAGTAAGAATGCTACGAGGATAGATTTCATCATGCTCGGTGCTATTCCCATCACTGCAAAGGGAGAGACTGACGATAGAGAACGGACCGAAGGGGATGAAAAGTCTCGTAGTCGGGGTGGATGGCAAGTGGTCAGATTTGCTTGTTTGGATAATTTCGTCGAAGGTGATGTAGAAGGTTGGACGGGTAGGTGGAGCGATCATCGAGCTGTGAGAGTGACAATATCGAGGTCTTAGCGCGTCAAATTGGATTTCGACACTTTGTAATGTCAATGACATTTGTCCTCAATTTCTTGGAGTTCGTGAAATAGAGTAATGATTGATCATCGTTTACTGGATGCCACTGAGGAAAATCCAGGCGGTTGGCAGCTTACATCTCACATGGCATGCATGCAGATTCATTGTCGTCTCTCCCGTTAGAAACAGCAAGCTCCTTGGTCCATCACATGGGGGCCTCCTATAGTCAGACTGACCGAACTACGCTAAATAGTTCTCCGAATTGACAGGTTACTTTAGTTTTGTCCATTTCGGAAAGTAAACTTCCCCATCATCGTCTGGTCATACCACCTAAACTCATTTTGTAAAACAACTTCGACCGATTCCAACTTCAGTGGAGGGCAGCTCGTCCCGCTCCCTGTCAAAGTCTCTAATCCTGATATGGTCGAATTGGAGAAGCATGGATCTGCACTGGTTATTCTCGGTCCTTTCCCAGGTCTCAGTATAACGCTATCTTGGCCGTATACAGTGAGCTCATGATTTGGGCTAACATGATTCATAAATGCCTTGCAGGGAAATGATGTCGCGGTCGTATTTAGTTCTCCGACGGTACACCAGAACTCGTTGGGCGAGATGGCTTTGGTGATCGTACATTGGACCGTTACAGACGGTAATGTTGAGGTGGAAGACATGGTTCAACTGTACAGTAATGTATGCAAGAAGATAATTGTAATTGCAGTAGATTATGATCTTATCAGTCCAACTGGCTTTGGTGAAACCACAATATGTACAATCTGGTCTGTACAGTCTAATGACCTGTACAGTATTGGACAGAGAACTCATGACACCCTGAGGAAAGGAGCAGTGGGGCTGGTAGCCTTGGCCACTCGACCCGCTTCGAACTCAGCTTGGAGTCGTAACATGAAAGGATAAGCCGATGCGATCTTTTCTCAGTAGTAAATGGTGTGACCGTCCTTTGTTCCAGTTCATATAGTTCAGGTCGATAAAGGAGCAAAGGGATACTTTATATGCTCGGAGAAAGACGCTACTGTAGCCCCGTCATTTTCGGTGATTCTGTTGGATGGGCGGGACGTAGGTGCCACTCCGCGTATAGGGTTGCTGGCCACTACAGTTTCAGCTTAAAGCCTGAAAATCGATGAGGTACTAAGCTATCATTGTCAGTGGATCGCAACGCAAGTCATAGAAATCCGAGTGAAAAACCTTTGTTGTACAGTACGGTAGCAGGGTATGCCTCAAAAATTGCTAGTTACAAATCGAAATACATGGATGTACTGGAATCCGGAACAAAACTTCTATTTGAAAAACCTATTCTACTATGTCTATATATATCATTGGAACACAGTACTATGTTATCAATGTTTTATACCCACTTCTACCTGATAGAGAACGTCAGACTATTATTATTAACCTTGATTTCATATCGTTGTAAATTCAATCCCATCAATCCCACTTTTCGCCATCCGCCACCAATCATCCGCTACCATCTTACTTTTCTTATACCAATCCATCAATTCCAATCCTTCCGAATGGCTATTCACCAATCCTGCATCTAGTGCATTGCCAATAGCAGTATTGTATATATTCTCAGCATGAGATACAATAGGTTGTAGGGGGTATGTCCATTTTCTAAAATTTGGATAATGCGCTTGTAGAATCATCCTCTCTTCTTGCTCCTCCATAGGTGGTTGTGTATAATTATCTTTAAATTGTTCAGGATAAAAATTAAACCAATCGCACGGCATTTCGTAAAAACCTCTTTGAACATCTTGATTTTGGGGTGAAAGTAAAGCGATAGATAATGATTCTTGATCGGAAGCGAAATTATCTCTTATCCTCCCTTTTGGATCAACATCTCTATTTCCACTCATGATTTTCTGTGCCCTACTTTCTTCAATGGATAATGCATTGGATAAAAATGATATTATACGTCGATTGACCTTGAAGATCATATTACCATTATTGAATCCGTTGAAATCTTTGATTCCAAGGAACAAAGGTTCGGGATTTAGTTGATGTACGGAAGATGGGATTAGGTGATGTAGGGGAATGGAGGGGTTGTACATTACTGTATCAGCATCTGTCATACTACATCACATCGCACCAGTCCGTGAATCAGTCATCAGTCATTTTACATATTTCATAGCAGGTTATCCGTTGGGTACGATGGGTGAAGAGAAGGGGAGTTTTGTAAACTTACAATATCCATTCAGCTCTTTCATCCACGGGTTTAACCAATTCATTCAACATCGTCCTTATCAGACAATGTATCTTGTTGTTTGATTTCCTTCTACTATGAAATCCCTCTTCGACGTAGGAGGTACGATCTTGGATATACCTATACCCGTGGACTTCGGCATACCGTTCGTGATCCCCTGGTGATCGATCAAGGAGTAGGCGCAAATCGTATTTCGCTACGGGGGATTTCGAGTTGTCCATTATATGCTGGAGAATGATGATGGGGTGTCTAGTGGGTGTAGGAAGAGTTGTCATTGTCTGTGTCTGTGTCCGTGTCCGCGTGATTGAGACGAAGTTGTTTACGGTTGAGGTCGCCGTAGCCGTAGCCGTGGCAGTGGCAGTCACTGTAATCGTTTCTTGATGTATTGTCACCTTTGATATCGTCTCGACATGATCATACTCGTGGTCGATAGTAGGCGATGAATTGTTATTCCCGTTGCCTTTCGAAGGAAATAGATATCCAATCTCGGTTGACCATAATTCTCCATGTTGCACCTCATACAAATACAATGGGAAGAAAGCACATCCCAATACTATACTGATAACAATGAACAGTTGAAAATAGCTTGCTCGGATGATAGCCGAATGATCGAACCTGCGAGTCATACCTTGACCTTGAGCCATGGTAATCTCGAATTAGCACAGTACTGTACACTCTGAAGAAATAGGTATCAGTAAGAATGGACAGAGCCAAAGTCTTTTGATTTTATGAGATATGTATAAGGGCTTTTCATACGCATCTCACGCTTGTCGTACAATTATTAAAATAGCTTTTGGACTAAGAGCTGATGTCTGGCGAGTGAAAGGATGTAAGCTTATCATCTATTAACCAGAGCTTGACTTATATCCTTTGTACAGTCGATCAATCTGGCCGTTCCTCCCTTGCATATCAATAAATCACGGGGTTGATCTCGGACATCTCTTCGTCTGGACCGATGTTCTAAATAATTTCACCTATGACCTACTATTCTCGCCACTATACATGCAAGCAAGTAAATGATGATAGACGCGAATGTACAATATGTACTGTACCCATCGTTTGCCACTTTCATCTACGGCTACAGAACTTGGAAAACGCTGTATCCCGTCAGATCTGCAAAGCTTAAGCTGAGTATCGCTCGGTTAGTACCAAGGTCGGGGACGATTTGGGAATCCCGAGTGCTGTAGTTGCAATTCACTTTCTTCGATTCGAAGATGAAATAATGAGTTTCAAGAGAGATTAGCTGACCATGACATGTCAATCAATACTATTTTGAACTGGAGAGGTAGAATTAAGTAGGGAGAAAGGATGAAAGCGTCATTATGATCTTCACATATTATACGTAATCTAAATCATCTTGGTACGGTACATATCTGAGCTCCTTTATCCTCTTCCAAATCTCGCCTCGGCAGCTCTCGCTCTTCTCTCACGTTCAATCTGCATCCTCATCTCCTGACTCATCCCTCCCAAACCTTCTCCACCAACTCTTCCACCTAACTTTTGTGGTCCCGTGTTGTTAGCTCCAGTATTACCATTGAGACTCATAGCTACCGCTCTCATAGCTTCTTCCTTTTGCTCTTGCAATTCAACTTCCTTTTCTCTTGCTTCCTCGATTTCAGCTTCTGCCGCTCGTTGTTTTTCTCTCTCTTTTAATTTCTCTTTCAACCCCTTTCTTCTTTCGTTCTTCTTGGTATTTTGCTCTTGCTCCAGTTCTTCCGACAAACCCGATGGTACTCTGGCATCTGATACCCAATCGTACCATTCTGGATGATTATGCGCCACTCGTCTAAATACATTCCGTATATTCTTATTCGCAGATAGTTCGTATGGTTTCCTGTTATTTGACGTAAGGATAGGTTGTGTGGGATCTAATCTCTCTTCTTCCAACAGATACTTGAGTATCTCCTCTTGACCCGATGAAGCTACCAGACCCAGTATCTCAGAGGGTTCGAAATCCGTCTGGTATTTTGTCCAAAATGGTTTTAGAGCGTCTAATCGTCCTTTACGTATCATCTCTTCTAACCTCTTTCGACGATCTAGTTTCGCTTCTTCCTCAGGGGAGAGTTTTGGTATAGCAGGTGCAGTAGGAGCAGGGGTGGGTGCGGGAGTAGGTTTTATGGGTTTGTTCTTGGATTGAAGGGATGCGATGTATTCTTCATCTAAAGCTCGAAGAGCTTCTTCAGATAAGTGTGAGACTTTCATTCGAGTCAGCTCATGCCAACATCGAAGGAGTTCTTGAAGGGTCTACGTATTGCAACGCAAAGATCAGCTTTTGTCAGCCCGTCGCACTATGGGGAGAGAAGCTTACCGGTCGTCTGGTAGGGAAAGGGAAAGTCCTGAACCTCTCATCGTTCTTACTCAAGACCGCACCTTCATACCCGTAGAAACTCTTTTTACCGTGCGTACTAGCCCTTATAAATATTCTTTCTGAAGCCGCTAGATCATCTTCCCATTCAACCATCAACGCTCTGATCTCCTCTTGAAGAGCTTGTTCACCATATCTACGCAACATCGCACCAGCAGAGACAGCTTTAGATTTCGCATTATCGTTTAGAGCTTGAGAACCACCTTGTTTCTTACGTGCTGCACAAGTTCATTGTCAGCTAGTGTTTTTGTAAAACTTAGGGAAGATCTTTACCGCAGCTCACTTGTATATCTATGGAAAGTCTTGTGTTTCAAAACCCTAACTTCTCCTGCACCTTTGACCTCCTGTTTCTCACTTCTACCTCTAGGTTTAATGGAAACTACCATCCCGGCAAAATGACCTCCAGCGACCATCAACAATGTCAATCTCCTCTCGCCATCTTCCTCGTCATTCCCACTCAGCTGCATCCTCTTGAGTTCCGTCAAGTAGTCCGCGGCAGTATCGAATGGCGGGAATAGAGCTCGATGCACACCGAACTGGGTATCTTTCGGTATACCCAATGAAGGTATTGATGTAGTGGGCGAGAACCATATTACCGCTGTACGCAAGTGCGCACGACGTTGTCTATCTGCTAATTCTAGTGCTTCTTCGTCATCAGACAGATTCTGATTGTTATCGAGTGTTTGACGTTTCAGTAATCGAGCGACTTTGGATTGTGAGGATGAGCCGGATGAAGATGATGATCCGGAATCAGAACCTGATATGGACGATATGCCTATCGAATGTACTATACATCAGCTGTTGATATTGTGTGAATGGAACGAGTATGATTACTCACCCTCGACCATACCTTCCCATTCCTCCGCACTGACTGTTCTTCCGGTCAGTTTAGCTTTGGCATTATACCTGTGCCAATCCGATTTGAAATGTGCTCTTTGCTCTTCCACAGTATCAAAGTTGGCATTTGGGCATGTCTGGCAGCTTAATCCAGCTGCCCCCGGGAGATTTGCTAGGACTGTCTTGGGAGCCGTCGATTTAGGTTTGATTTCTTCCGCTTCGGCGGGAGGTTGAGCTTGTATTGATCGGACTGAGAGGTTGGCCAGGAGTTCAGGAGGGATCGAGTAGACTGATACTCCTCGCGAAAGGATGGAGGTGGATGTCGACATCCCTACGAGTCGATCGATTTAAATGAGCTCAAGCTGGTGACAATCCAATTACTGATTTGTAATTCTCTTGATATCTCTCTTTCTGAACGGTGCAAGCATCGTTGAAGAAAAACACAGACTCAGTCATCGTCGAAATGTCGGAACCGATCTGTTACGTCATCAGCAGACTTGTGAGCCTGATAACCCTGCCAACAAGAATCAGGCACATGATTCCAAAAGCTATGACACTGCGTTCAAGGGTCGTTGTTCGGTCGATGTGGTCGCGACCACCTTGACCTCGACACTCACAGACATCATCCATCAATATCATTCTTCTATTCTTCATCATTCAACTCCATTATCCACTCACTCAATCACGAACATAACGAACAAGACTGATCACAATGGCTGAGCAATTAGTGAGTCAACCTTACCCCTTCATACCCAACCAACAAAAAGGGCGGGCCGGGGTCATGCAAGGCCCCACACCTCCCACGTCCTTACTGTCTTTGGTATCTTGATCGTCTCATGAGCTGATGCCTGATCTGCCTCTTCACCTTATAGACAAAAGGTTAGCACACTGGGACTGCATCAGCTCCTATATGTGGGTCAATGATAAGAGCTGACTCGATCTTCTTTGCATATGTTATTTTTAGAACAAATCGCTGGTATGTGGATTTTCTCATTCTCAGAATTCAGCATGGCCGCAATGGACCAGGATAAGAAGGAATACTGATGAGCAGCAATGATGTACTATAGAGTTCAAGGAGGCTTTCTCTCTGTTCGACAAAGGTCAGTACGACCCGATCTTGCTCGAATACCCAACGTGCAATGTAAACTGACATCTAGACTGTCCTTTTCCTTACCATCTGCCTTGTTTCTCCCATACCGTTTACCCGAACACAACCCACGTTTTGTTCCCATCATTGCGTGCATGCCTGTAACTGCTACTTCATCCTATAGACGGAGATGGAACCATCACCACCAAAGAGCTCGGTACCGTCATGAGATCACTCGGTCAAAACCCTACTCAAGCTGAGCTTGAGGATATGATCAATGAGGTGAGCTATGTATACATTCACCCAATTGTAGAGCTTTAATAGACAGCTCCAACGGTGCTTGATGCTGATGCTATTCCGCTTTTATACAGGTCGACGCCGACGGAAACAACTCTATCGACTTTGCCGAATTCATGACTCTCATGGCTAGAAAGATGCACGACACTGATTCCGAAGACGAGATCAGAGAAGCCTTCAAGGTGGGTCAGAGCATCCTCCTCTCCACAGCCATACAGCTGCAATGCCTAACCTGATCCGTCACCTATTTCGAGGACACCATTTCTCAACTATATATCAGAGTGTTGTGTTCACTCATCACTGTTCCATCTATAGGTCTTCGACAAGAACAACGACGGTCACATTTCCGCCGCTGAATTGAAACACGTCATGAGTAAGTTCAGCTTATCGTTGGGATACATACAGCAGTCACTGATAAAGTTTCTGTTCATCACAGCCAACCTCGGTGAGAAACTCTCGGATGCTGAAATCAGTGAAATGATCAGAGAAGCAGACAAGGACGGTGAGTGATTTCGTCTTTCCCACTCATCACGCACCACCATCTTCGGCAAATGATATATACTAACATCGATGATAGGTGACGGTATGATCGATTACAACGAATTCGTAACAATGATGATGGCCAAAGTGAGTTCACAGCGCCGACTTCGCATGAATACATGAAACCGAAGAACACAGCTAATCAGTGCTCTCATCTCGCAGTAAGCATCCCGTTAATACATAACATATTCGTTTTTGCCTTCATTCCATATCATCTTTTGGCGTTTATGTGTTTCTTGAAGATTGAGGATGGGATGATAAAAAGCAATTCTTATGGGTATTGAGGCTGAGATGAAATCGAATGTGGACTGTTATGTAGATAAATGTATCTTGCGTACAAATTTCTGAGTGTCTTTTTGACAGCCAAGTAGGGCATCTTTCCCATAATCTTGGACGTTGGCTACACGCTCCTTCGTAAAAACACTCTTGAAAACAGACCTACCACATGTCAGTACCTTGTATATAACTGATTCCGCTTTCGGCCTCCCGAAGATGGCCTGGCACCATCAACCACTCTGGAATCGTTTAGGGCGACATCACATCGGCAGTTACCGTAGGCATCTGAGCTGATCCTTAACCCACTTACATCATCCAAGCGGTAAGATAGCCAATCTCGCTTGATATCGTTTGTCACCTACATTGCTGCCGCATCATATTGATGTCATCTCGTTAAGGACAACGATCCATTGCCGCTAAATAAGGTATGTGAAGCCACGATGACAAGATCTCTTCACAGGACATGATGCAAAGGAATGTGAGATGTGTATGCCAGTCACGTATTCGTCAGATGTTAAGGGCATGCTTGTATCGTGTTAACTGACGTGTGAGGCTTTTGTTAAATCCGGAGTATGATCGGTGCAAAGAGGCGATAGGACATCGAGTATCTCAGGATAAAAAAGTTGTGTTACGTGAGATTTAGGGTGTTTACTCTGACACGACGTCATCTGGATTCAAGGGTCGTTTCTATGTGCTGCAAGAGCAAAAAGCGGGTTCCTTTAGCCTTTGTTGGTCTTTGACAGGTGATTGGATTGATTATGTAGACGCAGAGGAAAAGAAAGGAAGAAAACAGCCGAACAACCACTCACAAGCTGTAACTGTAGCATCCAGGGGCTTTAGGCTGAATGAATCGGAACTGAATTGAACTGAATGGAATAATGGGAAAAAAAAGTCCTACTGTATTGCAAGCCATGATAAAGAAAATCCAATATATACCTGCCGATGAATAGTGTTACCAAACGCCTTTTTCCTTCCTTCTCTTTTTCTTTCTTTACATCTGAAAAATATATCAATCGTTACTGTAGCTTTATAACCTCTTCGTTTTCTTGATCAATACGTGAGTGTTTCTCTGTACTCATATGATGTGCTTGTGTGCCGTCGTGGTTGAGTGGGGGAGATTCGTAGTGATGGAGGAAAGGGACGATCAAGTCATCCGATCTATTCGGATCACCGCCCTTCATCCATCTATTCATCTATTCGTCCTCATGTCCACACAGCTGTATCACGAGCTACATTGTTAGCTCATATATCTCGGATGTACTATCCGGTGCTACCACGTCGAGTCATATCCATAACCAGCTAGCTATTCAGATCTGAAATGTATATATAAGGAACACAAAAGCTGATACCCTCTTCTTCCCCTGTTGCTTGGTGTCCCATTCAGCCAAACCAAATAAACCAAATCAGTCAAAATGTCCAACGTCCCATCTGAAATGAGTGCTCTGTACTACCACGAAGTGAGTCACCTGAGTGTTATATAGATGAACTACGAAGTCTTGGGAACGATTGCTGATCTAACTGATTTACGTACTCTCTTTCCCCTTCCCTTCCCTTGCATCGTAATCGAAATCGAAATCGACTTTTCCGTCAAACTATCTATCCTCTTCATCTATCCTATCTCATCTACAGGCTAGAAACTTCGAGGTCAAGAAGGTACCTGTACCTACCATCGATGACAATGAGATCCTCCTCAAAGGTGAGCTCAAGTCCCAGTCTTATCTTTCCATGGCATGCTGTGGCTGATCGCCTCATTGTTTGATCTTGACCAGTCGACATCTGTGGTGTTTGCGGTACCGACGTAAGTCCTATCTAACATTTAAAGTCAAAGGGAATCAGGAACCAGAGCTGACCAGTATGTTGGTGGATATAGCAACACATCCACGAAGGTGAATTCATCTCCAAATTCCCTTTGATCCCAGGTCACGAAGCTGTCGGCAAAGTCGTCGCTATGGGTAAGAACGTCAAAGGATTTGAAGTTGGTGATCGAGTCGCTGCCGATGTAGGAGAGACCTGTGGATGGTGTCATTACTGTCGAAAAGGTGATGAATTGTTCTGTGAACATTTCAGTCCTGCTGGTGTTGCTAGAGATGGTGGTTTTGCCGATTACATCAAATAGTGAGTAGTCACCATCATCTCTCAATCTATATATACCCATATACAAACACTGCTAATCATGATAAATGAATCGCTTAGCCACTTTGCCAAATGTTACAAGATCAAGAACCTCTCTGACGAAGAGGCTACCCTCCTCGAACCCGCTTCATGTGCCATCCACGGTATGGACAAGCTCAAGATGCCCTTCGGTTCAAAGGTACTCTTGATCGGTGCTGGTCCAACCGGTTTGATCTTGGCTCAATTGATGAAACTTGGTGGTGCCGCTCATATCACCATTGCCGCTAACAAAGGTGAGTAACTTATACATCGACTACCACAATCACAGGACTGATGTTGGATTTGTTTTTCATTTGGGTTGATTAGGTATCAAGATGGACATTGCTCGAAAAGTCGACGCTGCCGATGCTTACATCGATCTCGACCGAAAGGACGCTGCCGCCCAATGGGCCAAGATCAAGGAAGAGAACCCTTACGGTTTCGATGTCGTTGCTGAATGTACCGGTGTTGAATCGATCGTTAACGACGCTATCAACTACGTTACTCGAGGTGGTACTCTTTTGGTATACGGTGTATACGAAGATAAAGCCAGATTACCTTCTTGGTCACCTACCGATATCTTCGTCAACGAAAAGAGAATCATCGGTTCTTTCTCTCAAACATACTGTTTCCCTCGAGCCATTGAGCTCTTGGATTCAGGTAAGATCAAGACTACCGGTATGGTCACGGATGTCTTTGATTTGAAAGATTACCAAAAAGCTCTTGATAAGATGGCTACGTAAGTTTACTTCTCAACTTTCTTTCAGGTTTACCAGGTACTTTGAACATAAGCTGATTGATGTTGGATTGAATAGTCGACAAGCCCTCAAGATCGCCATCAAACCTTAAGTTGAGTTTGTTAAAAGATCTGTAATTTTATCTTGCGGATGTATCACTTAACGAATGTCGGATGTCGGATTGGGCTGTGGATTCGCTTTCAACCATGTAGAATTGGGAATTGGGCAGGGATGTTGGTGATCATCGGTGTTGATTAGTGTGAGGTGACAACAACAGTAGCATACTTTCAGCAAAGATGTGTTCATAAAAAATGTATCGATGTTTATATCCATTTGTGTGGTGGAATCAGAGTGGCAAAACAGCGAGCAAGGAGAATGACATTGAGGGACAGGTGAACCAGTCCGACCTATTTATATGATTCAGTAACAATGCGGACGAAAGAGGTGATGAGGTCAGTCCCAGAGAACTTAGTGTAACTGCACAAAGGATCAAGACACAAAATGACCTATCGGGACCTCAAGTGCAGTTCAGTTCCTAAGAGTACCACTGATAGGTTGATCATGATATTATAATTCATAATCCTGCATAGCACACTGCATTTAAAACGTAAAATGGTTTCGTGATCTATTGATATGATTAAAAGGATAATAGAGTACTTGAGTACTTGGAAAAATAACATACTGTACAAACGATACATCTATTTTCACGTTGGCCGAGACAAAAATGGAAAGTACTTGGGCGATATCGGGACAACCAATTGTTGCTTTCTACTTCAAGCAAATGTATCGTCGGCGTATGTATGCCTACACCTTCGATCGAAGTTGTTTCCTCAAATCACCAACTTCAGCTTGTAATGAATTGAGCTAACCATCCCCCCAAAACGAAAACATCAGTTTATTACATTTGTCATATGATACTCAGACGGAGATGAACTTCGACTCACCTCATCGAGTAATTGAATTCTTTGAGATTGCGATTTCACTCTTTCCTCATCTTGTTCATCTTCCTGTGATTTCAACTTCTTCTTCATATCTTCCAATTCACCTTTAAGCTTGTTGGACAAATGCGATCGTTCATCCTCAGCCACTTGAGCCAAGTCTAGAGCTTTGGCAGATAAGACACCATTCGCTTCAGTCAATCTTTCAATCGTTTCTTTCTCTTGCGATAATTGTGTTTCCAGATTCCTTTTCTGGGTAGATACGTTATCTAAGGTCGATTGAAGGTTGTTAAGCTCATCGAGGAAGTGAGATTCGGTAGATCCACTTTTAGCTAATTGATCTTCCAGGACTGCTACTTGTCTATGAATAACAACCATGACGAACCAAATCAAACCATCATTAGTGGATTGTACATGTTACTTGTAGATGGGTGCAAATCCGTACTCACTGTTGATAAGTCTCTAAACTCTTGGTACTTTCCTCTACCAACTTCTTTGCTTTTGCTGCATTTCCTTTCAACAATTCCCTCTCTTGACCCATCCTCACTACCCTCTCTACTAACACTTTACCATCTTCGATGACCCCTCTGATCCTAGACAACGTCTCGTTGATATCTCCAACTTGCTCGTTGTGAGGTTGATACAAATCTTGCAGAGCAGCAAAGTTCAAGGCTTTACTTGGACTTGCGAGAGAAGAGTTGCTGTTACCCGTCCGAGGATCAATCAAATCAGCTTGAGCACGTTTGGTGGGAGGAGGTAAGATCGACCAGATGGAATTAAACTGAGAAGCGATAGATTCAAGCTCGGATGAGAGAGCGTCAACTCTAGCTTGAAGGGCTTTGGTACCGGATTGATCGGTTGACATGGAAGAGACGGCAGTCTGAGCGGCCTTTAAGGATGAAGACAGGGATTCGTTTCTGAGAGATAGATCGTTGATTTGGTCTTGTTGGTTCTGTAACGAAGTAAGATGTTAGTACACAACCGACGAAACATGAGTCTAAGGTGAGTTGAAGGGACAAATAATGTGGAAGATCATTCTCACTCACCCTTATCTTCTTTTCGAAAGATGCTACTTCCTCCCTACGACCTGATTCACCTTGGTCCACTCTAGCTTTCCAAGCATTTCTATCTTCCGCTACTCTTCTCAGTTCCTCTTCCAAACCCATATTCACCTCTTGCATCTCCTCCCTTAGACTGACGACTTCCCTCTCTCGTCTACTTATCAGCCCCTTGACTTCGTCCAGAGAAGCCAACACTTCATGTTCACCTACTGAACCCATCTTTCTACCTAACATACTACCAAGCGATAACCTAATTTGATCCATCATCGCTCTGTCTTTCTCTGACATCTGCCCAGATTCCAATAACCTTTGTCTATCACCGACCAAACCTGCCCTCTCTTCTGCCCAATGACGCCTCTCGTTCTCCCAACTTGATCTCTCTTTATCCCACGATCGCTTCTCCGCTGTCCAACTATCTCTTTCCCTCTGATAAGCTTCTCTTTCATCCAACCAACTTTGTCGCTCCTGTTCCATCCTTATACGATATTGATCCAATTCTCGAGCTTCTTCCTCTATGGCCCTTTCCCTACGTCCCATCTCTATGACCATTTCCTCCAGCTCCTTGACTCTGTTGGCTTTCTCAGTACTCTGCCTTATTAGCTCGGCTTCACGATCTTTCAGATTGTTGATCTTCATAGACTGTTTATCATATCTTGCTTGGGTCTCTGCTGAAGTCCGTTCCAACCGCCTGACTTCCCAGGCCATCACTCCCGACCAATGCTCCATCAACTTCCGACGTAAAGCAGCTTCTCTATCCTGCAGGACGTATACTTCCTATTGATCGCAATATCATGGCCTGATCAGCTAATGGCTCAGTGAGAGAACAGGAGTGTAGTCAAGCGCTTACCTTCTCAGCAGCTTCTACTCTCTTTTCCGCCTGTTCTAGACTTTCCATCGTCTGCCTCGACATCCTCTTATTCGAGTTATTCAGCTTTTGTAGTGTCTTCGCTGCAGTCAGGATCTTGATCTCCCTTTGAAGTCTAGACTGTGATGATTCCAATCTGTTTGACAATAAAGAAAGTTCCTACAAATATCCAGTAGAATCATCAGTTATTGTGATAGAACCAGAACAATGATGTACATACCTTCTTCCACCCTTCTACTTCCTCCCATCTACCTATTGGTAGTCTTTCGCAATCTACTGCAGCTTGTCCAGCCAAAAGAGCCAATAACATTTCGTCTGACCCCTCTGCAAATCCCATTATCGCACTTTCTTTCAAATCTCCACCTCCCCCAGTTTCAGTTCCATTCTCATACGTCGATCCTCCTGTGTCGTGGCCTGTAGACGAGTCTGGAGCGGACATTACTCCATGTATACCAGCCAGTAGATTTCTAGGAGATGTAGGTGAGGTGGTTCGTTGAGAGGCCAATGTTGATCTTCGTCGTACGGGCGAAGGACCTCTACGAGAAGGATGGTTCTGTAGTCTATCTAATGTTGAAGCATGCCCATCTGTAGCAGGTGAAGAATCGAAATACCCCTGTTGGTTGTTATATACTTGTGGAGCTTCTAAAGTAGATGATGGTGTATAGTATCTTTCTGTTTGTTCGTTATTTGGACTAAACCTATTCCCACCCGTACTAGGTCCAGCTCCAGCTGATTGCTGCTGCTGTTGTTGTTCTAATCTAGTAGCAGCATCGAACTTTCCTGCTAGATCACTGAGGTTTCCGTAGGCATCTTGACTCGACATAGACATTCCATTGGGACTAGTACGTTCCGCGAGAGGTGGTGATCTCGCTCTGAAGAATGCGGCTTTGGTCATTCGTGATGACACAGGTGAGGCTGGACCTGATCCGGTACTCATATCGATGGCTATAGGCATCTAAGGCCTTGTCGTGGAGCAGCGTGAGATTCTGGGATATAAAGGATGGTGAAATGATGCTGTGAGAAGATGTATATGTATAGCAACGATATAAATTCGATTTTTTGTGTTTTATGTTGTTGTTGTTGTTTTGACTGACTGACTTTGTAGGGACACGCGATATCAACGGTGTTTGTGCCTGGCTGGTGTGATTTGCGCCAAAACTTACTTTGGACTTTGTTGCCACTGTACTCTGTGCAGACTGCCAACCGTGGCACCGTGGCACGTGCGTAATCCTTTATTCGACTTTGGCTTTCTTGACCAACTGTACAGTCCATGCCTTGTTGCCGTGGATTCACATGGCACAGGGACAATCTCGTATATCATGGCTATCTGCTCATGCAAATTTTAAGACAGAGTGATACAGGAAAGTGAAAGAAGTTACGATTCCTAAAAATCGATTTCGAGAACAGCATAGAGATTTCAAATCTTACTTGGAAAAATGCGGTCTATGCTGTTCTCCAAAATCATTATGTATGGTGAGGGATCGAAATGGAAACCGTAACTTCTCGTGAGACCAAAAACATATGTACATGCCGCAAGATACGTCATGCTATTACAATTACCGCCCAGCGGATTATTGCCCTCTTGAACCTTTCATTTTAGCAATAGCAGCTGGACCTCTGATCTTCCCCTTCTTAGCCTTGGGTTTAGCATTCTTCCCTCGTTCCCTCTCGGATTTCGTCAAGCTCAACTTGACAGCACCTTTCTCGTTCTTCTCCAAAGCATGTTTAGCTTTCTTCTTAGCCAACCGTCTAGCTTGTCTATCGGCATCAGAACTCTTGACCACCTTTCTCTCTTCTTTCGAAAGATCTTTGATCTTCTCTCCTAATCTTGGATCACCCTTCGGTACAGGTCCAGAAGACTTGATGAATGTTTTGGTGGCTTTCGTAGATTTCTTGTCTTTATCTGATTTACCGGAAGAAGAGGATGCAAGTGACTTGATAGTATTATTGAGTGTATTGGCGGAAGGAAGTGTTTTACAAGGTTGGACTCGAAGATATCGTTTGGCGAATTTAATTTGTTTAGAATCCATTGCGAGAATTTCATCTACACTTTCTCGATCCTAAGGATGCGCAGTAGAGGATCAGCTGACATGAGCCGATCCAAGGGAGAGGGTTCATTTTGACTCACTGAGAAATGCACATATCCAAAACCTTTGCCCAATTGGGTTTCTTTATCCCTCACTAACCTCACTCCCGTTACCCATTTATCCTCAGCTGGACCTCTCTCAGCCTTGACCAGTTCTTCGAAGAACACTCTGATATCCTCTTCTTTAGCAGCATAGTCCAGACCTCCCACAAACAAACTCTTTTTGGGATCGGTCCCACTGGGTAACCATGCATCTCGCTTGGCAAGGGCATTACCAGCCGATTGAAGCGCTACGGCCGACGGGAGTCGTAATGTGTCAACTCGGATAGTTCGTCCCATGAATGTACTTGTGTTTGCCGCTAGGACCGTGGAAGCAGCTTCGAAGGGATCAAGGATAGAAGCGACATTGGCTGCTCGATCGGGATGAGGGTGAGCGAAGACGACATATGCGTTACATGAGGCGAGTTCAGAGTGGAACTACATTGAACAGGCATCAGCTGAACATCCATGATAAGGGGGAGAGACAAAATCAGCTTACATCTTTCTTGATGAAAGCGACCTTTCGCTTGCCCTTGGAATCTAAGAATACCTTGCCCTGCTCAGGCTCTTCGTCATCCCCTCTGAACCTTCTGATAGGTAGATCAGATCCCTCATGCTGGGCTCTCCATGCTGCTGTGCGTTCTTTTTCCCTCTTCGCACGCTGGGTAGCGTCCTTCTCTGGATCGTCGGTTGGGAGAGAAGCAGTGGGGGCAGCAAAGGGGACTGACCGGAATCGGACTGATTCGATCTTAGCGGAAGGGACAAAGGAGAGAAGATGTTGTTTGAGTTGGTGTAAAGCAGACTGAGCATGTTCCGGTCAGTATATTTGACGTTTGAGATCAACAGGATCTGCTCACCTTTGATTGAGCGCATTCAAGTGGTAGATTACCAACGAATACCGTCCTCCTATCTTTATCTCCTTGTGTTTCACCAGGTGGTACATATTTACCCAACGTTTTACCTTTCTTGGCTTTCCTCTCAGCTTTGGCATTTACACTCTCATGAACCATATCTTCACTTTCTACATCAGAATCTTCTTCCTCATCTTGCTCGACAACATCCTTCCCTGGTCCTGATTCTTCTTCTGCTTCTGACGCTTCCCCAAGATCATCTTCGTCTTCGTCTTCATCCTCATCGTCATCTTCTTCCGAGCCCTCCTCAAGTCCAGGTGATACTTCTTTCTCATTCTTCTTCGAAATATGTTCGGTCACTTCAGGTTGAATGGCGATTTTGGAGCTGCTGGCTACCGCTGAAGCTGGTTGAGCGAAGGCGCTCTGTGAAGAACCATCAGCAGAATATCAGCATACTTGTGGTTGCGCGCCATACAGACCTCAAACTCGACTCACACTCTTGGCGAAGACATCATCCAATGCTGTATCCTTCACTTGTCCGAATAACGAGAAGCTCGCTTCTTTCCCGGACTGTTGGTCATCTTTCGTCCTCCCCTCTCTCTTCCTCTTCTTACTGACATCATTCTGGGGTGTTTTCCCTTTGGAAGCCTTTGTGCTGTTCTTGCCCATGTTTCTGTCCTTTGATAATCTAGTTGGGGTGCTTCAAAGTGACTATCTTGCTATACGTCAATCGACGTTGACTGGAGACGAGAGATACTGCATTGTATTTTTCAGATATTCAAAATTCTTGTTCAAGAAAGCATCTCCACTTTCCCACGTGTTCCGACGAGATGCGTTTAAACCGGGTGGAGAGTATAAATAACTTCGGTTTACAAAAGGGAAGGATCGAATAAACTTGCCGAGCAAGATCTCGGTTCCTCCTGAAATATGCCACAATGGATAATCCCGAGATATGGATCTTGTGATTACCTGATTAGACAAATCGAGATGTTCCACCGTCATCACTTGCCAAAAAAAGAGGGATTGATGGTGCCTGATCAACCCACACAGAAACGCATAAACAAATTACCCTGACAAAACATTAATCTTGTAAACAAATCTGGTGTTCAGAGGCGTCCACCAATGTGATTTCAGTGCGTTCAATCGTCATTTTCGCGATCACCATCGTAGCTATATGGCATAGACACGTATTGGGATGTTCAGAATCTGCTAGTGAACGCGATCAACGACTTTGTTTATGCTTTTGTTCATTTGGTGAACTCTTTATCGCTCGTCATAGGGTGATACCCCTGTGAAAGGAGACGCTTCTCCTTCATATGTCGATGAATATCTCATCTTTCTTGACCATAATGACTGTTGGCAGCTCCAAATGCCACAGATACGTCTCTGATGATCAACCGGATTCAACATGGACCACAATGAAGTTCCAACTCAGCGTCGTTCTTGCCAGGGCTACACTTGCACGACCCTCACCTCTTCTTCTCCTACTCGTCTGGTGCCACATCATGAGATTAGCAGCGATATCGACGTATGCAGGTCTGATAACGTATGTGCAGGCTGGATGAGCATCCGAAGGCATATTGTAAAGCATTCATGGAAGATTGGAAGCGATTTGGACGTATATTGACCATGCAGAGCGTTATTCTATATCGGAAACAGGTAGTCAAATGATCAGACGAAAACCTCTTCAATTGTGTAATCTCATAACAATAGCAAAATCGACCAAAGCATGATACTTACGTGCTGAGGCGACGACTGCGACTGGAAGAAAGTCGTGCTCAGCTCCTGACAAGATCATCATTCATCTTGGAATGTTAACGAATGATAAAGGAAACAGCTCCATCATCTCTCGGGGTTACGATTTCTGTTTGCGGCGTTTTAGATCGAGAGCAAGATCATCGAGTCACGTGACATTTTCTTCGTCCCCTCATATCTCGCTTTTTCACTATGCATTTATCCTTCAAAGACGTACCATACTGTAGAGAGGGAAGATATGCATGTATTGCAGTTTTCAGAATCAGAATAATCGAGCTGATGCATGAGATATGGGGCTTTGATTGAAAAGGGGTTGTTTACGTCGGTTGACGAAATGACAAAAACATAGATCAAGTGTCGCGCGCCAAGTTGTCACATATACCTCACCCCCCCTTCACTTCTTAACAACATCTCTTCTTCTTCCCACTTCAATCAACTTTCAATACTTCAAATCCATTTCAAGAATACATAAATCTCTAAGGTTAGTCGATCATTTCCATCTTACACATACAACTTCATCACTGTAAGACCACAGTAGAAGCTGACAGATTGAAAAACGTTGTTGATTCTCTCTCTTTTCGTTCATCAACATCATTCCTTACTGGTCCAATAGCTTTTCGCCACCAAACACAACCAACAACAAATCAATCAATCACAATGGCTCCTACCACCGCTGCTCCCAAAAAGGCCCCCGCCGCCAAAAAGGCCGCTACTCACCCTACTTTCCTTGCTATGATCCAAGTGAGTTGACCGTTCCCATCAACGTTCGAGAATCGATTACTCCACCAAAGGGTTCGTCTTCCCTCGAAACGTTTCAAAACTTTCCCAAAGGTTTGACATCTTGTCGCCTGTCGATGATCTCGGTATCATATCCGACGAATGCTGTGCGAAGTATCAAAGCTTCTGCATACGATTTGAAGGTGTTCCGGCGATGGAAGTGTTCGCCATCACACCAAAAACAACGGAGGAATAGAAGGGGATAAACATTCCTCGAGATTCCCGCCGTTCCTTGTCTTCGATTCCTTCCATGATGTTCAGTCTTTTCTTAATTCACTGCATCTACCATCTCCTCTTCTCCTGCCAAGTCTCGAAGCTCTGCGCGTTCTGTATCGAAAGATACAAACATCTCCCGCAGCAAGCCTCCTGACAGTCCTTCCTCTTTCCCGCGCGTGACTGACTCAACCATCCATCACCTTTTCTTTCCACATCCCAATCCTCATTCCACAGGGCTCCTATCATCCTTACCTCTTGCACCTCGATGTATCCACCCTTCATCTACACCTCATGCGAAAATGCATAGCTCCAGCTATCATGCTCGTTGATCTATTTGACCGTTTCTCGAATTGCCTTTTTGGGAAGGTTTCCGCACTCCAATCTGCGAAGTCGTACCTCGGAGACAAAAGCTAACCTATCTTTTCCCAACTCTAGGAAGCCGTCAAAGCTCACCCAGAGGACTCTAGAAAAGGTGTTTCCCGACCTGCCATCAAGAAGTGAGTTTGGTCAACATACCCATCATACATATCTTTGAACTGACAATTACTCCTTCGCCAGGTACCTCGCCGATACTTACAAGATCGACATGAGCTCAGCTTCCAACACCAACAACCTCTCCAACGCCATCAAACGAGGTGAGGAGAAGAAGGAACTGGTCCTTCCTAACGGTATCTCCGGTCGAGTCAAGCTTGCCGCTAAGGTGAGTATCCATTGATCCGTCTACCAATTTCATTCTCACTGACCATTTCTTTATAGGTCAAGACCGCTGCCGGTAAAGAGAACGTTGCTCCTAAGAAGAAGGCTGCTACCACCACCGCCAAGAAGCCAGCTGCCAAAAGCTGCTGCTCCCAAGAAGGCCGCCGCTACCGGTGCCGCTAAACCCGCCGCTAAGAAGACTGCCGCTGCCGGTGCCAAAAAACCAGCTGCTAAGAAGACTTCTGCCGCTAAGAAAGCTCCTGCTGGTAAGCCATCCCTTTTTTTTCTTCCCGCGACAAGTACGAATATGCATTGACTGGTGTTTTGTTTTGGTCTGGTCTAGCTAAAGCCGCTGCTGGTGCCAAAGCCGCTCCTAAGAAAGCTGCCGCCCCCAAGAAGAAGGCCGCTCCCGCCAAAAAGGCTTAAACGGTCTTTTTTGCTTCTTTTGCTCAGTGGATAAAGGGAAGAAAGAGTTTGGGTTGGGATGATCTTGTAACAACCAATAATCAAGTTGTTCTTTTCTTTCTTTCTTTCCTTTTGCTTTTCTTTGTAAACCGGTTCTTTTTCTGAATCTGATATTCTTATCTTTGTCCGATTTTCGTTTTCGATCTTCTCCTTATATATGATTGTTATATTCCAGGTACTATTCATGCATTAGCAGATGACCTGTGTTTGTCTGTCGGTATCAGAACTACCAAGCACGCATGCAGCATGGATGCTTTGTTTACATGTTCTGATCCTCTGAATATGGCCCCGTTGTTGTGCGGTATGTGTACGTTAAGTGGTTGACGGGAATAAGTTACTCGAGCGAATGGAGATCATCGATAGTTTAGGATTCTTCCGAGGATGTTGAATTATCTGCGAGTAACGTTGTCAATCCATATTCCCAAACTCGACCTCGTATCGACGTGAATATCAGTCCCCGCCGTCCTCACGACACCGTTCAGCTGGCTCAGAGATCATCTAGAAACTGTACTTGATCGACGGCTTGGACATCCCATCTCAACATTCGACACCTTTGCCTTCTTCCTTTGTGGAATCCTTTGATCCTTTCACCTTCTTCAGGTTGACTGAGGGTTCCTCACAACAAACCAGTGGGGTGAGCTCAACAACTTCTTCTCCATCTGATGTATGGGGACCTAACCCTTATCCTCATCGTACAGGCATTATGTCCGACCCAAATCACATGGAAGTTGATACTTCCATACCTGTCCGAGAAGGAGAAGGACAAGCCGCCGCATCAAGTGTCAATGGTAATAACGCTCAGGAACCTCAGTCTCAAGATCAAGCTATGGAGTTGGACTCTGTACCTCAATTCCCTGCTGCTGGCCCGTCAAGTGAAGCAGCTAAAACAGTGGTAGTTGAGCAAACCACTACCACCACAACTATCGAATCTACCATCTCAACCGACAACAATTCTGCTCTTCCTCTTCATCTTCCTCACCCTCAAACTATCACTTCAGCAGCACTTACCGATGATGAACTGCCTACTTCTCAAGCTGGACCATCCCATACACACCTTCCTCCCATTACCGGTGCCCCGTCCGACCTCTTCCCCCAGTCTACACCCAACGTACAAATTATCGAACGACCGAAAATCTATAGAACAGGATACATCTACAATCCCATGATGATGCTGCATTGTCAAGAAGGGTATGTACCCACAGCGGAAAGTGTGGTGGATAATGGTCCTGGACATCCCGAAGAACCTATGAGAATCAAGAGGATTTTCTCAAGATTGGCCGAACAGGGTCTGATCAAACGAATGAAAAGGTTAGAGTTTGGTGAAGTCACGATGGATCAGGTTATGTTGGTCCATGGAGAAGATTTATGGTTGAAAGTACAAGGTACTGAGGGTGAGCTTTTCACCCTGTCAACTATAAGCTCGCGTGTCGGGTTGTCATATAGCTGATCAATTAGCCTTATCCTTGTATAATAGACCTCACGGATGAGTATATCCAGGATTCCAAACAATACTATGAACAACTCTCTCTATACGTCTGTAGAGAAACCGCCCATTGCGCGAGATTATCATGTGGTGGTGTGATACAGGCTTGTATATCGGTATGCCAGAAACAAGTCCGAAATGCCTTTGCGATAGTTAGACCACCAGGACATCATGCTGAACCAGACGAACATATGGGTTTCTGCTTCTTCAATAATGTCGCTGTAGCTACGAAAGAGGTACAAAGGAGAGGTCTGGCGAAGAAAGTTTTGATTCTAGATTGGTGAGTGTCCTCATCCCCACAAGCCGAAATTGAATATGTACTGAGTGTGTGTGTTTGATTGGTCAATAGGGATGTACATCATGGGAATGGCACTCAGCGAGCCTTTTGGGATGATCCCGATGTACTTTATATCTCTTTACATCGACATGATGGAGGGAGATTTTACCCTACAAGTGATTTCGGCGCTTTAGATATGGTTGGAACTGGTGCTGGAGAAGGAAAGTGAGTAAAATTTATCATTGACTTCATGTGCTCAACCCGTTAATTTGGCTTGTATATTGTAGATCTGTCAATATACCTTGGCCTGGACCTGGTTTCGGTGATGCAGATTACATATACGCTTTTCAGCGTATAGTAATGCCTATAGCATATGAGTTTGCACCTGATCTTGTCATCAGTAAGCTGAATCTATAATTCCATTTAGGAGGACAAACTGACTTGTCTGTAGTCTCCGCTGGGTTCGACGCTGCTGATGGAGATCGTCTGGGAGAATGTCACGTTACACCAGCAGCTTATGGTCATATGACGCACATGTTAAGTGCATTGGCCGGAGGAAAGTTAGTAGTAGCATTGGAGGTGAGTGACTGGTGAACTGATGTTTCGATCGAGCAGACTGATTGATATACGTTCGTAGGGCGGTTATAACCTCAAAGCTATTTCCGATTCGGCATTAGCAGTAGCGCAGGTACTTCTCGGTGAAACACCCGCTGAGCTGGATGCGCATCAGGCGTCCGAGGTTGCTACAGAAGTGATATACCAGTGTGCCAAGGTACAGTCGAAATATTGGAAGAGTATAGATGTCAAGGCTTGTGAACCACCAGAGGGTACGTTTCTTCTGATTCGGATGATCTGTACTTCCAACTTTTGCTGATGAGTACCGACAGTCACTGCGCTTGAAGACGGATCATCACCTATTACTAGTATTCCTGATTTGCTGAAACTGCATCGAGCATGGCATATGTACGAGAGACATCAATTGTTCCAAATACCTTTAGCGAGCGAAGAGCTGGAAGGGTCCTTTGGAGGACAAGTCCTCTGCAGTGAGAATGTGTATGAGATGGGTACGAGAGGAGTTCTGGTAGTGTTCGTGCATGACTTGTGAGCTACGCCCTGTATATGAGTTGAATCGTAGCTAAGATTTTCGATAGTGGTAATTTACGAGTTGAGACTGATGGTGTATCGACGACGAACGTGCATATGGCGAATAGTTATTTGGTGAGTTAACGATATCTCATCTCATATTGACCCAGAGTAACAGCACTAATCGGCGCCTCGCACAGATCAATACGAGTGATGCGATTGTGGATTGGGTGAAGAAAGAAGGGTATAATTTGATCGACGTGAATGTGTTGAAACAGTTACCTACACATTTTGCTCCCGTAAGTCGTTCTGTTCTTGGGATTCGACATTCTTGTATGCTTCGCTAATCAATCAAGGAGATTAGGATCTACCGAAGATGGTTAGTAAGAGTGGTACACCGTTAGAAGCGCAGTTGATCCGGTATATATGGGATAATTATATCGAGTGAGTGCTCTCCCTTCATCGCGGATGGATTTCACGTGGCTGATTCTTTACTTTTTTTGCTTGTAGGTTATCGGAAGCGGAGAATATCGTTCTGATAGGACATGGAACGGGCTGCAAGACAATCATGGACCTGGTAAACCATCGAGAAGTAGAGAACAAGGTGAAAGCTGTGATTCAAGTGGCGGGATTACATTCGTTGGTCAGACCTGATCCGAATGATGAGGTGAAGAGATCATGGTTTAGAAAGGTGAGCTCTGAGTTGAGGGTCATGAGAACAAATGTCTTTTAGCTGACTACGTGTGAATATTCAGTCTAATCGAATTTACGTTCCTTCTGAACATCCGCTATTGGAAGATGAGAGGATACAAAAGAGGTTAGGAGGACAAGTGCATAAGTCTGGTAAGTCAAACTCGATATTGACCCGGAATGGCAGGGATCGCTGATTTTGACTCTGGGTGACGTATAGATAAAGCTACGAAAGTGGTTGATGTGCTCGTGGAGGTATTACCGAATATAAAGGAATTTGTGGCTTCCAAATTACCCGAAATTGAGAGACCCGCACCTTTACCAAATGGGCATGGTGATGAGCAAGTAGGGATGGAACTGGACGTGGAAGTGCATGTTAACGGGAATGGAAATGGGAGTCAGGACATCGACGGGAATGAGAACGGGAGTGGGGATGTCAATGGAGGTGAACCATCATCGGTTATACCTCCTGTAGCTGCACAGTGATTCATGTAATGATTGGACAGTGGATATATGGTACATTATAGTCAGACAAGTTGTATGTATGATAGGTTATAGTATATTATATGCATTGTTACATAGGAATATATCGTATATCGAGCACTCTCTCAGCCAGACACTTGTGTTTATCCCAATGTAGGTTGAGGTAAATTATCATGTAAATTGACGATATTGAGGGTTCCAGAGATCTACACAATCAAATTGTGGTAAATCTTGAGACCAAAGACAAACAATCTGATCACATGAATCTTTTCATTCCCATAAGTATCCATGGTAAAACACGTAAATCTACAAGTTATAAACATATCATTATATACAACCAACATCAACATCAACGTCAACTCATCTTTCCAAGGATTTGTTTACCGTACCAACATAAGTCAATTTACCTATACATCAACTCTTATTCTCTGTAAAAGAGGGATGATCTGCAACAAACAACAAATCAGCTCTCTCTGGATTTCCCTACTTTTTTGATGACTGTGGTGAGAACCCACCCTATCCCAATCATCCATTGCACGCTGTAACATCTCTACCTGACCGTCCGCATAGGTCTGCAAAATCTCTTTCATTTCTTCTTTCTTGGATAGTTCAAATACCTTGTGCTCTTTCAAAACTTCATCAGAGAACGCAGTTGACGTTTCATGCGCTGTGGTCACTGCGTCTTGCAACTAGAGTTAGGGAGGGGTAGGCATATTAGCATATGGGTATTAGAAATTTCCGTGCATTGATATCTACAAATAAACGTTGTAACTCACCTCTTTGATCCTTCCATCCAATTTCCTTATCCTCTCCCTCCTCGTATGTATATCATCGGTTCCTCTGAGCTTATCCACCTGATCCCGCAAGTACGTACCCAATCCGACTGGAGCAGCCGAATGTCCAGAGTTCAAAGCTGCCAATCTGTCTCTTTCAGATACGATGGCGGATAAGTAAGCTGAAAGCTCTTCGAAATCAAGTTGTTTCTGATCACGAAGTTTGATAACGTTCCGATGGGAGTTGGCATATGCTAACAGCGAATGCGATTGGATCAGAAATGGTTCGACAGTCGATTGGTTCTGTCCAAAAGCAAACATTGAATCTCGTCATCTTGGGAAATTCTATTTTAGATGAGTGGACATAACTCACCATATGTTTCAACAAAGCTGAAAAATCCAACATCTTCTCTGCGAACCTATTTAACGGTTCTGTTATACCTGATTCGAGGTATCCTAAACCCTGATACGCAGCTGCCATATCTTGATAATCCGTTGACAAATCTATAATCAGACACTTCCATTCTTAGCTATCCCCTTTGATCTCGATACAGAGCTAACAAGGAGGGAATCAAATGTGACCCACCGTCAACCCTGGTTTTACCTCTCCCGACGAGTCGCTCGACAGATACCAAACCCTCCTCGAATCTTTCCAGATCTTCTAGCATCTCGACGAACCTTCCATCGGGTTTACGCACATTGGAAAATGCATTAATGAATTTATCGGACAGGGAATCCATCAGAGAGATATGTGATTCTGGAGGGGGATGGGAGATGTGATGGTGTTTCGCGACGGTCTATAACAACAAGGAAGTTGACTTAGCATTGGTTATCGTATGAGACTTCCGCATGGGAACAATACAGTTAGATTCGGAAGTGCGTCAGACAACGAACCCATTCTGTGCTTTGTAAGAAATCATTGACTAGCTGACTTCGCTGTAACGTTGGGTGTCTGGCTATTCGATCGGCGAAGCGTTGAAGACTATAAATTCAATAGGTCAGCTCATCGATTCGATCCAATTTCGTAGTGTAGTAAGAGATAGATATATGTGTCTTCTTATCAATGAATGGAATACCCACTCTAATCGTCTCCTCTCGATGAATTCTGGTCCAAATCGATCCCCTTTGATATACCCTAGATACACTCGCTTGATCAGCTTTCTGCCAGAGGTTGGTAATATGAACAGCTGATTGATGCTCACCTAAACGATGTTTGTCTGGGATAGGTGGGACCACACAGGCTGGAAAGTTCTTCACCAGATGTTCTCTTAGGAATTCGAAATCTTGGAATCGCCTCCTCACCACGACTAGCTTATTCGGGAAGGTAGAAAGGTTCGTCTATATTCAGGATATATGATCAAGTCAACGGCTAAGTCTTACTGATGTATCTTGGCCAGTCGGGTTCGAAGGATAGTATGACGTGAACTCACCTGAGTTTTGACAGCATATGACACATACATATCCTTACTTCCCTCATGTTCTTTCACCGGTTCTCTAACCTCTATACTCATCCATCTACCATTCCATTCCCCCGGATCAACCTCTACTGACCCCTGTCTATCTCTCCTACTGCCCGTGACCGTGGCCGTGGACGTACTGGCCGCTCCTGCTCCGCCATCCTGAGACTCAGAAGTGGGTTGAGAGATCGTTTCGAACCCTTCCCCGACGTCTTCGTCGAATGGCGATGAAGGTGAGAGGACGGCTCGAGAGGGCGGGGCATCGTCCCATGCGATAGAGTGAAAGCCGTCTTCATCGATTGGTTGGGATGGCATTGTGTTTGGGCAGGCGTCAGTAGATATATGGTCTGTCTATGGGAGTGTCGATTATATCCGCTGTTCAAGAGCACGGATGATGCGTTGGTGTGATGCTGACTGAGCTTATGGTGTTCATCTCAAGTTGCCGGTTGAATGGTCATGGTGGATGCGGTGGATGGGTATGGTAAAGTGGGGTGATGATATATACAAATCACGACACCTGACCCCGTCATAGACCCGCTTATCGTCATCCTCTCTTAAGAGTACCCGAACGCACTGCTATACGTGATATACGCACACTGACTCACCATCTACAACCAGTAAATATAGCAAGATACCAACCGAGATCAGTAGTAGCATAACACCATATAGCAACCCGACCATCTCATTCAGATATCTCATCGCATATCATTGCATATTGCATTGCTCCATATTCACCGCATAGTCGCCTACCCTAATCACCTCCCCTTCATCTTGCATTCGGAACGGATAAGAGGGTCCAACTGAAACGTCCCTCTTGTGCACCTTTTACAAATCAGTCAACCTGTCACCTCCTCCCCCTAGACCAACACCACCTAACGACCATTCATCCACCAAGGTTCTCATCGCTCCATCAATAGAGGAGGGACAAGTCACGTCTGGTGTTTTACCTCCTGCAGTAATTGCCACCGACCAATCTTTAGTAAATCACAGTAACAGTAGTAAAATCGTAGAGATAGAATCTGCACGGGCGCCCGTCGGGAATAGTGATAGTGGTAGTATCAGTGTCGCAACCTTGAATGTGAGTATGAATCTATCTTGCTTTTCCATTCTACCTTTCTACCTTCACCTATAATTCAAGTACAACCCACACGTACACTTTCTACGTTATCATTCTCAACCACCTCCAAGCTGATATCACCCATGCAGAGAGGTATCATCCGACCCCACTCACCCTCAGACGAGGAGGAATCTCGACCCAGACAACGCATCAAACCATCTTCACCCAACCAACATATGAATCACAGCAATATGGGTCATCCACTACATAACGGCTCTAGTCCCACTAACGGCATATCACATGATTCTGAACCCGGTCCATCTAATGGCCATGCCTCATCATCGGTCGGACCAGGTTCATTACCCGCTCATCTCCTCAGTTCTATACAGCATGTTCAACCACCAGGTGATCTGATGTATGAAGAT